>NW_027361760.1:7352500-10227500 GCF_039654945.1 Dendrobates tinctorius | reverse complement strand
AAAGATATAGAGATAGATAACGGATAGATAAATAGATAGATAGGTATAGAGATAGATAGATATAGATATTAGATAGAGATATATATAGATAAAGATAGATAGATATAGATGGTAGCTAGATAGATAATAAATATAGAGATAATAGATATAGAGATAGAGTAAGATAGATATAGAGATAGATAGATAGACATAATAGATATAGAGATATATATAGAAAGATATAGAGATAGATAGATAGATATAGAGATAGATGTAGAGATAGAAAGATAGATATAAAGATAGATAGATAGAGATAGATATAGATAATAGATAGAGATAGAGATAGATAGATATAGATAATAGATAGAGATAGAAAGATAGATAGATATAAGAGAGATAGAGAGAGAGATAGAGAGAGATATATTGAGAAATAGAGATAGATAGATAGAGACAGATAGAGAGAGCGAGAGAGATATAAAAAAAAAAACAAAACACAATACTCACCTCTCCTCCTCGCTCCCACGCTGATCCCGGCTTCAGTGTCAGGAGCTGCCCCCTCTGCCAGACACACAGCGGGTGCGCGATGTAGTGACGTCATCGCGCACCGGCTGTGAGTCAGGAGCAGAGAAGACTGAGGGCGGCGCCGGCCCTGATGCAGAGCAGCTTACTGGGCTGGGGGCGGGGCCTCTGGGGGAGGAGACCTGAAATGATATTCACTGCTTCGCAGTGAATATTCATTTCTCTTTAGCAGCGGGGACAGGGGCTCCTGCCTCCTGACACCCGCTGCTGCTCCGCTGGCAGGGGCCCCCATAGCAGCTGCATGGTGTGCGACACACCACTGGCTGGGGGCCCCTGGAGCAGCGGGGGCCCTAGGCAACTGCTGGCCCTGTATGCCAGCAGGTGCCAGGGCCCACCAGATGCCAGGGCCCACCGGAGAATCCTCCGGTTCCCCGGTGGGCCAGTCCGACGCTGCGCATACGTACATATATTTAACATGGTTAAAAACATATGTGACATGCACAAGTGTGAACAAGTCGGTAAGACAATGCTCACACCAGCCAATGGCTGAAACACAACAAGAAAACACAAAATGACAAATTTGCAAAAATACTCTGCAGTAAAAAACCTGACAGTAATCAGCAAGTGCTGTATAACAAATACAGGGTATTTAGTCGATACGTTTTTTGCAAAAAATGTATACCAAGCCGCTTCACCACGTCACGGTAATCCTTCACGAAGCAGTCCCTATCTAATGTATTTAAAACCTGAGCACGGTTTGGGAGATCCCACCCCTCTCCTGTGTGACGTGCACATAAATGAGCTGTCTTACACCACAAGCCCATATACTAGGAGGCGCCTGTCTGTATCCTGTTCATTTAGACACTGTTCACATGTTTAGGTTTTAAAAACATTAGATAGGGACTGCTTTGTGAAGGGTTACTATTCTGACTCATGGATATGTAGAACGTATGGTGCCTGGATAGACCTCTCTTTCTGGGCCCCTTCCGTATCGACCTGTACTCACGTTCATACCGATTAATCAGACAGCTTAACTCAGCCACGATCTCATGTAAGAAGACTCCAGGAAAAGAGGGATGCTTTAACTGAAATTCTTGTATTATGATGAAAGCAGCAGGTAAAAAGGAATATTCTTCAGAGGACATGTAACAGGATGCATACAGATGGAGGGACGATCACAAAATGGAGAATGAAGGAGGGAACAAACATACATCACAGGACTACAGGGAGAGAGTTGGAACAAAATACAGGGAAAGGCAAACTTCTGCCTAGCAACAGATGATGCAACACAAACAATGCAAATATTAAATGATTTCCCAAGTCGTGGGACATGACACTCCCCGTCTGAAATCCTTGGATTTCACGATGTCCGTAATTCTTCGAAGTCGTTCGAACCTGAAAAACAAGAGAAAAGAGAAAAACATGTATGCAATAATAAACATCAAACATTTTTAAAGTCCAACTCGTTGTTGTTGACCCGTAGATCACACCGGAAGATAAGTCCAAGACTATAAACCCATCTTCGGATTGGGGAAGCCGGAAACATGCCAACTCTTCCACCAACACAGCAATCCTATGGAAAATGTCAATGTTCAATAAAAAACTGGGGAATGAGGAGGAATGCTCCCCGTCGTGAGCAACGTCCAGGAGCAATGTTCAGTTCATGTGACTTCCTCCTTTGGCAGTAGCAGCACGAGATCGGTGACCGGACGGAGGAAGGTTCGGGTAGAGCTCCCTTTTGTCACCTTAACTTCTGTCTTACGAGTCTTTCCGTCCTCGCTGGGCATGACCTTGGTGATAAGACCCATTGGCCAGTCGTTACGATGAGCCTCTTTGTCTTTTAAGAGAACAAGGTCTCCTTCTTGGAGATTGGGACTGGGTGTCTGCCATTTGTGACGGTTTTGAAGCAGGTGCAAGTATTCGGTCTTCCAACGGTGCCAAAACATGTTGGCTATGTGTTGTACTTGCTTCCACTGACGTTTGTAAATGTCCTTGTTATCAAAATTCCCGGGAGGAACTGTAGCAGCTCCAATCTTCTGTGTAAGAAGTGTAGCTGGGGTAAGAATCATTGGAGAATAACAACATGGGACTTGGAGTTGCTCTAAGAACTTCAAGGACTTCTTCCATGTCTCCCACCTTTGCTGTTTCTGAGTCAGAAGCGGGGTGTCCCAATCAGTGTTCTCGGCAGTGAGCTGTCTTAACAGTATCTTGCCTTGAATAGTGATGGATGCTACAAACCCGAGAGGATCGTAGATGCTGTTTATGACAGATAGGACTCCTCGTTTGGTAAAGGGTTTGTCACAGGGCGACACTTGGAAGGTGAAGGTGTCCTGTTTGATATCCCACAGTAAACCAAGGCTGCGCTGTGTGGGAGGAACATCAGAAGCTAGGTTGAGGTCCTTTAGGTTCGTTGCATGGTCCTCAGATGGAAACGCGCTCATTACTTCTTGACTGTTAGAGATGATCTTGTGGAGTCTGAGGTTTGATGTGGATAGCATTTCCTGTGTCCTGGAGAGTAGGTCAAATGCCTCTTCACTTGTGGGCAAGGACTTGAGCCCGTCGTCTACGTAGAAGTTCTTCTGTACGAATTGACGAGCATCGGATCCGTACTCTCTCTCACCTTCCTGGGCTGTCCGTCTCAGTTCGTAGATCGCCACAGCAGGTGAAGGACTGTTGCCGAAGACATGGACCTTCATCCGGTAGTCTATGACTTGATTGTTGACATTGTTGTCTTTGTGCCATAGGAACCTAAGATAGTTTCTGCTGTCTTCCTTCATGATGAAGCAATGAAACATCTGCTGGATGTCGGCCATTATAGCAACAGGTTCTTGTCTGAAGCGGATCAATACTCCAAGGAGGCTGTTGTTCAGGTTGGGTCCAGTTAGTAGCAGGTTGTTGAGAGAGAGGCCTTCATACTGAGCACTGGAGTCAAACACCTCTCTGATCTGGTTAGGCTTGCGAGGGTGATAGACACCAAAGGATGGAAGGTACCAACATTCTTCTCCTTCCTTCAGTGGTGGCGCAGGTTCAGCATGATCTTTGTCAAAGATGTTCTGCATAAAGTCAATGAAATGCTTCTCCATCTCTGGTTTCCTCTTTAGGGTACGTTTTAAGGATGAGAACCTTGCAGTTGCTTGCTGCAGGTTGTTTGGCAACCTCGCTCTTGGGAAACGAAAGGGTAAAGGAGCTACCCAACTATTGGAGTCATCTTGAACAAATTCTTTGTCCATAACCTTTATGAATTCTTTATCTTCCCTTGTGGGTGCTAACTTGTTGTCTTCACTTGTGGAATCGAACACTGTTGACCCGAGGTTTTCGTCCCAGGGCTGGAGCATGTTCATGTTGTTGAAGGATTCCTGTTGCCTCTTGGTGTTGCTCACTTTCTCTTTCACCCAGTAATGATGTGGGCATGGCTGAAAGTGAGTGCTGCGACCATTTGGCAAGATGTGTGTTTTGTAAGAGGAGATGTTATTAGGTCTCTTCATCTTGTGTATGCAAACATCGCCTATAATTACCCAGCCTAGATCAAAGCGTTGGGCAAATGGTGCGTCGTGTGGTCCGTTAATTTGCTGACGTACCTTGTGCAGCCGGAGAATGTCTCTGCCAAGCAGAATCAGGATATCTGCGCTGTTGTTGAGGGCTGGTATCTTGTTTGCTATCCCCTTGAGATGTGGATGATGAAGAACAGCCTCTGGCGTTGGGATCTCTTCTCGATTGGATGGAATCTGGTTGCACTCGACAAGTGTGGGTAAGGGTATCTCCACGGTGTTGTCGAGGGATGTCGCTATAAGACCACTGGCCCTTCTCCCAGAGACCTCTGTAACACCGCTGCAGGTACCTAAGGTGTAAGGGTAAGCATTTCCCTTTAAGTTAAACATATCAAAGAGTTCTGACCTTGCAAGTGATCGGTTGCTCTGATCATCCAAGAGGACGTACACCTTCGCGGCTTTCTCTGGGTGACCGTTGGGATATACGTTCACCAGGCAAATCTTCGCACAGGACTTGTCCCAGAGACCTTCTCTGCAGACTTCTGTGCATGAAGAAGATATTGTGGTATGACTTGCAGTTTGAGCTGCGTCCTCCCCGCCATGGCTCGTGGTGGGGGAAGGAGTACGTGTAGAGTCAGGACGGTATGGGTGAAGTGCTTGTACGTGATCCTCACTGTCACACTCCATACACTTAATTGTAGTTTTACAGTCTTTAGCAAGGTGTTCAGTAGAAGCACAGCATCTGTAGCATACCCCGAACTTCTTTAGAAGTTCCTTGCGTTCTTGGAGCGGTTTCTTCCTGAAGCCGATGCACTTTTTTAAGGGATGTGGCTTCTTGTGGATGGGACACTCACGATTTGGGTTCTCTATCTTTTCACCCTTGTTGCTCTTGCCTGGGGCTGATGTTGGTAAGGGAAGAATATCCATCTTCTTCACTGACACTGGACCCCTCCGGTTTCTGTCAATCGAGCGTGTGCTCACGTATTTAGAGGGAGGTGAAGCTGGGCCACTGGATTCTCCGTAGGAAAAGCTTGGGTCGTTCTTACGCTCTGCAATGTCTTTTATAAACTCACAGAAGTAGGAGAACGGAGGAAATGACACTTGATGGTCTTTCTTGTATTTTGACCCTATTGCAGTCCACTTCTCTTGTACATTGTATGGTAGCTTGGAGATAATGGGGTTTACTCCACGAGCAGTGTCCAGGTAGCTAAGGCCAGGTAGGTGGGTGTCTGCCTTGGCCAGCTGGAGCTCTAACAGCAGGTCACTGAGCTCTAGGAACTTTGAACTGTCCTTGCTGGATATCTTTGTAAAACTCTGTAGTCGCTTGAACAGTGCATCCTCTATGGTTTCTGGACTGCCAAAGTTTCTCTCTATTCTTTCCCATGCAGCCATGAGACCAGCCGTTGGATTACTGATATGTACAGACCTGAGTCTCTTGACACGCTCTGTGGATTGTGGTCCTAACCATCTGATCAGCAGGTCCAGCTCTTCCGCAGCAGTGATGCCGAGGTCACCAGTTACGGTTCTAAAGGCACTTTTCCAACCTCTGTAATTTTCAGGTTGGTCGTCGAACCTTGTGAGACCGGTTTTAGTAAGTTCACAGCGAATCATGTACCTTGCGAAGTCGGACATGTCTGTTCTTTCTGACTTAGGATGCACAATTGTAGACTGAGCGGTGTTGTACATAGGGGTGGAGACGTCTTGGCCTTGAAACATGGGGAAGTATGGAGCGGCATATGCATTTAGTCCAGCAACTGGTTTGGTGGGTATAGTTTCTGCTACATGTGGAGGTGGCACTGTGTGGTTGTCGAGGGTATAATGACCTTGAATGCAGGATTCTGTAAGTGGATCGGCATCCTGGTGCTCTAGAGAAGCGTCAACACCATCAAGAGTGTTAGTGATGATCTGTGGTTCGCCATCTTGGCTTAGCACGTAGTCTCTTGTGCGTTCAATAGGGTCTTCTGCCTCCATTTCACACAAACTGACACTGTCTCTTTGACTCCCACTGACAGCCTGCTCGAGTACCTTTAATTCTGCCATGGCTGTTGCATGCTCACATTCCTTCTCTAGAGCTTCCTTTTCTGCTTTCACGCGTGCCGCTTCTGCATCCATTTCTGCTCTATTTTGTGCAGCAGCTGCATCCATTTCTGCTCTCTTTTGTGCAACAGCTGCGTCCATTTCTGCTCTTTTGTGCAAAGGCAGCTTGTACCTTAGTAGTTTCAGCCTTAGCACGTGCTCTTATAAGCTGCTCAGTAAGAGTAGAATATTTTGATGAACTTGACCTAGATGAACGTTTTGAGTGCTTACACGATTTGGATGAGCGAGTTGATGCATCTGGTGTTCGTGCGATTCTAGCCTCTATCCTGGCTTTAATGTCACGTACAGTGCAGTCTCTTTCAGAATTAAGCTGCTGGAAACCTTGCAATTCGTTTAAAGTCTCTGGGAGATTCAGTTTCTTCAGGAGAATAATGTATTGGTCACTCTTCTCCATGTACATTTGGTATGCTGTGCATAATTGTTCTAGAACTCCCTCTGGTGGTAACTCATGAGAAGCAGGCCTTGATGCAGTGTCTATATGACTCAGCACTTTCTTCCATACTGAAGACACATCACTATATAATTCACATTTTGCAGTCTCTAAATTCTCCATGACTTTCCATGTGGGTTTGACTGTACGTTTTCCCCTTTCGCTAGATGGTGGATGGGGGTCTGGGTCTCTTTCCTGTGCTTGTAAGTCTGGTAGAGACATTCTATTCCTTGCTTCAGACATGATTAGATTGCAGGCTGGAAGAGTTGATGATGGGGTTTATACTTCCCACTGTTCAGCAACAGGATATACACAGAGACTCTGCACAGAGTTGATACTTTGTATCTAATGCTGGAGCAGCTGCAGGGTCCTGTGTAATGATGGGAGTTATATTCCTCTCTGTTCAGCTGCAGTGTGTAGCTTCTATGCACGCTGGGGTCTGGCTGGAACTGGGTTAGTCTATCTGGGAAATGTCCTTTTGCACAGAGATTTAGCACAGACCTTGAGTTACTGTCTCTGAAGGCAGGTTAATCCTTTTTACTATTCTGACTCATGGATATGTAGAACGTATGGTGCCTGGATAGACCTCTCTTTCTGGGCCCCTTCCGTATCGACCTGTACTCACGTTCATACCGATTAATCAAACAGCTTAACTCAGCCACGATCTCATGTAAGAAGACTCCAGGAAAAGAGGGATGCTTTAACTGAAATTCTTGTATTATGATGAAAGCAGCAGGTAAAAAGGAATATTCTTCAGAGGACATGTAACAGGATGCATACAGATGGAGGGACGATCACAAAATGGAGAATGAAGGAGGGAACAAACATACATCACAGGACTACAGGGAGAGAGTTGGAACAAAATACAGGGAAAGGCAAACTTCTGCCTAGCAACAGATGATGCAACACAAACAATGCAAATATTAAATGATTTCCCAAGTCGTGGGACATGAGGGTTACCGTGACGTGGTGAAGCGGCTTGGTATACATTTTTTGCAAAAAACGTATCTACTAAACACCCTGTATTTGTTATACAGCACTTGCTGATTACTGTCAGGTTTTTTACTGCAGAGTATTTTTGCAAATTTGTCATTTTGTGTTTTCTTGTTGTGTTTCAGCCATTGGGTGGTGTGAGCATTGTCTTACCGACTTGTTCACACTTGTGCATGTCACATATGTTTTTAATCCGTTTTTTCCATGCTCAGCATGGTTTGGGAGACCCCACCCCTCTCCTGTGTGACGTGCACATAAATGAGCTGTCTTACACCACAAGCCCATATACTAGGAGGCGCCTGTCTGTATCCTGTTCATTTAGACACTGTTCACATGTTCAGGTTTTAAATACTGTGACCGACTCGGCTTCTGCTGAGCCCATTTTCCTTTTTAGAGTGGACCCTCTGGGCCGTGGCACCCACCCACCTAGGGCGAGCTGACCTAGTGAGAACCCACCCCCTGTACAGGGAGTGTCAGGGGCAAGACCAAGGGGGTGAGCCACCACGACTGCTGGGACCAGACGGCCGGCTCAGGGGGACACTGCGGGAGTGTCTGACGACCAGGGACAGGCAGGAAACAAGACAAGACAAGAGGTAAGTGCAAGGTATCTTCATTAAGATCTTCAGGATCACATTCAGTGTAAAAACGTGAGAACAAGCAAAACGTGCAAAGTCACGCCAAGGTCCATAGCATGGTACGTGCCAGGTGGCACACCTAGGTACAGGCACAATGGCATCGGACTCCGGACCGCTAGCAATGATCGACATGATCAAGGCATCAGGCTGCGGACATCAGCTCCGGACATCAGGCCGCAGTCATCCAGCTTACGATCTCTGGCAGCGATCGACAGGTTCTGGGAATCCAGCAGGCAAACCAGGGTTCAGGCAAGGAGGCACGTCAGATATCCAGGCATGGTGCGTGTGTAGGGGACACGCCAGGGTTCACAAAACGAGACAGGGTGCGTGTGTAGAGACACGCCAAAGCACAAGGTAAGACAGAGTGCGCGTGCAGAGAGGCACGCCAGGGTCAGGCGAGGCAGAGTCCTGCGCGTGCAGAGAGGCACGCCAGGGTCAGGCGAGGCAGAGTCCTGCGCGTGCAGAGAGGCACGCCAGGGTCAGGCGAGGCAGAGTCCTGCGCGTGCAGAGAGGCACGCCAGGGTCAGGCGAGGCAGAGTCCTGCGCGTGCAGAGAGGCACGCCAGGGTCAGGCGAGGCAGAGTCCTGCGCGTGCAGAGGCACGCCAGGCTCAGGGCTCCAGGACAGGGTTAGGGCCTGTGCGTGCAAGAGGGCACGACAGGGGACATGGCAAGGCCTGCGCATACTTTTACAGAAGCACAGGGAGGTATGCCATGGGCAGGCGAGTGCCTGCGCGTGCTTTAGAGAGCACGCAGAGCACAGTGCGGAAACAGCATGAAGTCCAAGGGAGCACAGAGTGCACTGACAGCCGGGCAAGACTCCAGCGAACCCGGCTGAGGCATGGCAGGCGACACAGCTGTCACTGACCGACGAGCACGGCTGAGGCACAAGCAGGCAGGCATGGCTAGGGCGGGCACGGCTGAGGCACAAACAGAAGGCTAGGAAGGCCAGGCGCATGCAAATGGCACACGAATAAACAGAGCAAGGGAAGACAAGACAAGAAACAAGGCAGAGCTTAAACAGAGGCAGAAACACGGAATCAGGTCAGAGCAAGAACAGAGCTAGCAGCGGAGCGTAGGCCGAAGCCCAGAGCCGGGCCAAGGCAGAGCCTTGGGACTAGACATGGAAAGGAGCACCAAAAGTAAGAGGAGGAATGGTGCATGGGCCAGAGAGCACTACAGAGCACCATAGGAGAGAGCGAGGCAGAGCAAGCAAAGACAGAGACCACTAACCCCACCCCCTTCCTTTTGGAAGTGCATTGAGCAGCAAGGTGGTGTGCTGGTGAAAGGGGGAAAAAAAACAAAAAAAAAACTTTTAAATCTACCTGAGCGAGTGTGAACGAGCTGAGTGTGACCTGAGCGTAAGTGCGAACTGTGGTAAGTGTGTGACTTGAGATTCTGTGAAGAGGTGTTTGGAAAACCTATAACAAATACCTGTGTGAGTTGCTGAATTGTAGGTTGCTGAGTGCTTTCTACCTGTTCAATTTTGGGGGGGCTTGGGGGCTTGTTTAACCTATTTTTTCTCTCTACAGGGTTAATCTCTTATTTTACTATCTGTTTTAAGGGTTAACTATATTGCATTTAAATCTTGAGGTGTAACTATATTCACAAGGGGTTAATTAAGGGTGGGAGTTCATACAGTAATTAAGGGTTTATAAGGGGCAGCTGGTTGGGGCTCAACTCCTTTTGGAAGTGCATTGAGCAGCAAGGTGGTGTGCTGGGGAAAAAAAAAAACTCTTTTAAATCTTCTACCTGAGTGAGTGTGAACGAGCTGAGTGTGACCTGAGCGTAAGTGCGAACTGTGGTAAGTGTGTGACTTGAGGTTCTGTGAAGAGGTGTTTGGAAAACCTATAACAAATACCTGTGTGAGTTGCTAAATTGTAGGTTGCTGAGTGCTTTCTACCTGTTCAATTTT
Organism: Dendrobates tinctorius; assembly: GCF_039654945.1. Classification (NCBI taxonomy): domain Eukaryota; kingdom Metazoa; phylum Chordata; class Amphibia; order Anura; family Dendrobatidae; genus Dendrobates; species Dendrobates tinctorius. The sequence goes on along the minus strand of NW_027361760.1, from coordinate 10,217,446 downwards.
TGGGGGGCTTGGGGGCTTGTTTAACCTATTTTTTCTTTCTACAGGGTTAATCTCTTATTTTACTATCTGTTTTAAGGGTTAACTATATTGCATTTAAATCTTGAGGTGTAACTATATTCACAAGGGGTTAATTAAGGGTGGAAGTTCATACAGTAATTAAGGGTTTATAAGGGGCAGCTGGTTGGGGCTCAACTCCTTTTGGAAGTGCATTGAGCAGCAAGGTGGTGTGCTGGTGAAAGGGGAAAAACAAAAAAACAAAACTCTTTTAAATCTTCTACCTGAGCGAGTGTGAACGAGCTGAGTGTGACCTGAGCGTAAGTGCGAACTGTGGTAAGTGTGTGACTTGAGATTCTGTGAAGAGGTGTTTGGAAAACCTATAACAAATACCTGTGTGAGTTGCTGAATTGTAGGTTGCTGAGTGCTTTCTACCTGTTCAATTTTTGGGGGGCTTGGGGGCTTGTTTAACCTATTTTTTCTCTCTACAGGGTTAATCTCTTATTTTACTATCTGTTTTAAGGGTTAACTATATTGCATTTAAATCTTGAGGTGTAACTATATTCACAAGGGGTTAATTAAGGGTGGGAGTTCATACAGTAATTAAGGGTTTATAAGGGGCAGCTGGTTGGGGCTCAACTCCTTTTTGAAGTGCATTGAGCAGCAAGGTGGTGTGCTGGTGAAAGGGGGAAAAAAACCAAACTCTTTTAAATCTTCTACCTGAGTGAGTGTGAACGAGCTGAGTGTGACCTGAGCGTAAGTGCGAACTGTGGTAAGTGTGTGACTTGAGATTCTGTGAAGAGGTGTTTGGAAAACCTATAACAAATACCTGTGTGAGTTGCTGAATTGTAGGTTGCTGAGTGCTTTCTACCTGTTCAATTTTGGGGGGGCTTGGGGGCTTGTTTAACCTATTTTTTCTCTCTACAGGGTTAATCTCTTATTTTACTATCTGTTTTAAGGGTTAACTATATTGCATTTAAATCTTGAGGTGTAACTATATTCACAAGGGGTTAATTAAGGGTGGGAGTTCATACAGTAATTAAGGGTTTATAAGGGGCAGCTGGTTGGGGCTCAACTCCTTTTGGAAGTGCATTGAGCAGCAAGGTGGTGTGCTGGTGAAAGGGGGAAAAAAAAAAACTCTTTTAAATCTTCTACCTGAGTGAGTGTGAACGAGCTGAGTGTGACCTGAGCGTAAGTGCGAACTGTGGTAAGTGTGTGACTTGAGATTCTGTGAAGAGGTGTTTGGAAAACCTATAACAAATACCTGTGTGAGTTGCTGAATTGTAGGTTGCTGAGTGCTTTCTACCTGTTCAATTTTTGGGGGGCTTGGGGGCTTGTTTAACCTATTTTTTCTCTCTACAGGGTTAATCTCTTATTTTACTATCTGTTTTAAGGGTTAACTATATTGCATTTAAATCTTGAGGTGTAACTATATTCACAAGGGGTTAATTAAGGGTGGGAGTTCATACAGTAATTAAGGGTTTATAAGGGGCAGCTGGTTGGGGCTCAACTCCTTTTGGAAGTGCATTGAGCAGCAAGGTGGTGTGCTGGTGAAAGGGGAAAAAAAAACAACTTTTAAATCTTCTACCTGAGTGAGTGTGAACGAGCTGAGTGTGACCTGAGCGTAAGTGCGAACTGTGGTAAGTGTGTGACTTGAGATTCTGTGACTTTGGATTCAGGGAGTTTCCAAGGGAGGTCTTACTGAATTGCTGTTATATTATATTAATACTTTTTTTTTTTTTTTTTTTTTTTTTTAATTTATTTTGCTTATCTTATTGTCTGGTGCAATCCCCATTAGGATGTGCTCCACTATTGCCAATGCCATCCAGTGCACGTCTTGCCGCATGTATGAAATCCTTGAACAGCCGGTCGAGGGTGCATACTGCTGTGCAAGATGTGAGCACGTTGTGCATTTGGAAGCCCAGATACTGGATCTAAATGTGCAGCTGGCAACACTGAGATCCATAGACAATATGGAAAGGAGTCTTCTGCTCACTGAGCAGACGCTCAATGGGATAGATGAGGGAGGGGATGCTAGGTTGGAGCTGCAGGATAATGAAGCAGCTAGCTGGGTGACAGTTAGAAGGCGGGGTAGAGGGAAGAGCACCAGGGAGGCTAGTCCTGATCTGGCACACCCCAATAAGTTTGCTAAGTTGGCAGATGAGGGGAGTGTTAGTGCAGGAGTAGCACTGCTGCAGCAAGGCATGTCCTCTGAAAGCCGGAGGAGTGTCTGCTCCAGTAAGGGGGGAAATAGGAGAGCAGGGCAGGCCAGACAGGTTCTGGTAGTGGGAGACTCAATTATTAGGGGAACAGATAGGGCAATCTGTCACAAAGACAGGGATCGTCGAACGGTGTGCTGCCTACCTGGCGCTCGAGTCCGACACATCGCTGATCGGGTTGACAGATTACTGGGAGGGGCTGGTGAGGATCCAGCGGTCATGGTGCACATTGGCACAAATGACAATGTTAGAGGTAGGTGGAAGGTCCTTAAAGATGATTTCAGGGAATTAGGCTGTAAGCTTAAAGCAAGGACCTCCAAGGTGGTATTTTCGGAAATACTTCCTGTACCACGTGCCACGCCAGAGAGGCAACGGGAGATTAGGGAGGTTAATAAGTGGCTCAGGAATTGGTGTAGGAAGGAGGGGTTTGGGTTCCTGCAGAACTGGGCCGACTTCTCAGTTGGCTACAGGTTCTACGCTAGGGACGGGCTGCACCTCAATGGGGAGGGTGCAGCTGTGCTGGGGGAGAAAATGGCTAGAAGGTTGGAGGAGTGTTTAAACTAGGGACGGGGGGGAGGGTATTCCTTTTATAGGAGGGGAAGACAGTGCAGCTAGAGACCTGGGCACAAATAATGACATTGGGGGTGGGGGTGGCATGGGGGGTGGGGTTAGAACAGTTAATAATTTAAGAAAGAATAGAGGTACAGAGAGATACATAAAGTGCATGTATACTAATGCCAGAAGCCTCGCCAACAAAATGGAGGAATTGGAGTTAATGTTGTTGGAACATAATTATGACATGGTGGGGATATCTGAGACATGGCTGGACGAGAGCCACGACTGGGAGGTTAATTTACAGGGCTATAGTCTGTTCAGAAATGACCGAACAAATAAGCGAGGGGGAGGCGTGTGTTTATATGTAAAATCATCCTTAAAACCCATCCTTCGTGATAATATATATGAATCTAATGAAAATGTAGAGTCCCTGTGGGTAGAGATAAGGGGAGGGGGGAAAAATAATAAATTACTGATAGGGGTTTGTTATAAGTCTCCAAAAATAATGGAAGCAACAGAGAATATCCTCATAAAGCAAATAGATGAAGCTGCGACTCAAGGAGAAGTCATTATTATGGGGGACTTCAACTACCCTGAAATACATTGGGGAACAGAAACCTGCAGTTCCAGCAAAGGTAATAGGTTTTTGACTACTATGAGAGACAATTACCTTTCACAACTGGTTCAGGACCCAACAAGAGGGGGGCACTGCTAGACCTAATATTAACCAACAGGCCAGACCGCATATCAAATGTAAGGGTTGGGGGTCACTTGGGTAACAGTCATCACAAATTAATAAGTTTTCATGTATCCTTTAATAAGATGTGTAGTAGAGGGGTTACAAGGACACTAAACTTCAGGAAAGCAAATTTCCAACGGATGAGAGATGATCTTGGTGGAATTAACTGGGACGATATCCTGAGACATAAAAATACACAAAGAAAATGGGAGACGTTTATTAGCATCCTGAATAGGACCTGTACACAATATATACCGTATGGGAATAAACATGCGAGAAATAGGAAGAAACCACTATGGCTAAATAGAGCTGTAAGGGGTGCAATAAGGGACAAAAATAAAGCATTTAGCGAATTAAAGCAAATAGGTAGTGATGAGGCATTAACTAAATACAGAAGATTAAATAAATTCTGTAAAAAGCAAATCAAGACAGCAAAGATTGAGACAGAGAGACTCATTGCCAGAGAAAGTAAAAATAATCCCAAAATATTCTTTAACTACATAAATAGTAAGAAACTAAAAAATGATAGTGTTGGCCCGCTTAAAAATAGTCTGGGTGAAATGGTGGATGAGGATGAGGAAAAAGCCAATATGCTAAATGACTTTTTTTCAACAGTATTTACACAAGAAAATCCCATGACGGATAACATGATCAGGGATAAAAATTCTCTGTTAAATGTCACCTGCTTAAACCAGCAGGAAGTACGGCGGCGTCTAAAAATCACTAAAATTGACAAATCCCCGGGCCCGGATGGGATACACCCCCGAGTACTGCAGGAATTAAGCACAGTCATAGATAGACCATTATTTTTAATCTTTAAAGATTCCATAATAACAGGGTCTGTACCACAGGACTGGAGTATAGCAAATGTGGTGCCAATATTCAAAAAGGGGACAAAAACTGAACTTGGAAATTATAGGCCAGTAAGTTTAACCTCAACTGTGGGTAAAATCCTGGAGGGTTTTCTAAGAGATACTATACTGGAGTATCTGGAGAAGAATAACCTCATGACCCAATATCAACATGGGTTTACAAGGGACCGGTCCTGTCAGACTAATCTGATAAGCTTTTATGAAGAGGTAAGTTCTGGACTGGACCAAGGGAATGCAGTGGATGTGGTGTACATGGACTTTTCAAAAGCTTTTGATACGGTGCCACACAAAAGGTTGATACATAAAATGAGAACAATGGGGATAGGGGAAAATATGTGTAGGTGGGTTAAGAGCTGGCTCAGGGATAGGAAACAAAGGGTGGTTATTAATGGAGCACACTCAGACTGGGTCACGGTTAGCAGTGGGGTACCACAGGGGTCAGTTTTGGGCCCGCTTCTTTTTAACATATTTATTAATGACCTTGTAGGGGGCATAGAGAGTAGAATTTCAATATTTGCAGATGACACTAAACTCTGCAGGGTAATCAATACAGAGGAGGACAATTTTATATTACAGGAGGAGTTATGTAAACTAGAAGCTTGGGCTGATAAATGGCAAATGAGCTTTAATGGGGATAAATGTAAGGTCATGCACTTGGGTAGAACGAACAAGATGTATAATTATGTGCTTAATTGTAAAACACTGGGCAAAACAGTCACTGAAAAAGACCTGGGTGTATGGGTGGACGACAAACTCACATTTAGTGGCCAGAGTCAAGCAGCTGCTGCAAAGGCAAATAAAATAATGGGATGCATTAAAAGAGGCATAGATGCTCATGAGGAGAACATAATTTTACCTCTATATAAGTCACTAGTGCGACCACACTTAGAATACTGTGTACAGTTCTGGTCTCCGGTGTATAAGAAAGACATAGCTGAACTGGAGCGGGTGCAGAGAAGAGCGACCAAGGTTATTAGGGAACTAGGGGGTCTGCAATACCAAGACAGGTTATTACATTTGGGGTTATTTAGTTTGGAGAATCGAAGGCTTAGGGGTGGTCTTATTACAATGTATAAATATATGCGGGGACAATACCAAGAGCTTTCTAATGATCTTTTTACTCTTAGACCTGTGACGGGGACAAGGGGGCATCCTCTACGTCTGGAGGAAAGAAGGTTTAAGCATACTCACAGACGCGGATTCTTTACTGTAAGAGCAGTGAGACTATGGAACTCTCTGCCATATGATGTTGTAATGAGTGATTCCCTACTAAAATTTAAGAAGGGACTGGATGCCTTTCTTGAAAAGTATAATATTACAGGGTATATACACTAGTTTCCTTAATATTGCGTTGATCCAGGGAGCAAGTCTGATTGCCGTATGTGGAGTCAGGAAGGAATTTTTTTCCCCAATGTGAAGCTTAGGCCGGTTTCACATTAGCGCATTTTCAGCGCGCGCACGGCCGGGGGTAGCTCCGCCCCCGATCCGGCTCTCTGCCCGGCGTGCCCGCCCCTTGCTTGTAGCGCCGCCTCCTAGCGGACAGCGGCGCCTGCGATCGGCGCACCCTATCTTTAGCATAGGGTGCGCCGATCGTGCGCAGGCCGTGCGCTAGTTGCGCTTTGACCTGCGCTGCGCACTTTTGACGGTGCGCCGTGCACGCGAAAATCCGAAAAGTTTGATTTTGGCGCGCACGGCGCACCGTCAAAAGTGCGCAGCGCAGGTCAAAGCGCAACTAGCGCACGGCCTGCGCACGATCGGCGCACCCTATGCTAAAGATAGGGTGCGCCGATCGCAGGCGCCGCTGTCCGCTAGGAGGCGGCGCTACAAGCAAGGGGCGGGCACGCCGGGCAGAGAGCCGGATCGGGGGCGGAGCTACCCCCGGCCGTGCGCGCGCTGAAAATGCGCTAATGTGAAACCGGCCTTACTTGTTGCCACATGGGTTTTTTTTGCCTTCCTCTGGATCAACATGTTAGGGCAAGTTAGGATAGGATATGGGTTGAACTAGATGGACTTAAAGTCTCCCTTCAACCTTAATAACTATGTTACCATAGGGAGGAACAAGGCAGAGCATAGCGAAGGCAAGACATGGCAAAAACAGGCAAGGCAGAGAATAACAGAAGGACTACAAGTCCAAGCAGGACAAGGACGAACATGGCACAACGGACAAACATAAGACACGGGACAAGAGATGGCGTACAAGCACGGAGCGTGTGCAGAGACGCACGACAGAGCAGAGTGCAAGAGCACAGAATAGAGGGAGCAACCCCACAGACCAAACAGCCATGCAGAAAAGCAACACAATACTCAGGCCCTGAGCATAGGAAGGGGCAGTCTAATATAGGGCATAGCACCTCCTCTTCCGGGTCAGGACCAGGGGAGAACTTCCTAGTTCAGATGCTCCAGGATTCAAGAGCGCAATCACATGATCAGGGTTTCAGACTTGATGAGATGATCACAGAACCAGACAGTGCAGGATCTTAGGAAACGTCACATGATCAAGGTTTCAGACATGACGAAATGATTGCAGAACCAGACAGTGCAGGATCTTAGGAAACGTCACATGATCAAGGTTTCAGACATGACGAGATGATTGCAGAACCAGACAGTGCAGGATCCTAGGAAAGACACATGATCAGGGTTTCAGACATGACGAGATGATTGCAGAACCAGACAGTGCAGGATCTTAGGAAACGTCACATGATCAAGGTTTCTAGACATGACGAGAAGATCACAGAAGGCAAAGCAGAAACGCAGGCATCTTGCAGCTCAGCAGGCATGAGGTGAGTGTGCACCCTGCTCTAGGGAACAAGCAGGATAGCAGACATGAGATGCACATGCACACCGCTCCAGGGTCATGAGGCAAAACAGACATGGCGGACATAACAGACATGGCGAGCATGACAAATACATTAGATAGGGACTGCTTCGTGAAGGGTTACCGTGACGTGGTGAAGCGGCTTGGTATACATTTTTTGCAAAAATGTATCGACTAAATACCCTGTATTTGTTATACAGCACTTGCTGATTACTGTCATGTTTTTTACTGCAGAGTATTTTTGCAAATTTGTCATTTTGTGCTTTCTTGTTGTGTTTCATATATTTAACATGGTGTATGCATGGACCGCATTTGCATGTGTTCACATGCTTTTGCATACACGTGTCATTTCGTGGTGTGCGTCAGGGTGTGGCAAACGCAACATGTATTTTTTGAGGCATCAAAAATCTGTCACATATGCACAGTCATGCGCATGCAGATGAGTGCATAAAAAAAATCATTACTGTCTATGGGAAAGCATTGGTATGCAAGGACATGTGTACGCATGCGTTCGATACGCATGCATTCTTCAGAATGAGCAGGTCCAGAAAAATGGTTTCACCCCCAAAACAAAGCTGTATAAAAGGAAGTGTCGAAACTGCAAGGCCATTCCTTTAAAGACTCTGGATCTGACAACACTGGCTATGTAAGTATAGAACCTTTGAAAATGTCTGTCTCTCTCACTGCTGTTTGTGCTTTGTACTAATTTTTTTTCTGTTCCTTTTAGGCTGTGTGCACACGATGCAGATTTGCAGCGGTTCCGCAGCGGATTTTACTGCGCAGAAACGTTGCATATCCGCATTGTGATGTACAGTACCATTAAAAGCAATGAAAAAAAAAAAAACGCTGGGCAGACGCTGCGGATTTTTCCGCGCGGTTTTCCTGCGGTACAAAATCCGCAGCATGTCACTTGTTTTGTGCAGTTTTCTATCTCCCCTGTCACCAAATCCGCAGGGGGGAAAACCGCAATGGAAAACCGCACAAAAACCGCATGAAAACTGCGTGAAAAATGGAAGAAATCCGCAGGAAAAATGCAGGTCATTTGACCTGCGGTTTTCTTCCATTCTGCACGGAAAAATCCGCAGGACCAAAAAGTCCGTCTGCACTCAGCCTTAGGGTGTGTTCACACGTTGCAGCTTCTGCTGCAGAATTGGCTAAATCTGCAGGTCAAAAGACCTGCGGTTTATCTGCAGATTAGCACAATGAAAGAAAAAAGGATGGCACTCACCGTTAACAAAAGTAGAAGTCTTTATTTCATGGATAAAAATGCATGGGCTCAGGAGCAATGCAAAGAGTGCGTTCCTTGGGGTATGTGGCGTTCATATAGTGTGTGAAGGATCTCTTTAGATTTGTGTAAGACACCACGGTGGTGCAGCTGTGCCGAATCTGTTTCTCTTTTTTGGACTTTATCTGCGGATTAGCCTGCGATTTTCCCCTGCTGTTTGACACTTGTCATGAAGCAGGTGTCAAACCGCTGTGGAATCTGCACAAAGAATTGACATGCTGCGGATTTAAATCCGTAGCAAATCCGCGCGGAAAATTCTGCACCGTGGGCACTGCGTTTTTCTATTTACTTATGTTATAATGGTACTATACAACGCAGCAGAAACTGCTGCAGATCCGCAGGGCCAAATCCGCTGTGGATCCGCAGCAGAATCCAAAACGTGTGCACAGACCCTTAGACTGGTTGTCTCCTGGTGCTGGCGTCTGTCCTGGTGCTGGCGTCGTGGTGAGAACAAAACTGTCTATGTAAGTATAGAAGCTTTGAAAATGTCTCATAATATTTTTTTTTTTCTGTTCCTTTTAGGCTGGTTGTCTCCTGGTGCTGCCATCTGTCCTGGTGCTGCCGTCTGTCCCTGTACTGATGGCTGTGCTGTTGGACTACTGCCTGTAATGTAAGTATTGGTGTCCATTGTTTTGTATTTTTTGGCTACATTGTGTTTGACTCTTAACAAGTTTAATTTTTATTATCTTTTTTTTCTATAGTGTTTCACTTGACTGCTGCCTGCTCTTTAGCCATGTCCTCAAGTGAAGAACTGACTTCTTCCCAGGGTGGACCGGACAAAGATTACGTAATCACATTTGCTATACTGACTGGTATGTAGTGACTGGCAATATTATACCCGTGTTAAATCATGTAATTTCTTTACAGGTACGTTCCACTGATGAAGAGCAGGAGCAGTCGAGTGGAAATTATTCTTCCCAGGATCGTGGGGCACATGTGCCTCAGGAGGAAAGACTGGGTGTAAGTAGTATTTTCATCAGAATTGTAATTGAATTTTTTCTACTTAAAATTCTTTTGTCTTATTTGATCTATAGGTTCCACAACGGGAAGAAGCCAAACAGGACATTGACAACGATCAACTAATCAACCTTGTGCACAAGCGAGTACCGTTGTGGGACACCTGTGATCGTCAGCATTTCGACACTGTTGTGATACGACGACTATGGAAAGAAGTGGCCAGATCGATATTGCATGATTGGGACCATGCCACGCCACATACCAGAAATGATTTTGGTAAGTATTGCAATGTGGTATGACGTGCCAGTGAAACTAAATGTAGGTGCATTGTTTTACAATTAATTTTTTCCTTTTTTTCCCGCCTTCACAGTGAAGAGAATAAGAGTCCAATAACGTAAGGAATATAAGGGGTGCTCCACTGCACGTCAGGTGCGGTGCTCCGAAGAACCAAGTAGCAACCAATAACAAAAAACTTCGGCACTCAAATGATAGCTTTATTGTCCAGTATGAAAAGATGAGGCAAAAACCACCACCATACAAAAAATCAGAAAAACCAAAAATGACCCTATATAAAAACAGATATACTTCTGCAACGTTTTGGCATGGACATGCCTTTTTCAAGCTGAATCTGTATAGAGATATACACACAAAATTAGAGTTTGCATGTAACAAGTTACCATATATACTCACGTATAAGCCGACATTTTAAGCCCATTTTTTTGGCTGAAAGTCCCCCTCTCAGCTTATATGCGAGTCATATACCGAGGGTCAGCAGGGGAGGGGGAGCAGGTGTGTCAGATATCATACCCCCCATGGCGCATCTCTGCAGCCCGGCTGGACATATCTTACAGCAACTGACGAAGGTCTTGTAAACAGACCGAAACGTTTTGACATACTATAGTGTACAATTGTCTGGGACAGAATAAATCACTTGTATACTATTACAAAGTTGAGTGCCAGGTTCTTTTTTGAATATTGTCACGGTTTTCTAACCTATCTCGGCACCACTCCACATCTGTGCACACGTTTTCCCTTAAATAAAGCATATGGGGCATAGTCTATGAAGCAGCATATGGGGGCATAATCTATGGAGCATCTTATGGGGCAGCATATGGGGCATAATCTATGGAGCATCTTATGGGGCCATAACCTTTATGGAGCAGCATATGCGGCATATTATTTTATGGAGCATCTTATGAGGCAATTATTAACCTTTGTGCAGCATTATATGGGGTGTATTTTGTATGGAGCATCTTATGGGGCCCATCGTGAACTGTATGGAGCATTATATGGGGCTCCTGATTCAATATATCCATTATAACATTTAACCTACTGATGTCTCAATTAATTTTACTTTTATTGGTATCTATTTTTATTTTTGAAATTTACCAGGAGCTGCTGCATTTCCCTCCCTAGGCTTATACGCGAGTCAATAGGTTTTCCCAGTTTTTTGTGGCAAAATTAGGGGGGTCGACTTATAGAATCGTAGAGTTGGAAGGGACCTCCTGGGCCATCTGGTCAAACCCCCTGCTCAAAGCAGGATTCGCTAAATCATCCCAGTCAGATGTCTGTCCAGCCTCTGTTTAAAGACTTCCATTGAAGGAGAACTCACCACTTCTCGTGGCAGCTTGTTCCACTCATTGATCACTCTAACTGTCAAAAAGTTTTTTCTAATATCTAATCTGTGTCTCCTTCCATTCAGTTTCATCCCATTGCGTCTACTCTTTCCTTGTGCAAATGAGAATAAAGTTGATCCTTCTACAATGTGACAGCCCTTTAGATATTTGTAGACAGCTATTAAGTCTCCTCTCAGTCTTCTCTTTTGCAAACTAAACAATCCCAAATCCTGCAACCTTTCCTCTTAAGACAGGGTTTGCAGACCAGTCACCATTCTGGTTGTTCTTTTCTGAACTTGCTCCAGTTTGTTGATGTCTTTTTTAAAATGTGGTGCCCAAAACTGGACACAATATTCCAGATGAGGTCTGACCAAAGAGGAGTAGAGGGAAATAATGACTTCACGTGATCTAGACTGTATGCTTCTGTTAATACATCCTAGAATTGCATTTGCCTTTTTTGTTGCTGCATCACACTGTTGACTCATTCAGTCTGTGATCTATTAGTATACCCAAGTCTTTTTCATATGTGCTGTTGCTTAGCCCTATTCCTCCCATTCTGTATATGCTTTTTTCATTTTTATTGCCCAGATGTAGTACTTTGCATTTTTCCCTGTTAAAAACCATTCTGTTAGTTGCTGCCCACTTCTCCAGTTTATTTATATATTTTTTGGAATCCTCTCTCTTCTCTAGTATTAGCTATCCCTCCTAGCTTTGTGTCATCAGCAGATTTAATCAGTTTACCCTCAATTCCTTCATCTAAATCATTGATAAAGATGTTGAACAATACAGGGCCCAGGACAGAGCCCTGTGGTACCCCACTAGAGACATTCTTCCAACTGGATGTGCAGCCATTTACGACCACTCTTTTGGTCCGATCACTAAGCCAGTTATGAAGCCACCTAACAGTTGCCTTGTCCATTCAATAAGGATTGTATGAGATACTTTGTCAAATGCTTTGCTGAAGTCAAGATATACTATATCTACAGCATTTCCTTGATCCACCCAATCAGTGATTCCGTCGGGTCTCAGGTATACTCAGGTCGGCTTATACATGAGTATATACGGTATATATGTTGACCAAAGAAATAAAACACAGATGCAAGAAGAGTGATGCACAGTAACAATAAGGATTAATGGGAACACATGCGTCACCGGTAGTTCCAGTGGTAAAAATATTAATTGCAAAAATGGTAAAACCACCGCTGTGCTAATAATGATCATTACAACCTCAATCACTTCAGTGACAAGGTTCAAAAAATAGTAATGTAAATGACCTGATTAAATATATATATATAGTACATAATATACAATATCATTACATAAACAAAAGCAGAGAGAATTAAACAACAATGGACCTGTCACGACTGCGGCTGCGGCCCAGCAGGCGCCTCCACGCCTATGGCGAGGGGGCGGGCGTCCCCCAGGGATGCAATATGGACCCTCTATACCACAGAGGTGGACCCGAGTTGTTAAGGGGAGAATATATGGCATATGAATATATACAAGAATCAAATCTATAAATTTATATGGACGCTTTGCTGAATATTAGAATCATGTAGCTTTAAGATATTTCTGGTTCTCTAAGACTCATTTCTGTGCCCACCTAGTCTCATCGAAACTAGGTTAGGCTAAGCCAGAAACAATAATTATTTGCATAATGATTATATAGTAAATAGAACATGTGAGATCAATAGTAATTTGTGATATCAATAGTAAATTGTGATAATCATTAATTTAGAAAGACCCATGATGTAATGCACTAAAACTGCCCTATTTTTGCTATAAAATGTTGTACACTTCTGGATATAAATCAGAAATCATTTGAGAGACAATTGCTTGCATTTTTCCTGATTTCTCTGGCCATAAAACCTCACATTCAATTTGGAAGCAGACAATTAAGATGAGAACACACGCATTCTGTGTGCCATAACATTTGGCGTCCGAACAAGGGGCTAGGACGAAAGTTCGAACCTGACCAGCCGCAAAGAAGACCTCCAATCTTGGCTGGACCACTCGAGGGTGGAGAAGTGCACCTCCTACTAGGTAAGAAAATTATTCAACTTACCTATAACCCTCCTGTGTTTCCATGCTGAGATAATGGTTAGTCGGCTGTCAGACTCAGACATAGAGACCAATCTGACAAGTCCTAGCACCAAATACCCGCAATGGTCACAATTTCCTTAATTGTCTGCTTTATCTGCTTTGCTGTTTTGGTTGTTTGCATACGTGATTGCTACTTCAGCCAGTGTTGTGAGTTCATTTTTCCCTTCACCATTGAGGTCTGATGAACTCCCTCCTCTGGTGAAGGAAGGCAGTGAGGCTGATTACCAAACACATGGGCAGCTAGATGATGACTGGGTGGCTGGAATTGAGGACTGGATATAAGGCTGCCAACGCCCTTCTTCCTGGCTGGTGATTTTCCTGCTGGATTCTTGGAGACCAGTCTGATTCCTGCATCTCAAAGCTAAGTTTTTCTGCTCTGCTTTGTACTCTTCAGTTTTGTTTTTGTTTTGCCTTGTTTTTTTGGGAGTTCTGCCTTCCCCGGCCGGGGGTGAGCTGAACTCCATTTTTGTCTCTGATCTGTTGATATTTTGCTCTGTCTTCAGAATATACCTGAGTGCTGATATAGTCTTTTGAAGCCTAGCATCTTCAGGGCCTGTTTTTCCTATCAGTCGGTTGGCTCATTTTGATAGGGTTTTTGCGGATGGCAGACAGCAGCTTTCCTATCCTGTCCTATGTAGTTAGCTTGGGCCCCATCATTTGCTCAACCTATCTTTCTATCTGTGTTAGTTTTTTCATCTTGCTTCACCGTCATTATATGTTGGGGGCTGCCTATTGCTTTGGGGTCTGCTCTGGGGCAGTTTAGTTTTTCCCCTTTCTGTCTTTAGGCTATATAGTTCTCCGGCTGTGATCGAGGGGTCTAAGGCACCGTAGGAACCCCCCATGGCTACTGCTAGTTGTTGTGGATAGGTTCAGGGGTCTGCAATCCGATAGCTGCCAACCTCTCTGGTTTTTCTGGACTTAGCTGGTATTTTGTTTTTTTCTCCTTCGGTGACTCATCTTAACAAGCCAGCCTGAAATAAAAAATAGGGTGACGTATTGAGCAAATTCACTGTCACTCTGGTTCTGGTCCTGCTCTCGGCTTGACCGATGATCGCAGAAATCTGAACTGTGTCTCCCAGTGGGCAAGTGGGAGTAGGGGCTTGATTACTCTCAGTGATTTTCAAACCTCTAAGTGGTTGGTTGTTTTTTTTTGCCTGTAGGGTGTGTCCCTGATATACATATTTTTCATACTGTCACATTTTGTTCTATACTCTGCTGTTTGAATAATTTTATCTTGCATTTTTGGTAGAGGTTTTTGTCACTGTAGTGTGAGAATTTTCGGGAAAGTTGGGTTTTTTTGAGTATATCACTGTAGTCTCAGGCTGCCTTTTGGTTTCCATTGTTCTCAGAGGATTTTACTGAGGGACGCAGGCATAGGAAGAGGAAGTGGGTGCGTGTTCTGCATTCTGCACTAACACTTTTTATTGTTGGGGGTTGTACTGATTTTTGGATTTTTATTTTCTTTTTGGAGTGTTTTTCCAAGGTTTACCAACTTCTTGATTGTACTCTTTGTTTTCTGTTCTTTTCTCCCTCCATTTTCCCTAAATTTATTGTTTTTTTTTTAAGTTTGGCTGAGTGGTTCTTTTTAAAGTTTATATACATTTTGATTTTATCAATTTTTTGGTTTTTATCCTTTTAAAATCTTTTTAACCCCTTCATGACCCAGCCAATTTTGACCTTAATGACCTGGCCATTTTTTGCATTTCTGACCAGTGTCCCTTTATGAGGTAATAACTCTAGAACGCTTCAGCGCATCCTAGCGATTCTGGGATTGTTTTTTCATGACATATTTGGCTTCATGTTAGTGGTAAATTTAGGTCAATAATGTTTGCGTTTATTTGTGAAAAAAAACGGAAATTTGGCGAAAATTTTGAATTTTTATTTTGTTAAACCAGAGAGTTAGGTGACACAAAATAGTTAATAAATAACATTTCCCACATGTCTACTTTACATCAGCACAATTTTGGAAACAACATTTTTTTTTGCTAGGACGTTATAAGGGTTAAAAGTTGACCAGCGATTTCTCATTTTTACAACAAAATTTACAAAACCATTTTTTAAGGGACCACCTCACATTTGAAGTCACTTTGAGGGGTCTATATGGCAGAAAATACCCAAAAGTGACACCATTCTAAAAACTGCACTCAAGCTACTCAAAACTACATTCAAGAAGATTATTAACTCTTCAGGTGTTTCACAGGAACTAAAGCAACATGGAAGGAAAAAATGGACATTTTAATTTTTCCAACAAAAATTTTATTTTAGCATCAATTTTTTTATTTTCACATGGGTAACAGGATAAAATGGATCCTAAAATTTGTTGGGCAATTTCTCCTGAGTACACTGATACCTCACATGTGGTAATAAACCACTGTTTGGGCGCACGGCAGAGCTCAGAATGGAAGGAGCACCATTTGACTTTTTGAATGGAAAATATGCTGGAATATTTAGCAGTTGCCATGTCGCGTTTGGAGAGTCCCTGTGTGCCTAAACATTGGAGGTCCCCCACAAGTGACCCCATTTTGGAAACTAGACCCTCCAAGGAACTTATCTAGATGCATAGTGAACACTTTGAACCCCCAGGTGCTTCACAAATTGATCCGTAATAAAAAAAAATACTTTTTTTCACAAAAATTTTCTTTTAGCCTCAGTTTTTTTCATTTTCAGGTGGGCCACAGGGTAAAATGGAACTTAAAATTTGTTGGGCAATTTCTCCTGAGTACATCGATACCTCATATGTTGTCATAAACCACTGTTTGGGCGCACGGCAGGGCTCAGAATGGAAGGAGCACCATTTGACTTTTTGAATGGAAAATATGCTGGAATATTTAGCGGTTGTCATGTAGCGTTTGGAGAGTCCCTGTGTGCCTAAACATTGGAGCTCCTCCACAAGTGACCCCATTTTGGAAACTAGACCCCCGAAGAAACTTATCTAGATATGTGGTGAGCACTTTGAACCCCCAAGTGCTTCACAGAAGATTATGACACAAAGCAGAGAAAATAAAAAATCATTTTTTTTCCTCAAAAATTATATTTTAGCAAGCTAATTTTTATTTTCCCAAGGGAAACAGGATAAATTGGACCACAAAAGTTGTTGTCTAGTTAGTCCGGAGTACGTTGGTACCCCATATGTGGGGGGAACCACTCTTTGGCTGCACGGCAGGGCTCAGAAGGGAAGGAGCACCATTTGACTTTTTGAACTGAAAATGAGCTCCAATCGTTAGCGGACACCATGTCATGTTTGGAGAGCCCCTGTGTGCCTATGCTTTGGAGCTTCCCCTGATGTGCCTAAACAGGGGAAACCCCCACAAGTAACCCCATTTTGGAAACTAGACCGCCCAAGGAACTTATGTAGATGTGTGGTGAGCACTTTGAACCCCCAAGTGCTTCACAGAATTTTATAATGCCCAGGCGTGAAAATAAAAAATAATTTTTTTCCACAAAAATAATTTTTTAGCCCCCTATTTTTTATTTTCCCAAGGGTAACAGCAGAATTTAGACCCCCAAAGTTGTTGTGCAATTTTTCCTGAGTACGCTGATACCCCATATATGGGGGTAAACCACTGGGCACATGTCGGGGCTCGGAATGGAGTGACTTTTGAACGCAAAATTGGCTGGAATAAATGGTGGCTCCATGT
Source organism: Dendrobates tinctorius (assembly GCF_039654945.1). Taxonomy (NCBI): domain Eukaryota; kingdom Metazoa; phylum Chordata; class Amphibia; order Anura; family Dendrobatidae; genus Dendrobates; species Dendrobates tinctorius. The sequence continues at coordinate 10,200,653 of NW_027361760.1, read as the reverse complement.
CATGTTTGGAGACCCCTGATGTGCCTAAACAGTGGAAACCCCTCAATTCTAGCTCCAATCCTAACCCCAACACACCCCTAATCATAACCCTAACCACAACCCTAACCCCAATACACCGCTAACCCTAACCACAAGCCTTTCCCTAATCCCATCCCACCCCTAAACCTATTCCTAACCCTAATTCCAACCCTAACCCTAATCCCAAACCTAATTCCACCCTAACCCTAATTCCAACCCTAACCCTAATAGCAACCCTAACCCTAATAGCAACCCTAACCCTAATTCCAACCCTAACCCTAGCCCTAATTGAAAAATAAAAATATTTTCTTTATTTTATTTATTTTATTACATGTGCCTGCCTATGGGGGTGATAGGGGGGGCGGTGATTTACTTTTTTTTAATTTTGATCACTGTGCGAGTTTATCACAGTGATCAAAATAAAAAAAATTGAATCTGCAGCCGGGAAATGCCGGCGGGCGCACTGCGCATGCGCCCGCCATTTTCCAAGATGGCGGCGCCCATGCAGGAGGGACGGCGGGACACCGGTAGGCAGAGTGGGACATAGGAGGTACCAGGGAGGGTGAGGGGGGATCGGACAGCGGGGGGACAGGAGGGAAGGGGAGGGGGAGCAGATCGTGACAGCAGCGGCCCATCGCTGCCGTCAGTCCGTGGCGGGGGCCGATCGCTCCCACCAGCCGGTGTGTGGGGGGGGTTAAATTAATGTCTCCAGCCATGTCCGATGCTAGTGCAGCATCGGCCATGGCTGGATTGTGATATTTCAATTTTTATTGATAAAAGAAACAAAACAGGGCGCATCCACTGTGTGAAACCTTTAAAACACAATTGTAATGGTGAGGCAAGGAGAGACTCACCTGATAGGGTTGTGAAACTTCGGTCACAACACCTACAAACGCATGAAACAGCTGCTGCAGTCTGCACAGGGTCCAAGGACTTGTAAGATAAGATGGCTTTAAGGTGCAATGATACACTGCGCTGCTGTAGGTAAAATTCAGGGAGCTTTATTGGTGCCTACGCGTTTCCTGAGCTGTCCCAGCTCACTTCATCAGGGCATAATACAAGCATGCAATGCAGGAGTTTATATACAATCCAAAGTGGAAAAAAAAAAAAGGGGGCAGGCTAAGTAACTGCCACATCAGCAAAGCAATGGTATAAAACACATTAAAATAATTGTATTTTAATAGAATATATTAAAACCGCATATAATAAGAATACATACTCAAGAACAATAAAAAAGAAAATGTATATATTTCTTTTAAAATAGACATGGGGGATCACGGGGTCCAATAAAAAAGTAGTTAAAACCATCCTCAAGGAGTCTAGAACACAGTTCTAAAGTTGAGAGTGTATGGTGTTTTAATCCACATGACCATGGTGACTAGTGAGGAATGGGGCATGATTTTTCGGATCAATGTTAAGATCAATCTATTCTCTTCCAGAATAAAGAGTAAATCCAAAGAGATGTACCCTGAATAACGGGAAAAATTTTTTTGATTAAGGGCACTTTTATATAAAAAAAAAATATATACAGTATATATATATATATATATATATATATATATATATATATATATATATATATAACGATTGTAAAAAAGAAAAAAAAATTTGAAATAAAGTGCAGTAGTGTTTTAATATTAAATATGTTAAATTATAAAAACATGGTAACAATGTGAAAAAAGGGGGGGTTATGGTATTATAAAGAGACACTAGATGGCGCTAACACGAGCTTCAAGGAGGTGTCAGAAGCATGAAGAGAATACTACAGTTAAAAGAGAACTTTCTGTGTGAGACCAATGTGTGGAATGGAAGGATAAAACAAGATGGTCAGGCAGCTAAACATCCCAATGGAGGGTTCAGTATGCATGGGAGGCAGGGACAAAAATCTCCAAAAAACAAAATAGACTTTTAATAAAAGACATCAGAAACAATATTTAGTCCAAAGGGTTCCAGAGATTTTAATTTGTAAATCCAGTACACCTCTTTGTACTGTCAGTTTCTTGATGTCACGACCATGTATAAGGTCAAAGTGACGTGACAGACCATGCTTCTGAAAGCCAATTTTAATATTATGTCGGTGGGAATTTAACCGACAATGAAGTGCCTGGGTGGTACGTCCAACGTAGATTTTGGGACAAGTGCATGTAATGATATAGATGACGTGTGAGGACAGACAAGTGAGGTGGTATTTGATGGGGAATTTTTCTTGAGTGATGGGATGTGAGAAAATGATAGTCTGATGTGCAATGTTGTGACAGCAACTACATTTAGAGTGATGACATTTATAGATGCCAGGGGATAAGGAAATGTTCTGCTTGTTAGATGGAATGGTGAGCCTGCTGGGTGCCAATGTGTTTTTTAAGGATTTAGCCTTCCTGGAGGTTATAGCAGGTTTCTCAGGAATGATTTTGTTTAAAATGGGGTCTCTTTTGACAATATGCCACAGACCCTCCATGATCTTCCTGATAGATTTGTGTTGTGAACTGTAGGTGGTGATAAAGTTGGTACAGAATTTATCACCTGAGGGTTTGAGAGTGGGCTTTCTGGACAGTAAAAGATCTTGATTAAAATTTTTAAAAACATTCTCACATGTGGAAGAAACTAATTTTCTAGGATATTTCTGACTTAAAAACCTCTCCTTTAACCCCTTCACCCCCAAGGGTGGTTTGCACGTTCATGACCGAGCCAATTTTTACAATTCTGACCACTGTCCCTTTATGAGGTTATAACTCTGGAACGCTTCAACGGATCTAGGCGATTCTGAGATTGTTTTCTCATGACATATTGTACTTCACTTTAGTGGTAAAAATTTTTCGCTATAACTTGCGTTTATTTATGAAAAAAACAGAAATATGGCAAAAATTTTGAAAATTTTGCAATTTTCAAACTTTGAATTTGTATGCCCTTAAAACAGAGAAATATGTGACACAAAATAGTTACTAAATAACATTTCCCACATGTCTACTTTACATCAGCACAATTTGGGAAACAACATTTTTTTTTGTTAGGAAATTATAAGGGTTAAAATTTGACAAGCGATTTCTAATTTTTACAACAAAATTTACAAAACCATTTTTTTTAGGGACCACCTCACATTTGAAGTCACTTTGAGGGGTCTATATGGCAGAAAATACCCAAAAGTGACACCATTCTAAAAACTGCACCCCTGAAGCTACTCAAAACTACATTCAAGAAGATTTAACCCTTCAGGTGCTTCACAGGAGCAGAAGCAACGTGGAAGGAAAAAATGAACATTTAACTTTTTAGTCACAAAAATAATATTTTAGCAACAATTTTTTTATTTTCCCAAGGGTAACAGGAGAAATTGGACCCCAAAAGTTGTTGTGAAATTTGTCCTGAGTACGCTGATACCCAATATATGGGGGGAACCACTGTTTGGGCACATGGCAGGGCTCAGAAGGGAAGGAGCCCCGTTTGACTTTTTCAACCTAAAATTGGCTGGAATTGAGATCGGACGCCATGTCGCGTTTGACGAGTGTCTGATGTGCCTAAACAGTGGAAACCCCCCACAAGTGACCCCATTTTGGAAACTAGACCCCCTAAGGAACTTATCTAGATGTGTGGTGACCACTTTGAACCCCCAAGGGCTTCACAGAAGTTTATAACACCCGGGCGTGAAAATAAAAAATCATATTTTTTCCACAAACATGATAATTTAGTCCCCAATATTTTGTTTTCCCAAGGGTAACAGGAGAAATTGGACTCCAAAGGTTGATGTCAAATTTGTCCTGAGTACACTGATACCCAATATGTGGGGGGAACCACTGTTTAGGCACATGGCAGGGCTCAGAAGGGAAGGAGCCCCATTTGACTTTTTCAACCTAAAATTGGCTGGAATTGAGATCGGACGCCATGTCGCGTTTGACGAGTGTCTGATGTGCCTAAACAGTGGAAACCCCCCACAAGTGACCCCATTTTGGAAACTAGACCCCCTAAGGAACTTATCTAGATGTGTGGTGACCACTTTGAACCCCCAAGGGCTTCACAGAAGTTTATAACACCCGGGCGTGAAAATAAAAAATCATATTTTTTCCACAAACATGATAATTTAGTCCCCAATATTTTGTTTTCCCAAGGGTAACAGGAGAAATTGGACTCCAAAGGTTGTTGTCAAATTTGTCCTGAGTACACTGATACCCAATATGTGGGGGGAACCACTGTTTAGGCACATGGCAGGGCTCAGAAGGGAAGGAGCCCCGTTTGACTTTTTCAACCTAAAATTGGCTGAAATTGAGATCGGACGCCATGTCACGTTTGACGAGCGTCTGATGTGCCTAAACAGTGGAAACCCCCCACAAGTGACCCCACTTTGGAAACTAGACCCCCTAAGGAACTTATCTAGATGTGTGGTGACCACTTTGAACCCCCAAGGGCTTCACAGAAGTTTATAACACCCGGGCGTGAAAATAAAAAATCATATTTTTTCCACAAACATGATAATTTAGTCCCCAATATTTTGTTTTCCCAAAGGTAACAGGAGAAATTGGACCCCAAAGGTTGTTGTCAAATTTGTCCTGAGTACGCTGATACCCAATATGTGGGGGGGAACCACTGTTTGGGCACATGGCAGGGCTCAGAAGGGAAGGAGCCCCGTTTGACTTTTTCAACCTAAAATTGGCTGGAATTGAGATTGGACGCCATGTCGCGTTTGACGAGCGTCTGATGTGCCTAAACAGTGGAAACCCCCCACAAGTGACCCCATTTTGGAAACTAGACCCTCTAAGGAACTTATCTAGATGTGTGGTGACCACTTTGAACCCCCAAGGGCTTCACAGAAGTTTATAACACCTGGGCGTGAAAATAAAAAATCATATTTTTTCCACAAACATGATCATTTAGTCCCCAATATTTTGTTTTCAAAAGGGTAACAGGAGAAATTGGACCCCAAAGGTTGTTGTCAAATTTGTCCTGAGTACGCTGATACCCAATATGTGGGGGGAACCACTGTTTCGGCACATGACAAGGCTCAGAAGGGAAGGCGCCCCGTTTGACTTTTTCAACCTAAAATTGGCTGGAATTGAGATTGGACGCCATGTCGCGTTTGACGAGTGTTTGATGTGCCTAAACAGTGGAAACCCCCCACAAGTGACCCCATTTTGGAAACTAGACCCCCTAAGGAACTTATCTAGATGTGTGGTGACCACTTTGAACCCCAAAGGGCTTCACAGAAGTTTATAACACCCGGGCGTGAAAATAAAAAATCATATTTTTTCCACAAACATGATCATTTAGTCCCCAATATTTTGTTTTCCCAAGGGTAACAGGAGAAATTGGACTCCAAAGGTTGTTGTCAAATTTGTCCTGAGTACGCTGATACCCAATATGTGGGGGGAACCACTGTTTGGGCACATGGCAGGGCTCAGAAGGGAAGGAGCCCCGTTTGACTTTTTCAACCTAAAATTGGCTGGAATTGAGATTGGACGCCATGTTGCGTTTGACGAGCGTCTGATGTGCCTAAACAGTGGAAACCCCCCACAAGTGACCCCATTTTGGAAACTAGACCCCCTAAGGAACTTATCTAGATGTGTGGTGAGCACTTTGAACCCCCAAGTGGTTCACTAAAGATTATAATGCCCAGGCGTGAAAATATAAAATCCTGTTTTGTTCCCACATAATCATTTATGTTTAACTTAAAATCATAATCATTTATGTTTAATTAAAAATTGGGGACTAAATGATCATTCATTTAGTCCCCAATTTTTAATTTTCCCAAGAGTAACAGGAGAAATTGGACCCCAAAAGTTGTTGTCCAATTTGTCCTGAGTACCCTGATACCCCACATGTGGGAGAAAACTACTGTTTGGGCACATGTCAGGGCTCGAAAGGGAAGTAATGACGTTTTGGAAAGCAGACTTTGATGGAATGGTCTGCGGGCGTCATGTTCCATTTGCAGAGCCCTTGATGTTCCTAAACAGTAGAAACCCCCCATAAGTGACCCCATTTTGGAAACTAGACCCCTAAGGAACTTATCTAGATGTATGGTGACCACTTTGAACCCCCAAGTGTTTCACTAAAGATTATAATGCCCAGGCGTGAAAATATAAAATCCTGTTTTGTTCCCACATAAATGATCATTTAGTCCCCAATTTTTAATTTTCCCAAGAGTAACAGGAGAAATTGGACCCCAAAAGTCGTTGTCCAATTTGTCCTGGGTACTCTGGTACCCCACATGTGGGAAAAAACTGTTTAGGCACACGTCGGGGCTCGAAAGGGAAGTAGTGTTGTTTTGGAATGCAGACTTTGATGGTCTGCTGGCGTCATGTTCCATTTGCAGAGTCCCTGATGTGCCTAAACAGGAAAAAACCCCCACATATGACATCATTTTGGATACTAGACCCCCAAAGAACAAATCTAGATGTGCCCCCAACTAATCTAATGTAAATTAGTAGTGCATGGAGGTGTGGTACAATTTGAAGCAATCCTTCATGCACAGGCCAGGTTTTTCGGGGCAGGTGTCGCATTGATAAGTGGTGTCCCTGCGTATTCCTTTTTTGTAACACACTCGACACCTTTTTTGCGGCTTACCTTTTTTTTGGGTTGGCGGGACCACCCCCGGAAAATGCTGACCTGGGACAATACGAGCACCTTCAGTTCCTGAAGTACTGGGGCCCGCTCCTTCCTGAGCGCCAAACATCATGGCCTTAACCACTACCTCCTGGAACTGAAGGTACGTCGTATCGCTGGGGCATGCACATTGTGACAGCAGGAATGCGTTGAGCATTGCCATTTGGACGATGTGCACGGCCAGCTTTTTGTACCACACCTTGGCCTTCCTCAATGCATTGTACAGTTGGAGGAGTTGATCGGAGAGATCAACTCCCCCCATTTTTTTGTTGTACCCCACTACACATGTCGGTTTGCGGACCTGTGTAGAGGTACCCCGTACAGTGCAGAGGGTACTGCCATCACCGTGTATGGTGGTCAAGAGATGGACATCTCTCTTGTCCTTGTACTTGACCACCAGCAGGTGGTCGCTACATTGGGCTCTGCTCTCACCTTTTCGGAGAATCTGCCCAAGTAGCGTCTTCGGGAGGCCTCTCTGATTTTTGCGGACAGTACCGCAGGCTGCGGTACGTCGCTCAGAGAGGGATTTGTAGAGTGGGACACTGGTATAAAAGTTATCAGTGTAGAGGTGATAACCTTTATCCAGCAGTGGGTGCACCAAATCCCACACAATTTTCCCACTCACTCCCAGGAAAGGAAGACACTCAGGGGGTTCAATCCGGGTGTCCTTCCCTTCGTAAACTCTAAACTTGTGGGTGTACCTTGAGGTACTCTCACACAACTTATAGAGTTTGATTCCGTACCTGGCCCTCTTACTGGGCAGGTATTGACGGAATCGCAGCCTTCCCTTGAAGTGAACCAAGGACTCATCCACGCAGATGTCCCTTTGGGGCACGTACACTTCAGCAAACTTTTTGTTGAAGTGTTCGATGACCAGCCGAACTTTGAACAGACGGTCAAAGTTGGGGTCATCTTGTGCGGACACTCTGCATTATCAGTATAATGTAGAAACTTGTGGATGGCCTCAAAACGCGTCCGGGCCATGTATAAAATATCAACACTCCAATATTGCCAAATTTCCGGCTTCTTCAGTATCCCCATATGGAGGACCAGGCCCCAAAACTGCGTCATTTCAACTGCGTCTACAGGAGACCAGTTTGAAAATGTTGAACGCGGGTTTAGCTCCAAAAATTGACGAGCGTACAAATTAGTTTACTCCACCATGAGGTTAACAAAATCCTCAGAGAAAAAGACTTTGAAAAAGTCAATTTCTGTGAGGCCGGTGGTGTCAAACTTGATTCCTGATTCTGCCACAAAATCAGGAATCGGTGGCTCGTAATTTTCGGGGGGCGAGGTCCATACGGGGAGCACTGGGTCAGCTGCGGGCATGGTGGGCGCTGCCTCATCTTCTGTCCTGGAGCGTCTGTGTGGCGGTTCCGCAGGACCCGAGGAGGAAGATGAGGAGGGGGAAGAGGAAGAAGAAGAGGATGAAGAATCCGAAAAATAAAGAAAAGTCGGATCATCATCCAAATCGCTATCAGTGTCGGAGGCAAGTATAGCATATGCCTCCTCCATTGTATAGCGCTGTTGGGATGAATTTGATGACATTTTTGTGTAAATATGGTGCTTGGGTGTACACTTTATTGAAAACTGTATGTGTACGTGAGGGGGGGAGTGATTGGTGTAAACTTTCTGTAAAGAAAAAGCTGTGGAAAAAAGTCTAAAACAGCAGGCCCTAGCTGATAAGTGTCACTTATCAAAACTAGGCTGCTGGATGTGCGCATGGGGTGGCGCAAGGGGGGGGTGGAAAAAAAAAAGGAAAACGGCAGGCACAAACTCTGATAAGTGAACTGTGTCACTTATCCAAGTTTCGCAGCTGCGGGATGTGTGTACGGAGGGGCAAAGGAAAAAAAGCGAGCTCGAGTGTTGATCGGTGAACTGCGTCACCAATCAACGCTCGCCGGCTGCGCACGGAGGTGGCGCAAAAGTGGGGTGGAGGGGGGTAAAAATAGGGAGAAGGGGGATGGGGGATTGGGGTGGATGAAGAAAGATTGGGCAGGGATCAACAGTTAGGGTTGTAGTTAGGTGGCACAAAGGGGGGTGAAAAAAATGAAAAACGGCAGGCACAAGCTTGGATAAGTGACGTGTGTCACTTATCCAACTTTTGCGGCTGCGGGATGTGTGTACGGAAGTGGCCCAAAGGGGGCTAAGGAAAAAAAAGCGTGCTCGAGTGTTGATCGGTGAACTGCGTCACCAATCAACGCTCGGCAGCTGCGCACGGAGGTGGCGCAAAAGTGGGGTGGAGGGGGCTAAAAATAGGGGGAAGGGGGATGGGGGGATTGGGGTGGATGAAGAGAGATTGGGCAGGGATCAACAGTTAGGGTTGTAGTTAGGTGGCACAAAGGGGGGTGAAAAAAATGAAAAACGGCAGGCACAAGCTTGGATAAGTGACGTGTGTCACTTATCCAACTTTTGCGGCTGCTGGATGTGTGTACGGAAGTGGCGCAAAGGTGGCTAAGGAAAAAAAGCGAGCTCGAGTGTTGATAGGTGAACTGCGTCACCAATCAACGCTCGGCAGCTGCGCACGGAGGTGGCGCAAAAGTGGGGTAGAGGGGGGTAAAAATAGGGGGAAGGGGGATGGGGGGATTGGGGTGGATGAAGAGAGATTGGGCAGGGATCAACAGTTAGGGTTGTAGTTAGGTGGCATAAAGGGGGGTGAAAAAAATGAAAAACGGCAGGCACAAGCTTGGATAAGTGACGTGTGTCACTTATCCAACTTTTGCGGCTGCGGGATGTGTGTACGGAAGTGGCGCAAAGGGGGCTAAGAAAAAAAAGCGAGCTCGAGTGTTGATCGGTGAACTGCGTCACCGATCAACGCTCGCCGGCTGCGCACGGAGGTGGCGCAAAAGTGGGGTGGAGGGGGATAAAAGGGGGGTGAAGGTGGGTAAGAGGGGGGTGGAGGGGGGATGGGGGGATGAAGATAGATTGGGGGGGTGAAGATAGATTGGGCAGGGGATCAGGGATCAATTAACACTTACAATTGTAGTTTTCTTTCTTCTTCTTTCTTCTGCAGGGATTGTGATGCTACAAGCTGTGGCACCACAATACCCAGCACAGGAGCTCTTGCTGCGTCCGACCTCTCTGCAGGAATCCTCAGCTAGAGTGAGGACCCCTGCAGACAGGTCAGACAGGTCAGAGGCAGGTCAGGGGGCAGGTCACAGAGCGGTCACATCGCTGCTGTGACCTGTCATTGGTGGGATCGAATGATTACATCGATCCCACCAATCCCTGATCTGCCTGGTGACCATGGCAACTGCCTAGAATCGGAGCTCACAGCTCCGATTACTAGGCAGGTCATGCCCAGGTCACCAGCAGGGCACAGAGCGGTCACATGGTGACCGCAGCTGTGCCCTGTGGTTAGCGCGATCGCCGATCTAATCGATCGCGCCAGCCAACTCCTGCAGGCCCTGCATCAGGCTCCAGCACGATCGGTGCTAATATAGCACCGATCCTGGCCGGTACTGGCAGGGCACAGCGGCGATATAGCGCCACTATGCACTGCGATTGGCGCGATCGATCAGATCGGCGATCGCGCCAATCCGGGTGCTTTTTGCCGGTGCCTGGCGTTGCCAGGCACTGGCTCTAGCATCGAGTACATCGGTACTCGATCCCAGCCTAGGACATCATTGTTTCAGCCAAGCTGATTGGCTGAAACAATGAGAAACGCTGCGATTGGCTGTTCAGAATTGAATGGATGCCGGGGGGGCGGGATCGCAACCCGGGATGCCGACGCCATCTTTTGTAAGGTGAGATGGCGTCGGAATTTTAATGCGATCACCGCGACTAAAGTCGCGGTATCGCATTAAAGGGCCCGACGTACTATCCCGCCCACGGTCATACGGGCCCGGGTACCGTGGACGGGATAGTACGTCGGATGTCAGGAAGGGGTTAAAATGTTAGCCTGGCTTGAAAAATCATCATCACTAGTACAGTTCTTGCGGATCCTTTGGAACTGGTTGTGAGGGATATTAAAAAGCCATTTCTGGTAGTGGCTACTACTAAAATGGACATAGCGATTTGTATCTACCTGTTTAAAATAAGTCTTGGTGCAAATCTTACTATTCTTGACATAAAAAGTAATGTCTAGAAAGTTCATGGCTTGGTTACTGATGTGAGGGGTGAATTCCAGTCCCCAGTTATTATTCTGTATTGTGGAAATGAACTGATCAGCACTTATAAAACGTGTGTCCCATATTAAAAAGAGGTCATCTATATATCTTTTATAAAGGATTATGCAAAGATTTGCATAAGTAGGTGCGACCCGTGATCCCATGGCTGTCCCATGTGTCTGATGATAAAAAACCCCTAAAAAAGTAAAAAAATTATTATGTAAAATAAAATCCATACCTCTCAGTAAAAACATTTTTTGAGTATCAGACAGTCTAGCATCGGAATTAACAAATTTCTCAAAACACTTTAATCCTAATTGGTGGTCTATATTTGTGTACAGGGCAGATACATCAAAGGAGATAAAACAGTAAGGGTATGTGCACACGCTGCGGATTCTGCTGCGTTTCCGCAGCGTTTTTGGCTCTGCAGAAACGCAGCAGATTTTGCTGCATTGTACAGTACCTTTATTTCCTATGGAAATAAAAAAAAGCTGTGCACATGCTGCATTTTTTTCCGCACGGTTTTGCTGCGGTTTACTATCCGCAGCATGTCAATTGTTTGGTGCAGAAACGCTGCAGCATGTAATCAGATCTATCTTGTACCACAATTGCTCACCCTTTATCAGCAGGCTTTATAATGATATCAGTATTTTTCTGCAACTCTTTGAGGGCTAGAATCTCTTTTTTTTACATTAAAGAGGCAAATAGAATCCTCTCAGATACTAATTTTTATAAACCTGTCAAAAATGACCCTATGCCATTTGTTATTTTTTCATATAATCATTTAATAACTGAAGCCTTCTCTAACAATGCCATAAATGAACAAGAAAAGAAGTTTCTTACCATAAAAAACCCCTCCACACCCTTTCTCTATCACCTTCCAAAAATACACAAAAATACTACTAGCCCACCAGGGCGACCTATTATTTCTGGCATAGGGTCACTCACTAGCAGTCTAGCTTTCTATATTGACAGGATTATGCAGTACCATGTTATGAGTCTAAATAGTCATCTAAAAGATTCCACTCAATTGATTAACCTTACAAAGAGCATTAAGTGGGATGACCATTACTGTTTTATCTCCTTTGATGTATCTGCCCTGTACACAAATATAGACCACCAATTAGGATTAAAGTGTTTTGAGAAATTTGTTAATTCCGATGCTAGACTGTCTGATACTCAAAAAATGTTTTTACTGAGAGGTATGGACTTTATTTTACATAATAATTTTTTTACTTTTTTAGGGTTTTTTTATCATCAGACACGTGGGACAGCCATGGGATCACGGGTCGCACCTACTTATGCAAATCTTTTTATGGGTGTTTTTGAGGAGGCTTTTATTACTACAGTTGAATTTGCAAAAAGCATAATCCTTTATAAAAGATATATAGATGACCTCTTTTTAATATGGGACACACGTTTTATAAGTGCTGATCAGTTCATTTCCACCATACAGAATAATAACTGGGGACTGGAATTCACCCCTCACATCAGTAACCAAGCCATGAACTTTCTAGACATTACTTTTTATGTCAAGAATAGTAAGATTTGCACCAAGACTTATTTTAAACAGGTAGATACAAATCGCTATGTCCATTTTAGTAGTAGCCACTACCAGAAATGGCTTTTTAATATCCCTCACAACCAGTTCCAAAGGATCCGCAAGAACTGTACTAGTGATGATGATTTTTCAAGCCAGGCTAACATTTTAAAGGAGAGGTTTTTAAGTCAGAAATATCCTAGAAAATTAGTTTCTTCCACATGTGAGAATGTTTTTAAAAATTTTAATCAAGATCTTTTACTGTCCAGAAAGCCCACTCCCAAACCCTCAGGTGATAAATTCTGTACCAACTTTATCACCACCTACAGTTCACAACACAAATCTATCAGGAAGATCATGGAGGGTCTGTGGCATATTGTCAAAAGAGACCCCATTTTAAACAAAATCATTCCTGAGAAACCTGCTATAACCTTCAGGAAGGCTAAATCCTTAAAAAACACATTGGCACCCAGCAGGCTCACCATTCCATCTAACAAGCAGAACATTTCCTTATCCCCTGGCATCTATAAATGTCATCACTCTAAATGTAGTTGCTGTCACAACATTGCACATCAGACTATCATTTTCTCACATCCCATCACTCAAGAAAAATTCCCCATCAAATACCACCTCACTTGTCTGTCCTCACACGTCATCTATATCATTACATGCACTTGTCCCAAAATCTACGTTGGACGTACCACCCAGGCACTTCATTGTCGGTTAAATTCCCACCGACATAATATTAAAATTGGCTTTCAGAAGCATGGTCTGTCACGTCACTTTGACCTTATACATGGTCGTGACATCAAGAAACTGACTATTTACCCCATTGAACAGATACCAGACAATACACCAAACCGAATCCAGACACTTAATAGGAAAGAGGTGTACTGGATTTACAAATTAAAATCTCTGGAACCCTTTGGACTAAATATTGTTTCTGATGTCTTTTATTAAAAGTCTATTTTGTTTTTTGGAGATTTTTGTCCCTGCCTCCCATGCATACTGAACCCTCCATTGGGATGTTTAGCTGCCTGACCATCTTGTTTTATCCTTCCATTCCACACATTGGTCTCACACAGAAAGTTCTCTTTTAACTGTAGTATTCTCTTCATGCTTCTGACACCTCCTTGAAGCTCGTGTTAGCGCCATCTAGTGTCTCTTTATAATACCATAACTCCCCCTTTTTTTCACATTGTTACCATGTTTTTATAATTTAACATATTTAATATTAAAACACTACTGCACTTTATTTCAAATTTTTTTTCTTTTTTACAATCGTTATATATATATAAATCTCTTTGGATTTACTCTTTATTCTGGAAGAGAATAGATTGATCTTAACATTGATCCGAAAAATCATGCCCCATTCCTCACTAGTCACCATGGTCATGTGGATTAAAACACCATACACTCTCAACTTTAGAACTGTGTTCTAGACTCCTTGAGGATGGTTTTAACTACTTTTTTATTGGACCCCGTGATCCCCCGTGTCTATTTTAAAAGAAATATATACATTTTCTTTTTTATTGTTCTTGAGTATGTATTCTTATTATATTTTTTTTTCAGTTTTTGTTAAAGTGTGATTACCTGTTTTTGAGTTTTCCTTTTCTCCTCTTGTCAATTTTTGATTTTTATCCCCCTGCTTTTGAAGTTTTTTTTACCATGGGGAATAAGTTGGGCAAGCAGGAGGCTCTTTTACTTCCTGGAGAAAGAACTGCCCTCCAAGTAGTGGCTGAGCAGGAAGGTGTTAAATTTTTGAAAAATTACAGACTGCTCATGAGAATATGTGAAATCCATCAGAAGGGCAGATTGCAAGCAGCAGAATGGCAGGATGTATTGACACAGAAAAAGGGAAAGTTAGTTGATGCCAACTTGCTTTCTGAAGCCACCGCATGGTTCCGAGTAACAGCGGACCTGCATCGGTGTGGAGCCACTGAGAGAGATGTGGGCAAACCAGGAAATGATTTTATGTGTACAAGTTTGCAAAACTTATTACACCATCTGCACCTCCACCCTATGGTGAAGGACAATACTGGGTGTGTGTGGTCTGCTCTCAGCAGAATCCATTGTACAGGGAGACCTGTGGTGCTCTACGCCCCTCCCTACAGGGAGCAAGTACTGCAAGTCCAAGCATGCCTGCCCTGGATGCTGGAAAGGGGAAGCGACCAGCTCCCCCCTCCCTCTGCTCTTTCCTCGTTTCCTCCCTCACGTCTCTCTCTCCCTCCCACCTTTTTCTCCACCCCTCCTGCTCTCTCAACCCCTCCTCTCTCTTCCCTCCCTTCTGGCTCTCATTCCAAAGCTCTTTCTTCACGCCTTTCATCTGTACTTCCTCTTTCTTCACACTCTCATGGTTCGGTGGTACAAGCTGGGCCAACGCCCAATCCCAAACCAGATAATCCAGTATCCCTGTATCCAGTTCTAACAGCACAAGGGACCTTTTACGTGCCACACACGGCACAACCAGTGGCACTCATGCACTCAGGATGACGCTGAAAATCCCCAAGTTAACACTGATGCAGACAACGACCAGTCACACAATCAGACCCAGCAGGGGGCAGCCAGCTCCGCTCAGCTGGGGGGGCATCCTGCTGCAGAGGCAGATGAGGGACAGGTGGATCAGGCAAACACCACATTTTCACCCAAGTGGAATTATGCTCCTCATGCATTGCCACTGCAGCAGAGGGGGGAGATGAACAGAAAGGCATCCCATAAATCAAAGCACCCGCAGTACCACCCTGTGCTTGATCACAACACACAGTATCACAACCCTTCATCTGATGATGATGATGAGGGAACATCTTACATGCTACCCAGTACTAGGAAAAGAAACCCACAAGCACCACATAGGGAAAGATAGAGGCACCACCCTTACACTATGTGCACTTCACCCCAAGTCAGGTGACCAGCATCCTGAATAATCTGCCAGACCCAGAGATGAACACCATGCCATTCTATCGAAGGATGCAGCAGAACCAGCTTACATATGCAGCAACCTGGAATGATCTCTGGGCCGTGATGGAAATAAAAGCAGGTGATGCATTCTGGCCAATCATGAAGGAACACTTTAAAATTCCAGCTGGACTAAATGTACACACTTGGGAGTCAGGACCGAAGCTGATAGACCAGCTCAGAGAATGGGCCAAAGGCAGATAGGCTGGACAGGCCCTCAGTCTGCAGGACATAAGTCAAGACAAGACAGAGACTGTGGAGAAGTTTCATGGCAGAGTGATGCAAGTCTTTCAAGACCTGGGTTTCACCATACATGACCAGATACACAGGCAGATGCTGGCACAGGCCTTTGTGCATGGACTGAGAGAGTCAATCAGGAAACCACTAATACTGGCCAGAGCAGAATACAGGTCAATAGCAATGGACATCCTACTCACTGTGGCCAAGGGGATCGAATCTCAGCCAGGAGTGTGGAAGACAGCCCCCCTCATGGTGGCCACTGATGGGGAAGAGCAGCCACCACGCAAAGACAGGAAAACTGTCAAATGTTTCAACTGTGGAAAACTTGGCAATTTCTGGAACCAGTGCAGAGCACCCCAACGAGCCAAGACTTTGCCCGGAGGAACAGGCCAGGAACAGAACACAGGAAACAATGAAAAACCCCGTCCATAGGACAGGGGCAAGCCAGGTCAACAAGATACCACACTCCTACCATGCAAGATGCCCCCGGTAGGACCAGTACCCCAAATTTCCCTGAAAGCGGATGGCGTTGTCAGATCTTTTCTTGTGGACACTGGTGCAGCCAGAAGTGTGATGAGACATGTGGAACTCCCTGACCCCGCCTGTTTGTCAGAATCCTCTGTGTCCTGTGTGGGGATCGATGGTCAAGTCAGACAGTCCCAGCTCACAAAGCCCCTGAGCGTGAGAACACAGCCAGGACACTCCGTCTTGTCCCAGTTTGTGGTGTCAAAAACCTGCCCACTCAACCTGTTGGGAGCAGATCTACTACAGAAGCTGCAAGCAACCTTAGTGTTCCAGGAAGATGGGACCGTGACGCTCTCCTCACCTCTGACCCAAGAGGAATCAATCATGCTGGCGGCCCTGCAGGACCCTCAAACAACCGATACAGGCTTACCTCAGGAGGTGCTAGACGTAGTACCAGAAGATCTGTGGTCCAAGGGGCCCCAGGACGTGGGGAAACTCCAAGTGGCCCCGATACGGGTGACACTCAAGCCAGGTACCCCGTACCCACGCAAGGCCCAGTATCCCCTGTCCATCGCCCAGAGCCAAGCTGTTTCAGATCAACTGAAGGTCTTCCTGGCAATAGGAGTCATCGTTCCCTGCACATCGCCCTGCAATACCCCGCTTTTTCCAGTCAGGAAGAAGACTGTGAAAGGAGAACCCGCCAAATTCAGAATGGTGCATGACTTGAGGGCGGTGAACGAAGCCACCATCTTTGAAACCCCAACTGTGCCAAATCCGTAATCTCTACTCTCCAATGTGCCAGCCACAGCAACAGTGTTCACAGTGATAGACCTGGCCAACACCTTCTTCAGTGTTCCTCTCCACCCGGATGACCAGTTCCTGTTTGCCTTCACGCACCAAGGTGTGCAGTACACATGGACAGTGATGCCCCAGGGGGCTCAGAATAGCCCTTCACAGTTCACCAAGGCAATGTCCTTCGTTCTCGCTAACTGGATCACAGACCATGCAGAAGTCGTCCTTCAGTACGTGGACGATTTGCTCATGTGTGCAGCTGACGAAGACACCTGCGCTGCACACTCCTTGTCTCTCTTACTCTACCTGGCAGAGCAACAATGCAAGGTCTCGAAGAACAAAGTCCAGTGGCCTCAGAAGCGAGTTACGTTCCTGGGTCACTGTATTGCTCACCAGACAAAACACCTGACGACCGGAAGACCACTGTGGAGCAGATGGCTCCCCCGACAACTCCGAAGATGCTGCAGGCCTTCCTTGGTCTCGTCTCGTATTGCAGAACTTGGATCCCAGATGCTTCAGTCTTAATGCAGCCTCTGTACGATTGCATCAACACAACCCCATTCCTCCTGTCGGACGCAGCCTTCATCTCGTTCAGGAAATTGAAAGACTCTATAGTCTCCGCGCCAGCACTAGGCCTCCCTGACTACGAGAAGCCATTCCGTCTTTACCTAATGGAAAAAGAAGGTCATGCCACTGGTGTCCTGACACAGATCCACGGAGGAAAGCAGAGGCCTCTAGGCTTCTTCTCAGCCCGCCTAGATCCTGCTGCAAGGGGGGGCCCCCTCCTGCATGAGGGCAGTGTTTGCAGCACCCGCCCTCTTGGACAAGACTGCCGACATCATCCTTGGACACCCTCTGGAGATCCTAGCTCTGCATGACATCTCAGCAATGCTCAATCAGACCCAGCCGAAACATCTCTCCACCGCCAGACGTCTACGCCTCCAGTGCTCTCTACTGTTGCCTGACAATGTCACCATCTCCAGTTGCACAGTCCTCAATCCGGCCACTCTACTTCCTCTCCCTAGGGGGGATACGGATATGGACTCCTCAGATCAAAATCTGCAGGATACCTTTCACAAGGATCTGGACTTGCTCCGCACTGACGACCATGATTGTTTCAGCATCATGCAACAGGAAACAGCAGGATTACCTAACGTGGCGGAAGAGCCGCTGACCAACCCAGAGTTGATCCTCTACGTTGATGGCTCCAGATTTGCGGATGATGAAGGGAAATTCCACACGGGATGTGCAGTGACCAGCAATCAAGAAATCCTATGGTCCAGAAGTTTGCCGCCTAGCCTGTCAGCCCAAGATGCGGAACTGATAGCGCTGACCAAGGCCTGACACATTGCGAAGGACAAAACTGCAAATATCTATACCGACTCCAGGTACTCGCATGGCATAGCACATGACTTTGCACCCATCTGGGCTGCAAGGAACTTCATCACAGCAAGCGGAACAACAGTGAATCATCATGGAGCCATTAAGGACCTGCTGAATGCACGCCAACTTCCGAAAATGGTGGCGGTGTTAAAAGTCAAAGCACACGGGAAACTGAACACAGTAGAGGCGCGAGGCAACAACATGGCAGACATGGCAGCCAAAGAAGCAGCCAGAGGAAGACAATATGGAGAAAAGGGAGAGGTAGTAGAGCCGGACGGTTACTACGTGATGACTGAAGACAAGAAGACTGAAGACAAAAAACCTGATGAGATGACATCCTGGGATCTGTTCAAGAAGCTGCAAGATCAGGTCCCGAAGGAAGAGAAGGAAGGCTGGATGCGAAAGGGGGCAGCGCACCAAGAAGGAAGGGTATTCACAATGGACTGCAAGCCCTGCCTACCTTGAAGCATGTACCCAATGGTGGTCCAGTGGGCACATGGGCCCACACACAGATCAATGACACAGATGAATGATCTGATTGGTGCTTACTGGTTCGCTCCAGGGATCTCCACCCTTACAGCCAAGTTCACCAGCGGCTGTTTGACCTGCGGCAAATGCAACCCTGGACGAATGGAGAAAGTTCCTCCACACCATCTGGTCAGACCATTATACCCTTTCCAGAGGATCCAGATTGACCACATCCAGATGGCGCCAAGTGGAGGATTTGAATATGCCCTTGTGGTCGTGGACGTGTTCTAAGGATGGCCCAAAGTTTTCCCAGTAAGAAACCAGTCGGCGAACACTACTGCCAAGAAGCTGCTCTCAGAAATAGTGTGCAGATACGGGGTTCCAGAAGTGATAGAGAGTGATCAGGGACCTGCATTCACAGCAAATCTGACACGAGTTCTGGTCCGCAGTAGGGTCAGACTTAGGCCTACACACTCCCTACCACCCCCAGAGCAGTGGAAAGGTAGAAAGATTGGTACACTCAAGAATAGGATGCTGAAGGTTGCCCAAGAGACAAACAAACCATGGCATGAGACACTCCCCACTGCACTTTTTAGTGTGAGGCACACTCCCAGAGGCCCAGAAAACCTGTCACCATTTGAGATTCTGTTTGGGACTAGCCCCAGGTTAGGGGTATTCTTCCAGCAGTTGACTATGCAATATGATACCTTGTCTGCTTATGTAATCGAATTGACAAAAAAGCTTGCTGATGTCCATTCTCGAGTTTTCTCTTCCCTACCAGATCCAGGATCAGTACCTAGCACACACTCCCTGAAACCGGATGACTGGGTGTTGGAGAAGAAGTTTGTAAGGAGAACACATGATCCCAGATTTGATGGTCCTTTCCAAGTGCTGCTGACTACACCAACCTCGGTGAAACTAGAGGGAAGACCCACTTGGATCCACGCATCGCACTGCAAGAAGGCTCCTGTACCAGAAGACACCCCTAAGCCAGAATGATTCTGTTTATTTTCTGTGTGATACAAATTCTGGGGGTGGGAGCACCTTTTACCGAAGACATTACCAAAGATGGGGACTATACGATTTTTTGGTTTGACACATCAGCACACATAATCACATACCTATTCAATTACTGTGACATAGTGCACTGCTCACCCACACTGCTGGAGAGGCTGGGAGGCGAGACCCAGTATATTTGTGCTGTGGATGATCATTGGGGAGACAGCTGTAAGTACTGGGGAGCTGTCGCATGGAACACAGGAGAGAGTTGGGGGTACAAACCTCAGTCAGCCCTGGACAGGAAGGATAAAAATGGTAAATCATTAATTGACCGCATGCGCCTCGCTAAGCAGGCTTTTGTGAGAGGGTGCAACACCAAGGGCGAGTGTAACCGACTCATACTCAGCATTGAGAATCCCTCTCCAGGCGATGCAGGTACATATATACTGAGTAGTACCTGGTCAACAGATGGGCGACGCCCTCCCGTACACAACTCAGGAAAATTCAAGCTAGCAAACAGGGCTGACAAACCCAAGGCACCCCAACAGGCCCCCAGTAACAGAGTGTTGGTAGATCCCACCTATGAGAAAACCCTAGCAGTAGAGACGGTTCGCTGAAACCAACTACTGGCTAGAATGGGTAAAATATATGGCCCAACAGCACAATGGGAGCGGCTGTTGTTATGAATGGGTCACTGAGGAGGAAACAACAACACAAGCCAAGTCTCAGAAAACCAGAGAGGTTGGTAACTATGCAGATTGCAGATCCCTGATCTTACCACACAACTAGCAGCAGTCGTGGAGCGTACCTACGATGATCCCAGATGCCTCGTCACAATGGAGAGCTACATAAGCCTGAAGCAGGAAAAGAGGAAGACTAACTGCCCCAGAGCAGACACCAAAGGAAAGACAGCCCCCCACATGTATTGACGGTGAAACAAGATGAAAAGACAAACAAAGGCAGAAAAATAGCCCGACTAGCAAGGACAGGAAAGGAAAGACACTGTCTGCAATCTGCCAAAAACCCTACCAAAATAATGTCCAACACTTCTGATAGCAAAATTAACCCTGAAGTCACTAGACTTCTCCCACTATATCAGCACTCTGAAATATTCTGAGACAGAACAAAAAGAGGCCAATCTAATGGACCAAATAGCAAATACAGATAAATAGGAGTGGAAATTCAGCACAACCCCAGCAGGGGCTGGCTGACCACAAAAAAATGAATTGACCAACAAGAGCAAGTGTGAACAATAGCAAAAACAAACTTAACTTGAGAAGACTGGAACAGAGCTGAAGTCCAAGACCTGAGAAGCAGACTGAATCACCAGCACCAGGATAGGGCGTCGGCTGTCTTATATCCAGTCTGATACTCCAGAGATCCAATCGTTATCCTCATCATCAGGTGGCAGATCACTACCAATTAAACCAACCTCACTACCTCCTGTCACCACCAGAGGGAGAACAGAAGGAGAACTCTCAACTGGTGGAGCAGAAAATGAGTTCACAACAGGCTGTTATGCATGTGCTGGTGCCAGATCCCACCTAGGTACGGTGCCACTTAACATCCCAGAGTCCCAACAGGCCTGCTTCCTTATACACCAACTCCTCTGACTCCACATCTTGTGAGAACTGGAGGTCTAAATACCCACTCATGGTCAACGATACACCCCCTGGGGTAGGGATAACAATCTACCCTGGTAATTACACCTGTTACACACGCACAGGAGCTGCCAGAAATGTAAAAAACTTCACCGAAGGGTTTTGCTCAGAATTTAGTGCCACCACTGTTAACCTGGTCAATCATGTGATTTCCCTGGGTGACATATACTGGATCTGTGGTGACATGAAAATACGTAGTAGACTAGAAGGTTCATTGGGTACCCCCCTAGGCACACCTATGGTGTCTATGTATACATGTGGATCAAAACTGCCTTTGGGAGCACTTTCCCTTCTTGGTCTTCTTACCCCGGCACGTGGTGTAGACTCGTGTGTAAGGAAAAAGGTGGAAGGGCATCAGGATCTTTGCCAGAGCACATTGGCCTATCCAAATGATAGGCCAATGTGCTCTGGCAAAGATCCTGATGCCCTTCCACCTTTTTCCTTACACACGAGTCTACACCACGTGCCGGGGTAAGAAGACCAAGAAGGGAAAGTGCTCCCAAAGGCAGTTTTGATCCACATGTATACATAGACACCATAGGTGTGCCTAGGGGGGTACCCAATGAATACAAGGCCAGAGACCAGGTTAAGGCACGATTTGAGTCCCTACTGCCAATGATAACTATAAACAAGAATGTGGGCTGGATAAATTACATCTATTATAATCAGCAGAGATTCGTTAACTACACCCGAGACGCTTTGAAGGGTCTGGCAGACCAGTTAGGCCCCACTTCCATCATGGTATTCCAGAATAGGATGGCCTTGATTCTAGCCGAGAAAGGATGTGTTTGTAAGATGATCAAGGACACATGCTGCACTTACATTCCGGACAACACTGGTCCAAATGGTAAAGTCACGGTAGCCATACAAAAACTCACTGAGTTATCTGAGGAACTAAAGCAAAACTCAGGAGTCACAGACCCTTGGGACCAATACTTTGGGTGGATGAGCGGGTGGCAGAGAATGCTAGCGCAAGTTGGGACAACCATACTAGTGGTATTCATTTTGATGATGATTGCTGGTTGTTTTATTATCCCTTGTATCTGCAGGATGATGGAAAAGACTGTCCATGATACCACAAATCTGATGCCACTAACTGCCTTGGATGTCTCACCTGTCAAAATCGACATCCCGCCTCCACTGCCTGACAACCTCGTCGAGCTGCCTGAACTGCCTCATGGAGAGTACACACCCCTGCCCACGCATGCCGCCGAATATGAGACTATGATTGCACCAAACCCCCATTAGGGACAGACCTCTTGACTGCCCATTTGCGGAAAGTCTGTACAGAGGAGGATGTATGCGCTAGGTGTACATCAGTCCACTGGCAGCATAAAAGAGTTGCAGCGCTTTGGGCCAGGAGCAGGATTTTAGGGCAAGTGATATCTAAGGGGGGATTATTATGGAAATATATATGTATATGTATTTCATCTAGATCTCACTTGCCTGCTATAGGCTATATACTTATGTACTCATATACTCTATATATTCATATGCACAAATAGATACCTTCACAGCTCTCTTGAACTTTATAATCAGTGGCTAAAGATGACCTAACCCCATGAAGCCCGTCTGGACAACCAACGTGATTGCATTGTCTCGTGTCTTGAGAAATATCTAGCAGACATGGGAAATAAGGAAGTTAGGCCAGATGTGCCAGCCGATATCAGATCATTGCTGACACTGCAGGACAATGGGCCGTAAATTATATTGCTAAAATCAGCTTTTTGGTAAACTCTTCCATATATGTTCATGTATTCAAACTGACCAATTAAACTAGAAGTTCAGTCTTTATGTTAATCAGATAGCCACCCTTCCCTACATGTATCCATAAATATAGGTATGCAAAATAAAGCTTCAGAGCATTGAAAGAATCGATTGCTGTCTGTGTGTACAGTTCCTTTCAGTTGAGCGCTCAATAAGACTTTCTAATTTGGGCAGGCCACAGCACACACAGGGATATATCTATCCATACAAATTTCTACAACACTTGTTACGGGGTTCCCACCGGACATCATCTGGCTAAGATGATGGTGTTTTAGCTGCAGCATAAGTTCATAGGTTTTATTCTAAACGGGTGGAAGGGTAATTACCATTACCGTGTTGATGTGACTAAGTGATTGCTCTCTCCCTGTCTATTTAAAGTATGTTTTGCCCAAGTGTAGATTTTTCATCTCTGCAAATCAGGCTGGCGTATAGATAGGTAAATTGTGAAGTGTTTTGGTGTCAAGGATTCGCAGTATTTGATGTCAGTGCCAGTTTTGAATTCATTCTATCTTTTGTCTTTTTTATTGTGTACGAGTTGCCGGCAGGAGGCGTACTAGCATATGGTTAAAGTTGTAAATTCAGTATATATATGTTGTGAAATTAGAGAATTGATTAACCGGTTTTGTTTTGCATACTTTAGAATTGTAAGGTTTGTTGTTAAAACTTGTTCATGTAGAGAGAGAATTCCTTGAATGGTAATTGCTTTGATTTGTACAGATATTTCTGGTAGTGTGAGATCCGAAATCCATCGTTACTTTTTAGTTAATGTTTTATTAATGTTATTGCAGTTCTCTGTGAGATGGTTTTTTTAAATGTTTTAGAGCAAAAGTGTTGAGGAAACAGATATTCTAACAATTTATCAGGTATTTTTAGACTACGCAGTTTCTGGATACACAAGATTAGTGAAATACTTTTGTGTTAATTGTTGGTTAATTCCCTATATTACTGTGTTCAAGATAGCTAGACATCAGTGTTCACTGAAGACCCCTTTCACTCGGACATACGGGGTACATACATACAGCTTTTACAGTCACATATCCAACTGTTCATAACCCAGTGAGAATTTGTCTCAAGACGCACACACGTGTCCCTCAGACGCACTCAGAATTCAGATGATAGAATGGGTGGGAGTAGTCAGTCGACATTTATAAGACAGATACGACCCATAGCGGAGCGAGGAAAGAAAATGTATGTTAAGAACCCTCCGATCCCGAGGGGAGGAGGATTACATAAGAAGGAATGGAAGAATGTGTTAATGAGTAGAAAGCGGCATCCTAGCCTCTGGTACTATGAGGTCTTAAAGGACTCTGGAGTATTTTATAAGATGGTAAAGAAAGTTAGAAGAAAGGGATGGGGAGAGGAATATGACAAGGTTACTGAATTTCATGCAAAACAGGCGTTTACACAGGAAAATGTGTCAGTCGCAATATTTATATTAGTCATTTATACCTCCTATATACATTCCCGATGACTGGACATGTGCCAGCTGTCAAACGCAGAATGCTGAATATCGTAAGACTTGCTCTGACTCAGATGACCAACCCAAATAGCCTTACCTTCTTTCCAACTATCTATATAGATGGCACGGCTTATGCTACATCCTGTCCAGCATCCACTATAGCTCCATTAATTAATGCAGCTTATGAAAAGAATAATGATGACATGGAGGTACATGCTCAAGCAGAACAGGGAAGACAGGAAGCAACAGCTCAGACTGATACTCTACAGTATCCATCGCTATATGGTGGGGGGACATCATTGTTATCATCTCAAAGCTTATACTCTCGTACACAATCTATTTCACGCAAGGACTCCTGGAAATACCAGGATACAGATACCCTAGTAAGCAGCTCCAGACCCTAAAAGGGTATTGGCATACTGAGTCCACAACCCATGAAAGTACATATACTCTTACAGTCCACAAAAATACGAGAGAGAATCACCTCTGACCCAGATAGAGGTTGAGGATACTCCACTCAAATTCCTGGTGGGTCCCGATGCAGTCAGAAGTGTAATCAGGGACATTAATCTACCTGCTGCAGAAGTCTTATTTTTACAGGACACATCTGTAGATCATGTGGGCGTTGAACTAATGGCACTGATCCCAGACTCACTATGGGCATTATGTCCGGAAGATATTGGCAGGCTCAAAATCCAGTTTGTGAAGGTGGAACTAAAGCCAGGAGTTCTGCTATTAAGGAAATCGCAATACCCATGCTCCATTTCATAATCTGCAATCATTCCCACCAAGGTCTGCATGGTACATGACTTGCGTGCTGTCAATGAAGCTATAGTACTGGACACATCCATGGTCCCAACAATATACTTGGAACTAGGTTAGGCTAGGCCAGAAACAATAATTATTATGATTATATAGTAAATAGAACATGTGAGATCAATAGTAATTTGTGATGTCAATAGTAAATTGTGATAATCATTAATTTAAAAATCTGTAATTTAGAAAGACCCATGATGTAATGCACTAAAACAGCCCTATTTTTGCTATAAAATGTTGTACACTTCTGGAAATAAATCAGAAATCATTTGAGAGACAATTGTTTGCATTTGTCCTGATTTCTCTGGCCGTAAAACCTCACATTCAATTTGGAAGCAGACAATTAAGATGAGAACACACGCATTCTGTACGCCATAACAGAGTCTACCCCATGAGGGGAGGGCAGCAACCAGGATTCTGTAGCAGCTGAGCTTGTGGACAAAGAAGACACATAGTGTTATGGAAATATATAAGTATATGTATTTCATCTAGATCTCACTTGCCTGCTATAGGCTATATACTGCTATATACTCCATATACTCCCCCCACCATCTCCTCTCTCCCCACTCTTCCCTCCTCCCATCTCTCTCCTCCCTCTATCTCCGCTATTCTCACAATCTCCTCCCCTCTCTCATCTATCTCTCCTCCTATCCCTTCTCCTCCTCATTTTCTCTCTCCTATCTCTCCTCCCTCTCCATCTTCATCACCAACGCCCACCTCTCATCCCTCTCCTTCACCCTCCTCCTTGTCTTCACATCTCCTCTTTTGTCGCCTCATCACTCTCCTACACTATCTCTCACTTCTCCTATTCCAAATCTTTCCTTCACCCTTCCCTCTCTTTCTTTTCCTCACCCACCTCTCAGTTCATCGTCACCCGCTGGCCCAGTGCCAGATCCAGACAATGAGGTGTCCCTAGTTCCACAGGGCACCCTCTCTAGAGACAGCTATAACACCGGGAAAAGAGAGTGAATCACTCCCCACACATGACAACACAGGTGCCCTCCCGATACAACAGCTAGCAGAAGGGAGGTGTGGGCCATCAGACACTGCACCTGCTAACTCTGAGACTGAGGATCCTATGTGCCACACAGAGCTGCAGTCTCGGGGGGGGGGGGAAGTACCCACACACAGAAAGACAATCACACAATGGCACAGTTCCTCCTCTGATGAACATGAAGAGGAGATTATGCTGCATAGCACTAGGGGAAACTCACATCAAGAAGGCAGGGGCAGATAGAGCCAGAACTCTTACACTATGTGCCCTTCATCCCTATTCAGGTGTTCAGTATTCTAAAAAACCTGCCAGACCCAGATATGGACCCCATGCCATTTTACAGAAGAATGCAGCAGAGCCAGCAGACATATGCTGCAACCTGGAGTGATCTCTGGTCCATAATGGAGATTAAAGCAGGTGAAACACTCTGGCCAATCATGAAGGAACACTTCAAGCTTCCATCAGAATTAGATGTGCATTCCTGGGAATCAGGATCAAAACTAATTGAACAGCTTAGAGAGTGGGCCAACGCCAGACAAGCACTCAGCCTGCATAACATGAGCCAAGCCGAGACAGAGTCGGTAGACGAGTTTCATGGCAGAGTGAGGCAAGTATTCCAAGTTTTAGGCTTCACCATTCATGATCAGATACACGGACAAAAGTTGG
Source organism: Dendrobates tinctorius (assembly GCF_039654945.1). Lineage (NCBI taxonomy): Eukaryota > Metazoa > Chordata > Amphibia > Anura > Dendrobatidae > Dendrobates > Dendrobates tinctorius. Next base: position 10,173,736 of record NW_027361760.1, on the reverse strand, counting down.
CACAGGCCTTTGTGCATGGACTAAGAGAACCAATCAAGAAACTACTGATAGTGGCCAGGCCTGAGTACAGGACAATAGCCGTAGATGTCCTGCTCGCAGTAGCCAGAAGAATTGAGTCCCTCCCAGGGGTGCGGAGGACAGGCCCTCCTGTGGTGGGCGCTGACATGGAGGAGCAACTATCACACAGAGTTAGGAGAGCTGGCAGCTGTTTCAACTGTGGCAACCTTGGCCATTTCTGGAACCAGTGCATAGCACCCCGGCAACCCAGGTCATCACGCAGAGGAGTAGGACAAGAAAGGAACGCAGAAGACAAACCAAGTCCGCCAGACGTCATGCCCCTGACATGTGAAACCCCGTCAGCGGACCCAATACCTCAAATCACTGGGGGCTGTCATATCTTTCCTTGTGGACACTGGTGAAGTCAGAAGTGAAAATCCTCGACCCCACCAGTCTATCAGAGCACTGTGTGTCTTATATGGGGTCTGCAGGTCAAGACAGACGTTCCCCAGCTCGCAAGCCCCTGAGCATGTGGACACAGCCAGGATACTCTATCCTGATCCAGTTTATGGTGGAGACCTGCCCACCCCACCTGATGAGCGCAGACCTACTGCAGGAACTGAAGGTGACCAAAGTGTCCCATGAAGATGTGACCTTGACCTCTTCTCCACCCCAGACCCAAGAAGAATCAATCATGCCCATGCTGGTGGCCGTACAAGAGCCTCACTTGAACAACCGGTGCAAGCCTACCCAAGGAGGTGCTGAACATAGCACCCAGAAGCCTATGGCCCAAGGGAGACTTCAAGTTGTGCCAGTGCGGGTGTCACTCAAGTCTGGAACTCCGGACGCTCAGAAGGCCCAGCATCCGCTGCTCATCACCCAGAGCTAAACTGCCTCTGACCAACTGGAGGTCTAAGTGGAACTGCTGTTCAAGAAATGGCCTAAGAACTTTGGCATGGGCCAGGAGAACGCTCAACCCAGAGAGACCACACCCGCTTCGTGAAATGGCTGCACTGCTTCCGGCTCCAGCGCCAGAGGATCATCTTGGAATAGATTCTGAAGGTGCTCCCTGAAGTTAATCCAGGCCCTGGACCAGAAGACAGCCACTCAGCCCCCCAAACTGATTAACAAATGCTGACCTGAGATCAAGCTGGGTGAAAGGAATTGCTGCTGGCTGGTAAAGAAGACGCCCCAGCAAAAAGACCCCCTGTGAGAGCAAGAAAGCTCAGCTGGACGTCATCTCTGATGAATAGGACCCCAGAAAATGGCTTGTTTTCCTGCCGGCCCTGTGCCAGAAGATGAGAGTCACACACAGCACTGTGAAGAGCAAGGCCAGATTGAGCCGCCTCACCCATGGGAATCATCATGCAGTCCCAGCTTTTCTCAATCAAGAGGAAGACTGTGGAAGGAGAACCAGACTGGATTGAATGGTGCATAACCTGAGAGCTGTGAGCGAAGCAACCGTGTTTGAAACCCCAGTTGTGCCAGATCTGCACACTCTGCTGACAAACGTGCCAGCCACAGCAACGGTGCTCACGGCAATGGATCTGCCCGAAGCTCCCCTCAATGTTCCCCCTCACCTGGATGACCAGTTCCTGAAAACGCACAAGGGGGGTGCAGAACAAATGGACAGTGATGCCCAAGAGGGCCCGGAACAGCCTTTCACAGCTCGCCAGAGCATTGCCCTCCATCCCCATCAACTGGATTGCGGAGCATGCAGAAGTCATCGACACCGCTACCTGCACAGCGCTTTCCATGTCTCCTCTACTCTGCCTGACGGAGCAGCAACGTAAGTTCTGCAAAACAGAGTCCAGTGGTGTCAAAAGCAAGATCCTGAAGACACCGTATCGCCCACTGGACGAAACACTTGACAGATGACCGGAGGAGCGCGGAGGAGAAGATGGCTCCCTCAACAACTCCGAAGATGCAGGCCTTCCTTGGTCTAGTCTCGTACTGCAGAACTTGGACCCCTGGTGCTCCAGGCTTAATGCAGCCTCTGTACAATTGCATCAACGCATTGCAGCCTTCATCCTCGTACAGGAAACGTACAGGAAACTGAAAGACTTCATAGTCTCTGCGCCAACTCTAGGCCTCCCTGACTACGAGAAGCCATCCTGTCCTGACCGAACGGAAATAGAAGGACAAAGATGGAGAAGGTCATGCTACTGGTGTCTTAAAACAGACCTGTCGAGAAAAACCAGAGGCCTCTGGACTACCTCTCAGCCGGCCTGTATCCATTTGCAAGGGGGGGGCCCTCCTGCATGAAAACAATATCTGCAGCACATGCCCTCCTGACAAGGCTGCTCTCCATCACTCTTCAGTGCTCTCAGCCGTTACCTGTCTCTACTCCCACTCCCAAGGGGGATGCGGATACGGACCCTCAGATGAAAAACCTGCAAGGTACCGTAGATAGCTCCAGTTTTGCAGATGATGAAGGAAGGTTCCACACGGGATGTGCAGTGACCAGCAATCAAGACATCCTATGGTCCAGAAGGTTGTCAGCCAAAGAGCCCAAGAAGCGGAGCTGGTTGAGCTAACGAAAGACCTGCCAGATTGCGAAGAGCAAAAACTGCCAGGTACTCGCATGACATGGCACCCGACTTCGGACCCATCTGGGCTGCAAGAAACTTCATCACAGCAAGCGGATTGACCGTGAAGCACCATGGAGCCATCAGATACCTGATGGATGCTCTTCAACCACTAAAAGTGGTGGCAGTGTTGAAGGTCAAGGCACACGGAAAACTGAACACAGTAGAGACACGGGGCATCAACAGCAGACGTGGCAGCCAAAGAAGCAGCCAAGAGGAAGACAATATGGAAAATGGGAGTGGTCGTAGAGCCGGACGGCTACTACAAGACGACTGAAGACTAGAAAACCTGACAAAATGACTTCCCGAAACCTGCACGAGAAGTAGCAGGACCAGATTCGGAAGGAGAAGGGAAGCTGGAAGCTGAAGGACAAAAGCACTGGGCTCCAAGAAACTTGTCCACCTCAAACCGTCTACCTCAAACCGTCTACCTCAAAGTGTGTACCCTACGGTGGTTCAATGGGCACATGGCCCCCACACAGAATTGAAGACACACATGAATGTCCTGATTGGACTCAACTCACACCTTAACAGCGAAGATTCCCAGCAGCTGTTTGGTCTCCGACAAATTTAACATCGGACAAGTGGGAAAAGGTCCCCCACGTCATCTGGCCTGAAGTCTTCCCAGTAAGGAACCGGTTGGCGAAGACTACTGCAAAGAAGCTACTCTCAAAAATAGTGTGCAGATATGGGGGTTCAAGAAGCAGTAGCAAGTGATCAGGGACCCACATACACAGCAAACCTGACACAAGAGATCTGATCAGCAGTAGGGTCAGACTTAGGCCTACACACTACCCACCATCCCACACCATAGACTAGGTGGGACACTTAAGAGCAGCATACTAAAAAATTCTGCCAAAAAAACAAACAAACCCTGGCATTAGACACTCCCATAGGCTCAGAAAAAGCTGTCTCCAATATGAGACTTTATTTGGGTCTAAAACCCAGTTTAGGGGTATTCTTTGCCTAGCAGCTGACTATGCAATATGATACTTTGTCTGCATGTGTAATTGAATTTATCAAGAATTTTGCTAATGTCCATTCTCGAGTTTTTCTCTCTCATTGCAAGGTCCAGATTCGGTGCCTGGTATGCACTCCCTGAAGTCAGGAGATTGCTGAGTGTTGGCGGAAAAAGTCCGTAAAGAGAAGCACTCAATCCCAGATCCGATGGCCCTTCTCCAAGTGCTGACGCCACCAACCTGGAGGAAAAACCCCCACCTGGATCCACGCACCGCATTGCAGGAAAAAACCTTCATACCAGAGGACACACCTGAGCTGGAATGAGGCTGTGGATGACCTACCTGACTGAATAAATTACCTACCTGACAGAGAATACACATGCACTGACTGCATAGACTGCTAACTAAGAGACTTTGATTACATTACACCAAACCCCTGTTAGGGACAGATCTCCTGACCGCCCATTTGCGAAAGTCTGTACAGAGGAGGATGTATGCACTAGGCATATGTCAGTCCACTGGCAGCATAAAAGAGTTGCAGCGCTTTGGGCTAGGAGCAGGATTTTAGGGCAAGTGATATCTAAGGGGGGATTGTTATGGAAATATATAAGTATATGTATTTCATCTAGATCACACTTGCCTGCTATAGGCTATATACTGCTATATACTCCATATACTCATGTATTCTTATATAGCCATATGCACACAGATACATATTTACAGTTTGAACTCTATAACTAGTTGGTGAAATGACCTCCCGCCCCCCCATGAGAGAGTCTGGGGAGCTGATGTGATCTCATGATAGCATTGTCTTGTGACTTGAGAAATATCTAGCAGACATAGGGAATGAGGAAGTAAGGCCAGATGGTCCAGCCGATATTGGAGACTTGCTGATGAGTGCAAGACTCCGGGCAGTAAATCATGTGGTGTCTGGGTGACCCCGGGTCGGACACCCATATATGTTCATGTATTTAAACTGACCAATTAGATAAGAAGTAAAGCCTTTATGTTAATGAGTAACCACTCCTTTCTGTACGATCTGATAAAAACCATGAATGTGAATAAAGCTTCCAGAGTTTTTGCTGGAAGGTATTGTTGCTAACCAAGTGTAGCTTCCTCTTTTCCTTTGGTTGCTCAATAAGACTGTCTAATTAGGACAGGCCACAGCATGCACAAGGGTATATCTACCCATATAAATTTCCACATCAATAGGACTAGATAACACTGCACAACTTCAGGTATCAAGAACGTAAAGTTTACTTAAAGTCACAGTACATAGACAAAACAGGGTTTTTATCAGATCGTACAGAAAGGAGTGGTTACTCATCGGAATTCCACACCTCCCAGAAGGGTACCACCCAGTGGACTCCGAGGCACCAACGGATCACCGAGTCACACATAGGTGAGACATCGGGACACAGGCAGGACATCAGGCTGGACATCAGGCTAGACATTAGGACATCAAGCTAGACATCAGGACATCAGGGTACACGAGGTCATCAAGACGCAGGCAGGACATCAGGATACACAAGGTCATCAGGACATCAGGGTACAAAAGGACATCAGGGTCACCCACAGGACATCAGAGTCACCGGCAGACATCAGACAGGAGTCGTTTGGTTCCGGACATCCAATATGACCTACAGGCACCATTGCAGTCATTAAGCTCCAGGCAGCGATCACCAGGTTCCAGAGTGCGGTCGTCAGGCTCCGAGCATCGAACCTAGGAAGGAACTCAAGAGTGATGGTGCTAAAACCGCAGGATTGCTGGGCCTGCATGGAGCTAGCACCGCATGGTAGTCAGAGCACAGGGTAGTAGATGCTCAACAGGAACACCGGTTACCAGAAACTCAGTCAGTGGGTGCGAGGCTCAAAACACAGAGGGATTCCAGAAACATAACAGCAGACACAGTTCAGACAGGGTCAGGTACAGGACAGGTACAGGATCAAGGATTCAGGCCTATATATACTGCCTCCAGGAACAGGACAAGGCAGGAATCAAGGCTGGGACTTTGGTACCAAAACAGAGACAGGAGAGGTGTTAGGGACGGCGGAACACACTAAATAAATAAATAATAAGTGCGTTCGCCGCCCGGGGTCCACCGTGCAGTAGGTGTTACACCGCTGCTAGCTAATGGAAGACACGCTATATGGCGGTATAACGCACGCGGGTTGAACGTCAGCCGTTGTGCGCGGAGCGTACTCTGTTGAATCACAGAGACGCTTTAAACATAGACATGAATACCAAGTCTGTTGACCTCACAGGACTCGGTGGTGTGCACACACGGTAATCGGTCACAGGACTAAGCCCTAGACTCTGGGTTAAAGTCCGTCTAGACCTACCAAGCGTGCGGCGTCGCTACCGCGAACGCCCCAACTGCTGCTGACTGCAGCGCGGTGACTAAACTAGCCGCAATATGACAATGCCCGGACATGCGCACTGTCTGACGCTAGCACTGTGAAGATGGAGACCATGGCCTGTAACGTGCCACTGACTGGCACTGACTCTAACACTAGTTCCCTGTCCACATATGTAATATCAGAGGGAGGGGAATCATAATGAGTCATTTGCAATTCCATACATCCATCATCACACACACACAGAATCTAGTGTCTATACTAGCGCATGGCCGAGCGGCCATGCGGGCCTTTTATAGCCGTGCGCTTCCGGGACCTTCCAGATCTCTGAGATGGACCAATCAGATCAGGAGAAGGAGCTGAGCATGTGACTCCTGATCTCCACTGGGAGATCGTCTCGTGAGCATGCCCAGTAGCGCGGCTAGAGGACTTAACCTCTGGAGTGGCTTGCTGCAGAGCAAGCTGCGCTAATATTGCTGGTCTAGAGGTGGCAGCAACAACCAGACCCAGAGAGCTGGTTTGAGCAGGGCATCTGGATCGCCGAGATTGCTGTGCAGGTCCCAGAGAGGTCGGCAGCTGCAGGAACCCGACGCCTAACATTACCCCCCTCCTAGGGCCCCCCTCTGAGCCTCGCTATGCTCAAAGGCCGCAATCAGGAGCGAATCGTGGATGTTCTCCACTGGCTCCCAGGTCCAGGCCTCTGGACCATGATCCTTCCAGTCCACCAAATAAAATTTTTTGCCATGCACAATACTGCGTCCCACATGAACCGGCAGATGACTCAGAGAACCGGGCCATGTGAACAGGTTTGAGAAGGGACACGTAGAAGACGTCAGAGATAGCCAAATGCGCTTCCGGGACCTTCCAGATCTCTGAGATGGACCAATCAGATCAGGAGAAGGAGCTGAGCATGTGACTCCTGATCTCCACTGGGAGATCGTCTCGTGAGCATGCCCAGTAGCGCGGCTAGAGGACTTAACCTCTGGAGTGGCTTGCTGCAGAGCAAGTTGCGCTAATATTGCTGGTCTAGAGGTGGCAGCAACAACCAGACCCAGAGAGCTGGTTTGAGCAGGGCATCTGGATCGCCGAGATTGCTGTGCAGGTCCCAGAGAGGTCGGCAGCTGCAGGAACCCGACGCCTAACATTACCCCCCTCCTAGGGCCCCCCTCTGAGCCTCGCTATGCTCAAAGGCCGCGATCAGGAGCGAATCGTGGATGTTCTCCACTGGCTCCCAGGTCCAGGCCTCTGGACCATGATCCTTCCAGTCCACCAAATAAAATTTTTTGCCATGCACAATCCTGCGTCCCACATGAACCGGCAGATGACTCAGAGAACCGGGCCATGTGAACAGGTTTGAGAAGGGACACGTAGAAGACGTCAGAGATAGCCAAATGTGGTGGAAGAGCCAGGCGGTAGACCACCGAGCTGATTCGCTCGAGAACCTTAAATGGTCCGATGTATCGCGGCGCGAACTTGGTAGAATTGGCCCGTAGCTAGATATTTTGAGCAGAGAGCCACACCAAGTCACCTGGGGAAAAGGTTGGAGCGGGATGCCGATGTTTGTCGGCGGACGCCCTCATTATTTCTTTAGAGGCTCAAATAGCATCCTGGGTGCGATCCCAAATGTCGCGAGCCTCCACTGCCCAGTCTGCCACCCTGGAATCAGTGGAGGACACTAGGATCGGGACAGGGACGCGTGGATGCTGGCCGTAATTGAGAAGGAACGGCGTCTGACCAGTGGAATTAGCCACTGCATTATTCAGGGCAAATTCAGCCCATGGTAGCAAGGATGCCCAGTCAAGGTTTGGTTGGCTCTCACAACCAACCCGTTCGTCTCGGGGTGATAAGCGGAGGACAAGTTTAGCTCAATGCTGAGTAGGCTGCAGAGCTCCCTTCAAAACCGGGATGCGAATTGGGGACCTCGGTCACTGACAATTTTGTCCGGCATGCCATGTAAACGGAATACATGTTTTATGAACAGTGTGGCAAGACCACGAGTGGAAGGCAACCGCGCGAGTGACACCAGATGCACCATTTTAGAAAAAAGGTCGGTGACTACCCAGATGACCGTACTGCCTCCAGACTTGGGCAGGCCAACCACAAAATCCATGCCAACCATCTCCCAAGGTCTGTCTGCCACAGGCAGAGGATACAATAACCCTTCCGGCCTCTGTCTAGAGGACCTGTTCCGCGCACACGAGACGCATGCCTGTATGTATTCCTTCGTGTCCCGAGCCATGTGCGGCCACCAATAAGACCTTGTCAGGAGTTTTGTGGTCCGCTTGTTGCCAAAGTGACCACCCATCCTGGACGCGTGTGTGTTACACTGCTCCACCATACTCACCCGGCCTCCGCTCCCACACCGCAGTCGGCCTCCGCTCCCACGCCGCAGTCTCTCTCCACCCGATGGCCGTGGCGGTCACCTGAGACGGGCTCACGACCGATGCCTTCCCTGCATGCTATGCGCATGGCCATAGGCCGCGCCTCCTTCCTGCTTCTTATGCTCCGGCTGTGCCCTGACCCGGAAGCACCTTTGGACCAATGGCTGACCAGACAGGGCCATATCAGGCCGCTTCCATCTGAGGGAGGCGCCTGATCGTTGTGTTTCCTAGCACTCTGGCCTTGCTTCATCGTGTGCACTCTGCTCCTGCAGTTCCGTTCTCGGCTGCTCCCTGCAGCAGCTTCTCAGTCCTGCTACCCGTGTTCCATGTTCTCTTCTGCAGTTCTGTCTCCTGTGTTCCTGTTGTCCTGCGCCAGTCCTGTCTCCAGTGTTCCTGCCATCCTACTCCAGTCCTGTCTCCAGTGTTCCTGCCGTCCTACTCCAGTTCTGTCTCCAGTGTTCCTGCCGTCCTACTCCAGTCCTGCCTCCAGTGCTCCTGCCGTCCTTCTCCAGTCCAGCCTCCAGTGTTCCTGCCGTCCTACTCCAGTCCTGCCTTCAGTGTTCCTGCTGTCCTACTCCAGTCCTGTCTCCAGTGTTCCTACTCCTGTCATTCCTTCTCATTCAAGTTTTCTGTCTCACTTCATTCTGGCCTCCTGGTTCCAGTCTTGTTCTGTCATTCTTTACTCCAGTCTCAGTCTTACTCCGGTCCATCCTGAGCCGCCCCTCTCGGTACCGGCTACCGTGGTACTCGAACCCCTGGGCCTGCTCCTAACGGTCGCTGTATAGGGGTCGGTTCCACCTGGCAGCTCGCCTGGGGTCCCTCGGTGCCACGGCCCAGAGGGTCCACTCCCGGAGTTTCCTGCTCCAGACCACTCACGCTAACAGTGTGCCCACGCAAGAACCTCCGGCCGTAGCTGAGGAGGGAAAAAAGTCTTGCCCGGCAGCACTGACTCGAGAGCAACTGGAGCCACGATCCTAAAACTCTCAGTAGGGAGAATTAGCCGAGGCTCTGCCTCCTCTTCCTCCGCTGAAACCACCAAGCGCGAGAGAGCATCCGCATGGACGTTCTTCTCTCCAGAGAGATAGTGCAAGGTGAAGCGGAAGCGGGAGAAGAAGATCGACCACCTAGCTTGTCGAGAGTTCAAGCGCTGGGCCGCTTGTAAATAGACCAGATTTTTATGGTCCGTATACACCTGGAAGGGAAACCGGGCTCCTTCCAGGAGATGTCTCCACTCGGAAAAGGCTAACTTCATTGCCAGCAGCTCCCTGTCCCCGATGGAGTTCTTCTCCGCCGGTGAGAAGGTCTTAGAGAAGAAGAAGCAGTGATGCTTCCGACCTTGAGCATCCTTCTGGAAAAGGACTGCTCCTGCACCAACGGAAGAAGCATCTACCTCTAGGATAAAAGGTTTATCCACATCGGGACAGTGTAAGATGGGAGCGCCAGCAAAATGGGATTTTAGAGACGAGAAGGCCTTGGAGACTGGTTCAGACCAAGCCTTAGGATTAGCTCCTTTCTTTGTGAGAGCAACCAGAGGAGCTACCAGTGTGGAGAAGTGGGGGATGAACTGGCGATAATAGTTGACGAACACCAAAAAGCGCTGCACCGCTTTGAGTGAATGTGGTTCCTGCCTGTCCATTACCGCTTGCAGTTTGGCCGGATTCATAGCCAACTCCTGGGCCGAGATGATGTAGCCCAGGAATGGCAAGGACTCCTGCCCAAACTGGAACTTCTCCAGCTTGGCGAAAAGAGAGTTCGCCCGCAGACGGTTGAAGACCCTGCAGACGTCTCACCGGTGGGAGGTCAAATCTGGCGAAAAGATGAGGATGTCATCCAGATAGACCACCACCGAGGTAGTGGGCATATCGCGGAAGACGTTGATAACAAAATCCTGGAAGACAGCAGGCGCATTACAGAGGCTGAAGGGCATGACCAGATATTCATAATGGCCGTCCCTGGTGTTAAATGCTGTCTTCCACTCGTCTCCTTCGCGAATGCGGATCAGGTTGTACGCTTCCCGTAGATCTAATTTTCTAACGATCCGGGCCCCTCGCAACCTGTCAAATAATTCAGAGATCAACGGAAGAGGGTACTTATTTTTAACCGTTATGGCGTTGAGACCTCTGTAATCAATGCAGGGACGTAACTCTCCGCTCTTCTTCTGCACGAAGAACCCTGCACCAGCCGGCGACACCGACTTTCTGATAAAACCTCTTGCCAGGTTCTCCCGGATATATTGAGACATAGCCTCCATTTCGGGGAGTGATAGCGGATACACGCAGCCTCTAGGAGGTTCCGTACCTGGCAATAGATCTATGGGACAATCATAAGGACGGTGCGGCGGAAGCATCTCCGCAGATTTTTTAGAGAAGACGTCCGCATACTGATGGTACGGTTTGGGAAGTGCGGAGAGATCCGCGGGTACTTCAGTGGAAGCTACCTGAACACTGCCCCTCAGGCACCTTCCCTCACAGTCCTTGCTCCAACCCAGTATATTCCCCGAAGCCCAATCAATATGAGGGCAATGGCAACGGAGCCAGGGAACTCCGAGAAGCACCTGGTCGATGCCATCAGGCAAAATGAACAAGGACAAAATCTCATGGTGGAACGGTGAGATTGAGAGACCAAGTGGTGCTTTCTGGTGGGTCACCTGAGATGGTAGAGGCGCACCATTATCCACCCTCATGGTCAGGGGTTGGGGCAGTAACACCAGAGGAATAGCGTGCTTTAGGGCGAAGGTCGAGGACATAAAGTTCCCTTCTGCCCCAGAATCCACCGTGACCTCTACCTCCCAGGTGGAAGCCCCGCTATCTAAGGTCCTTAGATACTGGTTTGGGTAAAAAGGTTTCATATTAGTTAGACCACCACCTACGACCACTGGACGTGACCGTTTTTTTGACCACAGAGGACATGTGCTGAGTACTCGGCTGAGTGACCAAACTGTCGGCACTGGTAACAACGTGCGGAGCTCCACACCGGACATGGCTTGGGGCCGGCACGAGACACCTCCATAGGTTCAGAAGGTGTAAGCTCCTGAGCGGGAAATCTTAGTGGCTCGGAGAAGGTGGGGGCCAAGTTAACCCTTCGTCTGGATTGTGTCATGATCTCAGTGCGGGTTTGACTCGCACACGTGGGGTTAATGTCTGGAACCAGTGCTGATGACTGGCATTTCTGGGGTTAAAGGTTGTGATCCCAGTGCAGGCTTACCTGCACACCTGTGGCTATGATTGTGGCCTCTCCCTAGTTCTGGGAGAGGCTTCTTATAGCCTCAGGACGCTCCCATCCCCATCAGTTATACTTTCGCCCTTGGCATTGTGTGGTGACCCCTGAGTGTGTTTGTGCTGTGTTCTGGTTGCTTGATTCTCTGTGTACGACTCGGTCTGTTCTCTGGATATTGCTTTGGATTCTGCTTGGTACCTTCTATGTCTGTTTGGTTTTGACTTCCGCTTGGCCCTGACTATCTGTCCTGTCTCATCCCAGGCACTTTACTGATATCTCTGTGTATGACATCCGTTTTACCTGACTCTGAGTATTTCTGTATAGTGTCCTGCCATCTCTGAAAGCAGGATGCTAAGCCCCACTCCCTTGCAGTCACAGGACCTACGGTCCTGTGACTGCTTGCTAAACTTCAGCGTCCACAGGTCCTGTGTATCTGTACTTTCTGGCTGTACCTGACCCCGGGCCCCCCTACAGTGCGGGTGAGTCCCTGCTCAGCGGAGGCTGCACGCTGGCGCTGACAGGATCCTGACATTATAACTGACCATTAAGTTTTTGGGGTATTTTTTTTCTTTCTCTGCTGAGAAATATGGATCCCATACAATCTCTTGCTGAGCAAATGAAAAATCTGAGTCAGATGTTTCAGGGTTTATCTCTGGTGCAGCAAGCTCTGGTTCGTTCTCAGCAGCAGATTTCTGAGAGGGGTGCAAACTCTTCTTTAGTTTGAGGCCATGTTCGTCTGGGGACGAAAGTCAGAAGGTTGGGGTCATTATGTATCTGTTAAGAGGGTCCCGACAAGCTTTGGCTTTCTCCCTTCCTCCCACTGCCCTTGAGTGTCTGTGAATGCGTTTTTTGAGGCCCTCGGGCACATATATGATGAGCCGGACCGAGTGCGATTGGCAGAGGACATGGTGATGAGTGTCTGTCAGGGGAAACACTCGGCTGAGTGGTTTTGTACAGAATTCCGCTGCTGGGACGCAGAGGTCTCTTGGGACGACACCGCACTCCGAGGACTCTTTCGCAGAGGCTTGTCCGAGCGGTTACAGGATGCCTTGGCATTACATCCCCCACCTAACTCACTCGAGGATGCCATGACCCAGGCCGTCCGGTTGGACCGCAGGCTGTGGGCCAGGGGGGTGATGCAGGCGGAGACTCCATTGTTCCCTAGTGGAAAAGAGACTGTTTCTGTGCCCATGGACATAGGGGCCCTCTCCCTGAAGGAAAAGGAGAGACAACGCCGGAGAGAAAAGCAGTTATGCTTCTACTGTGGTAAAATGGGACATTGGAAAAGGGAGTGTCCTGATTGTCCATCCTCAACCCGGTCGACGGGAAACGACTAGGTCTGGGTAGTCAGCGGGGAGACTACTCAGACCCTCTGGTACCCTTTTCCTCGTTTTCTAAGGTGTTGCTTCATGTGGAACTGATAGTGGACGATTGTTGTTTTCCCTCTACAGCTTTTGTGGACTGCGGATCATCCATCAATCTCATTGACTCCCAATTGGTCACACGCTGTAAGATAGGGATAGTTAGACTTAAGGTTCTGATCAAAATGGTGGCCATTGACTCCTCCCCCTCACTAAAGAGGGAATTCTCTTTATGTCTGACTTGTTTTCGCTCAAAGTGGGCGCTACCCATGTGGAAAAATTAAGTTGTTTGGTTCTGGACAATCTACCAGCAGGATTGGTGTTGGGTATGCTCTGGTTACAACGCCATAACCCAGTCATTAAATGGAAAACGGGGGAGATTGTTCAGTGGGGGTTTAATGATTCGATGTTATGTGATAAGTCTGCACTATTGGTTGAACCTGTTAAATCTGTATCTGTGTCATCTGTCGAGCTGGAAGGTATTCCGGAGTACCTGAAAGAATTCGAAGATGTGTTCTCTGAAAGCGAGGCAGAGACGTTGCCGCCACATAGACCCTTTGACTGCGCTATCGAGTTAGTCCCGGGGGCTAAATTGCCTAAAGCCCATCTGTTTAATTTATCTGGCCCTGAGCGCTTGGCCATGAAAGATTACATTGCTGAGAGTCTTCGCAAAGGACACATACGTCCTTCAGTCTCACCTGTGGCGGCAGGGTTTTTTTTTGTAAAGAATAAAGATGGCGGTTTACGTCCCTGCCTCGATTTTCGTGAGCTTTACAAGATTACTGTACGAAATACATACCCCCTTCCGTTGATTCCCGATTTGTGTAACCAACTTTCAAAATGGTTCTCCAAACTGGATCTTCGGGGGGCATATAAATTGATAAGGGTCCGGGAGGGGGATGAATGGAAAACCGCGTTCCTCACGACCGAGGGACTGTTTGAAAATTTAGTCGTGCCGTTTGGTCTTACCAATGCCCCAGCCATATTTCAGAATTTCATCAACGTGGTATTCTAGGATCTCATTGGTCGTTTTGTTGTTATTTACAGTACTTAGACGATATTCTCTCCTGACAGTCAATCTCATCTGAATCATGTATGAACCGTTCTCCAAAGACTGAGGGAAAATCATCTGTATGCCAAATTGGAGAAATGTGTGTTTTTTGTTCAAGAATTGTCTTTTTTGGGATTAATTGTGTCCTGTGAGGGTTTTCGCATGGACCCCAAGAAGGTGCAGGCCATTGCGGATTGGGTGCAACCCCGAGACCTTAAGGGTCTTCATAGCTTCTTCGGGTTCGCCAAATATTACCGCATATTTATTCGGAGGTTTTCACAGGTGGTCAAACCACTCACAGATCTTACTTGTAAAGGTGCAGATGTGAGAAATTGGTCCTTGCTTGCAAAAGAGGCCTTTGTGACCCTGAAAAGAAGCTTTATGTCTGCTCCCGTGTTAGTACAGCCAGATCCTTCCAAACCATTCGTCATGGAAGTGGATGCCTCTGAGGTGGGGGTGGGGGCGGTGTTGTCCCAAGGGCCTACCACTCTAACCAACCTCAGGTCATGTGCTTTCTTTTCCAAGAAGTAATCTGCTGCGGAAAGAAATTACGACGTAGGCAATAGAGAGCTTCTTGCGGTCAAATTGGCGTTTGAAGAATGGATGCACTTTTTGGAGGGGGCCAGTCACCCGGTTACGGTGATCACGGATCACAAAAATTTGTCGTACATTGAGTCTGCTAAAAGACTAACGCCCAGACAGGCCCGTTGGTCACTTTTACACTTTTACGATTACATTTCGTCCAGGGTCTAAGAATGTCAAGGCTGGCGAATTATCGCTCAGTTTTCAGCCGGTGTTGCCCCCTGAGCCACCGTCCTCCATTCTTCACCCTGGGGTTGTGATAGCAGAGGTCTCGCCTGAATTGGGAGGGGAGGTTCAGGGGGCCCAGTCGCGGGCCCCGGTGGCCAAGCCGGAGGGGAAGTTGTTTGTCCCAGAGCAACTTCACCTGAAACTCTTGCAGGAGTTCCATGAATCCAAGCTGAGTGCTCACCCTGGTATATCAGTCACGCGTCTGGCGGTGGCTAGGATCTTTTGGTGGCCTACCTTTGGTTCGGACATAAAAAAATTAATTGCTGGTTGTGGGGTCTGCACTCGTTCTAAAATCTCTCATAGCCGGCCGGCAGGGGAGCTGATGCCCTTGGCAGTGCCCGAAAGACCATGGTCTCACTTATCCATGGATTTTGTTACCAATCTCCCTCCATCTAAGGGTAATACAGCGGTATGGGTAGTGGTGGACAGGTTTTCTAAGCAGGCTCAATTTGTACCTGTCATGCTCGCCATGTCTGTCATGTCCGCCATGTCTGTTTTGCCTCATGACCCCTGGAGCGGTGTGCACGCGCATCTCATGTCTGCTATCCTGCATGTTGCCTAGAGCAGTGTGCACACTTACCTCATGACTGTTGAGCTGCGGGATGCCTGCGTTTCTGCTCTGCCATCTGGGATCGTCTCGTCATGTCTAGAACATCTGATCATGTGTCCTTCCTATGTTCCAGCAGAGGCTGGTTCAGCATTCATCTCTGCATGTCTGGAACTTTGATCATGTGACCTGCCTAGGTTTCAGCACTGGTTCTGCTATCATCTCTGCATGTCTGGACCTGATCATGTGACCTTTCCTAGGATCCTGCACTGTCCGGTTCTGCAATCGTTTCAGCATGTCTGAAACCCTGATCATGTGACCTTTCCTAAGATCCTGCACTGTCCGGTTCTGCAATCATCCCTGCATGTCTGGAATCCTGATCAGGTGACTGCTTCTTGTGATCCTGGAGGTTCTGAACTGGATGTTCTTCCCTGGTCCTCACCCGGAAGTGGAGGTGCTGTGCCCTATATCAGACCGCCCCTTCCTACGCTCAGGGCCTGAGTATTGTGTTGCTTCCCTGCATGGCTGTTTGTCTGCTGGGTCGCTCCCTCTATACTGTGCCCGTGCACTATGCTCTGTCGTGCATCTCTGCACACGCTCCATGCTCGTACTCCATCTCTTGTCCCGTGCCTTGTCTTATGTTTGTCCGTTGTGCCATATTCGTCCTTGTCCTGCTTGGACTTGTGGTCCTTCTGTTATTCTCTGCCTTGCCTGTTTTTGCCATGTCTTGCCTTCGCTACACTCTGCCTTGTTACTCCCTATGGTCTCAGTCTTTGCTTGCTCTGCCTCGCTCTCTCCTATGGTGCTTTGTAGTGCTCCCTGGCACACGCACCATTCCTCCTCTCTTTCCTTTTGTGCTCTTGTCCATGTCTAGTCCCAAGGCTCTCCTTGGCCCGGCTCTGGGCTTCGGTTTACGCTCCGCTGCTAGACTCGTTCCTATTGTGCTCTCTTGCACGTTTCCAGGCTAGTCTGTTATGAATGAGTCACCGTAGGAGGCAAAAACAGAAATACTAGCTAAGTCCAGAAAACCAGAGAAGTTGGCAGCTATCGGATTGCAGACCCCTGAACCTATCAACAACAACTAGCAGTAGCCGTGGGGGGTTCCTACGGTGCCCTAGACCCCTCAATCACAGCCGGAGAACTACATAGCCTAAAGACAGAAAGGGAAATCTAAACTGCCCCAGAGCAGACCCCAAAGCAATAGGCAGCCCCTAACATATAATGACGGTGAAGCAAGATGAAAAAACACTCACACAGATAGAAAGATAGGCTGAGCAAATGATGGGGCCCAAGCTAACTAGATAGGACAGGATAGAAAAGCTGCTGTCTGTAATCTGCCAAAACCCTATCAAAACAAGAGCCAACAGCTGATAGGGAAAAAAAGCCCTGAAGACGCTAGACTTCAAAAAGACTATAGCAGTACTAAGGTATTTTCTGAAGACAGAGCAAAAAGGCATTCAGCTCACCCCAGCAGGGAATGGCAGAAATCAAGGAAAACAATGCAAAACAAACCCAAAACACAAATGCAAAAATCAGAGCAGAGAACTTAGCTTTTGAGGAGCAGGAATCAGACTGGTCTCCTAGAATCCCTCAGAGAGATCACCAGCAAGGCAGAATGGCGTCGGCTGCCTTATATCCAGTCAGTAATTCCCGTCACCCAGTCATCATCATCCTGCCCAGGTGATTGGTAATCAGCCTCACTACCTTCCTTCACCAGAAGAGGGAGTTCATCAGACCTCAATGGTGAAGGGGAAAATGAACTCACAACAGTACCTCCCCCTTGAGGAGGGGTCACCGAACCCTCATCCATGCCACCAGGGCGATCAGGGTGAGCCCGATGAAAGGCACGCACCAATCTTTTGGGATGAATATCAGAGGCAGAGACCCAGGAATTATCCTCCTGACCATAACCCTTCCACTTAACCAAATACTGGAGTCTCCGTCTAGCCAGATGGGAATCCAGTATCTTCTCTACCTCATATTCCATGTTACCTTCAACCAATACAGGGTCCGGAGGTGCCACCCCAGGAACTACTGGTTCAACAAAACCTCTTCAACAAGGACTTAAGAAACAGATTATGGATTTTAAATGTAACAGGAAGAGCCAAACGAAAAGAGACCGGATTAATAATCTCCAAAATCTTGTAAGGTCCAATAAATCTAGGCTTAAACTTAGGAGAAGCCACCTTCATAGCAATATTTTTTGATGATAACCAAACCATATCACCAACCTTAAACTGGGGACCAATGGTCCTATGTCGGTTGGAAAACCGCTGGGCCTTTTCCTGGGAGAGAGATAACTTATCCACCACTTGGTCCCAGATCTGGTGCATTCTCTCCACCACAGTGTCAACACCTGGGCAGGCAGAAGGCTCCACCTGCCCTGAAGAAAATCGAGGATGAAACCCAAAGTTACAAAAAAAAGGTGACATCAAAGTGGCAGAACTAGCTCTATTATTTAAAGCAAATTCGGCCAAGGGCAAAAATGAAACCCAATCATCCTGATCAGCGGAAATAAAACATCTCAAATACGACTCGAAGGTCTGGTTTGTTCTCTCCGTCTGCCCATTGGTCTGAGGGTGAAAAGCAGAGGAGAAGGACAACTGAACTCCCAGCTTGAAACAGAAAGTCCTCCAAAATCTAGACACAAACTGAACTCCTCTGTCAGATACAATGTTCTCAGGAATCCCGTGCAAGCGAACCACCTGTTGAAAAAACAGGGGCACCAACTCAGAGGAAGATGGCAAATTAGGGAGTGGTACAAGATGAACCATCTTAGAGAACCTATCACAAATCACCCAAATAACACTCATTCTCTGAGAGACAGGCATATCAGAGATGAAATCCATTGAAATATGGGTCCATGGCCTCCTGGGAACCGGCAAAGGCATCAACAACCCACTAGAGCGAGAACAAGGTTTAGACCGGGAGCAAGTCCCACAGGACTGCACAAAATTCCTGACATCACGAGACAAGGCGGGCCTTCCCTAGCTGTGCCCGCCTGTTTGTGCCTCAGCCGTGCCCGCCCTAGCCGTGCCCGCCTGTTTTTGCCTCAGCCGTGCTCGTCGGTCAGTGACAGCTGTGTCGCCTGCCATGCCTCAGCCGGGTTCGCTGGAGTCTTGCCCGTCTGTCAGTGCCGCAGCCCGATCAGCTAGCCAGTGCCCCAGCCGTGCTCTCTGTGCTTCCTTGCACTTCACGCTGTTTCCACACTGTGCTTTCCGTGCTCTCTAAAGCACGCGCAGGCCCTTGCCTGCCCATGGCATACCTCCCCGTGCTTCTATAATAGTACGCGCAGGTTTGGCCATGTATCCTGTCGTGCCCTCTTGCACGCACAGGTCCAAGCCCTGTTCTCGTACTCTGTCCCTGGCGTGGCTCCTAGCACGCACCCTGCCTCGAACCCTGACCCTGGCGTGTCTCTTTGCACGCGCATGACTCTGCTTTGTTGCCTTGTGCCTTGGCGTGTCTCTATACACGCACTCTGTCTTGTGCCTGGGCATGTCTCTACACACGCACTCTGTCTGGTACCTTGTGCTTTGGCGTGTCTCTACACACGCACCTTGTCTCGTTTTGTGAACCCTGGCATGTCCCCTACGCACGCACCTAGCCTTGAACCTTGGCGTGTCCCCTTCACACGCACATTGCCTTGCACCTAGCCTTGGACCTTGGCGTGTTCCCTAACACGCACCATGACTAGATATCTGTCGTGCCTCCTTGCCTGAACCCTGGTTCGCCTGCTGGATGCCCAGAACCTGCCGATCGCTGCCAGAGATCGTAAGCTGGATGACTGCAGCCTGATGTTCGGAGCTCATGTCCGCTGCCTGATGCCCTGATCATGTCGATCGTTGCCAGCAGTCCGGAGTCCGATGCCATTGTGCCTTTACCTGTACCTAGGCGTGCCACCTGGCACGTACTATGCTATGGACTTTGGCGTGCCCACGCGCGCACCTTGCACGTTTTGCTTGTTTTCACGTTTGCACTGAATGTGATCCTGAAGTTCTTAATGAAGATACCTTGCACTTACCTCTTGTCTTGTCTTGTTTCCTGCTTGTCCCTGGTTGTCAGACACTTCCATAGTGTTCCCCTGAGCCGGCTGTCTGGTCCCAGCAGTCGTGGTGGCTCACCCCCTTGGACTTGCCCCTGACACTCCCTGTATAGGGGATGGTACCTCAAGGTCAGCTCGTCCTTGGTGGGTGGGTGCCACGACCCAGAGGGTCCACTCAAAAAATGGGCTCAGCGGAAGCTGAGTCCGTCACAGTACCCCTGTCCGCACTACCGTCACCTGAGACGTTGTCCAGGTTGTTTGTGCAGCATGTGATCCGGTTGCATGGGGTACCCCTGAATGTGGTGTCTGATCGTGGTGTGCAGTTTGTGGATAAGGTTTGGCGTGCTTTCTGCAAAAAATTAGGGATGTCTCTGTCCTTTTCGTCTGCATACCATCCTGAGAGCAATGGTCAGACGGAGTGCACTAACCAGTCCCTGGAACAGATCCTCAGGTGTCTAACCTCTGCTTGACAGAATGACTGGTGCGATGCACTGCCGTTGGCTGAATTTGCCTTCAATAGTCGGGTGAGTCAATCCACGGGTATGACTCCTTTTTTGATCAATTATGGGTTCAGTCTGCATTTTGGTGAGTTTTCTCATCTGGACTTGGGGTGTCCAGGGGCTGAGGGCTCTGTTCAGCGATTACAAAATACGTGGGCAGAAGTTCAGCGGAGAATATCTAGGTCTCAGGGCAGGTATAAGTTTTTTGCGGACAGGAAATGAACACCAGGGCCCACGTTTCAGGTTGGAGACAAGGTTTGGCTCTCCACGCGAAACATTAAGTTCAAGGTTCTTTCAGCCAAGTTGGGGCCCAAATTCATTGGCCCATACAAGATTGTGGAAAAAATCAATCCAGTGGCGTATAGGCTGTGCCTTCCACCCTCTTTCAAGATCCCTAACGTCTTCCACAAATCTCTACTGAAACCTTTTGAAGCAGTCCGGGGAGACTCCGAGTCCGCTGCTCCTCCTGTTTTGGTCGAGGGGCAGGTGGAGTACGAGGTTGGTCATATCGTAGATTCCAGGTTGGTACGGCGGTCGGTACAGTACCTGGTTCATTGGAAGGGGTATGGACCGGAAGACAGGTCCTGGGTACCGGCCCGGTTGATGAATGCTGATCGCCTGGTGCGGGCTTTCCATGCTAAGTACCCAGGCAAGCCTGGGGGTCCAGAGGCCCCCGTTGAGAGGGGGGTACTGTCATGATCTCAGTGCGGGTTTGACTTGCACATGTGGGGTTAATGTCTGGAACCAGTGCTGATGACTGGTATTTCTGGGGTTAAAGGTTGTGATCCCAGTGTAGGCTTACCTGCACACCTGTGGCTATGATTGTGGCCTCTTTCTGGTTCTGGGAGAGGCTTCTTATAGCCTCAGGACGCTCCCATCCCTGTCAGTTATACTTTCGCCCTTGGCATTGTGTGGTGACCCCTGAGTGTGTTTGTGTTGTGTTCTGGTTGCTTGATTCTCTGTGTACGACTCGGTCTGTTTGATTTTGACTTCTGCTTGGCCCTGACTATCCATCCTGTCTCATCCCTGGTACTTTACTGATATCTCTGAGTATGACCTCCGTTTTGCCTGACTCTGAGTATTTCTGCATAGTGTCCTGCCATCTCTGAAAGCTGGACGCTAAGCCCCACCCCCTTGCAGTCACATGACCGTAGGTCCTGTGACTGCTTGCTAAACTTCAGCGTCCACAGCTCCTGTGTATCTGTACTTTACGGCTGTACCTGACCCCGGGCCCCCCTACAGTGCGGGTGAGTCCTTGCTTAGCAGAGGCTGCACGCCGGTGCTGACAGGATCCTGACAGATTGCGCACGTTCCAGGCCGCGCTCCGTAAACCGGAGATCAATGCGGGTGGAGATGGCAATTCATTCTTCCAGACTTGTGGGGACCTCTCTGCTTGCTAGAGCATCTTTGACATGCTCCGCTAATCCTCTCAAATACACAGGGATGAGTGCTTTATCAGGCCACTCTAGTTCGGAAGCCAATGTCCAGAATCGGATGGCATAATGGCTGATTGAGAGAGACCCCTGTGTTAGGGCCAATAATTGGAGAGAGGTGTCGTGCGTGATCCGTGGTCCCAAAAAGACCTGCTTCAGGGCCATGAGGAACTGAGCAGTGCCCTGAACCACGGGGTCATCACGCTCCCACAATGGCATAGCCCACTCTAACGCCCTGCCTGATAGGAGAGAAACAATAAACCCCATCTTAGCCCGCTCTGTAGGAAATCGCGTGGCCAGTAACTCAAGCTGGATAGAGCACTGACTCACGAAACCCCTGCAGGCGGTGCTGTCACTGTAAAACTTATCGAGCAACGGGAGGCAGGTTATTATCGGCATAGGCGTGGGTGTGGACACGCGTGAGACAGCCTCTGCGACTGCCTGAGCAGTGGCCACTGTAGTATTCGCAGCTGAGGTGGAGCTCTCAATAGCTGCCAACCTGCTCTCCAGCTGCCGAATGTACCGCTGTAGCTGCTGCAGGTCCGCCATTACTAGCCAGACCCTGGCGCTAGTATAATGTTAGGGACGGCGGAACACACTAAATAAATGATAATAAGTACGTTCACCGCCCGGGGTCCACCGTGCAGTAGGTGTTACACCGCTGCTAGCTAATGGCAGACGCGCTATATGGCGGTATAACGCTTGCGGGTTGAACGTCACCCGTTGTTCGTGGAGCGTACTCTGTTGAATTACAGAGACGCTTTAAACATAGACATGAATACTGAGTCTGTTGACCTCACAGGACTCGGCGGTGTGCACACACGGTAATCGGTTACAGGACTAAGCCCTAGACTCTGGGTCAAAGTCCGTCTAGACCTACCGTGCGTGCGGCGTCGCTACCGCGAACGCCCCAGCTGCTGCTGACTGCAGCGCGGTGACCAAACTAGCCACAATACGACAATGCCCGGACAGGCACACCGTCAGATGCTAGCACTGTGAGAATGGAGACCGTGGCCTGTAACGTGCCACTGACTGGCGCTGACTCTAACACTAGTTCCCTGTCCACATACGTAATATCAGAGGGAGGGGAATCATAATGAGTAATTTGCAAGTCCATACATCCATCATCATACACACAGTTAGCATCTAGTGTCTATATTAGCACATGGCCGCTCGGCCATGCAGGCCTTTTATAGCCGTGCGCTTCCGGGACCTTCCAGATCTCTGAGATGGACCAATCAGATCAGGAGAAGGACCTGAGCATGTGACTCCCAATCTCCACTGGGAGATCGTCTGGTGAGCATGCCCAGTAGCACGGCGAGAGGACTTAGCCTCTGGAGTGGCTTGCTGCAGAGCAGGCTGCACTACTATTGCTGGCCCAGAGGTGGCAGCACCAACCAGACCCAGGGAGCTGGTCTGAGCAGGGCGTCTGAATCACCAAGATTGCTGTGCAGGTCCCTGAGAGGTCGGAGGAGAATGGGAGACCGCTGGCTGCATGGCTCTGGATTCCTGCTGTGCAGCTGCAGGAACCCGACGCCTAACAAGAGGTCCAGGGACACAGACACAAAACAAACATTGCAAAAGTCAAGATCTTTGTGAGTAGCTCTGGCCCCGCCCACAGGGCAGGGTAAGTTTATAAAGGAGCTGCCCCTCAGCAATTGGCTGGGACAGCATTTCAAGAACACACACTAAGGGCAGGGACAGATTGCCATATTTCTCCTGTGAGAATCGCATCGTAAAACTCGCACTGGATGTCTGCTCTCCTGACCTGTGCTTGACAGCTGCAAAGTAATCCATCACATTGTCATGCTCAGGTCAGGAGAGGTGTCGGGTCAGTCCGAGAAGTGCAATGCGATTTATCGCATGAGAAATACGGCATTGTGACTCCAGCCTAACCCTGATAAAAGGGGAGGTGTGGCCACGCACACACAGAAGCCATTGCAGCACAGTCAGTGCAGGAACTGAGGCCTAGAGCACCTGGCATCGTCTGCAAGGCAAGACACATGTGGAAAGTCATGCACCAGCTGCAAATGACCTCGCAACCCACGGACAGCTTCCACAGCAGCAACCAGGGACAGCACATGCGAATGGTCAAGCAGCAAAGCAAAGACCTTGCAACACATCCATGGCTACGCAGCAGAGCAGGGAACTGAGCAGTCTCCATACAGGTAACAGCCAACAGTATCCCAGCTCAATTAGGGGGAAAGGAGCAAAGGGTTAAAGCAAAAACATGCATTGTCATGCCGACAAGCAGATACAGACAGAACGGCGTGACAGGACCCATGATGAGGTGCGGAGCAGATAATGAAAAAACAGCAGAAAAGCACCAGAGTAATAACTAGAGTTGAGCGACTTTTGGTTTTTTAGGGTCGCGTTTCGTTTCGTGAAACCCGACTTTTCCAAAAGTCGGGTCGAGCAAGATCGTCCGATTATAGGGAAAAGTCGGGGTCGTCCCGAAACACGAAACCCAATGTAAGTCAATGGGGAATAAAAGTCGGCAGTGAGAGGAGGACAGGAAACACACCAACAGTGCCCATTTGAATGCCAAAAGCATCAATTCTTCTTACTTAAGCTTGTCAACCTTAATTAACTTCATAATATAAGTTACGCACTGAAAAATGGGTGTTATTTGGCTAAAGTTGTGGGGGGGGAGGGCTGGCTGCAGGTTTTCAGGTGCCCTGGGCGAAAGAGCGCCCCTTTAACACATACCACAACTCATCATGCTCCGATACGGCAGATAAATAGCGGTATAGTACAATGAAAAATACCTCACTTTTTACATCTCATGACGAGGCCCATCTATTTCTCCATACAGAATCATTGGTCCCATATAATGTTTGAAACAGTATATGATGAGCTCCACATAATGCTACAGTATATGTTGGTCCCCATGGATGAAGCTCCACTGTCTTATGGGCCCAAATAATGCTCCAAACATAATGGGCCCCATTTCTAATGCTCTAGTGTATAATGGGCCCTGTAAATGCTGCTCCAGTGTCTGATGTCCACCTTTGGAATGTTCCAGTGTATGGTGGGCCCCATCTATCATTCTCCAGAGTATAGTGCTCCCCAAAAATTGCTGTCCCAACATTGAAAACAATCAAATAAGTCTCCTCGCTAGGGAATCCCTGTACTTGTCTGGACAGGTGCTGTAGCTTGCTTAACAGCTCGCCAGCCGTTCTCACGCCCAGTATGGATTGCACGTGATTGCACAAAGGTTAGAAAGGGTACCGTATCCCTGGATAACATGTATGGATAGCGTACACATTCAAAATATATGTCTATACAGCATGAGGCAGGCTCAGACGGTGTCAGGCCCAGTATGGATTGCACGTCATTGCACAAAGGTTAGAAAGGGTACCGTATCCCCGGATAACATGTATGGATAGCGTACACATTCAAAATATATGTCTATACAGCATGAGGCAGGCTCAGACGGTGTTAGGCCCAGTATGGATTGCACGTCATTGCACAAAGGTTAGAAAGGGTACCGTATCCCTGGATAACATGTATGGATAGCGTACACATTCAAAATATATGTCTATACAGCATGAGGCAGGCTCAGACGGTGTTAGGCCCAGTATGGATTGCACGTCATTGCACAAAGGTTAGAAAGGGTACCGTATCCCCGGATAACATGTATGGATAGCGTACACATTCAAAATATATGTCTATACAGCATGAGGCAGGCTCAGACGGTGTTAGGCCCAGTATGGATTGCACGTCATTGCACAAAGGTTAGAAAGGGTACCGTATCCCTGGATAACATGTATGGATAGCGTACACATTCAAAATATATGTCTATACAGCATGAGGCAGGCTCAGACGGTGTTAGGCCCAGTATGGATTGCACGTCATTGCACAAAGGTTAGAAAGGGTACCGTATCCCCGGATAACATGTATGGATAACGTACACATTCAAAATATATGTCTATACAGCATGAGGCAGGCTCAGACGGTGTTAGGCCTAGTATGGATTGCACGTCATTGCACAAAGGTTAGAAAGGGTACCGTATCCCTGGATAACATGTATGGATAGCGTACACATTCAAAATATATGTCTCAGGAGGCAGGCTCAGACGGTGTCAGGCCCAGATTACACAGCGGAGGAGCAGGGAGAGGTAAAGATTGCAAATGCTGGGGCCCTGCCCAAGCAAGGGGGGCCCACTCTTGGGCGTCGGTACTGGCACTGGGCCCCTCATAGTACAGCGGTGTGTCTGACGGCGGGTGTGCACCACCACCGTCAGAGACACTTGATTGCACTATGAGGGACCCTGTGCCAGTGCCCGCGCCCAAGAGTCGGCCTGCCCACCTGTCCAGGGCAATGGCACTCGCACGGTGTCGTGCGCTAGGTGGTTACCCCGGCCATGGGGGGGGAGGCAGCACAGTTAGGGAGTTTTAGAAAGTGGCATATGTTGATGTTGGACATTCAGCTGATGCAAAAGGCGAAATAGGTGAAGTACCAGGAAGAGGTGGACCAAAGCAAGCCATTTTTCTGTCACCCTATGTGTCATCAGGGGAAGGTGGGACAAAATCCTTGGAAACCCATGCGTGGTTCATTTTAATGAAGGTTAGATCATCCACATTTTGGGTTGACAGACGGGTCATTTTTTCTGTCAGGATTGATCCAGCTGCACTGAAGACTCTTTCCGATAGCACACTTGCAGCTGGGCAAGCGAGCTCCTGTAAGGCATATTGGGCCAATTCAGGCCAGGTGTCCAGTTTAGCGGCCCAATAGTCAAAGGGGAATGACCTGTGTGGGAGAACATCGATATGGGAGGAAAAGTAGTTTGTAACCATAGTTGACAACTGCTGTCTCCTGTCACTTTCCATCGATGCAGTATTACCAGTTGTGTGAGCGGTATTTGAAAAATCAGTCCACAACATTGTCATGAAACCCCTGTCTCCAACGCCACTTCTGCTGTGTGCACCACGAACACCTCTGCCAAGCTGCCCCCGGCCCGTACGGCTCGTGTGAGAACCATCACCGCTGCTGTGTGCTGGGAATGCCTCAAGCAACCGATTTACCAGAGTTGCTTGTTTATTAGC
Source organism: Dendrobates tinctorius (assembly GCF_039654945.1). Classification (NCBI taxonomy): domain Eukaryota; kingdom Metazoa; phylum Chordata; class Amphibia; order Anura; family Dendrobatidae; genus Dendrobates; species Dendrobates tinctorius. The sequence goes on along the minus strand of NW_027361760.1, from coordinate 10,147,444 downwards.
CAATATTAGGTCAAGGTTCTCCTGTGGCATGATGTTTTGTAATTTGCCTTTATAGCGTGGATCCAGGATGCTGGCCAACCAGTAGTCGTCATCGTTCATCATTTTGGCAATGCGGGGGTCCCTTTTTAGGATCCGCAAGGCATAATCTGACATGTGGGCCAATGTTCCCGGTGTCAATGATGCACTGCGAGTGCTGGGTGGAGGAGCACTTTCTGGCAAATCCACATCCCTCCAGTCACGCACAAACCCTGTACCAGACCTTGCCACGCCAACATTTTCACTTGCCCCACGAGATGCATCCTCCTCCCCTAAGTAATCATCCCCATCATCCTCCTCCTCCTCCTCCTCCTCTTCTTCCTCCACCTCGTCCAGGAGAGGTCCCTGAGCAGACAATGGCTGAATGTCATCAAGGATTCCCTCCTCCTCTTCCTCCTCATCAACATTGGCTGCAGACGCCTGCTCCTTAAGGTGCGTCAAAGTTTGCATGAGCAGACGCATAAGTGGGATGCTCATGCTTAGGATGGCGTCGTCTGCGCTTACCAGCCTTGTGCATTCCTCAAAACACTGAAGGACTTTACAAAGGTCTTTCAGCTTCGACCACTGCACGCCTGTCAACTCCATGTCTGCTCTCAAAGTGCCTGGCCGTGTATCCTCCCACAAATGCATTATGGCCTGCCTCTGCTCGCACAGCCGCTCCACCATGTGCAGGGTGGAGTTCCACCTTGTTGCAATGTCGATAATGAGGCGGTGGTTGGGAAGGTGGAGCAATCGCTGCAGCTTCTGCATACGAACGGAGTGTACAGGCGACCGGCGGATGTGCGCGCACAGTCTTCGCACCTTCTGGAGCAGGGCTGTTAACTCCGGATAATTTTTGAGGAAGCACTGCACCACCAGGTTCAAGGTGTGAGCCAAGCAAGGTATGTGGCTGAGTTTTGAAAGGGCTATGGCTGCCACAAAATTACGGCCGTTATCACTAACTACCTTGCCTGCCTCAAGATGTACACTGCCCAGCCATGACTCAGTTTGTCGCTTCAAGTACTCGGCCAGCACCTCGGCGGTGTGTCTGTCGCCCAAACACATCATCTGCAACACAGCCTGCTGACGCTTTCCACTAGCTGCTCGATAGGGGGACACATCGTGTGCAACAGTGGCAGCTGCAGATGGAGTGCTCGTACGACTGCGCTCTGTGGACGAGCTTTCGCTTCTGGAGGAGGAGGAGGAGGAGGAGGAGGGTCGAACGCCTACAGCCAACTGTTTCCTATACCGTGGGCTAGGCAGCACTGTCCCACCACCGCTGTCCCCTGTGGACCCTGCATCCACCACATTAACCCAGTGCGCAGTGATGGACACGTAACGGCCCTGGCCATGCCGACTAGACCATGCATCGGTTGTGAGGTGCACCTTTCCGCTCACTGACTGCTTGAGTGCATGGACAATGCGGTCTTTCACATGATGGTGGAGGGCTGGGATGGCTTTGCGAGAGAAGAAGTGGCGACTGGGTAGGTCATAGCGTGGTACTGCATAGGCCATGAGTTCGCGGAAAGCTGTGCTTTCCACCAACCGAAAGGGCATCATCTCAAACGAGATTAGTTTGGCAATGTGGGCGTTCAAACCCAGTGTACGCGGATGAGAGACTGAGTACTTTCTTGACCTACTCATAGTGTCTGGGAGGGTGAGCTGGACTTGAGAGCTGCATATGGTGGAAGTAGCGGTGGACAGGGCGGACTGAGAGAGGGTTGATGATGGTGATGGAGTTGGTGTTCTTTCTGATCGCCTAGAATCAGTCTTTCGTTGATATAACAGTGGGATTCCCTGACTGCTGTGGCCTTGCAATGACACCTCAACATTTGCTGCTGTGCTAACCGGTGGGCTTACAGTGGGGGAAACAATGTAGCGTTGCTGACTACCTTCGTTGTGATCAGTTGCACATGTGGCACTTGAGGTTTGGTGTTGTGTCCACGCTTGCAAGTGCATGCTGGTTAAATGTCTAAGCATGCAACTGGTATTCAAATTTTTCAGATTTTTCCCTCGGCTAAAGGTCTTTGCGCACTTCTTACAGATAACCTTGGCCTGATCATGAGGATTTTGCTCAAAAAAGTGCCACACTGCACTCTTCCTACTTTGGCAGACATTTTGCGGCCTAGCACGCTGTGATCTTTTGACCCTCTGGACAAGCTGTCCAGCAACTCTTTTGATGTTTGGAACCTATCTTTGGAGTGCTCCGGGCCTGCCAGATAACAGCTGTTGCGATGTCGATGTCTGCTGTGGATGCTCCTCATCTGAGCTATTGGAAGCAGCACCCTCTTCCCCCAATGGATGCCAATCTGGGTCAACAACTGGGTCATCCATCACCTCCTCTTCTATGTCATGTGCACCTTTCTCTGTGTCACCGTGTATGGTGGTATAGTGTGCGGGAAGGGGCACCTGAGTCTCATCAGGGTCAAAATCTGGCTCTGTACACTGCGAGGACAATGTAGTGCTCTGAGTGAATGTACCAGCAGAATCATCCATCAGCGGCTGTGCATCAGTGCACTCCATGTCAGATTCATCTTGGCCTGGGTAATTCACCATTTGACTTGATAATCCAGGCATGGTATGTGAAAACAGCTCCATGGAGTAATCAGTAGTATGGCCTGCGTCATCCTTCAATCTTGGTTGGGGTGAAGGACACAAGGAAAGGTGTGGTTCATGAACATGAGCCTCCAATGACGACTCAGTGCTTTTACTTTTTACAACTTCAGAAGAGGAGGCGATAGAGCTGGAGGCTGAGTCAGCAATGTAAGACAAAACTTTTTCCTGATGCTCTGCCTTTAAAAGCGGTTTGCCAACTCCTAGAAAACTAAGCGTTCGAGGCCTTATGTAGCCAGACGATGACGCAGGGTCAGCACCTCCTGCATTCGGTCCTATTTTGCTCTTGCCACTACCATCAGATCCACCACCAACACCATCATTACCAGCTGCCAACCCCCGCCCAATTCCACGGCCTCTTCCACCAGCCTTCCTCATTTTTGGTAGAAATGTAGACAAAATCCAACAAACTATATAGTAATGTAAAACAAGGTACAAGGTGTCTATAGGACAGGGGAGATTTTGAATTTCTGCACACACTTGTGGACAGTGGACACTTTTGGATTGTGTGAGGCCCACTGATATCTGAGCGCTATGTGACACGCTCGATGGCACAGCTGCCTGTGACCAAAGTGACGAGAGGATAATGGAGATTTTGAATCTCTGCGTACACTTTTAGACACTGGACACTTGTGGATTGTGTGAGGCCCACTGATATCTGAGCGCTATGTGACACGCTCGATGGCACAGCTGCCTGTGACCAAAGTGACGAGAGGATAATGGAGATTTTGAATCTCTGCGTACACTTTTGGACACTGGACACTTGTGGATTGTGTGAGGCCCACTGATATCTGAGCGCTATGTGACACGCTAGATGGCACAGCTGCCTGTGACCAAAGTGACGAGAGGATAATGGAGATTTTGAATCTCTGCGTACACTTTTGGACACTGGACACTTGTGGATTGTGTGAGGCCCACTGATATCTGAGCGCTATGTGACACGCTCGATGGCACAGCTGCCTGTGACCAAAGTGACGAGAGGATAATGGAGATTTTGAATCTCTGCGTACACTTTTGGACACTGGACACTTGTAGATTGTGTGAGGCCCACTGATATCTGAGCGCTATGTGACACGCTCGATGGCACAGCTGCCTGTGACCAAAGTGACGAGAGGATAATGGAGATTTTGAATCTCTGCGTACACTTTTGGACACTGGACACTTGTGGATTGTGTGAGGCCCACTGATATCTGAGCGCTATGTGACACGCTCGATGGCACAGCTGCCTGTGACCAAAGTGACGAGAGGATAATGGAGATTTTGAATCTCTGCGTACACTTTTGGACACTGGACACTTGTGGATTGTGTGAGGCCCACTGATATCTGAGCGCTATGTGACACGCTCGATGGCACAGCTGCCTGTGACCAAAGTGACGAGAGGATAATGGAGATTTTGAATCTCTGCGTACACTTTTGGACACTGGACACTTGTAGATTGTGTGAGGCCCACTGATATCTGAGCGCTATGTGACACGCTCGATGACACAGCTGCCTGTGACCAAAGTGACGAGAGGATAATGGAGATTTTGAATCTCTGCGTACACTTTTGGACACTGGACACTTGTGGATTGTGTGAGGCCCACTGATATCTGAGCGCTATGTGACACGCTCGATGGCACAGCTGCCTGTGACCAAAGTGACGAGAGGATAATGGAGATTTTGAATCTCTGCGTACACTTTTGGACACTGGACACTTGTAGATTGTGTGAGGCCCACTGATATCTGAGCGCTATGTGACACGCTCGATGGCACAGCTGCCTGTGACCAAAGTGATGAGAGGATAATGGAGATTTTGAATCTCTGCGTACACTTTTGGACACTGGACACTTGTGGATTGTGTGAGGCCCACTGATATCTGAGCGCTATGTGACACGCTCGATGGCACAGCTGCCTGTGACCAAAGTGACGAGAGGATAATGGAGATTTTGAATCTCTGCGTACACTTTTGGACACTGGACACTTGTGGATTGTGTGAGGCCCACTGATATCTGAGCGCTATTTGACACGCTCGATGGCACAGCTGCCTGTGACCAAAGTGACGAGAGGATAATGGAGATTTTGAATCTCTGCGTACACTTTTGGACACTGGACACTTGTGGATTGTGTGAGGCCCACTGATATCTGAGCGCTATGTGACACGCTCGATGGCACAGCTGCCTGTGACCAAAGTGACGAGAGGATAATGGAGATTTTGAATCTCTGCGTACACTTTTGGACACTGGACACTTGTGGATTGTGTGAGGCCCACTGATATCTGAGCGCTATGTGACACGCTCGATGGCACAGCTGTGACAAAAGTGACTAGAGGATAAGGGAGATTGGATTGCTTTTAAAAAAGCAGTTTGCAGAGCAGTGGGTAAACAGCAATGCCAGCGTGTCAGGAAGCCTTAAAAGGCAGCCCAACAACCAACACCACTGATACACCACAATATAGCCTCCCCTTGCACTGCACACACAGTGACTTGTGTGTTGTGCAGGCCAAATCGCTAGCAGCAGAAGCAGTTTTTTTGTCTTCTTCCCTGCCTAACGCTCTCCCTACAGAATCAGCAGCAACCTCTCCCTATACTAAGATCGGCAGAAGTAAGATGGCGGTCGGCGTGCACGCCCTTTTATACCCCCTGTGACGCCCACCAAAGCAAGCCAATCACTTGCATGCCCTTCTGAAAGATGGTGGTGACCCGTGCCTAGGTCATCACGTTGCCCACAGTGTCCGTGGATCCTGATTGGCTGAAAAAAAGCGCAAAACAAACTTTTGAAACGCGACTTTGGCGCGTAAGTCGCCGACCTCGTGGCCGACCTCATCCTAGGGTCGGGTTTCGTTTCATGAAACCCGACTTTACCAAAAGTCGGCGACTTTTGAATTTTTTCGACCCATTTCGCTCAACTCTAGTAATAACGTAAGCCTAATGTTACCTGTTATGGAGAGGGTCTCAGATAATGGGAACTAGTCTCCATTCATGCCTATGGATAGATGACATATGTCTATTAATGGGACTGTCACAGTCAAAAACAAGAAAAAGAAAGGAACTCGTCTGTAAAACAAGTTTCCAGAGGTACCTGGAGCGTAACTGGAAACACAACAGTAATGCGTCAAAGTATTAAAAATCCAGTAAGTTGCTGTACCAAAGGACCCTACGTGCAGGTAGCAGAGGCAGAAAAGATGACAAGCGGTAGATGGTGGCCAGTAGTACCTGTATGGTGTGGGAGCGCCAACCGCGAGTGCCGGTATCAGGTAGTGTCAGCTACAGACGGTCTTTAAGAGCCGTGTCATGGACCGCTTCCAGGACCTGCCGGTGGAGGTCACAAAAAAAAGCGCGCATGCGTGGGCCAGACACGGAGGCGGTGTTCGAGGATTCCTCATCTGTATAAGCAGGGACTGGGGATCCAACTACGCGAACGCAATGCCATAAAGCCGAGAGAAGCCGAACGCCTCAGTGGAAAGACCCAAATGTGGGGTGGCACATGTGCAAAGGGAGCTGCTTTCAGTGAAATGGCCAGTCAAAGTTGTAGCTGTGGGGAAACCGGACTGCATTGTCCAGAGTCGCATAATTAGTGGGGCTGGAAGCTTGTAGTTAATAATATACCCCCCATGGGCGAGGAACATCTGGTTCTGTGTTATTTGTAGGGTAAGAGCCTATTATTAGTTGGGAGCCACAGACAAGGAACAAGTAAGGACACGGAAAAAAGATTTTTGCAATGCAAAAAGAAAATATAAAAGAAAAAAAAGAAAATATAAAAAGAACAATGTAAGAAAGGTGAGCTAATGAAAAATAGATTAATAAAGAGGAAAATACAAACAAAAAATAAAGGAAATGAAAAGTGAAAAAATGAAAAAATAAATAAATATATATATATATATATATATATATATATATATATATATATATATATATATATACACACATACATACACGTGTATAAAAAGTAATGAACCAAACTAAGAAAACAGAAAAAATGAAGAATAATATAATAGTAATAATAAAAACGAAAAAAAAACAAAAAATGATAAGAAAAAAAAAAGGAAAAAAACAAATCCATAAAACGGGGTACAAAGAAAAATGTCATAAAACAAAGGGGAAGGCTATGGAAGACAAAACAAACATACAAGGCTCCCGGTACCTGATCTGTGGTCTATTAGGGCATCTACAAGAGAAGAGTGAAAGAAAAATTAGAAACGTCATGGGTCCAATGACAACATGTGTATAAACAATGGCTGGGCCACCCGAACATTCATATACATTTAACAGTACATCTTGTTCTGAAGAAGGAAAACATACTCAGGGAAATTCACATACAAAGGATACCAGACTCAATATAGTTATGGGAATAATATATAATGACTTGATTACTCAATGATTCACCTCATACTCCCTGTTTAAATGAGGGTCTGCAACGTGTGGATCCAAAATGATTTAAGTGGTTTCAATGATTTAACCCTATTGCCTCCCCTTCTGTTGAGTGGAACATCATCTATCACTTGATATTTAAGTTGGGAGATCGTATGACCCAACGAAATAAAGTGAGAGGGGATAGGTAATAAAGTCCGTCCGCATCTAATATGCAATTTTTGTTGCGATATGTGGTCGCAGATATGCTGGGTGGTCTCCCCAACATATCCGAGACTGCACGGGCACTTGGTATAGAAACCCTTATTGGGATAATGTTTACCCGACCGTGGGTGGGTGAAGCTGTTGGAACACTGCAGGCAACGTAAACATGGGAATGTGCCCCTCCATGGTAATGCTAATGTGCGTTGTAAGAGACCTACGGAACCTACGTCTGGTCTTACCAAGTGATTTTTGATATTGTCCACTTGTTTATGTCCCATAATGGGTCTATTCATGAATTCAGGTACCCCTAGATAAGATGCTTGTAGAATGGGCCAGTGTCTGAGTATGCTCTGATTAATGGCCCTGCCAAAGGAATGGTATGTGCTGACATAAACTAATCTCTGGCTCTTGTTGCTATCAACCCGCTCAGATGGTGATTGAGAGGACTTAAGAACATTGTCAGGGTAACCTTTCCATCGGAATTTCAAATCCATTTCTTTGTGTCTAATGACACGGACATTTTCATTTAACACAATACGACGGACCTTATAATGTTGGTATTTTGGGAGGGACCTCTTGATATGTTGGGGGTGAAAGCTTGTGTAATGATAGAGGCTGTTTTTGTCAGTAGGTCTCATGTATAAATCAGTTTCTATCGTCCTGTCCATGGTAATTGTGACCGTGGTATCCAAAAAATGAATCAGTTTTCTGTCATAATGGATGGTGTTATGAACGAGTAGCCGAAGAGGAAATAAAAAACAAACAAGCTAAGTCTCAGAAAACCAAAGAGGTTGGTAACTATGCAGACTGTAGACCCCTGATCCTAACACGCAACTAGCAGCAGTCGTGGAGCGTTCCTACGGTGGTCCTAGACGCCTCGTCACAACCGGAGACATAAATAAGCCTAAAGCAGGAAAAGAGGAAAACTAACTGCCCCAGAGCAGACCCCAAAGGAGAGACAGCCCCCCACATGTACTGACGGTTAAACCAGATGAAAACACAAACAAAGGCAGGAAAATAGGCTGAGCAAACGATGGGGCCAAACTAACTAGAAAGGACTGGAAAGGAAAGAAACTGTCTGCAATCTGCCAAAAAACCCTACAAAAATGTCCAACACAACTGATAGCAAAATTAACCCTGAAGTCACAAGACTTCTCCCACTATATCAGCACTCTGAAATATTCTGAGACAGAGCAAAAAGAGACCAATCTAATAAGGGACAAAAAAAAGACAATTTGGCAAATAAGTGTGGAAATTCAGCACAGCCCAGCCGGGCTGGCTGACCACAGAAAAAACTGAAATGACCTACAAGAGCAAGCGTGAACATTAGCAAAAAACAAACTTATCTTGAGAAGACTGAAACAGAGCTGAGTCCTAGACCTGAGAAGCAGACTGAATCACCAGCACTAGGATAGGGCGTAGGCTATCTTATATCCATTCTGTCAGAGATCCAATCGTTATCTTCCTCACCAAGTGGCAGATCACTACCAATTAAACCATCCTCTCTACCTCCTGTCACCACCAGAGGGAGAACGGAAGGGGAACTCTAAACTGGTTGAGCAGAAAATGAGCTCATAACAGGATGGTAAAGGACAGATCCATAGTGGCTGAGTTGATGTCCGTATAAAATTGAAGTGTTTCATCATTGCCAGTTCAGATGAAAAAAATAACATCAATTAATCTCTTCCAATTTATATTTGTGGCAAAAAGGGGATGATTGTACACAAATGATGTTTCAAAATGGTCTATATATATATTAGCCTATGGGGGCGCTACATTGGACCCCATAGCTGTGCCTTTCCTTTGCAGAAAAAAATTGATCCTCAAATAGAAAGACATTTTCGGTGAGGATTAGTGTGAGAAGGTCCTCACAAAACTGGATCTGGATCTGGTCTCTACTATAAGTGGTGAGATTGATCAAAAATGTCTTAACAGCCTTAATGGCAGCTTGATGATCAATACTGGTGTACAAGCTATTAACATAAAGTGTCACTAGTTTGCTACTCAGAGGAATGGTTTCCAAACCTATGTTGGATCTCAGAAAGTCCGGGGTATCTTTCAGATATGATTTTATGGAAGAAATGCATGGAGTCAGTATTTTCTCTAATGTGATAGCCAACGGAGAGAAAACTGAGTTGGTGGAGGCCACTATAGGGCTTCCAGAGATTTTTGTGCACCTTTGGGAGGGTATTCAAAACCGGAGTCACAGGATGCTCATTAATCAAGAACTCGCTCAATTTAGAATCGATGACACACAACTGACTATAATGTTGGATTAAACGCCTAATCTTTCCAGCAATGTTAAAAGTAGTATTAGAGGGTATTGGTGTATACATATTGGCATCGCTAAGCTGGGACTGGATTTCCGCTAAGAACATAAGAACGGTCCTTGACCACAATAGCTCCCCCTTTATCGGCTGGTTTGATTATTAGCTCTTTCCTTGTTTTAAGTTTTGTAAGGGCCATAGATTCAACCCGTGTAAAATTGTTTTTAATGCGGAACTCGCCCCTATTGATCACCCGAACAGTATTAGAAATATCCCATTGGACTAGGTTGATATAAGCTTCCACTGGGTGATAAGTACAGGGGTTGAAAACTACTAGGAACTCTAAGATTAAGCTGCTCAAGGGAAAAACAACCAGTACGCAATTGTTGTACAAGGGCAGGCCGCAAATCGCTATTGGTGAAGTGGGCTTTCAGTCGAAGAGTCCTATAGAACTGATGGCGCTCCTGATCCAAACAAAAGGTGTTGAAGAAGGGTGTAGGGCAGAAGGTCAACCCGTTTTGTAGTAACGTCAATTCAGGGGGAGCGAGACACCGGTGATCTTTTCATTCTGGAACGATCCGCTGTAGTGTCTCCTCACACTCCGCGTCCGCCTCAATATGGCTGGGCACGTCATTGTCCTAAAAAGTGGGTTGATCATTATTTACCAAAATCACTGTCCGAGCTCGTGGACGAAGGACTGAATCCTTGCTGAGACTGATAATTCCCCTTGTCGGACCCTGTGGAGCTTCATCGGTATACTTGATTATGCAGGTTGTCATCTGTGACGCGTAAGAACTTTTTCGTCTTCCGTATTTGGAGATTGTTACGAAAATCACCAATGGTTTTGTCCAACTTAGTTTTGAACTCCTTAAATTCGTCAGCAGGTATCGTATTTATCAATTGCCGTTCTGTTGTAGATATGCGAGTGTTGAGTTTTGTAATCTCTTTCTGTAAGAAATCAATGGTCAGTATAATTATGTCCATCAAGCACTTATTGAGGATAGCCTCAAATTTACTTTCAATAAGGTTTTTATTGAAACATTTTAAATTAGGCACAATTTTGCATAAGAAAAGTTTCCATCGCAGGGGAAATTCAAATTTAACATCAATAACAGGTATGAATTTGACATGAGGGAGACAAGACAGTGACAATGGGAGGGTGACACAATAGGAGTGAAACAGTAAATCCAAAGTATGTATTTTATCAATATTTATATGCATTCATAAACTTAACCTCAGAGCCCTCTCCAGTCCGATAAAAGCCAAACTAGTATTCTATAACAGAGAAATGACAAATGTACATCACAACTCTTGCCTTCCTCCTCCCGTCTCTTTATCTCCACAGAGCTAAGGGAAAAGGTGCATCATCTGGTCTAATTGTAGATCCGACTCTAGCTTCATCCAGGGATTCCAGAGTTTGAAGAACGGTATCTACATATCATTTCTACTCGCTTTGATCCTCTGAAATAACATAAGATTATTCATTCATGGGTGTCTGCCATTCTCACGTCAGCGAGTTATCATCTGGAGTTACCCTTTGTTATACCTAGGCCTAGCTCATTCCCCAGGTCGGCCCTCTGGAGATTTGTGGTACCTCTGGAGTATACGTCATCACCTCCATCTGCCCTCTCTTGCCATGACCTGGGTGTCAGATGATTGCTGAAGTGAACTCTGGCGGAACAAGGTGTCCTGTTGTGAGTTCATTTTCTGGTCAACCAGTTTTGAGTTCTCCTTCCAGGCTCCCTCTGGTGGTAACAGGAGGTAGTGAGGCTGATTTAATCAGTGGAGATCTGCCACCTGATAAGGAGGATGACGATTGGACCTCAGGAATCTCAGGCTGGATTTAAGACAGCCGACGCCCTATTCTGGTGCTGGTGATTCCTTCTTGCTTGTCAAGTCTTGGTCCTCAGCTCTGTTCCAGTCAGCTCAAGCTAAGTTTTTCTGCTAATGTTCACACTTGATTTTGTTGGTCTATTCAGTTTTTTGTGTGGTCAGCCAGCCCCGGCTGGGGCTGTGCTGAATTTCCACTCTTACTTATCTGTATTTGCCAATTTGCTTTTTGTCCCTTATTAGATTGGCCTCTTTTTGCTCTGCCTCAGAATATTTCAGAGTGCTGATATAGTGGGAGAAGTCTAGTGACTTCAGGGTTAATTTTGTTATCAGAAGTGTTGGACATTATTTTTGTAGGGTTTTTGGCAGATTGCAGACAGTGTCTTTCCTTTCCTATCCTTTCTAGTTAGTTTGGGCCCCATCGTTTTCTCAGCCTATTTTCCTGCCTATGTTTGTGTTTTCATCTTGTTTCACCGTCAATGCATGTGTGGGGGCTGCCTATTCCTTTGGGGTCTGCTCTGGGGCAGTTAGTTTTCCCCTTTTCTTGCTTTAGGCTTATTTAGTCCTCCGGCCGTGACGAGGCATCTAGGTTCATCGTAGACATGCTCCACGGCTGCTGCTAGTTGTGTGGTTAGGATCAGGGATCTGCAATCTGCATAGTTACCAACCTCTCTGGTTTTTCTGGGGCTTAGCTTGTTTAGGGTTTTTCCTCCATGGTGACCCATTCATAACAGTGTCCTCACTGTAGGTGGTCTCCAGTGTAGTACGGTGTTGAGGGTCCGGAGGCCCCTCATTGAGGGAGGGGTACTGTCACAGTCCAATTCTTGGATCTGTGTCAGATTCTGGATTCCCTCATTTAAACCATTTTTTCCTTTCAGGCCTTTGGGGCTTTAATATGGGTTTCTGCCCCCGGTGGCCACAGGTGTTATTACATGTCTGATAGTTTTCTTCGCTTTACCTTTTGCCCCCGGTGTTCACTTGGGTTATTAAATATCTTCGGTTTCTCTGCTGATGGTGACCACTCCTTCTTTGCTATATAAGGTCACCTGGTGTATCAGCTGGTGTTGGTTATTGCAGGTCCTTGGTGGATTCCAACCACCGTGAAGTTAGCAGCTGGCTCTGAGGTGTTGAGCCACTGCTGAAAACTGAGCTGGTGCTGAACTCTGCTGCCCGGTGTTTGCAGCAGAGAAAGATGGTGAAGGTAGCAGCTGGCTCTGAGGTGTTGAGCCACTGCTGAAAGCTAATCCAGTGATGAACTCTGCTGCCCGGTGTCTGCAGCAGAGAAAGATGTGAAGGTAGCAGCTGGCTCTGAGGTGTCAAACCACTGTTGAAAGCTAATCGGGTGATGAACTCTGCTGACCAGTGACTGCAGCAGAGAAAGAAGTGTTTTGTTGTTTCAGTTACCTGCAGGTTGTGTCACACAGGACAGGTACACGTGACACATACGCATAATTTCTCTGATCGGAGGATCGTATCTTTGAACAAACTCTTGCTTATCTAGTAATACGTTGAACGGCGAGCATAAATGTTTTAGTGTAATCATCTCCTTTAAGATCCAACATGAGAAATGACACTGGTTAAGAACAGGAACGAACATCGGCTTACAGAGGAGGGAGGTCAGTGGAGACGGGACATATTATAACTTAAATTTAAGTCTGGCGTTCCTTCAAAGAATTAGAGAATGGGCTGTGAAGGGCGCTGTAATACTTATACCTTTTGGTAGTTTCTCCATAGTCCACATCAGGCCAGGTAAAGAAAATGGTTTAAGGAGGAAAGATTCTAAGTGAACCCATCTCGGTTTATTGTAATGCGAACATATGTTTGTTAGTTGGACTATTTGTGCAGACCTGAAGCAGAATCATAGAATCGTAGAGTTGGAAGGGACCTCCTGGGCCATCTGGTCCAACCCCTTGCTCAAAGCAGGATTCGCTAAATCATCCCAGTCAGATGTCTGTCCAGCCTCTGTTTGAAGACTTCCATTGAAGGAGAACTCACCACTTCTCGTGGCAGCTTGTTCCACTCATTGATCACTCTAACTGTCAAAAAGTTTTTTCTAATATCTAATCTGTGTCTCCTCCCATTCAGTTTCAGCCCATTGCTTCTAGTCTTTCCTTGTGCAAATGAGAATAAAGTTGATCCTTCTACAATGTGACAGCCCTTTGGATATATGTAGACAGCTATTAAGTCTCCTCTCAGTCTTCTCTTTTGCAAACTAAACAATCCCAAATCCTGCAACCTTTCCTCATAAGACAGAGTTTGCAGACCGGTCACCATTCTGGTTGCCCGTTTCTGAACTTGCTCCAGTTTGTTGATGTCTTTTTTAAAATGTGGTGCCCAAAACTGGACACAATATTCCAGATGAGGTCTAACCAAAGAGGAGTAGAGGGAAATAATGACTTCACGTGATCTAGACTGTATGCTTCTGTTAATACATCCTAGAATTGCATTTGCCTTTTTTGCTGCTGCATCACACTGTTGACTCATATTCAATCTGTGATCTATTAGTATACCCAAGTCTTTTTCACATGTGCTGTTGCTTAGGCCTATTCCTCCCATTCTGTATATGCTCTTTTCATTTTTATTGCCCAGATGTAGTACTTTGCATTTTTCCCTGTTAAAAACCATTCTGTTAGTTGCTGCCCACTTCTCCAGTTTATTTATATCTTTTTGAATCCTCTCTCTCTCTTCTCTAGTATTAGCTATCCCTCCTAGCTTTCTGTCATCAGCAAATTTAATCAGTTTACCCTCAAATCCTTCATCTAAATCGTTGATAAAGATGTTGAACAATACAGGGCCCAGGACAGAGCCCTGTGGTACCCCACTTGAGACATTCTTCCAACTGGATGTGCAGCCATTTACGACCACTCTTTGGGTCTGATCACTGAGCCAGTTATTTGCCTTGTCCATTCCATACTTAGTCATTTTTTCAATAAGGATTGTATGAGATACTTTGTCAAATGCTTTGCTGAAGTCAAGATATACTATATCTACAGCATTTCCTTGATCCACCCAATCAGTGATTCCATCATAGAAGGAAATTAAGTTAGTCTGACATGACTTATTAGTTACAAACCCATGCTGACTCTGTTTAATCACTTCATTCTTATTCAGGTACTGACATACATGTTGTTTAATAATTTGTTCAAAGATCTTTCCTGGTATAGAAGTCAGACTCACCGGCCTATAGTTGCCTGGGTCCACCTTCTTCCCCTTTTTGAAGATAGGAACAACATTTGCTCTTCTCCAGTCTTCTGGGACTTCTCCTGTTCTCCAAGAATTTTCAAAGATTATGGAGAGGGGTTCAAAAATTTCTTCTGCTATCTCCTTCAGTACTCTGGGGTGTAATTCATCTGGACCTGGAGACTTGAATTCATTTAGGTTAGCTAAGTGTTTCCTCACTATCTTTCTGTTTATAGATATCCTGGATTCTTCTATTCCCTTAATAGGACAGTGAAGAACAGTTGATGTTACATTTCCTTTCTGAGAGAAAACAGATGCAAGATAGGAATTTAAAAGTTCGGCCTTCTCAACATCCTGTCTTACCATTTCATCATTTTCATCCTGTAAAAATCCTATAGCATCTTTGACTTTTCTTTTACTTTTGACATATCCCCAAAATCCTTTATCATTGCTTTTGACATCTCTTGCAAGCCTCAATTCATTGTCAGCTTTAGATAATCTTATTTGTGCCCTGCAGGTTCTGCAGACAGCATTATATTCTTCTTTAGATATGCCTCCCTCTTTCCATTTTCTAAACATTTTTTTCTTCCTTTTTAGCATGTGCTTAAGTTCTGTGTTCATCCATCCTGGCTTCCTTAAATGCTTCCTATTCTTCCCTCTTTTTGGAATTGTTAACAATTGTGCTTTGAGAATTTCATTTTTCAAGATTTCCCATCCTTCCTGGACATTTTTGTCTTTAAGGATATCCAGCCATTAGATCCCTCCAATTCTCTTTCTGAATCCCTTAAAATCTGCCTTTCTGAAATCTAACCTTGACGTCTGAGTCTTCACAGGTCTTCCTCCTCTAGTTATCCAAAATTCTTAAATAGCATGGTCGCTACCTCCTAGGGTCCCAGCCACTTTTACCTCCTCAAACATTTCCTCCCTGTTTATAAGGATTAGATCCAAGGTAGCAGTTCCCCTTGTTTTCTCCCCTACCTTTTGGAAGATAAAGTTGTCAGCAAGAGAGGATAAGAATTTCCTTGACCTGTTAGTTTTGCCTGAGAGAGATTCCCAACAAATGTTTGGATAGTTGAAATCTCCCATGACAACTATGTCATATTTTTTGGAGAACTTGGTCATTTGATGCATAAAGAGTTCATCCATATCTTCAGCTTGCACAGGCGGCCTGTAGTAAATGCCTACAATGGTGTCCTTTCCATTGTTCTGTCCTTGTATTCTTACCCAGTTTCCACAGAACTCCCAGTCTCTGAAGCTTCAATCTCTGTGCAGATATACGCGTTTCTAACATACAATGCGACACCTCCTCCTCGTTTATCAAGTCTGTTTCTTGCAAATAAGTTGTATCCTTCGAGTCTTGTATTCCAATCATGTGTATTGTCCTACCAAGTTTCAGTGATTCCAATGACATCATATTTCTTTTCCTGAGTTAGTAGTTCCAATTCTCCTTGTTTGTTGCCCATGCTTTGTGCATTAGTATAGAAACATTTTAGTTTGTGATTGGTTTCTCTTTCGCCAATATTTTTATTAATTAGATTCTTTTGTCTTTGTTCTTCCTTTCCACTTCTAATAGCAGAGTTCTCAATAGCATTTGTCAGGTGTGTGGATTTTTCTGGCCTTTTGCTTCCCTTCCCACGTTGTTCTAGTTTAAAGCTCTCCTTACAAGTGTAGCAAGCGGCTACAAGTGTAGATAAGCGGCCTGAGACTAGCAGCCAAGGCTAGCAATCTGAGCAAAGACTAGCAGCCTGAGACTAGCAGCCAAGACTAGACTAGCAGCTTGAGACTAGTAGCCAAGATTAGACTAGCAGCCTGAGACTAGCAGCCAAGAATAGATCAGCAGCCTGAGTCTAGAACTCTGTGACTAGACTACCAGCCAAGACTAGACAAGCAGCCTGAGACTAGAAGCCAAGAGTAGACTAGCAGCCTATAACTAGCAGCAAGGAATAGATTAGCAACCTGAGACTAGAAATCTGTGAATAGACTACCAGCCAAGACTAGACAAGCAGCCTGAGACTAGAAGCAAAGAGTAGCCTATAACTAGCAGCCAAGACTAGACCAGCAGTCTGAAAATAACAATCTGAGCCCAGACTAACAGTCAAGACTAGACTAGAAGCCTGAGACTAGCAGCCAAGAGTAGATTAGCAGCCTGGGAGTAGCAATCTGAGACTAGACTAGCAGCCAAGACTAGATTAGCAGCCTGAGACTAGCAGCCAAGAGTAGATTAGTAGATGGATACTAACAATCTGAGACTAAAATAGCAGCCAAGCCTAGACTAGCAGCCTGCGACTAGCAGCCAAGAGTAAATAAGCAGCTTGAGATTAGCAGCTGAGAATAGACTACCAGCCAAAAGTAGACTAGCTGCCTGAGACCAGCAATCTGAACCTAGACTAGCAACGGAGACTAGACAAGCAACCTGAGAGTATAAATCTGAGGCTAGACTAGCAGCCAAGACTAGACTAGGAGCTTGAGACTAGCAATTTGAGCCTTGCCTAGCAGCCAAGACTAGATTAGCAGCCTGAGACTAGCAATATGGGCCTAGACTAGCAGCCAAGACTAGACTAGCAACCTGAGACTAGCAGCCAAGAGTACATGAGCAGCCTAAAACTAGCAATCTAAGACTAGACTAGCAGCCAAGACTAGTCTACCAGACTGAGACTAGCAGCCAAGATTAGAGTAGCAGCCTGAGACTAGGAATCTGAGCCTAGACTAGCAGCCAAGACAATATTAGCAGCCTGAGACTAGTAATATGAGCCTAGACTAGCAGCCAAGACTAAACTAGCAGCCTGAGAATAGCAGCCAAGACTAGACTAGCAGCCTGAAACTAGCAGCCAAGAGAAGATTAGCAGCCTGAGACTAGCAATCTCAGACTAGACTAGCAGCCAAGACAAGTCTAGCAGCCTGAGATCAGCAATCTGAGCCTAGACTTGCAGCCAAGACAAGACTAGCAGCCTGAGACTAGCAGCCAAGAATAGATAAGCGGCCTGAGACTAGCAGCCAAGGCTAGCAATCTGAGCAAAGACTAGCAGCCTGAGACTAGCAGCCAAGACTAGACTAGCAGCCTGAGACTAGCAGCCAAGATTAGACTAGCAGCCTGAGACTAGCAGCCAAGAATAGATCAGCAGCCTGAGACTAGAACTCTGTGACTAGTCTACCAGCCAAGACTAGACAAGCAGCCTGAGACTAGAAGCCAAGAGTAGACTAGCAGCCTATAACTAGCATCCAAGAATAGATTAGCAGCCTGAGACTAGAAATCTATGACTAGACTACCAGCCAAGACTAGACAAGCAGCCTGAGACTAGAAGCAAAGAGTAGACTAGCAGCCTATAACTAGCAGCCAAGACTAGACTAGCAGTCTGAAAATAACAATCTGAGCCCAGACTAACAGCCAAGACTAGACTAGAAGCCTGAGACTAGCAGCCAAGAGTAGATTAGCAGCCTGAGACTAGCAATCTGAGACTAGACTAGCAGCCAAGACTAGATTAGCAGCCTGAGACTAGCAGCCAAGAGTAGATTAGTAGTCGGAGACTAACAATCTGAGACTAAAATAGCAGCCAAGCCTAGACTAGCAGCCTGCGACTAGCAGCCAAGAATAAATTAGCAGCTTGAGATTAGCAGCTGAGAATAGACTACCAGCCAAAAGTAGACTAGCTGCCTAAGACCAGCAATCTGAACCTAGACTAGCAGCGGAGACTAGACTAGCAACCTGAGAGTATAAATCTGAGGCTAGACTAGCAGCCAAGACTAGACTAGGAGCTTGAGACTAGCAATTTGAGCCTAGCCTAGCAGCCAAGACTAGATTAGTAGCCTGAGACTAGCAATATGGGCTTAGACTAGCAGCCAAGATTAGAGTAGCAGCCTGAGACTAGCAATCTGAGACTAGACTAGCAGACTAGACTAGCAGCCTGAGACTAGCAATATGAGCCTAGACTAGCAGCCAAGGCTAGACTAGTTGCCTGAGACTAGCAATCTGAAACAAGACTAGAAGCCTAGACTAGACTAGCAACCTGACACTAGCAGCCAAGACTAGACAAGCAGCCTGAGATTAGCAGCCTGAGACTAGCAGCCAAGGGTAGATTAGCAGACTGAGACTAGCAATCTGAGACTAGACTACCAGCCAAGACTAGACTAGCTGCCTGAGACTTGCAATCTGAACCTAGATCTGAACCTAAACTAGCAACCAAGACAACCAAGACTAGACTAGCAGCCTGAGACTAGCAATCTGAGACTAGACTAGCAGCCAAAACTAGACTACCAGACTGAGATTAGCAGCCAAGACTAGACTAACTGCCTGAGACTAGCAGCCAAGGGCAGATGAGCAGACTGAGACTAGCAATCTGAGACTAGACTAACAGCCAAGACTAGATAAGCTTACTGAGACTAGCAATCTGAGCTCAGACTAGCAGACTGAGACTAGCAGCCAAGACTATACTAGTAGCCAGAGACTAGCAATCTGAGCCTAGACTAGCAGCCAAAACTAGATTAGAAGCCTGATAATAGCATTCTGAGCCTAGACTAGCAGCCAAGACTAGACTAGCAGCCTGAAACTAGCATACAAGACTAGACTAGCAGGCTGAGACTAGGAGCCAAGAGTAGAGCAGCCTGAGACTAGTATTCTGAGCCTAGACTACCAGCCAAGACTAGACTAGCCGACAAGACTAGACAAGCAGCCTGAGACTAGCAATCTTAAACTAGACAAGCAGCCAAGACTACACTAGAAGCCTGAGACTAGAAGGCAACAAAAATCTAGCAGCCAGAGACTAGCAGCCAAGAATAGATTAGCTGCTTGAGACTAGCAATCTGAGACTAGTCTACCAGACAAAAATAGACTAGCAGCCTGATACTACCAGGCAAGACAAGACTAGCAGCCTGAGACTAGCAGCCAAGAATAGATTAGCAGCCTGACACTAGAAATCTGTGACTAGACTACCAGCCAAGACTAGGCTAACAGCCTGAGACTAGAAGCCAAGAGTAGACTAGCAGCCTAAAACTAGCAGAAAAGACTAGACTAGCAGCCTGAAACTAACAAACTGAGCCTAGACTAACAGCCAAGACTGGACTAGAAGCCTGAGACTAGCAGCCAAGAGTAGATTAGCAGTCTGAGACTAGCAATCTGAGACTAGACTAGCAGCCAAGACTAGACTAGCAGCCAAGAATAGATTAGCGGCCTGAGACGAGCAGCCAAGACTAGCAATCTGAGCCTAGACTAGCAGCCTGAGACTAGCAGCCATGATTAGACTAGCAGCCTGAGACTAGCAGCCAAGATGAGACTAGCATCCTGAGACTAGCAGCCAAGAATAGATTAGCAGCCTGGGACTAGCAGCCAAGATTAGACTAGCAGCCTGAGACTAGCAGCCAAGATGAGACTAGCATCCTGAGACTAGTAGCCAAGAATAGATTAGCAGCCTGGGACTAGAAATCTGTGACTAGACTACCAAGATGAGACTAGCATCCTGAGACTACCACCCAAGACAAGACAAGCAGCCTGAGACTAGAAGCCAAGAGTAGACTAGCAGCCTAAAACTAGCAGCCAAGAATAGATTAGCAGCCTAACACTAGAAATCTGTGACTAGACTACCAGCCAAGACTAGACAAGCAGCCTGAGACTAGAAGCCAAGAGTAGACTAGCAGCCTGAAACTAGCTGCCAAGACTAGAATAGCAGTCTGAAAATAACAATCTGAGCCCAGACTAACAGTCAAGACTAGACTAGAAGCCTGAGACTAGCAGCCAAGAGTAGATTAGCAGCCTGAGACTAGCAATCTGAGACTAGACTAACAGCAAAGACTAGACTAGCAGCTTGAGACTTGCAACCAAGAGTAGATTAGTAGACGGAGACTAACAATCTGAGATTAAAATAGCAGCCAAGACTGGACTTACAGCCTGCGACTAGCAGCCAAGAGTAAATTTGCAGCTTGAGAATAGCAGCTGAGAATAGACTACAAGCCACAACTAGACTAGCTGCCTGAGACTAGCAATCTGAACCTAGACTAGCAGCGGAGACTAGACTAGCAACCTGAGAGTAGAAATCTGAGCCTAGACTAGCAGCCAAGACTAGACTAGCAGCCTGAGACTAGCAATCTGAGCCTAGACTAGCAGCCAAGACTAGACTAGCAGCCAGAGACTAGCAATCTGAGTCTAGACTAGCAGCAAAGACTAGACTAGCAACCTGTGTCTAGCAGCCAGCGACTAGCAGGCAAGAGTAGATTAGCAGACTGAGACTAGCAGTCTGAGATTAGACTAGCAGCCAAGACTAGACTAGCTGCCTGAGACTAGCAATCTGAACTTTGACTAGCAGCCAAGACTAGACTAGCAGCCTGAGACTAGCAACTAAGTGTAGATTAGCAGCCTGAGACTAGCAGCCTGAGACTAGCAGCCGAGCCTAGACTAGCAGCCTGAGACTAGCAGCCAAGACTAGACTAGCAGCCAAGACTTGACTAGCAGCCCGAGACTAGACTAGCAGCCTGAGTTAGCAGCCAAGGGTAGATTAGCAGCCTGAGACTAGCAATCTGACACTAGATTAGCAGCCAAGAGTGGACTAGCAGCCTGGGACTAGCAACCAAGACTAGACTAGCAGCCTGAGAGTAGCAGACAAGAGTAGACTAGCAGCCTGAGACTAGAAATCTGAGCCTAGACTAGCATCCAAGACTAGACTAGCAGCCTGAGACTAGTAGCCAAGACTAGACTAGCAGCCTGAGACTAGTAGCCAAGACTAGACTAGCAGCCTGAGACTAGCAGCCAAGACTAGACTAGCAACCTGTGACTAGCAATCTTAGCCTAGACTAGCAGCCAAGACTAGCCTTACAGCCTGAGAGTAGCAGCCAAGAGTAGATTTGCAGTCTCAGACTAGCAATCTAAGTCAAGGCTAGGTGCCAAAAATAGACTAGGAGCCTGAGACTAGCAGCAAAGACCAGACTAGCAGCCTGAGACTAGCAGCCAAGAGTAGATTAGCAGCCCGAGACTAGCAATCTGAGACTAGACCACCAGCCAAGACTAGACTAGCAGCCAAGAGTAGATTAGCAGTCTGAGGCTAGCAATCTAAGACTAGAAAAGCAGCCCGAGAAGAGACTAGCAGCCTGAGACTAGCAGCCAAGACAAGACTAGCAGCCTAGACTGGACTAGCAGCCTGAGACTAGCAGCCAAGACTAGACTAGCAGCCTGAGACTAGCAGCCAAGAATAGATTAGCAGCCTTAGACTAGCAATCTGAGACCAGACTCGCAGCCAAGACTAGACTAGCAGCCTCAGACTAGCAGCCAAGAGTATATTAGCAGCTTGAGACTAGCAATCTGAGATTAGAGTAGCAGCCAAGATTAGACTAGCAGCCTCAGACTAGCAGGCAATAGTAGATTAGCAGACTGAGACTAGCAATCTGAGACGAGACTAGCAGGCAAGACTAGACTAGCAGCCTCAGACTAGCAGCCAATAGTAAATTAGCAGCCTGAGTCTAGCAGCCAAGAGAAGATTAGCAGTCTGAGACTAGCAGCCAAGAGTAGATTAGCAGTCTGAAACTAGCAGACAAGAGTTGACTAGCAGCTTGAGACTAACAATCTGAGCCTAGACTAGCAGCCAAAACTAGACTAGAAGCCTCAGACTAGCAGTCAGAGACTAGACTAGCAGCCCGAGACTAGAAACGCTTGACCGGACTAGCAGCCAAGACTAGATTAGCAGCTTGAGACTAGCAGCCAAGTGTAGATTAGCAGCCTGATACTAGCAATCTGAGACTAGAGTAGCAGCCAAGATTAGACTAGCAGCCTCAGACTAGCAGGCAAGAGTAGATTAGCAGACTGAGACTAGCAGCCAAGAGTAGCTTAGGAGCCTGAGACTAGAAAACTTTGACTGAACTAGCAGCCAACACTAGACTAGCAGCCTGAGAATAGCAGCCAAGAGTAGATTAGCAGCCTGAAACTAGCAATCTGAGAATAAATTAGCAGCCAAGACTAGACTAGCAGCCTGAGACTAGCAGCCAAAAATAGATTAGTAGCCTGAGACTAGCATGCACGACTAGATTAGCTGCCTGAAACTAGCAGTCTGAGTCTAGACTAGCAGCCAAGACTAGACTAGAAGCCTGAGACTAGCAGCCAAGACTAAACTAGCAGCCCGAGACAAGACTAGCAGCCTGAGTTAGCAGCCAAGGGTAGATTAGCAGCCTGAGACTAGCAATCTGACACTAGACTATCAGCCAAGAGTAGACTAGCAGCCTGGGACTAGCAACCAAGAATAGACTAGCAGCCTGAGAGTAGTAGACAAGAGTAGACTAGCTGCCTGAGACTAGAAATCTGAGCCTAGACTAGCATCCAAGACTAGACTAGCAGCCTGAGACTAGTAGCCAAGACTAGACTAGCAGCCAGAGACTAGCAGCCAAGACTATACTAGCAGCCTGAGACTAGCAATCTTAGCCTAGACTAGCAGCCAAGACTAGCCTAACAGCCTCAGAGTAGCAGCCAAGAGTAGATTAGCAGCCTCAGATTAGCAATCTAAGTCAAGGCTAGGTGCGAAGAATAGACTAGGAGCCTGAGACTAGCAGCAAAGACTAGACTAGCAGCCTGAGACTAGCAGCCAAGAGTATATTAGCAGCCTGAGACTAGCAATCTGAGACTAGACTACCAGCCACTACTAGTCTTGCAGCCAAGAGTAGATTAGCAGTCTGAGAATAGCAATCTGAGACTAGAATAGCAGCACGAGACGAGACTAGCAGCCTGAGACTAGCAGCCAATACTAGACGAGCAGCCTGAGACTAGCAGCCAAGACTAGACTAGCAGCCTGAGACTAGCAGCCAAGAATAGATTAGCAGCCTGAGACTACTGTAGCAATCTGAGACTAGACTAGCAGCCAAGACTAGACTAGCAGCCTCAGACTAGCAGCCAAGAGTATATTAGCAGCCTGAGACTACTAATCTGAGACTAGACTAGCAGGCAAGACTAGACTAGCAGCCTCAGACTAGCAGCCAATAGTAAATTAGCATCCTGAGACTAGCAGCCAAGAGTAGCTTATGAGCCTGAGACTAGAAATCTTTGACTGAACTAGCAGCCAACACTAGACTAGCCGCCTGAGAATAGCAGCCAAGACTAGATTAGCAGCCTGAAACTAGCAATCTGAAACTAGACTAGCAGCCAAGACTAGACTAGCAGCCTGAGACTAGCAGTCAAGACTAAATCAGCAGCCTGAGACTAGCAGCCAAGACTAGATCAGCAGCCTGAGACTAGCAATCTGAGCCTAGACTAGCAGCCAACACTAGACTAAAATCCTGAGACTAGCAGCCATGCGTTGGATAGCTGCCTGAGACTAGCAATCTGAACCTAGTCTAGCAGCGTAGACTAGACTAGCAACGTGAGACTAGCAATCTGAGACTGGACTAGCAGCCAAGAGTAAATAAGCAGCCTGAGACTAGCAGTCAAGACTAGACTAGAAGCCTGAGACTAGCAATCTGAGACTAGATTAGCAGCCAAGACTAAACTATCAGCCTGAGACCAGCAATCTGAGCCTAGACTAGCAGCCATGACTAGACTAGCAGCCTGACACTAGCAGACAAGACTAGACTAGCAGCTTGAAACTAGCAATCTGAGCCTAAAATAGCAGCCAAGACTAGACTAACAGCCTGAGACTAGCAATCTGAGCCTAGAGTAGCAGCCAAGACTATACTAGCAGCCTGAGACTAGAAATCTGAGCCTAGACTAGCAGCCAAGACTAGACTAGCAGCCTAAGACTAGCAGCATGAGACTCGCAGCCAAGAGTAGATTAGCAGCCTAAGACTAGCAATCTGAGACTAGACTACCAGCCAAGACTAGACTAGCAGCCAAGAGTAGATTAGCAATCTGAGACTAGCAATCTGAGACTAGAATAGCAGCACGAGACGAGACTAGCATCCTGAGACTACCTGTCAATACTAGACGAGCAGCCTGAGACTAGCAGCCAAGATTAGACTAGCAGCCTGAGACTAGCAGCCAAGAATAGATTAGCAGTCTGAGACTAGTAATCTGAGACTAGACTAGCAGTCAAGACTAGATTAGCAGCCAATAGTAAATTAGCCGCCTGAGTCTAGCAGCCAAGAGAAGATTTGCAGCCTGAGACTAGCAGCCAAGAGTAGATTAGCAGTCTGAAACTAGCAGACTAGAGTAGACTAGCAGCTTGAGACTAACAATCTGAGCCTAGACTAGCAGCCAAAACTAGACTAGAAGTCTCAGACTAGCAGTCAGAGACTAGACAAGCTGCCCAAGACTAGAAATCTTTGACTGAACTAGCAGCCAAGACTAGATTAGCAGCCTGAGACTAGCAGCCAAGAGTAGATTAGCAGCCTGATACTAGCAATCTGAGACTAGAGTAGCAGCCAAGATTAGACTAGCAGCCTCAGACTAGCAGGCAAGAGTAGATTAGCAGACTGAGACTAGCAATCTGAGACTAGACTAGCAGCCAAGACTAGACTAGCAGCCTCAGACTAGCAGCAAATAGTAAATTGGCATCCTGAGACTAGCAGCCAAGAGTAGCTTAGGAGCCTGAGACTAGAAATCTTTGACTGAACTAGCAGCCAACACTAGACTAGCAGCCTGAGAATAGCAGCCAAGACTAGATTAGCAGCCTGAAACTAGCAATCTGAGACGACTAGACTAGCAGCCAAGACTAGACTAGCAGCCTGAGACTAGCAGCCAAGACTAGATCAGCAGCCTGAGACTAGCAGCCAAGACTATATCAGCAGCCTGAGACTAGCAATCTGAGCCTAGACTAGCAGCCAAGACTAGACTAAAATCCTGAGACTAGCAGCCAAGAGTTGGATAGCTGCCTGAGACTAGCAATCTGAACCTAGACTAGCAGCGTAGACTAGGCTAGCAACGTGAGACTAGCAATCTGAGACTGGGCTAGTGTCACGCTCGCGCCTTGGCTGAATGGCGCGAGGCGGGGGTTTGTGGCCCCACTGGGCCACAAACCAGACTACCCTGGAAGGGGCGTGACTACGACAGCTACCTCGGTCTTCACTGGAGCCTATGATGGTGAGGTCAGGCTTGTGCGGCAGGTAGCTGTCGGGTACCACTCCAGGGTGGTGTCTGGCTGTGGCTGCTGATCCCACTTGGAGTCACTTGGACAGGTGCTATAGACTGGCAGGCAGGTAGACACGACAGGCACGGCTGAGACACCGGGCAAGCAGGCGTGGCTTGGAGACACTGGGCAAGCGGGCACGGCTTGGAGACACTGGGCAAGCGGGCACGGCTTGGAGACACTGGGCAAGCAGACACGGCTTGGAGACACTGGGCAAGCAGGAGTGGAATATGAGAGACAGGTTTGGACCTGTTCACACAGGAGGTGCAGGTATGGATATAGGCAGGAAGGAGTGGAATATGAAGGAACAGGTTTGGACCTGTTCACACAGGAAGTGCGGAGTAGGCTGGACTGCAAGGGAGCCGGTCAGACAGAGCGGCTAGGGAGCCGGGCAGGCAGAGCGGCTAGGGAGCCGTGCAGGCAGAGCGGCTAGGGAGCCGGGCAGGCAGAGCGGCTAGGGAGCCGGGCAGGCAGAGCGGCTAGGGAGCCAGGCAGACAGAGCGGCTAGGGAGCCGGGCAGACAGAGCGGCTAGGGAGCCAGGCAGACAGAGCGGCTAGGGAGCCGGGCAGATAGAGCGGCTAGGGAGCCGGGCAGACAGAGCGGCTAGGGAGCCGGGCAGACAGAGCGGCTAGGGAGCCGTGCAGACAGAGCGGCTAGGGAGCCGTGCAGGCAGAGCGGCTAGGGAGCCGTGCAGACAGAGCGGCTAGGGAGCCGGGCAGACAGAGCGGCTAGGGAGCCGGGCAGAGAGAGCGGCTAGGGAGCCGTGCAGACAGAGAGCGGCTAGGGAGCCGAGCGGGCAGAGCTGCAAGGGAGCAGAGCCTCTGATAGGGAGGACACAAGGAAAGACACAGCAGAGAAAGAACCACAGACAAGGAGACAGACAGACAGAGGTAAGGCTGAGTTCAGACAGAGACACAGGGACAAAGACACAAGGACCAGGATATTCTGCCTCCTGGCAGGCGGACAGAGAAGTACTAGGCAAGGTACCAAGACACAGGAATACGCAATAAGAGCCTACAGAGAAGGCAAGACATAGGACAGGGCCTGGCTAGCTCAGCAACAAGGAGCTAACTGAGTTTAGACATTGCACTGGCAAAGGTCAGTGGGTGTGGCGAAACTAAATAGTCAAGGGCTCTAGGTGATTGGTAAGGGACATATTACACAGGTGCACCCTGACTGCATAAGAACCAAAGAGTTCAGGCGCCGCCTCCCTATACACACAGTCAGGAAACATGGAGAGCAAGCAGGAAAACAAGAGGCATAGCAGATGGAGCTCAGGGCTGGCAACAGACAGAATTCACAGCATGGCTTGAAACAGAAAGTTGGTGTGCGGGGAATGGGAGGCCATGCAGTGATGCCAGCAGGGTTGTTACAGCTAGCAGCCAAGAGTAAATAAGCATTTATTCCAAACAAAGGAAATTTATTGATATTAACCCTAAATTTTTACATTAAATTTTAAGTAGACACCATAAACATAATCCCAAAAAATTCTACTTAAGAAAAGATTCCAAAACGAAATTATTATTGAATATATTATTTTTTATTAAGTCAAAAAGACACCAACATGATTCAAAATTAAAACAATAAAAAATTCCTACAGAGGAAGCAGATCAACATACACAGTAGACAATATATAAGGTTTCAATCCAAAAAAAGGGGGGATTTTTAAAAGCAGAGAAATAATATACAATACCATGCAGTGCATTATTTCATATAGTCAATTATCCCACTGCTTTTTATCATACTACCAGAAATCCATTTGTTATTATATGGCCAAATTTATCATGATTGATATAAGAAGACATAAAGTGCATAGTGCGTTTTCAACATGAAATAACTAGGCCATGAAGGTATAGGGTAATCAAGAAATACCCACCTGGATTCATACTGTGTATGTGAACACCGCCGCCTCACACTCCAACGCGCGTTTCACACATGGTTTCTTCAGGGAGTGATGAGGTGAGTGGGCTACGTGCTACATTTTATAGTGCAATAGTTTGGCAGGATACCAATCACAAGCGCTCTGCGGCGCATCGCCAGCTGCCATATTGATGGCGATCCCGCCGCAAGTCTCGCGGCAACGTCACCAGAAAGTGCGATAACGCCGTCCGTGACATCACAGGCGAGGCTCCCGACTGGGCATGCGCCGACAATGGAGGCAGACGATGCGCACAACACTAGTGTGGCCATTATCTCTATGGGCAAATTTGTGGGCAAACACCATCCATATATAAAACGTGAATATAAGTGTAATTAGTGCAATGACATAAAAAGATGGTTAACATATAATACAAAAAAGTGACGTCTTCAAAAAACAAAGCCATACTATTGACTATGTGTAACTCAATTAAGTATAATGTGTACAATATGTAAATAAGTGATATAATAAGAAGTAAGTCACATTTACAAACAGGACTATCCTGTTATTGAGTCTAGTACAAATTAGTGAGCAAATAAAAACATTTAAGTAATAATGAAAAGTGACTATCCAAATCTGATATGACAAAATAACACAAAAACATGTTATTAGTGATAAAAAATAACGAAAAACAAAAAATTATATATACAAAAGCATATTATATTTCTTAATAAAAAGAGGTGAAAAAGTGTTATTATTATAATTTTTCTCCTTCAGACTTGAATGATGAATGTCCTCATAATGGCAAAAAAGTTTTCTTAAATATACATCAGAAGAAAAAAAATATATATAATTTTTATGGTTATATATTTTCTTCATACTTCTGATTTCTTCTCCCGTATCACAGGAAACCATAATGGACAATTGGAACACTATATAATAAGAAAAACATATATTATAACATCTCATCAAATATACATTACTAGATGAGAGAAACCCATATTCATTCTAAAGAAAAAACTTACGAGCCCACCACAAAAATGGAATTAATTAAATAAAAAGTAATAAAAAAAAGATTAAAAATGTATTTAATATTATAAAGGGACAGTTACAACAAATTAAGCTATATTATATAAGCAGCAACTCAAAGAACCCCATATCAAAGAACCCTCTTATTTTAAATTTATAGAAAGCTAGAGAATCCCCATTGGTCATTAAGACCATGCGGTTTCATTGTTCTCAAGATGGTGATCCACTGACATTCTTTTTGGGCTAACCTATTCATGAGGTTCCCCCCATGGATGCCCAAATGAATTATGTCAAAACCTCTGACTTGAAGATCAATATTTCCAGAAGGATGAAATTCTCGATAATGAGCAGGTAATGTTTTCAACTTAGCCACATCTTCCTTCCGTGATTCATCCGAATGAATAAGTCTTGCAGATTTTATGTCCCTAACATGTTCCAATATCCGTACATGAAGTTGCCTTGATGTAAGACCTATATAAATAAGCCCACACGGACATGTGAGATAATATATAACTGACATGGTTTTGCAGTTAATTGCATGAGTAATTTTATAGTCCCTTGTCTTTGAGGAGTTACAGAAGGTCTCAGTTTTTATCATATATTTACATGCACTACAATCC
Organism: Dendrobates tinctorius; assembly: GCF_039654945.1. NCBI lineage: Eukaryota > Metazoa > Chordata > Amphibia > Anura > Dendrobatidae > Dendrobates > Dendrobates tinctorius. The sequence goes on along the minus strand of NW_027361760.1, from coordinate 10,118,457 downwards.
CCACATGATCGTGAGCCCCACTTTGGACCTTTGGAATTGAATATAAAAATGACTATGTGTGATGGTTTCCCCTATAATTTTGCTCCTTCTTGCAACAATCAAAGGTTTATTTTCAATATACTTACTCAGTCCTGGGTCTTGTTTCAATATGGGCCAAAATCGATTGAAAACATCCGTCATGTCCTTCCATCTTCCATGGTAATTAGTAATAACACGTAAACGAGAGTCTTCCTTCTTTAATTGTTTACCTTGAAGAAGTGTATTACGATCCATGTTTTTAACTCGTTGGTATCCTCGATCAATATCAGAAGAATTATATCCTCGATTTAAAAACCCTGATGTAATATCTCTAGCTTGAACTTCAAATTCATTGGCAGTATCACAGATTCTCTTTGCCCTGATGAATTGACCTTTGGGGATTGCCCTAATTGTATGTCTTGGATGAGCAGATCTTGCATGTAGTACTGAATTAGTACTTGTCTCCTTACGGTGGATAGTACTATGGATATTTCCAAATTGGTCCACTGTGAGTTGAAGATCCAAAAAATCAATTTTCTCTCTGGAAATCTTAAAGGAAAGCTTAATATTCCAATCATTTGAATTTAGATGCACTAGAAATTCATCTAGGTCAGACCTGTTACCCTGCCAAATGAATAAAAGGTCATCAATAAAGCGCATCCAACTGACCACAGAGGGGCTTTGTACATTAGATAAATATGCCAACATATGCTCTCGCTCCCTTTGGCCCATAAAGAGGTTGGCATATGAGGGCGCAAAAGACGCCCCCATAGCCACTCCCCTTTTCTGTACATAGAATCGATCTTTAACCCCTTAATCCCATATGACGTACTATCCCGTCCATGTGCCCTGGAAGTTAATTTCCAGGGACGGGATAGTACGTCATAGTGATCGGCGGCGCCCATGTGGTGAGCGCTGCTGATCGTGGCCGGGTGTCAGCTGATTATCACAGCTGACACCCGGCACAATGTGTCAGGGGCAGTCACGGACCGCCCCCGACACGTTAACCCCTTGCACACCGCGATCACACACGATCGCGGTGTACCGGGGGTTAAAGGAAAGCATCTGCAGGGAGGGGGCTCCCTCCGTGCTTCCCTGAGCCCCCCACGGCAGCACAATGTGCAGCGCTGCTGCAGGGGGCTCCTTCCCTGCAGGCCCCCGAATCCAAGATGGCGATGGGGACCTTCGGGGTCCTGCAGGGAGCCGGCTTCCTCAGTGCCTGCAAAGCGCAGGCACGAGGAAGCCTGCTGCACTGCCTGTGACAGATCGCTGATCTGTCACAGCGATCTGTGATGTGACAGATCAGCGATCTGTCACAGGACAGTGATGTCCCACCTGGGACAATGTAATAAAGTTAAAAAAAGTGTTAAAATAATTTTTAAAAAATCGCCAAATAAATTAAAAAAAAAAATATTCCCCCAATAAATTCATTTTTTGGAAATAAAAAAAAAAAAAAAATTAAAAGTACACATATTTGGTATCGCCGCATCCGTAACGACCTGCCCTATAAAACTGTCCCATTAGTTAACCTCCTTAGCGAACCCCTTAAAAAATAAAAATAAAAAAACGAAGCAAAAAATAATGATTTATTATCATACCGCCGAACAAAAAGTGCAATAACGTGCGATCAAAAAGACGCATATAAATATCCATGGCACCGCTGAAAACGTCATCTTGTCCTGCAAAAAACGAGCTGCGATACAGCATCATCAGCGAAAAAATAAAAAAGTTATAGCTCACAGAATAAAGCAATGCAAAAATAATTATTTTTTATATAAAATAGTTTTCATTGCATAAAACCGACAAAACATAAAAAACGACCTAAATGAAGTATCGCTGTAACCGTACTGACCCAAAGAATAAAAGGGCTTTATCAATTTTATCGCATGCAGAATGGTGTAAACGCACCCCCCAAAAAAAAATTCATGAAACGCTGGTTTTTGTTCATTCTGAGTCCCAAAAATCAGAATAAAAAACGATCAAAAGATGTCACGTGCCCGAAAATGATACTAATAAAAACGTCAACTCGTCCTGCAAAAAATAAGACCTCACATGACTCGGTGGATCAAAATACGGAAAAATTATAGCTCTCAATATGTGGTGATGCAAAAACTATTTTCAAAATAAAAAGCGTCTTTTAGCGTGTGACAGCTGCCAAACATAAAAACCCGCCATAAATAGTAAATCAAGCCCCCTGTTATCACCCCCTTAGTTAGGGAAAAATAATAAAATTAAAAGAAAATGTATTTATTTCCATTTTCCCATTAGGGTTAGGGCTAGGGTTAGGGCCAGGGCTAGGGTTAGGGCTAGGGTTAGGGCTGATATTAGGGTTAGGGGTGTGTTGGGGTTAGGGTTGGAGTTAGAATTGGGGGTTTCCACTGTTTGGGCACATCAGGTGCTCTCCAAATGCAACATGGCGTCTGATCTCAATTCCAGCCAATTCTGAGTTGAAAAAGTGAAATGATGCTCCTTCCCTTCCAAGCTCTGCCATGCACCCAAACAGTGTTTTACCCCCACATATTGGGTATCAGCCTACTCAGGACAAATTGCAAAACAACTTTTAGGGTCCAATTTCTCCTGTTACCCTTAGGAAAATAAAAAATTGGGGGCAAAAATATCATTTTTGTGGAAAAAAATGATTTTTTTATTTTCACGCCCGGGTGTTATAAACTTCTGTGAAGCACTTGGGGGTTCAAAGTGCTCACCACACATCTAGATAAGTTCCGTGGGGGGTCTAGTTTCCAAAATGAGGTAATTTTTGTGGAGTTTCAATAGTTTAGGTACATCAGGGGCTCTCCAAATGCACATGACACCCGCAGACCATTCCATCAAAGTATGCATTCCAAAACGTCACTACTTCCCTTCCGAGCCCCGACGTGTGTCCATACAGTAGTTTTCTCCCACATATGGGGTATCAGCGTACTCAGGACAAATTGGACAACAACTTTTGGGGTCCAATTTCTCCTGTTAACCTTGGCAAAATAAAAAAATTGGGGACTAATCGATCATGTTTGTGGAAAAAATACGATTTTTTTATTTTCGTGCCCGGGCATTATAAACTTCTGTGAAGCCCTTGGGGGTTCAAAGTGCTCACCACACATCTAGACAAGTTCCTTAGGGGGTCTAGTTTCCAAAATGGGGTCACTTGTGGGGGGTTTCCACTGTTTAGGTACATCAGGGGCTCTCCAAAAGTAACATGACACCCGCAGACCATTCCATCAAAGTCTGCATTCCAAAACGTCACTACTTCCCTTCCGAGACCCGACGTGTGCCCATACAGTAGTTTTCTCCTACATATGGGGTATCAGTGTACTCAGGACAAATTGGACAACAACTTTTGGGGTCCAATTTCTCCTGGTACCCTTGGGAAAATAAAAAAATTGGTGACTAAAAGATCATGTTTGTGGAAAAAATACGATTTTTTTATTTTCATGCCCAGGCGTTATAAACTTCTGTGAAGCACTGGAGGGGTCAAAGTGCTCACCACACATAAAGATAAATTCCTTGGGGGGTCTAGTTTCCAAAATGGTGTCATTTGTGGGGGGTTTCTACTGTTTGGTACATCAGGGGCTCTCCAAACGCGACATGGTATCCGATCTCAATTCCAGCCAAAAAGTCAAATGGCGCTACTTCCCTTCCGAGCTCTGCCATGCGTCCAAATAGTGGTTTACCCCCACATGTGGGGTATCAGCGTGCTCAGGACAAATTTCACAATAACATTTAGGGTCCTGTTACCCTTGGGAAAATAAAAATTGGGGGTGAAAAGATCATTTTTGTGGAAAAAATATGATTTTTTAATTGTACCGCTGTACGTTATAAACTTCTGTGAAGCCCTTGTGGTTCAAAGTTCTCACCGCACATCTAGATATGTTCCTTGGGGGGTCTAGTTTCCAAAATGGGGTCATTTGTAGGGAATTTCCACTGTTTAGGTACATCCGGGACTCTCCAAACGTGACATGGCGTCCAATCTGAATTCCAGCCAATTTTGCATTGAAAAAGTCAAACGGCGCTCCTTCCCTTCTCAGCTCAGCCAAAACAGTGGTTCCCCCCACATATCAGGTATCAGTGTACTCAGCACAAATTGCACAATAAATTTTGTAGTCTAATTTCTCCTGTTACCCTTGGTAAAATAAAAAATTGAACCTGAAGTATTTTTTTTGTGAAAAAAGTTAAATGTTCATTTTTTTTAAATATTCAAAAAATTCCTGTGACGCACCTAAAGGGTTAATAAACTTCTTGAATGTAGTTTTGAGCACCTTAAGGGGTGCAGTTTTTAGAATGGTGTCACTTTTGGGCATTTTCTATCATATAGACCCCTGAAAGTGGCTTCAAATGTGATGTGGTCTGTAAAAATAAAATGGTGTTGAAAAATGAGAAATCGCTGGTCAATTTTTAACCCTTATAACTTCCTAACAAAAAAAATTTTGGTTCCAAAATTGTGCTGATGTAAAGTAAACATGTGGGAAATGTTACTTATCAAGTTTTTTGTGTGCCGTATCTCTGTGATTTAAGGGCATAAAAATTCAAAGTTGGAAAATTGCGAAATTTTCAAAATTTTCGCCAAATTTCCATTTTTTTACAAATAAACGCAAGTTATTTAAATGAAATTTTACCACTAACATGAAGTACAATATGTCACGAGAAAACAATGTCAGAATCACCGGGATCCATGGAAGCGTTTCAGAGTTATTACCTCATAAAGGGACAGTGGTCAGAATTGTAAAAATTGGCCCAGTCATGAACGTGCAAACCACCCTTGGGGCTTAAGGGGTTAAATGTAAAATAATTATGCGTTAAAGCATATTCTAATAACTCAAGAAGAAGTTGCATCAATTCCCTATCCATGCCCTTATTTGTTAGAAAAATCTGGCCGTTGAGATGCCGAGTCCATGCTCTATACAAGTGTAAAGGGACTCGACATCACCAGTAATAAGAAACATATCTGGTTCCAGACTGATTCCATGCAATCTTTGCAAAACCTCCCCAGAGTCCTTCACATAGGATGGCAGCTCTTCAACACAAGGTTTCAAATAATAATCCAAAAATCTACAAATTGGTTCATTCAAACCACCACATCCCGATAACAATGGGCCTACCACGTGGGTTGGCCAAATCCTTATGGATTTTGGGTAAAAAATATATTGTTTGCACAACCGGAAAATTTACCCGTAATCCCTCCCACACTGTCTTGGTGATATAAACTTTTTCAAGTGCTTCATCCAAAATTTGAAACAGGCTTTTCTGAAAGTTGGCTGTGGGGTCTGAAGCAAGACTGTTATAACAATTAGTGTTATTTAATTGGGAAAAAGCCTCCTTTTCATACTGCTGTACCGGCCAGACCACCACATTACCACCCTTGTCCGCTTGTTTTATCACCACTTGCTTCATATTTTTTAATTCATTCAGGGCTTGTCGTTGTACTTGTGTCAAATTGTCATATGGTCTGCGTACTTGCAGTTAGTATAGCTCATTGCATACCATTTTCACAAATACTTCTATGGAAGAATTAAGAGTAATTGGTGGAAAATTTTTGGATTTTTTTCTAATAAAATCTGGAAACTTACTTTGTGGATTTTCCTGCTGTTCAAGTAATAAATCTTCTAATATCTTGAGTGCTTCAAATTCTGCCTCTGTAGAGAAAGACACATCAAAAGAATTTTTGCTGTCATGGAATTTTTTGAGTAAAAGTTTTCGGGCAAAAAGAAAGACATCTTTAATCGCAATAAATGTATCAAAATTAGATACAGGGCAAAATGTTAAGCCTAAAGATAAAACCGATAAATGAGCAGATGTCAATTTAATATCGGATAAATTAATTACCTTAAAGTTGTCATCTCGTTTGCCATCCTGATATTTAAAATTTCGTTCATTTGTCATTTAACAAGTATTATAGCGTCTTGAATTCGTTGAGGTACTTGTATCCGTTGAAATATGAGATGAGGAACTAGCTACAGAGACTACTGAATTTGTACTACATCGACCATTATTTTTCCTCCATTTATAGACCTTATTTTGTTGATAATCTAACTGATCACGTTGAAATTTTTCCATCTTTGTTTGTTTTAATTCCTGTTCCCATTTTGTATAGCTTTTATTCAAGTCCTCTTCAAAAGAGGTCAGATCAACCAAGGACAATTTTTCTTTTAATCTGTCCTGTGTGATACGAATTTGGCTTTCTATTGTTTCCAGTTTTTTCTGATAAAGGGAGATAAGTAATTCCAAAAATATCTTTAAACAATTTTAACATGCTTCCTCCCACCTTTTAATAATATTCATATCTTCCACTGGGAAGGATGGAAAAATTTGAACTCGCAAGCCACGAGGTACTAATTTGCGTTGCAAAAAATTGCTCGACAGTTTTGCTATTCCACCATGTTTTGGTACGTTTGAGTAGGCGTTCCCTGAGTTGCTGCTTATCCGATTCAAAATTAACAACATTATTATCAGAAACAATATTCTTATCTGAATTGTCCCCAAAAATAGTAGAGATTTGTGTAAGCCAGTTGGTGTCCCGGCTTTTATAATCCATGGTCAAAAGGGTTGCTCCTGAAAAGACACAATACACTTATTCCAAACAAAGGAGATTTACTAGATATTAACCCTAAATTTTTACATTAAATTTTAAGTAGACACCTTAAACATAATCCCAAAAAATTCTACTTAAGAAAAGATTCCAAAACTAAATTATTATTGAATAAATTATTTTTTATAAAGTCAAAAAGACACCAACATGATTCAAAATTAAAACAAAATTAAAACACCATCTTGAGAACAATGAAACCGCATGGTCTTAATGACCAATGGGGATTCTCTAGCTTTCTATAAATTTAAAATAAGAGGGTTCTTTGATGTGGGGTTCTTTGAGTTTCTGCTTATATAATATAGCTTAATTTGTTGTAACTGTCCCTTTATAATATTAAATATGTTTTTAATCTTTTTTTATTACTTTTTATTTAATTAATTCCATTTTTTGTGGTGGGCTCGTGAGTTTTTTCTTTAGAATGAATATGGGTTTCTCTCATCGAGTAATGTATATTTGATGAGATGTTATAATATATGTTTCTCTTATTATATAGTATTCCAATTGTCCATTATGGTTTCCTATGATATGGGAGAAGAAATCAGAAGTATGAAGAACAAAAGAAAATATATAACCATAAAAATTATATATATTTTTTTCTTCTGATGTATATATAAGAAAACTTTTTTGCCATTATGAGGACATTCATCATTCAAGTCTGAAGGAGAAAAATTATAATAATAACACTTTTTCACCTCTTTTTATTAAGAAATATAATATACTTTTGTATATATAATTTTTTGTTTTTCGTTATTTTTTATCACTAATAACATATTTTTGTGTTATTTTGTCATATCAGATTTGGATAGTCACTTTTCATTATTACTTAAATGTTTTTATTTGCTCACTAACTCAATAACAGGATAGTCCTGTTTGTAAATGTGACTTACTTCTTATTATATCACTTATTTACATATTGTACACATTATACTTAATTGAGTTACACATAGTCAATAGTATGGCTTTGTTTTTTGAAGACGTCACTTTTTTGTATTATATGTTAATCATCTTTTTATGTCATTGCACTAATTGCACTTATATTCACGTTTTATATATGGATGGTTTGCCCACAAATTTGCCCATAGAGATAATGGCCACACTAGTGTTGTGCGCATCGTCTGCCTCCATTGTTGGCGCATGCCCAGTCGGGAGCCTCGCCTGTGATGTCACGGACGGCGTTATCGCGCTTTCTGGTGACGTTGCCGTGAGACTTGCGGTGGGATCGCCATCAATATGGCAGCTGGCGATGCGCCGCAGAGCGCTTGTGATTGGTATCCTGCCAAACTATTGCACTATAAAATGTAGCACGTAGCCCACCCACCTCATCACTCCCTGAAGAAACCACGTGTAAAACGGGAGTTGGAGTGTGAGGCGGCGATGTTCACAAACACAGTATGAATCCAGGTGGTTAATTCTTGATTAACCGTATACCTTCATGGCCAAGTTATTTCATGTTGAAAACACACTATGCACTTTATGGCTTTTTATATCAATCATGATAAATTTGGCCATATAACAACAAATGGATTTCTGGTAGTATGATAAAAAGCAGTGGGATAATTGACTATATGAAATAATGCACTGCAAGGTATTGTATATTATTTCTCTGCTTTTAAAAATCCCCCCTTTTTTTGGATTGAAACCTTATATATTGCCTACTGTGTATGTTGATCTGCTTCCTCTGTAGGAATTTTTTATTACTTTTGGGATTAAGAGTAAATAAGCAGATTATGTTTATGGTGTCTACTTAAAATTTAATGTAAAAATTTAGGGTTAATATCTAGTAAATCTCCTTTGTTTGTAATAAGTGTATTGTGTCTTTTCAGGAGCAACCCTTTTGACCATGGATTATAAAAGCCGGGACACCAACTGGCTTACACAAAACTCTACTATTTTTGGGGACAATTCAGATAAGAATATTGTTTCTGATAATAATGTTGTTAATTTTGAATCGGATAAGCAGCAACTCAGGGAACTCCTACTCAAACGTACCAAAACATGGTGGAATAGCAAAACTCTCGAGCAATATTTGCAATGCAAATTAGTACCTCGTGGCTTGCGAGTTCAAATTTTGCCATCCTTCCCAGTGGAAGATATGAATATTATTAAAAGGTGGGAGGAAGCATGTCAAAATTGTTCAAAGATATTTTTGGAATTACTTATCTCCCTTGATCAGAAAAAACTGGAAACAATAGAAAGCCAAATTCTTATCATACAGGGTAGATTAAAAGAAAAATTGTCCTTGGTTGATCTGACCTCTTTTGAAGAGGATTTGAATAAAAGCTATACAAAATGGGAACAGGAATTAAAGCAAACAAAGACGCAAAAATTTCAACGTGACCAGTTAGATTATCAACAAAATAAGGTCTGTAAATGGAGGAAAAATAATGGTCGATCTCGTACAAATTCAGTAGTCTCTGTAGCTAGTTCCTCATCGCATATTTCAACGGATACAAGTACCTCAACGAATTCAAGACGCTATAATACTCGTCAAATGACACATGAACGAAATTTAAAATATCAGGATGGCAAACGAGATGACAACTTTAAGGTAATTAATTTATCCGACATTAAATTGACATCTGCTCATTTATCGGTTTTATCTTTAGGCTTAACATTTTGCCCTGTATCTAATTTTGATACATTTATTGCGATTAAAGATGTCTTTCTTTTTGCCCGAAAACTTTTGCTAAAAAAATTCCATGACAGCAAAAATTCTTTTGATGCGTCTTTCTCTACAGAGGCAGAATTGGAAGCTCAAGATATTAGAAGATTTATTACTTGAACAGCAGGAAAATCCACAAAGTAAGTTTCCAGATTTTATTAGAAAAAAATCCAAAATTTTTCCACCAATTACTCTTAACCCCTTCACCCCCAAGGGTGGTTTGCACGTTCATGACCGGGCCAATTTTTACAATTCTGACCACTGTACCTTTATGAGGTCACAACTCTGGAACGCTTCCATGGATGCCAGTGATTCTGACATTGTTTTCTTGTGATATATTGTACTTCATGTTAGTGGTAAAATTTCATTCAAATAACTTGCGTTTATTTGTGAAAAAAACGGAAATTTGGCAAAAATTTTGAAAATTTCGCAATTTTCCAACTTTGAATTTTTATGCCCTTAAATCACAGAGATACGGCACGCAAAAAACTTGATAACTAACATTTCCCACATGTTTACTTTACATCAGCACAATTTTGGAACCAAAATTTTTTTTTGTTAGGAAGTTATAAGGGTTAAAAGTTGAACAGCGATTTCTCATTTTTACACCATTTTATTTTTAGGACCACATCACATTTGAAGCCACTTTGAGGGTCTATATGATAGAAAATACCCAAAAGTGACACCATTCTAAAAACTGCACCCCTTAAGGTGCTCAAAACCACATTCAAGAAGTTTATTAACCCTTTAGGTGCGTCACAGGAATTTTTTTGAATATTTAAAAAAAAAATGAACATCTAACTTTTTTTCACAAAAAAAAACTTCAGGTTCAATTTTTTTTATTTTACCAAGGGTAACAGGAGAAATTGGACTGCAAAAGTTATTGTGAAATTTGTCCTGAGTTTGCTGATACCTGATATGTGAGGGGGAACGACTGTTTCGGCGCATGGCAGAGCTCAGAATGGAAGGAGCGCCGTTTGACTTTTTCAATGCAAAATTGGCTGGAATTGAGATCGGATGCCATGTCACGTTTGGAGAGTCCCTGATGTACCTAAACAGTGGAAACCCCCTACAAGTGACCCCATTTTGGAAACTAGACCCCCCAAGGAACTTATCTAGATATGTGGTGAGAACTTTTAACCCACAAGGGCTTCACAGAAATTTATAACGTACAGCGGTACAATTAAAAAATCATATTTTTTCCACAAAAATGATCTTTGCACCCTCAATTCTTATTTTCCCAAGGGTAACAGGACCCTAAAAGTTATTGTGCAATTTGTCCTGAGTACGCCGATACCCCACATGTGGGGGTAAACCACTATTTGGGAGCATGGCAGAGCTCGGAAGGGAAGTAGCGCCATTTGACGTTTTTGGCTGGAATTGAGATCAGACACCATGTCGCGATTGGAAAACCCCTGATGTACCAAAACAGTGGAAACCCCCCACAAATGATACCATTTTGGAAACTAGACCCCCTAAGGAACTTATCTAGATATGTGGTGAGAACTTTGAACCCCCAAGGGCTTCACAGAAGTTTATAACATACAGCCGTACAATTAAAAAATCATATTTTTTCCACAAAAATGATCTTTTCACCCTCAATTCTTATTTTTCCAAGGGTAACAGGACCCTAAAAGTTATTGTGCAATTTGTCGTGAGTACGCTGATACCCCACATATGGGGGTAAACCACTATTTGGGAGCATGGCAGAGCTCGGAAGGGAAGCAGCGCCATTTGACGTTATTGGCTGGAATTGAGATCGGACACCATGTCGCGATTGGAAAACCCCTGATGTACCAAAACAGTGGAAACCCCCCACAAATGATACCATTTTGGAAACTAGACCCCCTAAGGAACTTATCTAGATATGTGGTGAGAACTTTGAACCCCCAAGGGCTTCACAGAAGTTTATAACATACAGCCGTACAATTAAAAAATCATATTTTTTCAACAAAAATGATCTTTTCACCCTCAATTCTTATTTTTCCAAGGGTAACAGCACCATAAAAGTTATTGTGCAATTTGTCCTGAGTACGCTGATACCCCACATGTGGGGGTGAACCACTATTTGGGCGCATGGCAGAGCTCAGAAGGGAAGCAGCGCCATTTGACGTTTTTGGCTGGAATTGAGATCGGACACCATGTCGCGATTGGAAAACCCCTGATGTACCTAAACAGTGGAAACCCCCCACAAATGACACCATTTTGTAAACTAGACCCCCCAAGGAACTTATATAGATGTGTGGTGAGGACTTTGAATCCCCCAGTGCTTCACAGAAGTTTATAACGCCCGGGCGTGAAAATAAAAAATTTGTATTTTTTCCACAAACATGATCTTTTAGTCACCGTTTTTTTATTTTCCCAAGGGTAACAGGAGAAATTGGACCCCAAAAGTTGTTGTCCAATTTGTCCTGAGTATGCTGGTACCCCATATGTGGGAGAAAACTACTGTATGGGCACACGTCGGGGCTCGGAAGGGAAGTAGTGGAATGCAGACATTGATGGAATGGTCTGCGGGTGTCATGTTGCCTTTGGAGAGCCCCTAATGTACCTAAACTATTGAAATTCCCCACAAGTGACCCCATTTTGGACACTAGACCCCCCATGGAACTTATCTAGATGTGTGGTGAGCACTTTGAACCCCCAAGTGCTTCACAGAAGTTTATAATGCTCGGACATGAAAATAAAAAAATCATTTTTTTCCACAAAAATGATATTTTTGCCCCAATTTTTTATTTTCCTAAGGGTAACAGGAGAAATTGGACCCCATAAATTGTTTTGTAATTTGTCCTGAGTAGGCTGATACCCTACATGTGGTGGTAAAACACTGTTTGGGCGCATGGCAGAGCTTGGAAGGGAAGGAGTACCATATGACTTTTTCAACTCAGAATTGGCTGGAATTGAGATCAGACGCAATGTTGCATTTGGAGAGCCCCTGATGTGCCCAAACAGTGGAAACCCCCAATTCTAACTCCAACCCGAACCCCAACACACCCCTAACCCTAATCTCAGCCATAACCCTAACCCTAACCCTAGCCCTAACCCTAGCCCTTACTCTACCCTAACCCTAACCCTAGCCCTAACCCTAGCCCTAACCCTAATGGAAAAATGGAAATAAATACATTTTTTTAATTTTATTATTTTTCCCTAACTAAGGGGGTGATAACGGGGGGTTTGATTTACTATTTATGGAGGTTTTTATGTTTGGCAGCTGTCGCACACTAAAAGACGCTTTTTATTGTAAAAATAGTTTTTGCATCACCACATATTGAGAGCTATAATTTTTCCGTATTTTGACCCACCGAGTCATGTGAGGTCTTATTTTTTGCGGAACGAGTTGACGTTTTTATTGGTACCATTTTCGGGCACGTGACTTTTTTTGATCGCTTTTTATTCCGATTTTTGGGACGCAGAATGAACAAAAACCCGCGTTTCATGAATTTCTTTTGGGGGAGTGCGTTTACACCGTGCGGTAAAATTGATAAAGCGGTTTTATTCTTCGGGTCAGTACGGTTACAGCGATACCTCATTTAGGTCGTTTTTTTATGTTTTGTCGGTTCTATGGAATGAAAACTATTTTATATAAAAAATAATTATTTTTGCATCGCTTTATTCTGCGAGCTATAACTTTTTTATTTTTTCGCTGATGATGCTGGGGGGTGGCTCGTTTTTTGCGGGACAAGATGTCGTTTTCAGCGGTACCATGGATATTTATATGCGTCTTTTTGATCGCGCGTTATTGCACTTTTTGTTTGGCGGTATGATAATAAATCATTATTTTTTGCTTCGTTTTTTATTTTCATTTTTTAAGGGGTTTGCTAAAGGGGTTAACTAATGGGACAGTTTTATAGGGCGGGTCATTACGGACGCGGCGATACCTAATATGTAGACTTTTATTGTTTTTTTTTCTTTTTATTTCCAAAAAATGGATTTATTTGGGGGGAATATTTTTTTTTTTTTCTAATTTATTTGGCGATTTTTTTAAATTATTTTAACACTTTTTTTATTTTTTTTTAACTTTATTAAATAGTCCCAGGTGGGACATCACTGTCCTGTGACAGATCGCTGATCTGTCACATCACAGATCACTGTGACAGATCAGTGATCTGTCACAGGCAGTGCCGAAGGCTTCCTCATGCCTGCGTTTTGCAGGCACTGAGGAAGCCAGCTTCCTGCAGGCCACCGAAGGCCCCCGTCACCATCTTGGATTTGGGGGCCTGCAGGAAAGGAGCCCCCCGCAGCAGCGCTGCACATTGCGCTGCCATGGGGGGCTCAGGGAAGCACGGAGGGAGCCCCCTCCCTGCCGATGCTTCCCTTTAACCCCCGGTACACCGCGATCGTGTTTGGTCGCGGTGTGCAAGGGGTTAACGTGTCGGGGGTGGTCCGTGACCGCCCCTGACACACTGTGCCGGGTGTCAGCTGTGATAATCAGCTGACACCCGGCCGCGATCAGCGGCGCTCACCGCGTGGGCGCCGCTGATCGCGGTAGACGTACTATCCCGTCCATGGGCATAGGGGCCCGGGTCCCATGGACGGGATAGTACGTCTGATGTCAGAAAGGGGTTAATTCTTCCATAGAAGTATTTGTGAAAATGGTAATGCAATGAGCTATACCAACTGCAAGTACGCAGACCATATGACAATTTGACACAAGTACAACGACAAGCCCTGAATGAATTAAAAAATATGAAGCAGGTGGTAATAAAACAAGCGGACAAGGGTGGTAATGTGGTGGTCTGGCCGGTACAGCAGTATGAAAAGGAGGCTTTTTCCCAATTAAATAACACTAATTGTTATAACAGACTTGATTCAGACCCCACAGCCAACTTTCAGAAAAACCTGTTTCAAATTTTGGATGAAGCACTTGAAAAAGGTTATATCTCCAAGTCAGTGTGGGAGGGATTACGGGTTAATTTTCCGGTTGTGCCAACAATATATTTTTTACCCAAAATCCATAAGGATTTGGCCAACCCACCCGGTAGGCCCATTGTATCGGGATGTGGTGGTTTGAATGAACCAATTTGTAGATTTTTGGATTATTATTTGAAGCAATAAATCAGGATACAAATCCAGCTCACCAGACATAGCATTCCAACATCGGAGCACGAGACCGCTGTGTCAAAGCGCACAATCCAAGGCAATGAGAAAAAACTTTGTCCAGCTCCACGATGTAGTGAAAAATATTCTTTATTCACTCAATAGAAATGAGGTTTAAAAGCCAGCATGAGTTACAAGGCATGCGATCGATCTACGCGTTTCGAGTGGCTAAGCACTCTTAATCATAATACGCAGCTTTGTCCATGGGTAGATCTTATATACTCTATCCGGTCTACACACCGGTTAAATAATTAATTAAAACAAATATAAAACAAATAGAGAGAAAACTAACAATCACAATTAAATATAACAATTTGATTCATTAAGATACAATATTATCGCCTTCAGTAGTATTTTATCTTTTTTTTATTTCTTAATTTTTATTCATTAGTCTCTTGTTATTATCCATGAAAAATGAAGCAAACTTCTGAAATAGAAAAGAAACATAACAGATCTCAATGTTGCAACCATTCACATTTAAAAAAACCTCTCGTTTTCAACCAATTGCTCGGCAAGAACATACGGGCAATTGGTTGAAAACGAGAGGTTTTTTTTAAATGTGCTGCCAGTCAGTGCAAGATGTGTACCTATACCAAAAGGTGTGATAAATTTGGAGATTTTGATGACAGTAATCTATTTGACATCAAAGATTTCATAAACTGCAACACCAAAAATGTAGTTTATATCATGGAATGTGCTTCATGCCGACTAAAATATGTGGGTAGCACAAAACGGACATTGAAAACTAGGATTAGAGAGCACATTCTCGATATAGAGAATGCTAATATGAATAGAAACATATCGCAGCTCTCCCGACATTTTATTGAGACTCATAGTAAAAAACTGGACTCATTAAAAGTATATGGGATTGAGAAAGTCCACAATCGGATTAGAGGTGGGGACTTAGAACCTGTGCTTAGGAATAGGGAGGCGTGGTGGATGTTCAAATTAAACACCAGTATGCCACGAAGCTTGAATACAAGAAAAGACACCATGCTCTTTTATTAGACTAGCACTTATCAACCCTTTCCTCTTTGAAATATCTATTTTATTACATTTATAATGAATCCTCATGTTCTGATTAAATATATATTAAAATATGTGGGAATATGGTAGTTTTTTGCAAGGTTTTTCATAGGGTATTTTTTGTGCATAGAACTGTACTTTCATGCCGTTTTTTGAATCTGCATGTTTAAAATATAAAAATTAAAATATTCAACATAATTTTGTGTTGATCAGTTACTCAGGAAATACTTCATTTATTTGGGAAAGTCTATGATAATAATCTCTCTATATATGCATTAGAATGGTTTTTTCAGTGCATGAAGGGGAAATATAATAACCGGATGCTCCCACCCCTTTTTTGGGTTGCAGATATAAACTAAAAATTAAATATAACGAAAAAAAAAATTATTTTTTTTTTTTTTTCAGTGCAAATTGAAGTTTTCCATCTTTCTGTCTTGAGAAAGTTTATGATAACGACTTTTCAATAAATGTATCAGAACAGATTTTTACGATTGGTGTATGATGGGGAATAAAAGAATTAAATGTTTTTTTGGCTGTGTATATAAACAAAAAAATCATATACACTGAAAAAAATCCTTTAGAACAGTGCAAATTGGAGTTTTCCATCTCCTCTTTAAACGAATATATTATGGCTGTGTGCACATTTGGTGCGCTAATTGAAATAGTCCCTGAAAAAAATCTTTCTAATCTTGATCTTTTCTTTTTTTCTTTGTATACATGTGTATACTAAAAAAATGGTTTGTTGTGCTAAAATTAACATTGCACAAAAAAGAAATAAAAATTTGACATGTAATTGAAAACCGCATGCATTTTGAAAAAATTGTATCTATGTGAATTTTACTGTTGTGACTGGTTGCAACATTGAGATCTGTTATGTTTCTCTTCTATTTCAGAAGTTTGCTTCATTTTTTCATGGATAATAACAAGAGAATAATGAATAAAAATTAAGAAATAAAAAAAAGATAAAATACTACTGAAAGCGATAATATTGTATCTTAATGAATCAAATTGTTATATTTAATTTTGATTGTTAGTTTTCTCTCTATTTGTTTTATATTTGTTTTAATTAATTATTTAACCGGTGTGTAGACCGGATAGAGTATATAAGATCTACCCATGGACAAAGCTGCGTATCATGATTAAGAGTGCTTAGCCACTCGAAACGCGTAGATCGATCGCATGCCTTGTAACTCATGCTGGCTTTTAAACCTCATTTCTATTGAGTGAATAAAGAATATTTTTCACTACATCGTGGAGCTGGACAAAGTTTTTTCTCATTATTATTTGAAGCCTTGTGTTGAAGAGCTGCCATCCTATGTGAAGGACTATGGGGAGGTTTTGCAAAGATTGCATGGAATCAGTCTGGAACCAGATATGTTTCTTATTACTGGTGATGTCGAGTCCCTTTACACATGTATAGAGCATGGACTCGGCATCTCAGCGGCCAGATTTTTTCTAACAAATAAGGGCATGGATAGGGAATTGATGCAACTTCTTCTTGAGTTATTAGAATATGCTTTAACGCATAATTATTTTACATTTAAAGATCGATTCTATGTACAGCAAAGGGGAGTGGCTATGGGGGCATCTTTTGCGCCCTCATATGCCAACCTCTTTATGGGCCTATGGGAGCGAGAGCATATGTTGGCATATTTATCTAATGTACAAAGCCCCTCTGTGGTCAGTTGGATGCGCTTTATTGATGACCTTTTATTCATTTGGCAGGGTAACAGGTCTGACCTAGATGAATTTCTAGTGCATCTAAATTCAAATGATTGGAATATTAAGCTTTCCTTTAAGATTTCCAGAGAGAAAATTGATTTTTTGGATCTTCAACTCACAGTGGACCAATTTGGAAATATCCATAGTACTATCTACCGTAAGGAGACAAGTACTAATTCAGTACTACATGCAAGATCTGCTCATCCAAGACATACAATTAGGGCAATCCCCAAAGGTCAATTCATCAGGGCAAAGAGAATCTGTGATACTGCCAATGAATTTGAAGTTCAATCTAGAGATATTACATCAAGGTTTTTACATCGAGGATATAATTCTTCTGATATTGATCGAGGATACCAACAAGTTAAAAACATGGATCGTAATACACTTCTTCAAGGTAAACAATTAAAGAAGGAAGACTCTCGTTTACGTGTTATTACTAATTACCATGGAAGATGGAAGGACATGACGGATGTTTTCAATCGATTTTGGCCCATATTGAAACAAGACCCAGGACTGAGTAAGTATATTGAAAATAAACCTTTGATTGTTGCAAGAAGGAGCAAAACTATACGGGAAACCATCACACATAGTCATTATGTTGCCCCCAAATCTAATTTTATATTCAATTCCAAAGGTCCAAAGTGGGGCTCACAATCATGTGGGGATTGTAGTGCATGTAAATATATGATAAAAACTGAGACCTTCTGTAACTCCTCAAAGACAAGGGACTATAAAATTACTCATGCAACTAACTGCAAAACCATGTCAGTTATATATTATCTCACATGTCCGTGTGGGCTTATTTATATAGGTCTTACATCAAGGCAACTTCGTGTACGGATATTGGAACATGTTAGGGACATAAAATCTGCGAGACTTATTCATTCGGATGAATCACGGAAGGAAGATGTGGCTAAGTTGAAAACATTACCTGCTCATTATCGAGAATTTCATCCTTCTGGAAATATTGATCTTCAAGTCAAAGGTATTGACATAATTGATTTGGGCATCTGTGGGGGGAACCTCATGAATAGGTTAGCCCAAAAAAGAATGTCGGTGGATCACCATCTTGAGAACAATGAAACTGCATGGTCTTAATGACCAATTGGGATTCTCTAGCTTTTTATAAATTTAAAATAAGAGGGTTCTTTGATGTGGGGTTCTTTGAGTTGCTGCTTATATAATATAGCTTAATTTGTTGTAACTGTCCCTTTATAATATTAAATATGTTTTTAATCTTTTTTCTTTTATTGCTTTTTATTTAATTAATTCCTTTTTTTGTGGTGGGCTCGTGAGTTTTTTCTTTAGAATGAATATGGGTTTCTCTCATCGAGTAATGTATATTTGATGAGATGTTATAATATATGTTTTTCTTATTATATAGTGTTCCAATTGTCCATTATGGTTTCCTATGATATGGGAGAAGAAATCAGAAGTATGAAGAACAAAAGAAAATATATAACCATAAAAATTATATATATTTTTTTCTTCTGATGTATATATAAGAAAACTTTTTTGCCATTATGAGGACATTCATCATTCAAGTCTGAAGGAGAAAAATTATAATAATAACAACACTTTTTCACCTCTTTTTATTAAGAAATATAATATACTTTTGTATATATAATTTTTTGTTTTTCGTTATTTTTTATCACTAATAACATATTTTTGTGTTTTTTGTCATATCAGGTTTGGATAGTCACTTTTCATTATAACTTAAATGTTTTTATTTGCTCACTAATATGTACTAGACTCAATAACAGGATAGTCCTGTTTGTAAATGTGACTTACTTCTTATTATATCACTTATTTACATATTGTACACATTATACTTAATTGAGTTACACATAGTCAATAGTATGGCTTTGTTTTTTGAAGACATCACTTTTTTGTATATGTTAATCATCTTTTTATGTCATTGCACTAATTACACTTATATTCACGTTTTATATATGGATGGTGTTTGCCCACAAATTTGCCCATAGAGATAATGGCCACACTAGTGTTGTGAGCATCGTCTGCCTCCGTTGTCGGCGCATGCCCAGTCGGGAGCCTCGCCTGTGATGTCACAGACGGCGCTATCGTGCTTTCTGGTGATGTTGCCGCGAGACTTGCAGCGGGATCGCCATCAATATGGCAGCTGGCGATGCGCCGCAGAGCGCTTGTGATTGGTATCCTGCCAAACTATTGCACTATAAAATGTAGCATGTAGCCCACCCACCTCATCACTCCCTGAAGAAACCACGTGTGAAACGCGCGCTGGAGTGTGAGGCGGCAGTGTTCACATACACAGTATGAATCCAGGTGGGTAATTCTTGATTAACCCTATACCTTCATGGCCTAGTTATTTCATGTTGAAAACACACTATGCACTTTATGTCTTTTCATATCAATCATTATAAATTTGGCCATATAATAACAAATGGATTTCTGGTAGTATGATAAAAAGCAGTGGGATAATTGACTATTTGAAATAATGCACTGCATGGTATTGTATTTTTTCTCTGCTTTTAAAAATCCCCCCTTTTTTGGATTGAAACCTTATATATTGTCTACTGTGTATGTTGATCTGCTTCCTCTGTAGGAATTTTATTTTGTTTTAATTTTGAATCATGTTGGTGTCTTTTTGACGTAATAAAAAATAATATATTCAATAATAATTTAATTTTGGAATCTTTTCTTAAGTAGAATTTTTTGGGATTAAGAGTAAATAAGCAGCCTGAGACTAGCAGCCAAGACTAAACTAGCAGCCTGAGACTAGCAATCTGAGACTAGACTAGCAGCCAAGACTAGACTAGCAGCCAAGACTAGAAATCTGAGCCTAGAATAGAAGCCAAGAGTAAATTAGCAGCCTGAGACTAGCAATCTGAGCGGAGATTAGCAGCATGGGACTAGCATTCTGAGCCTAGACTAGACTAGCAGCCTGAGACTAGTAGCCAAGACTAGACTAGCAGCCTGAGACTAGCAGCCAAGAGTAAATTAGCAGCCTGAGACTAGCAATCTGAGCCTGGACTAGACTAGTAGCCTAAGACTAGCAGCTAAGACTAGACTATCAGCCCGAGACTAGACTAGGAGCTAAGACTAGACTAGCAGCCTGAGACTACCAGCTAAGACTACACTAGCAGCCTGAGACTACCAGCCAAGACTAGACTAGCAGCCTGAGACTACCAGCCAAGACTAGACTAGCAGCCTGAGACTAGAAATCTGAGCCTAGACTAAACTAGCAGCCCAAGACTAGCAGCCAAAACTAGACTAGCAGCCTGAGACTACCAGCCAAGACTAGACTAGCAGCCAAGAATAGATAGCAGTCCGAGTCTCGACGGACTCCACGACTCCATCTTTCAAAGCTGTGTAATCCGCAGGCGGTGACTACTGGGGCGCATGCGCCGGCTTTCCCACTGCCCATTTATCTGACTTGCGCGCTGAAGCTGATTCAAAGCTGTGTAATCCGAAGGCGGTGACTACTGCGGCTTTCCCACTGCCCACTTGGTTGAGCCTAGACTGTATGGGCTCCTTCCAGGTCCTAACTGCAGCCCATACAGTCTAGCCCGCTCACTACTGAAGATGCTAGACTGTATGGTCTTGTGACGAACAGCCCACTGCTGCCACCAATATGTGAGGAGCGGCGGACCGCTGCAGCCAAATTGTGACGGACAGCGGACCCTGTGCCACAAATAGGTCACGATCCCACCACCGACACGGGTTTGTCAGTGGACGGAAGGACGTGACGCACTGCCAGCACACGGCTATCACAGGCACAGTGGGGGCTTATCTTAGTTATCCCACCACCGGCACCGCGTAACAAAATACAGTAAGTTAATCTTGCTCTAACAATTTACCGCAGGGGGGTATTTTGGATGCCCTATCACTGCTAACAACCTTCCAAGAACTGCGGGGATTTATGTATATCCCACTTTCTCAGTTCCACTTTGGAACTCGCAGCTCTCCGGTGACCCCCTTACCCTCAGGTCAGTCAGGGAACTGCACCTAGGATAATTAGTCACCGGACAGGTTGTTTGTTATGCACGGGTCACTAGACTACTGCAGTAAGGGAATTATCAATGCTGTGGCCGCAGCCCCTCATAAGACCTAGCCAGCCGTGCACACCATGCTGCCACCAGCCACGCTTTACTTAATCAAAGAGTTAATTAAGAGGGTCCACGGCAAACCCCTCAAATTAGTAGCGATTATCTAAAAAAGCGCATAGTTCATTTCTTAGAGCATGGAGGCAAACTAATAGATTTTTATCATTTATTCCCAAAAGGGCAGTGATTATACAGATAAAAGTTGCAATAAAGTTGAGACATAAAATATGTACAAATACAAATATAACATAAAGGGATTAAAAGACAGAAAGAAATTACACTTACAGTTGCATATTGTTTGTTAGGCAACCCATGTGGCTTGGGGGAGGGGTCAGACGTCCCAAGACATCTGCACATCTTGTCAGCATGAAAACACAGCTCCAACTGACTGGAATTTGGTAGGGAATACCTATAGCCTAGGGTCTGTGACCTCACAAAATGGGCGGTCTGGTGAGGTACAACCTCCCTCTCTCCAAGTTAGGATTTGGCTACAAAACTTAGAATAACTATATCTAAATGAGAAAAGCCCGTACCAACACACATAGGGCATCATTGTTTGTGATTTACTGAATAGAAGCCGAAGACACCAAGCATGCCATACTTAGGATACTCCGTTTTGTAGCAATCCATATCTCAGGTTCTGGAGAGATTAGGATTTTGCAAGACCCACCGTAGGGAAGCCAGGTCCGCGCAGATCAAAGAAATGTCCGTTTCATTTTTCTGTCATGACCGGAGCCTGCGCTAGGCTTCTTTTAATATCTCTCATTCATATGCTTGCCCCACATGGTTCAAACAAAGACATTCTTTTTCACTCCGCTTAATTAACATCCCTTGCAGGGGGAGGGGAGGGAAGAATTCCTCGGTGTGAGTTCAGATTTCACAGAGCTGCAAGCAGGGAGGCACTGGTCTCTGTGTGTGTGTGTGTGTGTGTGTGTGTGTGTGTGTGTGTGTGTGTGTGTGTGTGTAAGCTGTGGGCGAAAAGAGGAGGGGGAAGGAGGATGCTGCAAGCTTGTGACAGGCTACAATGTCCTCAGTAGAGTGAAATGGGAGATTTCTAGAAGGTTCTAGAAACATCATACTTTACTTTAACATACAGATCTTACAGACATTTTACGTTACACCTCCCCTTTTAGAGGGCGCTATGGAGGCATTACCTCTCGGTAATCGGCCATGCGCACCTCAGAGGGTTCGCCCCGGCGGGAAAACCCATCGGCATTGCCATGTTCACTGCCCTTTTTGTGTTGTACAGTAAAGTCGTACTGTTGAAGGGCAAGGCTCCAGCGGAGCAACCTTCCATTGGTTCCGGACACTGTGTGCAACCAGTTCAGAGGGTTGTGGTCGGTTACCACCGTGAAGGTGCACCCGTACAGGTAGGGCTGCAAACGTTGCAGTGCCCACACCATGGCCAGACACTCCTTCTCGATGATCGAGTATGCCACTTCCCTCTGAAAAAGTTTCCGGCTCAGGTACAACACGGGGTGCTCCAGGTTCCCCGAGTCGACCTGGCTGAGCACAGCACCGAGGCCAAACTCGCTGGCATCGGTCTGTACCAGAAGCGGGCGACTGCTGTCGACTGCTCTCAACACTGGAGAGTTGCACAGGGCTGCTTTCAAAGCTTGGAAGGCCGCCTCACAGTCATCGGTCCAGTTGACTGTTTGGGGTAGCCTCTGCTTGGTGAGGTCAGTCAAGGGTTTTGCAAGGGCGCTATAGTCTTGAACAAACCGCCTATAGTACCCTGCAGTGCCCAAGAAGGACTTCACCTGTTTCTTGGTCCTGGGTGGGCCAGGACGCGATTGCGTCCACCTTTTCTGGCTCCGGACTCATGTAACCCCCACCTACCCGGTGTCCCAAGTAGTGGACCTCGCTCATGCCCATCTGGCACTTTCCCGGCTTGATAGTCAGGTGTTATGATTGAGTCACCGAGGAGGAAAAAACAAAACACAAGCTCAGCCCAGAAAATCAGAGAGGTTGGAAACTAGCGGATTGCAGACCCGTAATCTTATCACACAACTAACAGTAGCCGTGGAGTGTTCCTACGGTGATCCTAGACACCTCGTCACAGCCGGAGAGCTAAATAAGCCTAAAGAGAGAAAAGGGAAAAACTGACTACCCCAGAGCAGACCCCAAAGCAATAGGCAGCCCCCAACATATAATGACGGTGAAACAAGATGAAAACACTAACACAGATAGAAAGATAGGTAGAGCAAACGATGGGGCCCAAGCTAACTAAAAAGGACAGGACAGAAAAGCTGCTGTCTGCAATCCGAGAAAACCCTGCTAAAACTATTACCAACACAACTGATAAGCAAAAAGGACCCTGAAGTCACTAGACTTCAAACCCTATATCAGCACTCAGAATATTCTGAAAGCAGAGCAAAAGAGAACACTGATCAAGGAATAAGAATCCAGCACACCCCCCAGCCGGGGATGGCTGAACTCAAAAAACAAGGTAAACAAAACCAAAACTAATACATTCAATAGCAGAGCAAAAACTTATCTTTGGGAAGCAGGAATCTGACTGGTCTCCAAGAATCCAGCAGAGAAATCACCAGCCACTCAGAAGGGCGCCGGCTGCCTTATATCCAGTCTGAAGTTCCTGATCCCCAATCACAATCCACCTGATCAGGTGGTTGGTTTCTTTCATCCAAATCAGCCTCACTACCTTCCTTCACCAAAAGAGGGAGATCCTCGGACACAAAAGGTGAATGAACAGATGAGCTCACAACAGTTAGGCCTGCCTGGTGAAGACGCTTGAGCACCTCCTGGAGATGCTGAAGGTGTTCCTCCCAAGTGGAACTGAAGATGGCGATGTCGTCCAAGTACGCTACCGTATACTCCTCCAGTCCCCGAAGCAGGTGGTTGACCATCGGCTGGAAAGTGGCAGGGGCATTTTTCATGCCGAAGGGCATGACCGTGGACTCGTACAGTCCAAAGGGGGTGATAAAGGCGGATTTCTCCTGCACCTCAGGGCTCAGGGGAATCTGCCAGTATCCCCAACTCAGATCCATGATGGATATGTACCTTGCTTTTGACAACCGCTCAAGCAGATCCTCGATGTGCAGCATCGGGAGGGCATCAGAGGTTGTGATGGCATTGAGCCCCCTGTAGTCCACGCAGAACCAGGTGGTTCGATCCTTTTTAGGCACGAGGACTACAGGTGAAGCCCACGTGCTTTTTGACGACTGTCGAATCACCCTCAGCCTTAACATCTCATTGATCTCTTGGCGCATGACCTGTTGCACCTCCTCAGAGATCCGATAAGGTGTTGGCCGTAGTGGGGCGTGATTCCCGGTGTCCACCTCACGAACCGCTAACTCCGTCCTCCCAGGTCGGTTGGTGAACACGGCCGGAAGGGTTCCAGAGCTTCCACCAACTGCGACCGCTGGGATACGGTTAGCAAACCACTTATCTCCATGTCCTCAATGGACCCATTGGCCTTGGCTTGGGCCAGCATGTCCAGGAGGGGATCTTCCTCCCCATCCTCGGGCAGGTTGCAGACTGGTAGGACGCAAGCTTCACGTTCGTGGTGCGTCTTCAGCATACTGACATGAAAGGCCTTGCGCCTACCCCGAGCATGGTCAAGCGTGACCACGTAGGTGACCGGGTTGAGCTGTTGGTGGACGACGTATGGGCCTTCCCAGGCTGCCTGAAGCTTATCCGTTGGTACGAGGGCCAGCACCCACACCTTTTGACCCACCTGGTAGGTCCGCTCCCGGGCGTTCTGGTCGTACCAGTGCTTCTGGTCAGCTGGAGCCTGCGTCATGTTGTCATGCACCATGCAAGTATAAAGGAAAGAGATACATCCATAAAGGGGAACTCCAGCACAAAATAACGTAGAAAAAGTACACAAATTTTAATGGTTACATGTACACAACACTGCAAGATAAAAACATTTAAAACACACAAAAAGCATGTCACAGTTATGCAATACTAACATAGTGACTCTCCCATTTGAAATACCCCTCTTTCATGTTAATTACATAGATGTAGGTATAGGTGTAGCAGGCTACTGGACAAACAACTGAAGCGCTAAGGCTGTGTTCACACACAGCGTTTTTTTTAGCAGTTTTTACCGCGGTTTTCACTATAAAACCGCTAAAAATAAGGTGCACAGTCATTTCTATGCATTTTGCACTTTTTGTGCTCATTGATGCGTTTTTTTACCGCGAAAAAACCACATCGCGGTAAAAACCGCAGCATGCACATTAATTTTGCATTTTTTTCCGCAGTTTAGGCTTCTCCCATGCTTTTAGAAACCGCTGCGGTAAAAAACGCATCAAAAAAACGCGCAAAAAACGCCGCGGAAAAATAGGTGCGGTTTCTGGGAAGGGATTCAGGTTTTTGTGCAGAAATTTTCTGCAACGTGTGCACATACCCTTAATATGTGAGCACTAACCATACTAAGATGAAGAAAGGGCCTACAAATAAAAGGCAGCACATTATACACAGCACCATGCAAAGTAGAGGATATAAAAAAATGCCAATTAATCAAGACAGCTAACAATGTTAAACTGGTCAATGGGGAATCAATAACCCCTAAGTAGAAAAAAGGCAAAAAGAACTCTTTGCATATCTAGAGATGAAATGCTGGGCAGAAAAGTGACCCAAAAATGATACCAGTAACCTGCGGGGTATACCATGGAGGGGAAGCACACCCCACGCGTATCGCCACGTCCTGTGTGGCTTTCTCAAGGGAGGATAAAGCGCTAGGAGTGTACACGCATGTCACCATTATATATACAAGAAACACCTGATACGTGATTAATTAAATAAGAAAAACTGACCTATGAGGCAAAGAGACGCAGCATAACGGCGGCCATCTTGTCAGCGTTCTAGGCATGTGAGTAAAGTTATTTGCACACATGGAGGACACAATTGGATACATTTGCGCATGCGCAATATAACGGCGGCCATCTTGTCCATGTTTCTCCACAGACAAATAAAGTCCTGACCTATGAGAAGGGGAAGTGCCGTATAGCGGTGGCCATCTTGTCGACATTTAAGGCATGTAAATAAAGTTGTTTGCACACATAAAAACTCTATTAGATGCATTTGCGCATGCACGATACGGCGGCGGCCATCTTGTCCATATTCTCAACAGACAAATAAAGTTATGCACAGCAAAAATAATAATAATAATAATAATAATAATAATAATAATAATAATAATAATAATAATAACAAATAAATACTGTTGTCACTGAATATTGCTGCACACGCACAAGAGTTACAACAATTGTCTTATGAGAAACCATACTGGATAGACAAAGTCAGTTTGTAAAACAAGATAGAAATGTCGCTTAATAGCCATGTATGTGATAAATTTGGGCATGCGCAGTGATATAATGACCATTTGGTCCACATATAAAAGCAGACAGATAAGATTGTTACAACAAAGAAATAATGAATCTTTCTGCACATACCCAAAGTAACAATAACACTCTTCAAGGGTCAAAGTGAATGAATGAATAGTGACCATTTAGTAACAAAAATGGAAACACCGCTTAATGGATGTATCAAAAACATTTGCACATGCGCAAAACGTCAACAGCCATCTTATCCGCATTTTGAAACAGTGAAGTGAGGTTGTTATATCAACATGGTAGATATTCCTAAACACATACAGCATGACAGAAACCATTTTTATCAAGAGTCCAAGTGAGATGACACATTGTGGGCGCCTTTAAATGCAATAGCGCGCGCACAGTATGGCAACGGCCATTTTGTCCATATTTTTCAACAAAGAAAAAAGGTTGTAAATGGCTGAGTAGTATGCACAAGATAACACCAGCGGTCTGATGTGGAGTCAAAGTAAAAAAACAGAATCCTTTTATGGCACCGCTTGGCAACCATAAACAAAACATTTGGGCATGCGCAGTATAGCAACAGCTATCTTGTCCGTGTAATGAGTTAGATAAGTAAAGGGTTTGAAGCATAATGATGGTAGATATTTCTGCACCCACAGAGAATGTCATATTATAAATCTTCCTAAAAGAAAAATGAAAGTATTTTATGAGAAGAAAAGAGATGGCAACACTGAACCATGAGCCACCAAATGACGCGTTACCAAGACAAAGCCCCTGAATAATATAGTAACCACACGACTGCAAACTTGGAAAAGACACATATATGATGTACAAGGGGTTCCATTATGTGCATTTGTAAAAAGAAGATTGTATGAGGTATGGTATTCTGCACAATATTTTTAATTCCAAAGCAAATTCCAAAAAAAGAGCCCATTATGATCATATGACAATATTGACGATGTGAACAAATGACAGAACCACAAGTTCAATAGTAAGACCACACACTGAATTAAGAACTAATGATATAATTGGTGAGTATCAATACCCAAAGAGATACCTTTAAAGACAATAATATGGTGCTGTGAATAATGAAGCACCAAGATGCCAACAGACATCTAAAAATCAATAAATATAGAGAAAAACTCCAAGATTAGGAGAAATCCCTAATTAAGCCACTAAACAAATATCAAGGCATAATGAAATACAAGAAGTAAAACTCATGGGGGCCTGGGCAGCCTGGAGGAACTCAAAGGGTAAACATGTCATGTCACAAAGCGGACAAAATGTGAAAAAAAAAGTCCAGAATCCAATATGGGTTTAAAATAAGAAAACTCGCTGTTGAAACTGTCCACGATGGAAGGCGCTGGATAAACTAGGGACAACTGGAGTTGGATGTCAGAGGATGCGGTATCCTGGTGAACAAATAATTGGCTGGAAATTCCATCACTGAGCAAATCCATAAACATCTCAGATTGGGGATATGGTATTGGTAGCCAAAGGAACCCTACAAAAAGAAAGAATAACACGGATTAACCATAGAACCCAGTGAACAAGAGTTCTTCATTAAGGCCTTCTGGGGCTGAACTCCTTAGATTATAAATCCATCGTGACTCTCTTCGGAGCAGCTCTTTTGTAAGATTTCCACCACGAATGTTGCCCAGAACTTGATCCACAACCAAGACCCGCATATTATGATATCTGCTAGCATGATACTCAAGAAAATGGTTTGCCACCGAAGAAATAGGCTTACCCTTTTCTCGATCTGTCTTTGCTTTATAAATATTAGAGACATGCTGCTGTAATCTACATCTTAATTCTTGGCCCGTTTGACCTACATAAATCTTTGGACAAGCGCAGATTAGAACATAGATAACATTCTTAGACCTGCAATTCGAATAATGCTTGAGCTTGATTTCTCCTGGGAAGACAGAGTCACTAAATCTGAGGCAACCATAAACGGGCAAATGGTACAATTCCCACAAGGGTAAGAACCAATTAAACAATGGCCTGAGCCAATTTTAAGTGTGGGTCTCTTGAAGTGACTGGTGGTCAGAAAATCCTTAAGATTTTTTGCTCTCTTGGCAACCATTTTAGGTTTGTCAGATAAAAACGGGTTTCAAGTTGGGTTCATTAAGTAAAATCCCCCAATGTTTAGCCAACACTTTATGAATCTCACGCCATTGGTTGTTATATGGTGTGATTAAATTGATAGTGCCAGCTGTATCCCGAGATTTAGGTTGTAAAAGGGATGACCTGTCGCCCACAAGTGAACTTTGGAAAGCTTTAGAAATAACCCTACGTGGATACCCCCTATCCATGAAGCAACGTGACAATTCTCTGGACTCCTTACGGAAATCTTGATCACTACTGCAATTACGCCTTACCCGCAGGAATTGTCCTTTCGGTATGTTGTTCCTTAGGTGACGGGGATGAAAACTTGAAAAGTGCAGAAGGCTGTTCGTCGCAGTGGATTTGCGGAAGAGCTTGGTCCATATCTCAGTGCCGATTTTCAAGTCCAAAAAATCGACTGATACGTCCGACACAGAAACTGTTAAGGAGATGTTCAAGTGATTACTATTAAGGAGATCCACAAAAGATAGACATTCTGCCTTTGAGCCGAGCCAGAGAACCAGAATGTCGTCGATATATCTGAAGCAACGAAAAATATTGTTTTGAAAAGCTTTCATTGGGCGCACCTGTGTCTCTTCCCACCACCCCAAAAAAAGGTTGGAATAAGAAGGAGCACAAGCGCGCCCCCATGGCAGTGCCAGAGATTTGCTTGTAAAAGGCCCGGTCAAAAGTGAAGTAACTATTGGAAAGCACAAAGTGCAATAAATCCAATAGAAAAGAATGATGTCGACGATCACCTGTAAAACGCTGGTTCAGGAAGTACGAGACTGCTTCGATTCCCAAAGTGTGCCCAATGCAGGTATATGGGGATTCCACATCCATCGTCACAAGGATAGTGTTCTGTGGTACCGATAAATCCTGGAGTTGTCGAATAAGATGGGAAGTATCTTGGACAAACGAACCTAAAGAAATCACAATGTATCAGGTGTTTCTTGTATATATAATGGTGACATGTGTGTACACTCCTAGCGCTTTATCCTCCCTTGAGAAAGCCACACAGGACGTGGCGATACGCGTGGAGTGTGCTTCCCCTCCATGGTATACCCCACAGGTTGCTGGTATCATTTTTGGGTAACTTTTCTGCCCAGCATTTCATCTCTAGATATGCAAAGAGTTCTTTTTGCCTTTTTCTACTTAGGGGTTATTGATTCCCCATTGACCAGTTTAACATTGTTAGCTGTCTTGATTAATTGGCATTTTTTTATATCCTCTACTTTGCATGGTGCTGTGTATAATGTACTGCCTTTTATTTGTAGGCCCTTTCTTTATCTTAGTATGGTTAGTGCTCACATATTAAGTGCTTCAGTTGTTTGTCCAGTAGCCTGCTACACCTATACCTACATCTACGTAATTAACATGAAATAGGGGTATTTCAAATGGGAGAGTCACTATGTTAGTATTGCATAACTGTGACATGCTTTTTGTGTGTTTTAAATGTTTTTATCTTGCAGTGTTGTGTACATGTAACCAATAAAATGTGTACTTTTTCTACGTTATTTTGTGCTGGAGTTCCCCTTTATGGATGTACCTCTTTCCTTTATACTTGCATAGTTTTCTCTTGTACATCCTTGGTGAACCCACAATATTCCCAGCTGTGCCCTCCGCCTCTTGCAATTTTTCCCCATGTTGTCATGCACCAACTGCGTCAAGGTCTGCATCTTGTCACGGAAGTGCATGACATAATTCACGATGGACACTTCTGTGGGGTTTGGCTCATCTTCCCAGGATTCTCTTATCAACCCAAGGGGTCCCCGGACTCACCTGCCATACAGGAGCTCGAAGGGGGAGAACCCGGTTGAGGGCTGCGGAACGTCTCTGTAAGCGAACAGCAGGTGTGGGAGGTTCCGCTCCCAGTCGCGCCCTTGGGTCTCAACCAGCATGCGGAGCATCTATTTGAGGGTACCGTTGAAGCGTTCACACAAACCATTAGTCTGTGGGTGATACGCACTCGATACCAGGTGCTTCACCTGCATTTTCTTACAGAGAGCCTCCATTAGGCGAGACATGAATTGGGTCCCTTGATTGGTAAGCATCTCCCTGGGAAATCCTACCCTTGAAAAGATGGTCACCAGTGCGTCAGCCACCTTATCTGCCCTGGTTGAAGACAGAGCCACTGCCTCTGGGTACCGGGTAGCGTAGTCTACCACGGTGAGAATGTATCACTTTCCAGAGCTGCTGGGGACGGCCAGCGGGCCTACAATGTCCACCGCGATTCTCTGGAAAGGCTCCTCTATTACCGGCAAAGGAATAAGGGGAGCCTTAAGAGCAGGCCCCGCCTTACCCACCTTTTGACAGGTGTCACAGGAGCGGCAGTATTGTGTTACATCTGTCCCCATCTAGGGCCAATAGAAGTGTTGAGACAGCCGTGCCTTTGTTTTGCTGATCCCCAAGTGTCCAGCGAGTGGAATCTCATGGGCAATCCGCAACAACTCAGTTCTAAACTGTAAGGGGACGACTAGCTGTCTTTCCCTCAACCACTCCTTTTTGGAATCTCCGGGTACTGTCTCCCAGTACCTTCCTCGTTCCCAGAACACCCTCTCCTTATCAGGCTCGGAGGTGGGCATCTCGGCGAGGTGTCTCAATTTATCCAGGCTGGCATCTGAGTGCAGAGCAGCCTGGAACTCCTTGCTGGAGGCTGCCAGAAGTGACGTCAGGGACCCTTCCTTTCTGGGACCCTCTGGAACCGGCTCTGGGTTCACCTCTGGTTCAGTCACTCCTGTAGCAGAAGAGGGTCCAGAAGGCAGTGCGCTACCTGCGATCTGGGCCCTCTGACTGCGTGTGACAGCGGCTATGTATGCTGTCTCCCTGGGGATTTCTACAGACCCACCAATCGGCGCTGCTATGGGCCCTACCTCCCCATCTACCCCAACACTCAAGGAGCAGTGCTACTTATGGGCCAGTTACCTTCCTTGGTGGCACTGGTCAGTTGCATGGCATTACCTTCCTCATGGTCCCCATGCACTTCCCCATTTCCCTGAGCACTGTTGCTTGCTCCTGCCAGGGGTTCCTCAGCCGTCTCACTCCGCAGAGTGACGGGACTGAGCTCTTCGGTACCTGTGGACACATCTACCGTTTCAAAGAAAGGGTTAACAGGTTCAGTCAGCACAGATACATCATCATCATCATCATCATTCCTAGGAAAAGAATGGTTATCAGGTTTCTTTGGTACATTTACATCACCATCAGCATCATTCCTGGGAAAAGAATGGTTGTTAGTTGCATCATTACTCATAACGTCATTAGCAGGTAACAAATTCAGTTTCCCATCATCATCATCAGGGTTAACGTTACCCTTATTATCAGGTTGGGGAGGATTGTCAGGGACGTAGTAGGCAACCATCCTCCCCAAGTCAGTCCCCAATAAAACATCAGTGGGCAGATTTTCAGACACTCCCACTTCCCTTACCCCGCTCCCAGCACCCCAATCAAGGAATACCCGGGCCACTGGCAAGGGACAGCGGGTACCCCCGATCCCGGTGACAGTCAGGGTTTCCCCCTCAACAAACTCTTCAGGGGTCGCCAGTCCAGGACGGATGAGGGTTCACTCAGCCCTGGTGTCCTTGAGGCAGGCCTCAAGGACACCAGGGCTGAGTGAACCCTCATCCGCTACAGGTAGCAAGACGGGCCCCCACCTGGACAGGTTGAATGTTGTTGTCAATCCTCCCAACCACACCTCCCACCAAAAGAACAGAGGCGTTGGGCCCAGAGGCCTTGGCTGGGGGGTTCTTTAGTTGTCGGCGATCTGCGCAGCTTTGTCCGCGTTCGTTGGTTCGTGGTCCAGGATGAACTGTCGAACCTCAGCTGGGCAGAGATGCAGGAACTGGTCTTTGATCATCAGGTCCCGTAGCTGCTCAAAGGAATCAATGGATGCACTGGTCAAAGTGGGTCCTGAGTCCTTGCACCACATCACTATAGCTATCGTGTGGGCCACGTTGGAGGTTCCGGAAATTCTTTCGGTATACCTCAGGTGTCAGCCGGTATTTGGCGATCAGAGCCTGCTTGATGGCATCATAGTCGTCGTCTTCTGACCGAAGAGAAGCAAACGCCTCCAGTGCTTTGCCTTTTAGCCCTGGGGTCAAGTACCTTGCCCATTGGTCTCTAGGCAGCTGGTACTGTCTGCAGGCTTTCTCAAAGGCTCGCAGAAACGTGTCCAAGTGCCCGTCCTTTTCCATCACGGGAAAATGCTCTGGCCGGGGTTTAGGAGTCTGGACGCTGCTGGGCTCACTGCTTCGGGCTGTGGGGGCATTCCACCCCCCGCTGGAGCACCTCCAGTTCATGGGCCCTCTGTGCCTGGCGCTCGGCTCTCTCAGCCTCTCTTTCGGCTCGCTGCTCCGCTCTCTCTCGCTCGGCTCACTGCTCCGCTCTCTCCCGAGCTTGCTGGATCAGCGGCAGATGTCCCTCGCAGTCTTCGGCAGGGAGTGCGTCCAAGGCCGCTTGCAGGTAGGGGTCCAGCATGCTCTGGTTGAATGTGGGGCCAGCGCTCAGGAGTTGAGCCTCTGCTGCAGCCCCATTGTCACTTGGGCCAACTTCTGCATCCGCTGGACCCTGGGTGTTGTCCAGCTGCACCAGAGCCGCAATCAATTGATCTCTGGTTTTGCTTGTGGCGTCAATGCCTCGGTACGTGCATACTGAAGCAAGGTTTTCCTTTTTCTGCTGTCTGTACTAGGGTTCTCCTTTTGCCGCCTTGGTTGCCAAATAAAAGATAGAAAAGAAAAACGAAGAGAAAGGGAGGGAATACTTGCAAGTACACAAAAATGTCTCAGGACTAGTAACCACTGAGTCTGTTCTCCAAAACCTATGATGCAGGATTCCCGCAGGAACCGTGCAGGCTTTTAGTGAGAGGAATGATTGCTCAAACCAAATCACTAATGCTCTAGGATTATCCCAACGCTGCCACCAGTATGTAACGAACAGCCCACCACTGCCACCAATATGTTAGGAACTGCGGACCGCTGCCGCCAAATTGTGACGGACAGCGGACCCTGTGCCACCAATAGGTCACGATCCCACCACTGACACGGGCTTGTCAGCGGACGGAGGGACGTGACGCACTGCCGGCACATGGCTATCACAGGCACAGTGGGGGCTTATCTTAGTTATCCCACCACCGGCATCACGTGACAAAATACAGCAAACTAATCTTGCTCTAAAATTTTACCACAGGGGGGTATTTTGGATGCCCTATCACTGCTAACAACCTTCCAAGAACTGCGGGGATTTATGTATATCCCACTTTCTCAGTTCCACTTTGGAACTCGCAGCTCTCCGGCGCCCCCTTACCCTCAGGTCAGTCAGGGAACTGCACCTAGGAAAATTAGTCGCCGGATGGGCTGCTTGTTGTGCACGGGCCACTAGACTACTGCAGTAAGGGAATTATCTATGCTGTGGCCGCAGCCCCTCATTCAGTATGTAAGACCCTTCCGTACTGTCAGCTAGCCTAGCCAGCCGTACACACCATGCTGCCACCAGCCATGCTTTACTTAATCAAAGAGTTAATTAAGAGGGTCCGTGGCAAACCCCTCAAATTAGTAGTGATTATCTAAAAAAGGCACATAGTTAGTTTCTTAGAGCATGGAGGCAAACTAATAGATTTTTATAATTTATTCCCAAAAGGGCAGTGATTATACAGATACAAGTTGCTATAAAGTTGAGACATAAAATATGTACAAATACAAATATAACATAAAGGGATTAAAAGACAGAAAGAAATTACACTTACAGTTGCATATTATTCTTTAGGCAACCCATGTGGCTTGGGGGAGGGGCCAGACGTCCCAAGACATCTGCACATCTTGTCAGCATGAAAACACAGCTCCAACTGACTGGAATTTGGTAGGGAATGCCTATAGCCTAGGGTCTGTGACCTCACAAAATGGGTGGTCTGGTGAGGTCCAACCTCCCTCTCTCCAAGTTAGGATTTGGCTACAAAACTTAGAATAACTATATCTAAACGAGAAAACCCCGTACCAACACACATAGGGCATCAGTTTGTGATTTACTGAATAGAATCCGAAGACACCAAGCATGGCATACTTAGGACACTCCGTTTGGGAGCAATCCATACCTCAGGTTCTGGAGAGATTAGGATTCTGCAAGAGCCACCGTAGGGAAGCTGGGTCCGCCCAGATCACAGAAATGTCAGTTTCATTTTTCTGTCATGACCGGAGCCTGCGCTAGGCTTCTTTTAATATCTCTCATTCATATGCTTGTCCCACATGGTTCAAACAAAGACATTCTTTTTCACTCAGCTTAAATAACATCCCTTGCAGGGGGAGGGGAGGGAAGAATTCCTCGGTGTGAGTTCAGATTTCACAGAGCTGCAAGCAGGGGGGCACTGGTCTGTGTGTGTAAGCTGTGGGCGAAAAGAGGAGGGGGGAAGGAGGATGCTGCAAGCTTGTGACAGGCTGCAATGTCCTCAGTAGAGTGAAATGGGAGATTTCTAGAAGGTACTAGAAACATCATACTTTACTTTAACATACAGATCTTACAGACATTTTACATTACAGGGCTCCTTCCAGGTGCCAGACTGCAGCCCATACAGTCTAGTTGGCTCACTACTGAAGGTGCTAGACTGTATGGGCTCCTTCCAGGTATATATTCTTGAAGATAGCAGACATTATGGGCTGCTGCCAGACCCTGACTGCAGCCCATACATGACATTAGAATGTATGTGCTCCTTCAAGGTATAAATTATTAAAGCCAGCCGAATATATGGGCTCCTTCCAGGTCCTAACTGCAGCCCATACAGTCTAGCTGGCTCACTACTGAAGATGCTAGACTGCATGGGCTCCTTCCAGGTCCTAACTGCAGCCCATACAGTCTAGCCGGCTCACGACTGAAGATGCTAGACTGTATGGGCTCCTTCCAGGTATATATTCTTGAAGATAGCAGACATTATGGGCTGCTGCCTGGCCCTGACTGCAGCCCATACATGACACGAGAATGTATGTGCTTCTTCAAGGTATAAATTATTAAAGCCAGCCGAATATATGGGCTCCTTCCAGGTCCTAACTGCAGCCCATACAGTCTAGCCGGCTCACTACTGAAGATGCTAGACTGTACGGGCTCCTGTCAGGTATATATTATTGTAGATATAGACTGCACGGGCTCCTGTCAGGTATATATTATTGTAGATATAGACTATGGGCTCCATCCAGGTATATATTATTGTAGATACAGACTGTACGTGCTCCTGTCAGGTATATATTATTGTTGATACAGACTGTATGGGCTCCTGTCAGGTATATATTATTGTAGATACAGACTGTATGGGCTCCTGTCAGGTATATATTATTGTAGATATAGACTATGGGCTCCATCCAGGTATATATTATTGTAGATACAGACTGTACGTGCTCCTGTCAGGTATATATTATTGTTGATACAGACTGTATGGGCTCCGGTCAGGTATATATTATTGTAGATACAGACTGTATGGGCTCCTGTCAGGTATATATTACTGTAGATATAAACACTATGGGCTCCTGTCAGGTATATATTATTGTAGATACAAACTGTACGGGCTCCTGTCAGGTATATATTATTGTAGATACAGACTGTACGGGATCCTGTCAGGTATATATTATTGTAGATATAGACTGTATGGGCTCCTGTCAGGTATATATTATTGTAGATATAGACTGTAAGGGGTCCTGTCAGGTATATATTATTATACAGACTGTACGGGCTCCTGTCAGGTATATATTATTGTAGATACAGACTGTACGGGCTCCTGTCAGGTATATATTATTGTAGAGATATACTGTACAGGCTGCTGTCAGGTATATATTATTGTAGATACAGACTGTATGGGCTCCTGTCAGGTATATATTATTGTAGATATAGACTGAACGGGCTCCTGTCAGGTATATATTATTGTAGATATAGACTGTATGGGCTAGGGTCAGGTATATTTTATTGTAGATACAGACTGTACGGGCTCCTGTCAGGTATATATTATTGTAGATACAGACTGTATGGCTCCTGTCAGGTGTATATTATTGTAGATATAGACTGTATGAGCTCCTATCAGGTATATATTATTGTAGATATGGACGGTATGGGCTCCTATCAGGTATATATTATTGTAGATATGGACTGTACGAGCTCCTGTCAGGTATATATTATTGTAGATATAGACTGTACAGGCTCCTGTCAGGTATATATTACAGGTATATAATCTGTTTTTTTTCCTTAGCATGGTTTGGGAGACCCCACCCCTCTCTTGTGTGATGTGCACATAAGAGCTGTCTCAGACCACAAGCCCATACTAGGGAGCAGCCTGTTTGAATCCTGTTCATATTAGACACTGTTCACATGTTCAGGTTTTTAATACATTAGATAGGGACTGCTTCGATAGGGGTTGCCTTGATGTGGTGGAGCAGCTTGGTGTACATTTTTTTGCGCAAAAAAGTATCAACTAAATACCCTGTATTTGTTATCCAGCACTTGCTGATTACTGCCATTTTTTATTGCAGAGTATTTTTGCAAATCTGTCATTCTGTGTTTTCTTGTTGTATCTCAGTTAGTGGGTGGTGTGAGCATTGTCTGATCGACGTGTTCACATTTGTGCATGTCACATGTGTGTTTTTAATATATTACTGTAGATATAGACTGTATGGGCTCCTGTCACGTATATATTATAGTAGATATAGACTGTATGGGCTCCTGTCTGGTATATATTACTGTAGATACAGACTGTACGGGCTCCTGTCAGGTATATATTATTGAAGATATAGACTGTACGGGCTCCTGTCAGTATATATTGTTATGGAAATATATATGTATATGTATTTCATCTAGATCGCACTTGCCTGCTATAGGCTATATACTTATGTACTCTTATATACTGCTATATACTCATATACACCCTATATGAGCACAGATACATATTCAGTTTGAACCTCGTAACTAGTTGGTGGAAATGACCTGCTACCCAGTCTGGGGAGCTGATGTTAACTCATGATAGCATTGTCTTGTGACATTTGTCCCAGACATACAGAAGAGGAAGTTAGGCCAGATGGTCCAAGCTGATATTGTCTTGCTGACATTGTAACACAAGGGGCAGTATATCATCTGATGCTTAAGTCACCTTAGGTCGGACACCCATATATGTTCATGTATTTAAACTGACCAATTAGATAAGAAGTTCAGCCTTTATGTTAATGAGTATCCACTCCTTTGTACGAACTGATAAAACCAAGTATATTCAATAAACTTTCAGAGTTTTGCTGGAAAGGATTGCTGCTAACTAGATTTGGCATCTTTCTTTCCTTGAGCACTCAATAAGACTGTCTAATTAGGACAGGCCACAGCACGCACAAGGGTATATCTACCTAATCAATCAAATTTCCATAACAATTTTGGCACCCCAGATGCGGGGCTGTGGACGAAAACGCACGGGGATCCTGCTGACCGGAGAGGACAGAGGTGCTGGCCAAGGCCTTGGCTCATGGGAACGGAGATTTGCGCAACTCCATAAGTAAGGTAAGAAAATCTAGTTATCTTACCTGAATGTTCCCTGTGCCCAGTCCGGGTCAGCAACTCTAGCCGGTCAGTGTGGTCACCAAACCCAGGTAGTGTAAAAAAGTCCACGCTCTTATCCAAACCCTGGGATGAGCAAAGTGTCTGCTGTGGTCCTGTGTTGTATCTGGATCTGGGAGAGAGCTGGTGGAAACACGGTGACTGATTTGTGCTTGTGGCTGCTGGAAAACTGATAACAGGGGAGTTTGACTCGCTCAGATAGATCCTCACAAATACACCTGGACACGGGGAGGACAGGAGAAGCCTTGCCCAGGGACAGGTGGTGGGGTCTTACAGAGTTATCACAAGGCGAATCTCACATCAAGCTATCACAACAAACACCCGTGCATAGGAAGGGACAACAGCGCCCACGCCAGGCACACAGTGGTGTTAGCTTAGGGGAGATATTGCAAGCCACACCATTTGACAAATTGCCTCCAACACACCTGGTCACAGGGAAGGACAGGAGAAGCTGGCCCAGGTATCAGGTGGTGGCAATTTCGTGGGATTTATCACATTCCTGTTACGGACGAGCCAGGCAGGACGTCCGATACAGCGTGGTAAACATTCCCGGGTCACCGAGCACAGTGCACCGAGTGTGGTTGGCAGTTATCGGTTACCAGCAGCTGTTTGACATACAAGTCACAAAACAAGGGCTTCGATCTCTCCCCGGACGTCTATATGTGCATCAACCTATTTTTTCACTGCAGTTTTCCACAAAGATCTGGAGCAGAAAAAGTTTTTTTTTTTTTGTACACTTCCTCCTTTTGCCTACAGGGTGTGCCCCTGAGATATACATATTTTTCATATTGTCATATTTTGTACTCTGCTTCTCCCTATTTTATGTTTTATTTAGCATTTTTGGTGGAGATTTTTATTCTTGTTACTATAATGTGAGAATTTTCGGGAAAGCTGGGTCTTGTTGAGTATATCACTGTATTCACAGTCTGCTTTTTGGTTTCCATTGTCTCAGAGGATTTCACTGAGACGCAGGCATAGAAAGAGGAAGTTGGGTGCCTGCATTCTACATTAACACTTTTTATTGTTGGAAGTGTACTTGTATTGATCTTTAATTTTTTCGGAGTGGTTTTTAAGTTTTATCAACGTTTTGATTTTTCTTTTTAAAAATCTTTTACTCCCTGATCATTTTTCCCTTTTTCTTTTGTTTTTTTTTCTCCATTTTTAAGTTTTGTTATGAGTCTTTTTGGTTTTCACTACTCATAGAGATTTTTCCTTTTATTTTGTTAGAAAGAGAAAGAAAATCATTTTTCCCTTTTTATCTCATTTAGTTTTCTTCCACCTTTTTGTGACATTTTATCAGGTTTGGTTTTCACTTCTTTCTTTCAGTTTTTTTTGTTAAAAAGAGAATTTTTACCTGCTTTTGCTTATTCCTGTGTTCTCATGTCAATTTTGATTTTCCATTTTGTTTCCACTGCTTTTGAAGTTTTTACTAAATATTTTTGTTTTGTTTTTCCTTCCTTTTTAAGCAAGTTAAAAGGGGTTGCAAAGTTTTTAAAGTTTTGATCACTTTTTTCCGTTTTTAAAACAGACAGTATGTGGTTTTGCAAGAACAGTTTTCTTCAAAGCTGTAGCATGGTTTAATGTATTGAAAGGAAAAAAGGGAAGTAGCTAGTGAAGCTGAATTGCCGTCTGCATTTCTTAAAGTGACAGCGGATTTTACAGCGTAGAAGGTGCTAACAGATTGTGTGAATAGGAAAGGATTATTTTTTACGTGTACAAAAAGTGATTTCAGTGGCATTCTAATCTGTGCCATCTGAGAGGGACCACAGGTCTAAGAATGCCTTCTGTGATGACAGAAGGGGGGAAGCAGGTCGCTCCCCCCACCATCTTCTCTCTCCCTCCTCTTCCCTCCTCCCATCCCTCTCACTTCTCTCCTCCCTCTATCTCCGCTATTCTCACTCCCACCTCCACTCTCTCATCTGTTTCTCCTCCTATACCTCATCCTCCCTCACCATCTCTCTCTCTCCCTCCTCTATCTTCTTCATCTCCACCTATCTCTCCCATCTCTCCTCCCTCCACCTTCCTCACCAACACCCATCTCTCCTCCCTCTCATCTTCACTCTCTCCCCCTCTTTTGTCTACTCCCCACTCTCCTCCTATTCCAAATTTCTCCTCCACCCTCCCCTGCTTCTCTCTCTCTCCCCCCCCCACCCACCTTTCAGTTCATCGTTACCAGCTGGCCCAGTGTCAGATCCAATGAGGTGTCCCTATTTCCACAGGGCACCCTCTCTAAAAAGACAGCTATGACACCGGGAGAAGAAAGTGAATCACTCCCCACACATAACAACACAGCTGCCCTCCTGATACAACAGCTAGCAGAAGGGAGGTGTGGGTCATCAGAGACTGCACCTATTAAGTTTGAGACTGAAGTTCCTATGTGCCAGATGGAGCTACAGTCTCAGAGGGGGGGGGGGGGGAGTGCTGCCCACACACAAGACAATCACACAATGGCACGTTTCCTCCTCTGATGAATATAAAGAGGAGATTATGCTGCATAGTACTAGGGGAAACTCAGACACCAAGTAGGCAGGGGCAGATAGAGCCAGAACTCTTACACTATGTGCCCTGCACCCCTAGTCAGGTGTTCAGTATTCTAAGAATTCTGCCAGACCCAGATATGGACCCCATGCCATTTTACCGAAGAATGCAGCAGAGCCAGCAGACATATGCTGCAACATGGAGTGATCTCTGGTCCATAATGGAGATAAAAGCAGGTGAAACATTCTGGCCAATCATGAAGGAACACTTCAAGCTTCCATCAGAATTAGATGTGCATTCCTGGGAATCAGGATCAAAGCTAATTGAACAGCTCAGAGAGTGGGCCAAAGCTAGACATGCACTCAGCCTGCATAACATGAGCCAAGCCGAGACAGAGTCTGTAGACGAGTTTCATGGCAGAGTGAGGCAAGTATTCCAAATTTTAGGCTTCACTATTCATGAACAGATACACGGACAAATGTTGGCACAGGCCTTTGTGCATGGACTAAGAGAACCAATCAAGAAACTACTGATAGTGGCCAGGCCTGAGTACAGGTCAATAGCAGTAGATGTCCTGCTCGCAGTAGCCAGAAGAATTGAGTCCCTCCTAGGAGTGCGGAGGACAGTCCCTCCTATGGTGGCCACTGACGAGGAGGAGCAACCACCCTGCAGGGACAGGAGACCTGTCAGGTGTTTCAACTGTGGCAACCTTGGCCATTTCCGGAACCAGTGCACAGCACCCCGGCAACCCAGGTCATCGCGCAGAGGAATAGGCCAAGAAAGAAACACAGAAGACAGTGACGAACCCTGTCCATAGGACAGAGGCAAACCAGGTCCGCCAGACGTCACGCCCCTGACATGTGAAACCCCGTCAGCGGACCCAATACCTCAAATCACTGGGGGCTGTCATATCTTTCCTTGTGGACACTGGTGAAGTCAGAAGTGAAAATCCCCGACCCCACCAGTCTATCAGAGCACTCTGTGTCTTGTATGGGGGCTGAAGGTCAAGACAGACGTTCCCCATCTTGCAGGCCCCTGAGCATGTGGACACAGCCAGGACACTCCATCCTGTTACAGTTTATGGTGGAGACCTGCCCACCACACCTGATGAGAGCAGACCTACTGCAGGAACTGAAGGTGACCAAAGTGTCCCATGAAGATGTGACCTTGACCTCTTCTCCACCCCAGACCCAAGAAGAATCAATCATGCCCATGCTGGTGGCCCTACAAGAGCCTCGCTCGAACAACTGGTGCAAGCCTAACCAAGGAGGTGCTGTATATAACACCCGGAAGCCTATGGCCCAAGGGAGACTTCAAGTTGCGCCAGTGCGGGTGTCACCCAAGTCTGGAACCCGAGACACTCAGAAGGCCCAGTGTCTGCTGCTCATCACCCAGAGCTAAACTGCCTCTGACCAACTGGAGGTCTAAGTGGAACTGCTGTTCAAGAAACAGCCTAAGAACTTTGGCATGGGCCAGGAAAACTCC
This sequence comes from Dendrobates tinctorius, assembly GCF_039654945.1. NCBI lineage: Eukaryota > Metazoa > Chordata > Amphibia > Anura > Dendrobatidae > Dendrobates > Dendrobates tinctorius. The sequence goes on along the minus strand of NW_027361760.1, from coordinate 10,076,319 downwards.
CAACCCAGAGGGACCATACCCGCTTCGTGAAATGGCTGCACTGCTTCTGGCTCCAGCGCCAGAGGATCATCTTGGACAAGATTCTGAAGGTGCTCCCTGAAGTTAATCCAGGCCCTGGACCAGAAGACAGCCACTCAGCCCCCCAAACTGATTAACAAATGCAGACCTGAGATCAAGCTGCGAGAAAGGAACTGCTGCTGGGTGGTAAAGAAGACGCCTCAGCAAAAAGACCCCCTGTGAGAGCAGGGTCCTCTGATGAAGAGGACCCAAGTATAACGGCTTGTTTTCCTGCCGACCCTGTGCCAGAAGATGGGAGTCACTCATGGCACTGTGAAGAGCAAGGCCAGATTCAGCCACCTCACCCACGGGAATAATCATGCAGTCCCAGCTTTTCTCAATCAAGAAGAAGACTGTGAAAGGAGAACCAGACTGGATTGAATGGTTCATAACATGAGGGCTGTGAGCGAAGCAACCATGTTTGAAACCCCAGTTGTGCCAGATCTACACACTCTGCTGACAAACGTGCCAGCCACAACAACGGTGCTCACGAAAATGGATCTGCCCGAAGCTCCCCTCAATGTTCCCCCTCACCTGGACGACCAGTTCCTGAGAACGCACAAGGGGAGGTGCAGAATAAATGGACAGTGATGCCCAAGAGGGCTCAGAACAGCTTTTCACAGCTCGCCAGAGCATTGTCCTCCATCCCCGTCAACTGGATTGCGGAGCATGCAGAAGTCATCGACACCGCTACCTGCACAGCGCTTTCCATGTCTCCTCTACTCTGCCTGGTGGAGGAGCAACGTAAGTTCTGCAAAAACAGAGTCCAGTGGTGTCAAAAGCAAGGTCCTGAAGACACTGTATCGCCCACTAGACGAAACACTTGACAGATGACCGGTGGACCGCGGAGGAGAAGATGGCTCCCTCAACAACTCCGAAGATGCAGGCCTTCCTTGGTCTAGTCTCGTACTGCAGAACTTGGTCCCCTGGTGCTCCCGGCTTAATGAAGCCTCTGTACAATTGCATCAACGCATTGCAGCCTTCGTCTCGTACAGGAAACTGAAAGACTTCATAGTGCCTGCGCCAGCTCTAGGCCTCCCTGACGAGAAGCCATCCCGTCTTTGACAAACAGAAAAGGAAGGACAAAGATGGAGAAGGTCATGCTACTGGACAGTCCTAAAACAGACCCCGCGGAGGAAAATCAGAGTCCTCTAGACTACCTCTCAGCCAGCCAGGATCCAGTTGCAAGGGGGGGGGCCTCCTGCATGAAAACAATATCTGCAGGACATGCCCTCCTGACAAGGCTTCTCTCCACCACTCTTCAGTGCTCTCAGCCGTTACCTGTCTCTACTTCCACTCCCAAGGGGGGATGCGGATACAGACCCTCAGATGAAAAAATCTGCAAGATACCGTAGATGGCTCCAGTTTTGCAAATGATGAAGGAAGGTTCCACACAGGCTGTGCAGTGACCAGCAATCAAGACATCCTATGGTCCAGAAGTTTGTCAGCCAAAGAGCCCAAGAAGCAGAACTAAGAGCTGACGAAAGGCCTGCCAGATTGCGAAGAACAAAACTTCCAGGTACTCGCATGGCATAGCACCCGACTTCGGACCCATCTGGGCTGCAAGAGATTTCATCACAGCAAGCGGGTCGACCGTGAAGCACCATGGAGTCATCAGATACCTGCTGGATGCTCTTCAACCACTAAATGTGGTGGCAGTGTTGAAGGTCGAGGCACACGGAAAATTGAACACAGTAGAGACACGTGGCATCAACATGGCAGACGTGGCAGCCAAAGAAGCAGCCAGAGGAAGACAATATGGAAAATGGGAGAGGTCGTAGAGCCGGACGGCGACTACATGACGACTGAAGACGAGAAAACCTGACAAAATGACTTCCCGAAACCTGTACAAGAAGTAGCAGGATCACACTCAGAAGGAGGAGAAGGAAAGCTGGATGCTGTAGGGCAAAAGCACTGGGCTCCAAGAAACCTGTCTACCTCAAAATGTCTATCTCAAGACAGACCCAGTCTACCTCAAAGTGTGGACCCTACAATGGGCACATGGCCCCCGCACAGAATTAAAAACACAGGATGAATGACCTGATTAGACTGGACTCTCACCTTAACAGCCAAAATTCCCAGCAGCTGCCTGGCCTCCTACAAATCCAACATCGGACAAGCGGGAAAAGTTCCCCCACGCCATCTGGCCTGAAGACTTCCCAGTAAGGAACCAGTTGGCGAAGACTACTGCAAAGAAGCTACTCTCAAAAATAGTGTGCAGGGTTCCAGAAGCGATAGCAAGTGATCAGGGACCCACATACACAGCAAACCTGACACAAGAGACCTGATCAGCAGTAGGGTTAGATATAGGCCTAACACTTCCCACACCATAGACTAGGTGGGACACTTAAGAGCAGCATGCTAAAAATTTGCCCAAGGCACAGACAAACCCTGGCATTAGACACTCCCATAGGCTCGGAAAAAGCTGTCACCAATATGAAACTTTGGGTCAAAAACCCAATGTAGGGGTATTCTTTACTTAGCAGTTGACTGTGCAAATTGATACTTTGTTTGCATGTGTAATTGAATTTATAAAAAATTTTGCTAATGTCCATTCTCGTTTTCTCCTTCATTGCCAGGTCCAGATTCGGTGCCTGGTATGCACGCCCTGAAGTCAGGAGACTGTTGAGTGTTGGTGGAAAAAGTCCGTAAAGAGAAGCACTCAAGCCCAGATTCGATGGGCCTTCTCCAAGTGCTGACGTCACCAAAACTCCCACCTGGATCCACGCATCGCATTGCAGGAAAACCCTCATACCAGAAGATACACCTGAGCTGGAATGATGCTGTGGATAACCTACCTGACTGAATAAATTACCTACCTGATAGAGAATACACACGCACTGATTGCATAGACTGCTAACTAAGAGACTATGATCACATTGCACCAAACCCCCGTTAGGGACAGATCTCCTGACCGCCCATTTGTGAAAAGTCTGTACAGAGGAGGATGTATGCGCTTGGCATATGTCAGTCCACTGGCAGCATAAAAGAGTTACAGCGCTTTGGGCCAGGAGCAGGATTTTAGGGCAAGTGATATCTAAGGGGGGATTGTTATGGAAATATATATGTATTTCATCTAGATCTCACTTGCCTGCTATAGGCTATATACTTATGTACTCTTATATACTGCTATATACTCATATACACCCTATATGAGCACAGATACATATTCACAGTTTGAACCTCATAACTAGTTGGCGGAAATTACCTGCTACCCAGTCTGGGGAGCTGATGTTAACTCATGATAGCATTGTCTTGTGACATTTGTCCCAGACATACAGAAGAGGAAGTTATTTATTATTGTAAATACAGACTGTATGGGCTCCTGTCAGGTATATATTATTGTAGATATAGACTGTATGGGCTCCTGTCAGGTATATATTATTGTAGATATAGACTGTATGGCTCCTGTCAGGTATATATTACTGTAGATACAGACTGTACGGGCTCCTGTCAGGTATATATTATTATAGATACAGACTGTACGGGCTCCTGTCAGGTATATATTATTGTAGATATAGACTGTATGGGCTCCTGTCAGGTATATATTACTGTAGATATAGACTGTACAGGCTCCTGTCAGGTATATATTACTGTAGATACAGACTGTACGGGCTCCTGTCAGGTATATATTATTATAGATACAGACTGTACGGGCTCCTGTCAGTTATATATTATAGATAAAAAATGTATAGTCACTGCACATGCTGATTGTACTTAATGTGAAGTAAATTTATTGCTTGACAGTGAGGAAGCGACATCAAACGACGTTTCGGCCACATCGGCCTTTATCACAAAGTCGCTGTAATAAAATACATACATAAAAATATCAAAAAATTGTAAACTTTATACAAAATATATACACATAGTATCCAGAGAGCATGGAATATAAGCACTAGAATTATTTAGAAAGATGTGGAGACATCAAACACGTGAAACTGAGAGATAACGCGGTAGATAAGAAACATGAAGGAACGTGGTCATACCCTTTTCAATTGAATGTAGGGTCTGTTTTCACCAAATCGATAGTGTCACTGCTAGGCATAAATGAGTTGATAGCATATTCTGTAAGTAGGGATAGATGAACATATCGTTAGGGTGACATAAATAAAGAAAAAAAGACAAAAATAAAAATAAAAAATGAAAAATAAAAAATAGGAATAAAAAAAAAATAAAGAGTAAAGAATGAAGATAGATCAAGTACTGAACTGGGTGTCTGGAGGACAGATGGATAAAACAGATTAACCAGCATAAGTGGCGTAGCTAGTTGTATACAAAAAAGACAGTGAGGGACTGTAAAAATATGCCCAGGTATCTAGCTGTCCAGACAAAAGCTGTATTCTATTTAGGGAAAACAAAGAAATATACCAAAGTTGCCGCTAAATCCTGTTCCTTGAAGAGGTGGTGGACTGGTAAATATGCCACTGCTAAACAAAGAAAAAGGGGGTACATTAGAGATGTGGCAGGATTGGTGGTCCTGGATTGGGACCATACAAAAGTTGGTGATGCAGCGGTGGTCCTGGGTAGGGACCATGGTAAGGTTGGTGGTACAGCAGTGGTCCCAATGGGACAGTACTTACTATTATTGGTGGCTCAGTGGAGTGTGAAGTCTGCACAATGGTGCCAGAGCAGTGAGTGAGCGCTGGATCACAGGCTGTGCTTTTTATCCTGTCTGGTCCGGTCATGTGACCGGAAGTGACATCAGACGCCGGGGCGTGTGCATTGGAGCACGGCCGTAGTGTCTCACATTGATCCCCACCAAAAAGATGGCGCTGGCTGTTCACACATGCGCAGTAGAGCGCAATCAAAGAAAACCTAATGAGGCCATGCAGAGACTGCTGTAGCTCTGAGTGGGACACACGCATCAGGGGGGGAGGTGCAGTGTGCTATATATAAAGAGACTGGGCAATTAACATATGGAAACAAATATAAACGAACAGTATTATTGCAAATCATACATGTAAATATACAGCATTTGAATTGCGTAGGAGTCCAAACTTAAACAAACATAAAAAATAAAAGAAATGAAAAGAGTGATGTCAGACCTAGGGGAGAGAATGGAGAAGGTTATGAACTCAAATCAAATGAATTATGAAGATTAGAAAAAAGGAAAAATAAAGAAGGAAAAATAATAAAGGGAAAAATAAAGATATAAAATGAGAATAGTAGAAAATAAAAAATAAAAATAAAAAATAAAAAAATAAAAAATAAAGAGAAAAAGGAACAAGGGGGGGAAAAAAAAGAAAAAAAGAAAAAAAGAAAAGAAAAAAAGGAAAAAAAAGGGGGGGAAAAAAAAGCCTGCAAGGAACAAAATATAAGGGGAAAAAAATTGTTTTTGAAAAGTAAATAAAAAGACCAAATTTGTAAAGAAAAGGTGAAAATAAATTGTACGGCAAAATGCCTTCAAACAGAGGAAGGGAAAAAAAAGGGGGGAGGGGGGGGTTGTGGAAAACTTTTTTGCAAACTTGAAAAAGAAAAAACAAACAAAAAAGAAAAAAGAAAAAACAAAAACACATTATGTTTCATTATCTTACCGCTTGGGTTAGATGTAAAAAGGGGAGAATCAAGAAGGCAACCAATCAATGGGTCTAGGGAAAGAGGAAGAGAAAAAAAGGAATTTTTATAAAAATTATTAGATTAGCCAATCGATTTCTCGATTGAGACCCCTCGGATGTAAGGTGTCTAGTGTGTAGATCCAGAATGTCTCCCGTTGCTTTAAAAGGCGAACATGGTTCCCACCTCTTTTGGGTCTAGGGACTTTTTCAATAATTTGGAACCGTAGTTGTGATACGTTGTGTCGGGCTTCCTTGAAATGGGCAGGAAGTGGGAGCCATGTTTTCCCACATCTAATCGTAGACTTGTGACTGGATATTCTGTCCCTGATTGCCTGGGTGGTTTCACCCACGTACAATAAACCACATGGACATTTGATGATGTAAACAACGAAGTTAGTTTCACAAGTGAAGTAATCCCTAATTGGATAGGATTTGCCAGAACGTGGGTGGACTATCTCACTGCCTTTGATGATATTGGAACAGCTCATGCAGTTTAGGCAAGGGAATGTACCAGTTCTCTTTTGTCCTGTTAGAGTATGTGTATTGATGTGACTGGAGGTACCCAGGTCAGCCCGGACAAGCTTGTCCTTAAGATTTTGAGGTCTCCTCAGGCACATCAATGGTGGGGATTTAAAGAGGTTAATCCCAGGATAGGATCTGGTCAATAGAGGCCAATGTTTGTGGATGAGATTATGTATTCTTTGCATGGACGGGTGGTGACCATGGACGAATGGGAGTCTGGGTGGTTTGATTGTTGTGGTTCTGGTGGTGTCGGGGTCAATCCGTGCTTTAGTCATCTCAGAAGCCAGAAGTGTAGATGGATAATGCCTAGATTCAAATCTATCAGACATTTCTTGTAATCTGAGGTCTCTAGTCGAAGGATCTGATACAATCCTGGTAATCCTTTTAAACTGTGATCTTGGGAGACTATTACGGGTGGACCTTGGATGACAACTGTCATACAGAAGGAGATTATTGCAATCGGTGGGTTTAGTGTAAAGATCGGATGACAGTGTTCCTTGTGCATCTTTTTTGACCCTAGTATCCAAAAAACTGATTGATTCCAGGTTGTGGGACATTGTAAATTTCAGCTCATGCCTGGCATTGTTGATGGTATCATAGAATTTAGAAAGGCTAGTTGAGTCCCCACCCCATATGCAAAAAATATCATCAATGTAGCGAAGCCACACTGTGGCAAATTCCTGGAAAAGTGGATTGGGGTAAATGTAGTCTCGTTCAAACTTATCCATGTAAAGATTTGCGTACGCGGGGGCTACATTAGAGCCCATCGCGGTGCCGCATGTCTGGATGAAAAAATCATCCTGGAATCGGAAGAAGTTTTCCCGTAAGACTATATTTAGAAGGTCCAAACACAAAGCCTGTGTGTCCGGTGCAGTATTAGCTTCCATGAGAGTTAGTCTGACTGCCTCTATACCTTTATCATGTGTTATTGATGTGTATAGACTGTTGACATCAAAGGTGCAGAGAATGCTGCTGGGTGAAATGGAATTAATGGAACGAATCTTATTCAGGAAATCGCTTGTGTCCAAAATAAAAGATTTAGTGGTGTGAGTAAATGGAGTTAATATTTTCTCTAGAAAATGGATAAAGGATTGAGGATGGAGTCCGTGGAAGCTACTATTGGACGTCCAGGAGGGTTGTGTAGGTTTTTGTGGATTTTGGGGAGGGTGTAGAGTACCGGGGTTATGGGATGTTGGTTTGTCAGAAATGTTCTAGTCTTTGCATCTATGGTCTTAAGCTGCATATGTTTGTCAAGAATTTGGTCTATTTTCCTACGTATTTGGAATGTCGGGTCAGTATGAACTTTCCTGTATGTGTTGGTATCAGAGAGTTGTCTCTGAATTTCGGTCACGTATTGATTCTTGTTCATGACAACGATTGCTCCTCCTTTGTCTGCCGGTTTTATAATGATGTTTGGATTGTCCCTCAAGGATGAGATAGCTTGTTTTTCAACAGGTGATAAATTATGGCGGACGGGAAGTAGGCCCAATCGTTGGTCATGGATGGTCTGTTTAATATCCCTGTCAAGAAGGTCTATAGAAGTCTCAACTGCATGATTGGTTTTGGGAGGCATAAAGCTACTTGGGTTGTGTAGTCCTAAGGTGTCAATTGTAATCGAGGGGCTAATGACCCAATTGGAATCTGGAGCTATGCTGTTGGCTACCCTTGTTGAAGAATCGTCAAAATGTACCTTTAATCTAATGTTGCGGTAAAATTGTTGTAGGTCTTTCTCTAATTGGAAAGCATCCTATCTTGGTGTTGGACAGAATGAGAGTCCTAGGTTTAGCACTTTAAATTCTAAAGGAGAAAGGGAGTAATCAGAGATATTTACAATTAAGTTTGGACTCCTACCTGTTGCGACCGAAGAGTCATCTGGCGATTTTGTTCCCCTCCTCCTCGACCGCCTTGTTGGCGTGCGTTTTGACCTAAAAAAGGAACTCTGGAAAGAGAGGTGCTGCCAGTGTCGCTCCCGGATCCTGGTGAAGAACCGCCAACTGGAGAGGATCCCCCGGAGGCTGTGTATCCCCCTTGGTGGCGGCGGGGTCTGGAACGGTAGTGTCTTGGTGCTGGATCTTCCCATCTGTACACTCTGTTATTCAGGTAGTCTTCTGTGTCACGTTGAAATTTAGACCTCTTCCATTCTAGAGTTTTTCGATGTGTTAATAAAACAGTATCAACTTTATTTTTGAGAGTACTAAACTCAGTATTACTCAAAGTTGAAGTTAATTGGGTCTCTATAGTAGAGATTTTTGCTTCGGCATCAGTTATGGCTTCTTGAAGGTATTCAATTGTTAATAGAATTATATCGAATGAGCATTTATTCAGAATTCTCTGAAAAGTGGCACAGTACTTAGCGTTGTCAGAGAAAAGAGTAGGTCTCAAGTGGCTACGAAGCCCGCGGGGTATCTTCCCTTGTTGATGGTATTCGCCCAACGTGGCGCAGTGTAGATCATAAGCTATGAGTCTTTTCTTTTCTTTCTCCCAGTCTCTCGTCTTGATGTCCCTACTGGGAACGTGAAGAAAATCTGAGCCAGATCTGATTTTAGATAAAATTGTTGATCCTAGTGCATCGTCGTACATAAATGTTTCAGACGTCATGGATACTGGGTCGGTGCTAATAACCAAAGAAAACTGATACTAGGTAATACAGATGGTTAGCACTCGGCCAGAGGGTTCGAGTTCGCGGTGCCAGTGAGAAGGAACGGATAGTCCCAGAATCGCATAAACAATGTATAGTCACTGCACACGCTGATTGTACTTAATGTGAAGTAAATTTATTGCTTGACAGTGAGGAAGCGACATCAAACGACGTTTCGGCCACATCGGCCTTTATCACAAAGTCGCTGTAATAAAATACATACATAAAAATATCAAAAAATTGTAAACTTTATACAAAATATATACACATAGTATCCAGAGAGCATGGAATATAAGCACTAGAATTATTTAGAAAGATGTGGAGACATCAAACACGTGAAACTGAGAGATAACGCGGTAGATAAGAAACATGAAGGAGCGTGGTCATACCCTTTTCAATTGAATGTAGGGTCTGTTTTCACCAAATCGATAGTGTCACTGCTAGGCATAAATGAGTTGATAGCATATTCTGTAAGTAGGGATAGATGAACATATCGTTAGGGTGACATAAATAAAGAAAAAAAGACAAAAATAAAAATAAAAAATGAAAAATAAAAAATAGGAATAAAAAAAATAAAAATAAAAAAATAAAGAGTAAAGAATGAAGATAGATCAAGTACTGAACTTGGTGTCTGGAGGACAGATGGATAAAACAGATTAACCAGCATAAGTGGCGTAGCTAGTTGTATACAAAAAAGACAGTGAGGGACTGTAAAAATATGCCCAGGTATCTAGCTGTCCAGACAAAAGCTGTATTCTATTTAGGGAAAACAAAGAAATATACCAAAGTTGCCGCTAAATCCTGTTCCTTGAAGAGGTGGTGGACTGGTAAATATGCCACTGCTAAACAAAGAAAAAGGGGGTACATTAGAGATGTGGCAGGATTGGTGGTCCTGGATTGGGACCATACAAAAGTTGGTGATGCAGCGGTGGTCCTGGGTAGGGACCATGGTAAGGTTGGTGGTACAGCAGTGGTCCCAATGGGACAGTACTTACTATTATTGGTGGCTCAGTGGAGTGTGAAGTCTGCACAATGGTGCCAGAGCAGTGAGTGAGCGCTGGATCACAGGCTGTGCTTTTTATCCTGTCTGGTCCGGTCATGTGACCGGAAGTGACATCAGACGCCGGGGCGTGTGCATTGGAGCACGGCCGTAGTGTCTCACATTGATCCCCACCAAAAAGATGGCGCTGGCTGTTCACACATGCGCAGTAGAGCGCAATCAAAGAAAACCTAATGAGGCCATGCAGAGACTGCTGTAGCTCTGAGTGGGACACACGCATCAGGGGGGGAGGTGCAGTGTGCTATATATAAAGAGACTGGGCAATTAACATATGGAAACAAATATAAACGAACAGTATTATTGCAAATCATACATGTAAATATACAGCATTTGAATTGCGTAGGAGTCCAAACAAACAAACATAAAAAATAAAAGAAATGAAAAGAGTGATGTCAGACCTAGGGGAGAGAATGGAGAAGGTTATGAACTCAAATCAAATGAATTATGAAGATTAGAAAAAAGGAAAAATAAAGAAGGAAAAATAATAAAGGGAAAAATAAAGATATAAAATGAGAATAGTAGAAAATAAAAAATAAAAACAAATAAAAAATAAAAAGTAAAAAATAAAAAATAAGAAAATAAAAAATAAAGAGAAAAAGGAACAAGGGGGGGAAAAAAAAAGAAAAAAAGAAAAGAAGAAACCCCGGTACTCTACACCCTCCCCAAAATCCACAAAAACCTACACAACCCTCCTGGACGTCCAATAGTAGCTTCCACGGACTCCATCCTCAATCCTTTATCCATTTTTCTAGAGAAAATATTAACTCCATTTACTCACACCACTAAATCTTTTATTTTGGACACAGGCGATTTCCTGAATAAGATTCGTTCCATTAATTCCGTTTCACCCAGCAGCATTCTCTGCACCTTTGATGTCAACAGTCTATACACATCAATAACACATGATAAAGGTATAGAGGCAGTCAGACTAACTCTCATGGAAGCTAATACTGCACCGGACACACAGGCTTTGTGTTTGGACCTTCTAAATATAGTCTTACGGGAAAACTTCTTCCGATTCCAGGATGATTTTTTCATCCAGACATGCGGCACCGCGATGGGCTCTAATGTAGCCCCCGCGTACGCAAATCTTTACATGGATAAGTTTGAACGAGACTACATTTACGCCAATCCACTTTTCCAGGAATTTGCCACAGTGTGGCTTCGCTACATTGATGATATTTTTTGCATATGGGGTGGGGACTCAACTAGCCTTTCTAAATGCTATGATACCATCAACAATGCCAGGCATGAGCTGAAATTTACAATGTCCCACAACCTGGAATCAATCAGTTTTTTGGATACTAGGGTCAAAAAAGATGCACAAGGAACACTGTCATCCGATCTTTACACTAAACCCACCGATTGCAGTAATCTCCTTCTGTATGACAGTTGTCATCCAAGGTCCACCCGTAATAGTCTCCCACGATCACAGTTTAAAAGGATTACCAGGATTGTATCAGATCCTTCGACTAGAGACCTCAGATTACAAGAAATGTCTGATAGATTTGAATCTAGGCATTATCCATCTACACTTCTGGCTTCTGAGATGACTAAAGCACGGATTGACCCCGACACCACCAGAACCACAACAATCAAACCACCCAGACTCCCATTCGTCCATGGTCACCACCCGTCCATGCAAAGAATACATAATCTCATCCACAAACATTGGCCTCTATTGACCAGATCCTATCCTGGGATTAACCTCTTTAAATCCCCACCATTGATGTGCCTGAGGAGACCTCAAAATCTTAAGGACAAGCTTGTCCGGGCTGACCTGGGTACCTCCAGTCACATCAATACACATACTCTAACAGGACAAAAGAGAACTGGTACATTCCCTTGCCTAAACTGCATGAGCTGTTCCAATATCATCAAAGGCAGTGAGATAGTCCACCCACGTTCTGGCAAATCCTATCCAATTAGGGATTACTTCACTTGTGAAACTAACTTCGTTGTTTACATCATCAAATGTCCATGTGGTTTATTGTACGTGGGTGAAACCACCCAGGCAATCAGGGACAGAATATCCAGTCACAAGTCTACGATTAGATGTGGGAAAACATGGCTCCCACTTCCTGCCCATTTCAAGGAAGCCCGACACAACGTATCACAACTACGGTTCCAAATTATTGAAAAAGTCCCTAGACCCAAAAGAGGTGGGAACCATGTTCGCCTTTTAAAGCAACGGGAGACATTCTGGATCTACACACTAGACACCTTACATCCGAGGGGTCTCAATCGAGAAATCGATTGGCTAATCTAATAATTTTTATAAAAATTCCTTTTTTTCTCTTCCTCTTTCCCTAGACCCATTGATTGGTTGCCTTCTTGATTCTCCCCTTTTTACATCTAACCCAAGCGGTAAGATAATGAAACATAATGTGTTTTTGTTTTTTGCTTTTTCTTTTTTCCTTTTTGTTTGTTTTTTCTTTTTCAAGTTTGCAAAAAAGTTTTCCACAAACCCCCCCTCCCCCCTTTTTTTCCCTTCCTCTGTTTGAAGGCATTTTGCCGTACAATTTATTTTCACCTTTTCTTTACAAATTTGGTCTTTTTATTTACTTTTCAAAAAAATTTTTTTTCCCCTTATATTTTGTTCCTTGCAGGCTTTTTTTTCCCCCTTTTTTTTCCTTTTTTTCTTCTTTTCTTTTTTTTCCCCCCCTTGTTCCTTTTTCTCTTTATTTTTTACTTTTTATTTTTTGTTTTTATTTTTTATTTTCTACTATTCTCATTTTATATCTTTATTTTTCCCTTTATTATTTTTCCTTCTTTATTTTTCCTTTTTTCTAATCTTCATAATTCATTTGATTTGAGTTCATAACCTTCTCCATTCTCTCCCCTAGGTCTGACATCACTCTTTTCATTTCTTTTATTTTTTATGTTTGTTTAAGTTTGGACTCCTACGCAATTCAAATGCTGTATATTTACATGTATGATTTGCAATAATACTGTTCGTTTATATTTGTTTCCATATGTTAATTGCCCAGTCTCTTTATATATAGCACACTGCACCTCCCCCCCTGATGCGTGTGTCCCACTCAGAGCTACAGCAGTCTCTGCATGGCCTCATTAGGTTTTCTTTGATTGCGCTCTACTGCGCATGTGTGAACAGCCAGCGCCATCTTTTTGGTGGGGATCAATGTGAGACACTACGGCCGTGCTCCAATGCACACGCCCCGGCGTCTGATGTCACTTCCGGTCACATGACCGGACCAGACAGGATAAAAAGCACAGCCTGTGATCCAGCGCTCACTCACTGCTCTGGCACCATTGTGCAGACTTCACACTCCACTGAGCCACCAATAATAGTAAGTACTGTCCCATTGGGACCACTGCTGTACCACCAACCTTACCATGGTCCCTACCCAGGACCACCGCTGCATCACCAACTTTTGTATGGTCCCAATCCAGGACCACCAATCCTGCCACATCTCTAATGTACCCCCTTTTTCTTTGTTTAGCAGTGGCATATTTACCAGTCCACCACCTCTTCAAGGAACAGGATTTAGCGGCAACTTTGGTATATTTCTTTGTTTTCCCTAAATAGAATACAGCTTTTGTCTGGACAGCTAGATACCTGGGCATATTTTTACAGTCCCTCACTGTCTTTTTTGTATACAACTAGCTACGCCACTTATGCTGGTTAATCTGTTTTATCCATCTGTCCTCCAGACACCCAGTTCAGTACTTGATCTATCTTCATTCTTTACTCTTTATTTTTTTTTATTCCTATTTTTTATTTTTCATTTTTTATTTTTGTCTTTTTTTTCTTTATTTATGTCACCCTAACGATATGTTCATCTATCCCTACTTACAGAATATGCTATCAACTCATTTATGCCTAGCAGTGACACTATCGATTTGGTGAAAACAGACCCTACATTCAATTGAAAAGGGTATGACCACGCTCCTTCATGTTTCTTATCTACCGCGTTATCTCTCAGTTTCACGTGTTTGATGTCTCCACATCTTTCTAAATAATTCTAGTGCTTATATTCCATGCTCTCTGGATACTATGTGTATATATTTTGTATAAAGTTTACAATTTTTTGATATTTTTATGTATTTTATTACAGCGACTTTGTGATAAAGGCCGAAACGTCGTTTGATGTCGCTTCCTCACTGTCAAGCAATAAATTTACTTCACAGTAAGTACAATCAGCGTGTGCAGTGACTATACATTGTTTATGCGATTCTGGGACTATCCGTTCCTTCTTACTGGCACCGCGAACTCGAACCCTCTGGCCGAGTGCTAACCATCTGTATTACCTATATATTATAGATAGACTGTATGGGCTCCTGTCAGGTATATATTATTGTAGATATATACTGTATGGGCTCCTGTCAGGTATATATTATTGTAGATATATACTGTATGGGCTCCTGTCAGGTATATATTATTGTAGATATAGACTGTATGGGCTCCTGTCAGGTATATATTATTGTAGATATAGACTGTATGGGCTCCTGTCAGGTCTATATTATTGTAGATATAGACTGTACGGGCTCTTGTCAGGTATATATTATTGTAGATATAGAATGTACGGGCTCCTGTCAGGTATATATTATTGTAGATACAGACTGTACGGACTCCTGTCAGGTATATATTATTGTAGATATAGACTGTATGAGCTCCTGTCAGGTATATATTACTGTATAGACTGTACAGGCTGCTGTCAGGTAAATATTGTTGTAGATACAGACTGTACAGGCTCCTGTCAGGTATATATTATTGTAGATATAGACTGTACAGGCTCCTGTCAGATATATATTATGGATACAGACTGTACAGGCTCCTGTCAGGTATATATTGTAGATATAGACTGTACGGGCTCCTGTCAGGTATATATTATTGTAGATATAGACTACAGGCTGCTGTCAGGTATACATTGTAGATGCAGACTGTATGGGCTCCTGTCAGGTATATATTGTAGTTATAGACTGTACGGGCTCGTGTCAGGTATATATTATTGTAGATATAGACTATAAGGGGTCCTGTCATGTATATATTATTGTAGATATAGACTGTGCGGGCTCCTGTCAGGTATATATTATTATAGATATAGACTATGGGCTCCTGTCAGGTGCATATTATTGTATAGAGTGTATAAGCTCCTGTCAGGTATATAATAGTGTAGATAGACTGTATGGGCTCCTGTCAGGTATATTATTGTAGATACAGACTGTACGGGCTCCTGTCAGGTATATATTATTGTAGATACAGAATGTATGAGCCCCTATCAGGTATATATTAGTTATATCAGAATTTATGGGCCTGTCAGGTATACAGTTGTGCTCAAAAGTTTACATACCCCGGCAGAACTATTGCTTTCTTGGCCTTTT
Organism: Dendrobates tinctorius; assembly: GCF_039654945.1. Classification (NCBI taxonomy): domain Eukaryota; kingdom Metazoa; phylum Chordata; class Amphibia; order Anura; family Dendrobatidae; genus Dendrobates; species Dendrobates tinctorius. The sequence continues at coordinate 10,061,141 of NW_027361760.1, read as the reverse complement.
TTCAGAGAATATGAATGATAACATCAAAACTTTTTCTCCACTCATGGCTAGTGTTTGGGTGAAGCCATTTATTGTCATTAGTGTTGAGCGACTTTTGGTTTTTTAGGGTCGAGTTTCATTTCATGAAACCCGACTTTTCCAAAAGTCGGGTCGAGCAAAATCGTCCGACTGTAGGGAAAAGTCGGGGTCGTCCCGAAACCCAATGTAAGTCAATGGAGAATTAAAGTCGGCAGTGAGAGGACAGGAAACACACCAACAGTGCCCATTTGAATGCCAAAAGCATAAATTCTTGTTACTGAAGCTTGTCAACCTTAATTAACTTCATAATACTAGTTACGCACTGAAAAATGGGGTTATTTGGCTACAGTTGGGGGGGGGGGGGCTGCCTCCAGGTTTTCGTGGGCCCAGGGCCAAAGAGCGCCCCTTTAACACATACCACAACTCATGATGCTCCGATACGGCAGAGAAATAGCAGTATAGTACAATGAAAAATACTTCACTTCTTACATCTCATGACTGATATCCATTTTAAATTCTCCAATACCTCCAAAAACGGACAGTATATAACTCCATACAGTATTATGGCCAGCGCTTAGTGCGCTATACAAAGTAATGAGGCCCATATATTTCTCCATACGGAATCATTATTCCCATATAATGTTTCAAACCGTATATGATGAGCTCCACATAATGCTACAGTATATGTTGGTCCCAATGGATGAAGCTCCACTGTCTTATGGGCCCAAATAATGCTCCATATATAATGGGCCCCATTTCTACTGCTCTAGTGTATAATGGGCCCTGTAAATGCTGCTCCAGTGTCTGATGTTCACCTTTGGAATGCTCCAGTGTATGGTGGGCCCAATATATCATTCAGAGTATAGTGCTCCCCAAAAATTGCTGTCCCAACATTGAAAACAATTACATAAGTCTCCTTGCTAGAGAATCCCTGCACTACTCTGAACTCCTTGTCGTCCCGATCTTCCATCTCACTGCACTTGGCTGTTTAGGCCCTCCCACCGGCAGAGACACTTTTGCGTACTATGTGGTGCCCTGTGCCAGTGCCATCGCCCATGAGTATGCCCCCCCACCTGCTCAAGGAACCTGCACCTTCCTCTTTGTCACCGTGTAAGGTGGTATAGTATGCGGGAAGGGGAGTTTCCTCTGGGTCAGATTCTGGCTGTGTAGAGTGCGAGGGGAATGTAGTGGTCTGGGTCAATGTACCAGCAGCATCCTCCAGCAGTGGCTGGGCCTCAGTGCACTTGTGGCGTCCCCAAGAGTACGGTCGCCACTGTGGCATTGCCTTCCTCTTAGGGAGTGTGTTGTCAAGCTTGGGAGCAATGAAGGATCTCTCTAGCAGTGAAACCAACACACAACACATTTCCCACTCCAGGCCAGCAGGGAGACCTCTGATCCTGACTGCTGAGGAGCTGCTCTCTGTGGTCGGGAGGAGGTAAGTTAGGGCACTCTGTGCAGGGAAGGGGAAGTGTGTGGCTGTGAGAAGGGGAGCTGGAGGATGAGCAGAGTTAAGGCTCACTCCTAGCTGGAGCGCATGGTCCGGATTCCGGTCTCCGAGTTTGTAGGGACACTGACGTTCCTGCAGCAGAAACCGGGGGAAGTAGCAGCTATAAATGCTCTGTACCAACAAAGGCTCAGAGGCCCCAGCATCGACGTGTGCGAGGCAGAAGGAAAAGGCTACAGCTGTCTGCCATACAAGTAAAGTCTGAGGAACATCTGTTAGACAGGAGGCGTTTCAGTGAACCACGGTCCTGTGAGTGCTTCCCCCACAAGCGCTAGCAAGGAGATGTTCAGGAAGGTACATGTTGGCGGAGTGTTGGAAGTGAGCTTTCCATTCTGGTCCCGGAGGTTGGCAGAGGTCCTGACCCGGAGGACACAGCACGGAGGCAGGCATCTGTGTAACCTACAGACTGTGAGTAAAGCTTTGGAACTGCACGCTCTGGTGTCCTACAGTTATTCCAGCACCGCTACATCTGGGTACCAGCACCTACACCGCCTGTGCCTTTCCCCCCATCACTACATCTACACTTCCCTGGGACTCCAGCTCCACCTGTGGGGAGCTTCACAATCTTTGCTGCACAACACCATCAGTCCCAGAGGATCTGCATGCAGCGTCGGCCTAACATCTATGTTGCCGAACACCACAGGTGGCGTCAAACTATCTATATAAACTCTTTACCATTATACCACGGCATTTACATGGGCGCCCAGGGCCACTGCTGCTGTGACACATCCCACTGACACTGGCCCGGTACCGAGTACCCCACAGCCCTGGGAGGGCGACCCATATGCCAACTGCTGATCGGGCAGCGTTATTCCCACGAACCTCCAAACAGCGTCCCTGAAGGCAAAGTTTTTGGTTTCCGGGGGCAGTATGATTGCAAAGCTGAACCTTAAAGGAATGTCCAAAAGGGCACCACCAGGAGTGGAGCCTGTGGCTTAATTGGACTGCACCCGGGAAACCACTACCATACAAGCTACAGAAAAGATGGACAGATTGCAAGCTTTGTCGATTCTGTGTGTGGTGTGGTATGTCCGTTTGTAGTTGTGCTAGCGATTTCTCAGCTTTATTCCGCTAACGACCAAGACTCTGGAATGGCCCCGCGGTAAGCGTCAAGCTTACTAGAGGGATACACAAGGCTGTGGCACGTGGGATCGAGCAATAACAGGTCTAGCATTCCAGTACATGTCTGGGGCTGCATGCATGCTACACTGAAAGGACCAGCTTTTGTCGCTTACAGGTGCAGATAACCTGCTGAACTCCGTTAGTGATGGGGATCTGGGATTCAGATTATTCCCCGCGAACGATGATTTCCCAGTAAGTTCAGGTCAACCGCAATTCCGGAGTTAGGCCTGTCGTTCCTGAAAAAATTACGTGTCCAAACCACAGCTGCTGTAGTTTGCTTAACAGCTCGGCAGCCGTTCTCAGGCCCAGTATGGATTCAACAACATTGTAGAAAGTTGATAAAGGGTACAGTTTCACCGGATAACACGTATATATGTAGCCTAGTTTACACATTAAAAATATATGTCTATAGATCAGGAGGCAGACTCAGATGTTCTCAGGCCCAGTATGGATTTGACCAGATTGTACAAAGTTGAGAAAGGGTACTTTATCACTGGATAGCAGGTATATATAGCATAGTTTAAACATGTAAAATCTCCATGTTCTCAGTATGGATTACACAGCAATCTAAAAAGTGGAAAAAAGGAAATGCATTTGAGGCATACACAACTATATACTTTTGGTGTTATTTTTAAATCTTCATATATATTTGTGTCTTAGTAATACAGTCCAGTCTCTCCACAATAGGAAATGAGATGCATACAATTAGTCACATAAAGGCTATTGATGGCAGAAATCTAGGAATTATTATTCACGGGAAAAACTTCCGTCACAATTCTCATAGGCGATGCTGACCCTCAATTAATGTGTGTTGAGACAGTGAAAACATTTTTTTTGTGAATAAAGTCTTGCTGTATCGCACTTCCGTTGATTCCATCACTGTTACTCATCTCAATCCAATTTTTATCACAGGGAGCGATGTAAACATGGTGCTCACTGGTTATCATGATCTGTCACGTAACTTTGGAGTGCAAAAGACAGAAGCCACAGGCCGTAGGCGATTCTATTTGATTGGCATGAGAGGGCACATTTTGAAATGTGCGCCGGAATGTCACACGATTGTGAGTAGGAAAACTGTGAAAGCTGATGATAAACCACCACTGCATGCAATTGTGAGTTAACGTCCATAAGAAATGGAAGCCACTGATCATCTGGAGCTAGAGCCCGGCCAGCAGGACAGGGCATAGCTACATCTTAACCATCATCTTTCAGTTCAATCAATTTGTAGTGGCAGTCCCAGTGAAGGATTTGACAGCCCAGAGTACACAGCGGAGGAGCAGGGAGAGGTAAACATTGCAAATGCTGGGGCCCTGCCCAAGCAAGGGGGGCACACTCGTGGGCGTCGGTACTGGCACTGTGCCCCTCAAAGTACGGCGGTGTGTCTGACGGCGGGTGTGCACCACCACTGTCAGACACTTGATTGCACTATGAGGGACCCTATGCCAGTGCCCGCGCCCAAGAGTCGGCCTACCCACCTGTCCAGGGCAATGGCACTCGCATGGTTTTGTGCGCTAGGTGGTGACCCCGGCCATGGGGGGGCCGCCCACTTAGGGAGGTTTACAAAGTGGCATATGTAGATGTGGGTCATTCAGCTGCTGCAAAAGGCGAAATAGGTCAAGTTCGCGGAATAGGAGGAGGACCAAAGCAAGCCATTTTTCTGGCAACCTATGTGTCATCAAGGGAAGGTGGGACAAAATCCTTGGAAACCCATGCATGGTTCATTTTAATGAAGGTTAGATCATCCACATTTTGGGTTGACAGACAGGTCCTTTTTTCTGTCAGGATTGATCCAGCTGCACTGAAGACTCTTTACGATAGCACACTTGCAGCTGGGCAAGCGAGCTCCTGTAAGGCATATTGTGCCAATTCAGGCCAGGTGTCCAGTTTAGCGGCCCAATAGTCAAAGGGGAATGACCTGTGTGGGAGAACATCGATATGGGAGGAAAAGTAGTTGTTAACCATAGTTGACAACTGCTGTCTCCTGTCACTTTCCATCGATGCAGTATTACCAGTTGTGTGAGCGGTCCGTGAAAAATCAGCCCACAACATTGTCATGAAACCCCTGTCTCCAACGTCACTTCTGCTGTGTGCACCACGAACACCTCTGCCAAGCTGCCCCCGGCCCGTACGTGTGAGAACCATCACCGCTGCTGTGTGCTGGGAATGCCTCAACCAACCGGTTAACCAGAGTTGCTTGTTTAGTAGTCAATATTAGGTCAAGGATCTCCTGTGGCATGTTTTGTAATTTGCCTTTCTAGCGTGGATCCAGGATGCTGGCCAACCAGTAGTTGTCATCGTTCATCATTTTGGCAATGCGTGGGTCCCTTTTTAGGATCTGCAAGGCATAATCTGACATGTGGGCCAATGTTCCCGGTGTCAATGATGCACTGCGAGTGCTGGGTGGAGGAGCACTTTCTGGCAAATCCACATCCCTCCAGTCACGCACAAACCCTGTACCAGACCTTGCCACACCAACATTTTCACTTGCCCCACGAGATGCATCATCCTCCTCTTCTTCCTCCACCTCGTCCAGGAGAGGTCCCTGAGCAGACAATGGCTGAATGTCATCAAGGATCCCCTCCACCTCTTCCTCCTCGTCAACATTGGCTGCAGACGCCTGCTCCTTAAGGTGCATCAAAGTTTGCATGAGCAGACGCATAAGTGGGATGCTCATGCTTAGGATGGCGTCGTCTGCGCTTACCAGCCGTGTGCATTCCTCAAAACACTGAAGGACTTTACAGAGGTCTTTCAGCTTCGACCACTGCACACCTGTCAACTCCATGTCTGCTCTCAAAGTGCCTGGCCGTGTATCCTCCCACAAATGCATTATGGCCTGCCTCTGCTCGCACAGCCGCTCAACCATGTGCAGGGTGGAGTTCCACCTTGTTGCAATGTCGATAATGAGGCGGTGGTTGGGAAGGTGGAGCAATCGCTGCAGCTTCTGCATACGAATGGAGTTTACAGGCGACCGGCGGATGTGCGCGCAGTCTTCGCACCTTCTGGAGCAGGGCTGTTAACTCCGGATAATTGAGGAAGCACTGCACCACCAGGTTCAAGGTGTGAGCCAAGCAAGGTATGTGGCTGCGTTTTGAAAGGGTTATGGCTGCCACAAAATTCCGGCCGTTATCACCAACTACCTTGCCTGCCTCAAGATGTACACTGCCCAGCCATGACTCAGTTTGTCGCTGAAAGTACTCGGCCAGCACCTCTGCAGTGTGTCTGTCACCCAAACACATCATCTGCAACACAGCCTGCTAACGCTTTCCACTAGCTGCTCGATAGGGGGACACCTCGTGTGCAACAGTGGCAGCTGCAGATGGAGTGCTCGTACGACTGCGCTCTGTGGACGAGCTTTCGCTTCTGAAGGAGGAGGGTCGAATGCCTACAGCCAACTGTTTCCTATACCGTGGGCTAGGCAGCACTGTCCCACCACCGCTGTCCCCTGTGGACCCTGCATCCACATTAACCCAGTGCGCAGTGATGGACATGTAACGGCCCTGGCCATGCCGACTGGACCATGCATCAGTTGTGAGGTGCACCTTTCCACTCACTGACTGCTTGAGTGCATGGACAATACGGTCTTTCACATGATGGTGGAGGGCTGGGATGGCTTTGCGAGAGAAGTGGCGACTGGGTAGGTCATAGCGTGGCACTGCATAGGCCATGAGTTCGTGGAAAGCTGCGCTTTCCACCAACCGATAGGGCATCATCTCTAACGAGATTAGTTTGGCAATGTGGGCGTTCAAACCCAGTGTACGCGGATGAGAGACTGAGTACTTTCTTGACCTACTCAGTGTCTGGGAGGGTGAGCTGGACTTGAGAGCTGCATATGGTGGAAGTAGCGGTGGGCAGGGCAGACTGAGAGGGTTGATGATGGTAATGGAGTTGTTCTTTCTGATGGCCTTGATTCAGTCTTTCGTTGATATAACAGTGGGATACCCTGACTGCTGTGGCCTTGCAACGACACCTCAACATTTGCTGCTGTGCTAACCGGTGTGCTTACAGTGGGGGGAAACAATGTAGCGTTGCCGACTACCTTCTTTGTGATCAGTTGCACATGTGGTACTTGAGGTTTGGTGTTGTGTCCACGCTTGCAAGTGCATGGTGGTTAAATGTCTAAGCATGCAACTGGTATTCAAATTTTTCAGATTTTTCCCTCGGCTAAAGGTCTTTGCGCACTTCTTACAGATAACCTTGGCCTGATCATTAGGATTTTGTTCAAAAAAGTGCCACACTGCACTCTTCCTACTATGGAAGACATTTTGCGTCCTTGCACGCTGTGCTATTTTGACCGTCTGGCCAAGCAGTCCAGCAACTTTATGGCTTTTTGTAACCTGTTTTTGGACTGCTGCGTGCCTGCCAGATAACAGCTGTTGCGATGTCGATGCTCCTCTTCTTCAGAGCTATTGGCAGCGGCACCCTCTTCCCCCAATGGATGCCAAACTGGGTCATCCATCACCTCCTCTTCAATGTCATGTGCACCTTCCTCTGTGTCACCGTGTACAGTGGTATAGTATGCGGGAAGGGGCACCTGAGTCTCATCAGGTTCAGAATCTGGCTCTGTACACTGCGAGGACAATGTAGTGCTCTGAGTGAATGTACCAGCAGAATCATCTATCAGTGGCTGTGCATCAGTGCACTCCATGTCAGATTAATCTTGGCCTGGGTAATTCACCATTTCACTTGACAATACAGGCATGGTATGTGAAAACAGCTCCATGGAGTAATCATTAGTATGGCCTGCGTCATCCTTCAATCTTGGTTGGGGTGAAGGACACAAGGAAAGGTGTGGTTGATGAACATGAGCCTCCAATGACGACTAAGTGCTTTTATTTTTTACAACTTCAGAAGAGGAGGCGATAGAGCTGGAGGCTGAGTCACCAATGTAAGACAAAACTTTTTCCTGAAGCTCTGGCTTTAAAAGCGGTTTGCCAACTCCTAGAAAACTAAGCCTTCAAGGCCTTGTGGAGCCAGACGATGACGCAGGCTCAACACTTCCTGCATTCGGTCCTATTTTGCTTTTGCCACTGCCTTCAGAGTCCTCCTGGATGGAGAAAGAAAAATGTTGTGAAGAAGAAACGGAGAGTGGTGGTCATGGGGGATTCCCTGTTGAGAGGAACAGAGGCCGCTATCTGCAGACCGGATATAACTTCAAGAGAAATGTGCTGTCTTCCAGGTGCAAAAATTAAAGATGTGACTTACAGGATATCAGGACTCTTCAGACCTACAGATGACTACCCATTCCTGCTACTACATGTGAGGACAAATGACACTGCAAGAAACGACCTGGAAACCATTTGCAGAGACTTAGGCAAGAAAGTGAAAGAACTGGGAGCGCAGGTGGTCTTCTCTGCCATCCTCCCAGTGGATGGCCATGGAACAAGGAGGTGGAATAAGATTCTGCAGGTGAACAACTGGCTACGTCGATGGTGCCGTCAGCAACGATTTGGATTTATGGATCACGGAGTGAATTACTTTTACGATGGACTACTTGCTAGAGATGGGGTGCACCTTACGAAGACTGGAAAACATGTATTTGGAAGTCGCCTTGCTACACTTGTAAGGAAAGCTTTAAACTAGAACAACATGGGAAGGGAAGCAAAAGACCAGAAAAAGCCATACATCTGAAAAATGCTATTGAGAACTCTGCTATTAGAAGTGGAAAGGAAGAACAAAGACGAAAGAATCTAATTAATAAAAATATTGGAGAAAGAGAAACCAATCACAAACTAAAATGTTTCTATACTAATGCACAAAGCATGGGCAACAAACAAGGAGAATTGGAACTACTAACACAGGAAAAGAAATATGATGTCATTGGAATCACTGAAACTTGGTGGGACAATACACATGATTGGAATACAAGACTAGAAGGATACAACTTATTTGCAAGAAACAGACTTGATAAACGAGGAGGTGTCGCATTGTATGTTAGAAACGCGTATATCTGCACAGAGATTGAAGCTTCAGAGACTGGGAGTACTGTGGAAACTGTTTGGGTAAGAATACAAGGACAGAACAATGGAAAGGACACCATTGTAGGCATTTACTACAGGCCTGCAGCTCCAATTGTGCTCTCCTGGAATTCATGAAACTGTCCTTTGACAAAACGCAACACCAGACTGGACTTGCCGACTGCAGATTCACCCAGTAACACCAACTTAAACTGGCAGATCTTACTGGCCTGAGACTGGCCGTTCGGCCTCGCTGCTCCTCTCCCGGCCATTTCCTCAAAACAAAATTACAAGGAATGCTCCAGAGTGACCCGCGGGTCTTGGACTCGGTCGCCTCCGTGATAAGACTCTGCCCTTGTCTGGAACTGCTCCCTCACATTATCACAAGCCCAGGAAAGTCGCTTACAGTTCTCCATCCTCTGGAGCATTCCTTGTAATTTTGTTTTGAGGAAATGGCCGGGAGAGGAGCAGCGAGGCCGAACGGCCAGTCTCAGGCCAGTAAGATCTGCCAGTTTAAGTTGTTGTTACTGGGTGAATCTGCAGTCGGCAAGTCCAGTCTGGTGTTGCGTTTTGTCAAAGGACAGTTTCATGAATTCCAGGAGAGCACAATTGGAGCTGCATTTCTTACACAATCTGTCTGTTTGGATGACACAACGGTAAAATTTGAGATCTGGGATACAGCAGGACAAGAGCGATACCATAGCCTGGCACCGATGTACTATCGGGGAGCGCAAGCTGCCATCGTAGTGTATGACATCACCAACCAGGAGACGTTTGCATTTACTACAGGCCGCCTGTGCAAGCTGAAGATATGGATGAACTCTTTATGCATCAAATGGCCAAGTTCTCCAAAAAAGTATGACATAGCTGTCATGGGAGATTTCAACTATCCAGACATTTGTTGGGAATCTCTCTCAGGCAAAACTAACAGGTCAAGGAAATTCTTATCCTCTCTTGCTGACAACTTTATCTTCCAAAAGGTAGGGGAGAAAACAAGGGGAACTGCTACCTTGGATCTAATCCTTACAAACAGGGAGAAAATGGTTGAGGAGGTTAAAGTGGCTGGGACCCTAGGAGGTAGCGACCATGCTATTTTAGAATTTTGGATAACTAGAGGAGGAAGACATGTGAAGACTCAGACATCAAGGCTAGATTTCAGAAAGGCAGATTTTAAGGGATTCAGAAAGAGAATTGGAGGGATCCAATGGCTGGATATCCTTAAAGACAAAAATGTCCAGGAAGGATGGGAAATCTTGAAAAATGAAATTCTCAAAGCACAGTTGTTAACAATTCCAAAAAGAGGGAAGAATAGGAAGCATTTAAGGAAACCAGGATGGATGAACACAGAACTTAAGCACATGCTAAAAAGGAAGAAAAAAAATGTTTATAAAATGGAAAGAGGGAGGCATATCTAAAGAAGAATATAATGCTGTCTGCAGAACCTGCAGGGAACAAATCAGATTATCTAAAGCTGACAATGAATTGAGGCTTGCAAGAGATGTCAAAAGCAATAATAAAGGATTTTGGGGATATGTCAAAAGTAAAAGAAAAGTCAAAGATGCTATAGGATTTTTACAGGATGAAAATGATGAAATGGTAAGACAGGATGTTGAGAAGGCTGAACTTTTAAATTCCTATTTTGCATCTGTTTTCTCTCAGAAAGGAAATGTAACATCAACTGTTCTTCACTGTCCTATTAAGGGAATAGAAGAATCCAGGATATCTATAAACAGAAAGATAGTGAGGAAACACTTAGCTAACCTACATGAATTCAAGTCACCAGGTCCAGATGAATTACACCCCAGAGTACTGAAGGAGATAGCAGAAGAAATTTCTGAACCCCTCTCCATAATCTTTGAAAATTCTTGGAGAACAGGAGAAGTCCCAGAAGACTGGAGAAGAGCAAATGTTGTTCCTATCTTCAAAAAGGGGAAGAAGGTGGACCCAGGCAACTATAGGCCGGTGAGTCTGACTTCTATACCAGGAAAGATCTTTGAACAAATTATTAAACATGTATGTCAGTACCTGGATAAGAATGAAGTGATTAAACAGAGTCAGCATGGGTTTCTAACTAATAAGTCATGTCAGACTAACTTAATTTCCTTCTATGATGGAATCACTGATTGGGTGGATCAAGGAAATGCTGTAGATATAGTATATCTTGACTTCAGCAAAGCATTTGACAAAGTATCTCATACAATCCTTATTGAAAAAATGTCTAAGTATGGAATGGACAAGGAAACTGTTAGGTGGATTCATAACTGGCTTAGTGATCGGACCCAAAGAGTGGTCGTAAATGGCTGCACATCCAGTTGGAAGAATGTCTCAAGTGGGGTACCACAGGGCTCTGTCCTGGGCCCTGTATTGTTCAACATCTTTATCAACGATTTAGATGAAGGAATTGAGGGTAAACTGATTAAATTTGCTGATGACACAAAGCTAGGAGGGATAGCTAATACTAGAGAAGAGAGGATTCAAAAAGATATAAATAAACTGGAGAAGTGGGCAGCAACAAACAGAATGGTTTTTAACAGGGAAAAATGTTAAGTACTACATCTGGGCAATAAAAATGAAAAAAGCATATACAGAATGGGAGGAATAGGGCTAAGCAACAGCACATGTGAAAAAGACTTGGGTATACTAATAGATCACAGACTGAATATGAGTCAACAGTGTGATGCAGCAGCAAAAAAGGCAAATGCAATTCTAGGATGTATTAACAGAAGCATACAGTCTAGATCACGTGAAGTCATTATTTCCCTCTACTCCTCTTTGGTCAGACCTCATCTGGAATATTGTGTCCAGTTTTGGGCACCACATTTTAAAAAAGACATCAACCAACTGGAGCAAGTTCAGAAAAGAGCAACCAGAATGGTGACCGGTCTGCAAACACTGTCTTATGAGGAAAGGTTGCAGGATTTGGGAATGTTTAGTTTGCAAAAGAGAAGACAGAGGAGACTTAATAGCTGTCTACAAATATCTAAAGGGCTGTCACATTGTAGAAGAATCAACTTTATTCTCATTTGCACAAGGAAAGACTAGAAGCAATGGGATGAAACTGAATGGGAGGAGACACAGATTAGATATTAGAAAAAACTTTTTGACAGTTAGAGTGATCAATGAGTGGAACAAGCTGCCACGAGAAGTGGTGAGTTCTCCTTCAATGGAAGTCTTCAAACAGAGGCTGGACAGACATCTGACTGGGATGATTTAGCGAATCCTGCTTTGAGCACCAGCCTTCCTCATTTTTGGTAGAAATGTAGACAAAATCCAACAAACTATAAAGTAATGTAAAACAAGGTGTCTATAGGACTGGGGAGATTTTGAATTTCTGCACACTTGTGGACACTTTTGGATTGTGTGAGGCCCACTGAATATCACAGCGCTATGTCACAGGCTCGATGTCGCAGGTGTGAAAAATGTCACTAGAGGATAACGGAGATTTTGAATTTCTGCACACACTTGTGGACACTTTTGGATTGTGTGAGGCCCACTGAATATCACAGCACTATGGCACAGGCTCGATGTCGCAGGTGTGAAAAATGTCACTAGAGGATAACGGAGATTTTGAATTTCTGCACACACTTGTGGATTGTGTGAGGCCCACTGAATATCACAGCGCTATGTCACAGGCAGAAATTGGCTAGTGTATGACAAACTGCAACGTGTATATAGAATTGGGCAGAATAGGAATCTCCCTAGAGTGTAGGTCTGTAAGAACGGAACAAGTCCTCGACTTATCCTTACAGAGCGACACACAGAGCTTCACTGTGGCCGTGATAACAGCCATTACACGGTACTGAGAGAGGAGCGTGCACGTACAAATCTGTCCGGTGTACGTAAAATTGTCAAGCTCCGTGTTTTTTAAGTATACGGACTGACACACGCTGTCTCTATAGTTTTGAATGTGATCAAACAGCAAATATATTTAACTGTTTGAAAACTAGAAGGTGCAGGTCTGTAAGAACAGAATATGTCCTCGACTTATCCTTACAGAGTGACACACAGATAGCTTCACTGTGGCTGTGATAACAGCCGTTACACGGTACTGTGTGAGGAGTGTGCACCGCTGTATGGTGTGAAAAAATGCACGCTCAGTACCTCACCAGGACAAAAAAAATAAAAAAAAATGGGATTGCTTTTAAAAAAGCAGTTTGCAGAGCAGTGGGTAAACAGCAATGCAGCCGTCAGGAAGCCTTAGAAGGCAACCTAACAACCAACACCGCTGATCCAGCAAAATCTAGCCTCCACTTGCACTGCACACACAGTGACTGGTGTGTTGTACAGGCAAAATCGCTAGCAGCAGAAGCAGTTTTTGGTGTCTTCTTCCCTGCCTAACGCTCTCCCTACAAAATCAGCAGCAGCTCTCCCTATTCTGAGATCAGCATGAGTAACATGGCGGTCAGCGTGCACGCCCTTTTATACCCCCTGTGACCCCCACCAAAGCAAGCCAATCACTTGCATGCCTTTCTGAAAGATGGTGGTGACCCCTGCCTATGTCATCACGTTGCCCACAGTGTCCGTGGATCCTGATTGGCTGAAAGAGCGCAAAACAAACTTTTGAAACGCGACTTTGGCGCTTAAGTCGCCGACCTCGTGGCCGACCTCATCCTAGGGTCGGGTTTCGTTTAATGAAACCCGACTTTGCCAAAAGTCGGCGACTTTTGAAATTTTTCAACCCGTTTCGCTCAACTCTAATTGTCATACTACTGTGTTTTCTCTTTTTTTAATTATAATGACAACCCAAAACATCCAAATCAACCTGATCACTCTTGACCAGGGTGATTTGGATGTTTTGGGTTGTAATAATACATACCACATTTTTTTAATACCGTGTATTGCCCCCTCTAATATCAATTAATGACTGCTTGAAGTCGTTTGTGGTAGTTATGGATAAGGTTCTTTATTTTCTCAGATGGTAAAGCTGACCAGTCTGACCACCAAAAAGTTTTGATGTTATCATTCATATTCTCTGAAAAAAGGCCAAGATAGCTAAAGTTCTACAGGGGTATGTAAAGTTTTGAGCACAATTGTATCAGTGATAACATCGGAATGGAGTATTTATAAAGAGAGAAAAAAAAAAACTCTGCATCACCATTAAAAAATAAACTAAAAACTTTATTCATAACATTAAAATCATGAAAAATAACGCCCACAGGTAACAGCTCTATTAGTGATCTACCACTCACACTGACAAAATATTGCAACATTTGTTAATAGTGAGCTGTACTACTGCAGGTTGTGAGTTCAGAAGCAGAGGACATAAGCACAGCGATGCATTGCTATGTACAATGTACCTCTATGTACCTTTATTGTAGTTGAAGAAAATATTTTTTTCATATTAAATAAACTTAAAAAAATGCCAGTTTCAATAACCTTTTCATCCCCCCCCCCCCCCCCCAGTATTATTTTTTTTTTTTTTTTTAACTTTAATGACTAGACCACTACTGGGAAGTTTCACCACTGTACCATGTTTTCTCCATTTGTGGATAATGGGTCTCACTGTGGTTCGCTGGAATATCAAAGCTTTAGAAATGGCTTTATAACCTTTTCCAGACTGATAGATTGGAATTATTTTCCATCTCATTTATTCATGCATTTCTTCGGATCGCAGCATGATGTCTACCTTTTGAGGATCTTTTTGTCTACTTCACTTTGTCAGGCAGGTCCTATTTAAGTGATTTTTTGATAGGTGTGGCAGTAATCAGGCCTGGGTAGGGCGAGGGAAACTGAAGTTTGCTTTTCAAAGATGTGACAAACCACAGTTAAAAAAAAAAAAGTAGGGGGCAATAACTTTCACACAGGGCCATGCATTTTCTTCCCAATTAATAAAGACCTTCATTTCCAAATTGAATTTTGTGTTTACTTGTGCTATCTTTGTCAAATATTTTAATTTGTTTGTTACTCTGAAACATTTAAGTATGACAAACATGCAAGAGAGTAAAAAATCAGGAGGGGTGGGCAAAAAGTATTTCACATCACTGTACACTACCGGGCCACACAGATCTTTATATGAAGTATGTACCCACCACATCTCCTGTATACACAGTAATGACTCCCTACAAGTAGTGACTTAACCCCTTCCCGACCAGTGACAGCGTATGCGTCATGAAAGTCAGTGCCAATCTGACCAATGACGCATATGCTGTGTCATGGATTTAAAGCCCCCCGCGGGTAGGGTGACAAGGGTCAATGAAAGGTCACCCAACGCGCAGATACAGGGGGCTTTGTACTTCACCACAAGGGGGGTGGCTTTGCCCCACGTGGCAGAGTGATAGTAATATTTAATCAATGAAATTTGATGAAATATTACTAGCCAGCCATGGCCGATGCTGCAGTAGCATCGGCCATGGCTGGAGATGCCGATCTGACCCACCCCACATGGTTACCGGGGGCGATCTGCCCCCCGCAGCTGAATGACAGGGGCGATCGGCTGCCGCTGTCATTAACTGCTCCCCCCACCTTCCCTCCCCTCCCACCCCCCGGTACCTTTCCGAGTGCCGCTGTCGCTCCTGGTGTCCCGGATCATGGGTGCCGCCATCTTTGAAAATGGCGGGCGCATGTGCAAGTGCACCCGCCGGAATTTGCGGCTGCAGATTTCATTCATTCATTTTGATCACTGTGATAAACTTTCACAGTGATCAAAGTAAAATAAAAAGTAAATTAGCCCCCCCTTTATCACCCCTATAGGTAGGCACATATAATGAAACAAAGAAAATATTTTTATTTTTCCATTAGGGTGAGAATTAGGGTTAGGGGTGTATTGGGGTAAGGGTTGGGATTAGGGTTATGCTTGTGGTTAGGATTGTGTTGGGGTTAGGGTTGGAGTTAGAATTGAGGGGTTTCCACTGTTTAGGCACATCAGGGGGTCTCCAAACGCAACATGGTGCCACCATTGATTCCAACTAATTTTGCATTCAAAAAGTCAAACGGTGCTCCCTCCCTTCCAAGCCCCGACGTGCGCCCAAACAGTGGTTTACCCCAACATATGGGGTATCAGCGTACTCAGGAAAAATTGCACAACTTTGGTGGTCTAAATTCTCCTGTTACCCTTGGGAAAATAAAAAATAGCATGCTAAAAAAATCATTTTTGAGGAAAAAAAATGATTTTTTATTTTCACTGCTCTGTTATAAACTTTTGTGAAGCACTTGGGGGTTCAAAGTGCTCACTACACATCTAGATAAGTTCCTTAAGGGGTCTAGTTTCCAAAATGGTGTCACTTATGGGGGTTTTTCACTGTTTAGGCACATAGGGGCTCTCCAAACGTGACATGGCGTCCGATAACTATTGGAGCCAATTTTCCATTCAAAAAGTCAAATGGCGCTCCTTCCCTTCCGGACCCTGCCGTGCACCGAAAGTGGTTTATGACCACATATGAGGTATCCGTATACTCAGGAGAGATTGCCTAACAAATTTTAGGATCCATTTTATCCTGTTGCCCATGTGAAAATGAAAAAAACTGAGGCTAAAAGAAAATTTGTGAAAAAAAATTCTTTTTTTTTACAGATCAATTTGTGAAGCACCTGGGGGTTCAAAGTGGTCACTATACATCTAGTTAAGTTCCTTGGGGGGGGTCTAGTTTCCAAAATGGGGTCACTTGTGCGGGAGCTCCAATGTTTAGGCACACAGGCACTCTCCAAACACGACATGGCAAATGCTAAATATTCCAGCATGTTTTCCATTCAAAAAGTCAAATGGCACTCCATCCCTTCTGAGCCCTGCTGTGCACCCAAACAGTGGTTTATGACCACATATTAGGTATCGTGTACTCAGGAGAAATTGCCCAACAAATGTTATTAGAATGGTGTCACTTTTGGGTATTTTCTGCCATATAGACCCCTCAAAGTGATGTCAAATGTGAGGTTGTCCCTTAATTTTTTTTTGTAAATTTTGTTGTAAAAATGAGAAATTGCTGGTCAACTTTTAACCCTTATAACTTCCTAACAAAAAATGTTGTTTCCAAAATTGTGCTGATGTAAAGTAGACTTGTGGGAAATGTTATTTAGTAACTATTTTGTGTCACATAACTCTCTGGTTTAACAGAAAAATTCAAAATTTGAAAATTGCAAAATTTTAGCCAAATTTGATTTTTTCCACAAATAAATGCAAAAGTTATCGACCTAAATTTACCACTAACAAAGCCCAATATGTCACGAAAAAAATAATCTCAGAATCGCTATGATGCGTTCCAGAGTTATCTCATAAAGGGACACTGGTCACAATAGCAAAAAATGGCCTGGTCATTAAGGTCAAAACAGGCTTGGTCATGAAGGGGATAAAATACAATGACCAACTTTCTACTCTGCTTTCTGTGCCACCGTGTGGGCTGAGGCACAGTCTAGTAACGTCCTCACGTGTGGGCTGAGGCACAGTCTAGTAACGTCCTCACGTGTGGGCTGAGGCACAGTCTAGTAACGTCCTCACGTGTGGGCTGAGGCACAGTCTAGTAACGTCCTCACGTGTGGGCTGAGGCACAGTCTAGTAACGTCCTCACGTGTGGGCTGAGGCACAGTCTAGTAACGTCCTCACGTGTGGGCTGAGGCACAGTCTAGTAACGTCCTCACGTGTGGGCTGAGGCACAGTCTAGTAACGTCCTCACGTGTGGGCTGAGGCACAGTCTAGTAACGTCCTCACGTGTGGGCTGAGGCACAGTCTAGTAACGTCCTCACGTGTGGGCTGAGGCACAGTCTAGTAACGTCCTCACGTGTGGGCTGAGGCACAGTCTAGTAACGTCCTCACGTGTGGGCTGAGGCACAGTCTAGTAACGTCCTCACGTGTGGGCTGAGGCACAGTCTAGTAACGTCCTCACGTGTGGGCTGAGGCACAGTCTAGTAACGTCCTCACGTGTGGGCTGAGGCACAGTCTAGTAACGTCCTCACGTGTGGGCTGAGGCACAGTCTAGTAACGTCCTCACGTGTGGGCTGAGGCACAGTCTAGTAACGTCCTCACGTGTGGGCTGAGGCACAGTCTAGTAACGTCCTCACGTGTGGGCTGAGGCACAGTCTAGTAACGTCCTCACGTGTGGGCTGAGGCACAGTCTAGTAACGTCCTCACGTGTGGGCTGAGGCACAGTCTAGTAACGTCCTCACGTGTGGGCTGAGGCACAGTCTAGTAACGTCCTCACGTGTGGGCTGAGGCACAGTCTAGTAACGTCCTCACGTGTGGGCTGAGGCACAGTCTAGTAACGTCCTCACGTGTGGGCTGAGGCACAGTCTAGTAACGTCCTCACGTGTGGGCTGAGGCACAGTCTAGTAACGTCCTCACGTGTGGGCTGAGGCACAGTCTAGTAACGTCCTCACGTGTGGGCTGAGGCACAGTCTAGTAATGTCCTCACGTGTGGGCTGAGGCACATGTAAATAACATCTTATACTCACCTACAGGGCGGTCTGGCATTATGTTTGTCACTGTTCTTCTTCCAGTACAGTCCTCCTTCCCGTGGATGATGCATCCTACATCATCCACACAACCTCCCCCATGACGCTTCTGTGCAGGAACACGTCTGTCCTGCCGATCACAAAGCAAAGTATTGCAGAGAGAAGTGAGTCTGCACAAAAGCGCGATGGAAGACACTGAGTGGATGGACTTAGGACGCGTCGTCGACTCAAAGAAAAAAGGACAGTGATAGATGAGGCAGCGGCACCGGATTAAGACTAGTGAAGCCCATTGGATGGGACTGACCCGCAGGCAAATCTAATAAAAAAAAAAAAAAAAATAATATACGAAGTTATGCAGGTTGGCATTCTAGAATGTTGTGTATATATAAGGGCATTCAGATAGTGGTCGTGCTTTATAAAATGCTGTATATAGAGGGTATACAGGTAGTGGTCGTACTATATATACAGCATTCTAGAATGCTGTATATGGCGAAATACAGGTAGTGGTAGTACTTTATATGGGGGGAGGCATAAACAATGATTGAATACCCAGTAGTAAATAAACAGCAATAATGCATGAAAATATAAAGGTACTTGGTTAACACACTTGATTTAAAAAAAAAAAAAAAAAATGCAAAAGCCATCCTACCATTTCACAGTGACCCTAATTGGTACAGTCCTAACTAACCCCTTAGTGACAGCCATTTTGCAGCTTAATGACCGGGCCAATTTTTACAATTCTGACCACTGTCTTTATGAGGCTATAACTCTGGAACGCTTTAACGGATCATGCTGATTATGAGATTGTTTTTTTGTGTCACATATTGTACTTCATGCTAGTGGTAAAATTTCTTCGTTATGACTTGTATTTATGAAAAAAACGAAATTTGGCGAAAACCGGATTACTTACCGGTAATACTCTTGTAGAGTCCACGACAGCACCCACTGAGAGAGGGGATCCGCCCCCGGAACAGGAAACCTACAGAGAGATAAATGGGGCGGTCCCCCTCGCTCCCTCAGTTTGTGTTACCGAGAACGGAGGAACCGCCATACATGTTTTAGTCAAACTGTTTGGGCGATTCATCTATCTTACCCCTATG
Organism: Dendrobates tinctorius; assembly: GCF_039654945.1. Taxonomy (NCBI): domain Eukaryota; kingdom Metazoa; phylum Chordata; class Amphibia; order Anura; family Dendrobatidae; genus Dendrobates; species Dendrobates tinctorius. Next base: position 10,042,068 of record NW_027361760.1, on the reverse strand, counting down.
CAGTTTTAAGCTTACTAAGTTTAATCACATATCTAACTTAACTCATAATCTCCACCACCAAGGAGACCCATGTGTGCAAAATTAATACGGGAGGGAAGTGAGCGGGTGCTGTCGAGGACTCTACAAAAGAGTATTACCGGTAAGTAATCCGGTTTTTCCTCTTCGCCACGACAGCACCCACTGAGAGATTTTCAGAGATAATCACTTGGGCGGGCACACCGTGTTAAGGACTGATCTACCAAAAGTTAGATCCTCGGTAGAGGACAAATCTAGTCTATAGTGACTATAAAAGGTAGATGGAGAAGACCAGGTTGCAGCCTTACATATTTGTTCAATTGGGACGTTCGCCCTCTCGGCCCAGGAGGATGATATGGCTCTAGTAGAGTGCACCTTAATCCCCAGTGGAGGGTCTTCTCCTTTTGCCAAATATGCCATTGTGATCGCATCTCTAATCCACCTGGATATCGTGCTCGTTGTAACTGCAGACCCCTTTCTGCTGCCCTGGAAGGAGACAAAAAGAGACCTACTCTGCCTCCAGGGACTGGTCCTATCTAGATAGGCTAGCACGGCTCTCTTCACATCTAAGGTGTGATATTTCTCCTCGTCCTGTGTTGACGGGTTCTCATAGAATGAAGGTAGGCATATCTCCTGAGATGTATGAAATTTAGATGCCCGTTTGGGTAGGTAGGACGGGTCCGTCTTTAAAATCAGACTGTCTCGTGTTATTAACAGGAACGGAGGGTCTACTGATAGAGCGTGAAGATCACTCACCCTCCTGGCCGATACTAAGGCCACTAGCATAGCCGTTTTCAATGAGAGGCACATTACTGATGCTGAGCTTATGGGCTCAAACGGTGCCTGAGTGAAGGCATCCAAAACTAGAGTAAGGTTCCACGCTGGTAGCCGAGGCATATGCAGCGGTTCTGCTCGCTGACAAGCCGAGATAAACCGAGTCACCCATCTATTTGCTGCCACGTTATAGTTAAACAGGGCTCCTAGGGCTGATACGTGGACCTTTAGAGTGCTCACTGAGAGTCTCAATTCTCGGCCTTTTTGTAGAAACTCTAGAATGGCCGTAATGGGTACTTCACCGGCTAGTTTTGTTGGGTGAAAGGCCAGGAACTTCCTCCACACCTTAGCATATATTTTTGTTGTGGACTCCTTCCTGCTTTGTAGCAGGGTATTGATTAGGTTCTTTGAGAAACCCTTCTGCCTCAGTAGCTCCCTTTCAAATTCCAGGCCGCTAGGTGCAGGGCTTTGGCCTGTGGATGGTAGCAGGGTCCCTGCGAGAGAAGATTCTGGTGCAGCGGCAGGATCCACGGGTCGGTTACTGATATGGCTCTCAGCCATGAAAACCACGGTCTTTTTGGCCAAAACGGGGCTATCAAGATGACCCTCGCCCTCCCCTGTCTTATTTTCCTGACTACTGTTGGTAGTAGCACCATTGGAGGGAAGGCATAGGCTAGTTGGAATGCCCAGGGTGCTTGGAGGGCATCTAGAATGTCTGGGTTGTCCGACCTGTAGAGTGAAGCAAACCTTTTTACGCGCCTGTTGGCTCTGGTTGCGAATAGGTCTCTCTCTGGTCTGCCCCATTCTGACGCTATCATTTCAAAGACGTGTCTGCTGAGGACCCACTCGCCCTGGTATAGGGCCTGGCGACTGAGATAGTCTGCTCGGGAGTTGTCTACTCCTCTTATATGGATAGCTGACAAGGAGAGAAGATGGACCTCGGCCATTTCCAGGATCTTTCCCGCGATAGACATCAGTGGCATTGACCGCGTGCCTCCTTGCCGGTTTATATAGGCCACTGCGGTGGTATTGTCTGTCTGGATCTTTACGTGGGTGCCCCTTAACTGCGGGAGAAAGTGAGATATCGCATAAAAAAAAAATCGCTGTTAGCTCCTTTACATTAGAGGAGGCCTCTATTTCATCCTCACGCCACCAGCCTTGTACCATGTGCTCCTCTAGATGGGCTCCCCAACCTAAGGGGCTGGCATCCGTGGTGAGTATTTTGGAGGGAGTCACCCACCACTGTACTCCCTTTGATAGATTGGAAGGATTTAACCACCATTTTAGGGATTCAACCACCTCGGGCGATAGGGACATCTTCCCTTCCAGCCTCCCCTGCAGTCTGTCTCCTGCAGAATAGCCCACTGCAGTTCTCTGGAGTGGAACTGAGCCCATTGCACCGCTGGAATGCACGATATCAGAGACCCCAGCAAGGACATACCCTGTCTCAATGATATTACGGGTTTTCCTGTAGTATTCTGTATCTTATCGATTATGGCCATTACCTTGGCGTTCGGCAGAAAGCACTCCTCAGTTACGGAGTCCACTTGCAGGCCCAAAAACCTCTGACAGGTCACTGGCTCTAGTCTGGACTTCTCCCAGTTAATTAGCCAACCCAGTGTTTGTAGGGATGAGATAATCCTAGCTATTCTCGCTTCACACTGTGAAACAGAATTCCCCACTATGAGTAGGTCGTCTAAGTAAGGGACAACTAGGGTGTCATTCAGCCTTACATACATTACTTCCAGCATCAATTTTGTAAATACCCGAGGAGCCATGGATAGCCCGAATGGCATTGCCGCAAACTGGAAATGCTGAATCCGACCTTTGAACCAGACTGCTACCCGCAGGAACCTCTGGTGCCCTCGATATATGGGGAGATGGTAGTAGGCGTCCTTTAGGTCCAAGACTGCCATATAACACCAGGGAAACAAAAGCTTTATTGCAGACTTAATCGACTCCATTTTAAACGACCTCAGTCTTAGGAAGGTATTAAGTTTCTTTAAATTTATTATAGTCCTGTAAGAGCCATCTGGTTTTGGGACTAAAAATAGAGAATAAAAGCCCATCCCTATTTCATTGTCTGGGACCTCTACTAGGACCTGTTAAGTTAGCAGTACTGCAATCTCCATCTCCAGCGCTTCCTGCTGTGTCAGGGACTTCCTGGAAGTCAATATGAAGGAGTTCGGTGGATACCGAACAAATTCTAATTTCAGGCCTGATGATACGATATTCATGGCCCATGAATTTGATGTCACCTTCTCCCATTGGCGGCTAAATTTTAATAGCCTGCCACCTACCGGCATAATGATTTTATCGGGATCTGTCTCCCCTGAAGGGACGCTTCCCGAATAGGTTGCCCCTTTGTTTGGGGTCCTTATTTCCCCAGCGGTCCTGGGGTCTAAAGTCTTTCTTTTTACCAAACGGCGGCTTCCTGTAGGCCCTCCTGTTGAACGGAACATACGGGTTAGGGAAACCCTTCTTCCTCTCCCCCGCTTTTGTCAAAATCTCATCCAGTTCCGTGCCAAACAAGTACTTACCCTGGCAGGGTATAGCACACAGTCTAGTTTTTGTTTGTGTGTCACCTTTCCACCCCTTCAACCATAAGGCCCGCCTGCCTGCATTAGTCAGTCCTGCCGCTCTAGCCGATAACCGGAGAGAGTCCGCGGAGGAGTCGGAGAGGAAGGCCGCTGCTCCCTTAATGAGGGGCATAGAGGAAAGGAGTCTATTCCTAGCTACTCCATTCTTAATATTGTCCTCTAAGTCATTCAGCCACACCAACAATGATCTTGCCGTACATGTGGCTGCTATTGCGGGCTTAAAGGCTGCCGTACATGCCTCCCAAGATCTTTTAAGAAATGTATCGGTTTTCCGATCCAAAGAATCAGCCAAGGTTCCCGAATCCTCTACCGGCAGAGAGGATCTACGAGAGGTAGAGGCCACTGCCGCATCCACCTTGGGGGCTCTTGACCAGGCTATTAACTCCTCATCGTCAAAGGGGTACTTACGCTTTGACGTTAAGGGGAGGAAGGTTCTTTGACCTTGTTTTTCCCACTCCCTTTTAACTAGCTCTTTAACAGCTGGTACCACTGGGAAAGCCTGGACCTTTCTACGGGAAATGCCTGCAAACATTATGTCCTGTGGGGTCTTGGGGTCCTTACTTTCTGGCAACCCCATGGTATTTCGGACAGACTTCACTAAATTACTGACACTGTCCGTGGGGAAACACGTTTGGTCCTCGTCCTCTGAGGAAAGGTATTCCTGGGATTTGTCGGAATCTAGTTCCCCGGTTTCAGATGGCGATTTTGACGCCAGCGAGGCTCCTCCTCCTGGCAAACATATTTCTCTTGCGGAGGAGTGACCCCCCAAACTACTGGAACCGCCTAAGGCCCGTAGCTCCTCTCTTATAATTGCCCGGATATCCTCCTTCTTTCGTGAGGACTCCTCCTGTAAGGCCTCCTCAATACATGATTGGCATAATCTCTTAGGGTGGCCGTCTGGGAGGGGCTGAGAACATAAGGCACACTCTCTATGTTTCGCCTTCTCCGTTCTTTTAGCCTAAAGGGGGTATGGACCAGAAAGAGAAGGCTATCAATTATATATTCTGACCGCAAAACACTCACCCATGAGTTTCGTCAGTAAACTACCGGCTGCGGGGTCCGCGACCCAGGCTGAGGCGAGGCATGGGACGACTTTTCTTTGCGTTTTTTCTCCAAGGGCTCGTCTTGCCTGGAAGGTCCACTAGATTCCTTCCTGGAGCGGCCACTTTTCCTGGTGCTACTACTTCTCCTTGTAGCACTGCTCTGTCTACTGCCATGTGGGGATTGCACTGGCTGACCTAACGGGAGCGAAGCTGGGTCATCTAAGGACGACATGACTGCGCACCCCCGCTGCATTTGTGGCTTCTTTTTATAGCCGCTGCTATAGCTGCTCCTCTTCCTCTTTTTTTTTTTCGTCCACCATTTTTTTTTTTTTTTTTGCACCTCTGCGCATGCGCGGGCGTTCTCCCGCGATCTTTGCCTCCTGTCTGACCCCGGAACTTCTCCACTTCCGGGTTGCCTCTGCTGGGGAAGCGCTCGCTCACAGCAGAGCACTGATGCGGCGGCTGTCCCGCTGTGCCTCCCGGGTATCTGCACCCGCCACCAACACACGGGGTCCTTCTCCCCTCCACAGGTGGCCGGTTATTGTTACCTGTAATGCGCCCCCCTCGGGGGGGGGGGGGTATTTCACCATTCTCCGCAGTGAGCCTTGGCACCAATCTCACCTCCGGCCTCACCTGCATTACCAGCTGTGGGGGGGGGGGGGGGGGGGGGGACATACACCTCTCCGCCCGATGCTGCCTCCAGTCCTGGGGCCCCTGCTGCTCATATTCTGCACGCAGGCGGCTACCAGACCAGGAATCCTCTTCTGTGGGTTCCTTCCCAGGAACAGGAAACCAAACTGAGGGAGCGAGGGGGACCGCCCCATTTATCTCTCTGTAGGTTTCCTGTTCCGGGGGCGGATCCCCTCTCTCAGTGGGTGCTGTCGTGGCGAAGAGGAAAATTTTGCAATTTTCAAACTTTAAATTTTTATGCCCTTAAATCAGAGATGTGTCTCACAAATTTCTTAATAAATAACATTTCCCACATGTCTACTTTACATCAACACAATTTTGGAAACAAATTTTTTTTGTTAGGAAGTTACAAGGGTTAAAAGTTGGGCAGCGATTTCTCATTTTTACAACAAAATTTACAAAACCATTTTTTTTTTTTTTTTTTTTTAAGGGACCACATCATATTTAAAGTCATTTTGAAGGGTGTACATGGCAGAAAATACCCAAAAGTGACACCATTCTAAAAACTTGACCCCTCAAGGTGCTCAAAACTACATTTAAGAAGTTTATTAACCATTTTCGTTCTTCACAGGAACTGAAGCAATGTGGAAGGAAAAAATTAACATTTAACTTTTTTTTTTGCAAAAAAATTTAGAACAAATTTTTTTTATTTTCACAAGTGTTAGACAAGAAAATGAACCAAAAAATTTGTTGTGCAATTTCTCCTGAATACGCCGATACCACATGTGGGGGTAAACCACTTTTTGGGCGCACGGCAGGGATTGGAACGGAAGGAGCACCGTTTGACTTTTTCAACGCAGAATTAGCTGGATTTGAGACTTGACGCCATGTTGCGTTTAGAGAGCCTCTGATGTGCCTAAACAGTGGAAACACCCCACAATTAACCCCATTTTGGAAACTAGACCCCTTAAGGAACTTATCTAGATGTGTGGTGAGCACAGAAGTTTATAACGTAGAGCCGTGAAAATAAATCATTTTTCCCACAAATTTTTATTTTTACAAGGATAACAGGAGAAATTAGACCCCCAAAGTTGTTGTGCAATTTGTCCTGTGTACGCCCATACCCCATATGTAGGAGTAAACCACTCTTTGGGCGCACGGCAGAGCTCAGAAGGGAAGGAGCACCGTTTGTTTTTCTCAATGCAGAATTGACTGGAATCAAGATTGGATGCCATGTCGCGTTTGGAGATGCCCTGATGTGCCTCAACATTGGAAACCCCCACAAGTGACCCCATTTTGGAAACTAGACCCCGTATGGAACTTATGTGGTGAGCACTTTGAACCCCCAAGTGCTTCACAGAAGTTTATAACGCAGAGCAGTGAAAAAAAATAATTATCTTTTTCTCAAAAATGATCTCTTTGCCCGCTATTTATTTTCCTTAGGGTAACAGGAGAAATTGGACCACAAAAGATGTTGTGCAATTTGTCCCAAGTACGCCGATACCCCATATGTGGGGGGAAACCACTGTTTGGGCGCATGGGAGAGCCTGGAAGAGGAGCGCCATTTTGCATGCAGACTTTGATGGAATGTTCTGGGGGCGTCATGTGTTTGCAGAGCCCCTGATGTGCCTAAACAGTAGAAACCCCCCACAAGTGACCCCATTTTGGAAACTAGACCCCTTAAGGAGCTTATCTAGATGTGGTGAGCATTTTGAACCCCCAAGTGATTCACAGAAGTTTATAAACGCAGAACCGTGAAAATAAAAAATCAGTCTAAGGCTAGTTTCACACTAGCGTACGGGCAAGGTGCGGAGGGCTGCAGACTATGCAGCTCCGCCCACAGCCACACCTCCTCCCGCAAGCTCCGCCTACTTCAGCATGCGTACCCTATCTTTTGCATTAGGTATGCAGGCTGTGCCGATGTATGCGGATGCCTCCGCATGCGTCATTTTGACGGTGTGGTGACCTGCGTCGAACGCAACATGTTGCATTTTGGCGTGGTCGCCGCACCGTCAAAACGACACATGCAGAGGCATCCACATACATCGCGGCACGGCCTGCATACCCAATGCAAAAGATAGGGTATGCATGCCGAGGTAGGCGGAGCTGAAGGGAGGAGCTGCGGCCGTGGACGGAGCTGCAGAGGAAGTCTGCAGCCCTCCGCACCTCGGGCATACGCTAGTGTGAAACTAGCCTTACCCTAATTCTAAGGGTGTGCACTAGGGTGACCGCAAAAAATCGATGTCGGAATTTTGTCCGTCTGGACCCCACAAAACGATTCCCCTTTCCAGATATTGAGATAGCCAAAATTTGAGCTCGATCAAACGACGTTAACCCGTGCCGCTCATCGCTCAAAGTTTGAAAAAAATCCAAATTGAGGTATTTTAAGATTTAGGTATTTTGCATAGTCTGTTAGACTATAAAGAATGTGACAACATTGCAGAAATAGCCCTGACCAAATTTTCGAACCATTTGTGGTATTTGAATGCAGAGTTGGTGGGATTATAGTTTTCTGATCCCACTATTACAATGAAAAGTTGTTAATGGCTAATAAATTGCTCAGTAGCACAGATGAACCATCAGAGCACGCTAGGGTTGTAAATCCAAAAGTTAGGAAAGAAAAATTAAAAGAGGTAGGAAGTACAACAACCTTCTGACAAAAGATGAAGAACAAAGCAATATGTCCTGCAAGTTGTAAGCAAATGCCGAGCATTATATTCTGACGTTTCAAAAACTACTTTAACAAAAGCTCTAGAATAGATAACTATGTAAAATTATCAACTCATGTAGGTTAGCATGCTCTGATGGTTCATCTGTGCTACTGAGCAATTTATTAGCCATTAACAACTTTTCATTGTCTATAATGGTGGGATCAAAAAACGATAATCCCACCAACTCTGCATTCAAATACCACAAATGGTTCGAAAATTTGGTCAGGGCTATTTCTGCAATGTTGTCACATTCTTTATAGTCTAACAGACTATGCAAAATACCTAAATCTTAAAATACCTCAATTTGGATTTTTTCAAACTTTGAGCGACGAGTGGCACGGGTTAACGTCGTTTGATCGAGCTCAAATTTTGGCTCTATCAATATCTGGAAAGGGGAATCGTTTTGTGGGGTCCAGACGGACAAAATTCCGACATTGCCCCCCATATGAGATCCGGTCACCCTAGTGTGCACACGTTGCGGATTCTGCTGCGGATCCGCAGCGGATTTGGCCCTGCGGATCCGTAGCAGTTTCTGCTGCATTGTACAGTACCTTCATTTTCTATGGAAAATGAAAAATGCAATGCACACGCTGCAGATTTTTCTGTGCAGATTTGCTGTGGTTTGAAATCCGCCACGTCACTTCTTTATGCAGAATTTGCAGCGGTTTTACACCTGCTCCATTACAGGTGTCAAACAGCAGGGGAAAAATGCAGGCTTATCTGCAACCCGCAGGTTATTTGACCTGCGGATTTACCCAAATCTACACGGAAAAATCCGCAGTGTGCACACACCCTAACCCTAAGGGTGCGTGCACACGCTGCATAATTCTCTGCGGATTTGAGAAAAACCGCAGGTCAAAAGACCTGCGAATTATCATTTGCCTGCGGATTTCCCCTGCGGTTTGACACCGTCATTGGGCAGGTGCCAAACCGCAGCAGAATCAGCACAAAGAATTGACATGCTGCAGATTTGAAACCGCAGCAAATCCACGCGGAAAAATCCGCAGCATGTGCACTGCAGATTACATTTTAGATAGATTAGAATGGTACTGTACACCGCAGCAGAAACTGCTGCAGATCCGCAGGACAAAATCTGCGGATCCGCAGCAGAATCCGCAGCGTGTGCACACACCCTAATTCTAACCCTAGCCCCAACCCTAGCCCTAATTTTAACCCTAACCCTAATGGAAAATTTGAAAAAAAAAAAATAAAAATTATGTATTAGCGTGTTTTTTACTTTTTATTTTGATCACTGTGATACTTTATCACAATGATCAAAATAAATGTATTACAAAATAAAAGTATTACAAGCGGGCGCACTGCGCCGCCCGCCATTTTCCAAGATGGCGGCGCCCACCGGAGCCCAGGATCACCGGAGGGGACCCAGGACCATCGGTGAATATAAGGGGGGGTGCGATCACATCAGAGAGAAATTTAATTGAAAATTGCGTTTTTTGTTTTTTTTTGCAGTCGCCATTAGGGTTAATAACGGCGATCGCAAAAACGGTTTCGGTAAAATCCGACCCGTTTCATGTTCTCTGAGGTCTCGGCTACCCCCGGCAGCAGAGACCCTGGAGAACATCCGACACTGGGGGGCGCTATTCACTTAAATCACAGCGCCGTTGATTAAGGGCGCTGTGGATTATGTACCCTTAATGACCGCCGTTAAAAGGCGTATCGGCGGTCGTAAACCCCTTCCTGACATCCGACGTACTATCCCGTCCACGGTACCCGGGCCCGTATGACCGTGGACGGGATAGTACGTCTACCGTGATCAGCGGCGCCCACGTGGTGAGCGCCGCTGATCGCGGCCGGGTGTCAGCTGATTATCACAGCTGACACCCGGCACAATGTGTCAGGGGTGGTCACGGACCGCCCCCGACACATTAACCCCTTGCATACCGCGATCAAACATGATCGCGGTGTACCGGGAGTTAAAGGGAAGCATCGGCAGGGAGGGGGCTCCCTCCGTGCTTCCCTGAGCCCCCCACGGCAGCGCAATGTGCAGCGCTGCTGCGGGGGGCTCCTTTCCTCCAGGCCCCCGAATCCAAGATGGCGACGGGGGCCTGAGGAAGCTGGCTTCCTCAGCGCCTGCAAAGCGCAGGCATGAGGAAGCCTTGTGCACTGCCTGTGACAGATTGCTGATCTGTCACAGTGATCTGTGATGTGACAGATCAGCGATCTGTCACAGGACAGTGATGTCCCACCTGGGACTATGTAATAAGGTAAAAAAAAAAAAAAAAAAAATGTAAAAAAAAAAAATCGCCAAACAAATTAGTAAAAAAAAATATTCCCCAATAAATTCATTTTTTTGAAAATAAAAAAAAAACAACAATAAAAGTACACATTAGGTATCGCCGCGTCCGTAATGACCCGCCCTATAAAACTGTCCCATTAGTTAACCCTTTTAGCGAACCCCTTAAAAAATAAAAATAAAAAACGAAGCAGAAAATAATGATTTATTATCATACCGCCAAACAAAAAGTGTAATAACGCGCGATCAAAAAGACGCATATAAATATCCATGGTACCGCTGAAAACGGCATCTTGTCCCGCAAAAAACGAGCCGCCACACAGCATCATCAGCGAAAAAATAAAAAAGTTATAGCTCACAGAATAAAGCGATGCAAAAATAATTTTTTATATAAAATAGTTTTCATTGCATAAAACCGACAAAAACATAAAAAAACGACCTAAATGAGGTATCGCTGTAACCGTACTGACCCGAAGAATAAAACCGCTTTATCAATTTTACCGCACGCGGAACGGTGTAAACGCACCCCCCCAAAAGAAATTCATGAAACGCTGGTTTTTGTTCATTCTGCGTCCCAAAAATAGGAATAAAAAGCGATCAAAAAATGTCACGTGCCCGAAAATGGTACCAATAAAAACGTCAACTCGTCCCGCAAAAAATAAGACCTCACATGACTCAGTGGGTCAAAATACGGAAAAATTATAGCTCTCAAAATGTGGTGATGCAAAAACTATTTTACAATAAAAAGCGTCTTTTAGCGTGTGACAGCTGCCAAAAATAAAAACCGCCATAAATAGTAAACCCCCCGTTATCACCCCCTTAGTTAGGGAAAAATAATAAATTTAAAAAAAAGTTTTTATCTCCATTTTCCCGTTAGGGTAAGGCTGTGTGCACACGCTGCGGATTAGGTGCGGATTCATCCGTGCGGATTTCAATAGAGGAGATGGCAAACCGCAGGAGAATCCGCAGAAAGAATTGACATGTCAATTCTTTCTGCGGATTGAAAACCGCAGATAATCCGCGCGTAAAATTCCGCACCGTCTGCACTGCGGTTTTTGATTCCCATAGGGAATCATGGTACTGGGGTCCACAGCAGCCAAAACCGCTGCGGAACCGCAGCAAAATCCGCAGCGTGTGCACACAGCCTTAGGGTTAGGGCTAGGGCTCAGATTAGGGTTAGGGGTGTGTTGGGGTTAGGATTGGAGTTATAATAGGGGGTTTCCACTGTTTGGGCACATCAGGGGCTCTCCAAATGCAACATGGCGTCTGATCTCAATTCCAGCCAATTCTGAGTTGAAAAAGTCAAATGGTGCTCCTTCCCTTCCAAGCTCTGCCATGCGCCCAAACAGTGTTTTACCCCCACATGTAGGGTATCAGCCTACTCAGGACAAATTGCAAAACAATTTTTGGGGTCCAATTTCTCCTGTTACCCTTAGGAAAATAAAAAATTGGGGGCAAAAATATCATTTTTGTGGAAAAAAATGATTTTTTTATTTTCACGTCCGAGTGTTATAAACTTCTGTGACGCACTTGGGGGTTCAAAGTGCTCACCACACATCTAGATAAGTTCCGTGGGGGGTCTAGTGTCCAAAATGGGGTCACTTGTGGGGAGTTTCAATAGTTTAGGTACATCAGGGGCTCTCCAAACGCACGACACCCGCAGACCATTCCATCAAAGTCTGCATTCCAAAACGTCACTGCTTCCCTTCCGAGCCCCGACGTGTGTCCATACAGTAGTTTTCTCCCACATATGGGGTGTCAGCGTACTCAGGCCAAATTGGACAACAACTTTTGGGGTCCAATTTCTCCTGTTACCCTTGGGAAAATGAAAAAATTGGGGACTAATTGATCATGTTTCTGGAAAAAATACAATTTTTTTATTTTCATGCCCTGGCATTATAAACTTCTGTGAAGCCCTTGGGGGTTCAAAGTGCTCACCTCACATCTAGATAAGTTCCTTAGTGGGTCTAGTTTTCAAAATGGGGTCATTTGTGGGGGGTTTCCACTGTTTAGGTACATTAGGGGCTCTCCAAAAGCAACATGACACCCGCAGACCATTCCATCAAAGTCTGCATACCAAAACGTCACTACTTCCCTTCCGAGCCCCGACGTGTGACCATACAGTAGTTTTCTCCCACATATGGGGTATCAGCATACTCAGGACAAATTGGACAACAACTTTTGGGGTCCAATTTCTCCTGGTACCCTTGGGAAAATAAAAAAATGGTGACTAAAAGATCATGTTTGTGGAAAAAATACGAAATTTTTATTTTCACGCCCGGGCGTTATAAACTTCTGTGAAGCACTGGAGGGTTCAAAGTGCTCACCACACATCTAGATAAGTTCCTTGGGGGGTCTAGTTTCCAAAATGGTGTCATTTGTGGGGGGTTTCCACTGTTTTGGTACATCAGGGGTTTTCCAAACGCGACATGGTGTCCGATCTCAATTCCAGCCAAAAACGTCAAATGGCATTGCTTCCCTTCCGAGCTCTGCCATGCGCCCAAATAGTGGTTTACCCCCACATGTGGGGTATCAGCCTACTCAGGACAAATTGCACAATAACTTTTAGGGTCCTGTTACCCTTGGGAAAATAAAAATTGGGGTGAAAAGATCATTTTTGTGGAAAAAATATGATTTTTTTAATTGTACCGCTGTACGTTATAAACTTCTGTAAAGCCCTTGTGGGTTTAAAGTTCTCGCCACATATCTAGATAAGTTCCTTGGGGGGGTCTAGTTTCCAAAATGGGGTCACTTGTAGGGGGTTTCCACTGTTTAGGTACATCAGGGACTCTCCAAACGTGACATGGCGTCCGATCTGAATTCCAGCCAATTTTGCATTGAAAAAGTCAAACGGCGCTCCTTCCATTCTGAGCTCTGCCATGCGCCGAAACAGTCGTTCCCCCCCACAAATCAGGTATCAGCGTACTCAGGACAAATTGCACAATAACTTTTGCAGTCCAATTTCTCCTGTTACCCTTGGTAAAATAAAAAAAATTGAACCTGAAGTATTTTTGTGAAAAAAAGTTAGATGTTCATTTCTTTTTAAATATTCAAAAAAATTCCTGTGACGCACCTAATGGGTTAATAAACTTCTTGAATGTGGTTTTGATCACCTTAAGGGGTTCAGTTTTTAGAATGGTGTCACTTTTGGGTATTTTCTATCATATAGACCCCTCAAAGTGGCTTCAAATGTGATGTGGTCCTAAAAATAAAATGGTGTTGTAAAAATGAGAAATCGCTGGTCAACTTTTAACCCTTAACTTCCTAACAAAAAAAATTTTGGTTAAAAAATTGTGCTGATGTAAAGTAAACATGTGGGAAATGTTACTTATCAAGTTTTTTGTGTGCCGTATCTCTGTGATTTAAGGGCATAAAAATTCAAAGTTGGAAAATTGCGAAATTTTCAAAATTTTTGCCAAATTTCCATTTTTTTCACAAATAAACGCAAGTTATTTGAATGAAATTTTACCACTAACATGAAGTACAATATGTCACGAGAAAACGATGTCAGAATCACCGGGATCAATGGAAGCGTTCCAGAGTTATGACCTCATAAAAGGTACAGTGGTCAGAATTGTAAAAGTTGGCCCGGTCATGAACGTGCAAACCACCCTTGGGGGTGAAGGGGTTAAACTGAGAGACTCAAAAAAAACAAAAAACAAAAAAAACCACAATGATCCTTGTAGAAAAAAAATAGGTATTAGACCTACCGGTAATGATGTTTCCAGGAGTCCATCCTGACAGCACCATGGAGGACGTCCTCCTCCTCCTTACAGGGACAGGAAAGCACACGAGAGGTTAAAAGGCCATGTCCCACCCCCTTTCCCTCAGTGATTTGACAAGTACCACAAGGTGGATGATGCTAGTAACAGTTTAATGAAACAATCATATTACAGCATATGACATAACATAATACAACATAGTATAACATAACAGGGAGGGAACTACCCGTGCTGTCAGGATGGACTCCTGGAAACATCATTACCGGTAGGTCTAATACCTATTTTCCAGGACGTCCCCCTGACAGCACCATGGAGAGTACCAAAGCACCTCCTCAGGGTGGGATTACTGCCTGGAGAACTTTTCTCCCAAATGCGGTTCGTTGGCCAGCTAACACATCTAGTTTGTAGTGTTTGCAGAATGTATTAAGACTAGCCCAGGTTGCCGCTCGACAAATTTGATCAACTGACGCCCCCGCCCGCTCGGCCCATGAGGCCGATACCGCCCTCGTAGAGTGGGCTTTTAAGGAATCAGGCGGGCTGGCGCCTTCAGCCTGGTAGGCATCCGAGATTACTGAGGTAATCCAACGCGCGATGGACGCCTTAGAGGCCTTCTTCCCTTTATTCCTACCTCCAAAGAGAACGAACAGGTTCGGGTCGACACGCCAACTATTGGTGGCCTCTAGGAATTCTATAACTGCGCGCCTCACGTCTAGCAAGTGGAGCCGCCGCTCCTTCTCATTACGGGGATTATCGCAGAAAGAGGGTAACACTACCTCCTGGTTCAGATTTCTTGTAGAGGCTACCTTCGGGGTAAATGCCGGGTCTAACCTTAGGATTATACTATCCTCTCTTATCTGGAGGTATGGATCCTTAGTGGATAGGGCCTGGATCTCCCCTATTCTTTTGGCCGTGGTAATGGCTAATAGAAAGGCCGTTTTACGAGTGAGAGCAGGGATGGCTATCTTCTCACTAAGGGCGAAAGTGTCCGAGCAGAGGAACCGAAGTACCAGGCCCAGGTCCCATGGCGGGGTGAGCTGCCTAATCGTGGGGCGCAGGCGCTGTGTGGCTTTTATAAACCTTATCACCCAGGGATGTGCAGCTAACTGATAATCGAAGAAGGCGCTCAAAGCTGAAACCTGGACTTTTAGAGTGCTGGGCTTGAGGCCTTTATTAAAACCTGCCTGCAGGAACCCTAGTATGTTAGGGAGATCAGGGGTGCCTGCCACGAGCTCGGACCTGCCACCCTCCAGACAGAATCTTTTCCATATCTTCCGATAAATTGCCGACGTCACCGGCTTCCTGCTGGCCTGTAGGGTGGATATGACCTGCTCCGACAATCCTTTTGCCTTCAGGATGTCCCTCTCAGGATCCAAGCCGATAAATGGAGTCTTGCTGGGTCCGGGTGGTGGATCGGGCCCTGGTGGATGATGTTCTCCCACAAGGGCAGCTCGACTGGATCTTCTACTGCCATGGCTCCCAGAAGGGAAAACCAGCTTCTCCTCGGCCAGTATGGCACTATCAATATCACCCTTGCGTGGTCCTCGCGTATCTTTCTGAGCACTGCCGGTATGAGGGCCAGTGGTGGGAACGCATAAGAGAGGGATTCTCCCCAAGTCTGACTCAGGGCGTCTACGCCTTCTGGATGGTCCATCGGATTTAGGGAGTAGAATCTGGGAACCTTCGAGTTCTTCCGACTTGCGAAGAGATCTATACTGGGGGTCCCCCAGCGCTGACAAAGCTGGTCGAAGATCTCTACGTTCAATTCCCACTCTGTCGGGTGGATCTGTTGTCTGCTCAGGTAGTCTGCCACTTCGTTTTGGGAACCCTCTAGATGTACCGCGGTCACGGATCGAACTGTCCGTTCTGCCCACGTGAATATCTTTTCCGCCAGTGCCTGTAGTGGTTGATGTCTGGTTCCTCCTTGGTGTTTCAGGAATGCCACCGTCGTTGTATTGTCGGATAAAATGCGAACATGATGACTCTTTAGTACCGACCGGTTTCTCCGCAACGCTTCCCAGACCGCGAAGAGTTCCTTGAAATTGGAGGATCTGGCCTTGATGCTTGCTGGCCACTTCCCCTGGAAGATCTTCCCTTCTATGTGGGCTCCCCATCCCCACGCACTTGCGTCTGTGGTGACTACCAAGTATGGAGAGGTTGTCCAATGCACGCCCACCTGAAGGTTCCTGGCCTGTAACCACCAGCGAAGGGACTCCTTTACTCGTCCTGAGAGCCTTAGGGGTTTGTCTAGCGACGCCTGACTCCTGTCCCACCTCGCGAGAATCTCTCTTTGTAACAACCGCGAGTGGAATTGGGCCCAACGGACGCACTGGATGCAGGCCGTCATGAGGCCCAGGACCTCCATTGCTTCCCTTATGGAGCATTGACGCTTCAACAGGCCTCTGGTTCTGGCCTGAATGGACTTCTGCTTCTGCTCGGGTAGCCAGGATATTCTGTCGGCTGAGTCTAAGAGGACTCCCAGGAATACCTTTCTGGTGTCTGGTGTGAGGTCCGACTTCTCCCAGTTGATCACCCAGCCCAGGAACTCCATCACAGTAGTTGTTCGGATCCTGTCTCGGATGAGCGCCTCTTTGGACCTTGCCACCAGTAAGAAGTCGTCCAGGTATGGCACAATCACAATACCCTGATCTCTCAGGTAGGCCACCACCTCTACCACCAGCTTTGTAAAGATCCTGGGAGCTGAGGCCAGCCCGAATGGAAGACCCTGGAACTGGAAATGGCAGGTCCGGGCTGGTGAACTGATCGCGAACCTTAGTAGGCCTTGGGATGAGGGATGAATAGGAACCTGATAGTATGCTTTTTTTTAGGTCTAGGGTGCACATAACTGCGTCCCGGTCTATCAGAGGAATTGCGGATCGGATTGATTCCATCCGGAACCTCCTGTATCTGACCCAAGCGTTTAGCGGCTTCAGGTTTATGATGGTGCGGGCCTCGCCGGATTTCTTTATGATTGCAAACAGGGAAGAGTAGTGCCCTTTCCCTCTTTCCGACGGTGAAACTGGTATTATGACCCCTGAGTCTAACATGTCCTGAAGATCCGACCACATTGCGGAGTCCTCCCGGACGACAGTGGGGGCAATATATCTGTCGGGGGGAGGAGAATAGAGCTCTATCCTGTAACCTTCCCTGATGGTTCTGAGGACCCACTGATTGTTGGTGACTCGTGACCAGTTTGCTGCAAAGTGGCGAAGTCTCCCCCCAATGCCTATGGCGTCATTGTCTCCTCGATCTAGATGTCGATGCAAATGGGGGACCTCTGTTCCTCCCACTTTGGCTGAAGGAGCCTTTGTAGGAGCTTCTATTAGACCTCGCCCGGCCCCTAAACTCTGACTGTCCTCTGAAGAAGGAGCCTCTCCGAAAGGACTGGGACCGCCTGGGCTTTTCTTCCGGGAATCCCTTATTCTTATCGGACACCAGCTCAAGGATATTATCCAGGGCTGGACCAAACACCCTCAGACCCGAGAACGGGATGGCACATAACTTTGCTTTAGAAGGGTTATCCCCCGACCAGGACCTAAGCCAGACTGCTCTCCGGGCCGCATTAGAGAGGGAGCGGTTTCTGGCCGCAAACCTAACTGATTCCGCCGACGTATCCGATAAGAACGCCGTGGCTGATTTCAAGAGAGGAAGAGATGCTAGTATCTCTGACCTCGGGGTCTTGTTGGTTAGGTGTTCCTCCAACTGCCCCAACCACAGGAACATAGACCTAGCCACCGAGGTGGCTGCTATGTTGGCTCTAATCAGGGCCGCCGACGTCTCCCATGCTCTTTTTAACAAGACGTCCGCCTTTCTATCCATCGGGTCTCGAAGACCGGATGAGTCCTCGGCTGGGATAGCCGACTTCTTAGTAACCTTGGCGACTGGGACGTCGATCTTAGGGACTTCTTCCCACGCCCGAGTTTCCTCAGGATCGAAGGGCAGTCTATTTTTAAAGTCTCGGGAGAGTGTCAACCGACGCTCTGCTTCTTTCCACTCCTCCAGGATCATTGCTTTGATGTGCTCGCTTACAGGGAACACCACCTGTTTGCGGGACACCAGTCCTCCAAACATTAAGTCCTGTCTGGACTGTGGCTTAGGGACTTCTTCCATCTGCATGGTATTTCTGACCGTGTGTACCAGCTCGTCCGTATCCTCCAGTCTGAATAGGTACTTTCTGTTCTGCTCCTGACTATCCCCCAGGATCTCGCCTTCCTCCTCCTGATCTGAGTCCCGGAAATCGGATTCCTCGCTAGGGCTCGCCTCTGATACTGGGACTGGTTCCCACCTCGGACGCTTGCGACCTGGCCCAGGGCTGGGGGATCGACGCCGGGTTGTAGAGGCCTGAATCTCTTCCCTTATCAGCGACCTCATTTCGGAAAGTAGAGATGGCTGTTCCTCGCCTATGACTCTGGAGGTACAGGGACCACATAGGGTCTTGCTATAGGTGTCTGGCAGCTTTACTCTGCACACCGGACATCTGACTGATTTGGAGGTGGCTTTCGCCAGGTCCTTCCCCGAGGGGGACTCTGCCGGGGTTCCCTTTTCCTGATAACATAAGGGGCACCTCATCAGATCTGGGCTGTGGGGACGGGTGGGGAGGGTGGTCTGCGCTATGCGCACTTACCCCTCCACCAGATGCAGTGTTGCCTTCCATCCCCTGGCGTCCGATGCAGTCACACAGCCTGGAACGACCTGTGACGACTCTGGAGAACGCTGTGGTCCAGGAGCGCGCGCGCCCTGGATTTGAAACCGGCGTCTGACGTCACCGGATGTGACGCTGGTAAGCCGCGCCTCCACTTCCTGCCGGGCATATGCACGTGACCGCGCTCGGCGCGTGCAGGGAGCCGCTTCCCCGCCTGCTATGGCGCTCCGGCCTCCAATGCCCAGCCGTTGGCGTCGTCCTGCGGGTACTCGGCCCGCCGCGGCCGATTACGCCCACTTCTGTCGGTGCACGCACGGCCAGCTGCCTGCGGGGAGCCGACCCGTCCTGGAGCCGAGAGCCCCCCCACCGGGAGGAACGGCTCCCTCCAGGAGCGTCGTCCTGCTCCTGGCCTTTGGAGCCGAGGGACTCCCCACCGGGAAGTTTCGGCCCCGGGACCTCTTGACAGGGGAAGGATTGGACCGGCCGCACGATCCCCTGGGCCCCTCCGGTAAGCTCTCGCGTGTCCCTCCGTGCAGGGACAGGAAAAACACTGAGGGAAAGGGGGTGGGACATGGCCTTTTAACCTCTCGTGTGCTTTCCTGTCCCTGTAAGGAGGAGGAGGAGGAGGACGTCCTCCATGGTGCTGTCAGGGGGACGTCCTGGAAAAATGTGCTCTTTATAATGATATCAGAATTAATATATTTTAGGGGGTACCCTTTTTGAGAAATTTGACCTAAAAATAAGTAAAATTCGGATTTTTAACTTTTTCATCATATGTGGGTGTGAATATTTCCACAAATACATATGCTTTGACCATGATATTGCAGCAATGCAAAGTCATGTAGATGTTTGGTGTACAGGGCAAAGCACCAGTTACTATTGGTTTTTGGTCTTGAGTTATATACAGTATGGGCAAAGTTTGGCATAAATTTTATGCGACGCGTTTTACAAGCTACTTTGACACAAAATTGCGGCCGAAATATTGTTTTGTCATAGCCAGTAATAATTTTATCGTGTTTAGCAGCAAAAGTTGAGCTAGTATGCCAAATTTCAGCATCATAGCCAGTATAGAACTCTAATGGCTATGTGCCAAAGTTTGCAAAACCCTCTTAGCTGAAGCCGCAGGCTTGGTGGAACCTCCAGTGACATGTCAACAGTGCCCAATGTATTTGAGATCTGGCCCTAAAAATTTACAGAACCTCTTTTCAAACATACATGTACATCCTTGTAAATTTTCAGCAAAATCGGAGGTCGAGTGGGGACCACTGGTCCACTTGACATGGAATGACCCAGGTAACGGATTTGTCTTCCCTCCCTACTCTCTGGCTCTAGGGGTGAGAGGGTAGGGGATTAGAGGCAAGGGTCATCCGCCGGAAAACTGCAAACACTCCTGATGTGTTAGGGCCCTGCCTCGTAGACCACAGATGATGTGGTAGTGACAATTCTACAGTCATGGCCAAAAGTTTAGAGAATGACAAATATATTTTCACATGATCTTCTGCCCTCTGGTTTTTATGTGTTTGTCAGATGTTTTTATCACATGCAGAAATATAATTGCAATCATATTATGAGTAGCAAACGGTTATATTGACAGTTAGAATGAGTTAATGCAGCAAGTCAATATTTGCAGTGTTGACCCTTCTTCAGGACCTCAGCAATTCTCCCTGGCATGCTCTCAATCAACTTCTGGATCAAATCCTGACTGATAGCAGTCCATTCTTGCAAAATCAATGCTTTTATTTTGTCTGAATTTGAAGGTTTTTGTTTGTCCACCCGTCTCTTGATGATTGACCACAAGTTCTCAATGGGATTAAGATCTGGGGAGTTTCCAGGCCATGGTCCCAAAATCTCTGTTTTATTCCGAGCCATTTAGTTATCACCTTTGCTTTATGGCAAGGTGCTCCATCATGTTGAAAAAGGCATTGTTGATCGCCAAACTGCTCTTGGACGGTTGGGAGAAGTTGCTCTTGGAGGACATTCTGGTACCATTCTTTATTCATGGCTGTGTTTTTAGGCAAGACAGAGAGAGCCCATTCCCTTGGCTGAGAAGCAACCCACACATGAATGGTTTCAGGATGCTTGACAGTTGGCATGAGACAAGACTGGTGGTAGCGCTCACCTGGTCTTCTCCGAATAAGCCGTTTTCCAGATGTCCCAAACAATCGACTTTACCCCAGTCCTCAGCAGTCCACTCCCTGTACCTCTTGCAGAATATCAGTCTGTCCATGATGTTTTTTCTGGAGAGAAGTGGCTTCTTTGCTGCCCTCCTTGAGACCAGGCCTTGCTCCAAGAGTCTCCGCCTCACAGTGCGTGCAGATGCACTCACACCTGCCTGCTGCCATTCCTGAGCAAGCTCTGCACTGCTGGTAGCCCGATCCCACAGCTGAAACACTTTTAAGAGACGGTCCTGGCGCTTGCTGGTCTTTCTTGGGCGCCCTGGAGCCTTTTTGGCAACAAGGGAACCTCTCTCCTTGAAGTTCTTGATGATGCGAGATTGTTGACTGAGGTGCAATCTTTCTAGCTGCGATACTCTTCCCTGTTAGGCCATTTTTGTGTAGTGCAATGATCACTGCACGTGTTTCTATAGAGATAACCATGGTTAACAGAAGAGAAACAATGATGCCAAGAACCAGCCTCCTTTTAAAGTGTCCAGTGGTGTCATTCTTACTTAATCATGATAGACTGATCTCCAGCCCTGTCCTCATCAACACCCACACCTGTGTTAATGGAGCAATCACTGAAACGATGTTAGCTGGTCCTTTTAAGGCAGGGCTGCAATGATGTTGAAATGTGTTTTGGGGGATAAAGTTCATTTTCTAGGCAAATATTGACTTTGCAAGTAATTGCTGTTAAGCTGATCACTCTTTATAACATTCTGGAGTATATGCAAATTGCCATTAGAAAAAATGAAGCAGTAGACTTTGTAAAAATTAATATTTGTGTCATTCTCTAAACTTTTTTCCCCCCAGAATAAACCATGACTGTAGGTGGGAGATCAGAGTGATAATTCCACTCTGTCACCCTTAAAAGCCATATCTGAAATAAAAGGGAAATAAAAAAATCAAGACCTAAGGCAGAAACCAGCCTGGATGGTTCGGACCCATGTCTGCCTCCTGACACTAAACTAAAACTGATTAGCTTCATGCCAGTTGGTGGTGGACAGTCCTAGCATAAGCAGCATACAACCATAGTTTTTTGTGCCCTAATGAAGCATTAACTATCCCGCACACCAGAGGGCCACACAGGGTAACCCCCACTCTCCAATCATAAACCTCCACCTCACACTAATCAGTGGACCTCACATGATAAACCCATCATAGCCCAAATGCCCCCTTCCTCCAAGCGTAAATCCCCATCATGCACCCTCCACCCCCAAGCAAAACCTCCCCACTGAATGCCCCTCCCCCAAGCATAAACCACCAGACGTCCACCCGCCCCAAGCATAAACCACCATCAGACGTCCACCCCCCAGCAAGCATAAACCTTCATCGGACGTCCACCCCCTTAAGCATAAGCCCCTATCGAACGCCCCCCCGGCATAAACCCCCATCGGACGTCCACACGCCCCCCGGCAGAAACCCCCATCGGACGTCCACACGCCCCACAGAAAAAACCCCCATCGGACGTCCACACGCCCCCCAGAATAAACGCCCATTGGACGTCCACACGCCCCCCAGAATAAACTCATCAGATGTCCACCCCCTATCAAACGCCCCCCCAGAATAAACCCCCCCCATCGGACGTCCACACGCCCCCCCAGAATAAACCCCCCCCATCGGACGTCCACACGCCCCCCCAGAATAAACCCCCCCATCGGACGTCCACACGCCCCCCCAGAATAAACCCCCCCCATCGGACGTCCACACGCCCCCCCAGAATAACCCCCCCATCGGACGTCCACACGCCCCCCCAGAATAAACCCCCCCCATCGGACGTCCACACGCCCCCCCCAGAATAAACCCCCCCCATCGGACGTCCACACGCCCCCCCCAGAATAAACCCCCCCCATCGGACGTCCACACGCCCCCCCCCCCCATCGGACGTCCACACGCCCCCCCCCCCATCGGACGTCCACACGCCCCCCCCCCATCGGACGTCCACACGCCCCCCCCCCCATCGGACGTCCACACGCCCCCCCCCCCCATCGGACGTCCACACGCCCCCCCCCCATCGGACGTCCACACGCCCCCCCCCCATCGGACGTCCACACGCCCCCCCCCCCATCGGACGTCCACACGCCCCCCCCCATCGGACGTCCACACGCCCCCCCCCCATCGGACGTCCACACGCCCCCCCCCCATCGGACGTCCACACGCCCCCCCCCAGAATAAACCCCCCCCATCGGACGTCCACACGCCCCCCCCAGAATAAACCCCCCCCATCGGACGTCCACACGCCCCCCCCAGAATAAACCCCCCCCATCGGACGTCCACACGCCCCCCCCAGAATAAACCCCCCCCATCGGACGTCCACACGCCCCCCCCAGAATAAACCCCCCCCATCGGACGTCCACACGCCCCCCCCAGAATAAACCCCCCCCATCGGACGTCCACACGCCCCCCCCCAGAATAAACCCCCCCCATCGGACGTCCACACGCCCCCCCCAGAATAAACCCCCCCCATCGGACGTCCACACGCCCCCCCCAGAATAAACCCCCCCCATCGGACGTCCACACGCCCCCCCCAGAATAAACCCCCCCCATCGGACGTCCACACGCCCCCCCCAGAATAAACCCCCCCCATCGGACGTCCACACGCCCCCCCCCCATCGGACGTCCACACGCCCCCCCCAGAATAACCCCCCCCATCGGACGTCCACACGCCCCCCCCAGAATAAACCCCCCCCATCGGACGTCCACACGCCCCCCCCAGAATAAACCCCCCCCATCGGACGTCCACACGCCCCCCCCAGAATAAACCCCCCCCATCGGACGTCCACACGCCCCCCCCAGAATAAACCCCCCCCATCGGACGTCCACACGCCCCCCCCAGAATAAACCCCCCCCATCGGACGTCCACACGCCCCCCCCAGAATAAACCCCCCCCATCGGACGTCCACACGCCCCCCCAGAATAAACCCCCCCCATCGGACGTCCACACGCCCCCCCCAGAATAAACCCCCCCCATCGGACGTCCACACGCCCCCCCCAGAATAAACCCCCCCCATCGGACGTCCACACGCCCCCCCCAGAATAAACCCCCCCCATCGGACGTCCACACGCCCCCCCCAGAATAAACCCCCCCCATCGGACGTCCACACGCCCCCCCCAGAATAAACCCCCCCCATCGGACGTCCACACGCCCCCCCCAGAATAAACCCCCCCCATCGGACGTCCACACGCCCCCCCCAGAATAAACCCCCCCCATCGGACGTCCACACGCCCCCCCCAGAATAAACCCCCCCCATCGGACGTCCACACGCCCCCCCCAGAATAAACCCCCCCCATCGGACGTCCACACGCCCCCCCCAGAATAAACCCCCCCCATCGGACGTCCACACGCCCCCCCCAGAATAAACCCCCCCCATCGGACGTCCACACGCCCCCCCCAGAATAAACCCCCCCCATCGGACGTCCACACGCCCCCCCCAGAATAAACCCCCCCCATCGGACGTCCACACGCCCCCCCCAGAATAAACCCCCCCCATCGGACGTCCACACGCCCCCCCCAGAATAAACCCCCCCCATCGGACGTCCACACGCCCCCCCCAGAATAAACCCCCCCCATCGGACGTCCACACGCCCCCCCCAGAATAAACCCCCCCCATCGGACGTCCACACGCCCCCCCCAGAATAAACCCCCCCATCGGACGTCCACACGCCCCCCCCAGAATAAACCCCCCCCATCGGACGTCCACACGCCCCCCCCAGAATAAACCCCCCCCATCGGACGTCCACACGCCCCCCCCAGAATAAACCCCCCCATCGGACGTCCACACGCCCCCCCCCATCGGACGTCCACACGCCCCCCCCCCCCATCGGACGTCCACACGCCCCCCCCCCCCCATCGGACGTCCACACGCCCCCCCCCATCGGACGTCCACACGCCCCCCCCCCCCATCGGACGTCCACACGCCCCCCCAGAATAAACCCCCCCCATCGGACGTCCACACGCCCCCCCAGAATAAACCCCCCCCATCGGACGTCCACACGCCCCCCCAGAATAAACCCCCCCATCGGACGTCCACACGCCCCCCCCCCCATCGGACGTCCACACGCCCCCCCCCCCATCGGACGTCCACACGCCCCCCCCCCATCGGACGTCCACACGCCCCCCCAGAATAAACCCCCCCCCATCGGACGTCCACACGCCCCCCCAGAATAAACCCCCCCCATCGGACGTCCACACGCCCCCCCAGAATAAACCCCCCCCATCGGACGTCCACACGCCCCCCCAGAATAAACCCCCCCCCATCGGACGTCCACACGCCCCCCCCAGAATAAACCCCCCCCCATCGGACGTCCACACGCCCCCCCCAGAATAAACCCCCCCCATCGGACGTCCACACGCCCCCCCAGAATAAACCCCCCCCCCATCGGACGTCCACACGCCCCCCCAGAATAAACCCCCCCCCCATCGGACGTCCACACGCCCCCCCAGAATAAACCCCCCCCCCATCGGACGTCCACACGCCCCCCCAGAATAAACCCCCCCCCCATCGGACGTCCACACGCCCCCCCAGAATAAACCCCCCCCCATCGGACGTCCACACGCCCCCCCAGAATAAACCCCCCCCCATCGGACGTCCACACGCCCCCCCAGAATAAACCCCCCCCCATCGGACGTCCACACGCCCCCCCAGAATAAACCCCCCCCCATCGGACGTCCACACGCCCCCCCAGAATAAACCCCCCCCCATCGGACGTCCACACGCCCCCCCAGAATAAACCCCCCCCCATCGGACGTCCACACGCCCCCCCAGAATAAACCCCCCCCCATCGGACGTCCACACGCCCCCCCAGAATAAACCCCCCCCCATCGGACGTCCACACGCCCCCCCAGAATAAACCCCCCCCCATCGGACGTCCACACGCCCCCCCAGAATAAACCCCCCCCCATCGGACGTCCACACGCCCCCCCAGAATAAACCCCCCCCCCATCGGACGTCCACACGCCCCCCCAGAATAAACCCCCCCCCCATCGGACGTCCACACGCCCCCCCAGAATAAACCCCCCCCATCGGACGTCCACACGCCCCCCCAGAATAAACCCCCCCCATCGGACGTCCACACGCCCCCCCAGAATAAACCCCCCCCATCGGACGTCCACACGCCCCCCCCAGAATAAACCCCCCCCATCGGACGTCCACACGCCCCCCCCAGAATAAACCCCCCCCATCGGACGTCCACACGCCCCCCCCAGAATAAACCCCCCCCATCGGACGTCCACACGCCCCCCCCAGAATAAACCCCCCCCATCGGACGTCCACACGCCCCCCCCAGAATAAACCCCCCCCATCGGACGTCCACACGCCCCCCCCAGAATAAACCCCCCCCATCGGACGTCCACACGCCCCCCCCAGAATAAACCCCCCCCATCGGACGTCCACACGCCCCCCCCAGAATAAACCCCCCCCATCGGACGTCCACACGCCCCCCCAGAATAAACCCCCCCCATCGGACGTCCACACGCCCCCCCCAGAATAAACCCCCCCATCGGACGTCCACACGCCCCCCCCAGAATAAACCCCCCCATCGGACGTCCCCCCCAGCATAAAACCTCATCGGACGACCACCCCCCTTAAACATAAGCCCCTATCGGATGCCATTCCCAGCATAAAACCCTCATTGCACATCCACCCCCCCCCGCATAAAACCTCATCGAACGTCCACCCGACCCCTCCCCAGCATAAACCTCATCGGACGTCCACCTCCCCTTAAGCATAAATCCCCATCGGACGTCCACCCCTTCCCAGCATAAGTCCCATCGGATGTCCAGCTTCCCCAGCATAAACCCCCGTCGGATGTACAATTTCCTCAGCATAAACCCCCGGCACCTCTTCCCCAAACAAAAAGCTCTACCATTCGAGCACCTACCCCAAAATCAATCCCCCCTTTCAAGTCACAACAGATGCAGACAGGCCCAGGAGTTAATGCTCGCTTGTGGGGTCTGGTTAGGCCCTACTGGGGATAATGCACACTTGTGGGGTCTGCTTGGGCTTCTGAGTCGATTAACGCAGGGTTCCCCAACTCCAGTCCTCAAGGCCCACCAACAGATCATGTTTTCAGGATTTCCTTTGTATTGCACAGGTGATGCAATTATCACCCAAGCAATACTAAGGAAATCCTGTAAACATGATCTGCATAAACCACCATCAGACTTCCACCCCCCCGGCATAAGCCCCCATCAGATGTCCACACGCCCCCAAAATAAACTGTGCATTAACCCCCCCCCCCCCCCCCCCCCCGAGACCCTACCAGACACCGCAAGCGTGCATTAACCCCCCACTCCCAGGACTACCAGGCCCCGCAAGCGCGCATTAACCCCCCTCTCCCGGAACTACCGGACACCACACGCGCGCATTAACCCCCCTCTCCCGGGACTACCAGGCCCCGCACGCGCGCATTAACCCCCCTCTCCCGGGACTACCAGGTCCCGCAAGCGCGCATTAACCCCCCTCTCCCGGGACTACCAGACACCGCACACGCGCGCATTAGCCCCCCTCTCCCGGGACTACCAGACACCGCACACGCGCGCATTAGCCCCCCTCTCCCGGGACTACCAGACACCGCACACGCGCATTAACCCCCCTCTCCCGGGACTACCAGACACCGCACACGCGCATTAACCCCCCTCTCCCGGGACTACCAGACACCGCACCCGCGCATTAGCCCCCCTCTCCCGGGACTATCAGGACCCGCACGCGCGCATTATCCCCCCTCTCCCGGGACTACCAGGACCCGCACGCGCGCATTAGCCCCCCTCTCCCGGGACTACCAGGACCCGCACGCGCGCATTAGCCCCCCTCTCCCGGGACTACCAGGACCCGCGCATTAGCCCCCCTCTCCCGGGACTACCAGGCCCCGCAAGCGCGCATTAGCCCCCCTCTCCCGGGACTACCAGGCCCCGCAAGCGCGCATTAGCCCCCCCTCTCCCGGGACTACCAGGCCCCGCAAGCGCGCATTAGCCCCCCTCTCCCGGGACTACCAGACACCGCACACGCGCGCATTAGCCCCCCTCTCCCGGGACTACCAGACACCGCACAAGCGCGCATTAGCCCCCCTCTCCCGGGACTACCAGACACCGCACACGCGCATTAACCCCCCTCTCCCGGGACTACCAGACACCGCACACGCGCATTAGCCCCCCTCTCCCGGGACTACCAGGACCCGCACGCGCGCATTATCCCCCCTCTCCCGGGACTACCAGGACCCGCACGCGCGCATTAGCCCCCCTCTCCCGGGACTACCAGGACCCGCACGCGCGCATTAGCCCCCCTCTCCCGGGACTACCAGGACCCGCGCATTAGCCCCCCTCTCCCGGGACTACCAGGCCCCGCGCATTAGCCCCCCTCTCCCGGGACTACCAGGCCCCGCAAGCGCGCATTAGCCCCCCTCTCCCGGGACTACCAGGCCCCGCAAGCGCGCATTAGCCCCCCTCTCCCGGGACTACCAGGCCCCGCAAGCGCGCATTAGCCCCCCTCTCCCGGGACTACCAGGCCCCGCAAGCGCGCATTAACCCCCCTCTCCCGGGACTACCAGACACCACACGCGCGCATTAACCCCCCTCTCCCGGGACTACCAGGCCCCGCAAGCGCGCATTAGCCCCCCTCTCCCGGGACTACCAGGACCCGCACGCGCGCATTAGCCCCCCTCTCCCGGGACTACCAGGACCCGCGCATTAGCCCCCCTCTCCCGGGACTACCAGGCCCCGCAAGCGCGCATTAGCCCCCCTCTCCCGGGACTACCAGGCCCCGCAAGCGCGCATTAGCCCCCCTCTCCCGGGACTACCAGGCCCCGCAAGCGCGCATTAGCCCCCCTCTCCCGGGACTACCAGGCCCCGCAAGCGCGCATTAACCCCCCTCTCCCGGGACTACCAGACACCACACGCGCGCATTAACCCCCCTCTCCCGGGACTACCAGGCCCCGCAAGCGCGCATTAACCCCCCTCTCCCGGGACTACCAGACACCACACGCGCGCATTAACCCCCCTCTCCCGGGACTACCAGGCCCCGCAAGCGTGCATTAACCCCCCCCCCCCCCCGAGACTACCAGACACCACAAGCGTGCATTAAGCGTGCATTAACCCCCCCCCCGAGACTACCAGACACCACAAGCGTGCATTAACCCCCCCCCCGAGACTACCAGACACCACAATCGTGCATTAACCCCCCCCGAGACTACCAGACACCACAATCGTGCATTAACCCCCCCCGAGACTACCAGACACCACAATCGTGCATTAACCCCCCCCGAGACTACCAGACACCACAATCGTGCATTAACCCCCCCCGAGACTACCAGACACCACAATCGTGCATTAACCCCCCCCGAGACTACCAGACACCACAAGCGTGCATTAACCCCCCCCCCCCCCCGAGACTACCAGACACCACAAGCGTGCATTAACCCCCCCCCCCCGAGACTACCAGACACCACAAGCGTGCATTAACCCCCCCCCCCCGAGACTACCAGACACCACAAGCGTGCATTAACCCCCCCCCCCGAGACTACCAGACACCACAAGCGTGCATTAACCCCCCCCCCCGAGACTACCAGACACCACAAGCGTGCATTAACCCCCCCCGAGACTACCAGACACCACAATCGTGCATTAACCCCCCCCGAGACTACCAGACACCACAAGCGTGCATTAACCCCCCCCGAGACTACCAGACACCACAAGCGTGCATTAACCCCCCCCCCCCCCGAGACTACCAGACACCACAAGCGTGCATTAACCCCCCCCCCCCCGAGACTACCAGACACCACAAGCGTGCATTAACCCCCCCCCCGAGACTACCAGACACCACAAGCGTGCATTAACCCCCCCCCCCCGAGACTACCAGACACCACAAGCGTGCATTAACCCCCCCCCCCCCCCCGAGACTACCAGACACCACAAGCGTGCATTAACCCCCCCCCCCCGAGACTACCAGACACCACAAGCGTGCATTAACCCCCCCCCCCCGAGACTACCAGACACCACAAGCGTGCATTAACCCCCCCCCCCCCGAGACTACCAGACACCACAAGCGTGCATTAACGCCCCCCCCCCCCCCCCGAGACTACCAGACACCACAAGCGTGCATTAACCCCCCCCCCCCCCCCCGAGACTACCAGACACCACAAGCGTGCATTAACCCCCCCCCCCCCCCCCCCCGAGACTACCAGACACCACAAGCGTGCATTAACCCCCCCCCCCCCCCCCCGAGACTACCAGACACCACAAGCGTGCATTAACCCCCCCCCCCCCCCCCGAGACTACCAGACACCACAAGCGTGCATTAACCCCCCCCCCCCCCCCCGAGACTACCAGACACCACAAGCGTGCATTAACCCCCCCCCCCGAGACTACCAGACACCACAAGCGTGCATTAACCCCCCCCCCCCCCCCCGAGACTACCAGACACCACAAGCGTGCATTAACCCCCCCCCCCCCCCCCCCGAGACTACCAGACACCACAAGCGTGCATTAACCCCCCCCCCCCCCCCCCGAGACTACCAGACACCACAAGCGTGCATTAACCCCCCCCCCCCCGAGACTACCAGACACCACAAGCGTGCATTAACCCCCCCCCCCCACAGAGACTACCAGACACCACAAGCGTGCATTAATCCCTCCCAGACCCCAAACAGACCCTGCAAGCATGCATTAACCAGGGCTGTGGAGTCGGTAAGCCAAACCTGCGACTCCGACTCCTCAATTTCCCTTACACCGACTCCAACTCCGACTCCACGACTCCGACTCCCACACATATTGCTTATATTTAAGTGAAAAATTTATTGTAGTACAATGTGAACCTCAGACATTTAATCATTTTTATGATCCAATAATCAAGATATTTAGATAGAACAGAATATATATTGGTGTACTACCCAGTTTTCATTCTTTTTGGTACAGATACGATATGGATAGACAGATATGGATAAATGGATAGATAGAGCAGATTTCTAATCTGCTTTTGCTATTGAAAACATTATCTATGAGCTCAAAAACCTTTCAGGTGATGCAGTTTTTTAAAAAGATGATCAGCTTTTGCAGCTGAAAAACGTATCCTCAAAAAAACACAGGAAAAACGCTGTGTGTGAATGTAGCCTTAGATCAGGAATATAACAGCCATTTATAGGACATTTCATAACTTTCCCAAATTCCTATGAAAAAATATTCAACACATCCTGCATTGAATTACTGTACCCAATTTATTATATATTTTAGGAGTCGGTCCATTTTATACCGACTCCAACTCCGACTCCACCAAAATGAGCACCGACTCCACAACTCCAACTCCACAGCCCTGGCATTAACCCTCCCCTGGGAGCCCAAGCAGACCCCACAAGCAAGCATTAATCCCTCCAAACCCTAAACAGACACCGTAAGCGTGCATTAATCCCCCCAGACCCAACCAGGGTGCATGAATCCCCCCTCTCCTCCGGGAGCCCAACAGCTCCCAGATAAGCCCCCAAATTCCACTAGTTGGACCCAAGTATCAGCCCCCATCAACCAAACATCTAAGACACAAACCTGTTACTTACTAAACCCTCCTGCACTGACCTCACTCCACTCGACTCACAGACGCAGGCTCCAGAGATACAGCCGAGACAACTGTGTAATGGAGGCTTCCCTCCCAGCACCAAACGGCAGACACGTGTGTAATAGCGTCTTCTCTTCCTGCCTTTGCCGTCAGAACACGCCCCCTCCCGGTATGACACGCCCCCAGAACTGAAATCACACTTGGAAGGAGCCCATACAGTCTAGCATTTACCCTGCCCACTTATCTGACTTGCGCGCTGAAGATGGCGGTTCTCTGTGGCGGAGTATTACGTTTGGTGCCCAGATTTCACTGTCGTCCCGGACTTTTTAGGACGTCTAGTGGTGGTGGTATGTGGGGTGGGCCCTGGGAGTGTTCGCGGACGTAACATACTTTGATATTGATGAAAAAGCACTCAGACTAATAGAAAGGAGATTAGGGGTCAAACGCCTCAATAGCAGTGTGACAGCTTGGGCTGAATGTTGCCCAACATTTTGGTGTGTGAAGTAGAGAAAATGTGTGTAACGGCCAGGCCACTGGCCACACCAGTTGAAGGGACGCACTTCAGTGAGTAGCTAGTAAATAGACTGTTATTTTACTGTGCATTGTGTACACAAACCACCGCGAAAACATGGTGTGGGGTGGGCTCGACTTGTGTCGCAATACAATGAATCTCTTCATGGCAAATCATTACAGATCCGTGACCATATTGCGAAAGAAACAGCTGACGCTACCATATGAGTGTGTGCACATACACTTGCCAGTTATTCTATCAGGGACCGCTTTAGGGCATGTTTCCACAGCGGAAACATTCAGTATTGGCTGCGGATTGAACGCTGCGTCCTGCCGCAGCTATTAATCCGCAGCGGCCAGATGTTCCTCCATAGTGGGAGGGGATTTTATGAAATCCTGTCTCCACTGTGCGTCCGATTACGCAGGTGATCTGACATGTGGCACATTTTTTTTAGACCGCAGCATGTCAGTTTACCTTTTTTTTTTCTTGACTTAGCTGCTTTTTTTCTTGCCATAATACACATTCTAACAGTCTATTCAGTAGGACTATCAGCTGTGTATCCACCAGACTTCTGCACAACACAACTGATGGTCCCCACCCCATAAATAAGGCAAGAAATCCCACTTATTAAACCTGACAGGGCACACCTGTGAACTGAAAACCATTTCCGGTGACTACCTCTTGAAGCTCATCAAGAGAATGCCAAGAGTGTGCAAAGCAGTAATCAAAGCAAAAGGTGGCTACCTTGAAGAACCTAGAATATAAGACATATTTTCAGTTGTCTCACACTTTTTTGTTAATTATATAATTCCACATGTGTTAATTCATAGTTTTGATGACTTCAGAATGAATCTACAATTTTTTCTCCACCAAGAGAAAGTGGATAGGTGGGTGAGCGCTTGGGGACGACAGATTCTCAGTGAGGCAAAGCCTGCCCCCATCGGGACGTCATCACCCTCCCGATGCGATAGCATCGGGCCTCCATCTAGTAGGTTATAATGGTACTGTACACCGCAGCAAAAACTGCTGATTCGCAGGGCCAAATTCGCTGCGAATCCGCAGCAGAATCCATAGCATGTGCACACACCCTTAATGTTCTGCATTGATTTACTGTTTGTAAACCTGTGAACCATGTCTCCTATCCATGATGTTACAGAAGCCGACAAAAGAAATAACGGCTATTCTATCTACCGTATATACTCGAGTATAAGGCGACCCCCCCTAATTTTGCCACAAAAAACTGGGAGAACTTATTGACTCGAGTATAGCCCTAGGGTGGGAAATGCTCCATAGATTATTCCCCCATATGGTGTCCCCAGAAGAAGCTCCATAGATTGTTCCCCCATATGCTGCCCCCAGAAGAAGCTCCATAGATTGTTCCCCCATATGCTGACCCCATGCTGCTGCTGCTGCTGCATGTAAAAATTAAAAAAATGACATACCTCTCCGTTCGCTGGGTGTCAGGTGCTGGTGTCACTGCTGGCACCTGAGATACTCACGTGTCCTGCGTCCATAGCTGCTCACCGCTATCTGCCACGTCATCAGTCAGTGACGTTCAGACTGCCGGGGGCGCGGCGTGCACTAACCACATCACCGCACCCTCTGCTGTCTGAAGTCACTGAACGATGACAGACAGCAGCAAGCAGCCATGGACGCAGGACAGGTGAGTATCGCTGTACTTACCCGTCCTGACGCTGTCTCTTGAGCCCCCAGCTTCTCCACACTCTCTCTTCCTGCCTTCAGCAGTCATGTGGTACCGCTCATTAAAACTCATGAATATGCGCATATTCATGAGTTTTAATGAGCGGCACCACGTGACCGCTGAAGGCAGGAAGAGAGAGCACGGGGAGAAGCTGGGGGCTCAAGACACAGCGTCAGGACGGGTAAGTATGACCTGACACCCCGACCCCCCCCTCCCCCTCCGGCCCCCTTTGAATATAAGACGAGAGGGGGACTTTCAGCCCAATTTTTTGGGCTGAAAATCTCTGCTTATATTCGAGTATATACATTATCTTTCTGTGCAATATAAACATGTATACTAGCTGAAGTGCCCGTCGTTGCTTGGGCATTGTAATCAACTGTGGTTAGAACAAATTATAATGATTATATTGCACATAAAAACATTTCACATCATATATTCAGCACTACAGATTCGCAACACCAATTAAGTAAACGATTACCCAAGTATTGATAGTATTTTATTTTCAACTCATTCAAGATTTTTGGTATTTCCTTTCGGTGCAAAGATGAACAGATTTTTGGCAGTTCCAACTTTTGAACAGACCATGTAAAGTTGACCATGAGAAAAGCATGGAGATTGCAAATTGATCCCTACTACTTTCAAGGACTGTCCCTGAGCATTGTTAATGGACATTGCAAATAGCAGTAGAACTGGAAACGAGTCATTTAAAATCAAAAAACAAATCAGATGGAATGAGTGGAATTCTTGGAATGAAAATGTCCTCCTTTGGCACATCCTGTTTCTGAGCTGTGTACCTAACCCTATCCTGTGTGATACTGACTGCTGAGCCGTGTATCTAATCCTATTCTGTGTGATATTGTCTGCTGAGCCGTGTATCTAATTCTATTCTGTGTGATACTGTCTGCTGAGCCGTGTATCTATTCCTATCCTGTGTGATACTGGGCTCCCCCTGCAGTCTGTGTCAGAGGGTGGTCTGTGTTGGCACAGTAATAAATTGTGTTATTTCCAGCTTTACAGAAGGATGATAACACCATAGAAATGATAAGAATAATAGGCAAAATTGTTTGGTGAATTGTAACACGCGGGGTTAAAATTTCGCCTCACAACATAGACAGTCTCTCTCTCTCTCTCTCTCTCTCTCTCTCTCTCTCTCTCTCTCTCTCTCTCTCTCTCTCTCTCTCTCTCTCTCTCTCTCCTAGACTAGCTGAAGAGCCCGGCGTTGCCTGGGCATAGTAACCAACTGTGGTTAGTTATAACAAATTATAATGATTACATTGCACATAAAAACATTTCACATCATATATTCAACACTACAGATTTGAAACACAAATTAACTAAACGATTACCCAAGTATTGATAGTATTTTATTTTCAACTCATTCAAGAGCCTTTTGATAAACAACATGTGTATCTAACCCTATCCTGTGTGATAATGTCTGCTGAGCTGTGTACCTAATCCTTTCGTGTGTT
Source organism: Dendrobates tinctorius (assembly GCF_039654945.1). Taxonomy (NCBI): domain Eukaryota; kingdom Metazoa; phylum Chordata; class Amphibia; order Anura; family Dendrobatidae; genus Dendrobates; species Dendrobates tinctorius. Next base: position 10,007,304 of record NW_027361760.1, on the reverse strand, counting down.
ACTGACTGCTCAGCTGTGTATCTAATATTATTCTGTGTGATACTGTCTGCTGGGCCGTGTATCTAATACTATTCTGTGTGCTGAGCCGTGTATCTATTCCTATCCTGTGTGATACTGGTTGCTGAGCCATGTGTCTAATCCTCTCCTGTGTGATACTGACTGCTGAGCTGTGTATCTAATCCTATGCTGTGTGATACTGACTGCTGAGCTGTGTATCTAATCCTATGCTGTGTGATACTGACTGCTGAGCCGTGTATCTAATCTTATCCTGTGTGATACTAACTGCTGAGCTGTGTATCTAATCCTATCCTGTGTGATACTGGGCTCCCCCTGCAGTCTGTGTCAGAGGGTGGTCTGTGTTGGCATGTTAATAAATTGTGTTATTTCCAGCTTTACAGAAGGATGATAACACCATAGAAATTATAAGAATAATAGGCAAAATTGTTTGGTGAATTGGAACGCGCGGGGTTAAAATTTTGCCTCACAACATAGCCTATGACGCTCTCGGGGTCCAGACGTGTGACTTGGGCAAAATTTTGTGACTGTAGCTGCGACGGTGCAGATGCCAGTCCCGGACATGCACACATACACTTTTTCCCCATTATGTATATAGGGGCAAAACTGGTGAATTGGAAGGCGCGGGGTTAAAATTTCGCCTCACAACATAGCCTATGACGCTCTTGGGGTCCCAACTATTCTATCTATTCTTTTGTAACTTGTCAGTGTGATTGTACTGTATAGCCACATATGAATTGCCGACTTTTCATAGGACACCGGTGTGTAGAAATCGTACAGCACTCGCATTGTATGATAGCTGTGCGTTGTTTTTTTTTTTATCGTACCCATTGACATGTATTGCATGATGCGATCCGTTTTCTGATGACAATTGTAGCATGCTGCAATTTTTTTTTCAGCTCGATCTTGATCCGATCCGAGCTGGAAAAAAATGAGCTCACCATCATTGATTAACATTAGTCCGAATTCAGTCCGATTTCTTCTTTTTTTTTTTTTTTTTTAAGGATTGAATTTGTCCGATTTCATCGCAAGTGAGCCCTAAGAATATTCATCTGTGTATTCTTATGTTAGATCAGAGGTCCAAAGTCATTTAACCCCTTGTGAGAAACCATGTGGGAATAGTGGATGAGGGCAGATATATCTCGCCCAGATTCCTTTCCTATGTGGCCTAGTCTGGTCAGTATCGCACCTGCCTGCTAATGAATAATGGGAGGTGGATATAAAAGGATGCCAGGTGGTTGTGTGAGGGTCTCAGCCTGGGAACACAGAGAAGCCTGTCTGTGTGAGAGACACACGTGAGTGAAAGCAGTGCCCACTGCAACTGTGGTTTGGCTGGACGGGAGAAGCCCGACAGTTGGTAGTTAGGTTGTCCATTGTTTAGTTAGTGCCGGACAGGCAAGGTTTTGTTTTATGTTTTATTTCCTTTTGCATTGCTTTCACCGTTAATAAACCTGACCCAGTGTCAGTTATACCCGAATCCCAGCTCTGCGCCTGAGTTTCATGCTGAACGCACGTGACCTTTGACCCCAGCAAAGGCGATCCCGGAGTGTTTTATCACACCCTTAAAAACATAAGTTACTTATTCAAATCTGTGCAGATTGGCTGTTTGCCCAGTTTGATGCCACTTCTGATGCCCAGAAACCATTTGGGCCAGGCTACAGGGACCTGGGTTTGATGCAGGGCATCACTATCTGTGTATTCTAAGGGCTCATGCTCACATGTGAGAAACTCGGACGAGTCTCACACGTCATTACCCGGCACTGCCGCAAGCACTCGGTTCGGAGCGTTCAGCTGCATGTATTTCCATGGGCTCATGCTCACATTGATTATTTGTTGAGTTTTTTACCCCAGTATTTGTAAGCCTAATCCAGGAGTGGGTGATAAATGCAGAAGGGGTGCAAATGTTTCTAGTATGCTTGTCCTCTGAGCGTTCCACTCCTGGTTTTAGCTTACAAATACTGGGGTAAAAAGCTCACCAAATACTCAATGTGTGCATGAGCTCTATGCAGCTGAAAGCTCAGATCCGAGTGTTGACGTGCGAGACTCGTTCGAGTTTCTCGCATGTGAGTATGAGCCCTTAGTGTGAGATCATTAGCCCATTATGCAAATTGTCTCTTTAGAGAGGAAGAGGACTAGAACTCTAGTGCCACCTATTGGAGGTAGCAATCCTAAAAGTCAATGTTGACCCTTTAACGAGCCTAGCTACATGACTTAGGATAAAAGCCAAACCAGAATCTCCATTTGCAGACACTGTGTTTCGGGGTACTGCCCCTCATCAGTGCAAAGTGGGAGATCTGGTTTAGCTGTGAGAGAGGCGTCTGACCGATATCCAAGAAGTATCATTTCTCCTTGCGGAGAATGACATGCTAAGCATGTCGAGGTGAGGAGACTTAAAGCCGCAATGCTCCTCTGGGAAATATGCTAATTATGCAAATTGTCTCTTCAGAGAGGAAGAGGACTAGAACTCTAGTGCCACCTATTGAAGGTAGCAATCCTAAAAGTCAATGTTGACCCTTTAACGAGCCTAGCTACATGACTTAGGATAAAAGCCAAACCAGAATCTCCATTTGCAGACACTGTGTTTCGGGGTACTGCCCCTCATCAGTGCAAAGTGGGAGATCTGGTTTGGCTGTGAATTAGCCCAAAGTCATTTAACCCTTTAAAACCATCAGTTACTTATTCAAATCTGTGAAAATCTGCTGTTTGACCACTTGGATGCCAGTTCTGATGCCCAGAATCCATTTGGGCCGGGCTGGAGGGACATGGTTTTGATGTGGGTCATCACTGTCTGTGTATCCTTAGGGTATGTGCACACGTTGCAGATTTGCCTGCAGAATTTTCTGCACCTCTTGGCAGAAAACGCAGGTAAAAATCCATGCATTTTTGATGCGGGTTTTCATGTGTTTTTAATGCGGATTGTATGTGTTTTTTGTAAGCTAATAAACATATGTTATTTAACAAAAAACAAAAAAAAAAGATGTCATTTCTGGTCAAACCTCCGCTTTTACATTTGTCCAACCAACACTACATTACACACACAGATAAGAGAGATCTATAGATAGATAAGGCTGGTTTCACATTTGCGCTTTATGGCGCAGCGACGGCCTGCGCACGGCCGCCGCTAAGCCACGCCCCCTGCCGACTCCCTGCCCGACCCATTCGGTCATCGCCGCCTACTAGCGCACATGGACACTTGCGATCTGCGCACCCTATCTTTGGCATAGGGTGCGCAGATCGTGCGCTGGCCGTGCGCTAGTAGGATTTTGCCATGCGCTGCACACTTTTGAAGGTGCTCCCGTGTGCGCCGAACGCAGCATGTTGAATTTCGGCGCGCACGGCGCACCTTCAAAAGTGCGCAGCTCACGGCAAAATCCTACTAGCGCACGGCCAGCGCACGATCTGCGCACCCTATGCTAAAGATAGGGTGCGCAGATCGCAAGCGTCCATGTGCGCTAGTAGGCGGCGATGACCGGATGGGGCGGGCAGGGAGCCGGCGGGGCTTAGCGGCGGCCGTGCGCAGGCCATCGCTGCGCCATAAAGCGCAAATGTGAAACCAGCCCAAACAATAGCAAGGCCGATGTTTATTAATGAACAATATGTTTAATTTAAAAAGCAAAAAGGGAAAAAAATGGCGTGGGCTCCCGCGCAATCTTCTGCGCCAGAGGGGGAAAGCCGACATATTTGGAGCCTGGGTAGGGGGTTAATACCCATGAATCTTCCCAGGCTATGAATATCAGCCTGCAGCTCTCTGCATAGCCTTTACTGGCTATTAAAATAGAGGGACCCCCCAAAAAAAAATAACGTGGGGTCACCCCAAAATTTTATAGCCAGAAAGGCTACGCAGACAGTAATAAAGGGTTAAAAAAACCTACACACATTAACAATAAAGGATATTAATGAAATAAAACACATTTTTTCATAATTTTTATTACATGCCTAAATCCATTCGAAGCCATCGATCAACTGCAAAAAAAATTAAAAAAAAACAATCCAACAGTATACTCCCTGTCTGACGTAGTACCATTAGTAATGATTGTCTCACGACGAGATCCCTAATAGAGCTCTCTACAGGCCTTCGGTGACACACTGACCGGAGATAACTCTCCAGCAGTGTGTCATCGGAAATAAGCCTCTCACTTTGCGGCACTACAGCGTGAGAAAATTCTCACGCTGTTGTGCCGCAAAGTGACAGGTGAACTCCGGTGACCTGTCGGCGACGGAGTGGTACAATGTGGAGGATTATCTCCGTCATTGTATCACTAGAGCCCCTCGAGAGTGGTCGCATCAGCTGATGTGACAGCTCTTCATGGGATATCGTTGTGGGACATTCGTATTAATTGGATTACGTCGGACACAGGGAGTATATTGTCGGTTTATTTTAATTTTTTTTCAGGTGAGCGAGGACTTCGGGGATTAGGTGTAGATGGTGAGTATGAACTATGTGTGTTTTTTTTTTTTTTTTTTTTTTTTTACCTTCAACACATTAGCCGAATGATGTGACTACTGCTGTCCGCACACACGAGCACAGTCACAGCCTGCGCACAGTCACAGTCTGCACACACCATACACGCGCACAGTCACAGTCCATGCACAGTCACAGTCCGCACACACCATACTCGCGCACAGTCACAGTCCGCACACACCATACACGCGCACAGTCACCGCCCGCACACTTCCCTCCTCCCGGGCCGCAGCGTTTCTCGCACCCACATCCACAGCAAAATCGCAGATCTTTTTTACATCTGTGGTTTTGCTGCGGATGTACCTGACTCAATGCAAGTAAATGGGTGCAGAAACTCTGCAGTTCCACACAAAGAATTGACATGCTGCAGAAAAAAAAGCTGGAAATCTGTGCGTTTTTTTTTCCGCTGTGTGTGCACAGCGTTTTTGAATTTCCCATTGATTAACATTGTGTGCACAACGCACTACAGATTTGAGGCAATTCCGTGCAGCGGAAACGCATCAAAAGCCGCAACATGTGCACATACCCTGAGTGTGAGATCAGTGGCTCAAATTAATTTAACCCTTTATAAACATCAGTTACTTTTTCAAATGGCCAAAATCGACTGTCCACTTTGATGCCAGTTCTGATGCTCAGAACCCATTTGGGCCAGGCTGGAGTGACCTGGGTTTGATGCGAGGCTCCCTGTTCTATATGTTTTCAGTGTGATATCAGTGGCACAAAGCCATTTAACCCCTTCATGACCAGAGCGTATTTCGTTTTCCGCTCCCCCTTCTTTCCAGAGCCATAACTTTTTTAATTTTCCGTCATTATGGCCATGTCAGGGCTTATTTTTTGCGGGACTAGTTGTGCTTTTGTACAACATCATTAGTTTTAGCATGATGTGTACTCTAAAATGAGAAAAATATCCAAGTGCGGTGAAATTGCAAAAAAAGTGCAATCCCACACTGGTTTTTTGTTAGGTTCACTAAATGCTAAAACTGAACTGTCATTGATTCTCCTGGTCAATACGAGTTGACAGACACTAAATATGTCTAGGATCTTTTTTATCTAAGTGGCGAAAATAAATTCCAAAGTTTGCTAAAAAAAAACAAAACAAAAAAAAACTCTGCCATTTTCCGATACCCGTAGCGTCTCCATTTTTAGTGATCTCAGGTTGGATGAGGGCTTATTTTTTGAGCACCGAGCTGACGTTTTTAATGATACCACTTTTGTGCAGATATGTTCTTTTGATTGCCTGTTATTGCATTTTAATGCAATGTCGTGGTGACTAAAAAAATGTGATTCTAGCATTTGAGTTTTTTTCTCGCTATGCCGTTTAGTGGTCAGGTTAATTCTTTTTTTTTTATTGATCGGGTGATTCTTAATGTGACGATACCAAATATGTATGTTTGATTATTTCTTTTTATTTTATTTTGAATGGGGCGAAAGGGGGGGTGATGTAAGTATATATGTGTGTGTGTGTGTGTATATATACAGTTGTGGACAAAAGTATTGACACCCCTGCAATTCTGTTAGATAATACTCAGTTTCTTCCTGAAAATGATAGCAATCACAAATTCTTTGGTATTATTATCTTCATTTAATATGTCTTAAATGAAAAAACACAAAAGAGAAGGAAGCAAAAAGCAAAACAATGATCATTTCACACAAAACTCCAAAAATGGGCCAGACAAAAGTATTGGCACCCTCAGCCTAATACTTGGTTGCACAACCTTTAGCCAAAATAACTGCCACCAACCGCTTCCGGTAACCATCAATGAGTTTCTTATAATGCTCTGCTGGAATTTTAGACCATTCTTCTTTGGCAAACTGCTCCAGGCTCCTGATATTTGAAGGGTGCCTTCTCCAAACTGCCATTTTTAGATCTCTCCACAGGTGTTCTATGGGATTCAGGTCTGGACTCATTGCTGGCCACCTTAGAAGTCTCCAGTGCTTTCTCTCAAACCATTTTCTTAGTGCTTTTTGAAGTGTGTTTTGGATCATTGTCCTGCTGGAAGACCCATGACCTCTGAGGGAGACCCAGCTTTCTCACACTGGGCCCTACATTATGCTGCAAAATTTGTTGGTAGTCTTCAGACTTCATAACGCCATACACACGGTCAAGCAGTCCAGTGCCAGAGGCAGCAAAGCAACCCCAAAACATCAGGGAACCTCCGCCATGTTTGACTGTAGGGACCATGTTTTTTTCTTTGAATGCCTCTTTTTTTCTTCTGTAAACTCTATGTTGATGCCTTTGCCCAAAAAGCTCTACTTTTGTCTCATCTGACCAGAGAACATTCTTCCAAAATGTTTTAGGCTTTTTCAGGTAAGTTTTGGCAAACTCCAGCCTGGCTTTTTTTATGTCTCTGGGTAAGAAGTGGAGTCTTCCTGGGTCTCCTACCATACAGTCCCTTTTCATTCAGACGCCGACGGATAGTACGGGTTGACACTGTTGTACCCTCGGACTGCAGGGCAGCTTGAACTTGTTTGGATGTTAGTCAAGGTTCTTTATCCAACATCAGCACAATCTTGCGTTGAAATCTCTTGTCAATTTTTCTTTTCCGTCCACATCTAGGGAGGTTAGCCACAGTGCCATGGGCTTTAAATTTCTTGATGACACTGCGCATGGTAGACACAGGAGCATTCAGGTCTTTGGAGATGGACTTGTAGCCTTGAGATTGCTCATGTTTCCTCACAATTTGGTTTCTCAAGTCCTCAGACAGTTCTTTGGTCTTCTTTCTTTTCTCCATGCTCAATGTGGTACACACAAGGACACAGGACTGAGTCAACTTTAATCCATGTCAACTGGCTGCAAGTGTGATTTAATTATTGCCAACACCTGTTAGGTGCCACAGGTAAGTTACAGGTGCTGTTAATTACACAAATTAGAGAAGCATCACATGATTTTTCGAACAGTGCCAATACTTTTGTCCACCCTCTTTTTTATGTTTGGTGTGGAATTATATCCAATTTGGCTTTAGGACAATTCTTTTTTGTGTTTTTTCATTTAAGACAAATTAAATGAAGACAATAATACCAAAGAATTTGTGTTTGCAATCATTTTCAGGAAGAAACTGAGTATTATCTGACAGAATTGCAGGGGTGTCAATACTTTTGGCCACAACTGTGTGTATATATATATATATATATATATATATATATATATATATATATATATATATATATATATATATATATATATATACATACATATTTTTTACTTTTGGCATGCTTCAATAGCCTCTATGGGAGTCTAGAAGCTGCCATAACTTGATCGACTGCTACATAGAGGCGATGGTTAGATTGCCTGAATGTAGCAGAATTGCTGCATTGCTATGATTGCCAACAACAGGATGATGCTCATAGCACTACACCACAGACGGCTCTTGCTGCCCCACGCTTCCAGCTCATCTCAGGACCTCTGCCTGGTCCCTGCCAGACCGGACTTCTACATATGGCATTTGTGAGGTTTGAAAAAGACCCGACATAGGGTCGAAACGTTACCTCAACGCACTATTCCCCTGTGGTGTTTTCAATAAAAAAAATTTTTGCTTTGAAAATCAAAATTTCCCAGAGTGCAGCTGTTTTCTCTTCACTGGATAACCATCTGGACTAAGTTCCAGGTTCAGCTTGCACCTATCTCATATCCACAGACTGCACTCCTTGTTTGTATCGCTGCTCATAGCAATCCGGCATCAACAACCATAAAGGTCTCACGGAAACCTTTAGTTGTTATGCCAACGAACCAATTATTATTATTTTATATAGCACCATTGATTCCATGGTGCTGTACATGAGAAGGGGTTACATACAAATTACAGATATCACTTACAGTAAACAAACTAACAATGACAGACTGGTACAGAGGGGAGAGGACCCTGCCCTTTCAGGCTTACATGCTACAGGATGGTGGGGAAGGAGACAGTAGGTTGGTGGGTTGCAGCAGTTCCAGTGTTGGTTGAGGTGATATCACCGGTAGTGGTGAGAGAGAAGGAGGTAGTGGGGTCATTGCAGGCTATAGGCTTTCTTGAAGAGGTGGGTTTTCAGGATCCGTCTGAAGGATCCAAATGTGGTTGATAGTTGAACTTGTTGGGGCAAAGAATTCCAGAGAATAGGGGCAGTTCGGGAGAAGTCTTGGAGGCGGTTGGGTGAGGAGTGAATAAGTGTGGAGAAGAGAAGGAGGTCTTGGGAGGACCGGAGATTACGTGAGGGAAGGTATTGGGAGATTAGTTCAGAGACATATGGGGGAGACAGGTTATAGATGGCCTTGTAGGTCAGTATTAGTAATTTGAACTGGATACGCTGAGGGAATGGGAGCCAGTGAAGAGATTTGCGGAGGAGTAGCAAGGAGAGACATGAATTAGTCGGGTGGCAGAGTTAAGGATGGACTGGAGAGGTGCGAGGGTGTTAACAGGGAGACCACAGAAAAGGATGTTGCAGTAGTCAAGGCGGGAGATGATGAGGGCATGCACAAACATTTTAGTAGATTGAGGGTTGAGGAAAGGAGGGATTCTGGAAATATTTTTGAGCTTGAGGCGACAGGAGGTAGAAAGAGCTTGTATATGTGCGGTTTGAAGGACAGGGCAGTGTCAAAGGTTACTCTGAGGCAGCGGACTTCTGGTACTGGGGAAAGTGTGATGTCATTAATTGTTATAGCTAGGTCAGGTAAGGAAGATCTGTGAGATGGAGGAAAGATGATTAGTTCAGATTTGTCCACATTGAGCTTGAGGATGCGAGAGGAGAAGGAGGATATGGCTGATAGGCACTCTGGGATTCTGGACAGCAGAGAGGTGACATCTGGGCCAGAGAGGTAGATCTGAGTGTCATCAGCATAAAGATGGTACTGGAATCCGTGGGACTTTGAATTGCCGCAGACCAAGTGTATAGATTGAGAAGAGTAGGGGTCCCAAAACAGAGCCATGGGGGACTCCAACAGAGGGAGGGTGGGATGAGGAGGTGGTGTGGGAGTGGGAGACGCTGAATGTGCGGTTGGAAAGGTATGAGGAGATCCAGGATAGGGCAAGGCCTTTGATGCCAAAGGAGGAGAGGATCTGTAGTAGGAGGCAATGGTCAACTGTGTGGAATGCAGAGGACAGGTCTAGAAGCAGGAGTATAGAGTATTGTCCATTTGATTTGGCTGTATATAGGTCGTTAGTAATTTTGGTCAGGGCTGTTTCAGTGGAGTGATAGAGGCGGAAACCAGATTGCAGATTGTCAAAGAGCAAGTTAGATGATAGGTGGGAGGAAAGTTCAGCGTGGACGTGCTGTTCCAGGAGTTTGGAAGCAACGATATTGGGCGATAGCTGGACATAGCGGTTGGGTCGAGGGTCGGCTTTTTAAGGATAGGTGTGATTGTGGCATGTTTGAAAGCACAAGGGAAGGTACCGGACGTTAGTGATAGGTTGAAGAGGTGAGTTAGGGATGGGATAAGTGTGGTGGTGAGGTTGGAGAGGAGGTGGGATGGGATGGGGTCGAGTGCACAGGTTGTGAGGTGCGATTTGGAAAAGAGACGATTAAGCTTCCCTTCAGTGAGGTTATAGGGCTTGGGCATTGGTCTGGTATACAAAGGGGTTGTGGTGGTTGATTGATGAAGACTTGCCTTGTTTGGTCAATCTTATTTTTGAGGTGTGTGTCAAAGTCCTCGGCAGAGATGAGAGAGGTTGGAGGAGGGAGATAAAAGTTTTGAATAACTGTTTGGGGTTGTAAGATAGAGAAGATACGAGGGTTGTGAAGTAGGCCTGTTTAGCAGAGGTGAGGGCAGATTTGAAATCGAGTGTTGCCTGTTTGAATGTCATCACATTCAAACAGGCAACACTCGATTTCAAATCTGCCCTCACCTCTGCTAAACAGGCCTACTTCACAACCCTTGTATCTTCTCTATCTTACAACCCCAAACAGTTATTCAAAACTTATATCTCCCTTTTATCTCCCTCCTCCTTTACCTACCTCTTCGCCTTGCAGAGCGGCGCTGGAAGAAAACAAATTCGCAAGATGACTTGATCAAGTCATCTTGCGAATTTGTTTTCTTCCAGCGCCGCTCTGCAATCCTGGACACTTGTCGGAGCTTTTTAGTGGTGTTATTGGGCCAGGGTTGTCTGTTGATATGTCGCATTCTGCCATGAACGAGAGGGGCAACCGCGTCAATAGCTGATGCGAGAGTGGCATTGTAGAAAGCAGTGGCACCATCTGTGTCATGGAGTGAGGGTATGGATGCCAGTGGTAGAATAGTCAGAGAGCGCGTGGGTGTCTAGGTGTGCAAGGTTTCTGCGGGGGTGCGCGTGTTGCTGGACATGGGTGCCAGGGGAGGAGGAGAGGGATGAGAAAGTGAGTAGATGGTGGTCAGTTAGAGGGAGAGGGGAGGTGGTGAAGTTAGAAAGAGAGCAGAGACGGGTGAAGTCCAGGTCTAATGTGTGTCCGTCTGTGTGGGTGGTTGAGGAGGACCACTGAGTAAGTCCAAAGGATGAAGTAAGGGACAGGAGTTTGGAGGCTGCTGACTGAACCGTATCAGTGGGGATGTTGAAGTCACCCATGATGATAGTGGGGGTGTCAGTTGAAAGAAAATGAAGAAGCCAGGTAGAGAATTGGTCAATGAAGGCAGTGGTCGGGCCTGGACGTCGGTATATGACGGCCACTTGGAGATTGGAGGGAGAGTAGATGCGCACAGAGTGGACTTTAAAATAGGGGAGCATTAGGGAGGAAAGAGGTGGGATTGGGTAGAAGGTGCAGTTGGAAGAAAGGAGAAGGCCCACTCCTCCACCATGTCTATTGCCAGGACGAGGAGTGTGGGTGAAGTGGAGGCTGTGTCAGAGGGTGTCAGCCATGTTTCTGTGAGGCCGAGGAAGGCAAGATTGCGAGAGAGAAAGAGGTCATGAATCACATGGAGCTTATTGCAGATGGAGCAGGCATTCCAAAGTGCTCCTGAGAGAGGGAGCAGGGGTTGGGTATAAATGGCACAGGTTTTAAGTTGGAAAGATTGCGGTAGTTCTTATTAGGTAGGGTGCCGTAGGAAGGGGTAGTAATGGGGGGGTATGAGCTGTGGGGGTCCCGGATTGGGAGATATGTCGCCAGCAGTGAGGAGAAGCCGAGAAAGGGAGAGCAGATGGGAGGAGAGTGGGCAGCTTGTTTTATGTTTCATTCAGACAGATTTGAGGTTGAGGAGCAGTTCAGCAGAGGAGGTCAGGTGGGGGGGAAACGTGACGGGGGTCAGCGGTGCGCGTATTTCCGGCCAGAAGCATGCGTTAAATGTCGCTGTCAGAGTTTGACAGCTGCATTTAACTAGTTAATAGGTGCAGGTGGATCGCGATTCCACCCGCGCTAATTGCGGGCACATGTCAACCGTTCATAACAGTTGACATGTCCTGGCTTTGATGGGGGGGTTAACCGTTGGAGCCCACATAAAAGTGGGGGTACTGCTATCGGATGTACTATCCTGTCCAATGGCAGTAAGGGGTTAGCCCTTTCATTAACGTTCTTTCATGCACACTTCGCCCATTTTTCTGCCAGCTTTATAGTTTTTGTACCTGTTGAAGTGTATTCACATCAGGGCACCTCGCTGCATTGTATGTTATTATTGTGATGCTTATTTTTTGTTGTTAAACCTATAAAAAAAACAGAAAAGAAAAAAATTGCTGAATAAGAAACCAACTTCAGCCTCGTGCGTGTTTATGTTCTATATGTATCTTCTGGCCCCTGCAGGTTTGACACTGCATAATTTGATGGGATTTCTGGAAATCCCATGCCACAGACGGCCACGGCTCACACACGGAAACGGATATGTGGCGCGTCTTTCAAGACCGCAGTATGTCAATTTCACTTGCGGTCAACGCTATTCTACACAACATGAATTACATCACTAGAAATGTATTGAATGGATATATGTAAACTTTTACATAGTCTACTACTTTTTTGACTGTTTGATATACACTACAGTACTTGTGTACAGCAGTGCATGAGACTGTCAGTGTCTCGCTGACACAGCCTGTGAGACCCAGCTTATTACTGGATCAAACAGGCCACTGTACCTTGGGGTCATCACATGACCTCCGGGTACCATGGTAACCATCGGGATCCGCGATTCTCATCTCAGGATCTGATAGTTATTGAGGGAGTCATGTGATGTGACCCTCTTGTAACACTCTAAATACCTCTGTCACGATTGACAGTGGTATTTGAAGGGTTAATCGGCCCTGATCGGTCGCATAACTGTCAGGGGCCAATATCGCAGGGTGTAAGCTGTCATATACAACTGACACCCATGGGAATCGCTGCCATTCAGTGGTGCTATGTTCTTAATCATCAGTGCCATTAAAAAGCGGAGCTGAGGAGTAAGGCCCCTTAGCCACCACTGTTAAGGAGTATTGGGGGTCGTTAAGAGGTTAAAGTGCATCAGAAAACATTTGCCTCATATGTAGGGTTGTCTCAACTAACCATAATTTGCAGAAGCAAACACATACCATTTCCAAACTACAATTATCCCCTTCATGACATGGTCATTTTCCGCTTTTTTTTTTCCTCCCCTTCTTCCAAGAGCCAGAACTGTTTTTTATTTTTCTGCTGACATAGACATATGAGGGCTTATTGTGTAAGGCACTCCGCATAGTCCACCATGTTGTGTAATGCACTCCCCATAGTCCACCATGTTGTGTAATGCACTCCCCATAGTCCACCATGTTGTGTAATGCACTCCCCATAGTCCACCATGTTGTGTAATGCACTCCCCATAGTCCACCATGTTGTGTAACGCACTCCTCATAGTCCTCCATCCAGCGTAACGCGCTTCCCATAGTCCTCCATCCAGCGTAACGCGCTTCCCATAGTCCTCCATCCAGCGTAACGCGCTCCCCATAGTCCTCCATCCAGCGTAACGCGCTCCCCATAGTCCTCCATCCAGCGTAACGCGCTCCCCATAGTCCTCCATCCAGCGTAACGCGCTCCCCATAGTCCTCCATCCAGCGTAACGCGCTCCCCATAGTCCTCCATCCAGCGTAACGCGCTCCCCATAGTCCTCCATCCAGCGTAACGCGCTCCCCATAGTCCTCCATCCAGCGTAACGCGCTCCCCATAGTCCTCCATCCAGCGTAACGCGCTCCCCATAGTCCTCCATCCAGCGTAACGCGCTCCCCATAGTCCTCCATCCAGCGTAACGCGCTCCCCATAGTCCTCCATCCAGCGTAACGCGCTCCCCATAGTCCTCCATCCAGCGTAACGCGCTCCCCATAGTCCTCCATCCAGCGTAACGCGCTCCCCATAGTCCTCCATCCAGCGTAACGCGCTCCCCATAGTCCTCCATCCAGCGTAACGCGCTCCCCATAGTCCTCCATCCAGCGTAACGCGCTCCCCATAGTCCTCCATCCAGCGTAACGCGCTCCCCATAGTCCTCCATCCAGCGTAACGCGCTCCCCATAGTCCTCCATCCAGCGTAACGCGCTCCCCATAGTCCTCCATCCAGCGTAACGCGCTCCCCATAGTCCTCCATCCAGCGTAACGCGCTCCCCATAGTCCTCCATTCAGCGTAACGCGCTCCCCATAGTCCTCCTGCCTCTATTGGCGGTACACCACTGATTATACCACATAATATATTGAAAAACAGGATAAAAATTCCATGTGGGGAGAAATTGTGAAGAAAACACATTTCTGACATTTTTGGGGAATTTTCTGTGTTGTGTACATTTTATGGTAAATATGACCTCGCAATATGATTCTGCTCAGTAGTACGATTATGGTGATTCCAACCATGTCCAGTTTTTTTTTTTCATTATTTTAGCGGTGAAAAAAATCAAGTTTGAGAAAAAAAATTTTCAGAGGCCCGTAACTTTTTAATTTTTTTTGTAGGTGGAGCTGCATGATGGTCTATTTTTTTTTTTTTTGTTTGAAGGGGTGAGAACACGGTTTTTATTTGATGCCATTTAATTATGGTATGTATGACTTTTTTGATCTTGATCTTGCTACAGCATTTTTTGTGGCATTGCTGCGACCAATAAAAACGTAATTTTGGCGTTCTTGAATTTTTTTCATTTCCCAGTTTGGCTAATTATTATTTTTATATTTTGATTTGACTTTTCTGAATGGTGGTTGATACCGTGTGTGTGTGTTGTTGTGTTTTTTTTTTTTTTATGTATTTTTAATGAGAGAAAAGGAGGTGATTTGGGCTTTCATGTTTTTATTTTTTCATACTTATTAAAACTTTTTTTTTTTCCTTTGAACTATTCTTAACCCCTTTACCCCCGAAGGTGGTTTGCACATTAATGACCAGACCAATTTTTACATTTCTGGCCACTGGAACTTTATGTGGTAATAACTTTGGAACTCTTCAACAGATCCCACTGATTCTGAGAATGTTTTTTCCTGACATATCTGGCATATTGTACTTCATGATAGTGGTGAAATTTCTTTAATATGACTTTCATTTATTTGTGTAAAAAAAAAACAAAACAAAATTGGCAAAAATGTTGCAATTTTCAAACATTGAATTTTTATGCCCTTAGCCCCTTTACCCCCAAGGGTGTCATAGAATCGTAGAGTTGGAAGGGACCTCCTGGGCCATCTGGTCCAACCTCCTGCTCAAAGCAGGATTCGCTAAATCATCCCAGTCAGATGTCAGTCCAGCCTCTGTTTGAAGACTTCTATTGAAGGAGAACTCACCACTTCTCGTGGCAGCCTGTTCCACTCATTGATCACTCTAACTGTCAAAAAGTTTTTTCTAATATCTAATCTGTGTCTCCTCCCATTCAGTTTCATCCCATTGCTTCTAGTCTTTCCTTGTGCAAATGAGAATAAAGTTGATCCTTCTACAATGTGATAGCCCTTGAGATATTTGTAGACAGCTATTAAGTCTCCTCTCAGTCTTCTCTTTTGCAAACTAAACATTCCCAAATCCTGCAACCTTTCCTCATAAGACAGGGTTTGCAGACCGGTCACCATTCTGGTCGCTCTTTTCTGAACTTGCTCCAGTTTGTTGATGTCTTTTTTAAAATGTGGTGCCCAAAACTGGACACAATATTCCAGATGAGGTCTGACCAAAGAGGAGTAGAGGGAAATAATGACTTCACGTGATCTAGACTGTATGCTTCTGTTAATACATCCTAGAATTGCATTTGCCTTTTTTGCTGCTGCATCACACTGTTGACTCATATTCAGTCTGTGATCTATTAGTATACCCAAGTCTTTTTCACATGTGCTGTCACTTAGCCCTATTCCTCCCATTCTATATATGCTTTTTTCATTTTTATTGCCCAGATGTAGTACTTTGCATTTCTCCCTCTTAAAAACCATTTTGTTAGTTGCTGCCCACTTCTCCTGTTTATTTATATCTTTTTGAATCCTCTCTCTCTCTTCTCTAGTATTAGCTATCCCTCCTAGCTTTGTGTCATCAGCAAATTTAATCAGTTTACCCTCAATTCCTTCATCTAAATCGTTTATAAAGATGTTGAACAATACAGGGCCCAGGACAGAGCCCTGTGGTACCCCACTTGAGACATTCTTCCAACTGGATGTGCAGCCATTTACGACCACTCTTTGGGTCCGATCACTAAGCCAGTTATGAATCCACCTAACAGTTGCCTTGTCCATTCCATACTTAGTCATTTTTTCAATAAGGATTGTATGAGATACTTTGTCAAATGCTTTGCTGAAGTCAAGATATACTATATCTACAGCATTTCCTTGATCCACCCAATCAGTGATTCCATCATAGAAGGAAATTAAGTTAGTCTGACATGACTTATTAGTTACAAACCCATGCTGACTCTGTTTATTCACTTCATTCTTATCCAGGTACTGACATACATGTTTAATAATTTGTTCAAAGATCTTTCCTGGTATAGAAGTCAGACTCACCGGCCTATAGTTGCCTGGGTCCACCTTCTTCCCCTTTTTGAAGATAGGAACAACATTTGCTCTTCTCCAGTCTTCTGGGACTTCTCCTGTTCTCCAAGAATTTTCAAAGATTATGGAGAGGGGTTCAGAAATTTCTTCTGCTATCTCCTTCAGTACTCTGGGGTGTAATTCATCTGGACCTGGAGACTTGAATTCATTTAGGTTAGCTAAGTGTTTCCTCACTATCTTTCTGTTTATAGATATCCTGGATTCTTCTATTCCCTTAATAATACAGTGAAGAACAGTTGATGTTACATTTCCTTTCTGAGAGAAAACAGATGCAAAATAGGAATTTAAAAGTTCAGCCTTCTCAACATCCTGTCTTACCGTTTCATCATTTTCATCCTGTAAAAATCCTATAGCATCTTTGACTTTTGTTTTACTTTTGACATATCCCCAAAATCCTTTATTATTGCTTTTGACATCTCTTGCAAGCCTCAATTCATTGTCAGCTTTAGATAATCTGATTTGTGCCCTGCAGGTTCTGCAGACAGCATTATATTCTTCTTTAGATATGCCTCCCTCTTTCCATTTTATAAACATTTTTTTCTTCCTTTTTAGCATGTGCTTGAATTCTGTGTTCATCCATCCAGGTTTCCTTAAATGCTTCCTATTCTTTCCTCTTTTCAGAATTGTTAACATTTGTGCTTTGAGAATTTCATTTTTCAAGATTTCCCATCCTTCCTGGACATTTTTGTCTTTAAGGATATCCAGCCATTGGATCCCTCCAATTCTTTCTGAATTCCTTAAAATCTGCCTTTCTGAAATCTAACCTTGACGTCTGAGTCTTCACAGGTCTTCCTACTCTAGTTATCCAAAATTCTAAAATAGCATGGTCGCTACTTCCTAGGGTCTCAGCCACTTTTACCTCCTCAACCATTTCCTCCCTGTTTATAACGATTAGATACAAGATAGCAGATCCCCTTGCTTTCTCCCCTACCTTTTGGAAGATAAATTTGTCAGCAAGAGAGGATAAGAATTTGCTTGACCTTTTAGTATTGGCTGAGAAAGATTCCAAACAAATGTCTGGATAGTAGAAATCTCCCATGACAACTATGTCATATTTTTTGGAGAACTTGGCCATTTGATGCATAAAGAGTTCATCCATAACTTCAGCTTGCACAGGCGGCCTGTAGTAAATGCCTAGAATGGTGTCCTTTCCATTGTTCTGTCCTTGTATTCTTACCCAAACAGTTTCCACAGAACTCCCGGTCTCTGAAGCTTCAATCTCTGTGCAGATATACGCGTTTCTAACATACAATGCAACACCTCCTCCTCGTTTATCAAGTCTGTTTCTTGCAAATAAGTTGTATCGTTCTAGCCTTGTATTCCAATCATGTGTATAGTCCCACCAAGTTTCAGTGATTCCAATGACATCATATTTCTTTTCCTGTGTTAGTAGTTCCAATTCTCCTTGTTTGTTGCTCATGCTTTATGCATTGGTATAGAAACATTTTAGTTTGTGATTGGTTTCTCTTTCTCCAATATTTTTATTAATTAGATTCTTTTGTCTTTGTTCTTCCTTTCCACTTCTAATAGCAGAGTTCTCAATAGCATTTATCAGGTGTATGGCTTTTTCTGGTCTTTTGCTTCCCTTCCCACGTTGTTCTAGTTTAAAGCTCTCCTTACAAGTGTAGCAAGGCAACTTCCAAATACATCTTTTCCAGTCTTCGTAAGGTGCAGCCCATCTGTAGCAAGTAGTCCATCGTAAAGGTAATTCACTCCGTGATCCATAAATTCAAATCGTTGCTGACGGCACCATCGATGAAGCCAGTTGTTCACCTGCAGAATCTTATTCCACCTCCTTGTTCCATGGCCATCCACTGGGAGGATGGAAGAGAAGACCACCTGCACTCCCAGTTCTTTCACTTTCTTGCCTAAGTCTTCAAAGTCTCTGTAGATGGTTTCCAGGTCATTTCTTGCGGTGTCATTTGTCCCCACATGTAGTAGCAGGAATGGGTAGTCATCTGTAGGTCTGAAGAGTCCTGATATCCTGTCAGACACATCTTTAATTTTTGCACCTGGAAGACAGCACATTTCTCTTGAAGTTATATCCGGTCTGCAGATAGCGGCCTCTGGGTGGTTTCCACATTAATGACCGGGCCAATTTTTACAATTCTGACCACTGTCCCTTTATGAAGTTATAACTCTGGAACACTTCAATAGATCTAGGCGATTCTGCGATTGTTTTCTCGTGACATATTGTACTTCACTTTAGTGGTAAAATTTCTTCGCTATAACTTGCGTTTCTTTATGAAAAAACTGAAATATGGTGAAAATTTTGCAATTTTCAAACTTTGAATTTTTATGCCCTTAAAACAGAGAAATATGTGACACAAAATAGTTACTAAATAACATTTCTCACATGTCGTCTTTACATCAGCACAATTTTGGAAACAATTTTTTTGTTTGTTAGGAAGTTATAAGGGTTAAAAGTTGACTAGCGATTTCTCATTTTTACGACAAAACTTCCAAAACCTTTTTTTTTTTTTTATGGACCACCTCACATTTGAAGTCACTTTGAGGGGTCTATATGGCAGAAATACCCAAAAGTGACACCATTGTAAAAACTGCACCCCTCAAGCTCCTCAAAACTACATTCAAGAAGATTATTAGCCCTTCAGGTACTTCACAGGAGCAGAGGGTGGATGGGCAAAGCAGGTAAGAAGCCCCCTTATGGGTACTAGACCCATGAGACAGTAGCTCCTTTGTGGACATCCGCTGACCCTGTGGCAAAGGTTATACCATTTACAAAAGGGGAAATTAATATAGAAGGGTTAATGGTTTGCCTTTAACTGCCTTTAATTCTTTAATTGCCTTTTGTCTTTCATTGCTAGAATTTATTGTCATTACACAGCAGTTTGCCAGTCTCCTCTTTTCTAGGACCTGTAAAACGTGTCAAACCTGGCCCAAGTTGCAGCCCTACAGATCTGCTCTACACAGCCTCCAGCTCTTTTGGCCCAGGAGTCATAGAGTCATAGAATCGTAGAGTTGGAAGGGACCTCCTGGGCCATCTGGTCCAACCCCCTGCTCAAAGCAGGATTCGCTAAAGGAAGCTGATACTGTATCATACAAATGATTAAATGTCTGATGTTCACATTGTACTACAATAAATTTTTCACTTAAATATAAGCAATATATGTGGGAGTCGTAATTGGAGTCGGTGTAAGGGAAATTGAAGAGTCGGAGTCGCAGGTTTGGCTTTCCGACTCCACAGCCCTGGTCCCCCACCCCACATATTGGGTATCAGCGTACTCAGGACAAATTGGACATCAACTTTTGGGGTCCAATTTCTCCTGTTACCCTTAGGAAAATAAAAAAATATTGTTGCTAAAAGATCATTTTTGTGACTAAAGTCCTTGCATAGGACATCAGTCACACAGATAAATGTGGTGCAAAGTGTCTGAACAGCCTATTAATGACGCCCATAGTATTAGCAGGCGGGCTGCTCAGCACTGTATATATGCATCACATAGAAAAAAACAAGCCAACATGAAGAGGTCTAGCTGCATCCTGCAAAAATGATAAAAAGTGCAAAAAAGATAAGAAGATATGGGGTATTAGTTACTATTTTGGCCAAAGTAGATTAGTAACTAATACCCCATATCTTTTTGCACTTTTTATCATTTTTGCAGGATGCAGCTAGACCTCTGTGTGACTGATGTCCTATGCAAGCCCTATTTGTGTGCATTTTTTTTCCCACTAGGCAGCTAGACCATATTGGGTTACTGGCTGTTCTCATCAGTGGTTTGCACCTGTGCTGCCCCAGCCTTGATCAATGGAGGTCTGTTGCATCCTGCTAGTGCATTAGTCAGGGTTTTGGTGAGTTAACTTTTCAAATGTGTTTTTTTGGGGGGGGGATTTTTGGCAATTTTTTCCTTCTGTGCGCTGTTCAGATTTAGTGTTAGGGACTCACAAAATCTGGGGACCCTTGACGTTGGGTTGTGAGCTAATCTACTTTGGCCAAAATAGTAACGAATACCCCATATCTTTTTTATCTTTTTGCACTTTTTATCATTTTTTCAGGATGCAGCTAGACATCTACATGTTGGCTTGGTTTTTTCTGTGTGATGCATATAGTGCTGAGCAGCCCTCCTGCTAATACTATGGACGTCATTAATAGGCTGTTCAGACACTATCCACCACATTTATCTGTGTGACTGATGTCCTATGCAAGCCCTATTTGTGTGCATTTTTTTTTCCACTAGGCAGCCAGACCATATTGGGTTACTGGCTGTTCTCATCAGTGGTTTGCACCTGTGCTGCCCTAGCCTTTATCAATGGAGGTCTGCTGCATCCTGCTAGTGCATTAGTCAGGGTTTTGGTGAGTTAACCTTTCAAATGTGGTTTTGTTTTTTTTTTTTTTTGTTTTTTTTTTGTGGATTTTTGGGAATTTTTTCCTTATGTGCGGTGGACACTCACTTTCCCCGTCAGCAATGGCTATTTGGGGTCTATGATACACTACGGAAGGTTACCACGGTCCCGCGTTCAGGCGCCAAAACCATTAACCCTTCTATATCAATATTGTCAATAAAAGGTGTTATGTTACATTATCCATGGTGTGGTACTTGTTAAAACACTGAGGGAAAGGGGGAGGGGGGGGACCTTTTAACCTCTCATGTGCTTTCCTGTCCCTGTAAGGAGGAGGAGGATGCCCCTCCCATGGTGCTGTCAGGATGAACTTCTGGAAACATAATTATCGGCAGGTCTAATACTTATTTTTTCACAAATAGACGCAAGTCAGATGGAAAAAATTTTACCACTATCATGAAGTATGCTATGTCATGAAAAAATTAGTCTCAGAATCGGTGGGATCCATTGAAGCGTTCCAGAGTTATTACCTCATAAACCGACACTGGTCAGAATTGTTAAATTTGGCCTGGTCAAGTGGGTGCAAACAACCTTGGGGGGGGGGGGGGGGGGGGTTAAAGAGAGATAAGGGTTGTAAGGTACAACCCATCTGTTATCAACCCCGTTTTCACAAAGTTCAACAAAGTCATCGTCCCGTTGCTGGTGTTTAGGGTATCCATATACATTGCTATTAGTTTCGGAACAGAAGTCACAGTTCTCATTATCCATACATGGTGCTTTTGGATTCATTGGACCACATGGACCATGTATCATGCAAGATTCTACAGTTTCATAAAACCTCAGATGAGTGCCTTTGTGTGGGAGCTCTGCACAAACAATTTTGTCTATTCTTTCTTTTTCACATGCCTTGTATTCCATGTCCATAAAAACCAATGCGTGTCCGTGAGGGAGCCCTCTTTTGCTAGGAACTCACCAATGCATACACCATGCCATTAACATTTCCAAATCTGTGGTATCTGGTTAAGTCTCCAAGTAGCAATTTTAATTTCATGTTACATGCTCGAGCTACTAAATTGGGCCTGTCGCATGGTTGTTCACTGGGAAGTAAGTTTTCCCTGATTTCCCTCTATTTGGGATTGCGCGTGATTGTAACAAATAGGTCAGATTTGCCATATTTCCTGACCATTGACACTGTATATTTCTTGGACTTCTCTGGAAAGTTGAGGGCAATATTCCTTTTTTTTTTCCAGGTAAGATATCTCCATCCTTGAAACAGTGGTTGTCCACGAATTGGTGAAGAAAGTCATATTCTTTAGCTTACAGTTCTTTGATTTTTGTGCACCCAATTAAAACAATTTGCCTCAGTTTTACAATAGACATAAACCATAAATTGTTGGGTCAGCTTTCCAGCATTAAGAAACTGGCTAAAAGTACCATTACGAATGGCAAAGTGGTATGAATACCATTGAACTTGAGTCACATTTCATTAACCAACTGTTTTTTTTTTTTTCTTCAGTTTTTTATTTGCACGATCTGCGCTGAGGAAAATGGCAGTAATTTCCCTTTTGGCAGTTGGAGTGTTGATTCTGCCAGGGTGAACAGTATTTACCTTTTCGCTCACAAAAGTCATGCTGTTTTGATCTTGTTAAAATTTTAACGTGTTCTCTGGATTGGATTGATATCTTCGAGAATTCTTTAAAGATTTTCCGTTACATTATAAATGCATCCATTGTTGGCTGTATTGTGCATTGTTTTATTCAAGGATTGAGCCAAATCCAGAAGCTATAACTGGGCGTATGTTGGTGATTCACTTTGATTATGGTGCAGCGCAAATGATGCATCGTAAATTTGCCCATGGATTCTGTAACAGAAAGGACCTGACTTCCTGTTAATTGATTTGTCAATTTATACACCCATTGATGCAAAAGTGTTTGCACTATTGTATGGTGTTATGTTTTTCATAAAATTCTTGGAGTTTGCTTCCGCGACGTTCATGCAATTAGTAATCCGGGATGCATTCATACTTCTTCCAGTATGGTAGTCTCATTATGCCAGGGATGGGAACCTCCGGCCCGTGGTGACCTTTCCTGTGCCCCGCGGGCAGGTCCCCAGAGTCCTCAATCCTCAGTCGGCAGCCATATCCTGTCAGCTGCCAACCCTTTAACTCCCATGTGCATGCTACACAGCATGGATTACAGAACGCTGCCTACCTGCACATGAATGATGACCTCATCAGGGTGGGCGGGATTAGCGCCCAATGCGCTCCCATCTCCTGTCCTGAAAGAGGAGCTGCTGCCATACTAGAGTCCAGAGCCGAGTGATTTCTGTGTGTGTCGGCAGCTCTGTGCCTGTCTGCTGGTGATTTCTGTGCCCGCAGCTCTGTGCTTTTCTGCTGGTGATCTGTGGCCCCCCCCCTGTGATCTCTGCCCTCCAGCTATGTGCCCCAATATGATCTCTGTGCCTCCCCAAACTATATGCCTCCCTGTGATCTCTGTGCCTCCCAGGTATGTGCCCCATGTTATCTTTGTGGCTGCTCGTGATCTCTGTGGCCCTAACTATATGCCCCCTGTGATCTATGTCCCCCCTGTGACCCCGTGCTATGTACCTCCCTTTGATATTTGTGCTCCCATGTGATCTGTGTTTCCATATGATCTGTCTCCTCCAGCTATGTGCCCTTCTGCGATTTGTGCCCCCCATGTGGTCTGTGTGCACCCCCTATGATCTTCGTGACACCCCTGGTGATCTCTGTCCCTCCGATGATCTATGAGCCCCACTCGATGATCTATGTGCTTCCCCGGCGATGCCTGTTCTCCTCCAGTGCTGTATATCCCCCCTCCCAAAGTGCTCTATATCCCCCCCGGGCTGTATCTGCCCCAAGTGATATGTATATTCCCCAGTGATTCATTTGCCCCAGAGGTGCTGTATATCCCACGGAGTACTGTATATCGCCCCCATTGCTGTATATCTCCCCACATGTGATGTATATAGCCAGTGATGTATGTGACCACACCAGTATTGTACATTCCTCCCAGGGACATGTATACCCCCAGTGCTGTCTATGCTTCCTAGTGATGTATATAACCCCTCAGTGATGTCTATTCCCCCCCCAGCCACCCCGGTGATGAATATGTTCTAGCACTTCCTGTAATGTTTATGACTCCCAGCCCCTCTTGTAATTTATATGACCCGAGAGTCTCCTGTGATGCATATATAGCAGACTCAATGTTTCCTATGTTATGTGTATATACAGCAGTCCCTGTGTCTCTTATGTGATGTATATACAACAGTCCCTGTGTGTCCTATGTGATGTATATTTTGCAGTCCCATCATCTTGTATGTGGTGTGTATTCAGCTGTCTCAGCATCTCCTGTGTGATGCATATAAAGCAGTCCCTGTGTCTCCTATGTGATGATTATATAGCAGTCCCATCTCCTATGTGGTGTATATACAGCTGTTTCAGTGTCTCCTATGTGATGTACCGTATTTTTCGCTTTATAAGACGCTCCGGATTATAAGACGCACCACAATTTTTGAGGAGAAAAATAAGAAAAAAATATTTTTTAATAAAATGGTGGTGCCTCTTATAATCCTTGCATCTTATTGCTTACCGGGGTTGGTGGCTGCGGTGTAGCGGGGTCCCAGGCTCGCTGCTGGAGGAGGCAGGCGTGGAGTGATGCTGCAGGCCGCATTCAGGGATGAGGGGGGGCTCCGATGTGTGCCGTTGCTGCTGCAGAGTCTTGTGCTGGTGTCAGGTTTCTCCACTTGTCCGGCGGTTGGAGGCCGGTGCTGCGGGTGCCTCCAGTGCGGCGTTGTGTGCCCATCGATGCCAGGGGCTCTGCCGACATTGTTCGACAGACCAGAGCCCCAGCATTTCCTCGGTTCCCTGTATACGTGCGCTGAAGTGCCGGTAAAAAAAAAAATGGCCGCCGGCGCGTGCGCAGATGGGATCTCGGACCCAGTTCTCGAGAGATGAGATCTGAAATCTCATCTCTCGAGAGCTGGCTCCCGAGATCCCATCTGCGCACGGGCGGCGGCCATTTTTTTGCAGGCACCACCGCGCGCACACAGGGAACCCAGGGAAAATGGCCGCCGGCCCGTGCACAGATGGGATCTCGGGACCCAGCTCTCGAGAGATGAGATTTCAAATCTCATCTCTCGAGAACTGGGTCCCGAGATCCCATCTGCGCACACGCCGGCGGCCATCTTTTTACCGGCACACGGAACCGAGGAAATGCCGGGGCTCTGGCCTGTCGCACAATGTTGGCAGAGCCCCGGGCATCGACGGGCACACAACGCGGCACCGGACACACCCGCAGCAGCGGCCAGCAACCGCCGGACGCCCCCGATCACAGCCTAGGTAAGGCATGTCCGCTTTGTAAGACGCACCCCTGTTTTCCCCCCAAATTTTGGGGAAAAAAAGTGCGTCTTACAAAGCGGAAAATACGGTATATGATTTACAAAACTTATGACAAAAAGTTGACTGCTTTCCTGGCCAACCCAAACCTAGAAAAGCAGCTGTGAGAAGCAACATGATCAGTATCCCCTAACATCACAGCTGCATCAAAGAGCAGCAGCTCCAGCCGTCACATTGAGGCTGAGTTCACACGTGGCGTTTTTTTTCGCGTTTCCGCGGCGGTTTTAACCGCGAAAAACAAGCATCCCATGCATTCCTATGGGATTCCGCAATGCTGTGCTAATGCTGCGGTTTTTACCGCGGCGGAATTGCTTCGCGGTAAACGCAGCATGCTCATTAATTTTGCGGAATCGCAGCGATTCCGCACTCATAGGAATGCATTGTTCTGCTTACTTTCCGCATGTGGCTGTGCCCACCATGCGAAAAGTAAGCAGAACAATTGCGGATGGTACCCACGGTCCGGAGGAGACTGTCCTCCGGGCTTTGGGTACCATATCCCTGTAAAAAATAGAATTTAAAATAAAAAATATTGTTATTCTCACCTTCCGACGTCCCGCGCAGCCTTCCCGCCTCTCTCCACGCTCCCTTTACAAGTACTCCTTTGCGAAAATGCCCGCAATGACGTCTGTTCTCGCGGGATTGCAAAGTCTTGCGAATTACCGCGAGATGTCGCGATCCTGCAAGAACGTACGTCATCGCGGGCATTTTCGCAAAGGATTACTGGGAACCGGAGCGTGTAGAGAGGCGGGGAAGGCTGCGTGGGGCGTCGGAAGGTAAGAATAACACCATTTTTTTAAACTTTTTTTATTTTTTACATTTTATCTTTTACTACTGATGCTGCATAGGCGGCCTCAGTAGTAAAAAGTTGGTCACACTTGTCAAACACTATGTTTGACGAGAGTGACCAACCTGTCAATCAGTTCTCCAAGTGATGCTACAGATCGCTTGGAAAATGCTAGCATTTTGCAAGCGAATTACGCTTGCAAAATGCTAGTTTTTCCACGGGAAAATTGCTGGAATTTAAAATGCGTTTTTCCCGCGGAATGGAATTCCGGAATTCTCGCGGTAATTTCCGCGAGCGTTCCGCTACGTGTGAACCCAGCCTAAGGGTGAGTTACCATAATTAATTATTTGACTAAATATACTTGGGTAATTTTCAAGGTGATCATTTTTGTGTGGCCCCCGAATGAAGGTAGAAATTTCAAAATGGCCCCCGGCTGGAAAAAGGTTCCCCACTCCTGCATTATTATAAGTTGCTGTAATTTAAGTTTTGAAATGGTTGGCATAGCAAAATGGGCACTAGGGTGACTGCAAAAAAATCGATGTCGGAATTTTGTCCGTCTGGACCCCACAAAACGATTCCCCTTTCCAGATATTGAGATAGCCAAAATTTGAGCTTGATCAAACGACGTTAACCCGTGCCGCTCGTCGCTCAAAGTTTGAAAAAATCCAAATTGAGGTATTTTAAGATTTAGGTATTTTGCATAGTCTGTTAGACTATAAAGAATGTGACAACAACATTGCAGAAATAGCCCTGACCAAATTTTCGAACCATTTGTGGTATTTGAATGCAGAGTTGGTGGGATTATCTTTTTTTGATCCCACCATTACAGACAATGAAAAGTTGTTAATGGCTAATAAATTGCTCAGTAGCACAGATGAACCATCAGAGCACGCTAGGGTTGTAAATCCAAAAGTTAGGAAAGAAAAATTAAAAGAGGTAGGAAGTAACCAACTTTAACGACCTTCTGACAAAAGATGAAGAACAAAGCAATATGTCCTGCAAGTTGTAAGCAAATGCCGAGCATTATATTCTGACGTTTCAAAAACTACTTTAACAAAAGCTCTAGAATAGATAAGATAACTATGTAAAATTATCAACTCATGTAGGTTAGCGTGCTCTGATGGTTCATCTGTGCTACTGAGCAATTTATTAGCCATTAACAACTTTTCATTGTCTGTAATGGTGGGATCAAAAAACGATAATCCCACCAACTCTGCATTCAAATACCACAAATGGTTCGAAAATTTGGTCAGGGCTATTTCTGCAATGTTGTTGTCACATTCTATGCAAAATACCTAAATCTTAAAATACCTCAATTTGGATTTTTTTCAAACTTTGAGCGACGAGCGGCACGGGTTAACGTCGTTTGATCGAGCTGAAATTTTGGCTATCTCAATATCTGGAAAGTGGAATCGTTTTGTGGGGTCCAGACGAACAAGATTCCGACATTTTTCCCCCCCCATATGAGATCCGGTCACCCTAATGGGCACTTTTGTTCATTTGGTCAAGATAGCATGTTTCAATGTCTTCTTTAAGGCTGGGGTCACACTTAACATATGAAAAATCGGTCCGAGTCTCCCTGCCATGAGTTGCAGGAGTGTCATGCGAGTACAATCTGATTTCTCACACCTAGCATCCCATTTACCGTATTTTCCGCTTTGTAAGACGCACTTTTTTTCCCCCAAAATTGAGGGGAAAAAGGGGGTGCGTCTTACAAAGAGGATATACATTTGCGCTGCCACTGAGGGTACTTGCCGCGGCACTCTGTGCCCTGATGCTGCCGCTGCGCTGACCGCCACCGCCGCGCTCCTGTCCCCCGGTGGTTTCTTCTACCCCGCCGCCGCGCTCTGTCCCGTTCAGCGTGGGGGGTCTCTGTCGCTCCATGCCTGCTTTCTTCCTGGAAAATGGCCGCCGCGCATGCGCAGACGGACATCTCGGCACTGAAATCTCGGGAGATGAGATTTCAGCGCTGAAACCTCATCTCCCGAGATTTCAGTGCCGAGATGTCCGTCTGCGCATGCGCGGCGGCCATTTTCCAGGAAGAAAGCAGGCATGGAGCGACAGAGACCCCCCACGCTGAACGGGACAGAGCGCGGCGGCGGCGGTGGGGCGGAAGAAACCACCGGGGGACAGGAGCGCGGCGGTGGCGGACAGCGCAACGGCAGCATCAGGGCACAGAGTGCCACGGCAAGTACCCTCAGAACGGGACAGAGCGCGGCGATGGCGGCAAACACCGGGGGATAGGAGCGTGGCGGTAAGAACCGGGGGACAGAGCGCGGTGGTGGCGGTAAGAACCGGGGGAGAGCGCGGCGGTGGTGGCAAGCAGGCACCGGGGGACAGCGTGGCGGTGGTGGCAAGCACTGGGGGACAGAGTGCGGCGGTGGTGACAAGCAGGCACCGGGGGACAGCGTGGCGGTGGTGGCAAGCATCAGGGGACAGAGGGCTGCGGCAGTAACAGACACCGGCAGCGGCACGCTGCACATCAAAACACCCCCTCATCCCAGCAGCAATGTTCCACTCCGGCCTCCTCCGTCACCACCCCTGGAAAGCAATAAGACGCATGGATTATAAGATGCACCACCATTTTATTAAAAATAAAGTTTTTTTCCTATTTTTCTCCTCAAAATTTGGGGTGCGTCTTATAATCCGGAGCGTCTTATAAAGCGAAAAATACGGTACATCTGAATGCAGTGCGATTTGCTATCCGATTGGAATGCGATTTTTAACATGAGCTTTTACATACAGCAATTCTCTTGTCATTTACAGATCGTTTTCAAACAAAATATTCTTCAAAACAGACACATACCAGTCCGTCCTTAACTCTGCTGCCCGACTAATTCATCTCTCTCCTCAGTACTCCTCCGCTTCTCCCCTCTGCAAATCTCTTCACTGCTGGCTCCCATTCCCTCAGCTTATCCAGTTCAAATCACTTAGGCCTCTTTCACACATCAGGTTTTCGCCGTCAGGCGCGATCCGGCGCTTTTGACAAAAACCGGATCCGGCGAAATGCAATGCCGGATCCGGTTTCCCCACCATTGACTTTCATTAGAGCCGGATCGATCCGGATGGCCATGCGTTTCATCCGGTTTTCGCCGGATCCGGCAATGTGTCGCGATCCGGCGTCTGGAAAAAACGGCTACTGTAACGTTTTTTGTCTCTGGCGAAAAAGCTGGACACGCCGGATCCGGCGTGTCCGGCTTTTTCACACAATGAAAGCCTATGAGCGCCGCAATGCGCCAGATCCGTTTTTTTGGGTCTGAGCATGCTCAGTAGCTCTGCCCACAAGACACATATATAAAAGCATGACAGTTGGACCCTCAGCCACACCCAACATGCCACCCAAGACAGGAACCAGGCGCAGGAGACATCTGCAGCAGCACCATCAGCACCACCACCACCCCAATTGGAGCAGCATGCTGAACAATGGGAGGGGAGTCCAGCAGCAGATGAGAGATGGTAATTATCAAATCCCCCATTCCTCCAAACTAGGGCCATGGAATATCAAGATATTCATTGGCCCTTTGTTTCTCTTTATTCAACAGCCACCCAAGAGATGCAGCAGCAGCAACAGTGGCAGCACTGGCAGCAGCAGTAACACCACCCATAGGCATGGAGTCTGGCCAGCAGGAAGACAGCACATCTTCTTCTGGGAGCCCTACCTCGCATCGTCAGCGTTTGACGGTAAGTTTTTATTTCCAAAATCCATCATCTCTGTGATATATGTCTATTCATTGCCTTTTATTTCAAAACAGGAATCACAAGATGAAGAGGAGCTCCCAGAAGAAGGAAGAAGGGGTGGACAGACACCTGGAGTGGGCTCACAATTGGTAAGTTTTTTGCATCAAACGCAGAAACACAACATCACACTACACACAACACATAGAAAACAATGTACTGCAGACCACACACAGCAAACAAATGCCTACATCCAAAGACATAACATTTTTTGTTTTCTTCTCTAGTCTTCCCAATCTGGTGCTCGGCCAAGAGGTCCTCGCAGTGCCTCCCAGGGTCGTCGGCGACAGCAACGCGGGGGTCACCAGCGTGTAAGTATAAATATTTTTGCTTTGTTTTTTTGCACTTTTTATTTCATTTCTTTTGTGGAGGCTAATTATGTTATTTTTGTCTTTTTCTTTAACAGCCTTCACAGCGTGCTCCCGACTCTGACGGTGAGGATGGAGAGATTGATGTGGACCACCTCATCGATCTCGTCAGAGAAAGGGAGCTTCTATGGAATATGGCTGACCGCCGCCATGCTGACCTGATCATTACCCGACGACTCTGGGAGGAAATCTGTTCGCTCCTTGTGGACCGCTGGGAGGACCTCGATGCTCGGGCCCAGATTAAAGAGCGTAAGTATATACAGTACCGGTTGCTTGATGTAAACCAGTGTTTCCCGAACTCCAGTCCTCGTGGTCCCCACGGATCATGTGTTCAGGATTTCCATTTACTATGGAAATCCTGAAAACATGACCCCTGGGGACCATGAGGACTGGAGTTTGGGAAACACTGATGTTGTATACTAACCACTCCTTTCTTGTTTCAGGGGACAGAATTGTGAAGCGGTGGCGGTCTGTGAGGGATCGTTTCAAGAAGGAGTTCAATAAAGAGATGCGGGCCCCGAGTGGATCTGGAGGACGCAGGAGCAAGTACAAGTACGCACAAGCCCTGTCGTTCCTCCGGGAAACAATGGTCACCAGAAGGTAAATATTACACAGCACATGTGAAAAAAAAATGTTTCTATGTAACTTTTTTTTTCAGCCAGGGCCATACCATTTCACTATTTTAATTGTTTTTTTTTTCTCTTTATTCCACAGCACGGTGAGCAGCACTCGGGAGCCTGCACGATTGGACCCTTCTGAGACGATCCCTAAGGAGACCGGCACCGAGGGACACTTCGACCGCCCCGGTACATCTGCACCCTCCCAGCCTTCCCACACATTCGACCCATCTGTCCCATCCACCAGCACAGGGGCATCGTGGCCGCCTACATTACATGAAGCTGCTGGTGAGGAGATCGCTTTCCCTTTACCCCACCCTTCTGCCCCTGCCACCTCTAGTACACCTGCGGGTACTGGGCGGCAGCGGCAGAGGGGTCAGGAAAAGACTTATGCGCCAGAGTTCTTGCATCTGAATGCATCTTTCCAGAACTGTCTAAAAGTCTTGTCAGAGCAAATCTCCGCAGGCTTTCAGCAGATCAACTCCAGCATTCTGGAGGTGAAGACACTTCTGCAAACCATGCATTCAGAAGCAAGATCTTCGCCAAACCACACCTTTTTCAGGTCTGTTGTGGAGCGCATGGAAACGCTCTCTCCTACCCAGCAGATGCATGTAATGCATTCATGCCACGGTGCTCTCCAGCACGTTACCTCCCAACCTCCTCCTCCCACCACAGTAGTTCCTGTACAGATGACTACCCATTTCTGCTACTACATGTGGGGACAAATGACACCGCAAGAAACGACCTGGAAACCATCTGCAGAGACTTTGAAGACTTAGGCAAGAAAGTGAAAGAACTGGGAGCGCAGGTGGTCTTCTCTTCCATCCTCCCAGTGGATGGCCATGGAACAAGGCGGTGGAATAAGATTCTGCAGGTGAACAACTGGCTACGTCGATGGTGCCGTCAGCAACGATTTGGATTTCTGGATCATGGAGTGAACTACTTATACGATGGACTACTTGCTAGAGATGGGGTGCACCTTACGAAGACTGGAAAGCAGGTATTTGGAAGTCGCCTTGCTACACTTGTAAGGAGAGCTTTAAACTAGAACAACGTGGGAAGGGAAGCAAAAGACCAGAAAAAGCCATACACCTGACAAATGCTATTGAGAACTCTGCTATTAGAAGTGGAAAGGAAGAACAAAGACGAAAGAATCTAATTAATAAAAATATTGGAGAAAGAGAAACCAATCACAAACTAAAATGTTTCTATACTAATGCACAAAGCATGGACAACAAACAAGGAGAATTGTAACTACTAACACAGGAAAAGAAATATGATGTCATTGGAATCACTGAAACTTGGTGGGACAATACACATGATTGGAATACAAGACTAGAAGGATACAACTTATTTGCAAGAAACAGACTTGATAAACGAGGAGGGGGTGTCGCATTGTATGTTAGAAACGCGTATATCTGCACAGAGATTGAAGCTTCAGAGACTGGGAGTTCTGTGGAAACTGTTTGGGTAAGAATACAAGGACAGAACAATGGAAAGGACACCATTGTAGGCATTTACTACAGGCCGCCTGTGCAAGCTGAAGATATGGATGAACTCTTTATGCATCAAATGGCCAAGTTCTCCAAAAAATATGACATAGTTGTCATGGGAGATTTCAACTATCCAGACATTTGTTGGGAATCTCTCTCAGGCAAAACTAACAGGTCAAGGAAATTCTTATCCTCTCTTGCTGACAACTTTATCTTCCAAAAGGTAAGGGAGAAAACAAGGGGAACTGCTACCTTGGATCTAATTATTATAAACAGGGAGGAAATGGTTGAGGAGGTAAAAGTGGCTGGGACCCTAGGAAGTAGCGACCATGCTATTTTAGAATTTTGGATAACTAGAGGCGGAAGACCTGTGAAGACTCAGACGTCAAGGTTAGATTTCAGAAAGGCAGATTTTAAGGGATTCAGAAAGAGAATTGGAGGGATCCAATGGCTGGATATCCTTAAAGACAAAAATGTCCAGGAAGGATGGGAAATCTTGAAAAATGAAATTCTCAAAGCACAGTTGTTAACAATTCCGAAAAGAGGGAAGAATAGGAAGCATTTAAGGAAACCAGGATGGATGAACACAGAACTTAAGCACATGCTAAAAAGGAAGAAAAAAATGTTTATAAAATGGAAAGTGGGAGGCATATCTAAAGAAGAATATAATGCTGTCTGCAGAACCAGCAGGGCACAAATCAGATTATCTAAAGCTGAAAATGAATTGAGGCTTGCAAGAGATGTCAAAAGCAATAATAAAGGATTTTGGGGATATGTCAAAAGTAAAAGAAAAGTCAAAGATGCTATAGGGTTTTTACAGGATGAAAATGATGAAATGGTAAGACAGGATGTTGAGAAGGCTGAACTTTTAAATTCCTATTTTGCATCTGTTTTCTCTCAGAAAGGAAATGTAACATCAACTGTTCTTCACTGTCCTATTAAGGGAATAGAAAGATAGTGATGAAACACTTAGCTAACCTAAATGAATTCAAGTCTCCAGGTCCAGATGAATTACACCCCAGAGTACTGAAGGAGATAGCAGAAGAAATTTTTGAACCCCTCTCCATAATCTTTGAAAATCCTTGGAGAACAGGAGAAGTTCCAGAAGACTGGAGAAGAGCAAATGTTGTTCCTATCTTCAAAAAGGGGAAGAAGGTGGACCCAGGCAACTATAGGCCGGTGAGTCTGACTTCTATACCAGGAAAGATCTTTGAACAAATTATTAAACAACATGTATGTCAATACCTGGATAAGAATGAAGTGATTAAGCAGAGTCAGCATGGGTTTGTAACTAATAAGACATGTCAGACTAATTTAATTTCCTTCTATGATGGTATTACTGATTGGGTGGATCAAGGAAATGCTGTAGATATACTATATCTTGACTTCAGCAAAGCATTTGACAAAGTCTCTCATACAATCCTTATTGAAAAAATGGCTAAGTATGGAATGGACAAGGCAACTGTTAGGTGGATTCATAACTGGCTTAGTGATCGGACCCAAAGAGTGGTCGTAAATGGCTGCACATCCAGTTGGAAGAATGTCTCAAGTGGGGTACCACAGGGCTCTGTCCTGGGCCCTGTATTGTTCAACATCTTTATAAACGATTTAGATGAAGGAATTGAGGGTAAACTGATTAAATTTGCTGATGACACAAAGCTAGGAGGGATAGCTAATACTAGAGAAGAGAGAGAGAGGATTCAAAAAGATTTAAATAAACTGGAGAAGTGGGCAGCAACTAACAGAATGGTTTTTAACAGGGAGAAATGCAAAGTACTACATCTGGGCAATAAAAATGAAAAAAGCGTATATAGAATGGGAGGAATAGGGCTAAGTGACAGCACATGTGAAATAGACTTGGGTATACTAATAGATCACAGACTGAATATGAGTCAACAGTGTGATGCAGCAGCAAAAAAGGCAAATGCAATTCTAGGATGTATTAACAGAAGCATACAGTCTAGATCACGTGAAGTCATTATTTCCCTCTACTCCTCTTTGGTCAGACCTCATCTGGAATATTGTGTCCAGTTTTGGGCACCACATTTTAAAAAAGACATCAACAAACTAGAGCAAGTTCAGAAAAGAGCGACCAGAATGGTGACCGGTCTGCAAACCCTGTCTTATGAGGAAAGGTTGCAGGATTTGGGAATGTTTAGTTTGCAAAAGAGAAGACTGAGAGGAGACTTAATAGCTGTCTATAAATATCTAAAGGGCTGTCACATTGTAGAAGGATCAACTTTGTTCTCATTTGCACAAGGAAAGACTAGAAGCAATGGGATGAAACTGAATGGGAGGAGACACAGATTAGATATTAGAAAAAACTTTTTGACAGTTAGAGTGATCAATGAGTGGAACAGGCTGCCACAAGAAGTGGTGAGTTCTCCTTCAATGGAAGTCTTCAAACAGAGGCTGGACAGACATCTGACTGGGATGATTTAGCGAATCCTGCTTTGAGCAGGGGGTTGGACCAGATGGCCCAGGAGGTCCCTTCCAACTCTACGATTCTATGATTCTATCTATGATTCCACCTGCACCCCCTCCAGCCACTTTCCATCCTCCCCCTCCTATTACATACCATCCACCTCCCCAGCACCAGCAACCTCCCCAGTACCAGCAACCTCCCCAGTACCAGACATCTCCCCACTTCCAGCAACCTGCCCCGTACCAAACTCCTTCCCCGTACCAAACTCCTTCCCCGTACCAAACTCCTTCCCCGTACCAAACTCCTTCCCCGTACCAAACTCCTTCCCCGTACCAAACTCCTTCCCCGTACCAAACTCCTTCCCCGTACCAAACTCCTTCCCCGTACAACTTGCCATCAACATCATCTGCTCCTACAGTCCCTGCCCAACCCTCCACTCTACCGCCCACCACCTCTTCTGCCTCACACATGTCCACCCATTCTGTAGCTTTTTCCACACCTTCACCTCTAACTGTTCCTTCCCCACCACGATCCCAGTCGTCTCTCCACACTCCCAGTGTCGAAGTGTCCCGCAGCCCCTCCAGCAGTATTTCCACCCCACACTACACAGATTTGTAATGTGTTTTTTAATAAAAAATGCCTATTGGTTTTAAAACCTTTATTAAAAAAGTTTTTTGCACATTAAAAACATTTTACAAAAAAAAAATATTTTAAATAAAAGTTAAATTATCGTTTCACAATGGTTGTCTGTCATTTCTTTCTGCGGCGAACTATGTTTAAAAAAAAAAGGTTAAATACAGGGTATTTCAAAGGTAAAAAGGTATTCAAAACCAGGTATATAACTGTGGGTACATTTTACCTTTTTGCCACAGTTGTGTTCCTGGTTGTGTTTGAAGCAAAGTATTTAACCTAAAAATGTACACAACTTTTGTTCCAAGGTGAAATACTTTGCATAAAACACAACCAGGTACACACCTGTGGCCTAAAGGTAAAAATAGTAAGACCATGACAAGATAGCCAACTTTGGTTGGCAAAGGTATATACTGTTGGTACAGCAGGTACACAAGTTTGGTTAAGGGCACAAATCTTTCACACTCTGTCATCCTGCCAGTGTACTCTGCCTTGAGGTGACATAAAGTATAGTGCAAAATTGTCCCTCATTACTGAAACCGTCACAGAACTTCTTGTGGTAATGTCCTGGTAATCTTGCAAGGTGGTTTCTTCAGAGGTGTCCTCAATGGAAATGGGTTCCTTGCAGATAACAAAATTGTGGAGTACCACGCAAGCTTTGATCACCTCGTCCACAGTTTCTGTCTTGAGGTTGATCGCAGTCAATAGGACCCGCCATTTGGCTGTCAGAATACCAAAGGTACATTCAACCATTCTTCTTGCTCTTGTGAGGCGGTAATTAAAAATGCGTTTTGTTCTTGTCAATCCTCTGCTAGAGTACGGTTTCAAAAGGTGTTCTGACAGCTGGAAGGCTTCATCCCCTACACAGACAAATGGCATAGGTGGACCAGATGTTTGCGGCAGCGGTCTAGGGCGTGGGAACTAGAAGGTGTTTCCATACAGTTTACGCCCCATGGCAGACAGTTTGAAAACTTGAGAGTCATTGGAGCGGCCATAGGCCCCAATATCAACAGCAATAAATTTGTATTCCGCGTCAGCGATGGCCATGAGGACAATGGAAAAATATTTCTTGTAATTGAAATATTCCGATCCTGATCCGGCTGGCTTTACAATGCGGATATGTTTCCCGTCCACAGCGCCCAAGCAGTTCGGAAACTGACATATCTGTTGAAACTTTTCTGAAATTTCAATCCACCTCTCTGTTGTGGGCTCTGGTAAAAACTCTTCAGCTAAGGAGTCCCACAGTGCACGGCATGTGTACTTCACTATTCCAGATATGGTGGAAATCCCGAGTCTGTACTGGAAATGCAGTGACGAAAGGGATTCTCCAGTTGCAAGAAATCTGTGGGGAATTAAAAAACAATCAATTAGTTTAAAATCACAGCATTACATACCAAAACTCAGCTATAACACTTGGAGATACAAACTACCACCAACAAGATTGCAGTGAAAGTGTGCTCTGATGCGAGCATATCCAATAAATGTGGCTTACCTTAAAGTCACCATCAGACGCTCTGCGGGTGAAACAGAGAAGCGGCAATAGGTGTCTGCTTTTCTTATGAGGTGTGCAATGCGCTCCACCAAGTAAACAAAATTCTCCATTTTCATCCGAACATATCCAAAAAATTTATCCGGGTTTCGTCTAAGGTCCATGCAGAGTGTAGAATAGACCCCACGCGTCATTCTCTTGGCTGTGATGGGGTGGATCCACAAACGTCGTCTACGATGCCTGATGCGCTGCTGTCTCGCTCTCTCCTTCTCCAGAACAATCACCCTCAAACGATTCGCCTCCGCTGTAAAATCCGCCAAATTCTTCAAAATATTTCCAATCACAACATCCATCTTCGCCAGTAACTTGCTCTTCTCTCCAACCTGCACTTTCTCCTCTACAACCTGTCAAAGAAGGGCTGTAGGAACACGCTATATATAATTTTTCAGTAGCCAATCCCGTTCTGAAGGCCACAAGGGTCAATTTTAAAAACCGGATCCGGCGTAATCCGTCAAAAAACGGAACAAAAACCGGATTAACCGAATGAGACGGATCCGGTTTTGTCTGTCAAGAACAAGACGGATCCGGTAAAAAAACGGATCCGTCACATCCGGTTTTACGAAATATTTGCCGGATCCGGCGCTCCGGCACGACGCCGGATCGCGCCTGACGCCGAAAACCTGATGTGTGAAAGTAGCCTTAGGCTAGGTTCACATTGCGTTAACACAG
Organism: Dendrobates tinctorius; assembly: GCF_039654945.1. Classification (NCBI taxonomy): domain Eukaryota; kingdom Metazoa; phylum Chordata; class Amphibia; order Anura; family Dendrobatidae; genus Dendrobates; species Dendrobates tinctorius. The sequence continues at coordinate 9,969,976 of NW_027361760.1, read as the reverse complement.
CCCGTTCAATGCATAGCGTTGATGGGCTGCATTAACGTTATAGCATAATTTGATATGCGTTATGCTATACCGCTAGCGCAGATGCTCCATCTGCGCTAGCAGTGACGGAGCCTCACGCTGCAGCCTGCGTCTGAGGCTCCGTCACTGTATGACGGCACATCGCGAACGCGTGCCGTTTTACGGCATGCGTCGTGTGGGGCTGAATGGCAGCGTTAATGGACTGCTATAACGTAATGTGAACCCAGCCTAATACTGACCTATAAAGCCATCCATAACCTGTCTCCTCCAAATATCTCTGAACTAATCTCTCGATATCTTCCCTCACGTAATCTCCGGTCCTCCCAAGACTTCCTTCTCTCCTCCATACTTATTCGCTCCTCATCCTACCGCCTCCAAGACTTCTCCCGAATATCCCCCATCCTCTGGAATTCCAACACGTCCGACTATCAACCACGTTCGGATCCTTCAGACGCAACATGAAAACCCACCTCTTCAAGAAAGCTTACAGCCTTCAATGACCCTGCTACCTCCTCACCACTACCGGAGCTACCGCCTCACCAACACCGGAACTGCTGCAACCCCCCAACCTGTTGTCTCCTTTCACCATCTTGTAGAATGTAAGCCCGCAAGGTTGATACAGAGGTCTTCTCACCTCCTGTATCAGTCTTTTATTGTTTGTTTACTGTAAGTAACATCTTTAATTTGTAACCCCTTCTCATGAATAGCACCATGGAATCAATGGTGCTATATAAATTAATAATATAGAGTAAAAGTCAGCAAATAATCTGCCGCGTACAGTACAATCAGAGTGACATGTTAGAATAGATACATACACATAGAACAGATGTATCTATATATGCCCGGGCATAGTAACTAACTGTGGTTAGTTATAGCAAATTATAATTATCCTCCATCCCATAGTCCTGTGCCCATATACCCATCATTCATATCCACAATCCCATAGGCCCGTGCCCATGTACCCATCATACATATCCTCCATCCCATAGTCAAGTGCCCATATACCCATCGCACATCCTCCATCCCATAGTCCCATGCCCATATACCCATCATACATATTCTCCATCCCATAGTCCCATGCCCATATACCCATCATACATATTCTCCATCCCATAGTCCCATGCCCATATACCCATCATACATATTCGCCATCCCATAGTCCCATGCCCATATACCCATCATACATATTCGCCATCCTATAGTCGAGTGCCCATATACCCATCACACATCCTTCATCTCATAGTCCCATGCCCATATACCCATCATACATATCCTCCATCCCATAGTCCCGTGCCCATATACCCATCATACATATTCTCCATCCCATAGTCCTATGCCCATATACCCATCATACATATTCTCCATCCCATAGTCCCATGCCCATATACCCATCATACATATTCGCCATCCCATAGTCGAGTGCCCATATACCCATCACACATCCTCCATCCCATAGTCCCATGCCCATATACCCATCATACATATTCTCCATCCCATAGTCCCATGCCCATATACCCATCATACATATTCGCCATCCTATAGTCGAGTGCCCATATACCCATCACACATCCTTCATCTCATAGTCCCATGCCCATATACCCATCATACATATCCTCCATCCCATAGTCCCGTGCCCATATACCCATCATACATATTCTCCATCCCATAGTCCTATGCCCATATACCCATCATACATATTCTCCATCCCATAGTCCCATGCCCATATACCCATCATACATATTCGCCATCCCATAGTCGAGTGCCCATATACCCATCACACATCCTTCATCTCATAGTCCCATGCCCATATACCCATCATACATATCCTCCATCCCATAGTCCCGTGCCCATATACCCATCATACATATTCTCCATCCCATAGTCCCATGCCCATATACCCATCATACATATTCGCCATCCCATAGTCGAGTGCCCATATACCCATCACACATCCTCCATCCCATAGTCCCGTGCCCATATACATATCCGCCATCCCATAGTCCCGTGCCCATATACCCGTCAAACATATCCTCCATCCCATAGTCAAGTGCCCATATACCCATCACACATCCTCCATCCCATAGTCCTGTGCCCATATACATATCTGCCATCCCATAGTCCCGTGCCCATATACCCGTCACACATCCTCCATCCCATAGTCAACCATTATGACATCATAATGAGCGACGGCGGGGCTTGCAACCTATGATGACATCAGTGTCGCCATCAGGGCTGTGGAGTCGGTAAGCCACAGTTGCGACTCCGACTCCTGGATTTTATCAGGTTCCGACTCCGACTCCGGCTCCGACTCCGACTCCTTCATAAATGGCCAGTTCATAACAATAAATTTACTGTTGTCAAATATTAACATCCTGCTTATTCAGTTTCTCACCATCATATAAGTAATCAGACCACTTAGAGCAAAAACTACATTTATTAGAATACAATTAGAATATAGCAAATAACTTTTATAAACCTTTCTAAACTCTTGTAAGTAAATATGCAATAAATGCGAAAAGGAGATGAATCCAGCGAGCCAAGTTTGAAGTACATAAAAAATCTTTTTCTTTATTTCAAACGTAGATTAAAAATATTTATCCATCGCAGCATATTATAAATATAGGCAGAGATAGGAAAAATTACTGCTGTAAAGTGCACGGCAAATTTCCTTGTTATCTAGAGGACTAGGCTATTGTCCGACGTATAACTTTGATTTGTATAAAACCTTATTAGATGTTAATTGGCACGCAATTTTACCATTAAATGTCATTTTTCTGATGATAATGTTACAAAGTTATATGATGATATGTCTATTATAGATGAAGATATCATGTTATCCTATGAAGAACAAAAAACACTTTTGTCTGCAAAAAAACTACAATGTGAAAGCACAGATAGTTATATAGATCTGAATTCAACCTTTCATACAAAAAATCCTCACTTTTATCCCCTGAAGTCACGTCCACCAGTCCTGGATTCTTTCCAGGAGCTGGTGGAAAGTGAACTTATAGAGCTGGATAAAGAAATTAGAAATAACCCTATATATAGAAATAATTTATCTACAAAAGAAAGAATGGCTTTAAAGGATTTAATAAGTAATAAAGATCTGTTAGTAAGTGAGGCTGACAAAGGGGGAGGAGTAGTTATTCTTAATGCAGGATTGTATGAAAAGTTGAATTTATTAGACCTTGAGAATTCTCATGCCTATCAAGAAATATTCTATGATCCTACTATTGAATGTAATGGGGAGCTTAAAGCATTGCTAGAGGAGGGCTTATTCAATGGGGCTCTAAGGCTGGTTTCACATTTGCGTTTTTTAGCGCTGGAAAAAAACGCTAACCTGCGCATGCGTTTTTTCCCCTATCTTTAACATGGGTGCGCATACCTGCGCGCTTGTAAGCGCATGTATGCGATTTTCATGCGCTGCGTTTTTTTGGGGTGTGCGATTGGATTTTCCAGACGCATCATGTTGCATTTTTTGGCCCTGCAAAAAAGCGCATGCGCACATATGCGCACGTTTTGCGCTAAAAATGGCCATTATAGTCTATGGATGCGCATATGTGCGCACTGGCATGCTCATGTAAGCGTTTTTTTGCATATGCGTTTTTTTTTTTTAACCATGGAATTTAGGGGTTTGAGTTAGAGTTAGGGTTAGTTAAGGGGGTTTAGGGTTAGGGTCAGGGTCAGGGTTGGGTTTTGGGTCAGGGTTAGGGTTTAGTATGGTTTGGTTAAGGGTTAGGGTCAGGATTAGGGTTAAGTATGGTTTTGTGAAGGGTTAGGGTCAGGGTTAGGGTCAGGGTTAGGGTTAGGGTCAGGGTTAGGGTCAGGGTTAGGGTTAAGTATGGTTTTGTTAAGGATTAGGGTCAGGGTTAGGGTCAGGATTAGGGTTAAGTATGGTTTTGTTAAGGGTTAGGGTTAGGGTTAGGGTCAGGGTTAGGGTTAGGGTCAGGGTTAGGGTTAAGTATGGTTTTGTTAAGGATTAGGGTCAGGGTTAGGGTCAGGATTAGGGTTAAGTATGGTTTTGTTAAGGGTTAGGGTCAGGGTTAGGGTTAGGGTCAGGGTTAGGGTCAGGGTTAGGGTTAGGGTCAGGGTTAGGGTCAGGATTAGGGTTAGGGTTAGGGTCAGGGTTAGGGTTAGGGTCAGGGTTAGGGTTAGGGTCAGGGTTAGGGTCAGGGTTAGGGTTAGGGTCAGGGTTAGGGTTAGGGTTAGTTAGGGTTTAGGGTTTGGGTTAGGGTTAAGTATGATTTGGTTAAGGGTTAGGGTCAGGGTTAGGGTCAGGGTTAGGGTCAGGGTTAGGGTTAGTAAAGTCATGGTTTGGGTAGTGTGAGGGGCCACCTAAAAATGTTGGAAAAAAACGCAAACGCGGTAAAAACGCGCTAAAAACGCATACAAACGCATAAAAACGCTGCGTTTTTTTCATGCATGCTCATAAAAATGCTTGAAAAAAACGCAGCAGTTGTATGCTTATGTATGCGTTTTTTCAATGCGTTTTTTTGCGGGAAAAACGCGCTGCAAAAAAAAGCAAGTGTGAAACTAGCCTAACACAGAGGTTATTTGACTATTTACATGTCACCTGTCCAATTGTTCCTATTTACCATTCCCTCCCTAAGGTCCATAAGGATTTATTTCCACCTCCACTACGTCCTATAGTGGCAGGTATTGGATCTTTGGGAGAGAGATTAGGAGAATGGGTGGATCACTACTTACAGCCTCTGGTGAAAGAAATCCAGTTACATCAGAGATACCAAAGCTTTAGTTACCATGATGGAAAATTTTGTATGGGAGGATCAATACTCCTGGATTACAAGTGATGTGGTTTCATTATATCCATCGATCCCTCATGGGGTGGCCATAGATTCCTTAATTTATCACTTAGAAACATTTAGTAATTACGCTATAGAAATCAAGGATTTTTGGTAATGGCACTAAGGTTTTTACTCAGTCACAATTATTTCTCTTTTAATAGCAGATTTTTTCTGCAGAAGACTGGAGTCAGCATGGGGGCCAAGTTCTCCCCGTCTCTGGCAAATCTAGTTATGGCCAGATGGGATGAATTGGTCCTATATGCTGACTCCAACCTTTTTTCTAAAAGCCTGGTGTGGACAGGGCGTTATATAGATGACCTAGTCATTATATGGAAAGGAACACAGGAGGAAGCCTCCAGTTTTATAAACCGCATTAATGTGAATGATTTCAACTTAGCCTTTAGGCTAAGTGCACACGTACCGGAACTCTCGCGGAAATTACTGCGAGAATTCCGGAATTCCAGTCCGCGGGAAAATCGCATTTTAAATTCCCGCGATTTTCCCGTGGAAAAACTAGCATTTTGCAAGCGTATTTAGCTTGCAAAATGCTAGCGTTCTCCAAGAGATCGGTAGCATCGCTTGGAGAACTGATTGACAGGTTGGTCACACTCGTCAAACATAGTGTTTGACAAGTGTGACCAACGTTTTACTACTGAGGCCGCCTATGCGGCATCAATAGTAAAAGATAGAATGTTAAAAAAAATAAAAAAGTGTTATTCTTACCCTCCGACGTCCCGCGCATCCGTTCCCAGTAATCCTTTGAGAAAATGCCCGCGATGACGTCAGTTCTCGCGGGATCGCGACGTCTCGCGGTAATTCGCGATGACCGCGAGACTTTGCGATCCCGCGAGAACGGACGCCATCGCGGGCATTTTCGCAAAGGACTACTGGGAACGAGAGAGTGAAGAGAAGCAGGAATGCTGCGCGGGACGCTGGAAGGTAAGAATAACAATATTTTTTATTTTTAAATTCTATTTTTTACAGGGATATGGTACCCAAAGCCCGGAGGACAGTCTCCTCTCCTCCGGACCGTGGGTACCATCCGCCATTGTTCTGCTTACTTTCCGCATGGTGTGCACAGCCACTTGCGGGAAGTAAACGGAACAATGCATTCCTATGGGATCGCCGCGATTCCGCAAATTAATGAGCATGCTGCGGTTTTTACCGCGAAGCGATTCCGCCGCGGTAAGAACCGCAGCATTAGTACAGCATTGCGGAATCCCATAGGAATGCATGGGATGCTTATTTTTCGCGTTTTCGCGGCAAAATCGCGCGGTTAAAACCGCCGCGGAAACGCGAAAAAAACGCCACGTGTGAACTCAGCCTTACACATTTTTGGAATAAAAATTCAGTGAATTTTCTAGATGTCACATTAACAGCAGGTCTAGATGAAAATGATAATAAAAAAATCTTTATTAGCCCCTACCGCAAAAGTACTGCCAAAAATACATTACTGGCAGCTGATTCTTGCCATCCTCAACATGTGATAAAAAACATCCCCATAGGAGAGCTTATAAGGTATAACCGAAATTCGACTGATCCAAAAATATATAAAAATGCACAGGAATTAGTCAATATGAGACTAAAAAATAGAGGATATCCAAATTGGATGTTACAGAGAGCAACCAAAATAGTCAAGGATATTGATAGAAAGGATTTAATAATAAATAAAAAAAACAACAAAAAAACCACAATTTCCAAATAATAAAAAAAAATTTTCTCTACTCCATATAGTCTTCAGTATAACAACATAGTCTCTATTATAAAGAAATATATTCCAGTGTTAAGCCAGGATCCCAAACTAAAACAAATTATTGCAGAAAACCAAATTACTTATGTATCATAAAAAGCCCCCACTTTGCAGAATAAACTATCGCCGAGTCTGTATTTGAATTCCTCGCTGGAAACCAGTGACATCTGGCTGAAATTAAAGGGTTTTTTTTAAATGTGGAAATAAGAGATGTACTTGTTGTCAATATGCACATAAAATCAACAAATTTTCCTCATTCCATAGCATCAAAGAATATCCTATTAACAGTTTTTTGAACTGTAATTCCACCTACGTAGTATATTTGATTGACTGTACATCATGTTGTAAACAGTATATAGGTTGTACAACGGGAAAACTGAGGAAAAGAATTAGAAGACACATTTCTGATGCTATTAACCCCTCCAGCTTCAATCCATCAGCGGTCTCCAGGCATTTTTCACAATATCATTCTGGTAATTTTGATAGCTTCAGGTTTAAAGCAATAGAGTTAGAAACACGGTCTACCAGAGGGGGCGATAGAAAACGTAAACTACTTAACAGAGAATCTGCTTGGATTTTTACTTTGGAAACTAGGATGCCAATTGGCTTAAACAATAGACAAGATCTAATTAGAATTTATTAAAAATCCTAAAATTATGATTCTTATGTTAATAATTATAACCTGCTCTGTCTTAAGTTCATAAATATATTTTTTTTAGCAAAAATTATATTATAGAAGTATTATGGAGGATAACATGAGAATAAAATCCCTGTACATATATTCTGTTATATCATGTATTGTAAAATATTTGTAAAAAATATGGAAAAATTACTGCTAGCGTATTAGCTTTTGTTAGGGTTAACACTTGTTTTTAAATAGTTAATCTTATAGGTGGATGCCCACAAGTGTGATCTATTAACGCTTAATCAACTATAGCACCACCTATCTTAGGATCTTTTCCTTCTTATATCCCAGAAAAATAGCAATGTGTATTATGGCAATGATAAAGGTCTAGCCGAAACGCATCTTGCCGTGCGCTTTACAGCAGTAATTTTTCCTATCTCTGCCTATATTTATAATATGCTGCTATGGATAAATATTTTTAATCTACGTTTGAAATAAAGAAAAAGATTTTTTATGTACTTCAAACTTGGCTCACTGGATTCATCTCCTTTTCGCATTTATTGTTGGCAAGAGCTCCTGTCATTTATCAGTTGCTGAGAGCCCATACAGTATAGCAGCTTGTCTTTTGAACCAACTGGGTAAGCTGGCATTTTTTCTTTTTTATTGTAAATATGCAATAAACACTGTTATGCAGTTAATAAGAAGAAATCTGTAAATTTGTCCTCAGAAAAAGTTTTGCCTCTGTCAGATCCTCCTTCATGGATGCCCTCAAATCTGATCTAATTATTTTGAGAGCAGAGAACAACCTCTCGACACTAACTTGGGTTGGTGGCAAAGCAGTAACCACTCGGGCAACATCTCTGAAAATGTCAGGATACAGAGGAATCGCTTGTTGCACTGTTATTTTTGATGAACGGTCAAATTTCTCAATTTCTTTTAGTGCACATGAAAAATTCTGCTGAAATGTACTTGCTGTGTTCTTTGATGGGGATGACTCTTCTATGCGGGAACGCTTTGCACGGTCCTTGTGATCCAAATATTTTTCGAAATTAAATTCTTCATCAGTTGATGAGGGTGAAGATGTGGCAGGACGACCAATTTCTTCTTGTTCCTCCTGACTGTTCTGCAACCCTTTCATCCTTACTGCTATTTCAAACAGAGCTTCTTTTCCTTTAGTTAGCTGTTGATCATCTAAAAGAATCCGATGCATTGGGTCTACATAAACAGCTGTCAAAAGAATGTTATTTTGTAATAGTAGCTCCTCTCTCCGTTTCATTGATGTAGCAATGCCACTTGCAATTAACCCTCCTCTTTGGGACAGGCGAAACATCAGGTTCTTCCACTCCTTTAAGAAAATACCTGGAGTTAAGTCCTCTGCTTGTAATTTTTTAGTCACTGTAAATGGGTGCTCTAGCAATTTTTCCAGCTCAGTCACCTGATTCCACTGACTTTCATTTAGCGTCAGTTGAGGGTTAGCCATGTCTACAAGAAAGGTTTTCAGTTCAACCAAGCGCGAAATCATTAAGTAAGTACTGCCCCATCGTGTGGCTTGATCAATAATTGCCCCTTTTCCAGCACGTCTCTTCAAAATTGAGTCAACTTTAGGGGTTCTGGCAACAGTTGGCGATTTTCTCACCTTGCCAATCAGTGCAGCAGCATGTCCTTCTTGCAGACTGTCTCTTATAGCCAGCTGTAGCGTATGCACAACACAGCGCATGTGATGAATGAAAGAACATATTGACACAGTTTCAACAATATCATCTAAACTATCATGTTGCTGTTCATCTGAAGCAACTTCAGTTTGCACTTCAGTTACAATACTGTGTTCCTCTATTTCAAACATTTCTGTGTCTGTGGACCCAGAATGTTCTTCTAGCTGCTGGTCACCATCATTACTCTCATTCAATAGCTTAATAGTACTTATCGTATTTGAAGCATTGTCAGTTACGACAGAAAGAACTTGCTCTTTTTTAAGTTCATAGTCTTGCAGAACCTTTTCCACCAAGACCTGGAGAAACTCACTGGTGTGATGAGCTTTGGTGTCTTTTACTGCCAATGTCTTGGTACCTATTTCATTTTTGTCACAAACAAATCGGATATTGATGGCAAAATAGTTCACTCTGTGATGTGTGCAGGCATCCATTTTAAGAAACAGAAAGCGTCCCTTGAGAGTTTTTTTTAAGTTCTTCCTTTTGTTTAAAAGCTTCTTCGATTACTAATTTTCTAATACTCTCTCTCTCCAGAGAAACACCAAGCTTGCGGGCCATTTCCCCATTCAGACACATAAAAGCTGGTCATGAAAATAATGAAATAGGCACACTATCCTTTACAACAAGCTCTATGATCTGTTTTTTTAATGTATCTACTGTCATGGTCACAGTAACTTTGTCACTGACAAAATATCTTGCAACTGATGGCTGCAAAGTTCTCTGCTCCTTTGTTTGGCTGGAAGAGCTGGGCACTGGTTCATTGGTTTGGATGCAGTCTTTCTCATCCACTGCTTTCAGTACTTCTGGATGAAAGCGCTGTAAATGTCTCTTTAGATTAGAAGCTCTGGTAGGAGCATTTTTATCTTTGCGTGAATATGCACTGATCTTGGCTTCACAGCATTTGTTTTCGTTTGGATCATTTGTCATACACTGACAGACATAATGTTTTCTATCTTGAGTGATGGTGAAATGTTCAAATACAGCTGATTTAATGTGACGCTTCTTTGACATTCTCAGGTTTTTAATTCTGCATTCACAATCCAAATGACAATTGTTTTTCCTAAAAACAATTGTACAAAATTATTGCCAGGTCGTACAACTGATATAGTGGTCAGTAGAGTTGAGCAAAACGGGTGGAAAATTTTCAAAAGTCCCCGACTTTTGGCAAAGTCGGGTTTCATGAAACGAAACCCGACCCTAGGATGAGGTCGGCCGCAAGGTCGGCGACTTAAGCGCCAAAGTCGCGTTTCAAAAGTTTGTTTTGCGCTCTTTTTCAGCCAATCAGGATCCACGGACACTGTGGGCAACGTGATGACATAGGCAGGGGTCACCACCATCTTTCAGAAGGGCATGCAAGTGATTGGCTTGCTTTGGTGGGCGTCACAGGGGGTATAAAACGGCGTGCACGCCGACCGCCATGTTACTCATGCTGATCTCAGAATAGGGAGAGCTGCTGCTGCTGATTTTGTAGGGAGAGCGTTAGGCAGGGATGAAGACACCAAAAACTGCTTCTGCTGCTAGCGATTTTGCCTGTACAACACACCAGTCACTGTGTGTGCAGTGCAAGTGGAGGCTATATTTTGCTGGATCAGCGGTGTTGGTTGTTAGGCTGCCTTCTAAGGCTTCATGATGGCTGCATTGCTGTTTACCCACTGCTCTGCAAACTGCTTTTTTAAAAGCAATCCCAATTTTTTTTTTGTCCTGGTGAGGTACTGAGTGTGCATTTTTTCACACCATACAGCGGTGCACACTCCTCACACAGTACCGTGTAACGGCTGTTATCACAGCCACAGTGAAGCTATCTGTGTGTCACTCTGTAAGGATAAGTCGAGGACATGTTCCGTTCTTACAGACCTGCACCTTCTAGTTTTGTCTAGCTTTCAAACAGATAAATATATTTGCTGTTTGATCACATTCAAAACTATAGAGAGACAGCGTGTGTCAGTCCGTATACTTAAAAAACACGGAGCTTGACAATTTTACGTACACCGGACAGCCGTGTACGTGCACGCTCCTCTCTCAGTACCATGTAACGGCTGTTATCACGGCCACAGTGAAGCTATCTGTGTGTCGCTCTGTAAGGATAAGTCGAGGACTTGTTCCGTTCTTACAGACCTACACTCTAGGGAGATTCCTATTCTGCCCAATTCTATATACACCTTGTAGTTTGTCATACACTAGCCAATTTCTGCCTGTGACATAGCGCTGTGATATTCACTGGGCCTCACACAATCCAAAAGTGTCCAGTGTCCACAAGTGTGTGCTGAAATTCAAAATCTCCGTTATCCTCTAGTCACATTTTTCACGCCTGCGACATTAAGCCTGTGACATAGCGCTGTGATATTCAGTGGGCCTCACACAATCCAAAAGTGTCCGGTGTCCACAAGTCTGTGCTGAAATTCAAAATCTCCGTTATCCTCTAGTGACATTTTTCACACCTGCGACATCGAGCCTGTGACATAGCGCTGTGATATTCAGTGGGCCTCACACAATCCAAAAGTGTCCAGTGTCCACAAGTGTGTGCAGAAATTCAAAATCTCCCCTGTCCTATAGACACCTTGTACCTTGTTTTACATTACTATATAGTTTGTTGGATTTTGTCTACATTTCTACCAAAAATGAGGAAGGCTGGTGGAAGAGGCCGTGGAATTGGGCGGGGGTTGGCAGCTGGTAATGATGGTGTTGGTGGTGGATCTGATGGTAGTGGCAAAAGCAAAATAGGACCGAATGCAGGAGGTGTTGAGCCTGCGTCATCGTCTGGCTCCACAAGGCCTCGAAGGCTTTTAAAGCCAGAGCTTCAGGAAAAAGTTTTGTCTTACATTGCTGAGTCAGCCTCCAGCTCCATCGCCTCCTCTTCTGAAGTTGTAAAAAATAAAAGCACTGAGTCGTCATTGGAGGCTCATGTTCATGAATCACATCTTTCCTTATGTCCTTCACCCCAACCAAGATTGAAGGATGATGCAGGCCATACTACTGATTACTCCATGGAGCTGTTTTCACATACCATGCCTGGATTATCAAGTGAAATGGTGAATTACCCAGGCCAAGATGAATCTGACATGGAGTGCACTGATGCACAGCCACTGATAGATGATTCTGCTGGTACATTCACTCAGAGCACTACATTGTCCTCGCAGTGTACAGAGCCATTTAACCAGCATGCACTTGCAAGCGTGGACACAACACCAAACCTCAAGTACCACATGTGCAACTGATCACAAAGAAGGTAGTCAGCAACGCTACATTGTTTCCCCCACTGTAAGCCCACCGGTTAGCACAGCAGCAAATGTTGAGGTGTCGTTGCAAGGCCACAGCAGTCAGGGATTTCCACTGTTATATCAACGAAAGACTGAATCTAGGCCATCAGAAAGAACACCAACTCCATTATCATCATCAACCCTCTCTCAGTCCGCCCTGTCCACCGCTACTTCCACCATATGCAGCTCTCAAGTCCAGCTCACCCTCCCAGACACTATGAGTAGGTCAAGAAAGTACTCAGTCTCTCATCCGTGTACACTGGGTTTGAACGCCCACATTGCCAAACTAATCTCGTTAGAGATGATGCCCTATCGGTTGGTGGAAAGCGCAGCTTTCCGCGAACTCATGGCCTATGCAGTACCACACTATGACCTACCCAGTCGCCACTTCTTCTCTCGCAAAGCCATCCCAGCCCTCCACCATCATGTGAAAGACCGCATTGTCCATGCACTCAAGCAGTCAGTGAGTGGAAAGGTGCACCTCACAACTGATGCATGGTCCAGTCGGCATGGCCAGGGCCGTTACGTGTCCATCACTGCGCACTGGGTTAATGTGGATGCAGGGTCCACAGGGGACAGCGGTGGTGGGACAGTGCTGCCTAGCCCACGGTATAGGAAACAGTTGGCTGTAGGCGTTTGACCCTCCTCCTCCTCCAGAAGCGAAAGCTCGTCCACAGAGCGCAGTCGTACGAGCACTCCATCTGCAGCTGCCACTGTTGCACACGAGGTGTCCCCCTATCGAGCAGCTAGTGGAAAGCGTCAGCAGGCTGTGTTGCAGATGATGTGTTTGGGCGACAGACACACCGCCGAGGTGCTGGCTGAGTACTTTCAGCGACAAACTGAGCCATGGCTGGGCAGTGTACATCTTGAGGCAGGCAAGGTAGTTAGTGATAATGGCCGTAATTTTGTGGCAGCCATAGCCCTTTCAAAACTCAGCCACATACCTTGCTTGGCTCACACCTTGAACCTGGTGGTGCAGTGCTTCCTCAAAAATTATCCGGAGTTAACAGCCCTGCTCCAGAAGGTGCGAAGACTGTGCGCGCACATCCGCCGGTCGCCTGTACACTCCATTCGTATGCAGAAACTGCAGCGATTGCTCCACCTTCCCAACCACCGCCTCATTATCGACTTTGCAACAAGGTGGAACTCCACCCTGCACATGGTTGAGCGGTTGTGCGAGCAGAGGCAGGCCATAATGCATTTGTGGGAGGATACACAGCCAGGCACTTTGAGAGCAGACATGGAGTTGACAGGTGTGCAGTGGTCGAAGCTGAAAGACCTCTGTAAAGTCCTTCAGTGTTTTGAGGAATGCATACGGCTGGTAAGCGCAGACGACGCCATCCTAAGCATGAGCATCCCACTTATGCGTCTGCTCATGCAAACTTTGACGCACCTTAAGGAGCAGGCGTCTGCAGCCAATGTTGATGAGGAGGAAGAGGTGGAGGGAATCCTTGATGACATTCAGCCATTGTCTGCTCAGGGACCTCTCCTGGACGAGGTGGAGGAAGAAGAGGAGGAGGAGGATGATGATGGGGATGATTACTTAGGGGAGGAGGATGCATCTCGTGGGGCAAGTGAAAATGTTGGCGTGGCAATGTCTGGTACAGGGTTTGTGCGTGACTGGAGGGATGTTGATTTGCCAGAAAGTGCTCCTCCACCCAGCACTCGCAGTGCATCATTGACACCGGGAACATTGGCCCACATGTCAGATTATGCCTTGCAGATCCTAAAAAGGGACCCATGCATTGCCAAAATGAACGATGACGACTACTGGTTGGCCAGCATCCTGGATCCACGCTATAAAGGCAAATTACAAAACATCATGCCACAGGAGAACCTTGACCTAATATTGGCTACTAAACAAGCACATCTGGTTAACCGGTTGGTTGAGGCATTCCCAGCACACAGCAGCGGTGATGGTTCTCACACGAGCCGTACGGGCCGGGGGCAGCTTGGCAGAGGTGTTCGTGGTGCACACAGCATAAGTGGCGTTGGAGACAGGGGTTTCATGACAATGTTGTGGACTGATTTTTCACGGACCGCTCACACAACTGGTAATACTGCATCGATGGAAAGTGACAGGAGACAGCAGTTGTCAACTATGGTTACAAACTACTTTTCCTCCCATATCGATGTTCTCCCATTCCCCTTTGACTATTGGGCCGCTAAACTGGACACCTGGCCTGAATTGGCACAATATGCCTTACAGGAGCTCGCTTGCCCAGCTGCAAGTGTGCTATCGGAAAGAGTCTTCAGTGCAGCTGGATCAATCCTGACAGAAAAAACGACCCGTCTGTCAACCCAAAATGTGGATGATCTAACCTTCATTAAAATGAACCATGCATGGGTTTCCAAGGATTTTGTCCCACCTTCCCTTGATGACACATAGGTTGCCAGAAAAATGGCTTGCTTTGGTCCTCCTATTCCGCGAACTTGACCTATTTTGCCTTTTGCAGCAGCTGAATGACCCACATCTACATATGCCACTTTGTAAACCTCCCTAAGTGGGCGGCCCCCCCATGGACGGGGTCACCACCTAACGCACAAAACCGTGCGAGTGCCGTTGCCCTGGACAGGTGGGTAGGCCAACTCTTGGGCGCGGGCACTGGCATAGGGTCCCTCATAGTGCAATCAAGTGTCTCTGACAGTGGTGGTGCACACCCGCCGTCAGACATACCGCCGTACTATGAGGGGCCCAGTGCCAGTACCGATGCCCACGAGTGTGCTCCCCTTTCTTGGGCAGGGCCCCAGCATTTGCAATGTTTACCTCTCCCTGCTCCTCCGCTGTGTAGTCTGGGCTGTCAAATCCTTCACTGGGACTGCCACTACAAATTGATTGAACTGAAAGATGATGGTTAAGATGTAGCTATGCCCTGTCCTGCTGGCCGGGCTCTAGCTCCAGATGATCAGTGGCTTCCATTTCTTATGGACGTCGACTCACAATTACATGCAGTGGTGGTTTATCATCAGCTTTCACAGTTTTCCTACTCACAAACGTGTGACATTCCGGCGCACATTTCAAAATGTGCCCTCTCATGCCAATCAAATAGAATCGCCTACGGCCTGTGGCTTCTGTCTTTTGCACTCCAAAGTTACGCGACAGATCATGATAGCCAGTGAGCACCATGTTTACATCGCTCCCTGTGATAAAAATTGGATTGAGATGAGTAACAGTGATGGAATCAATGGAAGTGCGATACAGCAAGACTTTATTCACAAAAAATGTTTTCACTGTCTCAACACACAAATTAATTGAGGGTCAGCATCGCCTATGAGAATTGTGACGGAAGTTTTTTCCGTGAATAATAATTCCTAGATTTCTGCAATCAATAGCCTTTATGTCACTAATTGTATGCATCTCATTTCCTATTGTGGAGAGGCTGGACTGTATTACTGAGACTGAAATATATATGAAGATTTAAAAATAACACCAAAAGTATATAGTTGTGTACGCCTCAAATGCATTTCCTTTTTTCCACTTTTTAGATTGCTGTGTAATCCATACTGAGAACATGGAGATTTTACATGTTTAAACTATGCTATATATACCTGCTATCCAGTGATAAAGTACCCTTTCTCAACTTTGTACAATCTGGTCAAATCCATACTGGGCCTGAGAACATCTGAGTCTGCCTCCTGATCTATAGACATATATTTTTAATGTGTAAACTAGGCTACATATATACATGTTATCCGGTGAAACTGTACCCTTTATCAACTTTCTACAATGTTGTTGAATCCATACTGGGCCTGAGAACGGCTGCCGAGCTGTTAAGCAAGCTACAGCACCTGTGGTTTGGACACGTAATTTTTTCAGGAATGACGATTAGGCCTAACTCCGGAATTGCGGTTGACCTGAACTTAATGGGAAATCATCGTTCGCGGGGAATAATCTGAATCCCAGATCCCCATCACTAACGGAGTTCAGCAGGTTATCTGCACCTGTAAGCGACAAAAGCTGGTCCTTTCAGTGTAGCGTGCATGCAGCCCCGGACATGTACTGGAATGCTAGACCTGTTATTGCTCGATCTCATGTGCCACAGCCTCGCGTATCCCTCTAGGAAGCTTCACGCGTACCGCGGGGCCATGCCGGAGTCTCGGTCGTTAACGGAATAAAGCTGAGAAATCGCTAGCACAACTACAAACGGACATACCACACCACACACAGAATCGACAAAGCTTGCAATCTGTCCATCCTTTCTGTAGCTTGTATGGTAGTGGTTTCCCGGGTGCAGTCCAATTAAGCCACAGGCTCCACTCCTGGTGGTGCCCTTTTGGACATTCCTTTAAGGTTCAGCTTTGCAATCATACTGCCCCCCGGAAACCAAAAACTTTGCCTTCAGGGACGCTGTTTGGAGGTTCATGGGAATAACGCCGCCCGATCAGCAGTCGGCATATGGGTCGCCCTCCCAGGGCTGTGGGGTACTCGGTACCGGGCCGGTGTCAGTGGGATGTGTCACAGCAGCGGTGACCCCGGGCGCCCATGTAAATGGCGTGGTATAATGGTAAAGAGTTTATATAGATAGTTTGACGCCACCTGTGGTGTTCGGCAACATAGATGTTAGGCCGACGCTGCATGCAGATCCTCTGGGACTGATGGTGTTGTGCAGCAAAGATGGTGAAGCTCCCCACAGGTGGAGCTGGAGTCCCAGGGAAGTGTAGATGTAGTGATGGGGGAAAGGCACAGGCGGTGTAGGTGCTGGTACCCAGATGTAGCAGTGCTGGAATAACTGTAGGACACCAGAGCGTGCAGTTTCAAAGCTTTACTCACAGTCTGCAGGTTACACAGATGCCTGCCTCCGTGCTGTGTCCTCCGGGTCAGGACCTCTGCCAACCTCCGGGACCAGAATGGAAAGCTCCCTTCCAACACTCCGCCAACATGTACCTTCCTGAACGTCTCCTTTCTAGCGCTTGTGGGGGAAGCACTCACAGGACCGTGGTTCACTGAAACGCCTCCTGTCTAACAGATGTTCCTCAGACTTTACTTGTATGGCAGACAGCTGTAGCCTTTTCCTTCTGCCTCGCACACGTCGATGCTGGTGCCTCCGACCGAGCCTTAGTTGGGTACAGAGCATTTATAGCTGCTACTTCCCCCGGTTTCTGCTGCAGGAACGTCAGTGTCCCTACAAACTCGGAGACCGGAATCCGGACCATGCGCTCCAGCTTGGAGTGAGCCTTAACTCTGCTCATCCTCCAGCTCCCCTTCTCACGTCCACACACTTAGTGCCCTAACTTACCTCCTCCCGACCACAGAGAGCAGCTCCTCAGCAGTCAGGTTCAGAGGTCTCCCTGCTGGCCTGGAGTGGGAAATGTGTTGTGTGTTGGTTTCACTGCTAGAGAGATCCTTCGTTGCTCCCAAGCTTGACAACACACTCCCTAGGAGGAAGGCAATGCCACAGTGGCGACCGTACTCTTGGGGACGCCACAATTGCACTGAGGCCCATCCACTGCTGGATGATGCTGCTGGTACATTGACCCAGACCACTACATTCCCCTCGCACTCTACACAACCAAAATCTGACCCAGAGGAAACTCCGGTTCCCCTTCCCGCATACTATACCACCTTACACGGTGACAAAGGGGAAGGTGCAGATGAAAGTGCAGGTTCCTTGAGCAGGTGGGGGGGCATACTCATGGGCGATGGCACAGAGCACCGCATAGTACGCAAAAGTGTCTCTGCCGGTGGGAGGGCCTAAACAGCCAAGTGCAGTGAGATGGAAGATGGGGACGACAAGGAGTTCAGAGTAGTGCAGGGATTCCCTAGCAAGGATAATTATGTAATTGTTTTCAATGTTGGAACAGCAATTTTTGGGGAGCACTATACTCTGGTGAATGATATATTGGGCCCACCATACACTGGAGCATTCCAAAGGTGGACATCAGACACTGGAGCAGCATTTACAGGGCCCATTATACACTAGAGCAGTAGAAATGGGGCCCATTATATATGGAGCATTATTTGGGCCCATAAGACAGTGGAGCTTCATCCATTGGGACCAACATATACTGTAGCATTATGTGGAGCTCATCATATATGGTTTGAAACATTATATGGGAATAATGATTCCGTATGGAGAACTATATGGGCCTCATTACTCTGTATAGCGCACTAAGCGCTGGCCATAATACTGTATGGAGTTATATACTGTCCGTTTTTGGAGGTATTGGAGAATTTAAAATGGATATCAGTCATGAGATGTAAGAAGTGAAGTATTTTTCATTGTACTATACTGCTATTTCTCTGCCGTATCGGAGCATCATGAGTTGTGGTATGTGTTAAAGGGGCGCTCTTTGGCCCTGGGCCCACGAAAACCTGGAGCCAGCCCTCCCCCCCCCACAACTGTAGCCAAATAACCCCCATTTTTCAGTGCGTAACTAGTATGAAGTTAATTAAGGTTGACAAGCTTCAGTAACAAGAATTTATGCTTTTGGCATTCAAATGGGCACTGTTGGTGTGTTTCCTGTCCTCCTCTCACTGCCGACTTTAATTCTCCATTGACTTACATTGGGTTTCGTGTTTCGGGACGACCCCGACTTTTCCCTATAGTCGGCCGATTTTGCTCGACCCGACTTTTGGAAAAGTCGGGTTTCATGAAACAAAACTCGACCCTAAAAAACCAAAAGTCGCTCAACACTAGTGGTCAGTAATACTGTTGTTCCTCGTACTCACAGTTAACTGATGCAAAGTTTGTTGAAAGGATAATACTTCTTACAGTCTTCCTCTTCTAAGTAGCAGCTGTGAGATGCTTGGAAGACGCACACCAAACATCTAGTCTAGAGGAGGAGCTTTACTACTAAGAATTTGCAACAGATTTTCACTTTCAGTTTCATACATTGTAAGTAGGGGGGTTGGGGCAGCATGAGGTTAACCAAGTATAAGATTAGATAAGGGCAGTGGAGAACAGTGACACACAAGAAGTAAAAAATGTCTCTATCTCCAGCAGAACTGCTTACCACTGTTGTTCATAGTTTGATAGAACATATATATTTGAGTAACATTTATAAAATTCATATGAAAGTTCGATATTGAAATATTAATACATTTTTTTAAAGCTGGAGTCGGTACATTTCTACTGACTCCGACTCCACAGCCCTGGTCGCCATGGCAACCATTGTGACATCATAATGAGGGGCGTGGCTTGATACACAGTTTCCCCAGTATGCAAATAGGGGCATTATGACATCATAATGAGGGGCGGGGCTTGACGCGCACACACTTTTTCCCCAGTATGTAGACAGGGGTAAAATTGTTTGGTGATTTGGAACGCGCGGGGTTAAAATTTCACCTCACAACATAGCTTAGGACGCTCTCGGGGTCCAGACGTGCGACTGTGCCAAATTTTGTGGCTGTAGCTGCGACGGTGCGGATGCCTATCCCGGACATACACACACATACATACATACATACACACGTACGTACATACATACATACACACTTTGAGCTTTATATATTAGGTATAGAATAGCTACATATATCGATGTCTGTGACAAATACAATAGTACAGCGTGTGTGCAAATTGCTGTACATGTAAGGACTTGGCCTGCATATCCGTTTCTCTGAAATCCTTGCCTTATGTCTGTCGCTCAGTTTCTGCTTTGCCCTTAGTTTAGTTCATTTTTGCCCTCATCCAAGATGGAGTCACGAGCCTCAACGGGGGCCATCTTATTTCCTGTGTTGATCTCTCTTGTTCCTGTCTGCTCTGTATATAAGGATGCTCTGTATGATTACTCATTGCTTGAGTATACTTGTTCTTGGACTTGTTATCAAGCTGGAAGGACTGCTACCTAGCTCGTCTCTTCGTTACCTCGGGATACCCCGCCTGCCTGTGAATCTTGGTCTCATTGTAAAGACTTGTTTCTTCAGGATCAGCTCTGCACCCACCTCCACTTCAAGGACTGTTTCCTGCTAGCAGGCCTGGCCTGCTCTCCATGTCTCTGGATCTGGCAACTTGGACTTCATACGTCTCCACGGTCTGTACGTTTGCTCACTGCGTTATTATCTTCATCTGCTTTTACCCTGCTGTGTCTTATCTGTAAACCTGCTTGATTCTGATAAATACTACAGAACTGAAAACCTATGAGCTCAGGCCTCTTTTCTGATCCACGTCACTGACCTCCATTACACAGAGTATATAAAGTTATAACAGAATACTCAAGCCATCAAATATGGAGATCTCTGGGTCAGATTCTATGGAGGTACGAATGAAGAAACTTTGCTCATTTGTTTCTGGACTTCATGGGGAGCTGCAGGCTATTAAAACAAAGCTTGGGACCTTAGAATCGCAAACCAATCATAACGCGAATGTGGCTGATACGTCTATTAGGCCTTAGCGTCTCGACTTTCAAATGTAGAGACTGCAGCTGTGGTTGCTGCCCCGGCTCCAATTCCAGCTCCGGGTTTTCCTAAACTCCCACCATTCAGGTTTGGTGGTGAAAGAGAAATTTCGGGGATTTTTGAATCAATGTCAGCTGTATTTCTCTGCACGTGCGGCCCAGTTTTTAACTGATCGAGATAAAGTATTGACTATGATTTTGTTGCTAACAAACAAAGCGTTAGCCTGGGCTAATCCATTAATTGAGACTAATGATGTATGCCTGAATTCTTTGAATGACTTTACTGCCGCAATGTCTCAAATGTTTGATGACCCCAACCGAAGTTTAACAGCAGAAACCGCATTACTGACACTTCGTCAAGGGAAGCGTCCGGTGGTGGAATATGCAATGGAGTTCCGGAGGTGAGTGCTGGATACGACATGCGATTCTTCAAAGTATGCAGTGTTCAGGAGAGGTTTGTCTGCTTCAATTAAGGACGAACTGGCTCGAGGAGAATCACCTACTAATCTAGCTGACTTTATACATCATTGTATTCGGATTGACATTCG
Organism: Dendrobates tinctorius; assembly: GCF_039654945.1. Classification (NCBI taxonomy): domain Eukaryota; kingdom Metazoa; phylum Chordata; class Amphibia; order Anura; family Dendrobatidae; genus Dendrobates; species Dendrobates tinctorius. The sequence goes on along the minus strand of NW_027361760.1, from coordinate 9,948,930 downwards.
TCTCACTGAATGTCGACAGGAAAAATGGGCTGAGGCTAATCGTAATAACCTCATGTCTTTCCCTTCCTCCACCAGGGAGGCGTCGAGCAAGACTTTATCCCAGACAGAGTCTGAACCAATGCAGGTCGATGCAGTACGGAGAAAAGTCATTGATACACGTAAGGAACATCGTTTCAAGGAGAACTTGTGTTTCTATTGCGGAAAGTCGGGTCATTATATATCAGAGTGCCCTGGGAAAAATTGCAAGTCCGCAGCTGCAGTGACCGAACTTGACTTTTCAGATATTTCTTCGGTAGGTTCTCATTCACACAGTCAGGAAATAACGGCTGCAAATTTTGATTTCCCTGATGATTCATCGGAGGCCTCATCACCTGTGGATATCGCCTTACTTTCTGCAAGTTCTACCACAGCCAGGAGAGATTCGCTCTGTTGCATTTCTATCAAGATCTGGGTACATTTCCGCTGGATCACGTGCTCCACCATTATAGACTCTGGAGCTTGCAGCAATCTCATGGACACTTCCTTTGCTGAGAAACATGGCATTCTTTCGCGAAAGAGGGACTCTCCGGTGTTTATGGAGACCGTGGATGGGTCTCCATTGATATCTGGGCCTGTGAAACTCGAAACAGTCCCACTAAAGATCCATATGGGGGCAGATCATTCAGAAAAAATGTCTTTTTTACTGATTTCCTCTCCTAATTTTCCTATTATTTTAGGTCTGCCTTGGTTACGGCTGCGTAATCCTACGATCAATTGGACAACAAAGGAGTTAAAATTTCCAAATGAATCAGCAGCGTCCAGAGAGCTGGCTCCAGTGAAAACAGCAGCCGCGGTCTACTCGACACTACCGGTAGAGTATCGGGATTTAGTGATGTGTGTGACAAGAAAAATGCGGATAAATTACCGCCACATCGGCCATATGATTGCCCCGTGGAATTATTGCCTGGTGCCGCAATTCCATTCGGGAGTATTTATCCACTGTCTGGTCCGGAATTAAAAGCTCTTAAAGAGTAGATTGACGAAAATTTAGCAAAAAAGGGTTTATACGACCATCTTCCTCCCCAGCGGGTGCCCCAATCTTCTTTGTCAAAAAGAAAGATGGTTCACTTCGTTCATGCATTGACTACCGGGAGGTCAACAAAATCACAATCAGGAACTCTTACCCACTTCCACTAATTCCCGAGTTACTTGAGAGAGTTCGACACGCCAAAATCTTCACTAAATTAGATCTTCGTGGAGCATACAATTTAGTATGGATTTGTCCTGGCAACGAGTGGAAAACGGCATTTTGATCACGTTATGGACATTTTGAGTACCTAGGTATGTCTTTTGGCCTCCGTAATGCACCAGCTACGTTCCAGCACTTGGCAAATGATGTTTTCAGAGACATACTTGATATTTTTGTTGTGATTTACTTGGATGACATTTTAATTTTTTCCAGCAAGGATCATCAGCGACACGTGAAAATGGTTTTGGATCGTCTACGGCAAAATCATTTATACATTAAACTGGAGAAATGTGAGTTTCACAAAACAGAAATTCAATTTTTGGGATATGTTATTTCTCCCCAGGGTCTCCGCATGGATGTAAGCAAGACGCAAGCCATTCAGGAGTGGCCAACTCCCAAATCAGTGAAGGAGGTACAGCGATTCATCGGATTCGCTAATTTCTACAGACGATTCATTAAAAATTTTTCAGCAATCGTTGCACCCATCACTCATTTAACCCGGAAGAAGACACCATTTGTCTGGTCACCTCAAGCTCAAACAGCATTTTCCACATTAAAGTCTAAATTTACGACAGCTCCCGTTCTCGTACATCCTGACCCAGAAAAGGCCTTCATAGTGGAAGTGGACGCCTCGGACTGTGCGGTAGGGGCCATACTCTCGCAAAGGACAGGTGAGAAAGATCTCTTGCATCCGTGTGCCTTTCTCTCTCAAAAGTTATCACCTGCCAAAAGGAATTACGTCGTTGGCAACAAAGAACTTTTAGCCATTATAACCGCATTTAAAGAATGGAGACATCTGTTACAAGGAGCATCCCAACAGATTGTTATACTCACGGATCACCGGAATCTCAAATTTATGAGGTCGGCAAGATGTCTAAAACCCAGACAGGCTCGGTGGAATCTTTTCCTTAACCAGTTTGATTTTGTCATCTCCTATAGGCCGGGCTCTCGCAATGGAAAGGCTGATGCACTGTCCAGGATTCATTCAGATGAAGCAACTCCGACTTCGCCTCCAAGGACCATTCTATCTGAGAAGAACTTTGTAAGTGTCCTACATAATCAAGATCTTTTAACGGAGATTAAGGAGGCTTATGCTGCAGATTCGCTTTTGGGGCTACCCCCCACCCAGGTAAATCTAACTTTCAAGAATGGACTTTGGTTTCAAGGGCAGCATTTGTATGTTCCAGAAACAGTAAAACTGAGTGTCTTAAAACTAATGCATGACTCAAAGTTTGCCGGCCATAGGGGAGTTCAGAAGACTCAGGAATTTCTGTCTCTTTTTTTTTTTGGTGGCCAACCTTTCGGAAAGATGTGCTTCAGTATGTGTTGTCATGTGAGGTATGTGCCAGGTCAAAAGTTCCTCGTTCCTCACCGACAGGACTCTTGCAACCTCTGCCTGTTCCATCTCGTCCTTGGGGGTCTATTTCAATGGACTTTATTGTTGAGTTGCCTCTGTCACAAGGGAAAAACACAATTCTAGTAGTAGTTGACCGGCTGACTAAAGCTGCTCATTTTTTTCCCTGTGTTGGTGTACCAACGGCTAAACAAACAGCAGATCTTGTTGTACAAAATGTTTTTCGTTTGCACGGAGCTCCGGATGGAGTAATATCGGATCGTGGGGTTCAATTTACCTCACGGTTTTGGCAAAGCTTCTGTGCTGCTCTGGACATCGAAGTAAAATTGTCATCTGCTTTTCATCCACAGTCTAACGGCCAAACTGAACGGACCAATCAGACCTTGGAACAATATCTGCATTGCTATGTGTGCCACCTACAGGACGATTGGGTGAGTTTGCTTCCGTTGGCTGAATTCACATATAATAATTCTCAGAATGCTTCCACCAAACCAGGTGAAGAGTCTTGAGGAGATCATTTGCATATTCCCAGTGCCTTCTGGGATAAGTGAAGAGTCTCCGCGAGCTCAACGATCACTGGGTTTTGGCCGTTGCAGCTGAAAAGAGGAAATCGGAAAACCAGGGGAAGAGTCTTGAGGAGATCATTTGCATATTCCCAGTGCCTTCTGGGATAAGTGAAGAGTCTCCGCGAGCTCCACGATCACTGGGCTTTGGCCGTTGCAGCTGAAAAGAGGAAATCGGAAAAACCGCGCGCCGATAGAATTTTGGCTCATCTTTCATCGTTTTTAAGAAATCTCAAGATGGTAGAGGCCAGGAGCCGTTTGGTGAGCTGCATTTCTTGCTACATGTTCACAGACTTACCAGTGGAAAAGCCAAACTTCACATGCCACAAATGCAAGCTTGTGTCCCTGTTGGAGGAAAAGTTGCAAAATCTCGAAGAGAGGTTAGCTACGTTGAAGATCATTAAGGACGGTGAAGAGTTCTTGGACAGAGCAGAATTATCTCTTCATGTTACAGAAAGAGAAGAAATTCGAAGTGCACCTGAAGAAACAGAGGAATGGAGACATGTGACCCAGAGAAGCAGGAGGATCAGGAGGCAGTCAGCACCCATACTGCTCAGGAACCAGTACCAGGCTCTCACGCAAGAAAACGATGAAGAAATACATCAGGATAAGACTTTGCCCACAAACAGCAACCTTGTACGCCTTCAGAGTCCTCCTGGATGGAGAAAGAAAAATGTTGTGATGAAGAAACGGAGAGTGGTGGTCATGGGGGATTCCCTGTTGAGAGGAACAGAGGCCGCTATCTGCAGACCGGATATAACTTCAAGAGAAATGTGCTGTCTTCCAGGTGCAAAAATTAAAGATGTGTCTGACAGGATATCAGGACTCTTCAGACCTACAGATGACTACCCATTCCTGCTACTACATGTGGGGACAAATGACACCGCAAGAAACGACCTGGAAACCATCTGCAGAGACTTTGAAGACTTAGGCAAGAAAGTGAAAGAACTGGGAGCGCAGGTGGTCTTCTCTTCCATCCTCCCAGTGGATGGCCATGGAACAAGGAGGTGGAATAAGATTCTGCAGGTGAACAACTGGATACATCGATGGTGCTGTCAGCAACAATTTGGATTTCTGGATCACGGAGTGAACTACTTATACGATGGACTACTTGCTAGAGATGGGGTGCACCTTACGAAGACTGGAAAGCATGTATTTGGAAGTCGCCTTGCTACACTTGTAAGGAGAGCTTTAAACTAGAACAACATGGGAAGGGAAGCAAAAGACCAGAAAAAGCCATACACCTGACAAATGCTATTGAGAACTCTGCTATTAGAAGTGGAAAGGAAGAACAAAGACGAAAGAATCTAATTAATAAAAATATTGGAGAAAGAGTAACCAATCACAAACTAAAATGTTTCTATACTAATGCACAAAGCATGGGCAACAAACAAGGAGAATTGGAACTACTAACACAGGAAAATAAATATGATGTCATTGGAATCACTGAAACTTGGTGGGACAATACACATGATTGGAATACAAGACTAGAAGGATACAACTTATTCGCAAGAAACAGACTTGATAAACGAGGAGGAGGTGTCGCATTGTATGTTAGAAACGCGTATATCTGCACAGAGATTGAAGCTTCAGAGACTGGGAGTTCTGTGGAAACTGTTTGGGTAAGAATACAAGGACAGAACAATGGAAAGGACACCATTGTAGGCATTTACTACAGGCCGCCTGTGCAAGCTGAAGATATGGATGAACTCTTTATGCATCAAATGGCCAAGTTCTCCAAAAAATATGACATAGTTGTCATGGGAGATTTCAACTATCCAGACATTTGTTGGGAATCTCTCTCAGGCAAAACTAACAGGTCAAGGAAATTCTTATCCTCTCTTGCTGACAACTTTATCTTCCAAAAGGTAAGGGAGAAAACAAGGGGAACTGCTACCTTGGATCTAATCCTTATAAACAGGGAGGAAATGGTTGATGAAGTAAAAGTGGCTGGGACCCTAGGAGGTAGCGACCATGCTATTTTAGAATTTTGGATAACTAGAGGCGGAAGACTTGTGAAGACTCAGACGTCAAGGTTAGATTTCAGAAAGGCAGATTTTAAGGGATTCAGAAAGAGAATTGGAGGGATCCAATGGCTGGATATCCTAAAAGACAAAAATGTCCAGGAAGGATGGGAAATCTTGAAAAATGAAATTCTCAAAGCACAGTTGTTAACAATTCCGAAAAGAGGGAAGAATAGGAAGCATTTAAGGAAACCAGGATGGATGAACACAGAACTTAAGCACATGCTAAAAAGGAAGAAAAAAATGTTTATAAAATGGAAAGAGGGAGGCATATCTAAAGAAGAATATAATGCTGTCTGCAGAACCTGCAGGGCACAAATCAGATTATCTAAAGCTGAAAATGAATTGAGGCTTGCAAGAGATGTCAAAAGCAATAATAAAGGATTTTGGGGATATGTCAAAAGTAAAAGAAAAGTCAAAGATGCTATAGGATTTTTACAGGATGAAAATGATGAAATGGTAAGACAGGATGTTGAGAAGGCTGAACTTTTAAATTCCTATTTTGCATCTGTTTTCTCTCAGAAAGGAAATGTAACATCAACTGTTATTCACTGTCCTATTAAGGGAATAGAAGAATCCAGGATATCTATAAACAGAAAGATAGTGAGGAAACACTTAGCTAACCTAAATGAATTCAAGTCTCCAGGTCCAGATGAATTACACCCCAGAGTACTGAAGGAGATAGCAGAAGAAATTTTTGAACCCCTCTCCATAATCTTTGAAAATTCTTGGAGAACAGGAGAAGTGCCAGAAGACTGGAGAAGAGCAAATGTTGTTCCTATCTTCAAAAAGGGGAAGAAGGTGGACCCAGGGAACTATAGGCCGGTGAGTCTGACTTCTATACCAGGAAAGATCTTTGAACAAATTATTAAACAACATGTATGTCAATACCTGGATAAGAATGAAGTTATTAAACAGAGTCAGCATGGGTTTGTAACTAATAAGTCATGTCAGACTAACTTAATTTCCTTCTATGACGGTATCACTGATTGGGTGGATCAAGGAAATGCTGTAGATATAGTATATCTTGACTTCAGCAAAGCATTTGACAAAGTCTCTCATACAATCCTTATTGAAAAAATGACTAAGTATGGAATGGACAAGGCAACTGTTAGGTGGATTCATAACTGGCTTAGTGATCGGACCCAAAGAGTGGTCGTAAATGGCTGCACATCCAGTTGGAAGAATGTCTCAAGTGGGGTACCACAGGGCTCTGTCCTGGGCCCTGTATTGTTCAACATCTTTATCAACGATTTAGATGAAGGAATTGAGGGTAAACTGATTAAATTTGCTGATGACACAAAGCTAGGAGGGATAGCTAATACTAGAGAAGAGAGAGAGAGGATTCAAAAAGATTTAAATAAACTGGAGAAGTGGGCAGCAACTAACAGAATGGTTTTTAACAGGGAGAAATGCAAAGTACTACATCTGGGCAATAAAAATGAAAAAAGCATATATAGAATGGGAGGAATAGGGCTAAGTGACAGCACATGTGAAAAAGACTTGGGTATACTAATAGATCACAGACTGAATATGAGTCAACAGTGTGATGCAGCAGCAAAAAAGGCAAATGCAATTCTAGGATGTATTAACAGAAGCATACAGTCTAGATCACGTGAAGTCATTATTTCCCTCTACTCCTCTTTGGTCAGACCTCATCTGGAATATTGTGTCCAGTTTTGGGCACCACATTTTAAAAAAGACATCAACAAACTGGAGCAAGTTCAGAAAAGAGCGACCAGAATGGTGACCGGTCTGCAAACCCTGTCTTATGAGGAAAGGTTGCAGGATTTGGGAATGTTTAGTTTGCAAAAGAGAAGACTGAGAGGAGACTTAATAGCTGTCTACAAATATCTAAAAGGCTGTCACATTGTAGAAGGATCAACTTTATTCTCATTTGCACAAGGAAAGACTAGAAGCAATGGGATGAAACTGAATGGGAGGAGACACAGATTAGATATTAGAAAAAACTTTTTGACAGAGTGATCAATGAGTGGAACAGGCTGCCACGAGAAGTGGTGAGTTCTCCTTCAATGGAAGTCTTCAAACAGAGGCTGGACAGACATCTGACTGGGATGATTTAGCGAATCCTGCTTTGAGCAGGGGGTTGGACCAGATGGCCCAGGAGGTCCCTTCCAACTCTACAATTCTATGATTTCTATGAAATTGTCTCCATTCTTTGCCAACAAGGGATACCACCCCAGTATTCTTCCTCGACTTCCAATAGACATGTCTGTGCCTGCGGTAGCTGACCGCATTTCAACCTTGCAACGCAATTTGGAAGTTCTTAAAGACACTTTAGGTTCAGCACAGGAAAGATACAAGAAGACAGCAGACAAATTCCGTAAGCCAGCTCCAATGTACAAGGTAGGAGACATGGTTTGGCTCTCAACTAAGAACTTGAAGCTCAAGATCCCAACGTCTAAACTGGGGCAAAAATATGTCGGCCCATATAAGATCAGCAGTATAGTGAATTCTGTAGCCTGTCGACTCAAGTTGCCTAACTCATTGAAAATTCATCCTGTCTTTCATGTCTCTTTGTTAAAGCCGGCAGTGCGTAACCGTTTTCCCGGACGCACCTCTGCTCCTCCTGACCCAGTTCTCGTTGACGGGCAAGAGGAATTCATCGTGGAAAGGATCTTGGATTCACGGGTTCATAGGAGACGTCTCCAATACTTGGATATTCGGCTGAAGAGAATTCCTGGGAACCAGTGGAGAAACGTCCATGCTCCTCACTTAATCAGACTGTTCCACAGCAGATATCCCAATAAGCCGGACTTAATATCGTCCAGAGGACGTCTTTTAAGGGGAGAGTAATGTAATGACTTGGCCTGCATTTCCGTTTCTCTGAAATCCTTGCCTCATGTCTGTCGCTCAGTTTCTGCTTTGCCCTTAGTTTAGTTCATTTTTGCCCTCATCCAAGATGGAGTCACGAGCCTCAACGGGGGCCATCTTATTTCCTGTGTTCTCTCTTGTTCCTGTCTGCTCTGTATATAAGGATGCTCTGTATGATTACTCATTGCTTGTGTATACTTGTTCTTGGACTTGTTATCAAGCTGGAAGGACTGCTACCTAGCTCGTCTCTTCGTTACCTTGGGATACCCCGCCTACCTGTGAATCTTGGTCTCATTGTAAAGACTTGTTTCTTCAGGATCAGCTCTGCACCCACCTCCACTTCAAGGACTGTTTCCTGCTAGCAGGCCTGGCCTGCTCTCCAGGTCTTTTGATCTGGCAACTTGGACTTCATACGTCTCCACGGTCTGTACGTTTGCTCACTGCGTTATTATCTTCATCTGCTTTTACCCTGCTGTGTCTTATCTGTAAACCTGCTTGATTCTGATAAATACTACACAACTGAAAACCTATGAGCTCAGGCCTCTTTTCTGATCCACGTCACTGACCTCCATTACACAGAGTATATAAAGTTATAACAGTACATGTATCTACTATATAATCGTCTAATTCTGTCTGTCTCTCTGTTTGTGATGGAAATCCCGCGTCGCTGATTGGTCGCGCCCGACCAACCATTAAACCATCTAGTTTAATTAATAAAAGATTATTTTTTGGAAAAAAATGGCATGGGTTCCCGTGCAATTTTCATTACCAGCAGAGGGAAAGCCGAAGACTGGGGGCAGATGTTTACAGCCTGGGAAGGGGGTAATACCCATGGAGCTTCCCAGGCTATTAATATCAGCTGACAACTGTATACTTAGCCTTTACTTGCTATTAAAATGGGGGATCCCCCCCAAAAAAACAAAATGACGTGGGGTTCCCCTATAATTACTCACCAGCAAAGGCTATGCAGACAGCTGTTGTCTGATATTAATAGACTAGGAAGGGGCCATAGATACTGCCCCCCCCCTGGCGAAAAACATCAGCTCTCAGCCGCTCCAGAAAAGACTCATCTCTAACATGCACCAATTCTGGCACTTAGCCTCGCTCTTCCCACTGGCCCTGTAGTGGTGGCAAGTGGAGTAATATTTGGGGGGTTGATGTCACCTTTGTATTGTCTGGAGACATCAAGCACCGGGGTTAGTAATAGAGAGGCATTAATAAGACGCCTTCATTACTAACCCCATAGTCACATTGTAAGAAAACAGACACCCAGAAAAAGTCCTTTAATTGAATGAAAAACACAGACTCCTTTTAATATTTTTAATTAAACGATACTTAAGACCTCGCCTAATTTCACCTATGCCCTTGTCATCTACAGAGGATGGGAGGTCAAAGGAGGTAAAAAAAACAAACTATAAAATTCCTCACCTTTCCGCAGAGATGCTTTTAATCCATTAGTCCCACAACAGGTTCAGCTCTGATACATCTAGATGGTAGGCTGCATGGTACGACCATGCAGCATGTCATCTAGCGGAGAAACTGAGCACCGTGTGCTCAGTGTCTGCCTGTGAACTGCTATTAGCTGTCTGAGGGAACCGCAAGCATGAGAAAGTTCTGCTCACGCGGTGCTGTCTGACAGGTCACCTATGTGACGTCGGCGCATCTCATAGGACGCTTCTCCATTGCTAACCTCAGGGCTTGGTGTCTTCAGACTACTATTACCCCCCTTGCCACTGCTACAAGGCAAGTGGGAAGAGTGAGGCTAAATGCCAGTAATTTGAACACACACACTGTATTAACTGTATTTGTCACAGACATCTATTTATCTAGCTATTTTTGTATTTACTGTATGTTATCCATTTCTTTCGTCCTGTCGGCCCCTGCAATGATTTTACACAACACGGCAGATGAATTACCGGCTTTTCTTCTATCTATCTAGGAATCCAAAAAATAAGAGCAGCACACTGTTTCTTGAGAAAAAAGAGAGCTATTTTATTTGTCATCATGGGCTACATAAAATAGCTCTCTTTTTTCACAAGAAACAGTATGCTGCTCCTATTTTTTGGATTCCTGTATTAAGAGGTTTGGTATTTGTCTGTGGGAGCTTTTTGCACCCGACTCTGTTTCTCTTATTGTTTTGTGCTGCTCTAAATTTCCTGTTTATCTATCTAATAATAATAATATAATAATCTTTATATAGTGCCAACATATTCTGCAGCGCTTTACGGTTTAACAGTTTCAAAACACAAGTCATAAGTAACAACGTTAACAATACAATAATTAAAGCAAAATAATCCTATCTATCTAAACATATATATATATATATATATATGTGAGTGTATGTCACTGACATCTATATCTCTATGTATTCTATATGTTCTATATGTATATATCCTTTCTATTTTAATCTGTCAGTGTGATTTTACTGCATGCAGCACACGAATTGCCGGATTTTCAAAGGACACCGGTGCATAAAAATCGGACAGCACTTGCGTAGTCTGTGCTGTGCAATTTTTTTTTTCTCTCACCCATAGGCTTGCATTGGTGAGTCTCGGATGATATAAGCGTACAACCGCAGCATGCTGCAGTTTTATACGCACAATCACTATTTGGATACCCTAGAGTACAATAATAGGCTCCAAAAAAAATGGTACAATTTAAAATATCATTTTTATTAAACAACGTTATTAAAAACATGTAGAACAAGAAGTGTGCATATCAATGAAAGAGGGACTAATTACCTATGGGGTAACCCTACAAAATGCCAACAATACAGGTATTATCTGACAAAGTAAACATATTGCACTGTGCAAAAATCACGCATATATATAAGCTACTGAAATGTAACAAGGGCCCATTCACTTATTTGTAAAAAAAATACATACGGTAATTATGACCATAAGTTCATTAAATGTATGAAATCATGTATAACCAAGGAACATAAGTTCATTAATGAGGCGGAATGGCACTCAACAATCAGCAATCAAAATTTGTAGTGAAAGTGTGTCCACAAACTCCATAAGGCTACACTGCTGACGTGAAAAAAAGGCTGCTCAAAGCAAATCCAAGAAAAGCATGTATGCCATAGCATGCGGCTGTAACATTCTAAAAACCATGATGGCTCAAGCACAGTACATATTAAAGGCGGTATCAAAAATTAATCATACCATGAGGCTGGCGTGGAGTCCCCCGGGCATCCCTCTGCCCCGACGCGTGTTTTGCTACCGCTTCTTAGGGAGGCGTGGTCAGGGAAAGGGGAGTGCCGGTTTAAATAGCGTCCATGATCTGATTGGATGAAAACATCCGTGTCATGACGCATTCTCAGTTTCTCACAGCCATAATCAGCGGCTGACAGCCAGACACCACTATCACACATGCTCTATTCCTGGCAAAAAATGACCATAAGGGAGGCTGAAACCACTATTGGCTCTTAACGGCGCATGCGTTAGTTTTTCTGGCCTGCTATTAAATAAGGGGAAAGTGTACAGGCGCTCATGCGCTCCCTGCTGCCACGCAATCAGCAGATGACGTACGCAGCCCAGGGAACACTAAAGAGCATCCCACACTTCTCCAGCCTAGGTCGCGAACTGCACATGCGCACCGTCTAAAGTGATTAAATGAACTACTGAGCATGTTTAAAGGGTCAAAAAAAAGAATATTAATGATGTGAAATACAAAAGTATGAATACACAAAAATGCAATTGAATATCTAAAAAGATATAACAAATATGGAACAATTTAGTGACCAATCATTATATGAATATAATAATTTGATAAATATAATATACCTTGACAAGTATAATAAAGTGACATTGGTGACATGACTATAATATACTATAGATCATTTAGTTGCAGACAAAAATGCATAACTATGCATAAACAAAGTGACTTTAGTGACATATCTATAATACATTAAAGATCATTTAATTATAAACAAAAATGCATAACTATGGCATTGGCTATCAATAAAGTGCTGTGATATATAATATATATATATATATATATATATATATATATATAATATATATATATTTATACAATAAAAATACAGTCAATTTATTAATAGTGAGATGTATGCCTTTTTGTGAGAATTAATAAAAAAATATATATATACGACCCCAATACAGATGTCTACATGGACTTTATTATTAGACCGACATATAATGAAATAAAATAATTTTTGCTGTGCAATAATTTCTTCTCATCTTTAATTGATGCACATAGGTATCAATTCATCCGTCTCTCAAGATGGTATATTCAACCATAAATAATGGCAATAGAAATCGATCCGTCTTGTAAGATGATGCATTCAACCATAATAATGGCAATAACTATAAAAACTGAAAAATAAAATTATATATATTTTTTTATTAATTCTCCGGCCAGAAGAACTAACGCATGCGCCGTTAAGAGCCAATAGTGGTTTCAGCCTCCCTTATGGTCGTCAATTTTTTGCCAGGAATAGAGCATGCGTGATAGCGGTGTCTGGCTGTCAGCCGCTGATTATGGCTGTGAGAAACAGCATGCATCATGATACGGATGTTTCCATCCAATCAGATCATGGACACTGACTATTTAAACCGGCACTCCACCTTCCCTGACCACGCCTCCGAAGAAGTGGTAGCGAAACGCGTGTCGGGGCAGAGGGACGCCCGGGGGACTCCACGCCATCCTCATGGTATGATTAATTTTTGATACCGCCTTTAATATGTACTGTGCTTGATCCATCATGGTTTTTAGAGTGTTACAGCCACATGCTATGGCATACATGCTTTTCTTGGATTTGTTTTGAGTAGCCTTTTTTTCACGTGTCACCAGTGTAGCTTTATGGAGTTTGTGGACACACTTTCACTACAAATTTTGATTGCTGATTGTTGAGTGCCATTCCGCCTCATTAATGAACTTATGTTCCTTGGTTATGCATGATTTCATACATTAAATGAACTTATGTTCATAATTATGTATTTTTTTTACAAATAAGTGAATGGGCCCTTGTTACATTTCAGTAGCTTATATATATGCGTGATTTTTGCACAGTGCAATATGTTTACTTTGTCAGATAATGCCTGTATTGTTGGCATTTTGTAGGGTTACCCCATAGGTAATTAGTGAGCTTTCTCATAGATTAACTCTGGTCCGAGTGTTATGTGATTTCTCGTTTAGCACTCGTCAATATTCTACGGTAGTGTGACCCCGGCTTAACCCCTTTACGCCCAAGGATGGTTTGCACGTTAAAGGGAATCTGTCACCCTTTTTTTGGCCTATCAGCTGCCGGCATTAACATCAGGGGCTTATCTACAGCATTCATTTGCTTCACAGGAATTTTTTGAATGTTTAGCAAAAAATAAACTTAACTTTTTTGCACAAAAAATTACTTCAGGTCCAATTTTTATATTTAACCAAGGGAAACAGGAGAAATTGGACTGCAAAAGTTATTGTGTAATTTGTCCTGAGAACACTGATACCTGATATGTGGGGGGAAGCACTTTTTCGGCGCATGGCAGAGCTTGGAAGGGAAGTAGCGCCGTTTGACTTTATCAACGCAAAATTGGCTGGAATTGAGATTGGATGCCATGTCGCGTTTGGAGAGTCCCTGATGTGTCTAAACAGTGGAAACCCCCCCCACAAATGACACCATTTTAAAAACTAGACCCCCCCCAAGGAACTTATCTAGATGTGTGGTGAGAGCCTTGAACCCCCCATGGGCTTCACATAAGTTTATAACGTACAGCCGTAAAATTAAAAAATCTTTTTAGCAAAAAAATGATCTTTTCACCCCCAATTTTTATTTCCCAAGGGAAACAGGACCCAAAAAGTTATTGTGCAATTTGTCCTGAGTACGCTGATACCCCATATGTGGGGGTAAACAATTATTTGGGCGCATGGCAGAGCTCAGAATGGAATGAGTGCTGTTTGACTTTTTCAACGTAAAATTCGCTGGAATTGAGATCGGACGCCATGTCGCCTTTGGAGAGCTTCTGATGTACCTATACAGTAAAAAAAAAACCCCACAAGTGACCCCATTTTGGAAACTAAACCCCCCTAGGAACTTATCTAGATGTGTGGTGAGCACTTTGAACCCCCAAGTGCTTCACAGAAGTTTATAACGCCCAGGCGTGAAAACAAAAAAATCATATTTTTACATGTAACATAGTTAGTAAGGCCGAAAAAAGACAATAATCCGTCCAGTTTAGCCTATAAAATTCTGTCAGAATAAATCCCCAGATCTACGTCCTTCTAAAGAACCTAACAATAACTGTAAGATACAATATTGTTACGCTCCAGGAAGACATCCAGGCCTCTCTTGAACCCTTCGACTGAGTTCGCCATCACCACCTCCTCAGGCAGGGACTTCCAGATTCTCACTGCCCTAACCGTAAAGAATCCTTTTGGTGGAAAAACCTTTTCTCCTCCAGACGCAGAGAATGCCCCCTTGTGACCGTCGCCTTCCTTGGTATAAACAGATCCTCGGAGAGATATTTGTATTGTCCCCTTATATACTTATACATGGTTATTAGATCGCCCTCAGTCGTCTTTTTTTCTAGACTAAATAATCCTAATTTTGCTAATCTCTCTGGGTATTGTAGTTCCCCCATCCCCTTTATTAATTTTGTTGCCCTCCTTTGTACCCGCTCTAGTTCCATTATATCCTTCCTGACCACCGGTGCCCAAAACTGTACACAGTTCTCCATGTGTGGTCTAACCAGAGATTTGAACAGAGGCAGTATAATGCTCTCATCATGTGTATCCAGACCTCTTTTAATGCACCCCATGATCCTGTTTGCCTTGGCAGCCGCTGCCTGGCACTGTCTGCTCCAGGTAAGTTTATCATTAACTAGGATCCCCAAGTCCTTCTCCATGTCAGATTTACCCAGTGGTTTACCGTTCAGTGTGTAATGGTGATATTGATTCCTTCTTTCCATGTGTATAACCTTACATTTATCATTGTTAAACTGCATCTGCCACCTTTCGGCCCAAGTTCCCAACTTATCCAGATCCATCTGTAGCAGAATACTATCTTCTCTTGTATTGACTGCTTTACATAGTTTTGTATCATCTGCAAATATCGATATTTTACTGTGCAAACCTTCTACCAGATCGTTAATAAATATGTTGGGTCACAGCGACCCAGTTAGAGAATATACCATTTATAACCACCCTCTGCTTTCTATCACTAAGCCAGTTACTTATCCATTTACACACATTTTCCCCCAGACCCAGCGTTCTCATTTTGTGTACCAACCTCTTGTGTGGCACGGTATCAAACGCTTTGGAAAAATCAAGATATACCACATCCAATGACTCACCTTGGTCCAGTCTATAGCTTACCTCTTCATAAAAACTGATTAGATTGGTTTGACAGGAGCGATTCCTCACAAACCCATGCTGATATGGCGTTAAACAGTTATTATCATTGAGAAAATCCAGAATAACATCCCTCAGAAACCCTTCAAATATTTTACCAACAATAGAGGTTAGACTTACTGGCCTATAATTTCCAGGTTCACTTTTAGAGCCCTTTTTGAATATTGGTACCACATTTGCTATGCGCCAGTCCTGTGGAACAGAACCCGTCGCTATAGAGTCTCTAAATATAAGAAATAATGGTTTGTCTATTACATTACTTAGTTCTCTTAGTACTCGTGGGTGTATGCCATCCGGACCCAGAGATTTATCTATTTTAATCTTATTTAGCCGGTTTTGCACCTCTTCTTGGGTTAGATTGGTGACCCTTAATATAGGGTTTTTTTGTCTCTCGGCATTTCACCTAGCATTTCATTTTCCATCGTGAATACCGTGGAGAAAAGGTGTTTAATATATTAGCTTTTTCCTCATCATCTACAACCATACTTTCATCACAATTTTTTAGTGGGCCTACAATTTCACTTTTGATTCTTTTACTATTGATATAGTTGAAGAACAGCTTGGGATTAGTTTTACTCTCCTTAGCAGTGTGCTTCTCTGCTTCCTTTTTGGCAGCTTTAATTATGTTCTGTCAGGTCTGTTAGATAGTATTAGGTCTAAAAGTGCTGCTCCTCTGGTTGGATTCTGCACCAATTGTGAAAGATAATTCTTGGCTATTACGATGATGCCCCATATGTGGGAGAAAACTACTGTATGGGCACACGTTGGGGCTCGGAAGGGAAATAGTGACGTTTTGGAATGCAGACTTTGATGGAATGATCTGCAGGTGTCATGTCGCATTTGGAGAGCCCCTGATGTGCCTAAACAGTGGAAACCCCCCCACAAGTGACCCCGTTTCATTTTGGAAAACTAGACCCCCCATGGAACTTATCTAGATGTGTGGTGAGCACTTTGAACCCCCAAGTGCTTTGCAGAAGTTTATAACGTAGAGCCATAAAAATAAAAAAATCATTTTTTTCCACAAAAATGATATTTTTGCCCCCAATTTTTTATTTTCCCCCATGACGGCACCACGGAGAGAGAGGGATCCGCCCTCAGGGACAGAAAACCTACAGATGAAAAAGGCGGTACCTCTCTCCCACATCAGTTGGTTTCCTGTCTCTGACGGGGAACCTACAAGCATGTACCTGCAGTCGACGCGAGATGCCGGGGACCGAACCAATCCGGCTGGGTCGAGGCCTCGCTCAGGCTTCCCCCGTAGCACCACCTCCGGGGTCGGCGGGCCTTGAGGGTGAGTGGGGAGAGGCAGTGAAGATCCGAGGACGAAGCCTGCCGATCCCAGAAAGAAGAAGAAAAAAAAAAAAGGGGTTTGCGGCCTCCTTTAAGTGAGTGGCGGCGGTCACTCAGGGAGAGCCCCCCGCCGAGCGCCAGACCCAGAGCGTGCGGAGGATGGCGGCGGCCATCGGGACCGCAAAAGGTACAGGGGTCGGGGCGGGACCTCGGAGCAGTCTGGAGGGGGTGGCGGCCACCGGGAGCCGCGAGGTATAAGCCCGCATGGCTTGCAGCGATGGGGATGGCGGCGGTCACCGGGGGCTGCTGGAGAGAACGGTGGGCGCAGGACGCCGGTACCGGGGGCGCACGGGCACAGCAGCTTCCTTAAAAAAGGAGGCGCAATGCACTGCTGGGAAATCTCGCAGTGCGCATGCGCCGGCGGTCACTCCCGGCGGGGCCTCGGACAGCGGGGAGGAGGCGCCAAATTCAAATTTAAAAAAAGAAAAAAAATTTTTTAAAGACCCACTAAAAGAGGAAGAAGGCGATCACTATGAGTGGAAAGCCTCAGAAAGAGAAGGAGACGAGGCGGCAGTCACAAGAACAGCGCCAGCGCGACTCCTCCCAGCAGCGCGGCAGCAGTGGTCATACAGGATCACGGCGCAGCCAAAGCTCCACCATGGCGGCACAGCCAGAAGTGGATTCAGCGGTGGAAATAATCCCTACGCCCGAGACGGTATCTCTCGTTCCACAAGGGGGTGAGTGATCTCCGTGAGCGCCCGCTCGCTAATATGCTATTATTAATTTTTTCTTTTCAGGGGCGCAAGTGCACAGCAAAATCCAAGCACACGGTATGTGCTATATGCACGGAGGAGCTGCCCCCTACATGGCAGAAAAAGCTCTGTGCGGCGTGCATAGAGCAGACGATACAGGAGGAATCCCCGAGGTTTGCTTCAGACTTCAAAACACTGATAAGGACCCAGGTAGAGGACGCCCTCAAGGGCGTTAGAACCACTAAGAAAAAACGTAGATCCAGGCATAGATCTCCAGAGTCCAGTATTAGTGAGTCAGGGAGTTAATCATCTAACTCGAGTTATTCATCATCCAGTCATCATCATCATCATCATCCTCAGAAGGGGGACGCAGCTGCTTCCCTATTGAGGAGATGGACGCACTGGTAAAAGCCGTGAGGACAACTATGGGGCTGGTAGATGAGCTCCCTAAAAAAAGGCGGAAAAGTTAATGTTCAGTGGACTGGAACAAAAAAACGGAGAGTTTTCCCGGTGAATGAGAAAATCCACTCTCTAATCAAACGAGAATGGAAAAAGCCAGACAAGAAAGCCCTCCTAACACCCAAGAGGAAATACCCTTTTGATGATCCGGCCTGCTCCCTATGGAGTAAAGCACCTAAACTCGATGTGGCGGTTGCAAAGGCTTCTAAAAAATTTGCCCTGCCCTTCGAAGATATGGGTACCCTGAAGGACCCAATAAAAGGGGCCTACAGGGCAGTGAGGAGAGCAGCAGTGGGCTTTTCAGATCATTGTCTAATTCATTTAATTCCAGCCTACAGGCAAAGGTTGAAAACATCCAAACCTACAGTTTATACAAAGAAAACATGGTCTGAGGAGGAAAAATTGCAACTACAAGCATGCTTTGAATGCACGGACTGGGAGGTATTCCAGGAAACATGCTTGGGTCTGGATGAATGGGTTGATGCAGTGTCCTCATATATCCGTTTTTGTGAAGACACGTTTATTCCATCCAAATCTGTCCACTTTCGGGGAAACAAGAAGTCGTGGTTTACAAATAAAGTCAGGTTGATCCGTAAGAGAAAAGAGGAGGCTTATAAAGCAGGCGTTATTACTGAATTCAAGAAACTTAGGAACTCGCTATCTAAAGAGATCAAGTTAGCCAAACACGAATATGCAAAGATTCTGGAGGAAAGGTTCTCATCAAAAGATACTAGATCTGCATGGAGAGGATTAAGAGAGGTCACCAATTTATAAAAGCCACCCCACTATAGTGAACCCCAGCAGAAGTCTGGCAGCAGAGTTAAATGAATTCTACTGCAGATTTGAGGCAAGCTCTACACGCAGTGGCTATTCATCTCTAAGCTCCTCAGTCTGTTCATATAAAGATCATTCATTGTGCAACACCCAAGTAGTGATCTCCGAGGCAGAGGTGATACGCATCCTGAAGGGACTTAAGGTCAAAAAGGCACCTGGCCCTGATGGTGTATCTCCAATGTGTCTGAAAGTATGTGCTACCCAGCTTGCCCCTATACTGACAAATATATACAATGTGTCACTGAAAGAGTGCGTTGTACCTCAGTGTTGGAAAAATTCCACAATTATCCCTGTCCCCAAGAAAGTGGGATCCTCTGAGTTGAACGACTATAGACCAGTAGCACTCACATCTGTAGCTATGAAAGTCTTCGAAAGAATTATGATGTCCCACCTGATAAAATTCACGCAGAAGCTATGGGACCCGCTTCAGTTTGCCTATAAGGAGAATTGTTCGGCAAACGACACTGTCAATCTGGCACTGAAGTACATTTTGGATCATACAGATGAACTGCACTCATATGTCCGGATTCTTTTCATGGACTTTAGCTCAGCGTTCAATACCATTGATCCGAATTCACTTCATAAGAAAATGGTAGCTCTTGGAGTCCCTCTCAACTTATGCTTGTGGATTTATAACTTCCTGACAGCCAGGATACAGAGTGTAAAAGTTGGACCATTCACTTCGGACACCTTGGTCACAAACATCGGGGCACCTCAGGGGTGTGTTTTGTCCCCGTTACTGTTTTCTCTCTATACGAATGATTGCATCTCTTCAGCAGACTCAGTAAAAATCTTGAAATTTGCCGATGATATGACACTGATTGGTCTCATCAGGGGAAATGCTGAAGACTTGTATCGGAGTGAGGTGGAAAGAATATGTGACTGGTGTAAAGCCAATAATCTTGTACTCAACACTAAAAAAACTGCTGAGATGGTTGTGGATTTTTGGAAAGATCAACATGAGATACTTCCAATCTACATCCATGACGAAGTGGTTCTTAGGGTCACAGAGACCAAATTCCTTGGTGTTATCATCTCTCATGATCTTAAATGGGGGAAAAACGTGGATGCTGTTATAAGAAAAGCACAACAGAGGATGTTCTTCCTGCGTCAGCTGAAAAGATATGGTTTGTCTAAGAATCTGCTGATCTTATTCTTTAATGCTGTCATCAGATCTGTGATTTGTTCCTCTCTGATAGTCTGGTATGGGGGAGCCACTGCGCATGACAAACTCCGCTTACAAAGGACTTTCAGAACAGCAAAGAGAATTATAGGTTCCCCCCTGCCTAAAATCCAGGATCTTTATGATAAGAGTATTCGATCCCACGCATTGAAAATTTCATCCGATCCCTCTCACCCGGGACACTCCTCATTCCAACTACTCCCTTCAGGACGTCGCTTCAGAGTCCCCAAATGCAGCACCAACCGCCATATGAACAGCTTCTATCCACTCTCTGTTCAACAATTAAATCGTCATGTGTAGACTATATACTGTATCTGTCTTGTTAGATGTTACTTGTTGTATCTGTTGTTATATATTATGTTGCCTCTTTGCCACAAAGAATTCCTTGTATATATGTAATATGTACTTGGCGATAATAAATTTGATTGATAAAAAGGCAGAAAACTTTTTGAAATACGCTTGGGAAGCGGCAGGAGGGGGACTAAAGTCAGCCATAGCAGCCACATGCACGGCACGTGCCTTAATGGTTTGGTTAGACCACTTAGATTCCCAAATAAAAGAAAAAGTACCAAGGGAAACAATACAAAGGTCAGTTTCTGTAATGAAGGGAGCAGCAGCCTTCCTGGCGGATGTGTCAGTAGACTCAACTAGGTTGGCGGCCAGAGCAGCCTCCTTCTCAAATGCCGCGATACGCACCTTATGGCTAAAATGCTGGCCAGGGGATCTGCAGACTAAAACCAAATTGTGCGCAATCCCATGTGAGGGAGAGTTCTTATTTGGCCCAACGTTAGACGACATCTTGGAGAAGGCGGGGGACAAGAAAAAATCCTTTCCCGGTTTCCCTAATCAGGCATACAAACGGCCTTTTTGGAACAGAAGATTTATGCAGCGAAGACCCCCAAAAGGGAACAGAGAAGGTTGGGAGGATAAAAGAAATAAGAACAAAGGCTTTATGTTCAACAAGCCCCCCGATAACAAAAAGCCACAATGAAGGTGCTACCCGGGTCAGGGGAAGATTGTCCTACTTCTTCCAGGCCTGGGAAAAAATATCCGCGAGCCCGTGGATTCTGAACATAATAAAAGAAGGACTGAGACTAAAATTCAATACCCTCCCCAACCATTTTTTTGTGATAACGCCCCAAAGGACATCACACGAGCAGCTGACTCTGCAACAAGAGGTCGCGAACCTAAGGGAAAAGGGGGTACGACAAGAGGCAAAGGCTTCTACTCCCCTCTCTTTCTCCGCAGAATGCCAGACGGAACATACAGGGCCATAATAAATCTAAAGAGACTGAACAAGTTCCTGGAAATTCAGCGTTTCAAGATGGAAACAATAAAATCTTGTGTAAAATTGCTTCCCCCATCATGCTTCATGGCTGTATTAGACCTGAGAGACGCATACTACCATGTACCTATTCACAGAGACCACAGGAAATACCTCAGGGTGGCGGTGACAATCCAGGGGGAGATAAAACATTATCAGTTCAGAGCTCTCACCTTCAGGCTAGCTAATGCCCCAAGAGTATTTACAAAGATAATGTCGGAAGTAATGGCCCACATAAGAGAGCAAAACATCCTGATAGTCCCATACCTGGACGATCTCTTAGTAGTAGGTGTCACCTTTCACCACTGCAAACAACAGTTGGACATGGTCATGGGATCTCTAGTGAATCTAGGATGGATGCTGAATTTGCCCAAATCCAGACTCGTTCCAAGTCAGGTACAGGAATACTTGGGAATAATACTGGACTCAACTGAACAAAAATGTTATCTTCCACAGGCGAAGTTTCAAAAGATGCCACAGATGGTGTCACAAATGATAGCTTCCCCAGTAACTACCTTGAGAAAGGCAATATCTCTATTGGGGTCAATGACAGCCTGCATGCCAGCAGTACAGTGGGCACAAAGCCACGCGCGAGTCATACAGTGGGAAATATTAGACGCAGACGTTTCCCTACACGGGAATTTAGACAGGCGGTTAAACATCTCACCAAGCACAATACACTCCTTAGCGTGGTGGACAGACCCAGCCAATCTAACCAAGGGGGTCCCTTGGGAGTTACCAAGGCAAAAATCTTAACCACAGATGCAAGCCCCTGGAGGTGGGGTGCACATCTAGACAGCCAGGTAGCGCAAGGGCCCTGGGCTCAAAAAAGAGTCAGTTTCCTCAAACTTGAAGGAGCTGCTGGCAGTGAAACTAGCTCTCTTTCATTTTCTAGACTCACTTCGCTCCCAACACACAAGGGTCTTCTCAGACAACCGGGTAGTGGTAGCATATCTAAACCACAAGGGGGACACCAGGTCTCGAGCACTGATGGAAGTAGCAAAATCCATCTTTCACCTAGCGGAACACAATCTGGAATCCCTGACAGCCCTCCACATAAAAGGGTCGGAAAACTGAACAGCAGACTTCTTGAGCAGAACACGCCTAAAGCAGGGGGGAGTGGGAACTAAGCCAGTCAGTCTTCAACCAGATTGTGAACCTCTGGGGCCGGCCAGAAATAGACTTGTTTGCAAGCAGTCAGAATCGGAAATTGGAAACCTTCTGCTCAATAGATCCCGGGGGGGCCCAGTAGCTCTAGATGCCTTCACGGTTCCCTAGGATTATCATCTGGCTTACGCTTTCCCTCCAGTATCTCTCATCCCCTTATTACTGAGGAAAATATGGGGGGACAAAGCGACGGTAGTAGTAATGGCGCCCTTCTGGCCCCGGAGAATATGGTTCCCCTGGCTGAGAAAAATGTCCATTACAGACCCTTGGGTTCTACCAGAAACCCCGGACCTTCTATCCCAGGGATCAGTGTATCACCCCCATATAAAAAACCTACACATGACAGCTTGGCTTTTGAGACGGAACTCCTAAGCAATAGGGGCTTCTCGTCAAACTTGATAACCACGTTACTACAAAGTAGAAAGCCAGTAACCACTATGGCATATGGGAAGGTATGGAAAAAATTCCTATCAATTTCAGATTCTGACCCAATGAGAGAGATCCCAATAGGGGAAATTCTGGAATTCCAACAGAAAGGGTTGGAAAAGGGACTAGCTACAAGCACCCTGAAAGTACAGGTGGCGGCCTTAGGGGCTTTGTATAATCATGACTTAGCTGGAAATCGGTGGGTTATGAGATTCATGAGGGCCGCAAGTAGATCTAGGCCGATCCCCCTACGTACCACCCCCCCTTGGGATCTAAACCTGGTATTGAACGCACTAACCAAATCTCCCTTCGAACCCTTGGCGGAGGCTCCCTTAAAAATATTGTCCCTAAAGACCTGCCTCCTCGTAACCTTAACTTCTGCCCGCCGCATTAGTGATATACAAGCCTTGTCTGCCCACTCACCCTTCACGCAAGTTCTGGATGATAGGGTAATTCTTAGAACCGACCCAGCATATCTCCCCAAGGTGTCTTCACAGTTTCATAGGACCCAAGAAATCTTCCTACCCTCCTTCTGTCCCAATCCCGAAAACAAAACAGAAGAGGTATGGCACACTTTAGATGTAAAAAGATGCCTTGTCCAGTATATAACAACCACGAGGGAGTTTAGGAAGGATAGGGCTCTGTTTGTTGTTTTCAGGGTCCTCGGAAGGGTCAAAAAGCATCGAAGGCCACGCTGGCGAAGTGGATAAGAGAAGCCATCACCCTATCCTACTCCTCCTGTGGGGCAGCCATCCCAGAGGACATAAGGGCCCATTCAACCAGGGCAGTGGCATCATCCTGGGCGGAGAAAGACGGCGCTTCAATAGACCAGATATGTAGAGCCGCCACTTGGTCTTCCCCCTCTACATTTTTCAAACCTTACTGTCTAGACTTGACCTCCTCTTCAGATCTCACCTTTGGGAAAAGGGTTCTGGAGGCGGTGGTCCCTCCCTAGATGTACAATCTTTGTAATTCTCTCCGTGGTGCCGTAATGGGGGAAAAGAGAAAATCGTAGTTACTTACCGATAACGGTATTTCTCTGATCCCATCATGGCACCCGTACATCCCCTCCCTTTCACACACACACAGGTGTGCACATTAGAGTGAGTTAGTTAGCTTTGATACTTAGCCACACAGTGCCTCTATTAAGCTTAACTTGAGTAATTTGATTAATTGTGGATTTTTTATAACCATTTGAGTTTCAGCTGAAAGTTCTGTGTAATGCTCTGTAAACCAACTGATGTGGGAGAGAGGTTCCGCCTTTTTCATCTGTAGGTTTCCTGTCCCTGAGGGTGGATCCCTCTCTCTCCGTGGTGCCGTCATCGAATCAGAGAAATACCGTTATCGGTAAGTAACTACGATTTTTTCCCTAACTAAGGGGGTGATAAAGGGGGGTTTGATTTACTATTTAAGGCGGGTTTTTATGTTTGGCAGCTGTCACACGCTAAAAGATGCTTTTTATTGTAAAAATAATTTTTGCATCACCACTAGTGTTGAGCGATACCATCCAATATTGAAAAATATTGGATCGGATTGAATCGGCCGATATCCAAAAAGTATCGGGTATCGCCGATTCCGATCCCGGAAGTCCCATTCAAGTCAATGGGACAGAAATATCGGAATTAAAAAAAAACCCTTTCTTTCCGTGTAGGTTAATTCTACATGAAGAAAAACAACTAAGAATAATGTAGAATGTTTTGTGGGAGGTGTAGGAGACATTAAAGCCATAGAGGTTTAGCCCAATCAAATGGAATAGCAGGAATTATTTTTTTTTTAAAGACGTTCGGAGTTACAAAGATATTGGCTATGTTAACCTCTTTTATATTTTGTCAGATATGTATGTTTCACTACTTCCATGCTCTTCACCTTCTTTTTTACTTCTCCCACACTTTCTCCTTCATCATCCTCAGCAGCAGCATCTTTTTCTTCAACTTCTTCTTCACCTTATTCATCTTCTTCTTCTTCAACTTCTTCATATTATTCTTTTTTTTTACATTCTTCATATTCTTCTTATTCAACTATTTTTCTTCTTCATATTCTACTTCTTCATCTTCTTCCTATTCTTCTTCTTCATCATATTCTTATTTGTGACAGGCATTCCTGTAGTTGTTATCTATAAAAGTTTGAAGATTACACCTTCCGTTCTGCTTGAGGCGCCATCTCTGCCTGCTCTGCATCACCCCACCCTCGCTGTACATACTGACTAGAGCATTGTGTACCTCCCTCCTGTGGAGAGATGTCTTCCTCCTCATCATCCTCCTCACAAAGTGTCCCATGCCTAGGCCTTTGTGAGGAACCACGTAGCGCAGACTGTCCAGAAGCAGATGGCATTTGTGACTCCTCATCCTCCACCTCTTCCAAAACCTCCTCTCTTAGTGCTTGCAGTGTTTTTTGAAGCAGGCAGATAAGGGGGACAGTCATGCTGACTAGTGCATCATCTGCACTCGCCATCCACGTGGAATCATCGAAGGCATGCAAAACGAGGCAGATGTCCTTCATAGAGGCCCACTCAGTGGTGCTGAAGTTTGACCGGCACACAGTGCGACTTGTTTGCGCCTGATGCAGCTGGTACTCCATTACTGCTGCGTGCTGCTCACACAACCGCTCCAACATATGTAACGTTGAATTCCACCTGGTGGGTAGGTCACATATGATGCGATGTTCCGGAAGGCGTAATCGGCGCTGCAGAGCTGCAAGGCGAGATCTTGCCGTGCTGGAACGCCGCAAGTGAGCGCACTCTATGCGGACCTTGTGCAGCAGAGCATCAAGATCCGGATAGTCCCTCGGAAAGCTCTGCACGACCAAGTTCAGCACATGTGCCAGACATGGGATGTGAGTGAGGTTGCCTAGGCCCAGAGCTGCCACCAGATTTCGGCCATTGTCACACACTACCAAGCCTGGCTGGAGATTCGCTGGCAGAAACCACACGTCGCTCTCCTGCTTGATGGCATTCCAGAGCTCCGGCGCTGTGTGGCTTCGATTCCCCAAAGAAATTAATTTCAGTACGGCCTGTTGACGTTTGGCCATGGCTGTGCTCATATCGGTCTTAACAGGCTCCTGCAGCGCTGATTCTGAGGAACTTGAGTATGAGGAGGAGTCAATGTGTACAGACTGGATTCCTGCAATCCATGGAGTTGGCAGAACACGTACAGCGCCACTCTCCAGATCTGTACCCGGCTCCACAACATTGACCCATTGGGCAGTATGTTAAAGTGATGGTCCCTGTCCATGGTTACTGGTCCACGCATCGGTGGTCAGGTGGACCTTGCTACTGACGGCGTTTAGTAGCGCATGTTTTATTTTTCCCTCCACATGCTTTTGCATGGCACTGACGGCTTGCCTGCTGAAATAAAAGCGGCTGGGCACGGTGTATTGTGGGACTGCCAATGCCGTGAAGTTCCGGAAGGTGTCAGTCTCCACCAGCCTGAATGAGAGCATTTCAAGGGCCAGTAGTTTGGCAATGCCAGCATTCAGAGCCTGTGCTCGGGGATGGTTTGCCAAGTATGGCCACCTTTTATCCCATGCCTGTGCTACCGATGGCTGTAGAGTGGCCTGGGAGTGTGAGGATGACTGGGAACGTGGTGCTGTGGGTGGAATATCACTGGGTCTCCAGACAACAGTGCCAGAGGTTCTTCCTTGGCGATCCTGTGAGGAAGCCGAACCAGCTGTGTGTGAGCTGGAGGAAGAGGCCCCAACACGAGCTGAAGAGGTGGTAGGTGGTGCTGTACGTTGGCCTACGTCTTCAGTGTGTCTGTGTAACTCCAGCTCGTGCTTGGTCCGCACATGTTTCCACATATTTGTGGTATAGAGGTTGCTGACATTTTTCCCTCTTTTGACTTTCTGATGACAGCTTGCATTTAACAAAGCAAATGTCATCTGCAACTGTGTCAAAAAAGGATCACGCACTGCAAGTCTTGGGAGCGCCCGTTTTGGCTTTTGGAAGAGGAATACTCCTAACGGTTGCCGAAGTGGAGGCTACAGGCAACCAAGTCTGCCCCCTCCCTCTCCCTCCTGTTTTGGCCGTTCGGGGAATCTCTTCCTCAGAGCTGCTCCCACCACCTTCCTGTTCCTCACGCCATGATGGGTCAAGGACCTCATTATCTACACTCCCCTCTTCAAACACCTGCTTCTCCTGGGTAGTCTCGCCATCACCGTACGCACCAGAAAGTGGCACCCGAGTCTCGTCGTCATCTGATGCGTACTGAGGTGTGCTGACCATAGGCACTGGCCCATCCGCCTCTTCAGATTCAGAGGGACAAAGAAGTTGCGCATCACTGCATACTCCCTCTTCTAAACATTCTTGAATGCTGCTTGGCTGGCCCCCTCTTTCCAAGCCAACAGATTCAGAGAACAGAATTAGAGACTGTGATGGCTCCTGTCCAGGGCTCTCTGACTGCCTGGGCACTTTGGCAGGTGGTGAAGAGACAGATGGCTGCTCTTCAGTGCTCTGGCCCTGAGAGGACGTGGAAGTCATTGAAGTCGATGCGTTAGCTGCCATCCATCCGACAACGGCTTCAATTTGTTCCTCCCGCAGCAGTGGGGTACGGCGAGGTCCTTCAAAGCTGCGCATAAAGGACTGTTGCCTGCTAAAACTGGGGGATGCTGACTCACTGGTGCCCGCAGCAGGCACAGCATCCCTACGTCCTCTCCCTGCTGAAACTCCACACCCACGTGCCTTACTCCCTGCCTTCTTCATCTTGGTAGACTGATAAAGATAGGCAGTAAAGTGCAAAGGGGGGCTTAGTGTGCTTATTCCTGAACAGCTGCTAATAAGCTGTATAAGAAACACTAATTTTATAAAATGTGTGTGTGGACTACACTTTAATATGAGCTAATGTGGCCTACACAACTGTCAAATGGAGTGTTTGGTGAACTTTATTTTGTTTTTTGTTTTTTTTTCCAAAAAACTAAAAGGGTGTGACCAAAGATTTGAAAGCGGTAGTATCACAAACTTTTTGGAGCTATTACAATGCAAGAAGGTAACCTACAATGCAAAAGATGAGGCTCCAAAAAATAGGGTAATACTAATCTGGCTGCAGCTGAAGGGCACAAGCCAGAAAAAAGGCTCCCCTATCTAATCCTATATAGAGTTTGGTTGGTTGTAATGTAGATGGATACGGATGGATGCACACTAATAGGAGAATGAAAAATGAGCTGCAATGAAAGAAAAATGTGTGAGGCAGTGACGCACGCTGAGCGGCCTGCAACCTGACGTAGCTGTAGGACACACTACAGCGTGAGCTGCACTCACACAGAGACCTCTCAGACAGCCGTGAACAGTGCAGCAAACTGGGCACTAGCACTGAAAAGGCTGCAGAGAGGCACCGCTGTCTACTCCTATAGTGTTTGCAACGAACGTATATGGATACGGATGGATGCACACTAATAGGAGAATGAAAAATGAGCAGCAAAAAAAGAAAAATATGTATGAGGCAGTGACACACGCTGAGCGGCCTACAACCAGACGTGGCTGCAGGACACTCTACACAGCGTGAACTGCACTCACACAGACCTTGCAGACAGCTGTGAACACTGCTGCAAGGCAAAAGAAAGCTACAGTGGTGGATTATGTAGCCTGGGTAAAGCACAATATGATTGTGAAAATCGCTATCTCTAACTGTCCCTCAGAGTCTTGAACAGCAGCCTGTCCCTAACTGAATTCACAGCAGAGTGAACCCGAAATGGCGGCGGCTTTTATAGTGCATCATGACATCATTTCAGCAGCCAATCACAGCCATGCCATTAGTTAACATGCCTACATGCCTAACAGGATGTGCCCACACTTCTGAGGATTGTCATTGGCTGAATCAAATCAAACTGGCTCATAGCATTATGGGAACTTCCGATTCCGGTATTCGATATGCTAAAAGTATCGGAATTCCGATACAGTGAATATCGGCCGATACCCGATACTTGCGGTATCGGAATGCTCAACACTAATCACCACAGAGCTATAATTTTTCCATGTTTTGACCCACAGAGTCATGTGAGGTCTTATTTTTTGCGAGACGAGTTGACATTTTTATTGGTACCATTTCCATTTTTGGGCACGTGACATTTTTTGATCGCCTTTTTTTTTTTTTTTTTTTTCCAAAATCATTTTTATTAAATTTTCAAGTTTTTCATACAGTTGAACATTTCTGTAAACTTACGGTACATATTATCTCACAGATAAAGGCAGTATGTGATCGAATCCCCATAATAACAAAACCCCCAAAATAATGAAGAAATTAAAATGTTTGCGCGCAGCCCAGGTCCCCCCTCCTCATTTCAGGCATGTGTTCATTCACATAGTTTCAGACCTTCAGATTCCCCAACGTTCCCCCTATGCTCTTGAGTAAATACCAGTTCGAGCGTATAAATGGGTTCATTACCTCTATCCTTTCGTCTTTTGTCCTCAATAAACCTCCTCCATTTTCCCATGAATTTAGCTGTTTCCCTGTCTTTGTTTCTCATCGCCTCTCTTTTATCAATGTCCAATGCTTTTTTAAGGCCCAGTATCATATCTTTTCCGTCTGGGAGTCTCTGCGTTAGCCAGTTCATCAGGATTAATCATTTGGCCAGTAATGCTATAACATGAAATAATTTAGGAACACTCTCTTCCCTCCCTCTATTTCCCGTATGGTGCAGTATCCAACATATGGGTTCAAGTTTCACCTTAACCCCACAAATTTCCTCAGTGAGCCTCTGTACCATCGCCCAAAAATTCTGTGTATATTGACAGTGCCACATCCCATGGATCATGTCAGTTCTCTCTTTCTGACATTTAGGGCATTTCTCTCTTCTGTTTGGGCAATTTGCTGAAGGAGGAATGTTAAAACCAAGCACTAGGCCGTGCATAATTCGAATGTGGCTGTCTCTCCATTTTTCGGAGATGATGTGTTTCCTTACTCTTCCCCAGCCCTCCAAGACACATTCCATCACGTCCTCTGAGTGTAATTCTCGAGTCCAACAGCTAAACATTTTGTCTGACCCTGATGGTAACAGGATTTCCCTTGCATAACTATATATTTTTGAGATATTCACATCTTTTATGTCCCATTTGGTGATTGTGTCAAATTCGTTAGTCCCTATTTCTTTGGTCTCCTCCCGAAGTTTTCCCATAATGTGAAATTTCACTTGGTTATATTGGAGGATTTTAGACTCTTTGAGACTGAATTTCTCTATTACCTCTGCCCCCTTCAACCACCTGCCTTCTGCCTCATGTAACACTTCACCCACGTTTCTCACCCCCTTCCTCTTCCACTCCTCAAACAAAGCATTGTCACGTCCTAACTTGAAATCTGTGTGTGCCTATATGTTCAGGTGTTTGGAAATTGACCAAGACAATTTCAATTTCTTCCTCACCGCCTTCCAGGTCATGAGAGTGTCTCTAAAAATCAATGAGTGTTTAACTTCACTCGGCACCCCACTCAAGGAAGCGTGCAGTAGCGAAACTTTATCCCATGGTTTGCACAGTTGGGATTCCAGAGCGTTATCTGAATACCTCGATGTGCCCTTTATCCATTCAATTATATGGCGTGTCAGACAAGCCAAATTATAACCACGCACATTGGGTAGACCCACCCCCCTCTATCTTTATGACCCATCAATATTCTGGCACGTAGTCTCGGCTTTTTGCCCCCCCAAATAAACTTTGAGAAAGCCCTGTTAATTCTGTTACAATCTACATGTTTGATCAGAAGGGGTATGGTTTGCATGGGATATAACAGTCTGGCAAAACTCACCATTTTCAAGAGATGGCATCTCCCCAAGAATGACAGCGGTAGCCCTTTCCACCTCTCCAATTCTTTTTCAATTTTCTCTATGAGGGGTCTATAATTCAGTGCATATACCTGACCTGGGGATCTCCCAATTTGTATGCCCAAATACTTTAGTGAGGATTTCATTATCGGGACCAAGTTATCTCTTCCCTGACTTTCTTTCCCTTCCCTTAACATCAATATTTCACATTTGCCCTGTTTAATTTAAATGCAGAGAAAGCCCCGAATTTTTCGATTTCCCCTAATAGGCGTGGCAAATCTCTTTTTGGGTTATTCATGTATAGGATAATATCGTCAGCGAAAAGCGCAGACTTAACTATCATTGATCCTACTCTAATCCCCTCATGTGAATCTTGCGAGTTAAGGAACCTAGAGAGGGGTTCTATCGCTAGGTTGAATAACAATGGCGATAAAGGGCATCCCTGATGGGTTCCTTTATATAGTTTGAAAACGTCAGACAAAAATCCCGGTGTATATGCTTTGGGGTTTTTGTACAAGGTCATTAAATAGTCTCTGAATGGACCCACCATTCCCATTTTGTCCAGCACCATACCCAGCCACGGCCACCTCACATTGTCAAATGCTTTTTCTGCATCCAATGTGACCATTGCTGGGCCGGCACGTGGATCTAATTTCCTAGCTCTAATTGCGTCTAGGATCAGTAGAGTTTTTCTCATGTTCGTGACTGCCGATCGACCTTTGATAAAACCCGTCTGGTGATTTGTGATTATTTTTGGTAACAGCATCGCTAAGCGATCAGCAAGTATCTTAGATAATATCTTGATAACCTGGTTAATCAGTGATATTGGCCGGTATCCCGAGGGTGAATCTTTATCTTTATCCCCTTTTGGGAGCAGTTTGATATAAGCCGTATTCATGTCCTCTAACAAGCTTTCCCCTTTCAATATGTTAAACATTCGTGTCAGGGTGGGTGTTACCTGCGATCTAAGTTCTTTATAGAATTCCCCATTCATCCCATCCGGGCCGGGGGCTTTATGCGCTCCCAAGTGTCTTATTGAGGACTGTACCTCATCCTCTTTGATGTCCATATTTAGAAAGCATTTGTCTTCCTCTGTAAGTGGGGTCAATGTTATTTTCTCTAGCCATTCCCTCCCCCCCGTGAGGTTGTCAGATTCGTCTTTGTATAACTTTGCAAAGTATGTACCCAAGATCCCATTAATGTCTTTGGGATTAGTTACCATATCCCCTTTTTTCCCCTTTAAAGCTGTTATTAGGGTTTGCGCGCGTATGCCTCTCGCTAGATTAGCCAGGAGTTTGCCAGATTTATCACCATACCTGTTCAATTCCACTTCTCTTTGCCCCCATACTAATTGCTCCCTCCTTCCCTCCTCTCCACCCATTCCTCATATTTATTTTTGGCCTCTACCCATTTCTGTTTGTTAGAATCGTTTGGACAAGTTTTAAAAGCTGTGTACCTGGTCCTTACCTCATTACTCGCTAATACATATTGCTCCCTGATCTTCCTCTTCAGCTTTAACGTGTAGGCTATGATCCTTCCCCGTATTACCGCTTTCCCTGCTTCCCAAAATAATTTTGCGTTCTGTTTATGTTCGGTATTTAACAATGCATATTCTGTCCACCATTCCCTGAGTTGTTTTCCAAAGTCTCCATCTTTTAGTAAAAAGGAGGGGAAGCGCCATAAAAAATCCTGCCCCCTCTGAAATTTTTCTGACAGTTCTATCGCTACTGGACTGTGGTCTGATATGACCATATCTTCTATGGTCACCCGCCGTGTCCTTTGTATCATGTTGTCGGACCCCAATATCAAATCTATTCTAGACCATGAATTTTGAGCGTGTGAGTAATGGGTATATTCTCTCTCCTGCGGATGTAACACTCTCCAAATGTCTTTGATGTGTAGGTGTGAAGTCATATCTTCCAGATAATTCCTACCTGTTCCCTGTCGTTCCCCAGTATTACCCTTTCTATACGATGATCTCTTTCTATCTTCTCCCTCGCTCATAACCTGATTGAAGTCGCCTCCTAATTTCACATTGGGCTCTGCATCCCTCAGGATTCTGTTTTGTAACTCTGTAAAAAAATCTTTTTGAGATATATTAGGTGCATAAACATTGTATAAGCTGAATTTTTCTTCGCATACCTCGATGAGTAGATGTAAGAGTCTCCCTTCCTTATCCCCTTCTTTTTGTATTATTCTATGAGCAAGTGATTTGTTTATTAGGATCATTACTCCCCCCTTTCTAGTTGAGGTCCCCGAACTGAACACTGCGCCTACACACATCTTATGCATCCTAAATGCTTCGCTCTCCCCCAAATGTGTTTCCTGAAGCAGGGCTATATCCCTGCCTTCAGTCTTCTTAAATGTCTCAGAACCATGCTTCTCTTGTTAGGGGACCTTAGGCCTTTCATATTCCATGTTACTATCTTTGGCATATCTGAGCTCTGGGAGGGTTTCCTCCTCCGCTGTTTTTATATCTCAATTTATAATTTTCTCCATATGAGGACCTGAGCTCGCGACCCATTCTTGTCATTATCTCCCACCTTCTTTCAGTTTGGAACCACATATAACAACCCTCTTTTAAAGAAAATTCCCCACCCTTCCCCTCACATTTCTCCTCTATTTTCCTCCACTTATTTTCCCCATTTTCGACTTCCATTTTTTCTACCCCTCAAACGTCGACAACCCCTTCCCGCCTCCCCTACAGAGCCTTTTAACTGACCCGCCTATAAACAAGAATGACCAACCTCTCTGCAATATATCCTACATATGTGATCTTCTGTAACTATAACAAATTTCAGTTGTACCCTGTCTACCCTCCCAAACCTCTTGATCGCCTTTTTATTCTGATTTTTGGGATGCAGAATGAACCAAAACCAGCATTTCATTAATTTCTTTTGGGGGGGTGGGGAGGCGTTTACACCGTTCCGCGTGTGGTAAAATTGATACAGCGGTTTTATTCTTCGGGTCAGTACGATTACAGTGATACCTCATTTATATCCTTTTTTTAACCCCTTCATGACCCAGCCTATTTTGACCTTAATGACCTGGCCATTTTTGGCAATATTGACCAGTGTCCCTTTATGAGGTAATAACTCAGGAACGCTTCAACGGATTCTAGCGATTCTGAGATTATTTTTTCGTGACATATTTGGCTTCATGTTAGTGGTAAACTTAGGTCAATAATGTTTGCATTTATTTGTGTAAAAAAACGGAAATTTGGCGAAAATTTTGAAAATTTCGCAATTTTCACATTTTGAAGTTTTAATCTGTTGAACC
This sequence comes from Dendrobates tinctorius, assembly GCF_039654945.1. NCBI lineage: Eukaryota > Metazoa > Chordata > Amphibia > Anura > Dendrobatidae > Dendrobates > Dendrobates tinctorius. The sequence continues at coordinate 9,915,104 of NW_027361760.1, read as the reverse complement.
AGAGAGTTATGTGACACAAAATAGTTAATAAATAACATTTCCCACATATCTACGTTACATCAGCACAATTTTGGAAACAACATTTTTTTTTGTTGGGAAGTTATAAGGGTTAAAAGTTGACCAGCGATTTCTCATTTTTACAACAAAATTTACAAAACCATTTTTTTTAGGGACCAACTCACATTTGAAGTCACTTTGAGGGGTCTATATGGCAGAAAATACCCAAAAGTGACACCATTCTAAAAACTGCACCCCTCAAGCTACTCAAAACTACATTCAAGAAGATTATTAACCCTTCAGGTGCTTCACAGCAACTAAAGCAATGTGGAAGGAAAAAATGAACATTTTAATTTTTCCAATAAAAATTTTCTTTTAGCATCAATTTTTTCATTTTTCACATGGGCAACAGGACAAAATGGATACTAAAATTTGTTGGGCAATTTCTCCTGAGTACACAGATACCTCATATGTGGTCATAAACCACTGTTTGGGCGCACGGCAGGGCTCAGAAGGGAAGGAGCGCCATTTGACTTTTTGAATGGAAAATATGCTGGAATATTTAGCGGTTGCCATGTCGCGTTTGGAGAGTCCCTGTGCGCCTAAACATTGGAGCTCCCCCACAAGTGACCCCATTTTGGAAACTAGACCCTCCAAGGAACTTATTTAGATGCATAGTGAGCACTTTGAACCGCCAGGTGCTTCACAAATTGATCTGTAAAAAAAAAGGACTTTTTTTTCACAAAAATTTTCTTTTAGCCTCAGTTTTTTCATTTTCACATGGGCAATGGGATAAAATGGATCCTAAAATTTGTTGGGCAATTTCTCCTGAGTGCACAGATACCTCATATGTTGTCATAAACCACTGTTTGGGCACACGGCAGGGTCCCAAAGGGAAGGAGCACCATTTGACTTTTTGAATGGAAAATTAGCTCCAATCGTTAGTGGACACCATGTCGTGTTTGGAGAGCCCCTGTGTGCCTAAACATTGGAGCTCCCCCACAAGTGACCCCATTTTGGAAACTAGACCACCCAAGGAACTTATCTAGATGTGTGGTGAGGACTTTGAACCCCCAAGTGCTTCACAGAAGTTTATGACGCAGAGCAGTGAAAATAAAAAAATAATTTTTTTTCCTCAAAAATGATTTTTTAGCCCGCTATTTTTTATTTTCACAAGGCTAATAGGAGAAATTGGACCACAAAAGTTGTTGTGTAATTTGTCCTGAGTATACCGATGCCCCATATGTCAGGGGAAAGCACTGTTTGGGCGCATGGATAGCTCAGAAGGGAAGGAGCGCGATTTTGGAATGCAGACTGATGGGATGTTCTGCGGGCATCATGTTGCGTTTGCAGAGCCCCTGATGTGCCTAAACAGTAGAAACCCCCCACAAGTGACCCCATTTTGGAAACTAGACCCCCAAGGAGCTTATCTAGATGTGTAGTGAGCACTTTGAACCCCCAAGTGCTTCACAGAAGTTTATAAACGCAGAGCCATGAAAATAAAAAATCATTTTTTTTCCTCAAAAATTATTTTTTAGCCCGCTATTTTTTACTTTCACAAGGGTAACAGGATAAATTGGACCCCTAAAGTTGCTGTTCAGTTTGTCCTGAGTACGCTGGCACCCCATATGTGGGAACCACTGTTTGGGCGCACGGCAGGGCTTAGAAGGGAAGGAGCGCCATTTGCCTTTTTGAATGGAAAATTAGCTCCAATCGTTAGCGGACACCATGTCATGTTTGGAGAGGCTCTGTCTGCCTACACTTTGGAGCTCCCCCACATATCACCCCATTTTGGAAACTAGACCCCCTAAGGAAGTTATCTAGATGCATAGTGAGAACTTTGGTGCTTTACAGAAGTGTATAACGCAGAGCTGTGAAAATAAAAATTTTTTTTTTCCTCAAAAAATGATTTTTTATTTTCACAATAGTAACAGGAGAAATTTGACCCCAAAAGTTGTTGTCCAGTTTGTCCTGAGTACGCTGATACCCAATATGTGGGGAGGGACCACTGTTTGGGCACACATCGGGGCTCGGAAGGGAAGTAGTGACGTTTTGAAATACCGACTTGATGGAATGGTCTGCGGGCGTCATGATGTGGCTAAACAGTGGAAACCCCCCACAAGTGATCCCATTTTGGAAACTAGACCACCCAAGGAACTTATCTAGATGTGTGGTGAGCACTTTGAACCCCCAAGTGCTTCACAGAAGTTCATAACGCAGAACCGTGAAAATAAGAAATCTATTTTTTTCCTCAAAAAATGAGTTTTTAGCCCGCAATTTTTTATTTTCATGAGGTTAACAGGATAAATTCGACCCCAAAAGTTGTTGTCCAGTTTGTCCTGAGTACGCTGGTACCCCATATGTGGGGGGGACCACTGTTTGGGCACACATCGGGGCTCGGAAGGGAAGTAGTGACGTTTTGAAATACCGACCTGATGGAATGGTCTGCGGGCGTGATGTTACGTTTGCAGAGCCCCTGATGTGCCTAAACAGTGGAAACCCCCCACAAGTGACCCCATTTTGGAAACTAGACCCCCCAGGGAACTTATCTAGATGTTTGATGAGCACTTTGAACCCCCAAGTGCTTCACCGAAGTTTATAACTCAGAGCCGTGAAAACAAAAAAAATCATTTTTTTTCACAAAAATCATTTTTTTAGCCCCAAATTTTTTATTTTCCCAAGGGTAACAGGAGAAATTAGACTCCCAAAGTTGTTGTGCAATTTTTCCTGCGTACGCTGATACCCCATATGTGGGGGTAAACCACTGTTTGGGCACACGTCGGGGCTCGGAATGGAGAGAGTGCTGTTTGACATTTTGAATGCAAAATTGGCTGGAATAAATCGTGGCGCCATGTCGCGTTCGGAGACCCCGTGATGTGCCTAAACAGTGGAAACCCCTCAATTCTAACTCCAACTCTAACCCCAACACACCCCTAACCCTAACCCAACCCTAATAATAACCCTAACCACAACCCCAACGCCAACACACCCCTAACCCTAATCCCAACCCTAACCCTAACTACAAGCCTAACCCTAATCCCAACCCACCCCTAACCCTAATTCCAGCCCTAACCCTAATTCCAGCCCTAACCCTGATTCCAGCCCTAACCCTGATTCCAGCCCTCACCCTGATTCCAGCCCTCACCCTGATTCCAGCCCTAACCCTGATTCCAGCCCTCACCCTGATTCCAGCCCTCACCCTGATTCCAGCCCTCACCCTGATTCCAGCCCTCACCCTAATTCCAGCCCTCACCCTAATTCCAGCCCTCACCCTAATTCCAGCCCTCACCCTAATTCCAGCCCTCACCCTATCTGTAACCCTAATTCCAACCCTAACCCTAATTCCAACCCTAACCCTAGTTCGAACCCTAAATGGGAAAAAAAAAAAAAATTTTTATTTTATTATTTGCGCCTGGCTATGGGGGTGATAAAAGGGGGGTGTATTTACTTTTTTTTTCATTTTGATCACTGTGAGAGTGTATCACACTGATCAAAATGAAAAATGAATGGGCAACCGGCAAATTCATGGGCGCCGCCATCTTGGACAATGGCAGGCGCACTGCGCATGCGCCCGCCATTTTGCAAGATGGCGGCGCCCATGATCCGGACGCCGGGAGCCACGGCGGGACACCGGGAGCACGATCGGAGGTCCCGGGGGGATTGGAAGGTGGGAGGGGAGCGATAGGAAGGGGAGGGGGAGCAGATGATGACGGCGGCGACTGATCGCCGCCGTCCATCGGTGGCGGGGGCTGATCGGCCCCGCCAGTCGGTGTGTGGGGGGGTCGGGTGTCGGTGTCCAGCCATGTCCGATGCTATTGCAGCATCGGCCATGGCTGGATTGTAATATTTCACCAAATTTCATTGGTGAAATATTACAAATCGCTCTGATTGGCTGTTTCACTTTTAACAGCCAATCAGAGCGATCGTAGGCACGTGGGGGCTAAGCCACGCCCCCAGGGATTAACTGTAGCGTGTCCTTTGTGTGCGGGTCGGGTGACCTTTCAGTGACCCCGGTCACCCGACCCGCAGGGGGGCTATTTATAGCATGACGCCTACATAGGCGTCATAGGTCGTTTGGGCACGACTTTTCATGACGCCTACGTAGGCGTCATGGGTCGTGAAGGGGTTAATGTTTTGGTGTTTTTATACAATAAAAACAATTTTATATAAAATTATTTTTGCATCGCTTTATTCTGCGACCTATAACTTTTTTATTTTTTCGCTGATGGTGCTGTATGGCTGCTCGTTTATTGCGGGACAAGATGACGTTTTCAGCGGTACCATGTTTATTTACATACGTCTTTTTGATCGCACGTTATTGCACTTTTTGATTGGCGGTATGATAAAGCATTGTTCTTTGCTTTATTTTTTTGTTTTGTTTGAAGGGGTTCACTAAAGGGGTTAACTAGTGGGACAGTTTTTATAGGGCGGATCGTTACGGACGCGGCAATACTAAATATGTGCATTTTTCTTTTTTTTTTTTTTACAAAAAAAATAATTTTAGGGGGATTTTTTTTATAAATTATTTTTACACTTTTTTTTTTTTACTTAATTATATTGTCCCAGTGTGGAAAATCACTATAAGGTGTCAGATCGCTGATCTGACAGTTTGGACAGCACTCTGTCAGATTAGCGATCTGACAGGCGCTGCTGCAGGCTTCCTCAGTGCCTGCTTTCAGAAAGCCGCCTCTCTGCAGGCGCCCGAAGGCCCCCGCGGCCATCATATTGGATCCGGGGGCCTGTAGAGAGGAGACCATCGGAGCGACGCAGTACATTGTGTCGCTCCGGGGGTCGCAGGGAATCACGCAGGGAGCCCCCTCCCTGCGCGCTTCTCTCCTGTTCCCCCGGTACACTGCGCTCATGTTTGATTGCAGTGTGCCAGGGGTTAATGTGACATATTGCCGGGTGTCAGCTGTGATAATCAGCTGACACCCGGCCGCTGATCGCACATGATGTACTATTCCATCCATGGGACTTAGGTTCCAGGTCACATGGACGGAATAGTACGTCCAATGTAAGGAAGGGGTTGATAAAGTTTTTGGCAAGCAAAGCCGTGTTATAAGATCTCAAGTTCTTATGACAGCGGGCAGATTGGTTAGTATGGCCTACTCTGTGTATCTCCGTATTGGCTTTACGATGCTGCTGAAGCTCACCTTCCATCATATTCTGTCGTGTAGACCTGTGCCTTTTGTGTCAGGTTTGCACAACTGTTGACATTTTTTGGGGGTGAGATTTTGACAGCCAGTTTTTTTTTTTTTTTAACACCAACTGAAGGTGCTGTTCTGTAACCTTGCTTCTACTAACCCTAAAGCTTCAGCCATTTTTTGTTTTTTTTGCTTGAGCTTCTTCCTTAGAGGGTACTTGATGGTCTTGGGACTGCATTGTTATGGAACAAATAAGGTTGTGAAGTTTATATGCCAGGTTTTTAATTTTATTGCATCATTAGCTAATAAAGAAATATATATTGTTCAATAAATTCTCTAATTCTCTGTAAACCATTTTTTTCTTAAAAAAAAAAAAAAAAATTGTTTCTTTCCGTTGGTTTGTTGGCGCAGGAGTTTGTGGGTGGGGTCTTATGTATGTCTTCCTCCCTTGGCTGCTTTCCTCTTTTATTTTATTTTTTTTGCACCACACCATTACTTTCTAGTTCGGTTGTTGTCTATGGATTCATCGCCTGGCTTTTTCCTTCATCTTTAATTGTATTTTTCTTTTTTTTAATTACTCATCAAGTAATCTCCCTTTTTCCAGCAACTTTATGGGCAGCGTTTGCCTAGTGCTCTGCTCTGTATAAAAATTAAAATTGTGCTGGCGTGTGGGCATATGCAGTGCTATGTTAATATTGTAGTATAATATTTCAATAAAATGGTGCCGGAGTTGGTTCGTTCGCTCTCCGGCACCATTTTTTTTTTAAGACACTGTGTCTTCTATAAAAAGGTGCGGCATGCGCACATGCTGACTCGAGCGCCCCACTGCGCAGGTGCTGTCAATCCCGGCTTCAGACTGAAGGATGCATTTAGTATTGTATAAGATTTTTTGGGGGCCTAAAATTCAGAGGAAATTTGTCATCTTTAACTTTAGGTCTTCTAGAGATCATTTCATCTTCAACTTGCTTAACTGTCCACAATACCTTTCACATGTACTGTATACATGGGGACAAAAAAGGAACATTTAAATTGGCTTTACGTTCTGCTGCTCTCATCCAGTTGGGTTGAAAAGTCTGAGCCAATCTAGGCCTTGTTCATTTTGAGAAGTCAGCCTATCAGCATTTTCAGTTGACAGACGGATGTGTCTATCAGTTACTATGCCCCCAGTGGCATTAGAAAGCTGCTCTGATAAAAAACTAACCTATGGGCAGGCAAACACTTCCAAGGCTTAGGCTACTTTCACATTTCCGGACTTTAAATCCGGCGGGCTGCGGCGAAAAGTTGTCAAACCTGATCCGGTAGGAGCCGCAGCCCGCCGGATCATCTGTTTTTGCCGGATACGGTGCAGGAGAGGGAGCGGGAAAGAGAGTCTTCGCGCATGCGCTCTGCAAAAAAGCGGTCCGGCGCTGTCAAAAAACGTTGCATGGAACGTTTTTTTGCAGACGCCGGACAGGCATTTTTTGCCGTTTCCGGCTAAAGCCGGACACGCCGCATGGCCATCAGGCGCAATGCGGCGATAATGTAAGTCTATGGGGAAAAAAGCCGGATCCGGTGGCAGCAGGTGCCGGATCCGGTTTTTCCATTTTTCGCCGCATCGCGCCTGATGCTTCAAAACGGAAATGTGAAAGTAGCCTTAGAGGGACATTTTATGCCACATGTCCAGCTTGGATACCCAATAGTTGCATGTCACAAAGAAATCACGGAGAACGCTTGGACGGTCGGCTAGTTACTCTACACCATTTCAAAAAAAAACTTTCCCTCCTTGTCAGACTTCACCGTGCATCATGGTCTGGGCACTAAGAGGGACCAAAACTGACCCTGACCTTTGATAGCGTTCCCCTGCCTATGTTGGACCTCGTCTGTATCTCCCTTGTCTCTCCTACTTGGTCGCTCAAAGATCTCTGACCTCCTCTGCCAGCATTGTCAGATGCGAATGTTTGTACTTATTTTTCGACTAGGGCCTTCTGATATTGCACTATTGTACTAGCCCTCGCCGCCGCCGGAAGGTGAGACTGAAAGTTCTCATTGCAACATGGGTCGACAAGGGTGAACAAGCAGTAATTAGTGTTCACCAAAATGCATATATCGAAAGAGTCACAGGAAAGGCAACAGGACATAGTCAGACATTTGTGCCAGACTCCAAACAGGCAAGACTTCCCTGTCCCCACCAGGAGGACCACTCTCAATCTTCTCCTCTTCTGGTGTGGGTAGTACCCTCAGTAGTGGAGATAACCATCTCCTGTTCCTCCTCAGATTTCTCATCACCCAATCCGCACTAAGAAAATGACTTGAGGCTGGTCTGGGTAGTATCACCCTGTGTACTTTCTTCCTCCATCTCCACCTGGTCCACATGCAAAGCTTCCTCTTTAATTGTGATCAACAAATGTTTGAGTAGACACAGAAGTGGGATGGTTGCACTGATTATGGAGTCATCGCCGCTCACATCTTCTTTGTTTCTTTAAAGTTTGGGAGAAACTCACAGATGGCAGACGTCCATGCACACTCGTCAGTTGTGCGGAGGCCACTGAAATACTGACTAGCATGTTGTAGCTGGTATTTAACTACTTCCCTCTGCTGCTCACGTCGCATATCAGTCAGTGAGCTGGCACTTGCAAGCCTTCTGCAGCACTGCCAGACTGGCCGCAGCTGTAGCTGACTTGCGCAAATGGTTGCACACCCGGTGTACTTTCATCTACCTACAAGTAGCTCAGGCAAATCTGGACAGGTTTTTAGAAACCACTAAGTTGCGCACGTTGGCCATGTGCGAGCTTTCCAAGCTTCAGAGCCACCAACAGGTTACAGCCATGACAACACATTACAATGCCTGGTTTTAAGTTCAGCGGCGACAACTTCAAATCTGTCATACCTTTCAGGAACTCTGCTATGGTGTGCTGTTTCTCACCTAAACAAATTACTCTATTTTTCGGTTTATAAGACGCACCCCAAATTTTGAGGAGAAAAATAGGAAAAAAAACTTTTTTTTTTTTTCAATAAAATGGTGGTGCTTCTCATAATCCATTTGTCTTATTGCTTACCGGGAGGTGGTGGCAGCAGTGAAAGGGGGGTCCCATAGTCTCTGCTTGAGGATACAAGAGTGTAGCGTTACTGCAGGCCACAGGCTGGCATGAGGGGGTGTTCGGATGTGCGGCACTCCGCTGCGGGTGTCCGGTGCTGTGGGTGGTGTCTGGTGCTGCTCCCGAGATCTTGGTGCTGAGGCCTCCATCTGCCTATGTGCCGCCCCTGGCAGCCATTTTCTTGGAGTCCACCGCATAGGAAACCATGGAACTACGGGGCTCTGGCCTTTCACAAAATGTCGGCAGAGCCCCCGCAGCATCGGGCGGACACCATCTGCAGCGGCGCACCGCACATCCGAACACCCCCTTATCCCAGTCTGCAACCTGAAAGCAACACTCCACTCTTTCCTCCAGCCACGACCCTGGGACCCTGTGCGATCACAGCGCTAAGGTATATCCACATTATAAGACGCACCCCCATTTTCACCCCAAATTTTGGGGAAAAAAGTATGTCTTATAATCTGAAAAATATGGTAGTTTCAGCAGTGCTTGTTGCCCCTTTACTGAGGCAGTGCTTCCATCTTGCGGCTGATATGTGTGACAATTAGAGAAGAGGAGATAGAGAAGAGGATAGAGGAAACCCTGATGGAACTAGGGCCCACAATCCTCGGCGTCAGTAGCACAGGTGCCGTCCCTGGGTTCGACCCGCTTCTGGCCTCCACTATGCTCACCCAGTGTATGTCAAGGAAATGTAGCATCCCTGGTTACAAGCATTTGTCCTAGTGTCGGTCCTTAAGTGGACCTTCCCAGTAAATGTATTAGTTAGGGCACGGGTGATGTTATGGGACATGTGCTGATGTAAGGTGGGGACACGGCATACAGGGAAGAATGGTAGAGGCTGGGGAGCAAGTACCCAGGGATGGCTAATTTCATGAGGTTGCGGGATGTGTCAGTGTCAAGCCTAAAAGACAACATTTCCTGGGCAATCAGTATAGAGATGTGGTCATCTAGTGTTTGGGCCTGTGGGTGGCTGTGTATTTTCGCTAGTGCTTCAAGGCCTGCGGTAGGAACAGCTGAAGGCTGTACTGGGACCAGGAAGTGGTCCTAGTTGCTGATGGTGTTCATGAACGTGCATTGATGGTGTAGGGAAGGAAGCATCCTTGCCTGTGTGTCATGAACAGACAAGCACAAGGATGCAATAGTGTCACCCGCAGGCATGGATTGTGGACCCAGGCATTCGACCTATCTAGTCGGGTGCTTTGTTGGTGGTAGCCTGGTATTGGTTAGGCCCCTGCTGATCTTTGTATGGCACAGGTTGCAAATGACGTTTATTGTACAAACTTTAAAAAAGCACCAGACTGGGGAACACCCAAGACCTGGCCTGGGAGCTTGCCATGTGTGTGTGCCCTGAGGAACAGTTGCCTTCCTTCTACCTCTAGACACCCTACTTCCTCTTCCTTCCTGTTGCGGTGCTGTTGATCCATCCCTCTCTGCGCAGCTGGCTTCACTTTTCATGGCATTTTCCCAGGTTTGATCAGTGACTTCGTTGTCCACGACCTCATGTTCCACACTCTGGTCCTCCTGACTTGTTGACTTAACAAAATCACTTATTGGCAACTGTGTCTCATTATCTATCTCTTGAGACACTAATTGCCGTTCCCCACCGTCGTCTTCTAATGTCTGTGGGTGCTCAAATGCTTAACTACTACATGAGTGCCTCATGTTCCTTTAGAAACATGCAGAGCAAGAGGCCAAAATCAATAAATGTAAAGAGCTCCTCGAACTGTACGAGTGTGGAATCACTTGTTTCCTGGGACTCACCACATAAGGGGAGGAAGGGACATCAGGGTGTGCATTATGTGGTCCTTACTCTTGGTTAGTGAGACTGGATGGTGCTAAATATACTGGAAGCATTATCTGCCGTCCAACCAACCACTTGTTTGCGCTGTTCTGGCTTCAAGAGTGTTGTCCTGCAAAGTGGAACAGGAAGCTAGATCTCATGGATATGTGTTTTTTTTTGTGCTACCGCAAGCAGGCCCAGTTTCACCAGGCTCGCATCAGCAGCACTTCCTCGTCCCTTGCTGCACGCCTTGCGCATTTTAAGTTGGGCATGCCTGCAAACTTTACAGTGTTAATAGGGGCATTTTTTTTTTTTATTATTTCTTTGTCAAGGACTTTTGTTTTTTATCAGTGCATCTGCTGTGGTATAGTAGAGCTGCACTAATAATATTTAACCCCTTAATGTCCAATGACGGACACAGTCCGTCATCGGACATCTCCCCTGCTTTGATGAGGGCTTCGGCGCTGAGCCCGCATCAAAGCCGGGACATGTCAGCTGTTATGAACAGCTGACATGTGCCCGCAATAGGCGCGAGCGGAATCGCCGTCCGCCCGCGCCTATTAACTAGTTAAATGCCGCTGTCAAAGCTGACAGCGGGCATTTAAATAGCATTTCCGGCCGCCGGGCCGGAAATGACGTCATCGCCGACCCCCGTCACGTGATCGGGGGTCGGCGTCACCTTGCCTGGACAACCAGAGGTCTCTGAGACCTCTATGGTTGTTCCAGGCATAAGGCTTTAAGCGCCACCCGGTGGTCGGCGCTGAAAGCACAGCAGTAAATCTGCTACATATGGGCGATCTGCTCATCGCCCATATGTAGCAGAGCCGATCGGGTTGCGCAAGCTTCTAGCCTCCTATGGAGGCTATTGAAGCATGCCAAAAGTTAAAAAAAAAAATGTTTAAAAATAAAAAAAAATTTGAAAAATATAAAAGTTCAAATCACCCCCCTTTTGCCCCAATCAAAATAAAACAGTAAAAAAAAAATCCCACATACACATATTAGGTATCGCCGTGTTCAGAATCACCCGATCTATCAATAAAAAAAAGCATTAACCCGATCGCTAAACGGCGTAGTGAGAAAAAAATTCAAAACGCCAGAATTACGTTTTTTTGGTCACCAAGACATTGCATTAAAATGCAATAACGGGCGATCAAAAGAACGTATCTGCACAAAAGTGGTATCATTAAAAACGTCAGTCCGGCACGGAAAAAATAAGCCCTCACCCGACCCCAGATCATGAAAAGTAAAGATGCTACGGGTCTCGGAAAATTGCGCAATTTTTTATTTTTTTTTTTTATTTTTTTTTTTTAGCAAACTTTGGAATTTTTTTTCACCACTTAGATAAAAGAGGACATAGACATGTTTGGTGTCTATGAACTCGTAATGACCTGGAGAATCATAATGGCAGGTCAGATTTAGCATCTAGTGAACCTAACAAAAAAGCCAAGCAAAAAACAAGTGTGGGAATGCACTTTTTTGGCAATTTCACCGCACTTGGAATTTTTTTCCCGTTTTCGAGTATACGACATGCTAAAACCAATGGTGTCATTTAAAAGTACAACTCGTCCTGCAAAAAATAAGCCCTCACATGGCCATATAAACGGAAAAATAAAAAAGTTATGGCTCTGGAAAGAAGGGGAGGGAAAAATGAAAATGCAAAACCAAAAATACCCCTGGTTGTTAAGGGGTTAAACTGTCTAAATTTCTCTAATCCTAAACTTTCCCTCCACTTAATGCAGGTAGCAACAGTTTTACAACATAAATTTAAATATTTAGCCCTGGTAAAGACTGTTGTTTTAATGCTGCTTGAGCCGTATGCAAGTACTCCCATAGCATTATTATTAAAGGGATCCTGTCAGCAGGATTGTGCACAGTAACCTACAGACATTGTCTGGTCGGTTCCGTTATACTGATTAACCCCTTCACTACCAAGGGTGGTTTGCACGATAACTCCCGGGCCAATTTTTACAATTCTGACCACTGTACCTTTATGAGGTCATAACTCTGGAACGCTTCCATGGATCCCGGTGATTGACATTGTTTTCTCGTGACATATTGTACTTCATGTTAGTGGTAAAATTGCATTCAAATAACTTGCGTTTATTTGTGAAAAAAACGGAAATTTGGCGAAAATTTTGAAAATTTCGCAATTTTCCAACTTTGAATTTTTATGCCCTTAAATCACAGCGATACGGCACACAAAAAACTTAATACATAACATTTCCCACATGTTTACTTTACATCAGCACAATTTTGGAACCAAAATTTTTTTTGTTAGGAAGTTATAAGGGTTAAAAATTGACCAGCGATTTCTCATTTTTGCAACACCATTTTATTTTTAGGGACCACTTCACATTTGAAGCCACTTTGAGGGGTCTATATGATAGAAAATACCCAAAAGTGACACCATTCTAAAAACTGCACCCCTTAAGATGCTTAAAACCACATTCAAGAAGTTTATTAACCCTTTAGGTGCGTCACAGGAATTTTTTGAATATTAAAAAAAAAAAATGAACATTTAACTTTTTTTCACAAAAAAAATACTTCAGGTTCAATTTTCTTTATTTTACCAAGGGTAACAGGAGAAATTGGACTGCAAAAGTTATTGTGCAATTTGTCCTGAGTACGCTGATACCTGGTATGTGGGGGGGAACCACTGTTTCGGCGCATGGCAGACCTCAGTAGGGAAGGAGCGCCGTTTGACTTTTTCAATGCAAAATTGGCTGGAATTCAGATCGGACGCCATGTCGCGTTTGGAGAGCCCCTGATGTACCTAAACAGTGGAAACCCCCCAAGTGACCCCATTTTGGAAACTAGACCCCCCAAGGAACTTATCTAGATATGTGGTGAGAACTTTGAACCCACAAGGGCTTCACAGAAGTTTATAACGTACAGCAGTACAATTAAAAAATCATATTTTTTCCACAAAAATGATCTTTTCACCCCCAATTTTTATTTTTCCAAGGGTAACAGGACTCTAAAAGTTATTGTGCAATTTGTCCTGAGTACGCTGATACCCCATATGTGGGTGTAAATGACTATTTCGGCGCATAGCAGAGCTCGGAAGGGAAGCAGCGCCATTTGACGTTTTTGGCTTGATTTGAGATCGGACACCATGTCGCGATTGTAAAACCCCTGATGTACCAAAACAGTGGAAACCCCCCACAAATGACACCATTTTGGAATCTAGACCCCCCAAGGAACTTATCTAGATGTGTGGTGAGAACTTTGAACCCCCAAGGGCTTCACAGAAGTTTATAACGTACAGCAGTACAATTAAAAAATCGTATTTTTTCCACAAAAATGATCTTTTCACCCTCAATTCTTATTTTTCCAAAAGTAACAGGACCCTAAAAGATATTGTGCAATTTATCCTGAGTACGCTGATACCCCACATGTGGGTGTAAACCACTATTTGGGCGCATGGCAGAGCTCGGAAGGGAAGCAGCGCCATTTGACGTTTTTGGCTGGAATTGAGATCGGACACCATGTCGCGTTAGGAAAGCCCCTGATGTACCAAAACAGTAGAAACCCCCCACAAATGACACCATTTTGGAAACTAGACCCCCCAAGGAACTTATCTAGATGTGTGGTGAGCACTTTGAACCCCCCAGTGCTTCACTGAAGTTTATAACGTCCGGGCGTGAAAATAAAAAAATCGTATTTTTTCCACAAACATAATCTTTTAGTCCCCATTTTTTTATTTTCCCAAGGGTAACAGGAGAAATTGGACCCCAAAAGTTGTTGTCCAATTTGTCCTGAGTACGCTGACACCCCATATGTTGGAGAAAACTACTGTATGGGGACACGTCGGGGCTCGGAAGGGAAGTAGTGACGTTTTGGAATGCAGACTTTGATGGAATGGTCTGTGGGTGTCATGTTGCCTTTGGAGAGCCCCTAATGTACCTAAACAGTGGCAGCCCCCCACAAATGATCCCATTTTGGAAACTAGACCCCCTGAGGAACTTATCTAGATGTGTGGTGAGCACTTTGAACCCCCAAGGGCTTCACAGAAGTTTAGAATGCCCAGGCATGAAAATAAAAAAATCGTATTTTTTCCACAAACATGATCAATTAGTCCCCAATTTTTTTATTTTCCCAAGGGTAACAGGAGAAATTGGACCCCAAAAGTTGTTGTCCAATTTGTCCTGAGTACGCTGATACCTCATATGTGGGAGAAAACTACTGTATGGGCACACATCAGGGCTCGGAAGGGAAGTAGTGACGTTTTGGAATGCAGACTTTGATGGCATGGTCTGCGGGTGTCATGTTGCTTTTGGAGAGCCCCTGATGTACCTAAACAGTGGAAACCCCCCACAAATGACCCCATTTTGGAAACTAGACCCCCTAATGAACTTATCTAGATGTGTGGTGAGCACTTTGAACCCCCCAGTGCTTCACAGAAGTTTATAACGACCGGGCGTGAAAATAAAAAATCGTATTTTTTCAACAAACATCATCTTTTAGTCCCCATTTTTTTATTTTCCCAAGGGTAACAGGAGAAATTGGACCCCAAAAGTTGTTGTCCAATTTGTCCTGAGTACGCTGATACCCCATATGTGGGAGAAAACTACTGTATGGGCACACGTCGGGGCTCGGAAGGGAAGTAGTGACGTTTTGGAATGCAGACTTTGATGGATTGGTCTGCGGGTGTCATGTGCGTTTGGAGAGCCCCTGATGTACCTAAACTATTGAAACTCCCCACAAGTGACCCCATTTTGGAAACTAGACCCCCCCACGGAGCTTATCTAGATGTGTGGAGAGCACTTTGAACCCCCAAGTGCTTCACAGAAGTTTATAACGCCTGGGCGTGAAAATAAAAAAAACATTTTTTTCCGCAAAATTATATTCTTGCCCCCAATTTTTTATTTTCCTAAGGGTAACAGGAGAAATTGGACCCCAAAAGTTGTTTAGTAATTTGTCCTGAGTAGGCTGATACCCTACATGTGGGGGTAAAACACTGTTTGGGTGCATGGCAGAGCTTGGAAGGGAAGGAGCACCATTTGACTTTTTCAAAGCAGAATTGGCTGGAATTGAGATCAGACGCCATGTTGCCTTTGGAGAGCACCTGATGTGCCCAAACAGTGGAAACCCCCCAATTATAACTCCAACCCTAACCTCAACACACCCCTAACCCTAATCTGAGCCCTAACCCTAGCCCTAACCCTAGCCCTAACCCTAGCCCTAACCCTAGCCCTAACCCTAGCCCTAACCCTAGCCCTAACCCTAACCCTACCCTAACCCTAACCCTAGCGGTAAAATGTAAATAAATACATTTTCTTTTAGTTTTATTATTTTTCCCTAACTAAGGGGGTGATAACGGGGGGTTTGATTTACGATTTATGGCGGTTTTTATGTTTGGCGGCTGTCGCACGCTAAAAGACGCTTTTTATTGTAAAAATAGTTTTTGCATCGCCACATATTGTGAGCTATAATTTTTCCGTATTTTGACCCACCAAGTCATGTGAGGTCTTATTTTTTGCGGGACGAGTTGACGTTTTTATTGGTACCATTTTCGGGCACGTGACATTTTTTGATCGCTTTTTATTTCGATTTTTGGGACGCAGAATGAACAAAAACCAGCGTTTCATGAATTTCTTTTGGGGGGTGCGTTTACACCGTTCCGCGTGCGGTAAAATTGATAAAGCGTTTTTATTCTTCGGGTCAGTACGGTTACAGCGATACCTCATTTAGGTCGTTTTTTTATGTTTTGTCGGTTTTTTTGCAATGAAAACAATTTTATATAAAAAATAATTATTTTGTATCGCTTTATTCTGTGAGCTATAACTTTTTTATTTTTTTGCGGATGATGCTGTATGGTGGCTCGTTTTTTGCGGGACAAGATGACGTTTTCAGCGGTACCATGGATATTTATATGCGTCTTTTTGATCGCGCGTTATTGCACTTTTTGTTCGGTGGTATGATAAAAAATCATTATTTTTTGCTTCGTTTTTTATTTTTATTTTTTAAGGGGTTCGCTAAAGGGGTTAACTAATGGGACAGTTTTATAGGGCAGGTCATTACGGACGCGGCGATATCAAATGTGTACTTTTATTGTTTTTGTTTTTTTGCTATTTTGAAAAAATGGATTTATTGGGGAATATTTTTTTTTTTTTTTTTTTACTAATTTATTTAGCGATTTTTTTTTTTTAATTATTTTTAACACTTTTTTTTTTTACTTTATTACCTTGTCCCAGGTGGGACATCACTGTCCTGTGACAGATCGCTGATCTGTCACATCACAGATCACTGTGACAGATCAGCGATCTGTCACAGGCACTGCTGCAGACTTCCTCATGCCTGCGCTTTGCAGGCAGTGAGGAAGTCAGCTCCCTGCAGGCCCCCGTCGCCATCTTGGATCCGGGGGCCTGTAGGGAAAGAGCCCCCCGCAGCAGCGCTGCACATTGCGCTGCCGTGGGGGGCTCAGGGAAGCACGGAGGGAGCCCCCTCCCTGCCGATGCTTCCCTTTAACCCCCGGTACACCGCGATCGCGTTTGATCGCGGTGTGCAAAGGGCTAACGTGTCGGGGGCGGTCCGTGACCGCCCCTGACACATTGTGCCGGTTGTCAGCTATGATAATTAGCTGACACCCGGCCGCGATCAGCGGCGCTCACCACGTGGGCGCCGCTGATCGCTGGGACGTAATATTCCGTCCATGGTAGTTAGGTCCAGGGTCACATGGACGGAATATTACGTCCTTTGTAGGTAAGGGGTTAAAATGATACCTTGGTTGATGAAATTCGTCTAGTGGTGGTTGTTTAATCTTTATTTTCAGCTTTGAATTACTGATATGCTCGTGCTTTGGGGCGGACCAATTGCCGCTACTGCGCAGGTGCGGCGTGCGCCATGTTCAAACTTTTTTTTTTTTTTTTACTAAGAGGATAACCTCTACCACATTTATTATTAACACAGTACACATGGGAATATGCTGCAGTGCAAGGCTGCAAATATAGGCTGCAAACCAAGGCTGGCACCTGCCTGCAGAAGGTTTTCTTTTTAGTATGTACATTACTAACTAACATTACAACATTACATTATTATTAACAGGCAGGGCCGTATTTAGACTTTATGCTGCTCTAGGCACTTTTCGTGCTGCCTCCCCCATTGGTGAGTATGACTAATGCAGACACTGTCATCAGTGACTTAGGCTTCTTGCACATCAGCGATTTTTTCCATTCGCGGCAGATCCAGCAGTTTTTCTGCATCTGCCACGTAGCGGATCACTTATGGCAACACGGTATTCGGCCTCATTCATTTCCTATGCGACTTGCGGACATGTGCGACACTTGCAGTTTTGCAGCGATCCCAGAAATCCAGTACTTGCAGCAACGGAAAAAAAACATTGCTAGTGCCGCACATGTTCGCAAGTCCCATAGGGAATGAATGAGGCTGAATCTATGTGTATGCCCATATAGCTCTTTCAAAGACAATTCCAGTAATATTTTTACATGTTCAGTTAATTCAAGCTGTGTGCTCGCCAATGCTGCAAGCA
Source organism: Dendrobates tinctorius (assembly GCF_039654945.1). Taxonomy (NCBI): domain Eukaryota; kingdom Metazoa; phylum Chordata; class Amphibia; order Anura; family Dendrobatidae; genus Dendrobates; species Dendrobates tinctorius. The sequence goes on along the minus strand of NW_027361760.1, from coordinate 9,897,617 downwards.
GAGTCAGCATCAGAGAATTGCTTGCAAGCTCTATAGCAAAGCTCTTGTAGGTGCTGCGCTTTTTGCATAGAAGACGGTCCACTTCTGGTAGACTGTAGAGGTGGCTGGGAATCCAGGCAGCTAGCAGTAATTCCATAATATTAAAAATCCCTCCACTCTTGAGAATGGAAAGGATTTTAAACAGGAGGTGAATTGTTTTGTTTTTACATGTGCTTGGCAATTTTGCCCATTTAAAAACTGGAGACAACTTTTTTTTAAGGTTTGAAAAAGACAACAGTCTATCAGGTTCAACCTATAATTTCAGAGAAAGGCAAAACCCCATGAAGCATATGCTAATTGCTCCATGTTTGGATGCACTCAGATGACCATATAAATTGGACTGAGGTCTAAGAGGTAAGGTTTCTCCTTGCGTAGAGTGACATGCCAGCTCTGGACCTCAGTCCAGAGCGTCTCACCTAGCCAAATCAGATCTCATACTTTGCACTGACGAGAGCCAATAGCTCGAAACACCGTGTCTGCAAATTGAGATTCTGATTTGGCTTTTATCCTAAGTCATATTACAAGACTCGTTAAAGGGTTGATTGTGACTTGTAGGATCGCTACTACCAATAGGTGGCGCTGTAGAGTAAAAGTCCTCTTTCTTTCTGAAGAGGCAATTTGCATATAAATTGGAGCGAGATCACAATGTAGCACATGGACTGGCTGAGTGGCCGCTCGTCAGCAGTAGCCACTACTATTTCATCAGAGTAGATGTCCACTCTGATAGAGATGCTGACGAGCGACCACTCATTACCTGAGGTCGACACATGACACAAGTCACCCTCCGGGAACAGCATTGCTGACATCGTGTGAAACGCACCGCTGCAGGTGAGTATGGATAGTTTTTATGTTATATAGGCTCCTGAATAAATTCATCTGGGGTTGTCCAGTGGTCGAGAACCCCTTTTGAAAAGCTCAGTGTTAGGCCTTGCTCACAGGAGCGTATAACACGGCCGAGTGCTATGTGAAGATTTATCAGGTAGCACTTGGCCCAATGTTATTCTATGGGGCAGCTCAGATCTGCAAGTGGCTGTGAGACTCGGTTCACAAAACACCCATACTATGGGTGCACGTGAAATATTCGACTGCACTCGGAGGTCATCCAAGTGCAGTGTGATTACCGCGGACACAGGCAATGGAGAAATTACTTTCTCCGTCTCCTCTGCACCTGTGCTGTGATTCTCTCATGCGAGACCACCGGAGCACAGAGCACTGACACTCGGATCAGACTCTGACAGAGTTTGATCCAAGAATATTTGTATAATTGGCCCGATTCTGTCACATGAAGAATCAATGGCAATGGGACCCCATGCTCAACATGGCTTCTGAGAGAGTTTCCCAGCATTGGTCCATCCCACACTGTCTTCTCAGACAGGAGATATGCAGGACTGCCCACTTGTCACGATAGTGAGGATTAGTTTTATATTTGCTATGGTTCCCCCATATTATTGGATAATGTTTGGCTATGGCCCAATGTTGCCCATTGTAGTCAGCGATATGGATGATAGATCTGATGCTCCACAGATTACAGAGGAATCACTCATCACCGTTTCACAGGTAACCAAACATGGTACACAGCAGCAATTTTAGCGGGCACCATCTATTAAATAAGCAAGGGGATCACCAGATGCAAACTACTACCAAACCAGAAAAAGTGCATGCATCAAAATAATTGGGATCACCACATTAATAATTTGGTTCAAAAATATCAATTTTTATTGTAAACACCACATACAAATTGTTAACAATTGATATTTTTGAACCAAATTATTAATGTGGTGATCCCAGTTCTTTGATGCATGCACTTTTTCTGGTTTGGAGGTAACCAAACATGGCCGCATTTCCTCATTTTAAAGGACAATGTATGTGATAATGCACGTGTACCCAAACACCGACGCAACGGACGTAAATTGAGACCCCAGTAATAAAGATGTGACTGGCGTGCTAATCATGTGCGATCCCAGCATGCTTAAGGTCATGAATTATTATGCTTATCAGATCTGGTAGGAGACTCATTTGTAGCCGTAATTAGGGAATATCCATCATGAATGCGAATGAAGCAGCATAACGAAATATACTTAATAAAGTGGGCTCCGGCCTGGGTCCGTCCGGTTGTTGCCTAACCACAGCTCCCAACAAGCTTTGACAGCAGCAGGCTGAGAGTGCATGCTGGGAATTGTAGTCTTGCAATAGTTAGAGAGCCACAAGTTGCAGATCACAGACTATGGGTTGAGTGAGACGGCCGTATAACTTGTGCAAGGATCGCACTGCACGGACTGACAGTACGAGGTTTACAATGCGATTCTCGCACAAGAAATACTGCAGTCTGTCTCTGCCCTAAGGCTCGATGCAGACGACGGTGTATTCTCTCATTCGAGAGAATTGGGACGTTTATGCAAATCACACAATGATCAAGCTGTTGGAGTGTCAACATGTTGTGATCCAATTCTCTGGGATGAGGAGAAGTCGGAGAAAAAAAAAATTATCCAAATATTGGATTGGACTCAGGCATGCATCTATTTTTCCCTTCAGTCGGAGGAAAAAGTCGGACATGTGGCCGGCATCATAGAATAACATTGGTCCGAGTATAATCCAATGTTTTGTCGGATCACACGTAGACCAAAGTACGGCCATGTATGAATCCTTATGCTGCAAAATCTAAGCTTCAATATCTTTTTCTTGCCCCCCCGGCTGCTCATTCTTCCCCGGCTGCTCATTCCCCCCGGTCGCTCATTTCCCCCCGGTTCTCATTCTCCCCGGCTCATTTAGACATTCTCCCCGGCTCATTTAGACATTCTCCCCCCGGTTCATTTGGACATCCCCCCCGCCGCTGATTCTTCCCCTGGCTCATTCTAAACTCCGCTCACCTGAGTCGTGGCGCGGTCCGGTCCTTGCTCCTGCATGTATGTATGCCTTGACTGCCTAGCCAGTCGCTGCCGGTATCTTCTAGTTCTACCTGTGTGTAAGCGTGCGGTCACGTGGTACCGCTTATTAAAGTCATGAATATAGGCACCACGCCTATGAGAGTGGAGTGGCATCTATATTCATGACCTTAATGAGCGGTACCACGTGTGACCGCGTGCTCACACAGGAAGAAGATATCGACGCACAATCATAAGATGGATTTCATCAACCAAGGTATTATAATCAGTATATGACCTAACCGCTTCTGTAGGTTACTGTGCACAATTCCTGCTGACAGGTTCCCTTTAAACGCTGACTATATACCTACTCTAAACTACACTCTCCCACCTATAACAACTCTCCCTGGACTGTTTACTGAACACACTGTGCCGAGCATCGTGCCCCTGGGTCTTGTATACAGTGTCATGTAAAAGTTTGGGCACCCCTGGTCATAATTGCTGTTCTTGCGAACAGTTAAGCTAGTTGAAGATGAAAAGATCTCTAAAAGGGCTAAAGATGATACATTTTCATTGTATTTTAGGTCTACCAAAAACATATATAATGCTGGAAGTCTTTTCTTTTCGAAGTCAGGATAGGCGTCGCCTGTGCAGTGTGGCATCAGTCAGCCAAAAAACATATTAAAATAAAAAAAAAGAAAATAGGCCAATGCAAAAGTTTGAACATCCTTGGACATTTGTGTGCTCTGATAATTTTGACCAAGGTTTCAGACCTTAATTAGCTTGTTAGGGTTATGGCTTCTTCACTAATATCATTAGAGAGGAGTAAATATGTTCAAAAACTGATCCCCCAAACATAGATTCCGCACGAATACGGAACATTTGGATTCGTGATTGGAATCGCAAGCAAATTTTTATAAAATCTAGAAAAATCGGTAACATTCTGTAAAAAGTGTGGGAAAAATATTTGCATTACCACTGAAGTATTTTAAGCCCTTTGGCTAGGATTGTGGTATATGAGGAGCGTTGGGCACTTGTTTGATGAGGGTGGGGGGGTGGGAAGAGCTCAGAGGAGCAGCGTGCTTGTAAACTTTCTTCTAACTTTGTTTGCACATTGCGGCTAGACAATCAGGGCACAGAGAACATCTACAATGTCCAGACACAACGGCTTGTCGTTGGCTGCTGAAATCACATTTCTCTCTCTATATACAGAGCGGCCATCTTATTTTAGCTCTATTTTGTCAATATAACAGCGCAGAGAGGCTGCTCCTGACGCTAGGCCTGGGTTTTGATAGATTTTAGCTAGCTAGGCAGTTGTTTTGTAAGTCAGATAGTTTAGATAGCTAGTGTACTGTGTGGCTGGTAAATCGAGCTTCCTGCATATTTTTTTTGTGCCATTACTGAGGTCCACAGAAAAAGGACAGTAGGGCACATTTCATACAAATGTGTTGTGCACTGCTTCTATTGTGCTCCATGCACAAGTAGACCTTTCTAAATCTTATTGTAATGATACGGAAGTGCAGTATAGCGCAACCTCCACCAGGAGGAGCTGGTGAGGGAGGAGAGGCTGCACTCGCAGCATAGCACCACAGTGCGTCCTCACAGGAGCCACTAAGTGGTGAGAGAGTGGTCAGCAACAGTCAGGAAATGCAGTACCAGAGGGAAACACAATACATATGGTCAAGTACAAGCCAGAGACTCCAGAACCAGCTGGGAGCAGAGATGTCAGAGACGTAAGACAGGTCAGAGGGCAAGCCAAGTAACATACCAAGAAGTCAAAGCACGGGGAACAAACACTAAGACAAGCTGGGTAGCAAGAGTAAACGGGCAGAGGACAAACCAAGGTGTACCGGGGTCAGATGCTCAAGCCTGGGATAGGAACTATAACTGACACTGTCTGCCAGACACAGCAGAATGAAATAGCAACACAGATCCCAAAACGAGGCAGAGAAAGTTAACCCTCGCATGACCATACTGGGGAGAGAATAACACGAAACAAACCCCGGCCTGGATCATGACACTTATTTTTTCAGTTGCTAAATGTGACACAGCAGGCCATATTCCATCCTGTAATTTAGTAGTGGTGAAATTTATCTTTCTGCACAGCTGTTGCAGAGTAAAAAAAAAAAAATTACGGTATGTTACTAACGAGATACAGTAGGTGAATTCTCAGTTTGAAATTGTAACTTCTAGTCTATTATACAGGCCGCATACACACTGAAACAATTCTTCTGTTACTAATGTTCTATAGTAGGGGAGATGTCAGTTTGAAATTGTTTGTAGCATAGCTTTTTTGACTGGATGAGGCCTGTATGACAAACAATTCTTTTTTTCTGTGACTAACGCGATTCAGCATGCCATAGTTCACCTTGTTTTTTAGTGCCGGTGAAGTTCAGCTGTGTGCAGAGTAAAAATTCTATTTTTTTTTTTTATGGTTGCTAATACTTTGCTTCTACCACGCTATCTGAGCAATATGACTGGGAAAAAGTACAGCCGTGGTGGAAGGGGTTTAGGCTTGGTGTTTAAAGGTGTACATGGGGTAGATGGTAATGTTTGTGAAAGCACTAGTGAACCAACAATGTCATATCTTATATAAAGACAACTGACAACTTCTGTTAGTGAATGGGCTACTCCACTAGCTTTCTTTAGCAGACGCACAGCGGTACGCTTTATTGATGAGACCCGTAAAGAGCATGTGCTTGAGTGGCTGGCAAGCGCAGCTTCAAGTGGCCTCTCCTCTTCCTCCATCTCAACATCACACCCAGTACAGTCAACAGAGGTGGCACCCCAATTACCACAGATGGGTGAGTCTGCATATCTGTTCACACATTCTATGCCATAGGCATCAGTAGTGTACTCAAAAGCTTTACCAAGTAAAGAGGAGGAAATCATCCGCTCCAATGCCCAAAATTTTTTTAGCTTGGATTTGGGGCAGGGCGAAGTGGGGTCAACGCAGCATCCTGACCCTCGTCAGTAGATGTTCATTCCCGAGGGGGGGGATGTGATCCTGATGTGACTCAGATATGAGGTTCACGTGGCCTGTACTGTGCTGTCAGGGCTGGAAGAGTAGGAGGGTAACTCTTTGGGTGAGTAATGTGATAATGTAGAGGATAAGGTGGTAGATCCCAGTTGACGTGAACACAGAGGCACACAGCTGAGTAGGTCATCTGAGGAGAACGAAGCAGAGTAGGTTATGTTGCGCTCTACGGCACAGACACGTAGTAATGCAGCCACAACAAGCAATGCATCCTCAGCCACAACTGTGGCAGTGGCCAGCACCATTTGCGGGTCTGCAGCTGGCAATCAACATGCATTACTCTTGGAATCCCACTGCGCTAAAACGCTGACCTCATCAACAATCAGCTGCCCCATCAATCGCTGCTTCTTAGGCTGGGTTCACATTGCGTTAATTGCTCTGCGTTCAACGGGATCCGTTACATACCAGCACTAAAGCTATGTAACGGATGCGTTAATGCACCCATTGGCTGCAATGATACTAACGCACCCACATGCATGCCAAAATCGGCATGATGCGTTACTTCACGACGCACCCCCGAACGCGGTCTGCAGCGCTATGAAACGCATCCCGTTGAACGCAGGGCCATTAATGCAATGTGGACCCAGCCTTACTCCTTTTCTATTCCCGTGCCAAGCATTGTCACGCTGGTCTCTGACCACAGAACCGTGGGTTCTTTACCTGCTCCAGTCAGGCGATTGAGAGCCTGCCGTCAGCTGTAACTGAAGTGGACATGCCTGCTATTTTTTACCGATCTCAGAGAAAGAGGACACCACAACTTTATCAATCTGTCGTAATTTCTCCGCCTGCACCTCGCTCACGGTCCAGCAGTTTGTCTGGTTCACTGTACTCTGCCCTCTCTCAGCACTATAACAAGCAGGCAAAGGTAAGTAACAGCATCATGTGTACTGTAACTATATAAGATGCCGATAATGTAGGATAAACAAGGGATCAGTCTTTAGTATGCATAGCATGGGGGATGTGGAGACCACAAATTACGACCAAAAGCTCCATTAGAATCAAAACATGCTTTATTGAGGAATCACACAGAATGGGAAAATGGGGGAACACATACAAGGAGGCAAAGTGCTACAGTGCAAAAGACACGTGACCAGCCCTTGGCCTAAACTACATATAACAGAGTCTGCAAAAAAAGTTTGCTCACATCATTCCTGTAGCCTAAATAACCTGGCAAGCCCATTATCTTCCTATCATTACAACATGTTTGTGACGGACTCAGCGTCTGCTGAGCCCGTTTTCCTTTTTAGAGTGGACCCTCTGGGCCGTGGCACCCACCCACCTAGGGCGAGCTGACCTAGTGAGAACCCACCCCCTGTACAGGGAGTGTCAGGGGCAAGACCAAGGGGGTGAGCTACCACGGCAGCTGGACCAGACGGCCGGCTCAAGGAGACACTATTAAGTGTCTGACAACAGGACGGACAGGATACCAAACATAAAGCGAAGTCACACGGTTTCTTCTTCAAATGTGGATTCACACTTTATTCAGGTGCAAGGCATAACAGGGAATCAGGTGCAGGGCACAAACAGTGAAACACGGCAGGATGCTTGCAAGGGCACGCCAAATGTTCCAGGCATAGTACGTGCACGAAAACATACCAGGGTCCAGGACAGGATACGTGATAGCGATCACACAAGAGTTCCTAGAAGGGATGCATGCTAGGACACGCCAGGATCCAAGACGGGGTGCAATTGCCTCAGACTCTGGACTACTGGCAATGACCGACAGGGTCCAGGCATCAGGCTGTGGACATCAGCTCCAGACATCAGGCCGCAGTCATCTGGTTCCGGACCTCTGGCAACGGTCGGCAGGTTTCGGGAATCCGACAGGCAAGCCAAGGTTCAAGGCAGGGTGCGTGCTTGGAGACACGCCAGGGTTCAAGGCAGGGTGCATGCTTGGAGACACACCAGGGTTCAAGGCAGGGTGCGTGCTTGGAGACACGCCAGGATCAGGTTCCCAGGACGGAGGCTAGGAAGGCCAGGCGCATGCAAAGAGCATGCAAAGCAGCAAGGGAAGACAAGACAAGAAACCAGGCAGAGCTTAGACAGAGTACAGAACCAGGGATGGAAGCATAGGCAGAAACACGGAATCAGGTCAGAGCTAGAACAGAGCTAGCAGCGGAGCGTAGGCCGAAGCCCAGAGCCGGGCCAAGGGAGAACCTTGGGACTAGCCTAGAAACGTGCAAGAGAGCATAATAGGAAAGAGTCTAGCAGCGGAGCATAGGCCGAAGCCCAGAGCCGGGCCAAGGCAGAGCCTTGGGACTAGACATGGAAAAGAGCACAAAAGGAAAGAAAGGAGGGATGGTGCGTGTGCCAGGGAGCACTACAGAGCACCATAGGAGAGAGCGAGGCAGAGCAAGCAAAGACTGAGACCATAGGGAGGGACAAGGCAGAGCAAAGCAAGGTACAAAACAAGGCATAGCGAAAACAGGCAAGGCAGAGAATAACAGAAGGACTACAAGTCCAAGCAGGACAAGGACGAACATGGCACAATGGACAAACATAAGACAAGGCATGGGACAAGAGACGGAGTACGAGCACGGAGCATGTGCAGAGACGCACGACAGAGCTAGGTGCACGGGCACAGAATAGAGGGAACGCCCCACAGACCAAGCAGCCATACAGGGACACGACACAATACTCATGCCCTGAGCACAGGAAGGGGCAGACTGATATAGGGCATAGCACCTCCTCTTCAGGACCAGGGGAGCACTTCCGGGTTCAGATCCACAGGATAACAGAGCGTAATAAAAGAAGAAATGATCCAGCTGAAGTGCTCTGGTGATTTATTGAGTGCTGTTCAGACAACAGAACATTGTTTACGCGTTTCTGGCTAGACGCCCTTAATCATGGTTATGATTAAGGGCGTCTAGCCAGAAACGTGTAAACAATGTTCTGTTGTCTGAACAGCACTCAATAAATCACCAGAGCACTTCAGCTGGATCGTTTCTTCTTTTATTACTGCTGTGCGGCCAGGGCAGGGCCAGATCCGAGTCTGAGGTGCGGTGAGGTCAGACGTGGGTGAGCTGGTCTTTCAAACCAATAACAGAGCGTAGTCACATGATCAGGGTTTCAGACATGACTAGATGATCACAGAACCAGACAGTGCAGGATCTTGGGAAACGTCACATGATCAAGGTTTTTGACATGATGAGATGATTGCAGAACCAGACAGTGCAGGATCTTAGGAAACGTCACATGATCAAGGTTTCAGACATGACGAGATGATTGCAGAACCAGACAGTGCAGGATCCTAGGAAAGGTCACATGATCAAGGTTTCAGACATGACAAGATGATTGCAGAACCAGACAGTGCAGGATCTTAGGAAACGTCACATGATCAGGGATTCTAGACATGACGAGAAGATCACAGAAGCCAAAGCAGAAACGCAGGCATCTTGCAGCTCAGCAGACATAAGGTGAGTGTGCACACTGCTCTAAGGAACAAGCAGGATAGCAGACATGAGATGCGCGTGCACACCGCTCCAGGGTCATGAGGCAAAACAGACATGGCGGACATAACAGACATGGCGAGCATGACAATGTTTATTTATATATATTAATGGGCTTGATTACATATGGGCAACCGCAAATATTCAGGGCATAATCCCCACCCCTATAACAAGCCCAAACTGTAAGTGCCAAATTGAAGATGATATAACAACCATATACACAAGGTCTGATATCCACCATGTGTCTGGCACATAATCCGCCCACTCACACATTGGTGGACGGCACAAAAGCAGAAGTAATTACCTGCAGAAGGGAATGGGTAGGAGGCTGGGCAGTCAACGCGTCACCCCGACGCGCGTTTCGGAGAGGATCTCCTTCGTCAGGGGGCACTGCAGCCATCCGACGGTCTCGCAGTTGTGGTCACTTAAAAGAATGCTTCCTCCTACATATGACAAAGCTGAAAATAAAGATTAAACAACAATCATGAGATGTATTTCATCAACCAAGGTATCATTTTATTCAGTATATGACCTAACCGCTTCTGTAGGTTACTGTGCACATTTCCTGCTGACAGGTTCCCTTTAAACCACAGAAATGCTGTCTTTCTGCCTGGTAGATTCAGACGGTTTCTGAAAGCTGATGGCCATCACAGTCCCCCAGTGCCAGTTGCCTAGTCGCCATTACTTCTCTAAGAAAGCTGTGCCTGATTTATACCAGCATGTTGCACACAACATCACCCGTTCCTTGGCTAAATCTGTCTGGCTGCATTTCACCACAGACGCTTGCACGAGTAAGCATGGCCAAGGGTGTTACATCTCGCTGAGTGGGCACTGAATGGCAGTGGGGGAAGGCGGGAAAGGTGCTGCTCCACAAGTCATGGAATCCCAAGCTTTCAGGATAAACCTGTATTTCACACTTTCTCCACTACTTCTGCCTTCTCCACCTCCTCTAGTTCTCAATCTGCGCCCTCAACCTCTGCCTTAATGAGACTCGTTCCAACAGTGCATAGCGAACTCCGGCCTGCACAGCCAGGGCTCACCACAATCTGGCAGTGTTAAAATTTATATGCCTTAGAGGTCACAGTCATCCAGCAGAATAGTTGTGGACAGCTCTCCAGGCTGAATTTGAGCAATGGCTGTTTCCGCTGAACCTGGATCCAGTCAAGAGCGTGTCCGATAACTGCGTGAACCTGGTGGCGGCCCTACACTGAGGCTAGCTCACATACATGCCTTGCATGGCTCACGTCCTCGACCTGTTGGTACAGCATTTTCTGTGCCACAATCCTGACCTGGGTGAGCTGCTGCAGAAAGCATGGAAGCTGCGTGTTCATTTCCGCTATTTGCACCCCTCAGGTCATCGACTTCCATCGATACAGAGGTCTTTGTCCATGCCAGTTAACTGGTTGATATGCGATGTGCCAACATGGTGGAATTCCACTTTGCACATGTTGCAGCGACTGGCAGCGCCAACAAGCCCTGACGCAGTACGTCATGTTAAATAGCCTGGGCCAACACAGTAAAGACGTGGCACAGATTAAGGACCTCTGCACCCTTCTGCATAGCTTTAAATTGGCTACTAAGAAGGTTAGTGCTGACAATGCCGTAATAATCATCACTATTCAGGTCCACTACATACTGGAGTAGACTTTGAATAGCCTGTGGGAGGAGGTGGTGGTCCCATAAGAAAGGGAGAAAGCAAAGGAGGATGCTGAAGGGATAGCATTGTCTCAAAGTACCATAGTTGTCACAAAGGTGGGTGCCAAGGGAGGGTGGATTACTTTGATCTAGGGCGGCTGGTGATACCAGGCAAATTGATAGTGAAGGTGCAAGAGCCGAGGAACAAATTGAAGAGGAAGAGGTGATGTGCCAGTAAATGTCAGGAGATAGAGGATAATCATCACCTCTCTGCTGTTGGTGGGAGGGGACGGTGGAAACAAGCCCCAGTGTTACCCAGCCACCAACACAGCATGGGTTTGGACTATGTGGAATAACCCGACATATAATAATAATAAGCTTTATATAGCGCCAACATATTCCGCAGTGCTTTACAGTTGAACAGTTTCAAACACAACAGTCATAAGTAATAACGTTAACAATACAATAATTAAAGCGAAATAAGACGACCCTGCTTGTGGGAGCTTACAATCTACAATGAGGTGGGGGCGATACAAAGCACAGGTTTGTATTTACAATGATGGTCAAGCCATCTTCAGGGGGTGGGGGATAGATGGATAGTGAATGGGCTACACACACAAGCATAAAATGACTTTGATTACTGAATGTGATAGGCCGCTCTGAACAAATGTGTTTTGAGCGAGCGCCTAAAACTATGCAAATTGTGGATGGTCCTAATATCTTGGGGTAGAGCATTCCAGAGGATTGGCGCAACGCGGGAGAAGTCTTGGAGTCGGGAGTGGGAGGTACAGATTAGGGGCAGAGGTTAGTCGAAAGTCATTTGCAGAGAGCAGTGGTCGGTTAGGCCGATAGACAGAAATGAGGGAGGAGATGTAAGGGGGTGCTGCACTGTGGATAGCTTTGTGGGTGAGAACAAGTACTTTGAATTGTATCCTGTAATGAATGGGCAGTCAGTGTAACGACTGGCGAAGAGCGGACGCGTCCGAGAAACTATTAGCCAGATGGACAACCCTGGCTGCTGCATTAAGTATGGACTGGAGAGGGGAGAGTCGAGTGAGGGGGAGGCCAATTAATAGAGCGTTACAGTAGTCCAGGTGGGAGTGGATCAGGGCGACAGTGAGGGTTTTTGTTGTTTCCATGGTGAGATAAGGGCAGATTCTAGAGATGTTCTTTAGGTGTGAGCGGCACGAGCGGGCAAGAGATTGTATATGGGAGGTGAAGGAGAGATCGGAGTCAAACATAATGCCCAGACAGCGCGCCTGCTGTCGGGGTGTTATTATGGTGCCACCCACGGAGAGGGAAATGTCAGATTTAGTGACGTTAGTAGATGGCGGGAGCAGAAGAAGTTCAGTTTTGGAGAGGTTGAGTTTCAGATAGAGAGCAGACATGATGTTGGAGACTGCAGACAGACAGTCAGTGGCGTTCTGTAGTACAGCAGGGGTAAGGTCAGGGGATGATGTGTATAGTTGTGTGTCATCAGCATAAAGATGGTACTGAAAGCCAAATCTGCTGATGGTCTGTCCAATTGGGGCTGTGTAGAGAGAGAAGAGAAGGGGGCCAAGGACTGAGCCCTGAGGTACCCCGACAGTGAGATGAAGAGATGAAGTGGAGCCAGAGAACAGAACACTGAAGGAGCGGTCAAAAAGGAGGAGAACCAGGAGAGAGCAGTGTCCTTAATGCCTAGCGACTGGAGCCTAGAGAGTAGGAAAGGGTGGTCAACAGTGTCGAAAGCTGCAGAAAGGTCGAGAAGAAAGAGCAGAGAGTGGTCACCATTACGTTTTGCTGTGAGAAGGTCATTGGTCACTTTGATGAGTGCAGTTTCTGTCGAATGTAGGGGGCGGAAACCGGACTGTGAAGGGTCTAGGAGGGAGTGAGTGGAGAGATAACGGGTAAGCCGTGAGTATATCAGGCGCTCCAAGAGTTTAGAGATGAAGGGGAGATTGGAGACTGGTCTGTAGTTGTTTGGGCAGGATGGGTCGAGGGTGGGTTTCTTTAGTAATGGAGTAATGATATAGTGTTTGAAGGAGGAGGGGAAAATGCCAGAGGAGAGGGAGAGATTAAAGATTGTAGTTAGGTGAGTTGTGACGACTGGAGAGAGAGACTGGAGGAGATGTGAGGGAATGGGGTCTGCTGTGCATGTAGTCGGACGAGAAGAGGAGAGGAGCCTGGAGACTTCGTCTTCTGTGATGGGATCGAATGTGGAGAGTGAGCCAGGGGAAATACAGGGAGGGATGGGAGTCACTGAACTTGGTGATTGGGAGCGCATTTCCTGGCGGATATTGACTATTTTCTCTATAAAGTGGGAGGCCAGGTCATCAGCACAAATGTCTGTGATAGGGGCTTGTGCTTTTGGCCTGAGGAGGGAGTGAAAGGTGTCAAAAAGTTTCTTGGGGTTGTTGGATAGTGAGGAGATCAGGGTGGTGAAGTAGGTCTGTTTGGCGAGGTGAAGGGCAGAGTTATATGTCCATAACATAAATTTGAAGTGTATGAAGTCTTCTGATGTGAGTGTTTTCCTCCATAAGCGTTCAGCACACCTAGAGCATCGCTGGAGAAATCAGGTTTGTGATGTGAGCCAGGGCTGTTTCACTCTGTGTTTGGAGGTTCTGAGGGTGAGGGGAGCTACTTGGTCAAGGGTGCTTCTAAGAGTGTCATTGAAGTGATGTACAGCTAGATCAGGACAGGACAAAGAAGAGATTGTGGACAATGATGTGTAGGGAGTCTGAAAGTGTATGAGGGTTAATGGCTTGTAGATTTCTGACTGAATGGTAGGTAGGAGGGTGCTGGGGTGAGTGAGGATTTGTGAGTGTAAAGGAGAGAATGTTGTGGTCAGAGAGGGGAAGCGGTGAGTTATCTAGGTAGGAGATTGAGCAGAGCCGGGCGAAAACCAGGTCCAGGGTGTTGCCGTCTTTGTGTGTTTCAGAGGTTGAGAGCTGTGAGAGGCCTAGAGAAGTGGTTAGTGATAGAAGCTGGGATGCAGATGTGGAAGTGGGGCTGTTAATGGGGATGTTGAAGTCTCCCAGGATAAGGGTTGGTAGTTCTGAGGACATGAAGTGCGGCAGCCAGGCAGAGAAATGGTCCAGGAAGTGGGTGGGTGAGCCTGGGGGCCGGTATATGACCGCTACTCTGAGGGAGAGGGGACGAAAGAGCCTGATGGTGTGGACTTCAAAAGAAGGGAATGAGAGTGATGGAACTGGGGGGGATGACCTGGAAAGTGCATTGTGGGGACAGGAGTATGCCGACTCCACCACCAGGTCCGTTTGTCGGTCTCGGGGAATGGGAGAATTGTAAGCCACCATGGGAAATGGCAGCAGGAGAGACAGTGTCAGAATCCTGAATCCAGGTTTCTGTGAGGGCCAACAGATTCAGAGAGTTTTTCAGAAAGTAATTGTGTAGGAAAGGAAGCTTGTTGCATACAGACCGTGGATTCCAAAGGGCACAATTAAAAGGAGATGAAGGAGTGCAAATAATATTAGTAAGAGGTAGGGTAGGGGTTGAGGTTGGGGGATGGTGGACCGGGGTTGGGGGAGATGTCCCCTGAAATTAGTAGGAGCAGGAAGATAAAGAGCAAGTAGTTTTTGGAATTATATGAAGATTGTTTGTGCAGTGTGTTTGGGCAAGATGGGCTGAGGTTTTTCAAGAAGGTGAGAAGTGCATGGGAGCTGTACATGGGAGAAGGAAAGAGAGAGGAGCTGATGTATATGAGTCGTGATGGAGGGGGGATTGGTCGGTGAAAGTGGATTGCAAGAGAACAGGAGGATAGGAATAAAGCACATGGATAAAAGGGACAGCAGAGTGTTGGTTACCTGACTCCTGCCCTGAATAACTGCCATGTAATAACCGCTGTATCACGACGCTTATCTTCGTGACGCTTTGCTTCTGTGATGCGTGCACCCCCACATGCGTGCACCCCTAAGGATGGTTCTAAATTTATAGTCTAGACTGCTGGGTCAGAAGACATGGATTGTGGGAACTGGTTGAGGATAATTTGGCAGCTGGGATCAGCACAACAATCAATCAATCAATCAAATTTATTATCGCCAAGTACATATTACATATATACAAGGAATTCTTTGTGGCAAAGAGGCAACATAATATATAACAACAGATACAACAAGTAACATCTAACAAGACAGATACAGTATATAGTCTACACATGACGATTTAATTGTTGAACAGAGAGTGGATAGAAGCTGTTCATATGGCGGTTGGTGCTGCATTTGGGGACTCTGAAGCGACGTCCTGAAGGGAGTAGTTGGAATGAGGAGTGTCCCGGGTGAGAGGGATCGGATGAAATTTTCAATGCGTGGGATCGAATACTCTTATCATAAAGATCCTGGATTTTAGGCAGGGGGGAGCCTATAATTCTCTCTGCTGTTCTGAAAGTCCTTTGTAAGCGGAGTTTGTCATGCGCAGTGGCTCCCCCATACCAGACTATCAGAGAGGAACAAATCACAGATCTGATGACAGCATTAAAGAATAAGATCAGCAGATTCTTAGACAAACCATATCTTTTCAGCTGACGCAGGAAGAACATCCTCTGTTGTGCTTTTCTTATAACAGCATCCACGTTTTTCCCCCATTTAAGATCATGAGAGATGATAACACCAAGGAATTTGGTCTCTGTGACCCTAAGAGCCACTTCGTCATGGATGTAGATTGGAAGTATCTCATGTTGATCTTTCCTAAAATCCACAACCATCTCAGCAGTTTTTTTAGTGTTGAGTACAAGATTATTGGCTTTACACCAGTCACATATTCTTTCCACCTCACTCCGATACAAGTCTTCAGCATTTCCCCTGATGAGACCAATCAGTGTCATATCATCGGCAAATTTCAAGATTTTTACTGAGTCTGCTGAAGAGATGCAATCATTCGTATAGAGAGAAAACAGTAACAGGGACAAAACACACCCCTGAGGTGCCCCGATGTTTGTGACCAAGGTGTCCGAAGTGAATGGTCCAACTTTTACACTCTGTATCCTGGCTGTCAGGAAGTTATAAATCCACAAGCATAAGTTGAGAGGGACTCCAAGAGCTACCATTTTCTTATGAAGTAAATTCGGATCAATGGTATTGAACGCTGAGCTAAAGTCCATGAAAAGAATCCGGAAATATGAGTGCCGTTCATCTGTATGATCCAAAATGTACTTCAGTGCCAGATTGACAGTGTCGTTTGCCGAACGATTCTCCTTATAGGCAAACTGAAGCGGGTCCCATAGCTTCTGCGTGAATTTTATCAGGTGGGACATCATAATTCTTTCGAAGACTTTCATAGCTACAGATGTGAGTGCTACTGGTCTATAGTCGTTCAACTCAGAGGATCCCACTTTCTTGGGGACAGGGATAATTGTGGAATTTTTCCAACACTGAGGTACAACGCACTCTTTCAGTGACACATTGTATATATTTGTCAGTATAGGGGCAAGCTGGGTAGCACATACTTTCAGACACATTGGAGATACACCATCAGGGCCAGGTGCCTTTTTGACCTTAAGTCCCTTCAGGATGCGTATCACCTCTGCCTCGGAGATCACTACTTGGGTGTTGCACAATGAATGATCTTTATATGAACAGACTGAGGAGCTTAGAGATGAATAGCCACTGTGTGTAGAGCTTGCCTCAAATCTGCAGTAGAATTCATTTAACTCTGCTGCCAGACTTCTGCTGGGGTTCACTATAGTGGGGTGGCTTTTATAATTGGTGACCTCTCTTAATCCTCTCCATGCAGATCTAGTATCTTTTGATGAGAACCTTTCCTCCAGAATCTTTGCATACTCGTGTTTGGCTAACTTGATCTCTTTAGATAGCGAGTTCCTAAGTTTCTTGAATTCAGTAATATCGCCTGCTTTATAAGCCTCCTCTTTTCTCTTACGGATCAACCTGACTTTATTTGTAAACCACGGCTTGTTGTTTCCCCGAAAGTGGACAGATTTGGATGGAATAAACGTGTCTTCACAAAAACGGATATATGAGGACACTGCATCAACCCATTCATCCAGACCCGAGCATGTTTCCTGGAATACCTCCCAGTCCGTGCATTCAAAGCATGCTTGCAGTTGCAATTTTGCCTCCTCAGACCATGTCTTCTTTGTATAAACTGTAGGTTTGGATGTTTTCAACCTTTGCCTGTAGGCTGGAATTAAATGAATTAGACAATGATCTGAAAAGCCCACTGCTGCTCTCCTCACTGCCCTGTAGGCCCCTTTTAAGACAGTATAGCAGTGATCAAGCGTATTGGTTTTTTTTTTGAGGTGATCAAAGACATTCAGCCTGGTAACATCTATTTTAACACCTCCACCAGATAAGATCTACACTGATCCCAGTCATGGAAATGCAACAGTGAGTTTTAAGTACAATGCACCAAATGATTTATAACAATGAATTAGCAGACACATTAAAATATGTTTCTAGATGGTAAAGCAGCAGATGACACAGCAGACAGCAATCAGAGGTGGGACGTTGTACCATTTGAATATATTTCAGGAGACAGCAAGCAGAGGGAATTTATACCTGTGTGGAGAGAGAAGATGGAATTTAGTTCTGTGCCATGTAATAACTGCTGTATCACGACGCTTATCTTCGTGACGCTTTGCTTCTGTGATGCGTGCACCCCCCTTCATGCTGCAACATGATCCAAGTATAGTTATAATTCAAAATAATGCTGATTATTGGGTTTCCACTCTGTTAGATCCATGTTAGATGAGTCCATTTTGCTAGATGCTTCCCACCCTGGAAAGGGACCCGCGAATGCTGGATTATCGAAACACTCTTTTACACAACCTTAAGAAGGTATTCCCCAAGATAGCAGTGAGGCACACAGTGTGCATCGCAGCTCTAGACTTCCACCCTCCAGCACGTCAATTCGTCAACACCAAACCAATTGCAGCAGCAGTGTAACTGGCAGAAGCCTCTTCTGTGAGTTCTTTGAATTATTTTTTATACCATCTCGTGCACCAGCAAAACAGAGTCCAAGTCTGAGACGTGGTGAATGAATGGAGATGATGGTGCAGGAGACTCTAGAACTCAATTTATATACCATCAGGGAGGGTTTGGACCCTTTCACATTTAACTTTTGCAGGCGAATTTCTCCTGTTACCCTTAGTAAAATAAAAAAAAATTGGACCTGAACTAATTTTTTTTGTGGAAAAAAGTTAAATGTTCATTTTTTTTTTTAAACATTCAAAAAATTCCTGTGAAGCACCTGAAGGGTTAACCCCTTGCTGACATCAGACGTACTATCCTGTCCACGGTACCCGGGCCCATATGACCGGGGACGGGATAGTACGTCATCACGATCAGCGGCGCCCCCAGGCACTGATTATCACAGCTGACACCCGGCACTATGTTTCAGGGGCGGTCACGGAGCGCCCCCGGCATAGTAACCCCTGGCACACTGCGATCAAACATGATCGCAATATAACGGAGGCGTAGGGAAGAAACGCGCAAGGACGGGGCTCTCTGCGTGCTTTCCTGCGACCCTCGGAGCGACGAGATGTGCTGCGTAGCTCCGAGGGTCTCCTCCCTGCAGGCCCCCGGATCCAATATGGCCACGGGGGCCTTCGAGGTCCTGCAGGGAGGCGGCTTCCTCAGTGCCTGCAGAGAACAGGCACTGAGGAAGTCTGCAGCGCCTGTCATCGCTAATCTGACAGAGTGCTGTGCAAACAGTCAGATCAGCAATCTGATATTTTATAGTAATGTCCCACACTGGGACATTACTATAAAGCTAAAAAAAAAAATTAATGTCCAAAAATAATACATAAAAGGTTCCCATATAAAAAAAAATATATTCCCTAATTCTTTTTTGTAAATAAAAAAAAAACAGCAATAAAAGTACATTGTGAGGTAATGACCACTGTGTCCGCTAGGGGGCGCTGTGTGGATGTCCCAAGAGAGAGGATGAGTCGCAGAATATGGAAGGACCGTTATGTATCTCAAGGTGGGTGGCCTTGAGATGGAGACTGATGCATGTGTTGAGCAGCAGTGATACTGCTGCGGTGCTGTTTTATTGTGTCAGGGAGAAGTCTCCAGGTAACTAGGGAAACAGGCGGACCTAGTTACCTACAAACCCACCCAGGGGGTGTGTTTAGTACGCTATAGTAAAAGATTGTGAGTGTCATGGACCTGTGATGAGGTCATAGCCATGTGACCCGGTGAAGCGTGGCTACAGACCATATATGGTGTCCAGGGTAGGTCACATGGGTGAATGCAGGGACCTGGTTGGTCCAGAACGGAAGGTCCCTCTAGGAGAGGTGTCTCCTGGCTCACAGCATGAGAGGTGGCTGTGAGCAATGGCGATGTGTGCTTGAGAGTTCCCTGGAGGGAACGAACGTGTGCGATGGTGAAGCCGCATGAGGAACCCTGACGGGTGAGAACGCTGAGGCTGAAGAGCCTGCGCCATGGACATGTGCATAACCTGTGTGAGTACAGAATAACCAGAGCGAAGCTCTGTAATGTACGCTAAGCTGTTGTATATTACTGCTGTGGGTTTATGATGGAGGAATAAACCGCATGGACTATGTTATGGTTTTATGAAAACCCTGTGCCGGATGTGTTTTATTCACTGCCAAGCGAGTGATCCCCTGATGGAATGACAGAGCTACCTCACAATTGGTGGAGAAGGCTATGGGCAGTGCCGGCAACCCTGAGCCAGGAGGGCTGACTGTTGTGGAAGCAGTGTGATGTGCTCCTGACCGGCCACGTGTGTGAGCAGAGCCTGTGACGGCCTGCAAGTGGGGAAGCCACTGTCCGGCTGTGGTTCTGGAACCGTGGGGCGGCCTAGTGAGTAAGGCACTGTCCGGATCGGTGAGCACAGTGTGGCCGCTTCCCCAGGAGAAAGAGATTGGTGATTGCTAGGGTGCCTCTGCGGAGAAGAGGTACTCGAGGAACTGTGTGGGCGACACAGGTAACGGACTGGTGTTCGTGTGGTACTGACCTGGGTCAATGAGTAAGACGGTGACCCGTGTGGCCGACACAGGTATCGGACAGGTGTTCGTGTGGTACTGACCTGGGTCAGTGAGGAAGACTGTGTACCTGGAGGGTTCAGTGAGGAAAGGTCCTGGAGTGTCAGCCCTGAAGAGTCGGATCCCAGGAGCACGTGGTGTGACCTTGGACTTGGTGAAGCGCGAGTGTTGGGCAGTCTCAGGCGGAGACGTATATCCTGAAGAGCACCCGCCGAGCCCCTGGACCTGGTGAGGTCGGTGTGTGGGGAGACCCTGGGAGGAGGGTCGCTCCCTGAATCGCACCCGGTGCGCCCTGTGTGTTGGACGGTCTCTGGTGGAGACAGGAGCGTCCTGAATAGCACCCAGACTGGACACGTGAGTTTTGTGTGGTGTTTTTTCTTTTTCTTTTCTCAACTCAGCCTGCGGTGGCTCAGTGGGAGTCAAGAAGGTGACAAGCGGCTTCCTTTAACTCGGCGGGGTTTACGAAGGGGACAAGCAGCTTCCGGTAACTCGGCGGGGTTACGAAGGGGACCAGCGGCTTCCGGTAACTCGGCGGGGTTACGAAGAGGACACCAGCAGCGGTCTGTGAACAGCAGCCGGTGGTGTCGGTGATCGGTGACAGCAGGAGCTGTGGTGGTGCCAGCAAGGACTTGTGTGGTATCATAAGAGACACAAACTGTGTGGTGTGAACTGTGGTCTGAGAAGACCGGTATAACGGACATGGGGAGATCCCGAAAGGGGGTGGAGTCCCAGAAGGGGACGGTGACCCAAATCGGGGTGGAGTCCCAAACTGGGGTGGTAACCCAAATTGGGATGGTGGTCCAGAAAGGGGCCGCGTTTGAAGAAATGACAGCACTGGTTGGCTCAGTGGGTATGTCTGGGAAACTGCAGTGTTCATGTATGTCATTTCCAGAATGTGGGATATTCTTTCCGGGTGATGACTGGCCGCCAGTGTGTACCGTGATGCTACACCGGGAAGGGATCTCGGGACGGTTGGACTCAGTCAGGTGACTCTGGTAGGAACTCCTCTCACTTTCTGTCTGAACGAGAAAATGGTCCAGGTTCGCTGTAAACATGAGGTCACGGTGAAATTTGCGGTAGACAGAATAATGTTTGAGGGGCTCGGAGGCAGTGAGTGCTAAGGGGGCAGTATACCATCAGACTTAGTGTATGCCTTGGAGTGGGGCCAGGACTTTGTCAGGTTTGATGATATATGCCAGGAGGGTGGAGACGTTCCTATTGTTGGGCTAACCAATACGAAGACGGTGACGGCTCCTGACGTGGAGAGGTCAGAGGTGGAAGTGACCGGGAGAAGGGGTACATCAGCCCAACGGATGGACCGGACATCTCGTGACAAACTTGACGCTGACATGGTGGATAAGACGGCTGAAGTAGTCACACGATTAGTGAGTAACTGGAGGGATGACTTGGCAGGTCGGGGTGACTCAATCGCTGGGGGTGACTGTGGCTCTGAGAAAGAAAGGGAGCACAGAATAGAAGGGCTAGAGAAAGAAGTCTCTGAGCTCAAAGGTCACATGGTAACGTGGCAAGGACTGAATAAGGCCCTCAGAGAAGAGGTGGATGAACATGTCAAACGAGAAAGAGTCCTGAGACAGACGGCCAAGCACAGGGTCGAGGAGCTCGAGAAAGAAGTCTTGGAGCTCAGAGGTCACCTGTTCACCTGGCAAAGTGTGAACAAGAACCTCAAGGTAGAGATAGAGGAACTCAGAGGAGTAGTAAAAAGTCTTCTGCGGGAGAAGTTGGACGAAGACTTACCGTGGGTGAGCGCGAGTGATAAGACAAAACTGCCAGTATCCATCGTGGCAAAGGGTCATGAAGTGATCAAATCGCGTGAAGTTTGTGAGTTAAGAACTGAAGAAGACAGTCACCTGGTCGGGTCAACTGTAGTGAGGGAAGTGTCCGCGGTAACGCCAGAGCCTTCAGTCCAGCAAGAGAGCAAGACCACGACCTTCCAGTCCGTGATTGATGTACCAGAAGATATGCAAGACGCCTGTGCTGAGGAAGGTGTGCATGAGGCTTTCAAAGAGGCGGTTAAAGCGTGTAAGTTGCACTGGGCATCTGAGACTCGGCAGTTAGTGATAGTATCAGCCAGAGAAGATACATCAAACCGAGTAGCTGTCCTGAAAGAGCTGCATCTACAATGTCTCCACGCCAAACAGCTAGTAAGGCGGAGCAATGTGAAGGCTGCTCGACGCCTGGAGTTGGCCAGGGAGGCTATGGATCGGCTGAGTTTGCGTAAAGACGTGGTTCCGGTACCCAAAGCTCTGATTGGGAGAATTGGAAGATCCGGGAAGGTAATGCAAGACCTTGTGAATATCTCCGATGTGGTGAGGGTGAGGATCCCTCCTGGTGATGAAGACCAGGTATCCAGTGAAGTTGGTAGAATTCCCATCATGGTGGTTGGCTTCGCGGAGAGCCTGAGAGACTTTCGGATGCTCGTAGAGTATCGAGTGGGGTACCTGCAAGAGATTGAGCAGTTGAGGCGGGACCGTTGGCGAATCAATAAAGAGGTGCGGAACACCAGGTGGCGGCTGTCTTCAACCCAAGATGTAAGGACCCGAAGGGTTCCTCCAAGTAATGACATGGCAGGTTGCCGAAGGATGTCAGCAAGTGGCAGTTCGACGGGCAGTGCGAGGCTGAGAGACATTTGTTCCTGTGAGACGCTGAATGGGTCAGACGCAGGCCAGAAAGTAGGCCCGATAAAGACTGATGACCGTACCAACTGGGAGGGCCGGTCAGTGGGAGAAAGGTCAGGTGACGAAGTGCACTCGAGGAGGGTGGTGACTAAACAGTGTCTGATGATGCAGACAGACTGCGACTGGAGGGTCAAAGACAATGACCGATATTCGGACCGCTGGGGGCGGGGGAGGACTAACGCAGAGATAAGGCCGTATGACAGATGGAGACGGTTCTTGACCTGGGGGGCAAGGTGTAGTGCGTGCCCGGTCTCGAGATCCTGGGGTTATGCTGTGTGTTCAACTCCACAGGTTTGAACAGAGGGGGGAGGTATGTGGTGTAATGACCACTGTGTCCGCTAGGGGGCGCTGTGTGGATGTCCCAAGAGAGGATGAGTGGCAGAATATGGAAGGACCGTTATGTATCTCAAGGTGGGTGGCCTTGAGATGGAGACTGATGCATGTGTTGAGCAGCAGTGATACTGCTGCGGTGCTGTTATTGTGTCAGGGACAAGTCTCCAGGTAACTAGGGAGACTGGCTGACCTAGTTACCTACAAACCCACCCAGGGGGTGTGTTTAGTACACTATCGTAAAAGATTGTGAGTGTGTCAAGGACCTGTGATGAGGTCATAGCCATGTGACCCGGTGGGCGTGGCTACGGACCATATATGGTGTCCAGGGTAGGTCACATGGGTGAATGCAGGAACCTGGTTGGTCCAGAGCGGAAGGTCCCACTAGGAGAGGTGTCTCCTGGCTCACAGCATGAGAGGTGGCTGTGAGCAATGGTGATGTGTGCCTGAGAGTTCCCTGGAGGGAACGAACGTGTGTGATGGTGAAGCCCGCATGAGGAACCCTGACAGGTGAGATAACGTTGAGGCTGAAGAGCCTGCGCCATGGACATGTGCATAACCTGTGTGACTACAGGATAACCAGAGTGAAGCTCTTAATGGACGCTAAGCTTTTGTATATTGCTGCTGTGGGTTTATGATGAGGAATAAACCGCATGGACTATGTTATGGTTTTATGAAAATCCTGTGCCGGAGGTGTTTTATTCGCTGCCAAGCGATTGATCCCCTGATGGAATGACAGCGCTACCTCACAACACATATTTATTATCGCCGCGTCCGTAACGACCCGCCCTATAAAACTGTCGCACTAGTTAACCCCCTTAGTGAACCCCTTTAAAAAAAAGATTTTTTTTTTTATCATCATACCGCCGAACAAAAGGGCAATAACATGCAATCAAAAAGACGAATATAAATAAACATGGTATCGCTGAAAACATCATCTTGTCCTGCAAAAATTGAGTCGCCTTACAACATCAAAAGCGAAAAAATAAAGTTATAGCTTGCAGAATAAAGCGATGCAAAAATAATTTATTTTTTATATAAAATTGTTTTTATTGTATTAAAGCATCAAAACATAAAAAAATGATATAAATGAGGCATCGCTGTAATCGTACTGACCCGAAGAATAAAACCCCATTATTTTACGACACGCGGAACGGTGTATAGGCCCCCCCAAAGGAAATTCATGAAATGCTGGTTTTTGTTCATTCTGCGTCCCAAAAATCGGAATAAAAAGCGATCAAAAAATGTCACGTGCCCGAAAATGGTACCAATAAAAACGTTAACTCGTCCCACAAAAAATAAGACCTTACATGACTCGGTGGGTCAAAATATGGAAACATTATAGCTCTCAAAATGTGGTGATGCATAAACTTTTTACAATAAAAAGCGTCTTAGCGTGCGACAGCTGCCAAACATAAAAACCCGCCATAAATAGTAAATCAAATACCCCTTTTTATCACCACCTTTGTTAGGGAAAAATAATAAAATTTAAAAAAATTTATTTATTTCCATTTTCCCATAAGGGTTAGGGCTAGGGTTAAGGTTGAGATTAGGGTTAGGGGTGTGTAGAGGTTAGAGTTGGAGTTAGAATTGGGGGGTTTCCACTCTTTGGGCACATCAGGGGCTCTCCAAACGCAACCAGGCATCTGATCTCTGTTCCAGCCAATTCTGCGTTGAAAAAGTCAAACTGTGCTCCTTCCCTTCCAAGCTCTGCCATGCGCCCAAACGATGGTCCAATTTTGGGGTCCGATTTCTCCTGTTATCCTTGGGGGAAAAAAAAATTGGGGGCAAAAATATCATTTTTGTGGAAAAAAATTATTTTTTTATTTTTATGGCTCTACGTTATAAACTGATGTGAAGCTCTTGGGGGGTTCAAAGTGCTCACCACACATCTAAATTAGTTCCTTGGGGGGTCTAGTTTCCAAAATGGGGTCACTTGTGGGGGTTTTCCACTGTTCAGGCACATCAGGGGCTCTCCAAACGCTACATCGCATCCGATCTCAATTCCAGACAATTTTGCTTTGAAAAAGTCAAACATCACTCCTTCCCTTCTGAGCTCTGCCATGCGCTCAAATAGTGGTTTACCCCCACATATGGGGTTTCAGCGAACTCAGGACAAATTGCACAATAACTTTTGGGGTCCTGTTACCCTTGGGAAAATAAAAATTGGGGGTGAAAAGATCATTTTTGTGGTACAAATATGATTTTTTAATTTTACGGCTGTCCGTTATAAACTTATGTGAAGCCCATGGGGGTTCAAAGTTCTCACCACTAGTGTTGAGCATTCCGATACCGCAAGTATCGGGTATCGGCCGATACTTGCTGTATCGGAATTCCGATACCGACTTCCGATATTTTTTCAATATCGGAATTCGGCATCGGAATCGGAAGTTCCAAGTTGATTGACAGACTGACGTCATCATGATGCGCGGTGTGTGCGCATCATGATGCGCCGTCATTTCGGGCCTTCCGGGGGTCTCTGCCGGCCTGCCAGGGGGCTGTGCCGGCCTGCCGGGGGGCTGTGTGGACTGCCCGGGGTCTGTACCGGCCTGCTGGGGGGCTGTGCCGGCCTGCCGGTGGTCTGTGCACCCTGTGGGGGTCTGTACCGGCCTGCCGGGGGGCTGTGCCGGCCTGCCGGTGGTCTGTGCACCCTGTGGGGGTCTGTACCGGCCTGCCGGGGGGCTGTGCCGGCCTGCCTGTGGTCTGTGCACCCTGTGGGGGTCTGTACCGGCCTGCCGGGGGGCTGTGCCGGCCTGCCGGGGGGCTGTGCTGATGTCCGGGGGTCTGTGCAAGCATCGTCCGATGGGACTACAAGTCCCATCGGGCGATGCCTGCTACCATGACAGTGATTGACACATTAGCCAATGATGGGACAGTAGTAGTCCCATCATCCGGCTAATGTGTTAAATGTTAAAAAAAAAAAAAAAATACTACATACATACTACATGCATGCTACATACATACTACATGCTACATACATACTACATATATACTACATACATACTACATACATGCTACATACATACTGCATGCTACATACATACTACATACATACTACATACATACTACATGCATGCTACATACATACTACATGCTACATACATACTACATATATACTACATACATACTACATACATGCTACATACATACTGAATGCTACATACATACTACATACATACTACATACATACTACATGCATGCTACATACATACTACATGCATGCTACATACATACTACATGCATGCTACATACATACCACATACATACTACATACATACTACATGCTACATACATACTACATATATACTACATGCATGCTACATACATACTACATGCTACATACATACTACATATATACTACATACATACTACATACATGCTACATACATACTGCATGCTACATACATACTACATACATACTACATACATACTACATGCATGCTACATACATACTACATGCATGCTACATACATACTACATGCCACATACATACCACATACATACTACATACATACTACATGCTACATACATACTACATATATACTACATGCATGCTACATACATACTACATGCTACATACATACCACATACATGCTACATACATACTACATATATACTACATGCATGCTACATACATACTACATGCATGCTACATACATACTACATATATAGTACATGCATGCTACATACATACTACATGCTACATGCATGCTACATACATACTACATACATACTACATGCTACATACATACCACATATATACTACATACATACTACATACAATACATTCATACAATACATACATAGACATACAGTACATATAACATAGAGTAACATACTTACCAATACTTGTCACATTGTTCCCCGAAGCCATTGTCTTTTCCGGAATAAATATTAACATAACAAACCACAAAAATACTCACCCACGATCCGAAGCAGTCCACGAGTGTGTCCCACGACGATCTTGGGTAGAGAACTGCAGCATCAGATGATGCTGCCGTTCTCTACGGGCTGCAGGAATCCAATGACGGAAGGTAGGTATCCTTCCGCACTGTATTCCTCCGCCACTTAAAAAAAAAAAAAGTCCCTAGTCTCACTTTATGCCATTGCTGCGTGGGAAATTCCCACACAGCAATGGCATAAAGTGAGACTAGGGACTTTTTTTTTTTTTTTAAGTGGCGGAGGAATACAGTGCGGAAGGATACCTACCTTCCGTCATTGGATTCCTGCAGCCCGTAGAGAACGGCAGCATCATCTGATGCTGCAGTTCTCTACCCAAGATCGTCGTGGGACACACTCGTGGACTGCTTCGGATCGTGGGTGAGTATTTTTGTGGTTTGTTATGTTAATATTTATTCCGGAAAAGACAATGGCTTCGGGGAACAATGTGACAAGTATTGGTAAGTATGTTACTCTATGTTATATGTACTGTATGTCTATGTATGTATTGTATGAATGTATTGTATGTAGTATGTATGTAGTATATATGTGGTATGTATGTAGCATGTAGTATGTATGTAGTATGTATGTAGCATGCAGTATGTATGTAGCATGCATGTAGTATATATGTAGTATGTATGTAGCATGTAGTATGTATGTAGCATGCAGTATGTATGTAGCATGCATGTAGTATATATGTAGTATGTATGTAGCATGTAGTATGTATGTAGCATGTAGTATGTATGTAGCATGCATGTAGTATATATGTAGTATGTATGTAGCATGTAGTATGTATGTAGTATGTATGTAGCATGCATGTAGTATATATGTAGTATGTATGTAGCATGTATGTATGTAGCATGTAGTATGTATGTAGCATGCATGTAGTATATATGTAGTATGTATGTAGCATGTAGTATGTATGTAGTATGTATGTAGCATGCATGTAGTATATATGTAGTATGTATGTAGCATGTAATATGTATGTAGCATGCATGTAGTATATATGTAGTATGTAGCATGTAGTATGTATGTAGCATGCATGTAGTATGTATGTAGCATGCATGTAGTATGTATGTGGTATGTATGTAGCATGTAGTATGTATGTAGCATGCATGTAGTATATATGTGTTATGTATGTAGCATGTAGCATGCATGTAGCATGCATGTAGTATGTATGTAGTATGTATGTAGTATGTATGTTGCATGTAGTATTTATGTAGTATGAATGTAGCATGTATGTAGTATGTATGTTGCATGTAGTATTTATGTAGTATGAATGTAGCATGTATGTAGTATGCATGTTGTATGAATGTAGCATGTATGTAGCATGTAATTTTTTTTTTTTTTTTTTTTTACATTTAACACATTAGCCGGATGATGGGACTACTACTGTCCCATCATTGGCTAATGTGTCAATCACTGTCATGGTAGCAGGCATCGCCCGATGGGACTTGTAGTCCCATCGGACGATGCCTGCACAGACCCCCGAAGCCTGCACAGACCACCGGCAGGCCGGCACAGCCCCCCGGAGCCTGCACAGACCACCGGCAGGCCGGCACAGCCCCCCGGCAGGCCGGCACAGCCCCCCGGCAGGCCGGCACAGCCCCCCGGCGCCTGCACAGCCCCCCGGCAAGCCGGCACAGCCCCCCGGCAGGCCGGCACAGCCCACCGGAGCCTGCACAGACCACCGGCAGGCCGGCACAGCCCCCCGGCAGGCCGGCACAGACCACCGGAGCCTGCACAGACCCCCTGGCAGGCCGGCACAGCCCCCCGAAAGACCCGTACAGACCCCAGAGAGGCTGTACAAGGGCAGGAAAGGGTTTTTCTTATTCCGATACCGGAAGTCCCATAGACTTGAATGGGACTTCCGGTATCGGAATCGGCGATACCGATACTTTTTTTAAAGATCGGCCGATACCATCCGATACGATACTTTGAAGTATCGGACGGTATCGCTCAACTCTACTCACCACACATCTAGATAAGTTCCTTGGGGGATCTAGTTTCCAAAATGATGTCTTCTGTGGGGGGGTTTCCACTGTTTACGTACATCAGTAGCTCTCCAAACAAGACATGGTGTCCGATCTCAATTCCAGCCAAAAAAGTCAAATGGTTCTGCTTCCCTTCCGGGCTCTGCCATGCGCCCAAATAGTGGTATACCCCCACATATGGGGTATCAGCGTACTGTGGACAAATTGCACAATAGCTTTTGGGGTCCTGCTACCCTTGGAAAAATAAAAATTGGGGGTGAAAAGATCATTTTTGTGGTAAAAATATGATTTTTAAATTTTACGGCTGTCCGTTATAAACTTATGTGAAGCCCATGGGGGTTCAAAGTTCTCACCACACATCTAGATAAGTTCATTGGGGGGTCTAGTTTCCAAAATGGGGTCACTTGTAGGGGGTTTCCACTGTTTAGGCACATCAGGGGCTCTCCAGACGTGATATGGTGTCCTATCTCAATTCCAGCCAATTTTGCATTGAAATGGTTAAATGGCACTACTTCCCTCCCGAGCTCTGCCATGCGCCGAAACAGTGGTTCCCCCCCACATATCAAGTATCAGCGCACTCGGGACAAATTGCACAATAACTTTTGCAGTCCAATTTCTCCTGTTACCCTTGGTAAAATAATTTTTTTATTTTATTGGACCTGAAGTAATTTTTTTGTGAAAAAAAGTTAATTTTTTTTAAACATTCAAAAAATTCCTGTGAAGCACCTGAAGGTTTAATAAACTTCTTGAATGTGGTTTTGACTACCATCAGGGGTGCAGTTTTTAGAATGGTGTCACGTTTGGGTATTTTCTCAAAGTGACTTCAAATGTGACGTGGTCCCTAAAATAAAAATGGTGTTGTAAAAATGAGAAATCACTGGTCAACTTTTAACCCTTATAACTTCCTAACAAAAAACAAAAAAAATTTTTGGTTCCAAAATTGTGCTGATGGTAAAGTAAACATGTGGGAAATGTTACTTATTAGGTTTTCAAAAACGCAAGTTATATGAATGAAATTTCACCACTAACATGAAGTACAATATGTCACGACAAAACAATGTCAGAATCACCGGGATCCATGTAAGCGTTCCAGAGTTATTACCTCATAAAGGGACAGTGGTCAGAATTGTAAAAATTTGCCTGGTTAATAACATGTAAACCACCCTTGGGGGTAAAGAGGTTAAAAGCTGTAAATGCTGACCCAGACCCTGATACATCATGTATGGCTGATTGGTGCCTTAACCATTCTTCAGTTTGTACTGTGGTTGAATTGAGGCCACTTTCCTGGTGTCTGTCCATAATTTTTGTTTTGTCAACTTTTGGGCCCATTTGAAGGTGTTGTGTATGCGTTTGTTTTTGCCTGCTATTGACTTCAATTATGTTAGGCGAATAATCGACAAATCGGCGGATACTGTAAATTCGGCGATCGCAATCGGAGCCGAACATTGAAATATTTGCTCATGTCTAATCATAATTGGGAAAGGCCATGTGATGTAAATTTCCCAGTATTATAAAAACCCAGTCTCTTCTAACCTTATGCCAAAAAAGCAGCCTTGGTTTCTTCTAAGCAGGTTCCTAGCACTCTGAAAATTAAAATGGTGGAGGCAAACAAAGCAGGAGAATGCTACAAGAAGATAATAAAGCATTTTCAAGTTGCCCTTTCCTCAGTTCGAAATGTAATTAGGAAGTGGCATTTAACCGGTATAATGGAGGTCATGATAAGGTCAGGAAGACCAAGCAATATTTCAGTGAGAGCTGCTCTTAGGATTGCTAGAGAGGCTATTCGGAACCGCTGCTTGAGCTTCAGAAAGATTTAGCAGACTCTGGAATTGTGGTACATTGTTCTACTGTTTTTAGACACCTGCACAAATATGGCCTTCATGGAAGAGTAATTAGAAGAAAAAAATCTCCTCCTTCCTCACCATACAATTTAGCATCAGATGTATGCAAAATAACATCTAAACTAGCTTGATGCATTTTGTAAACATGTCCTGTGGACCTATGAGGTTAAAATAGACTTGTTTGGCCACAATGATCCAAGGTATGTGAGGAGAAAAAAGGGCACAGATTTTCAGGAAAAGAAAATCTCCCCATCCATTGAGCATGTAGGGTGGATCAAAACAATAGCATCGCATGCAAGATGACCTAGGAATTGTACAAAGCTGGAAGAATGGATGCAAATACCTCAAACAAGAATTGAAAGACTCTTGGCTGTCTACAAAAAGTGTCTAGAAGTTGTGATCCTTCAAAATGGGCTGCTACTAAGTACTAACCTTGAAGGGTGCCCAAACTTTTGCAAGAACACGTTTTCCTTTTTTAAAATTTAAAAATATGATGTATATGTTTTTGGCTAAAATACAAAGGAAATATGTAATTTTTGAACTTTAGGCCTTTTTAGTGATCATTTCAGTGATCATTTCATCTTCACCTTGCTTAACTCTTCACAATAACAGTAATTTTGACTAGTGGTGCCCAAACTCAGTGATAGAGATGAGCGACTTTTCCTTTTTTCGGGTCGAGTCGGGTTTCGCGAAACCCAACTTTCGCAAAAGTCGGGTCGAACGAAATCGGCCGACTATAGGGAAAAGTCGGGTGTCCGACTGAAACACGAAACCCAATGTAAGTCAATGGGGAATAAAAGTCGGCAGTGAGAGGACAGGAAACACACCTACAGTGCCCATTTGAATGCCAAAAGCATGAATTCTTATTACTGAAGCTTGTCAACCTTAATTTACTTAATAATACTAGTTATGCACTGAAAACTGGGGGTTATTTGGCTAAAGTTGTGGGGGGGTAGGTTTTTGTGGGCCCTGGGCCAAAGAGTGCCCCTTTAACACATACGACAACTCATGATTCTCCGATACAGCAGTGAAATAGCGGTATAGTACAATGAAAAATACTTCACTTTTTACATCTCATGATTGATATCCATTTTAAATTCTCCAATAGCTCCAAAAACGGACAGTATATTACTCCATACAGTATTATGGCCAGCGCATAGTGCGCTATACAGAGTAATTAGGCCCATATATTTCTCCATACAGAATCATTGGTCCCATATAATGTTTGAAACAGTATATGATGAGCTCCACATAATGCTACAGTATATGTTGGTCCCCATGGATGAAGCTCCACTGTCTTATGGGCCCAAATAATGCTCCATATATAATGGGCCCCATTTCTAATGCTCTAGTGTATAATGGGCCCTGTAAATGCTGCTCCAGTGTCTGATGTCCACCTTTGGAATGCTCCAGTGTATGGTGGGCCCCATATATTCTCCAGAGTATAGTGCTCCCCAAAAATTGCTGTCCCAACATTGAAAACAAATAAGTCTCCTTACTAGGGAATCCCTGTACTAGTCTGGACTCCTCGTCGTCCCCATCTTCCATCTCACTGCACTTGGCTGTTTAGGCAGAGGGCGCACTGACGTGATGTCATTGCACTCTCTGATCAGAATATCACTGTCAGGACACGCGGAAGACGTCATGGCCGTGGAGCAGGTAGAGGTAAGTATTTCAACTTTGCAAGTGTTGTGATCCTGAGCAAGCAGGGAGGGCCAATCGTTGGCAACGGCACTGGCACAGGGCCCCTCATAGTATGGCGGTGTGTCTGACGGCGGGTGGGCCCTCCCACCGGCAGAGACACTTTTGCGTTCTTGTGGGACAATGTTCCAGGTGTCAATGATACACTTAGAGTGTTGGTTGTAGGAGGACTTCCTGGCAGAAAGGGTACAGTATCACCAGATACCAGGTATATATAGCATAGTTTAAACATTAACAATGTACGTCTATATATCAGGAGTAGTGTTGAGCCACCCTGCCAGTGTTTTGGTTCGTCACACAGGAGGCAAGTTTATAGAATGTTCGTCGAACCCCATTGAAAACAATGGCAGGCAAACACATAGAAAACAATAACAAAACACCTTAAAAGGTGTCCCAAAGCACACAAAATGCTCAGAAGACAAAAATAACATATGGAAAAGGGCAACTACATTTTGAAAAGAGGTGGAGGAGGTGGAGGAGACACAGATATAGGCTTGTCATGCCCTTATGAAGTCAAGAAAGGCTGGAATAAAAATGTAAAATACAAACACAAAAAAAAAAATTCTGAAATCGAACACGATCATATACCGTCGTACTTCCCACCAATAAATTATGCCAACTGCTGACACCTTGAAAGCTTTGTCGATTCTGTGTGTGGTGTGGTATATCCGTTTGTAGTTGTGCTAGTGATTTCTCGGCTTTATTCCTGTCAGGTGTCCTGAGTACAAAAACAGTGCTCAAAGATACCTGTGGAGCAGGGCAGCAGCGGTGACAATGCGTGCTTCAGAGTATCAGGACCTGAAGCACATGACTGCTGGGGGCGTGGCCTAAGCTCCACAGATCTAGGAGCTGCAGGGAAACTCCTAGAAAGGTAACTACAGGACAATGTTACCAAGGGGCATAGACAGAGACAGAAACCAGACGAAGCCAGGGTCAAAGCACCAGATAGCAATACAGTACCACGGGGTTAAGACAGAAAGGATAGTCAGGACGTAGCAATAGGTCAGAAAACCAGAACGGGCAATAGACGGTACAATAGGGACAAACTGTAACGGAGTAACGATAGCCAAGCCAGGAGGTCAGAACTGGAGAAGACAGTAGTACCAAAGCGAGAGATGGAGTACAGAGTGAGGGAACAGGCCGGGTCATACACGGGAAGCAAACAAGCAACGCAGAATACACGCACACCAGGGGTCAGACACACCAGAACAACAGTATAGCTGACAGAGAACCCTGGTAAAGAGTGAGTATAAATACCCCTCCCAGATCCAGAAAGAGGCAACGAACACTTAACCCTGTGAGTGCAGGGCAAGAACCCTGTTCAAACCATGACAATTCTGTTAACGACCGAGACTCCGGCATGCCCCCGCGGTACGCGTCAAGCTTACTAGAGGGATACGCGAGGCTCTGGCACGCGAGATCGAGCAATATCAGGTCTATCATGCCCTTACATGTCCGGGGCTGCATGCGCGCTACACTGAATGGACCAGCTTTTGTCGCTTACAGGTGCAGATAACCCGCTGAACACCGTTAGTGATGGGGATCTGGGATTTCAATTATTCCCCGCGAACTGTGATTTCCCAGTAAGTGCAGGTCAACTGCAATTCCGGAATTAGGCCTAACCGTCATTCCTGAAAAAATGAAAAACTTACGTATCCAAACCACAGGTGATGTAGCTTGCTGAACAGCTCGGCAGCCGTTCTCAGGCCCAGTATGGCTTCGACAACATTGTAGAAAGTTGATAAAGGGTACAGTTTCACCGGATAACACGTATATATGTAGCATAGTTTACACATTAAAAACCTATGTCTATATATCAGGAGGCAGGCTTAGCCGGTCTCAGGCCCATACTGGGCCTGAGACCGGCTAAGCCTGCCTCCTGATATATAGACATAGGTTTTTAATGTGTAAACTATGCTACATATATACTACATGTTATATGCTACATATATGTTATATGCTACATACAGTATATACAAAGGTGAGAAAGGGTACATTATCACCGGATAACAAGTATGTATAGCATAGTTCACACATTAAAAATATATGTCTATAGATCAGGAGGCAGACTCAGACGTTCTCAGGCCCAGTATGGATTTGACCAAATGGTACAAATTTGAGAAAGGGTACATTATCACTGGATAGCAGGTATATATAGCATAGTTTAAACATTTAAAATCTCCGTGTTCTCAGTATGGATTAGACTACAATCTAAAAAGTAGAAAAAAGGAAATGTATTTGAAGCGTACACCAGTATACACTTTTGGTGGTATTTTTAAATCTTCATATATATTTCTGTCTCAGTAAGACAGTCCAGCCTCTCCGCAATAGGAAATGAGATGCATACAATTACTGACATAAAATCTAGTGATTGCAGAAATCTAGGAATTACTAATCACGGGAAAAACTTCCGTCACAATTCTCATAGGCGATGCTGACCCTCAATTAATTTGTGTGTTGAGACAGCGAAAACATTTATTTGTGAATAAAGTGTTGCTGTATCGAAGTACCATTGATCCCATCACCGTTACTCATCTCCATCAAATTTTTATCATAGGGTGGGATGTAAACATGGTGCTCACTGCCTTTCATGATGTGTCACGTAACTTTGGAGTGCAAAAGACAGAAGCCACAGGCCGTAGGCGATTCTATTTGATTGGCATGAGAGGGCACATTTAAAAATGTGCGCCGGAATGTCACACGTCTGTGAGATAGGAAAACTGTGAAAGCTGATGATAAACCACCACCGCATGTCATTGTGAGTCGAGGTCCATAAGAAATGGAAGCCATTGATCATCTGAAGCTAGAGCCCGGCCAGCGGGACAGGGCATAGCTATGTCTTAACCATCATCTATCAGTTCAACCAATTTGTAGTGGCAGTCCCAGTGAAGGATTTGACAGCCCAGACTACACAGCGGAGGAGCAGGGAGAGGTAAACATTGCGAATGCTGGGGCCCTGCCCAAGCAAGGGGGGCACACTCGTGGGCGTCGGTACTGGCATTGGGCCCCTCATAGTACGGCGGTGTGTCAGACGGCGGGTGTGCACCCCCACCGTCAGAGACACTTGATTGCACTATGAGGGACCCTGTGCCAGTGCCCGCACCCAAGAGTCAGCCTACCCACCTGTCCATGGCAACGGCACTCACACGTTTGCGTGCGCTTGGTGGTGACCCCGGCCATGGGGGGGGAGGCAGCCCAGTTAGGGAGGTTTAAAAAATGGCATATGTTGATGTGGGACATTCAGCTGATGCTAAAGGCGAAATTGGTCAAGTCCGATGAAGAGGAGGACCAAAGCAAGCCATTTTTCTGGCAACCTATGTGTCATCAGGGTAAGGTGGGACAAAATCCTTGGAAACCCATGCATGGTTCATTTTAATGAATGTTAGATCATCCACATTTTGGGTCAACAGACGGGTCCTTTTTTCTGTCAGGATTGATCCAGCTCCACTGAAGACTCTTTCCGATAGCACACTTGCAGCTGGGTAAGTGAGCTCCTGTAAGGCACATTGTGCCAATTCAGGCCAGGTGTCCAGGGGAATGACCTGTGAGGGAGAATATCAATATGGGAGGAAAAGTAGTTTATGACCATAGTTGACAACTGCTGTCTCCTGTCACTTTCCATCGATGCAGTATTACCAGTCGTGTGAGCGGGACTTGAAACATCAGTCCACAACATTGTCATGAAACCCCTGTCTCCAACGCCACTTCTGCTGTGTGCACCACAAACACCTCTTCCAAGCTGCCCCTGGCCCCTACGGCTCGTGTGAGAACCATCACTGCTGCTGTGTGCTGGGAATGCCGCAACCAACCGGTTTACCAGAGTTGCTTGTTAGCCAATATTGCTTGTTTGTTAGCCAATATTAGGTCAAGGTTCTCCTGTGGCATGATGTTTTGGAATTTGCCTTTATAGCGTGGATCCAGGATCCTGGCCAACCAGTAGTCGTCATCGTTCATCATTTTGGCAATGCGGGGGTCCCTTTTTAGGATCTGCAAGGCATAATCTGATATGTGGGCCAATGTTCCTGGTGTCAATGATGTACTGCGAGTGCTGGGTGGAGGAGCACTTTTTGGCAAATCCACATCCCTCCAGTCCCGCAGAAAGCCTGTACCTTGCCACGCCAACATTTTCTCTTGCCCCACGAGAAGCATCCTCCTCCCCTAAATAATCATCCCCATCATCATCATCCTCCTCTTCCTCTTCCTCCACCTCATCCATGAGAGGTCCCGGAGCAGACAATGGCTGAATGTCATCAAGGCTTCCCTTCTCTTCCTCATAATCCTCGGCTGCAGACGCCTGCTCCTTAATGTGCGTCAAAGTTTGCATGAGCATACGCATAAGTGGGATGCTTATGGCGTCGTCTGCGCTTACCAGCCGTGTGCATTCCTCAAAACACTGAAGGACTTTACAGAGGTCTTTCAGCTTCCACCACTGCACACCTGTCAACTCCATGTCTGCCCTCAAAGTGCCTGCCCGTGTATCCTCCCACAAATGCATTACGGCCTGCCTCTGTTCGCACAGCCGCTCCACCATGTGCAGGGTGGAGTTCCACCTTGTTGCAATGTCGATAATTAGGCGGTGCTTGGGAAGGTGGAGCAATCGCTGCAGCTTCTGCATATGACTGGAGTGTACAGGCGACTGGCGGATGTGCGAGCACAGTCTTCGCACCTTCTGGAGCAGGGCTGTTAACTCCGGATAATTATTGAGTAAGCACTGCACCACCAGGTTCAAGGTGTGAGCCAAGTGTTGTGAGTTCATTCTCTGGTTCACCAGTTGTGAGTTCTCCTTACAGACTCCCTCTGGTGGTAACAGGAGGTAGTGAGGCTGATTTGATCGGTGGAGATCTGCCACCTGAGAATGAGGATGACGATTGGACCTCAGGAATCTCAGATTGGATTTAAGACAGCCGACGCCCTATTCAGTTGCTGGTGATTCCTTCTGGCTTGTCAGCTCTTGGTTTTCAGCTCTGTTCCAGTCATCTAAAGCTAAGTTTTTCTGCTAATGTTCACACTTGATTTTGTTGGTCTATTCAGTTTTTTGTGTGTTCAGCCAGCCCACTCTTATTTATCAGTGTTTTGCCAATTTGCTTTTTGTCCCTTATTAGATTGGCCTCTTTTTGCTCTGTCTCAGAATATTCCAGAGTGCTGATATAGTGGGAGAAGTCTAGTGACTTCAGGGTTAATTTTGCTATCAGAAGCGTTGGACATTATTTTTGTAGGGTTTTTTTGCTTGTTGCAGACAGTGTCTTTCCTTTTCCTTTCCTTTCAAGTTAGTTTGGGCCCCATCGTTTGCTCAGCCTATTTTCCTGCCTGTGTTTGTGCCTTCATCTTGTTTCACTGTCAATACATGTGTGGGGGCTGTCTATTCCTTTGGGGTCTGCTCTGGGGCAGTTAGTGATCCCCTTTTCATGCTTCAGGCTTATTTACTCCTCCGGCAGTGACGAAGCGTCTAGGAACATTGTAGGTATGCTCCACGGCTGCTGCTAGTTGTGTGGTAGGATCAGGGATCTGCAATCTGCATAGTTACCAACCTCTCTGGTTTTCTGTGACTTAGCTTGTTTTGCTTTTTTCTCCTCGGTGACCCATTCATAACAGCCAAGCAAGGTATGTGTCTGAGTTTTGAAAGGGCTATGCCACAAAATTCCGGCCGTTATCACTAACTACCTTGCCTGCCGTAAGATGTAGACTTCCCAGCCATGACTCAGTTTGTCGCTGAAAGTAGTCGGCCAATACCTCCGCGGTGTGTCTGTCGCCCAAACACATCATCTTCAAAACAGCCTGCTGACGCTTTCCACTAGCTGATCGATAGGGGGACACCTCATGTTCAACACTAGCAGCTGCGGATGGAGTGCTCGTGCGACTGCGCTCTTTGGACGAGCTTTCGCTTCTGGAGGATGGTCGAACGCCTACAGCCAACTGTTTACTATACCGTGGGCTAGGCAGCACTGTCCCAACACCGCTGTCCCCTGTCGACCCTGCATCCACCACATTAACCCAGTGCGCTGTGATGGACACGTAACGGCCCTGGCCATGCCTACTGGACCATGCATCAGTTGTGAGGTGCACCTTTCCACTCACTGATTGATTCAGTGCATGGACAATGCAGTCTTTCACATGAAGGTGGAGGGCTGGGATGGCTTTGCGAGAAAAGAAGTGGCGACTGGATAGGGCATAGCGTGGTACTGCGTAGGCCATGAGTTCACGAAAAGCTGCGCTTTCAACCAACCGATAGGGCATCATCTCTAATGAGATTAGTTTGGCAATGTGGGCGTTCAAACCCAGTGTACGCGGATGAGAGGATGAGTACATTCTTGTCCTACTCATAGTCTCTGGTAGGGTGAGCTGGACTTGAGAGCTGCATATGGTGGAACTAGCGGTGTACAGGGCGGACTGAGAGAGGGTTAATGATGGTGATGGAGTTGGTGTTCTTTCTTATGGCCTAGATTCAGTCTTTCGTTGATATAACATTCTGATTCCCTTGCGACGA
This sequence comes from Dendrobates tinctorius, assembly GCF_039654945.1. Classification (NCBI taxonomy): domain Eukaryota; kingdom Metazoa; phylum Chordata; class Amphibia; order Anura; family Dendrobatidae; genus Dendrobates; species Dendrobates tinctorius. The sequence goes on along the minus strand of NW_027361760.1, from coordinate 9,858,652 downwards.
CACCTCCACATTTGTTGCTGGTGGTGTGCTAACCTGTGGGCTTACAGTGGGGGAAACAATGTAGCGTTGCTGACTACCTTCTTTGGGAGCAGTTGCACATGTGGTACGTGAGGTTTGGTAGTCCGTCCACGCTTGCAAGTGCATGGTGGTTAAATGTCTAAGCATGCAACTGGTATTCAAATTTCTCAGATTTTTCCCTCGGCTAAAGGTCTTTGCGCACTTCTTACAGATAACCTTTGCCTGATCATTAGGATTTTGTTCAAAAAAGTGCCACACTGCACTCTTCCTACTATGGAAGACATTTTGCGGCCTTGCACGCTGTGCTATTTTGACCGTGTGGCCAAGCTGTCCTGCAACTCTGTTGGTTTTTGTAACCCGTTTTTGGACTGCTCCATGCCTGCCAGATAACAGCTGTTGTGATGTCGATGCCTGCTGCGGATGCTCCTCCTCCTCTTCTGAGCTATTGCCATCGGCACCCTCTTCCCCCAATGGATGCCAATCTGGATTAACAACTGGGTCATCCATCACCTCCTCTTCAATGTAATGTGCACCTTCCTCTGTTTCACCGTGTATGGTGGTATAGTATGCGGGAAGGGGCACCAGAGTTTCATCAGGGTCATTATCTGGCTCAGTACATTGCGAGGACAATGTAGTGCTCTGAGTGAATGTACCAGCAGAATCATCTAGCAGTGGCTGTGCATCAGTGCACTCCCTGTCAGATTCATCTTGGCCTGGGTAATTCACCATTTGACTTGATAACCCAGGCATGGTATGTGAAAACAGCTCCATGGAGTAATCGGTAGTGTGGCCTGCCGCATCCTTCAAATTTGGTTGGGGGGAAGGACACAAGGAAAGGTGTGGTTCATGACCAGGAGCCTCCAATGAGGACTCAGTGCTTTTATTTTTTAAAATTTCAGAAGAGGAGGCGATAGAGCTGGAGGCTGAGTCAGCAATGTAAGCCAAAACTTGTTGCTGAAGCTCCGGCTTTAAAAGCGGTTTACCTACTCCCAGAAAAGGAAGCCTTCAAGGCCTTGTGGAGCCAGATGATGACGCAGGCTCAACACCTCCTGCATTAGGTGCTATTTTACTTTTGCCACTACCAGCAGATCCACCACCAACACTATCATTACCAGCTGGCAACCCCTGCCCATTTCCACGGCCTCTTCCACCACACTTCCTCATTTTTTTGGAAAATGTACCCAAAATTTGACCAACTATATGGTCCTGTAAAACAAGGTACAAGGTGAATATAGTAGTGGGGAGAATTTGAATCTCCTTACACACTTCTGGACGCTGCTGTATTGTCTCAGGCCCAGTGTATATTACACCTCTATATAACAGGCTGATTTTGGATGGTGCAAAAAATGTGTATATAGGCCTGTGGAGAATTTGAATCTCCTTACACACTTCTGGACACTGTTGGATTGTCTCAGGCCCAGTGTATATTACACCTCTATATCACAGGCCGAATTTTGATGGTGTAAAAAATGTCTATATAGGACAGGGGAGAATTGGAATCTCCTTACACACTTCTGGACACTGTTGTGTTGTGAGCAAGGAAAGGAAATCAGTGCATAGACATCCAGAGTATGGTGTAAAATCTCAAATCTTTTATTAAATAACACACGTAAAAATAGCACAAAATGGCAAACACAGGGTGACACAGAGAAAAAGCAGAGCTATGGGGTATACAGCGTCACCCCTCATGATTGGTGCTCTTTTTTACATCCCCTATATATATATACCGCAGTTAACATCCCACTGACACATCCCCTGAGGAAGGAAGATCATTTCTGAAACGTACGTCGGGGTTTGCCGAGCCTGGGGTCCAGTGTCTCTCCCCCTCCCCCCTGGTATGTGTTGCTCATGCATTTGTGTCTCTGTAACTCTATCTCTTTACTATTTGGCCGTCCAGTTGGGGATTATACCCCCTATTACTTTCTAACTGGCCTGCTAGTTATATCTTTAGATTGCTGTGGTCACTTTGACACTAACTTATTCACCTACACTATCTGGTGTATTCACATGATTATGGGCAGAGGGAGTAATTAGACACTGTATACCCCATAGCTCTGCTTTTTCTCTGTGTCACCCTGTGTTTGCCATTTTGTGCTATTTTTACCTGTGTTATTTAATAAAAGATTTGAGATTTTACACCATACTCTGGACGTCTATGCACTGATTTCCTTTCCTTGCTCCTAATTGATTACAGTGTGTCCTACACTGATTTTCCATGGGCTGATTGTGATGGTTTCTTTTATCATCTGCATCCACACATAACATATGATGTTACTTTGCTTCAGCCCTGTGGTCTGTCAATTCTGCTTATCACTGTTGTGTTGTGTCAGGCCCAGTTTATATTACACCGCTATATCACAGGCTGAATTTTGCTGGTGTAAAAAATGTCTATAGAGGACTGGGGAGAATTGGAATCTCTGTACAGACTTTAGGACACTGAAGGATTCTCTCAGGTCCAGTGTATTTTACACCGCTATGTCACAGGCAGAAAGTGGCTAGTGTATGACAAACTACAATGTGTATATAGAATTGGAATCTCCCTAGAGTGTAGGTCTGTAAGAACGGACAAACTCCTCAGCTTTTCCTTACAGAGTCACACACAGCTTCCCTGTGGCCGTGATAACAGCCGGTACACGGTACTGTGTGAGGAGCGTACACTGCTGTACGGTGTGTGAAAAAATGCACGCTCAGTACCTCACCAGGACAAAACAATTACATTTGGATTGCTTTTAAAAAAGCAGTTTGAACACCAGTGTGCACACAGCAATGCAGCTATCAGGTAACCTTAGAAGGCAGCCTAATATCCAACAGAGCTGATCCACCAAAATATAGCCTCCCTTTGCACTGCACAATGACTGGTGTGTTGTACAGGCAAAATCGCTAGCAGCAGAAGCAGTTTTTTTTTCTTCTTTCCTGCCTAACGCTCTCCCTACAGAAACAGCAGCAGCAGCAGCTCTCCCTATTCTGAGATCAGCATAAGTAAGATGGCGGTCGGCGTGCACGCCCTTTTATACCCCCTGTGACGCCCCCCAAAGCAAGCCAATCACTTGCATGCCCTTCTCAAAGATGGTGGGGACCGCTGCCTATGTCCTCACGTTGCCCACAGTGTCCGTTGTTCCTGATTGGCTGAAAAAGGGCGCTAAAGCATTTTTGAAACGCGACTTTGGCGCTAAAGTCGCCAACCTCGTGGCCGACCTCACCCTAGGGTCAGGTTTCATTTCATGAAACCCGACTTTGGAATTTTTTCGACCGGTTTCGGTAATCTCTACTCAGTGACACAGTTTCATGCAAATGTATATATAATATACACACTTATTGTTATTGCTTTTCATTTCACTTATATCACTTTGTTCCTCTAGCAGCAAGATGTGGCTACACATGCACTAATAATAGCAGGACAAATTACATTTCTTGCTATGTTTTCATTGCCTTGTATTTTTTTTTCTCTCAGGGCCACTGTATCAGTACATTCTGGTAGAACGCAGAGGGCGGAACCGAAATGTTGGCTTTATACAACTGAACCGGCCCAAAACACTGAACGCATTGAGTGATGATCTAATGGCTGAGATCAACCAAGCTCTTGACTCTTTTGAAGGGGATCCACAGATTGGGGCAATTGTTATCACAGGGAGTGAGAAGGCATTTGCAGGTTAGTTTTGCCTGATTGAAATGCTTCAAATTTACCGTAAATATTTGTTGCCCAGCTTTGAAAGTCATTCCCCCTCCTCCATGCACCTTCAATAAGTGTCAGACTAACAATGGTTCAGCCAGCAGCTATCTCGGCCATCTCCCCAATGCACAGGAGCACTGGTTCTGCTGAGCACTGCTGAGTTCTATATGAGAGATTCACTATTAGACATCTATGGGGGCACCCTATGTCAGGGATCCAAAGGATCAGAAGTCCGAAATTGGATGTGCCTGATCCTTATTTCCTTCAACAATCTGCTTTCTGGGGCCCCAATACACACTGTCGGTTGAACCCATCGACATTAGTGGTATTGCCGCATGTTAGTATGGTTGTGGGGGAGCCTTAAAGAATCACTCCCTTCAAAGTTTTTTTTTTCCTCATAATGTATTTCAGTCATATTATATACCTCTGTGTACTTACAATTGCTCAGTTTGCCCTTCTACCTAGCTAATTCTCTTCTATTTCCTCTATGTAGATACAGGAAGTAACCTTTTTGCCTACATTTATCATTCCCCTTCATCTCTTGACCCAACTTATGCATGGAAAATTCGACTTCATGTTTCCTGTTTTTACACGTAGGCTGATGGGAGCAGTAGTCCCATCAGCCGACGCCAGTAACTGGATGTAAACTTTGTCCCCAATCACAGCTGCGGGCCCACGCTGTCATTTGACAGTGTGGGAATCGCGGCTGTCTGACCAGCGGTAATGATTTTAACGCTGATCAGAAGCAGTGTTTTCCGCACTGTCATGCACACGACAGTGTGGCAAACACTGGATGTTTGGACCCCCATTTAAGTGAATGGGGTCCGTGTTCGGGTCTGGGTACTGTTCTGGTACCCAAACTTTTTTTTAACTGTTCGGACCCGAATATCCAGGGGTCCGCCCATCTCTGTTTGCAATATATTAATAGAATACAAATTTTGATGGGAGTGCTTCTGTAACACTATAATATTTTGCAGCTTGTAGTAATACTTTTGTACTTTGCTGCTGGACAGTGTGTCCATACAAATTCCAGCAGAATTTAAATAATTTGATAAATAAACACTTGAATATTTTCGTTTTCCTGGCAGCTGGTGCTGATATCAAAGAGATGCAAAATCGGACTTTTCAGGAGTGCTATGGGGGGAACTTCCTGTCTCATTGGAACCGTCTCTCTTCTATGAAGAAGCCAGTTGTTGCAGCTGTTAATGGCTACGCAGTAAGTCACCGTATATGGTTAATTTCTCATAGCTGATCTCTGTCCTAAAGAAAATCCAAAAACCAATCATTTGTGATGATAAAATATATTTTATGGACCATTACAATAAATTAAATTGATATGGAAGTAAAGGGGTTTTCCAGAGTATTGATGTTTGATATTGATGACTTATCCAAAGGATAAGTTGTAAAATTTAAACTATGAAAAAAAAAATTAAACTAGTTACATAACTGTTACTCCTCAAAAATTTCAATAAGAAGTGTTTTTAATTTTTTTTTTTTTTTTTAATCCAACATATGGCCTGGATTGGAACAGTGGATTGGCCTGTATGTTGGAGGGCAGTATTGGAGTTAAAATCCAGACTCGAACCATATTTTGGATTCTGATGGAACACCTTGATTATGAGCTTTGTTTGAAAACAGGCACAGACTGCAAACTCCAGCCACCTTTGCTGTGTTCGAAGAGTCACAGTAGATAGGGGGAGAATACTGCATATAAATACACTTCACATCGTTGAAATTGCAATACCAAGAAGGAAAGCTGTGGAATTATGAAAATCACATCATGGATAGTCTTGTTATTGATGTCCAAATGATGAAGGAAAAAATAAACCTTTCAAAACATCTCGATTTATACAGTATCCAGTATGAGCACCAGGTGTAGAAATCCCGTTACTTACAGCATTGACTGCTATCAATGAGGTCATTAATAGTGGTTTGAAAGTTCTGCCACACTGAATGCACGTGAGCAACACTATGAGAAGACCTTCAGGAGGGAATGTCACACTGATCCTACTTTAGTCATTATGGTGTGAGGAGGCACAATGTACAGTAGCCTGAAACCTCTAGTCTTCATTCCAGGTACCCTAACAGTTCAATGTTGCATTGATTTGGTCATGGTACCAGTGGTATGGCCATTTCTGCAGTGTCCCAGTAGCCGTTTATTCATTATGACACCATGAAGCCCCATGTTGCTCTTGCTTTTGTGAACAGACTGCTTGGCCTAAACAGGCTACCATGATCTGCATTATCTCCGGAGCTGTGCGCGCGTGATCGTCGCTAACAGGTGGCTTATGTGATAGCCGAGTCCTGGCTGTCGGGCTATTTAACCCCTTTCCTTTCCCACCCGATGGGCACCCTCCGCGACAACATTGCAAAGGCCTGTTATTGTCAAGGTAACCAAGGTCGTTATGGATACTTTGCGGTCGTTATGGCTACTTACCGGTCTGTCATCTGTGGGGGCCTGTGTTGATCATGACTGGCAGGTGGTATAATGCATTTAAGGAAAAAGGAGGAACGAATCCAAAAAACAACAACCAATAGTCATAATATAAAATTGCTTTATTTTGTGGTAAGGCAAAGAACCTAATGCAATAAAACATGATACAGTGCTGGTTAATCATTACCAAAAATAGGGAAACGGTAGGCCATGTTGCCAATAGTATAGAAATATTGCCATATATAACATGAGAAAGAGTCTCTAATCAGGATCCAATCAGCAAGGGAATAACACAATACAAGTACCTATAAGGCCATCTCCAACTGCAAGCTGATAGATAAAACATCCGATAAAAATCAAATGGATTATACACATATTGTATGTTACCTGAAAGATGCAGTGCAGGCAAACAGAGGGTCCCCATGCCCGCCCCAACACGCGTTTCGGAAAGCACCTTCGTCAGGGGGCGCACTATTAACCATGGACGCTCAGTTGAAAAAGGGCACAGAACCGAAAGGACTGCAATTGACGCGACCGGAAGTGATCATCTGTTCCCCAGGCAATACCCACGCCATCAGTCACAGCGGCTGCGCAGAAAATGCGAGCGGATGTGATAGTCTGTTACCTAGGAGATGCCCAAGCTGTCCCAACACAGCGAACGAGGAGGTGTGACGCCCAGATCACGTGGGGCCCCTCGTGACTAGACACCCATAACTCCCCGGCGCCGACACAGAGAATGCCTGGAGCACCGCGCAGGTGCAGAAAGAAAAGTGAGGGCAGCCACAGCATATTAGAAGTGGGCAAAAACAAGACCTGCATATCATAACTATATCGGCGGCATAGTGCAATGATAGTTATATACTAGGTAACACATTAATGTAAAGATTGTAGCAAAGATCATACAGAGTCACAACAGTAAGAGATAATAAGATTACCAATAAAACAATACAATGATAATCCCTTTATGGCTGGAAAATAATGCAGTACAATTATAGGTGACCATTAACAAAGCTTGTAGAAGGAAGATGAATAATAATAATATAATATGAATAATATAATACCAGGATGTGCACGACAGTATGTCCACATAGGTAATATTTGAACAGATGGACTCAGCATTACTGGTTAACACTGCGACAGTATAATATAAATATTTATAATAGGCATATAATAACATGAATTATATGAACCTGGCGCAGTATCATCCAAATATTATTGCTGAGCAAAGGAAATATCCTAGCGACGTACAAAATGCATCCAGACATACACATCGAATCTATGGGCATCATAGACCTGTAACAACCATGTCCTTAAAATATGACCATAACCAACTCAATCTTGCGGCACCAATAGTGGAAGTAAATGTACAGCATCTGCTTCTTCTGTATGCCAGCAGGTCCGTCTGGAAGCCCATAATATAAAAATATCTAAAAAAAAAATGTATAAAAACAAAAATTAAAATCAACAAAATGACACCAGCATGCATGCGGAACTCCACAGAACAATAATCAGAGGAAAGGGGCAAAAGTGAGGTTTTCGTTCAGCCCGTGAGGATGCACAGTTCTCAATGTCCAAATCCATCTGGATTCAAGACGTGTAAATCTGGTGGATAATTTGCCACCCCGTATACTGATATCAATAGTATCAATCCCTCTAAACCGTATCAAGCTACTGTCACTGGCGAGACAAAGCTTAAAGTGACGTGGGATTGTCTTAAGTGTGGATGCATCCACCTGGCCAACCGACGCCTGAATGCCCAAAACATGTTCGCGCACACTTACCTTCAACTGAAGTGATGTAGTACATAGATAAGATTGCATGGACATGTGGCATGATAGATAACATAACGTGTATCACAGGAGATGGATTTCTTAATTTTATAAACCTTGTCACGAGAGTCAGAGAAGGTAGTGGCGCGATCCATGTTGGGGCAAGTGACGCAGTAGCCACATGGATAGCATCCACACAGAGAGACCACGTTATCAAGAAACGTGGTCCTAGGTTCACCTACATAGAGGCTACGTGTAAGATGGTCTTTTAAATTTCTGGCAAGTCTGAAAGACATGGCAGGTCTCTCAGGTAAAATTTTGGACAATATAGGGTCGACCCTCAAAATTGTCCAAGGCTTCTGAAGGGTCTCTCAAATTTTGGTTGCCTGAGAGGTGTAATTGGTCACAAATCTAATCTGGCGGTTCTTAGGAGAGGATGTTCTCCGCGTGTTATTATAGCGAAGGGATGAGTGAGAACTAAATCTTGCCCTATTATACGCCTTTTTCAAGTAACGACGGCTGTAACCCCGATTCAGAAACCGATTTTTGAGTTCATCTGCCTGTTTCTCGAAGTCTGAATCTGTGGAACAGATCCGCTGCAAGCGGACAAACTGTCCCACAGGGACCGCCCTGATAATATGTGCATGATGACAGGAGGTGGCATGGAGCAGTGAGTTAGTGACAGTGGGCTTACGGAAAATGTCCGTCTGGACCATGCCAGTGGCGTCTTTCTTGACTACCGTGTCAAGAAATTCCACTTTCTCACTGTTATTTACACATGTCAGACGAATATTCAGATCGTTGTTGTTCAAACCAACCAAAAAAGAGGACAAATCAGTGGGGGAACCCTGCCAGATCAAGAGGATATCATCAATGTACCGGGTCCAAAGGAGGACCTGGTCCATTGATGCCTGTCGAGCCGACAGGAAGAGGTCCCTCTCCCACAGCCCCAGGAACAGATTAGCATAAGAGGGCGCAAAGGCCGCTCCCATGGCTGTCCCCTGGAGCTGCAGATAGAAGGACCCCTTAAAAGTAAAAAAATTTATGGGTTAAAACAAATTCAAGTAAATCAAGAATAAGTTCCCCAAAATGCGGGTAGGTTCCAGAGTGTTCAAGAAAAAAGCGCACTGCCCTCAGGCCATCCTGATGTTTGATACTTGTGTATAATGATTCAACGTCAACCGTTGCTAGGATGGTATCACTGTCCAAGTTAAGACAGTCCACTTTCTTGAGAAGCTCCCCAGTGTCCTTAAGGAAGGAAGGTAAGTTTTCCACTAAGGGTTGAAGATGAAAATCGATCCACCGGTTGACATTTTCCAGGAAGTTTCCACTCCCCGAGGTGATGGGTCTCCCAGGTGGCACCCTAATATCCTTGTGGATTTTCGGAAGGAGATAAAAGGTCGAGACAGCAGGCTCATGAACTATCAAGGCATCAGCCAGATCTTTAGTGATCACATTATCCTCCACAGATAATTTAAGGATGTTGTACAATTTAGAGCTGAAGGCGGACAAGGGGTTATATGTAAGTTTCTTATAGCAAACCGCATTATGGAGTTGGCGAAAAGCCTCCTTTTCGTTCATGGCCTTAGGCCATATAACTACATTGCCCCCCTTGTCCGCCGGTTTCAGCACAACATCATGGAGGGTTTTGAGCCGATGCAACCTCAACCTTTCATCTCCATCCAAATTATCCCTATTAAATCGCTGTGGAATTTTCAAAAGAAACCACCAGGACCACCAGGACAAACATGTCAATGCTCGCAAAGGTGGAGAGGGGGGGAAACTTCCTGAAACGGGGTCTGATCGAAGGGGGTATCTTCCTCCCTCCCTGATGTTTTCGCTGGAGAGCTCCTCAAGGATCCTCCCCGCATTCTGTTCCTCCTCTGTGGGAAGAAGTTAATGGGAATAATTATCAAAAAAAATGGCGCTTGAACAACAGCGATCTGGCAAACAGATGTAAATCTTTAATCGCTGTGAATGTATCGAAACCAGGTCCAGGTGAAAACGATAGACCTCTGTTAAGTAATGAAATATCAGCAGGTAAAAGAATATGATTACTCCAGTTAATCACCTTATTATCCTTAACAGTGCGATCAGGTGAACGGGAATGTCGTCTTTTTTACGGATTATAATTGCAATTACGAAATTTATTAATAACATCACCAGATCTTGTTGTCATAGAAATAGATGAAAGATCCGACTGACCGCTCACGGAGGAGAGTGACGTAACTGAAGATGCATGGTTAAGTGGTTGTGAGGTGATTTTACTCTTCCTTCATTGGTATACCGTGTGTTGCTGGTAATCTTTTTGATCCCTGCCAAATTTACTAAGTTGAGACTCATGAATCCTCTTAACTGTCAAATCAAGAGTTTTTTCAAGATGGGCATCAGAGGCGTATCTTCTCAGCAGAAGCATTGGTACATAACTCATTTTTAGCAGGGTCAATGAGTTTATCAAGTTCACCAATACACTGATTATTAAGGCCAATCAGAAGCTTCAGTGAGCAGGTGCCACACGCATCTTCCCAATTAGAAATAAACTGTGCATCCTCAACGGAGAACATGGGAATAACCCGCACCCTCAAACCTCTTGGTATCATGTTACTTGTTACATATTTATTCAGGAACGCTCTGTTCCACCAAAGCTTTGTCCTCTTAATCAATAAATCCTGAATGGAGGAACAGAGCTCATCAAATTTATGATCATCTGATTGCGGAGTCCCTGCATTCTCTCCCAACACATGTTCCACTTGGCCAAGCCAGGATTTCTCTTTAGCTCTAAAGTCCATTTTAACACCACCAGGACCTGTGCAAGACACAGCAGAGATACAGTCATATGTAAAAGTTTGGGCACCCCTATTAATGTTAACCTTTTTTCTTTATAACAATTTTGGTTTTTGCAACAGCTATTTCAGTTTCATATATCTAATAACTGATGGACTCAGTTATATTTCTGGATACAAATGAGGTTTATTGTACTAACAGAAAATGTGCAATCTGCATTTAAACAAAATTTGACCGGTGCAAAAGTATGGGCACCTCAACATAAAAGTGACATTAATATTTCGTAGATCCTCCTTTTGCAAAAATAACAGCCTCTAGTCGCTTCTAGAGTTGAGCGATACCAGCCGATACTTGAAAATATCGGATCGGAATGGATCGGCCGATCTTAAAAAAAAAGTATCGGTATCGCCGATTCCGATACCGGGAACCAATGCAAGTCAATGGGGCCAAAATATCGGAATTAAAAAAAACCCTTTCTTTCCTTGTAGGTTAATTCTACATGAAGAAAAACAACTAAGAATAATGTAGAATGTATTGTGGGAGGTGGAGGAGACATTAAAGCCATAGAGGTTTAGCCCAATCAAATGGAATAGCAGGAATTAAACTTTTTTTTTAAAGATGTTAGGAGTTACAAAGATATTGACTATGTTAGCCTCATTTATATTTTTGCCAGACATGTATGTCTTCTTCTTCTTTCTTCTTCTTTCTTATTCTTCTTCCTTTTTTTTACCTTCTTCTTCTTCTTCTTCTTATTCCTTTTTTTACATTCTTCTTCTTCTTCTTCTTCCTCCTTTTTTTACATTCTTCTACTTCCTTTTTTACATTCTTCTTCTTCTTCCTTTTTTTACATTCTTCTTCTTATTCCTTTTTTACATTCTTCTTCTTCTTCCTTTTTTAAATTCTAATACTTCCTTTTTTTACATTCTTCTTCTTCTTCTTCCTTTTCTTACATTCTTCATATTCTTCTTATTCAACAATTATTATTCTACATATTCAACTTCTTCATCTTCTTCCTATTCTTCTTCATCATATTCTTGTTTGTGTCAGGCATTCCTGTAGTTGTTATCTAGAAAAGTTAGAAGTTTACACCTTCCGTTCTGCCTGTCACAAAAGATTTACAACAGGATTTGTCCGCGTTCAGTTTGGCCTGCAGCAGCAGGCCTTTTCCAGGGGCACCACGAGGAGGAACGGACTCACCCCCATACACTGCTTAGTCTTCTTCTGCTTATAAATAAGATAATATCATTTGCTCAGAGTATTAGTCTTATGCTTAATGTTCTTCTGCTTTGTTTTTTTTATGCTTCTTTGTCTTCTCTCTCTTGTTGTTCTGCATCTTGGTGGTTGTCTTCCTGTTCTTTGTCCTCTTGAACCAGCTGACGGTACTGGCACCCGGAGGGGCAGCAGAAGGAATAAGAGCCAATGGCACTACCGAGGACCAGCTGACGGTGCTGGAACCCGGTTACTAAGCAGGAGGTACCTGTGCTACAAAGCACTACCAAGGACCAGCAGACGTTGCCGGAACTCGGATACCGAGATGGAGGCACCTAGGCCAAAGGCTCTGACGAGAACCAGCTGACGGTGCTGGAACCCGGAGGGGTAGCATAAGCTGCAAGAGCAAATGGAAATAGCGAGGACCAGCTGACAGTGCTGGCACCCGGAGGGGCAGCAGAAGGAATAAGAGCCAATGGCACAACCGAGGACCAGCTGACGGTGCTGGAACCCGGTTACTAAGCAGGAGGTACCTGTGCTACAAAGCACTACCAAGGACCAGCAGACGTTGCCGGAACTCGGATACCGAGATGGAGGCACCTAGGCCAAAGGCTCTGACGAGAACCAGCTGACGGTGCTGGAACCCGGAGGGGTAGCATAAGCTGCAAGAGCAAATGGAAATAGCGAGGACCAGCTGACAGTGCTGGCACCCGGAGGGGCAGCAAAAGGAATAAGAGCCAATGGCACAACCGAGGACCAGCTGACGGTGCTGGAACCCGGTTACTAAGCAGGAGGTACCTGTGCTACAAAGCACTACCAAGGACAAGCAGACGTTGCCGGAACTCGGATACCGAGATGGAGGCACCTAGGCCAAAGGCTCTGACGAGAACCAGCTGACGGTGCTGGAACCCGGAGGGGTATCAGAAGTTACCCCTGAAAAGCAAAGTTGGCATGCCGCAAGCTGGCCGCAGTTACCGAATCACACAGTCCTACAGGGGGTGCTTGTCCTACTGGCACTATGGAACAAGCCTTTCTTACCAGAACCCGCAGTCCACATAGGAAGCACCTAAACTGCTGGCACCCTAGCCTCGGCTAACCCAACCGCAACACGACATGGCAACTTGGGGTGGCAAACTGACATTGACACTTCCCGGAAACAGCAGGCAGGGCTGGAACCAAGCTGGGCAGGAGGGAGTACCCATGCCAAAGTCAGTTATGAGCAGCAACTGGCGATGTTGGAGCCCAGGACAAGCACTTAGCAGGCTGAGGCCTGATGTGCTGTCAATTGGGAGGCAGCAGGACAGATTGCCATCAAAACAGCAGGGGAACAGCTGACGTTACTGAACCCCACAAACACAGGAGCTAGTGTTTTACTCTGTGAAGACGGCACTTCCGAGCAACAACTGGCTGTGTTGAAGCCCAGGGACAAGCACGGAGCAGGCTGAGGCTGCATTGAAGAAATTTTAAGATCGGTTGTAGACTACTAATTTGAACCAAGCTCCACTTAGGCCTGTGGCTTCACTGATTTTCGTATTTCCCCTGTCCTCCAACCCCGCCAGTTACAGCTCCGAAGTGGCGTCTGCACAATCCACACTTGTTCCTGTGTTACAGGTGTTCAGTCCGGTCAGTTAATCCCCTGATGTGTGTCCGGCAATGTCGCCTGCTCTGTCCACATTCCCATTATGGGAATGTGGACAGAGCAGGCGACATTGCCGGACACACATCAGGGGATTAACTGACCGGACTGAACACCTGTAACACAGGAACAAGTGTGGATTGTGCAGACGCCACTTCGGAGCTGTAACTGGCAGGGTTGGAGGACAGGGGAAATACGAGAGACAGTGGAGCCACAGGCCTAATTGGAGCACGGTTAAAAATCAGTAGTGGTACGACTGTGTAGGCAGCAGGAGACTTTGCCATCTACACAGCAGGGGATCAGCTGACGTTACTGAACCCCACTGAGACACGGGAGCAAGTGTCTCTTTCCGTGTGGACGGCACTTCCGAACTACAACTGGCTGTGTTGAAGCCCAGGAAATAGGAGGGTGTAGGCAGAGGCCTACTGTATTTTGAATGAGGTGACAGCAGGAGAGACTGCCATCCACACAGCAGGGGATCAGCTGACATTACTGAACCCCACTGAGACACGGGAGCAAGTATCTCTTTCCGTGTGGACGGCACTTCCGAGCTACAACTGGCTGTGTTGAAGCCCAGGAAATAGGAGGGTGTAGGCAGAGGCCTACTGTATTTTGAATGAGGTGACAGCAGGAGAGACTGCCATCCACACAGCAGGGGATCAGCTGACATTACTGAACCCCACTGAGACACGGGAGCAAGTATCTCTTTCCGTGTGGACGGCACTTCCGAGCTACAACTGGCTGTGTTGAAGCCCAGGAAATAGGAGGGTGTAGGCAGAGGCCTACTGTATTTTGAATGAGGTGACAGCAGGAGAGACTGCCATCCACACAGCAGGGGATCAGCTGACATTACTGAACCCCACTGAGACACGGGAGCAAGTATCTCTTTCCGTGTGGACGGCACTTCCGAACTACAACTGGCTGTGTTGAAGCCCAGGAAATAGGAGGGTGTAGGCAGAGGCCTACTGTATTTTGAATGAGGTGACAGCAGGAGAGACTGCCATCCACACAGCAGGGGATCAGCTGACATTACTGAACCCCACTGAGACACGGGAGCAAGTATCTCTTTCCGTGTGGACGGCACTTCCGAACTACAACTGGCTGTGTTGAAGCCCAGGAAATAGGAGGGTGTAGGCAGAGGCCTACTGTATTTTGAATGAGGTGACAGCAGGAGAGACTGCCATCCACACAGCAGGGGATCAGCTGACATTACTGAACCCCACTGAGACACGGGAGCAAGTATCTCTTTCCGTGTGGACGGCACTTCCGAGCTACAACTGGCTGTGTTGAAGCCCAGGAAATAGGAGGGTGTAGGCAGAGGCCTACTGTATTTTGAATGAGGTGACAGCAGGAGAGACTGCCATCCACACAGCAGGGGATCAGCTGACATTACTGAACCCCACTGAGACACGGGAGCAAGTATCTCTTTCCGTGTGGACGGCACTTCCGAACTACAACTGGCTGTGTTGAAGCCCAGGAAATAGGAGGGTGTAGGCAGAGGCCTACTGTATTTTGAATGAGGTGACAGCAGGAGAGACTGCCATCCACAAAGCAGGGGATCAGCTGACGTTACTGAACCCCACTGAGACACGGGAGCAAGTGTCTCTTTCCGTGTGGACGGCACTTCCGAGCTACAACTGGCTGTGTTGAAGCCCAGGAAATAGGAGGGTGTAGGCAGAGGCCTACTGTATTTTGAATGAGGTGACAGCAGGAGAGACTGCCATCCACACAGCAGGGGATCAGCTGACATTACTGAACCCCACTGAGACACGGGAGCAAGTATCTCTTTCCGTGTGGACGGCACTTCCGAGCTACAACTGGCTGTGTTGAAGCCCAGGAAATAGGAGGGTGTAGGCAGAGGCCTACTGTATTTTGAATGAGGTGACAGCAGGAGAGACTGCCATCCACACAGCAGGGGATCAGCTGACATTACTGAACCCCACTGAGACACGGGAGCAAGTATCTCTTTCCGTGTGGACGGCACTTCCGAACTACAACTGGCTGTGTTGAAGCCCAGGAAATAGGAGGGTGTAGGCAGAGGCCTACTGTATTTTGAATGAGGTGACAGCAGGAGAGACTGCCATCCACACAGCAGGGGATCAGCTGACATTACTGAACCCCACTGAGACACGGGAGCAAGTATCTCTTTCCGTGTGGACGGCACTTCCGAACTACAACTGGCTGTGTTGAAGCCCAGGAAATAGGAGGGTGTAGGCAGAGGCCTACTGTCTTTGTAATGCGGAGACAGCAGGAGAGACTGCCATCTCCACAGCAGGGGATCAGCTGGCAATGATGAACCCCACTAACACTTGAACGAATGTGTTTGGCTCTGTGGAGACGACACTTCTGAACACCAACTGACGCTGTTGGAGCCCAGGATTAGGCGAGGAGCAGGCTGGGGCCTACTGGATTTTGGCAGGTGAAGGCAGCAGTAGACTTGCCATCTCCACAGCAGGGGAACAGCTGGCAGTGCTGAAAACCACTAACACTTGAACGAATGTGTTTGGCTCTGTGGAGACGACACTTCTGAACACCAACTGACGCTGTTGGAGCCCAGGATTAGGCGAGGAGCAGGCTGGGGCCTACTGGATTTTGGCAGGTGAAGGCAGCAGGAGACTTGCCATCTCCACAGCAGGGGAACAGCTGGCAGTGCTGAAACCCACTAACACTTGAACGAATGTGTTTGGCTCTGTGGAGACGACACTTCTGAACACCAACTGACGCTGTTGGAGCCCAGGATTAGGCTAGGAGGTGCAGGCTGGGGCCTACTGGATTTTGGCAGGTGAAGGCAGCAGGAGACTTGCCATCTCCACAGCAGGGGAACAGCTGGCAGTGCTGAAACCCACTAACACTTGAACGAATGTGTTTGGCTCTGTGGAGACGACACTTCTGAACACCAACTGACGCTGTTGGAGCCCAGGATTAGGCTAGGAGGAGCAGGCTGGGGCCTACTGGATTTTGGCAGGTGAAGGCAGCAGGAGACTTGCCATCTCCACAGCAGGGGAACAGCTGGCAGTGCTGAAACCCACTAACACTTGAACGAATGTGTTTGGCTCTGTGGAGACGACACTTCTGAACACCAACTGACGCTGTTGGAGCCCAGGATTAGGCTAGGAGGAGCAGGCTGGGGCCTACTGGATTTTGGCAGGTGAAGGCAGCAGGAGACTTGCCATCTCCACAGCAGGGGAACAGCTGGCAGTGCTGAACCCCACTAACACTTGAACGAATGTGTTTGGCTCTGTGGAGACGACACTTCTGAACACCAACTGACGCTGTTGGAGCCCAGGATTAGGCGAGGAGCAGGCTGGGGCCTACTGGATTTTGGCAGGTGAAGGCAGCAGGAGACTTGCCATCTCCACAGCAGGGGAACAGCTGGCAGTGCTGAACCCCACTAACACTTGAACGAATGTGTTTGGCTCTGTGGAGACGACACTTCTGAACAACAACTGACGCTGTTGGAGCCCAGGATTACGCATGCCGCATGCAGAGGCCAATGGGCAGCGGTTTTTATGGAGGTTGTGGACTACTACTGATTCTAACCATGCTCCACTTAGGCCTCTGGCTCCACTGTCTCTACTATTTACCCTGGCCTCCAACCCCGCCAGCTACATCTCTGAAGTGGCGTCAGCACAATCTACACTTGTTCCTGTGTTACTGGTGCTCAGTCCCGTCAGTTGATCCCCTGATGTTTGTCCGGCAAGTTCGCCAGCTCTGTCCTCATTCCCACTACTGGTTATGGGAATGTGGACAGAGCAGGAGACCTTGCCGGACACACATCAGGGGATAAACTGATGGGACTGAGCCACAGGAACACAGGAACAAGTGTAGATTGTGCTGACGCCACTTCAGAGATGTAGATGGCGGGGTTGGAGGTCAGGGGAAATAGTAGAGACAGTGGAGCCAGAGACCTAAGTTGGGCACGGTTAAAAATCAGTAGTGGTTTGAATGTTGATGGAGCTGGTGACTCTGCCGTCCACACAGCAGGGGATCAGCTGGCATTACTGAACCCCACTAACACAGGAGCTAGTGTGTTTCTCTGTGCAGACGACACATCTGAGCGACAACTGGCTGTGTTGAAGCACAGGGATTATAGTTCAGGTGGTAGAAAAATGAACACACCAGCAGACCTGGATACAGTTGCCAACCACTAATTTAGTCTGTAAGAGGAATGGCAAAGTCTTTGGAGATCCAGGCCTTGTTCATTTTCAGAAAAGTCAGCCGGTCAACATTATCGGAAGATAGTCGCGTGCGACGGTCTGTTAGTACACCACCTGCGGCACTAAAGACACGTTCCGATAATACACTGGCAGCAGGGCAAGCCAGCACCTCCAATGCATACTGGCTAAGCTCTGGCCATGTATCCAGCTTTGAGACCCAAAACTTGAAGGGGGAAGAGCCATCTGGGAGTACAGCGACAGGGCAAGACATGTAGTCTGACACCATCTGACGGAAGCGTTGCCTCCTGCTGACTCGATGCTGATGGTGTAGACAATTGTGGTGGACACACAAAACTTTGCCACATTTGGGCCATAGTGGTCTTGCCTTGTGCTGCGGCACTGCCTCTGCTCCCTCTTTGTGCAGAGTTTCCTCCACTGCCTCGACGCACAGAGCTGCTTTGTAAAGCACTAGCAACAATGCTGTCGGGTGGAATGGAAAACATTATGGACTGCACCAGTGACTCTTCGTACTCCCGCATTTTACGCTCCCGGTTCAACGTTGGTATGAGCCTTTGTACGCTGTCCCGGTAGCGAGGATCTAGGAGGGTGTACACCCAATAATCAGCCGAGACGAGAATGTGGGCGATGCGGCGGTCGTTTCTCAGGCACTGCAGCATGAAATCAACCATGTGCTGCAGACTCCCAACTGCCAAAGAACCGCTGTCCCCTGTTTGAGGCGTGACCTCGGCCTGCTCTGCATCACCCCACCCTCGCTGTACATACTGAGTAGAGGTTTGTGTACCTCCCTCCTCTGGAGAGATGTCTTCCTCCTCCATCGACTCCTCCTCATCCTCCTCACAAAGTGTCCCCTGCCTAGGCCTTTGTGAGGAAACACGTAGCGCAGACTGTCCAGAAGCAGATGGCATTTGGGACTCCTCATCCTCCACCTCTTCTGAAACCTCATCCCTTAGTGCTTGCAGTGTTTGTTGAAGCAGGCAGATAAGGGGGACAGTCATGCTGACTAGTGCATCATCTGCACTCGCCATCCGCGTGGATTCATCGAAGGCACGCAAAACGAGGCAGATGTCCTTCATAGAGGCCCACTCAATGGTGCTGAAGTGTGAACGGCGCACAGTGCGACTTGTTTGCGCCTGATGCAGCTGGTACTCCATGACTGCTGCCTGCTGCTCACACAACCGCTCCAACATATGTAACGTTGAATTCCACCAGGTGGGTAGGTCACATATGATGCGATGTTCCGGAAGGCCAAATCGTCGCTGCAGAGCAGCGAGGCGCGATCTTGCCGTGCTGGAACGTCGCAAGTGAGCGCACTCTATGCGGACCTTGTGCAACAGTGCAGCAAGATCCGGATAGTCCCTCAGAAAGCTCTGCACGACCAAGTTAAGAACATGTGCCAGACATGGGATGTGTGTGAGGTTGCCTAGGCCAAGAGCTGCCACCAGATTTCGGCCATTGTCACACACTACCAAGCCCGGCTGGAGATTCGCTGGCCCAAACCACACATCGCTCTCCAGCTTGATAGCATTCCAGAGCTCCTGCGCTGTGTGGCTTCGATTCCCCAAAGAAATTAATTTGAGTACAGCCTGTTGACGTTTGGCCACGGCTGTGCTCATATCGGTCGTAACAGGCTCCTGCTCTGCTGTTTCTGAGGAACTTGAGTAGGAGGAGGAGTCTATGTGTACAGACTGGAGTCCTGCAATCCGTGGCGTTGGAAGAACACGTACAGCGCCACTCTCCAGATCCGTACCCAGCTCCACAACATTGACCCAGTGGGCAGTGAGGGAAAGGTATCGTCCCTGTCCATGGTTACTGGTCCACGCATCGGTGGTCAGGTGGACCTTGCTACTAACGGCGTTTAGTAGCGCATGTTTTATTTTGCCCTCAACATGTTTCTGCAGGGCAGGGACGGCTCGCCTGCTGAAATAAAAGCGGCTGGGCACGTTGTATTGGGGGACTGCCAATGCCATTAAGTCCCGGAAGGTGTCAGTGTCCACCAGCCTGAATGACAGCATTTCAACTGCCAGAAGTTTGGCAATGCCAGCATTCAGAGACTGTGCTCGGGGATGGTTTGCCGAGTAAGGGCGCCTTTTATCCCATGCCTGTGCTACCGATGGCTGTGATGGATGGGAACGTGCTGCTATGGGTGTAATCTGACAGGGTCTCCGGACAACAGTGGCAGAGGTTCTTCCTTGGCGATCCTGTGAGGAAGCCGAACCAGCAGTGTGTGAGCTGGAGGAAGAGGGCCCAACACGAACTGAAGAGGTGGTAGGTGGTGCTGTACGTTGGCCTACGTCTTCAGGGTGTCTCTGCAACTCCAACTCGTGCTTGGTGCGCACATGTTTCCACATATTTGTGGTATTGAGGTTGCTGACATTTCTCCCTCTTTTGACTCTCTGATGACACAGCTTGCATTTGACAAAGCAAATGTCATCTGCAACTGTGTCAAAAAAGGACCACGCACTGCAACTCTTGTGAGCGCCCGGTTTGCCTTTGGAAGGAGGAATGCTCCTAACGGGTGCCGAAGTGGAGGGTACAGGCAACCAAGTCTTCCCCCTCCCTCTGCCTCCTGTTTTGGCCGGTAGGGGAATCTCTTCCTCCGAGCTGCTCCCACCACCTTCCTGTTGCTCACGCCATGATGGGTCAAGGACCTCATCATCTTCCCTCCCCTCTTCAAACAGCTGCTTCTCCGGGGTTGTCTCGCCAGCACCGTACGCACCAGAAAGTGGCAACTGAGTCTCGTCATCATCTGATGCGTACTGAGGTGTGCTGACCATAGGCACTGGCCCACTCGCCTCTTCAGATTCAGAGGGACAAAGAAGTTGCGCATCACTGCATACTCCCTCTTCTTCACATTCAGGAATGCTGCTTGGCTGGCCCCCTCTTTCCAAGCCAACAGATTCAGAGAACAGAAGTAGAGACTGTGATGGCTCCTGTCCATGTCTCTCTGACTGCCTGGGCACTTTGGCAGGTGGTGAAGAGACAGATGGTTGCTCTTCGGTGCTCTGACCCTGAGAGGATGCGGAAGTAATTGAAGTCGATGCGTTAGCTGCCATCCATCCGACAACGGCTTCAATTTGTTCCTCCCGCAGCAGTGGGGTACGTTGAGGTCCTACAAAGCTGCGCATAAAGGACTGTTGCCTGCTAAAACTGGGGGATGCTGATCCACTGGTGCCCGCAGCAGGCCCAGAATCCCCACGTCCTCTACCTGTAGAATCCCCACGTCCTCTCCCTGCAGAATCCCCACGTCCTCTCCCTGCTGAAACTCCACGCCCACGCCCCCGCGCCTTACTCCCTGCCTTCTTCATCTTGCAAGACTGCTTAAGATAGGCAGAAAAGTACAAAGGGGGGCCTTAGTGTGCTTATTCCTGAACAGCTGGTTACAGGTACAAGAAACACTAATTTTATGAAGTGTGTGTGTGTGGACTAGACTTTAATAGGAGCTGATGTGGCCTACACAAGTTCCAAATGTAGTGTTTGGTGAACTTTTTTTGTGGTTTCTTTGTTGGAAACAAACTCAAAGTATGTGAACAAAGAATTGAAACTGATAGTATCACCAACTTTTTGGAGCTATTACAATGCAGGCAGGTAACCTACAATGCAAAAGATGAGGCTCCAAAAAAATTGGGTAATACTAATCTGGCTGCGCCGGCAGGGCACAAGCCAGAAAAAAAGGCTCCTCTATCTACTCCTATATAGTGTTTGCAACCAACCAATGTTGATGGATACGGATGGATGCACACTAATAGGAGAAGAAAAAATGAGCTGCACTCAAAGACAAATATGTGTGAGGCAGTGACGCACGTTGAGCGTCCTACAACCAGACGTAGCTGCAGGACACTCTACTCAGCGTGAGCTGCACTCACACACAGTCAGAGACCTCTCAGACAGCCGTCAACAGTGCAGCTAAGTGGGCACTGGCACTGACAGGCTGCAGAAAGGCTCCGCTGTGTACTCCTATATAGTGTTTGCAACCACCGTAGATGGAGACGGATGGATGCACACTAATAGAAGAAAAAATGAGCTGCACTCAAATAAAAATATGTGTGAGGCACTGACGCACGCTGAGCGTCCTACAGCCAGACGTAGCTGCAGGACACACTACTCAGCGTGAGCTGCACTCACACACAGTCAGAGACCTCTCAGACAGCCGTGAACAGTGCAGCAAAGTGGACACTAGCACTGAAAGGCTGCAGAAAGGCTCCGCTGTCTACTACTAGTGTTTGCAACCAACGTATATGGATACGGATGGAAGCACACTAGATTGAAATTATGTAAAAAATGCAGCTCAAAAAATAAAAGATGTATGAGGCAGCAGTGATCACACTGGGTGGCCTACAGCCTGACGTGGCTGCAGGACCCACTCCACAGCGTGAGCTGCACTCACACAGCCCTTGCAGACAGCTGTGAACACTGCTGCTAGGGCAAAGAAGGCTACAGTGGTGGTTTATGTAGCCTGGGTAAAGCACTAGATGTTTGGTGGAATCGCTATTTCTAACTGTCCCTCACAGTCTTCTACAGCAGCCTGTCCCTAACTGAATTCACAGCAGAGTGACCAGAAATGGCGGCTGCGGTGGCTTTTATAGTGCATCATGACATCATTTCGGCAGCCAATCACAGCCATGCCAATAGTTAACATGCCTACATGCCTAACAGGATGTGCCCACACTTCGGAGGATTCCCATTGGCTTAATCAAAGCAAGCAGGCTCATAGCATGATGGGAACTTCCTATTCCGATTCCGATTCCGGAATCCGATATGACAAAAGTATCGGAATTAAGTATCGGAATTCCGATACCGCTAATATCGGCCGATACCCGATACTTGCGGTATCGGAATGCTCAACACTAGTCGCTTCCTGTAGCTATTAATGAGTTCCTGGATCCTGAATGAAGGTATTTGTGACCATTCCTGTTTACAAAACAATTCCAGTTCAGTTAAGTTTGATGGTCGCCGAGCATGGACAGCCCGCTTCAAATCATCCCACAGATGTTCAATGATATTCAGGTCCGGGGACTGGGATGGCCATTCCAGAACATTGTAATTGTTCCTCTGCATGAATGCCTGAGTAGATTTGGAGCGGTGTTTTGGATCATTGTCTTGCTGAAATATCCATCCCCTGCGTAACTTCAACTTCGTCACTGATTCTTGCACATTATTGTCAAGAATCTGCTGATACTGAGTTGAATCCATGCGACCCTCAACTTTAACAAGATTCCCGGTGCCGGCATTGGCCACACAGCCCCAAAGCATGATGGAACCTCCACCAAATTTTACTGTGGGTAGCAAGTGTTTTTCTTGGAATGCTGTGTTTTTTAGCCTCCATGCATAACGCCTTTTTGTATGACCAAACAACTCAATCTTTGTTTCATCAGTCCACAGGACCTTCTTCCAAAATGTAACTGGCTTGTCCAAATGTGCTTTTGCATACCTCAGGCGACTCTGTTTGTGGCGTGCTTGCAGAAATGGCTTCTTTCGCATCACTCTCCCATACAGCTTCTCCTTGTGCAAAGTGCGCTGTATTGTTGACCGATGCACAGTGACACCATCTGCATCAAGATGATGCTGCAGGTCTTTGGAGGTGGTCTGTGGATTGTCCTTGACTGTTCTCATCATTCTTCTTCTCTGCCTTTCTGATATTTTTCTTGGCCTGCCACTTCTGGGCTTAACAAGAACTGTACCTGTGTTCTTCCATTTCCTTACTATGTTCCTCACAGTGGAAACTGACAGGTTAAATCTCTGAGACAACTTTTTGTATCCTTCCCCTGAAAAGCTATGTTGAATAATCTTTGTTTTCAGATCACTTGAGAGTTGTTTTGAGGAGCCCATGATGCCACTCTTCATAGGAGAATCAAATAGGAGAACTACTTGCAAGTGGCCACCTTAAATACCTTTTCTCATGATTTGATACACCTGGCTATGAAGTTCAAAGCTCAATGAGGTTACAAAACCAATTTAGTGCTTCAGGAAGTCAGTAAAAAGTAGCTAGGAGTGTTCAAATCAAGAAAATGATAAGGGTGCCCATACTTTTGCACCGGTCAAATTTTGCTTAAATGCAGATTGCACATTTTCTGTTAGTACAATAAACCTCATTTGAATCCAGAAATATAACTGAGTCCATCAGTTATTAGATATATGAAACTGAAATAGCTGTTGCAAAAACCAAAATTGTTATAAAGAAAAAAGGTTAACATTAATAGGGGTGCCCAAACTTTAACATATGACTGTAAAATAGCATACAAAAAGGGTAGTGAAAAACAATGTATAAGTCATGTGGGACAATATAACAAGTCATATCAAATAGAATCATAGTCAATGTCCCATTATGGTAAAACACCATGGACTGTAACTGACCGGCTGTAAATATTCACATAAGGACCAATGGTCATAATATAAAATTGCTTTATTATGTGGTAAGGCAGAGAACAAAATGCAATAAAACATGATACAGTGCTGGTTAATCATTACCAAAAATAGGTACACGGTAGGCCATGTTGCCAATAGTATAGAAATATTGCCTTATATAACACGAGAAAGAGTCTCTGATCAGGATCCAATCAGCAAGGGCATAACACAATACAAGTACCTATAAGGCCATCTCCAACTACAAGCTGATAGATAAAACATCCGATAAAAATCAAATGGATTATACACATATTGTATGTTACCTGAAAGATGCAAGTGCAGGCAAACACAGGGTCCCCATGCCCGCCCCAACACGCGTTTCGGAAAACACCTTCGTCAGGGGGCGCACTATTAAGCACGGACGCTCAGTTTAAAAAGGGCACAGAACTGGAAGGACCGCAATTGACACGACCGGAAGTGATCATCCATTCCCCAGGCAGTACCTACGCCATCAGTCACAGCGGCTGCGCAGAAAACGCGAGCAGATGTGATAGTCTGTTACCTAGGAGATGTCCAAGCCGTCCCAACACAGCGAACGAGGAGGTGTAATGCCCAGATCACGTGGGGCCCCACGTGACTAGACACCCATAACTCCCCGGCGCCGACACAGAGAATGCCTGGAGCACCGCGCAGGTGCAGAAAGAAAAGTGAGGGCAGCCACGGCATATTAGAAGTGGGCAAAAACAAGACCTGCATAAGGTTGAAGGAACCTGTAACATTATACTTTTCAAGAAACGTATCCAGTCCCTTCTTACATTTTAGTAGGGAATCACTCCTTACAACATATGGCAGAGAGTTCCATAGTCTCGCTGCTCTTACAGTAGAGAATCTGCATCTGTGATTATGCTTACACCTTCATTCCTCCAGACGTAGAGGATGCCCCCTTGTCCCCGTCACAGGTCTAAGAGTAAAAAGATCATTAGAAAGGTCTTTGTACTGTCCCCGCATATATTTATACATTGTAATAAGATCACCCCTAAGCCTTCGATTTTCCAAACTAAATAACCCCAAGTGTAATAACCTGTCTTGGTATTGCAGACCCCCCAGTTCCCTAATAACTTTGGTTGCTCTTCTCTGCACCCGCTCCAGTTCAGCTATGTCTTTCTTATACATTGGAGACCAGAACTGTACACAGTATTCTAAGTGTGGTCGCACTAGTGTCTTATATAGAGGTAAAGTTATGTTCTCCTCATGAGCATCTATGCCTCTTTTAATGCATCCCATTATTTTATTTGCCTTTGCAGCAGCTGCCTGACACTGGCCACTAAATGTGGGTTTGTAGTCCACCCATACACCCAGGTCTTTTTCAGTGACAGTTTTGCCCGGTGTTTTACAATTAAGCACATAATTAGACATCTTATTCGTTCTACCCAAGTGCATGACCTTACATTTATCCCCATTAAAGCTCATTTGCCATTTATCAGCCCAAGCTTCTAGTTTACATAAATTCTCCTGTAATATAAAATTGTCCTCCTCTGTATTGATTACCCTGCAGAGTTTCATGTCATCTGCAAATATTGAAATTCTACTCTCTATGCCCCCTACAAGGTCATTAATAAATGTTAAAAAGAAGCGGGCCCAAAACCGATCCCTATGGTACCCCACTGCTAACCGTGACCCAGTCTGAGTGTGCTCCATTAATAACCACCCTTTGTTTCCTATCCCTGAGCCAGCTCTTAACCCACTTACACATATTTTCCCCTGTCCCCATTGTTCTCATTTTATGTATCAACCTTTTGTGTGGCACCGTATCAAAAGCTTTTGAAAAGTCCATGTACACCACGTCCACTGCATTCTATTGGTCCAGTCCGGAACTTACCTCTTCATAAAAGCTTATCAGATTAGTCTGACAGGAACGGTCCCTTGTAAACCCATGTTGATATTGGGTCATGAGGTTATTCTTCTCCAGATACTCCAGTATAGTATCTCTTAGAAAACCCTCCTGGATTTTACCCACAGTTGAGGTTAAACTTACTGGCCTATAATTTCCAAGTTCAGTTTTTGTCCCCTTTTTGAATATTGGCACCATTTGCTATACGCCAGTCCTGTGGTACAGACCCTGTTATTATGGAATCTATAAAGATTAAAAATAATGCTCTATCTATAACTGTGCTTAATTCCTGCAGTCGTTGGGGGTGTATTCCATCCGGGCCCGGGGATTTGTCAATTTTAGTGATTTTTAGGCGCCGCCGTACTTTTTGCTGGGTTAAACAGGTGACATTTAATGGAGAATTTTTATCCCTGATCATGTTATCCATCATGGGATTTTCTTGTGTAAATACTGTTGAAAAAAAGTTATTTAGCATATTGACTTTTTCCTCATCCTCATCCACCATTTCACCCAGACTATTTTTAAGGGGACAAACACTATCATTTTTTAGCTTCTTACTAGTATATAGTTAAAGAATATTTTGGGATTATTTTTACTTTCTTTGGCAATGACTCTCTCTGTCTCAGTCTTTGCTATTTTGATTTGCTTTTTACAGAATTTAATTTTCTGTATTTATTTAATGTCTCACTACTACCTACTTGCTTTAATTCTCTCAATGCTTTATTTTTGTCACTTATTGCTCCCCTTACAGCTCTATTTAACCATAGTGGTCTCCTCCTATTTCTAGCATGTTTATTCCCATACGGTATATATTGTGCATAGGTTCTATTCAGGATGCTAATAAACGTCTCCCATTTTGTTTGTGTATTTTTATGTCTCAGGATATCGTCCCAGTTAATTGCGCCAAGACCATCTCTCATCCGTTGGAAATTTGCCTTCCTGAAGTTTATTGTCCTTGTAACCCCTCTACTACACATCTTATTAAAGGATACATGAAAACTTATTAATTTGTGATCACTATTACCCAAGTGACCCACAACCCTTATATTTGATATGCGGTCTGGCCTGTTGGTTAATATTAGGTCTAGCAGTGCCCCCCCTCTTGTTGGGTCCTGAACCAGTTGTGAAAGGTAATTATCTCTCATAGTTGTCATTACCTTTGCTGGAACTGCAGGTTTCGGTTCCCCAATGTATTTCAGGGTAGTTGAAGTCCCCCATAATAATGACTTCTCCTTGAGTCGCCGCTTCATCTATTTGCTTTATGAGGATATTCTCCATTTCTTCCATTATTTTTGGAGACTTATAACAAACCCCTATCAGTAATTTATTATTTTTTCCACCTCCCCTTATTTCTACCCACAGGGACTCTACATTTTCATTAGATTCATTCAGTTGTGGCCAAAATCATTGACACCCCTGCAATTTTGTCAGATAATACTCAGTTTCTTCCTGAAAATTATTGCAAACACAAATTCTTTGTTATTATTATCTTCATTTAATTTGTCTTAAATGAAAAAACACAAAAAGAATTGTCCTAAAGCCAAATTGGATATAATTCCACACCAAACATAAAAGAGGGTGGACAAAATATTGGCACTGTTCGAAAAATCATGTGATGCTTCTCTAATTTGTGTTATTAACAGCACCTGTAACTTACCTGTGGCACCTAACAGGTGTTGGCAATAACTAAATCACACTTGCAGCCAGTTGACATGGACTAAAGTTGACAACCTCTGTTCTGTGTCCTTGTGTGTACCACATTGCGCATGGAGAAATGAAAGAAGACCAAAGAACTGTCTGAGGACTTGAGAAACCAAATTGTGAGGAAGCATGAGCAATCTCAAGGCTACAAGTTCATCTCCAAAGACCTGAATGTTCCTGTTCCTGTGTCTACCGTGCGCAGTGTCATCAAGAAGTTTAAAGCCCATGGCACTGTGGCTAACCTCCCTAGATTTGGACGGAAAAGAAAAATTGACAAGAGATTTCAATGCAAGATTGTGCGGATGTTGGATAAAGAACCTCTACTAACATCCAAACAAGTTCAAGCTGCCCTGCAGTCCGAGGGTACAACAGTGTCAACCCGTACTATCCGTCGGCGTCTGAATGAAGAGGGACTGTATGGTAGGAGACCCAGGAAGACCCCACTTCTTACCCCGAGACATAAAAAAGCCAGGCTGGAGTTTTCCAAAACTTACCTGAAAAAGCCTAAAACGTTTTGGAAGAATGTTCTCTGGTCAGATGAGACAAAAGTAGAGCTTTTTGGGCAAAGGCATCAACATATAGTTTACAGGAGAAAAAAAAGGCATGCAAAGAAAAAAACACGGTCCCTACAGTCAAACATGGCGGAGGTTCCCTGATGTTTTGGGGTTGCTTTGCTGCCTCTGCCACTGGATTGCTTGACCCGTGTGCATGGCATTATGAAGTCTGAAAACTACCAACAAATTTTGCAGCATAATGTAGGGCCCAGTGTGAGAAAGCTGGGTCTCCCTGAGAGGTCATGGGTCTTCCAGCAGGACAATGACCCAAAACACACTTCAAAAAGCACTAGAAAATGGTTTGAGAGAAAGCACTGGAGACTTCTAAGGTGGCCAGCAATGAGTCCAGACCTGAATCCCATAGAACACCTGTGAAGACATCTAAAAATGGCAGTTTGGAGAAGGCACCCTTCAAATATCAGGGACCTGGAGCAGTTTGCCAAAGAAGAATGGTCTAAAATTCCAGCAGAGCATTGTAAGAAACTCATTGATGGTTACCGGAAGCGGTTGGTCGCAGTTATTTTGGCTAAAGGTTGTGCAACCAAGTATTAGGCCGAGGGTGCCAATAGTTTTGTCTGGCTCATTTTTTGAGTTTTCTGTGAAATGATCAAGGTTTTGCTTTTTGCTTCATTCTCTTTTGTGTTTTTTCATTTAAGACAAATTAAATGAAGATAATACCAAAGAATTTGTGATTGCAATCATTTTCAGGAAGAAACTGAGTACTATCTGACAAAATTGCAGGGGTGTCAATACTTTTGGCCACAACTGTATATATTATCACGCCGGATGGGTTTTAAGGATGATTTTACATATAAACACACGCCTCCCCCTCGCTTATTTGTATGGTCATTTCTGAACAGACTATAGCCCAGTAAATTAACCGCCCAGTCATGGCTCTCGTCCAGCCATGTCTCAGATATCCCCACCATGTCATAATTCTGTTCCAACAACATTAACTCCAATTCCTCCATTTTGTTGGCGAGGCTTCTGGCATTAGTATACATGCACTTTGTGTATCTCTCTGTAGCTCTATTTATTAAATTATTAACTGTTCTAACCCCACCCCCCATGCCACCCAACACCCAGTTTCATTATTTGTGCCCAGGTCTCTATCTGCACTGTCTTCCCCTCCTATAAAAGGAATACCCTCCCCCCCGTCCCTAGTTTAAACACTCCTCCAACCTTCTAGCCATTTACTCCCCCAGCATAGCTGCACCCCCCCCCCCCCCACTGAGGTGCAGCCCGTCCCTAGCGTAGAACCTGTAGCCAACTGAGAAGTTGGCCCAGTTCTCCAGGAACCCAAACCCCTGCTTCCTTCACCAATTCCTGAGCCACTTATTAACCTCCCTAATCTCCCGTTGCCTCTCTGGTGTGGCACATGGTACAGGAAGTATTTCCGAAAATACCACCTTGGACGTCCTCGCTTTAAGCTTGCAGCCTAATTCCCTGAAATCATCTTTAAGGACCTTCCACCTCTAACTTTGTCATTTGTGCCAATGTGCACCATGACCGCTGGATCCTCACCTCCTCAGTAGATGTGTTAAATGTTATTTATAAACCTCTTC
Organism: Dendrobates tinctorius; assembly: GCF_039654945.1. Taxonomy (NCBI): domain Eukaryota; kingdom Metazoa; phylum Chordata; class Amphibia; order Anura; family Dendrobatidae; genus Dendrobates; species Dendrobates tinctorius. The sequence continues at coordinate 9,828,901 of NW_027361760.1, read as the reverse complement.
ACCCCCCCGAGCCTATTTTCACCTTCATGACCTGGCCAAATTTTACAATTCTGACTAGTCACTTTATGTGGTAATATCTCTGGAACACTTCAATGGATCCCGGTGATTCTGGGGCTGTTTTATCATGTCATATTGTACTTCATGATATTGGTAAAACTTCTTCTATATGACTTGAATTTATTTTTGAAAAAATCAGAAATTTGGTGAAAATTTGGAAAATTTAGCTTTTTTTAAAAATATCTTAATTTATTGAGCCTCGTGTATGAGTGCTATGTGCAGAATGACGTGCACTTACACGCCTTGGCTGCTGTCAATGAGGTGATCAATGGTTGGCTGAGGCTAGTTTCAGACTAGCGTTTTCGGCCACAGCGCATGGCGCCGCTAAGCCCCGCCCTCTGCTGCGCCACCTTCGGTCATCTCCGCCTAGTATTGCACATCGATGGATGCGATCTGCACACCCTATCGTTAGCATAGGGTATGCAGACCATGTGCTGGCCGTGCGCTAGTAGGATTTTGCGTGCGCTGCACCCTTTTGATGGTGCGCCGAGTGCACCAAAATGCAGCATGGTGCGTTCGGCACACCGTCCAAAGGACGCTGCGCACGGAAATTCCTACTAGCACATGGCCAGCGCACGGTCTGCGCACCCTATGCTAAAGATAGGGTGTGCAGATCGCATGCAGAGATGTGCGATACTAGGCAGAGATGACCGGAGGGGGCGGGGCTTAGCGGCGTCGTGCACTGCGGCCAAAAACACTAGTCTGAAACTAGCCTAAGTTGAAGCTTTTAGTGGGAACATTTTACATAACCATTTGGATCACATTTATCTGGCACTCTACGCTGAGCACCCACATCAGGATTTCTCTTTAAATCTTCGAGTGACGTAATTTAGATGAAAGCCCCAAGGGATCCATTGACTATAATAACTATGGACTCAATCTGGCCTCTGTTAAGCGGGTGTCCTTTTTTTCAGAGGTGCAGAAAACTGTGGCCAACGACACTTTTATGTAATCCTAAAAAGATGGACACCGGTGGATCACAGGTCACACAACGCAGGGGGTTCCATCTGAATCACATATTTTAGAGATTTACTCAGAAACCACGGTGCAAGCACATAGCGCACGATGTGAGCTGAGCCTTATCTTCAGATAACTATGACATAGTGGGGATACCCGAGACATGGTTAGATGAAAGCTATGACTGGGCAGTTAACTTACAGGGTTACAGTCTGTTTTGAAAGGATCGTAAAAATCGGAGAGGAGGAGGGGTTTGTCTTTATGTAAAGTCTTGTCTAAAGTCCACTTTAAGGCAGTATATTAGTGAAGGGAATGAGGATGTAGAATCCATATGGGTCGAAATACATGGAGGGAGAAATAGTAACAAAATTCTCATTGGGGTCTGTTACAAACCCCCAAATATAACAGAAATCATGGAAAGTCTACTACTAAGGCAGACAGATGAAGCTGCAACCCATAATAATAATAATATAATAATAATACATTTTATTTCTATAGCACCGACATATTCCGCAACACTTTACATTTCAGAGGGGACTTGTACAGACTATATACATTGCAGCAAAACAATAATCACATAGATCATATCAGATACCAAGAGGAATGAGGGCCCTGCTCGCAAGCTTACAATCTATGAGGAAAAAAGGGGAGACACGAAAGGTGGGTGGTAACAGTTGCCCTGATTGTATGGACCAGCCATAATGTTAAGTGTGTAACAGTACAGATGCAGAGGGCTAATGGATGCATAAAGTATGTGGGAACATGATGCGGGGATCCTGGTTATGGTAAAAAAAACTTTTGGCTGTGCCACATAGGGATAGATTAGGTTAATGTGTTGAGGCGGTAGGCCAGTCTGAATAAATGCGTTTTCAGGGCACACTTAAAATTGTGGGGATTGGGGACTAATTGTATTGACCTGGGAAGTGCATTCCAAAGAATTGGCGCAGCACGTGTATAGTCTTGAAGACGGGAGAGGGAGGTTCTGATTATTGAGGATGCTAACCTCAGGTCGTCAGCAGAACGGAGGGCGCGGGTAGGATGGTATACTGAAACAAGGGAGGAGATGTAGGGTGGTGCTGAGCCATAATAAGGTCCTTGTTATGGGGGACTTTAACGACCCGGATATTAACTGGGAAACAGACCTGCAAAACCGATAAAGGCAACAGGTTTCTGCTAATAGCCAAGAATAATTATCTTTCACAATTGGTGCAGAATCCAACCAGAGGAGCAGCACTTTTAGACCTAATACTATCTAATAGACATGACAGAATAACAAACCTGCAGGTCGTCGGACATCTAGGAAATAACGACCACAATATTGTACAGTTTCACTTGCCTTTCGCTAGGGGGGCATGTCAGGGAGTCAAAAAAACACTGAACTTTAGGAAGGCAAAGTTTGACCAGCTTAGAGATGCTCTTCATCTGGTTGACTGGGACAATGTCCTCAAAAATAAGAATACAGAAAATAAATGGGAAATGTTTAAGAACATCCTAAATAGGCACTGTAAGGCGGTTTAAACCTTGTGGGAATAAAAGGACAAAAAATAGGAAAAACCCAATGTGGCTAAACAAAGAAGTAAGAGGCACAATTAACAGTACAAAGAAAGCATTAAAACTACTAAAGCAGGATGGCACCTTTGACGCTCTAAAAAACTATAGGGAGAAAAATACTTTATCTAAAAAAAGTAAAGCTTCCAAAAAGGAAACCAAAAGAAGCACATTGCTAAGGAGAGTAATTGATCCCAAACTGTTCTTCAACTATATCAATAGTAAAAGAATCATAAGTGAATGTGTAGGCCCCTTAAAAAATTGTGAGGAAAGAATGGTTGTAGATGACAAGAAAAAAGCTAATGTATTAGGCCGGTTTCACATTCGCGCTTTTGAGCGCAGCGACAGCCTGCGCATGGCCGCCGCTAAGCCCCGCCCCCTGCCCCGCCTCCACCGGTATCTCCGCCTCCAGGCGCATGACGTTGAATCTGTGCGTCTTCATCACAGAGGGCGCAGGCCGTGCGCAGTCTGCACACAGTCTGCGTTTGGCGGCGCATGCGTCCTTTTGACGGTGCGCCGAGCACAACCAAAATGCAACAGGTTGCGTTTGGCGCTGCTCGGCGCACCGTCAAAAGGACGCATGCGCCGCCAAACGCAGACTGTGCGCAGACTGCGCACGGCCTGCGCCCTCTGTGATGAAGATAGGGGACGCACGACGCATGCAGCGTCATGCGCCCGGAGGCGGAGATACCGGTGGAGGCGGGTCAGGGGGCGGGGCTTAGCGGCGGCCGTGCGCAGGCCGTCGCTGCGCTCAAAAGCGCGAATGTGAAACCGGCCTTAAACACCTTCTTCTCCACGGTATTCATGATGGAAAATGAAATGCCTAGGTGAAATGCAGAGAGACAAAACCCTATATTAAGGGTCACCAATCTAACCCAAGAAGAGGTGCGAAACCTCCTAAATAAGATTAAAATGGATAAATCTCCGGGTCCGGATGGCATACACCCACGAGTACTAAGAGAACTAAGCAATGTAATAGGCAATCCATTATTTCTTATATTTAGGGACTCTATAGCGACGGGGTGTTTTCCACAAGACTGGCGCATGGCAAATGTGGTACCAATATTCAAAAAGGGCTCTAAAAGTGAACCTGGAAATTATAGGCCAACAAGTCTAACCTCTATTGTTGGTAAAATATTTGAAGGGTTTCTGAGGGATTTTATTCTGGATTATCTCAATGAGAATAACTATTTAACTACATATCAGCATAGTTTATGAGGAATCGCTCCTGTCAAACTAATCTAATCAGTTTTTATGAAGAGGTAAGCTATAGACTGGACCAAGGTGAGTCACTGGATGTGGTATATCTTGATTTTTCCAAAGCGTTTGATACCGTGCCACACAAGAGGTTGGTTCACAAAATGAGAATGCTGGGTCTGGGGGAAAATTTGTGTAAATGGGTAAGTAACTGGCTTAGTGATAGAAAGCAAAGGGTGGTTATAAATGGTATATTCTCTAAATCGGTCGCTGTGACCATTGGGATACCGCAGGGGTCGGTGTTGGGACCTATTTTCTTCAACATATTTCTTAATCATCTGGTAGAAGGTTTACACAGTAAAATATCAATATTTGCAGATGATACAAAACTATGTAAAGCAGTCAATACAAGAGAAGATAGTATTCTGCTACAGATGGATCTGGATAATTTGGAAACTGGGGCCGAAAGGTGGCAGATGCGGTTTAACAATGATAAATGTAAGGTTATACACATGGGAAGAAGGAATCAATATCACCATTACACACTGAACGGTAAACCACTGGGTAAATCTGACATGGAGAAGGACTTGGGGATCCTAGTTAATTATAAACTTACCTGGAGCAGACAGTGCCAGGCAGCGGCTGCCAAGGCAAACAGGATCATGGGGTGCATTAACTCCTTCCTGACCTCTGACTTACTATCCCGTCCACGGTACCCGTGGACGGGATAGTACGTCATTGTGATCAGCTGCGCTCGGGGGGCGCGCAGATGATTGCGGCCGGCTGTCAGCTGGTTATCACAGCTGACACCCAGCACTATGTACCGGGGGCAGTCACGGACTGTCCCCCGGCACATTAACCCCTGGCACACTACGATCAAACATGACTGCAGTGTATCGGGGGCATAGTGTAGAATCACGCAGGGAGGGGGCTCCCTGCGTGCCTACCTGAGACTCTCGGAGCAACGCGATGTGCTCACGTTGCTCCGAGGGCCTTCTCCCTACAGGCCCCTGGATGAAAGATGGCCACGGCGGGGTCCTGCAGGGAGGTGGCTTTCTCAGTGCCTGCTGAGATCACTTTATAGTAATGTCCCACATTGGGACAGTATAATAAAGTGTAAAAAAAGTGTAAAAATTTTTTTTAAAATTTCTAAATGAAAAAAAAATATTCCCTAATAAATTTTTTTTTTTAGGAAAATAAAAAAAGTACACATATTTAGTATCACCGCGTCCGTAATGACCCGCCCTATTAAACTGTCCCACTAGTGAACACCTTCCAAAAAAACAAAACAAAGCAAAAAGCAATGCTTTATCATCATACCGCCGATCAAAAAGTGCAATAACATGCGATTAAGAAGACGAATATAAATAAACATGATACCGCTGAAAACGTCATCTTGTCCCACAAAAAATGAGCTGCCATACAGCGTCATCAGCGAAAAAATAAAGTTATAGCTCGCAGAATAAAGCAATGCCAAAATAATTTTTTATGTAACATAGTAATGTAACCTAGTTGTTAAGGTTGAAGGGAGACTTTAAGTCCATCTAGTTCAACCCATATCCTATCCTAACCTGCCCTAACATGTTGATCCAGAGGAAGGCAAAAAACCCCCATGTGGCAAACAGTAAGCTTCACATTGGGGAAAAAAAATTCCTTCCCGACTCCACATACGGCAATCAGACTAGCTCCCTGGATCAACGCAATATTAAGGAAACTAGTGTATATACCCTGTAATATTATACTTTCCAAGAAAGGCATCCAGTCCCTTCTTAAATTTTAGTAGGTAATCACTCATTACAGCATGTGGCAGAGAGTTCCATAGTCTCACTGCTCTTATAGTAAAGAATCCGCGTCTGTGAGTATGCTTAAACCTTCTTTCCTCCAGACGTAGAGGATGCCCCCTTGTCCCCGTCACAGGTCTAAGAGTAAAAATATCATTAGAAAGGTCTTTGTACTGTCCCCGCATATATTTATTCATTGTAATAAGATCATCCCTAAGCCTTCGATTCTCCAAACTAAATAACACCAAGTGTAATAACCTGTCTTGGTATTGCAGACCCCCTAGTTCCCTAATAACCTTGGTCGCTGTTCTCTGCACCCGCTCCAGTTCAGCTATGTCTTATACACCGGAGACCAGAACTGTACACAGTATTCTAAGTGTGGTCGCACTAGTGACTTATATAGAGGTAAAATTATGTTCTCTTCATGAGCATCTATGCCTCTTTTAATGCATCCCATTATTTTATTTGCCTTTGCAGCAGCTGCCTGACACTGGCCACTAAATGTGAATTTGTCATCCACCTATACACCCAGGTCTTTTTCAGTGACAGTTTTGCCAAGTGTTTTACAATTAAGCACATAATTACAGTTGTGGCAAAAAGTATTGACACCCCTGCAATTTTGTAAGATAATACTCAGTTTCTTCCTGAAAATGATTGCAATCACAAATTCTTTGGTATTATCTTCATTTAATTTGTCTTAAATGAAAACACACAAAAGAGAATGAAGCAAAAAGCAAAACATTGATCATTTCACACAAAACTCCAAAAATGGGCTAGACAAAAGTATTGGCACCCTCAGCCTAATACTTGGTTGCACAACCTTTAGCCAAAATAACTGCGACCAACTGCTTCCGGTAACCATCAATGAGTTTCTTACAATGCTCTGCTGGAATTTTAGACCATTCTTCTTTGGCAAACTGCTCCAGGTCCCTGATATTAGAAGGGTGCCTTCTTCAAACTGCCATTTTTAGATCTCTCCACAGGTGTTCTATGGGATTCAGGTCTGGACTCATTGCTGGCCACCTTTGAAGTCTCCAGTGCTTTCTCTCAAACCATTTTCTAGTGCTTTTTGAAGTGTGTTTTGGGTCATTGTCCTGCTGGAAGACCCATGACCTCTGAGGGAGACCCAGCTTTCTCACACTGGGCCCTACATTATGCTGCAAAATTTGTTGGTAGTCTTCAGACTTCATAATGCCATGCACACGGTCAAGCAGTCCAGTGGCAGAGGCAGCAAAGCAACCCCAAAACATCAAGGAACCTCCGCCTTGTTTGACTGTAAGGACCGTGTTTGTCAGGAATACCGCACTGAACTTGCTCACTGAGCCAGTGCGCGTGTCCTGAGTAAAGCGAACAGTGCTCAAAGATACCTGTGGAGCGGGCAGCAGCCGAGTATATGCGTACTTAAGAGCCGCAGGACCTGAAGCGCGTGACTGCTAGGGGCGTGGCCTAAACTCCACAGAGCTAGGAGCTGCAAGATAACTCCTAGCAGGGTAAGGGTACCGTTACACCTAGCGATGCACCAGCGATCCCGACCAGCGATATGACGCGGTCAGGATCGCTGGTGCATCGCTAAGTGGCTGCTAGTGAGCTGCCACACAGGCAGATCTCACCAGCGACATCGCAGGGGTCGGGAATCGCTACTTACCTGTCAGACATGGCGATCCTGCGTCCTCCCGCCCGGCTCCACGCATCGCTCGTCTCCACAGCAGGAAGCGCCGCAGGAAGTGGCCGACGAGGAATGGTCCAGGAGCTTCTCGCGCGATCAGCGATAACCAGCGGGGGAGCGGGTCGGAGGTAAGTATCACATGCAGCGATATCGCTAGCAATACCGCTGCAACATCACAAAATCGGTGACTTTACAGCGATATTGCTAGCGATATTGCAGTGTGTAATGGGGGCTTAACTGCGAGACAAAGTTACCAGGGGGCATAGACAGGGAGAATAGTCAAGACGTAGCCAATGAGTCACACACAGAGATAGCTGCAAAGGTACAAGAGGGGCGAGTAGTCAGGTCACAGGCAATGAGTCATACACAGAGATAACGCAGTACAAAATCAACAGGCAATCTCACAACGGGAAACAGAATCGGGTCAGAACCATATAAACAAGCTTTAGCAACAAACAGGAACACAGGGGTCAGCACACTAGGCCAAAGGCAAAAGTATAACTGGCAGGGATGGGAGCTTCCCAGGGCTTTAAGAAGCTCTCCCAGAACCAGAAAGAGGCCACAATCATTAACCCCAGATGTGCAGGTCAAAACCTGCACCGAGCTCCAGACATTAACCCCAGGTGTGCAGCTCAAAAACCTGCACTGGGATCATGACAGTACCCCCCTCTCAACGGGGGGGCCTCTGGACCCCCAGGCTTCCCCGGGTACTTGGCATTGAAAGCCCGAACCAGGCGATCTGCATGTACCGAGCGAGCAGGGACCCATGAGCGCTCCTCTGGTCCATATCCCTTCCAGTGGACCAGGTATTGCAAAGAGCGGCACACCCGCCGAGAGTCCACAATATGTCTGACCTCATACTCCAATTGACCCTCCACCGGCACTGGAGGAACAACAGACTCAGTTCTCTTTGACAGATCCTGCGGGTTTCAACAGAGATTTATGGAACACATTGGATATTTTTAAGGAGGCGGGGAGACGCAACCTATATGCCACTGGGTTGACTATCTCCATAATCTCTTACAGACCAATGAACTTTGGTCCCAACTTAGCTGATGGTACCTTTAAGTTGATGTTACGTGTGGAGAGCCAAACCTTCTCTCCGACCTGAAACATGTCTCCCGAGGCTCTCTTTTTGTCAGCAAAATATTTATATCTCCCCTGGGCCCGAGAGATATTACGCCGGACTTCAGCCCAGAGGTTTTTTAACCGTTGAACAGACCCCTCTGCCCCTGGACAACCGGAATCCACCTGAGAAAACTCCCCAAAATGTAGATTAAACCCATAGTTAATCAGGAATGGGGACATGTTGGTGGACTGACTCACCCGATTGTTAAAAGCGAATTCCGCCAACGGTAACGCATCACACCAATCCTCCTGTCTGGCGGAGGTCAGACATCTGAGAATTTGTTCCAGGGATTGATTGGTGCGTTCTCTCTGACCATTACTCTCCGGGTAATATGCCGACGAGGAGAGTGAGATGCCCAATTTCATACAGAACGCCCTCAAAAATTTGGCCACAAACTGCACACCTCTGTCTGACACAACATTCAGGGGTACCCCATGCAATCGGACCACATGTTGCACAAACAACCTTGACAATGTTTCTGCTGAAGGTAATGCTGCCAAGGGAATGAAATGGGCCTGTTTAGAAAACCTATCCACCACCACCCAGATCACGGTATTGCCCCTGGAAGGTGGAAGGCCGGTAATAAAATCCATGGAAAGATGAGTCCATGGCCTATCAGGAACCGGTAAAGGTATGAGTTCCGCAGCCGGTCGGTTATGCGAGCTTTTGGAATGGGCACACATGCCACAAGCAGAAACAAATTCCTTGACATCGGACCTTAATGAAGGCCACCAAAAACCCCTGGCTACTGCCTCTCTAGTGGCCGTGATACCTGGATGAGCACTCAGCCTAGACTCATGATACTCCTGCAGAAGTCTAGGCCGCAATAAATCTGGAACAAACAGTTTATCCCCTGGCCTGGTTGACGGAGCTAGGGCCTGAGCCCTTAAAATTTCTTGTTCCAATTCAGTTGAGACCCCCGCCACTACCACCCCTGGGGGAAGAATGGAGGACGGCGGCTCAGGGGGAGACATTGGATCAAAACTTCTGGACAAGGCATCCGCTTTAACATTTTTGGACCCCGGTCGAAAAGTAATGGAGAACTGAAATCGTGAAAAAAAAGTGACCAACGGGCTTGTCTAGGAGTAAGCCTCTTAGCAGATTCAAGGTATGCCAAATTTTTGTGATCCGTGACAACCGTGATAGGGTGAGCCGCCCCTTCCAAAAAGTGCCTCCATTCCTCAAACCCCAGCTTGACCGCAAGAAGTTCCCTATTGCCTACATCATAGTTTTTCTCAGTTGAAGAGAACTTATTGGAGAAGAAGGCACAGGGCTTGAGATTTGTAAGGGTGGCCGGACCCTGGGACAGCACAGCCCCCACCCCCACTTCAGAGGCATCTACCTCCACAATGAATGGTTTGGACGGGTCAGGTTGTACCAGCAACGGGGCAGACAGGAAACATTTCTTAATCGATGAGAAGGATTCCTTAGTGAGTACAGACCAATTTTTTACATCAGCGCCCTTCTGGGTAAGATCCGTGAGTGGTTTAACCACTTGTGAGAAACCTTTAATGAATCTCCGGTAATAGTTCGCAAATCCTAAGAAGCGCTGGAGCCCCTTGAGATCTCGAGGCTGAACCCAGTCAGCGATCGCCAGCACCTTCTTAGGATCCATACGAAACCCCTCACAGGACACAATCAACCCCAAAAAAGACAGCTCCTGTACAAAAAACGTACATTTTTCCGATTTAGCGAACAATTGGTTCTCCCTGAGTCTCTGGAGAACTGTCTTTAGATGTTGCAAGTGAGATTGACTGTCCAGGGAATACACCAAAATGTCATCCAAATAATAACAAAACGGCCTATCAGATCAGAAAACACAACATTGATGAAATTTTTTTCCACTCGTCCCCTTCCCGAACCCTTATCAGATTGTAGGCCCCCCCCGCAGATCTAACTTGGAGAACCATTGGGCCCCAGCTAACTGGATACATAAGTCTGGGTTGAGGGGAAGCGGGTAAGAGTTCCTAACCGTTATCTTGTTCAGTTCCCGAAAGTCGAGGCACGGCCGCAAACCACCATCTTTTTTTCTTCACAAAGAAGAACCCTGCTGCCACAGGTAACACAGAAGGCCTGATATGCCCTTTGCGGAGGCTCTCAGCTATGTACTCCTTCATGGCTTGGCGCTCAGGCCCAGACAAATTGAACAATCGAGCCTTAGGTAACTTGGCTCCGGGTACTAAATCAATGGCACAATCGTAGTGTCTTTTAGAGAAAAAAGTTCAGACCTGCAACAGATACCCCCCTGGGTAAGAGGAGACGAGTCAATTGCCACAAGTTTAACAGGATCCTGAAGCCTGACTGTCCCTATCTTATTGAGAGTCATAACCTTGGTATCAATCAGGTTTACAGCAGAACCGCAGTCAATAAAAGCAGTAGTCTGAACAGGACCATAACCAAGTTCCAGTTCCACCTGCAGCACCATTTATGCACATGAGGAAAATTGTGTTAGCACCGCCACAACGTATCCCTGCCGTCCCCATACTCACCGCCGCTGCTTCTGCCTCCGGTCCGGGTTCCTCCTGCCTCTCGCTCCCAGCGCGCACCTCCAGTCACCCTCCGTTCCGGTGGGCGGCCTCCCGGCGCGCTCCTCCTCTGCCCTCGGCCGGGCGCACTGTGTCTCTGCGCACGCGCCAGGGGGCCTGACCGCGCGTCCCTGCTGTATGGACGCCCGCTGACCTGACCTGATCCAGACCCACTGCCTGGCCAATCGGGGGATACCATCAGGTATTTCAGGCCACCCTCCCTTAGGGGAGGCGCCTGACTATCGAGTTCTCCTCGCTGCGTTCAGGCCCTGCTTGCTCTTGCTGGTCCCCAGCTCTCGCTCGCTCTTCTGGCTCCCATAGCTGCTTCAGCCTATGTCTCCCTGCTAACCCTTCTGTGTCTTCCTTTTACAGCTCCCTGTGCCCTGCTTCTGTCTGGTTCCCGCTGCTCTCCACACTTCCGCAACAACCTCCATTCCCTGGACCCTGGTTACCCTGGATCTCATCCTCCTCTCCGCTGCTCCCCCTCTTGAGCCGACCCCTGGTCCTGGCCGCCGGGACGTTTGAGCTTCCTGAGCCTGTTCCCAAACGGTCCCTGTATAGGGGTCGGTCCACCTGGTGCGCTCGCTCGGGGAGAGTTCGGCGTCACGGTCCAGTGGGTCCACTCTTGCCCTCGTAACCAGCATCGTGACAGAATAGTCAGGCCATGGACCCCGCCGGGGCCGCCGCCCAAAAGGAGCTAGTGTTCCTACGGGAGAACCAGACCCGTATAATGTCTTTTATGAAGACTATGGACTCCCGCCTCTCGGCCTTGCAGGCCGCAGATCCCAGCAACGCTTCCCAATTGGCCAGTTTTCAGCAGGAGCTGGGTCAACAGCGAGATACCCAGGCCCATATTCTGTCCAATATGGCTTCGGTCGACGATCGGCTGCTCTCCCTTCAGTCTGCAGCCGCACGAGATCCGTCTCGCAGTCCAGATCCTGTCCCGTCCCCTAGGCTTGGAAAACCGCCGCGGTATGGCGGCGACCCTAAGCTGTGCAGGGGTTTTTTGAATCAGTGCAGGTTGCATTTTGAACTGCCTCAGCAGTATCCCACTGACCGGGCTAAGGTGGCCTTCATTGTGTCCCATTTGGAGGGAGAGGCCCTCTCCTGGGTGAATCCCCTGTGGGAGCGGGACGACCCCATAGTCTCTAGTCTCCAGACCTTCACGGACACTTTTCGCAAAGTTTTTGATGAGCCCGGCCGGTTGGCTCCGCTAGAGTCCCTTTTCTGCCTCACTCAGGGTTCTCTTATGGTCGGACAATACGCCATCCGGTTCCGCACCTTGGCCTCTGAGTTGGGGTGGAATAATGAGGCTTTGGTCGGGGCCTTCTGGCGTGGTCTCTCGGGCAAGATTAAGGACGAACTGGCGGGACGAGATACCCCGGCTACCTTAGAGGATCTCATTTCCTTGGCTACACGAATTGACCTCCGGTTTCAGGAGCGCGCCCGCGAGGCCGCTAGGGAGAGGAGACCGCTTAGACCTTCTGCTTCTCTCCACAGGCCATCCAGTCCACGTTCCCTTGGGTCGTCCTCCAGTCCGGTGCCAGAGCCGATGCAAGTAGATCGGGTCAAGTTAGCGGAACAGCGCCGGAGGGAAAGATTGACGGATGGCTTATGTTTGTATTGTGGCAGCGCGTCTCACTTCCTGCGTTCTTGTCCTGAGAGGCCGGGAAACTCCTCCACCTAGGCCAGGTAAGAGAGGCCGTCCTAGGTGTGTCTCACTCCTCTCATCCTCTTACTCTTTCTGTGCAGCTGGTTTTTGGTCAGAGACGTGGTTCGGAGGTGGCTTATGTGGACTCGGGCGCGGCGGGGAACTTCATCCGGTTGAAGGAGGTGAAGAAGTACCAGATTCCCGTTATTACTCTGAGGACTCCACGGGTTATCGCCTCGGTTGATGGAAGACCTTTACAAGTGGCGGTGTCTCTGGTTACGGAAGAGATGCGTCTGCACATCGGGGCATTGCACCAGGAGCGGATCTCGTTCTATGTCCTACCTGACCTGTCCCATGCTCTGCTACTTGGCCTCCCCTGGCCTCCCTCTGCTACTTGGCCTCCCCTCACATGAACCCGTATTGGATTGGCGTTCCGGTGAAGTTCTCCGCTGGGGGCATCCTTGCCAAGAGAGGTGCCTAGCTTCCGTCCTTCCTGTCACCCCCATCTAGTTTCCTCGGGTCCTGCAGTCTTGCCTGCCGCATACTGGTCGTTTTCGGACGTCTTCGATAAGAAAGAGGCAGAGACACTTCCTCCGTATCGCCCGTATGATTGTCCTATTGATCTACGGCCCGGGACCACTCCGCCCATGAGTCGAATTTATCCTCTGTCTCCAGCTGAGACTACTGCCATGTCCGAGTACATTCGTGATAACCTTGCCAGAGGGTTCATACGGAAGTCTTCTTCTCCTGCCGGTGCCGGTTTCTTCTTTGTGAAAAAGGACGGTTCGCTCCGCCCGTGCATCGATTTCCGAGGATTAAACAATATCACGATAAAGAATAAATACCCCTTGCTTCTCATTCCTGAACTCTTCGACTGCTTATGTGGAGCCCGCATCTTCTCGAATTTGGATCTACGCGGAGCCTACAACCTCGTCCGCATCCGCTCCAGCGACGAATGGAAAACGGCCTTTAACACCCGGGACGGGCATTATGAATATCTTGTTATGCCCTTCGGTCTCTGCAATGCTCCCGTGGTGTTTCAGGAGTTCGTTAATGACATCTTCCGAGATCTGCTGTACTCCTGCGTGGTCGTGTACCTAGATGACATCCTTATTTTTTCCCCGGATCTGGCGTCCCACAGGAGGAGTGTTCGTCTGGTACTGCAGCGTCTGCGGGAGAATCACCTCTACGTGAAGCTTGAGAAGTGCCTCTTTGAGCAGTCATCGTTGCCCTTCTTAGGCTACATTGTTTCGGATTCTGGGCTGGAGATGGATCCTGAGAAATTGTCGGCAATTCTTCAATGGCCTCTTCCGGTAGGGGTCAAGGCGATTCAACGGTTTCTCGGCTTCGCCAATTATTATCATCAGTTTGTGCCACACTTTTCATCTCTCATCAAACCCATTTCCAGTCTTACTCGCAAGGGCACCAACTCCTCGTCCTGGCCTTCCGAGGCTGAAGAGGCCTTTTCCAGGTTAAAACAAGCCTTTGCAACAGCCCCTGTGCTCCACCGACCCGAGGCCAACAAGCCATTCGTTTTGGAGGTCGTTGCCTCATCCACAGGAGCGGGTGCAGTTCTTTCTGAGATCTTCCTCCGGACGACTGTTTTCCTGTGGGTTTTTCTCGAAGGCCTTCTCCCCTGCCGAGTGTAATTACTCCATCGGGGACCGCGAGTTGTTAGCCATAAAATTGGCCATGGAGAAGTGGCGCTATCTTCTTGAGGGAGCGGTCCACCCATTTACCATCTTTACCGATCACAAGAATTTGGCATACCTCCAGTCAGCCCACAGACTGAATCCCCGACAAGCCCGATGGTCTCTCTTTTTTGGCCGGTTCGATTTTGAGCTGCGTTTTCTTCCTGGACCTTAAAACGTCAAGGCTGATGCATTGTCCCGCTCTCTGCAGTCTCCTGATTTGGTGGAGGAACCGACTCACATCATCGATCCGGCCAAGATTATCACGGTGACTCCTGTGAGTCTAATCACTCCTCCTCCAGGCAAGACCTACGTTTCTGAGGCGGACAGAATAGAGGTGCTGCATTGGAGACATTCCTCTAAACTTTCCGGGCATGTCGGAGTCAAGAAGACACTGGACTTCACTGCTCGTTTCTATTTGTGGCCTTCACTTCGTCAGGATGTAACTGACTTCACGGCGTCTTGTTCCTCGTGTGCCAAAGTCAAAGTTCCCAGACGGCCACCCTCCGGTCTTCTGCTTCCTTTGCCGATCCCCTCGGTTCCGTGGCAACATATAGCATTGGATTTCGTCACCGATTTGCCTAACTCTTCCGGATGTACGACTATCCTGGTGGCAGTCGATCGCTTCTCAAAGATGGCCCATTTTGTTCCTCTTCCAGCACTGCCCTCTGCTCCAGAGTTGGCGAAGATTTTTATCCAGCATGTCTTCCGCCTTTACGGCTTCCCGCAGCATATTGTCTCGGATCGTGGTGTACAATTCACTTCTCGATTTTGGAGAGCCTTATGCAAACTTCTGGAGGTCAGATTGGACTTTTCTTCCGCCTACCACCCTCAGTCCAACGGGCAAGTGGAGCGTGTCAATCAGGTGCTAGCATCATATTTATGCCTGTTCTCGAATGCGCACCAGGATAACTGGGTCCATCTCCTCCCCTGGGCAGAATTCTCCTACAATAATCATTCCAGCGAGTCCTCAGCTAAGTCTCCATTTTTTGTAGTGTTTGGGATGCATCCTGGTATTCCACTGCCAATATCCACTGCTTCCGGTGTGCCTGCAGCGGATTCCCTGGCCATAGAATTCTCCAAGGTCTGGTCCGAGACTAAAGAAGCTCTCAAGAAGTCCGGGGAGCGCATGAAGAGACATGCTGACAAGAGGCGCTTGGACTCCCCGACTTACCTCCCGGGACAAGTTTGGCTGTCGGCCAAGTATATTAGGCTAAAGCTCCCGTCTTACAAGCTTGGACCCCGCTACATTGGGCCTTTCAAGATTCTCAGACGCATCAACAACGTGTCCTACCGGCTGGAGTTGCCCGCCTCGCTCCGAGTTCCCAGCACCTTCCATGTCTCTCTCCTTAAGCCAGTTGTCCTGAATCGTTTCCACCCAGCTCCAAACTCTTCTCCACCAGTCAGCTCTGATGATGTTTTTGAGGTGAGAGATATTTTGGCCTTGAGAAGGGTAAGAGGTAAAACATTTTTTCTCATCGACTGGGAGGGTTTCGGTCCCGAGGAGAGGTCTTGGGAACCATCCGAGAACATCAATACTCCACGTATTCTTAAGAGGTTCCTTTCCAGACACAGTAGAGGGGGGTGTAAGGGAGGAGGTACTGTTAGCACCGCCACAATGGGTCCCGCTGTCCCTGCCATCCCCATACTCACCGCCGCTGCTTCTGCCTCCGGTCCGGGTTCCTCCTGCCTCTCGCTCCCAGCGCGCACCTCCAGTCACCCTCCGTTCCGGCGGGCGGCCTCCCGGCGTGCTCCTCCTCTGCCCTCGGCCGCGCGCACTGTGCCTCTGCGCACACGCCGGGGGGCCTGACCGCGCGTCCCTGCTGTATGGCCTCCCGCTGACCTGACCTGATCCAGACCCACCGCCTGGCCAATCGGGGGATACCATCAGGTATTTCAGGCCGCCCTCCCTTAGGGGAGGCGCCTGACTATCGAGTTCTCCTCGCTGCGTTCAGGCCCTGCTTGCTCTTGCTGGTCCCCAGCTCTCGCTCGCTCTTCCTCTTCTTGCTTCAGCCTATGTCTCCCTGCTAACCCTCCTGTGTCTTCCTTTCACAGCTCCCTGTGTCCTGCTTCCGTCTGGTTCCCGCTGCTCTCCTTCACCCTTCCGCAACAACCTCCATTCCCTGGACCCTGGTTACCCTGGATCTCTCATCCTCCTCTCCGCTGCTCACCCTCTTGAGCCGACCCCTGGTCCTGGCCGCCGGGACCTTTGAGCTTCCTGAGCCTGCTCCCAAACGTTCCCTGCATAGGGGTCGGTCCACCTGGTGCGCTCACTCGGGGAGAGTTCGGCGTCACGGTCCAGTGGGTCCACTCTTGCCCTCGTAACCAGCATCACGACAAATTGTACCTAAAGGTCTGGGTAGCCTCCTCGACTACTACCCAGACCTAGTCGTTTCCTGCCATCTTGGAGGATGACGGACAGGAGGGGCAGTCCTTCCAATGTCCAGATTTCCCACAATAGAAGCACAACTGCTTTTCCTGGCGGCGTCTTCTTTCCTTTCTGTCACAGGTGACAGCGCTCACCTCCATAGCCATAGGAAGAGTCTGGGTCTCATCTCCACTGAAGAATAATGGTGTTTCCCGTTGCATAATGCCTCTAGCCCACAGCCTGCGATCCATGCGAACCGCTTGGATCATGGCATCCTCCAGGGAGTCAGGCGGAGGATGAAGTGCCAAAGCATCCTTCAGACGTTCACACAGGCCTCTGTGGAACAGCCCCCAAAGGGCGGCATCACTCCAGGAAATCTCGGCTGCCCAATGTCTGAATTCAGTACAGAACCATTCGGCCGAGTGCTCCCCCTGACAGACACTCATCACCTTCTCCTCAGCCAACCGCACTCTATCAGGCTCATCATAAATAAGCCCTAAGGCTTCAAAAAACGCATCCACAGACATTCTCTCAGGGGCAGAAGAGGAAAGCGAAAAAGAATTATGACATGATGGGGATATCTGAGACATGGCTGGATGAGAGCCATGACTGGGCGGTTAATTTACAGGGCTATAGTCTGTTCAGAAATGACCGTACAAATAAGCGAGGGGGAGGCGTGTGTTTATATGTAAAATCATCCTTAAAACCCATCCGGTGTGATAATATATACAGTTGTGGCCAAAAGTATTGACACCCCTGCAATTTTGTCAGATAGTACTCAGTTTCTTCCTGAAAATGATTGCAATCACAAATTCTTTGGTATTATCTTCATTTAATTTGTCTTAAATGAAAAAACACAAGAGAATGAAGCAAAAACTAAAACCTTGATCATTTCACAGAAAACTCAAAAAATGAGCCAGACAAAAGTATTGACACCCTCAGCCTAATACTTGGTTGCACAACCTTTAGCCAAAATAACTGCGACCAACCGCTTCCGGTAACCATCAATGAGTTTCTTACAATGCTCTGCTGGAATTTTGGACCATTCTTCTTTGGCAAATTGCTCCAGGTCCCTGATATTTGAAGGGTGCCTTCTCCAAACTGCCATTTTTAGATCTCTCCACAAGTGTTCTATGGGATTCAGGTCTGGACTCATTGCTGGCCACCTTAGAAGTATCCAGTGCTTTCTCTCAAACCATTTTCTAGTGCTTTTTGAAGTGTGTTTTGGGTCATTGTCCTGCTGGAAGACCCATGACCTCTGAGGGAGACCCAGCTTTCTCACACTGGGCCCTACATTATGCTGCAAAATTTGTTGGTAGTTTTCAGACTTCATAATGCCATGCACACGGTCAAGCAGTCCAGTGGCAGAGGCAGCAAAGCAACCCCAAAACATCAGGGAACCTCCGCCATGTTTGACCGTAGGGACCGTGTCTTTTTCTTTGAATGCCTCTTTTTTTTCTCCTGTAAACTCTATGTTGATGCCTTTGCCCAAAAAGCTCTACTTTTGTCTCATCTGACCAGAGAACATTCTTCCAAAACGTTTTAGGCTTTTTCAGGTAAGAAAACTCCAGCCTGGCTTTTTTATGTCTCGGGGTAAGAAGTGGGGTCTTCCTGGGTCTCCTACCATACAGTCCCTTTTCATTCAGACGCCGACGGATAGTACGGGTTGACACTGTTGTACCCTCGGACTGCAGGGCAGCTTGAACTTGTTTGGATGTTAGTCGAGGTTCTTTATCCAACATCCGCACAATCTTGCATTGAAATCTCTTGTCAATTTTTCTTTTCCGTCCAAATCTAGGGAGGTTAGCCACAGTGCCATGGGCTTTAAACTTCTTGATGACACTGCGCAAGGTAGACACAGGAACATTCAGGTCTTTGGAGATGAACTTGTAGCCTTGAGATTGCTCATGCTTCCTCACAATTTGGTTTCTCAAGTCCTCAGACAGTTCTTTGGTCTTCTTTCATTTCTCCATGCTCAATGTGGTACACACAAGGACACAGGACAGAGGTTGAGTCAACTTTAATCCATGTCAACTAGCTGCAAGTGTGATTTAGTTATTGCCAACACCTGTTAGGTGCCACAGGTAAGTTACAGGTGCTGTTAGTTACACAAATTAGAGAAGCATCACATGATTTTTCAAGCAGTGCCAATACTTTTGTCCACCCTCTTTTTTATGTTTGGTGTGGAATTATATCCAATTTGGCTTTAGGACAGTTCTTTTTGTGTTTTTTCATTTAAGACAAATTAAATGAAGATAATACCAAAGAATTTGTGTTTGCAATAATTTTCAGGAAGAAACTGAGTATTATCTGACAAAATTGTGTCAATAATTTTGGCCATAACTGTATAGTATAGTTCTAACATTCTAAATCCTAGAGTGGCCCCGCCCACCAAATAGGACCCAGAGTGGCCCCGCCCACCAAATAGGACCCAGAGTGGCCCCGCCCACCAAATAGGACCCAGAGTGATCCCGTTCACCAAATAGGAGCCAGAGTGGCCCCGCCCACTAAATAGGAGCCAGAGTGGCCCCGTCCACCAAATTGGACCCAGAGTGGCCCCGTCCACCAAATTGGACCCAGAGTGGCCCCGTCCACCAAATTGGTTCCAGAGGGGCTCTGCCCACAAAATCGGACCAAGAGGCCCCGGCCACAAAATCAGACCCTGAGGGATCCCATCCACCAATTCAAGCCCTGAGGAGTCCAGGCCACCGAATCGGATCCTGAGGGGCCCCACCCACCAAATCAGATCCTGAGGGGCCCCACCCACCAAATCAGATCCTGAGGGGCCCCCAAAGGCCAAAGTAGCCCCTGAGAGTCACCCACAGTTAAAACGGATCCTGAGTTGAAAGTCTTGCAGGGGCAGCAGGCAAGTCTCTCTTAAAGGGGCAGCCCGGGCTCCATTTCAAAGCACTATATGTACTTCCTTCAGGAAATACACATCTAGTTCTTCTAATTATTATTAAGTTGATTTCCGCAATTAATACGGCTCGAACCGCTACACGCACAGGCTCCGTTGAGGTGTCGTTTCGAAGCCAGCGTCCACGAGAGGTGTGCTAAGTATTTTTCGTGTCGATAGGATTTGTAGTTTTTGGGCAATTTGCGTTTGAAAAATGTTTTTCCCATCATTGGAATGCACTGTCTCAATGCATTTGAATGGGAAACTTAAAACGTGCCCTGAGGCGATTGAAATGGCAGTAAAGCTCATTGATATGCGCAGGCACACCCAGTTACTATGCCAACGCCTACGAACGTCACATGATGCCCCCAGGACACAGCTTCTGCCACATAATATCAGCTCTTAAAGCGAAACCCACAGCACAAATGCAAATCTAGCTTCATCACATGACGCATGCCCCTGAGAGAGAATTTGCGCCAAAGTGCGCCCCCGCCCTCCATATCGGACCCTGAGGGGCCCCGCCCACCAAATCGGACCCTGAGGGGCCCCGCCCACCAAATCGGACCCTGAGGGGCCCCGCCTGCCAAATTGGACCCTGAGGGGCCTCGCTCACCAAATCGGACCCTGAGAGGCCCCGCCCACCAAATCGGATTCTGAAAGGCCCCAACCAGAAAATCAGACCCTGAGGGGCTCCGGACACAATATCGGACCCTGAGGGGCCCCACCCACAAAATCAGACCCTGTGGGGCCCCGGCCACAAAATCGTTCCCTAAGGGGCCCCGGCCACAAAATCGTTCCCTAAGGGGCCCCGGCCACAAAATCAGACACTGAGGGGCCCCACCCACCAAATCGGACCCTGAATGGCCCCGCCCACCAAATCAGACCCAGAATGGCCCCCGCCCACCAAATCGGACCCTGAGGGGCCCCACCCACCAAGTCAGACCTTGAGGGGCCCAGCCCACCAAATCGGATCCTGAGGGGCACCGCTCACCAAATCGGACCCCGCTCACCAAATTGAACTCTGAGAGTCCCCGCCCACCAAAATGGACCCAGGGTTCTCCACCCACAAAATCAGACCCTAAGGGGCCCCACCCACAAAATCGGACCCTGAGTGGACCCGGCCACGAAATCGGACCCTGAAAACCGGACCCTGAGGGGCACCGGCCACAAAATCAGACCTGAGGGGCCCCAACCACAAAACCAGACCCTGAGGGGCCCCAACCACAAAATCGGACCCTGAGGGGCCCCGGCCACCAAATCGGACCCTGAGGGGCCCCGCCCGCCAAAATCGGACCCTGAGGGGACCCGCCCGCCAAATCGGACCCTGAGGGGCCCCGCCCACAAAGTCGGAACCTGAGGGGCCCCAACCACAAAATCCGGACCCTGATGAGCCCCGGCTACAAAATCAGGGCCTAAAGGGCCCCACCCACAAAATCAGAGCCTGAGGGATCCCCGCCAACAATTCAAGCCCTGAGGAGCCCAGGCCAAGGAATCAGATCCTGAGGGGTCCCACCAACCAAATCAGACCCTGAGGCCAAAGTGGCCCCTGAGAGGCACTCACAGTTAAAATGGATCCTGAGTTGAAAGTCTTGCAGGGGCAGCAGGCAAGTCTCTCTTAAAGGGGCAGCCCGGGCACCATTTCAAACCACTATCTGTACTTCCTTTAGGAAATACACATCTAGTTATTATTAAGTTGATTTCCGCAATTAATACGGCCCGAACCGCTACACGCACAGACTTCGATGAGGTGTCATTTCGAAGCCAGCGTCCACGAGAGGTGTGCTAAGTATTTTTCGTGTTGATCGGATTTGTAGTTTTTGCGCAATTTGCGTTTGAAAATTTTTTTTCCCGTCATTGGAAAGCACTGTCTCAATGCTTTTCAATGGGAAATGGCAAAACGTGCCCTGAGGCTATTGAAATGGCAGTTAAGCTCATTGATATGCGCAGGCACACCCAGTTACTATGCCAACACCTGCGAACTTCACTTGACCCCCAGGACAGAGCTTCTGCCACATAATATCAGCTCTTAAAGCGAAACCCACAACACAAATGCAAATCTAGCTTCATAACATGACACATGCCCCTGAGAGAGAATGTCCGCCAAAGTGGATTTAGAAGAAGCCCAGTGAGCCAAACTAGCTCTTAAAGGGCTGGCGCACCGAAATGAGTCTTAAAGGGCCGACACGCCAAATCGAAAGCTGAGCCACCCAGGCCTCCAAATCGGAGGCTGATCGACGCCGGCCTCCAAATCGGAGGCTGAGCCACCCCGGCCTCCAAATCGGAGACTGAGCCACCCCGGCCTCCAAATCGGAGGCTGAGCCACCCCGGCCTCCAAATCGGAAGCTCATCGACCCAGGCCTCCAAATCGGAGGCTGAGCGACCCCAGCCTCCAAATTTTACCCAGAGGGGCTCCCCCCACAAAATCAGACCCTGAGGGGCCCCACCCACAAAATCGGACCCTGAGGGGCCCCTGCCACAAAATCAGACCCTGAGAGGCCCTAACAAAATCGGATCCTGAGGGCCTCGGCCACAAAATCGGACCCTGATGGGCCCCGGTCACAAAATCGGACCCTGATGGGGCCCCGGCCACAAAATCGGACCCTGATGGGGCCCCAACCACAAAATCGGACCCTGAGGGGTCCCGCCCACAAAATCGGACCCTGAGGGGTCCCGCCCACAAAATCAGACCCTGAGGGGCCCCGCCCACCAAATCAGACCCTGAGGGGCCCCGCCCACCAAATCGGACCCTGAGGGGCCCCGCCCGCCAAATCGGACCCTGAGGGGACCCGCCTGCCAGATCGGGCCCCGCCCACCAAATTGGATTCGGAGGGGCCACGCCCACCAAATCGGGCCCCGCCCACCAAATCAGACCCTGAGGAGCCTCGGCCACAAAATCAGACCCTGAGGCATCCCGTCCACCAATTCAAGCCCTGAGGAGCACAAGCCACTGAATCGGATCCTGAGGGGTCGCACCCACCAAATCGGACCCTGAGGGGCCCCACAGGCCAAAGTGGCCCCTGGGATGCACCCACAGTTAAAACGGATCCTGAGTTGAAAGGCTTGCAGGGGCAGCAGGCAAGTCTCTCTTAAAGGGGCAGCCCGGGCACCATTTTAAAGCACTATCTTTACTTCCTTCAGGAAATACACATCTATTTATTCTACTCCGTTTTCTGCAATTAATGTGGCCCGAACGGCTCGGCGCAGAGACCCCGTTCAGGCGGTATTTTGAAGCCCTCGGTGGGGACAGGTGTGCTATGTTTTTTTGGAGTCGATCCGATTTGTAGTTTTTTAAAAAAAATCACATTTTAAGCAAAAATTTTCTTATAGGAATTAATGGCGACCTTTCCATGACCCCCAACTGACATGGAATGTAGCGACAGCGCAGGTGCAGTGACATTACAAAGATGGCAGCTATGCAAATGCAACTTTCACACATGACCCATATTAGCTAATGGAAGCTGACAGATCGCTGATTCAAGGTCTTAAAGGCGCAGCACACCAATGGCTTCTGAAAAGCCCCACCCAGTGATGGTTAACCTTGGCACTCCAGCTGTTGTAAAACTACAACTCCCAGCATGCCCTTGCAACCTACAGCAGTTGAGGCAGCAGTTGAGGCATGCTGTGAGTTTTAGTTCTCCAACAGCTGGAGTGCCAAGATTCGTCATCACTGCAGTCGGACGCCAAAGTGGCTTTAGAAGCCCAATGTGCCAAAGTGGCCCCTGAGGGGCCCGGAGCGCCAAAGTGGCCCCCGAGGCAAAGTGGCAGCATGTGTCAACATGGCTAAAGTGGCTACCAAGTGGCCAAAGTGGCTACCGAGGTGCCGAATGTGTCAAAGTGGCTACCAAGTGACCAAAGTGGCTACCGAAGTGTTAAATGTGTTAAAGCTGGCAGCGCTGTTCAAGCACCATGTATTTCCTTCAGGAAATGCCCATCTAGTTTTTTATTAAGATTCTAGCCCATTGCCAGAATACCAGCATCACCCTCTGAGGACAACAAGGGAAGTTGCCGAAATGAGGGATACATTCGCGGACTGCTTTGTTTCTGATGTTGGACATGTGGCATGGCAAGATGCAATGGTTTAATGCAGGGGTCCCCAACCGCCGGTCCGCGGCCCAGCACCGGGCCGCTGCAGTGCCCTTGCCGGTCCGCGGACACAAGGGGAGCCAGGGGCGGTCAGTGGCGTAGCGGGGGCTGGGGCGGCGCGCAGCAGTTCTTAGCGACGGCCAGGGAGCGATCAAGCAGCTCCGCTGCCTGCAAGAGGGAATAGCAGGAGCGGAGCTGCAAGGACCCGTCCACTGCGTCCAGCTTCCTGCCCGCCGCCCGCGCTTCCTGTCTCTGACTGACACAGAGAGGAGCGCGGCCGCTGCTGTGTCAGAGCGAGGAAGCGCGGGCGGCGGGCAGGTGAGAGGTGGTGTGTGTGTGTGTATGTCTGTCTGTGTGTGTACATGTATGTCTGTGTGTGTGTGTGTTGGTCTGTGTTTGTGTAGCCTGGCCCTGGAGGAGATGGGGACATGAGGAGAAGACCGTGAGAGGAGTGATGGAGAGACAGCAGTGATGGGGTGCAGGCAATGATGGAGAGACAGCAGTGATGGGGTGCAGGCAATGATGGAGAGACAGCAGTGATGGGGTGCAGGCAATGATGGAGAGACAGCAGTGATGGGGTGAAGGCAATGATGGGGAGACAGCAGTGATGGGGTGAAGGCAATGATGGAGAGACAGCAGTGATGGGGTGAAGGCAATGATGGGGAGACAGCAGTGATGGGGTGCAGGCAATGATGGGGAGACAGCAGTGATGGGGTGAAGGCAATGATGGAGAGACAGCAGTGATGGGGTGAAGGCAATGATGGGGAGACAGCAGTGATGGGGTGAAGGCAATGATGGAGAGATGGCAGTGATGGGGTGAAGGCAATGATGGGGAGAAGGGAGTGATGGGGTGAAGGCAATGATGGAGAGACAGCAGTGATGGGGTGAAGGCAATGATGGAGAGAAGGGAGTGATGGGGTGAAGGCAATGATGGGGAGACAGCAGTGATGGGGTGAAGGCAATGATGGAGAGACAGCAGTGATGGGGTGAAGGCAATGATGGAGAGACAGCAGTGATGGGGTGAAGGCAATGATGGGGAGACAGCAGTGATGGGGTGAAGGCAATGATGGAGAGATGGCAGTGATGGGGTGAAGGCAATGATGGAGAGAAGGGAGTGATGGGGTGAAGGCAATGATGGGGAGACAGCAGTGATGGGGTGAAGGCAATGATGGAGAGACAGCAGTGATGGGGTGAAGGCAATGATGGAGAGACAGCAGTGATGGGGTGAAGGCAATGATGGGGAGACAGCAGTGATGGGGTGAAGGCAATGATGGAGAGATGGCAGTGATGGGGTGAAGGCAATGATGGGGAGAAGGGAGTGATGGGGTGAAGGCAATGATGGGGAGAAGGGGGTGATGGAGCACTCATTCAAAACCTATGGTGAGTTGAGTCACATTATAAATGTTATTTAATTATAAGTATGCACTGCTACACTACAACCGTGTCCATAGCCCCACCCCCTTATGACAAAAGCCCCGCCCCTGCCACACCTCCATCCCCGCCCTGCCGGGCCATGGAAGAATGGTCTTGCTTGAAACCGGTCCCTGGTGCAAAAAAGGTTGGGGACCACTGGTTTAATGTATAAATGGTATGTAATTTTATGTTTTTTTTCCAAGTTTACCTGTAAGTTTTGATGTTGCATAAAAAAATTTTTTTAAACACCTGTTTCCTTTGTTTTTGTTCCCATGCTTTAAACTTAACTTGTTATCTGTGTCAGTGATATGTTTGGTTCTCATGATCTCCATCATCTCTTCAGTCTGCATTATATTTCCATATATAAATGCACACTAAATAGATGATTGAGGAAATGTACCTCAAAATTTTACTCATCAGCCCGTGTGTAATCAGGATGCCAAAAAATACAGCATCCTGACAGTAATAGCGTTTAAACCTAGGCAAGTGAGTATTGCAAACCCCTGACCATTTCTGTTGTTTACCCCTTTTTTTGGGCTGAATATTATAATCTCTCTGTTTCTTTTACACCTCATAGCTTTTACATGACAGAAAATTCCAAAAAAATAAAACAAATTGTGTTTCATTGAACTATGAGGTGGAAAAAAACAGAGCGTGTATACAGCAATTTGTGTGTTGACGGCACATGGTGTATGTTGCCGGCGACGAAAGAGACAAAAACCAAATAGTGGTATGGGGAAAAGAAAACAAGGTTTATTTACAAAGAAATTTAGTTTTTTTTACAAACTGAGGGGGAAATGTTACGGACCACGGAGGTGTGCAGACGGGGGACTGGCTGGGGGTGGATGCTGAAAGAGAGCCAAGGGAAGGGACTACAAAATGTGTGGGGTCTGGGAGATCAAGGATGGAGGTGGACACATTTGGAGTGGAAACATGGGATGGAAGAGACACATTAGAACGTAGGGACATAACAGACACATTGGGAGGTGAGGGTGGTGTAGGTTGCAACAGTGTCCTTTCCCGCCTCGATCCCAGTTTCTTTTTTTATGTCTCCCTTGTGGTGGGTGGATGCTTGTCCTTCTCCTTGGGGTGGTGGGATGAGAAGGCATGGTGGCGGTGGATGAAGCACGACCCAGTCTGTGTGAGCTGGTGGACGTCCTAGATGGAGCTGGAAGTTCTGGAACCTGCGTGCTTGTGTCGGTGGACGGCTGGGCAGGATCAGGACTTCGGGTGAAGGTGGCGGTGGGAATCCGCGCAGGAGTAGGCGTGGTGGAGTGACTCTCCGCTGCACTCGGCATGGTGGAGGCGCGGTAGTGGATGGCGGCAGGACTGGGCATGGTGGTGGCCATACAGGGGTATGCAGCAGAACTCTGTAGAGTTGTGAACCAGGTAAGTGGTGGCACAGTGGGAAAAACCGATGCCAGCGGGTACGTCTGGGTCTGCTGCATAGCCTGAACGTATGCAGCATTGCAGGCCTGCATCACATTCACCTGAAGTTCAGGCGTAAGGTTTTCTGCCATGCCCCGTTCAATGGCCGCAAAAAAAATGATGTCCTGGCCTCTGTATATCGGTTTCCAGACGGTCAAGTAGCTGGTGGACAGACTGGAAAAGTGTCAACATGGCTCCTAACACTTTCCAGTCTATCTACCATCAACTTCATGCCATCCTGGAAAACCAAGCTCAAGTGTAGAAACTTGGGCATGACTGTCCTGTCCGAGGCCTTCTGCCGCTGTCGGGAAGACCCAACATTAAAAAAGAGGCGGAGGAGGCCTGGGACAGGGGAAGACCTGATGGGCCTGCTGCCTGTTCTTCAGTTTGAGACGCCGGCCTACTTGCTGCATCGCTGGTGGTTGGCTGGGACTGCTCCGAGGCTGTTCGCTGGGGGACCGCTCCAGAGGACGAACCAGGCTCCAGGATGCTACTCCAGGTGCTGTGAAAAGAAAAGGCAAACATTAGTACCACAAAACAATAAATTTTATAACGCCAACTCCTATGGAATAGCAAAAATCATATTGGGTAACACAACACAATTGAATCCAACACAAAAATACTTACATTCTCTGAGCAAGGACTGGCCTCAGGAAAGCCAGCATACGATGATACTTGTACCTCCTGAGCCTTGCTCCACTGCCACTGCGAGCCTGGTTCTCGTGTCTGAGGTCCATATTGAAACGATCTTTCATTGAACGCCAACGGGTTTTGACTTTGGTCACTGTGAAGGGGGATAAAAAAATGGGTTAAACAATGCACTTTATGTAGTGAGCACACAACCGTGTGTGATGCAAGAAAGTCGCAGGAGTTTATCGCATCACTCACGGTTGTGTGCTAACGGCCTTTACAGGTTCACTGCTGCGTCAAACCACATTACAATACTTACAAAAGTCCTTTCTGGCTCTTGGCGTAGCATTGTCCCAGTCATCCATCAGCTCTTTGGTCACCTCATTCCACTCCCACCGAAGCACCACCATGTGCGAGTGGCCACAATGACGGGTGTCCCACATGGAGAGTCTCTCCTAAACAAGGGAGATGAGGAGGTCATTATCTATGTAGTCCTCCTCCCGTTGTGGAACCTAGAATTGAAAAAAAAGTCACGATAAAACAAGGAAAAATCGCAAACTAAATTAAAAAAAAAAAAAAAAAAAAAGCAAAAATCCAAGAATTAAAAACACCAAAAAACCACGGCAGAAAAATTAGGCACAATCACATAAAAAAAACAAAAAAAAAGCATAAACAGCAAAAATCCAAGGAATAAAAACACAAAAAAACCACGGCAAAAAAATTAGCCACAATCACATTAAACAACAAACAAAAAATGAAAAAACAGCAAAAATCAAAGAAATAAAAACACAAAAAAACACAGCAGAATAATTATCCACAATCACATAAAAAACCATACACAAAAAACGGAAAAACAGCCAAAATCCGAGAAAAAAAAACAAACCCCACGGCAGAAAAAGAACATAAAAACTTACACGCAGTCTGACCACCGATACTTCTGCCTCCCTCTGCTGCTCCTGCTCCTGTTGGTCTGGATCCTGGGCACTTGATGAAGTGTTCTGTAATAAAAGAAAAATGATTTTGGCACATATGTTCAGTGATACTTACCAACCATAGTTGCAAAGTTACTCACTTCATAATCCTGTCCTGTCTGCTCAGGGCTAGAGGCCATGCTGAAGAATGCTGAAAGAAAGCGAAAGAAGATTACAGACTGCAGAGAGTAAAATTTCAAAAGACACACAGACAATAGGTTGTATACTCACATTTTGCTTCAATTCAGTGTCTTCACAGATGTCTTCTCTTGTCTTGAATTTAAGAAAGGAATGGATGCTTTTCTTGTGAGTAACAGTATAGAAGGTTACGAATAACATAATATTATAGGTAGATGGTTGACCCAGCTTAGGAGTCAGGAAGGAATTTTTTTCCTTATGGAGAAAATTGGCTTCTACTCTGTGGGTTTTTTTTCCTTCCCCAGGATCAACAATGCAGAACAGCTGCACTAAAAATAGTCTGAACTAGATGGACATAAGGTCTTCCTTCAGCCTTCAAAACTATGTTACTATGTCTTGCAGTCTGTAGAGTAATGGACAATGACTGGCCAGTCACTCTTTTTATCTATCTTTGTGTGGGGGGTGGCTAACCAGTGTCTAGACAGGTTTATTCTGGACAAAAACATGCGTACGGATATGCTAGCGTACGGATATGCTAGCGAACGCGTGTGCTTGCGCATGCATGCGTTCTCATAGACTCTAATGCATTGTTTTGACACATTCCTGCCGCATGCAAATTGCCGCCTTCAAAATTGCAACATGTTGTGTTAGCCGCGCCCCGCCTCAAAACTGAGAATGACGCATGCGTAGTGAAACGTGGCCGAAAGCATACGAACGCATATACCTGCGTCCACAATGTTAAAGATAGGAAAACACGACGCATGCAGATGTATGTGGCAGAAACGCTGCGGACTCGACCGCAAATGTGAATCCAGCCTTACACAGGTACATCCACTGTATGGAAAAAAGTTGATGTTTCCGCCAATATTATTAAAACTTTCACGGTCCTTATCTATGAACTGCTCCAATATTTATGTTTAACCCTCTCCCATAATGAAAATTCTGCTTCACATCACTTGTCTTTTCTATTGCATTATTTCTGTGCTGTCTTGTGTATAAATGTGATTCTTCAGATGTTGTATTAGTCTAGCCTTATGAAGAGACCTGAGTAGTGTCGAAAGCTTGCAATTTGTTACCATCTTTTCAGTTAGGCCGGGGTCACACTAGCGATTAAATCGGACGAATGCAATGCGATAAAAAAATCGCATTGCACTCGTCCCAATCTTATTCTATGGGGCAGCTCACATCATGCGATTTTTTTTCGGATCCGATCCTCGGACCGAGACAATCGCAGCGTGCTGCGATTGTCACCGATTTTCAAATCGGATTCAACTATGCAAGTCTATGGGGGGGACTCCCTGCAGCCTCAGTGACATCAGCGGGAGTCCCAGCAATTTAATACAACGAATTAACCCCTTAAATGAACCCCTACAACTCCAAAATTTTACCCACAAACCCTCATATAATTAATAGTGATAGACATAAAAAAAAAAAAAAACATGAAATGAAATGGTTAACTATATGTAAACCATGTGTCATTTCATGTCGGGCAGGAGAATGCTTATACAAAAGCCGGCAAATGTTTCAGCGGCTATTCTGCAATGAAGAAATGTATGAATTAGAAATATATATATATAAATGTGTCTCTATGACATATATATATATATATATATATATATATATATATATTTTATACATGTGTGTGTATTTAATGTGTCTGGATCTATTAATTCATTTGTGTGCGGAAACCTGTCATTGGGCTCCATTATATGTCCATTTAGCTGTCCTGCGAGAAAATCTCGCCAGACGGATGTCAAACGGATCCTTACATGTGATTAAAATCGCATCGATGAAGAAAAATTGCATCAAAAACGGATCACTGGTTAAGATACGTTTGTGCGATTTCGGACCGTTAAAATCGGACCTTTTTTCAATCGTTGTGTGTGACTCCAGCCCTTAGACATTAAAAGGTATCAACCACTGAGGACTCTCAATTCTAAATATTCTTCTAGCGGGTTTAAGAAATTAATAACAATGCATGCATTTTGAGAGAAAATATGAACAGAAAACTGGCCATTTTTGATCTGGTGACAGATTCTCTTTAAAGGAAACCTGTCACCACATTTTAGGCTTATCAGCTAAAAATATCATTGGATTGAGTGTCACCTATGCATCCATGCTGCAACATTCAGGTCATATGCCCTCTCTTTATGAAGCTCTCTTGCATTGTTTGCATTATCTTTTATTGAGGCTCACAATTTGTGCTATGGTGACTATTGGCAGGATATAATGTTCACAGAACTATACATATGCACCTTATATTAACTATCATTCCTTGCAACTAACACAGTAATAATAACCTGGGCAATTTCTTGATGTACCATTCAGGCATGTTTATGTCAATGTTACTTTTGATATACTGTTACATATAGTGTTAGCATTTAGTAACTGGGAGCTTCACTCCTCTCAAGCAACTTTACGTCATAAATTTGGAGTTTTTATTTCATCTTGTGTTTCTACAATGCAGGGGATATTATGTGAAACTTTGCCTCTCTTTAATGGATACATATTTTTAGCCTGTAGATTTAATAGCACGCTAGCATATACCTACCGTATTTTTCGGACCATAAGATGCACTTTTTTCCCCAAAAAATTTTGGGGAAAGTGGGGGGGTGCGTCTTATGGTCGCAATATACTTACATCCGTCCATGGCTGGTGCGGGTGCCGCGGGGCTCTGTGGTGCGGTGGTGGCAGCAGGCTGTGCTCCGGTGCAGGGGTAGCGGCTCTCTGTGCTCCGTGGGGGGCTCCGCTGGCATTTCCTCGAAGCCCAGAGACCCCTGCACATTCGTTGCTGGCTGCTACCATGTTGTGGTGGCCTCCGGGAACATGGACGCCGGGAAGATGGCCACCGGTGCGGGGACGGCGCATGCGCTGGTTCAGATCTCGTCCCGAGATCTCGTTGCCGAGATTTGAATCTCGTCTCCCGAGATCTCGGGACAAGATCTGAACCGCAACAGGGCAGCAGCCAGCAACGGATGTGCGGGGGCCTCCGTGCTTCGAGGAAATGCCGGCGGAGCCGCTGCCCGTGCAGCGGCGCACAGCCCGCCGCCACCCTCACCCCACAGAGCCCACCTGCCCCAGCACAGCCCACCTGCCCCAGCACAGCTGCCCCAGCCCACCTGCCTCAGCACAGCGCAGCAGCCCCAGTCCAGCAGAGCTGCCCCAGCACAGCCCAGCTGCCCCAGCACAGCCCACCTTCCCCAGCACAGAGCCACCGCACCAGCCTGGACCACTGAATGACCCCTGTGACCACTCCTCCACCTGTGCCGGATCCCTTCCCAGGTAAGCTGAATTTGGACTGTAAGATGGAACCCTGTTGTGAGTTCATTTTCCCCTTCACCATTGAGGTCTGATGAACTCCCTCTTCTGGTGAAGGAAGGTAGTGAGGCTGATTACCAAGCATCTGGGCAGGATGATGATGACTGGCTGACGGGAATTGCTGACTGGATATAAGGCAGCCGACGCCCTTCTGCCTGGCTGGTGACCTCTCTGAGGGATTCTAGGAGACCAGTCTGATTCCTGCTCCTCAAAAGCTAAGTTCTCTGCTCTGATTTTTGCATTTGTGTTTTGGTTTTGTTTTTCCTTGTTTTTCTGGATTTCTGCCATTCCCTGCTGGGGTGTGCTGAATTCCTTTTTGCTCTGTCTTCAGAAAATACCTGAGTACTGATATAGTCTTTTTGAAGCCTAGCGTCTTCAGTGCTTTTTTCCCTATCAGCTGTTATCTCTTTTGATAGGGTTTTGGCGGATTACAGACAGCAGCTTTTCTATCCTGTCCTTTGTAGTTAGCTTGGGCCCCATCGTTTTCTCAGCCTATCTTTCTATCTGTGTGAGTGTTTTTTCATCTTGCTTCACCGTCATTATATGTTGGGGGCTGCCTATTGCTTTGGGGTCTGCTCTGGGGCAGTTTAGTTTTCCCTTTCTGTCTTTAGGCTATGTAGTTCTCCGGCTGTGATCGAGGGGTCTAGGGCACCGTAGGAACCCCCCACGGCTACTGCTAGTTGTTGTTGATAGGTTCAGGGGTCTGTAATCCGATAGCTGCCAACTTCTCTGGTTTTCTGGACTTAGCTAGTATTTCTGTTTTTTTTGCCTCCTACGGTGACTCATTCATAACAGAATCACCAGCCATACCGCAGATCCTAGGGTACTCAATAGCAGGAAAGAATTGTGTAAAAAAAAAAAAAGTGTGTATATTTTTTCCTCTAGATCTGAGGCCGTAGGGGGAATTTTTTTTTCTCTCAATGGAGATAAAGCAATTGTCTGATCGTGTGGAGCAGCTCGCTGCGGAAGTGCGGGGAATTTCCGCCTACCTTGCTCATTCACATGCTGCTGAACCAAAGACTCCTGATGTGATTTTTGGGGATCGGTCTAAATTTTTGAATTTCAAAAATAATTGTAAATTATTTTTTGCCTTGAAGCCTAACTCGTCAGGGAGCTCCGCGCAGCAGGTTAAAATTGTCATCTCTTTGCTGCGTGGCGATCCCCAGGATTGAGCGTTTTCTTTGAAACCAGATGATCCTATTCTGACTAATGTGAACGCATTTTTTCAAGCCTTGGGGTTGTTGTATGACGAACCTAATGCTATTGATCAGGCTGAAAAGACCCTGTTGGCATTGAGCCAGGGTCGAGATTCTGCAGAATTGTACTGTCAAAAATTCCGAAAGTGGGCGGTCCTTACTACCTGGAATCATAATGCCTTGGCAGCTCTCTTTCGGAAGGGTTTGTCAGAAGCCGTAAAAGATACTATGGTGGGATTTCCTGTTCCCTCTGGACTTGACGATTCTATGTCATTAGCCATTCAGGTTGATCGGCATTTACGTGAACGCAGGACTGCACGAGAGGTGTTGCCACCTATTGAACAAGTGTCTGAACCTATGCAATGTGATAGAGTTTTGTCCAGGGAGCAACGTCAGGAGTTCAGAAGGCGTAATAAGCTGTGTTTTTTTGTAGAGATGCCTCGCATATTATTTCTGTCTGTCCTAAACGAGAGAAACGTTTTGCACACACGTTTTCTGTGGGTGGTGTTCAACCTAAGTTTCTTCTGGCAATTACTCTGATCTGCTCCCTGTCCACATTTTCCGCCAAGGCTTTTATGGATTCGGGAGCAGCCCTGAACCTAATGGACTTGGATTTTGCTAAACGTTGTGGATTTCCAATGACACCTCTGCGGACGCCTATCCCTTTGAGGGGGATTGATGCTACTCCTTTGGCGAAAAATAAACCTCAGTTTTGGACCCAGGTGGTAATGCGGGTCGCCCTAGACCATCAAGAAAATTGCAGATTTTTGGTGTTGCATAATTTGCATGATACCATTGTTCAAGAAAATTGCAGATTTTTGGTGTTGCATAATTTGCATGATACCATTGTTCTGGGGTTTCCCTGGTTGCAAATTCATAATCCAGTTTTGGATTGGAAATCTGTGTCTGTGGTGAGTTGGGGTTGTCGGTGTGCCCTTAGTGAGGCTCCGGATTTTTCCACCTCGCCTCAGTCGTATGATGTTCCTGACTATTTGGCGGATTTTTATGATGTATTTAGTGAGAATGAGTCTGCATCTTTGCCTCCTCATAGGAGTTATGACTGTGCAATTGAACTGAGCCCGGGGTGTAAATTTCCCAAGGGTCGGCTCTTCAATTTATCTGTACCCGAGCACGAGGCTATGCGATCCTATATTAAGGAGGCGTTGGAGAAGGGTCATATTAGACCATCCTCTTCACCCTTAAAAGCTGGGTTTTTTTTCGTGGCCAAAACGGATGGTTCATTAAGGCCTTGTATTGATTATCGTGCCCTCAACAAAATTACTATTAAATATCAGTATCCGTTACCCCTGATTTCGGATCTATTCTCCAGAATTAAAGGTGCTTGCTGGTTTACCAAGCTTGACCTCAGGGGGCGTATAATCTTATCCGCATTAAGCATGGGGATGAATGGAAGACGGCGTTTAATACTCCGGAGGGACATTTTGAGTACCTGGTGATGCCTTTTGGGCTCACTAATGCCCCTTCTGTCTTCCAGTGCTTCATGAACGACATTTTCCGAGACTTTGTGGATAAATTTTTGATTATCTATCTGGATGATATTTTGATCTTCTCCAAGGATTGGGATTCTCATGTGGAACATGTTCGGACTGTGTTCTGGATCTTGAGGGAGAATTCCCTGTATGTCAAGGGATCTAAATGCCTTTTTGGAGTACAGAGGATTTCATTTTTGGGATTTATTTTGTCTCCGTCAACTATTGAAATGGACCCGGCCAAGGTACAGGCCATTTATGATTGGGTTCAGCCCACTTCTTTGAAGGCCCTCCAGAAGTTTTTGGGTTTTGCTAATTTTTATCGGAAACTTATAGCAAAATTTTCTAGTATTGCCAAGCCATTGACTGATTTGACTAAGAAGGGTGCTGATGTGTTAAATTGGTCTCCGGAGGCTGTTTCTTCCTTTCAGGAGCTGAAGCGAAGATTCACTTTGCCCCGGTTTTGTGGCAACCTGATGTCACACTCCCGTTCCAGGTAGAGGTGGACGCTTCTGAGATTGGTGCAGGAGCTGTTTTGTCCCAAAAGGATCCTGTAACATCTAAAATGAATCCCTGTGCTTTCTTCTCCCGAAAGTTCTCTCCATCTGAACGTAACTATGATGTGGGGAATCGGGAACTGTTAGCCATGAAATGGGCATTTGAGGAGTGGAGACATTGGTTGGCGGGAGCTAAACATCAAGCCGTGGTCCTCACTGACCACAAGAATTTGATTTACCTGGAGTCGGCCAAATGCTTGAACCCTAGACAGGCTAGGTGGGCCTTGTTTTTTACACGTTTTGATTTTGTGGTCTCTTTTCTTCCTGGCACTAAGAATGTCAAGGCTGACGCTCTCTCTAGGAGCTTCTTTGCTGATTCTCCTGTGGTGACCAAGCCTGCTACCATCTTGGGCGAAGGGGTAGTTCTTTCTGCCATCTCGCCCGATTTGAGACGTGCTCTGGAAGGGTTCCAGGAGGACAAACTTGAGCGTTGTCCCAGTGGGAAGTTGTATGTTCCTGACCAGTGGAAGAAGAGAGTGATGTCTGAAGTTCATTGCTCTGCATTGGCTGGTCATCCAGGTATTTTTGGTACTAGAGATCTGGTGAGTCGGTCTTTTTGGTTCCCCGCCTTGTCTCATGATGTCAGGAATTTTGTGCAGTCCTGTGGGACTTGCTCCCGGTCTAAACCTTGTTCTCGCTCTAGTGGGTTGTTGATGCCTTTGCCAGTCCCCAGGAGGCCATGGACCCATATTTCAATGGATTTAATCTCTGATATGCCTGTCTCTCAGAGAATGAGTGTTATTTGGGTGATTTGTGATAGGTTCTCTAAGATGGTTCATCTTGTACCACTCCCTAAGTTGCCATCTTCCTCTGAGTTGGTGCCCCTGTTTTTTCAACAGGTGGTCCGCTTGCACGGGATTCCTGAGAACATTGTATCTGACAGAGGAGTTCAGTTTGTATCTAGATTTTGGAGGACTTTCTGTTCCAAGCTGGGAATTCAGTTGTCCTTCTCCTCTGCTTTTCACCCTCAGACCAATGGGCAGACGGAGAGAACAAACCAGACCTTGGAGTCGTATTTGAGATGTTTTATTTCCGCTGATCAGGATGATTGGGTTTCACTTTTGCCCTTGGCTGAATTTTCTTTAAATAATAGAGCTAGTTCTGCCACTTTGATGTCACCTTTTTTTTTTTACTTTGGGTTTCATCCTCGATTTTCTTCAGGGCAGGTGGAGCCTTCTGCCTGCCCAGGTGGTGACACTGTGGTGGAGAGAATGCACCAGATCTGGGACCAAGTGGTGGATAAGTTATCTCTCTCCCAGGAAAAGGCCCAGTGGTTTTCCAACCGACATAGGACCATTGGTCCCCAGTTTAAGGTTGGTGATATGGTTTGGTTATCATCAAAAAATATCGCTATGAAGGTGCCTTCTCCTAAGTTTAAGCCTAGATTTATTGGACCTTACAAGATTTTGGAGATTATTAATCCGGTCTCTTTTCGTTTGGCTCTTCCTGTCACATTTAAAATCCATAATGTGTTTCATAAGTCCTTGTTGAAGAGGTTTGTTGAACCAGTAGTTCCTGGGGTGGCACCTCTGGACCCTGTATTGGTTGAAGGTAACATGGAATAGGAGGTAGAGAAGATACTGTATTCCCGTCTGGCTAGACGGAGACTCCAGTATTTGGTTAAGTGGAATGGTTATGGTCAGGAGGATAATTCCTGGGTCTCTGCTTCTGATATTCATGCCAAAAGATTGGTGCGTGACTTTCATCGGGCTCACCCTGATCGCCCTGGTGGCATGGATGAGGGTTCGGTGACCCCCTCCTCAACGGGGAGGTACTGTTGTGAGTTCATTTTCCCCTTCACCATTGAGGTCTGATGAACTCCCTCTTCTGGTGAAGGAAGGTAGTGAGGCTGATTACCAAGCATCTGGGCAGTATGATAATAACTGGCTGATGGGAATTGCTGACTGGATATAAGGCAGCCGACACCCTTCTGCCTGGCTGGTGACCTCTCTGAGGGATTCTAGGAGACCAGTCTGATTCCTGCTCCTCAAAAGCTAAGTTCTCTGCTCTGATTTTTGCATTTGTGTTTTGGTTTTGTTTTTCCTTGTTTTTCTGGATTTCTACCATTCCCTGCTGGGGTGTGCTGAATTCCTTTTTGCTCTGTCTTCAGAAAATACCTGAGTACTGATATAGTCTTTTTGAAGCCTAGCGTCTTCAGGGCTTTTTTCCCTATCAGCTGTTGGCTCTTTTGATAGGGTTTTGGCGGATTACAGACAGCAGCTTTTCTATCCTGTCCTTTGTAGTTAGCTTGGGCCCCATCTTTTTCTCAGCCTATTTTCTATCTGTGTGAGTGTTTTTTCATCTTGCTTCACCGTCATTATATGTTGGGGGCTGCCTATTGCTTTGGGGTCTGCTCTGGGGCAGTTTAGTTTTCCCTTTCTGTTTTTAGGCTATGTAGTTCTCCGGCTGTGATCGAGGGGTCTAGGGCACCGTAGGAACCCCCCACGGCTACTACTAGTTGTTGTTGATAGGTTCAGGGGTCTGTAATCCGATAGCTGCCAACTTCTCTGGTTTTCTGGACTTAGCTAGTATTTCTGTTTTTGCCTCCTACGGTGACTCATTCATAATAGACCCCCATTTGACACATTATTATTTTTTTCCCTATTTTCCTTCTGAAAATTGGGGTGCGTCTTATAGTCCGGTGCGTCTTATAGTCCGAAAAATACGTATTTGCATTCTCATATGGGCATCTATGTGTTATATTTTTCTACTATTGGCACAATCTCAGGCTAAATATACCGATTGACCCCTTTGTGAGCTTAATGATACTTATCCTCATCTTGGATGTTTTGGACTTATTGACTAGTTTTTGCAGGCATTGGACTGTATCTTTTTTTAATATAGTTTTTATTCATGAAGTGTAACAATTTAGTTTGTTAATTTTATGGCGTTTAGCTTCTTGCATCTTTTCTGAAGCATTATCTATTTAGAAGTGCCATTTTTTAGGCCATACTATTTTGGGTTTCAAAAGTAGTTGGGAAATGCATAGCTGACACTCAAACAAAGATATTTTTAGCTGATGAGCCTAAAATGTGGTGACAGGTTCCCTTTAAGACCTAGAAACGACCCCTTGTAGTAACTTTTTTTTTTTTTATAATTTGTATGTCCCATTATGAATTTGTCTACTTTTTTCTTTGTTCATATAGCTTGGAGGAGGCTGTGAGCTTGCTATGATGTGTGACATTATCTATGCTGGAGAGAAAGCACAATTTGGGCAGCCTGAAATCTTGCTTGGAACCATTCCAGGTATATTTATTTATCTTGATGATTGTGGGGTTTCAAAAAACTTGTGGTGCACTAATATTCTAATGATTAGAATATAATAATGTTTAGAATATATGTGTATGATACTGTTGATAAAATCTAGTGGATGCTAGCTGTGTTCTACATCTGGTGGTCAAGTGCAGTTGTGATCGATGATGATAATGATGATTCCAAAAGACTTAATCCCCTTGACATGATGAATAGTATTCTCAGCATCTAAGTTGTTAAGGCTGGCTCTCTGTCATCTCATCACTAGAGATGAGCGAATATTTCAGTGTTCGGTCAGGATTACGATCGCCGATTTTGCAATATTTGTTGATTTGTCGAAATATTCGCTGATTTGTCGAATATTCACTGACCATAACCAAACGCCATTGGAGTCAATGAAATGCAAAAACAATCGCATATACAACACCTTCAAACTTTACCAAAAGCTGTCAAGACTCATCAAATTAGGGGCAGACACCAGGAAAGTGGCCTCAATTCACCCACAGTACAAATTTTAGAATGGCACGGCAGCAATCAGTATTGCATGAGGAGTCAGGGTCTGTTCCAGCATTTAAAGCTTTGAATGGAACTTCAAATTAAGACAAGGTGGGTGAGGTATCGGTGTAGCTCTGCTGTGCTGGAAACCCTGATTCCACATGCAACAGCTCAACCTGTTTTGATGCTCAGCGACATTCAGGTGGCACAAATATCAGTTTCGTAGACTACAATTCTCAGAAAATTGTCAGGATAGCAACACGTGTAGTTGACTCAAAGGGGGTGGAGGGTTGCTGGTCTAGGAGGCCAACTGCTACAGGCAGCACACATGAAGGAGACCAACAAAGAGTCTACACAATTCCAAAAATTAGTGGCACACTACCAAAGTGGCATCAGTTTCACCAGAGTCGAACTAGTATAATGGGAACAGACACTTTTTCCACTAGAGTCATCCCAGTAGATTGTGTCTCAATCAGGAGTCTTCAAATTTAAAAAAAATCAGTGGCAGACACCAACAAAGCGGCATCAATTTCACCAGAGTAGAAATAGTATAATGGGAAGCAACATCTCTTCCACTACAGCCAACCCAGCAGATGGAGACCCAACCAGGACTGTTAACATTTCCACAAATTAGTGTTAACATCTACAGCAACAACAGGCACAGACACCCCACTAACGATATCACAGACTGCAGTTATGCCAGATCAATTCAGCATGCTAAAAACTTCAACATCTCCTAGTCTGCACAGTCTGCGATTAGGGTGCAAAAGTCCTTGGAAATCCATGAGTTGTTCATCTTGATGAAAGTTAGTCGGTCTACAACTTTTATGGGACAGCCGAGTGCGCTTATCTGTCAGAACACCACCAGCAGTGCTGAAAGTACGTACTGAGAGAAGACTGGCTGCCGGGCATGATAAAACCTCCAAGGCATGAGAGGCGAGCTCAGTCCAGCCACTCATCCATTTTTGAGGACCAAAACCCTCCCCGATGGTATTGTTATTGAGTTCTAGATACTCATGCACCATACTTTCTATTCGTTCACTACATGTCAGACTTGGACTCTTGTGCTGGTGCACAAGCAGATCAAAAAAAATGTGTCAAAGAACTCATAGAAATGGCTTCTGCCACTTACACTACTGCTGCTGCTTATGTTTTGGTGTTGATGAATTGACGTGCCGAAGGTTGTAAGTCTAGAGCTGTGACACACACTGTGTGCCTCATTACTTGCTTGAGTAAAACTTAAGGTTGTGTAAAAGCATGGTTTGATACTCCAGTATTCGCGGGTCCCTCTCCAGGGCGGGAAGCATCTGGCAAAATTTGGTCTTATAACGTGGCTCTAACAGAGTGGCAACCTAGTAGTCGGCACTACATCAAATCATAACTATACAGGGATCATGTTGCAGATAGTGCAGCAAGAAGGCACGCATATGTCGGGCTCTTCCATGAGGTCCAAGCACATGGTGTGTGTGTGGCTGGGTAACACTGATGCTTGTTTCATCCATCTGCTCCCACCAGCCACGAACAACAGAGTGTGGATAATTATACTCTTCGTCTCCTGACAGTTGTTCGACCATCACCTCTTTTCCTCTTCCGTTTGTTCCTCTGCTCTTGCACCTTCGCTAACAGTTTGTCTAATATTAGCAGCCCCCCTCGATTGCAGTAATCCATCCTCACTTGACACCCGTCTGTTGTAACAATTTTATGGGTACTACGGAATATGATGATGTGGGATAATACGAAACTGAGACCAAAGTTGATGCAAATGTGTATATTAACAAGAGATACAAAACTAACAAAGCACTTCCTGCAAGAGTAACGAAAACACAGCACAATATAGAATGATGCAAGTAAAGCAAAACTAACAGAGCACTTACAGTAACGAATGCACAGCACAATATGGAAATGTCCAGTGTAAATGAAGAGCGGGGTGCGACCCCTAATATGAACTAGTACAACAGTAATACGACGCAGGTGTGCACAAGGCACTAAACGTGTCAGTCCTGCAGTAAGTATGAGAGTAAGCACACCGTGTTTAATAAGGAAGTTAAGCTACATTATGAATGAGCATTCACACAGGACTAAAGTGTAGAAGTCCAGCAATCATATGGGTGGAAATGCACAGGGCACTTTAAATGTAGAAGACCAGCATTATACAGGAGTGG
Organism: Dendrobates tinctorius; assembly: GCF_039654945.1. Lineage (NCBI taxonomy): Eukaryota > Metazoa > Chordata > Amphibia > Anura > Dendrobatidae > Dendrobates > Dendrobates tinctorius. The sequence continues at coordinate 9,788,302 of NW_027361760.1, read as the reverse complement.
CATTAACAGGAGAAAGTCACAATATGTACCTTTTTGGGCTGAAAGTCCCGCACAAGTCCAGCACCGCAGGCCTAGAGGAGATGGTGTTGTCAGGATTCTTTACAGGCCACAGCAGATCCAGAGGTGAATAGTTCCACACTAGAAGTCCAGACAGTAGTTAAGCACAGACAGCATCAGTGAGACACACAGAGGACTGTAGGCAGCATAACGTGGAGAGGCTGAGCACCGAGTAATGAACAGCAGCAGGGAGTCTACCAGTAGACAGGCAGGAACTGAGGAACCAACAGCAACAAAATACCCAGGCAAAGAGTAACACACATTGCCCGGACTTAAATAATCAGAACAGACAGGAAGTTCCATGACAAGGCGAGATACAAGACTTCATCTTGGATACGGGCGAACAGGCACAAAGGAGAGTCCGGAATCCTTACACCTGTGTGACGACAGTCTGGAACTTTTAGATAATCTTATCCCTTCCGAAACCTCCTCTGCTTCCTCCCCTTTCTCTGGTACCACCACCTCCTCCCCCAGGCTATTCAAAGTCTGCTCCAGCATATAGATGACCGGAATAGTGATGCTGATAACTGCATCGTCAGAGCTAACCATCTTACTAGCCATTTTGAAACTCTGCAGAAGGGTGCAGAGGTCCTTAATCTGTGCCCATTCCATAAACGTGATATGCATCACATCCGTACTGCGTTGACCCAGACTATTCAACATGACATTCTGCATCAGGGCTCGTTGCTGCTGCAACTTGTGCAGAGTATAATTCCACTGTGTCGGCCCATCGCATATCAACCTGTTAACTGGCATGGACAAAGACCTGAGGGGTGCAAATGGCAGAAGTGAGCACACCACTTCCGTACTTGCTGCAACCGCTCAACAAGAACAGGATAGTGGCTGAGAAATTGCTGTACCACGAGGTTGAGGACATGAGCCATGTAAGGCACGTGTGTGAGCTTGTCTCGGCATTGGCCTGCCACCAGGTTTGCACTGTTATCAGACACATCCTTCTTTAGATCCAAGTTCAGTGAAGACAGCCATTGCTCAAACTCGGCCTGGAGAGCTGTCCACAACCTTTCAGCTGTATGACTTCAATCTCCAAAGCAAATCAAATTTAACACTGCCTGATTGCAGTGAGCCCTGGCTGCGCAATCTGGATGTGATGGGGATGCGCTCTGCACATTTGGAACGCGTGTCTCAAGGCAGAGGTTGAGGGTGCAGGTGGAGGCCCTAGAGGAGGTAGAGAAGGAGGCAGAAGAAGTGTAAAATACAGAGGCTTGTCCTGCAAGCATTGGAGATTCCAAAACTTGTGAAGAATCCCCTTTCCCTCCTTCCCCCACAGCCACCAGAATCACCCAGTGCCCAGTCAGTGAGATGTTAATGCCCTTGACCCTACTTACTCATCCAAGTGTCTGTGTAGAAATGCACATTGGAAGATATAGATTTAGTCAAGGAACGCCTGATGTTGTCTGTGACATGCCAGTGTACTGCAGGCACAGCTTTCTTAGAGGAGTAATGGAGACTGGGCAACTGGTACTGGGGGACTGCAATGGCCATCAGCTTTCAGAAACCGTCTATATGTACCAGACGTAAAGGCATCTCCGTGGCCAACAGATTGGAGATTATAGATTTCAACCTCTTAGCTTTGTCATATGTAGGCGGAAACAATCTTTTACGTGACCACACTCCGAGACTGAGAGCTGGCTGCGTTGCTGAGAGACTGCGGAGTAAGGTGAACCGGACAAACTTCTGAACTGTGAGCGAAGTGCAGGCGGAGATCTTACGGTGGATTGATACAGTTGTGGTGTGCTTGTTGTCTGAGATCGGTCAAAAACAGCAGTCATGTCTGCTTCTGTTACAAGTGACAAATAAAAAAAAAGACTGACTGACACTTCCAAGCTAATGTGAATAGGTGCTTACAATGAGCAGCCACCTCCATAAACAATATACAAGTTGCACTCTATCGTGCTAAAGCACGTAGACATGGAATATATGAAATATTGACACGCTGCGCTCACCTGGGGGCGGGACCTCGGTCCCGACGTCATCTCTTCCGGGGCCGTGGTCACTCCGGGGGTCCCGCCGGGTGTGCACGCGCACCTCTCGTACCTAGGTCCCTGTCTCGTCCATGTTATGTCTGCGCTTGCGCGCTTTTCTCAGTTCGGTCTCCAGGTCAGTCCTCTCTATGGTACTGGAGGACTTGACCCAGGAAGCTCTCGTGATCATGTGCTATATCAGGCTACCTCTTCCTAGGGGAGGTGCCTGATTATTGTTGTGCTTCCTGGCTTGGTCTGCCGTGTCCCTGCCTGGCTGTGCGCTGTATTCAGGTCCCCTGCCTTGCACTCTGTTGTGCCTCTTGGCAAACACTCGGACCCTGTGCTTTGTCTCATACTCAGTTGTGCCTCCTGGCACACACTCTAATTCCGTGCTCTGTCTTATACTCAGTTGTGCCTCCTGGCACACACTCGGACCCTGTGCTTTGTCTCATACTCAGTTGTGCCTCCTGGCACATGCTCTGATCCTGTACTCAGTCTCTTACTCTGTTGTGCCTCCTGGCACACGTACCAATCCTGCACTCTGTCTTATGCTCAGTTGTGCCCTCTGGCACACACCCTGCTCCTGTACTCTGTTACACCTCCTGGCACACCTGCTGCCTGACTCAGTGCTCTGACGTGCTCCTTGCACGCATCCTGCTTCACTCATACCCGGACGAACGAAGTCTCTGTATACCACGTGTTCCCGTGTCCACGCTTTACACGTTCCTGCAGACACACTCACCCACTCGTGTCTCCTGTGAGCCGGCCGCCTGGTGCCAGCAGTCGTGGTGCCTCACCCCCTGGGGCTTGCCCCTGACACTCCCTGTATAGGGGGTGGTCTTCACTAGGTCAGCTCGCCCTGGGAGGGTTGGTGTCACGACCCAGAGGGTCCACTCCAGGCGTCGTCACAAATATGAATAGCAATACTGCTCTGGATAAAAAATTGAGGCGCTTAGCGTATAATTTGGCCTATTCTGCATGCCCAGAAACCAACGACAAGGTAGTCCCACGCTGCTGGCTCCCTACGTGTGAATACTTCTCTTAGGCTGAAGTTAGATTTCCTGGGTAAATGTAGATACCTCCCTCAGAAAAGCCTGTATTTATTTATGAGTAGGTAGGATCCTGCTGTAATTAAAACCACCACATGTTGAAGGGCAGTCTTCGGGACAAGCATGGGAATCGTCAGTAGGGGCATTAAAGCCAGCAATAGCAGCAACCTGCAAGGCCAGATCTATGATGGTTTGCTTGAGGATCAAATCAGGAAAAACACCCCTAGGGATAAGATCACGTCAAATCTTCCACTAATGCAGGGAGCTGCTGCCTTCCTCGCAGATATGTCTGTGGATTCAGTCAGGTTGGCAGCCAGGTCAGCAAATTTACCTTATGTGCCTTGTAGAGCATTTTGGCTCAAGAGCTGGCCCGGGGTTGCCCATTTATATATAATATTGAATAAGGCAGCATATAGGAAGAAGGGCTTTCCCAGAGTGTCCATTCAACAGTATAAAAGTTCCTTTCGTAAGTGAAGATATAACCGGAACAAACCCCTTAGACAACAGGGGAAGTGGAAGGATAGGAAGTAAAGGAGCTGATGTTTAGGGGCCTTTCCTCTGAGGCCAGAAAGCCCTCTAAGTGACGGCTCCCCAGGTAGGAGGAAGGCTGTCGCACTTCTGGCCCGCCTGGGAGAGGATATCATCCAATTCCTGGATTCTGAACATGATACAATCAGGGATGAGACTAGAATTCTACTCTAAAATTCAACTCCCTGTCACACCTACAGAAATTCATCTTCCTTAACTTCTGGGGGACAATTTGCCCTGAAGGTGGAATTAGTAACAGGTTCTGGTGGAGATGCCGATTCAGCAGCAGGGGAAAAGATTCTAGTCTCCCATATGCCTGGTAAGAAAATCTGACTGTACCTTCAGGACTATAGTCAATCTGAAGGGACTATTCAAGTTTCTGGTCTACAGACCCTTCAAGATGTAGTCCATAGGATCGACCATAAAAATGCTGTTCCCGGGCTGTTATGAGTGTCCTGGACTTAAAAGACGCTTATTTCCATGTCCCAATCCATGTGAGAGACCATCAATACCTGATAGTAACCTTGTATATAAACAAACAAGTCAGGCACTTTCAGTTCAGGGCCCTACACTTTGGTCTATCACTCCAAGGATATTTACTAAGATTATTCTAGAAGTAACCACACATCTTCGAGAAAAAAATATTTTGATAGTCCTGTATCTGGATGATTTTTTTAATGAACGACAGATCAATAGAAGACTACAATCACAACTGATGCAAGTCAGAGCCAGCCAGACCCAGCTAGGATGGATATTAAATCTGTAGAAATCAAAACTGGAACTCCTAAGGAGTCAGTCGTTCTTAGGGGCTTATCTTGGACTCTGAAATAAAGACTTGTCGTCTACCGGAAGAAAAGAACAGGATCATAACCCTAATAACAGCAGCAGTTAACAGACCGGTTATGACTCTAAGGAAGGCTATTTCGCTGCTGGGGACAATGACATCCTGTATTCCGATGGTCCAGTGGGCCTAGATACACTCCAGATATTTACAGCAGGACATCCTAAAAGAAGAGAAAAGGCTCAACGGCTTTTTAGAAGGCAAGATTACACTTTCTCATGTTTCCATTGATCCCAGGGCTTAGTCGCTGGACTGAAAGAATCTGTCACAGTGAATTCCAGATCTCGCCCTCTGATGTTGGTGACAGAGGAGATCCTTCGGTTTATGAAACAACATCTGTTAGTACTGACCTTGCTCCACGTAAGAGGGAATGTTCAGTCCTCACTGAATTAAGCAGACTTATTGCAGCTTATACAGACAGCTAAACCGCTATACCGGGGTCCAATGAGACTGTGGTTGAGTCTGTGCTTTTATTGAACTTGACTGTACATTAGCGCTGTGAAACTGTAAACAATCAGTACAGGGTACAACAGAAATACATTTATACGTGACATACATTGTAAATGAACATTTACACACTAGTAGCTGACACAGGAGTAGAACGGACTAAGGCTACTTTCACACTTGCGTCTTTTTGTGCTTGCGTGCACAGTGCAAACGCGCATAAAAAACGCATCATGCGCATGGTTTTAGCAAAAACGCATGCTTTTTTGCGCTGACGCGCGCCAGCGCTCCCATAGACTTTAATGGGTTTTTGGGTGAATTTCGTGCGCATTGCGTGCACATGCGTTTTTTTTGAGACACGTCAGAGGCACAAGAAATGCAACAGGATGCATTTTGTGCGCCCGGGCGCACATTACGAAAAAACGCGTACAAACGCATGACAATGCGCACCCATGTTAAGTATAGGGAAAAAATGTATGCGCAAAAACGCAGCGCAAAAAAACACAAGTGTGAAACCAGCCTAAGGGAGGCTAATATTTGGACAGGAATTAACTGTAAAGAATATAAATACATACCGGCAATGCAATCTCAAGGGGACAGCAATGGAGGAGCTCCTTCTTAGATACAGGCTGAAGGAAAGTGGAGGAGAGTGGAGGGAAAGCTACCATAATGTATTGCAAAAGAAGGGAGGAGATTCAGACATAGGAAATGGAAAAAACAACAAAAGATAAGACTGTGAATATGACTCGGACCACTAGAGGAAGCCAAAACACTGCAAACAAATAAAGTCTATGAAAATGTAAGTTTCTCTATATTCTTACTAGTAAATTACTGCAAATATTAACAAACCGATAATCAGAGATTACAAATTAGATGTCGGAGACGGAACAGGGAAGGAAAAGGATAGAGCAGACTTCCTCAGTCGGAATATGCTAAAACAAAGGTAATGGGAGCTGAATCCAGTAATATTCCAACAAATTTTGGAACAATGGGTGCATCTATAAATACACCTCTGGCAAAAATTAAGAGACCACTGCAAAATTTTCAGTTTCTCTGTTTTTTCTCCTTATAGGTATATTTTTGAGTAAAATGTAAATTTCTCTTTTATTCTATAAACTACTGACAACATGTCTTCAAAATTCCAAGCACGAAATTTTGTAATTTTTTCAGAAAATGAGAAATAGTCAAAAGAACAAAAAAAAAATGCAGTGCTTGCAGACCTCAAATATTGCTATGAAAACAAGTTCATAATCATTTCGAAATAACAATAATAGTGTTTTAACTCAGGAAGAGTTCAAAAATCAATATTTTGTGGAATAACCATGATTTTTAATCACATCTTTCATGTGTCTTGGCATGCTCTCCACCAGTCTTTCACACTGCTTTTGGGTGACCTTATGCCACTCCTGGTACAAAGAGTTAAGCAGTTCTTTGTTTGATGGTTTGTGATCCATCTTCCTCTTGATTACATTCCAGAGGTTTTCAATGGAATTCAGTTCTGGAAATTGGGCTGGCCATGACAGGGATTTGATGTGGTGGTCCTTCATCCACACATTGATTGACTTAGCTGTGTGGCATGGTGCATTGTCCTGCTGGAAAAAAAACAGTCCTCAGAGGCCTGAGCAGAAGGAATCGACTATTTTTCCAGGATAACCTTGTGTGCGGCACTAAAGCAGGGTTTTTTTATACTTTCCTTCATTAAGTAAGATTTGGTTCAAGTGATCACCTAATCAGAAGCACATTAGGTAGAATGAGGTGTACTCTGGTTGGAATTCAACTGACACTGGAATGGAATGGCTGTCAGACATGTAGAGAAGCAGATGTTTATAAAAATGGGCAGTGGTCTCTTAATTTTTGCCAGAGCTATAGACCTGTTCGCAAACAAGCAAAACAGAAAAACAAAAACCTTCTGCTCTCTAAATCCGAAAAAGAGGCTATATGCAGTGGGTGCACTACATATTTCCTGGGAATTCTAACTAGCCTTTTCCCCATTTGTTGATTCCAGCAGTGCTGAGGAAGATTCGGGAAGAAAGAGCAGCCATTCTAATTTCTCCGTTTTGGCCCATGAGTTAATGGTTTTCGTGGATGAGGATGATGTCCTTGTGGGATCGCTGGTTTCTTCCTGATATCCCTGTCTCCTCAAGCATGGCCCAGTTTGTCATCCCGAGGGCAGGCCTGCATTTGACGGGCTGGAGTTTGAGAGGTCACTATTAATCCAAATGGGCTTCTCCTCCAGCCTTAGTATATACTCTGCTGCAGGCCAGGAAACCATTAACAACTAGGGTATATGGTAGGACATGGGCAAAATTCTAGTCTAGTTCCGGACAATAATTTGGTAGAAAAGTTCTGATAAAGACCATATTAGAGTTTCTTCTAAAGGATATCTGGATGGGCGTGGCCACTAGCACATTTAAGGTGAAAGTATCTGCATAACCTAGAGGAAGATAGGTGGATAATGAGGTTTATTAAAGCATGTGATAGATCGAGACCAATACCGGCCCCAGAAATACCTCTTTGGAAACTAAACCTAGTCCTGGAAGCATTAACAAGATCTCACTTTGAGCCCTTAAATTGATTACCAGTCAAGGTACTCACCCTAAAGACAGTAATATTAGTGGCCCTAGCATCAGCACGCAGGGTCAGTGACTTACAGGCTCTATTGTCAACCACCCGTTTACACAGATCTCGCAAGATATAAGTTATTTTGAGACTAGACCCATCATATCTTCCAAAAAATCGCATCTAAATTTCATAGGAACCAAGAAATTGTCCTTCCCTCTTTTTTTAACAATCCTAAAAATGCAGAGGAACAGTGACTTCACATGCTAGATGTTAACCCCTTAACCCACAGAGCTTTTTCCGGTTTTGCGTTTTCATTTTTTGCTCCCCTTCTTCCCAGGACGAGTTGTCCTTTTGTACTACACCATTGGTTTTACCATGTCGTGTAATAGAAAACGGGAAAACAATTCCAAGTGCGGTGAAATTGCAAAAAAAAGTGCAATCCCACACTTGAAAGTGGTGAAAAAAAATTCCAAACTTTGTAAAAAAAACAAAACAAAAAAAAAAAACAACATTGCGCCATTTTCTAATACCCGTAGCGTCTCCATTTTTCATGATTTCGGGTTGGGTGATGGTTTATTTTTTGCATGCCAAGCTGACGTTTTTAATGATACCGTTTTGGTGCTAATACAATCTTTGGTGATTCTGAATACGGCGAAACCAAATATGTTTTTTTGACAAAAATGTAAAAAAACGTATGATTTAAACCCTTAGGCTGGGTTCATACTGCGTTATGACATTGCCATTAACCCCTATTATCAGGCGCATCACCAACGCATGCCATAATCGGCATGCGCTAGCGATGTGCCATCATTCAGTGACGGAGCCTTGGATGCGGGCTGCAGCTTCTGAGGCTCCGTCACCACTAGCACAGATGAATTATCTACGCTAGCAGTATAGCATAACTCGATCGCTTTATGCTATAGCGTTAACGCAGCCCGTCAACGCTATGCATTGAATGGGCTGCTTTAACTCAGTATGAACCTGGCCTTACTGACCACCGATACTCCTTTTAATGGCGGCAGTTAAGAATACTTAAACCGCAGAGTCGCATTTTAACGCCGTTGAGATTTAACCCCTTTTCCCCCCAAGGGTGATTTGCACATTAAGGCTGTGTGCACACGCTATGGATTTTGCTGCAGTTCCGCAGCGGTTTTGGCCGCTGCGGACCCGCAGCAGTTTTTGCTGCGGTGTACAGTACCATGATTCCCTATGGGAATCAAAAACCGCAGTGCAGACGGTGCGGAATTTTCCACGCGGATTATCTGCGGTTTTCAATCCACAGAAAGAACTGACATGTCAATTCTTTCTGCGGATTCCCCTGCGGTTTGCCATCTCCTCCATTGAGGAGATGAAAAACCGCAGGGCAAAACCGCAGAGCAATCCGCAGGTATAACCGAAGGTATTTTGACCTGCGGTTTCACCTGCGGATTTTACAAAATCCGCGCGGATGAATCCGCACCTAATCCGCAGCGTGTGCACACAGCCTAATGATCGGGCGAATTTTTACAATTCTGACCACTGTCCCTTTATGTGGTAATAACTCTGGAACGCTTCCATGGATCCTGGTGATTCTGACATTGTTTTCTCGTGAAATATTGTACATCATGTTAGTGGTAAAATTTCATTGCTATAACTTGCGTTTTTGTGGAAAAAATGGAAATTTGGCGAAAATTTCTCAATTTTCCAACTTTGAATTTTTATGCCCTTAAATCACAGAGATGTGGCATACAAAAAAACTAATAAATAACATTTCCCACATGTTTACTTTACATCAGCACTATTTTGGAACCAAAATTTTTTTTGCTAGGAAGTTATAAGGGTTAAAATTTGACCAGCGATTTCTCATTTTTACAACACCATTTTATTTTTAGGGACCACATCACATTTGAAGCCACTTTGAGGGGTCTATATCAGGGGTGGGGAACCTTTTTTCTGCCAAGGGACATTTAGAATTTTATAATAGCGTTCGGGGCCGTATGAAATTATTAATAATGATGAGCGAGTATACTCGTTGCTCGGGTTTTCCCAAGCATGCTCGGGTATCCTCCGAGAATTTTGTCATGCTCGGAGATTTAGTTTGTCGACGCATATGCATGATTTGCGGCTGCTGGACAGCCTGAATACATGTGGGGTACATGCGGCCGGAGGTACCGTGATTAGCCGTCTCCCCAGTGCAGCCGTCTACCCAGAACAGCCGTCTCCCCAATGCACCCATCTACCAAGTGCAGACTCCAATCATTACCCCCCGGCACTCATTGCCCCCCAAGTGCTCTTCAAAGGGCCTGCGGCCAAAAAAATGGGGAAAGTGGCTGCGGCCCACACAAGATGGATATGGCGGGCCGGACGTTCCCACCCCTGGTCTATATCATAGAAAATACCCAAAAGCGACACCATTCTGAAAACTGCACCCCTCAAGGTGCTCAAACCACATTCAAGAAGTTTATTAACCCTTCCGGTGCTTCACAAGAATTTTTTGAATGTTCAAAGCAAATTATCATTTAACTTTTTTCACTAAAAAATTACTTCAGGTCCAATTTTTTTTATTTTACCAAGGGTAACAGGAGAAATTAGACTGTGGAAACCCCCCATAATTGACCCCATTTTGGAAACTAGACCCCCCAAGGAACTTATCTAGATATGTGGTGAGAACTTTGAACCCCCAAGGGCTTCACAGAAGTTTATAACGTACAACCGTACGTTTTCACCCCCAATTTTTATTTTGCCAAGGGTAACAGGACCCCAAAAGTTAATGTGCAATTTGTCCTGAGTACGCTGATACCCCAATATGTGGGGGTAAACGACTATTTGGGCGCATGGCAGGGAAGCAGCGTCATTTGACTTTTTTGGCTGAAATTGAGATTGGACGCGATGTCGCGTTTAGAAAGCCCCTGATGTGCCAAAACAGTGAAATGACACCATTTTGGAAACTACACCCCCCCACGGAGCTTATCTAGATGTGTGGTGAGAACTTTGAGCCCCCAAGGGCTTCACAGAAGTTTATAACGCCCGGGCGTGAAAATAAAATCATATTTTTTCCACAAACATGATCTTTTAGTCCCCAAATTTTTTATTTTCCCAAGGGTAACAGGAGAAATTGGATCCCAAACGTTGTTGTCCAAATTGTCCTGAGTACGCTGATATCCCATATTTGGGAAAAAACTACTGTATGGACACACGTCGGGGCTCGGAAGGGAAGTAGTGACGTTTTGCAATGCGTACTTTGATGGAATGGTCTGCGGGTGTCATGTTGCTTTTGGAGAGCCCCTGAAATGCGTAAACTGTGGAACCCCCCCACAAGTGACCCTGTTTTGGAGACTAGACCCCCCAAGGAACTTGTCTAGATGTGTGGTGAGCACTTTGAACTCCCAAATGCTTCACAGAAGTTTATAACGCCCGGCGTGAAAATAAAAAAATCATTTTTTCCACAAACATTATCTTTTAGTCCCCAATTTTGTTTTATTTTCCCAAGGGTAACAGGAGTAATTGGACCCCAAAAGTTGTCCAATTTATACTGAGTGTTCTGATACCCCATATGTGGGAGAAAACTACTGTTTGGGCACACTTCGGGGCTCGGAAGGGAAGTAGTGATGTTTTGGAATGCAGACTTTGATGGGGTGTCATGTCGCGTTTGGAGAGCCTCTGATGTGCCTAAACTGTTGAAACCCCCCACAAGTGACCCCATTTTGGAAACTAGGCCCCCCAAGGAACTTATCTAATGTGTAGTGAGCACTTTGAACCCCCAAGTGCTTCACAGAAGTGTGTAACGTAGAGCCATAAAAATAAAAAAAATCATTTTTTCCACAAAAATTCTATTTTTTTCCCCAATTTTTTATTTTCCCAAGGATAGCAGGAGAAATTGGACCCCAAAAGTTGTTGTGCAATTTCTCCTGAGTAGGCTCATACCCATATGTGGGTGTAAACCACTGTTTGGGCGCATGACAGAGCTTGGAAGGGAAGGAGCACCGTTTGACTTTTTCAATGCAGAATTGGCTGGAATTGAGATCAGATGCCATGTTGTGTTTGGAGAGCATCTGAGGTGCCTAAACAGTGGATACCCCCAAGTCTAACTCCAACCCTAACTCCAGCACACCGCTAACACTAATCTCAGCCCTAGCCCTAACCCTAATGGGAAAATGGAAATAAATACATTTTTTTAAATTTATCATTTTTCCCTAACTAAGGGGGTGATAAAGGGGGGTTTGAATTACTATTTTTAGCGGGTTTTTATGTTTGGCAGCGGTCATACGCTAAAGCACTCTTTTTATTGTAGAAATGGTTTTTGCATCACCACATTTTGAGAGCTATAATTTTTCCATATTTTGACCCACCGAGTCATGTAAGGTCTTATTTTTTGTGGGACGAGTTAACGTTTTTATTGGTACCATTTTCGGGCACGTGACATTTTTTGATCGCTTTTTATTCCGATTTTTGGGACGCAGAATGAACAAAAACCAGCATTTCATGAATTTCTTTTTGGAGGTGCCTTTACACCGTTCCACATGCGGTAAAATTGATAAAGCGGTTTTATTCTTTGGGTCAGTACGATTACAGCAATACCTCATTTATGGTTTTTTTTATGTTTTGTCCCTTTTATGCAATGAAAACAATTTTATATAAAAAAATAATTATTTTTGCATCGCTTTATTCTGCGAGCTATAACTTTTTTATTTTTTTGCCGATGATGCTGTTTGGCGGCTCGTTTTTTGCGGGACAAGATTACGTATTCAGCGGTACCATGATTATTTATATTCGTCTTTTTGATTGCGCGTTATTGGACTTTTTGTTCTGCGGTATGATGATAAAGCATTGTGTTTTGCTTGTTTCTTTATTTTTATTTAAGTGGTTTACTAAAGGGGTTAACTAGTGGGACAGTTTTATAGGGCAGGTGGTTGTGGACGCAGCGATACTAAATGTGTACTTATATTTTTTTATTTAAAAAAATTAATTTATTAGGGAATATTTTTTTTAAATTTATTTAGGGATTTTTTTATTATTTTTACACTGTTTTTTTGTTTTTTTTTTACTTTATATTATTGTCCCAAGGGGACACACCACTGATCTGACAGTTTGGACAGCACTCTGTCAGATCAGCGATCTGACAGGCGCAGCACAGGCTTCCTCTGTGCCTGCTCTCTTCAGGCACTGAGGAAGCCGCCTCTTTGAAGGCCCTGCGGCCATCTTGGATCAGGGGCCGGCAGGGAAAGAGGGCCTCAGAGCAGCGCAGCACATCGTGCTGCCCTGGGGGTCTCAGGGAAGCACGGAGGGAGCCCTCTCCCTGCCGAAGATTCACAAGTCCCCCGGTACACTGCGGTCATGTTTGATCGCTGTGTGCTAGGGGTTAGCATGCCGGGGGGCAGTCTGTGACCGCCTCTGACACATAGTGCCAGGTGTGAGCTGTGATAATCAGCTGACACCCGGCCACGATCAGCGGCGCCCCCCCGGAGCGCTGCTGATCGCTTAGACATACTATCCCATCCCTGGTCATACGGGCCAGGGTACCGTGGACGGGATAGTTCATCTCATGTCAGAAAGGTGTTAAGGCTATAGCGCTCCCCAGCGTCTGAATTTTTTCGGGGTCTCTGCTACCAGGGGTACCTGGGGATCACTCCTCCAATACCTCTGGTGTCCTTGCATGCCCCCCCTTAAGTCCCCCGAGCCGCCAATGTCGTCCGGGAGAAAATGGCGGGCGCATGTGCAATGCGCCCATCTGTTGGCCGGCACCCGGCAACAATAGGAGATTTTTCCTATTGGTTCATTTTGATCACTGTGCTAGACCCTATCACAGTAATAAAAAAAAGTAAATCAAACTCCCCTTTATCACCCCCTTAGTTAGGGAAAAAAATAAAATATATTTATTTCCATTTTCCCACTAGGGTTAGAGTTGGGCTAAAGTGAGGGTTGGGGCTAGGGTTGGGGTTAGGTGTGTGTTAGTGTTAGGCTTGTGGTTAGGAATGTGTTGGGGTTAGGGTTGAGATTAAGGTTAGGGGTGTGTTGGGGTTTAGAGTTTGGATTAAGGTTCGGGTTGGGATTAAGGTTAGGGGTTTGTTGGGTATAGGGTTGGAGTTAGAATTGGGGGTTTCCACTGTTTAGGCACATCAGGGGCTCTCCAAACGCAACATGACGTCCAATCTCAATTCCAATTTTGTGTTGAAAAAGTCAAACAGCGCTCCTTCCATTCCGAACTCTGCTGTGTGCCCAAACAGTGGTTTACCCCCACATATGGGATATTGGCATATTCAGGAGAAATTGTACAACAAATTTTATGGTTCATTTTCTCTTTTTACACTTGTGAAAATAAAAAAAATTGGTTCTAAATTAAAAATGTTTGTGAAAAAAAGTTAAATTATAATTTTTTCCTTCCACATTGCTTCAGTTCCTGTGAATCATGTAAAGGGTTAAAAAAACTTCTTGAGTTTTGAGCACCTTTGGGGGTGCAATTTTTAGAATGATTTCACTTTTGGGTATTTTCTGTCAATTTCACCCCTCAAAGTGACTTCAAATGTGACGTGGTCCCTAAAAAAAAAAACAAAAAAAAAAAAAAACCTTTATAAATTTTGTTGTAAAAATTAGAAATCAAAATAAATATTTAAAATTTGCGCTTAATAATGAACCCCTATGGTCTTATCTTCCCGTAAAATCCCCCAGTATTTTTTTACAATTTTTCTCAGAATATGAGTATTTGCACTGTGCTGGGTTATGGTTGGGAAATCATCATTCATATCATATTGTGAGTCACGGTTGTGTTTATCTTGGAGTAAATTATCCCTAGGAATATTATTTATTTTTTCTCTTTCATCCAGAAGGAAATCCTCTCTATATCCTTTCCCCTTAAATTTATCCATTAGTGTATTTGTTTCATCTAGAAAATCTTGTTTTCGTGAACAATTTCTATGTGCTTGTATAAATTGACTCTTTGGGACATTGATGAGCCAAGAGGGTAAATGACAACTGTTCAGCGAAATATAGTTATTAGAGTCAGTCGGTTTATGATATGTTTTAGTGTGGATAGTTCCATTGTCTATAAAAATATTAAGATCTAAAAAAATTTATTGACACCCTACTCGTCACCGCATTAAAATTTAAAAAATATTGATTTTTATTTATGTCCGTTAAAAACTGTGTCAATGAATCTGGACCCCCTGACCAAATAAAAAGGACATCGTCGATGAAGCAACGCCAGAGGACCAGGTTCTCACACAGCACTCCACCGAGGTAGATGGCTTCAGATTCCCATCTACCCACATAGAGATTTGCATAGCTGGGCGTGAACCTGGTCCCAATAGCTGCGCCCCACCGCTGGGAGTAGTAGTTCGTCCCATAATAAAAATAATTATGAGTTAAAATAAAGTCAATACATTCAATAGTAAAGGAAATTTGTTGCTAAGACTTTTGAGTGACAGGCAAACATACGAAAAATTAACCAAGGATCCTTCGGATACTTATAAACATGAGATGAAAACGCTTATTAAGAAAGGCTATGATTCAGGTATTTTAAATAAACGACAATTTGAATTTATTGACACTCCACATCCAAGGATAGCATTTTTTTATTATTTGCCAAAAGCCCACAAAGATCTTATTAACCCCCCGGGAAGACCAATTATCTCGGGAATCCAGTGCCTTACTGCTAATATGTCTAAGTACATGGACTGCCATTTGCAAAAAGTAGTATCTACACTTCCCTCCCATTTAAAAGACAGTTCACATGTTTTAAATATTTTAAGGGATATTCAGTGGCAGGATCATTATATTTTAGGCTCACTCGATATTACTTCTTTATACACTGTGATCCAACACGATAAAAGGATGTCAAGCAACAAAACATTTTTTAACTGAATCAGATTTATGGCCAGAGTAACAAATTTCCTTCATTATTGAATGTATTGACTTTATTTTAACTCAAAATTATTTTTATTATGGGACGAACTACTCCCAGCGGTGGAGCACAGCTATGGGGACCAGGTTCGCGCCCAGCTATGCCAATCTCTATGTGGGTAGATGGGAATCTGAAGCCATCTACCTCGGTGGAGTGCTGTGTGAGAACCACACTAAAACATATCATAAACTGACTGACTCTAATAGCTATATTTCACTGTACAGTTGTCATTTACCCTCTTGGCTCATCAATGTCCCAAAGAGTCAATTTATACAAGTACATAGAAATTGTTCACGAAAACAAGATTTTCTAGATGAAACAAATACACTAATGGATAAATTTAAGGGGAAAGGATATAGAGAGGATTTCCTTCTGGATGAAAGAGAAAAAATAAATAATATTCCTAGGGATAACTTACTCCAAGATAAACATAACCATGACTCACAATATGATATGAATGATTATTTCCCAATCATAACCCAGTACAGTGCAAATACTCATATTCTGAGAAAAATTGTAAAAAAAATACTGGGGGATTTTACAGGAAGATAAGACCATAGGAGATCTATTACCAATGGAGCCAAAATTCATTTATAGAAAGGCAAGAAATTTGGGGAATCTAGTGGCACCAACAGTACCTATAGCCAATTCAAGAAAGGTACCCCAATCTAGTCCCTTTGGTCAGAGACCCGACTATTACCCATGCCGCGGTTGCAGGATTCGTAAAACATTGAAAACAGAAAAACAGTTTATCATATCCAACGGAAATGAAATATCTAAAATCCGGGTTCATTATGTGTAACACAGCAGGGGCTATCTATTCATTAAGATTCCCCTGTGATAAACTATATATAGGATGCACAAAGCTTCCATTACGAGTAAGGGTGAATGAGTACCTTAGGAATATAAATAAAAAATTCCTAGGACATCCCTTGTCTAAACACTATTGCGAATATCATTGGGGATCCCCTATGGGAACAACGATCACAGGTCTCCAAGTTGTGCGCAAAAGTTGGAGAAAAGGAGACTATATTAAGCAAATGTCCCGCATAGAGAGTCAGTGGATTTTTACAGTCTTGCACCTAAGGGGTTAAGCTGTGAGGTTGAATTATTTGGATTCAATTAAGGGTTGTACCAGAAGATATTTAAGGTGACCAATTCCTCCATTGGACCATCCCTGATGAAGGAAACCGTGTTTTTTCCGAAACTAGTCGGAGAGGAATTGCTCCCTGTAATCTATCACGTAACCGGTGACATCACGAAGGTCCTGTTGGCTCATCTCACGCCACAGCTTCACATCGTGCACGCTGCTGGAAGAGGGGAGCGTGGAGTCTCTGTCACCGGCCGGAACAGCACTCCTGAAGAGCCGTTGTATTAACCCATGTTTATCTGGCAAACACCATTCAATCTGACTTCACATCAAGACACACAGCGCTCTTTACTGGTCCTCTGGAGTCCAGACATTCGCTCAGATTACACCTTAAGGTAATAACTACCTAATTTGAAGCAATCCAATTCATTTGTGTGTATTTTTTAGGTCATTACAAGCTAAAGGAGTTCATTATTAAGCGCAAATTTTAAATATTTATTTATATTTTATTGATCACATTGGTGGTGTGTGTTCCTAATTTGCAGCAAGTGTTCCTCTCTCTTTTCTACAGTTACTAGCGCCACCTACAGTCTATACTAGAAAAATTAGAAATCGCTGATCAACTTTTACCCTTATGACTTCCTTACAAAAAAAATTTTTTTCCAAAATTGTGCTGATGTAAAGTAAACATCTGGGAAACAATATTTATTAAGTATTTTGTGTGATATCTCTCTCTGATATAAGGACATAAAAATTAAAAGTTTGAAAATTGCTAAATTTTAATAATTTTCACCATATTTTCGGTTTTCCATAAATAAATGAAAGTCATATCGAAGAAATTTTACCACAAACATGAAGTACATTATGTCATGAAAAAACAACCTCATAAAGTGACAGTGGTCAGAAATGTAAAAAATTGGCTTGGTCATTAAAGGGAACCTGTCATCTGTTTTGGCTGCTATAAGATGCGACCACTGCCTTTCAGGGCTTATCTACAGCATTCTATAGTGCTGTAGATAAGCCCCCGGTCTGGCCGGAAAGATAAGAAAAATAACTATTATTATACTCACCAGGGGTGGGGTGGTCCGGTGCGGTCGGGACCGATGGGTGTCACAGGTCCGGGGCCTCTGCCTCCCATCTTCTTGTGATGCTGCCCTCCTGCTTGCTTCATCACTCCCCGGCATCGTGCTCCTGCGCAGGACTAGTTCTCTGCCCTGTTGAGAGCAGAGCAAATTCCTGCAGTGCGCAGGCTCCGAGCCTCTTTGACCTTTCCCGGCACCTGCGCACTGCAGTACTTTGCTCTGCCCTCAACAGGGCAGAGAAGTACACCTGCACAGGAGTGTGATGCCGGGAGTGATGAAGCAAGCAGGAGGGCAGCATCACAAGAAGATGGGAGGCAGAGGCCCCGGACCTGCGACACCCATCGGACCGGACCGCCCCCCTTCCCCCCGGGTGAGTATAATAAAACTTACTTTTCTTATTTTTCTTATCTTTCAGGTCGGATCTGGGGCTTATCTACAGCATTATAGAATGCTGTATATAAGCCCTGAAAGGCAGTGGCTGCATCTTATAGCGGCAAAAACAGGTGACAGGTTCCCTTTAAATAGCAAATTGGCTCTGTCGCTAAGGGGTTAAAAATTTTGAATGAATTAATCCAGATAATCATACGACAGAAAAACATTAATGAATAACATTTCCCTCAGGTCTGTTTTACATCAGCAACATTTGGAAAATATTATTTTATTTTGTTAACATTTTAGGAGGTTGAAAAAGGTAGCAGTAATTTTTCATTTTTTTCAAGGATATTTACAGCATTTTTTTTAGGGATCTATCCAGGTTTGAAGTGAGTTTAAGGGTCCTATATATTGAAATACCGCCAAAAGTGATACCATTTTAAAAACTTCACTCCTATACATAATGAAAACCCTTCATGTGATATTCAGGAATTAATGCAAAGTAGCATGATAGGAATGAAAAAGTGTACTTTTACCACCTAAATATTGCTAACTTCTGAACAGGCCGCTATAACCAGGAGACTCTAAGGCCGCTATTTGGCTGAGATTTGCCATGACAATCTTCAGGACCACACAATCATGATCTCTTAGTGCCAACGGGGTTAAATAGGAAGCCCCCACACTCTATTAACCATTTCTATGATGTCACTTTTGACAGTAGCATCTAAAGGGTTAAACAGATATGGACGGTGTCAACGCTGATCTTGGCTCATGTCTGCTATAGTGTACAGCTGACAGCTGCTGGATTTTCACCTGTATGGTGATGCTATTGTTTTATACCTCAGGTCAGTAAAAAGACGTACTGGCAGTCATTAAGGGGTTAAGGGTGTTTAACAAACAATGTTTATTTGGTGATGGTTATGTTACTAACTCTCTGGAGGTCCTCTCATGCTCTGAAACCCAACTGATGCGGAGGAAAGGTACCACCTTTTTTTTTTCGTTAGGGGACTATGAGGACCATTGTAAAACCTTCAGCTTGCGCCTTTTGAGGCAGTCTGCTGTAGAGTGGATTTTGACATGTGTTTAGGATCATTATCTTTTTGTAGAAGCCTTTCTCTTTTCAACTTCCGATTTTTTTATAGATGGTGTTATATTTGCATCAAGGATTTGTTGACAATTCATTGAATCTGTTCTTCCATCTAACCGTAAAACGTTCCCTGTACCATTAGCTGCAACACAACCCCAAAGCATGATTGATCCATTCCACCCCCTTACCCTATGCTTAATGGTTGGTGTGATGTTCCTTTACTGAAATTCTGTGCCCTTTTTAATCCACATATATACCTTGATCAGTGTGGCCAAAGAGTTGTATTTTAATCTCATCGGTCCACAGGGCTTGTTTACAAAATCCTTCAGGCTTGTTTAGAAGTTCTTTTACATACTTCTGATGCTGAATTATATAGTGAGGACATAGGAGAGATTTTCTTCTGATGATTTTTCCATGAAGGCCATATTTGTGCAGCTGTCTTGGAGTAGAGATGAGCAAATATCTCAATGTTCACGATTGCCGAATTTGCAATATTCGTTGATTTAATCGGCGAATATAGCCAAACATACACAGCACAAAAGCCGTTGTTTCCCACACTGTGTGACGCCATGGGCTTCTGAAAGGCCGAGCTCAAGTGAAGGAACTCGGGCATGACATTCCTGTCCGAGGCCCTCTGCCGCTGGCGGGAAGTGCACTCATTGTTGACCATAATAACACAATTGTGTACCATGCTAGAATATTTCTAGCATAACACTCACCTGTGTCATTACGGCCAAGGTGATTGCGGCATCACAAAACAGTACAATATATAATGCACTTATTGTTGACCATGGTAACACAATTGTGTACCATGCTAGAATATATCTAGCATGACACACACCTGTGTGAACATGGCCAACAGTCAATGCGGCATCACACAGTAATACAATAGACAATGCACTCACTGTTGGCCATGATAACACAATTGTGTATCATGCTAGACTATATCTATCATGACACACACCTGTGTGATCAAGGCCAAGAGTCACTGCGGCATCACAGAGCATTGAAATACTTACGAAAATCCTTGCGGACCCTGGTACAGGCGTTGTCCCAGCCATCCATCAGCGCTGCGGCCACCTCATTCCACTGCCACCGGGTCACCGTGGTGTCCATGTGCTGTGGATCACGGCTGTCCCGCAACGGGACACGCTCCTGGACCAGGCGAGTCAGGGCGTCATTATCCAGAACGATATCTTCATCCCGTTGTGGAACCTAGAAAAAAAAATATTAGAATCTTTGAAATATTTGTAAATGAAAAAGATAGAAAAACATGCAGAAAAGAATGAAGATTAAACATGAAAAACAGGACAGAAAAAAGCAAGGGGAATAAAAACAAAAAAAAAGGACATTCACAGTCAGTCTATACTTGCACGCTGTCTCACCGCCGGCACTTTGCTTGGCTGCTCCTGCACTGTCCGATGTCTGAAAAAGAAGAAAAATTAATTTTACACATGTGTAGATGCAGCAGCTATACTTACCCAAAATGTCGGGCAGGAAGATACTCGCATCACGCTCTGCTTGGGCCAGTTCACCACAGGACGTCCGATATTCATCCCCAGAAGTCATGCTGCAATAAAAAAAAAAAAAAAAGGCATTAGTACATAATAAATTTAAAAGGACAGGCAGACATTAGATTTTTAGAATGCTCACATTCTTGATGTGGCAGCTTTGCTCCAAATTCAGAAAGTGCTCTGGTCTCTTTCAGGCTGTCTGTAGAATATTGTTCTGCCAGTGCAAACACCTTCTTTTATCTACACAGTCACCAAACTATGTTGCTTTGTGTAGGAGGTGGTTTAAACCAGTGTCTAGACATTGTATACTCAAAAATCGCATGTGCTCAAAAGCTCTGGAGTGCGCATGACCAAGCGCACGCCTGCGACCCCATAGACTGTAATGTGCTATTTTGGTGCATTCCGTGCGCTTGCGATCGCATGTGTTTTTTTACGAGGTTGGGGGGAACAAAAAATGCAACATGTAGCGTCTAGACGCACACCTGGAAAAAGTGCATGCGCACGAAAACACTGATGAACGCGTACAAGCGCTAGACCATGCGCCCGCCATGTTAAACATAGGGGCGCATATGCGTACGATGCGCTGCGCGCAACAACACTAATGTGAAACCAGCCTTAGATCTCGTTAGTCTGCATCTAAAAGGGAGTGATCACACCTTGGAGAGGTGTTGCACCAAGTGGACTGACAGGAATCATGGCTCCAACTCGAGAGATGTCAATTGAAACAATGGAGAGGATTTCAAACTCTTAAAAGAGGGTAAATCATGACTAAATGTTGCAAAAGATGTTGGTTGTTTACAGTCAGCTGTGTCTAAAATCTGGACCAAATGCAAACAACATGGGAAGATTGTTAAAGGCATACATACTAGTAGACCAAGGAAGACATCAAAGCGTCAAGATCGGAAACTTAAAGAAATATATCTCCAAAACAGGAAATGCACAACAAAACAAATGAGGAGCGAATGGGTGGAAACTGGAGTCAACATCTGTGACCGAACTGTAAGAAACCGCCTAAAGGAAATGGGATTTACATACAGAAGAGCTAAGTAAAAGCCATCATTAACACCTAAACAGAAAAAAACAAGGTTACAATGGGCTAAGGAAAAGCAATCGTGGACTGTGGATGACTGGATGAAAGTCATATTCAGTGATGAATCGCGAATCTGCATTGGCAAAGTGATGATGCTGGAACTTTTGTTAGGTGCTGTTCCAATGAGATTTATACAGATGATTGCATGAAGACAACATGCAAATTTCCACAGTCATTGCTGATATGGGGCTGCATGTCAGGTAAAGGCATTGGGGAGATGGCTGTTATTACATCTTCAATAAATGCTCAAGTTTATGTTGATATTTTGGACACTTTTCTTATCCCATCAATTGAAAGGATGTTTGGGGATAATGAAATCATTTTTCAAGATGATAATGCATCCTGCCATAGAGCAAAAACTGTTAAAAAAAATTCCTTGGAAAAAGACACATAAGGTCAGTGTCATGGTTTGCAAATAGTCCGGGTCTCAATCCAATTGAAAATCTTTGTTGGAAGTTGAAGAAAATGGTCCATGACAAGGCTCCAACCTGCAAAGCTGATCTGGCAACAGCAATCAGAGAAAGTTGGAGCCAGATGGATGAAGAGTACTGTTTGACACTCATTAAGTCCATACCTCAGAGACTGCAAGTTGTTGTAAAAGCCAGAGGTGTTGCAACAAAATAATTGACTGGTGACTGTGAGAAAACAAATCCAGAAAATCACCTTGTCTGATTTGGCATGATTTATTTTGCAAATTATGGTGGAAGATAAGTATTTGGTCATTAACAAAAGTTCATCTCAATATTATGTTATATATCCTTTGTTGGAAATGCCAGAGGTCAAACGTTTTCTGTAAGTCTTCACAAGGTTGGCACACACTGTTGGTGATATGTTGGCCCATTCCTCTATGCAGATTTCCTCTAGAGCAGTGATGATTTGGGCCTGTTGCTGGGCAGCATGGACTTTCAAGTCCCTCCAAAGGTTTTCTATGGGGTTGAGATCTGGAGACTGGCTAGGCCATTCCAGGACCTTCATATGCTTCTTAGGAAACCACACCTTCGTTGCCCTGGTGGTGTGCTTGGGATCATTATCATGCTGAAAGACCCGTCCACATTTAATCTTCAATGCCCTTGCTGATGGAAGGAGGTTTGCACTCAAAATCTAACGATACATGGCCCCAATTCATTGTTTAATGTACACGGATCAGTTGTCGTGGTCCCTTTGTAGAGAAACAGCCCCAAAGCATGATGTTGCCACCCCCATGCTTCACTGTAGGTATGGTGTTCTTTGCATGCAACTCAGCATTCTGTCTCCTCCAAACATATACTCTTCTGGATAACCCAAATGCTCTTTAGAAAACTTCAGATGGGCCTGGACATGTACTGGCTTAAGCAGGGGAACATGTCTAGCACTGCATGATCAGAGTCCCTGACGGCGTAGTGTGTTACTGATGGTAACCTTTGCTACAGTGGTCCCAGCTCTATGCAGTTCATTCAATAGGTCCCCACATGTGGTTCTGGGATTTTTGCTCACAGTTCTTGTGATCATTTTGACATTGAGTTTGAGAGGAGCCTTAATTATATCAATGTTCAAATTATGGATACAACCTTTATTCAAAAAAGCTAAAAACAAGCACTACACAGAACTAACAACAACTAACCGTGTCACCTATAATGGCCCTTCACTGGGGCCCTGATAATTTCTACCTGCCAGTGGAGGTTGGCACCCTAAACACAGTCGAGATTGGCGCCCCCCGCTCCATGATGGCTGACCCTAATGCTCCTATTTAACCCTGGGCTGGTGCCACATGTAGTCACTCATTCGACCAGGAAAGGAGAGTACAGGTGTCGCCGATGTAGGTAGATTCATAGGCAACAATAGAAAAGGTGCAAAAAAAACTGCTAAGAACACGAGACATAAAGTGACATGTGCAAACAATTGAGTACCTGACTAAACTATTCCCTGTGACTGATAACCTTCCTGTCAGCGGAGGTTGGCACCCTACTGGTCAGTGGAATGGCACCTGTTGTGAGCTCATCTGTTCATTCACCTTTTGTGTCCGAGGATCTCCCTCTTCTGGTGAAGGAAGGTAGTGAGGCTGATTTGGATGAAAGAAACCAAACACCTGATCAAGTGGATTGTGACTGGGTAACGGGAACTTCAAACTGGATATAAGGCAGCCGACGCCCTTCTGAGTGGCTGGTGATTTCTCTGCTGGATTCTTGGAGACTAGTCTGATTCCTGCTTCCCAAACATAAGTTTTTGCTCTGCTATTGAAATTATTAGTTTTGGTGTTGTTTTCCTTGTTTTCTGAGTTCAGCCATCCCCGGCTGGGGGTGTGCTGGATTCTTTTTCCTTGATCAGTGTTCTCTTTTGCTCTGCTTTCAGAATATTCTGAGTCCTGATATAGGGTTTGAAGTCTAGTGACTTCAGGGTCCTTTTTGCTTATCAGTTGTGTTGGTAATATTTTTAGCAGGGTTTTCTCGGATTGCAGACAGCAGCTTTTCTGTCCTGTTCTTTTTAGTTAGCTTGAGCCCCATCGTTTGCTCAACCTATCTTTCTATCTGTGTTAGTGTTTTCATCTTACTTCACCGTCATTATATGTTGGGGGCTGCCTATTGCTTTGGGGTCTGCTCTGGGGCAGTCAGTTTTTCCCTTTTCTCTCTTTAGGCTTATGTAGATCTCCGGCTGTGACGAGGTGTCTAGGATCACCGTAGGAACACTCCATGGCTACTGGTAGTTGTGTGATAGGATTAGGGGTCTGCAATCCGCTAGTTTCCAACCTTTCTGATTTTCTGGGCTGAGCTTGTGTTTTGTTTTTTCCTCCTCGGTGACTCAATCATAACAGGCGCCCCAGCTCCACGACGACTGTCCCTTCAGTCCCTGATATGACTTATCTTATATCAGATAAGGATAGCCTGGTATTAAAGGGAATCTGTCACCCATTTTTTGGCCTTGCAGCTGCCAGCATACACATCGGGGGCTTATCTACAGCATTCTGTAATGCTGTAGATAAGCCCCCGATGTAACCTGAAAGAGAAGAAAAACACATTATATTATACTCACCGAGGTGGGCGGTCCGGTCCGATGGGTGTTGCCGTCCCGTCCGGCGCCTCCCTTCTTCATGCAATGATGTCCTCTTCTCCCGTCCTGATATGGCTCCGGCGCAGGCGCATTGCTCTGCCCTGTTGAGGGCAGAGCAGAATTCTGCAGTGCGCAGGCGCCAGACCTCTCCCGATGCCTGCGCACTGCGGGACTCTGCTCTGCCCTCAACAGGGCAGAGCAATGCGCCGGAGCCATTACAGTACGGGAGAAGAGGACGTCATCGCATGAAGAAGGGAGGCGCCGGACGGGATGGTAACACCCATCGGACCGGACCGCCCACCTCCGTGAGTATAATATAATGTGTTTTTCTTCTCTTTCAGGTTACATCGGGGGCTTATCTACAGCATTAAAGAATGCTGTAGATAAGCCCCCAATGTCTATGCTGGCAGCTGCAAGGCCAAAAAAAGGGTGACCGCTTCCCTTTAAATTAACAGAAGGTGCATATGAAGCAAGCATCTGACCATCTACCTCCTGATGATCCGATTTAGGAGAATAGCGTTGAGGTTTTCTTCATCAACTACTAACCTTGAGTACCTTTACTGTTATCAATATGATATACAGTGGGGCAAAAAAGTATTTAGTCAGTCAGCAATAGTGCAAGTTCCACCACTTAAAAAGATGAGAGGCGTCTGTAATTTACATCATAGGTAGACCTCAACTATGGGAGACAAACTGAGAAAAAAAAATCCAGAAAATCACATTGTCTGTTTTTTTTTCATTTTATTTGCATATTATGGTGGAAAATAAGTATTTGGTCAGAACCAAAATTTCATCTCAATACTTTGTGATATATCCTTTGTTGGCAATGACAGAGGTCAAACGTTTTCTGTAAGTCTTCACAAGGTTGCCACACACTGTTGTTGGTATGTTGGCCCATTCCTCCATGCAGATCTCCTCTAGAGCAGTGATGTTTTTGGCTTTTCGATTGGCAACACGGACTTTCAACTCCCTCCAAAGGTTTTCTATAGGGTTGAGATCTGGAGACTGGCTAGGCCACTCCAGGACCTTGAAATGCTTCTTACGAAGCCACTCCTTCGTTGCCCTGGCGGTGTGCTTTGGATCATTGTCATGTTGAAAGACCCAGCCACGTTTCATCTTCAATGCCCTTACTGATGGAAGGAGGTTTGCACTCAAAATCTCATGATACATGGCCCCATTCATTCTTTCATGTACCCGGATCAGTCGTCCTGGCCCCTTTGCAGAGAAACAGCCCCAAAGCATGATGTTTCCACCACCATGCTTTACAGTAGGTATGGTGTTTGATGGATGCAACTCAGTATTCTTTTTCCTCCAAACACGACAAGTTGTGTTTCTACCAAACAGTTCCAGTTTGGTTTCATCAGACCATAGGACATTCTCCCCAAACTCCTCTGGATCATCCAAATGCTCTCTAGCAAACTTCAGACGGGCCCGGACATGTACAGGCTTAAGCAGTGGGACACGTCTGGCACTGCAGGATCTGAGTCCATGGTGGCGTAGTGTGTTACTTATGGTAGGCCTTGTTACATTGGTCCCAGCTCTCTGCAGTTCATTCACAAGGTCCCCACACGTGGTTCTGGGATTTTTGCTCACCGTTCTTGTGATCATTCTGACCCCACGGGGTGGGATTTTGCGTGGAGCACCAGATCGAGGGAGATTATCAGTGGTCTTGTATGTCTTCCATTTTCTAATTATTGCTCCCAAAGTTGATTTCTTCACTCCAAGCTGGTTGGCTATTGCAGATTCAGTCTTCCCAGCCTGGTGCAGGGCTACAATTTTGTTTCTGGTGTCCTTTGACAGCTCTTTGGTCTTCACCATAGTGGAGTTTGGAGTCAAACTGTTTGAGGGTGTGCACAGGTGTCTTTTTATACTGATAACAAGTTTAAACAGGTGCCATTACTACAGGTAATGAGTGGAGGAAAGAGGAGACTCTTAAATAAGAAGTTACAGGTCTGTGAGAGCCAGAAATCTTGATTGCTTGTTTCTGACCAAATACTTATTTTCCACCATAATATGCAAATAAAATGAAAAAAAACCAGACAATGTGATTTTCTGGATTTTTTTTTCTCAGTTTGTCTCCCATAGTTGAGGTCTACCTATGATGTAAATTACAGACACCTCTCATCTTTTTAAGTGGTGGAACTTGCACTATTGCTGACTGACTAAATACTTTTTTGCCCCACTGTATATTTTTTCTATATGAGTCACAAATGGACCATTGGGTCAAATATACACCTTCTGTTAAGAGTATAAACCACTTACAGTGCCTGTTTAGGATGTTCTTAAGCATTTCCCATTTATTTTCTGTATTCTTAATTCTGAGGACATTGTCCCAGTCAACTAGATTAAGGGTTTCTCTAAGCTAGTCAAACTTTGCCTTCCTAAAGTTGTTTTTTGTCACTCCCTGACATGTCCCCCTAGCGAAAGACAAGTGAAACTGTATAATAATATGGTCGCTATTTCCTAGATGCCCGACGACCTGCAGATTTGTGATACTGTGGCCTCTTTCACACTTCAGTTTTTTGCATCAGTCATAATCCGCCAAAAGGACGGATGGCGGATCCGTTGTAGTACTGATGACAACGGATGCCACCCGTCCATTTTTTTGACGGATCCAACAAATGAAGAATTTTAAAGGAATCACGGCCGAGAGAGAGAGAGATATTTCGGGTTAAAACAGTGTCTGGAGGATCCGCCAGAAAAAAAAAACGTTGCAAGCTCCGTTTTGAAATCTTTGAGGATGATAACGGACAGCAACTTTTGGCGGATCCGCAAAAAAAACGGATGCAACGGACGGCAATCCGTCACAATCCACCCATAATGCAAGTCGATGGGGAAAAAAACGGATACTCAAAAAAAAATTGAGGATCCGTTTTTTCAAAACCTGGCGGATTGTGACTGATTGTAAAAAACTGAAGTGTGAAAGAGGCCTGTCAAGTCCATTAGATAGTATTAGGTTTAAAAATGCTACACCTCTGGTTGGATTCTGCACCAATTGTGAAAGATTATTTTTCTTGATTATTATCAGAAACCTGTTGCCTTTATGGGTTTCGCAGGTCTCTGTTTCCCAGTTAATATCCCGGTAGTTTAAGTCCCCCATAATTAGGACCACATTATGGGTTGTAGCTTCATCTATCTGCCTTAGTAGTAGACATGATTTCTGTTATATTTGGGGGTTTGTAACAGACCCCAATGAGAATACTATTTTTCCCTCCCTATATTTCAACCCATATGGACTTAACATCCTCATTCCCTTCACTAATATCCTCCCTTAAAGTGGACTTTAGACATTGCTTTACATAAAGAAAAACCCCTCCTCCTTTCCGATTTTTAGTATCCTTTCTAAACAGAATTTAACTCTGTAAGTTAACTGCCCAGACACAGCTTTCATCTAAACATGTCTCGGTTATTCCCACTATGTAAAAAAAAAAGCAGTGAGTGCATGTTTACAAATGTGTTTGCATATATGACTCACCATTTGTGTGTGTGGATTGAAGTAATCACCGAATAAGCAGTGCATGTATACAAAAATGTTTGCCTATGTGACTCACCTGCAGTGAAGTGTGCAATCCTCCAATGTGCCTGAAATAGGCTGGGCAAGCACTTTAGCAAGCTGGAAAGACCCCAAGGCAAATATTTGGATTTGTTTGTCATGTCTGTGTCCATTAACCCCTTCCTGACATCAGACGTACTATCCCGTCCATGGGACCCGGGCCCCTATGCCCATGGACGGGATAGTAGGTCTCAGCGATAAGCGGCGCCCACGTGGTGAGTGCCGCTGATCGCGGCCGGTTGTCAGCTAATTATCACAGCTGACACCCGGCACAATGTGTCAGGGGCGGCCACGGACCGCCCCCGACACGTGAACCCCTTGCACACCGCGATCAAACATCTGTGCTTCCCTGAGCCCCCCACAGCAGCGCAATGTGCAGCGCTGCTGCGGGGGGCTCCTTCCCTGCAGGCCCCCGAATCCAAGATGGCGATGGGGGCCTTCGGGGGCCTGCAGGGAACCGGCTTCCTCAGTTCCTGCAAAGCGCAGGCATGAGGAAGTCTGCAGCAGTGCCTGTGACAGATCGCTGATCTGTCACAGTGATCTGTGATGTGACAGATCAGCGATCTGTCACAGGACAGTGATGTCCCACCTGGGACTATGTAATAAAGTTAAAAAAAAAAAAAAGTATTAAAATAATTTTTAAAAAATCGCCAAATAAATTAGGAAAAGAAAAAAAATTCCCCCAATAAATCCATTTTTGGAAATAAAAAAAAAAAAAATTTAAGTACACATATTAGGTATCGCTGCGTCCATAACGACCTGCTCTATAAAACTGTCCCATTAGTTAACCCCTTTAGCGAACCCCTTAAAAAATAAAAATAAAAAACGAAGAAAAAATAATGATTTATTATCATACCGCCAAACAAAAAGTGCAGTAACGCGCGATCAAAAAGACGCATATACTGTAAATATCCATAGTACCGCTGAAAACGTCATCTTGTCCCACAAAAAACGAGCCGCAACACAGCATCACCAGCGAAAAAATAAAAAAGTTATAGCTTGCAGAATAAAGCGATGCAAAAATAATTATTTGTTATATAAAATAGTTTTCGTTGCATAAAACCGACAAAACATAAAAAAACGACCTAAATGAGGTATCGCTGTAACCGTACTGACCCGAGGAATAAAACCGCTTTATCAATTTTACCGCATGCGGAATGGTGTAAACGCACCCCCCCAAAAGAAATTCATGAAACGCTGGTTTTTGTTCATTCTGCGTCCCAAAAATCGGAATAAAAAGCGATCAAAAAAGTCACGTGCCTGAAAATGGTACCAATAAAAACATCAACTCGTCCCGCAAAAAATAAGACCTCACATGACTCGGTGGGTCAAAATACGGAAAAATTATAGCTCAATATGTGGTGACGCAAAAACTATTTTTACAATGAAAAGCGTCTTTTAGCGTATGACAGCTGCCAAATATATAAACCGCCATAAATAGTAAATCAAACCCCCCGTTATCTCCCCCTTAGTAAGGGAAAAATAATAAAATTAAAAGAAAATGTATTTATTTCCATTTTCCCATTAGGGTTAGGGTTAGGACTAGGGTTAGGGCTGAGATTAGGGTTTGGGGTGTGTTGGCGTTAGGGTTGGAGTTAGAATTGGGGGTTTCCACTGTTTGGGCACATCAGGTGCTCTCCAAATGCAACATGGCGTCTGAGCTCAATTCCAGCCAATTCTGAGTTGAAAAAGTCAAATGGTGCTCCTTACCTTCCAAGCTCTGCCATGCGCCCAAACAGTGTTTTACCCCCACATGTAGGGTATCGGCCTACTCAGGACAAATTGCAAAACAACTTTTGGGGTCCAATTTCTCCTGTTACCATTAGGAAAATAAAAAATTGGGGGCAAAAATATCATTTTTGTGGAAAAAAAATGATTTTTTTATTTTTACGCTCAGGCGTTATAAAATTCTGTGAAGCACTTGGGAGTTCAAAGTGCTCACCACACATCTAGATAAGTTCCTTAGGGGGTCTAGTTTCCAAAATGGGGTCATTTGTGGAGGGTTTCTACTGTTTAGGTACATTAGGGGCTCTCCAAAGGCAACATGACACCCGCAGACCATTCCATCAAAGTCTGCATTCCAAAACGTCACTACTTCCCTTCCGAGCCCCGACATGTGCCCATACAGTAGTTTTCTCCCACATATGGGGTATCAGCGTACTCAGGACAAATTGGACAACAACTTTTGGGGTCCAATTTCTCCTGTTACCCTTGGGAAAATAAAAAAATTGGTGACTAAAAGATCATGTTTGTGGAAAAAATACAAATTTTTTATTTTCACGCCCAGGCATTATAAACTTCTGTGAAGCACTGGAGGGGTCAAAGTGCTCACCACACATCTAGATAAGTTCTTTTGGGGGTCTAGTTTGCAAAATGGTGTCATTTGTAGGGGGTTTCCACTGTTTTGGTACATCAGG
Organism: Dendrobates tinctorius; assembly: GCF_039654945.1. NCBI lineage: Eukaryota > Metazoa > Chordata > Amphibia > Anura > Dendrobatidae > Dendrobates > Dendrobates tinctorius. Next base: position 9,757,734 of record NW_027361760.1, on the reverse strand, counting down.
GGCTTTCCAAACGCGACATGGTGTCAGATCTCAATTCCAGTCAAAAACGTCAAATGGCGCTGCTTCCCTTCCAAGCTCTGCCATGCGCCCAAATAGTGGTTTACCCCCACATGTGGGGTATCAGCGTACTCAGGACAAATTGCACAATAACTTTTAGGGTCCTGTTACCCTTGGGAAAATAAAAATTGGGGGTGAAAAGATCATTTTTGTGGAAAAAATATGATTTTTTAATTGTACCGCTGTACGTTATAAACTTCTGTGAAGCCCTGGTGGGTTCAAAGTTCTCACCACATATTTAGATAAGTTCCTTGGGGGGTCTAGTTTCCAAAATGGGGACACTTGTGAGGGTTTTCCACTGTTTAGGTACATCAGGGGCTCTCCAAACGTGACATGGCGTCCGATCTGAATTCCAGCCAATTTTGCATTGAAAAAGTCAAGCGGCGCGACTTCCCTTCTGAGCTCTGCCATTCGCCGAAACAGTGGTTCCCCCCGACATATCAGGTATCCGCGTACTCAGGACAAATTGCACAATGACATTTGCAGTCCAATTTCTCCTGTTACCCTTGGTAAAATAAAAAAAATTGAACCTGAAGTATTTTTTTTGTGAAAAAAAGTTAGATGTTCATTTTTTTTTTAAATATTCAAAAAATTCCTGTGACGCACCTAAAGGGTTAATAAACTTCTTGAATGTGGTTTTGAGCACCTTGAGGGGTGCAGTTTTTAGAATGGTGTCACTTTTGGGTATTTTCTATCATATAGACCCCTCAAAGTGGCTGCAAATGTGATGTGGTCCGTAAAAATAAAATGGTGTTGCAAAAATGAGAAATCGCTGGTCAATTTTTAACCCTTATAACTTCCTAACAAAAAAAAATTTGGTTCCAAAATTGTGCTGATGTAAAGTAAACATGTGGGAAATGTTACTTATCAAGTTTTTTGTGTGCCGTATCTCTGTGATTTAAGGGCATAAAAATTCAAAGTTGGAAAATTGCGAAATTTTCACCAAATTTCTGTTTTTTTCACAAATAAACGCAAGTTATTTCAATGAAATTTTACCACTACCATGAAGTACAATATGTCACGAGAAAACAATGTCAGAATCACCGGGATCCATGGAAGCGTTTCAGAGTTATTACCTCATAAAGGAACAGTGGTCAGAATTGTAAAAATTGGCCCGGTCATGAACGTGCAAACCACCCTTGGGGGTGAAGGGGTTAAATGATGAATATTTCTGCATTGATGCCTATTTATTTTCTTAACCTAAACCACATTTCGGAGGGTTTCAGCTTTCTAAAGAATAATTTATATTTATACAACCAATGGATGAATTTAACTTCAGGTAATAAGCTTTTATTTACATAACATGGATAAGCGACATAACTTCTGTCAGAGAGTGTAAGCAGCTTTGTGGTAGTGTGCTGCCACCTGCAGGTATTTTGACCTTTCAAATGATGTATCATTTGTTTATGTGGGTTGAGTATGAACGGAGCAAGTGTGCAATTCAATAGGGAGTGCATGTTTACAAATGTGTTTGCATATATGCCTCACCTGCATTGAAGTGTGCAATTCTCCAATTTTGCTAAAATAGGCTGGGCAAACAGTTAGGCAAGATGTCTGTAAGCAGATTTGTGGCAGTGTGCTTTGGGGTACTGCAGTGCCACATGCAGGTTATTTTTCCTTACTGTAGGTTTATGAAAATGAATGTTTAAACTGTATTTTGTGATCAAATCGTGGATGTGTGATTTGTTTGGCTATTTTGTTGCTGAAGGGGGCAAGTTTACGTTTCAAATGGTGTATTTAAGAGACCACTTTCAAATGTTCAGTTTGTCTGATTTTTCTCTTTATAGGTATATTTGAGTAAAATGTAAATTGTTCTTTTAGTCTACAAACTTCTGACAACATGTCTCCAAATTTTCATGCAATAAATAAATGTATTTTTTTTCTGACAAAGAAAAATGGTCAAAATTTAAAAAAAAAGTGCTTTCAGAGCTCAAATAATGCAAAGAAAACAAGCTCATAATCATTTAGAAGCACCAGTACTAATGTTTTAAATCAGGAAGAGTTCTGAAATCAATATTTTGCGGAATAACCATGATTTTTAAAAACCGCTTTCATGTGTCTTGGCATGCCTGCCACCAGTCTTTCACACTGCTTCTGGCGCAAAAATTTAAGCAGTTCTTTGTTTGATGGCTTGTGACTATTCATCATCCTCTTGATTACATTCCAGAGGTTTTCAATGTGGTTCAGGTGTGGAGAATGGGCTGCCCATGACAGAGTTTTGATGTGGTGTCGATTAATTTTTTCCAGAGCTGTATATACATATACAGCTCTGTCAAAAATTAAGAGACCACTGCACAGTTTTATATAAATCAGCCATTCCATTCCAGTGTCAGTTGAATTCCAACCAGAGTACACCTCATTCTACTTAATATGCTTCTGATTAGGTGATCACCTGAACCAAATCTTATTTAACGAAGGAAAGTATAAAATCACTGCAGTGGTGCTCACAATCAAGGTGGATAGCAAAACATCTGCTAGTAATATCCCAAAAGTAATAGGAATAAAAAAATAACTTTAAACCATGCCAAAGGAGTTGAAAAAAAAGTCTTGAGTGAAGGGCTCAATTCTGGCTTTACTAGCAGAGGTATACAGTGAGCGTCATGTTGCCTCCATCCTTAAAATTTCTAAGACGGCAGTCCATTACAACAAGGTCAAGCAACAGACATTGGGTGCAACAAAGCTACAGACCGGCAGAGGGTGAAAATGACTCTCCACTGATCGGGATGACCATCATCTTATTCGAGTCTTACTCAGCAACCATAGGATGACATCAAGTGACTGACAAAAGGAATGGCAAATGACAGCTGGGGTGAAGTGCATGGCAAGAACAGTTTGTAACAAGCTCCTAGATGCAGGGCTCAAGTCATGTAAAGCTGGAAAATAGCCTTTCATAAGTGAGAAGCAAAGAAGAGCCAGGCTGAAGTTTGCCAAAGACTGTAACGATTGGACCATAGAGGACAATCTTCTCTGAGTCTAATTTTCAGCTTTTCCCAACACCTGGTCATCTAATCGTTAGACTAAGACCTGAAAAGGCATACAAGCCACAGTGTCTTGCACCCACTGTGAAATTTGGTGGAGGATCAGTGATGATTTGGGGATGCTTCAGCAAGGCTGTATTTGGGCAGGTTAATCTTTGCGAAGGATGTATGAATCAAGCCACATACAAGGTTATTCTGGAAAAACATTTGATTTCTTCTGCTCAGGCAATGTTCCCCAACTCTGTGGACTGGTTTTTCCAGCAGTACAGTGTGCCATGCCACACAGCTAGGTCAATCAATGTGTGGATGAAGGACCACCACATGAAATCCCTGTCATGGCCAGCCCAGTCTCCAGACCTGAACTGCATTGAAAACCTCTGGAATGTTATCAAGAGGAAGATGGATCACAAGCTATCAAAAAAGAAGAACTGCTTAAATTTTTGTACCAGGAGTGGCATAATGTCACCCAAAAGCAGTGTGAAAGACTGATGGAAAGCATGCCAAGATGCATGAAAGCTGTGATTAAAAATCATGGTTATTCCACAAAATATTGATTTCTGAATTCTTACTGAGTTACAACCTTAGTATTGTTGTTTCTAAATGATTATGAACTTGTTTTCTTAGCATTATTTGAGGTTTGCAAGCACTGCATTTTTTTTGCTCTTTTGACCATTTCTCATTTTCTGAAAATAAATACAAAATTTAGTGCTTGGAAATTCGAAGACATATTGTCAGTAGTTTATAGAATAAAAGAGCAATTTACATTTTGCTCAAAAATATACCTATATAGAGAAAAATCAGACAAACTGAAAATTTTGCAGTGGTCTCTTAATTTTTACCAGAGCTGTATATAAAAATCAAAATATATTGTAGCCATGAATAAATATTTTTATGGGAGAGAAAAAAAAACAATATATCTCTATCTATATATTAAAAAAAGAAAAAAAACCAGCGCTGCTTAAGGTTAGAACGCATAACATAAAGTGCATATGCACATAATATCTAACTGTATTCAAAATGAGATATTTGGCAAAAAAATTGATAAATTCAATTGAGCCACCCCGTCGCGCCAAGGCAATCTCATGTGGGGGGTCCTACTCTACGTTTTTAATAAACACTGTGCCATTACGGCCTCCTAGATACATTAAAAGCAAGACCACTTTAAGTGCAATCCGTACCTGAGCATTTCTGGATCGCTCCCATGAAGCCAGAAAAAGCAAGTGCAGATGAAGGCCAACCAGGTCTGAATGCAGACATATCAGGTTTAGCCTCCACACATTGCCCGACCAGCAAACATAGATGAAGGGCAATGCAGGTTCAGACACAGGTGCACAATTAAATAAAGCTTGGGGCAGGGCAGGGCTGCTGTGAGTGTGCACAGCAGCCTATATATATACAACCCGACCTATAAAATTGCCCCACTAATTAACCGCTTTGGTGAACACAATAAGAAAAATAGACAAAGCAAAAAACATTGCTTTATTGTCTTACCGAAAAACAAAAAGTGCAATAACACACAATCAAAAAGAATATAAATTAACATTGTAACGCTGAAAACATCATCTTGTCCTGCAAAAATACAAGTAGTCATAGGCTATGTGCCCACATTGCAGAAATGCTGCAGAATTGTCCGCAGCGTTTCTGCAACTCCCTGCCGCGGGTAAAATGCATGCGAAATTCGCATGCTTTTTTCTGCAAAACACAAGTGTTTTGCAAGCGTTTTTAGCTTGCAGAATGCAGGGGCATATCCAGGGGGGACAGCCGGGGCATTTGCCCCGGGCGCAGCCGACAGGGGGCGCCATCGGGCCGCCTGATGCGGCGGTCTATGGAGGAGAGTCGTGACTCCCCGTCAGCGGCATTCTGCCGCCCCCACACTCAGATGAATCTCCCGTTCACTGACTTAGCCGGCTGTCTAACTGACAGCTGGCGCAGAGAAAGTGCTGCGCGTCAGTGTACAGTGTACTAGCGTCTTCAGACGCTAGTACATACATGACTGCCACTGACTCACTTGTTCTTTAAGCGCCAGCGGCGCCTCACCGCCGCCGGCACTTCCGCATCAATGAAGCACAGCAGGGTGATCAGGTCACATGATCACGCTGCTGACGTCACACGCCGGCCGGCTCTTCAGAGGCGAAGACAAAGGCAGGGAGGCATCGCTGCGGTTGGTGGTAAGTTCCTCAGACGGGTAATGGAGCTGAAGACACCACCGACTGTGCAAGGGAAGATTTGGGGATGGCTGCAGAGTTCCATGGAATGGATAGGGAGGGAGCAGGGGGAATAAATTTACTGAGGACAGTGTGTGAGGATTCGCAGCAAGGCCAGGGTGCAGACATTCATGTGATGTAGTGGAGAAAGATGAGGAACATATGGGGGGAGGAGGGGGAAACCTGAGGACATTATGTGGGGAAGGGGGTTATTAAGTGGGGGGTTAATGAGTGTGGATGGGGTTAATTATGTGTGGGGGGTTAATGAGTGGGGATGGGGGTTAATTATGTGTGGGGGGTAAATGAGTGGGGATGGGGGTTAATTATGTGTGGGGGGCTAATGAGTGGGGATGGGGGTTAATTATGTGTGGGGGGGGCTAATGAGTGGGGATGGGGGTTAATTATGTGTGGGGGTTAATGAGTGGGGATGGGGTTAATGTGGGGTGGGGGGTTAATATGTGGGGATGGGGGTTAATGTGTGGGGATGGGGGTTAATGTGTGTGGGGGGTTAATGAGTGGGGATGGGGTTAATTATGTGTGGGGGGTTAATGAGTGGGGATGGAGGTTAATGTGCGGGGAGATTTGGAGTGGGGGTACATAATGTGTTGGGGGATTTGGGAATAGAGACGGGGAGTTATTGAGTGGGTATTTGGAGTGGGGATGGGGGGTTATTTAATGTGTGGGGGGATTTGGAGTGTGGATGGGAGATTTAATGTGTGTGGGGGGATTTGGAGTGAGGATGGGGGGTACTTAATGTGTATGGGGGATTGTGGATGGGGGGATTTGGAGTCAGCATGGGGGGATTTAATGTGTGTGGGGAGATTTGAGGACACAAAATGAAGACTATGTATGAGGAAACAGTATGGGGGATTGGTGCAGGCACAGTATGATGGGTGCAGACAGTATGGGGAGCGAACGGGTTAATGTATGTGGACACAGTATGGGGAATGAGGGTGATGGGATGTGTGCAGGCAGCGCTACCGGGGGTCATACCTGCAGGGTTAACGTGGGGGCCGTGTGCGTGGGTCACTGTCGGGGCCGCGGCATCAGCGCTTCCAGCGGCGCTCCCAGGCAGGCAACCCGGAAGTAGGAGCATGGAAGACTTCCGGGATCAGCGCAGGAGGCGGCGCTCGCGAGAGAACGCCCGCTCATGCGCAGAAGAGGCTAAAAAAAAAAAATGGAGGATGAAAAAAAAAAAAATGGTAAGATTATAAAAGGAAGCCACGGAGGCAGCGCCAGTGCGCAGTCATGTCATCCATAGATGACCCAGCTTCGCTCCCGCTAAGTCAGCCAGTGGAATCCCCACATGGCAGCAGACAAAGCGGTGCTACTAGGAGAAGCAGCAGCACCAGAAGAAGTGGCAGCTCCAGGAAGGAATCTAGTGGACCTTTCAGGCAAATTGAGCCCCTGGAGAAAAAACGGAAGGAGAAGAAATCATCCCACGCCTTGCCTCAGCTTGAGGCGCGGACCCCGCAGCCGGTAGTTTGTTGACGAGACTCACGGGTGAGTGTGTTTAGTCAGAATAAATAACTGATGGCCTTCTTTTTTCTGGTCCATACCCCCCTTTAGGCCAAAAGAACAGAGAAGGCGAAAAATAGAGAGTGTGCCTTATGTTCTCAGCCCCTCCCAGACGGCCACCCTAAAAGATTATGCCAAGCGTGTATTGAGGAGACCTTACAAGAGGAATCCTCACGGAAAAAAGAGGATATCCGAGCGATAATTAGGGAAGAGTTACGGGCCTTGGGCAGCACCAGTAGTCTGGGGGGTCACTCCTCCGTGAGACAGATAAGTTCACCAAGAGGAGGAGCTTCGCCGGCGTCAAGGTCGCCATCAGAATCCGGGGAGCTAGACTCTGATAGATCCCAGGAATACCCTTCCTCAGAGGATGAGGAGCAGGCGTGTTTTCCTACGGACAGCGTCAGTAACTTAGTTAAGTCTGTCCGAAATACCATGGGGCTACCTGAGAGTAAGGACCCCAAGACTCCACAAAACATAATGTTCGCAGGCATTTCCCGTAGGAAGGTCCGAGCATTCCCAGTGGTCCCAGCTATAAAAGAGCTGGTGAAAAGGGAGTGGGAAAAACAGGGGCAGAAAACCTTCCTGCCCTTAACTTCAAAGCGTAAATATCCGTTTGACGATGAGGAATTGACAGCTTGGTCGAGAGCCCCCAAAGTGGATGCGGCGGTGGCCTCTACCTCTCGTAGATCCTCCCTGCCGGTAGAGGATTCAGGAACTTTGGCTGACTCATCAGATCGTAAGACCGATACACTCCTTAAACGATCCTGGGAAGCATGTGCGGCAGCTTTTAAGCCCGCAATAGCAGCCACGTGCACAACAAGATCATTGTTGGTATGGCTAAAGGACCTAGAGGACAATATTAAAAACGGAGTGGCCAGGAATAAACTCCTGTCCTCTATGCCCCTCATAAAAGGAGCAGCGGCCTTCCTCTCCGATTCCTCGGCGGACTCTCTCCGTTTATCGGCTAGAGCAGCGGGGCTAACCAATGCAGGCCGGCGGGCCTTATGGTTGAAAGGGTGGAAAGGGGACACGCAGACAAAAACTAAATTGTGTGCTATACCCTGCCAGGGTAAGTACCTATTTGGCACGGAACTGGACGAGATTTTAACAAAAGCGGGAGAGAGAAAAAAAGGTTTTCCTAACCCGTATGTTCCCTTCAATAGGAGGTCCTACAGAAAGCCACCGTTTGGCAAAAAGAAGGACTTTAAACCCCAGGATCGCTGGGGAAATAAGGACCCCAAACAGAGGGGCAATCTATTCGGGAAGCGTCCCTTCAGAGGAGACAGGTTCCGCTAATACCAGTACACCGGTAGGTGGCAGACTACTGAAATTCAGCCACCAATGGGGGAAGGTAACATCAAACCCATGGGCCATTGATATAGTCTCATCAGGCCTAAAACTAGAATTTGTTCGGCATCCACCGAACTTCTTCCTATTGACTTCCATGAAGTCCCAGATACAGCAGGAAGCACTGGAGATGGAGATTGCAGTATTACTAACTAAACAGGTTCTAATAGAGGTCCCAGGGGACGAAGAAGGAATGGGCTTTTATTCTCCTCTATTTTTAGTCCCAAAACCAGATGGCTCTTTTAGGACCATAATAAATTTAAAGAAGCTTAATACCTTCTTAAGGCCGAGGCCATTTAAGATGGAGTCAATAAATTCTGCAATAAAACTTTTGTTTCCCAGGTGTTACATGGCAGTTTTGGACCTAAAGGATGCCTATTACCATCTACCCATATACCAAGAGCACCAGAAGTTCCTGCGCGTAGCGGTCTGGTTCAAGGGTCGGGTTCAGCATTTCCAGTTTGTGGCAATGCCATTCGGGCTATCCATGGCTCCTCGGGTATTTACCAAATTGATGCTGGAAGTGATGTCGTATGTAAGGCTGAATGACACACTAGTGGTCCCTTACTTGGACGACCTGCTTGTAGTGGGGAATTCTGTTTCTCAGTGCAAAACAAGAATGACCAAGATTATCTCATCCCTACAAACGCTAGGATGGCTAATCAACTGGGAGAAGTCCAGACTAGAACCAGTTACCTGTCAGAGGTTCCTAGGCCTGCAAGTAGATTCTGTAAGTCAGAAATGCTTTCTGCCAGACGCTAAAGCAGTGGCCATAATCAATAAGATACGGAATACTACAGAAAGACCCGTAATATCATTAAGACAGGGTATGTCTTTGCTGGGGTCCCTGATATTGTGCATCCCAGCAGTGCAATGGGCCCAGTTCCACTCTAGAACACTACAGTGGACTATTCTGCAGGAAACAGAGAGACTGCAGGGGCGGTTGGAAGGGAGGATGTCCCTATCGCCAGAAGTTGTTAAATCCCTAAAGTGGTGGTTAAATCCTACCAATTTGTCTAAGGGAGTGCAATGGTGGGTAACTACCTCCAAGGTGCTCACCACGGATGCTAGCCCCTGGGGCTGGGGGGCCCACCTGGAGGAGCACATGACACAAGGCCGGTGGGGTAAACATGAGATAGAAACCTCCTCTAATGTAAAGGAGCTAAAAGCAATTTACTATGCGATATCTCAATTTCTCCCGCAGTTAAGAGGAACCCACGTGAGAATCCAGACAGACAATACCACCGCGGTGGCCTATATAAACCGACAGGGAGGTACGCGGTCGGGACCGTTGATGTCTATCGCGGAAGAGATCCTAGAAATAGCCGAGGTACATCTTCACTCCTTGTCGGCACTCCACATAAGAGGAGTGGACAACTCTCAAGCAGACTATCTCAGTTGCCAGGTCCTATATCAGGGCGAGTGGGTCCTCAGCGGGCACGTCTTCGAGACAATAGCGACAGAATGGGGCAGACCAGAAATAGACCTGTTTGCTACCAGAGCCAACAGACGCGTAAAGAGGTTCGCTTCGCTCTACAGGTCAGACAACCCAGACATTCTAGATGCCCTCCAAGCACCCTGGGCATTCTGGCTAGCCTATGCCTTTCCTCCAATGGTTCTACTTCCATCGGTAATCAGGAAAATAAGACAAGAGAGGGCGAGGGTCATCTTGATAGCCCCGTTTTGGCCCAAAAGGCCGTGGTTTTCATGGCTGAGAGCCATGTCAATAACCGACCCGTGGATCCTGCCGCTGCACCAGGACCTTCTCTCGCAGGGACCCTGCTACCATCCACAGGCCAAAGCCCTACACCTAGCGGCCTGGAATTTGAAAGGGAACTATTGAAGCAGAAGGGCTTTTCTGAAAACCTAATTAATACCCTGCTACAAAGTAGAAAGAGTCTACTACAAAAATATACGCTAAGGTGTGGAGGAAATTCCTAGCTTTTCACCCAGCAGAGCTAGCCGGTGAAGTACCCATTACGCCCATCTTAGAGTTTCTTCAAAGAGGCCGAGAATTGGGCCTCTCAGTTAATACTCTAAAGGTCCATATATCGGCCCTAGGAGCTCTATTTAACTATAACGTGGCAGTAAATAGATGGGTAAACCGTTTTGTTTCAGCTTGTCAACGGTCAGAACCGGTGCATATTCCTCGGCTTCCGGCATGGAACCTTACTCTGGTCTTGGATGCCTTTACTCAGGCCCCGTTTGAGCCCATAAGCTCGACATCGGTGAAGTGCCTCTCATTAAAAACTGCTACATTAGTAGCTTTAGTTTCAGCTAGAAGAGTAAGTGATCTTCATGCTTTATCAGTAGACCCTCCGTTCCTGTCAATAACTCGAGACAGACTGATTTTGAAAACAGACCCGGCCTACCTTCCCAAACGGGCAACTAAGTTTCATAGGTCTCAGGAGATATGCCTACCCTCCTTCTATGAGAACCCGTCAAACCAGGACGAGGTGAAATATCACACCTTAGATGTAAGAAGAGCGGTACTAGCCTACCTTGATAGGACCAGTCCCTGGAGGCAGAGTAGGTCTCTTTTTGTCTCCTTCCAGGGCAGCAGAAAGGGGTCTGGAGTCACAACAGGCACATTATCCATTATCCAGATGGATCAGAGATGCGATCACAATGGCATATCGGGCTAAAGGAGAAGAACCTCCACTGGGGATTAAGGCGCACTCTACTAGAGCCATATCATCCTCCTGGGCCGAGAGGGCAAACGTCCCAATTGAACAAATATGTAAGGCTGCAACCTGGTCTTCTCCATCTACCTTCTATAGTCACTATAGACTAGATTTGTCCTCTACAGAGGATTTGACCTTTGGTAGATCGGTCCTTAACACGGTGTGCCCTCCCAAGTGATTATCTCTGGAAATCTCTCAGTGGGTGCTGTCGTGGCGAAGAGGAAAAACCGGATTACTTACCGGTAATACTCTTTTGTAGAGTCCACGACAGCACCCGCTCACTTCCCCCCGTAAACATTTTTTTCACACATGGGTCTCCTTGGTGGTGGAGATTGTAATTAGAATTTAATTTGTGATTAAACTTAGCGAATCTAAAGGCTATATGGGTAAGATATATGAATCGCCCAAGCAAAATGACTAAAACATGTATGGCGGTTCCTCCGTTGTTCTCGGTAATACAAACTGAGGGAGCGAGGGGGACCGCCCCATTTATCTCTCTGTAGGTTTCCTGTTCCTGGGGCGGATCCCCTCTCTCAGTGGGTGCTGTCGTGGACTCTACAAAAGAGTATTACCGGTAAGGCCTGTTTCACACTTCCGTTTTTGTGTCCGCCAAACGGATCCGTTTCCGTTTTTTTGACGGAAACTGATGCAAACGGATCCGTTTTAAAAAAAACGGATCCGTTTTTTTGACGGATCCGCGGTAACCACTAATGGAAGTCTATGGGACCAAAAAAACGGATCCTGCAAAAAAATGGCGGATCCGTTTTTTTACGGAAACCAACGGATTTTGACGGATTTGAAAAAACGGAAGTGTGAAACAGGCCTAAGTAATCCGGTTTTTTACTGAACATTGAGAGCATTAGGGAGAGCAGCTCGTGGGTACATGGCTACGTGTGCAAGTCGCATATGCACTGGGGGGGGGCGCCGAACCAAATTCTTGCCCCGGGTGCCAGAAAGCTTAGATACGCCTCTTGCAGAATGCTAGCGTTTTTCCAAGCGATTTTAAGCATTGCTTGGAAAAGTGATTGACAGGTTGGCCACACTTGTCAAGCATAGTGCTTGAAAAGTGTGACTAACTTTTTACTATTGATGCTGCCTATGCAACATCAATAGTAAAAGACAGGATGTTAAAAATAATTATAAAAAATTAAAAATAGAGAGATACTTACCTTCTGTTGGCTTGAGGAGTCCACCCGGTCCTCAGCGATGCTACCGGCAAGTTCCGTTCCCAGGGATGAATTGCGCGAATGACCTCTGATGATGTAGCGGTCACGCGACCGCAATGCATCCCTGGGAACGGAAGTTGCTGCTAGCGCCGCGTGCACCGCTGAGGACTCCGGGGGCTGACAGAGGGTAAATATATCCCTATTTTTCATTTTAATTCTATTTTTTCCAGGAATATGGTACCCAGGGCGTGGAGGAGAGTCTCCTTTCCTCCAGACCCTGGGTACCATTTGCACATGAAGCGCTTACTTTACGCATGGTGGGCAATGCAATCCTATGGCGGCAGAATCACCGCGATTCCGCAAAGTTAATGTACATGCTGCAGATTTTTCCACTATGCGATTCCGCAGCTGAAAAATCCGCAGCATTGGCATAGCAACTGCGGAATCCCATAGGATTGCATGGGATGCGTTTTATCTAGCATTTTTTAAACGTTTCCGTAACGGCAAAAACAAAGCAGAAACGCTTAAACGCAACATGGGCACACAGCCATACAACTCCATCAGCAGAAAAACAAAAAACTTATACCTCTCAGAATATAGCTGTGCAACAATATTTGCACAGTATTTTCATATAGACCCCTCACGTCAAATGTGAGATGGTCCCTAAAAACAAAAATGGTTTTGTAAATTTTGTTGTAAAAATGAGAAATCACTGGTCATCTTTTAACCCTTTTGTCTTTCTAACAAAAAATAATTTTTCAAAAATTGTGCTGATGTAAGGTAGACATGTGGGAAATGTTATTTATTAACTATTTTGTGTGATATAAAATTTAAATTGCTACATTTTTGCCAAATTTCCAATTTTGTTCACAAATAAATGTAAGTCATATCAGACAACTTCTACCACTATGATGAAATACAACATTTCACAAAAAACTATCTCAAAATCAGTGACGCATTCCAGAGTAATGGCCTGGTCAGAAAGGTTAAAACGGGGTTTGCGGTGGAATAGTTAATATAAAAAGCTATATAAATGTAGTATTGGTCTTATTTTATTGATCCAAAAAATAAACTGTTGCAAATAAGAGTGGGCAAAGTCGCCGAGTACTGAACTGGTTAAAAAAGGTTACACAAAATAATCCAAACATCCAAATCATTCCTTTATCTATCTTCTAAATATGCAATTTCCTTTCCTACATGTCTTTCCCAGGGGCTGGAGGCACCCAAAGGCTAACAAGAGTTCTTGGAAAATCCTTGGCTATGGAAATGATACTTACTGGAAATCGCATCAATGCCCTAGAAGCTAAAGAAGCAGGTAAAGTTATCTGCAAAATATGCCTAGGTCACCTGAAAGAACATAAAGTTTGCATATCAAAACTGCTCATTTCAAGAATTCAATTGTCATCAGTATCAGTTTTGTGGGAGTCCAATATCCAATCCCAGCTGATCATCTGTTGTGCACTCCAGTATTAGCCAAATGTAAGCACTGTACAGAGTGGCACATCATTGCTTTATCACACTATTTAGTGGCTGCTGATCAGCACCTATTCATTTACCGTAATCGCTGAAATCGATGACCTTTTCTGAGGATAGATGATTAATATAATTGTAGTAGAAATCCTCTTTAAGGGGGGCAATCATCTAGAAAAGCCTTATTTATCTGCAGATATACTGGTAATTTTTCAGTAAATAGCATGTTCATAATATTTGGCTGTGTAAATGAAACAACATCTTCATGGAGAAAATTAAGTTATATATTCTCCCTTTAACCATTCACTTCCATTTTTCAAGGTGGTGCATGGGACTACAACAGTCACTGCTAACTACAGTATGAAGTCAAAATAATCCAAATAATCACCGTTCACAGTGACATGATATCACACTTTCAATAAAAAAATAAACAAACAAAACAAATGAAACATGGTATTCAACATACTGCACTTTACCAAGCCTTGCACCTCTCAACCAACAGGTTTTGTATAGGATTTTTGAGCTCATACCAGGTGAGATTATAATGGACACACATTCGTAAGCCTACACAAATGGACATTTTCATGGTCTGGAAGGGATATACATCAGGGACTATATCGCGAGATCGAGGATACCATATCATTAGGAGCCAAGTGCGTCAAGAGCGAATTACACCACCTTTCCCAAATTATGTGGAAGTCTGGGGACATCCTATGCTTCTATAAAATATGTTCTCATAAGGAATTATATAATTCACTGATTTCTTCCAATCGGTATCCCAATTATCCGCACCAGTGTAGCAATAACATCACTCCAATATCTTCGGATAATTCTACAGCTCCAAATAAGGTGCCAGAAATCCACCCTCGATTCCCCACACTTATGACATTCATCCGTTGCCCTTTTATCAAATGTATGTAATCTATTTGGGGTCAAATAAGACTGCTGAAGAATATACAATTGGGTTACCTTGTTATTTACAGCTGGCGATACCATCGTATGTGCCTCTAGGGCATCATTCCACTGCTCATCAGTGATGGAGGGTATTAAGTGCCGCCATTTACTTTCTACAGCAAGCTGAGTGGATGCAATTTTAGAGTTTAACAAAAAGGTATAAAGAGAGGATGTCACACCTGTGGGTCCCTGAATTGATAATATTCGTATCAGTGTGTATTTAGATATTCTCATTCTAGGAAACGGGAACTGACACATTATGGCGTGTCTCAGCTGCAGATATCTATAAAATTCTCTATGGGAAACTCAGAATCTTAAATGAATTTGTTCAAACAATAATAGTTTATTTTTCAAAAATCTGATTAAGGCTATGTGCACATGTATGCAGAAAATTCCTGACAAACGGACTCCTTCCCAGAAAACGCGTGTTTTTGCCGCAATTTTTGTGAGTTTTTGCCGCAATTTTTTCTGGAGCGTCCCCAGTCTCATAGAGAATAGTTAAATGTGGATTTTTCCGCGAAATTAATGAGCATGCTGCGTTTTTTACCGCGATGCGTTTTTTTCACGGAAAAAAACGCATCAATATGCACAAAAAGCGCAGAATTCATTAAAATGAATGGGATGCTTCTTGTAAGCGTTTTTTAAGCTTTTTTTTGTAAAAACACGAAAAAAACGCTTACGTGTGCACATACCTTTAGTGTTGTTATTCCATTCTGTTTCCAGAAACTTGGATCTTGTAAATTTTGAAGACGTGGAAACTCTGAATTATCCCATATCTGAATTTCCCCGAGCTGATCAGTGAACGTCATAATATGTTTACTTTCTTGCCAAACTTGTATCGCTAAGCTGTGCGCAAATAACAAGCCCTGGGGTAGTCTGTAAGAACTGTGATGTTCTTCTTAATAAAAATCTATTTGAGTTAAAAAAAAAAAAAAAGATTTGGTTCAGTTGATCACCTAATCAGAAGCATATTAAAGGGAATCTGTCACCCTTTTTTTTGACTATCAGCTGCCGGCATTGACATCAGGGGCTTATCTACAGCATTCTGTAATAATGTAGATAAGCCCCCGATGTAACCTGAAAGATAAGAAAAACACGTTAGATTATACTCACCAGAGGGGGCGGTCCGGTCCGATGGGAGTCGCCGTCTGGTCCAACACCTACCATCTTCTTGTGATAACGTCCTCTTCTTCCCTTCCTGTAGTGGCTCCGGCGCAAGCGCACTGCTCTGCCATGTTGAGGGCAGAGCAGAATACTGCAGTGCGCCGGCGCCAGACTCAGTCAATGAGCGGTGCCGCACGGCTTTGAGCGGCGCAGGATTCAAATCCCCCGCCCAAGTCGCTGGCACCGCTCATTAGCTGAGCGCCCCTGGCGCTCAGCCAATGAGTGGCGTGGGATTCAAATCCCCTGCCCCGCCGGCTGAACCAATGAGTGGTGCCACGCAGGATTTGAATCCTCCGCCAAAGTTGCACGGCACCGCTCATTGGCGGAGCTCCCCTGGCATGGCCCCATCATCCCTATAATGGTATGCATGGCCCTCTCCTCCCTATTCTGGTATGTATGGTCCCCTCATCTCCCAATCCTGGTATGCATGGCACCCCATTCCTCATCCTGGTATACATGGTACCCCTCACCCCCCTATCCTGGTATGCATGGTACCGCTCATCTCCCAATCCTGGTATGCATGGTCCTCTCACCCCACTATCCTGGTATGCATGGTACCCCTCACGCCCCTATCCTGGTATGCATGGTACCCCTCATCTCCCAATCCTGGTATGTATGGTCCTCTCACCCCGAAATTCTGGCATGTATGGTCCTCTTACCCCCCAATCCTGGTATACATGGTACCCCTCACACCCCTATCCTGGTATGCATGGTCTCCTTCACCCACCAATCCTGGCATGTTATGGTCCTCTCACCCCGAAATGCTGGCATGTATGGTCCTCTCACCCCCCCAATCCTGGTATACATGGTCCCCCTCACACCCCTATCCTGGTATGCATGGTCCCCATCACCCCCCAATCCTGGCATGTATGGTCCTCTCACCCCCCAATCCTGGTATGCATGGTCCCCTCACCCCCCTATCCTGGTATGCATGATTTTCTCACCCCCCTTTCCTGATATGCATGGTCCCCTCACCCACCTTTCCTGGTATGTATGGTCCTCTCACCTCCCTTTCCTGGTATGCATGGTCCTCTCACCCCCCTTTCCTGATATGCATGGTCCCCGCACCCCCCTATCCTGGTATGCATGGTCCCCTGTTATGATTGAGTCACCGTAGGAGGCAGACACAAAAATAGAAGCTACGTCCAGAAAACCAGAGAAGTTGGCAACTATCAGATTGCAGACCCCTGAACCTATCAACACAACTAGCAGTAGCCGTGGGGGGTTCCTACGGTGCCCTAGACCCCTCGATCACAGCCGGAGAGCTAAATAGCCTAAAGACAGAAAAGGAAATCTAAACTGCCCCAGAGCAGATCCCAAAGTAAAAGGCAGCCCCCAACATATAATGACGGTGAAGCAAGATGAAAAACACAGATAGAAAGATAGGCCGAGCAAACGATGGGGCCCAAGCTAACTAAACAGAACAGGAAAGGAAGGTTGCTGTCTGCAATCTGCCAAAACCCTATCAAAGACATAAGCCAACAAGCTGATATGGAAAAAGACCCTGAAGCAGCTAGGCTTCAAAAACTAAATTAGCACTCAGGTATTTTCAGAAGACAGAGCTAAAGGAATTCAGCTCACCCCAGCAGGGAATGGCAGAAATCCAGAAAAACAAAGCAAAACAAAGTCAAAGCACAAATGCAAAAAGCCGAGCAGAAAACTTAGCTTTAGAAGAGCAGGAATTCAGACTGGTCTCTCTCCAAGGATCCCACAGAGAAATCACCCGCAGGGCAGAAGGGCGTTGGCAGCCTTATATCCAGTCAGTAACTCCACTCAGCCAGTCATCATCATTAGGCTCAGGTGTTTGATAATCAGGCTCACTACCTTTCTTTACCAGAAGAGGGAGTTCCTCGGGCCTCAGTAGTGAAGGGGAAAATGAACTCACAACAGTACCTCCCCCTTGAGGAGGGGTCACTGAACCCTCAACCATGCCACCAGGGCGATCAGGGTGAGCCCGATGAAAGGCACGCACCAATCTTTTGGCATGAATATCAGAGGCAGAGACCCAGGAATTATCCTCCTGACCATAACCCTTCCACTTAACCAAATACTGGAGTCTCCGTCTAGCCAGACGGGAATCCAGTACTTTCTCTACCTCATATTCCATGTTACCTTCAACCAATACAGGGTCTGGAGGTGCCACCCCCGGAACAACAGGTTCAACAAACCTCTTCAACAAAGATTTATGGAACACATTATGGATTTTAAATGTGACAGGAAGAGCCAAACGAAAAGAGACTGGATTAATAATCTCCAAAATCTTGTAAGGTCCAGTAAATCTAGGCTTAAACTTAGGAGAAGCCACCTTCATAGCAATATTTTTTGATGATAACCACACCATATCACCAACCTTAAACTGGGGACCAATGGTCCTATGTCGGTTGGAAAACTGCTGGGCCTTTTCCTGGGAGAGAGATAACTTATCCACCACTTGGTCCCAGATCTGGTGCATTCTCTCCACCACAGTGTCAACACCTGGGCAGGCAGAGGGCTCCACCTGCTCTGAAGGAAATCGAGGATGAAACCCAAAGTTACAAAAAAAAGGTGACATCAAAGTGGCAGAACTAGCTCTATTATTTAAAGCAAATTCGGCCAAGGGCAAAAATGAAACCCAATCATCCTGATCAGCGGAAATAAAACATCTCAAATACGACTCCAAGGTCTGGTTTGTTCTCTCTGTCTGCCCATTGGTCTGAGGGTGAAAAGCAGAGGAGAAGGACAACTGAATTCCCAGCTTGGAACAGAAAGTTCTCCAAAATCTAGACACAAACTGAACTCCTCTGTCAGATACAATGTTCTCAGGAATCCCGTGCAAGCGAACCACCTGTTGCAAAAACAGGGGCACCAACTCAGAGGAAGACGGCAACTTAGGGAGTGGTACAAGATGAACCATCTTAGAGAACCTATCACAAATCACCCAAATAACAGTCATCCTGTGAGAGACAGGCATATCAGAGATGAAATCCATTGAAATATGGGTCCATGGCCTCTTGGGGACAGGCAAAGGCATCAACAACCCACTAGAGCGAGAACACGATTTAGACCGGGAGCACATCCCACAGGACTGCACAAAATTCCTGACATCACGAGACAAGGAGGGCCACCAAAAAGACCGACTCACCAGATCTCTAGTACCAAAAATACCTGGATGACCAGCCAAAGCAGAGCAATGAACTTCAGACATCACTCTCTTCTTCCACTGGTCAGGAACATACAACTTTCCACTGGGACAATGCTCAGGTTTGTCCTCCTGGAACTCTTCCAGAGCACGTCTCAAATCGGGCGAGATGGCAGAAAGAACTACCCCTTCGCCTAAGATGGTAGCAGGCTTGGTCACCACAGGAGAATCAGCAAAGAAGCTCCTAGAGAGGGCGTCTGCCTTGACATTCTTAGTTCCAGGAAGAAAAGAAACCACAAAATCAAAACATGTAAAAAACAAGGCCCACCTAGCCTGTCTATGGTTCAAGCGCTTAGCCGACTCTAGGTAAATCAAATTCTTGTGGTCAGTGAGGACCACGACTTGATGCTTAGCTCCCTCCAACCAATGTCTCCACTCCTCAAATGCCCATTTCATGGCCAACAGTTCCCGATTCCCCACATCATAGTTACGTTCAGATGGAGAGAACTTTCGGGAAAAGAAAGCACAGGGATTCATTTTAGATGTTACAGGATCCTTTTGGGACAAAACAGCTCCTGCACCAATCTCAGAAGCATCCACCTCTACCTGGAACGGAAGTGAGACATCAGGTTGCCGCAAAACCGGGGCGGAGGTGAATCTTCGCTTCAGCTCCTGAAAGGAAGAAACAGCCTCCGGAGACCAATTTAACACATCAGCACCCTTCTTAGTCAAATCAGTCAATGGCTTGGCAATACTAGAAAATTTTGCTATAAATTTCCGATAAAAATTAGCAAAACCCAAAAACTTCTGGAGGGCCTTCAAAGAAGTGGGCTGAACCCAATTGTAAATGGCCTGTACCTTGGCCGGGTCCATTTCAATAGTTGACGGGGACAAAATAAATCCCAAAAAAGAAATCCTCTGTACTCCAAAAAGGCATTTAGATCCTTTGACATACAGGGAATTCTCCCTCAAGATCCGGAACACAGTCCGAATATGTTCCACATGAGAATCCCAATCCTTGGAGAAGATCAAAATATCATCCAGATAGATAATCAAAAATTTATCGACAAAATCTCGGAAAATATCGTTCATGAAGGACTGGAAGACAGAAGGGGCATTAGTGAGCCCAAAAGGCATCACCAGGTACTCAAAATGTCCCTCCGGAGTATTAAACACCGTCTTCCATTCATCCCCATGCTTAATGCGAATAAGATTATACGCCCCCTGAGGTCAAGCTTGGTAAACCAGCAAGCACCTTTAACTCTGGAGAATAGATCAGAAATCAGGGGTAACGGATACTGATATTTAACAGTAATTTTGTTGAGGGCACGATAATCAATACAAGGTCTTAATGATCCATCCTTTTTGGCTACAAAAAAAAAAATGGCACCTAACGGTGACGAGGATGGTCTAATATGACCCTTCTCCAACGCCTCCTTAATATAGGATCACATAGCCTCGTGCTCGGGTACAGATAAATTGAAGAGCCGACCCTTGGGAAATTTACACCCTGGGCTCAGTTCAATTGCACAGTCATAACTCCTATGAGGAGGCAGAGACGCAGACTCATTCTCACTAAATACATCATAAAAGTCCGCCAAATAATCAGGAACATCATGCGACTGAGGAGAGGTGGAAAACACCGGAGCCTCACTAAAGGCACACCGACAACCCCAACTCACCACAGACACAGATTTCCAATCCAAAACTGGATTATGAATTTGTAACCAGGGAAACCCCAGAACAATAGTATCATGCAGATTATGCAACACCAAAAATCTGCAATTTTCTTGATGGTCTGGGGCGACCCGCATTACCACCTGGGTCCAAAACTGAGGTTTATTTTTAGCCAAAGGAGTAGCATCAATCCCCCTCAAAGGGATAGGCATCTGCAGAGGTGTCATCGGAAATCCACAACGTTTAGCAAAATCCAAGTCCATTAGGTTTAGGGCTGCTCCCGAATCCACAAAAGCCTTGGCGGAAAATGTGGACAGGGAGCAGATCAGCGTAATAGCCAGAAGAAACTTAGGTTGAACACCACCAACAGAAAACGTGTGTGCAAAGCGTTTCTCTCGTTTAGGACAGGCAGAAATAATATGCGAGGCATCTCCACAGAAAAAACACAACTTATTACGCCTTCTGAACTCCTGACGCTGCTCTCTGGACAAAACTCTATCACATTGCATAGGTTCAGACATTTGTTCAACAGGTGGCAACACCTCTCGTGCAGCTTTGCGTTCGCGCAAACGCCGATCAACCTGAATGGCTAATGACATAGAATCGTCAAGACCAGAGGGAACAGTAAATCCCACCATAGTATCTTTTACGGCTTCTGACAACCCCTTCCGAAAGAGAGCAGCCAAGGCATTATCATTCCAGGTAGTAAGTACTGCCCACTTTCGGAATTTTTGACAGTACAATTCTGCAGAATCTCGACCCTGGTTCAATGCCAGCAGGGTCTTTTCAGCCTGATCAATGGCATTAGGTTCGTCATACAACAACCCCAAGGCCTGAAAAAATGCGTTCACATTAGTCAGAATATGATCATCTGGTTTCAAAGAAAACGCCCAATCCTGGGGATCGCCACGCAGCAAAGAGATGACAATTTTAACCTGCTACGCGGAGCTCCCTGACGAGTTAGGCTTCAAGGCAAAAAATAATTTACAATTATTTTTGAAATTCAAAAATTTAGACCGATCCCCAAAAAATACCGTGTTTTCCGCTTTGTAAGACGCACTTTTTTTCCCCAAAATTTGGGGGGAAAACAGGGGTGCGTCTTACAAAGCGGACATGCCTTACCTAGGCTGTGATCGGGGGCGTCCGGCGGTTGCTGGCCGCTGCTGCGGGTGTGTCCGGTGCCGCGTTGTGTGCCCGTCGATGCCCGGGGCTCTGCCAACATTGTGCGACAGGCCAGAGCCCCGGCATTTCCTCAGTTCCCTGTGTGCCGGTAAAAAGATGGCCGCCGGCGCGTGCGCAGATGGGATCTCGGGACCCAGTTCTCGAGAGATGAGATTTGAAATCTCATCTCTCGAGAGGTGGGTCCCGAGATCCCATCTGCGCACGCGCCGGCGGCCATTTTCCCTGGGTTCCCTGTGTGCGCGCGGTGGTGCCTGCAAAAAAATGGCCGCCTCGCGTGCGCAGATGGGATCTCGGGACCCAGCTCTCGAGAGATGAGATTTCAGATCTCATCTCTCGAGAACTGGTCCCGAGATCCCATCTGCGCACGCGCCGGCGGCCATTTTTTTTTTACCGGCACTTCAGCGCACATATACAGGGAACCGAGGAAATGCTGGGGCTCTGGTCTGTCGAACAATGTCGGCAGAGCCCCGGGCATCGATGGGCACAGAACGCCGCACCGGAGCACCCGCAGCACCGGCCTCCAACCGCCGGACAAGTGGAGAAACCTGACACCAGCACAAGACTCTGCAGCAGCAACAGCACACATCGGAGCCCCCCCTCATCCCTGAATGCGGCCTGCAGCATCACTCCACGCCTGCCTCGTCCAGCAGCGAGCCTGGGACCCCTCTACACCGCAGCTACCAACCCCGGTAAGCAATAAGATGCAAGGATTATAAGAGGCACCACCATTTTATTAAAAAATATTTTTTTCTTATTTTTCTCCTCAAAAATTGTGGTGCGTCTTATAATCCGGAGCGTCTTATAAAGCGAAAAATACGGTACATCAGGTGTAGGAATCTTTGGTTCAGCAGCATGTGAATGAGCAAGATAGGCGGAAATTCCCCGCACTTCCGCAGCGAGCTGCTCCACATGATCAGACAATTGCTTTATCTCCATTGAGAGAAAAAAAAAAAAATTCCCCCTACGGCCTCAGAGATATAGAGGAAAAAATATACACACCTTTTTTTTTTTTTTTTTTACAACTCTTTCCTGCTATTGAGTACCCTAGGATCTGCGGTATGGCGGGTGATTCTGTTATGATTGAGTCACCGTAGGAGGCAGACACAAAAATAGAAGCTACGTCCAGAAAACCAGAGAAGTTGGCAACTATCAGATTGCAGACCCCTGAACCTATCAACACAACTAGCAGTAGCCGTGGGGGGTTCCTACGGTGCCCTAGACCCCTCGATCACAGCCGGAGAGCTAAATAGCCTAAAGACAGAAAAGGAAATCTAAACTGCCCCAGAGCAGACCCCAAAGTAAAAGGCAGCCCCCAACATATAATGACGGTGAAGCAAGATGAAAGAACACTCACACAGATAGAAAGATAGGCCGAGCAAACGATGGGGCCCAAGCTAACTAAACAGAACAGGAAAGGAAGGTTGCTGTCTGCAATCTGCCAAAACCCTATCAAAGACATAAGCCAACAAGCTGATATGGAAAAAGACCCTGAAGCAGCTAGGCTTCAAAAACTAAATCAGCACTCAGGTATTTTCAGAAGACAGAGCTAAAGGAATTCAGCTCACCCCAGCAGGGAATGGCAGAAATCCAGAAAAACAAAGCAAAACAAAGTCAAAGCACAAATGCAAACAGCCGAGCAGAAAACTTAGCTTTAGAAGAGCAGGAATTCAGACTGGTCTCTCTCCAAGGATCCCACAGAGAAATCACCCGCAGGGCAGAAGGGCGTTGGCTGCCTTATATCCAGTCAGTAACTCCACTCAGTGTCACGCGGGGCTTAGTTCAACTAATGCTGAAATACCCGGGGCCCCTGTGATGTCCCTTTAACTAGGGAAAACCCTGTCTGACCCTCAACCCAGGGTTTTTGCTGATGGTGCAAATGCCTGAGCCTCCAACCTTTCCTTATCTCCTGCTCAGCCCTGCACTTAACCCTCCACCCAGTGAGGAGACACCACCAAAGCCCCCACACAAATTATGACAGACAGGGAGAACTTAAACTGCACTGCGCCGCACGCACACAGGAATATACAGTAATGTGAACAGGGCACAACTAAAAACAAATATGGGAAGGAGAAAGGGTAACACCGGATCATACGCCACCAGATACGAATCTCTCTCTCTTCAACACCTCCACTCCAGACCGGAACCACTTGGTATGAAACACAAGCTATAATCGGCGACGCCCATAGGCCAGCATGACTATTTAAAGACCGTGGGCATGACTAAACATCCAACCTGGTCTCCAGCAAGATTAACCCCCGAGAGCCTGAAGATCAAGCCGGCGCCACTGAGGCTATAGTGGACGGAAGTGGAACTACCTCTGCCTTCCGGACGCTGTGGTGTGAATAGCGTCCGACATGACACTCAGCCAGTCATCATCATTAGGCTCAGGTGTTTGATAATCAGGCTCACTACCTTTCTTTACCAGAATAGGGAGTTCCTCGGGCCTCAGTAGTGAAGGGGAAAATGAACTCACAACAGTCCCCTCACCCCACTATCCTGGTATGCATGGTACCCCCTCATCCGTATCCTGGTATGCATGGTCCTCTCACCCCCCTATGCTGGTATGCATGGTCCTCCTCACCCTCCAAACCTGCCATGTATGGTCCTCTCACCCCCTTTCCTGGTATGCATGGTCCCTTTACCCTCCAATCCTGGTATGCATGCTACCCCTCACCCCCCAGTCCTGGTATGCATGGTCCTCAAACCCCCCAATCCTGGTATGCATGGTCCCCTCACCCCCTAATCCTGGTATGCATGGTCCCCTCACCCCCCCAGTCCTGATATGCATGGTTCTCTCAACCCCCAGTCCTGGTATGCATGGTCTTCTCACCCCCAATCATGGTATGCATGGTCCCCTCACCCCCTATTCTGGTATGCATGGTCCTGTCACCCCCCAATCCTGGTAGGCATGGTCCTCTCACCCGCCCAATCCGGTTATGCATGGTCCCCCTCACCCCTCTTTCCTGGTATGCATGGTCCCCTCACCCCCCTATCCTGGTACCTGCTGTTAGGCGTCGAGTTTCCCCCACTGCACAGGGGGAATCTCGAGCCATGTCTTCCTGAGATTCCTGCTCAGCAAAGACATCGGTCCAGGCGTCTTGCCCAGGCTGATGCTAGGCGTCTGGTTGCTTCTTCTGGCTCTGCTATAACTCCATCCTTGAGTCAGCATCAAGTAGACGCTTCTGGGACTAAGTCCTGTCTTTTGGGTACTGAGCATGCCCGTGGGACGACCTCTCATTGGAGGCCGGAGGTCACGTGCGCAGGTCCCGTTCCTGCACGGATTGGTCCACTACTTGGAAGGTTCCGGAAGGATGCCGCTATAAAAGAGCCGCATGGCCGCTAGGCCATGAGCTAGTATAGACTCTTATGTTTAAGGTGTGTATGATGATGGATGCATGTATCTGGTGACTGACTCATTTGGAACCCCTACCCTTGGTTGTGCCTGTTGTTAGGTCTTGTGGTTAGAATCAGTGCCTGTCAGTGGCTAAGCTATACGCCACAGTGCATCCTAGTCCTCTGCACTAGCGTCCGACTGTGCCTCCCTGCTCAGGGCACTGTCGTACCTTGCCATGTAGCAGTAACTTCCAGTGCAACGCCGTGCGCACCTCTAGCGCTTTTTTCCCCACCCCGGGTGGTTAGTGGCGTCCGCCGAAGCGGTACTTTGCGCACTTGGCGCCATTGTATATATTGTCTCCTTTTGCTGGCACCGCAGCCGCGGCGCCGAGCACTGATGGTCTAGAGGAGCTCTAGTCCTGTGCCTCTGGGACAGAGCTCTGTTACCTGTAATTAGCGCTCACTCAGCTGAGCTCTGTGAGTTCAACAGGCTCCGGTGTTCGTTTTAGCGGCTCTGTGAAGCAACAGAGTTCGCTTCCATTCACACTGGGTGAAGTTAACCCACATGTGAGCAAGCGTTTATTCACCATCTAGTTCCGCAATTACCGAGCAGCACTTTATCATCTCTGCACTGTGGACTCCGGGTTGCGATCGCACTTTATTATATTTTATATTTATTGCGATCCGCAACCCTAACACCTGCTACCTCTCACCCTCCTTTCCTGGTATGCATGGTCCCCTCACCCTCCTTTCCTGGTATACGTGGTCCCCTCACCCCCCTTTCCTGGTATGCCTGCTACCTCTCACCCCCTTTCCTGGTATGCATGGTTCCCTCACTCCCTTTCCTTGTGTGCATGCGACCTCTCACCCCCCTATCCTGGTATGCCTGCTACCTCTCACCCACCAATCTTTGTATGCATGGTCCCCTCACCCCCCAATCCTGGTATGCATGGTCCCCGCTCCCCCCAATCCTGGTATCCATGGTCCCCTCAGCCCACAATCATGGTATGCATGGTCCCCTCAGCCCCCAATCCTGATATGCATGGTCCCTTCAACCCCCAATCCTGGTATGCATGATCCCCTCGCCCTCTAATCCTGGTATGCATGGTCCTCTCACCCTCCAATCCTGGTATGCATGGTTCTCTCACCCCCCCTTTCCTGGTATGCATGGTCCCCTCACCCCCTATCCTGATATGCATGGTCCCCTCACCCTTCACTCTCCAATCCTGGTATGCATGGTCCCCTCACCCTCCAATCCTGGTATGCATGGTGCTCTCACCCTGTTATCCTGGTATGCATGGTTCTCTCACCCCCCAATCCTGGTAGGCATGTTCCTCTCACCCCCTATCCTGATATGCATGGTCCTCCTCACCCCCCTTTCCTGGTATGCATGGTCCTCTCACCCCCCCTTTCCTGGTATGCATGGTCCCCTCACCCACCAATCGTGATATGCATGGTCCCCTCACCCCCCAATTCTGGTATGCATGGTCCTCTCACCCCCCAATCCTGGTATGAACGGTTCTCTCACCCCCCAATCCTGGCATGCATGGTCCTCTCACACCCTGTTTCCTAGTATGCATGGTCCCCTCACCCCCTATCCTAGTATGCATGGTCCCCTCACCCCCAATCCTGATATGCATGGTCCCCTCACCCCCCTCTCCTGGTATGCCTGCTTCTTCTCACCCCCCTTTCCTGGTATGCATGGTCCCCTCACCCCCCTTTCCTGGTATGCATGTGACCTCTCACCCCCTTTCCTGGTATGCATGGTCCCCTCACCCCCCTATCCTGGTATGCCTGCTACCTCTCACCCCCCAATCCTGGTGTGACATCGGCGGCCGTGCCCGCCGATGCCCCATCAGCGGCGGCACCCGCCTCAGCCTCTTCTTACCTGCGCTCCTCCTCCTGCGCGCTCTCTCGTCCTCGCTCCCGCTCTGCTGCGGTTCCGTGTGCCGCCCTTAGGCCGCAGGCGCGCACCAGACCGCTCTCTTTACCTGGCGGTGGGCGTCGCTGAGGGGCCGGGCTTCGTGACTACTTCCTGGCAATGAGGTATTTCAGGCGTTCTCCCTATGGGGAAGACGCCTGGTGATTGTGTGGTATCCCTGCACTGTTCTGGCCCCTATAATTTACTATAGTTCTCTTGTCTTGTGATTTCCTCGGTTACTGTTTGCTTCATCTCTGTCCCTGTTCTGTTGCCGTCCTCCCTGTCTGTTCCGCCCCATCCTGTCCATGCTTTCCACTCAGTGTTCCCCCTGCCTATCATCTGGTGTACGTGCCCCCTTGCCAGTCTCCATCCCTTTCCTGGGTCTCTTGTCCTCAGCCCGTTCATTGCTATATCTGCCTCTGGGGCTTCCACCTCTGCCTTCCCTCTCCATCTGTGCCTTTGTCCTGCTGCCCTCACGAGTATTTGCCTGGTTCCTTCCTCCTCCGGTACCCCCTGCTCATGTACCCTCGACTCTGTCCAGCATCCCTGTCCCGCTTCTAGCCTTACTTGTCCTTCGAGCCGCCCCTCTTGGTATCGGCTGTCGCGGTTCTGACCCCTGCGGTCCTGCCCCTAACGATCCCTGTATAGGGGTCGGTTATCACCTGGCACGCTCGGCCCAGGGGCTCCAGATCCGCGATCCAGAGGGTCCACTCTCAGACGTTGTTTGCTCCTGAGCGTCACACCTGGTATGCATGGTCCCCTCACCCCCCAATCCTGGTATACATGGTCCCCTCACCCCCCAGTCCTGCTATGCATGGTCCCCTTACCCCCAAATCCTGGTATGCATGGTCCCCTCACCCCCCAATCCGGGTATGCATGGTCCCCTCAGCCCCCAATCCTGGTATGCATGGTCCCCTTACCCCCCAATCCTGGTATGCATGGTCCCCTCACCCTCCAATCCTGGTACGCATGGTTCTCTCACCCCCCTTTCCTGGTATGCATGGTCCTCTCACCTCCCAATCCTGGTATGCATGGCCCCCTCACCCCCTATCTTGGTATGCATGGTCCTCTCACCCCCCTATCCTGGTATGCATGGTCCCCTCACCCCCCAATCCTGCTATGCATGGTCCTCTCACCCCCCAATCCTGCTATTCATGGTCCTCTCACTCCCCAATCCTGGTATGCATGGTCCCCTCCCCCTATCCTGGTATGCATGGTCCTCTCACCCCCCTATCCTGGTATGCATGGTCCTCTCACCCCCCTATCCTGGTATGCATGGTCCTCTCACCCCCCTATCCTGGTATGCATGGTCCTCTCACCCCCCTATCCTGGTATGTATGGTCCCTCTCACCCCCCTATCCTGGTATGTATGGTCCCCCTCACCCCCCTTTCCTGGTATGCATGCTACCTCTCACCCCCTTTCCTGGTATGCATGGTCCCCTCACCCCCTATCCTGGTATGCCTGCTACCTCTCACCCCCAATCCTGGTATGTATGGTCCCATCACCCCCCTATCCTGGTATGCCTGCTACCTCTCAACCAATTCAATTCAATTCAAAGAAGCTTTATTGGCAGGACCAAATAAACATTAGTTTTGCCAAAGCATGTGTCCAGTATGGAGTAGGGACTGTGGGGGATAATGGGTGGGGACTGAAAGAACGATGGATGGGGTACAGGGTGGGGGTAAAGAAGTCCATGGCATATCATGGTTGTCTTTCTCGCAGCCTATGGCATGCACTCACATACTGCACTGCTATCTCCACTGCGTTTTCTTCTTCCCCCAGCAGGATATAACTTCAAGAGAAATGTGCTGTCTTCCAGGTGCAAAAATTAAAGATGTGTCTGACAGGATATCAGGACTCTTCAGACCTACAGATGACTACCCATTCCTGCTACTACATGTGGGGACAAATGACACCGCAAGAAACGACCTAGAAACCATCTGCAGAGAATTTGAAGACTTAGGCAAGAAAGTGAAAGAACTGGGAGCGCAGGTGGTCTTCTCTTCCATCCTCCCAATGGATGGCCATGGAACAAGGAGGTGGAATAAGATTCTGCAGGTGAACAACTGGCTACGTCGATGGTGCCGTCAGCAATGATTTGGATTTATGGATCACGGAGTGAATTACCTTTACGATGGACTACTTGCTAGAGATGGGGTGCACCTTACGAAGACTGGAAAACATGTATTTGGAAGTCGCCTTGCTACACTTGTAAGGAGAGCTTTAAACTAGAACAACATGGGAAGGGAAGCAAAAGACCAGAAAAAGTCACACACCTGACAAATGCTATTGAGAACTCTGCTATTAGAAGTGGAAAGGAAGAACAAAGACCATAGAATCTAATTAATAAAAATATTGGAGAAAGAGAAACCAATCACAAACTAAAATGTTTCTATACTAATGCACAAAGCATGGGCAACAATCAAGGAGAATTGGAACTACTAACACAGGAAAAGAAATATGATGTCATTGGAATCACTGAAACTTGGTTGGACAATACACATGATTGGAATACAAGACTAGAAGGATACAACTTATTTGCAAGAAACAGACTTGATAAACGAGGAGGAGGAGTCGCATTGTATGTTAGAAACACGTATATCTGCACAGAGATTGTAGCTTCAGAGACTGGGAGTTCTGTGGAAACTGTTTGGGTAAGAATACAAGGACAGAACAATGGAAAGGACACCATTGTAGGCATTTACTACAGGCTGCCTGTGAAAGCTGAAGATATGGATGAACTCTTTATGCATCAAATGGCCAAGTTCTCCAAAAAATATGACATAGTTGTCATGGGAGATTTCAACTATCCAGACATTTGTTGGGAATCTCTCTCAGGCAAAACTAACAGGTCAAGGAAATTCTTATCCTCTCTTGCTGACAACTTTATCTTCCAAAAGGTAGGGGAGAAAACAAGGGGAACTGCTACCTTGGATCTAATCCTTATAAACAGGGAGGAAATGGTTGAGGAGGTAAAAGTGTCTGGGACCCTAGGAGGTAGCGACCATGCTATTTTAGAATTTTGGATAACTAGAGGAGGAAGACCTGTGAAGACTCAGACGTCAAGGTTAGATTTCAGAAAGGCAGATTTTAAGGGATTCAGAAAGAGAATTGGAGGGATCCAATGGCTGGATATCCTTAAAGACAAAAATGTCCAGGAAGGATGGGAGATCTTGAAAAATGAAATTCTCAAAGCACAATTGTTAACAATTCCGAAAAGAGGGAAGCATTTAAGGAAGCCAGGATGGATGAACACAGAACTTAAGCACATGCTAAAAAGGAAGAAAAAAATGTTTATAAAATGGAAAGAGGGAGGCATATCTAAAGAAGAATATAATGCTGTTTGCAGAACCTGCAGGGCACAAATCAGATTAGCTAAAGCTGACAATGAATTGAGGCTTGCAAGAGATGTCAAAAGCAATAATAAAGGATTTTGGGGATATGTCAAAAGTAAAAGAAAAGTCAAAGATGCTATAGGATTTTTACAGGATGAAAATGATGAAATGGTAAGACAGGATGTTGAGAAGGCCGAACTTTTAAATTCCTATTTTGCATCTGTTTTCTCTCAGAAAGGAAATGTAACATCAACTGTTCTTCACTGTCCTATTAAGGGAATAGAAGAATCCAGGATATCTATAAACAGAAAGATAGTGAGGAAACACTTAGCTAACCTAAATGAATTCAAGTCTCCAGGTCCAGATGAATTACACCCCAGAGTACTGAAGGAGATAGCAGAAGAAATTTCTGAACCCCTCTCCATAATCTTTGAAAATTCTTGGAGAACAGGAGAAGTCCTAGAAGACTGGAGAAGAGCAAATGTTGTTCCTATCCTCAAAAAGGGGAAGAAGGTGGACCCAGGCAACTATAGGCCGGTGAGTCTGACTTCTATACCAGGAAAGATCTTTGAACAAATAATTAAACAACATGTATGTCAGTACCTGGATAAGAATGAAGTGAATAAACTGAGTCGGCATGGGTTTGTAACTAATAAGTCATGTCAGACTAACTTAATTTCCTTCTATGATGGAATCACTGATTGGGTGGATCAAGGAAATGCTGTAGATATAGTATATCTTGACTTCAGCAAAGCATTTGACAAAGTATCTCATACAATCCTTATTGAAAAAATGACTAAGTATGGAATGGACAAGGCAACTGTTAGGTGGATTCATAACTGGCTTAGTGATCGGACCCAAAGAGTGGTCGTAAATGGCTGCACATCCAGTTGGAAGAATGTCTCAAGTGGGGTACCACAGGGCTCTGTCCTGGGCCCTGTATTGTTCAACATCTTTATCAACGATTTAGATGAAGGCATTGAGGGTAAACTGATTAAATTTGCTGATGACACAAAGCTAGGAGGGATAGCTAATACTAGAGAAGAGAGAGAGGATTCAAAAAGATATAAATAAACTGGAGAAGTGGGCAGCAACTAACAGAAATGGTTTTTAACAGGGAAAAATGCAAAGTACTACATCTGGGCAATAAAAATGAAAAAAGCATATACAGAATGGGAGGAATAGGACTAAGCAACAGCACATGTGAAAAAGACTTGGGTATACTAATAGATCACAGACTGAATATGAGTCAACAGTGTGATGCAGCAGCAAAAAAGGCAAATGCAATTCCAGGATGTATTAACAGAAGCATACAGTCTAGATCACATGAAGTCATTATTTCCCTCTACTCCTCTTTGGTCAGACCTCATCTGGAATATTGTGTCCAGTTTGGGGCACCACATTTTAAAAAAGACATCAACAAACTGGAGCAAGTTCAGAAAAGAGCAACCAGAATGGTGACCGGTCTGCAAACCCTGTGTTATGAGGAATGGTTGCAGGATTTGGGAATGTTTAGTTTGCAAAAGAGAAGACTGAGAGGAGACTTAATATCTGTCTACAAATATCTCAAGGGCTTTCACATTGTAGAAGGATCAACTTTATTCTCATTTGCACAAGGAAAGACTAGAAGCAATGGGATGAAACTGAATGGGAGGAGACACAGATTAGATATTAGAAAAAGCTTTTTGACAGTTAGAGTGATCAAGGAGTGGAACAAGCTGCCACGAGAAGTGGTGAGTTCTCCTTCAATGGAAGTCTTCAAACAGAGACTGGACAGACATCTGACTGGGATGATTTAGCGAATCCTGCTTTGAGCAGGGGGTTGGACCAGATGGCCCAGGAGTTCCCTTCCAACTCTACGATTCTATGATTCTATATGTTTTCTCTTCCTCCTTCATGGAGCTGAAATCCGGGAAGAAATTGGATAGTCTCCTGAGGAGAGTGTCCCTCACTGCTGAGTATTTGGTGCAGTGTAGCAGGATGTGGGTCTCATCCTCCAGGGCCTCCAGGTCACAGTGTAGGCACAGTCTGTCTTCCCTGGGCTTGTAGCTCTGTTTGTGCCGGCCGACCTCGATGGCCAGATTGTGGGCACTGAGTCTATACCAGCTCAGGATCTGTCGGTGTCTGGGGTCCGAGAGTTTCTCCAGATATGGAGCCAGTCTGTAGTTTCTCTGTAGACTCTGGTACATGGTCAGTTTCTGAGAGCTGCTGATCTCGTTCTTCCAGTCACTTGTGTACCTCTCCTGCCCCTCATTTACCATCTTCCTGATGCTGGCTTTTGTCAGGTTCCTATGGTTGAAGGCTCGGTCTGGTTGGGTTTGGATGAGCTGTTCCAGGGGTCCTGGTTTGTGGAGACCACCTATATGTAGCATGGCTTTATGGTGATGGGAGCTTGGGTTGCTACTCTGTAGGTGAGCCTGGAAGGACAGCGCCCTCTTCAGGACTGCTAGGTGCAGTGAGAATCTGCCTAGCTCAGCACGGCAGGCACTGTTGATGGTGCTCCGATGGACCTGGAGAAGGTGTTACAGAATTCCAGGTGAAATATTTCTGTTGGACTGGAATCCCACTTTGACCAGTCTGGGTATGTGTGAGGGCCCCAGACTTCACTGCCGTACAGGAGGATTGGGGTGATTATGGCATCGAAGATTTTTAGCCAGACCCTCACTGGCGGCTTCAGATGGTAGAGTTTCCTTCGGATGGCATAGAAAGTTTTACAGGCCTTCTCCTTCAGGGTCTCTAGCTTGTTTGAAGCCCCCTGACTGGTGAATTTCCAGGCCCAGGTAGGTATATTTGTCCGTTTCTGTAAGAGCGCAGTTTAGCACAAATGGAAGCTGTTGGTTCGATCTTGGTTTTCTTTTCTGGAACACCATGATGTTGGTTTTCTTTGCATTGATCGGTAGTGCGCATGTGGACAGAGCTGTATTTAGAGTTTGTGCTGCCCTAGGCATTTTTCGTACTGCCTCCCCCCATTGGCGAGTATGACTAATGCAGACACTGTCGGCAGTAACTTAGGCTACTTTCACAGCAGCGATTTTTGCCATTCGTTGCAGATCTGGCAGTTTTTTCGCATCTGCCACGTACCGGATCACTTATGGCAGCACTGCATTCGGCCTCATTCATTCCCTAAGGGACTTGTGGACATGTGCGGCACTTGCGGTCGTGATCCCGCAAATGCGGTACTTGTAGCAACGGAAAAAAAATGCTGCTAGCTGTTTTTTTTTTTTTTGTCTCACCGCAAGTGCAAAACAGCAAGTGCCGAACATGTTCGCAAGTCCCATAGAGAATGAGTAAGGGGTCCTAATCTATGTGTATGCCCATGTAGCTCTTTCAAAGACAATTCCAGCAATATTTTACATGTTCAGTCCATTAATTTGAAATTGGTTTGCATACATATGCAAATGAGGGAGTAGATCTGTTATTCCAGCTCTATACCCGCAGTACTGATCAACTTACAGCACTTTTTTCCAGAAGGAAACACATCATAGAGGCTGTCAGTGAAGGAGGTGGCACTCTGCGGGGAATAGAGCTGGAGTGATAGAGGGTTAAGATCCACCATAGTCGTTAGGCATTATTTATATATCAATTGAAATGCTGATTTCTCGGTACAGCAAAACGGATCTCTTTCACGAATCTGTACAGATCCGTCTCCACATGTTATTTGACTCACTAAGCTACGAATCCACGTCTGCCCGTTTTTGTTGGAGTTTTTCAAGGCAGCCCAAAACGAGAGCAGTCTCCGATTCTGGGTGCATGAAAAAAACTGACACAAATGGATCAGTGACAAAACGAATAGAATGAAACGAATAAAAAAGAATAGTCACGGATCAGAAATGTAGCAGTGTGAATGCACCTAAGATGTTTTTGATTGAAAAAGCATTTGAATGCAGTAAATGTGGCCTGGACTGGAGACACAAGTTGTGAGATGCATGCGAGATACTTGTACGAGTCTTACATGACTCATCTGGGACGGTGGCAGGAGGAAGCATGTCAGCTGTATGTGTTTCTATGCAGCTGATGCACTCATGTCCAGAGAGCCTACCGCTGTCCCGGGTGAGTCATGCGAGACTCATGCGAGTATCTCGTATGCCTCTCAGTCCGTGTTTCCAGCCTTAATGCTGCAAAATAAAAAAAATGACCATTGGAACATAGTATATAAGTATGGTAAAATAGCAGTCATTATTCCATGAAGCGCTACAACTCCTACAGTCAACTGATCAGTCAATATTGATGGCCTATTATAAGGATAGGATATCAATATTACATCCTCAAATAAATCAATTTAAACAGGCGC
This sequence comes from Dendrobates tinctorius, assembly GCF_039654945.1. NCBI lineage: Eukaryota > Metazoa > Chordata > Amphibia > Anura > Dendrobatidae > Dendrobates > Dendrobates tinctorius. The sequence continues at coordinate 9,723,334 of NW_027361760.1, read as the reverse complement.
TCATCCCCCCTCCTCCCGGCTCATTCCTCTCCCCGCTGCTCAGTCTCCCCCGGCCCCCATTCTCCCCCTGGATCATTGCCCCCCCCGCGCTTATCCCCCCTGATGCTCATTATCCCCAATTCTCCCCCTGGATCATTGCCCCCCTGGCTGTCACCCTCCCCGCTGCTCAGTATCCCCCCGGCCCCCATTCTCCCCCTGGATTATTGCCCCCCGGCGCTCACTCCCCCCGCGCTCATCCTCCCCGCTGCTCAGTCTCCCCCATTCTACCCCTGGATCATTGCCCTCCCCCGACGCTCATCCCCCTGCCGCTCAGTATCCCCCCAGCCCCCATTCTCCCCCTGGATCATTGCCCCCCCGGCGCTCATTCCCCCCGCGCATATCCTCCACGCTGCTCAGTCTCCCCCATTCTCCCCCTGGATCATTGCCCCCCCCGCGCTCATTCCCCCCGCTGCTCAGTCATCCCCCCCGGCTCATTCCTCTCCCCGCTGCTCAGTCTCACCCGGCCCCCATTCTCCCCCTGGATTATTACCCCCCCGTCACTCATCCCCCCCACTGCTCAGTCTCCCCCCCCAGCCCCTATTCTCCTTCCAGCTCACCTGTCTGGCGCGATCTGGTCCCTGCTGCTGCATCATGTGATTGCATATGTTGTCTGACTCTGTCCCCATGTCTAGCCAGGAGGTGCCGGTATCTTGAACTTCCTTTTTGTGTTAGTGTGCGGTCACGTGGTACCGCTCATCAAGATCATGAATATGGGCGCCATGCCTATGAGAGAGGAATGGCATCCATATTCATGCCTTAATGAGCGGTACCATGTGACCGCACGCTGACACAGGAAGACAGATATTGGCGCAGCAGTGCAGGACCGTCGGAGCTGCAACAGGCACGGCTGGAGCCTGGAGGAGGTGAGTATGATTACGAGGGGTGGTGGCGATGGGGGGTTGTGAACGAGGGGGAGGTCCGACCCCCGGACCAAAAAAAAAATTGCTCTGGTGCCGCCCCCCGCTAAGCCACGCACTAGGCACGGGCCTTCCAGTGCCTAATGGCAAATACGGCCCTGCATCTGGAGCTGAATTTCTCCAGGATTTTCAGATTTTCTTGGAGACCTTTCTCAGTTGGTGACAGCAGCAGTAGGTCATCTGCAATGCATACAGCAAAAATTTCACCTGGGAGTTATGGAGTGTGAGACCTGGTGCTGTGGAAGATTGCAGAGCAGTGGCCAGCTCATTGATGTAAATATATTGAAGAGCGTTGGACTTAGGGTGCAGCCCTGTCTGACTCCACGGCTCTGTTGGAATACAGCCATTCTTCTACCATTCACACTCACACTGCAGCAGTTCTTGGTGTAGGAGCTTTTGATGACATCATAAATCTTTCCTCCTATTCCACTCTCCAGCAGTTTCAGTACCCGGCCCGGGTGCCACACTGAGTCAAATGCCTTTCTAAAGTCCACAAAACAAGCATACATCTTCCCGTGCTTTGCATTGTAGACATGGCTCTTTATGAAGCTGTGCAGGGTGTAGATGTGGTCGGTAGTGCGGTGGTTTGGCATGAACCCTGTTTGGCTCTTGCTGAGGATGTTATGCACAGTGAGGAAACTGAGGATCCTTTTGTTCAGGATACTGTTGAACAGCTTCCCCAGGTTGCTGCTGACACATATTCCTCTGTAGTTGGCATGGTCGTACCTGTCCCCACTCTTGTAAATGGGTGAGATGAGGCCTGTAAGAAAAAGAGTCCTGATTGGGAAAGTTGGAAGAGCCGGGAAGAAGGTCTGAGACGATCTCTTATCAAGCTGAGGTCGAAGTTTATTCAGAGATACACGGCAAAACAGAACAGATAGTCAGAGAAGTTGAAATATGTGGGCAAAAACAGGAATTGAGGCGGGCAGAGATTCGCTAGGAAGTCTGGCGATGATAAGGCTCTGCGCCCTGGCCATGGTGAGGCACAGCGGCATGATGGCGATGGAATGGCCCCGAGCAACAGTAACAGGGGCTTTTTATCCATTATGTAAACAAAGGAAGCTGTATACATATTATAGCAAAAGGGCGTATATGGTTACATCATATCTTTTTTGGAAAAAGGAAGAAGTGGCACAACATTACATCAGTAATTAACTTTTTACCAGACCACATTAAGAAACACAAATCCAATATTATCTCTAACTACTGTCATTAATCTTGTTACTGCTCTTTGACTAAACCCATAAATTCATACATTTGACAATTGCAGAAGTCTGTTTCCTACTAACGCTATCATGAATACACATATTTCCCATATATTCGTTGGTTTTATTTTCTCATTGCCTTGAGGCTGATCCAATTTACCTGTATGCACATCTACTAAATTTGTTAATGGGCATGATCTCATTTTATATCCTCCATCTGCTTTTACAGAGTACATCGTATTATTTCTATTGTAAAAGTTGAATATATTCTTTCCTAACTTTCATAAAATGGCTGCCTGGTCGCTCATGGCAGCTCAGTATATTATAGCTGACCATTCTCTTACAAGGCCTTGATTCCAGGTACGTGGGAAGTAGCCAGCACTCAGCGCAATATTGAACAGTTTAACCATAGCTGCCTGTATTTCTGGTGGGCTGTATTTCAGCATTTCTGGTGGGATTCCATCTGGGCCACTGGCTTTTCTACACCTTATGGAAGAGATTCTCTCTGTAACTTCCTGTAGTGTGATTAATGTATCCAGTGGGTTTTGGAAATGTGGATTTTTTTCCTCCATTGCTTTTAGTTTTTCCGTTATGTTTTTCTGTTCTTGGTTTAGTTCTTCCTTCGGGATGTCTTTGTAGAGGCCTCCGAAGTACTGAAGCCAGATATTGCCATTTTGGATATGGATGTTGTTTTTCTTGCTTTTTGTGCCCATGTGGTGCCATAGTTCCCAGAAGGAGTTGTCTTGGAGGGCGTCTTGGAGTTGGTTAAGTTTGGTGGAGATGTAACTCTGCTTCTTCCTCTTGAGGATGGTTTTGTATTGCCTTTGTATGGTGTCGTAGGCATCCCTCAGACCCGGATGGTTGGGGTCTCTGTGTTTCTTGTTTGAGGCTGTTCTCAGGGTCTTCCATTCTCTGTCAAACAAACCATTGGTCTGTTTTTCTTTTGGCCTTTTATATATGATTTTTTAAGGTCGGACGATTCGGCCATAATGTAGAATATATTATTGAGGTCTTTTGTAGCTTGGTTCACTCCTTCTGGGTTAGGCTTGTACTCGTAGTTGTAGAAGTGGTGGAGCATCTTCTTGTATTCTGGGTCTGCTGGGAGCCTCTTGATATTTTATTGCTGATGTCTTGGACCATTTATAGGATGAAGAGGCCGCTCTGCTGAGGCTTTTGTGCCGATGGTTTCTTTGTAGATTTCATGTATATTAGAAGTTGGCTGTGATCTGACAGGTGCATTTGTGGGGTGACTATGAGGCCACTGATATTTACCATGTCCATATCTGTAATATTGTAGTCTACTACACTCCCTCCTACATGGGAGTTTAATGTATATCTTCTTAGGGAGTCTCCCTTGGTACGGCCATTAAGAATATGAAGTCCTAAACTTCTACATAGGTTCAGGAGCTTTTTTGCCACTTTTGTTGACTGTCCTGTCATAGCTGTTTCTATCCATGTGTACTGAGTCATGGCCATCAGTCACTGCTCCAAATATGTAGAAGTCTCCATCCGTGGTCAGATCATGCATTGAGGTCTCCAAAGATGAGAACTTTGCCCAGGCCCTGATAATGGGTAGCTTCTCCTTTTAAAGCTGGAGTCACACAGAGCGACTCACCAGCGATCCCGACAACGATATTAAAGTGTCAGGATCGCTGGTGAGTCGCTATGTGTCTGTCACACAGACAGCTTCACCAGCGATTAGCACAGCGACGCTGAGCGCGCGGCGTCGCTGTGTTCGTTAGTTACCAGCGCGCTGATGCAGGGAGCTGGTAACTAACGTACATATCGGGTATCCAAGGGACGTGCATCCCTTAGATACCCAATGTGTACGTTAGTTACCAGCTCCCTGCGTAAGACAAGGAATTGTTCTGTAGTCTTTGAAGCTCTGTGTTTCAAAGATTCATTATCCTGATTTGCACACAAGTGACCACTGTGATATTTGCTTTGACAAACAGTGATAGATACTGAATACTTTCACTTGGGGGGTGGTTGATGGGAATGCTACAAGAAGCTTTCAAACTAATTCTGTGTGGTTTTCTAATATAAGAGTTGTGTGGTGTATTATTACACATGTGCTGGGAAAAATAACAACTATACAGATAATGAATATTTATGCTGCTTGAACAAGGCAGTCTTGTGTTCAATAATAGTGTGATGCTCAGAGACAAGAGAGACCAAAATGTTATGGTCTCATGTAGCAATGGTCATGCATGACATCAATAATCGAGGACCGATTGTGATACACATGAGACAAGTATGAGTATGTGCCTGGGTTACGATAGGTATCCAGTTTTCAGAATAGGTGATTATGGAAGTCATGCTGACGATATGCCACCATCTTAGAGCATTATGCTATGAGAATGAAAAGTTAACTTTGTAACAAGCAACATATGTTGGACCTGGACAGGCAACATTGATTGTTAGAGGCAAACAGATCTTGGGTTATAATTAGTAGCAAACAACCTTCAAGCATTGTACTAGCATTGTGCCAACCTTCAAACAGATCTTGGGTTGGTGCAAAGAAACTCTAAGATTATAGTAGTCTATAACAAACAGACCTTGAAGTCTTGTGCTGTTATCAAGGCAATAACCAACTGTGCAATTTCAAGATTCTGATGCAGCCTAAACATACTGCACATATGTAATAATAGGGGAGGATTGTGTATAAAAAGGTGGACCCGGTTCAGTGAGGGAGGGACATTTCCAGAAGGTATCGTGGGTGCACGGTTTCTGTGATGACAAGACCAGAGTATTTCCTTCTCGCTGACACTGTGGTCCCTCCAGTGGAGAAGTGATGTTACAATGCTTGGTAATGTATAGTATGGATGCTTATTTATGTACTATAATTCATAATAATTGTATGATTCACATGAAATTAATTAACAACACAGGGTAATATTATATCTGCCATTCCATTAATTTGGTGTTTTATCATTTAACTTAATCATTGTATAATAAAATTGTGTCATATCCAAGTGGTGCCTTCTTTAAAGCCATATCCGAACCTTTATTGCTGAACAGTTGGCAATACATATGCATGGTCCTCTCACCCCCCAATCCTGGTATGCATGGTCCTCTCACCCCCCTTTCCTGGTATGCATGGTCCTCTCACCCCCCAATCCTGGTATGCATGGTTCTCTCACCCCCTATCCTGGTATGCATGCTACCCCTCACCCCCTAGTTCTGGTATGCATGGTCCTCTCACCCCCCCTATCCTGGTATGCATGGTCCCCTCACTCCCCAATCCTGGTATGCATGGTCCTCTCACCCCCCTTTCCTGGTATGCATGGTCCTCTCACAACCCCCTATCCTGGTATGCATGGTCCCCTCACTCCCCTTTCCTGGTATGCATGCTACCTCTCACCCCCCAATCCTGGTATGCATGGTCCCCTCACCCCCCTTTCCTGGTATGCCTGCTACCTCCCACCCCCCAATCCTGGTATGCATTGTCCTCTCACCCCCAATCCTGGTATTCATGGTCCTCACCCCCAATCCTGGTATGCCTGCTACCTCTCACCCCCCTTTCCTGGTATGCATGCATGTGTGTGTGTATGTGTGTGTGTGTATGTATGTATGTATGTATATATATATATATATATATATATCTATATACACACACACACATATATGTATATACATACAGTTGTGCTCAAAAGTTTACATACCCCGACAGGACTTGTGCTTTCTTGGCCTTTTTTCAGAGAATATGAATGATAAGACCAAAACTTTTTCTCCACTTATGGTTAGTGGTCGGGTGTAGCCATTTATTATCGATTACCGCTTCGCTCTATCCATTATATTGTTATTTAATTAAAGGTATTTTAGTGGCTCTACACTGATGTGTGTTAATGTGTCACGTCCGTCCCTTCACTACAACCCCGAAAATCTATATCTCTTAAATATCAGATCAATACAAAATATATGGACATATATATATATATATGGACAATGGAGACTCCAAGGCTGGACCCTTCTCATTAGGATCTTTTGATGAGAGGAAGATCATCCTGGAGGTGCTAGATTTTCACTTCCATTTTTCTTTGAATCTATTAATCTTAGACTTTTCTGTTTCCCACAATAGATATCATGTTTTAACACCTGGGTAATGCCAGCTTCATTGGGGATTTTAATTAGTTTTCCTCATTTCCTAGCTATACAAAAGTTTTCCTCTGCCCCATGTCCAATGAGGTCTATTTCAAAAGGGTTTGAGTGTCGGCTCTTGTCCTATTTGACCTTTGTGGGTATAAGAACGCCCTCTGAGTGGATATGTCTTATGGGTTTTAATTTTTCTATGACATACACCACCAATATTAGAGCATCTGAGAGGTGTGTGGTTTTATTTAATATAAGAAGAGGGTGTCTACTAGCAGACCAAACTTTAACCCATTACCGACCTTGAACGTACTCAATATGTCTTGGTCTGCTGGTACTTACCGACTTTAGATACTCAATACATCCAGGCAATTTTGGCGCCTCAGAGGCTATGCACGTGCCATCGCCGCTGGCTGTCAGCTGATTCTGGTAGCTGACATCCGACACTCAGTCCAGGAGCTGTGTCCACACCGCAGCATTTAGCAGGCGTGCAGATGGAGGGAGCCCCTCTGCACACCGATTGGGGCCCGATCATTAGCATGACAACATCTGGGTCACTAGGCTACGGCAAGACCCTCAGACCATGCGCAATTTCTATTATTTTGTAAAAATAAATAAACAAAAAAGTACACGTGTTTGGTATCGCTGTGTCCGTGATGACCCACCCTATAAAACTGTCTCATTAGTTAACCCCTTCAGTGAACACCATAAAAAAATAAATAAAAAACTGGCGAAAAACAATGCTTTTCCATTTTATTGCTGAACAAAAACTGGAATAAAATGCGATCAAAAAGATGAATGTAAATACAAATGGTTTACAAAAACGTCCTAGTGTCCCGTAAAAAAACAAGCAGCCATACACCTCCATCAGTGGAAAAATTTAAAAAGTTATAGCTCTCCGAATACCGCAATACAAAAATAATTTATTTTTCTATAAAAAATTTTGTGTAAAAGCTCCAAAACATAAAAAATATATATAAATGTGGTATCTCTGTAATCATACTGTCCCTGAAAAATAAAGCTGCCTCATCAATTATGCCACACATGGAATGGCATAAGAAAAAAAACAAAACTATTTCTGAATTGCTGTTTTTGTTCATTTTTTCTCCCACAAATCTTAATAGAAAGCCCTCTACTCCTGTAGATAAATTCCAAAAAGAATAAAGGAGTGTAAATTAATGTAAGTAAATAAAGAGGTGTAAATTGCAAATTAAAATTATTCTAGGAAAATCTGCGTTCCAGAAGGCAAATAGACTTGGAAGGTACGGAGGGCTGTCTGTATGGTTATGCAGTAATGTACAGCCACATGTGGAGTATTTCTACATTTAGCAGAAATTGTGGGACAAATTTTGGTGCCATTTTTCACCCATTTCTCCTTGTGAAAATGTAAAATCTAGGGCTAAAACTATTTTTGTGGTAAAAAAGGTATAAAATTCTGTGACACACCTTTGGTGTCAATATGATCACTGCACCCCTAGATTCATTCGTTGATAGGTGTAGTTTGTAAAATGGGATCACTTTTGGGATGCTCTGCTGTTCTGGCACCTCGGGCTCTTCCAGGGGGTCATGGCACCCTCAAACCAGAACAGCAAAATCTACACTATAATATGGCGCTCGTTCCTTCTTAGCTTTGCACTGTGCCTGAAAAGTATTTCCTGTTTACATATAGGGTTTTTTGCGCACTCGTGAGAAATTTTTTTACAACAAACTAAGGCTGGTTTCACATTTGCGTTTTTTAGCGCTGGAAAAAAACGCATACCTGCGCATGCGTTTTTTCCCCTATATTTAACATGGGTGCGCATACCTGCGCGCTGCCATGCGCATGTATGCGATTTTCATGCGCTGCGTTTTTTTGGGGTATGCGTTGGTATTTTCCAGACGCAGCATGTTGCATTTTTTGGCCCTGCAAAAAGCGCATGCGCACATATGCGCACGTTTTGCGCTAAAAATGTCCATTATAGCCTATGGGTGCGCATATGTGCGCATTGGCATGCTTATGTATGCGTTTTTTTGCACAAGCGTTTTTTTTTTTTAACCATGGAATTTAGGGGTTTGGGTTAGAGTTAGGGTTAGTTAAAGGGGTTTAGGGTTAGGGTCAGGGTTGGGGTTAGGGTCAGGGTTAGGGTTAAGTATGGTTTGGTTAAGGGTTAGGGTCAGGGTTAGGGTTAGGGTCAGGGTTAGGGTTAAGTATGGTTTGGTTAAGGGTTAGGGTCAGGGTTAGGGTCAGGGTTAGGGTTAGGGTTAGGGTTAGTTAGGGTTTGGGTTAGGGTTAAGTATGGTTTGGTTAAGGGTTAGGGTCAGGGTTAGGGTTAGGGTTAGTTAGGGTTTAGGGTTTGGGTTAGGGTTAAGTATGGTTTGGTTAAGGGTTAGGGTCAGGGTTAGGGTTAGAGTTAGTTAGGGTCAGGGTTAGGGTTAGTTAGGGTTAGGGTCAGGGTTAGGGTTAGTAAAGTCTTGGTTTGGGTTAGTGTGAGGGGCCACCTAATGTTGGAAAAAAACGCAAACGCGGTAAAAACGCACTAAAAACGCTTACAAACGCATAAAAACGCTGCGTTTTTTTCATGCATGCTCATAAAAATGCTTGAAAAAAACGCAGCAGTTGTATGCTTTTGTATGCGTTTTTTTTAATGCGTTTTTTTGCGGGAAAAACGCGCTGCAAAAAAAAGCAAGTGTGAAACTAGCCTTAGGTCCATTTTTTTCCTATTAGCACTTAGAAAAATTAAAAACTTGGGCTAAAACAATATTTTGGTGGTAGAAATGTAATTATTCATTCTTTACTGCACAATAGCATAAAAATCTGTGAGGCACATGTGGTGTCAATATGATCACTGCACCCCTACATGAATTCATCGGGGAGTGTAGATTGTAATACATGAAGGGTTTCTTTTCTTCTGGCACTTCAGGTTCTCTGCCAATGTGCCATGGCACCCCCAAACCATTCCAGTAAAATCTCAGCACCAATATGGCTCTCCTTCCTGTGGTGCAGTGACCACTGAGTCCGCTAGGGGGCACTGTGTGGGTGCCCCAGGACAGGCATACAGACATGTCCAGTGTGCTAATAAAAATAGGAGGAACGTCAGGATGGTAAATGACCGTTATGTATCCCAGGATGGGGGGCCCTTGGGATGGAAGCTTGAACATGTGTGTTTATCAGCAGAGGTACTGCTGAGGTGTTTTTTTACAATGTACCAGGGAAGGCTTCCTGGTGGCTGGTGAGACGGGTGGACCAGTCACCTACAAACCCACCCAGGGGCGTGTGTCTGAAGTAAAGCCTATGTGTGTGGTTGTGAAGGACCTGCAATGAGGTCATAGCCATGTGATGCTGTGGGCATGGCTACAGACCATAAAAGATGACCAGGGTAGGTCACATGGGTGAATGTCTGGATCTGATTGGTCCGTGTAGAAGGTCCCGGAAGGCCGACAAGCTAGAAAGTGTGCTACCTTCCTGATGCGCACAGGTGGACGCCGCTGACCGTGTGTGGCCTGTGTGTAATGGCCTGTGAGTGCTGGCCAGTCCCCAGGAGGAAAGGGACGTCAGGACTGAGAAGCAGCTAAGGCTACTTTCACACATCAGGTTTTCGGCGTCAGGCGCGATCCGGCGTCGTGCCGGAACGCTGGATCCGGCAAATGTTTCGTAAAACCGGATGTGACGGATCCGGTTTTCTGCCGGATCCGTCTTTTTCTTGACAGACAAAACCGGATCCGTTTCATCCGGTACATCCGTTTTTCTATCCGTTTTTCGACGGATTACGCCGGATCCGGTTTTTAAAATTGACCCTTGTGGCCTTCCGAACGGGATTGGCTACTGGAAAACTATATATAGCATGTTCCTACAGCCCTTCTTTGACAGGTTGTAGAGGAGAAAGTGCAGGTTGGAGAGAAGAGCAAGTTACTGGCGAAGATGGATGTTGTCATTGGAAATATTTTGAAGAATTTGGCGGATTTTATAGCGGAGGCGAATCGTTTGAGGGTGATTGTTCTGGAGAAGGAGAGAGCGAGACAGCAGCGCATCAGGCATCGTAGACGACGTTTGTGGATCCACCCCATCACAGCCAAGAGAATGACGCGTGGGGTCTATTCTACACTCTGCATGGACCTTCGACGAAACCCGGATAAATTTTTTGGATATGTTAGGATGAAAATGGAGAATTTTGATTACTTGGTGGAGCGCATTGCACACCTCATAAGAAAAGCGGACACCTATTGCCGCTTCTCTGTTTCACCCGCAGAGCGTCTGATGGTGACTTTAAGGTAAGCCACATTTATTGGATATGCTCGCATCAGAGCACACTTTCACTGCAATCTTGTTGGTGGTAGTTTGTATCTCCAAGTGTTATAGCTCAGTTTTGGTATGTAATGCTGTGATTTAAAACTAATTTATTGTTTTTTAATTCCCCACAGATTTCTTGCAACTGGAGAATCCCTTTCGTCACTGCATTTCCAGTACAGACTCGGGATTTCCACCATATCTGGAATTGTGAAGTACACATGCCGTGCACTGTGGGACTCCTTAGCTGAAGAGTTTTTACCAGAGCCCACAACAGAGAGGTGGATTGAAATTGCTGACAAGTTTCAACAGATATGTCAGTTTCCAAACTGCTTGGGCGCTGTGGACGGGAAACATATCCGCATTGTAAAGCCAGCTGGATCGGGATCGGAATATTTCAATTACAAGAAATATTTTTCAATTGTCCTCATGGCCATCGCTGACGCGGAATACAAATTTATTGCGGTTGATATTGGGGCCTATGGCCGCTCCAATGACTCTCAAGTTTTCAAACTGTCTGCCATGGGGCGTAAACTGTATGGAAACACCTTCCAGTTCCCACCACCTAGACCGCTGCCGCAAACATCTGGTCCACCTATGCCATTTGTCTGTGTAGGGGATGAAGCCTTCCAGCTGTCAGAACACCTTTTGAAACCATACTCTAGCAGAGGATTGACAAGACCAAAACGCATTTTTAATTACCGCCTCACAAGAGCAAGAAGAATGGTTGAATGTACTTTTGGTATTCTGACAGCCAAATGGCGGGTCCTATTGACTGCGATCAACCTCAAGACAGAAACTGTGGACGAGGTGATCAAAGCGTGCGTGGTACTCCACAATTTTGTTATCTGCAAGGAACCCATTTCCATTGAGGACACCTCTGAAGAAACCACCTTGCAAGATTACCATGACATTACCACTAGAAGTTCTGTGACGGTTTCAGTAATGAGGGACAATTTTGCACTATACTTTATGTCACCTCAAGGCAGAGTACACTGGCAGGATGACAGAGTGTGAAAGATTTGTGCCCAACCAAACTTGTGTACCTTCTGTACCAACAGTATATACCTTTGCCAACCAAAGTTGGCTATCTTGTCATGGTCTCTATTTTTAGCTTTAGGCCACAGGTGTGTACCTGGTTGTGTTTTATGCAAAGTATTTCACCTTTTAACAAAAGTTGTGTACATTGTTATGAAATCACCAACAATAAACACAACTTTTTAGGTGAAATACTTTGCTTCAAACACAACCAGGAACACAACTGTGGCAAAAAGCTAAAATTTACCCACAGTTATATACCTAGTTTTGAATACCATTTCACCTTTTAAATACCCTGTATTTAACCTTTTTCGCCGCAGAAAGAAATGACAGACAACCAGTGTAAAATAATTTAACTTTTATTGAAAAATGTTTTTTTTAGTAAACTTTTTTAAAATTTTAATAAACTTGTTTGAAACTATAAAACTGAAACCATAAAACTGGTCATTTTTATTTAAATACACACATTATAAATCTGTGTAGTGTGTGGTGGAAATACTGCTGTAGGGGCTGCGGGACACTTCGACACTGGGAGTGTGGAGAGAGGACTGGGATCGTGGTGGGGAAGGAACAGTTAGAGGTGAAGGTGTGGAAAAAACTACAGAATGGGTGGACATGTGGGAAGCAGAAGAGGTGGTGGGTGGTGGAGTGGAGGGTTGGGCAGGGACTGTAGGAGCAGATGATGTTGATGGCAAGTTGTATGGGGAAGGAGTTTGGTACGGGGCAGGTTGCTGGAAGTGGGGAGATGTCTGGTACGGGGCAGGTTGCTGGAAGTGGGGAGATGTCTGGTACGGGGCAGGTTGCTGGAAGTGGGGAGATGTCTGGTACGGGGCAGGTTGCTGGAAGTGGGGAGATGTCTGGTACTGGGGAGTTTGCTGGTACTGGGGAGGTTGCTGGTACTGGGGAGGTTGCTGGTACTGGGGAGGTTGCTGGTGCTGGGGAGGTTGCTGGTGCTGGGGAGGTTGCTGGTGCTGGGGAGGTTGCTGGTGCTGGGGAGGTTGATGGTGCTGGGGAGGTGGATGGTGCTGGGGAGGTGGATGGTGCTGGGGAGGTGGATGGTATGTAATAGGAGGGGGAGGATGGAAAGTGGCTGGAGGGGGTGTAGATGTAATAGGAGGGGGAGGATGGAAAGTGGCTGGAGGGGGTGTACATGTAATAGGAGGGGGAGGATGGAAAGTGGCTGGAGGGGGTGCAGGTGGAGGAACTACTGTGGTGGGAGGAGGAGGTTGGGAGGTAACTTGCTGGAGAGCAGCGTGGCATGAATGCATTACATGCATCTGCTGGGCAGGAGAGAGCGTTTCCATGCGCTCCACAACAGACCTGAAAAAGGTGTGGTTTGGCGAAGATCTTGCTTCTGAATGCATGGTTTGCAGAAGTGTCTTCACCTCCAGAATGCTGGAGTTGATCTGCTGATAGCCTGCGGAGATTTGCTCTGACAAGACTTTTAGACAGTTCTGGAAAGATGCATTCAGATGCAAGAACTCTGGCGCATAAGTCTTTTCCTGACCCCTCTGCCGCTGCCGCCCAGTACCCGCAGGTGTACTAGAGGTGGCAGGGGCAGAAGGGTGGGGTAAAGGGAAAGCGATCTCCTCACCAGCAGCTTCATGTAATGTAGGCGGCCACGATGCTCCTGTGCTGGTGGATGGGACAGATGGGTCGAATGTGTGGGAAGGCTGGGAAGGTGCAGATGTACCGGGGCGGTCGAAGTGTCCCTCGGTGCCGGTCTCCTCAGGGATCGCCTCAGAAGGGTCCAATCGTGCAGGCTCCCGAGTGCTGCTCACCGTGCTGTGGAATAAAGAGAAAAAAAAAAAACAATTAAAATACTGACATGGTATGGCCCTGGCTGAAAAAAAAAATTTACATCTAACATTTTTTTTCACATGTGGTGTGTAATATTTACCTTCTAGTGACCATTGTTTCCCGGAGGAACGACAGGGCTTCTGCGTACTTGTACTTGCTCCTGCGTCCTCCAGATCCACTCGGGGCCCGCATCTCTTTATTGAACTCCTTCTTGAAACGATCCCTCACAGACCGCCACCGATTCACAATTCTGTTCCCTGAAACGAGAAAGGACAAAGTGGTTAGTATACAACATCAGTGTTTCCCAAACTCCAGTCCTCATGGTCCCCAGGGGTCATGTTTTCAGGATTTCCATAGTAAATAGAAATCCTGAACACATGATCCGTGGGGACCACGAGGACTGGAGTTCGGGAAACACTGGTTTACATCAAGCAACCGGTACTGTATATACTTACGCTCTTTAATCTGGTCCCGAACATCGAGGTCCTCCCAGCGGTCCACAAGGAGCGAACAGATTTCCTCCCAGAGTCGTCGGGTAACGATAAGGTCAGCGTGGCGGCGGTCAGCCATATTCCAGAGCGGCTCCCTTTCTCTGACGAGATCGATGAGGTGGTCCACATCGAGTCCTCCATCCTCACTGTCAGAGTCGGGAGCACGCTGTGAAGGCTGTTAAAGAAAAAGACAAAAATAACATAATTAGCCTCCACAAAAGAAATGAAATAAAAAGTGCAAAAAAACAAAGCAAAAATATTTATACTTACACGCTGTTGACCGCCGCGTTGGTGTCGCCGACGACCCTGGGAGGCACTGCTAGGACCTCTTGGCCGAGCACCAGATTGGGAAGACTAGAGAAGAAAACAAAAAATGTTATGTCTTTGGATGTAGGCATTTGTTTGCTGTGTGTGGTCTGCAGAACATTGTTTTCTATGTGTTGTGTGTAGTGTGATGTTGTGTTTCTGCGTTTGATGCAAAAAACTTACCAATTGTGAGCCCACTCCAGGTGTCTGTCCACCCCTTCCTCCTTCTTCTGGGAGCTCCTCTTCATCTTGGGAATCCTGTTTTGAAATAAAAGGCAATGAATAGACATATATTACAGAGATGATGGATTTTGGAAATAAAAACTTACCGTCAAACGCTGACGATGCTTCGCTTGGTTGCTTTCTTGGGTGGCATGTTGGGTGTGGCTGTGGGTCCCACTGTCTTGCTTTTATATATGTCTTGTGGGCAGAGCTACTGAGCATGCTCCGACCAAAGAAACCGGATCCGGCCGCCGGACCCGGCTGTCTGCATCTGCAATGTCTCCACGCTAAACAGATGTTCAGGCAGAGTAATGTGAAAGCTGCTTGACATCTAGAGCTGGCAAGGGAAGAATTGGCTGGGCTTGGGGAAGATATAATTCCGGTACCCAAATATCTGGTGGAGAGAGTCATTGGAAGGCTAGGAAAAGTGATGCAAAACCTTGTGGATATCTCCGGTGTGGCGAGGGTGAGGATTCCTCCTGATGGTGAAGTCCAGGTATCTGGTGAAGAGGGCATGATTCCCATCATTGTGGTTGGCTCCATGGAAAGCCTGAGGAAGTTCCGGATGCTCTTGGATTACCGAGTAATGTACCTGCAGGAGATAGAGCAGTTGAGACTGGACCGACTGCTGATTAATAAAGAGGTGCGGAACATCAGGTGGTGGCCGCCTACAACCCAAGGTATAAGGACCAGAAGGTATCCCCCAATTAATGAGATGGCAGGTGGCCAAAGACCTTCAGCAAAACGTGAATGTCGCAAATCTACAAGTGGTAGTTCCTCTCACAGCATGACTCAGGCCAGACAGTTGACGCGACTGTAAGTGGGACTTCTGACTGTACCGACCGGGAGAGACGGCCAGTGAGATAAAGGTCGGGTGACGGAGCGCACTGCAGAAAGGTGGAGACTAAAGAGTGTCTGGTGACGCAGACGGACTTTGACTGGAAGGCCAACTCCCAACGCCGATATACTGACTGCTGGGGGCAGGGGAGGCCTAGCATAAAAATGATGCCATATGACGCCCAAAACAGACTGAGACGGTCCTCTCGACTGGTAGGGCAAGGTGACGTGTGCCCGGTCCCGAGACCCCTGGGTGATGTCATGTGTTCAACCCCACAAGTTTGAACAGAGGGGGAAACTATGTGGTGCAGTGATCACTGTGTCCGCTAGGGGGTGCTGTGCTGGTGCCCCAGGACAGGCATACAGGCATGTCTATTGTGCTAATAGAAATAGGATGAACGTTAGGATGGTAAATGACCGTTATGTATCCCAGGGTTGGTGACCCTTGGGATGGAAGCTTGAACATGTGTGTTAATCTGCAGAGGTACTGCTGACTTTTTTTTTACAATGTATCAGGGAAGCCTTCCAGGTGGCTGGTGAGACCAGTCACCTACAAACCCACCCAGGGGCGTGTGTCTGAAGTAAAGCCTATGTGTGTGGTTGTGAAGGACCTGCAATGAGGTCATAGCCATGTGATGTTGTGGGTGTGGCTACGGACCATATAAGATGACCAGGGTAGGTCACATGAGTGAATGTCTGGATCTGATTGGTCCGTGTGGAAGGTCCCGGAAGGCAGACGTGCCAGAAGGTGTGCTACCTTCCTGATGCGCACAGATGGACGCCGCTGACCGTGTGGCCTGTGTGTAATGGCCTTTGAGTGCTGGCCAGTCCCCAGGAGGAAAGGGACGTCCGGACTGAGAAGCAGCTAAGAGGTAACCCCAGACAGAGGGGGGAATTATCTGAGAGACTGTAGAGCTTGTTTGCTGGATAAAGCACAGCCTGTGTAAACACAGGGCTAAGGGAGTGGAGCTCCACTATGAACATTCATTTTTGTCTGCTGTAAGACTGTTATCGTTTTCCTCATGCTGCTATGGTTTATGCTGCACAATAAACTGTATGGACTATGTTATATGAAAAAGCCTGTGCCGGACCTGGTCTATCTGCAGCGAAGTGAGTGTTCCCCAATACCCTCAGTGAGCGCCACCTTACATTCCCTTCCGAACTTTGAACTGTGCCTCAAAAGTAGTTTTGGACCACATATGGCATATCGTTGTACTCGGGAGAAATTGCCCCACAAATTTTGCGGTCCATTTTCTCCTTCTCCTAGTGAGAATGAAAAAAATTTGGGGCTAAACAACAATTTTGTGGGAAAGACTTTTTTTTCATTTTCACAGATCAACGTAAAATTTTGTGAAGCAGCTGAGGGGTTCAAGGTGCTCACCACATGTCTAGATAAATTCTTTGAGGGGTCTGTTTTCCAAAATGGGGTAAATTTTTTGGATTTAATGCACTTACTGAGGGAAGGAGGTTGTTAGCCAAAATCTCATACATGACCCCATCCATCCTCCCTTCAATACAATGCAGTCGTCCTGTCCCCTTTACAAAAAATCACCCCCCAAAGTATGATGTTTCCCCCACCATGCATCACGGTTGGGATGGTATTTTTGGGGTTGTACTCCTCCTTCTTCCTCCAAACACGGCTAGTGGAGTTGATACCAAAAAGTTAAGTTTTGGTCTCATCTGACCACATGACCTTCTCCCATGCCTCCTCTGGATCATCCTGATGGTCCTTGGTGAACTTCAAACTGGCCTGGACATGTGATGACGTGAGCAGGGGGACCTTGCGTGCCCTGCCGGAGTTTAATCCATGACACTGTGTGTTACTAATGGTATTGTTTAAGACTATGGACCCATCTCTCTTCAGATCACTGACCAGGTTCTCCTGTGTAGTTTTGGGCCGATTCCTGACCTTTCTCAGAATCATCCATACCCAACAAGGAAAGATCCTGAATGGAGCCCCGGACTAAGACAGATTGACAGTCATCTTGAGTTTCTTCCATTTTCTAATAATTGTGCCAACAGTTGTTGCCTTTTCACCAAGCTGCTTGTCTATTGTCCTTGTGCAGGTCTACAATTTTGTCCCTGGTGGCTTTACACAGCTCTTTGGTCTTGGCTATGGTGGAGAGGTTGAAGTGTGATTGAGTATGTGGACACCTGTCTTTTATACATCTAATGATTGCAGAGTAGGTGGGCTTTAACCCCAAGCCTGTTTGCATCTTCATGACCATTTTACAGTTCTGACCAGTGTCACTTTATGAGGTAATAACTCTGGAATTCCTCAACGAATCCCACTAAATCTGTGAGTTTTTTCATGACATATTGTACTTCATGATAGTGGTAACATATCTTCAATATGACTTGCGTTTGAGAAAAAATGGAAATTTGGCAAAAATTTAGAAATGTTTGCAATTTCAAACATTGAAGATGGGTCGTGACTGGGTCTTCCAGCATGACAATGACCCAAAACAGACAGCCAGGCATCAAGGGCAACTAAGGAGTGTCTCTGTTTGAAGCATTTGAAGGTCATGGAGCGCCCTAGCTAGTCTGCAGACCTGAACTCAATAGAAAGTCTTTGGAGGGAGATAAAACTCTCAGTGACAGCCCCAAAACCTGCTAGATCTGGAGAAGATCTGTATAGAGGAGTGGGCCATATTCCCTGCTACAGTGTGTGCAAACCTGATCAAAAACTACAGGAAACGTCTGAACTCTGTAATTGAAAACACAGGTTTCTCTAACAAATATCAAGTTCTGTGTTTCTATTGTATCAAATACTTATTTCATACAGTAAGATACAAATTAGGTTAAAATCCTGCAATGTTTATTTTATGGAATTTTCTGTCTCACAGTTGAAGTGCACCTACAATAAAAATGACAGACCTCTATTATTTGTACTTGTTTTCCCCACTGTGTAAGCAATAATACAAACTTGAAATGATGAAAAAATGTTTAATAGGAGAAAATATAAGCAGATAATAAGAAAATTCTAAATTGTCACGATCCCGCCGCAGACACCAGTATGTCACGGACGGAGGGACGCGACGTACTGCCAACACACGGCTATCACAGGCACAGAGGGGCTTATCTTAGTTATCCCACCGCTGGCACCATGTGATAAATAGCAAGCTAGTCTTGCCCTAACAATTTACCGCAGGGGGGTTTATTTTGATTGTCTCACCACTGCCCACAATACTTCACGAAACTTTTCAGTTCCACTTTGGAACTCGCAGCTCTCCGGCGCCCCCCTTACCCTCGGGTTAGTCAGGGAACTACAACTTGGATAATTGGTCGCCGGTGGGCTGCTTCAATGAGGTCTGGCCACCCGGCACGCTGCAGTGAGGGAATTATAAAATGCTCTGGCTGCAGCCACCCAATTAGCTTATAAAATCCCTTTCCGTCACAGTCAGGAGTACCTGGGACCCAGACCACACTTCGCCACCAACAGCTACAGAGTTTCTCTTATTAATTTATAAACTTAATAGATGGGTTTGAAACCAACCCGATTCAGTAGCGTAATTATCTTAAAGGCACGTAAATTCGTTTTAGAGCATGAAGACAGACTAATAAAGTTATAATTTATTCCCCAAAAGGCAGGCAGTGATTACAGAGATAAATGATCTTACAAAGTTGAGACATTAGATATGTACAATGCAAATATAAAATAAACGGGTTTAAAAACAGAAATTAACACTTACATGTGCTTAGATGGTCTTAGGCTAACCATGTGGGGAGAAGGCGAAGCCAAACGTCTTCACTCATCTGAGTTCCTTTTGGCATGGAATCTTCAGCTCGAATCAACTTCCAACTGAGTGAGTGTACTCTATAGTTCTGGGTCATGACATCATAAAAGGGGCTGTCTGGTGATGGACCTTCCCCCTGCTCTTGGAGTTAGAATCCGACTACCAAACTTATAAAAACTATATCTCGCAGAGGGTACTTCGTATAAACACGCACATAGTATCATCTTTTCCAGCCTGTTGAAGGCAATAATTCAAGACCAAACATGCAGTAATTATGTCACACCATTTAGGAGAAATCCATTTCTCGGATTCTGTCGGCGCCAGGACGCTGGGTCGACACATATTGCAGAAATGTAATTTTCGTGGTTTTACCATAAACGCACTGCGTTTTATGACCAAATGATTAGATCTCCATTACTCTCTATGAGAGAAGCTGCACATGGTGAATAGACAAAGAGACCCCCCGCCGTGAGGCAGGAAGGAGCTCACACTGGTAACTCAGGTTAGACTGGTTTTGTGTGTGAGCTGAGGAGGGGGGAGGAACAGGGGGGTGGAACAGGGGGGTGAGTGGCTGCAGTGATAGAATACAAAGCTGCAGCTGTGACAGGCTAGTCTCATCTGTAGGGTAGAGAATGGAAGATTCTGGAATGTTCCGGAGAAGTCATATCCTACATTATCATTACATAAATAATAAAGTAACTGACTAAAACCTTTGTTCAATGTCCTTTAGTTACAGAAAATACAAACACTAATATCATTAAATCTACGGTATATCAGGGATGTCCAACTCAAATACACAGAGGGCCAAATTAAAAACTTGGACAAAGTTGCAGGCTATCCCCAACATTTATTTAAACAGTGTCTACAATTGATGACATTTTTTCTTATTAACAAATATAAGTAAATTGTCAGGGTCCTGACAGCGCCGGCGTACAGCCTCCGCTAAGCAGGGAGTCACCCGCACCGTAGGGACCCCGGGGACAAGAACAGCTGGAAAATAAAGATGCACAGGGCCTGAATGTAGAAGTTTAGCAAGCCGGCACAGGACCTACGGTCATGTGACTGAAAGGGGGCGGGGCTTAGCGTCCTGCTTTCAAAGAAAGTAGAAAACTCAAAGTCGGGCAAAGCGGGGGTCATGCACAGTACAGGCAAGCGAGGTCCAGGAGGGATAAACAGACGGGAGGTCAGACAAAGCCAAAGGTCATACAAAAGATATCAGTACAGTACCAGGGATGAGACAGAACGGATAGTCAGGGCCAAGCAGAGATCAAAACCAATCAGACGTAGAAGGTACCAGGCAGAATCCAAAGCAAAATCCAGAGAACAGACCGAGTCGTACACAGAGAATCAAGCAACCAGAACACAGCACTAACACACTCAGGGGTCACCACACAATGCCAAGGGCGAAAGTATAACTGATGGGGGATGGGAGCTTCCTGAGGCTATAAGAAGCCTCCCCAGAACCAGTGAGAGGCCACCAAAATAGGTCCCAGGTGTGCAGGTGAGAGTCTGCATTGAGGTCAGAACATTAACCCCAACAGTGCCGGTCACCCAGCACTGGTATCATGACATAAATCATATGTTATGAAGGGGTTTGAGTTGTCTGGTCTAAAATGACAATTCTGCAGTCACTCTGTGACTGCAGATTTGTAAATCCTCCCAGTGCATGCACTTAGCGCTGTGAGGATTCTCCAGTGTCAGCGCCGGGAACAGTGGTCATGTGACTGCAAGTTTGCATTATTTAAACTCCTGACCAGAAACTCCTAGACTGTTTTTGGCATGCTCAATATTTGTATTTTGCACTAGGCTGGAAACAATCTAGTCAGGTTCTGGCCATGAGTGTTAGGAACGGCGGAACGCAATAAATAAAAATAATAATAAAGTGCTTCGCCGCTCGGGGTCCACCGTGCAGTAGATGATATGATTGCTGCTAAGTGGTGGCAGGGAAGCAATATGGCTGAAATGCGCACGTGGGTTAAACGTCACCCAGTTGTGCAGAGCAATCTCTGTTAAGTCACAGAGGTGCCAACAAAGACAAATACAATAAGGCTGAGCCTGTTGGAGTCACAGTACTCAGAGTAAATGCACACACGGTATCTGGTCACAGGAGCAGAGCCAAAGACAGCGGAACTGTGTCCGTCTAGACCTACCGTGCGTGCGACGTCGCAACTGCGGACGCCAAGGAGGGCTGCAACTGCAGCGCGGCGTAGGACACTGCCGCTAGATGACAAAGCTAGTACGCAAGCGCAATGTCGGATGCTAGCAACTGTGGATGATGTAGTAGTGGCGCGCTGGCGCTGACTCTAAGCTTAGTCCCTGTCCACATACGTAATATCAGAGGGAAGGGGTTTCAAGTGAGTCATTCACCAGAATCATACATCCATCATCATTCACACAGTAGCAGCTAGAGACTATACTAGCGCATGGCGGAACGGCCATGCGCAATTTTTATAGCAGCCAGGACCTTCTGGAAGCTTCCAGATCTCCGAGATGGACCAATGAGATCTGGAGCAGGACCTGAGCACATGACTCCCGATCTCCAATGGAATCGTCTCATGAGCATGCTCAGTAGGAGGACAGAGGGACTTAGCCCCTGGAGAGATTTGCTGCAAGGCAATCTCCTCTGCGGTAGATAAACCGCAAGAGACCGCAGAATGTAAGGGTCTGGATTCCTGCAGAGCAGACGCAGAAACTGGGCGCCTAACATTACCCCCTCTCCTAGGGCCCCCTCCTCCCTGAACCTTCCAATCCACCACCTTGTGCCCATCAGGGGCATAGGCCTCAGACCCGTCCGAAGGCAAGTCTGATATCCCGGTAGGTGACAAAACCGGGACACGTGGAAGGCATCAGAGGTGGCAAGGTCACCAGATTTGAGAAGGGACGCATGGGAGACAACGGGGGTGGCAAAATCGCCAGGAGCAGAAGCTAAAGTGGAACGCCGCAGTGTGTCGGCTGGCGTCTCCACTCTCTGTTTAAGGAAGCTATTCTGAGCACAAAAGGCGCAGGCCCGAATATACTTTTCAACGTCCCGAGCCACCAATATGACCCGGCCAGGAGTTTTGTGGTCTGCATGTAGCCACAGTGACCACCCCTCCTGGAGGCGTGTGCCCACGCTAGAACCCTCAGCCGAAGGCGGGGAGGGACAAAGGTCTTGCCCGGCGGCACAGAGTTTGGCCATTGCGGGGCACTGTTGTCCTGAGAAACAGCATGTTGACAATGGTAACCGCAAATGGAGTTTTGTGCCGGACGCGCCTCGAGAACTGCGCGAGACACCTCCATGGGCTCTGGGAGTGGAGTCTCTGGCTCGGGTGGTTCCAGAGGCTCAAAAAAGTTCGGAGCCAAGGTAACCTTCCATTTGGATTGAGAACGCTCCAGGCCGCGCTCCGAAAAACGGAGATCAATGCGGGTGGAAATGGCAATCAGCTCTTCCAAACTTGCAGGAACCTTTCTGGTAGAGAGAGCATCCTTAACATGCTCCGCCAAACCTCTCCAAAACAGGGATGAGGGCTTTGTCAGACCACTCCAGCTCGGAAGCCAGTGTTCCCGAAAACGAACGGCATACTGACTAACCGAGAGGGATCCCTGAGTCAAAGCAAGTAGCTGAAGAGAGGTGTCATGCGTGACCCATGGTCCCAGGAAGACCTGCTTAATAGTTGTTAAAAACTGAGCAGCGGTCCGAACCTCTGGGTCACCATGCTCCCATAGTGGCATAGCCCACTCCAACGCTTTGCCCGACAGCAGGGAAACCATAAACCCCACCTTGGCCCGTTCCGTAGGGAATCGCACAGCCAGTAACTCCAGCTGGATAGAGCACTGGCTGACGAAACCCAAACAGGAGGCGCCATCGCATGAAAATTTATCGGGCAACAGGAGGCGGGTAACTGTTGGCGCGTGGGAGGACGTGGACATACGTGAAACCGCGTCTGCGATTGCCTGTATAGCAGCTTCAGTGGATTTCGCAGCTGAGATAGCACTCTCAAGAGTAGCCAACCGGCCCTCTAGCTGCCGAATATACTGTAAGAGTTGCTGCTGTTCTGCTATAACTAGCCAGACCCTGGCGCTGGTATAATGTTAGGAACGGCGGAACGCACTAAATAAAAATAATAATAAAGTGCGTTCGCCACTCGGGGTCCACCATGTAGTAGATGATATGACTGCTGCTAAGTGGTGGCAGGCAAGCAATATGGCGGAAATGCGCACGTGGGTTAAACGTCACCCAGGTGCGCAGAGCAATCTCTGTTAAGTCACAGAGGTGCCAGCAAAGACAAATACAATAAGACTGAGCCTGTTGGAGTCACAGTACTCAGAGTAAATGTACACACGGTATCTGGTCACAGGAGCAGAGCCAAAGACAGAGGAACTGCGTCCGTCTAAACCTACCGTGTGTGCGACGTCGCAACAGCGGACGCCAAGGAGGGCTGCAACTGCAGCGCGGCGTAGGACACTGCCGCTAGACGACAAAGCTAGTACGCAAGCGCAATATCGGACGCTAGCAACTGTGGATGATATAGTAGTGGCGCGCTGGCGCTGACTCTAAGCTTAGTCCCTATCCACATACGTAATATCAGAGGGAAGGGGTTTCAAATGAGTCATTCACCAGAATCATACATCCATCATCATTCACACAGTAGCAACTAGAGACTATACTAGCGCATGGCAGAACAGCCATGCGTGCTTTTTATAGCAGCCGGGACCTTCCGGAAGCTTCCAGATCTCCGAGATGGACCAATGAGATCTGGAGCAGGACCTAAGCACATGACTCCCGATCTCCAATGGGAAATCCTCTCATGAGCATGCTCAGTAGGAGGACAGAGGGACTTAGCCCCTGGAGAGATTTGCTGCAAGGCAATCTCCTCTGCGGTAGATAAACAGCAACAGACCGCAGAATGTAAGGGTCTGGATTCCTGCAGAGCAGACGCAGAAACCTGACGCCTAACAATGAGCTTGCTTATCGCATACTTGTAGTCACGGTACCACTGTTCCTGGCGCTCACAGTGGAGAATCTTCACAACGACCAGTGTGCGCCGGGAGGGTTAACAAAAGTCATAAGGCATGAGTGCACACTTGTCTCTTTAAACTGGACAACTACAGATGACTGTGGCACTGCAGTGTAGCTGAAATTGTGCCTCCTAGGTACGACACAAGGGAAAAGCCATTACCCTTTTGGATACACAACTCCACACTCACTATTTGCTGGAAGGGGTGAGTGACCACAGGGTAGATTCAGGCACTTTGTGCAGGACCTCATTCCTACTGTAGTGTGCTTTTCTACAGAATGTGTATGGGAGAGAAGAATCGGGGGGTGAAGGCAAGGGTGATGCTGCCTGTCTTTTTCTGGTGCCTTTTAAGATGGCAAGTTTTGGATCTTGAAGAAAAAAAGTAAAACTTAAGCACACTAGCAATTCAACAAGACTGACATCAAAATCCCCAATAATGTAGCAAAGGAAAACACAAGTGGTATGGAATGAAAATTTTATGAAACCTACAGTGCTGTAATTTTCAGCCCAGGAGAGCAGTATATGTGAGGAATCATTACTGTGTTTCTGAAAGGCACAGGAGTGAGTACAATTCTCCTGCCCCTTCCTCCCAGCAGAGGTAAGCTGTGGTCACATGGGGATTTACTAGGTACAGAAGAAAGGTCTTACCTATTCTTACACAGAAGCATCTCTTGTCTGGTCACCTGCTTTGATTTCTTTTCTCCGATTGGACAGTGCAGTGGGTGGTTTGAATAAGTGTTGGCAAGTAACATTACTTTCACTATGCGCACAGCATTTGCTTGTCTCTGCTCAGCTCCTTCAGACTGAAGGACAGGGGTGGGAGGGCTGCTTTCCTCGCAGGCCAGATGAGTTAAATACTGATGCACCAACAAAATGGTTATAATGTTATTTTCTTTACAGGACTAATCAGCAGAGTGTACCCAGTGGACAAGGTTGTGGATGAAGCCATTACTTGTGGAGAGAAAATAGCTAGCAATTCTAAACTAATTGTGTCTATGGCAAAAGAAGCAGTTAATGCAGGTGAGAAGGTTTATGGGAGAATTCTGATCGCAATTCGAATAAATATGGAACAAATGGTTATTATGCTATATTGGAATTGTCAGTTTAGTATATGTGCATTGATAACTGTTTAAGTTCTTGAAGCCATCATTGTGATGGGATATGCAACAGATCAGGAAGAGACACCAGGCCGATAAACAATCCAACGAGATTTATTGGAACGGGGAACTGGGCAGCACAAATGAGGGTAATGCTACCACGTCCGTTATTAGTCCACAAAGAGTCCATACAAAGGGATCCGACCCGGGGGCGTCGCCCGGTAATATGACACCAGGGAAATATAGAAGTAGTCCTTGGATGAGTTCAATGGATCCAGCAGATGAGGGATACAACAGAGTCCCACTTGGCAGCATCTAACAGTACGCACGGTCACCGGGATCTCGCCTCAGCATAAGATCTCAGCCCTTCGCAGGTCACTACATAACTGACTCGGTCAAAACATGAGTCTATTTTCCTGTGTACTGGGATCAGCCCATTGATGGGGGAGGTTCACACCAACCGTTAACATGTGGCTACATTGAGAAGTTTCCAGAAGCTACCAGCTCCGTTGTGTCTTCCAGGTTTGTGTATTAGATGAGTCCCATGCTGAGAAGAACAAAGACAGAATCCACCACTAGATGCAGTACAAGTGAGGTGGAGCTAGGCCTGATTACATTACAGTCCAGGAACACAGGCTAGGGGAGGAACACGCTGTACAGTCATGATACATGCTCATTGTCTCCCAAGCGAGGTACCAATAACCTTCAGAACTAGCAGGCACATATTACCTCTACAGTGCAGTTAGGAGGCTGTATTACCATTGTAACTGAGACTAATACGTACGTGATTTTAAAATGTCCCCAACTGTTTTTTTTTATAAATAAATGAAGGCCATACAAAATATGTAAAGTAAAAGCCACTGCTACCCTAAACTGCATTTTTTTTAATCAATTCGATGACACACAACTATATATATATGTAAAATGACCACAAGGAAAAGGGGAACATAGCTGAAAATTATTTTAGCGGGTCTCATTACTATTAACAAAAACTTTGAAAAAAAAACAGTATTTACTTACTTTGGCAATATCAGGAGGAAATGTAAATGTGTGTGTATGTATATGTGTATGAATACACAGAGGTTGTGAGTTCTCCTTCCATGGAAGTATTCAAACAGAGGCTGGACAGACATCTGTCTGGGATGATTTATTGACTCCTGATTTGATCAGGGGGTTGAACTACATGACCCAGGAAGTCCCTTCCATCTCTACCATTCTATGATACACACACACTCACACTGGGGGAAATAAGTATTTCATCCCTTGCTGATTTTGTAAGTTTGCCCACTGACAAATACATGAACAGTGTATATTTTGAGGGGAGGTTAATTTTAACATTGAGAGATAGAATATCAAAAATAAAATCCAGAAAATCACATTGTATAAATTATATTAATTTATTTGCATTTTGCAGCGAGAAATAAGTATTTGATCCCCTACCAACCATTATGAATGCTAACTCCTACAGACCAGTTATACGCTCCTAATCAACTCATTACCTGCATTAAAGACAACTGTCTTACATAGCCACCTTTATAAAAGACTCCTGTCCACAGACTCAGTCAGTCAGACTGTAACCTCTACAACATGGGCAAAATCAAAGAGCTTTCTAAGGATGTCAGGGACAAGCTCATAGACCTACACAAAGCTGAAACGAGCTACAAAAACCATAAGTAAGACACTGGGTGAGAAGGAGACACCTGTTGGTGCAATAGTAAGAAAATGGAAGAAATACAAAATGACTGTCAATCGACATCGATCTGGGGCACCATGCAAAATCTCACCTCGTGGGGTATCCATGATCATAAGAAAGGTGAGAGATCAGCCTTAAACTACACGGGGGTAACATGTGAATGATCTCAAGGTAGCTGGCACCACAGTCACCAAGAAAACCATTGGTAATACATTACGCCGTAAAGGTTTAAGATCCTGCTGTGCCCGCAAGGTCCTCCTGCTCAAGAAGACACATAATAATAATCTTTATTTATATATAAGACTAACATATTCTGCAGCGCTTTACAGTTTGCACACATTATCATCACTGTCGTCGATGGGGCTCACAATCTAAATTCCCTATCAGTATGTCTTTGGAATGTGGGAGGAAACCCACGCAAACACGAGGAGAACATACAAACTCCTTGCAGATGTTGTCCTTGGTGGGATTCGAACCCAGGACTCCAGCGCTTCAAGGCTGCAAGTGCTATCCACTGAGCCACCGTGCAGGCCCATCTGAAGTTTGCCAATGAACACCTGGATGATTCTTTGAGTGATTGGGAGAAGGTGCTGTGGTCAGATGAGACAAAACCAGGGGAAGAGTCTTGAGGAGATCATTTGCATATTCCCAGTGCCTTCTGGGATAAGTGAAGACTCTCCGCAAGCTCAACGATCACTGGGTTTTGGCCGTTGCAGCTGAAAAGAGGAAATCTCAATATGGAAGAGGCCAGGAGCCATTTGGTGAGCTGCACTTCTTGCTACATGTTCACAGACTTACCAGTGGAAAAGCCAAACTTCACATGCCACAAATGCAAGCTTGTTTCCCTGTTGGAGGAAAAGTTGTAAAATCTCAGAGAGGTTAGCTACGTTGAAGATCATTAAGGAAGGTGAAAAGTTCTTAGACAGAGCAGAATTATCGCTTCATGTTACAGAAAGAGAAGAAATTCGAAGTGCACCTGAAGAAACAGAGGAATGGAGACATGTGACCCAGAGAAGCAGGAGGATCAGGAGGCAGTCAGCACCCATACTTCTCAGGAACCAGTACCAGGCTCTCACACAGGAAAATGATGAAGAAATACATCAGGATAAGACTTTGCCCACAAACAGCAACCTTGTACGCCTTCAGAGTCCTCCTGGATGTAGAAAGAAAAATGTTGTGAAGAAGAAACGGAGAGTGGTGGTCATGGGGGATTCCCTGTTGAGAGGAACAGAGGCCGCCATCTGCAGACCGGATATAACCTCAAGAGAAATGTGCTGTCTTTCAGGTGCAAAAATTAAAGATGTGTCTGACAGGATATCAGGACTCTTCAGACCTACAGATGACTACCCATTCCTGCTACTACATGTGGGGACAAATGACACCACAAGAAATGACCTGGAATCCATCTGCAGAGAATTTGAAGACTTAGGCAAGAAAGTGAAAGAACTGGGAGCGCAGGTGGTCTTCTCTTCCATCCTCTCAGTGGATGGCCATGGAACAAGGAGGTGGAATAAGATTCTGCAGGTGAACAACTGGCTTCGTCGATGGTGCCGTCAGCAACAATTTGGATTTATGGATCACGGAGTGAATTACCTTTACGATGGACTACTTGCTAGAGATGGGGTGCACCTTACGAAGACTGGAAAACATGTATTTGGAAGTCGCCTTGCTACACTTGTAAGGAGAGCTTTTAACTAGAACAACGTGGGAAGGGAAGCAAAAGACCAGAAAAAGCCATGCACCTGACAAATGCTATTGAGAACTCTGCTATTAGAAGTGGAAAGGAAGAACAAAGACAAAAGAATCTAATTAATAAAAATATTGGAGAACAAGAAACCAATTACAAACTAAAATGTTTCTATACCAATGCACAAAGCATGAGCAACAAACAAGGAGAATTGTAACTACTAACACAGGAAAAGAAATATGATGTCATTGGAATCACTGAGACTTGGTGGGACGATACACATGATTGGAATACAAGACTAGAAGGATACAGCTTATTTGCAAGAAACAGACTTGATAAACGAGGAGGAGGTGTCGCATTGTATGTTAGAAACGCGTATATCTGCACAGAGATTGAAGCTTCAGAGACTGGGAGTTCTGTGGAAACTGGGTAAGAATACAAGGACAGAACAATGGAAAGGACACCATTGTAGGCATTTACTACAGGCCGCCTGTGCAAGCTGAAGATATGGATGAACTCTTTATGCATCAAATGGCCAAGTTCTCCAAAAAATATGACATAGTTGTCATGGGAGATTTCAACTATCCAGACATTTGTTGGGAATCTCTCTCAGGCAAAACTAACAGGTCAAGGAAATTCTTATTCTCTCTTGCTGACAACTTTTATCTTCCAAAAGGTAGGGGAGAAAACAAGGGGAACTGCCACCTTGGATCTAATCCTTATAAACAGGGAGGAAATGGTTGAGGAGGTAAAAGTGGCTGGGACCCTAGGAGGTAGCGACCATGCTATTTTAGAATTTTGGATAACAAGAGGAGGAAGACCTGTGAAGACTCAGACGTCAAGGTTAGATTTCAGAAAGGCAGATTTTAAGGGATTCAGAAAGAGAATTGGAGGGATCCAATGGCTGGATATCCTTAAAGACAAAAATGTCCAGGAAGGATGGGAAATCTTGAAAAATGAAATTCTCAAAGCACAATTGTTAACAATTCCGAAAAGAGGGAAGAATAGGAAGCATTTAAGGAAGCCAGGATGGATGAACACAGAACTTAAGCACATGCTAAAAAGGAAGAAAAAAATGTTTATAAAATGGAAAGAGGGAGGCATATCTAAAGAAGAATATAATGCTGTCTGCAGAACCTGCAGGGCACAAATCAGATTAGCTAAAGCTGACAATGAATTGAGGCTTGCAAGAGATGTCAAAAGCAATAATAAAGGATTTTGGGGATATGTCAAAAGTAAAAGAAAAGTCAAAGATGCTATAGGATTTTTACAGGATGAAAATGATGAAATGGTAAGACAGGATGTTGAGAAGGCCGAACTTTTAAATTCCTATTTTGCATCTGTTTTCTCTCAGAAAGAAAATGTAACATCAACTGTTCTTCACTGTTCTATTAAGGGAATAGAAGAATCCAGGATATCTATAAACAGAAAGATAGTGAGGAAACACTTAGCTATCCTAAATGAATTCAAGTCTCCAGGTCCAGATGAATTACACCCCAGAGTACTGAAGGAGATAGCAGAAGAAATTTTTGAACCCCTCTCCATAATCTTTGAACATTCTTGGAGAACAGGAGAAGTCCCAGAATGTGGATTCATAACTGGCTTAGTGATCGGACCCAAAGAGTGGTCGTAAATGGCTGCACATCCAGTTGGAAGAATGTCTCAAGTGGGGTACCACAGGGCTCTGTCCTGGGCCCTGTATTGTTCAACATCTTTATCAACGATTTAGATGAAGGAATTGAGGGTAAACTGATTAAATTTGCTGATGACACAAAGCTAGGAGGGATAGCTAATACTAGAGAAGAGAGAGAGAGGATTCAAAAAGATATAAATAAACTGGAGAAGTGGGCAGCAACTAACAGAATGGTTTTTAACAGGGAAAAATGCAAAGTACTACATCTGGGCAATAAAAATGAAAAAAGCATATACAGAATGGGAGCAATAGGGCTAAGCAACAGCATATGTGAAAAAGACTTGGGTATACTAATAGATCACAGACTGAATATGAGTCAACAGTGTGATGCAGCAGCAAAAAAGGCAAATGCAATTCTAGGATGTATTAACAGAAGCATACAGTCGAGATCACGTGAAGTCATTATTTACCTCTACTCCTCTTTGGTCAGACCTCATCTGGAATATTGTGTCCAGTTTTGGGCACCACATTTTAAAAAAGACATCAACAAACTGGAGCAAGTTCAGAAAAGAGCGACCAGAATGGTGACCGGTCTGCAACCCCTGTCTTATGAGGAAAGGTTGCAGGATTTGGGAATGTTTAGTTTGCAAAAGAGAAGACTGAGAGGAGACTTAATATCTGTCTACAAATATCTCAAGGGCTGTCACATTGTAGAAGGATCAACTTTATTCTCATTTGCACAAGGAAAGACTAGAAGCAATGGGATGAAACTGAATAGGAGGAGACACAGATTAGATATTAGAAAAAACTTTTTGACAGTTAGAGTGATCAATGAGTGGAACAAGCTGCCACGAGAAGTGGTGAGTTCTCCTCCAATGGAAGTCTTCAAACAGAGGCTGGACAGATATCTGACTGGGAAGATTTAGCGAATCCTGCTTTGAGCAGGGGGTTGGACCAGATGGCCCAGGAGGTCCCTTCCAACTCTACAATTCTATGACTCTATGATTCTGTGACATAAATTGAGGTCTTTGGCATTAACTCAACTCGCCGTGTTTGGAGGAAGAGAAATGCTGACTATGACCCAAATAACACTGTCAAGCATGGAGCTGGAAATGGTATGTTTTGGGGGTGTTTCTCTGCTAAGGACACAGGACTACTTCACCGCATCAGTGGGAGAATGGATGGAGACATGTACCATAAAATCCTAAGTGAAAACCTCCTTCCTTCCACCAGGACATTAAAAATCAGTCGTGTCTTGGTCTTCCAGCAAGACAATGACCCAAAACATACAGCCAAGGCAACAAAGGAGTGGCTTAAAAAGAAGCACCTTAAGATCATGGATTGGCCTAGCCAGTCTCCAGTCCTTACATAGTAACATAGATAGCAAGGCCGAAAAAAGACATTTGTCCTTCCAGTTCAGCCTATATTTTCTCAGAATAAATCCCCAGATCTACGTCCTTCTAAAGAACCTATTTACTGTAAGATACAATATTGTTACGCTCCAGGAAGATATCCAGGCCTCTCTTGAACTCCTTGACTGAGTTCACCATGACCACCTCCTCAGGCAAGGAATTCCAGATTCTCGCTGCCCTGACATTAAAGAATCCACTTCTATGTTGGTGGAAAAACCTTCTCTCCTCCAGATGCAGAGAATGCCTTATTATGACTGACACATTCCTCGGAGAGATATTTGTATTGTCCCCTTATGTACTTATACAATGTTATTAGATTGCCCTTCAGTCGTCTTTTTTCTAGACTAAATAATCCTAATATTGCCAATCTCTCTGGGTATTTTAGTTCCCCCATTCCCTTTATTAATTTTGTCGCCCTCCTTTGTACGCACTCTAATTCCTTTATATCCTTCCTGATCACCGGTGCCCAAAACTGTACACAGTACTCCATGTGCTGTCTAAACAGAGACTTGTACAGAGGCAGTATAATGCTCTCATCATGTGTACCCAGACCTTTTTTTTATGCATCCCATGATCCTGTTTGCCTTGGCAGCCACTGCCTGGCACTGGCTGCTCCAGGTAAGTTTATCATTTAAAGTCCTTCTCCATGTCAGATTTACCCAGTGGTTTCCCGTTCAGTGTGTAATGGTGATATTGATTCCTTCTTCCCGTGTGTATAACCTTACATTTATTATTGTTAAACCACATCTGCCACCTTTTGATCCAAGTTTCCAACTTATCCAGATCCATCTGTAGCAGAATACCATCTTCTCTTGACTGCTTTACATAGTTAGGTATCATCTGCAAATATTGATATTTTACTGTGTAAAACTGTTGTATTGACTGCTTTACATAGATTTGTATCATCTGCAAATATCGATATTTTCCTGTGTAAACCTTATACCAGATCATTAATAAATATGTTGAAGAGAATAGGTCCCAACACTGACCCCTGCAGTACCCCACTGGTCACAGTGACCCAATTAGAGAATATACCATTTATAACCACCCTCTGCTTTATATCACTAAACCAGTTACTTACCCATTTATACACATTTTCCCCTAGACCCAGCATTCTCATTTTGTTTACCAACCTCTTGTGTGGCACGGTATCAAACGCTTTGGAAAAATCAAGATATACCACTTCCAATGAATCATCTTGGTCCAGTCTATAGCTTACCTCTTCATAAAAACTGATTAGATTGGTTTGACAGGAGCGATTCCTCATAATCTATGCTGATATGTAGTTAAATAGTTATTCTCATTGAGATAATCCAGAATAACATCCCTCTGAAACCCTTCAAATATTTTACCAACAATAGAGGTTAGGCTTACTGGCCTATAATTTCCAGGTTCACTTTTAGAGCCCTTTTTGAATATTTGTACCACATTTGCTATGCGCCAGTCCTGTGGAACAGACCCCGTCGCTATAGAGTCCCTAAATATAAGAAATAATGGCTTGTCTAGTACATTACTTAGTTCTCTTAGTACTCATGGGTATATGCTATCCGGACCAAGAGATTTATCTATTTTAGGCTATGTGCCCACGTTAGCATTTTTAAACGCTCAGGAAACGGGACTCCTTCCCAGAAAACGCGCTTTTTTTCTGAGATTTTTGCGTGTTTTTGATGCGTTTTTTCCGCACGTCTTCTGGACTATAGGAAATAGCCAAAAACACGGACCTAAGCGGAAATTAATGAACATGCTGCGTCTTTTACCGCTAAGCGTTTCCTTAGCGGTAAAAAACGCATCCATTGGCACAAAAAGGCCAAACTGCATAAAAATGAATGGGATGCTTCTTTTAATCGTTTTTGATTCGGTTTGACCCTGAAAAACGCATCAAAAACACTTAAAAAAAGCAACGTGGGCACACAGCCTTAATCTTATTTAGCCAGTTTCACACCTTTTCTTGGGGTAAGATATATGGTTTTCTTTGTGTCTTGGCATTTCACCTAGCATTTCATTTTCCACTGTGAATACTGTGGAGAAGAAGGTGTTTAATATATTAGCTTTTTCCTCGTCACCTACCACCATTCAAGGGGCCTACACTATCTCTCATGATTCTTTTTCTATTGATATAGTTGAAGAACAGTTTGAGGTTAGTTTTACTCTCCTTAGCAATGTGCTTCTCTGTTTCCTTTTTGGCAGCTTTAATTAGTTTTTTAGATAAAGTATTTTTCTCTATAGTTTTTTAGAGCTTCAATGGTGCCATCCTGCTTTAGTAGTTTAAATGCTTTCTTTTTACTGTTAATTGCCCCTCTTACTTCTTTGTTCAACCACATTCGTTATTTCTTTATTTCTTGTCCCTTTATTCCCACTAGGTATAAACCGTTTACAGTGCCTATTTAGGATGTCCTTAAACATTTCCCATTTATTTTCTGTATTCTTATTTCTGAGGACATTGTCCCAGTCAACCAGATTAAGGGCATCTCTAAGCTGGTCACACTTTGCCTTCCTAAAGTTCATTGTTTTTGTGACTGCCTGATAAGTACCAATAGCCAAAGATACGTGAAACTGTACGATATTGTGGTCGCTATTTCCTAGATGCCCGACGACCTGCAGATATGTTATTCTGTCAGGTCTATTATAGTATTTGGTCTAAAAGTGCTGCTCCTCTGGTTGGAGTTTGCACCAATTGTGAAAGATAATTTTTCTTGGTTATTAGTAGAAACCTGTTACCTCTATGGGTTTCGCAGGTTTCTGTTTCCCAGTTAATATCTGGGTAGTTAAAGTCCCCCATAACAAGGACCTCATTATGGGTTTCAGCTTCATCTGTCTGCCTTAGTAGTAGACTATCCATTATTTCTGTTATATTTGGGGTTTTGTAACCGACCCCAATGAAAATTTTGTTGCTATTTCTCCCTCCATGTATTTCGACTCATATGGACTCAACATCCTCATCCCATAATATCCTGCCTCAAAGTGGACTTTACACAAGACTTAACACCTCTCCGATTTTTACGATCCTTTTTAAACAGACTGTAACCCTGTAAGTTAACTGCCCAGTCATAGCTTTCATCTAAACATGAATCGGTTATTCCCACTATGTTATAGTTCCTTGTAGATATTACTGCTTCTAGTTCTTCCATTCTGGTGTTTGCGAGCATGCAGCTTAGAGGATTTTGTTTTGTTCCAGTCTCCTCCCTGTGGATTGTTTTAGAAATTTTCTTACCCCTCCCTTCCGAGTATGTCATCTTGGGTCTTCTTTGCTGCACCTCATATCCTTCATCAGTATATTTTCTGGCTTCATGTTCGAGTGTAATGTTTTTCTTCCTGTCCCCTCTTCTAGTTTACCGCCCACCTGAGGAGTGTAACGAGTCTTCTGGCGAATGTATGTTTCCCAGGTTGTTGAGGTGTTCTCCATCTCTGATGATGAGTTTATCGTACAGGTAATTCACTCCATGGTCCAGGAATCCGAATCCTTGTTGACTGCACCATCGTCTTAGCCAGTTGTTGGCATCAAGGATACTGTTCCATCTCCTTGTGCCTTGCCCATCTACTAGAAGGATAGAGGGAAAAACTACCTGTGCATCCAGTTCCTTTACCTTCTTGCCCAACTCTTCAAAGTCCTTTCAGATTGTCAGTAGGTTTTTCCTTGCCGTGTCATTGGTGCCAACATGTATCAGAAGAAACGGGTGGACGTCCTTGGAACTGATGAGCTTTGGTGTCCTATCATTCACATCCTTGATCTTCACACCTGGGAGGCAGCATACTTCTCTTGCGGTTATGCCCGGTCTGCAAATGGCTGCTTCTGTGCCTCTCAGTAGTGAGTCTGCCACCACTACCACTCTTCGCTTCTGTACTTTTTGTTGTCACTTCTGAGTGTTGCTATGTGCTCTTCTTTGCTTGCTGGTAGTGCCTCATCCTTAGGTGTGCCATCTTCGTCCCCCACAAGGTTTTGGTATCCATTTCTCAGTTGTGTGGTTGGTGATGTCTCCATGGTCTTCTTGCTTCTTTTGGTCACATGCTTCCACTCATCTCCTTTTCGAGGTTCCCTGACACTTTCTTCACCTTCTGTGACCAGTAGAGATGCTTCTGTTCTGTCTAGGAAAGTCTTCATTTTCTTTGAGTTTCAAAGTTGCAATTCTTTCTTCCAGACCCTGCACCTTTTCTTCTAAAAGGGCTAGTAGTCTACAATTCTGGCAGGTGTAGTTGGATTCTTTTTCTGATCTATGTGTGAACATGTAGCACATGTTGCAGCTCACCATGTATGTTGTCATATCTGCCATGTTGCTCCTAGATCCTGCTGACTTGCTGTGTCTTCCTTATTGTGTTATCTATTGTGTGTATCCTTCTTGTGTAATGTGCTGTGTGTTTTCCTTCTTGTGTAATCTACTCAATCAGCCAGACTTTCTTGCAATAATGTCCGAGAGGCCGTAAGGTGCACAGATTGGCGATGCTTTCCAAGCAGCTGGTTCCGGCTGTACCCAACGATCTTCTTGCTGAGGGAGAATCTTCACTTTTCCCAGAAGGCACCTGGAATATGCAAATAGTCTTCTTCAAGCTTCAATCCCTGGTTTGGCGATGCTTTCCAAGCAACTGGTCTCGGCTGTACCCAATGTTCTTCTTGCTGAGGGAGACTCTTCACTTTTCCCAGAAGGCACTTGGAATATGTAAGTTGTCCACTTCAAGCTTCATTCCTATAGAAAATTTATGGAGGGAGTTGAAGCTCTCAGTTGACAAGTGACAGCTTCAAATCTTAATGATTTAGAGATGATCTGCAAAGATGTGTGGATCAAAATTACTCCTGACATGTGTGCAAACCTCATCAACTACCAAAAAGTCTGACTGCTATGTTTGCCAACAAGGATTTTGCCACCAAGTATTAAGTCTTGTTTGCCAGATGGATCAAATACGTATTTCTCACTGCAAAATGCAAATAAATTTCTGTAATTTATACAATGTGATTTCATGATTTCTATCTCTCAATGTTAAAATTAACCTACCCTTAAAATTAGACTGTTCATGTCTTCATTAGTGAGCAATCTTACAAAATCACCAAGGGATCAAATACATATTTCCCCCACTGTATATATGTGTGTATTTATATATGTATACTAGTTGAAGAGCCCGGTGTTGCCCCAGGCATAGTGACTAAATGTGATTAGTTATAACAAATATAATGATTATATATATATATATATATCTACTATATAATTACCAATTTTTTAAGGGTTAACTATATTGCAGTTAAATCTTGAGGTGTAACTATATTCACAAGGGGTTAATTAAGGGTGGGAGTTCATAATTAAGGGTTTATAAGGGGCAGCTGGTTGGGACTCAACTCCTTTTGGACGTGCATTGAGCAGCAGGGTGGTGTACTGGTAAAAGGGAAAAAAAAATCTTTTAAATCTTCTGCCTGAGCGAGTGTGAACAAGCTGAGTGTGACCTGAGCGTAAGTTCGAACTGTGGTAAGTGTGTGACTTGAGATTCAGTGACATTGGATTCATGGAGTTTCCAAGTGAGGTATTACTGAATTGCTGTTATATTTTATTAATACTTTTTATTTATTTTTGCTTATCTTATTGTCTGGTGCAATCCCCATTAAGATGTGCTCCACTATTGCCAATGCCATCCAGTGCACGTCTTGCCGCATGTATGAAATCCTTGAACAGCCGGTCGAGGGTGCATACTGCTGTGCGAGATGTGAGCACGTTTGCATTTGGAAGCTCAGATACTGGATCTAAATGTGCAGCTGGCAACACTGAGATCCATAGACAATATGGAAAGGAGTCTTCTGCTCACTGAGCAGACGCTCAATGGGATAGATGAGGGGGGATGCTAGGTTGGAGCTGCAGGACAATGAAGCAGCTAGCTGGGTGACAGTTAGAAGGCGGGGTAGAGGGAAGAGCACCAGGGAGGCTAGTCCTGATCTGACACACCCCAATAAGTTTGCTAATTGGCAGATGAGGGGAGTGTTAGTGCAGGAGTAGCACTGCTGCAGCAAGGCATGTCCTCTGAAAGCCGAAGGAGTGTCTGCTCCAGTAAGGGGGGAAATAGGAGAGCAGGGCAGGCCAGACAGGTTCTGGTAGTGGGGGACTCAATTATTAGGGGAACAGATAGGGCAATCTGTCACAAAGACAAGGATCGTCGAACGGTGTGCTGCCTACCTGGCGCTCGAGTCCGACACATCGCTGATCGGGTTGACAGATTACTGTGAGGGGCTGGTGAGGATCCAGCGGTCATGGTGCACATTGGCACAAATGACAAAGTTAGAGGTAGGTGGAAGGTCCTTAAAGATGATTTCAGGGAATTAGGCTGTAAGCTTAAAGCAAGGACCTCCAAGGTGGTATTTTCGGAAATACTTCCTGTAACACGTGCCACGCCAGAGAGGCAATGGGAGAT
Organism: Dendrobates tinctorius; assembly: GCF_039654945.1. Taxonomy (NCBI): domain Eukaryota; kingdom Metazoa; phylum Chordata; class Amphibia; order Anura; family Dendrobatidae; genus Dendrobates; species Dendrobates tinctorius. Next base: position 9,685,483 of record NW_027361760.1, on the reverse strand, counting down.
TAGGGAGGTTAATAAGTGGCTCTGGAATTGGTGTAGGAAGGAGGGGTTTGGGTTCCTGCAGAACTGGGCCGACTTCTCAGTTGGCTACAGGTTCTACGCTAGGGACGGGCTGCACCTCAGTGGGGAGGGTGCAGCTGTGCTGGGGGAGAAAATGGCTACAAGGTTGGAGGAGTGTTTAAACTAGGGACGGGGGGAGGGTATTCCTTTTAAAGGAGGGTAAGACAGTGCAGATAGAGACCTGGGTGCAAATAATGAAATTGGGGGTGGCATGGGGGGTGGGATTAGAACAGTTAATAATTTAAGAAAGAATAGAGGTACAGAGAGATACATAAAGTGCATGTATACTAATGCCAGAAGCCTCGCCAACAAAATGGAGGAATTGGAGTTAATGTTGTTGGAACATAATTATGACATGGTGGGGATATCTGAGACATGGCTGGACGAGAGCCATGACTGGGCGGTTAATTTACAGGGCTATAGTCTGTTCAGAAATGACTGTACAAATAAACGAGGGGGAGGCGTGTGTTTATATGTAAAATCATCCTCAAAACAAAATCCTTCGTGATAATATATATGAATCTAATGAAAATGTAGAGTCCCAGTGGGTAGAGATAAGGGGAGGGGGGAAAAATAATAAATTACTGATAGGGGTTTGTTATAAGTCTCCAAAAATAATGGAAGCAACAGAGAATATCCTCATAAAGCAAATAGATGAAGCAGCGACTCAAGGAGAAGTCATTATTATGCGGGACTTCAACTACCCTGAAATACATTGGGGAACCGAAACCTGCAGTTCCAGCAAAGGTAATAGGTTTTTGACAACTATGAGAGACAATTACCTTTCATAACTGGTTCAGGACCCAGCAAGAGGGGGGGCACTGCTAGACCTAATATTAACCAACAGGCCAGACCGCATATCAAATGTAAGGGTTGGGGGTCACTTGGGTAATAGTGATCACAAATTAATAAGTTTTCATGTATCCTTTAATAAGATGTGTAGCAGAGGGGTTACAAGGACACTAAACTTCAGTAAAGCAAATTTCCAACGGATGAGAGATGATCTTGGTGCAATTAACTGGGACGATATCCTGAGACATAAAAATACACAAAGAAAATGGGAGACGTTTATTAGCATCCTGAATAGGACCTGTGCACAATATATACTGTATGGGAATAAACATGCGAGAAATAGGAGGAAATCACTATGACTAAATAGAGCTGTAAGGGGTGCAATAAGAGATAAAAATAAAGCATTTAGAGAATTAAAGCAAGTAGGTAGTGATGAGGCATTAACTAAATACAGAAGATTAAATAAATTCTGTAAAAAGCAAATCAAGACAGCAAAGATTGAGACAGAGAGACTCATTGCCAGAGAAAGTAAAAATAATCCCAAAATATTCTTTAACTACATAAATAGGAAGAAACCAAAAAATGATAGTGTTGGTCCCCTTAAAAATAGTCTGGGTGAAATGGTGGATGAGGAAAAAGCCAATATGCTAAATGACTTTTTTTCAACAGTATTTACACAAGAAAATCCCATGACGGATAACATGGTCAGGGATAAAAATTCTCCATTAAATGTCACCTGCTTAACCCAGCAGGAAGTACGGCGGCGTCTAAAAATCACTAAAATTGACAAATCCCCGAGCCCGGATGGGATACACCCCCGAGTACTGAAGGAATTAAGCACAGTCATAGATAGACCATTATTTTTAATCTTTAAAGATTCCATAATAACAGGGTCTGTACCACAGGACTGGCGTATAGCAAATGTGGTGCCAATATTTAAAAAGGTGACAAAAACTGAACTCGGAAATTATAGGCCAGTAAGTTTAACCTCAACTGTGGGTAAAATCCTGGAGGGTTTTCTAAGAGATACTATACTGGAGTATCTGGAGAAGAATAACCTCATGTCCCAATATCAACTTGGGTTTAAGAGGAAGGTTCCTGGCAGACTAATCTGATAAGCTTTTATGAAGAGGTAAGTTCCGGACTGGACCAAGGGTATGCAGTGGACGTGGTGCACATGGAGTTTTCAAAAGCTTTTGATACGGTGGCACACAAAAGGTTGATACAAAAAATAAGAACAATGGGGATAGGGGAAAATATGAGTAGGTGGGTTAAGAGCTGGCTCAGGGATAGGAAAAAAAGGGTGGTTATTAATGGAGCACACTCGGACTGGGTCACGGTTAGCAGTGGGGTACCACAGAGGTCAGTTTTGGGCCCGCTTCTTTTTAACATATTTATTAATGACTTTGTAGGGGGCATAGAGAGTAGAATTTCAATATTTGCAGATGACACTAAACTCTTCAGGGTAATCAATACAGAGGAGGACAATTTTATATTACAGGAGGATTTACGTAAACTAGAAGCTTGGGCTGATAAATGGCAAATGAGCTTTAATGGGGATAAATGTAAGGTCATGCACTTGGGTAGAACGAATAAGATGTCTAATTATGTGCTTAATTGTAAAACCCTGGGCAAAACTGTCACTGAAAAAGACCTGGGTGTATGGGTGGACGACAAACTCACATTTAGTGGCCAGTGTCAGGCAGCTGCTGCAAAGGCAAATAAAATAATGGGATGCATTAAAAGAGGCATAGATGCTCATGAGGAGAACATCATTTTACCTCTATATAAGTCACTAGTGCGACCACACTTAGAATACTGTGTACAGTTCTGGTCTCCGGTGTATAAGAAAGACATAGCTGAACTGGAGCAGGTGCAGAGAAGAGCGACCAAGGTTATTAGGGAACTAGGGGGTCTGCAATACCAAGACAGGTTATTACACTTGGGGTTATTTAGTTTGGTGAATCGAAGGCTTAGGGGTGATCTTATTACAATGTATAAGTATATGTGGGGACAGTACAAAGACCTTTCTAATGATCTTTTTACTCTTAGACCTGTGACGGGGACAAGGGGGCATCCTCTACGTCTGAAGGAAAGAAGGTTTAAGCATACTCACAGACGCAGATTCTTTACTGTAAGAGCAGTGAGACTATGGAACTCTATGCCATATGATGTTGTAATGAGTGATTCCCTACTAAAATTTAAGAAGGGACTGGATGCCTTTCTTGAAAAGTATAATGTTACAGGGTATATACACTAATTTCCTTAATATTGCGTTGATCCAGGGAGCTAGTCTGATTGCCGTATGTGGAGTCGGGAAGGAATTTTTTTCCCCAATGTGAAGCTTACTGTTTGCCACATGGGGTTTTTTTTGCCTTTCTCTGGATCAACATGTTAGGGCAGGTTAGGACAGGATATTGGTTGACCTAGATAGTCTCCCTTTAACCTTAATAACTATGTTACTATGTAATAAACTCTGTCACACACTTCCAGCGCTTGTCGCTTCCACAATGCACCGCGACCGGAAGTACACCGACTGCCATATTGGAACACCCAAGTTATGGGTATTCCGATATGGCGGCCGGGATTCATATCCCCTGCCAAGCCGCGCGTGCACTGCTCATTGACATTAATCCTAAAAGTCAATGTCGACCCCTTAATGAACCTTGCTACATACCTTAGGATAAAAGCCAAACCGGAATCTCAATTTACAGACTCTGTATTTTGGGGTGCTGCCCATACATATATATACTGTGTATGTGTGTGTGTGTATCTGTATATATATATATATATATATATATAAAATCATGTCACAAACAAGACTAAGATTATTTGAATGATCAAATACGGGACTATGGATTTCAGGAGTGCGTTTTATATCTACCATTTCATTTTCACAGTCATCAAAGAAAATAAATACTTATTGTCTATATTTTTCCACAGCATTTGAATTACCTTTGTCAGAGGGTAACAGACTTGAAAAGCGACTTTTCCACTCAACATTTGCTACTGTAAGTGTGATGACTATGTGTAACATAATGGTGTAGAAAATGCATCATTTAATACTTGTCATTTAATTTTGTAGGATGACCGCAAAGAAGGAATGACTGCTTTCTTAGAGAAGAGGAATGCAAAATTTAATGACCAATAAAAATGAACCATTGGGTTAACTTCACGTGTTTTTAAAAATTATAATCTTCCAAAATAATAAAATTTGTCAGTTGATCCATGATGCTCTTTCTTAATTTCTCTAGAGAGAATGTCTTCCAGTGCATCCTCCCCTTTGGAATTTAACATGTTTTGCTACCTCACCACCTGGAATTTCACTGTTTTTTTTATTTTAGGGTTTGCATGAGTTCATGTTAAGAACATGCCTACAACTGTGATCATTTGGTTTTCGTAATATTTTATTTTTATGAAAACAACAAATTGAATTAAAATAGAGGAGCAAGAGAAGCTGACTACAAACCAAAATGTCTAAACAACTGAACTGATCATGGGAAACAAACAAAAATTGGAGCTGCTAACCAGGGCTGTGGAGTCGGAGTCGTGGAGTCGGAGTCGGTGCTCATTTTGGTGGAGTCGGAGTCGGAGTTGGAGTCGGTATAAAATGGACCGACTCCGACTCCTAAAATATATAATAAATTGGGTACAGTAATTCAATGCAGGATGTGCTGAATATTTTTTCATAGGAGTTTGGGAAAGTTATGAAATGTCCTATAAATGGCTGTTATATTCCTGATCTAAGGCTACATTCACACACAACGTTTTTCCTGTGTTTTTTGAGGATACGTTTTTCAGCTGCAAAAGCTGATCATCTTTTTAAAAAAACTGCATCACCTGAAAGGTTTTTGAGCTCATAGATAATGTTTTCAATAGCAAAAGCAGATTAGAAATCTGCTCTATCTATATATCCATTTATCCATATCTGTCTATCCATATCGTATCTGTACCAAAAAGAATGAAAACCGGGTAGTACACCAATATATATTCTGTTCTATCTAAACATCTTGATTATTGGATCATAAAAATGATTAAATGTCTGAGGTTCACATTGTACTACAATAAATTTTTCACTTAAATATAAGCAATGTGTGTGGGAGTCGGAGTCGTGGAGTCGGAGTTGGAGTCGGAGTCGGTGTAAGGGAAATTGAGGAGTCGGAGTCGCAGGTTTGGCTTACCGACTCCACAGCCCTGCTGCTAACACAGGAAGAGAGATATGATGGTCATAGGCATTAGACATGAGCGAATATCGTCGGCTCCCTCCTTATTCGGCAAGCTGTAGCGCTTACCAAAGAAGCTGCAGTGGGAACCCAAATACCTGGATCGCTCCCAATAATCAAGTGTCTAGCACCGCAGCTTGCATGTGTTGCGGCTGTGAGTCACAACACATGCATGAAGAGTCTGTGTGACTGTCACACAAATGCAACACATACAGCTGCAGCACCGGACACCTGATTATCGGGAGCTATCCAGGTATCACGGTTCCCGCAGCAGCTTCTTTGGTAAGCGCTATAGCTTGCCGAATAAGGAGGGAGCCGACGATATTCGCTCATCTTTAATAGGCATCACTGAAACTTGGTCTGATGATACCCATGCTTGGAATACAAACCTTGAAGGCTACAACTTATTTATTAGAAACAGGGTTAAAAAAGATGGGAGGAGGTGATATCTCCACAGAGATCCAACTTCAGAGACTGGTAGTTCTGTAGAAACTGTGGTAAGAATTCAAGAAGAGAAGAACAGAAAGGACACTAATGGAGGTGTTTACTATAGGCCACCTGGACAGACTGAACATATAGTAACATAGTAACATAGTTATTAAGGTTGAAGGGAGACTTTATGTCCATCTAGTTCAACCCATATCCTATCCTAACTTGCCCTAACATGTTGATCCAGAGGAAGGCAAAAAAACCCCATGTGGCAACAGTAAGCTTCACATTGGGGAAAAAAATTCCTTCCCGACTCCACATACGGCAATCAGACTAGCTCCCTGGATCAACGCAATATTATGGAGACTAGTGTATATACCCTGTAATATTATACTTTTCAAGAAAGGCATCCAGTCCCTTCTTAAATTTTAGTAGGGAATCACTCATTACAACATCATATGGCAGAGAGTTCCATAGTCTCACTGCTCTTACAGTAAAGAATCCGCGTCTGTGAGTATGCTTAAACCTTCTTTCCTCCAGACGTAGAGGATGCCCCCCTTTCCCCGTCACAGGTCTAAGAGTAAAAAGATCATTAGAAAGGTCTTTGTATTGTCCCCGCATATATTTATAAATTGTAATAAGATCACCCCTAAGCCTTCGATTCTCCAAACTAAATAACCCCAAGTGTAATAACCTGTCTTGGTATTGCAGACCCCCTAGTTCCCTAATAACCTTGGTCGCTCTTCTCTGCACCCGCTCCAGTTCAGCTATGTCTTTCTTATACACCGGAGACCAGAACTGTATACAGTATTCTAAGTGTGGTCGCACTAGTGACTTATATAGAGGTAAAATTATGTTCTCCTCATGAGCATCTATGCCTCTTTTAATGCATCCCATTATTTTATTTGCCTTTGCAGCAGCTGCCTGACTCTGGCCACTAAATGTGAGTTTGTCGTCCACCCATACACACAGGTCTTTTTCAGTGACTGTTTTGCCCAGTGTTTTACAATTAAGCACATAATTATACAACAATATGGATGAACTCTTTTTACATCAGATGCCTCTGTTCTCAAAAAAGTATGACATAGTGATCTTGGGAAATTTTAACAATACAGGTATTTGTTGGGAATCTCTCTCAGGCAAAAGTGCTGGGTCCAGAAAATTCTTATCTTCTCTGACAACTTTATCTTTCAAGAGGTAGAAGAGAGATCAAGAGGATCTGCAATCTTGGATGTAATTCTTACCAACAGGGAGGAAATGGTATAGGAAGTAAAGGTGGCTCGGAATTCAGGAAGCAGCAATGATGCGGTCTTTGAATTTTGGATTACAACAAAACGAAGACCAGTGAAAACTCAGACTTTAAGGTTGGACTTCAGAAAGGCAGATTTTAATAGAATCAGAAAGAGGGTAGGAAAGATCCAATGGCTGGATGTTCTAAAGGACAGAAATATCCAAGAAGGATGGGAGATTTCGCTAAATAAAATTCTCACAGCCCAAATGATATCAATCCCGAAAAGAGGGAAAAATTGGAAGCATTTAAGGACACCAGGGTGGATTAACACAAAACTTAATCACTTGTTAAAAGGGAAAAAAAAATGTATATCAAATGGAAAGAGGAGGGCATATCTAAAGAAGAATATAATGCTGATTGCAGGGAATGCTGGGTAAGAATTAGAAGAGCTAAAGCCAGTAATGAAGTAAGGCTTTCAAGGAAGACCAAAGGCAGTAAAAAAGGATTTTGGGGTATGCCAAAAGCAAAAGAAAAGTCATAAATGCTATAGAACTTTTACAGGATGAAAAAAGTGAAGTGGTCAAAAATGATGTGAAGGCCGAACCTTTAAATTCCTTTTTTGCATCTGTGTTCTCTAAGAAAGCAAATGTAACATCAACTGTTCTTCACGGTGCCATCAAAGGAATAAAAGAATGTCCACTATTGATAAACAGAGAGATGTTGAGGGAACACTTGGCTAACTTAAATGAATTTGAACACCCTGGCCCAGATGAATTACATCCTACGGCACTGAAAGAGTTAGCAGAGGAAATTCCAGAACCACTAGCCAGAATCTTTGAAAAATCCTGGAAAACAGGAGAAGTCCCAGAATACTGGATATGTATTTATCTTCAGAAAAGGAAAGAAGACGAAGCCAGGAATTTACAGGCCAGTGAGCCTCACTTCTATACCAGGAAATATATTTGAACAAATTCTTAAACATGTATACAAGTACTTGGATAAGAATGCAGTAATTAACAAGAATCAACATGGTTGTAACAAACAAGTCATGGCAGCCTAATCTAATTTCCTTCTATGACAGAATTACTGACTGGGTGGATCAGTGAAATGCGGTAGATATAGCATACCTTGACTTCAGCAAAGCATTTGATAAAGTATCTCACACTATCCTTATTAAAATAAACAATACCAAGTATGGGATTGACGAGGCTATATTTAGGTGGATTCATAACTCACTCAGTGATCGTACTCAAAGAGTGGTAATAAATGGTTGCACATCCAATTGCAAAAGTGTTTCAAGTGGGGTTCCACAAAGTTCTGTCCGGGGCCTAGTGTTCAATATTTTTATTAATGATCTAGATAAGGGGACTGAAGGTAAACTATTCAAATTTGCCAGAGATGCAAAGCTAGGAGGGATAGCCAACACTAGAGAAGACAAAAAAAATGATTCAGAAGGATCTAGGTAAATTTGAACAATGGACAGCGACTAATAGAATGGTATTTAACAGAGAAATGCAAGATTCTACATCTGGACAAGATAAACGAAAATTACATTTACAAAATGTGAGAAATTGAACTAAGCAACATCACAATAAACTTGGGTATACTAATAGATCACAGACTGCCCATGACTCAACAGTGTGATGTAGCAGCAAAATGGCAAACAGCATTTTAGGATGTATTAACAAGCATAGAGTCTAGATCAGGTGAAGTAATTATCCCCCTCTACTCCTCCTTGGTCAAGCCTCATCTGGAATACTGTGTCCAGTTCTGGGCACCACATTTTAAAAAGACATTGAAAAATTGGAGCAAGTTCAGAGAAAAACTACCAGAATGGTAAGCGGACTGCAAAGTATGTCGTACAAGGAGCGGTTAAAGGATCTGGGAATGTATAACTTTCAAAAAAGAAGGCTAACTGGAGACTTAATAGCTGTCTACAAATACCTGAAAGGATGTCAGTGTAGAGGGATCATCATTATTCTCTTGCACATGGAAACATGTGAAGCAATGAAATGAAACTGAAAGGAAAATTCAGATTAGATATTAGAAAAAACTTTGGCAGTGAGGGTGATCAGAGTGTAACAGGCTGCTATGAGAGGTGGTGATTTCTCCTTCAACGGAAGTTTCAAACAGAGGCTGGACAGACATCTGTCTGAGATGGTTTAGTGAATCCTGCATTGAGCAGGAGGATGGACACAATGACCCTTGAGGTCCCTTCCAACTCTAACATTGGAAGTGACATCATGATTCTATGAAATAGCAAAACATAGAAAACTATAAATCTAGCATTGCTGTAATCATGTTGACCCAATTAACAAATTGGTCTTATCACTTTTACCACACGGTTGTCATGATCCAGGTTGGATCTGACAGAGTAAATGCACAAGGTAACCTTTTTTTTCCCTTGGCTGTGTGCCAAAGGTAGTTTTTCCCCCGGTGGCCATTAGGGTCATTACACTCGGGTTACCTTAGTTTGTGCACGTAATTATGTTACAGGTGTGAGTGCTCTATAAGAGAGTATCAGCTGTGTTAATCACTGTTGGTGATAAAGTATTCATTTGCAAGCAAGCCTGCGTGAAGGATGGAGCTAAATGAGAGTCACGGGCAGCTCAGTGAGATTCCTGGAGTGTCAGCTATGGTGTCTGCAAGGAGTGCTTGCGTGGTGGAGTCGCAGTTATGATGTCAGCAGGGAGTTTGTGCATGGATTGATGGAGTGGCAGCTACGGTGTAGAGCTGCACTTAAAATGCTGGACTTGGTTGCTGAGAGCTGGACTCAAGCATGCTGGACTTTTTGGCAGAAAAGCTGGACTCATTTGCGGGACTCTGTTTCTGGACAGCTGCACGCAGGTGTGGACTCTGTTTGCTCCAAGGCCGCATTATGATGCTGAGAAGATCCGTTTCTGGACAGTGCACCCAGAAGTTGGACATGGTGGAGGAAAAGATGCGCACGCAGGTGGTGGGCTCTGTTGCTGGGAGCGTAAGCAACAGAGCAAAGCTAAGTGGTGTTCCCCTGTTTTGTCACTTTTCCTTATGTGTGTTTAGTGAAAGAGAATTGGAGGGATCCAATGGCTGGATATCCTTAAAGACAAAAATGTCCAGGAAGGATGGGAAATCTTGAAAAATGAAATTCTCAAAGCACAATTGTTAACAATTCCGAAAAGAAGGAAGAATAGGAAGCATTTAAGTAAGCCAGGATGGATGAAAACAGAACTTAAGCACATGCTAAAAAGGAAGAAAAAATTTATAAAATGGAAAGAGGGAGGCATATCTAAAGAAGAATATAATGCTGTCTGCAGAACCTGCAGGGCACAAATCAGATTAGCTAAAGCTGACAATGAATTGAAGCTTGCAAGAGATGTCAAAAGCAATAATAAAGGATTTTGGGGATATGTCAAAAGTAAAAGAAAAGTCAAACATGCTATAGGATTTTTACAGGATGAAAATGATGAAATGGTAAGACTGGATGTTGAGAAGGCCGAACTTTTAAATTCCTATTTTGCATCTGTTTTCTCTCAGAAAGGAAATGTAACATCAACTGTTCTTCACTGTCCTATTAAGGGAATAGAAGAATCCAGGATATCTATAAACAGAAAGATAGTGAGGAAACACTTAGCTAACCTAAATGAATTCAAGTCTCCAGGTCCAGATGAATTACACCCCAGAGTACTGAAGGAGATAGCAGAAGAAATTTTTGAACCCCTCTCCATAATCTTTGAAAATTCTTGGAGAACAGGAGAAGTCCCAGAAGACTGGAGAAGAGCAAATGTTGTTCCTATCTTCAAAAGGGGGAAGAAGGTGGACCCAGGCAACTATAGGCCGGTGAGTCTGACTTCTATACCAGGAAAGATCTTTGAACAAATAATTAAACAACATGTATGTCAGTACCTGGATAAGAATGAAGTGATTAAACAGAGTCAGCATGGGTTTGTAACTAATAAGTCATGTCAGACTAACTTAATTTCCTTCTCTGACGGAATCACTGATTGGGTGGATCAAGGAAATGCTGTAGATATAGTATATCTTGACTTCAGCAAAGCATTTGACAAAGTATCTCATACAATCCTTATTGAAAAAATGACTAAGTATGGAATGGACAAGGCAACTGTTAGATGGATTTATAACTGGCTTAGTGATCGGACCCAAAGAGTGGTCGTAAATGGCTGCACATCCAGTTGGAAGAATGTCTCAAGTGGGGGTACCACAGGGCTCTGTCCTGGGCCCTGTATTGTTCAACATCTTTATCAACGATTTAGATGAACGAATTGAGGGTAAATTGATTAAATTTGCTGATGACAGAAAGCTAGGAGGGATAGCTAATACTAGAGAAGAGAGAGAGAGGATTCAAAAAGATATAAATAAACTGGAGAAGTGGGCAGCAACTAACAGAATGGTTTTTAACAGGGAAAAATGCAAAGTACTACACCTGGGCAATAAAAATGAAAAAAGCATATACAGAATGGGAGGAATAGGCCTAAGCAACAGCACATGTGAAAAAGACTTGGGTATACTAATAGATCACAGACTGAATATGAGTCAACAGTGTGATGCAGCAGCAAAAAAGGCAAATGCAATTCTAGGATGTATTAACAGAAGCATACAGTCTAGATCACGTGAAGTCATTATTTCCCTCTACTCCTCTTTGGTCAGACCTCATCTGGAATATTGTGTCCAGTTTTGGGCACCACATTTTAAAAAAGACATCAACAAACTGGAGCAAGTTCAGAAAAGAGCAACCAGAATGGTGACCGGTTTGCAAACCCTGTCTTATGAGGAAAGGTTGCAGGATTTGGGAATGTTTAGTTTGCAAAAGAGAAGACTGAGAGGAGACTTAATAGCTGTCTACAAATATCTAAAGGGCTGTCACATTGTAGAAGGATCATCTTTATTCTCATTTGCACAAGGAAAGACTAGAAGCAATGGGATGAAACTGAATGGGAGGAGACACAGATTAGATATTAGAAAAAACTTTTTGACAGAGTGATCAATGAGTGGAACAAGCTGCCATGAGAAGTGGTGAGTTCTCCTTCAATGGAAGTCTTCAAACAGAGGCTGGACAGACATCTGACTGGGATGATTTAACAAATCCTGCTTTGAGCAGGGGGTTGGACCAGATGGCCCAGGAGGTCCCTTCCAACTCTACGATTCTATGATTCTAGTGCAGTGGTGGGATTAGTTTCCGCACCGACCAATTCCCTAGAGAGGGTTTAGGTGCAGGGTGAGTCAGGGTTTTGAGGTTCCTGATCGTCGCCCGGTGCGGAATCGGCCTAGGGAACGTTAGGAGTGTAGAGACACTGACTCTGTAGTGCAGGAGGTCTCCACGTCCCCATTCCCTATCGCAGGGCCACCATTGTTAATGTTACCCAGGTTTTCCCTATTCCCTTGTCATATTGTATTAGATACCGGTCTGCGGGCCGCGTCACATAGGACAATCATACGTGCCGCGTCCTGTTGTATCAGTTACCGGCCTGCTGGCCATGTCACTCAGGACGGGGCATGTGACAACGGTGAACCAGACCAAAAATTCTGAGCTCTGCAACTTATTTTTTAGTGAACAGTGTGACATGAGGGCTGATTTTTTGCGCGATGAGTTGGAGATTGTTTTGGTACCATTTTGGGGTACATAACGTTTTTGATCGCTTTTTATTAATATTTTTCAGACACAGAATGAACTAAAAAAACAATTCAGTTCAGATGGCCACAGTTCTGTGCAGAGAAATAGGTGAATTCCATCTCCAGTTAAAATAATGATCCTCTATTGAAAAAAAATATATTAAAATACACAATCAATGAGAAGATCTTGGGGAATATGGATTAAAGATTAAAAGATATGCTACTTCGTGCTTCAAACACATTTCGGCATCCTTGGTAAAGGCTAATATGCACTATTGTGTAGGATCCTTAGTATTAGAGTGAATTAAGTGCAGGTGAGTAGAGAATCACATGACAGGAGTGTAGAAACTTCGCCCGTGATTGAACATGCATGAATGAATAAATAAAATCAATAACCTCATGGTAAAATTAAAAGCATATTAACCATGACAAAATATCTAAAAAAGTATAGAAATCTTCATATATTAAAACATGATTTCTCTACACACATTCAAACCATCTGGGATGAGCGTACCTTAGAGAAGCCTTTTGAATCTAAAATTAAGTAAGCATCTTCTATGTTCCCCTCCCCCAGTGGATCTTGTAACTTCCTCAATGGCAAAGACTTGAAGAGATAAGGTATGTCTATGATGCTGGGTAGTGAAATGATTATATGCATGTGATACATTGCGGTTGGTATGGGCAATGCTATGTCTGTAATGTGGTCTGAAATGCGTATTTTAAGTTTACGTGAAGTGAATCCCACATAGATCTTATTGCACTGAACAATTTATAACATAGATGACATCTTGGGTGTTACAATTGAAGCATTGTTTAATGTCCTTTTTACACGTGTTGTCCTGATTTTGAAAATGGTTTGGTTACATGTGCATGGGAACAAGTTCTACAGCATTTTTTCCCATATTTGAAAAATCCCTTGCATCTTCCATCCATTTCTCATGCGACACAAATTTCCTTTCTGTATTTACAATTAAAAGGTATTACTAACAAAATCATTTCTAGATCAACATACATCAAACGTTTTACGATTTACCCAATTTTACATGCCTATAGCAGTCATCCCCAACGTACTATTCAATTGATCCTTTGAGTTTGTAAGCAGAAGGACCGGGCTGGGGGTACCTTTCTTGTGCCGGGTCCGGAACCGTCCTCTGTTGTTCGAGGGAAGCTAACCGAACTAACCTTTGCACTTGGCACCAGGGGGCGTGGCAAACCCAGGGATGGCTGAGCATGAGCAGAAGCAGTCAGACTTGGCGGGAGCAGACAGCTTGCATCAGGGAGAAGTGAGTGCTCCGTCCCTCGAGCACCATAGCAACGCAGGCCCGAGCAGAAACTGAACAGAGTTGTGCTGTCTGCCCGTTGGTCCCCCGTAAAGCAAGGTGCCAAACGCTCTGGGCCTTGTAAGTACTGTGTGCGAGCTGCCTGGTAGAGGCAGGGTGTGTGACTGAACTGCTCCCTGATTCCCCGGTGTAGACTTGCCAAACTACATTGAGCTCAGACAGTGTTGTGGCCTGTACCTCTCCCTCCACCACAACCTCTGGACTAAGGACCCGTTGGAGGGTATCAGAGACTAAGTGTTGTTGCCAGCAGCTGGATCATTGTGTTCTCCAGGACTTCACCAGATTAACCATGCGCTGACCGCTGTGGCGCCACCATTTTGCTTCGGGATTCGTCAAACCAGATAAGTTATACCTTAAGAACTTCTTCCCTCATTGAACACCCTTTGTTTCTCTACTGCCTTTATCACCACTGCTTAACTTTTTATCTCCCTGCGTGGAGTATATCCCTGTTAAAGTAACACAATAACCCTTGATCTGTCTCCTGTCCGTCACTGCATCAGGCAACCTGCCCACAAGTTCACTAGAAGTAATTGGAATTGCAGCAATAAAGCCAGCCTAAATGAGAAATTGGAGAATCCCAAGCCAGTTTTATAAAAAGAGGCTACCCTAGTTGGACCCTAAACAGACAACAAAACCAGGTAGCATGATATTTTCATGAGCTAAAGGTGCAAGAATTAGCACCAAAAAATCCAAAAACTGGATGACATACAAACTCCAAAATCGATATACAATGAGGAGAAAAAAGGGAGCATAAATGTATGAAAAGGCAAAGTTTATTAATCATATATCAAAGTTCAAAGTAGTGATAAAAGTCATACAAAAAGGCATAGTACATGATACATGAATGGAGAACAATTGGGGAAGAGACATAGTCTCCCGGGACTCCATGCAGTACAAATACTAGTGGTTAAATATTCTGACCCCCAGAATCAATAAAGTGCATATATTCCTAATCACCAAGGCTTCTGTGAAAGTTAGGGGCAGCAAAAACCCATATGTAGTGGCTGACACGGGGAGCCAAGGATGGACCAAAAAGTCTCCAAGCCTGGAATGCTATACCAGCAAAAGTACCCAATCGGCTGTGTCGTCTGCAATAGTTCAAATAAAAACCCTTGTGGGTATGAAAATAAGGTGAGATGGCGCTTACCAGTGGCAGGCAGGTATAAGGCACCAGGCTAGGATCTGCATGACGGACCATTGTGGGAAGGTGCCCTTGGACATGCAGCTCTGGATCAGCACCCGGATCTGCCACTACTACATACATCACCCACAGGTACATGCAACTCTTAAATGGATACATGTGATGCGCAGTTATTAGTACCCTTGGACATGAATCCAATACAGCCTCTGTCAGCTATAGTTCTGCAATACACAGCTTCTACCTTGGTGGTTACTGAAGCAGCCTTCTGTGTACAGAGGTGGACACAATCAGTCACGGTGAGGACTGGAGCGAAGGACAGGGTCACTGATCTGCTGGCAGTCCCTAAGTCCGTCTCTAAACGTGTTGTGTATTCAAGAAATCGACTTCTTGAGCTGAGCAGGTTGAAGCCTTTTCCAGCTGTGGCCATACCACAGGTTCCTCATGAAGTGTGGAGACTAGAGTTGAGCGACTTTTGGTCGGATCGGGTTTCAAGTTTGTTTTGAGATGAAACTGGTCCGACTAGGGCAAAAAAAGTCGGAGTTTCATCCAAAACCCGACCCCAATGCAAGTCAATGGGAAATAAAAGTCGGCATTGAGCGGATGACATTCATCCACTCAATGCCGACTTTTATTCCCCATTGACTTGCATTGGGGTCGGGTTTCAGACGAAACTCCGACTTTTTTTGCCCTAGTCGGACCAGTTTCATCTGAAGCAAATTTTGTTTCATGAAACCCGATCCGACCAAAGTCGCTCAACTCTAGTGGAGACCTTTCAGAGGCTGCAGAGCAGGAAAAAAGTTGAAGTCCAGGAAAAGAAGGTTTAAACCATCAGTACTAGAGATGAGCAACTTTGCCTTTTTTCGGGTCAAGTCGGGTTTCATGAAACCCGACTTTCGCAAAAGTCTGGTTGAACGAAATCGGCCGATTGTGAAAAGTCGAAGGCCGACTGAAACACGAAACCTAATGCAAGTCAATGGGGAAGCAAAGTTGGCAGGGAGTGGAGGACAGGAAACACACCTACAGTGCCCTTTTGAATGTCAAAAACAATTCTTATTACTGAAGCATTTCAACCTTAATTTACTTCATAATACTAGTTACGCACTGAAAAATGGGGGTTATTTGGCTAAATTTGTGGGGGGGTAGGGCTGGCTCCAGGTTTTCATGAGCCCTGGGCCAAAGAGTGCCCCTTTAATACATAGCACAACTCATGAGGCTCCTATACGGCAGAGAAATAGCGGTATAGTACAATGAAAAATACTTCACTTTTTACATCTCATGACTGATATCCATTTTAAATTCTCCAATAGCTCCAAAAACGGACAGTATATTACTCCATACAGTATTATGGCCACCGCATAGTGCGCTATACAGAGTAATGAGCCCCATATATTGATCCATACAGAATCATTGGTCCCATATAATGTTTGAAACAGTATATGATGAGCTCCACATAATGCTACAGTATATGTTGGTCCCCATGGATGAAGCGACACTGTCTTATGGGCCCAAATAATGCTCTATATATAATGGGCCCCATTTCTAATGCTCTAGTGTATAATGGGCCCTGTAAATGCTGCTCCAGTGTCTGATGTCCACCTTTGGAATGCTCCAGTGTATGGTGGGCCCCATATATCATTCTCCAGAGTATAGTGCTCCCCAAAAATTGCTGTCCCAACATTGAAAACAAATAAGTCTCCTCAAATAAGTCTCGCTAGGGAATCCCTGTACTAGTCTGGGCGTACAGACGTGATGTCATTGCGCTCTCTGATCAGAATATCACTGTCAGGAAACACGGAAGCCGTCATGGCGATGGAGCAGAGAGAGGTAAGTATTTCAACTTTGCAAGTGCTGTGATCCTGAGCAGGGTCGGACTGGGGTGTCTAGGGCCCACCAAGGGAATTAATTTTAGGGGCCCACCTACAGTAATGTACAACTCAACATTTAGGCTTTGAGACCGCGGAATTACACCATGGGTTCTTTTGCCATATATCCCACGCCAAATCTGCATCATTTCAGCATCCTAATTCTACTAAAAGCTGCACCGTTGTTCATATGCTGCAGATCTTTCCGCACTACGATTCATTTAATCCTTTAGGGCCGCAGGCCTGTTTTCACCTTAATGCCCAGGCCATTTTTTTGCAAATCTGACCTGTGTTACTTTGAAGTTAAAAAGTGACCCCATTTTGGAATCTACACCCCCAAGGATTGACGTAGGGGGTATAGTGATCACTTTGTCCCAACAAGCGTTCCATGGTAGATGCTACACAGCCCAGCCAATCGAAGCGTTCGTATCTGCAGGGGGGGCTAAAATTCGCCCGGACCAGCCAGGCAGCGTTGCTGCCTGCCGGTCTTAGCGGCGAAAGCCTCCCGGTACCCGTGCGATTAGCTGCCCCAATAGGCAGCACAGGTCCCCAATAGGCAGCATTGGTCCCAATAGGCAGCACAGGTTCCCAATAGGCAGCACAGGTCCCCAATAGGCAGCACAGGTCCCCAATAGGCAGCACAGGTCCCTATAGGCAGCATTGGTCCCTATAGGCGGCACAGGTCCCCAATAGGCAGCACAGGTCCCCAATAGGCGGCACAGGTCCCCAATAGGCGGCACAGGTCCCCAATAGGCGGCACATACAGACAGTAACTCACTGACCCGGCGTTGGCCTGTGTACCAGATACACAGGCGACAGGCTGCGACGTGTCTGACTCTGAAAAAGAAGAAGACTGTCACTGTAATCCCACGGCCGCGGTTGAGGCCTCCTGGATGGCCAGGCCCCGCACCGCCCGTCCTGCTCCTCCGGCCTCCGGGTGTGCGCAAATCACTGGTCCGTCACGCTGCCTGGGCTCAGCTCACATTGACTTGACAAGTCTGGGCAGTGGCGGTGACTCCTCCAGCGAGCTCCAGTTACCCGCCAATGCCGCACTGCGCGCAGGAATCAGTGCGCGGGGCGGGGGCCTCCGGGGTGTGCTGTGCTCTGTCCAGTAGTCAGAGACAGAGCAGAGAATGACCCGACGTATCAATGCGCGGTATCCGGCGCGGCGGGCGGGACTAGGAAGCAGAGCAAGAGTCCTCCTCTGCTCCTGCTCCTTGCCGGCTGCACTGCAGGAACATCAAAGTACCGGATCGCAGCTGTGAATCTCCCCGGTTCGGGGAACTGGCTGCTTTTTTAACAACCGGTTCCACTGAACCGGGGAGAACCCGCTGAATCCCACCCCTGGGCAGGGCCGGCTCCAGGTTTTTGAGGGCCCTGGGCGAAAAAGTCTCAGTTGGCCCCCCCTTAACACATACCACGACTCATGCCGTTTGACATCCGTGATGACGGCCAAAAACGGACTTCTCTCTGTGTGGCTCACACGGACACGCATGTGATCCACACGGACACTCGCTCTGTGGCAAAACACGTTCATGTGATGGAGGCTACTGATTAGTAGTGTACGCATGAAAGAAAGAAGAGAGGGGAAATAAAGAACAGAGAACGAAAGAGAAAGAATGGAAGGAAGAACAGAGAAAGATACAGAGAGAGAAAGAGAAAGAAAGAAAGAGAAAGAGAGAGAAAGAGAGAGAAAGAAAAGAACAGAGAGAAAGAAAGAAAAGAACAGAGAGAAAGAAAGAGGGTAAATAAAGAAAGAACAGATAGAAAAAGAACAGAAGAGAGGAAGAGAGAGAAAAAAGGGGAAAGAAAGAAAGAGAGAAAAAAGGGGAAAGAAATAAAGAGAAAAAAGGGGAAAGAAAGAAAGAAAGAGGTAGAGAGAGAGAAAAAAGGGGAAAGAGAAAAAGAGAGGTAGAGAGAGAATAAAGGGGAAAGAAAGAAAGAGAGGTAGAGAGAGAAAAAAGGGGAAAGAAAGAAAGAGAGGTAGAGAGAGAGAAAAAAGGGGAAAGAAAGAAAGAGAGGTAGAGAGAGAGAAAAAAGGGGAAAGAAAGAACAGAGAAAGAAACAGAGAAAAATTCTATAAAGATACTATAGCAGCCCAGCTCCCATTGTAGTGCCCACCTGAGCCGCCTGGTGCAGGACATATCATGATCCGCTCACATGGCCGACATCCCCGATTCCAAGGCAATCTCGCTGTCCGCTGTCAGAGGAGGACACAGTGATGGATCTGAAGCATTCCCTGAAGTGCCTCCATGGTTCTGTCACAATCTCCTACTGAATTGACCTAATTTCTGGTCAGCTTCCAGCACGTCACTTCCGGTAGAACGTTACGTGCAAGTTTTAAATTGCTCCTTGGGGCTCCGCTGTGTACTCCTGTGTCCCGCGGGGAAAGTAAGCTCCCGGCTGGGGCAGTCTCTCTCTCAAAATCGGGACTGTCTCGCTGGATCCGGGACAGTTGGGACTCGGGAGGTATAAATGCTCCCCACCATACACCTCGTACACGCACGGCTCCGCTTTGTATGCCTCGTACACACACGGCTCCGCTCCGTACACCTTGTACACACGCAGCTTCACTCCGTTCACCCCCGGCTCTGCTCCGCTCCATAAACACACGGCTGAGCTCCGTACACACAGGGCTACGTTCCGTACATCTCGTACACACACGGCTCTGCTCCATACACCTCGTACACACACGGCTCTGCTCCGTACAACTTGTAAATCCCTCCTGACCCCACCCAAGAACACACACGGCTCTGCTACATCCACCTTGTAAACCCCTCCTGACCCCACACAAGTACACACACGGCTCTGCTACATCCACCTTGTAAACCCCTCCTGACCCCACACAAGTACACACACGGCTCTGCTACATCCACCTTGTAAACCCCTCCTGACCCCACACAAGTACACACATGGCTCTGCTACATCCACCTTGTAAACCCCTCCTGACCCCAAACAAGTACACACACGGCTCTGCTACATCTACCTTGTAAACCCCTCCTGACCCCACACAAGTACACACACGGCTCTGCTACATCCACCTTGTAAACCCCTCCTGACCCCACACAAGTACACACACGGCTCTGCTACATCCACCTTGTAAAACCCCTCCCTGACCCCACACAAGTACACACACGGCTCTGCTACATCCACCTTGTTAAATCCCTCCCTGACCCCACACAAGTACACACACGGCTCTGCTACATCCACCTTGTAAAACCCCTCCTGACCCCACACAAGTACACACACGGCTCTGCTACATCCACCTTGTTAAACCCCTCCCTGACCCCACACAAGTACACACACGGTTCTGCTACATCCACCTTGTAAACCCCTCCTGACCCCACACAAGTACACACACGGCTCTGCTACATCCACCTTGTAAACCCCTCCTGACCCCACACAAGTACACACACGGCTCTGCTACATCCACCTTGTTAAATCCCTCCCTGACCCCACACAAGTACACACACGGCTCTGCTACATCCACCTTGTAAAACCCCTCTCTGACCCCACACAAGTACACACACGGCTCTGCTACATCCACCTTGTTAAACCCCTCCTGACCCCACACAAGTACACACACGGCTCTGCTGCATCCACCTTGTAAAACCCCTTCTGACCCCACACAAGTACACACACGGCTCTGCTGCATCCACCCTGTTAAACCCCTCCTGACCCCACACAAAGTACACACACGGCTCTGCTGCATCCACCTTGTAAAACCCCTCCCTGACCCCACACAAGTACACATACGGCTCTGCTACATCCACCTTGTTAAACCCCTCCTGACCCCACACAAGTACACACACGGCTCTGCTACATCCACCTTGTAAAACCCCTCCTGACCCCACACAAGTACACACACGGCTCTGCTGCATCCACCTTGTAAAACCCCTCCCTGACCCCACACAAGTACACATACGGCTCTGCTGCATCCACCTTGTTAAACCCCTCCTGACCCCACACAAAGTACACACACGGCTCTGCTGCATCCACCTTGTAAAACCCCTCCCTGACCCCACACAAGTACACATACGGCTCTGCTACATCCACCTTGTTAAACCCCTCCTGACCCCACACAAGTACACACACGGCTCTGTTACATCCACCTTGTTAAACCCCTCCTGACCCCACACAAGTACACCCCCGGTCTGCTGCATCCACCTTGTTAAACCCCTCCTGACCCCACACAAGTACACACATGGCTCTGCTACATCCACCTTGTAAAACCCCTCCTGACCCCACACAAGTACACACATGGCTCTGCTGCATCCACCTTGTTAAACCCCTCCTGACCCCACACAAAGTACACACACGGCTCTGCTACATCCACCTTGTAAACCCCTCCCTGACCCCACTGTCCCACACATAAACGTTACCTCATCCATCCAGACCAGCACCATAATGACAAGCGACCAGCACAGCAGAGTCCTGCAGCCGCCCTGATCATGTGACCCCTGACTCCTCCCCTCCTGTGACCTCATCACAGGTCCTGTGCTGACACCGCACACAAGATTACAGCCGAAGGAAGCGATGATCATTGCTGGCTGTAAGGGGCTGCGTCACTGCGTGGGTCCCTCGCGGAGGGCGCAGGATGGGGTCAGTACATGGGGGGCGTGGCGGCGGCCGGCGGGTATCCCAGACAGTGTGAGTGGGCCCTCCCATCTCGCCAGGGCCCTCCCATCTCGCTGGGTGCTGACGCCGGCCCTGCCCCTGTGTACGAGCGACCAGTGAGTGACAGTGACATTCGGGGGCGGGGCCCACCGAGGGATCCAACGGTACCTCGGTCGGCCAGTCCGAGCCTGATCCTGAGCAAGCAGGGGGGGCCCACTCATTGGCGACGGCACTGACTCAGGGCCCCTCACAGTACGGCGGTGTGTCTGACGGCGGGTGGGCCGAACCTGCACTTTCATCTGCACCTTCCTCTTTGTCACCGTGTAAGGTGGTACAGTATATGGGAAGGGTAACCTGAGTTTCATCAGGGTCAGATTTCGGCTGTGTAGAGTGCGAGGGGAATGTAGTGGTCTGGGTCAATGTACCAGCAGAATCATCTAGCAGTGGCTGGGCATCAGTGCACTTGTGGTGCCCCCAGGAGTACGGTCGCCACAGTGGCATAACCTTCCTCCTAGGGAGTGTGATGTCATGCTTGGGAGCAACGAAGGATCTCTCTAGCAGTTCAACCAACACACAACACATTTCCCACTCCAGGCCAGCAGGGAGACCTCTGAACCTGACTGCTGAGGAGCTGCTCTCTGTGGTCGGGAGGAGGTAAGTTAGGGCAGTCTGTGAAGGGAAGGGTAGCTGGAGGATGGGCAGAGTTAAGGCTCACTCCTAGCTGAAGCACATGGTCCGGATTCCGGTCTCCGAGTTTGTAGGGACACTGACGTTCCAGCAGCAGAAACCGGAGGAAGTAGCAGCTGTAAATGCTCTGTACCCAACTAAGGCTCAGAGGCCCCAGCAGCGACGTGTGGGAGCCAGAAGGAAAAGGCTACGGCTGCCTGCCATACAAGAAAGTTCCAAGAGAGAGTCAAGAGGGGGAACTTCATTGAACTCAGCACTGCGAGTACCTCAGATAAGCGCTAGAACGGAGGCCACACTACCTATCTGCAGAGAGAGAATTCCAAATTGGCTTCCAGGCTGACCAACTCCTCCATCTGTACTCTGGGTCCTGGATGACATTTACAAAGTCCAAGTAAAGGAACTGCACGACTGTGTCTGTCCTCTTTCTCCTGTGCCTTGCGCACGGCTTTGCTACATCCTGCACTGCACACCATCTACCAACTCTTTCATTTGCCCTGCGACAACGGCCCTACCTGTGCAGGGCTTCTACATCTTACCTGCACCACAACATCTGTCCCAGAGAAGCGCCACAGCAGCGCTGGTCAATCTAATCAGAAACCACAGGTGGCATCATGTATCATTCACCTATAAACGTAATTCACCCCTTTGCATGGACGCCCAGGGCCACGGAACGGGTCACCACCACCGTGACACATCCCTGTGAGACATTGGCCCGGTACCGATTAACCCCACTGCCCTGGCTGGCCACCCACACTCAATGTCAGATTCATCTTGGACTGGGGAATTCACGATTTAACTTGATAACCCAGGCATGGTATGATAGAAAGAGCTACATGGACTAATGTGAAGTGTGGCCTGCTGCATCATTCACTTTGGGTAGGAGTGCAGGAAAGGGGTTCTTCCTGACCAGGAGCTAGCACTTGACGACTCAGTGCTTGCATTTTTTGAAACTTCAGAAGAGGAGGACATATTTGCTGGAGTCTGTTTCGGCAATGTAAGCCCAAACCAGTTCCTCGTGCTCTGGCTTTAAAAGCGGTTAACCTACTCCCAGAAAAGGTAGCCTTCCAGGCGTTCCAGAGCCAGACCATGACACAGGCTCAACACCTCCTGCCTTAGCTGCTATTGTGCTTTTGCCACTACCAGCAGATGCACCACCACCACCATCAGCACCAGCTGGCCCCCCCACGTCCGAGGCCTCTTCCACCAAGCTTCCAAATTTAGCACAAAATAGACACAAAATAACATCAGATATATGGCAATGGCACTGTATCAGAAGCATACAGCTATATTCAGTCAAAGGATAATTGTCAATCTCCATATATATTCCATCAGTCACACAGAGACGCTCACAGGCTCAGTATGGATTACACAAGAATATAAAAAGTAGACAAAGTGTACAGTATCGGCAGATAGCAGGTATATATAGCATAGTTTAAACATTAACAATGCACGTCAGGAGTATATATCAGGAGTAGTGTTGAGCCACCCCGTTAGTGTTTTGGTTCGTCGCACAGGAGGCAAGTTCGTCGAACCACATTGAAAACAATGGCAGGCAAACACATACAAACACATAGAAAATTACAAAACACCTTAAACGGTGTCCCAAAGCTGACAAAATGCTAAGAAGACAAAAATAACATATGGAGAAGGGCAACTACATTTAGAAAAGAGGTGGAGGAGTAAAAGGAGGAGGATGGAGGAGACACAGATATAGGCTTGTCATGCCCTTATGAAGTCAAGAAAGGCTGGACAAAAAATGTAAAGAACAAACCAAGAAAAAAAAATGAAATCGAACACGATCATATACCGTCGGACTTCCCACCAATAAATTATGCCAACTGGTGATTGGGCGGCGTTATTCCCACGAACATCCAAACAGCACCCATGAATGCAAAGTGTTTGCTTTCCGGGGGCAGTATGATTGCAAAGCTGAACCTTAAAGGAATGTGCAAAAGGGCACCACCAGGAGTGGAGCCTGCGGCTTCATTGGACTTCACCCGGGAAACCACTACCATGCCACCTCAAGAAAAGATGCACACATTGAAAGCTTTGTCGATTCTGTGTGTGGTGTGGTATGTAAATTTGTAGTTGTGCTAGCGATTTGTCAGCTTTATTCCGTTAACGAACGAGACTCCGGCATGCCCCCGCAGTACGCATCAAGCTTACTAGAGGGATACGCGAGGCTCTGGCATGCGAGATCGAGCAATATCAGGTCTATCATCGCCTTACATGTCCGGGGCTGCATGCGCGCTACACTGAAAGGACCAGCTTTTGTTGCTTACAAGCGCTGATAACCCACTGAACACCGTTAGTGATGGGGATCTGTGATTCCAATTATTCCCCGCAAACGATGATTTCCCAGTAAGTGCAGGTCATCTGCAATTACGGAATTGGGCCTAACCGGCATTCCTGACAAAATGAAAAAATTACGTGTCCAAAACAAGGGTGCTGTAGCTTGCTTAACAGCTTGGCAGCCGTTCTCAGGCCCAGTATGGATTCGACAAGATTCTAGAAAGTTGATAAAGGGTACAGTTTCACCGGATAACACGTATATATATATAGCATTGTTTACACATTAAAAACCTATGTATATAGATCAGGAGGCAGGCTCAGATGTTCTCAGGCCCAGTATGGATTTGACGTGATTGGAAAAAGGTGATAAAGGGTACAGTTTCACCGGATAACACGTATATATGTAGCATTGTTTACACACTAAAAACCTATGTATATAGATCAGGAGGCAGGCTCAGACGTTCTCAGGCCCAGTATGGATTTGACCAGATTGTACAAAGTTGAGAAAGGGTACATTATCACTGGATAGCAGGTATATATAGCATAGTTTAAACATTTAAAATCTCCGTGTTCTCAGTATGGATTAGACAACAATCTAAAAAGTCGAAAAAAAGAAATGTATTTGAAGCGTAGACCAGTACACACTTTTGGTGGTATTTTTTTAATCTTCATTTATATTTCTGTCTCAGTAAGACAGTCCAGACTCTCTGCAATAGGAAATGAGATGCATACAATTACTGACATAAAGTCTAGTGATTGCAGAAATCTAGGAATTACTATTCACGGGAAAAATTTCCGTCACCATTCTCAGAGGCGATGCTGACCCTCAATTAATTAGTGTGTGGAGACAGCAAAAACCTTTGTTTGTGAAGAAAGTCTTGCTCTATCGCAGTACCATTGATCCCATCGCCGTTACTCATATCCAATTTTGATCACAGGGAGAGATGTAAACATGGTGCTCACTGCCTATCATGATCTGTCACGTAACTTTGGAGTGCAAAACACAGAAGCCACAGGCCGTAGGCGATTCAATTGGATTGGCATGAGAGGGCACATTTAAAATTGTGTGCTGGAATGTCACACATCTTTGGGTAGGAAAACTGTGAAAGCTGATGACAAACCACCATTGCATCTCATTGCGAGTCGACGTCCATAAGAAATGGAAGTCATTGATCATCTGAAGCTAGATCCCGGCCAGCGGGACAGGGCATACAGTTGTGGCCAAAAGTATTGACAGGCCTGCAACCTCATACTATTGTCTCCATCTTATCAACCTCTTGTCAGCAAACAACCAGTGACAATAAAACTAATCAGGAAGTGGTCTCCTGCAGCTGAGGAAGCTCTGCAAGACTGCTTTGACCTCACAGACTGGGAGGTGATATGCGACAGAGGAGAGCATGATAATGTAAATTATATTGTCAGGAGAGTAACTGATTACATCAATTTTTGTACTGATACTGTAGTACTAATTAAAAAGATTTGATGTTATGCAAATAACAAGCCTTGGATTACAAAAGAATTGAAATACTTACTAAATGAGAAAAAACTGACATTTAAAATGAAGGATACTAAGAAACTGAAATTGATATCAAGAAAATTAAAGGGAAAAATTAATGCCTGTGAGGCGTTCCAAATTAAATTAGAAAATAAACTGTCACACAACAATTCCAAGGAGGTGTGGTCGAGCATGAAGCAGTTAACTGGGTTTAAGGCTAGGCCGGAGCATGGGGAAGTGGATTTGCCCATGGCTAATGAAATGTATGAGTTCTTCAACAGATTTACTAACACATGTGCTGCGACATTAGGAATGAGGGACAGAGCTCAGGAACGATCGGCAGCATTGACTTTGTGTGATGAACTGTCTGCTTTCACTGTCTCCCCAAGTGATGTGAGGAAACAGTTTCGTATACTAGTCATTGACAAAGCAGCTGGGCCTGATGGCCTCAGTCCACATGTCCTAAAAGTGTGCAAACCAACTGTGTAACGTCTTTCAGCTCTGTTTAACAGGAGCCTACAATCTCAGTGAATACCGGTGGTGTGAAGACCACCTGCCTGGTGCTGGTTCCCAAGATCACCTTTCCAACTTCCCTACACGACTATCGTCCAGTGGCCTTAACATCGAATGCTATGAAGTCGATGGAGAGAGTAGTACTTACCTACTTGCGCCCGAGGGTGAGGGCCTACACTAACCCCCTGCAGTTTGCGTACCAGCAGAGATTGGGGGTGGATGATGCTGTAGTGTCTCTGCTACATACAATACATTCATTCTTGGACAATGATGGAACTGCAGTGTGCGCCATGTTCTTTGACTTCTCTAGTGCTTTCAATACCTTACAGCCGCTCTTATTATGAAATAAGTTGACTGATATGGCAGTGGATGAGGGGATGGTGAACTGGATAAGTGACTACCTGACGGACAGACCGCAGTTTGTAAGGATGGGGGAGGTGGTATCTGGCAGTGTACGGAGCAGTGTGGGAGCCCCTCAGGGTACAGTGCTGTCGCCCTTCTTCACATTGTATACAGCTGACTTTCAGTATAAATCCGGTTTCTGTCACCTCCAAAAATTCTCAGATGACTCAGGGATTGTAGGGGGCATTGTGGGGGACCGGGGTGAGGAGGAATATAGAAGAATGGTTTCTGACTTTGTGGAATGGTGCCAGACTAACTGTCTAGAACTAAATGTAAAGAGAACCAAGGAGATGGTGGTGAGTTATAGAAGGAAAAAAGATGACTACCGATCACTATTGCTGGCCATGAGGTGGAGATGGTTGAAACCTACAAATATTTGGAGGTTCACCTTGACAGCAAACTTGATTGGAGGTGTCATACAGAGAAGATTCACAAGAAGAGAAAGAGCAGACTGTACTTTCTGCAGAAGCTCAGGTCGTTCAATGTGTGCAGTAAAATGCTGGAAATGTTCTACCAGTCCGTTGTAGCAAGCGCCATCTTTTTTGCTATCATTTGCTGGGGCAGTAGTGTGCGAGTAGCTGATGCCAATAAGCTCAACAAACTTATCAAGAAGGCAAGCGCGGCTGTTGGCCTCCATCTTGACTCTTTTGAGGAGGTAGTGGAAGATAGGATTCAGAAGCAGTGTAGGGCTATAATGAACAATAATACACACCCACTATACGGGCTATTCTTGAATCAGAAGAGCACATTCAGCAGCCGTCTAATCCTACTAAGGTGCAAGAAGGAGAAATTCAGGAAATCGTTTGTACCTACTGCTATGAGGATGTATAACAATTCACTAAGGGTGAAAGATGGCTATGACCTAGGGCCAGCGCACTAATGTAAAGGATCAGAGACTTGTGTACCTTTGTTACGCATTGTCGTTAGTCATGCGCAGGATCTGTGTCTAGTAATTACTCTATGTAATGCTGTTTGTAATGTAATAATGCTGTTTGTAATGTTTTGTTTGTAAAGCTGTTGTAACGCTGCTGTGATACTATAACTTCCCTCGGGATCAATAAAGTTTATCGTATCGTACTGTGATAGACCCTATCACAGTGATCAAAATAAAAAAAAATAGTAAATCAAACCCCCTTTATCACCCTCTTAGTTAGGTAGAATTAATAAAATAAAAAAATGTATTTCCATTTTTCCATTAGGGTTAGGATTGGGGCTAAAATTAGGGTTGGGGCTAAAGTTAGGTGGCAGGAAAATTAGTTATTTCCTAATATCCTAAGTACCCATCCAGTGCTGCCTGTTGCCTCTCAAGCTCCCAAGCGACCCCACTTCACAGCTGCAGCCCCCTCTCTGCCTCTGTGAAACTCTATGCATGCCCCCTCCCTTCAGCAGATGGTCACTTTTATTGAATCTGGCCATTTTAGTGCGGTTTTTCCCTCCATGATTCCCTTTGTCTATTTCAGATCTAATTTAATAACACACAATAATAATAGAGACAGGAAAAAAATATTTCCAGAATCAATATAACTAATGCTACTCATGGCAACGTTTTGCAGCCGATACGGCTGTCAGAAGCCAGGGAAATAGTTTCTACCCCCCAGTAACACATAGCCTTGTCATATTTGATTTAAATGGAATGGTACCGATGCAGTGGAAAATGTAATGCCCCTAACGTTGCCCTATGAGCCCCCAGCCAAAGATATGGAAGATAGTAGGTTTTAATAACTCTTCAGAAAGGGGTGTATGTCCTCTAACAGCCTACCAATTGAGGTCAGCAAAGTAGGAGTCTCTTGGTTTTGGGGCCAAACCATAAAACTGAAACACTCACTTGGTGAGGTGTCAGATGCCCAGAGAGCCAGCTAACAAGACACTGTGCTGATTAACCATTTTCCCTTGGGAAGGCTCCCCTCTCCCTCATCGACACATCATACCAGTGACTGAGATGTAGTAAGTTTCTAATTTTAATCCCTTTTATTTGTTACTCTTTGAACATACTGTATTTTGTCTCCTTTTCTGATATCTTTTCTAATCCACCTGTCTCCAGGGCCTTATTTAGAGTTTGTGCTGCCCTAAGCACTTTTCGTACCGCCTCCCCCCCATTGGCGAGTATGACTAATGCAGACACTGTCGGCAGTAACTTAGGCTACTTTCACAGCAGTGATTTTTGCCATTCGTTGCAGGTCCGGCAGTTTTTTCGCATCTGCCACGTAATGGATCACTTATAGCAACACTGCATTCGGCCTCATTCATTCTCTATGGGACTTGCGGTCATGTGCGGCACTTGCGGTTTTGTCACAATCCCGCAAATGCGGTACTTGGAGCAACGGAAAAAAAACGCTGCTAGCTGTGTTTTTTCGTCTCACCGCAAGTGCAAAACAGCAAGTGTCGAACATGTTCGCAAGTCCCATAGGGAATGAATAAGAGGTCCGAATCTATGTGTATCATAGAATCGTAGAGTTGAAAGGGACCTCCTGGGCCATCTGGTCCAACCCCCTGCTCAAAGCATGATTTGCTAAATCATCCCAGTCAGATGTCTGTCCAGCCTCTGTTTGAAGACTTCCATTGAAGGAGAACTCACCACTTCTCGTGGCAGCCTGTTCCACTCATTGATCACTCTAACTGTCAAAAAGTTTTTTCTAATAATCTAATCTGTGTCTCCTCCCATTCAGTTTCATCCCATTGCTTCTAGTCTTTCCTTGTGCAAATGAGAATAAAGTTGATCCTTCTACAATGTGACAGCCCTTTAGATATTTGTAGACAGCTATTAAGTCTCCTCTCAGTCTTCTCTTTTGCAAACTAAACATTCCCAAATCCTACAACCTTTCCTCATAAGACAGGGTTTGCAGACCGGTCGCCATTCTGGTTGCTCTTTTCTGAACTTGCTCCAGTTTGTTGATGTCTTTTTTAAAATGTGGTGCCAAAAACTGGACACAGTATTCCAGATGAGGTCTGACCAAAGAGGAGTAGAGGGAAATAATGACTTCACGTGATCTCGACTGTATGCTTCTGTTAATACATCCTAGAATTGCATTTGCCTTTTTTGCTGCTGCATCACACTGTTGACTCATATTCAGTCTGTGATCTATTAGTATACCCAAGTCTTTTTCACATGTGCTGTCACTTAGCCCTATTCCTCCCATTCTGTATATGCTTTTTTCATTTTTATTGCCCAGATGTAGTACTTTGCATTTCTCCCTGTTAAAAACCATTCTGTTAGTTGCTGCCCACTTCTCCAGTTTATTTATATCTTCTTGAATCCTCTCTCTTCTCTAGTATTAGCTATCCCTCCTAGCTTTGTGTCATCAGCAAATTTAATCAGTTTACCCTCAATTCCTTCATCTAAATCGTTGATAAAGATGTTAAACAATACAGGGCCCAGGACAGAGCCCTGTGGTACCCCACTTGAGACATTCTTCCAACTGGATGTGCAGCCATTTATGACCACTCTTTGGGTCCGATCACTAAGCCAGTTATGAATTCACCTAACAGTTGCCTTGTCCATTCCATACTTAGCCATTTTTTCAATAAGGATTGTATGAGATACTTTGTCAAATGCTTTGCTGAAGTCAAGATATACTATATCTACAGCATTTCCTTGATCCACCCAATCAGTGATTCCGTCATAGAAGGAAATTAAGTTAGTCTGACATGACTTATTAGTTACAAACCCATGCTGACTCTGTTTAATCACTTCATTCTTATCCAGGTACTGACATACATGTTGTTTAATTATTTGTTCAAAGATCTTTCCTGGTATAGAAGTCAGACTCACCGGCCTATAGTTGCCTGGGTCCACCTTCTTCCCCTTTTTGAAGATAGGAACAACATTTGCTCTTCTCCAGTCTTCTGGGACTTCTCCTGTTCTCCAAGAATTTTCAAAGATTATGGAGAGGGGTTCAAAAATTTCTTCTGCTATTTCCTTCAGTACTCTGGGGTGTAATTCATCTGGACCTGGAGACTTGAATTCATTTAGGTTAGCTAAGTGTTTCCTCACTATCTTTCTGTTTATAGATATCCTGGATTCTTCTATTCTTCTATTCCCTTAGGACAGTGAAGAACAGTTGATGTTACATTTCCTTTCTGAGAGAAAACAGATGCAAAATAGGAATTTAAAAGTTCAGCCTTCTCAACATCCTGTCTTACCATGTAGCTCTTTCAAAGACAATTCCAGCAATATTTTACATGTTCAGTCCATTCATCTGAAATCGGTTTGCATACATATGCAAATGGGGGAGTAGGTCTGTTACTCCAGCTCTATACCCACTCAGTGCCACCTCTTATGGATCGACTTACAGCTCATTTTTCTAAAAGGAAACACACCATGGAGGCGGTCAGTGAAGGAGGTGGCACTCTGCGGGAAATAGAGCTGGAGTGATAAAGGGTTAAGATCCACCATAGTCGTTAGGCTTTATTATATATCAATTGAAATGCTGATTTCTCAGATCTGTTTTTTTTTCACGGATCTGTACAGATCCGTCTCCATGGACATACATGTTATTTGACTCAGAAAGCTACGGATCCACGTCTGTCCAATTGTGTTGGAGTTTTTCAAGCACAATAGCGCAATATCAATGAATAAATATTATTCTTAATATTATGTCACAATACCAGGATCTGAGGATCTTCTGTTTCGAGGTCAAGAGCTCTCTGATGCGATGTTGCTGCCTGTCTCTCTGTCTTCCTCTTTTGACACTGCAGTGAGGTGGCAAAAAAACATTAACTGGTTAACAGCAAGAAGTATGGTGTCTGTACTAACTGAACTATAAACTTTCCCCATACCATGTCCAGCAGACATTGGAGGATTACCGTATATACTCGATTATAAGCCGCCCCCCTTAATTTTGCCTCAAAAAACTGGGAAAACTTATTGACTCGCGTATAAGCATAGGGTAGAAAATGCAGCAGCTACTGGTAAATTTCAAAAATAAAAATAGATACCAATAAAAGTAAAATTAATTGAGACATCAGTAGGTTAAATGTTTTTGAATAGCCATATTGAATCAGGAGCCCCATATAATACTCCATAGAGTTCATGATAGGCCCCATAAGATGCTCCATACAAAATACGCCCCATATAATGCTGCACAAAGGTTAATAATGGCCCCATAAGATGCTCCATAGAATAATATGCCCCATATGCTGCTCCATAAAGGTTATGGCCCCATAAGACGTTCCATAGATTATGCCCCATATGCTGCCCCATAAAATGTTCCATAGAATAGGCCCCATAAGATGCTCCATAGATTATGCCCCATATGCTGCCCCATAAGATGCTCCACTGAATATGCCCCCATAAGATGCTCCACTGAATATGCCCCGATAAGATGCTCCACTGAATATGCCCCCATATGCTGCCCTCATATGATGCTCCATTGAATATGCTTCCATATGCTGCCCTCATAAGATGCTCCATTGAATATGCCCACATAAGATGCCCCATAAATTATGCCCCCATATATTGCTGCTGCCGCTACTGCAGGTATTAAAAAAACATACTCACCTCTCGTCGCTGGGGGTCAGGTGCCAATGTGCTGAGCAGGCAGACACCAGCGCTCTATGGGGGACAGGTGTCACCGCTGGCTCAGGACCCGGCACCTGATATATTCGCATGTCCCGGTTCCACCGCTGCTTGGCTGTGTCTGCCCGCCGAGTCCCTCTGTCAGTGACTGACAGTGACCTGGCGGGCAGACAGCGGCGAGCAGCGTTGGAACCGCGACAGGTGAATATAGCATATACTTAACTCCACCTGGCGTGGTCTCTGCAGCCCCATTCTCCTACGGTCTCCTTTCCTTCAGTGGTCACGTGGTACCGCTCATTAAAGTCATAAATATGTGCATATTCATCACTTTAATGAGCGGTACCATTTGACCGCAGTAGGAAGGAAAGGAGACCGTGGGACAAGCAGGGGGGCTGCAGAGACACGTCAGGGGGGTCAGTGTGATCTGACAACCCTGCTCCCCCCTGAAAATCTCGGCTTATACGTGAGTATATACGGTATTTACCAAAAAAAAAAAAGAATTGTGATGTCATGTCTCGTTCAACCTCTTCATTTATCTACCCCCGGGCTCATTCTCATCTCCCCTGCTGGGCTCATTCCCCGCCGCTCATTCTCCACCCGGCTCATTCCCCCTCCCCCCAGCTGCTGTAGATTGGATTTTTCACGCTTTTGAGAACCATCAAAAATGGGGCCCCGGCCATGCCGCACACAGGGCCCCAGGCAGCACACGGGGGGCCCCAGGCAGCGCACAGGGGGCAGAGGCAACACATAGTGGCCCCAGGCAACGCACAGGGGACAGCGACAGCACACAAAAGGGTAAGAGGCAGCGCTGTCTCTGCCCCCTGTGCGCTGTCTCTGCCCCCTGTGCGCTGTCTCTGCCCCCTGTGCGCTGTCTGAGGCCCCGTTTGCTGTCTCTGTCCCCCCGTGTGCTGTCTGGGGCCCCGTTTTTGATGGTTCTCAAAAGCATGAAAAATCCAATCTACAGCATCTGGGCTATATCCTGGCCCAGAGGGGTATAAACTGGCCTAGGCCACTTTAACCCTGGGTATATTCTGGGCGGGGGTTAATCTGGCCTGTTATTCAGGTGCTCATTCTCTACCCGGCTCATTTCCCCCCACCCCCGCTGCTCATTCCACCCTGGCACCCATTCTCCACCGGGCTCATTCCCCCGGCTCATTCTCCACGCTCATTCTCCACCACACTGCTGTCTCCCCCTGGCTCATTGCCCCCCCGGCGCTCATTCTCCACCCCGCTGCTCAGTCCCCCCTGGCTCATTCCCCCCAGCTCTCATTCTCCACCCTGCTGCTCAGTCTCCCCCTGGCTCAATGCCCCCCAGTGCTCATTCCTCCCAGCGCTCATTCTCCACCCCGCTACTCAGTCTCCCACTGGCTCATTGTACCCCAGCGCTCATTCCTCCCAGCGCTCATTCTCCACCCCGCTGCTCAGTCTCCCACTGGCTCATTGCCCCCCAGGGCTCATTCTCCACCTCGCTGCTCAGTTTCCCCCGGCCCCCATTCTCCCCTCGTTCTCCCCCTGGCTCAATGCTCCCCCCGGTGCTCATTCCCCCCGCGTTCATTCTCCACCCCGCTGCTCTGTCTCCCCTGGCTCATTCCCCCAGCGCTCATTCTCCACCCCGCTGCTCAGTCTCCTCCTGGCTCAATGCCCCTCGGTGCTCATTCTCCACCCTGCTGCTCAATCTCCCCCGGCTCATTCCCTCCCCCCAGTGCTCATTCTCCACCCCGCAGCTTAGTCTCCCCATTCTCCCCCGGGCTCATGGCCCCCTGTGCTCATTCTCCACCCCGCTGCTCAGTCTCCCCCTGGCTCATTGCCCCCGGAGCTCAGCTCATTCTCCGCCTGGCTCATCCCACCCAGTGCTCATTCTCCACCCTGCTGCTCATTGCCCCCCCAGTGCTCATCCCCCCCAGCGCTCATTCTCCACCCCGCTGCTCAGTCTCCCCCTGGCTCATTCCCCCGGCACTCATTCCCCCCACGCTCAACCTCCCCACTGCTCAGTCTCCCCCGGCCCCCATTCTCCCCCCATTCTCCCCCTGGATCATTGCCCCTGGCACTCATCCCCCCGGCCCCCATTCTCCCCCTGGATAATTGCCCCCGGTGCTCATTCCCACCGCTGCTCATTCTCTTCCAGCCCCCATTCTCCCCCTGGATCATTGCCCCCCCAGCGCTCTTTCCCCCTGGATCATTGCCCCCCTGGTGCTCATTCCCCCCACGCTCATCCCCCCGATGCTCAGTATCCCCCCAGCCCCCATTCTCCCCCTGGATTATTGCTCCCCCAGGTGCTCATTCCCCCTGCGCTTATCCTCCCCGCTGCTCATTCTCCCCCTGGATCATTGCCCCGTGCTCATCCACCCCCCGCTGCTCAATCTCCCCCGGCCTCCATTCTCCCCTTGATCATTGCCCCCCGGCGCGCATTCCCCCTGCTGCTCAGTCTCCCCCCATCCCCTGTTCTCCCCCTGGCGCTCATCCCCCCTGTTCATTCCTCTCCCCGCTGCTCATTCTCCCCCTGTATCATTGCCCCCTGGCACTCATTCCCCTGTGCTCATCCCCTGATGCTCAGTATCCCCATTCCCCCCCATTCTCCCCCTGGATCACTGCCCCCCGGCGCTTATCCCCCCACTGCTCAGTATCCTCCTGGCCCCCATTCTCCCCCTGGATTATTGACCACCCTGGCGCTCATCCTCCCTGCTGCTCAGTCTCCCCCATTCTCCCCCTGGATCATTACCCCCCGGCGCTTATCTGCCCCGCTGCTCAGTATCCTCCGGCCCCCATTCTCCCCCTGGATCATTGCCCCGCCTGCGCTCATCCCCCCCGCTGCTCAGTCATCCCCCCTCCCCCGGTTCATTCCTCTCCCCGCTGCTCAGTCTCGCCGGCCCCCATTCTCCCCCCATCCCCCATTCTCCCCCTGGATCATTGCCCCCCTGGTGCTCATCCCCCCCGCTGCTCAGTCTTCCCCCCGGCTCCAATTCTCCTTCCAGCTCACCTGTCTGGCGCGATCTGGTCCCTGCTCCTGCTGCTGCTGCATCATGTGATTGCATATGTAGTCTGACTGTCCCCATGTCTAGCCAGGAGGTGACGGTATCTTGAACTTCCTGTTTGTGTTAGCGTGCGGTCACGTGGTACCGCTCATCAAGATCATGAATATGGGCATCCATATTCATGCCTTAATGAGCGGTACCATGTGACCACACACTGACACAGGAAGACAGATATTGGCGCAGCCGTGCAGGACCATTGGAGCTGCAACAGGCACTGCTGGAGCCTGGAGGAGGGGAGTATGATTGCAGGGGGGTGGCGATGGGGGGGTTGTGAATGAGGGGGAGGGCTGACCCCCAGACCAAAAAAAAAAATTGCTCAGGTGCCGCCCCCTGCTAAGCCCCACCTTAGGCATGGGCCTCCAGTGCCTAATGGCAAATACGGTCCTGCCTGTCTCCTCGTTATTCCCCAGCCTCTCCTCTCTGCCAAGCCCTTCATTGGCTTCCTATCGTCCAGAGGCTCCTGTTCAAAACCCTAACTATGACATACAAAGCCATCCACAACCTGTCTCCTCCATACATCTGTGACATGGTCTTCCAGTACGCACCCACATGCAACCTTCGATCCTCTCAAGATCTCCTTCTCTATTCCCCTCTTATCTCTTCTTCCCACAACCGCATACAAGACTTCTCCTGTGCCTCCCCCATACTCTGGAACTCTACACAAACACATCAGACTCTCGCCTACCATGGAAACCTTCAAAAAGAACCTGAAGACCCACTTCTTCCGACAAGTCTACAACTTGCAATGATGCTCAGTCTACTGAACTGCCGCACGACCAGCTCTACCCTTTCCTAGTGTATCCTCACCCATCCCCTGTAGACTGTGAGCCCTTGCGGGCAGGGTCCGCTCTCCTTCTGTACTTGTGTGTGTCTTGTATTGCTCATGTTTATTGTACTTGTCTATATTTGCCCCTTTTCACATGTAAAGTGCCATGTAATAAATGGCGCTATAGAAATGTATAATATCTTTGTATTTTTGTAAACACTACCTTTATTTTCAGGAGTAAACTAAATTTACTGGTTTGATTCCTTTGCTCTATGATCGAACCGACATGTACTCTGTTCTGTTCTTTTGGGTTGGTTCCTGGCCCGATATAGGTTTTGATATCAAATGAACTGGTGGCACCTTAGCATCCTGATGGTATTGGGGAAACCTGGTAGTGACGGATCGGAGGTTATGTGTCTATTCCCTGCGTGGGATTGGTGATATACATACTGCCCTCA
Source organism: Dendrobates tinctorius (assembly GCF_039654945.1). Lineage (NCBI taxonomy): Eukaryota > Metazoa > Chordata > Amphibia > Anura > Dendrobatidae > Dendrobates > Dendrobates tinctorius. The sequence continues at coordinate 9,649,021 of NW_027361760.1, read as the reverse complement.
CTGCAGAATGCTCGGTAGCCAGTACATGACAAGGCAGCCTTTCCGGTGACTACTTATCCTGACTGACCTGAGGGTAAGGGAGATGCCAGGGAGCTGCAAGTTCCTAACCTGAACTGAATCTGATAATAAAAGTTGTGGGGTTTCCATGACAAATTGGTATATGGGTTATAACCCTGACAAATTGGTGACATAACCCTGACATTAGGGTTGGGCTAAAGTTAAAGTTTGATTAGGGTTGGGATTATGGTTAGGGGTGTATTAGGGTTAGGTTTGTGGCTATGGTTAGAGTTGGGGTTAGGGGTGTGTTGGGGTTAGGGTTGGAATTAGAATTGGGGGGTTCCATTGTTTGGGTACCTAAGGGGGTCTCCAAACGTGACATGGTGCCACCATTGTTTCCAGCCAATTTTGCATTCAAAAAGTCAAACAGTGCCCTGCCATGCACCTAAACAGTGGCTTTTCCCCACATATGAGGCATCAGCATACTTGGGAGAAATTGCACAACAAATGTTGTCGTTCATTTTCTCCTGATACCCTTGTAAAAATAAAAAATTGGTTCCAAAGTAAATTTTTTGTGAAAACAGTGAAATTCTCATTTTTTCCTTCCACATTGCTTTAGTACTTCTGGGGCACCTGAAGGGTTAATAAACTTCTTGAATGTGGTTTTGCGTACCTTGAGTGGTGCAGTTATTAGAATGGTGTCACTTTTGGGTATTTTCTCTTATATTGACCCCCCCAAACTCACTTCAAATGTAAGCTGTCTCTAAGAAAAATGGTTTTGTAAATTTTGAAATCGCTGGTCAACTTTTAACCATTATAACGTCCTAAGAAAAAAAAATTGTTTCCAAAATTGTGCTGATGTAAAGTACACATGTGGAAAATATTATATATTAACTATTTTGTGTGACACCACTCTCTGATTTAAGTGTACAAAAATTAAGTTTGAAAATTGCAAAATTTTCAAAATTTTTGCCAAATTTCCAATTTTTTCAAAAATAAACACCAGTTATATCAAATAAATTTTACCTCTAACATGAAGTACAATGTTTCACAAAAAACAATCTCAGAATCAGTGGGATTCGGTGAAGTGTTACAGAGCTATAACCTCATAAAGTGGCAGTGATCAAAATTGTAAAAATTGGCCTGGTCATGAAGTACCAAATTGGCTCTGTCACTAAGGGGTTAAACAATATATCAGTTGTATCATCCATGCTGTCATCTATGTTATAAATTGTTCACAGTCTAAGATGATGTATTTTGGATGGACTTCATGCAAACTTAAGTTAGCATTTCAGAACACTTTACAGACAGTGTTGCCTGTACCAACCGCAAGGTATCACATGCATCTAATCATTTCATTACCCATCATCAAATCTTTGCAGTTGAGAAAGTTACAAGATCCGCTTGGAGAGGGGAACGTAGGAGACACCCACTTACTAGTCAAGCCTTTTGCATCTACAATGCGTAGAGAAATCAGGTTTCATTATTAAAACATGAAGATTTTGCTCTTTGTATGTTTTTCAATATATGTTTTGTTATGGTTAATATGGTTTTAATTTTATCATAAGTTAATTGATTTTATTTATTCATTGATCCATGTTCCATCACGAAATGTGATTCTCTACTAACCTGCACTTAATTCACTGCAAGACTAAGGATCCTTTACGCTAGTGCAGGCTAGTTTTGACAAAGGACTCCAGTGTGTGTCTGAAACGCGTTACAGCATGTCTGTTAATCCTTGATCCATCTTCCCCAAGATGATCTCATGGATTATGTATTTTAATTCTTTTCAATAAAGTATCATCATTATTTTAAGTGGAGCTGGAATTCACCTATTTGCCTGGATATTTCTTTGTCTTGTCAGGACAAACATTCCATGCTCCCACTATATTGAACTGAAAAGGTGAGCTGCTAACTCTGCTTCTTCTGGACAGTTCTGTGCATGCCTAAATAGAAAGATACCACCAGAACAGACACCAAATGGACTCCAAGGTATCTCCATCTGCCACATTATGGTGGATGGTTCCGTTGGAGGACTAAATCGCATTTTTGGGGGATTAAGACGAAAACCTCCCCGTAAGTGCTCAGCGTAATACACAAGAACTTGATCCCAGGCTTATATTGGAAGCGATCAAAAAATGTTATGTACCCCAAAATATCAATAAACACCCTAACTTATCCAGCACAAAACTAACCCCCGCTCAGGTCTATCATCTGTTACTGGAAATATAGGGATTCCCATGTTACCGGTAGAACAAAGACTCTGGAAAAGCTACACATCTCCAACACCGCCTCAAAAAAAATCCAGTGAAATATGAGCTCTAAAATGCAAATGCCCTCTCCTTCTGAGCCCCACTATGCCTAAACCATAGTAACCAGTCATATGTTTGGCATTATTGTAGTGGGGTGAGCCAGATTATTAATTTACTGGGTACGTTGCCAGGAGCAAGCTGGGCAAAATGTATGGACACTAAACTGCTTTATTTGTAATTCTCCTGAATAAAGCATCGTGTGGATATTACAAAATAGTCACTGCAGCTGTAGATTATTTCATTGATAGGTGTAATTTGTACAATGGCGTCACTGTTGTTTTTTTCTGCTGTTCTGGCACCTTAGGGGCTCCGCAAATGTTGTCCATTAACTAGTCTATCCAAATCGCGCTTTTGCTGTCTCAGTCCTGATCTGTGCTGTAACAGTAGTTTCTGACAACATACAGGGCATCACTGCCTTCAGGAGACCTTGCTGGGTCCAGTTTCTCCTATTAACCTTTGTGAAACTGACAAATTTGCAGGTAATAAAAAAATTGACATTTTTGTGGTAAAATTACATTTTCATGTCCCAATGTAGTAAAATTTTATAATGCACCTATGGGATTTCTGCTGATCTTCCATCTCACTGATTTGGCTGTTCAAACAGAACCTGCTTTCTAAATGCCAAGAGCGTTTCTTCCCATCCGATCCCATATGGAATACTGCCAGGTTTGGTAAAGGTTGTATAACAAATTATGAGGTCCATTTTCTCCTACTACACTTTGTGTAAATTATAAAATTGGTGCTAAACCAGTAGTGGAAAAAAATATTTTTTTTTGTTTTTATATTGAAATGTTATAACGTTTTGTGAATCACCTGTAAGATAAAAATGCCCAGTACACCCATAGTTGAATTCCTTGAGTAGTCTAGTTTCCAAAATGGGGTCACTTGTGGGGGGATTTTGCTGTTTTGGCACTTCAGGGGCTCGGTTGATGGAGCCTACTATCTGTTCAAGCGATATCTGTGTTCTTAAAAGCCAAGCAGTTCTCCTTCCCATTTGATCCCTACCATATGCTTAAACAGTAGTGTACAACATGTGGTGTACTGTCATGTTCAGTAAAAATTGCATAACAAATTATGGGGTCCATTTTCAAATTATAGGGTCCATTTTTGTTGCATAAAAAGTATGGGGTCTATTTCTGAGGTCCCTTGTGTAAATTATAAATTTGGTGCTAAAACAGTAATTTAGTGGAAAAGTAATTTTTTATTTTCACATGTAAATGTTATAAAGTTTTGCGAATCATCTGTAGGTAAAAAAAATGCTCAGTACACCACTAGATTAATTCTTTGAGGGGTCTAGGTTTCAAAATAGGGTCATTTGTGGGGTGTGTATGCTTTTTTGGCATGTCAGTGGCTTTGCAAATGCAACATGGCATTCACAATATATTCCAGACAAATTTATACTCTAAAATTCAAATGGCACCCCTTTTTTTCTGCCCAAACTGAAGTTTTTGACCATATTTGGAGTAGTATAGGAAGAAATTGCATAAAAATTATAGCATCCTATTCTCCTATTATCCATTGTAAAAACAACAAATTTGGTTCCAAAACATTTTAGCAGAAAAAAATGTAATTTTCAATTTCACAACTACAATTTAATAAGTTCATTGAAGCACCTATGGGTTTAACATGCTCAAGGCAACCCTAGATTAATTCCTTGATGGGTTTAGTTTCCAAAGTTGGATCACTAGTGGGGGTTTCTCCTATTTTGGTATTCAGGGGGCTTTGCAAATGAGACTTGGTGTCTGCAATCTATTGCAGCCAAATTTATATTCCAAATGCCTAATGTCGTTTCTTCTGTTCTGAGCCCTGCTGTATGTCCAAATAATACTTTTTGACTACATGTGGTGTATTGCTGGTCTCAGAAGAAAATGGGTAACAAACTTTGGGACTACTCTTTTGTGTTTTCTCTTGTAACAGTGAAAAATTTGGGGATAAAGGAACATTTTCGTAAAAATAAAAAAAATTCAAGTGTTCAATATGACAACCAAATTTTATCAAATTCTGTGTAGTATCTGTAGGCTCAAACCGGTCACTATGCTCAGGGATAAAATCCGTAGTGGTGTAGTTAACAAAATGGAGGTAATTTTTTATAGGGTTTCTGCTTTTTAAGCACCTTAGGGACTTTGCAAATGAGACATGGCGCCCTCTATTTCGGCCAAATTTGTTTCCCAAAATTCATATGGTGCTCCTTTCCTTCTGAGCCCTGCCGTTCTTCTAAATAGAATTCTCTGACCGCATTTGGGGTATCGGCACACTCAGAAGAAACTAGGTAACACATTTTGGGGTCCATTTTCTTGGGGTTCATTGTAAAAGTGAAAACATTGTGGCTAAAGCAACATTTTAGAGGAAAGCTTACAATTTATTTTTTTCATTCCACTTTACATTAATTCCTGTGTAGCATTCCTTCCTTTACAGAGCTTGTTGTCTCTTGTACAGGTAGGCGTCTTTCATGGCTGGCATATTTCCAGCTCAAGTAATTTATAAAGTGTCACATCTCTCTGACTAGTATAAAGGAATGGATTAACTAACTTTGTTTGGGATCTTAATCACTCAAGTAGGTCCTTGTGCTAAACTTTAAATGTGTATATAATAATAATTTTTATTTATATAGCACCAACATATCAACATATTCCACAGCACTTTACAATTAAGCGGGGACATGTACAGACAATAAATAGCAGTTTCAAAGGTGAGAAAAGGTCGGATTCTGGAGATGTTTTTAAGATGCAGGTGACAAGAGCGAGTGAGTGATTGGATATAGGGAGTTAAAGAAAGTTCGGTGTCGAATATGACCCCAAGACAGTGGGCATGCTGCTTGGGAGTTATGGTTGAACCCTCCAGGGTTATTTCGATGTTATGTAGAGTGAGGTTAGTAGTTCAGTTTTGGAGAGATTTAGTTTCAGATAGAGGGAGGACATGATGTTAGAGACAGCAGACAGACAATCCTTGGTATTTTGAATTAGGGTAGGGGTGATGTCAGGGGAAGAAGTGTATAATTCGGTGTCATCAGCATAGAGATGATACTGAAACCCAAATCTGATTGTTTTTCCAATGGGGCAGTGTATAGAGAGAAGAGGAGGGGGCCTAGGACTGAGCCCTGCGGGACCTCGATGGTAATGGGATGAGGAGAGGAAGAGGAGCCAGCAAAAGATACAGTGAAGGAGCGGTCAGAGAGGTAGGAGAGAACCAGGAGAGGGCTGTGTCCTTGAGGCCTATAGAGCGGAGCATAGTGAGGAGGAGCTGGTGATCCACAGTATCAAATGCAGCAGAGAGATCCAGGAGAATCAGCAGGGAGCAATGACCTTTCGATTTAGCTGTTATTAGATCATTAGAGACTTTAGTGAGGGCAGTTCCAGTGGAGTGTAAATAGTAGAAACCAGATTGTAAGGGGTCAAGAAGAGAGTTATCCGAGAGATAGCGGATTAGACGGGAGTGGACCAAGCATTCCAGGAGTTTAGAGATGAAGGAAAGGTTAGAGACAGGTCTATAGTTAGCAATGCAGTTCTGATCCAGGGATGGCTTTTTAAGTAAACGGGTTATGATGACATGTTTAAATGAGGATGGAAATATACCTGAAGAAAGAGAGGTTAAATATTTTAGTCAGGTGAGTGGTGACCACGGTGAGAGAGACTGCAGGAGATGTAAAGGAATGGGGTCACTGTTGCAGGTTGTAGGCCGAGCAGAAGTGAGGAACTTGGAAACTTCTTCTGAAACAGGCTCAAAGATGTCTAGTGAGCTTGAGGTGCGGCAGGGAAGGGGATCCAGGCACTGAGGAGATTGGGCTTAGATATCCTGATGGATGTGGTTGATTTATTTCTAGAAAGTAAGTGGCCAGATCCTCACCACTGAGGTTGGTGATGGGGGCCTGTACTTTAGGTTTCAGGAGGGAGTTTTCAAAAAGTCGTTTTGGGTTGTTGGATAGTGAAGTGATGAGGGTGGTGAAGTAGGATTGTTTGGCCAGATGAAGGGCAGAATTATAGGTTTTAAGCATGAACTTATAGTGGACAAAGTCTTCTGCTAAGAGAGATTTTCTCCACTGCCGCTCTGCACACCTTGAGCAGCACTGAAGAAAGCGTGTTTGCATTGTGTGCCAGGGCTGCCGTTGTCTGTGTCGGGTCTTTCTGCGTGTAGAAGGTGCTGCTTCATCTAGGGCATTCTTCAGTGTATTATTGAAGTGTGACAATGCTAAGTCTGGACAGGAGAGAGAGAAGATGGGGGCTAAAGATGTGTGGAGATTGTCCATAAGATGCTGGGTATTAATGGTGCGTGTATTCTGATAAGTGTGGTAAGTGGGGGTGTCCCAGGTGAGGAGACGATTCTTGACAGAGAAGGAAAGAAGGTTGTGGTCCGAGAGCGCGAGAGGGGAGTTAGCAAAGTCGTGCAGTGAGCCGGGACAGGAGAAAACCAGGTCCAAAGTATTCCTGTCCTCATGTGTAGGAGAATTGGTAAACTGTGAGAGGCCGAATGAAGAAGTTAGAGAAAGAAGATTAGAGGCAGATTGGGAGAGGGGATCATTGATGGGGATTTTCAAGTCTCCCATGATGAGGATGGGGATGTCACAGGATAGAAAGTGAGTAAGCCAGGTGGTGAAGTGGTCTAGAAACTAGGGGGAGGAGCGTGGAGGGCGATAAACAACTGCCACTCGTAAGGAGAAGAGCTTAAAGAGTCTGACGGCGTGGACTTCAAAGGAAGGAAATGTAAGTAAGGGAACCGGGGGGATGACCTGGAAAGCACATTGTGATGAAAGGAGCAAACCAACACCTCCACCTTGTCTGTTCTCAGGTCTGGCAGTATGTGAAAATTTCAGCCCACCAAACGAGACAGTGGCAGCAGCGGTGGTGTCTGAATGCTGGATCCGGGTTTCTGTAATAGCCAGAAGGTTAAGGGAATTAGAGAGGAAAAAATAGTGAATGTAAGTTAGTTTGTTACACACAGTCTGTGTATTCCAGAGAGCGATAGGAGAAGGCATGCACTGAATGTTAATAAAATTAGCAGGGTTTCCATATGCAGGTGGAGGAGAGTAATGTATGCTGGTGGAGGGAGGCCCAAGGTTGGGGGAGATGTCGCCTGCAACTAGTAAAAGGAGAAAAAACAAAAAGAGCAGGTGGTGGGATGATTTGTATGAACGTTTTGAGTGCTGCATGGAGGTATTGGATGGTTTGGAGTGGGTAAGGAATGTCAGTGGAGCCTCAGAGTTATACATGGGAGAGGGAGAAGGTAGGGGTGGATATGGAGAGAGTGCACAGAATGTGTTAAAGGGCGGGCGAGTTGTGAGAAAGCAGACGTTAAAACAAATAAGCAGCAGACTGATATAATCAATGCATAATGTAGTATGACTGACCAAGATGCATGTTTGTATGAAAAACTTATGCACCTTACCTGTCTCCTGTCCAACTGCCACTGTCTAACTTCCAAGCACTTTATCCTGTTGCACTTAATATCTGTTGCACGCGTGCTATCCCAGCCAGAGCTAAATATATATGAAATGAAATGTCTGCTAGCATCAGGCACCAAGTGGCCACAATTAGTAATTATCCAATTAGCACAAGGACAGAGCAGGCATTACTATGCAGGGTAAACAACCAATGCTGAACAAGGCCATAAAAAAGTGAAAGAAAGAAAAAAATAAATAGCTTTGAACACTTTAAAGCAGAAACCAGAAAAAAAAGAAAGAACCACCACATGAGTGATGGTTTAAATACCATGAAAAAATCTTGCTACATATGATTCAGTTCACACTTGTCAGACAGCACACATGGATGATGGATTAAATAACATGAAAAAATCTGGCTACACTTGATTCAGTTCACACTTCTCAGACAGCACACACGGATGATGGATTAAATACCTGTGTGAAGAAGAGAAGAGCGGAACATCAGCTTCAATGCCATTCTCTAACTGCCAAGCACTTTATCCTGTTGCATTTAATATCTGTTGCACGCATGACCCCGCACGCGTGCTATCCCAGCCAGAGCTAAATATATATGAAATGAAATGTCTGCTAGCATCAGGCACCAAATGGCCGCAATCAGTAATTAACCAAATACCACAAGGCCAGAGCAGGCATTACTATGCAGGGTAAACAATCAATGCTGAACAAGGCCATAAAACAGTGAAAGAAATAAAAAAATAAATAGCTTTGAACACTTTAAAGCAGAAGCCAGAAAAAAAAGAAAGAAAGAACCACCACAGGAGTGATGGTTTAAATACCATGAAAAAATCTTGCTACATATGATTCAGTTCACACTTGTCAGACAGCACACACGGATGATGGATTAAATACCATGAAAAAATCTTGCTACATATGATTCAGTTCACACTTGTCAGACAGCACACACGGATGATGGATTAAATACCTGTGTGACTGTGTGAAGAAGAGAAGAGATGAACATCAGCTTCAATGCCATTGTCTAACTGCCAAGTACTTAATCCTGTTGCATTTAATATCTGTTGCACGTCGGACCCTGCACACGTGCTATCCCAGCCAGTCCTAAAATATAAAGTATATACAAAGTTACAGCTGCAATGATCCTTTTGAGTGGGAATTGGGTAATTAATTTTCAGAGGAGGGTTGGCAAATGGCATTCATACTCTCCCACAAATTACCTATTACTTGCCGTGTTCAGGAGGAAAAATATAAGATTCTATCTAGCTTATATCATTATCCCACTGTGCGACATAGGATCTTCCTCTCTGTGTTGGATTTGTGCTGGCGGTGTGCCGGTGCTACCGGGACTATGTTACATATATGGTGGGAATGCCTATTGGTTTGTGGTTTATGGATTTCAATTTTCTCACCTTACGGTAGTCTCACTGGTAGCAGAGTCACACCCTCCCCCCGAATAAACCTACTTTCCATTACTCTAGATTCAATCTCAAAGGCAAAGAAAGATATCCTTGGGCCCTTTCTAAAAGCTGTTAAGTAAATTCCACGTCACTGGAAATCCACAAAAGCTCCCACTTTGGCCAAATGGGTGGAAGAGGTTAACAATATTATGAAAATGGAAAACATGATTGCACATGATAAAAATTGCCTCAGAGCTTTTCATCTCACTGTTCTACAGCCAGATTGGTTCAGAGATAATAATAAATTTTATTTCTATAGCGCCGACATATTCCGCAGCACTTTACATTTCAGAGGGGATTTGTACAGACAATAGACATTACAGCATAACAATAATCACATAGATTATAACAAATACCAAGAGGAATGAGGGCCCTGCTCGCAAGCTTACAGTCTTTGAGGAAAGAGGTAGACACGAAAGGTGGGTGGTAACAGTTGCCTGATTGTATGGACCAGCCATAGTGTTAAGTGTGTAACAGTACAGACAAAGAGGGCTAAAGGATGCATACAACATGTGAGAACATGATGCGGGAACCTGGTTATGGTAAAACTTTTGACTGTGCCACACAGGGATAGATTAGGTTAATGTGTTGAGGCGATAGGCCAGTCTGAATAAATGGATTGGGGACTAATCATATTGACCTGGGAAGTGCATTCCAAAGAATTGACGTAGCATGTGTAAAGTCTTGGAGACGAGAGTGGGAGGTTCTGATTATTGAGGATGCTAACCTCAGGTCATCAGCAGAATGGAGGGCGCGGGTAGGGTGGTATGCTGAAACAAGGGAGGAGATGTAGAGTGGTACTGAGCCATGGAGGGCTTTGTGGGTGAGGGTAATAAGTTTATCCTGAATTCTGGAGTGGATGGGTAACCAGTGTAATGACTGGCACAAGGTAGAGGCATCGGTGTAACGATTGGTGAGGAGTATGATCCTGGCTGCAGCATTCAAAACAGATTAGAGAGGGGAGAGTTTGGTAAGAGGGAGACCGATTAGAAGAGAGTTACAATAGTCGAGACGAGAATGAATAAGAGAAACAGTAAGAGTTTTTGCAGAGTCAAAAGTAAGAAAAGGTCAAATTCTAGAAATGTTTTTGAGGTGCAGATGATAAGAGCGAGCCAGCGATTGAATGTGGGGGGCAAAGGAAAGCTCGGAGTCAAGTATAACCCCAAGACAGCGGGCATGTTGCTGGGGAGTAATAGTGGAACCACACACAGAAATGGAAATATCGGGTATAGGTACATTAGTAGAGGGAGGAAACACAAGGAGTTCAGTCTTTGACAGGTTCAGTTTCAGATATAGTGAGGACATGATGTTAGACACAGTGTTTAGACAATTGCCGGTGTTTTCTAGAAAGGCTGGCGTGATGTTTGGAGAAGAAGCGTATAATTGGGTGTCATCAGCATAGAGATGGTACTGGAAACCAAATCTACTGATTGTTTGACCAATAGGGGCAGTGTACAAGGAGAAGAGGAGGGGGCCTAGAACCGATCCTTGAGGAACCCCAACAGTAAGGGGAAGGTGAGAGGAGGAGGAACTGGCAAAAGATACAGTAAAGGAGCGGTCAGAGAGATAGGAGAACCAGGAGAGAACGGTGTCCTTGAGGCCAATGGAGCGGAGCATAGTGAGGAGGAGCTGATGATCCACAGTGTCGAATGCTGCAGAGAGATCCAAGAGAATTAGCATGGAGTAGTGACCATTTGATTTAGCTGTTAGTAGATCATTAGAGACTTTAGTGAGGGCAGTTTCAGTAGAGTGTAAAGAGCAGAAACCGGATTGGAGAGGGTCAAGAAGAGAGTTATCAAAGAGATAGCGGATACGACGGGAGTGGACCCAGGCGTTCCAGGAGTTTAGAGACGAAGGGAAAATTAGACAGGTCTATAGTTAGTGGCACAGTTTTAGTCGAGGGATGTTTTTTTAAGTAGTGGATGTATGATGGCATGCTTAAATGAGGAGGGAAAGATACCAGAAGAGAGAGAGAAGTTAAATATTTTAGTTTGGTGAGGGGTGACAGCAGGGGAAAGGGACTGGAGGAGATGTGACAGAAATGGGTCACTGGTGCAAGTGGTTGGGTGAGAAGATGCAAGGAGCATGCTTACTTCTTCTTCTGTGACTGGTTCAAAATCAGAGAGTGAGCTAGATGCAGTGGGGGAGGGAGGATAGTGCATGGTATGAGGTGATTGGGAGATAATTTCCTGTCGAATTTGGTCAATTTTTTCGTTGAAGTAATTGGCCAGATCGTCAGCTCGGAACTCCGTGGTTGGGGCCTGTACTCTTGGGTTGAGTAGAGAATGAAAAGTGTCAAAGAGACGTTTAAGGCTATTGGACAGTGAGGTGATGAGGGTGTTGAAATAGGTTTGTTTGGATAGGTGAAGGGCAGTGTTGTATGTTCTAAGCATAAACTTATAATGGATGAAATCTTCGTGTAGATTGGATTTTCTCCACAGACGTTCGGCGCACCTGGAGCACCGCTGCAGGAAACGTGTTTGCAGGGTGTGTCAGGGTTGTCGCTGTCTGTGTTGTGGTGTTCTATTTATATGGGGTGCAAATTCATCCAGGGCACTTTGAATTGTTTCATTGTAATGCTTCAATGCAGGATCAGGACATGAGAGGGAGGAGATAGGGGCCAATGAAGACTGCAAGTTCTTCATAAGTTTTTGGGTGTTAGTGGCCTGTATGTTTCTATAAGTAAAGTATGGACAGTGGGGGTGACCTGAGCAGCCTGGCAGTTCTTGATAGAGAATGAAAGAAGATTATGGTCAGAGAGCGGGAGAGGGGAGTTGGCAAAATCATCCACTGCACAAAGCCGAGAGAAGACCAAGTCGAGGGAGTTTCCGTCTTCATGCATTGGAGAATTAGTAAGCTGCGAAAGACCAAACGAGGAGGTTAGAGATAAAAGGTGAGTAGCAGATGGGGAGAGGGGAAGAGCAATGGGGATGTTAAAATCTCCCATGATGAGGGTAGGGATGTCACAGGAGAGAAAATGTGGAAGCGAAGTGGCAAAATGATCCAGGAACTGATGGGAGAGGCCGGGAGGATGATACACCACCGCCACTCGCATGGAGAAAGGGGTGTGGAGTCTGATGGCATGGACCTCAAAAGAAGGGTAGACTAGTGAGGGTAGTTGTGGGATAACCTGAAAGGTACATTTTGGTGATAGGAGCAGACTAAACGCCTCCACCTGCTCTATTGTCTGATCTTGGGGTATGAGAGAAGTGTAGTCCCCCGTATGAAAGAGCAGCAGCAGCGGTAGTGTCTGACTGCTGGATCCAGGTTTCAGTAAGAGCCAGGAGGTTGAGAGAATTAGAAAGGAAAAAGTCATGCGTGAAGGAGAGTTTGTTACACACTGAGCGAGAATTCCAAAGTGCAAAATTAAGAGAGACAGTTGGCATGCAGGGAATATTAATAAGATTAGAGGTGTTTCTGAGTGTAGCAGTTGGGGGGTTTGACTTTCTATAACATGGGGGACCAGGGTTGGGAGCAATGTCGCCTGCGACTAGGAGAAGGAGGATAGAAAGAGTGAGCAGATGGTTAAGTGATTTGTGAGAGCGTCTCTTATGTTGAATGGTGGGACTGACTGGATCTGTGCAATTTACCAATGTGAAAAGAGCGTGAGTGCTATACATTGGAGAGGAAAGGAGTGAAGGGCCGATATGGATGGAGTGTAGAGAGTTAATGCCAGGGCGGTGGATGTGTGTGAATGCAGAAGCCAGGATATAAATTACACAAATGCGTATGGTATATATTTGTTGTAATCCAAATGTACAGGGAATTATTATTATTATTATTATTATTATTTATTGTTATAGCGCCATTTATTCCATGGCGCTTTACATGTAAGGAGGAGTATACATAAAAACAAGTACAATAATCTTAAACAATACAAGTCATAACTGGTACAGGAGGAGAGAGGACCCTGCCCGCGAGGGCTCACAATCTTCAAGGGATGGGTGATAAAACAGTAGGCGAGGGTAGAGCTGGTCGTGCAGCGGTTTGGTCGATCGGTGGTTACTGCAGGTTGTAGGCTTGTCGGAAGAGGTGGGTCTTCAGGCTCTTTTTGAAGGTTTCGATGGTAGGTGAGAGTCTGATATGTTGTGGTAGAGAGTTCCAGAGTAGGGGTGATGCGCGAGAGAAATCTTGTATGCGATTGTGGGAAGAGGAGGTAAGAAGGGAGTAGAGAAGGAGATCTTGTGAGGATCGGAGGTTGCGTGCGGGAAAATACCGGGAGACGAGGTCACAGATGTATGGAGGAGACAGGTTGTGGATGGCTTTGTATGTCATGGTTAGGGTTTTGTAATGGAGTCTCTGGGCAATTGGGAGCCAGTGAAGGGATTGACAGAGGGGAGAAGCTGGGGAATAGCGGGGGGACAGGTGGATTAGTCGGGCAGCAGAGTTTAGAATAGATTGGAGGGGTGCGAGAGTGTTTGAGGGGAGGCCACAGAGCATGAGGTTGCAGTAGTCAAGGCGAGAGATGATGAGGGCATGGACTAGGGTTTTTGCAGATTCTTGGGTGAGGAATGAACGGATTCGTGAAATATTTTTGAGTTGAAGTCGGCAGGAAGTGGAAAGGGCTTGGATATGTGGTTTGAAGGAGAGATCAGTGTCAAGGATTACTCCGAGGCAGCGAGCTTGTGGGACTGGGGAGAGTGGGCAGTCATTTACTGTAATTGATAGGTTCGTAGGGGGGGTCACGTGAGATGGGGGAAAGATGATGAATTCTGTTTTGTCCATGTTGAGTTTCAGAAATCTAGTGGAGAAGAAGGATTAAATAGTGGACAGACATTGAGGGATTCTGTTTAGTAGGGAGGTGATATCTGGTCCAGAGATGTAGATCTGTGTGTCATCAGCGTAAAGATGATACTGAAAGCCATGAGATTCTATGAGCTGTCCCAGGCCAAAGGTGTAAATAGAGAACAGCAGGGGCCCAAGGACTGAACCTTGTGGGACTCCGACAGATAGGGGGCGAGGTGAGGAGGTGGTGTGTGAGTGGGAGACGCTGAATGTCCGGTCTGTTAGGTATGATGAGATCCAGGATAGGGCCAAGTCTGTGATGCCGAGGGATGAGAGGGTCTGTTATAATAGGGAATGGTCCACTGTGTCAAAGGCAGCCGACAGGTCCAGGAGGAGGAGGACAGAGTAGTGTCGCTTGCTCTTGGCGGTTAAGAGGTCATTGGTGACCTTAGTAAGGGCAGTTTAAGTGGAGTGGTGTGACCGGAAGCCAGATTGTAAGCGGTCGAAGAGGGAGCAAGAAGAGAGATGGGAGGACAGTTCAAGGTAGACGTGTTGTTCCAGTAGCTTGGAGGCGTAGGGGAGAAGTGATATAGGGCGATAGCTAGATACGGAGGATGGGTCAAGAGAGGGCTTTTTGAGGATAGGTGTGATGGAGGCATGTTTAAAGCTTGAGGGGAAAACACCAGTTGTTAGTGATAGGTTGAAGAGATGGGTTAGGGTTGGGATGAAGACTGTGGTGAGGTTTGGTATGAAGTGGGATGGGATCGGGTCGAGTGCACAGGTGGTGAGATGTGATCTTGAGAGTAGAGTGGAGAGTCGATCTTCTGTAATGGTGGAGAAGTTGGTTTTGAAGGTGGAGGGCTGGGAAGTCAGGAGGAAGGGCTCTGGGGGTTGTTGACCAAAACTGTCCCTGATGTTATCAATTTTCTGCTTGAAAAATGAGGCAAAGTCTTCAGCTGAGATGAGTGGGGAGGGAGGAGGTGCTGGGGGGCGGAGGAGAGAATTGAAGGTGTTGAATAACTGTTTATGGTTGTGAGACAGGGAGGATATGAGAGATGAGAAGTAGGTTTGTTTAGCTGTGGCGAGTGTGGTCTTGAAAGTAGTGAGGAACTGTTTGAATGCGATGAAGTGCTCGTTGGAGTGGGATCTTTTCCATCTGCGCTCAGCAGCCCTGGAAGCTCGCCTCAGCTCTTTGGTCAGGCTGGTGTGCCGGGGCTGTCTGTTGATTTTGCGAGTTTTGGTATGTGTAAGTGGGGCAGCGGATTCCAAAGCTACAGCTATTGTGGTGTTATATAGAGCAGCAGCGTCATCTGCATTGTGTAAGGAACTTATGTCTGTGAGAGGGAGGAGGGATTCAGAGAATGAGTGTAGGTCAAGGTGTTTAAGATTCCTGCGAGGGTGTGAAAGTTTGTGGGGTGGGGATTGTAGACATGGAGTGAAGAGGGAAGAGAATGTGAGCAGGTTGTGGTCAGAGAGAGGAAGAGGTGAGTTAGAGAGGTTAGATAGGGAGCAGAGGCGGGTGAAGATGAGGTCCAGTGTGTGGCCATCTTTATGGGTGGATGTAGAAGACCATTGAGTGAGGCCGAAGGAGGAAGTGAGAGATGGAAGTTTAGTGGCAGCTGAGAGGGAAGTGTCAATGGGGATGTTGAAGTCGCCCATGATGATAGTAGGGATGTCCGCGGAAAGGAAATAAAGTAACCAGGTGGTGAAGTGGTCAAAGAAGGTGGTGGCTGGCCCTGGGGGGCGGTAGATGACAGCCAGTGGGAGGTTGGAGGGGGAGTAGATGCGCACATAGTGCACCTCAAAGGAAGGGAGGGTAATAGAGGGTGGCAGTGGGATTGGGGTGAAGGAGCAGGTATCTGACAGGAAAAAACCAACTCCTCCGCCATGTTTGCTGCTGGGGCGGGGGGTGTGAGAAAGGTGGAAGCCGCCATACGAAAGTGCAGCAGGAGAGGCTGTGTCAGAAGGGGTGAGCCAGGTTTCGGTGATGGCGAGGAAGGAAAGCTTGGTAGTAACAAAAAGATCATGGATGTAGGAAAGCTTGTTGCAGACAGAGCGAGCGTTCCACAGAGCTCATGTTAGTGGGACTGGTGAAGTGGGGGCTGGGTGAATGGGTATAAGGTTGGAGAGGTTACGGAAGGTTGTGATAGAGCGTGGATGGGAGGTAGAAATGACTGTGGGAATGTGGTGAGGAGGACCAGGATTTGGAGAGATATCACCAGCAGTGAGAAGGAGCAGAGAAAGTGTTAGCAGGTGGGAGCAGGAGAGGGCATGAGGGGGCTGTCTGTGTTTGGAGACAGAGGATTGTATGTTAAGGAACAGTTTTGAGGCGGAGGTGAGTAGATGTATATAATAGATGTATATAAATGTCTTACCTGTCTAACTGCCATGTTATAACTGCCAGTACCTTGATACATGTAGTTCGATTACATGTGCATAAATGCCTTCCCCAAGCTATGTCTTGGAGGCTAAGGCTTAGATTTTTTTTTGCTCTTTCTCTTCTCGTTCATCAATCAAACTAAATTGAGACAGCAGGACCCAATAAAATGTTGTGGTCAGATAAACAGATGTCCAGCACTTCATGGATCATAAAGCACTTTGAAAAGTTTCTTGACCTCACAACATAAGGGGACAAGCAGAGTAAGTTGAAATAACTATATACCAGATATAAGCTTGCATAGTTGAAAACACATACAGTTGTGGCCAAAAGTATTGACACCCCTGCAATTCTGTCAGATAATACTCAGTTTCTTCCTGAAAATGATTGCAAACACAAATTCTTTGGTATTATTATCTTCATTTAATTTGTCTTAAAGGAAAAAACACAAAAGAGAATGAGGCAAAAAGCAAAACATTGATCATTTCACACAAAACTCCAAAAATGGGCCAGACAAAAGTATTGGCACCCTCAGCCTAATACTTGGTTGCACAACCTTTAGCCAAAATAACTGTGACCAACCGCTTCCGGTAACCATCAATGAGTTTCTTACAATGCTCTGCTGGAATTTTAGACCATTCTTCTTTGGCAAACTGCTCCAGGTCCCTGATATTTGAAGGGTGCCTTCTCCAAACTGCCATTTTTAGATCTCTCCACAGGTGTTCTATGGGATTCATGTCTGGACTCATTGCTGGCCACCTTAGAAGTCTCCAGTGCTTTCTCTCAAACCATTTTCTAGTACTTTTTGAAGTGTGTCTTGGGTCATTGTCCTGCTGGAAGACCCATAATCTCTGAGGGAGACCCAGCTTTCTCACACTGGGCCCTACATTATGCTGCAAAATTTGTTGGTAGTCTTCAGACTTCATAATGCCATGCACACGGTCAAGCAGTCCAGTGCCAGAGGCAGCAAAGCAACCCCAAAACATCAGGGAAGCTCCGCCATGTTTGACTGTAGGGACATGTTCTTTTCTTTGAATGCCTCTTTTTTTCTCCTGTAAACTCTATGTTGATGCGTTTGCCCAAAAAGCTCTACTTTTGTCTCATCTGACCAGAGAACATTTTTCCAAAACGTTTTAGGCTTTTTAAGGTAAGTTTTGGCAAACTCCAGCCTGGCTTTTTTATGTCTTGGGGTAAGAAGTGGGGTCTTCCTGGGTCTCCTACCATAGAGTCCCTTTTCATTCAGACGCCGACGGATAGTACGGGTTGACACTGTTGTACCCTCGAACTGCAGGGCAGCTTGAACTTGTTTGGATGTTAGTCGAAGTTCTTTATCCAACATCCGCACAATCTTGCGTTGAAATCTCTTGTCAATTTTTCTTTTCCTTCCACATCTAGGGAGGTTAGCCACAGTGCCATGGGCTTTAAACTTCTTGATGACACTGCGCACGGTCGACACTGGAACATTCAGGTCTTTGGAGATGGACTTGTAGCCTTGAGATTGCTCATGCTTCCTCACAATTTGGTTTCTCAAGTCCTCAGACAGTTCTTTGGTCTTCTTTCTTTTCTCCATGCTCAATGTGGTACACACAATGACACAGGAAAGAGGTTGAGTCAACTTTAATCCATGTCAACTGGCTGCAAGTGTAATTTAGTTATTGCCAACACCTGTTAGGTGCCACAGGTAAGTTACAGGTGCTGTTAATTACACAAATTAGAGAAGCATCACATGATTTTTCAAACAGTGCCAATACGTTTGTCCACCCTCTTTTTTATGTTTGGTGTGGAATTATATCCAATTTGGCTTTAGGACAATTCTTTTTGTGTTTTTTCATTTAAGACAAATTAAATGAAGATAATAATGCCAAAGAATTTGTGTTTTCAATTATTTTCAGGAAGAAATTGAGTATTATCTGACAGAATTGCAGGGGTGTCAATTCTTTTGGCCACAACTGTATATAGCATTCAGGATTAACTGCTTGCTGACATTGAATGGAGTGGAGAAACACAGGAGTTGATTCAGAGCAGAGATTGAAAGAGCTGGTTACCTGTATGAAGAGAATAGAGATGCGTTTCACACTCATCCATGTTATAACTGCCAGTACTTTGATACATGCACTTCGATTACATGTGCATAAATGCTCCCTGCATAAATGCCTTCCCCAAGCTATGTCTGAATATATAGGAGGCTAAGGCTTAGATTTTTTTTTTTGCTCTCTCTCTTCTCGTTAATCAATCAAACTAAATTGAGACAGCAGGACCCAATAAAATGTTGTGGTCAGATAAACAGATGTCCATCACTACATGGATCATAAAGCACTTTGAAAAGTTTCTTGACCTCACAACAAGGGGACAAGCAGAGTAAGTTGAAATAACTTTATACCAGATATAAGCTTGCATAGTTGAAAACACATACAGTTAGGTCCATATATATTTGGACAGACACAACAATTTTCTAATTTTGGTTCTAGACATTACCACAATGAATTTTAAACAAAACAATTCAGATGCAGTTGAAATTCAGACTTTCAGCTTTCATTTGAGGGATCCACATTAAAATTGGATGAAGGGTTTAGGAGTTTCAGCTTCTTAACATGCGCCACCCTGTTTTTAAAAGGGACGAAAAGTAATTGGACAGATTAAATAATTGTAAATAAAATGTTCATTTCTAGTACTTGGTTGAAAACCCTTTGTTGGCAATGACTGCCTGAAGTCTTGAACTCATGGACATTACCAGACGCTGTGTTTCCTCCTTTTTGATGCTCTGCCAGGCCTTCACTGCAGTGGTTTTCAGTTTCTGGGCCTTTCTGTCTGAAGTTTAGTCTTTAACAAGTGAAATGCATGCTCAATTGGGTTGAGATCAGGTGACTGACTTGGTCATTCAAGAATATTCCACTTCTTTGCTTTAATAAACTCCTGGGTTTCTTTGGCTTTATGTTTTGGGTCATTGTCCATCTGTAGTATGAAACAATGACCAATCAGTTTGGCTGCATTTGGCTGGATCTGAGCACACAGTTTGGCTCTGAATACCTCAGAATTCATTCGGATGCTTCTGTCCTGTGTCACATCATCAATAATCACTAGTGACCCAGTGCCACTGGCAACCATGCATGCCCAAGCCATCACACTGCCTCCGCCATGTTTTACAGATGATGTGGTATGATTTGGATCATGAGCTGTACCATGCCTTCGCCATACTTTTCTCTTTCCATCATTCTGGTAGAGGTTGATCTTGGTTTCATCTGTCCAAAGAATGCTCTTCCAGAACTGTGCTGGCTTTTTTAGATTTTTTTTAGCAAAGTCCAATCTAGCCTTTTTATTCTTGATGCTTATGAGTGGCTTGCACCGTGCAGTGAAGCCTCTGTATTTACTTTCATGCAGTCTTCTCTTTATGGTAGATTTGGATATTGATACGCCTACCTCCGGGAGAGTGTTGTTCACTTGGTTGGCTGTTGTGAAGGGGTTTCTCTTCACCATGGAGATTATTCTGCGATCATCCACCACTGTTGTCTTCTGTGGGAGCCCAGGTCTTTTTGCATTGATGAGTTCACCAGTGCTTGCTTTCTTTCTCAGGATGTACCAAACTGTAGATTTTGCCACTCCTAATGTAGCAATTTCTCGGATGGGTTTTTTCTGTTTTTGCAGCTTAAGGAAGGCTTTTTTCACCTGCATGGAGAGCTCCTTTGACCGCATGTTTCCTTCACAACAAAACCTTCCAAGTGCAAGCACCACACCTCAAATCAACTCCAGGCCTTTTATCTGCTTAATTGATAATAACATAACGAAGGGATTGCCCACACCTGTCCATGAAATAGCATTGGAGTCAATTGTCCAATTACTTTTGGTCCCTTTAAAAACAGGGTGGCACATGTTAAGGAGCTGAAACGCCTAAACCCTTCATCCAATTTTAATGTGGATACCCTCAAATGAAAGCTGAAAGTCTGAACTTCAACTGCATCTGAATTGTTTTGTTTAAAATTCATTGTGGTAATGTCTAGAACCAAAATTAGAAAAATGTGGTCGCTGTCCAAATATATATGGACCAAACTGTATATAGCATCCAGGATTAACTGCTTGCTGACATTGAATGGAGTGGAGAAACACAGGAGTTGATTCAGAGCAGAGACTGAAAGAGCTGGTTACCTGTATGAAGAGAATAGAGATGCGTGTCCCATTCATCCATGTTGTAACTGCCAGTACTTTGATACATGTACTTCGATTACATGTGCATAAAACCATTCAACTTAACTAACTTTGTGGTGCTGAAAACGAATATTCTTACATTTTCTGATTGGCTCTAATTGAGTAGGATAGTCATGCAGGAGAATATCACTACAATAAGAGACTTGTCTCTCCTGCATTTAGCACTTCTTGACCCACATAAGATTTTGTTACCAGTGCATTTCATATTGGGCCTAATGAGGAACTCTGTAATAATAATAATAATAATCTTTATTTATATAGCGTCAACAAATTTTGCAGCGCTTTACAGTTTAACAGTTTCAAAACACAAGTCATAAGTAACAACGTTGACAATACAATAATTAATTAAAGCAAAATAGACAACCCTGCTCGTGAGAGCTTACAATCTACAATGCGGTGGGGAAGATACAAAGTACAGGTGTGTATTTACAATGGTGTATTTACAATGATGGTCCAGCCATCTTGAGGGAGTGAGGAATGGATGGAAATAGTGAATGGGCTACTCATGCACACTTACACATAGAATGATTTTGATTAGTGAGTGTGATAGGCCGCACGGAACAAATGTGTTTTGAGGGAGCGCCTAAAATATGCAAATTGTGGATCGTCCTAATTTCTTGGGGTAGAGCATTCCACAGGATTGGCACAGTGCGGGAGAAGTCTTGGAGTCAGGAGTGGGAGGTACGGTTTAGTGCAAAGGTTAACCGAAAGTCGTTTGCAGAGCGCAGACATCGGTTAGTACTATAGACAGAAATGAGGGATGAGATGTAGAGGGTGCTGCACTGTGGATAGCTTTGTAGGTGAGAACAAGTACTTTGAATTGGAACCTATAGTGAATGGGCAGCCAATGTAAGGACTGGCGAAGATCGTCTGCATCCGAGTACCGATTAGCCAGATAGATGACCCTGGCTGCTGCATTAAGTATGGACTGGAGAGTGGATAGTCGAGTAACGGGGTGACCAATTAATAGAGCGTTACAGTAATCATGTTGTTTCCATGGTGAGAAAAGGGCAGATTCTAGAGATGTTCTTTAGGTGTAAGCGGCAAGAGCAGGTAAGAGATTGTATATGGGATGTGAAGGAGAAATTGGTGTCAAACAACACCCAGACAGCACGCCTGCTGACGGGGTATTATTATGGTGCCACCCACAGAGGGAAATGTCAGATTTAGGGAGGTTAGTAGACGGCGGGAGCAGAAGAAGTTCAGTTTTGGAGAGGTTGAATTTCAGATACAGAGCGGACATGATGTTGGAGACTGTGGTCAGACAGTGACTGGCATTCTGTAGTACAGCGGGGGTAAGGTCGGGGAATGACGTATATTGTTGTGTGTCATCAGCATAAAGATGGTACTGAAAGCCAAATCTGCTGATGGTCTGTCCAATTGGGGCTGTGTAGAGAGAGAAGAGAAGGGGGCCAAGGACTGAGCCCTGAGGTACCCTGACAGCGAGAGGAAGAGGAGATGATGTGGAGCCAGAGAACAAAACACTGAAGGAGCAGTCAGAAAGATAGCAAGAGAAGCAGGAGAGAGCAGTGTCCTTAATGCCTAGTGACTAGAGCCTAGAGAGTAAGAGATGGTGGTCAACAGTGTCGAAAGCTGCAGATAGGTGAAGAAGAATGAGCAGAGAGTGGTCACTGTTACGTTTTGCTGTCAGAAGGTCATTGTTAACTTTGATGAGTGCAGTCTCAGTCGAATGTAGGGATCGGAAGCCGGACTGTGATGGGTCTAGAAGGGAGTGAGTGGAGAGGTAACGGGTAAGGCAGGAGTAAACTAGGCGCTCCAAAAGTTTAGAGATGAAGGGGAGATTGGAGACTGGTCTGTAGTTGTTTATGCAGGATGGGTCGAGAGTGAGTTTCTTTAGTAATGGAGTAATGATGGCGTGTTTGAAGGAGGATGGGAAAATGCCAAAGGAGAGGGAGAGATTAAAGATTGCAGTTAGGTGAGTTGTGACGACTGGAGAGAGAGACTGGAGGATATGTGAGGGAATGGGGTCGGTAGTGCATGTGGTCGAACGAGAGGAAGAGAGGAGTCTGGAGACTTCTGTGTTGGGATCAAATGTGGAAAGTGAGCCAGGGGAGATGCAGGAAGGGATGGGAGTCACAGCACTTGGTGTTGGGAGCATATTCCTGATGGATATTATCTATTTTTTCTGTAAAGTGGGAGGCCAGGTCATCAGCACAAATGTCTGTGATAGGGGCTTGTGCTTTTGGCCTGAGGAGGGAGTGAAAGGTGTCAAAAAGTTTCTTGGGGTTGTTGGCTAGTGAGGAGATCAGGGTGGTGAAGTAGGTCTGTTTTGCAAGGTGAAGGGCAGCGTTATAGGTTCTTAACATAAATTTGAAGTGGATGAAGTCTTCTGGTGTGCGGGTTTTTCTCCATAGGTGTTCAGCACTCCAAGAGCATGGCTGGAGAAATTGAGTTTGCGGTGTGAGCCATGGCTGTTTTACTCTGTGCTTGGAGGTTCTGAGGGTGAGGGGAGCTACTATGTCAAGGGTGCCTTTACTTTCACACATCAGGTTTTCGGCGTCAGGCGCGATCCAGCGTCGTGCCGGAACGCCGGATCCGGCAAATGTTTCGTAAAACCGGATGTGACGGATCCGGTTTTCTGCCGGATCCGTCTTTTTCTTGACAGACAAAACCGGATCCGTCTCATCCGGTACATCCGTTTTTCTATCCGTTTTTCGACGGATTACGCCGGATCCGGTTTTTAAAATTGACCCTTGTGGCCTTCCGAACGGGATTGGCTACTGGAAAACTATATATAGCATGTTCCTACAGCCCTTCTTTGACAGGTTGTAGAGGAGAAAGTGCAGGTTGGAGAGAAGAGCAAGTTACTGGCGAAGATGGATGTTGTCATTGGAAATATTTTGAAGAATTTGGCGGATTTTATAGCGGAGGCGAATCGTTTGAGGGTGATTGTTCTGGAGAAGGAGAGAGCGAGACAGCAGCGCATCAGGCATCGTAGACGACGTTTGTGGATCCACCCCATCACAGCCAAGAGAATGACGCGTGGGGTCTATTCTACACTCTGCATGGACCTTCGACGAAACCCGGATAAATTTTTTGGATATGTTCGGATGAAAATGGAGAATTTTGATTACTTGGTGGAGCGCATTGCACACCTCATAAGAAAAGCGGACACCTATTGCCGCTTCTCTGTTTCACCCGCAGAGCGTCTGATGGTGACTTTAAGGTAAGCCACATTTATTGGATGTGATCGCATCAGAGCACACTTTCACTGCAATCTTGTTGGTGGTAGTTTGTATCTCCAAGTGTTATAGCTCAGTTTTGGTATGTAATGCTGTGATATAAAACTAATTTATTGTTTTTTAATTCCCCACAGATTTCTTGCAACTGGAGAATCCCTTTCGTCACTGCATTTCCAGTACAGACTCGGGATTTCCACCATATCTGGAATTGTGAAGTACACATGCCGTGCGCTGTGGGACTCCTTAGCTGAAGAGTTTTTACCAGAGCCCACAACAGAGAGGTGGATTGAAATTGCTGACAAGTTTCAACAGATATGTCAGTTTCCAAACTGCTTGGGCGCTGTGGACGGGAAACATATCCACATTGTAAAGCCAGCTGGATCGGGATCGGAATATTTCAATTACAAGAAATATTTTTCAATTGTCCTCATGGCCATCGCTGACGCGGAATACAAATTTATTGCGGTTGATATTGGGGCCTATGGCCGCTCCAATGACTCTCAAGTTTTCAAACTGTCTGCCATGGGGCGTAAACTGTATGGAAACACCTTCCAGTTCCCATCACCTAGACCGCTGCCGCAAACATCTGGTCCACCTATGCCATTTGTCTGTGTAGGGGATGAAGCCTTCCAGCTGTCAGAACACCTTTTGAAACCGTACTCTAGCAGAGGATTGACAAGACCAAAACGCATTTTTAATTACCGCCTCACAAGAGCAAGAAGAATGGTTGAATGTACCTTTGGTATTCTGACAGCCAAATGGCGGGTCCTATTGACTGCGATCAACCTCAAGACAGAAACTGTGGACGAGGTGATCAAAGCGTGCGTGGTACTCCACAATTTTGTTATCTGCAAGGAACCCATTTCCATTGAGGACACCTCTGAAGAAACCACCTTGCAAGATTACCATGACATTACCACTAGAAGTTCTGTGATGGTTTCAGTAATGAGGGACAATTTTGCACTATACTTTATGTCACCTCAAGGCAGAGTACACTGGCAGGATGACAGAGTGTGAAAGATTTGTGCCCTAACCAAACTTGTGTACCTTCTGGACCAACAGTATATACCTTTGCCAACCAAAGTTGGCTATCTTGTCATGGTCTTACTATTTTTAGCTTTAGGCCACAGGTGTGTACCTGGTTGTGTTTTATGCAAAGTATTTCACCTTTTAACAAAAGTTGTGTACATTGTTAGGAAATCACCAACAATAAACACAACTTTTTAGGTGAAATACTTTGCTTCAAACACAACCAGGAACACAACTGTGGCAAAAAGCTAAAATTTACCCACAGTTATATACCTGGTTTTGAATACCTTTTTACCTTTGAAATACCCTGTATTTAACCTTTTTTTTAAACATAGTTCGCCGCAGAAAGAAATGACAGACAACCATTGTGAAACGATAATTTAACTTTTATTTAACATTTTTTTTTTTGTAAAATGTTTTTAAAGTGCAAAAAAACTTTTTTAATAAAGGTTTTAAACCCAATGGGCATTTTTATTTAAAAACACACATTACAAATCTGTGTAGTGTGGGGTGGAAATACTGCTGGAGGGGCTGCGGGACACTTCGACACTGGGTGTGTGGAGAGAGGACTGGGATCGTGGTGGGGAAGGAACAGTTAGAGGTGAAGGTGTGGAAAAATCTACAGAATGGGTGGACATGTGGGAGGCAGAAGAGGTGGTGGGCGGTGGAGTGGAGGGTTGGGCAGGGACTGTAGGAGCAGATGATGTTGATGGAAAGTTGTATGGGGAAGGAGTTTGGTACGGGGAAGGAGTTTGGTACGGGGAAGGAGTTTGGTACGGGGCAGGTTGCTGGAAGTGGGGAGATGTCTGGTACTGGGGAGGTTGCTGGTATGTAATAGGAGGGGGAGGATGGAAAGTGGCTGGAGGGGGTGCAGATGTAATAGGGGGAGGATGGAAAGTGGCTGGAGGGGGTGCAGGTGGAGGAACTACAGTGGTGGGAGGTGGAGGTTGGGAGGTAACCTGCTGTAGAGCACCGTGGCACGAATGCATTACATGCATCTGCTGGGTTGGAGATAGTGTTGCCATGCGCTCCACAACAGACCTGAAAAAGGTGTGGTTTGGCGAAGATCTTGCTTCTGAATGCATGGTTTGCAGAAGTGTCTTCACCTCCAGAATGCTGGAGTTGATCTGCTGAAAGCCTGCGGAGATTTGCTCTGACAAGACTTTTAGACAGTTCTGGAAAGATGCATTCAGATGCAAGAACTCTTGCGCATAACTCTTTTCCTGACCCCTCTGCCGCTGTCGCCCAGTACCCGCAGGTGTACTAGAGGTGGCAGGGGCAGAAGGGTGGGGTAAAGGGAAAGCGATCTCCTCACCATCAGCTTCATGTAATGTAGGCAGCCACGATGCTCCTGTGCTGGTGGATGGGACAGATGGGTCGAATGTGTGGGAAGGCTGGGAAGGTGCAGATGTACCGGGGCGGTCGAAGTGTCCCTCGGTGCCGGTCTCCTCAGGGATCGCCTCAGAAGGGTCCAATCGTGCAGGCTCCCGAGTGCTGCTCACCGTGCTGTGGAATAAAGAGAAAAAAAAACAATTAAAACAGTGACATGGTATGGCCCTGGCTGAAAAAAAAAGTTACATCTAAACATTTTTTTGTCACATGTGGTGTGTAATATTTACCTTCTGGTGAGCATTGTCTCCCGGAGGAACGACAGGGCTTGTGCGTACTTGTACTTGCTCCTGCGTCCTCCAGATCCACTCGGGGCCCGCATCTCTTTATTGAACTCCTTCTTGAAACGATCCCTCACAGACCACCACCGATTCACAATTCTGTTCCCTGAAACGAGAAAGGAGTGGTTAGTATACAACATCAGTGTTTCCCAAACTCCAGTCCTCATGGTCCCCAGGGGTCATGTTTTCAGGATTTCCATAGTAAATAGAAATCCTGAACACATGATCCGTGGGGACCACGAGGACTGGAGTTCGGGAAACACTGGTTTACATCAAGCAACCGGTACTGTATATACTTACGCTCTTTAATCTGGGCCCGAACATCGAGGTCCTCCCAGCGGCCCACAAGGAGTGAACAGATTTCCTCCCAGAGTCGTCGGGTAACGATAAGGTCAGCGTGGCGGTGGTCAGCCATATTCCAGAGCGGCTCCCTTTCTCTGACGAGATCGATGAGGTGGTCCACATCGAGTCCTCCATCCTCACCGTCAGAGTCGGGAGCACGCTGTGAAGGCTGTTAAAGAAAAAGACAAAAATAACATAATTAGCCTCCACAAAAGAAATGAAATAAAAAGTGCAAAAAAACAAAGCAAAAATATTTATACTTACACGCTGGTGACCGCCGCGTTGCTGTCGCCGACGACCCTGGGAGGCACTGCGAGGACCTCTTGGCCGAGCACCAGATTGGGAAGACTAGAGAAGAAAACAAAAAATGTTATGTCTTTGGATGTAGGTATTTGTTTGCTGTGTGTGGTCTGCAGAACATTGTTTTCTATGTGTTGTGTGTAGTGTGATGTTGTGTTTCTGCGTTTGATGCAAAAAACTTACCAATTGTGAGCCCACTCCAGGTGTCTGTCCACCCCTTCCTTCTTCTTCTGGGAGCTCCTCTTCATCTTGTGATTCCTGTTTTGAAATAAAAGGCAATGAATAGACATATATTTCAGAGATGATGGATTTTGGAAATAAAAACTTACCGTCAAACGCTGACAATGCGAGGGAGGGCTCCCAGAAGAAGATGTGCTGTCCTGTTGATGGCCAGACTCCATGGCTGTGGGTATTGCTGCTGCTGTTGCTGCTGCCAGTGATGCCATTTCTGCTGCTGCTGCTGCTGCATCTCTTTGGCGGCTGTTGAATAAAGAGAAACAAAGGGCCAATGAATATCTTGATATTCCATGGCCCTAGTTTGGAGGAATGGGGGATTTGATAATTACCGTCTCTCATCTGCTTCTGGACTCCCCTCCTCAGCATGTTCCATTTGCTGCTCCATTTGGGGTGGTGGTGGTGGTGCTGATGGTGCTGCAGATGTCTGCTGCCTTCTCCTGGTTCTTGGCTTGGGTGGCATGTTGGGTGTGGCTGTGGGTCCCACTGTCTTGCTTTTATATATGTCTTGTGGGCAGAGCTACTGAGCATGCTCAGACCAAAAAAAACGGATCCGGCCACCGGATCCGGCTTTCGCCGGATCAGGCGCATTGCGGCGCTCATAGGCTTTCATTGTGTGAAAAAGCCGGACGCGCCGGATCCGGCGTGTCCGGCTTTTTCGCCGGAGACAAAAAACGTTACAGTAGCCGTTTTTTCCAGACGCCGGATCGCGACACATTGCCGGATCCGGCGAAAACCGGATGAAACGCATGGCCATCCGGCGCGATCCGGCGCAAATGCAAGTCAATGGGGGGAAACCGGATCCGGCATTGCATTTCGCCGGATCCGGTTTCTGTCAAAAGCGCCGGATCGCGCCTGACGGCGAAAACCTGATGTGTGAAAGAGGCCTTAGAGTGTTGTAGTGATGAACAGCTAGATCAGGACAGGTAAAAGAGGAGATTGGGGACAGTGATGTGTAGGCAGTCTGAAAGTGTCTGAGGGTTAATGGCTTGTAGATTTCTGATTGTGTGGTAGGTAGGAGTGAGCTTGGGTGGGTGAGGATTTGTGAGCGTGAAGGAGAGTATGTTGTGGTCAGAGAGTGGAAGTGGTGAGTTATTTAGGTGGGAGATTGAACAGAGCCAGACAAAGACCAGATCCAAGGGTGTTACCATCCTTGTGTGTCTCAGAAGTTGAAAGCTGCGAGAGGCCTAGAGAGGTGGTTAGTGATAGAAGCTGGGATGCAGATGTGGAAGTAGGGCTGTTAATGGGGATGTTGAAGTCTTCCAGGATAAGAGTTGGTAGTTCTGAGGACATGAAGTGCAGCAGCCAGGCTGAAAAGTGGTCAAGGAAGTGGGTGGGTAAGCCTGGGGGCCGATATATGACCGCTACTCTGAGTGAGAGGGGACGGAAAAGCCTAATGGTGTGGACCTCAAAAGAAGGGAATGAGAGTGATGGAACTGGGGGATGACTTGGAAAGTGCATTGTTGGGACAGGAGTATGCCGACTCCACCACCATGTCTGTTTGTGGGTCTTGGGGAATGAGAGAATTGTAAGCCACCATAGGAAATGCCGGCAAGAGAGACAGTGTCAGAATCCTGAATCCAGGTTTCAGTGAGGGCCAACAGATCAAGAGAGTTGTTGTGCAGGAAAGGAAGCTTGTTACAAACAGACCATGGATTCCAGAGGGCACAATTAAAAGATGGAGATGAGGGAGTGCAAGTAATATTAATAAGATTATGGTTTCGATATGAGGTAGGGTAGGGGTTGAGGTTGGGGGATGGTGGACCAGGGTTAGAGAGATGTCATCTGAAATCAGTCGGAGTAGGCAGATAAAGAGCATTTAGTTGTTGGAATTGTAAGTAGTTTTTTCTGCGATGTGTTTGGGCAAGATGGGCTGAGGTTTCTCAGGAAGGTGAGGAGTGCATGGGAGCTATACATGGGAGAGGGAAGTATAGAGTGGCTGATGTGTATGAGTCTTGATGGAGGGGGTATGGGGTGGTGAATGTGGATGGCAAGGGAGCACAGGAGGATAGAAATAAAGCACATGGTTAAAAGGGAATGCAAAGTGTGGGTTACCTGACTCCTGCCCTGATTAACTGCCATGGATAACTGTTGTTTGCTTGATGCTTAGCTTCTGTGATGCTTTGCTTATGGGATGCCTGCATGCACCCCACACTGCGAGCTTCCCCTTAGGAACTACTACATATATAGGCCACACTACAGGGTCAGGAGAGAGGGATTGTGGGAGCTGGTTTGGAATCATTTGGCAGCTGGGGCCAGCACACCAGGGGGTGGTTAGATGATCAAAGGCACAAGACCAGGTTGCATCTATATGCTATAGCACCTTCTATAGATCTAGAGAGGCCCCAGTCACGGATATAAGCAGTAAGTATTAAATACAGTGCACAAATGAATTATACCAAAGCTTTAGCAGGCACATTAAAATATCTATAAATGCAGTGGATAAAAATTCAAAAGCTTTCAAGTATCTCATTGATACATTTCCAAGGTTGAATGAAGCAAAGATAAAGGGCAGCACAGGTGGCTAAGTGGTTGCATTGCAGTTTTGCAGCCCTGGAGTCCTGGGTTCAAATCACACCAAGGACAACATCTGCAAGAAATTTGTATGTTATCCCTGTGTTTTTGTGGGTTTCATCCAGGTTCACCAGTTTCCTTCCACATGCCAAAAATATAGTGATCGGGAATCTAGATTGTGAGCCCCATTAGGGACAGTGCCAGTGATGTCTGTAAAACACTTTGGAATTAATGCCGCTATATAAGTGAATAAAATAAATGAAGGATCTTTATTGGATCTCAGATTCATAAGCTTCCTCAAGATGAGCAGTTTCTCAGTTTGTTGACGGGCAAGGAAAAGGCTGCATGGGAAGCATTCACATTAATTTTTTAGGACACTCAAAAGTAGATAACTGTGACGAGCTGGTGGAAAATCACCTCAAAACATATAAGGATCTTAGATGTAACATGTCCTTAAAGATTAATTTCTTACACTGGCATCTAGATTTATTTCCGACAAACTGCAGAGCAGTGAGCAGCGAGCACAGTGTCAGATTTCACCAAGATATTGTGGCTATGGAGAAAAGATATCATGGAAAATGGAATCCATCAATGCTTGCAGACTACTGTTTGACAATTGTAAGAGATTAGGCTGGTTTCACATTAGCGCTTTTTAAGCGCACGCACGGCCGGGGTAGCTCCGCCCCCGAGCCGGCTCTCTGCCCGGCGTGCCCGCCCCTTGCTTGTAGCGCCGCCTCCTAGCGCACAGCGGCGCCTGCGATCGGCGCACCCTATCTTTAGCATGGGGTGCGCAGATCGTGCGCAGGCCGTGCGCTAGTTGCGCTTTGACCTGCGCTGCGCACTTTTGACGGTGCGCTGTGCGCGCCAAAATCCGAAAAGTTTGATTTTGGCGCGCACGTCGCACCGTCAAAAGTGCGCAGCGCAGGTCAAAGCGCAACTAGCGCACGTCCTGCGCACGATCTGCGCACCCTATGCTAAAGATAGGGTGCGCCGATCGCAGGCGCCGCTGTGCGCTAGGAGGCGGCGCTACAAGCAAGGGGCGGGCACGCCGGGCAGAGAGCCGGCTCGGGGGCGGAGCTACCCCCGGCCGTGCGTGCGCTTAAAAAGCGCTAATGTGAAACCAGCCTCATCCAATGCAGGAATACAAGAGAAAAGCAAAAATGAGTGGTCATTGATGAGTACGAAATCTTGTAGTGCAATTTCAGTAACTAGATATAATTTGCAGTAGAGTTTAGATATGTTTTAGTTATTTGAATCATTGCTAAGTTTCTTCTAAATAAATATCGAAAATTGGCATAATAAAATATTCTGCATCTTTACTTTTGCAAAAATATTTCAAAGTAACAAAACATAAAT
The DNA here is from genome assembly GCF_039654945.1 of Dendrobates tinctorius. Lineage (NCBI taxonomy): Eukaryota > Metazoa > Chordata > Amphibia > Anura > Dendrobatidae > Dendrobates > Dendrobates tinctorius. The sequence continues at coordinate 9,617,916 of NW_027361760.1, read as the reverse complement.
TATATGTAATAATAAAAGAAAAACTCTATCAAAGCAACAAGAGCGAAATAAAAATGTACATTGTCAGATTTGAATTCAGGAGCTCGTAATAATTACAAAATGGCCCATTTCATAACTGAACCTGACATCTTTTGAAAATATGTACTGTAGAACAGTGTCACCAATGGACATGATGGACATTATTCAGTGAAGGGAATGACCTGGCAATCTGTTTCTCAGAAAATGTTTAATATAGAATGTTGTGGTAGATGTGGACTCCTCTGAAGTGCTGGTTTCAATAATTTGTGGTTTTGTGGGTTTTTTTGTCCCCCCCACTTCCTTTTCGTTTATTCTTTCTCTTTCAGTCCTCATCCTTTCTTCTTTACATTCCTCTAGCACACACATAATTATTTGGTTCATATAAGAGATAATATTAACACCTCATCAAGTTGGTTCTGCTTATATTGATCACGCAGAGGAGTAAAGAGGCACCAACTTTTTGATCTGCAAATATTGGTTTGGATGGCTGTCCATATTCAAATTATAGGATATGTCTGGGTGGTGCTCAGCTAAAAGTATAGCATAAATTCAAAATGTAGTAATAGAAATGCAGCACTCACCCATATCCTTGTGAATTAAAATTCCTGTATTCCACACACACAGACATAATTGTTCATGGCAAGTAGGGGAGAGAAGAAACAGACTGTGGCCGTTTCGCGTTTTGACTGACGCTTCTATGGGTTAATTCTGTCAGCTGACGTGTATTCACTTTTAAGGTGGGGAAGACCTTCATATTTTTTTTCTTTCAAATATTTTTAATGAATTTTTCAAATTTTTAACAGGAGAAGTAGGGGGAAAGAAAGGTAAATACATTAAAATTTATAGAGCTCCATTCTTTAGTATTAGAATGAAAAAAACATATTAGTCTGCTACATACATTTTAACAAGTCAGTATATTACTGTGATGCTCAGGGCGGACTACGTCAGAGAGTGGACCCTCTGGGTCGCGAATCTGGAGCCCCTGGGTCGAGCGCGCCAGGTGATGACCGACCCCTATACAGGGATCTTTAGGGGCAAGACCACAGAGGACAGAACCGCGACAGCCGGTACCAAGAGGGACGGCTCGTAGGACAAGCAAGGCAAGAGGTAGGACCGGAAAAACGGACAGAGACCAGGTTCCCTACCCAAAGACCAACTAAGAGGAGAGGAACCAGGCAGTTATATACGTAGAGGCTGCAGGAGAAGGCACCGAAGGCGAGAGAGAGCAGATGACAGCCCCAGGGAGAAATATATATATATACAGAAGGATAATGACAGGGAAACCAAGAGGGGAATGACCAGGAGGAAGTATGGCAGGTGACAGGCCGGAGGAGCCCGGGAGACAAGGAGAAGTGGGGACAGACCAGGAAAGCGGCAAGAGCCCAAGAACTGGGAGCCAACAGGTAGCGCAGCAGGGTAGAATACAGGCCAAAGCAGTGCGTGAATTCCACACAATCACCAGGTGTCTTCCTCATAGGGAAGACGCCTGAAATACCTTAGTACACGGAAGTGCGCCCCAGACCCTGCCCCTAGCGACGCCCACCGTTGGATGAAGAGGACGGGCGGGCGCGCGCCCGCGACCTAAGACCGGCATGAGTAGTTGCAGCAGGAAGGAAGACAGAGCGGGCGTGCGGACGGACGGAGGCGCGCAGGTGAGGGGAGGCTGCTCTGGGTGCCGCCGCAGATGGGACGTTGGCGGCCACGGCCGCCGATGTCACAATTACAGTATTAAATTAAACTGAATATTCCTGCCGATCCAGAACTAGATTCCAACTCAGTCTTGCAAGAACATAGAACGGGTTTTACACTAATGCAGATTTTGTATTCCAAGTGTTTCATATGATATTTGGATAAAGAATTGTTATTGAAAGCTAGTCTTTCAATTGAACTATGAGTGCGTAATTTTTCTAATATATCTGTGAAGTCGGAAACATCAGATTTTTTCCACCATTGTGCTAATGAAATTTTGACCACTCAGAAGATGTGTATCAGAATATATTTAATCGAACGGATGGTGCCTTCAAGGTCTAGAGACAGGAGCGCCATCTGAGGAGTGATTATAATTGTCAGTTAAATATGTGATTTAACCTCCCTCCAAAGAGTTTTTAGCATAGGGCAGCTCCAGAATATATGATGTTGATTCCCCATTTGCCCACAACCTCTCCAGCATCTGGAGGAGATTTCAGAATTAATATGTGATAATCTCGTTGGTGTGTAATACCACCTATTGAGAACCTTATAAAGAGATTCTTTTAACCCCTTCCTTACATGAGACGTACTATCCCGTCCATGGGACCCGGGCCCCTATGCCCATGGACGGGAGAGTACGTCTACCGCGATCAGCGGCGCCCACGTGGTGAGCGCCGCTGATCGCGGTCGGGTGTCAGCTGATTATCACAGCTGACACCCGGCACAATGTGTCAGGGGCGGTCACGGACCGCCCCGGACACGTTAACCCCTTGCACACCGCGGTCAAACACGATCGCGGTGTACCGGGGGTTAAAGGGAAGCATCGGCAGGGAGGGGGCTCCCTCCGTGCTTCCCTGAGCCCCCCACGGCAGCGCAATGTGCAGCGCTGCTGCGGGGGACTCCTTTCCTCCAGGCCCCCGAATCCAAGATGGCGACGGGGGCCTTCGGGGGCCTGCAGGAAGCTGGCTTCCTCAGTGCCTGCAAAGCGCAGGCAAGAGGAAGTCTTCTTCAATGCCTGTGACAGATTGCTGATCTGTCACAGTGATCTGTGATGTGACAGATCAGCGATCTGTCACAGGACAGTGATGTCCCACCTGGGACTATGTAATAAAGTAAAAAAAAAATTAAAAAAAAGTGTAAAAATAATTTTAAAAAAATCGCCAAATAAATTAGTAAAAAAAAAAAAATATATTCCCCAATAAATTCATTTTTTGAAAATAAAAAAACCCCAAAACAATAAAAGTACACATATTAGGTATCGCCGCGTCCGTAACGACCCGCCCTATAAAACTGTCCCATTAGTTAACCCCTTTAGCGAACCTCTTAAAAAATAAAAATAAAAAACGAAGCAAAAAATAATAATTTATTATCATACCGCCAAACAAAAAGTGTAATAACGCGCGATCAAAAAGACGCATATAAATATCCATGGTACCGCTGAAAACGTCATCTTGTCCCGCAAAAAACGAGCTGCCACACAGCATCATCAGCGAAAAAATAAAAAAGTTATAGCTTGCAGAATAAAGCGATGCAAAAATAATTATTTTTTATATAAAATAGTTTTCATTGCATGAAACCGACAAAACATAAAAAAACGACCTAAATGAGGTATCGCTGTAACCGTACTGACCCGAAGAATAAAACCGCTTTATCAATTTTACCACACGCGGAACGGTGTAAACGCACCCTCCCAAAAGAAATTCATGAAACGTTGGTTTTTGTTCATTCTGCGTCCCAAAAATCGGAATAAAAAGCGATCAAAAAATGTCACGTGCCCGAAAATGGTACCGATAAATACGTCAACTTGGCCTGCAAAAAATAAGACCTCACATGACTCGGTGGGTCAAAATACGGAAAAATTATAGCTCTCAATATGTGGTGATGCAAAAACTATTTTTACAATAAAAAGCGTCTTTCAGCGTGCGACAGCCGCCAAACATAAAAACCGCCATAAATAGTAAATCAAACCCCCCGTTATCACCCCTTTAGTTAGGAAAAAATAATAAAATTAAAAAAATGTATTTATTTCCATTTTTCCATTAGGGTTAGGGTTAGGGCTAGGGTTAGGGTTAGGGTTAGGGCTAGGGTTAGGGCTAGGGTTAGGGTTAGGGCTGATATTAGGGTTAGGGGTGTGTTGGGGTTCGGGTTGGAGTTAGAATTGGGGGTTTTCACTGTTTGGGCACATCAGGGGCTCTCCAAATGCAACATTGCGTCTGATCTCAATTCCAGCCAATTCTGAGTTGAAAAAGTCATATGGTGCTCCTTCCCTTCCAAGCTCTGCCATGCGCCCAAACAGTGTTTTACCCCCACATGTAGGGTATCAGCCTACTCAGGACAAATTGCAAAACAATTTTTAGGGTCCAATTTCTCCTGTTACCCTTGGGAAAATAAAAAATTGGGGGCAAAAATATCATTTTTGTGGAAAAAAATGATTTTTTTATTTTCACGTCCGAGCGTTATAAACTTCTGTGAAGCACTTGGGGGTTCAAAGTGCTCACCACACATCTAGATAAGTTCCGTGGGGGGGTCTAGTGTCCAAAATGGGGTCACTTGTGGGGAGTTTCAATAGTTTAGGTACATCAGGGGCTCTCCAAACGCACATGACACCCGCAGACCATTCCATCAAAGTCTGCATTCCAAAATGGCACTGCTTCACTTCCGAGCCCCGACGTGTGTCCATACAGTAGTTTTCTCCCACATATGGGGTGTCAGCATACTCATGACAAATTGGACAACAACTTTTGGGGTCCAATTTCTCCTGTTACCCTTAGGAAAATGAAAAAATTGGGGACTAATTGATCATGTTTGTGGAAAAAATACGATTTTTTTATTTTCATGCCCGGGCATTATAAACTTCTGTGAAGCCCTTGGGGTGTTAAGGGGAGAATATATGGCACATGAATATGTATGGCACATGAATATATACAAGAATCAAAATTGTACCATTATATAGACGCTTTGCTGAATAATAGGACCATGTTGCTTTAAGATACTTCTGATTTTCTGCTGAGTTATTTCTGTGCATGACCCACCTAGGCTTCATGTAAAACCGCAATACTGGGTGGACTAGGGTGGATCGGGCTAAAGAACAATACTTATGTACACGGTGATTATGTAGCATATGGGAACAGTAAACAGTAACTCAGAAACGTACATAGTGATATGTAGTGACATGGGAACGGTAAATAGTAACTTAGAAATGTACCCATGATGTAACACGATGAGATAACATAATTTCTGTTATAAAAGCTGCGCACTCTGAATTAAAGACAGAGAAGAATCATATTGACATGATACACCTTGTCTTGTGTATTCTTTTCTCCGTGCACGTAAAATCTCTACCAAAGATCCAATTTGGCCACAGACAATTAAGACGGGCCACACCCTAGTGCGGCAGAATCAACAGTTGGCGCTCAAACAGTGGGGCTCAGGACGATACCAGACGATCACAGCCGCAACAAAATCTCCCCCAGGACGGACGTCTTTCCAGCAGGACGAGGCTGCAGCTCGAGACCTGGTGAGAAAATATATCATCTTACCTACCCTTCTGTATTCACGTCCGGCTGGGAGGAGATAGTTGGCTGTCTTCTCTGAACCCTTAAACTGACCACGTTTGAAAGTCCTGAGCCTACGGACCCGGTCAGGTATATAATTCCTTAATTGTCTGTGTGTATTATCCGGTCTAACCAATTCGGAGGGTGTATCTAGAATTCATCTAGTATCTGATAAAAACTATTTCATACTGCACTAGGGCTACTAGAAACAAAACAGAGCAGAGTACAAAGGGGGTGTTCACACTGGGTTATCACCCTGGTTCCGACCTTAGACGGTCGAAGAAGTTATATATAGGTATATATATCAGATATATACATATAGGTGCTCACGTCCGGCCATACGCCCACGGTATAAACTGGGCCCGGTGACGTGAATGACACGGTATATATATTTTTAAGGAAAGAGGTGATTACTAATTTTTCCCCCTCTGCTGAAATATCAACCACCTATTTATAGGTGATTACCACTATTTACTACACCTAAAGTGACAAAAAGCCTAGCCCTAGTTGCCTTGGTAACAAAGAACAGTGAAAGGGATAAGGAATACATTCATAATAGTTTTTATGTTTTGAAGTATTGATGCATTGTTGAGACACGCCTGTCCGCAGCTCTCATATTGAATATACTGCCATACTGGTTAGACTGCTATTTCAGCTGCATTTCCTGAATCCAAAGTGTTTAACAATCACGCTACATTATCTGTATTCAGTCCGGAGGATATAAAATATAGAGTGTAATAAGTTGTTTTATAGTATACACACAGTAACCCTTCAAGCATATTTATAATTACGGTAATCTAAAAGTTTAATTGTCTGCCTTATCTGCTTTGCCTCTCTGCTTTGCTGTTTTGGCTGTTTGCATACGTGATTGTTACTTCAGCCAGCCTGAAAAGGAAAAAAATATAGATAGGGAGACGTACTGAGCAAATTCACTGTCACTCTGGTTCCGGTCCTGCTCTCGGCTTGACCGATGATCGCAGAAGTCTGAACTGTGTCTCTCCCAGTGGGCAAGTGGGAGTAGGGGCTTGATTACTCTGAGTGATTTTCCAACCTCTAAGTGGTTGGTGACTTCTTGCGGGTTTCCCACCGGACATCATCTGGCTAAGATGATGGTGTTTTAGCTGCAGCATAGGTTCATAAGTTATACGGGTGGAAGGGTAATTATACTAATTACAATTACCGTGTTGATGTGACAGTGATTGCTCTCTCCCTGAAAAGTATGGTTTGCCCAGGTGTAGATTTTTCACCTCTACAAATCAGGCTGGCATATGGATAGGTAAATTGTGAATTGTTTTGGTGTCAAGGATTCACAGTATTTGATGTCAGTACCAGTTTTAAATTCATTGTCTTTTGTCTTTTGTAGTGTGTATGATTTGCCGGCAGGAGGCGTACTAGCATGTGGTTAAAATTTTTTGAATACATTCTATGTGTGTATACATATATATAAGTTGTGAAATTAGAGAATTGGATAAACTAGTTTTGTTCTGTATACTATAATTATAAGGTTAGTTGTTAAAAAAATTTTTTCAGGTAGAAAGAGAATTACTTGAATGGTAATTGCTTGATACAGATATCTCTGTGAGATCCGAGGTCTATTGTTACTTTTTAGTTATTGTTTTACTAATGTCACTACATTTCTCTGTGAGATGTTTTCTTTGCAATGTTTTAGAGCGAAAGTTTTGAGGGAACAGAAATTTTAACAATTTCTAAGGTATTTTTATACTACGCAGTTTCTGGATACACAAGATTTGTGAAATTCTCTGGTGTTAGTTGTTGGTTAATTCCCTATATTACTGTGTTCAAGATAGCTAGACATCACTATGTTCATTGAAGACCCCTTTACTCAGACATAAGGAGTACATACAGCTTTTACAGTCACATATCCAACTGTTCATAACCCCGTGAGAATTTGTTTCAAGACGCCCACATACATATGTTTTTCAGATATACTCAGAATTCAGATGATAGAATGGGTGGGAGCAGTCAGTCAATATCTATAAGACAGATATGACCCATAGTGGAGTGAGAAAGAAAATGTACGTTAAGAAACCCTCTGATCACGAGGGGAGGAGCATTAGATAAGAAGGGATAGAAGAATGTGTTAATGAGTGGAGAGCAGCGTCCCAGCCTCAGGTATTATGAGGTGTTACAGGACACTGAAGCATTTTATAAAGATGGCAGAGGAAGTTAGGAAAAAAGGGCATGAGGAGAGGAATATAACAAGATTGCTGAATTTTGTGCAAAACAAATATTTACACAGGAAGATGTCAGTTGCAATACCTGCATTACATTCATTTATACTTCTATATACATTCCCGATGACTGGACGTGTGCCAGCTGTCAAACGCAGAATGCAGAATATCGTGAGACTTGTTCTGACTGTCAGATGACCAACCCAAAGAGCCGTACCTTCTTTCCAACTATTTATATAGACGGCACGTCTTATGCTACATCCTGTCCAGCATCCATTATAGTTTTATTAATTAATGTAGTTTATGAAAAGAATAATGAAGAAAAAGATGAATATGACATGGAGGTATATAAGTAAATAGAACCGGAGGAGACAGGAAATAAATAGCTCAGACTGATAATCTACAGTATTTATCGTTATATGGTGAGGGGACATAATTATCATCATCATCATCTTTTAAGCCTCAAAGCTCATACTTTTGTACACAATCTACTACATGCAAGGACTCCTGGAAATACCAGGAGACAGATACCCTAGTAAGCAGCTTGCCAGACCCCCCATTCTCCAGGATGTCATGCAGGGAAAAGGAGAACCTGTGGATAGTTTCTTCCACCGATGTAACAAAAAGTTTCTGGATCTCAGATTTGAAATGCAAATTAGTTCCAAGTTGGAAGAAGCTTGACACCCACCAACATCGAGCTCCAGATTTTAATAGGGTATTGGCATACTGATTCCACAACCCATGAAAGTACATGCTCTTACAGCCCGCCCCCCACAAAAATACAGTAGAGAAACAACATCTCTCACCCAGACAGAGGTTGAGGATACTCCTCTCAAATTCCTGGTGGGTCCTCATGCAATCAGAAGAGTAATCAGGGATATTGATCTACTTGCTGAAGAAGTATGTAGTCTTTTCTTTTTTACAGGACACATCTGTAGATCATGTGGGCGTTGAACTAATGGCACTGATCCCAGACTCAATATTGGCAGGCTGAAAATCCAGTTTGTAAAGGTGGGGCCGAAGCCAGTAGCCCTGCTGCCAAGGAAATTGCAATATTCATCCTATTTCACCCTCCATTTCATAATTTGCAATTATTTCTATGAAGATATGGATAATACATGACTTATGTGCTGTCAATGAAGTTATAGTACTGAACACATCTATGGTATCAAACCCACACACTATGTTTTGTTTTTATCAATTCTATTTATTTTTCTATGGTTCACGGTGATTGACCTGGCCAATGCTTTCTTCAGTTTATTTCTACATGCTGCAAGCCAGTACCTGTTTGTTTTCACACGAGGGCCAGCAATATATTTGGACTATGATGCCTCAAGGGGCACAGTATAGCCTCTCTATGTTCACCCGAGCCATGACCACGGTCCTGGAGCCCTGGAAGAGGATACATCCCACAGCCACTTCGTTTTACAATATATATGGATGACCTCTTCCCCTGACTGAAGGCAGCCAAGCCAATACTGCTCTTCTACACATGCAACCTTTTTATAATTATTTCAAGACTTTCCAAGAAGGTAATCAGTGTGTTTTATATACTAAATTGCAATCACATTTTCACAGCTCTAGGACTGCCAGGCTATACCGAACTGTTTTGTCTGTTTGTCATGAAGAAGCCTGACCATGTAAATGGAGTCCTAACACAGCTTCACGGAGGAAGACAATGCCCTCCTGGCTTCTACTCTCCAAGACTTGACCAAGTGACTCATGAAGTCCAAACCTGCATGAGAACCGTGTTTGCAACCCACCTGTGCTGGACAAAGCTTCTGATATTTTTATGGGTCACCAGTTGAAGATCCTGGCCCAAAGCCCTACTCTGCTCCCGGACAACGTCACCATCTCCAGATGTGCTGTCCATAATCCAGCTACTCTTCTACCTCTGCCAAAGGGGGGAGGAAGATGGAGGATGAAAACCACATCTCTGACACATTAGTGGAAGAGGTAGTCGACTCTGAAATGGCTGAACGCGATTGTCTTGCTGTCATGAGGCAAGAGAACACCTGGAAGATCCTGACCTGATGCTCTTTGTGGATAGACCAAGGTATGCAGACCAAGAAGGCCGTTTGCACACTGGTATAGCAGTAGCCACAGAAGATACAGTGATGTCCCACCTGGGACTATGTAATAAAGTAAAAAAAAATTAAAAAAAAGTGTAAAAATAATTTAAAAAAAATCGCCAAATAAATTAGTAAAAAAAAAAAAAATATTCCCCAATAAATTCATTTTTTGAAAATAAAAAAAACCCAAAACAATAAAAGTACACATATTAGGTATCGCCGCGTCCGTAACGACCCGCCCTATAAAACTGTCCCATTAGTTAACCCCTTTAGCAAACCCCTTAAAAAATAAAAATAAAAAACGAAGCAAAAAATAATGATTTATTATCATACCGCCAAACAAAAAGTGTAATAACGCGCGATCAAAAAGACGCATATAAATATCCATGGTACCGCTGAAAACGTCATCTTGTCCCGCAAAAAACAAGCTGCCACACAGCATCATCAGCGAAAAAATAAAAAAGTTATAGCTCGCAGAATAAAGCGATGCAAAAATAATTATTTTTTATATAAAATAGTTTTCATTGCATAAAACCGACAAAACATAAAAAAACGACCTAAATGAGGTATGGCTGTAACCGTACTGACCCAAAGAATAAAACCGCTTTATCAATTTTACCACACGCGGAACGGTGTAAACGCACCCCCCCAAAAGAAATTCATGAAACGCTGGTTTTTGTTCATTCTGCGTCCCAAAAATCGGAATAAAAAGCGATCAAAAAATGTCACGTGCCCGAAAATGGTACCGATAAAAACGTCAACTTGTCCTGCAAAAAATAAGACCTCACATGACTCGGTGGGTCAAAATACGGAAAAATTATAGCTCTCAATATGTGGTGATGCAAAAACTATTTTTACAATAAAAAGCGTCTTTCAGCGTGCGACAGCCGCCAAACATAAAAACCGCCATAAATAGTAAATCAAAACCCCCGTTATCACCCCCTTAGTTAGGGAAAAATAATAAAATTAAAAAAATGTATTTATTTCCATTTTTCCATTAGGGTTAGGGTTAGGGTTAGGGCTAGGGTTAGGGTTAGGGTTAGGGTTAGGGCTAGGGTTAGGGTTAGGGCTGAGATTAGGGTTAGGGGTGTGTTGGGGTTCGGGTTGGAGTTAGAATTGGGGGTTTCCACTGTTTGGGCACATCAGGGGCTCTCCAAATGCAACATTGCGTCTGATCTCAATTCCAGCCAATTCTTAGTTGAAAAAGTCATATGGTGCTCCTTCCCTTCCAAGCTCTGCCATGCGCCCAAACAGTGTTTTACCCCCACATGTAGGGTATCAGCCTACTCAGGACAAATTGCAAACCAATTTTTGGGGTCCAATTTCTCCTGTTACCCTTGGGAAAATAAAAACTTGGGGGCAAAAATATCATTTTTGTGGAAAAAAATGATTTTTTTATTTTCACGTCCGAGCGTTATAAACTTCTGTGAAGCACTTGGGGGTTCAAAGTGCTCACCACACATCTAGATAAGTTCCGTGGGGGGGTCTAGTGTCCAAAATGGGGTCACTTGTGGGGAGTTTCAATAGTTTAGGTACATCAGGGGCTCTCCAAACGCACATGACACCCGCAGACCATTCCATCAAAGTCTGCATTCCAAAATGGCACTGCTTCACTTCCGAGCCCCGACGTGTGTCCATACAGTAGTTTTCTCCCACATATGGGGTGTCAGCGTACTCATGACAAATTGGACAACAACTTTTGGGGTCCAATTTCTCCTGTTACCCTTAGGAAAATGAAAAAATTGGGGACTAATTGATCATGTTTGTGGAAAAAATACGATTTTTTTTATTTTCATGCCCGGGCATTATAAACTTCTGTGAAGCCCTTGGGGGTTCAAAGTGCTCACCACACATCTAGATAAGTTCCTTAGGGGGTCTAGTTTTCAAAATGGGGTCATTTGTGGGGGGTTTCCACTGTTTAGGTACATTAGGGGCTCTCCAAAGGCAACATGACACCCACAGACCATTCCATCAATGTCTGCATTCCAAAACGTCAGTACTTCCCTTCCGAGCCCTGACGTGTGTCCATACAGTAGTTTTCTCCCACATGTGGGGAATCAGCCTACTCAGGACAAATTGGACAACAACTTTTGGGGTTCAATTTCTCCTGTTACCCTTGGGAAAATAAAAAAATTGGGGACTAATTGATCATGTTTGTGGAAAAAATACGATTTTTTTATTTTCATGCCCTGGCATTATAAACTTCTGTGAAGCCCTTGGGGGTTCAAAGTGCTCACCTCACATCTAAATAAGTTCCTTAGGGGGTCTAGTTTTCAAAATGGGGTCATTTGTGGGGGGTTTCCACTGTTTAGGTACATTAGGGGCTCTCCAAAGGCAACATGACACCCGCAGACCATTCCATCAATGTCTGCATTCCAAAACGTCACTACTTCCCTTCCGAGCCCTGACGTGTGTCCATACAGTAGTTTTCTCCCACATATGGGGCATCAGCTTACTCAGGACAAATTGGACAACAACTTTTGGGGTTCAATTTCTCCTGTTACCCTTGGGAAAATAAAAAAATTGGGGACTAATTGATCATGTTTGTGGAAAAAATACGATTTTTTTATTTCCATGCCCTGGCATTATAAACTTCTGTGAAGCCCTTGGGGGTTCAGAGTGCTCACCTCACATCTAGATAAGTTCCTTAGGGGGTCTAGTTTTCAAAATGGGGTCATTTGTGGGGGGTTTCCACTGTTTAGGTACATTAGGGGCTCTCCAAAGGCAACATGACACCCGCAGACCATTCCATCAATGTCTGCATTCCAAAACGTCACTACTTCCCTTCCGAGCCCTGACGTGTGTCCATACAGTAGTTTTCTCCCACATATGGGGTGTCAGCTTACTCAGGACAAATTGGACAACAACTTTTGGGGTTCAATTTCTCCTGTTACCCTTGGGAAAATAAAAAAATTGGGGACTAATTGATCATGTTTGTGGAAAAAATACGATTTTTTTATTTCCATGCCCTGGCATTATAAACTTCTGTGAAGCCCTTGGGGGTTCAGAGTGCTCACCTCACATCTAGATAAGTTCCTTAGGGGGTCTAGTTTTCAAAATGGGGTCATTTGTGGGGGGTTTCCACTGTTTAGGTACATTAGGGGCTCTCCAAAGGCAACATGACACCCGCAGACCATTCCATCAATGTCTGCATTCCAAAACGTCACTACTTCCCTTCCGAGCCCTGACGTGTGTCCATACAGTAGTTTTCTCCCACATATGGGGTGTCAGCTTACTCAGGACAAATTGGACAACAACTTTTGGGGTTCAATTTCTCCTGTTACCCTTGGGAAAATAAAAAAATTGGGGACTAATTGATCATGTTTGTGGAAAAAATATGATTTTTTTATTTTCATGCCCTGGCATTATAAACTTCTGTGAAGCCCTTGGGGGTTCAAAGTGCTCACCTCACATCTAGATAAGTTCCTTAGGGGGTCTAGTTTTCAAAATGGGGTCATTTGTGGGGGGTTTCCACTGTTTAGGTACATTAGGGGCTCTCCAAAGGCAACATGACACCCGCAGACCATTCCATCAATGTCTGTATTCCAAAACATCACTACTTCCCTTCCGAGCCCCGACGTGTGCCCATACAGTAGTTTTCTCCCACATATGGGGTATCAGCATACTCAGGACAAATTGGACAACAACTTTTGGGGTCTAATTTCTCCTGTTACCCTTGGGAAAATAAAAAAATGGTGACTAAAAGATCATGTTTGTGGAAAAAATACGAATTTTTTATTTTCACGCCCGGGCGTTATAAACTTCTGTGAAGCACTGGGGGGTTCAAAGTTCTCACGACACATCTAGATAAGTTCCTTAGGGGGTCTAGTTTCCAAAATGGTGTCATTTGTGGGGGGTTTCCACTGTTTAGGTACATCAGGGGTTTTCCAATCGCGATCTGGTGTCCGATCTCAATTCCAGCCTAAAACGTCAAATGGCGCTGCTTCCCTTCCGAGCTCTGCCATGCGTCCAAATAGTGGTTTACCCCCACATGTGGGGTATCAGCGTACTCAGAACAAATTGCACAATAACTTTTAGGGTGCTGTTACCCTTGTAAAAATAAGAATTGAGGGTGAAAAGATCATTTTTGTGGAAAAAATATGATTTTTTAATTGTACGGCTTTATGTTATAAACTTCTGTGAAGTCCTTGGGGGTTCAAAGTTCTCACCACACATCTAGATAAGTTCCTTAGGGGGTCTAGTTTCCAAAATGGTGTCTTTTGTGGGGGGTTTCCACTGTTTTGGTACATCAGAGGTTTTCCAATCGCGACATGATGTCCGATCTCAATTCCAGCCAAAAACGTCAAATGGCGCTGCTTCCCTTCCGAGCTCTGCCATGTGCCCAAATAGTGGTTTACCCCCACATGTGGGGTATCAGCATACTCAGGACAAATTGCACAATAACTTTTAGGGTCCTGTTACCCTTGGGAAAATAAAAATTGGGGTGAAAAGATCATTTTTGTGGAAAAAATATGATTTTTTAATTGTACCGCAGGACAAATTGCACAATAACTTTTGCAGTCCAATTTCTCCTGTTACCCTTGGTAAAATAAAAAAAATTGAACCTGAAGTACTTTTTTTGTGAAAAAAAGTTAGATGTTCATTTTTTTTTTAAATATTCAAAAAAATTCCTGTGACGCACCTAAAGGGTTAATAAACTTCTTGAATGTGGTTTTGAGCACCTTAAGGGGTGCAGTTTTTAGAATGGTGTCACTTTTGGGTATTTTCTATCCTATAGTGATCCTTTGCACGAATGACCGCGAGATGTCACGGTCTCGCGGGAGCGCGAAGTCTCGCGGTCATTCGTGCAAAGGATCACTGGGACCGGAGCGTGGAGAGAGGCAGGATGGCTGAACGGGACATCGGAAGGTGAGAATAACTATATTTTTTATTTTTTTATTATTTTTTACAGCTGATCGCTGGTCTCCCGCCTGTCAAACGCAGCGATGCGTGCTGGCCAGCGGGAGACCAGCGACCAAAGAAATGTCCAGAGGTTTCTTCCAGCGATCAGTGATACCGGCAGGGGGGCCGCTCGCTGATCGCTGTCATACACAGCGATCTCGCTGGTGAGATCGCTGTTACGTCACAAAAGTTGTGACTCAGCAGCAATCTCGCTACCGAGATCGCTTAGTGTGACGGGGCCTTAATGTTTTGAATCTAAGGAAATCTTTGGTAATATCTCTGATAAGTTTATCTATATTGACAGGGATAATTGATTGCAACTTACTAGTTAAAGTAATACCCAGATAATTGATCTCTTTTTGTTCCCATATGAAGTTTGTTTGTTTTTCGGTTTCTGCTATCATTGCATTGCTTAGATTAAACTGCATTATTTTGGATTTATTGGCATTAATTTTGAAGTAAGAAACTGTTGAGAATTGGTCTAATACCAATGTCAAGGCCTTAAGTGATACTACTGGATCAGATATTGTCACAACAAGATCATCAGCGAACAAATTTATCTTGTGCTGGTGTTGTTGCGTTTTAATCCCAGATATAGAAACATTTGCTCTAATTTTTTCAGCTAGTGGTTCGACTGCAAGGGCAAATAGTAAGGGTCACAAGGGGCAGCCTTGTCTAGTGCCGTTTTATATGCAGAAATGTTTAGAGAGATGATTATTCAGGTAAATTTTTGCGTTGGGTTCCGAATATAGGGAGAAAATGGAGGAAATAGATTTATTGTCAAAGCCAAATTTCGATAGGACGGTTTTGAGATACTGCCAATTTAGCCTGTCAAAGGCTTTCTCTGCATCTGAACTCACCAGTAGAGAGGGAATATTAGATGATTTGATTAGATTAATGATATTTACAACCCGCCTAGTCCCGTCTGAAGCCTGTCTTCCTGATATAAATCCAATCTGGTCATCCTTAACTAAATAAACAGGGCATGATATTCTTTAGTCGTTCTGCGAGTATTTTTGAGTATATTTTGATGTCACTGTTTGTGAGTGAAATGGGCCTGTAGTCCTGAACTTTTTCATTGTCTCCCTTTTCTTTTGGTATCATTATAATGGACGCTTCCAGCATGTCCTTGGGAAATGTGCCTATAGATGAGGCATAATCAAAAAAATTCTTTAAATGTGGGAAAATGGAATCTGAAAAAATCTTAAAATATTCATTAATTATCCCATCTTATTTATTGTATCTGAAATTTCCTTGGTAGTGAAAGGTGAGTTTAATATCTCCAGATCCAGAGAGTCTATACGCAGAAGGTCCAGATCAAAAAGAAAAGAGTCTGTCTGATTGATTTGGAGTTAAAGTGACAGGGTCTTGTTTTAAATTATATAGTTTGCTGAAGAAATCTGCAAAAACCTCCGCGATATCAGAAGGATGATATTTAGGATCACCTAAGGCATTTCTAATTTTAATTATCCTTCTATGTACCCATTTCTGTTTTAGTTTAGATAGCATATATTTAGTCGGTTTGTTTGTTGACGAGTACGCATTAGATTTTGAGGCTCGAATAATTGAGTCGTATTCAGTTATGATTTCTTCGTTAAGTGCCTGTCTTAATTTTAGTAATTCTAGGTGGATCTCGTGTGATGGGTGGTCTTAGCTTATTTTGTTGGTCTTCCTTGATTTTAATCTGGGATTGTAAGTCTAGAATTTTAGCTCTTTTCCCTTTCTTGTATCTGGCCAAAAGTTGTATCAAACATCTTCTTAAAACCACCTTGTGTGCTTGCCATAATGTAAATGGGTCAGTATCATGTGAGGAATTTTCTTTGAAATAATTGTTTATAGTGTTCCCAATTATCTCTTTTTATTCAGGTATTTTAAGGAGAGTTAAATTTGTTCTCCAGAGAAACGTATTTTCTGTTGGGGCCCCTAGTATAAATTCCACCATAACCGGGGAGTGGTCCGAAAATGATTTATTTCATATTTCTATTTTTTTAAATATAGGCAAGGAAAAAATTGGTCATAAATAAATTGATCCTAGATGACGTTTTGTGCACATCTGAGTAGTGTGCAAATTATTTTGATGTTTAATTGAGGCAGCGAAAAATGTCGAATAGTTTGTGTTGATTAATCAAATTGTTTAGGGTATGGGCTAAATGACGTACAGAAGACGATGAATCCATATGTCCGTCTGGTACTATATTAAAGTCACCCACTATCACCAATTCTCCCTTCACCTCATCTATTTTTTTATAATCTTGTTAAAAAAAGGGAATTGTCTCTTGTTAGGAGCATGTATGTTGACAATTGTGCATATTTTGAAGTTTAGCTTGCAGACCAATGCGTGAAACCTTCCTTGAGGATCAATCTCCTCACTAATTAATTGAAATGGAACGTCCTTGTGTACAATAGTAATGACCCCTGTCTTCTTTTTTGTCCCTAAGTGACTTGTACATATGGGGTAATTTTTATGCTGAAAAAAAGGGTAGCCCTCTCTAGTCAATTTAACTTCTTACAGACAGATAACATCGGCCTGTGTTTGTTTTATCTCTTTCCATGTGGCATATCTTTTGTATGGGCTATTTAAGCCCCAAAACATTAAATGATAACATTTTAATTTTCATTCTAATTAGTCCTTGCAAACTTTAACCTCTAATCTGGATACTGATAGTCTATATTAATTATTAGAACTTCAAATCTAAATAACCAGGTTTAGCAAATAAGACAATAATAAGTTTAATCCAATAGACTTAACAGAGTTCCCCTGAAGGATCTCACCAACTGTGAAATCTCACCTTTCTGTGAGGGATGAAAAAAAATTGTGACAAAGGACCCACACAACCACCTCAACATGTAAGGTAGCTGAAGCAGAGAATTGAGTCCTGAAAAGTAAATTTTCAGGTCATACCAAATAATCAACCCTTATCTTTATGAGGCCGTTGTTCTCTAAGAAAGTGCGCCAAGTCCACGCCCTCTGCCACCGTCAGCAACGAGATATTTTTACCCTTGTGCATGACTAACAATTTGGTAAGAAAACTCCATCTATATGGGGTTCCCATATCTCTATATTTAAATGTGACTTCTCTAAAAGCTTTCCTTACGTCCATCGTAACCTTTGAGAAGTCTGAAAAAATTTTAATGTTCTTATGAGGAGGCGGAAATGAGCCCTCCTGTCTTATGAATTTCAGAATTTGTTCTTTTGTTTGGAAAAAGTGGAGACACAGAATCGTATCTCTTGGTTTGTCAGCGGGGATGCCTCTTGGACGAGGCAACCTGTGGATCCTATCCACGGTAAGTTGGAGCTCAGTCAGGGAAGGAACTGCTCTTTTAAACAAGGTTTTAACATATTACCCACTCTAAATCTCCCCCCTTAATCCTCGGTGGTTTCTTCAGCTCTAGAGTGGAGCAAACTTAACACCGAAGCTTCTGGGCACCGGCAAGTGATGTCAGTAGTGTGATCACATGACCTGATCATGCTGCTGTGGTCAGAGCTTCAATTGTAATCTCATCTGTACAAACGCAAGTACAATTGATTCCTGGGAGCCAACGCGCAGCAGCTTCCCTGCATCGGCTGTCAGTTTGACAGCCGACATAGAGAACAGCTGACTCACAGTCTGGGGGGGCAGAATGCAGCCACCAGGGGAGACACTGCAGATCACCACATTAGGCGGCCAGACTGCATTTCCCTGCCGGCTGAGCCCGGGGCAAATACCCTGCCTGTCCCCCCTAGATACGCCTCTGTTTGGAGCATCAATTCATGTCTGAAGAGGTGGAGTATAATGATGACACACAGTTGCCATCAGGTCAACCTAAATTCTCAACACAGAAGGACGATCAGATTGATGAATTGGAAGACAACATAATCGATGATGAGGCTACTGATCCAATCTGGCACTGTGGCACGCATAGCGAGAAGAGCAGTGCAAGGGATGGATCCGTAGCATGAAAACAGGCAGTATGATCAGAGGGAGAACTCGGTCAACTGTTTTACAGTGCCCCCCCAATTGGCTATATAACAGGCCAAGGGTACATTGTCCCTCTGCATGGCAGTTTTGTTCTAAAAGTCCTTCACACAAAACAAGTAATTTGCAGCATCTGCCTTACCCAGCTGAGAAGAGGCAAGAACACTGCCAACCTGAGCATCTCCAGCATGCAGAATCACATGGCAGCCATGCACCCCAGTAGGTTGGTGGAATGCCTGGGTACAAAATCTGTCTGAGGGTGTAACCACAGCCCCTTGCCCTGTGTTATGACCTTCCCAGTCTGATGTCCAGGCGTTGATGCCTCCTACCCACAACCTGCAGTTGCACAGAGACAACAGTCAACAACCATGTCCAGTTCATTGTCCTAGTGCCCCGTTCAAGTTGTCCGTGCCCCAGATGTTTATCAGGAAGCAGAAATATCCACCCACAGGCCCAAATGCTAAACGCCAGATTGCTAGCCCTGGAAATGTTGCCGTTTTGGCTTGTGGGAACTGAGTCTTTCCGCAGGCTCTTGGCGGTTGCAGTCCCATGGAACTCGCTTACCAGCTGCCACTATTTTTCCCGGTGTACCATCCCCATGATACAGAAGCACGTGTTACACAATATCAGCCATGCTCTGGCCAATGCAGTCACAGACCGCTCCTGGCACTTTAACCCCCAAAATGCTGCGATTGAACATGATCACAGCATTCCTGTAGCAGGCAGAGGGCTGACAGCCCCTTTGCCTTTGAATCGGAGACCCTGTGGCGTGACTTGGGGTCCCGATCGCTGCCATGGTAACTAGTGATGAGCAAACGTGCTCACCACTACTTGGTACTCACCCGAGTATCACTGAACTCAGTATACTCGGCGAGCACCGAGCATTTCCGGGATTACTCGGACGGAACTCTGGTCTCCAACCAGCATTTTTGGTGGACTTTAGAGACCAAATCATGATGCAGGGATTGTCTGCCAGGCCTTGAAACACCGCAGCCATCTTTACTGTGGTCGAGAAGTGATTGGCTAGCTGCACAGCATCATCAGAGGTATGAGACCGGACACAGCCCTGCTAGGCGCATTCAGCTCCGGATTGAGAGAGTGTAGGTAGAGCGACTGCCTTGATAGGGTCAGAATTTTCTTAGTTAGTGTGGGGTCTACCGTCCTAAATACTCACATCCAGCTAAACCAACAGTCTTTCTAAGGACTAATTCTGGAGTATATAGGTTCCAGCGTTAGGCAGGCAGGGTAGTGTGTGTCACTGTATACACATCAGTGCAAGGCCTGCAGGCACTGTATGTGAGTATATAGATCATTGAATATATCAAGAGGGTCCATTCCCTTCCTGTGTTCTGGTGCTGCTGCTGCTACCTGTGGGATATATTATCCATATATAGCTAGCCCCAGGTGTAATTGGAATACAGGCCACATTTATTGGTGTAGAATCTCCATGCCAGCTCATATCTGTGCATGCTCAAAGTTTGGCCAGTTTACGGCTGTTTTTTCAGGGGGTTGGCTGTCACTTTTGGTGAAATACAGCAGTATTTAGCCCCCCAAAAAATACAGGCCACACATTTATTGTAGTGTTAGCCCATATTTGTGTGTGCTCAAAGTTTTGCCAGTTTACGGCTCATTTCTTTATTTTTCATGGGTGAAACTGTACTTATATTCAGCAATAGTTAGGCCAAAAAAAAAAAACCATTTGTCGTGGTATCTCCGTGGCAGCTCATATCTATGTGTGCTCAAAGTTTTACCAGTTTACAGCACTTTTCTTTATTTTTCCTGGGTCAAACTGTACTTATATATAGCACTAGTTAGGCCAAAAATTTTTTAAAAATTCATCATAGTGGTATCTCCGTGGCGGCTCTATGTGCTCAAAGTCTTTCCCGTTTGCAGCACTTTTCTTTATTTTTCCTGGGTGAAATTACTTATATACAGCACTATGTTGCATGATTTAAAAAAACTGGCCACATTTTAGAGTGGTGTCTATCTCTGACACGCCTCATACATCCGTGTGCCAAAAATTGAGGCATTTTAGGCCTAAATTCCCTTTTTTTGGAAGTCTGTCACTCTCGTTATATCCAGCAGTCTTTTGCATCCACCCAAAAGCAAACATAATTGACAGTGTTGTTTATCTGTGACACGCCTCATATGTCTGTGTGATAAAAATTTGTGGATTTTAGACCGGTATTCCAGTCATTTCCTGTCTGGTACTCAAGTTATATACAGCACTATGTTGCATTATTTAAAAAACAGGCCACATTTTAGAGTGGGGTCTATCTCTGACACGCCTCATACATCCGTGTTCCAAAAATTGTGGCATTTTAGGCCTAAATTCCCTTTTTTGGCCAGTCTGCCACTCTCGTTATATATACGCAGTGCCTAGGCTGACAAACATTTCCCCATGGGGGGTACATTTTAAAAAAATATACTATGGACATCATAGACACCCTTGCCAAAAATTGAACTGCCTGTAGCTGCACAGAACACATTAATCCTGGTGATCTTGTGGGGGAGAATGAGGAGGCATAATGATAAATCATACTGAAATCAAACAAATAGATAAAAAATGTGAATCCACCTATGAAAGAAAAGAACAAAAGGGAGGTTCATAGATGCAAAGCCAGAATGTGTCCAACAAGGTATGTTTGTCCCTAGCAACAGCTCAGAGACAGGGATATAAATTAAAATATAATAGTATTTCAATATTTTTCTATTGGAGAGGTATACACTACGTCCTAAGAGGATGGTCTAGAGATAGTAAAACTGGAAAATATAAGAATAAATGGGTAGAATATACGTACATCTCATTTTTATGACAGTTCCCCTTGGGGGAGTAACATTTGTTTTGGTTTCAAATTATTTACAGGCATCATAAGAACATCCTTGCACAAAAATTGAGTGACTTTTGCATCACGGAATACGTTCACCCTGGTGTTCTACTGATTGTGGATGATGAGGATAAGGAGGAGGATAACACCAAACAGACCAAATCATGAAGCGGACACCCATGTGTGGTTGTCAAGAGGTGCATGAGAATACACCTCCACAAAAAAGACAATGTATTTGAGGTTATATTTCGCTGTTTAAATTTGGTGGTGTACAGAAGTCTTTCCCAACTCAGACCTTGTTCATTTTTATAAAAGTCAGCCTGTCAGCATTGTCAGATGACAGGTGGATGCACTTATCTGTTATAATTCTACCAGCGGCACTAAAAACCCCGTCTGACAGAACGCTAGCAGAAGGGCAGGCTAGGACCTCCAAGACATAGAGAGCCCGTTGATGCCATGTGTCCAGCTTGGATACCCAATAATTAAAAGGCACAGAGGAATCCCAGAGGATATTTGTACGATCTGCAAGGTACTCCCTCAGCATCTTCCCAAACATTGCACTTCTTGTGCCAGCACCCCTTGTCTCTGTGCCAGCACGATGTGAGTGTCTGAGAAAAGTGGCCCAGAACTTTGCCATTGTTCCCCTGCCTGAGCTGGATTGTACTTCTGTCTCTCTCGCTTGGACTGTTTGGTTGTATAACAAACTCTGACGTCTGCTGCCAGCGTTCTCACATGGGAATTTTTTCACTAATTCCGCTACAAGGGCCTTATGGTACAGCAACATTTTTGTACACCTCTCTGCCTCTGGAAGAAGAGATTGAAAGTTCTCCTTGTAGCATGGGTCTAGTAGTGTCACCAACCAATAATGACTGTCACCGAAAATGTTTATTATGAGATGGTCACGGGAAACAGCGCAACATAAAGTTAGCCCAATGCATATCAGACTGCTAACAGGCAACACTTCCGTGTCGTCACTGTAACGATAATGTAAAATATGACGTAAGATTTCCCTGATGATCACATTTTCTGGAACAGTCAAGACTCTTCTATTCATACACTGAACTCTGCTATGTCAGTGGTGAGGGTCTGACCCCCCTGTTCTTTTCCCTTTGCCTGCAAATTTCAGCTCACTCGCAGCCTGTAACATGAGACTACAGCCACTCACTCCCTTTGTGCCTCCCCCCTCAGCTCACACACACAATCAGTGTAACCTCAAGTACCAGTGACTGAATTCCCGCCTCATAGCAGGGGGCTTCTTTGTCCTCTCATGTGCTCTCACTCCCCATAGACAATAATGAGAATCTAATCATTTGGTCATAAAATAGTATGAGGTTGTGACAGATATATGAAAACCACATATTTGGGACGTGCGTCGACTGAGCTTCATAGCCCATGTTTTTTCACGGTTCCAGTGCCAACAGAACCAGAGAAATGGATTACTCCTAAACCAAGGTGACTTGACAGCCAGTGTCTGGAGTCCTTAGAAAGCTAACTTCAATATAAGATGAATGATGGTTCTGCCGATATTCTGCTAGGTTCTCAAGCCCAGTTATGATTATTAGAAGTTTTCAGAACCAAGTCAGTACTCTGAGAGAAGGGGAGGGCAGCCATTACTCAGCCCCTTTAGTGATGTCACCAGCCCAGACGTATAAGTCTGCAACTGAGCCCCCCCAGGCAGTTGCTGCCTGGATGCTGTTGTCTCAAGACCTCCACATGCATTGGGATGTGTCGCCCATTCCCCAGCCTGGTTTTGCCTGAAATGATCTAAGTAACATGTGAGTGCCTCTTTTCTTCTGTTAATCCTTTCTTTTACTTGTAATTGCAAAGTACATACTTTTCATTGTCTCATTTAGTAAAATCCTTTTTATACCTTCTGTAAACACTGCCTACCTTTTTTTGGAGTAAATATAAAATTTATTAGTTCTGTCTCCTTGCCCTGTGACAAATTCATACGTGCCTGAAGTGATTATGCTACTAAATTGGGTTGGCTTAGGACCCCTTTATTAATTATTATTAATTGAGTAATATTAATATAGAATCGGAGCTGGTGGCAGCGAAGTGTGCTCTGGGCAGGTGGGCTGGCTGGCAGTGACGGAAGGGGTTTTATAAGCTGATTGTGTGGCTGCGGCCAAAGCATTTATAATTCCCTCACTGCAGCGGGCCTAATAGCCAGTGCACAACATGTAGCCCGACCGGGGACTAATTATCCTAGGTGCAGGTCTCTGACTGACCTGAGGGTAAGGGGGCGCCGGAGACCTGCGAGTTCCAAAGTGGAACTGAAAAGTGGGATATACATAAATCCCGGCAGCTTGTAACCTATTGCTGGCAGCGGTGGGATAACCAAAATAAGCCCCCCTGTGGTAAATTGTTAGGGCAAGACTAGCTTGCTGTTTTTTATCACATGGTGCCAGCGGTGGGATAACTAAGATAAGCCCCCTGCGGCTGTGATAGCTGTGTGCTTCCAAAGGTCACACCCCTGATCGTGACACCAACAAGGATGACTGACCATGCTTTCTTCCTCCTCCTTGTCCCCAGGCCTGCAACACTTACAACGAAGCCCAGTAAGATCATAGTACAAGCATCATTGTAAATACCTTCTTGTAAATAGTTTTAAGCTCCCCCACCTCATTTTAGATTTTAAGTTGTCATGAGCAGTGTTGTTTTGTTTGGGTTAAATTATTGTTATTGTTGTTACTTAATGTAGATTGTAAGCTGTCACGAGTAGGGTTGTTTTATTTTATTCTCATTTGCACAAGGAAAGACTAGAAGCAATGGGATGAAACTGAATGGGAAGAGACACAGATTAGATATTAGAAAAAACTTTTTGACAGTTAGAGTGATCAATGAGTGGAACAGGCTGCCACGAGAAGTGGTGAGTTCTCCTTCAAAGGAAGTCTTCAAACAGAGGCTGGACAGACATCTGACTGGGATGATTTAGCGAATCCTGCTTTGAGCAGAGGGTTGGACCAGATGGCCCAGGAGGTCCCTTTCAACTCTACGATTCTATGATTCTATGATTCTATGGTGTAATTATTGTATTTTTTGTTATCGTTGTTACTTAGTGTAGTTTGTAAGCTGTCACGAGCAGGGTCGTTTTATTTTGGTTTAATTATTGTATTATTTTTATCGTTGTTACTTAGTGTAGATTGTAAGCTGTCATGAGCAGTTTCGCTTTATTTTGGTTTAATTATATTATTGTTATCTTTGTTAGTTAGGACTGTTGTGTTTGAAAATGTTAAACTGAAAATATATTTGCGCTATATAAATAACTATAAATATTACTATTAGAACACAGAGAAGCAGGATGGAGACATTAATTATGGTTGTCAATGCCTCTCACCATCTTGATGGATTCCTCAAAGTTTGGGAGGATGGTCCATATGTCTGACATCCATGTCCACTCCTGAGATCTTATTTGTGAAGTCAGAACTGAATACTGACAACCTTGTTGATGCTGGTAGACTAGTCACCAACTGCCCTCTTCTCACAAATGCTTTTCAACATCTGCTGTGTAGAGTTCCAATGCCTGGGGCACGGCAAGGGTGGATGAAGCTATAGCTGACTTTCTAAAATGGGTATGCAGAGCATTGTACTTTTTCTAGCAGATCTGGCAGCTCCGTGTCACTTTTCAGAAAACATTGAACAATGAGGTTAAGTGTATGAGCCCGGCATGGCACGTATATGAGCTTGCCTCAACACAGAGCAGCCACCAGGTTCCAGCCATTGTTACACACAACCATGCCTGACTGTGGGTTCAGCGGTGTCAGCCACAGATCTGCCTGGTCTTTCATAGCTGTCCATAACTCTTCATCATTGTGCTGTTTGTCACCTAAGCATATTAGCTTCAGCCTGTTGCCGCTTTGATGAGGCAATGCTTCAAGCTTGTGACTGATGTGCTACTTTTGGAGATGGAGGCTGAAAAGGAAGTGAAGGAGGAGGAGTAGTAGGTTCAGGAGCTGTAGACTGTGGGGACAACCTAGATTGACGTAGGGCCCGCAATACTCTGGGTTGGGAGGACGTGCACCATACCAAGTTTGGAGTGGGTCCCGGCTTCCACTGTTAACCCAGTGTGCCCTCATTGAGATGTAGCATCCCTGACCACAAGCACTTGTCCACGTGTTTGTGGTTAGGTGGAGCATTGTGGAGGGCACGGGTAATGTGGGACACGTGCCTGTGTAATGCCAGGACGGCATACCTGGACAAATAGTCCCGCATGTTCGTGGTGTTCGTGGTGTGATACTCCACTCTGCCCTGTTATGAGCTCATTTTCTGCTCCACCAGCTGGGAGTTCTCCTTCCATTCTCCCTCTGGTAGTGACAGGAGGTAGTGAGGTTAGTTTAATTGGTAATGGTCTGCCACATGACGAGGAGGATAGTGATTGGACCTCTGGAGTATCAGACTGGATATAAGACAGCCGACGCCCTATCCTGTTGCTGGTGATTAGTCTGCTACTCAGGTTTTGGACTTCAGCTCTGCTCCAGTCATCTCAAGTAAAGTTTGTTTTTTGCTAATGTTCACACTTGCTTTTGTTGGTCAACTCAGTTTTTTTGTGGTCAGCCAGCTGGGCTGTGCTGAATTTCCATTCTTATTTATCTGTAACATCCAAATAGCAAAAGGAAGCTATATCCAAAGTATAAAAATATAATCTTTATTAAGGTATAATAGAATTACACAGGAAAGTCAAGAAAGGTTAAAAATGTGGGTACTACATAGTTCACCACAACAAGAGGTTACAAATGGAGTATACATATATGCAAATTATACGGTTAAATACAAGTTGATAAATATCTACTCATGCATAAAAGTGCCATAGCTTGCGGTGAAAAAATGGCTACAATAGTGCATGTGTGCAAGCTAACATGGAAGCAAAGTAGAGGAGGAGGATATTGATGTGGATGGATTTACTTTTGACTTGGGTAGATTTACCCCTGTGCATACTGTGGCCTGTCCTAATTAGACAGAGTCTTATTGAGCGCTCAAAGAAGGAAAGACGCCAGACTTGGTTGGCAGCAATACCTCCCAGCAAAACTCTGGAAGTTTATTGAATATACTTGGTTTTATCAGTTGTACAGAAAGGAGTGGTTACTCATTAACGTAAAGGCTTTACTTCTTAGCTAATTGGTCAGTTTTAATGCATAAACATATATGGGCGTCGACCTAAGGTGACTTAAGCATCAGATGATATACTGCTCTTTGTCTTACAATGTCAGCAATGCTCTGATATCGGCTGGCACATCTGGCCTAAACTTCCTCTTTCTATGTCTGGGACAAATATCACAAGACAATGCTATCATAAGATACCATCTGCTCCCCAGACT
Source organism: Dendrobates tinctorius (assembly GCF_039654945.1). NCBI lineage: Eukaryota > Metazoa > Chordata > Amphibia > Anura > Dendrobatidae > Dendrobates > Dendrobates tinctorius. The sequence goes on along the minus strand of NW_027361760.1, from coordinate 9,591,387 downwards.
CTCTCATGGGGGGGCAGTAGGTCATTTCCACCAACTAGTTACAAGGTTCAAACTGTGAATATGTATCTGTGTGCATATAAGAATATATAAGAGTACATGAGTATATAGCAGTATATGGAGTATATAGCCTATAGGAGGCAAGTGAGATCTATATGAAATACATATACATATATATTTCCATAACAATCCCCCGTTAGATATCACTTGCCCTAAAACCCAGCTCCTGGCCCAAAGTGCTGCAACTCTTTTATGCTGCCAGTGGACTGACGTATGCCTAGTGCATACATCCTCCTCTGTACAGACTTTCGCAAATGGGCGGTCAGGAGATCTGTCCCTAAAGGGGGTGTGGTGCAATGTAATCAAAGTCTCTTAGTTAGCAGTCTATGCAGTCAGTGCATGTGTATTCTCCGTCAGGTAGGTAATTTATTCAGTCAGGGAGGTCATCCACAGCATCATTCCAGCTCAGGTGTATCTTCTGGTATGAAGGCCTTTTCCTGCAATGCGATGCGTGGATCCAGGCGGGGTTTTCCTTCCAGGTTGGTGGCATCAGCACTTGGAGAAGGGCCATCGGATCTGGGATCGAGTGCTTCTCTTTACAGACGTTTTTTTTCACCAACACTCAGCAGTCTCCTGACTTCAGGACGTGCATACCAGGCACCGAATCTGGACCTGGCAATGAGGGAGAAAAACTCGAGAATGGACATTAGCAAAATTCTTGATAAATTCAATTACACACGCAGACAAAGTATCATATTGCACAGTCAACTGCTAAGTAAAGAATACCCCTAAATGGTTTTTTTTACCCAAATAAAGTTTCATATTGGTGACAGCTTTCTCTGAGCCTACGGGAGTGTCTAATGCCAGGGTTTGTCTGTCTCTTGGGCAAATTTTTTTAGCATGCTGCTTTAACCCCTTCCTGACATGAGACGTACTATCCCGTCCACGGTACCCGGGCCCGTATGACCGGGGACGGGATAGTACGTCTACCGCGATCAGCGGCGCCCACGTGGTGAGCGCCGCTGATCGCGGCCGGGTGTCAGCTGATTATCACAGCTGACACCCGGCACAATGTGTCAGGGGCGGTCACGGACCGCCCCCGACACATTAACCCCTTGCACACCGCGATCAAACGCGATCGCGGTGTACCGGGAGTTAAAGGGAAGCATCGGCAGGGAGGGGGCTCCCTCCGTGCTTCCCTGAGCCCCCCACGGCAGCGCAATGTGCAGCGCTGCTGCGGGGGACTCCTATCCCCCAGGCCCCCGAATCCAAGATGGCGACGGGGGACTTCGGGGGCCTGGGGAAGCTGGCTTCCTCAGTGCCTGCAAAGCGCAGGCATGAGGAAGCCTTGTGCACTGCCTGTGACAGATTGCTGATCTGTCACAGTGATCTGTGATGTGACAGATCAGCGATCTGTCACAGGACAGTGATGTCCCACCTGGGACTATGTAATAAAGTAAAAAAAAATTTAAAAAAAAGTGTAAAAATAAATTAAAAAAAATCGCCAAATAAATTAGTAAAAAAAAAAAAAAATATTCCCCAATAAATTCATTTTTTTAAAATAATAAAAAAAAAAAACAATAAATGTACACATATTAGGTATCGCCGCGTCCGTAACGACCTGCCCTATAAAACTGTCCCATTAGTTAACCCCTTTAGCGAACCCCTTAAAAAATAAAAATAAAAAACGAAGCAAAAAATAATGATTTATTATCATACCGCCAAACAAAAAGTGCAATAACGCGAGATCAAAAAGACGCATATAAATATCCATGGTACCGCTGAAAACGTCATCTTGTCCCGCAAAAAACAAGCCGCCACACAGCATCATCAGCAAAAAAATAAAAAAGTTATAACTCGCAGAATAAAGCGATGCAAAAATAATTATTTTTTATATAAAATAGTTTTCATTGCATAAAACCGACAAAAACATAAAAAAAGACCTAAATGAGGTATCGCTGTAACCGTACTGACCCGAAGAATAAAAGCGCTTTATCAATTTTACCGCACGCGGAACGGTGTAAACGCACCCCCCCCAAAAGAAATTCATGAAACGCTGGTTTTTGTTCATTCTGCGTCCCAAAAATCGGAATAAAAAGCGATCAAAAAATTTCACGTGCCCAAAAATGGTACCAATAAAAACGTCAACTCGTCCCGCAAAAAATAAGACCTCACATGACTCGGTGGGTCAAAATACGGAAAAATTATAGCTCTCAATATGTGGTGATGCAAAAACTATTTTTACAATAAAAAGCGTCTTTTAGCGTGCGACAGCCGCCAAACATAAAAACCGCCATAAATAGTAAATCAAACCCCCCGTTATCACCCCTTTAGTTAGGGAAAAATAATAAAATAAAAAAAATGTATTTATTTCCATTTTTCCATTAGGGTTAGGGCTAGGGTTAGGGCTAGGGGTGTGTTGGGGTAGGGTTAGGTTAGGGTTAGGGCTAGGGTTAGGGTTAGGGCTAGGGTTAGGGTTAGGGCTAGGGCTAGGGTTAGGGCTAGGGTTAGGGCTAGGGTTAGGGCTAGGGTTAGGGGCGTGTTGGGGTTCGGGTTGGAGTTAGAATTGGGGGTTTCCACTGTTTGGGCACATCAGGGGCTCTCCAAATGCAACATGGCGTCTGATCTCAATTCCAGCCAATTCTGAGTTGAAAAAGTCAAATGGTGCTCCTTCCCTTCCAAGCTCTGCTATGCGCCCAAACAGTGTTTTACCCCCTCATGTAGGGTATCAGCCTACTCAGGACAAATTGCAAAACAATTTTTGGGGTCCAATTTCTCCTGTTACCCTTAGGAAAATAAAAAATTGGGGGCAAAAATATCATTTTTGTGGAAAAAAAATGATTTTTTTATTTTCACGTCCGAGTGTTATAAACTTCTGTGAAGCACTTGGGGGTTCAAAGTGCTCACCACACATCTAGATAAGTTCCGTGGGGGGTCTAGTGTCCAAAATGGGGTCACTTGTGGGGAGTTTCAATAGTTTAGGTACATCAGGGGCTCTCCAAACGCACATGACAACCGCAGACCATTCCATCAAAGTCTGCGTTCCAAAACGTCACTGCTTCCCTTCCGAGCCCCGACGTGTGTCCATACAGTAGTTTTCTCCCACATATGGGGTGTCAGCGTACTCAGGACAAATTGGACAACAACTTTTGGGGTCCAATTTCTCCTGGTACCCTTGGGAAAATAAAAAAAATGGTGACTAAAAGATCATGTTTGTGGAAAAAATACGAATTTTTTATTTTCACGCCCGGGCGTTGTAAACTTCTGTGAAGCACTGGGGGGGTCAAAGTGCTCACCACACATCTAGATAAGTTCCTTGGGGGGTCTAGTTTACAAAATGGTGTCATTTGTGGGGGGTTTCCACTGTTTAGGTACATTAGGGGCTCTCCAAAGGCAACATGACACCCGCAGACCATTCCATCAAAGTCTGCATTCCAAAACGTCACTACTTCCCTTCCGAGCCCTGACGTGTGCCCATACAGTAGTTTTCTCCCACATATGGGGTAGCAGCGTACTCAGGACAAATTGGAAAACAACTTTTGGGGTCCAATTTCTCCTGGTACCCTTGGGAAAATAAAAAAAATGGTGACTAAAAGATCATGTTTGTGGAAAAAATACGAATTTTTTATTTTCACGCCCGGGCGTTGTAAACTTCTGTGAAGCACTGGGGGGGTCAAAGTGCTCACCACACATCTAGATAAGTTCCTTGGGGGGTCTAGTTTACAAAATGGTGTCATTTGTGGGGGGTTTCCACTGTTTAGGTACATTAGGGGCTCTCCAAAGGCAACATGACACCCGCAGACCATTCCATCAAAGTCTGCATTCCAAAACGTCACTACTTCCCTTCCGAGCCCTGACGTGTGCCCATACAGTAGTTTTCTCCCACATATGGGGTAGCAGCGTACTCAGGACAAATTGGAAAACAACTTTTGGGGTCCAATTTCTCCTGGTACCCTTGGGAAAATAAAAAAATGGTGACTAAAAGATCATGTTTGTGGAAAAAATACAAATTTTTTATTTTCACGCCCGGGCGTTGTAAACTTCTGTGAAGCACTGGGGGGGTCAAAGTGCTCACCACACATCTAGATAAGTTCCTTGGGGGGTCTAGTTTACAAAATGGTGTCATTTGTGGGGGGTTTCCACTGTTTAGGTACATTAGGGGCTCTCCAAAGGCAATATCACACCCGCAGACCATTCCATCAAAGTCTGCATTCCAAAACGTCACTACTTCCCTTCCGAGCCCCGACGTGTGCCCATACAGTAGTTTTCTCCCACATATGGGGTATCAGCATACTCAGGACAAATTGGACAACAACTTTTGGGGTCCAATTTCTCCTGGTACCCTTGGGAAAATAAAAAAATGGTGACTAAAAGATCATGTTTGTGGAAAAAATACGAATTTTTTATTTTCACGCCCGGGCGTTGTAAACTTCTGTGAAGCACTGGGGGGGTCAAAGTGCTCACCACACATCTAGATAAGTTCCTTAGGGGGTCTAGTTTCCAAAATGGTGTCATTTGTGGGGGGTTCCACTGTTTTGGTACATCAGGAGTTTTCCAAACACGACATGGTGTCCGATCTCAATTCCAGCCAAAAACGTCAAATGGCGCTGCTTCCCTTCCGAGCTCTGCCATGCCCCCAAATAGTGGTTTACCCCCACATGTGGGGTATCAGCGTACTCAGGACAAATTGCACAATAACTTTTAGGGTCCTGTTACCCTTGGAAAAATAAGAATTGAGGGTGAAAAGATCATTTTTGTGGAAAAAATATTATTTTTTAATTGTATGGCTTTATGTTATAAACTTCTGTGAAGCCCATGGGGGTTCAAAGTTCTCACCACACATCTAGATAAGTTCCTTAGGGTGTCTAGTTTCCAAAATGGTGTCATTTGTGGGGGGTTTCCACTGTTTTGGTACATCAGGGGTTTTCCAAACGCGACATGGTGTCCGATCTCAATTCCAGCCAAAAACGTCAAATGGCGCTGCTTCCCTTCCGAGCTCTGCCATGCGCCCAAATAGTGGTTTACCCCCACATGTGGGGTATCAGCGTACTCAGGACAAATTGCACAATAACTTTTAGGGTCCTGTTACCCTTGGAAAAATAAGAATTGAGGGTGAAAAGATCATTTTTGTTTAAAAAATATGATTTTTTAATAGTATGGCTTTATGTTATAAACTTCTGTGAAGCCCATGGGGGTTCAAAGTTCTCACCACACATCTAGATAAGTTCCTTAGGGGGGTCTAGTTTCCAAAATGGTGTCATTTGTGGGGGGTTTCCACTGTTTTGGTACATCAGGGGTTTTCCAATCGCGACATGGTGTCCGATCTCAATTCCAGCCAAAAACGTCAAATGGCGCTGCTTCCCTTCCGAGCTCTGCCATGCGCCCAAATAGTGGTTTACCCCCACATGTGGGGTATCAGCGTACTCAGGATAAATTGCACAATAACTTTTAGGGTCCTGTTACCCTTGGGAAAATAAAAATTGGGGTGAAAAGATCATTTTTGTGGAAAAAATATGATTTTTTAATTGTACCGCTGTACGTTATAAACTTCTGTAAAGCCCTTGTGGGTTCAAAGTTCTCACCACATATCTAGATAAGTTCCTTGGGGGGTCTAGTTTCCAAAATGGGGTCACTTGTAGGGGGTTTCCACTGTTTAGGTACATCAGGGACTCTCCAAACGTGACATGGCGTCCAATCTGAATTCCAGCCAATTTTGCATTGAAAAAGTCAAACGGCGCTCCTTCCATTCTGAGCTCTGCCATGCGCCGAAACAGTCGTTCCCCCCACATATCAGGTATCTGCGTACTCAGGACAAATTGCACAATAACTTTTGCAGTTCAATTTCTCCTGTTACCCTTGGTAAAATAAAAAAAATTGAACCTGAAGTATTTTTTTTATGAAAAAAAGTTAGATGTTCATTTTTTTTTAAATATTCAAAAAAATTCCTGTGACGCACCTAAAGGGTTAATAAACTTCTTGAATGTGGTTTTGAGCACCTTAAGGGGTGCAGTTTTTAGAATGGTGTCACTTTTGTGTATTTTCTATCATATAGACCCCTCAAAGTGGCTTCAAATGTGATGTGGTCCTAAAAATAAAATGGTGTTGTAAAAATGAGAAATCGCTGGTCAACTTTTAACCCTTATAACTTCCTAACAAAAAAAAATTTTGGTTCCAAAATTGTGCTGATGTAAAGTAAACATGTGGGAAATGTTAGTTATCAAGTTTTTTGTGTGCCTTATCTCTGTGATTTAAGGGCATAAAAATTCAAAGTTGGAAAATTGCGAAATTTTCAAAATTTTTGCCAAATTTCCGTTTTTCTCACAAATAAACGCAAGTTATTTGAATGAAATTTTACCACTAACATGAAGTACAATATGTCACGAGAAAACAATGTCAGAATCACCGGGATCCATGGAAGCGTTCGAGAGTTATGACCTCATAAAGGTACAGTGGTCAGAATTGTAAAAATTGGCCCGGTCATGAACGTGCAAACCACCCTTGGGGGTGAAGGGGTTAAGTGTCCCACCTAGTCTATGGTGTGGGATGGTGAGACGTGTGTAGGCCTAAGTCTGACCCTACTGATGATCAGGTCTCTTGTGTAAGGTTTACTGTGTATGCGGGTCCCTGATCACTTGCTATTGCTTCTGGAAACCCCATATCTGCACACTATTTTTGAGAGTAGCTTCTTTGCAGTAGTCTTCGCCAACTGGTTCCTTACTGGGAAGTCTTCAGGCCAGATGATGTGGGGGAACTTTTCCCGCTTGTCCGATGTTAAATTTGTCGGTGGCCGAACAGCTGCTGGGAATCTTCGCTGTTTAGGTGTGAGTTGAGTCCAATCAGGTCATTCATCTGTCTTCAATTCTGTGTGGGGGCCATGTGCCCATTGAACCACCGTAGGGTACACACTTTGAGATAGACTGGGTCTGTCTTGAGGTAGACGTTTTGAGGTAGACGGTTTGAGGTAGACGGTTTCTTGGAGCCCAGTGCTTTTGGCCTTCAGCATCCAGCTTTCCTTCTCCTCCTTCCGAGTCTGATCCTGTTACTTCTTGTACAGGTTTCAGGAAGTCATTTTGTCAGGTTTAGTGACTGGGTTTTGGTAATTGACATTCTCTGAGCTGATGGTGGGATTTTAGCTGAGGTTTCGTCTCTGTCCGCGCCTCCCTCTGTATGAAGACTCGGGTTAGACTGTGTCAGAGGAGGACTTGGGACTCTTTGCATTGGTACAGGTCCAGCCGGTATTCTCCGGGGATGAGGGGGAAGGTCAAACTGTTGTAGCCTTGGGATGCCTTCGGACTCATGCAGCTCGTCTCGGGGGGACGGGGTAAGTGTTGCCGTGGACTGCTGACCATAGGACTGTGCTGGAGAAGAAGCTTCCCCACGAGAGGGTGGTGGAGGACAATCTTCTGGAATGTTCTCCATCAAATACGTCCTTTCTGGAAAGGTAGGCACCATTCTTCTGCCTCAGAATTCATATCCACGTCAGAGTCTTCGTCTTGGAAGTGATTCAGCTTGTTGGCTGGTGGAGGAGGAGGCAGCACTTCGGTCCAATTCAGAGATGACATCTTCAACGGTTTTCCCATTGACTTCTGTTTGCCAGGTTTTCTCGTCTTCAGTCGTCATGTAGTAACCGTCCGGCTCTACGACCTCTCCCATTTTCCATATTGTCTTTCTCTGGCTGCTTTTTTGGCTGCCACGTCTGCCATGCTGATACTCCGTGTCTCTACTGTGTTCAGTTTTCCGCGTGCCTTGACCTTCAACACTGCCACCACTTTTAGTAGTTGAAGAGCGTCCAGCAGATCTCTGATGGCTCCATGGTGCTTCACGGTCGATCCGCTTGCTGTGATGAAGTTTCTTGCAGCCCAGATGGGTCCGAAGTCAGGTGGCATGTCATGCGAGTACCTGGAAGTTTTTTGTTCTTCGCAATCTGGCAGGTCTTTCATCAGCTCTATCAGCTCCGCTTCTTGGGCTCTTGGGCTGACAACCTTCTGGACCATAGAATGTCCTGATTGCTGGTCGCTGCACATCCCGTGTGGAACTTTCCTTCATCATTTGCAAGACTGGAGCCATGTACGGTATCTTGCAGATTTTTCATCTGAGGGTCCATATCCGCATCCCCCCTTGGGAGTGGGAGTAGAGACAGGCTGAGAGCACTGAAGAGTGGTGGAGAGCAGCCTTATCAGGAGGGCGTGTGCTGCGGGTATTGCTTTCATGCAGGAGGGGCCCCCCCCTTGCAACTGGATCCAGGCCAGCTGAGAGGTAGTCTAGAGGCCTCTGGTTTTCCTCCGTGGGTCTGTTTTAAGCCTGGCCAGTAGCATGACCTTCTCCATCTTGGTCCTTCTTTTTCCGTTTTGGTCAGGACGGGATGGCTTCTCGTAGTCAGGGAGACCTAGAGTTGGCGCAGAGACTATGAAGTCTTTCAGTTTCCTGTACGAGGTTGCAATGCGTTGATGCAATTGTACAGAGGCTGCATTAAGCCTGGAGCACCAGGGATCCAAGTTCTGCAGTACGAGACTAGACTAAGGAAGGACTGCATCTTCGGAGTTGTTGAGGGAGCCATCTTCTCCTCCGCGGCCCTCCGGTCATCTGTCAAGTGTTTCGTCTAGTGGGCGATACAGTGTCTTCAGGAACTTTCTTTTGACACCACTGGACTCTGTTTTGCAGAACTTACGTTGCTGCTCTGCCAGGCAGTGTAGAGGAGACATGGAAAGCGCTGTGCAGGTAGCGGTGTCGATGACTTCTGCATGCTCCGCAATCCAGTTGGTGGGGATGGAGGGCAATGCTCTTGCGAGATGTGAAAGGCTGTTCCGGGCCCTCTTGGGCCTCACTGTCCATTTGTTCCGCACCCCCCTTGTGCGTTTTCAGGAACTGGTCGTCCAGGTGAGAGGGAACATCGAGGGAAGCTTTGGGCAGATCCATTGCCGTGAGCACCGTTGCTGTGGCTGGCACGTTTGTCAGCAGAGTGTGCAGATCTGGCACAACTGGGGTTTCAAACACGGTTGCTTTGCTCACAGTCCTCAGGTTATGCACCATTCAATCTGATCTGGTTCTCCTTTCACAGTCTTCCTCTTGATCGAGAGAAGCTGGGACCGCATGAAGATTCTCGTGGGTGAGGCGGCTCAATCTGGCCTTGCTCTTCACAGTGCCGTGAGTGACTCCCATCTTCTGGCACAGGGCTGGCAGGAAACCAAACCGTTTGCTGGGGTCCTTATTTTTTGTCAGAGGTGACGTTCAGCTGAGCTTTCTTGCTCTCACAGGGGGTCTTTTTGCTGGGGCATCTTCTTTACCAGCCAGCAGCAGTTCCTTTCACCCAGCTTGATTTCTGGTCAGCATCTTGTTAACCAATGTGAGGAGCTGAGTGGCTGTCTTCTGGTCCAGGGCCTGGATTAACTTCAGGGAGCACCTTCAGAATCTTGTCCAAGATGATCCTCTGGCACTGGAGCCGGAAGCAGTGCAGCCATTTCACGAAGCGGGTGTGGTCCCTCTGGGTTGAGAGTTTTCCTGGCCCATGCCAAAGTTCTTAGGCTGTTTCTTGAACAGCAGTTCCACTTAGACCTCCAGGGCAGTCAGAAGCAGTTTAGCTCTGGGTGATGAGCTGTGGATGCTGGGCCTTCGGAGCGTCCGGGGTTGTAGACTTGAGTGACACCTGCACTGGGTCAACTTGAAGTCTTCCCTTGGGCCATAGGCTTCTGGGTGCTATGTCCAGCACCTCCTTGGGTAGGCTTGCACCAGTTGTTCGAGCGAGGCTCTTGTAGGGCCACCAGCATGATTGATTCTTCTTGGGTCTGAGGTGGAGAAGAGGTCAAGATCACATCTTCATGGGACACTTTGGTCACCTTCAGTTCCTGCAGTAGGTCTGCGCTCATCAGGTGGGGTGGGCAGGTCTCCACCATAACCTGGAACAGGATGGAGCGTCCTGGCTGTGTCCACATGCTCAGGGGCTTGCAAGCTGGGGAACGTCTGTCTTGACCTTTAATCCCCATACAAGACACAGAGTGTTCTGATAGACTGGTGGGGTCGGGGTTTTTCACTTCTGACTGCACCAGTGTCCACAAGGAAAGATATGACAGCCCCCAGTGATTTGAGGTATTGGGTCCGCTGATGGGGTTTCACATGTCAGGGGTGTGACGTCTGGTGGACCTGGCTTGCCTCTGTCCTATGGACAGGGTTCTTCATTGTCTTCTGTGTTTCTTTCTTGGCCTACTCCTCTGCGGGATGACCTGGGTTGCCGGGGTGCTGTGCACTGGTTCCGGAAATGGCCAAAGTTGCCACAGTTGAAACACCTGACAGGTCTTCTGTCTCTGCAGGGTGGTTGCTCCTCCACGTCAGTGGCCATCACGGGAGGGCCTGTCCTCCGTACTCCTGGGAGGGACTCAATTCTTCTGGCTACTGTAAGCAGGACATCTACTGCTATTGTCCTGTACTCAGGTCTGGCCACTATCAGTAGTTTCTTGATTGGTTCTCTTAGTCCATGCACAAAGGCCTGTGCCAACATCTGTCCGTGTATCTGATCATGAATAGTGAAGCCTAAAATTTGGAATACTTGCCTCACTCTGCCATAAAACCTGTCTAGAGACTCTGTCTCGGCTTGTCTCATGTTATGCAGGCTTGTCTGGCGTTGGCCCACTCTCTAAGCTGTTCAATTAGCTTTTATCCTGATTCCCAGGAATGCACATCTAATTCTGATGGAAGCTTGAAGTGTTCCTTCATGATTGGCCAGAATGTTTCACCTGCTTTAATCTCCATTATGGACCAGAGATCACTTCAGGTTGCAGCATATGTCTGCTGGCTCTGCTGCATTTTTCGGTAAAATGGCATGGGGTCCATATCTGGGTCTGGCAGGTTTTTTTAGAATACTGAACACCTGACTAGGGGTGAAGGGCACATAGTGTAAGAGTTCTGGCTCTATCTGCCCCTAGTACTATGCAGCATAATCTCCTCTTCATGTTCATCAGAGGAGGAACTGTGCCACTGTGTGATTGTCTTTCTGTGTGTGTATAGCACTCCCCCCTTCTGAGACTGCAGCTCCGTTTGGCACATAGGATCTCCAGTCTCAGCAAGTGCAGTGTCTGATGGCCCACACCTCCCTTCTGCTATCTGTTGTATCGGGAGGGCACCTGTGTTGTCATGTGTGGGGAGTGATTCACTTTCTTCTCCCGGTGACATAACTGTCTCTTTAGAGAGAGTCCCCTGTGGAACTAGGGACACCTCATTGTCTGGATCTGGCACTAGGCAAGCAGGTGACGATGAACTGAGAGGTGGATGAGAAAAAAGAAGAAGAAGGAAGGGTGGAGGAGATGGTGAAGACAAGGAGGAGGGAAGAGGAGACGGGTGCAGTGGATGAGAGGGATGAGAGGTGGGCGTTGGTGATGAAGATGGAAAGGGAGGAGAGATAGGAGAGAGAAAAGGAGGGAGAAAAGGAGGGATAGGAGGAGAGACAGATGACAGAGGGGAGGAGATTTTGCATTGTGAGAATAGCAGAGATAGAGGGAGGAGGGAGATGGGAGGAGGGAAGAGTGAGGAGAGAGGAGATGGGGGCGGACCGCTTCCCCCCCCTGCCATCTCGGAAGGCATTCTTAGACCTGTGGTCCTTCTCAGACGGCACAGATTAGTATGAAAACACTTTTTTGTCCACGTAAAACACAAAAACAATCCTTTCTTGTTCACACTATCTGCTATCACCTTCTGCGCTGTTAAAAAAATCCTTTGTCACTTTAACAAAATGCAGACAGAAATTGAGCTCAACTAGCTACTTCCCTTTTTCCTTTCAGTACATCATACCATGTTGCAGCATACGGAGCTGCCCGTAGAAAATGACATGCTTAACTTTCTGAATAACACCTACTGTGTCCGTTCCAAAAACTTCAAAAAAGTGAGTGATTAAACCTTTAAACACCTTGCAACCCCTTTTAACCTGCTTAACCCCTTCCTGACGTGAGACGTACTATCCCGTCCACGGTACCCGGGCCCGTATGACCGGGGACGGGATAGTACGTCTACCGCGATCAGCGGCGCCCACGTGGTGAGCGCCGCTGATCGCGGCCGGGTGTCAGCTGATTATCACAGCTGACACCCGGCACAATGTGTCAGGGGCGGTCACGGACCGCCCCCGACACATTAACCCCTTGCACACCGCGATCAAACGCGATCGCGGTGTACCGGGAGTTAAAGGGAAGCATCGGCAGGGAGGGGGCTCCCTCCGTGCTTCCCTGAGCCCCCCACGGCAGCGCAATGTGCAGCGCTGCTGCGGGGGACTCCTATCCTCCAGGCCCCCGAATCCAAGATGGCGACGGGGGCCTTCGGGGGCCTGGGGAAGCTGGCTTCCTCAGTGCCCGCAAAGCGCAGGCATGAGGAAGCCTTGTGCACTGCCTGTGACAGATTGCTGATCTGTCACAGTGATCTGTGATGTGACAGATCAGCGATCTGTCACAGGACAGTGATGTCCCACCTGGGACTATGTAATAAAGTAAAAAAAAATTTAAAAAAAAGTGTAAAAATAAATTAAAAAAAATCGCCAAATAAATTAGTAAAAAAAAAAAAAAATATTCCCCAATAAATTCATTTTTTTAAAATAATAAAAAAAAAAAACAATAAATGTACACATATTAGGTATCGCCGCGTCCGTAACGACCCGCCCTATAAAACTGTCCCATTAGTTAACCCCTTTAGCGAACCCCTTAAAAAATAAAAATAAAAAACGAAGCAAAAAATAATGATTTATTATCATACCGCCAAACAAAAAGTGCAATAACGCGAGATCAAAAAGACGCATATAAATATCCATGGTACCGCTGAAAACGTCATCTTGTCCCGCAAAAAACAAGCCGCCACACAGCATCATCAGCAAAAATATAAAAAAGTTATAACTCGCAGAATAAAGCGATGCAAAAATAATTATTTTTTATATAAAATAGTTTTCATTGCATAAAACCGACAAAAACATAAAAAAACGACCTAAATGAGGTATCGCTGTAACCGTACTGACCCGAAGAATAAAAGCGCTTTATCAATTTTACCGCACGCGGAACGGTGTAAACGCACCCCCCCCAAAAGAAATTCATGAAACGCTGGTTTTTGTTCATTCTGCGTCCCAAAAATCGGAATAAAAAGCGATCAAAAAATTTCACGTGCCCGAAAATGGTACCAATAAAAACGTCAACTCGTCCCGCAAAAAATAAGACCTCACATGACTCGGTGGGTCAAAATACGGAAAAATTATAGCTCTCAATATGTGGTGATGCAAAAACTATTTTTACAATAAAAAGCGTCTTTTAGCGTGCGACAGCCGCCAAACATAAAAACCGCCATAAATAGTAAATCAAACCCCCCGTTATCACCCCCTTAGTTAGGGAAAAATAATAAAATAAAAAAAATGTATTTATTTCCATTTTTCCATTAGGGTTAGGGCTAGGGTTAGGGCTAGGGGTGTGTTGGGGTAGGGTTAGGTTAGGGTTAGGGCTAGGGTTAGGGTTAGGGCTAGGGCTAGGGCTAGGGCTAGGGCTAGGGTTAGGGCTAGGGTTAGGGCTAGGGTTAGGGCTAGGGTTAGGGGCGTGTTGGGGTTCGGGTTGGAGTTAGAATTGGGGGTTTCCACTGTTTGGGCACATCAGGGGCTCTCCAAATGCAACATGGCGTCTGATCTCAATTCCAGCCAATTCTGAGTTGAAAAAGTCAAATGGTGCTCCTTCCCTTCCAAGCTCTGCTATGCGCCCAAACAGTGTTTTACCCCCTCATGTAGGGTATCAGCCTACTCAGGACAAATTGCAAAACAATTTTTGGGGTCCAATTTCTCCTGTTACCCTTAGGAAAATAAAAAATTGGGGGCAAAAATATCATTTTTGTGGAAAAAAAATGATTTTTTTTATTTTCACGTCCGAGTGTTATAAACTTCTGTGAAGCACTTGGGGGTTCAAAGTGCTCACCACACATCTAGATAAGTTCCGTGGGGGGTCTAGTGTCCAAAATGGGGTCACTTGTGGGGAGTTTCAATAGTTTAGGTACATCAGGGGCTCTCCAAACGCACATGACAACCGCAGACCATTCCATCAAAGTCTGCGTTCCAAAACGTCACTGCTTCCCTTCCGAGCCCCGACGTGTGTCCATACAGTAGTTTTCTCCCACATATGGGGTGTCAGCGTACTCAGGACAAATTGGACAACAACTTTTGGGGTCCAATTTCTCCTGGTACCCTTGGGAAAATAAAAAAAATGGTGACTAAAAGATCATGTTTGTGGAAAAAATACGAATTTTTTATTTTCACGCCCGGGCGTTGTAAACTTCTGTGAAGCACTGGGGGGGTCAAAGTGCTCACCACACATCTAGATAAGTTCCTTGGGGGGTCTAGTTTACAAAATGGTGTCATTTGTGGGGGGTTTCCACTGTTTAGGTACATTAGGGGCTCTCCAAAGGCAACATGACACCCGCAGACCATTCCATCAAAGTCTGCATTCCAAAACGTCACTACTTCCCTTCCGAGCCCTGACGTGTGCCCATACAGTAGTTTTCTCCCACATATGGGGTAGCAGCGTACTCAGGACAAATTGGAAAACAACTTTTGGGGTCCAATTTCTCCTGGTACCCTTGGGAAAATAAAAAAAATGGTGACTAAAAGATCATGTTTGTGGAAAAAATACGAATTTTTTATTTTCACGCCCGGGCGTTGTAAACTTCTGTGAAGCACTGGGGGGGTCAAAGTGCTCACCACACATCTAGATAAGTTCCTTGGGGGGTCTAGTTTACAAAATGGTGTCATTTGTGGGGGGTTTCCACTGTTTAGGTACATTAGGGGCTCTCCAAAGGCAACATGACACCCGCAGACCATTCCATCAAAGTCTGCATTCCAAAACGTCACTACTTCCCTTCCGAGCCCTGACGTGTGCCCATACAGTAGTTTTCTCCCACATATGGGGTAGCAGCGTACTCAGGACAAATTGGAAAACAACTTTTGGGGTCCAATTTCTCCTGGTACCCTTGGGAAAATAAAAAAAATGGTGACTAAAAGATCATGTTTGTGGAAAAAATACGAATTTTTTATTTTCACGCCCGGGCGTTGTAAACTTCTGTGAAGCACTGGGGGGGTCAAAGTGCTCACCACACATCTAGATAAGTTCCTTGGGGGGTCTAGTTTACAAAATGGTGTCATTTGTGGGGGGTTTCCACTGTTTAGGTACATTAGGGGCTCTCCAAAGGCAACATGACACCCGCAGACCATTCCATCAAAGTCTGCATTCCAAAACGTCACTACTTCCCTTCCGAGCCCTGACGTGTGCCCATACAGTAGTTTTCTCCCACATATGGGGTAGCAGCGTACTCAGGACAAATTGGAAAACAACTTTTGGGGTCCAATTTCTCCTGGTACCCTTGGGAAAATAAAAAAATGGTGACTAAAAGATCATGTTTGTGGAAAAAATACGAATTTTTTATTTTCACGCCCGGGCGTTGTAAACTTCTGTGAAGCACTGGGGGGGTCAAAGTGCTCACCACACATCTAGATAAGTTCCTTAGGGGGTCTAGTTTCCAAAATGGTGTCATTTGTGGGGGGTTCCACTGTTTTGGTACATCAGGAGTTTTCCAAACGCGACATGGTGTCCGATCTCAATTCCAGCCAAAAACGTCAAATGGCGCTGCTTCCCTTCCGAGCTCTGCCATGCCCCCAAATAGTGGTTTACCCCCACATGTGGGGTATCAGCGTACTCAGGACAAATTGCACAATAACTTTTAGGGTCCTGTTACCCTTGGAAAAATAAGAATTGAGGGTGAAAAGATCATTTTTGTGGAAAAAATATGATTTTTTAATTGTATGGCTTTATGTTATAAACTTCTGTGAAGCCCATGGGGGTTCAAAGTTCTCACCACACATCTAGATAAGTTCCTTAGGGTGTCTAGTTTCCAAAATGGTGTCATTTGTGGGGGGTTTCCACTGTTTTGGTACATCAGGGGTTTTCCAAACGCGACATGGTGTCCGATCTCAATTCCAGCCAAAAACGTCAAATGGCGCTGCTTCCCTTCCGAGCTCTGCCATGCGCCCAAATAGTGGTTTACCCCCACATGTGGGGTATCAGCGTACTCAGGACAAATTGCACAATAACTTTTAGGGTCCTGTTACCCTTGGAAAAATAAGAATTGAGGGTGAAAAGATCATTTTTGTTTAAAAAATATGATTTTTTAATTGTATGGCTTTATGTTATAAACTTCTGTGAAGCCCATGGGGGTTCAAAGTTCTCACCACACATCTAGATAAGTTCCTTAGGGGGTCTAGTTTCCAAAATGGTGTCATTTGTGGGGGGTTTCCACTGTTTTGGTACATCAGGGGTTTTCCAAACGCGACATGGTGTCCGATCTCAATTCCAGCCAAAAACGTCAAATGGCGCTGCTTCCCTTCCGAGCTCTGCCATGCGCCCAAATAGTGGTTTACCCCCACATGTGGGGTATCAGCGTACTCAGGACAAATTGCACAATAACTTTTAGGGTCCTGTTACCCTTGGGAAAATAAAAATTGGGGTGAAAAGATCATTTTTGTGGAAAAAATATGATTTTTTAATTGTACCGCTGTACGTTATAAACTTCTGTAAAGCCCTTGTGGGTTCAAAGTTCTCACCACATATCTAGATAAGTTCCTTGGGGGGTCTAGTTTCCAAAATGGGGTCACTTGTAGGGGGTTTCCACTGTTTAGGTACATCAGGGACTCTCCAAACGTGACATGGCGTCCAATCTGAATTCCAGCCAATTTTGCATTGAAAAAGTCAAACGGCGCTCCTTCCATTCTGAGCTCTGCCATGCGCCGAAACAGTCGTTCCCCCCCCACATATCAGGTATCTGCGTACTCAGGACAAATTGCACAATAACTTTTGCAGTTCAATTTCTCCTGTTACCCTTGGTAAAATAAAAAAAATTGAACCTGAAGTATTTTTTTTATGAAAAAAAGTTAGATGTTCATTTTTTTTTAAATATTCAAAAAAATTCCTGTGACGCACCTAAAGGGTTAATAAACTTCTTGAATGTGGTTTTGAGCACCTTAAGGGGTGCAGTTTTTAGAATGGTGTCACTTTTGTGTATTTTCTATCATATAGACCCCTCAAAGTGGCTTCAAATGTGATGTGGTCCTAAAAATAAAATGGTGTTGTAAAAATGAGAAATCGCTGGTCAACTTTTAACCCTTATAACTTCCTAACAAAAAAAAATTTTGGTTCCAAAATTGTGCTGATGTAAAGTAAACATGTGGGAAATGTTAGTTATCAAGTTTTTTGTGTGCCTTATCTCTGTGATTTAAGGGCATAAAAATTCAAAGTTGGAAAATTGCGAAATTTTCAAAATTTTCGCCAAATTTCCGTTTTTCTCACAAATAAACGCAAGTTATTTGAATGAAATTTTACCACTAACATGAAGTACAATATGTCTCGAGAAAACAATGTCAGAATCACCGGGATCCATGGAAGCGTTCGAGAGTTATGACCTCATAAAGGTACAGTGGTCAGAATTGTAAAAATTGGCCCGGTCATGAACGTGCAAACCACCCTTGGGGGTGAAGGGGTTAAAAGGGAACAAAACAAGAATATTTAGTGAATAACCCAACGCAGGTAAAAATTCTCTTTTTAACAAAAAACTGAAAGAAAGAAGTGAAAACTAAAACTTAAAAAACTGATAAAATATGTTACAAAAAACGTGGAAGAAAAACTCGGAAGAAAAATTAAAAGAGATAAAAAAGGAAAAATTTTTCTTTCTTTTTTTTTTCCTTAAAAAGATTTTTAAAGGATGAAACCCAAAAAAAATTGATAAAATCAAAAAGTATATAGTATATAAAACTTTAAAACAACAATAAAAGGGTTAATGTAGAATGTAGAATGCAGGCACCCAACTTCCTCTTTTTTTTTTTTTTCCCCTGCCTGCGTCTCTCAGTGAAATCTGAGAACAATGGAAAACCAAAAAAAACAGACTCAAAATGACCCAGCTTTCCCGAAAATTCTCATACTGCGGTAACAAAAGCCTCTACCAAAAATGCAAAATAAAAGATAAAATAGGGAAAAACAGAGTCCAAAATATAACAATATGAAAAATATGTATATATCAGGGGCACACCCTGCAGGCAAAAGAGGAAGTTTACAAAAGGAAAAAAAAACACTTTCTGCTTCAGATCTTCGCGGAAACCTGCAATGAATTCACATATAGACGTCCAGGGAGAGAGATCGAAAGCCCTTGTCTTGTGACGCATATGTGAAACAGCTGCTGGTAACCGATAACTGCCAACCACACTGGATGCACTGCGCTGGTGACCCGGGAATGTTAACACGCTGTACCGGATGTCCTGACTGGCTCGTCAGTATCAGTAATGTGATAACTCCCACTATGTTGCCACCACCTGATGCCTGGGCCGGCTTCTCCTGTCCTTCCCTGTGACCAGGTGTGTTGGTGGCAACCTGTCAAGTGGTTTGGCTCGCAATATCTCCCCTAAGCTAACACCACCGCGTGGCCTGGCGTGGGCGCTGTTGTCCCTTCCTGTGCACGGGTGTTTGTTGTGATAGCTTGATGTGAGATTTGCCTCGTGATATCTCCGTAAGGCCCCCACCACCTGTCCCTGGGCAAGGCTTCACCTGTCCTCCCCCTGTGTCCAGGTGTATTTGTGAGGACCTATCTGAGTGGGTCAAACCCCCCCGTTATCGGTCTACCATCAACCATAAACACAAATCTGTCACAATTTCCCACCAACTCTCCCACCCGGATCTTAGACACTCAGGACCACAGTAGACACTTAGCTTATCCCAGGGTTTGGATTTCCTCGTGGACTTTTCAACACTACCTGGGTTTGGTGACCACACTGACCGGCTAGAGTTGCAGAGAACATTCAGGTAAGATAACTAGATTTTCTTACCTTACTTATGGAGTTGCGCAAATCTCCGTTCCCATGAGCCAAGACCTTGGCCGGCACCTCTGTCCTCTCCGGTCAGCAGGATCCCCGTGTGTTTTCGTCCACGGCCCCACGTTGGGCGCCACTTGATGTGGATGGATTTACTTTTGACTTGGGTAGATTTACCCCTGTGCATACTGAGGCCTGTCCTAATTAGACAGAGTCTTATTGAGCGCTCAAAGAAGGAAAGACGCCAGACTTGGTTGGCAGCAATACCTCCCAGCAAAACTCTGGAAGTTTATTGAATATACTTGGTTTTATCAGTTGTACAGAAAGGAGTGGTTACTCATTAACATAAAGGCTTTACTTCTTAGCTAATTGGTCAGTTTTAATGCATAAACATATATGGGCGTCGACCTAAGGTGACTTAAGCATCAGATGATATACTGCTCTTTGTCTTACAATGTCAGCAATGCTCTGATATCGGCTGGCACATCTGGCCTAAACTTCCTCTTTCTATGTCTGGGACAAATATCACAAGACAATGCTATCATAAGATACCATCTGCTCCTCAGACTCTCTCATGGGGGGGCAGTAGGTCATTTCCACCAACTAGTTACAAGGTTCAAACTGTGAATATGTATCTGTGTGCATATAAGAATATATAAGAGTACATGAGTATATAGCAGTATATGGAGTATATAGCCTATAGCAGGCAAGTGAGATCTATATGACATACATATACATATATATTTCCATAACAATATCAAATAGCCAGTTTATGCCTGTGCAGGATGTGGCGGTAATAAATCCTGAAACCAATACTGAGCAACAATGAATGAGACTAAATCCATCAACATGTGTTTAGCTTGCGGTGAAAAAATGGCTACAATAGTGCATGTGTGCAAGCTAACATGGAAGCAAAGTAGAGGAAGAGGATATCAAATAGCCAGTTTGAGCCTGTGCAGGATATGGCGGTAATAAATCCTGAAACCAATACTGAGCAACAATGAATGAGACTAAAATTATCAACATATGTTACCTCAAGTGGTGGGCAGGAGGTCTCCGACGCGCGTTTCGCGGCTGTATTCTCAAGGGGCGCATAGAGGGGCTGCTGAGTTGTCCTTTTATATCCAAATGAGAATATTGGTGGTCAGCGTGTGACGGCGCTTCCACTGGGCGGTTCAGATTAGGGCCGTCATAGTTCGGCGTCATGCTGTGCCGCCCCTCCCCTCTGCTCGATGCGTCAGAGCAGGAAGGAGGAAGCGGCCGCATAGAGATACGTCACCATGGAGACGCCCCGATCTGCACGCCGGTGGAGCGCGTCCAGTAGCCATGAGAGAGTATCATCTCATAATGGCAAAGCTCGAGCTAAAGGGAATAAAGATCTTATGGCCAATAATAAGATGGAGTAGCACTGGTGAATAAAATAGGATGTAAATGTGAGGAAATGTGTAGGTGAAAGGATAAAGGTGAGCAAAATGGATAAAGTGTGACATAATACCTATTATAAAACTGAATGTGAGCTTATTAGAAAGATACAGCGTAAAGGATCATATATTATTAATTCTATTATTGCATATTATATGCATAATGAGCATGAAAAGAATAATACATATACAAAATATGACGGATTAACCCATCAAAATACAAAAAATAGATAACAAAATAATAAAAAAGCACAAAAAAATAAAAATAAAAATAAAATAAAAATAAATATAAATATGAACGGTGACACATGGCATGCAGAAACATCAGCTCAAGCTTGAAGCAGGACAAAAACAGTCAGCGCCTCTAAAGTGGAATTGAAAGTGATCTGAAAAATATAAAAATCAAATTAGAAAAATAATAAAAGAATATAAAATAGTTTTAAAAGAAAAATGAAAGAAAAACAGAGCTACAAGAATGAGGCGAAACTGATGACCTCATTGAGTCCATTGGGCTGCAACGATTTAATTTTGAAAATCCATCGCGCTTCTAATTGCGCAAGCGATCTTCTCCAATTGCCACCCCTGACGTCAATGTGTATTTTATCTATACCAAATGCTTTCAGTAGACTAGCATTACAATTATGAATTTGTTTGAAATGACGAGGTATGGGTTTCAAGGATGAAATATCCTCAATGTCCATAGCGTTAATGATGTCACGATAGTGTTCTCTAATCCTGGTTTTCAAAGGTCTCGATGTTAAACCTATATAAATTTTGGAACAGGGACAGTAAGCGTAGTATACCACCCCTATTGAATTACAGGTAATATGCTGTGTAATAGAAAAATTCTTGCCATCACTTGAATGAAAGGTCGAGGTCCGTACCATATTGGGACAAGCAATGCAATCCCCGCAAGGGAAAAAACCCCAAGTGGGGCCTTGAGATCCAAACGCTTTTTCAGGAAGGAGTCCAGAATGGTAACTACGGACAATATGATCTTTAAGGTTGGGGGATTTCCTATAAGTAATGGACGGATAATCGAATAAAAATTTAGCCAATCCCGAATCCTCCTGTAAGATGGGCCAAAACTTCTTCAAGATACTTTGCATGCTGTGTGAATTGGCATTGTAGTTGGTTATGAACCTTACCTTTGCTTCCTGTGTCGGTTTACATCGTGATTTCAGAAGCTCACTGCGATCAATTTTCTCAGCTGCTTTCAGACCTTTTTTAATACACCTTCGTGAATATCCTCTTTCAAGGAACCTATTGGATAGATCATTTGCTTGCTCAATGAAATTCGCTGGATTGGAGCATATCCGCTTGGCTTTGAGGAATTGGCCTTTGGGTATACTATTAATTAAGGACAATGGGTGTGAGGACGACGCATGCAGAAGTGAATTAACAGCAGTTTCCTTTCGGAAAATGTTAGTTTCCAGAAATCCACTGGGAGGGATTGAAATTTTAATATCGAGAAAGTTGATGGAAGTTTGGCTGTATTTACATGTGAGATTAATGTTCAACTTGTTATTTAAAATCTCAACAAAATCGAGGAGGTCCTGCTCAGAGCCCTGCCATACCATGAGAATGTCATCGATATAGCGGGCCCAGAACAGGACCCCCTAGATGTATGCCACAGGTTTGGTGAAAAAAATCTCCCATTACCACATGCCCATGAAAAGATTGGCATACGCAGATGCAAAAGCTGCACCCATAGCGGTGCCTTGTTGTTGTAAATAAATGCTCTGCTTGAAGATGAAAAAGTTGCGTTCTAAGGCAAATTTCAATAATGAAAGCAGAAATTCAACAAAATCAGGGCTATGTTCAGACATACAAAGGAAGATTCTAACAGCCAACATTCCATCTTGGTGCTGGATGGATGTATATAGGGCCTCCACATCCATGGTAACTAACCACATATCTTCATCAAGAGGCATGCCATCTATTTTTCTCAGAATATCCCCTGAATCTTTCACATAGGATGGAAGATCAAAAACTAGGGGTTTTAAATGGAAATCTAAAAATTTGGAGATAGTTTCAGTTAGATTTCCATTACCCGAGACGATGGGACGCCCTGGTGGTATAGAGGCGTTTTTATGTATCTTGGGTATAAAGTAAATGCATGCCATTTTCGGGTAGAGTGGGATCAGATGGTCTCTAAGATCTTTAGTAATAAGGCCCTCATCAAAAGCCCGATCGAGAATATCCTGTAGTTCCCCCTTAAATTTGAGAGTGGGATTAAAGGTCAACTTTCTGTAGCAGGTTTCATTTCTGAATTGTCGAAAAGCCTCTTTTTCATACATAGAAACCGGCCACACCACTACATTGCCCCCTTTGTCTGCCTGTTTTATGACAACTTCTTTAAGATTTCTCAACTCCCGTAATGCCTTCCTTTGTGCGGAAGTTAAATTGTCCCTAGAATCTGGATGATTTAATTTTTCAAACTCTTTAGTAACGAGCTTGACAAAGAGATCAATATGAGGGTACAAATTGAGTGGAGGGAATTTTTTTGAATTTTTTGGGGATAGGGGATTGGAATTTGTCATTACCTGAGGCAGTAGTGGTGTGCTGGTTATCTTCTAGTTCCTCAAGAATAGAGATGGCACGTAATTCATCCTCAGACCAAGCTCCTCCAATCCTGGGTTTGTCATGCAGTTTTTTGAGGACTAATTTGCGGGCAAAGAGCTGGAGGTCTTTGGTGTCTAGGAAAGGGTCAAAATAAGAAGAAGGTGAAAAAGATAGATCTAAACTAAGTACTTCCAATTGGGAAGAAGTAAGGTTAATAGAAGACAGATTAATTACCTGCATCTTGGCGGAAGAATAAGAAGAACGTTCATATGATTTCTGGGGAGTATGTCCCTTTCTGACAACATCATTCTTTCTCAAATTATAGGTGCGATGTTGTGTCCTGCTGCTTTCCCTTGAGGATACTGAAGAGATAGAGGAAGAGCGAGAGGATGATCGCTCGTGTGTTCTCTCAGAAGGCCATCTATATATGGTGCCATTATTGAAATCTTTCAGATCTCTTTGATATTTCTTGGTTTTAATTTCTTTTACTTCTTTTTCCCAAATTTGGAATTGGTTGTCTAGATCCTTATTAAAGGTTTCAATTTCCGAAGAGGTCGAATTTTCCAGAAGCTTTTGTCTTGTACAGTCAATGTCTAAATCTAATTTCTCTAGCGTTTTTTTGTTGTTACCTACAAGAAGTTCCATCAACGATTTTGAACAGGTGGTACAAGCATCTTCCCACCTAGTCCTAAAAAGAGGATCGTCAATAATAAAGGAGGGCATTATACGGACACAAAGTCCCCTTGGTATTAGATTTTTTGCCAAATATGTCTCCAATGAGGCCTTATTCCACCATGTCCTAGTTCTTTTTTTAAGACAAAATTTTAAAGTATTTTTAAGCTCTGTTTTTTGACTACTTTCATTAGTTCCTGACTGTGCAGTATCCCCACAAAAACGGTATCGACGCAAGAGAGCCAGTTTTTATCTCTTGCTTTATACTCCATCCTGGCAGGTAAACTGTAAAAAATGCAGTATAATAGTCATTAATCAGACTGAAAAAAGCCTAGGCATAAGGAAGCTTCAAAAGTCAAAAACATCCAAATAGCAAAAGGAAGCTATATCCAAAGTATAAAAATATAATCTTTATTAAGGTATAATAAAATTACACAGGAAAGTCAAGAAAGGTTAAAAATGTGGGTACTACATAGTTCACCACAACAAGAGGTTACAAATGGAGTATACATATATGCAAATTATACGGCTAAATACAAGTTGATAAATATCTACTCATGCATAAAAGTGCCATAGCTTGCGGTGAAAAAATGGCTACAATAGTGCATGTGTGCAAGCTAACATGGAAGCAAAGTAGAGGAGGAGGATATCAAATAGCCAGTTTATGCCTGTGCAGGATGTGGCGGTAATAAATCCTGAAACCAATACTGAGCAACAATGAATGAGACTAAATCCATCAACATGTGTTTAGCTTGCGGTGAAAAAATGGCTACAATAGTGCATGTGTGCAAGCTAACATGGAAGCAAAGTAGAGGAAGAGGATATCAAATAGCCAGTTTGAGCCTGTGCAGGATATGGCGGTATTAAATCCTGAAACCAATACTGAGCAACAATGAATGAGACTAAAATTATCAACATATGTTACCTCAAGTGGTGGGCAGGAGGTCCCCGACGCGCGTTTCGCGGCTGCTTTCTCAAGGGGCGCATAGAGGGGCTGCTGAGCTGTCCTTTTATATCCAAATGAGAATATTGGTGGTCAGCGTGTGACGGCGCTTCCACTGGGCGGTTCAGATTAGGGCCATCATAGTTCGGCGTCATGCTGGGCCGCCCCTCCCCTCTGCTCGACGCGTCAGAGCAGGAAGGAGGAAGCGGCCGCATAGAGACGCGTCACCATGGAGATGCCCCGATCTGCACGCCGGTGGAGCGCGTCCTGTAGCCATGAGAGAGTATCATCTCATAATGGCAAAGCTCGAGCTAAAGGGAATAAAGATCTTATGGCCAATAATAAGATGGAGTAGCACTGGTGAATAAAATAGGATGTAAATGTGAGGAAATGTGTAGGTGAAACGATAAAGGTGAGCAAAAGGGATAAAGTGTGACATAATACCTATTATAAAACTGAATGTGAGCTTATTAGAAAGATACAGCGTAAAGGATCATATATTATTAATTCTATTATTGCATATTATATGCATAATGAGCATGAAAAGAATAATACATATACAAAATATGACGGATTAACCCATCAAAATACAAAAAATAGATAACGAAATAATAAAAAAGCACAAAAAAATAATAAAAATAAAAATAAATATAAATATGAACGGTGACACATGGCATGCAGAAACATCAGCTCAAGCTTGAAGCAGGACAAAAACAGTCAGCGCCTCTAAAGTGGAATTGAAAGTGATCTGAAAAATATAAAAATCAAATTAGAAATATAATAAAAGAATATAAAATAATTTTAAAAGAAAAATGAAAGAAAAACAGAGCTACAAGAATGAGGCGAAACTGATGACCTCATTGAGTCCATTGGGCTGCAACGATTTAATTTTGAAAATCCATCGCGCTTCTAATTGCGCAAGCGATCTTCTCCAATTGCCACCCCTGACGTCAATGTGTATTTTATCTATACCAAATGCTTTCAGTAGACTAGCATTACAATTATGAATTTGTTTGAAATGACGAGGTATGGGTTTCAAGGATGAAATATCCTCAATGTCCATAGCGTTAATGATGTCACGATAGTGTTCTCTAATCCTGGTTTTCAAAGGTCTCGATGTTAAACCTATATAAATTTTGGAACAGGGACAGTAAGCATAGTATACCACCCCTATTGAATTACAGGTAATATGCTGTGTAATAGAAAAATTCTTGCCATCACTTGAATGAAAGGTCGAGGTCCGTACCATATTGGGACAAGCAATGCAATCCCCGCAAGGGAAAGAACCCCAAGTGGGGCCATGAGATCCAAACGCTTTTTCAGGAAGGAGTCCAGAATGGTAACTACGGACAATGTGATGTTTAAGGTTGGGGGATTTCCTATAAGTAATGGATGGATAATCGAATAAAAATTTAGCCAATCCCGCATCCTCCTGTAAGATGGGCCAAAACTTCTTCAAGATATTTTGCATGCTGTGTGAATTGGCATTGTAGTTGGTTATGAACCTTACCTTTGCTTCCTGTGTCGGTTTACATCGTGATTTCAGAAGCTCACTGCGATCAATTTTCTCAGCTGCTTTCAGACCTTTTTTAATACACCTTCATGAATATCCTCTTTCAAGGAACCTATTGGATAGATCATTTGCTTGCTCAATGAAATTCGCTGGATTGGAGCATATCCGCTTGGCTCTGAGGAATTGGCCTTTGGGTATACTATTAATTAAGGACAATGGGTGTGAGGACGACGCATGCAGAAGCGAATTAACAGCAGTTTCCTTTCGGAAAATGTTAGTTTCCAGAAATCCACTGGGAGGGATTGAAATTTTAATATCGAGAAAGTCGATGGAAGTTTGGCTGTATTTACATGTGAGATTAATGTTCAACTTGTTGTTATTTAAAATCTCAACAAAATTGAGGAGGTCCTGCTCAGAGCCCTGCCATACCATGAGAATGTCATCGATATAGCGGGCCCAGAACAGGACCCCCTCGATGTATGTCACAGGTTTGGTGAAAAAAAACCCTAGTATTTGACCTTCCTTCCTATGTGAAAGATTCAGGGGATATTCTGAGAAAAATAGATGGCATGCCTCTTGATGAAGATATGTGGTTAGTAGAGTTGAGCGACTTTTGGTTTTTTAGGGTCGCGTTTCGTTTCGTGAAACCCGACTTTTCCAAAAGTCGGGTTGAGCAAGATCGTCCGATTATAGGGAAAAGTCGGGGTCGTCCCGAAACACGAAACCCAATGTAAGTCAATGGGGAATAAAAGTCGGCAGTGAGAGGAGGACAGGAAACACACCAACAGTGCCCATTTGAATGCCAAAAGCATCAATTCTTCTTACTTAAGCTTGTCAACCTTAATTAACTTCATAATTTAAGTTACGCACTGAAAAATGGGTGTTATTTGGCTAAAGTTGTGGGGGGGAGGGCTGGCTGCAGGTTTTCAGGTGCCCTGGGCGAAAGAGCGCCCCTTTAACACATACCACAACTCATCATGCTCCGATACGGCAGATAAATAGCGGTATAGTACAATGAAAAATACCTCACTTTTTACATCTCATGACGAGGCCCATCTATTTCTCCATACAGAATCATTGGTCCCATATAATGTTTGAAACAGTATATGATTAGCTCCACATAATGCTACAGTATATGTTGGTCCCCATGGATGAAGCTCCACTGTCTTATGGGACCAAATAATGCTCCAAACATAATGGGCCCCATTTCTAATGCTCTAGTGTATAATGGGCCCTGTAAATGCTGCTCCAGTGTCTGATGTCCACCTTTGGAATGTTCCAGTGTATGGTGGGCCCCATCTATCATTCTCCAGAGTATAGTGCTCCCCAAAAATTTTCTCACGCCCAGTATGGATTGCACGTCATTGCACAAAGGTTAGAAAGGGTACCGTATCCCCGGATAACATGTATGGATAGCGTACAC
The DNA here is from genome assembly GCF_039654945.1 of Dendrobates tinctorius. NCBI lineage: Eukaryota > Metazoa > Chordata > Amphibia > Anura > Dendrobatidae > Dendrobates > Dendrobates tinctorius. The sequence goes on along the minus strand of NW_027361760.1, from coordinate 9,564,009 downwards.
ATTCAAAATATATGTCTATACAGCATGAGGCAGGCTCAGACGGTGTTAGGCCCAGTATGGATTGCACGTCATTGCACAAAGGTTAGAAAGGGTACCGTATCCCCGGATAACATGTATGGATAGCGTACACATTCAAAATATATGTCTCAGGAGGCAGGCTCAGACGGTGTCAGGCACAGTATGGATTTGACGGCCCAGATTACACAGCGGAGGAGCAGGGAGAGGTAAAGATTGCAAATGCTGGGGCCCTGCCCAAGCAAGGGGGGCCCACTCGTTGGCGTCGGTACTGGCACTGGGCCCCTCATAGTACATCGGTGTGTCTGACGGCGGGTGTGCACCACCGCCGTCAGAGACACTTGATTGCACTATGAGGGACCCTGTGCCAGTGCCCGCACCCAAGAGTCAGCCTACCCACCTGTCCAGGGCAACGGCACTCGCACGGTGTCGTGCGGTAGGTGGTGACCCCGGCCATGGGGGGGGAGGCAGCACAGTTAGGGAGTTTTAGAAAGTGGCATATGTTGATGTTGGACATTCAGCTGATGCAAAAGGCGAAATAGGTGAAGTACCAGGAAGAGGTGGACCAAAGCAAGCCATTTTTCTGTCACCCTATGTGTCATCAGGGGAAGGTGGGACAAAATCCTTGGAAACCCATGCGTGGTTCATTTTAATGAAGGTTAGATCATCCACATTTTGGGTTGACAGACGGGTCCTTTTTTCTGTAAGGATTGATCCAGCTGCACTGAAGACTCTTTCCGATAGCACACTTGCAGCTGGGCAAGCGAGCTCCTGTAAGGCATATTGGGCCAATTCAGGCCAGGTGTCCAGTTTAGCGGCCCAATAGTCAAAGGGGAATGACCTGTGTGGGAGAACATCGATATGGGAGGAAAAGTAGTTTATAACCATAGTTGACAACTGCTGTCTCCTGTCACTTTCCATCGATGCAGTATTACCAGTCGTGTGAGCGGGACTTGAAAAATCAGTCCACAACATGGTCATGAAACCCCTGTCTCCAACGCCACTTCTAATGTGTGCACCACGAACACCTCTTCCAAGCTGCCCCGTGTGAGAACCATCACCGCTGCTGTGTGCTGGGAATGCCTCAACCAACCAGTTTACCAGAGTAGCTTGTTTGTTAGCCAATATTAGGTCAAGGTTCTCCTGTGGCATGATGTTTTGGAATTTGCCTTTATAGCGTGGATCCAGGATGCTGGCCAACCAGTAGTCATCATCGTTCATCATTTTGGCAATGCGGGGGTCCCTTTTTAGGATCTGCAAGGCATAATCTGACATGTGGGCCAATGTTCCCGGTGTCAATGATGCAGTGCGACTGCTTGGTGGAGGAGCACTTTCTGGCAAATCCACATCCCTCCAGTCACGCACAAACACTGAACCAGACCTTGCCACGCCAACATTTTCTCTGGACACACGAGAAGCATCCTCCTCCCCTAAGTAATCATCCCCATCATCCTCCTCCTCCTCCTCCTCTTCTTCCTCCACTTCATCCAGGAGAGGTCCCTGAGCAGACAATGGCTGAATGTCATCAAGGATTCCCTCCTCCTCTTCCTCCTCATCAACATTGGCTGCAGACGCCTGCTCCTTAAGGTGCGTCAAAGTTTGCATGAGCAGACGCATAAGTGGGATGCTCATGCTTAGGATGGCGTCGTCTGCGCTTACCAGCCGTGTGCATTCCTCAAAACACTGAAGGACTTTACAAAGGTCTTTCAGCTTCGACCACTGCACGCCTGTCAACTCCATGTCTGCTCTCAAAGTGCCTGGCCGTGTATCCTCCCACAAATGCATTATGGCCTGCCTCTGCTCGCACAGCCGCTCCACCATGTGCAGGGTGGAGTTCCACCTTGTTGCAATGTCGATAATGAGGCGGTGGTTGGGAAGGTGGAGCAATCGCTGCAGCTTCTGCATACGAACGGAGTGTACAGGCGACCGGCGGATGTGCGCGCACAGTCTTCGCACCTTCTGGAGCAGGGCTGTTAACTCCGGATAATTTTTGAGGAAGCACTGCACCACCAGGTTCAAGGTGTGAGCCAAGCAAGGTATGTGGCTGAGTTTTGAAAGGGCTATGGCTGCCACAAAATTACAGCCGTTATCACTAACTACCTTGCCTGCCTCAAGATGTACACTGCCCAGCCATGACTCAGTTTGTCGCTTCAAGTACTCGGCCAGCACCTCGGCGGTGTGTCTGTTGCCCAAACACATCATCTGCAACACAGCCTGCTGATGCTTTCCACTAGCTGCTCGATAGGGGGACACATCGTGTGCAACAGTGGCAGCTGCAGATGGAGTGCTCGTACGACTGCGCTCTGTGGACGAGCTTTCGCTTCTGGAGGAGGAGGAGGAGGAGGAGGAGGGTCGAACGCCTACAGCCAACTGTTTCCTATACCGTGGGCTAGGCAGCACTGTCCCACCACCGCTGTCCCCTGTGGACCCTGCATCCACCACATTAACCCAGTGCGCAGTGATGGACACGTAACGGCCCTGGCCATGCCGACTGGACCATGCATCAGTTGTGAGGTGCACCTTTCCGCTCACTGACTGCTTGAGTGCATGGACAATGCGGTCTTTCACATGATGGTGGAGGGCTGGGATGGCTTTGCGAGAGAAGAAGTGGCGACTGGGTAGGTCATAGCGTGGTACTGCATAGGCCATGAGTTCGCGGAAAGCTGTGCTTTCCACCAACCGAAAGGGCATCATCTCAAACGAGATTAGTTTGGCAATGTGGGCGTTCAAACCCAGTGTACGCAGGTGAGAGACTGAGTACTTTCTTGACCTACTCATAGTGTCTGGGAGGGTGAGCTGGACTTGAGAGCTGCATATGGTGGAAGTAGCGGTGGACAGGGCGGACTGAGAGAGGGTTGATGATGGTGATGGAGTTGGTGTTGTTTCTGATGGCCTAGAATCAGTCTTTCGTTGATATAACAGTGGGATTCCCTGACTGCTGTGGCCTTGCAACGACACCTCAACATTTGCTGCTGTGCTAACCGGTGGGCTTACAGTGGGGGAAACAATGTAGCGTTGCTGACTACCTTCGTTGTGATCAGTTGCACATGTGGCACTTGAGGTTTGGTGTTGTGTCCACGCTTGCAAGTGCATGCTGGTTAAATGTCTAAGCATGCAACCGGTATTCAAATTTTTCAGATTTTTCCCTCGGCTAAAGGTCTTTGCGCACTTCTTACAGATAACCTTGGCCTGATCATGAGGATTTTGTTCAAAAAAGTGCCACACTGCACTCTTCCTACTTTGGCAGACATTTTGCGGCCTAGCACGCTGTGATCTTTTGACCCTCTGGACAAGCTGTCCAGCAACTCTTTTGATGTTTGGAACCTGTCTTTGGAGTGCTCCGGGCCTGCCAGATAACAGCTGTTGCGATGTCGATGTCTGCTGTGGATGCTCCTCATCTGAGCTATTGGAAGCAGCACCCTCTTCCCCAATGGATGCCAATCTGGGTCAACAACTGGGTCATCCATCACCTCCTCTTCTATGTCATGTGCACCTTTCTCTGTGTCACCGTGTATGGTGGTATAGTGTGCGGGAAGGGGCACCTGAGTCTCATCAGGGTCAAAATCTGGCTCTGTACACTGCGAGGACAATGTAGTGCTCTGAGTGAATGTACCAGCAGAATCATCCATCAGCGGCTGTGCATCAGTGCACTCCATGTCAGATTCATCTTGGCCTGGGTAATTCACCATTTGACTTGATAATCCAGGCATGGTATGTGAAAACAGCTCCATGGAGTAATCAGTAGTATGGCCTGCGTCATCCTTCAATCTTGGTTGGGGTGAAGGACACAAGGAAAGGTGTGGTTCATGAACATGAGCCTCCAATGACGACTCAGTGCTTTTACTTTTTACAACTGAAGAAGAGGAGGCGATAGAGCTGGAGGCTGAGTCAGCAATGTAAGACAAAACTTTTTCCTGATGCTCTGCCTTTAAAAGCGGTTTGCCAACTCCTAGAAAACTAAGCGTTCGAGGCCTTATGTAGCCAGACGATGACGCAGGGTCAGCACCTCCTGCATTCGGTCCTATTTTGCTCTTGCCACTACCATCAGATCCACCACCAACACCATCATTACCAGCTGCCAACCCCCGCCCAATTCCATGGCCTCTTCCACCAGCCTTCCTCATTTTTGGTAGAAATGTAGACAAAATCCAACAAACTATATAGTAATGTAAAACAAGGTACAAGGTGTCTATAGGACAGGGGAGATTTAGAATTTCTGCACACACTTGTGGACAGTGGACACTTTTGGATTGTGTGAGGCCCACTGATATCTGAGCGCTATGTGACACGCTCGATGGCACAGCTGCCTGTGACCAAAGTGATGAGAGGATAATGGAGATTTTGAATCTCTGCGTACACTTTTGGACACTGGACACTTGTAGATTGTGTGAGGCCCACTGATATCTGAGCGCTATGTGACACGCTCGATGGCACAGCTGCCTGTGACCAAAGTGATGAAAGGATAATGGAGATTTTGAATCTCTGCGTACACTTTTGGACACTGGACACTTGTGGATTGTGTGAGGCCCACTGATATCTGAGCGCTATGTGACACGCTCGATGGCACAGCTGCCTGTGACCAAAGTGACGAGAGGATAATGGAGATTTTGATTCTCTGCGTACACTTTTGGACACTGGACACTTGTAGATTGTGTGAGGCCCACTGATATCTGAGCGCTATGTGACACGCTCGATGGCACAGCTGCCTGTGACCAAAGTGACGAGAGGATAATGGAGATTTTGAATCTCTGCGTACACTTTTGGACACTGGACACTTGTAGATTGTGTGAGGCCCACTGATATCTGAGCGCTATGTGACACGCTCGATGGCACAGCTGCCTGTGACCAAAGTGACGAGAGGATAATGGAGATTTTGAATCTCTGCGTACACTTTTGGACACTGGACACTTGTGGATTGTGTGAGGCCCACTGATATCTGAGCGCTATTTGACACGCTCGATGGCACAGCTGCCTGTGACCAAAGTGACGAGAGGATAATGGAGATTTTGAATCTCTGCGTACACTTTTGGACACTGGACACTTGTAGATTGTGTGAGGCCCACTGATATCTGAGCGCTTTGTGACACGCTCGATGGCACAGCTGCCTGTGACCAAAGTGACGAGAGGATAATGGAGATTTTGAATCTCTGCGTACACTTTTGGACACTGGACACTTGTAGATTGTGTGAGGCCCACTGATATCTGAGCGCTATGTGACACGCTCGATGGCACAGCTGCCTGTGACCAAAGTGACGAGAGGATAATGGAGATTTTGAATCTCTGCGTACACTTTTGGACACTGGACACTTGTAGATTGTGTGAGGCCCACTGATATCTGAGCGCTATGTGACACGCTCGATGGCACAGCTGCCTGTGACCAAAGTGACGAGAGGATAATGGAGATTTTGAATCTCTGCGTACACTTTTGGACACTGGACACTTGTAGATTGTGTGAGGCCCACTGATATCTGAGCGCTATGTGACACGCTCGATGGCACAGCTGCCTGTGACCAAAGTGACGAGAGGATAATGGAGATTTTGAATCTCTGCGTACACTTTTGGACACTGGACACTTGTGGATTGTGTGAGGCCCACTGATATCTGAGCGCTATGTGACACGCTTGATGGCACAGCTGCCTGTGACCAAAGTGACGAGAGGATAATGGAGATTTTGAATCTCTGCGTACACTTTTGGACACTGGACACTTGTAGATTGTGTGAGGCCCACTGATATCTGAGCGCTATGTGACACGCTCGATGGCACAGCTGCCTGTGACCAAAGTGACGAGAGGATAATGGAGATTTTGAATCTCTGCGTACACTTTTGGACACTGGACACTTGTAGATTGTGTGAGGCCCACTGATATCTGAGCGCTATGTGACACGCTTGATGGCACAGCTGCCTGTGACCAAAGTGACGAGAGGATAATGGAGATTTTGAATCTCTGTGTACACTTTTGGACACTGGACACTTGTAGATTGTGTGAGGCCCACTGATATCTGAGCGCTATGTGACACGCTCGATGGCACAGCTGCCTGTGACCAAATGACGAGAGGATAATGGAGATTTTGAATCTCTGCGTACACTTTTGGACACTGGACACTTGTAGATTGTGTGAGGCCCACTGATATCTGAGCGCTATGTGACACGCTCGATGGCACAGCTGCCTGTGACCAAAGTGTCGAGAGGATAATGGAGATTTTGAATCTCTGCGTACACTTTTGGACACTGGACACTTGTGGATTGTGTGAGGCCCACTGATATCTGAGCGCTATGTGACACGCTCGATGGCACAGCTGCCTGTGACCAAAGTGACGAGAGGATAATGGAGATTTTGAATCTCTGCGTACACTTTTGGACACTGGACACTTGTGGATTGTGTGAGGCCCACTGATATCTGAGCGCTATGTGACACGCTCGATGGCACAGCTGCCTGTGACCAAAGTGACGAGAGGATAATGGAGATTTTGAATCTCTGCGTACACTTTTGGACACTGGACACTTGTGGATTGTGTGAGGCCCACTGATATCTGAGCGCTATGTGACACGCTCGATGGCACAGCTGCCTGTGACCAAAGTGACGAGAGGATAATGGAGATTTTGAATCTCTGCATACACTTTTGGACACTGGACACTTGTAGATTGTGTGAGGCCCACTGATATCTGAGCGCTATGTGACACGCTCGATGGCACTGCTGCCTGTGACCAAAGTGACGAGAGGATAATGGAGATTTTGAATCTCTGCGTACACTTTTGGACACTGGACACTTGTAGATTGTGTGAGGCCCACTGATGTCTGAGCGCTATGTGACACGCTCGATGGCACAGCTGCCTGTGACCAAAGTGACGAGAGGATAATGGAGATTTTGAATCTCTGCGTACACTTTTGGACACTGGACACTTGTAGATTGTGTGAGGCCCACTGATATCTGAGCGCTATGTGACACGCTCGATGGCACAGCTGCCTGTGACCAAAGTGACGAGAGGATAATGGAGATTTTGAATCTCTGCGTACACTTTTGGACACTGGACACTTGTAGATTGTGTGAGGCCCACTGATATCTGAGCGCTATGTGACACGCTCGATGGCACAGCTGCCTGTGACCAAAGTGACGAGAGGATAATGGAGATTTTGAATCTCTGCGTACACTTTTGGACACTGGACACTTGTAGATTGTGTGAGGCCCACTGATATCTGAGCGCTATGTGACACGCTCGATGGCACAGCTGCCTGTGACCAAAGTGTCGAGAGGATAATGGAGATTTTGAATCTCTGCGTACACTTTTGGACACTGGACACTTGTGGATTGTGTGAGGCCCACTGATATCTGAGCGCTATGTGACACGCTCGATAGCACAGCTGCCTGTGACCAAAGTGACGAGAGGATAATGGAGATTTTGAATCTCTGCGTACACTTTTGGACACTGGACACTTGTGGATTGTGTGAGGCCCACTGATATCTGAGCGCTATGTGACACGCTCGATGGCACAGCTGCCTGTGACCAAAGTGACGAGAGGATAATGGAGATTTTGAATCTCTGCGTACACTTTTTGGACACTGGACACTTGTGGATTGTGTGAGGCCCACTGATATCTGAGCGCTATGTGACACGCTCGATGGCACAGCTGCCTGTGACCAAAGTGACGAGAGGATAATGGAGATTTTGAATCTCTGCATACACTTTTGGACACTGGACACTTGTAGATTGTGTGAGGCCCACTGATATCTGAGCGCTATGTGACACGCTCGATGGCACTGCTGCCTGTGACCAAAGTGACGAGAGGATAATGGAGATTTTGAATCTCTGCGTACACTTTTGGACACTGGACACTTGTAGATTGTGTGAGGCCCACTGATGTCTGAGCGCTATGTGACACGCTCGATGGCACAGCTGCCTGTGACCAAAGTGACGAGAGGATAATGGAGATTTTGAATCTCTGCGTACACTTTTGGACACTGGACACTTGTAGATTGTGTGAGGCCCACTGATATCTGAGCGCTATGTGACACGCTCGATGGCACAGCTGCCTGTGACCAAAGTGACGAGAGGATAATGGAGATTTTGAATCTCTGCGTACACTTTTGGACACTGGACACTTGTAGATTGTGTGAGGCCCACTGATATCTGAGCGCTATGTGACACGCTCGATGGCACAGCTGCCTGTGACCAAAGTGACGAGAGGATAATGGAGATTTTGAATCTCTGCGTACACTTTTGGACACTGGACACTTGTAGATTGTGTGAGGCCCACTGATATCTGAGCGCTATGTGACACGCTCGATGGCACAGCTGCCTGTGACCAAAGTGACGAGAGGATAATGGAGATTTTGAATCTCTGCGTACACTTTTGGACACTGGACACTTGTGGATTGTGTGAGGCCCACTGATATCTGAGCGCTATGTGACACGCTCGATGGCACAGCTGCCTGTGACCAAAGTGACGAGAGGATAATGGAGATTTTGAATCTCTGCGTACACTTTTGGACACTGGACACTTGTGGATTGTGTGAGGCCCACTGATATCTGAGCGCTATGTGACACGCTCGATGGCACAGCTGCCTGTGACCAAAGTGACAAGAGGATAATGGAGATTTTGAATCTCTGCGTACACTTTTGGACACTGGACACTTGTAGATTGTGTGAGGCCCACTGATATCTGAGCGCTATGTGACACGCTCGATGGCACAGCTGCCTGTGACCAAAGTGACGAGAGGATAATGGAGATTTTGAATCTCTGCGTACACTTTTGGACACTGGACACTTGTAGATTGTGTGAGGCCCACTGATATCTGAGCGCTATGTGACACGCTCGATGGCACAGCTGCCTGTGACCAAAGTGACGAGAGGATAATGGAGATTTTGAATCTCTGCGTACACTTTTGGACACTGGACACTTGTAGATTGTGTGAGGCCCACTGATATCTGAGCGCTATGTGACACGCTCGATGGCACAGCTGCCTGTGACCAAAGTGACGAGAGGATAATGGAGATTTTGAATCTCTGCGTACACTTTTGGACACTGGACACTTGTAGATTGTGTGAGGCCCACTGATATCTGAGCGCTATGTGACACGCTCGATGGCACAGCTGCCTGTGACCAAAGTGACGAGAGGATAATGGAGATTTTGAATCTCTGCGTACACTTTTGGACACTGGACACTTGTAGATTGTGTGAGGCCCACTGATATCTGAGCGCTATGTGACACGCTCGATGGCACAGCTGCCTGTGACCAAAGTGACGAGAGGATAATGGAGATTTTGAATCTCTGCGTACACTTTTGGACACTGGACACTTGTAGATTGTGTGAGGCCCACTGATATCTGAGCGCTATGTGACACGCTCGATGGCACAGCTGCCTGTGACCAAAGTGACGAGAGGATAATGGAGATTTTGAATCTCTGCGTACACTTTTGGACACTGGACACTTGTAGATTGTGTGAGGCCCACTGATATCTGAGCGCTATGTGACACGCTCGATGGCACAGCTGCCTGTGACCAAAGTGACGAGAGGATAATGGAGATTTTGAATCTCTGCGTACACTTTTGGACACTGGACACTTGTAGATTGTGTGAGGCCCACTGATATCTGAGCGCTATGTGACACGCTCGATGGCACAGCTGCCTGTGACCAAAGTGACGAGAGGATAATGGAGATTTTGAATCTCTGCGTACACTTTTGGACACTGGACACTTGTAGATTGTGTGAGGCCCACTGATATCTGAGCGCTATGTGACACGCTCGATGGCACAGCTGCCTGTGACCAAAGTGACGAGAGGATAATGGAGATTTTGAATCTCTGCGTACACTTTTGGACACTGGACACTTGTAGATTGTGTGAGGCCCACTGATATCTGAGCGCTATGTGACACGCTCGATGGCACAGCTGTGACAAAAGTGACTAGAGGATAAGGGAGATTGGATTGCTTTTAAAAAAGCAGTTTGCGGAGCAGTGGGTAAACAGCAATGCCAGCGTGTCAGGAAGCCTTAGAAGGCAGCCCAACAACCAACACCACTGATACACCACAATATAGCCTCCCCTTGCACTGCACACACAGTGACTTGTGTGTTGTGCAGGCCAAATCGCTAGCAGCAGAAGCAGTTCTTTTGTCTTCTTCCCTGCCTAACGCTATCCCTACAGAATCAGTAGCAACCTCTCCCTATACTAAGATCGGCAGAAGTAAGATGGCGGTCGGCGTGCACGCCCTTTTATACCCCCTGTGACGCCCACCAAAGCAAGCCAATCACTTGCATGCCCTTCTGAAAGATGGTGGTGACCCGTGCCTAGGTCATCACGTTGCCCACAGTGTCCGTGGATCCTGATTGGCTGAAAAAGAGCGCAAAACAAACTTTTGAAACGCGACTTTGGCGCGTAAGTCGCCGACCTCGTGGCCGACCTCATCCTAGGGTCGGGTTTCGTTTCATGAAACCCGACTTTGCCAAAAGTCGGCGACTTTTGAATTTTTTCGACCCGTTTCGCTCAACTCTAGTGGTTAGTTACCATGGACGTGGAGGCCCTATATACATCCATCCAGCACCAAGATGGAATGTTGGCTGTTAGAACCTTCCTGTGTATGTCTGAACATAGCCCTGATTTTGTTGAATTTCTGCTTTCATTATTGAAATTTGCCTTAGAACGCAACTTTTTCATCTTCAAGCAGAGCATTTATTTACAACAACAAGGCACCGCTATGGGTGCGGCTTTTGCATCTGCGTATGCCAATCTTTTCATGGGCATGTGGTAATGGGAGATTTTTTTCACCAAACCTGTGGCATACATCGAGGGGGTCCTGTTCTGGGCCCGCTATATCGATGACATTCTCATTTTATGGCAGGGCTCTGAGCAGGACCTCCTCGATTTTGTTGAGATTTTAAATAACAACAAGTTGAACATTAATCTCACATGTAAATACAGCCAAACTTCCATCGACTTTCTCGATATTAAAATTTCAATCCCTCCCAGTGGATTTCTGGAAACTAACATTTTCCGAAAGGAAACTGCTGTTAATTCACTTCTGCATGCGTCGTCCTCACACCCATTGTCCTTAATTAATAGTATACCCAAAGGCCAATTCCTCAGAGCCAAGAGGATATGCTCCAATCCAGCGAATTTCATTGAGCAAGCAAATGATCTATCCAATAGGTTCCTTGAAAGAGGATATTCACGAAGGTGTATTAAAAAAGGTCTGAAAGCAGCTGAGAAAATTGATCGCAGCGAGCTTCTGAAATCACGATGTAAACCGACACAGGAAGCAAAGGTAAGGTTCATAACCAACTACAATGCCAGTTCACACAGCATGCAAAGTATCTTGAAGAAGTTTTGGCCCATCTTACAGGAGGATGCGGGATTGGCTAAATTTTTATTCGATTATCCGTCCATTACTTATAGGAAATCCCCTAACCTTAAAGATCATATTGTCCATAGTTACCATTCTGGACTCTTTCCTGAAAAATCGTTTGGATCTCAAGGCCCCACTTGGGGTTTTTTCCCTTGCGGGGATTGCATTGCTTGTCCCATTATGGTACGGACCTCGACCTTTCATTCAAGTGATGGCAAGAATTTTTCTATTACACAGCATATTACCTGTAATTCAATAGGGGTGGTATACTACGCTTACTGTCCCTGTTCCAAAATTTATATAGGTTTAACATCGAGACCTTTGAAAACCAGAATTAGAGAACACTATCGTGATATCATTAACGCTATGGACATTGAGGATATTTCATCCTTGAAACCCATACCTCGTCATTTCAAAGAAATTCATAATTGTAATGCTAGTCTACTGAAAGCATTTGGTATAGATAAAATACACATTGACGTCAGGGGTGGCAATTGGAGAAGATCGCTTGCGCAATTAGAAGCGCGATGGATTTTCAAAATAAAATCGTTGCAGCCCAATGGACTCAATGAGGTCATCAGTTTCGCCTCATTCATGTAGCTCTGTTTTTCTTTCATTTTTCTTTTAAAACTATTTTATATTCTTTTATTATATTTCTAATTTGATTTTTCTATTTTTCAGATCACTTTCAATTCCACTTTAGAGGCGCTGACTGTTTTTGTCCTGCTTCAAGCTTGAGCTGATGTTTCTGCATGCCATGTGTCACCGTTCATATTTATATTTATTTTTATTTTATTTTTATTATTTTTGTGTGCTTTTTTATTATTTCGTTATCTATTTTTTGTATTTTGATGGGTTAATCCGTCATATTTTGTATATGTATTATTCTTTTCATGCTCATTATGCATATAATATGCAATAATAGAATTAATATATGATCCTTTACGCTGTATCTTTCTAATAAGCTCACATTCAGTTTTATAATAGGTATTATGTCACACTTTATCCCTTTTGCTCACCTTTATCCTTTCACCTACACATTTCCTCACATTTACATCCTATTTTATTCACCAGTGCTACTCCATCTTATTATTGGCCATAAGATCTTTATTCCCTTTAGCTCGAGCTTTGCCATTATGAGATGATACTCTCTCATGGCTACAGGATGTGCTCCACCGGCGTGCAGATTGGGGCGTCTCCATGGTGACGCGTCTCTATGCGGCCGCTTCCTCCTTCCTGCCCTGACGCGTCGAGCAGAGGGGCGGCACAGCATGATGCCGAACTATGACGGCCCTAATCTGAACCGCCCAGTGGAAGCGCCGTCACATGCTGACCATCAATATTCTCATTTGGATATTAAAGGACAACTCAGCAGCCCCTCTATGCGCCCCTTGAGAAAGCAGCTCCGAAACGCACGTCGGGGACCTCCTGCCCACCACTTGAGGTAACATATGTTGATAATTTTAGTCTCATTCATTGTTGCTCAGTATTGGTTTCAGGATTTATTACCACCATATCCTGCACAGGCTCAAACTGGCTATTTGATATCCTCTTCCTCTACTTTGCTTCCATGTTAGCTTGCACACATGCACTATTGTAGTCATTTTTTCACCGCAAGCTAAACACATGTTGATGGATTTGGTCTCATTCATTGTTGCTCAGTACTGGTTTCAGGATTTATTACCGCTACATCCTGCACAGGCATAAACTGGCTATTTGATATCCTCCTCCTCTACTTTGCTTCCATGTTAGCTTGCACACATGCACTATTGTAGCCATTTTTTCACCGCAAGCTATGGCACTTTTATGCATGAGTAGATATTTATCAACTTGTATTTAGCCGTATAATATGCATATATGTATACTCCATTTGTAACCTCTTGTTGTGGTGAACTATGTAGTACCCACATTTTTAACCTTTCTTGACTTTCCTGTGTAATTTTATTATACCTTAATAAAGATTATATTTTTATACTTTGGATATAGCTTCCTTTTGCTATTTGGATGTTTTTGACTTTTGAAGCTTCCTTATGCCTAGTCAGATTAATGCTTATTTATCTGTATTTGCCAACTTGCCTTTTTGTCCTTTATTAGATTGGCCTCTTTTTTGCTCTGTCTCAGAATATTCCAGAGTGCTGATATAGTGGGAGAAGTCTAGTGACTTCAGGGTTAATTTTGTTATCAGAAGCGTTGGACATTATTTCTGGTAGGGTTTTTGGCAGATTGCAGACAGTATCTTTCCTTTCCTGTCCTTTCAAGTTAGTTTGGCCCCATCATTTGCTCAGCCTATTTTTTGCCTTTGTTTGTGTTTTCATCTTGCTTCACCGTCAATACATGTGGGGGCTGTCTTTCCTTTGGGGTCTGCTCTGGGGAGTTAGTTTTCCTCTCTTCCTGCTTTAGGCTTATGTAGCGCTCCGGTTGTGACGAGGCGTCTAGGACCACCGTAGGCACGCTCCACGACTGCTTCTAGTTGTGTGTTAAGATCAGGGCTCTGCAGTCTGCATAGTGACCAACCTCTCTGGTTTTCTGAGACTTAGCGTTTGTTGCTTTTTTCCTCCTCGGTGACCCATTCCTAACACTGCCCTCTCTTTTAAGTTACATATCCAAGCCCTTGCCTCCTCCTGCCCACTACAATTCTAAAACATTTCCTGGATACACACATTACAAGAAACTTCAAAAATGTTTGTGCACACCCTCATGATCTCCCGCCTCGACTATTGCAACCTTCTACTCTCTGACCTCCCCTCTAGCACTCTTGCAACACTCAAATCTATCCTAAACTCTTCTGCCAGAGTAATCCAACTGTCCCTCCGTTATTCCCCAGCCTCTCCGCTCTGCCAGGCCCTTCACTGCCTTCCTTTTGCCCATAGGCTACAGTCAAAACCCGAACTATGACATACAAAGCCTTACACAACCTGTCTCCATACATCTGTGACATGGTCTCCCAATGTCCGACTGGGTCATGACTTCTACGCAAACCTAGTGTGCCTTCAGCGAGATGTACCATCCCTGCCCACAAGGACTTGTCCACGTGTCTGTGGATAGGTGCACTTTCCCTGTACCAGCATTGTTAAGGGTCCAGGTAATGTTGTGGGACACGTGTTTGCTTTTGCAATGTCGTGACGGCAGACCCGGAGAAAGAGTGGCAGGTGTGGACCGAGTACCTAGTTACGGTCACCGCCATCAGGTTGCGTAAAGCTTCCATCTCTCATGAGCCTAAAATGCAACATTTCAAGCACAAGCAGATGAGAAATGTGTGAATTTAGTACTGTGGCGTTGGCTGCGTATTTCCGCTTGCGTTTCAAGGACGGAGAACTGAACGCTGCGTTGGGACAAGGACATGGACGTGCTTGTTAATGGTGGTAGTTGAGTTTGTGTGCAACTACAGATGCAGGGCAGGAGGCATCTTTGCTTGCACCATGGACAGGGGTTTGGCTTGCACGCACAACAGTGGAAGAAACAGGAGTATCATGCGCAGACACTGTTCATGGAGACTGGTGTTCAACCAACAAAGTTAGGTACCTTGCTGCATGTGCCTGATCATGCTGGTGGTGGTAAGACTGGTAGTTTTGCTTCCCTTGCTGATGAGGGCATGGCCGGTGGTGCAAATGGCCTTTCTGGAGTCTTTAAAGAACAACAAGACTGTTGGCGGGACATTCATTGTCTTCCTCTCCAACACCACCTCCTCACCTCGACACCTTTCTTTCGGTGTTCCCCCAAGGCACAGTTCTAGGACCCCTACTCTTCTCCATCTACACCTTCAGCCTGGGACAGCTGATGTAATGGCACGGTTTGCAATCTCATCACTATGCCCATGGCACGCACATCTACCTATCTATACCTGATATCACCTCCTTACTGACCAAAATCACACGTCTTCCCACCTAATCATCCTTTTCTGCTCACTTTCAAAAAGTGGACATGGACAAATCAGAATACATCATCTTTCAAGCATCTCACACTGAGTACATCTGAGAGGTATGTATGCCTCATTTGGTACCACTTTAGTAAAAGGTAAATTTTGCACTAGAGAAAATGATTTTCCAGACATTTACTGTCTTTTTTTGAACATTTTGTGCAGCTGTGATCTTCATCTTCTTAGTGTGGATGTGGAAATTTTCTAAGTCGTCATCAATACCATTATCGTCCATACGTTGTAAATATGAAATCAGGTTTTTCAAAAGGTTGTGGTTATGTTGGTTTTATGGCATTTCTTTTACAATGTTGGTTACACAAATAATTTTAGACTGTCACATTTGTATATTATTCGTAATATGTATGGGTGAAGATGAAGAAGCTTGTGCCACGGGTGTGTTTATCATTACAGATGGTGCACTCCTCTTTAAATTTAGTTTTTAACAAGTATCCATCAGTTTGTTTTGTTTTCCACCACCACTGACCTGCTTTATTTAATTCAGCATCTCACGAACATGTTACACTTTGCCCTTTATACAGACATGTGCATGTTTGGCAACATATTTCTTTGGGTGAGTCTCACATGTGCATCTGGTACACTGATCTTCTGATGGGCATGAAACCGATTATGGTAATTGATGGTGGCTAAATGACGAATCATTGTTGGCTTTATCCTGAATATCATACCTCTCATAGCCACTGCTGTTATTAATCAAGCACTTTCACATTCCTGTCATCACCATGCCCCTTTTCCAGATCACTTCATCCAACGATTCGTCCGCCATATTTTTACTAAAAACCTGCACCTTCCCAGCAGCAAGTGTGTATGAAACCACGTTACAGTTGTGCAAGGTGTTTATGATGTCCCCCCAAAAAAGCCCACATTATGTTGATATCTACCCCCGGGGGAAATGTTTGACAGCCCATACACTTAGTGTATGGGCATTTGGGCATTCCAAGTCTAGGAGACTGACTCCTTTAAATTGGGCATAGCTTTAAATTAGGCCTTCCTCCACGTCTCATCATCCACCCCCACTAGATTAACAGGGTGGGTTAACGTGTTCCGTGCTGCTACAGCAAGTGTTGAATTCTGAACTGTTAAGTCGCTCTCACCACATACATCCACAGCTGGTGCACGCTGCCTGACTTCACTTCCAGTCTCACATCCAGCGCTGAGGTCCTGTAGGTTGCGCGTGTGTGATGTGTGCTATTGACTCTGCGGCTGCGCGCCCGGTACCAGGCGCGTTTGCGCACAACCCGCAGCTCTGACTGCGCCCGCACTGACTCTGACGTCTCTATGGTTCTGGAGGCCCTGACCCGGAAGTCTCGGCGCGCATTCCCTATATCAGGCCACCTATTCCTGTAGATGGCGCCTGATTATTGCTTTTGCTTCCTTGCTAGGCCTTGTGTGTGCCTGCATGGTGGCTCTCTATACTCAGGTCCACTACCTTATACTCTGGCGTGCTTCCCAGCACGCACTCTGCTCTGTCTTGTACTCAGGCATGCTTCACAGCATGTGCTCTGCTCTGTCTTGTACCCAGGCATGCTTACCAGCACGTGCTCTGCTCTGTCTTGTACCCAGGTGTGCTTCATAGTATGTGTCCTGCACCATCCTGTACCCTGCATGCCCCTGTGTACACGCTCTACGCACTTCCATAACCAGCGTGCACCAAGTACACACTTTACAAATTTCTGTACCCTGCATGCCCCCATCTTCACCCTGCTAAACACTGTCTCTTTTGCCTCCTTTGAGCTGGCTACCTGGTTCCAGCAGTCGTGGTACTTTATTCCCCTGAGCCTGCCCCTGACGCTCCCTGTATAGTTGGTGGTCCTTACTAGGTCAGCTCGTCCAGGGTGGGTTGGTATCACAGCCCAGAGGGTCCACTCCAGGAGTCGTCTCACAAACAAGGGTGAGTGGTTTTGTTGGGCTTAAAATACTTCTTATGGAAAAGGTTGAGGTGTACCCCACAGGGGAACATGTTTGCCAGCCAAAACACTTAGTGTATGGGCATTACAAGTCTAGGAGACCTGCTCCTTTTTAATGGGACATTTTTTGTTAAGAGGCCCTCCATGTTTCTTCCAAGGGGGGATTAGGGTTATTGGGGTGCATATGACTTGGTATCAGGGCAGGCCTTGCAGTCAATGCATAAGAAAACAGAATAGGAGTACAAAATGAATAAAGTGAAGTGGATTTTCCTGTGCCCATCCAGTACCTGGGTTCAAAGGCTTATTGGGGTGCATATGACTTGGTAGCAGGGCAGGCCTTGCAGTCAATCCATAAGAAAACAGAATGGGAGTACAAAATGAATGATGTGAAGTGGATTTTCCTGTGCCCATCCAGTATGTGTGTTTCAAGGCTTACTTAGGTGCATATGACTTGGTAGCAGGGCAGGCCTTGCATTCAATGCAACATTTAGGGAAGCCCTCCTGGACAACTCGTGAAAGGGGTATTGGGGTGCGTTGTAATTCTCGGCAGCCCATCAACTCACTGCATAGGCTATAACAGTTTAGGAGACCCACTGTTTAATAATGGCCCTTTAAGCAGATTAATGCTGCCTGATGCCCCTGTAAAAATAGGCTCGGTGACTTTAAGAGTCCCTCCTTCATAAATGAAACAAGATGTGTCTGCTTATCTGTCACACACCACATGGCCAGCTAGGGTTGGTAAATGTTACAATGACATTTCCCAGTAAATACATTTGTTTTGGTTGAAAGCAATGTTAAAGTAGAAAAACGCTTCAAAAACGCTGCGTCTGAACATAACCCAAGTGGGGAGGAACATTTTGGTCTGGGGTTAATTATTTTGCGTTATATGCATGTCATTAAGCTGGAAAGGATGTACCTTAACATATATCCCAGCAAAATCCGTTTTGGTTTCGTTTTGGTATGTTTTTTTTGGTGCTCTGGTAAAAATGACATGAAACTGTGAAAACATTGTTTAAAGCTGTGAACTGGGAGTCAGGAATGCTTCCAGGGGCGATCCCCATGATGTCTCCGTGTCATTTGAGCAGTGTTTCCATCATTTTCAGATGTTTTTAGACCTTAAAAGGACCCCCGGGGGATCGCGGTAAAAATGCTCGGGTCTCCCATAGACTTACATTGGGCTCGTTGTTCTGTCCGAGTACCCGAGTATTCCAATTTGCTCGACCCGAGCAATGAGCACCCGAGCGTTTTAGTGCTCGCCCATCACTAATGGTAACCCGATGTCGTTATGACGACATCCGGGTTACCAGAGCTAAGAAACTTCCTGTCATGCGCAATCAAAAATACGGATATAAATAAACATGGTAAAGCTGAAAAGGTCATCTTGTCCCGCAAAAAACGAGCTGCCATACAGCATAATGAGCGAAAAAATAAAAAAGTTACAGCTGTCAGAATAAAGTGATGCAAAAATAATTATTTTTTTTAATGAAATAGTTTTTATTTTATAAAAGCGTCAAAACATAAAAAAAGATATAAATGAGGTATCACTGTAATCATACTGACCCGAAGGCTAGAACTGTCTTATCAATTTTAAAACACATGGAATAATACAATCATGGCCAAAAGTTTTGAGAATGACACAAATATTAATTTTTACAAAGTCTACTGCTCATTTTTTCTAATGGCAATTTGCATATACTCCAGAATGTTATAAAGAGTGATCAGCTTAACAGCAATTACTTGCAAGGTCAATATTTGCCTAGAAAATTAACTTTATCCCCCAAAACACATTTCAACATTAGTGCAGGCCCGCCTTAAAAGGACCAGCTAACATCGTTTCAGTGATTGCTCCATTAACACAGGTGTGGGTGTTGATGAGGACAGGGCTGGAGATCAATCTGTCATGATTAAGTAAGAATGACACCACTGGACATTTTAAAAGGAGGCTGGTGCTTGACATCATTGTTTCTCTTCTGTTAACCATGGTTATCTCTAAAGAAACACGTGCAGTCATCATTGCACTGCACAAAAATGGCCTAACAGGGAAGAGTATCGCAGCTAGAAAGATTGCACCTCAGTCAACAATCTATCGCATCATCAAGAACTTCAAGGAGAGAGGTTCCCTTGTTGCCAAAAAGGCTCCAGGGCGCCCAAGAAAGACCAGCAAGCGCCAGGACCGTCTCTTAAAAGTGTTTCAGCTGCGGGATCGGGCTACCAGCAGTGCAGAGCTTGCTCAGGAATGGCAGCAGGCAGGTGTGAGTGCATCTGCATGCACTGTGAGGCGGAGACTCTTGGAGCAAGGCGTAGTCTCAAGGAGGGCAGCAAAGAAGCCACTTCTCTCCAGGAAAAACATCATGGACAGACTGATATTCTGCAAGAGGTACAGGGAGTGGACTGCTGAGGACTGGGGTAAAGTCATTTTCTCTGATGAATCCCCTTTTCGATTGTTTGGGACATCTGGAAAATGGCTTATTCGGAGAAGACCAGGTGAGCGCTACCACCAGTCTTGTCTCATGCCAACTGTCAAGCATCCTGAAACCATTCGTGTGTGGGTTGCTTCTCAGCCAAGGGAATGGGCTCTCTCTCAGTCTTGCCTAAAAACACAGCCATGAATAAAGAATGGTACCAGAATGTCCTCCAAGAGCAACTTCTCCCAACCGTCCAAGAGCAGTTTGGCGATCAACAATGCCTTTTTCAACATGATGGAGCACCTTGCCATAAAGCAAAGGTGATAACTAAATGGCTCAGGGAACAAAACATAGAGATTTTGGGACCATGGCCTGGAAACTCCCCAGATCTTAATCCCATTGAGAACTTGTGGTCAATCATCAAGAGACGGGTGGACAAACAAAAACCTTCAAATTCAGACAAAATAAAAGCATTGATTTTGCAAGAATGGACTGCTATCAGTCAGGATTTGATCCAGAAGTTGATTGAGAGCATGCCAGGGAGAATTGCTGAGGTCCTGAAGAAGAAGGGTCAACACTGCAAATATTGACTTGCTGCAATAACTCATTCTAACTGTCAATATAACCTTTTGCTACTCATAATATGATTGCAATTATATTTCTGCATGTGATAAAAACATCTGACAAACACACATAAAAACCAGAGGCCAGCAGATCATGTGAAAATATAATATTTGTGTCATTCTCAAAACTTTTCGCCATGACTGTACAAAGACCCCCCAAAAGAAATTCATGAATTGCTGGTTTTTGCTCATTCTGTCTCCGAAAAAACGGAATAGAAAGTGATCATGTGCCTGAAAATTATACCAATAAAAACGTCATCTCGTCGTGCAAAAAACAAGACCTCATATGACTCTGTGGGCCAAAATATGGAAAAATAATAGCTCTGAAAATGTGATGTAAAAACTATTTTTTTGCAATAAAAAGCTTCTTTTAGCGTGTGAAAGCTGCCAAACATAAAAACCCACTATAACGCCTCTTTCACACGTCCTGATATTTCCCGTATTGGAAATGTCAGTGTCCGTGTGTGTAATGTTTGCGGCACACATGTGGCATGCATGTGCCACATCAGTACCACAAGGACGAGTGCCAGGGAAGAAGCGTTACAGTAAGCCCTGTTCCCAAGCACCGGGTGCTGAACACGGCTCTTATCATTCTCCCCTGCTCTCCCAGTGATTGGCATGAGCAGGGGAGAATGATGAGTTACATTTAACTCCTTAACGACTGCTGATACGCCTTTTAATGGCAGCAGTTAAGGGTACTTAAACCACAGCGCTGCTTTTTAACGACGCTGAGATTTAAGGTAATACCTCCTCCCACGGTCAGAATTTCTCAATAGTCTCAGCTGCTGGGGGTAGCTGAAACCCCAGAGAACATGATTTGGGTCAGTTTTTACCAACCCCAGTGTTGCGATCACCGTTATTAATGGTATAACGGCGACCACAAAATAAAAGTCAGATTTTCCATTCAATTTCTCTCTCCTCTGATGTGATCGCACATGTCTGATGTGAGGCTGCCGGTTTCTTCTGGGATAAAATGGCGGGTGCATAAAAAATAGTAAATCAAACACCCCTTTATCACCCCCTTAGTTAGAGAAAAATAATAAAATAAAAAATGTGCATTTATTTTCCATTTTCTCATTAAGATTAGAGTTGGGCTAAAGTGAGTTGGGCTAAAGGTAGGGTTAGGGTTGGGGCTAAAGTTAGGGCTGGGGCTAGAGTTGGGGACAGGGTTTGGATTATGGTTACGGTTGGGATTAGGGTTGTGTTAGGATTAGGTTTGTGGTTAGGGTTATGGTTAGGGTTCGGATTAGGGATAGGGGTGTGTTGGAGTTAGGATTGGAGTTAGAACTGGGGGGTTTTCACTGTTTAGGCACATGGGGCACTCCAAACGCGACATGGCGTCCGATCTCAATTCCAGCCAGTTCTGCGTTGAAAAATTTAAACGGTACTCCTTCCCTTCTGAGCTCTGTTATGCGCCCAGTCACTGATTTACCCCCACATATGGGGTATCAGCGTACTTAAGACAAATTGGACAACAACTTTTGGAGTCCAATTTCTCCTGTTACCCTTGTGAAAATAAAAAATAGGGGCGAAAAGGTAATTTTTGTGAAAAAAATATTTTTTTATTTTTACGGCTCTACATTATAAACTTATATGAAGCAGTTGGGGGTTCAAAGTGCTCACCACACATCTAGATAAGTTAAGGGGTCTAGTTTCCAAAATGGTGTCACTTGTGGGGGGGTTTCCACTGTTTTGGCACATCAGGGACTCTCCAAACGCGACATGGCATCCGATCTTAATTCCAAGCATGTGACACATGAGAAGCATGTGACACAGATAAGCAGGAGGATCGGGAGGCAGTCAGCACCCATACTGCTCAGGAACCAGTACCAGGCTCTCACACAGGAGAATGATGAAGCAAAACATCAAAGAACAACCTTGTACACCTTCAGAGTCCTCATGGATGGAGAAAGAAAAATGTGAAGAAGAAACGGAGAGTTGTGGTCATTGGGGATTCTCTGTTGAGAGGAACAGAGGCAGACCAGACATAACCTCAAGAGAAATGTGCTGTCTTCCAGGTGCAAAAATTAAAGATGTCTGACAGGATATTGGGACTCTTCAGACCTACAGACGATCACCCATTCCTGCTAATACATGTGGGGACAAATGACACCACAACCTGGAATCTATCTGCAGTGACTTTGCAAACTTAGGTAAGAAAGTGAAAGAACAGGGAGCGCAGGTGGTCTTCTCTTCCATTCTCCCAGTGGATGGCAATGGAACAAGATTCTGCAGGTTAACAACTGACTATGTCGATGGTGCTGTCAGCAAGGATTTGGATTTTTGGATTACGGAGTGAATTACCTATACAATGGACTGCTTGCTAGACATGGGGTGCACCTTACGAAGACTGGAAAACATGTATTTGGAAGTCACTTTGCTACACTCATCAGGAGAGCTTTAAACTAGAACGATGTGGGAAGGGAAGCAAAAGTACAGAAAAAGCTATACACCTGACAAATGCTATTGAGAACTCTGCTATTAGAAGTGGAAAGGAATAACAAAGACAAAAAAATCTAAGTAATAAAAATATTGGAGGAAGAGAAACCAATCACAGACTAAAATGTTTCTATACAAATGCACAAAGCATGGGCAACAAACGAGGAGAATTGGAACTACTAACACAGGAGAGGAAATATGATGTCATTGGAATCACTCAAACTTGGTGAGATGATACACATGACTGGAATACAAGGCTAGAAGAATACAGCTTATTTGCAAGAAACATACTTGATAAACAAAGAGGAGGTGTCATACTGTATGTCAGAAAAGTGTATATCTGCACAGAGATTGAAGCTTCAGAGACTGGGAGTTCTGTGGAAACTGTTTGGGTAAGAATACAAGGAGAGAGCAACGGAAAAGACACCATTGTAGGCATTTACTACAGGCCGCCTGTGCAAGCTGAAGATATGGATAAACTCTTTATGCATCAAATGGCCAAGTTCTCCAAAAAATATGACATAGTGGTCATGGAAGATTTCAGCTATCCAGACATTTGTTTGGAATCTTTCTCAGCCAATACTAAAAGGTCAAGCAAATTCTTATCCTCTCTTGCTGACAAATTTATCTTCCAAAAGGTAAGGGAGAAAGCAAGGGGATCTGCTATCTTGTATCTAATCGTTATAAACAGGGAGGAAATGGTTGAGGAGGTAAAAGTGGCTGGGACTCAAGGAGGTAGCGACCACGCTATTTTAGAATTTTGAATAACTAGAGGAGGAAGACGTGTGAAGACTCAGACTTCAAGGTTAGATTTCAGTAAGGCAGATTTTAAGGGACTCAGAAAGAGAATCGGAGGGATCCAATGGCTGGATATCCTTAAGGACAAAAATGTCCAGGTAGGATGGGAAATCTTGAAAAATTAGATTATCAAAGCACAATTGTTAACAATTCCAAAAAAAGGGAAGAATACGAAGCATTTTAGGAAATCAGGATGGACGAACACAGAACTTAAGCACATGCTAAAAAGGAAGAAAGAAATGTTTATCAGATAAAGACATATCTAAAGAAGAATATAATGCTGTCTGCAGAACCTGCAGGGCACGAATCAGATCATCTAAAGCTGACAATGAATTAAGGCTTGCAAAAGACTTCAAAATCAATAAAAAAGGATTTTGGGGACATGTCAAAGTAAAAGAAAAGTAAAAGATACTGTAGGATTTTTACAGGATGAAAATTATCAAATGGTAAGAAAGGATGTTGAGAAGGCCAAACTTTTAAATTCCTATTTTGCATCTGTTCTCTCTCAGAAAGGAAATGTAACATCAAATGATCTTCACTGTCCTATTAAAGGAATAGAAGAATCCAGGATATCTATAAATAGAAAGATAGTGAGGAATCACTTAGCTAACATAAATGAATTCACGTCTCCAGGTCCAGATGAATTACACCCCAGAGTACGGAAGGAGATAGCAGAAGAAATTTTTGAACCCCTCTCCATAATCTTTGAAAATTCTTGGAGAGCAATAGAAGTTGCAGAAGACTGGAGAAGAGCAAATGTTGTTCCTATCTTCAAAAAGGCAAATAAAGTCCATGGAGCCTCATTTAAGAGTCTCAAACACGGGACTAGCCAGATCTTCCTCCAGGGAAGGACCCAGCCACCATGAGGGGCAACACCCCGAAACAGCTGTCTGTGGATTGATACCTGGCCTTGGTATTTCCCTTGTCATATCTGTAAACTCGTAAAGAGCTGGATATTGACTTAAAGGGCCACTTAATATGGTGGTAATGGTAGTTTCTGAAAGGAGCCACCCCTTGGCTGGGTCCTTCCCTGAAGGATGATCTGGCTAGTCCCGTGTTTGAGACTCTTCAATGAGGCTCCACGGACTTTATTTGCATATTTGTATTTCCCAGGGAGCATTGCACCTAGGATTTCACTGATTGAGCGCTTTTGCCGGCTGCCGCAGTGTTTTCGTTGACTGGTCTCCCTGAGGTCAGTGATTGTTTCGTGATATCTTCAAAAAGGGGAAGAAGGTGGACCCAGGGAACTATAGGCCGGTGAGTTTGACTTCTATACCAGCAAAGATCTTTGAACAAATTATTAAGCAACTTGTGATTAACCAGAGTCAGCATGGGTTTGTAACTAATAAGTCATGTCAGACTAACTTAATTTCCTTCTATGACAGAATCACTGACTGGGTGGATCAGCAAAATGCTGTAGATATAGCATATCTTGACTTCAGCAAAGCATTTGACAAAGTATCTCACACCATCCTTATTAAAAAATGACTAAGTATGGAATGGACAAGGCAACTGTTAGGTGGATTCATAACTGGCTTAGTGATCGGACCCAAAGAGTGGTCGTAAATGGCTTAACATCTAGTTGGAAGAATGTCTCAAGTAGGGTACCACAGGGTTCTGTCCTGGGCCCTGTATTGTTCAACATCTTTATCAATGATTTAGATGATGTAATTGAGGGTATGCTGATTACATTTCCTGATGACACAAAGCTAGAAGGGATAGCTAATGCTAGAGAAGAGAGAAAGGATTCAAAAAGATATAAACTGGAGCAGTGGGCAGCAACTAACAGAATGGTTTTTAACAGGGAAAAATGCAAAGTACTACATCTGGGCAATAAAAATGAAAAAAGCATATACAGAATGGGAGGAAAGCAACAGCACATGTGAAAAACACTCGGGTATACTAATAGATCATAAACTGAACATAAGTCAACAATGTGATGCAGCAGCAAAAAAGGAAAATGCAATTCTGGGATGTATTAACAGAAGCATACAGTCTAGATCACATGAAGTCATTATTACCCTCTACTCCTATTTGGTCAAACATCATCTGGAATACAGTGTGCAGTTCTGGGAACCACATTTTACAAAAGACATCAACAGACTGGAGCAAGGTCAGAGATGAGCGAACAGAATGGTGACCGGTTTGCAAACCATGTCCTACGAGGAACGGTTACAGGATTTGGGAGTGTTTAGCTTGCAAAAAAAGAAGACTGAGAGGAGACTTAATAGCTGTCTACAAATATCTCAAGGGCTGTCACATTGTAGAAGGATCATCTTTATTCTCATTTGCACAAGGAAAGACTAAAAGCAATGGGATGAAACTTAATGGGAGGAGACAGATTAGATATTAGAAAAAACTTTATGACAGTTAGGTTGATCAATGAGTGGAACAAGCTGCCACGAAAAGTGGCGAGTTCTCCTTCAATAGAAGTCTTCAAACAGAGGCTGGACAGACATCTGTCTGGGATGATTTAGTGAATCCTGCTTTGAGCAGGGGGTTGGACCAGATGACCCAGGAGGTTCCTTTCAACTCTACAATTCTATGATTCTATGATTCCAGCCAATTTTGCGTTGAAATAGTAAAATGGCACTCCTTCCCTTCCAAGCTCTGACATGTGTCCAAATAGTAGTTTACCCCCACATATGGGGTATCAGCATACTCAAGACAAATTGGACAACTTTTGAGGTCCAATTTCACCGGTTACCCTTGAGAAAAAAAAACATTGGAGCGAAGAGAACATTTTTGTGAAAAAAATATGATTATTTTTACAGCCCTACGTTATAATCTTCTGTGAAGCACTTTGGGGTTCAAAGTGCTCACCACACATCTAGATAAGTTCCTTAGGGGGTCTAGTTTCCAAAATGGTGTCACTTGTGGGTGGTTTCCAGTGTATAGGCACATCAGGGGCTCTCCATATGCGACATGGTGTACGATCTCAATTCCAGCCAATTTTGCATTGAAGAGTCGAACGGCGCTCCTTCCCTTCCAAGCTCTGCCATGCACCCAAACAATGGTTTACCTGCATATATGGGATATCAGCGCACTCAGGAGAAATTGCACAACAACTTTTAGGGTCCATTTTCTCCTGTTACCCTTGGGAAAATAAAAAAAATTGGATATCAAGTAAATTTGTTGTGGAATAAAGATAAAGGTTCATTTTTTTTTAAAACATTCCAAAAATTCCTGTGAAGAACCTGAAGGGCTAATAAACTTTTTAAATGTGGTTTTGAGCACCTTCCTGGGTGCAGTTTTTAGAAAAATTTCACTTTTTGGGTATTTTCTATCATATAGACCCCTCAAAGTGACGTCAAATGTGATATGATCCCTAAAAAAAATGGTGTTGTAAAAATGAGAAATTGCTGTTTAACTTTTAACCCTTATAACTTCCTGACAAAAAAAAATTGGGTCCAAAATTGTGCTGATGTAAAATCAACATGTGGGAAATGTTACTTATAAGTATTTTATGTGACATATCTCTGTGATTTAAAGGCATGAAAATTCAAAGTTGGAAAATGGCGAAATTTTCAAAATTTTCACTAAATTTCAGTTTTTTTTCACAAATAAACAAGTCATATCAAAGAAATTTTACCACTATCATGAAGTACAGTATGTCATGAGAAAACAATGTCAGAATCACTGGTATCCATGGAAGCGTTCCAGAGTTATTACCTCATAAAGGGACATTGTCAGAATTGTAAAAATTGGCTTGGTCATTAACATGCAAACCACCCTTGGGGGGTAAAGGGGTTAAATTTGTAACGCTTTGTACATTGTGCAATGGTGAACCGGATATAACCCAGACTTTTGTTATCAGTTTCTGTTCCAGTTAGGAACTTGCAGCTCTCTGGTGCCCCCTTACCCTCAGGTCAGTTAGGGAACTGCACCTAGGATAAAGTAGTCGCCGGAAAGACTGCCTTGTCGCATACGGGTTATCGGGCACTCTGCAGTGAGGGCGGTATGTACAGTACAGACCAAAAGTTTGGACACACCTCATTCAAAGAGTTTTCTTTATTTTCATGTCTATGAAAATTGTAGATTCACTCTGAAGGCATCAAAACAATGAATTAACACATGTGGAATTATATAATTAACAAAAAAGTGTGAAACAACTGAAAATATGTCTTATATTCTTGGTTCTACTCCTCTTTGGTCAGACCTCATCTGGAATATTGTGTCCAGTTTTGGGCACCACATTTTAAAAAAGACATCAACAAACTGGAGCAAGTTCAGAAAAGAGCAACCAGAATGGTGACCGGTCTGCAAACCCTGTCTTATGAGGAAAGGTTGCAGGATTTGGGATTGTTTAGTTTGCAAAAGAGAAGACTGAGAGGAGACTTAATAGCTGTCTACAAATATCTAAAGGGCTGTCACATTGTAGAAGGATCAACTTTATTCTCATTTGCACAAGGAAAGACTAGAAGCAATGGGATGAAACTGAATGGGAGGAGACACAGATTAGATATTAGAAAAAACTTTTTGACAGTTAGAGTGATCAATGAGTGAAACAAGCTGCCACGAGAAGTGGTGAGTTCTCCTTCAATGGATGTCTTCAAACAGAGGCTGGACAGACATCTGACTGGGATGATTTAGCGAATCCTGCTTTGAGCAGGGGGTTGGACCAGACGGCCCAGGAGGTCCCTTCCAACTCTACGATTCTATGATTCTATGATTCTTCAAAGTAGCCACCTTTTGCTTTGATTACTGCTTTGCACACTCTTGGCATTCTCTTGATGAGCTTCAAGAGGTAGTCACTGGAAATGGTGACAGGTAAGTAGCGACCGCCGACCGCTGCTATGTCGCTGGTGAGATCTGCCTGCTTGGCAGCTCACTAGCGACCACTTAGCGATGCACCAGCGATCCTGACCGGGTCATAGCATTGTCGGGATTTCTGGTGCATCGCTAAGTGTGACGGTACCTTAAGACAGAAGATATTTAAGTTGGGAAAAGCAAAATTCAAACCAGTTCTATCCAGATTGCTAGACTTTCAGAGACAAAGAAATGTTTAACACACAGACATCTCTATATCAAAGACAACACCCTGTGTTATTGCTTTTACAAATAACACTTAAAAGCTATACTAAAATATAGAATTAGCAAAGATATGTAGGTAAATTTAATTGTCCAAAATAATAATCAAAGTAAAGTATAAATATTTACCCTAAAAATTCCTCCCTTTTTATTATTTTCAGACAATTTATCCATCAGCTACTTCCCCTTGCTATGAGAGCCTGAAGGGGACGAATCATGTTCACCGACAGATACCTTCTCTGTAAATAATAAGTATACCAGTTCTAGCGGTTACATACACTAGTAATACCAGCATTTATGTACCAAAAGGGTAAATGAATATACTCTTATTCCCTGTCCCATTTCCACTATATGAGGTCTACCGTTCGGTCTGGGGCAATTGTCTGCAGCTTGTTTATATAAGGAATGTTTTGAGACAGCATTTATATCTAGGTCACCATACAGAAGTATGAAGGTAGCAAGCCTAAGGTGTACGCCGCTAATCGCGGCCGGGTGTCAGCTGATTATCACAGCTGACACCCGACACAATGTGTCAGGGGCGGTCATGGACCGCCCCCAACACGTTAACCCCTTGCACACCACGATCAAACATGATCGCGGTGTACCGGGGGTTAAAGGGAAGCATCGGCAGGGAGGGAGCTCCCTCCGTGCTTCCCTGAGCCCCCCACAGCAGTGCAATGTGCAGCGCTGCTGTGGGGGTCTCTTTCCCTACAGGCCCCCGAATCCAAGATGGTGACGGGGGCCTTCGGGGGCCTGCAGGGAGCTGGCTTCCTCAGTGCCTGTAAAGCGCGGGCATGAGGAAGTCTGCAGTAGTGCCTGTGACAGATCGCTGAAGTCCCACCTGGGACTATGTAATAAAGTAAAAAAAAAAATAAAAAAAGTGTTAAAATAATTTTAAAAAAATCGCCAAATAAATTAGAAAAAAAAAAATATTCCCCCAATAAATCCATTTTTTGGAAATAAAAGTAAAAAAAAACAATAAAAGTACACATATTAGGTATTGCCGCGTCCGTAACGACCCGCCCTATAAAAATGTCCCATTAGTTAACCCCTTTACTGAACCCCTTAAAAAATAAAAATAAAAAACGAAGCAAAAAATAATGATTTATTATCATACCGCCAAACTAAAAGTGTAATAACGCACGATCAAAAAGATGCATATAAATATCCATGATACCACTGAAAACGTCATCTTGTCCCGCAAAAAACGAGCCACCACACAGCATCATCAGCAAAAAAATAAAAAAGTTATAGCTCGCAGAATAAAGCAATGCAAAAATAATTATTTTTTATATAAAATAGTTTTCATTGCATAAAACCGACAAAACATAAAAAAATGACCTAAATGAGGTATCGCTGTAACCATACTGACCCGAAGAATAAAACCGCCTTATCAATTTTACCGCACGCGGAACGGTGTAAACGCACCCCCCCAAAAGAAATTCATGAAACGCTGGTTTTGGTTCATTCTGCGTCCCAATTATCGGAATAAAAAGTGATCAAAAAATATCACATGCCCGAAAGTGGTACAAATAAAAACATCAACTCGTCCCGCAAAAAATAAGACCTCACATGACTCGGTGGGTCAAAATACGGAAAAATTATAGCTCTCAATATGTGGTGATGCAAAAACTATTTTTACAATAAAAAGCGTCTTTTAGCGTGCGACAGCTGCCAAACATAAAAACCGCCATAAATAGTAAATCAAACCCCCCACTATCACCCCCTTAGTAAGGAAAAAATAATAAACTTAAAAGAAAATGTATTTATTTCCATTTTCTCATTAGGGTTAGGGTTAGGGCTAGGGTTAGGTCCAGGGTTAGGGTTAGGGCTAGGGTTAGGGTTAGGGCTAGGTTTAGGGCTGAGATTAGGGTTAGGGGTGTGTTGGGGTTCGGGTTGGAGTTAGAATTGGGGGTTTCCACTGTTTGGGCACATCAGGGGCTCTCCAAATGCAACATTGCGTCTGATCTCAATTCCAGCCAATTCTAAGTTGAAAAAGTCAAATGGTGCTCCTTCCCTTCCTAGCTCTGCCATGCGCCCGAACAGTGTTTTACCCCCACATGTAGAGTATCAACCTACTCAGAACAAATTGCATAACAACTTTTGGGGTCCAATTTCTCCTGTTACCCTTAGGAAAATAAAAAATTGGGGGCAAAAATATCATTTTTGTGGAAAAAAATGATTTTTTTATTTTCACGTCCGAGCGTTATAAACTTCTGTGAAGCACTTGGGGGTTCAAAGTGCTCACCACACATCTAGATAAGTTCCGTGGGGGGTCTAGTGTCCAAAATGGGGTCACTTGTGGGGAGTTTCAATAGTTTAGGTACATCAGGGGCTCTCCAAACGCACATGACACCCGCAGACCATTCCATCAAAGTCTGCATTCCAAAACGTCACTACTTCCCTTACGAGCCCCGACGTGTGTCCATACAGTAGTTTTCTCCCACATATGGGGTGTCAGCGTACTCAGGAAAAATTGGACAACAACTTTTGGGGTTCAATTTCTCCTTTTACCCTTGGGAAAATAAAAAATTGGGGACTAATTGATCATGTTTGTGGAAAAAATACAATTTTTTTTATTTTCATGCCCGGGCATTATAAACTTCTGTGAAGCCCTTGGGGGTTCAAAGTGCTCACCACACATCTAGATAAGTTCCTTGGGGGGTCTAGTTTCCAAAATGGTGTCATTTGTGGGGGGTTTTCACTGTTTTGGTACATCAGGGGTTTTCCAATCGCGACATGTTGTCCGATCTCAATTCCAGCCAAAAACGTCAAACGGCGCTGCTTCCCTTCCGAGCCCTGCCATGCGCCCAAATAGTCATTTACACCCACATATGGGGTATCAGCGTACTCAGGACAAATTGCTCAATAACTTTTAGGGTCCTGTTACCCTTGGAAAAATAAGAATTGGGGGTGAAAAGATCATTTTTGTGGAAAAAAATATGATTTTTTAATTGTACCGCTGTGCGTTGTAAACTTCTGTGAAGCCCTTGTGGGTTCAAAGTTCTCACCACATATCTAGATAAGTTCCTCGGGGGGTTTAGTTTCCAAAATGGGGTCATTTGTGGGGAGTTTCAATAGTTTAGGTACATCAGGGGCTCTCCAAACGCACATGACACCCGCAGACCATTCCATCAAAGTCTGCATTCCAAAACGTCACTACTTCCCTTCCGAGCCCCGACGTTTGCCCATACAATAGTTTTCTCCCACATATGGGGTATCAGTGTACTCAGGACAAATTGGACAACAACTTTTGGGGTCAAATTTCTTCTGTTACCCTTGGGAAAATGAAAAAAATTGGGGACTAATTGATCATGTTTGTGGAAAAAATACGATTTTTTTATTTTCATGCCCTGGCATTATAAACTTCTGTGAAGCCTTTGGGGGTTCAAAGTGCTCACCTCACATCTAGATAAGTTCCTTAGGGGGTCTAGTTTCCAAAATGGGGTCATTTGTGGGGGGTTTCCACTGTTTAGGTACATTAGGGGCTCTCCAAAGGCAACATGACACCCGCAGACCAGTCCATCAAAGTCTGCATTCCAAAACGTCACTACTTCCCTTCCAAGCCCCGACGTGTGCCCATACAGTAGTTTTCTCCCACATATGGGATATCATCATACTCAGGACAAATTGGACAACAAATTTTGGGGTCCAATTTCTCCTGGTACCCTTGGGAAAATAAAAAAAATGGTGACTGAAAGATCATGTTTGTGGAAAAAATACGATTTTTTTATTTTCACGCCCGGGCGTTATAATCTTCTGTGAAGCACTGGGGGGGTTCAAAGTACTCACCACACATCTAGATAAGTTCCTTGGGGGGTCTAGTTTACAAAATGGTGTCATTTGTGGGGGGTTACCACTGTTTTGGTACATCAGGGGTGTTCTAATCGCGACATGGTGTCCGATCTCAATTCCAGCCAAAAACGTCAAATGGAGCTGCTTCCCTTCCGAGCTCTGCCATGTGCCCAAATAGTGGTTTACCCCCACATGTGGGGTATCAGCGTACTCAGGACAAATTGCACAATAACTTTTAGGGTCCTGTTACCCTTGGAAAAATAAGAAGTAGGGGTGAAAAGATCATTTTTGTGGAAAAAATATGATTTTTTAATTGTATGGCTGTATGTTATAAAGTTCTGTGAATCCCTTGGGGGTTCGAAGTTCTCACCACACATCTAGATAAGTTCCTTAGGGGGTCTAGTTTCCAAAATGGTGTCATTTGTGGGGGGTTTCCACTGTTTTGGTACATCAGGGGTTTTCCAATCGCGACATGGTGTCCGATCTCAATTCCAGCCAAAAATGTCAAATGGCGCTGCTTCCCTTCCAAGCTCTGCCATGCGCCCAAATAGTGGTTTACCCCCACATGTGGGGTATCAGCGTACTCAGGACAAATTGCACAATAACTTTTATGGTCCTGTTACCCTTGGGAAAATAAAAATTGGGGGTGAAAAGATCATTTTTGTGGAAAAAATATGATTTTTTAATTGTACCGCTGTACGTTATAAACTTCTGCGAAGCCCTTGTGGGTTCAAAGTTCTCACCACATATCTAGATAAGTTCCTTAGGGGGTCTAATTTCCAAAATGGTATCATTTGTGGGGGGTTTCCACTGTTTAGGTACATCAGGGGTTTTCCAATCGCGACATGGTGTCCGATCTCAATTCCAGTCAAAAACGTCAAATGGCGCTGCTTCCCTTCCGAGCTCTGCCATGCGCCCAAATAGTGGTTTATCCCCACATGTGGGGTATCAGCGTACTCAGGACAAATTGCACAATAACTTTACATTATAAACTTCTGTGAAGCCCTTGTGGGTTAAAAGTTCTCACCACATATCTAGATAAGTTCCTTGGGGGGGTCTAGTTTCCAAAATGGGGTCACTTGTAGGGGGTTTCCACTGTTTAGGTACATCAGGGACTCTCCAAACGTGACATGGCGTCCGATCTGAATTCCAGGGAATTTTGCATTGAAAAAGTCAAACGGCACTCCTTCCATTCTGAGCTCTGCCATGCGCCGAAACAGTCGTTCCCCCCCACATATCAGGTATCAGTGTACTCAGGACAAATTACACAATATCTTTTGCAGTCCAATTTCTCCTGTTACCCTTGGTAAAATAAAAAAAATTGAACCTGAATATTTTTTTTGTGAAAAAAAGTTAGATGTTCATTTTTTTTAAATATTCAAAAAAATTCCTGTGACGCACCTAAAGGGTTAATAAACTTCTTGAATGTGGTTTTGAGCACCTTGAGGGGTGCAGTTTTTAGAATGGTGTCACTTTTGGGTATTTTCTATCATATAAACCCCTCAAAGTGGCTTCAAATGTGATGTGGTCTGTAAAAATAAAATGGTGTTGCAAAAATGAGAAATCGCTGGTCAATTTTTAACCCTTATAACTTAATAACAAAAAAAAATTTTGGTTCCAAAATTGTGCTGATGTAAAGTAAACATGTGGGAAATGTTAGTTATCAAGTTTTTTGTGTGCCGTATCTCTGTGATTTAAGGGCATAAAAATTTCGAAATTTTCAACATTTTTGCCAAATTTCCATTTTTTTCACAAATAAACGCAAGTTATTTGAATGAACTTTTACCACTATCATGAAG
Source organism: Dendrobates tinctorius (assembly GCF_039654945.1). Lineage (NCBI taxonomy): Eukaryota > Metazoa > Chordata > Amphibia > Anura > Dendrobatidae > Dendrobates > Dendrobates tinctorius. The sequence continues at coordinate 9,529,921 of NW_027361760.1, read as the reverse complement.
TACAATATGTCACGAGAAAACAATATCAGAATCACCAGGATCCATGGAAGCGTTCCAGAGTTATGACCTCATAAAGGAACAGTGGCCAGAATTGTAAAAATTGGCCCGGTCATGAACGTGCAAACCACCCTTGGGGGTGAAGGGGTTAAGGTATTCCACCTTCCCACTACTTTGTGACTTTAGAGAACATGGAAAGCCTGCTCTATTCCAAAAGTGACCATGATTTGTTTAATCAGTTCTCCAGTGAAGTTTGTGCCTCTGTCACTCTCTATAGTTTGTGCACCCCCCATATCTACAAACCACTTCTCAAATCCATTTATTTATAAACTTTAATCAAGGCCCAAGCTTCAGTCATCTTGGGAAGAGATCATTACATACTAGGACATATACATAAGTACCCACCTTAGGTAGCTGTATGTAGTCCACCTGCAGTCTCTGAAACAGGTAATCTGGTTTTGGTGTGCATTTCTGTTGGACTCGAATAGGTCTATTGGGGTTATGTTTTGCACAAATGAGACGGTCCTGAACGTATTTTACAGCCACATTCAAGAACCCTGGGGCACACCAGTTTTGTAGCACTACTGCACACATCACACCCTTTGAATTATGCACTGGGGAATGTGCCAGGGCAACCATCATGTGGAACAGGCAGCATGGGAGGCAAATAATCTCATCTGGCATGTCTCCTCAACACTGTCATCGCCACATAATGTGGGACATTCTGAGACGTTGTGTCTGCTCCAAATTAAATTGTATAATTCAAATACGTGCATGGAAGAGCCAATCTAATACATTAAGAATCAAAGCAGTTCTCTCTATTACACATCTTGGTGGGGGGGGGGTTTAATGGTTATTAGTATTCATGCATTGTAACAATATAATTGGCTCATCTTATCTCTAACTATGTGCTGCATTAGCATACATACTTCTAATTGGCTAAGTTAATAGTGTTAACACCCAGCATATGGTCTTAGGGGTTGTACTAGCCTCTAAGTTTCATTTCTCTGTCTTTTCTATGCTTTTTCTAAGTCTGCTACACAAAGGCATTCCTAAGCCCACTTATCTGATCATGGACTCCATCTTGGAAATAAAGAAATACATGTAGAAAGGAAATCAGAATAGATAAAATATAAATCCTGCTCTCACAACACCCTGGAGATGCATTCTAAATGTTAGGGGTCCGGGGCCTGGGTAGCAAGAGTAATGAGCTCACTGGGAGGCCAGGGCCAATGTTATGATGTTGGCTATGCCTTTCGTCGATCATGTACCAACAGGAGACAGTAATTAACTCCACAGAGGATTCATTCCTGCATAAGACAGGGGTGTCAAAAAGGATACAAGTTTTACATCAAGTACAGAGACTACAGGAGTCTCTCCATTTTCATACTACCTAGATTATATACACAATTCTGTGTCTATTTTCTCTGATTTAAATTCACTCATTGATAGATGCTTTGACTACTTCTAACCACATCCTAGCCAACTCATGTCTGCTGTTATCTATCTTCCAGTAATCCTTCCCAGTTACAGATACATTTCTCCCATTCCTTCTAATTCTTTCAACTACATCACATGCAGGGACAAGGGTGGTACCTCTCAGGTTAACATAGTAACATAGTAACATAGCTTATAGGCTGAAGGAGGACCTTATGTCCATCTAGTTCAGCCTATTTTTAGTGCACCTGATCTGCATTGTTGATCCTGGGGAAGGCAAAAAACCCACTGAGTAGAAGCCAATTTTCACCATAGGAAAAAAATTCCTTCCCCTAAGCTGGGTCAACCATCTACCTATGATATTCTGTTATTCATAACCTTCTATACTGTTACTCACAAGAAAAGCATCCATTCCTTTCTTAAATTCATTCAGAGAGTTGGCCATCACCACTTCCTCAGGAAGAGAATTCCAGAGCCTCACTGCTCTTACCATGAAGAACCCTCTTCTATGCTGGTGCAGAAATTGTCTTTCCTCCAAATGAAGCGAATGCCCCCTTGTTCTTGTCACAGTCCTTGGTACAAACAGTTCATTGGAGAGATCCCTGTATTGCCCTCTGATATACTTGTACATATATATTAAGTCTCCCCTAAGTCTTCTCTTTTCTAGAGTAAATAGACCTAATTTGATAACCTTTCTGGGTATTGTAGTGAACCAACTTCATTTATCATTTTAGTAGCCCGCCTTTGAACCCTTTCAAGTTCAGTAATGTCTTTCTTGAGCACCGGCATCCAAAATTGCACACAATACTCCAAGTGTGGTCTGACGAGTGATTTGTACAGAGGCAGAATTATGTTTTCATCTCGTGTCCCCAGACCTCTTCTAATGCATCCCATGACCCTATTTGCTTTGGTGGCAGCTGCCTGACACTGGGCACTCCAATTTAGCTTCTTATTGACAAAGATGACTGTCTTTTTCCAAGTCTGATTTCCCCAGCAGTTTCCCATTTAGTAAGTAATTATAGCATCTGTTTCTCCTTCCCATGTGCATAACCTTACACTTATCTGTGTTAAACCTCATTTGCCATTTTTCAGCCCAATTCTCCAATTTACTCAAATCTGTCTGTAGTTGCAAACTGTCCTCCTTTGTGTTAACTACCTTACATAGTTTTGTATCATCTGCAAATACTGATATTTTACTGTGTAAGCCATCCACTAGATCATTAATAAATATATTAAATAGTAGGGGGCCCAATACAGAACCCTGGTTACTTATAACTTAGAACCAACTTAGAACTTAAGAACAAAGGTTACTTATTTCCTTGCAGTTGCCAGTCCTCATGACTGCAACTTCAATGCCCGCAGTTAACCAAAGAACTGAATGTGCTCATAGAGTCTTAACTGCGGAAGACTCTAGTCTTCTCCCAGCATTCGCAATTGCTCGCAAGAGAAGGATTTCAACTGCCAGAACCAGTGAAGTGTTCTCACAAAAGAGATGAGTTTTTAGTTAATTTCAACATCAGGTTACCAACCCTTTGTACTCATGCAACTTTGACACACAACCAAATAACAATCCAAAAGCTATACTACCAATAGTTATTGTAGTTATTTCCACTGGTCAAAATAACGTCATGGGAGAATAAGCTATTTTTCTGTAAAACCTTTATCCACCTCCACTGACTCAAACAGATTACATCTAGCACAAAAGAGGAGGGATTACCTAGATCAGAGCATAATAGCAGGATTCAATTACTTAATCAAAACGTTCCCTGTTGTGAGCTCATCTGTTCATTCATCTTTTGTGTCCGAGGATCTCCCTCTTCTGGTGAAGGAAGGTAGTGAGGATGATTTGGATAAAAGAAACCAAACACCTGATCAGGTGGATCGTGACTGGGTAACGGGAACTACAGACTGGATATAAGGCAGCCGACGCCCTTCGGAGTCGCTGGTGATTTCTCTGCTGGATTCTTGGAGACCAGTCTGATTCCTGCTTCCCAAAGATAAGTTTTTGCTCTGCTATTGAACTTATTAGTTTTGGTTTTGTTTACCTTGTTTTTTGAGTTCAGCCATCCCCGGCCAGGGGTGTGCTGGATTCTTTTTCCTTGATCAGTGCTCTCTTTTGCTCTGCTTCCAGAATATTCTGAGTGCTGATATAGGGTTTGAAGTCTAGTGACTTCAGGGTCCTTTTTGCTTATCAGTTGTGTTGGTAGTATTTTTTGGCAGGGTTTTCTCGGATTGCAGACAGCAGCTTTTCTGTCCTGTCCTTTTTAGTTAGCTTGGGCCCCATCGTTTGCTCAACCTATCTTTCTATCTGTGTTAGTGTTTTCATCTTGCTTCACCATCATTATATGTTGGGGGCTGCCTATTGCTTTTGGGGTCTGCTCTGGGGCAGTCAGTTTTTCTCTTTTCTCTCTTTAGGCTTGTGTAGATCTCCAGCTGTGACGAGGTGTCTAGGATCACCGTAGGAACACTCCACGGCTACTGCTAGTTGTGTGATAGGATCAGGGGTCTGCAATCTGCTAGTTTCCAACCTGATTTTCTGGGCTGAGCTTGTGTTTTGTTTTTTTCCTCCTCGGTGACTCAATCATAACAGTTCCCTTCAACATCCTGCAGGGGTGCAGCTTGGCAGTTACATCTGTTTTATGTCTCCCCTGGCTCAACAAAGACTACTACTGCTATCATGAGATTTCCTGTCTGGAGTTCACAAAGCACAGACACAAAGAACTGTGGTTAATTCATTTTTACATGCCACTTCCTCATACCCTCCAACCTTAGTTAGATCTATTCCTATTGGCCCATTCCTGCGGTTACGCAGGCTTTTTTCCAATGATGATGATTCTAAAAAACAAGCTGATGACCTTAAACTTAGGTTTTTGGATCACGTGTACAGCCACCAATCTTTAAAAAGGGCATTCAATCGAGCAAAAAATACTCCTCGCCATCAGGCTCTTTATTCTTCGAGACCATTGACATCGGATAAAATGGTAAGATACATCACCCAGTATCATGGTCAGACCAAGGCAATGTTAAGCTTCTTGGAAAAGTCTTGGTCCATATTACATACAGATCCTATTTTATCCCAATATATTGGGCCGAAACCTTGTGTTACCTATAGAAGATCGGTAAACTTGGGGGATAAATTGGTTAAGAGTAGAGATGAGCGACTTTTCTTTTTTTCGGGTCGAGTCGGTGTTAGCGTGGCTGGTCTGAGCCGGAATCTCCAGGAGTGGACCCTCTGGACCGTGGCACCGAGAGGCCCCGGGCGAGCTGCCAGGTGGAACTGACCCCTATACAGGGACCATTAGGAGCAGGCCCAGGGGTTCGAGTACCACGGTAGCCTGTTGTGAGTTCATTTTCCCCTTCACCATTGAGGTCTGATGAACTCCCTCTTCTGGTGAAGGAAGGTAGTGAGGCTGATTACCAAGCACCTGAGCTGGATGATGATGACTGGGTGATGGGAATTTCTGACTGGATATAAGGCAGCCGACGCCCTTCTGCCTTGCTGGTGATCTCTCTGAGGGATTCTAGGAGACCAGTCTGATTCCTGCTCCTCAAAAGCTAAGTTCTCTGCTCTGTTTTTGGCATTTGTGTTTTGGTTTTGTTTTTCCTTGTTTTTCTGGATTTCTGCCATTCCCTGCTGGGGTGTGCTGAATTCCTTCTTGCTCTGTCTTCAGAAAATACCTGAGTACTGATATAGTCTTTTTGAAGCCTAGCGTCTTCAGGGCTTTTTTCCCTATCAGCTGTTGACTCTTTTGATAGGGTTTTGGCGGATTACAGACAGCATCTTTTCTATCCTGTCCTTTGTAGTTAGCTTGGGCCCCATCGTTTGCTCAGCCTATCTTTCTATCTGTGTGAGTGTTTTTTCATCTTGCTTCACCGTCATTATATGTTGGGGGCTGCCTATTGCTTTGGGGTCTGCTCTGGGGCAGTTTAGATTTCCCTTTCTGTCTTTAGGCTATGTAGTTCTCCGGCTGTGATCGAGGGGTCTAGGGCACCGTAGGAACCCCCCACGGCTACTGCTAGTTGTTGTTGATAGGTTCAGGGGTCTGTAATCCGATAGCTGCCAACTTCTCTGGTTTTCTCGACTTAGCTAGTATTTCTGTTTTTTGCCTCCTACGGTGACTCATTCATAACAGAATCACCACCCATACCGCAGATCCTAGGGTACTCAATAGCAGGAAAGAATTGTCAAAAAAAAAAAAGTGTGTATATTTTTTCCTCTATATCTCTGAGGCCGTAGGGGGAATTTTTTTTTCTCTCAATGGAGATAAAGCAATTGTCTGATCGTGTGGAGCAGCTCGCTGCGGAAGTGCGGGGAATTTCCGCCTACCTTGCTCATTCACATGCTGCTGAACCAAAGAACCCTACTCCTGATGTGTTTTTTGGGGATCGGTCTAAATTTTTGAATTTCAAAAATAATTGTAAATTATTTTTTGCCTTGAAGCCTAACTCGTCAGGGAGCTCCGCGCAGCAGGTTAAAATTGTCATCTCTTTGCTGCGTGGCGATCCCCAGGATTGGGCGTTTTCTTTGAAACCAGATGATCCTATTCTGACTAATGTGAATGCATTTTTTCAAGCCTTGGGGTAGTTGTATGACGAACCTAATGCTATTGATCAGGCTGAAAAGACCCTGTTGGCATTGAGCCAGGGTCGAGATTCTGCAGAATTGTACTGTCAAAAATTCCGAAAGTGGGCGGTCCTTACTACCTGGAATGATAATGCCATGGCAGCTCTCTTTTGGAAGGGTTTGTCAGAAGCCGTAAAAGATACTATGGTGGGATTTCCTGTTCCCTCTGGTCTTGACGATTCTATGTCATTAGCCATTCAGGTTGATCAGCGTTTACGTGAACGCAGGACTGCACGAGAGGTGATGCCACCTGTTGAACAAGTGTCTGAACCTATGCAATGTGATAGAGTTTTGTCCAGGGAGCAACGTCAGGAGTTCAGAAGGCGTAATAAGCTGTGTTTTTTTTTGTGGAGATGCCTCGCATATTATCTCTGTCTGTCCTAAACGAGAGAAAAGTTTTGCACACACGTTTTCTGTTTGTGGTGTTCAACCTAAGTTTCTTCTGGCAATTACTCTGATCTGCTCCCTGTCCACATTTTCCGCCAAGGCTTTTGTGGATTCGGGAGCAGCCCTGAACCTAATGGACTTAGATTTTGCTAAACGTTGTGGATTTCCGATGACACCTCTGCGGACGCCTATCCCTTTGAGGGGGATTGATGCTACTCCTTTGGTGAAAAATAAACCTCAGTTTTGGACCCAGGTGATAATGCGGGTCACCCCAGACCATCAAGAAAATTGCAGATTTTTGGTGTTGCATAATTTGCATGATACCATTGTTCTGGGGTTTCCCTGGTTGCAAATTCATAATCCAGTTTTGGATTGGAAATCTGTGTCTGTGGTGAGTTGGAGTTGTCAGTGTGCCCTTAGTGAGGCTCCGGTTTTTTCCACCTCTCATCAGTCGCATGATGTTCCTGACTATTTGGCGGACTTTTATGATGTATTTAGTGAGAATGAGTCTGCGTCTTTGCCTCCTCATAGGAGTTATGACTGTGCAATTGAACTGAGCCCTGGGTGTAAATTTCCCAAGGGTCGACTCTTCAATTTATCTGTACCCGAGCATGAGGCTATGCGATCCTATATTAAGGAGGCATTGGAGAAGGGTCATATTAGACCATCCTCTTCACCCTTAGGTGCTGTTTTTTTTTGTGGCCAAAAAGGATGGTTCATTAAGGCCTTGTATTGATTATCGTGCCCTCAACAAAATTACTATTAAATATCAGTATCCGTTACCCCTGATTTCGGATCTATTCTCCAGAGTTAAAGGTGCTTGCTGGTTTACCAAGCTTGACCTCAGGGGGCGTATAATCTTATTCGCATTAAGCATGGGGATGAATGGAAGATGGCGTTTAATACTCCGGAGGGACATTTTGAGTACCTGGTGATGCCTTTTGGGCTCACTAATGCCCCTTCTGTCTTCCAGTGCTTCATGAACGACATTTTCCGAGATTTTGTGGATAAATTTTTGATTATCTATCTGGATGATATTTTGATCTTCTCCAAGGATTGGGATTCTCGTGTGGAACATGTTCGGACTGTGTTCCGGATCTTGAGGGAGAATTCCCTGTATGTCAAAGGATCGAAATGCCTTTTTGGGGTACCGAGGATTTCATTTTTGGGATTTATTTTGTCTCCGTCAACTATTGAAATGGACCCGGCCAAGGTACAGGCCATTTATGATTGAGTTCAGCCCACGTCTTTGAAGGCCCTCCAGAAGTTATTGGGTTTTGCTAATTTTTATCGGAAATTTATAGCTCATTTTTCTGGTATTGCCAAGCCATTGACGGATTTGACTAGGAAGGGTGCTGATGTGCTGAATTGGTCTCCGGAGGCTGTTTCTTCCTTTCAGGAGCTGAAGCGAAGATTCACTTCTGCTCCGGTTTTGCTGCAACCTGATGTCTCACTCCTGTTTCAGGTGGAGGTGGACGCTTCTGAGATTGGTGCAGGAGCAGTGTTGTCCCAAAAAGATCCTGTGACATCTAAAATGAATCCTTGTGCTTTCTTTTCCCGAAAGTTCTCCCCATCCGAACGTAACTATGATGTGGGGAATCGGGAACTGTTGGCCATGAAATGGGCATTTGAGGAGTGGAGACATTGGTTGGAGGGAGCTAAACATCAAGTCGTGGTCCTCACTGACCACAAGAATTTGATTTACCTGGAGTCGGCCAAACGCTTGAACCGTAGACAGGTTAGGTGGGCTTTGTTTTTTACACATTTTGATTTTGTGGTCCCTTTTCTTCCTGGCACTAAGAATGTCAAAGCTGACACTCTCTCTAGGAGCTTCTTTGCTGATTCTCCTGTGGTGACCAAGTCTGCTACCATCTTAGGCGAAGGGGTAGTTCTTTCTGCCATCTCGCCCGATTTGAGACGTGCTCTGGAAGAGTTCCAGGAGGACAAACCTGAGCGTTGTCCCAGTGGAAAGTTGTATGTTCCTGACTAGTGGAAGAAGAGAGTGATGTTGTGAGTTCATTTTTCCCTTCACCATTGAGGTCTGATGAACTCCCTCCTCTGGTGAAGGAAGGTAGTGAGCCTGATTACCAAACACATGGGCAGCTAGATGATGACTGGGTGGCTGGAATTGAGGACTGGATATAAGGCTGCCGACGCCCTTCTTCCTGGCTGGTGATTTTCCTGCTGGATTCTTGGAGACCAGTCTGATTCCTGCATCTCAAAGCTAAGTTTTTCTGCTCTGCTTTGTACTCTTCAGTTTTGTTTTTGTTTTGCCTTGTTTTTTGGGAGTTCTGCCATCCCCGGCCGGGGGTGAGCTGAATTCCATTTTTTGCCTCTGATCTGTTGATCTTTTGCTCTGTCTTCAGAATATACCTGAGTGCTGATATAGTCTTTTGAAGCCTAGCATCTTCAGGGCCTGTTTTTCCTATCAGTCGGTTGGCTCATTTTGATAGGGGTTTTGCGGATGGCAGACAGCAGCTTTCCTATCCTGTCCTTTGTAGTTAGCGTGGGCCCCATCATTTGCTCAACCTATCTTTCTATCTGTGTTAGTGTTTTCATCTTGCTTCACCGTCATTATATGTTGGGGGCTGCCTATTGCTTTGGGGTCTGCTCTGGGGCAGTTTAGTTTTTCCCCTTTCTGTCTTTAGGCTATGTAGTTCTCCGGCTGTGATCGAAGGGTCTAGGGCACCGTAGGAACCCCCCACGGCTACTGCTAGTTGTTGTGGATAGGTTCAGGGGTCTGCAATCCAATAGCTGCCAACCTCTCTGGTTTTTCTGGACTTAGCTGGTATTTTGTTTTTTCCTCCTTCGGTGACTCATCATAACAGAATCACCAGCCAGGAAGAAGGGCGTCGGCAGCCTTATATCCAGTCCTCAATTCCAGCCACCCAGTCATCATCTAGCTGCCCATGTGTTTGGTAATCAGCCTCACTACCTTCCTTCACCAGAGGAGGGAGTTCATCAGACCTCAATGGTGAAGGGAAAAATGAACTCACAACAGTAGGGCGCAACGTCAGGAGTTCAGAAGGCGCAATAAGCTGTGTTTTTTTTGTGGAGATGCCTCGCATATTATTTCTGTCTGCCCTAAATGAGAAAAGTTGTGCACACGTTTTGTGTGGGTGGTGTTCAACCCAAGTTTCTTCTGGCAATTACTCTGATCTGCTCCCTGTCCACATTTTCCGCCAAGGCTTTTGTGGATTCAGGAGCAGCTCTTAACCTGATGGACTTGGATTTTGCTAAACATTGTGGATTTTCTATGACACCTCTGCGGACGCCTATCCCTTTGAGGGGTATTGATGCTACTCCTTTGGCGAAGAATAAACCTCAGTTTTGGACCCAGGTGGTAATGCGGGTCGCCCCAGACCATCAAGAAAATTGCAGATTTTTGGTGTTGCATAATTTGCATGATACCATTGTTCTGGGGTTTCCCTGATTGCAAATTCATAATCCAGTTCTGGATTGGAAATCTTTGTCTGTGGTGAGTTGGGGTTGTCGGTGTGCCCTTAGTGATGCTCCTGTTTTCTCCTCCTCTCCCCAGTCGCATGATGTTCCTGACTATTTGGCTGACTTTTATGATGTTTTTAGTGAGAATGAGTCTGCGTCTTTGCCTCCTCATAGGAGTTATGACTGTGCAATTGAGCTGAACCCGGGGTGTAAATTCCCCAAGGGTTGGCTTTTCAATTTATCTGTACCCGAGCACGAGGCTATGCGATCCTATATTAAGGAGGCATTGGAGAAGGGTCATATTAGACTATCCTCTTCACCCTTAGGTGCTGGGTTTTTTTCGTGGCTAAAAAGGATGGTTCATTAAGGCCTTGTATTGACTATCGTGCCCTCAACAAAATTACTGTTAAATATCAGTATCCGTTACCCCTGATTTCTGATCTATTCTCCAGAGTTAAAGTTGCTTGCTGGTTTACCAAGCTTGACCTCAGGGGGCGTATAATCTTATTCGCATTAAGCATAGGGATGAATGGAAGATGGCGTTTAATACTCCGGAGGGACATTTTGAGTACCTGGTGATGCCTTTTGGGCTCACTAATGCCCCTTCTGTCTTCCAGTGCTTCATGAACGATATATTCTGAGACTTTGTGGATAAATTTTTGATTATCTATCTGGATGATATTTTGATCTTCTCCAAGGATTGGGACTCTCATGTGGAACATGTTCGGACTGTGTTCTGGATTTTGAGGGAGAATTCCCTGTATGTCAAGGGATCAAAATGCCTTTTTGGGGTACAGAGGATTTCATTTTTGGGATTTATTTTGTCTCCGTCAACTATTGAAATGGACCCGGCCAAGGTACAGGCCATTTATGATTGAGTTCAGCCCACGTCTTTGAAGGCCCTCCAGAAGTTATTGGGTTTTGCTAATTTTTATCGGAAATTTATAGCTCATTTTTCTGGTATTGCCAAGCCATTGACGGATTTGACTAGGAAGGGTGCTGATGTGCTGAATTGGTCTCCGGAGGCTGTTTCTTCCTTTCAGGAGCTGAAGCGAAGATTCACTTCTGCTCCGGTTTTGCTGCAACCTGATGTCTCACTCCTGTTTCAGGTGGAGGTGGACGCTTCTGAGATTGGTGCAGGAGCAGTGTTGTCCCAAAAAGATCCTGTGACATCTAAAATGAATCCTTGTGCTTTCTTTTCCCGAAAGTTCTCCCCATCCGAACGTAACTATGATGTGGGGAATCGGGAACTGTTGGCCATGAAATGGGCATTTGAGGAGTGGAGACATTGGTTGGAGGGAGCCAAACACCAAGTCGTGGTCCTTACTGACCACAAGAATTTGATTTACCTGGAGTCGGCCAAGCGCTTGAATCCTAGACAGGCTAGGTGGGCCTTGTTTTTCACACGTTTTGATTTTGTGGTCTCTTTTCTTCCGGGCACTAAGAATGTCAAGGCAGACGCCCTCTCTAGGAGTTTCCTTGCTGATTCTCCTGTTGTGACTAAGCCTGCTACCATCTTAGGCGAGGGGGTAGTTCTTTCTGCCATCTCGCCCGATTTGAGACGTGCTCTGGAAGAGTTTCAGGAGGACAAACCTGAGCGTTGTCCCAGTGGAAAGTTGTATGTTCCTGACCAGTGGAGGAAGAGAGTGATGTCTGAAGTTCATTGCTCTGCATTGGCTGGTCATCCAGGTATTTTTGGTACTAGTGATCTGGTGAGTCGGTCTTTTTTGTGGCCCGCCTTGTCTCATGATGTCAGGAATTTTGTGCAGTCCTGTGGGACTTGCTCCCGGTCTAAACCTTGTTCTCGCTCTAGTGGCTTGTTGATGCCTTTGCCGGTGCTCAGGAGGCCATGGACCCATATTTCAATGGATTTTATCTCTGATATGCCTGTCTCTCAGAGAATGACTGTTATTTGGGTGATTTGTGATAGATTCTCTAAGATGGTCCATCTTGTACCACTCCCTAAGTTGCCATCTTCCTCTGAGTTGGTGCCCTTGTTTTTGCAACAGGTGGTTCGCTTGCACGAGATTCCTGAGAACATTGTATCTGACAGAGGAGTTCAGTTTGTGTCCAGATTTTGGAGGACTTTCTGTTCCAAGCTGGGAATTCAGTGGTCCTTCTCCTCTGCGTTTCACCCTCAGACCAATGGGCAGACGGAGAGAACAAACCAGACTTTGGAGTCGTATTTGAGATGTTTTATTTCTGCCGATCAGGATGATTGGGTTTCATTTTTGCCCTTGGCCGAATTTGCTTTGAATAATAGAGCTAGTTCTGCCACTTTGATGTCACCTTTTTTTTGTAACTTTGGTTTTCACCCTCAATTTTCTTCAGGGCAGGTGGAGCCTTCTGCCTGCCCAGGTGTTGACACTGTGGTGGAGAGAATGCACCAGATCTGGGACCAAGTAGTGGATAAGTTGTCTCTCTCCCAGGAAAAGGCCCAGCGGTTTTCCAACCGGCGTAGGACCGTTGGTCCCCAGTTTAAGGTGGGTGATATGGTTTGGTTGTCATCAAAAAATATTGCTATGAAGGTGGCTTCTCCTATGTTTAAGCCTAGATTTATTGGACCTTACAAGATTTTGGAGATTATTAATCCGGTCTCTTTTCGGTTGGCTCTTCCTGTCACATTTAAAATTCATAATGTGTTTCATAAGTCCTTGTTGAAGAGGTTTGTTGAACCAGTAGTTCCTGTGGTGGCACCTCCTGACCCTATATTGGTTGAATGTAACATGGAATATGAGGTAGAGAAGATACTGGATTCCCGTCTGGCTAGACGGAGACTCCAGTATTTGGTTAAGTGGAAGGGTTATGGTCAGGAGGATACTTCCTGGGTCTCTGCCTCTGATATTCATGCCGAAAGATTGGTGAGTGCCTTTCATCGGGCTCACCCGGATCACCCTGGTGGCATGGATGAGGGTTCGGTGACCCCTCCTCAAGGGGGAGGTACTGTTGTGAGTTCATTTTTCCCTTCACCATTGAGGTCTGATGAACTCCCTCCTCTGGTGAAGGAAGGTAGTGAGCCTGATTACCAAACACATGGGCAGCTAGATGATGACTGGGTGGCTGGAATTGAGGACTGGATATAAGGCTGCCGACGCCCTTCTTCCTGGCTGGTGATTTTCCTGCTGGATTCTTGCAGACCAGTCTGATTCCTGCATCTCAAAGCTAAGTTTTTCTGCTCTGCTTTGTACTCTTCAGTTTTGTTTTTGTTTTGCCTTGTTTTTTGGGAGTTCTGCCATCCCCGGCCGGGGGTGAGCTGAATTCCATTTTTTGCCTCTGATCTGTTGATCTTTTTCTCTGCCTTCAGAATATACCTGAGTGCTGATATAGTCTTTTGAAGCCTAGCGTCTTCAGGGCCTGTTTTTCCTATCAGTCGGTTGGCTCATTTTGATAGGGGTTTTGCGGATGGCAGACAGCAGCTTTCCTATCCTGTCCTATGTAGTTAGCTTGGGCCCCATCATTTGCTCAACCTATCTTTCTATCTGTGTTAGTGTTTTCATCTTGCTTCACCGTCATTATATGTTGGGGGCTGCCTATTGCTTTGGGGTCTGCTCTGGGGCAGTTTAGTTTTTCCCCTTTCTGTCTTTAGGCTATGTAGTTCTCCGGCTGTGATCGAGGGGTCTAGGGCACCGTAGGAACCCCCCACGGCTACTGCTAGTTGTTGTGGATAGGTTCAGGGGTCTGCAATCCGATAGCTGCCAACCTCTCTGGTTTTTCTGGACTTAGCTGGTATTTTGTTTTTTCCTCCTTCGGTGACTCATCATAACAGAGTGATGTCTGAAGTTCATTGCTCTGCATTGGCTAGTCATCCAGGTATTTTTGGTACTAGAGATCTGGTGATTCGGTCTTTTTGGTGGCTCGCCTTGTCTCGTGATGTCAGGAACTTTGTGCAGTCCTGTGGGACTTGCTCCCGGTCTAAACCTTGTTCTCGCTCTAGTGGGTTGTAGATGCCTTTGCCAGTCCCCAGGAGGCCATGGACCCATATTTCAATGGATTTCATCTCTGATATGCCTGTCTCTCAGAGAATGACTGTTATTTGGGTGATTTGTGATTCCTAAGATGGTTCATCTTGTACCACTCCCTATGTTGCCATCTTCCTCTGAGTTGGTGCCCCTGTTTTTGCAACAGGTGGTTCGCTTGCACGGGATTCCTGAGAACATTGTATCTGACAGAGGAGTTGAGTTTGTGTCTAGATTTTGGAGGCCTTTCTGTTCCAAGCTGGGAATTCAGTTGTCCTTCTCCTCTGCGTTTCACCCTCAGACCAATGGGCAGATGGAGAGAACAAACCAGACCTTGGAGTCGTATTTGAGATGTTTTATTTCTGCTGAGCAGGATGATTGGGTTTCATTTTTGCCCTTGGCCGAATTTGCTTTAAATAATAGAGCTAGTTCTGCCACTTTGATGTCACCTTTTTTTTGTAACTTTGGGTTTCATCCTCGATTTTCTTCAGGGCAGGTGGAGCCTTCTGCCTGCCCAGGTGTTGACACTGTGGTGGAGAGAATGCAAAAGATCTGGGACCAAGTAGTGGATAAGTTATCTCTCTCCCAGGAAAAGGCCCAGAGGTTTTCCAACCGACATAGGACCATTGGTCTCCAGTTTAAGGTTGGTGATATGGTTTGGTTATCATCAAAAAATATCGCTATGAAGGTGGCTTCTCCTATGTTTAAGCCTAGATTTATTGGACCTTACAAGATTTTGGAGATTATTAATCCGGTCTCTTTTCGTTTGGCTCTTCCTGTCACATTTAAAATCCATAATGTGTTTCATAAGTCCTTGTTGAAGAGGTTTGTTGAACCAGTAGTTCCTGGTGTGGCACCTCCGGACCCTGTATTGGTTGAAGGTAACATGGAATATGAGGTAGAGAAGATACTGGATTCCCGTCTGGCTAGACGGAGACTCCAGTATTTGGTTAAGTGGAAGGGTTATGGTCAGGAGGATAATTCCTGGGTCTCTGCCTCTGATATTCATGCCAAAAATTGGTGCATGCCTTTCATCGGGCTCACCCTGATCGCCCTGGTGGCGTGGATGAGGGTTCGGTGACCCCTCCTCAAGGGGGAGGTACTGTTGTGAGTTCATTTTCCCCTTCACCATTGAGGTCTGATGAACTCCCTCTTCTGGTGAAGGAAGGTAGTGAGGCTGATTACCAAGCACCTGAGCTGGATGATGATGACTGGGTGACGGGAATTTCTGACTGGATATAAGGCAGCCGACGCCCTTCTGCCTTGCTGGTGATCTCTCTGAGGGATTCTAGGAGACCAGTCTGATTCCTGCTCCTCAAAAGCTAAGTTCTCTGCTCTGTTTTTGGCATTTGTGTTTTGGTTTTGTTTTTCCTTGTTTTTCTGGATTTCTGCCATTCCCTGCTGGGGTGTGCTGAATTCCTTTTTGCTCTGTCTTCAGAGAATACCTGAGTACTGATATAGTCTTTTTGAAGCCTAGCGTCTTCAGGGCTTTTTTCCCTATCAGCTGTTGACTCTTTTGATAGGGTTTTGGCGGATTACAGACAGCATCTTTTCTATCCTGTCCTTTGTAGTTAGCTTGGGCCCCATCGTTTGCTCAGCCTATCTTTCTATCTGTGTGAGTGTTTTTTCATCTTGCTTCACCGTCATTATATGTTGGGGGCTGCCTATTGCTTTGGGGTCTGCTCTGGGGCAGTTTAGATTTCCCTTTCTCTCTTTAGGCTATGTAGTTCTCCGGCTGTGATCGAGGGGTCTAGGGCACCGTAGGAACCCCCCACGGCTACTGCGAGTTGTTGTTGATAGGTTCAGGGGTCTGTAATCCGATAGCTGCCAACTTCTCTGGTTTTCTGGACTTAGCTAGTATTTCTGTTTTTTGCCTCCTACGGTGACTCATTCATAACAGTAGCCGGTACCAAGAGGGGCGACTCAGGATGGATTGGAGTAGGACTGTGGGACTGAAGTGTAGATGAGAGAACAGGGCTGGAACACAGGAGACAGGAATGGAGTAAGACTATAGACTGGAATGTGGAGGAACTGAAGTGTAGATGACAGGACAGAGTTGGAACACAGGAGACAGGAATAAAGGAGGACGGAAGGACTGGAGCAGGATGGAACTGGAACACCGGAGGCAGGACTGGAGTAGGACGGCAGGACTGGAGCAGGATGGAACAGGAACACCGGAGGCAGGACTGGAGTAGGATGGAACAGGAACACCGGAGGCAGGAGATGGAATAAACAGGAACACTGGAGCAGGACTGAGAATACTGCAGAGAATATGGAAGAGAGGCTGTGAGGCTGCTGCAGGAAACACCGAGGACGGCACAGAGAGGCTGCAGAGAGCACAGGAGGAAGCAGGGCCCAGTGTGCAAGGTAACACAACGATCAGGCGCCTCCCTCAGGGGGAAGCGGCCTGATATGGCCCCGTCTGTTCTGCCATTGGTCCGAAGGTGCTTCCGGGTCAGGGCACAGCCAGAGCACAAGAAGCAGAAGGGAAGCACGGCCGCGGCCTATGGCACATGCCCATGGCATGCAGAGATGGTGTCGTCCGCGAGCCCGTCAGAGGTGACCGCTGTGGCCGTCGGGTGGGGAGAGGCTGCGGCGTGGGAGGGGAGGCCAGGTGAGTATGTCAGAGCGGTGTAACAGTCGAGTTTCATGAAACCCGACTTTCTAAAAAGTCGGGTCGAATGAAATCGGCCAACTATAGGGAAAAGTCGGGGTCCGACTGAAGCACGAAACTCAATGCAAGTCAATGGAGAAGCAAAGTCGGCAGGGAGTGGAGGACAGTAAACACACCTACAGTTGTGGCAAAAAGTATTGACACCCCTGCAATTCTGTCAGATAATACTCAGTTTCTTCCTGAAAATGATTGCAAACACAAATTCTTTGTTATTATTATCTTCATTTAATTTGTCTTAAATGAAAAAACACAAAAAGAATTGTCCTAAAGCCAAATTGGATATAATTTCACACCAAACATAAAAAAGAGGGTGGACAAAAGTATTGGCACTGTTCGAAAAATCATGTGATGCTTCTCTAATTTGTGTAATTAACAGCACCTGTAACTTACCTGTGGCACCTAACAGGTGTTGGCAATAAGTAAATCACACTTGCAGCCAGTTGACATGGATTAAAGTTGATTCAACCTCTGTCCTTTGTCCTTGTGTGTACCGCATTGAGCATGGAGAAAAGAAAGAAGACCAAAGAACTGTCTGAGGACTTGAGAAACCAAATTGTGAGGAAGCATGAGCAATCTCAAGGCTACAAGTCCATCTCCAAAGACCTGAATGTTCCTGTGTCTACCGTGCGCAGTGTCATCAAGAAGTTTAAAGCCCATGGCACTGTGGCTAACCTCCCTAGATGTGGATGGAAAAGAAAAATTGACAAGAGATTTCAACGCAAGATTGTGCGGATGTTAGATAAAGAACCTCGACTAACATCCAAACAAGTTCAAGCTGCCCTGCAGTCCAAGGGTACAACAGTGTCAACCCGTACTATCCGTCTGCGTCTGAATGAAAAGGGACTCTATGGTAGGAGACCCAGGAAGACCCCACTTCTTACCCCGAGACATAAAAAAGCCAGGCTGGAGTTTGCCAAAACTTACCTGAAAAAGTCTAAAACGTTTTGGAAGAATGTTCTCTGGTCAGATGAGACAAAAGTAGAGCTTTTTGGGCAAAGGCATCAACATAGAGTTTACAGGAGAAAAAAAGAGGCATTCAAAGAAAAAAACACGGTCCCTACAGTCAAACATGGCGGAGGTTCCCTGATATTTTGGGGTTGCTTTGCTGCCTATGTCACTGGACTGCTTGACTGTGTGCATGGCATTATGAAGTCTGAAGACTACAACAAATTTTTCAGCATAATGTAGGGCCCAGTGTAAGAAAGCTGGGTCTCCCTCAGAGGTCATGGGTGTTCCAGCAGGACAATGACCCAAAACACACATCAAAAAGCACTAGAAAATGGTTTGAGAGAAAGCACTGGAGACTTCTAAGGTGGCCAGCAATGAGTCCAGACCTGAATCTCATAGAACACCTGTGGAGAGATCTAAAAATGGCAATTTGGAGAAGGCACCCTTCAAATATCAGGGACCTGGAGCCGTTTGCCAAAGAAGAATGGTCTAAAATTCCAGCAGAGCATTGTAAGAAACTCATTGATGGTTACCGGAAGCGGTTGGTCGCAGTTATTTTGGCTAAAGGTTGTGCAACCAAGTATTAGGCTGAGGGTGCCAATGCTTTTGTCTGGCCCATTTTTGGAGTTTTGTGTGAAATGATCAATGTTTTGCGTTTTGCTTCATTCTCTTTTGTGTTTTTTCATTTAAGACAAATTAAATGAAGATAATAATACCAAAGAATTTGTGATTGCAATCATTTTCAGGAAGAAACTCTGTATTATCTGACAAAATTGCAGGGGTGTCAATACTTTATACTTTTGGCCACAACTGTACAGTGCCCATTTCAATGCCAACGACATCAATTCTTATTACACAAGCTGGGCAACCTTAATTTACTTTTTAATAATAGTTACGCATTGAAAACTGGGGGTTATTTGACTAAAGTTGTGGGGGTAGGGCTGGCGACAGGTTTGCCCTGGGCTAAAGAGTGTCAGTGCGCCCTTTTAACACATACCACAATTCATAATGCTCCAATACTGCACAGAAATATAGGTATAGTACAATGAAAAATACTTCACTGCATACATGACTGATATCTATTTTAAATTCTACAATATCTCAAAAAACGGACAGTATATTACTCCATACAGTATTATGGCCACCACCTAGTGCGCCATACAGAATAATGAGCCCCATATATTTCTCCATACAGAATAATTGGTCCCATATAATGTTCCATACAGTATATGACGAGCTCCACATAATGCTACAGTATATGTTGGTCCCCATGGATGATGCTCCACTGTCTTATGGGCCCAAATAATGCTCCATAAATAATGGGCCCCATTTCTAATGCTCCAGTGTATAATGGGCCCCGTAAATGCTGCTCCAGTGTCTGATATCCCCCATTTGGAATGATACAGTACATGTTGGTTACCATGGACGATGCTCCAGTATGTTATGGGCCCAAATAATGCTCCATATATAATGGGCCCCATTTCTAATGCTCCAGTGTATAATGGGCCCCGTAAATGCTGCTCCAGTGTCTGATGTCCCCCATTTGGAATGCTCCAGCATATGTTGGTCCCCATGGATGATGCTCCAGTGTGTTATGGGCCCAAATAATGCTCCATATATAATGGGCCCCTTTTCTAATGCTCCAGTGTATAATGGGCCCCGTAAATGCTGCTCCAGTGTCTGATGTCCCCCATTTGGAATGCTCCAGTATATGATGGGCCAAATGGATGATGCTCCAGTGTATAATGGGCCCCATATATCATTCTCCAGTGTATATTGCTCTCCAAAAAATGCTCCCATTTAAAAAAATTAAATACCTCTCCTTGCTGGGCACTGCTCTACTCTGGACTCCTCAGCATTGCCATTTTAAAGCTCTCTGCACTTGTACTGTTTCGGTAGAGGGCATGCAGACGTGATGTCATCGCGCTCTGTAACATGAATGTCACTGTCAGGAAAGGCGGAAGACGTCACGGCGGTGGAGCAGGGAGAGGTAAGTATTGCAAGTGCTGTGGCCTTGAGCAAGCATGGGGGCCTACTCGTGGGTGACGGCACTGGCACAGGGCCCCTCATAGTACGACGGTATGTTTGACGGCGAGTGGGCCCTCCCACCGGCAGAGACACTTTTGCGTACTATGAGGGGCCCTGTGCCACTGCTGTCGCCCACGAGTAGGACCCCCCAACTTCTCAGGGAACCGGCACTTTCATCTGCACCTTCCTCTGTGTCACCATGTAAGGTGGTATAGTATGCGGTAAGGGGCACCTGAGTTTCATCAGTGTCACATTCTGGCTCTGTAGAGTGCGAGGGGAATGTAGAATGTAGTGCTGTGGGTCAATGTACAAGCAGAATCATCTAGCAGTGGCTATGCATCAGTGCACTCCATCTCCAATTCATGTTGGACTGGGGAATTCAGAATTTCACTTGATAACACAGGCATAGCCTGTGAAAGAGCTCCATGGAGTAATCTGAAGTGTGGGCTGCCGCATCCTTCACTTTTAGTGGGGGTGAAGGAGACAAGGAAAGGGGTGGTTCCTGACCAGAAGCCTGCTCTGACGACTCAGTGCTTGCATTTTTTTAAACTTCAGAAGAGGAGGCAATAGAGCTGGAGGCTTTTTTGGCAATGTTAGGCAAAACCAGTTCCTGATGCTCCGGCTTTAAAAGCAGTTTACCTACTCCCAGAAAAGGGAGCCTTAAAGGCCTTCTTGTGCCAGCTGATGACGCAGGCTCAACACCTCCTGCCTTAGCTGCTATTGTGCTTTTGGCAATACCAGCAGATGCACCACCACCACCATCAGTACCAGCTGACCCCCCCACACCCACGTCCACGGCCTCTTCCACCATACGTAATAATTTTTGTGAAAATGGACTAAAATTACCAGCAGATATATGGTACTGTTTCAGAAGCGGACAGGTCTATACAGTCTAGGGATAATTGTTAATCTCCGTATATATTTCATGAGTCAGACACAGATGGTCACAGGCTCAGTATGGATTAGACAATAATATAAAAATTTGCAAAAGGGTACAGTATCACTAGATACAAGGTATATTTAGTATAGTTTAAACATACTGAATCTCCATATACATTTCAGGAGGCAAACACAGACGCTCTCAGGCCCAGTATGGATCCGACAACAATATAGAAAGTTGAGAAAGGGTACTATGGCGCCACAGAGGTACTGCATCTCATCCAAAGGTGTGGTATCCCACCCTCAGGTAGGGAAGGATCACCACTCAGGACTCCTAACCCTGCACTCAACACACACACATGTTAGTCAGTGCTTTCTGGGTGTACCCGGTGGGAGGATGGCCTCATCCTAGACTGACTAGGAAAGGGTGTTGGGGGTTAGTGTGGAAGGTAGGTACAGTGGGAGGAGTTCAGGTAGTGGAGTGATTGTGGGCATCCAATCAGAGAGAGCAAGCTGACAGTGGATGGGTGGAGCTAGTCTGAGGTAAATTCTAGAGAGTTGTCAGTCGGTGACAGGAAAGAGTAAGAACAGGATTGCTGTGAGAGGGCTGAGGGTCAGAGAAGAGAGAAAAATCTTGTCCAAGCTCCTAGACTGGAAGGAAGGGGTCCTTGGGGCACGGGAAGTGCAATAAGCCACCTGTTAAGTCTGTTTCTGGAGAAGGAAGGACCAGGCCTCGTTGGGGAAGGTGGCTCCTGAAGGTAGTGGAGAAATACAGGGCTCAGCTAGAAAGACGGAGGCTGAGGTAACCTTAAGTGCCTCAGTCGCAGCCACATTCAATACTCAAAAAGGCAGCAGTTGGAATAAAGCACCCTGGAGCCTGACCCACGTCGCCCGGTGTGATCCGTGGCTGCCGGCTTGGGACACTGTTTGCGAAGGCCCACAGCAGGAAGGAAGGGAGAGATCAGCGCAGAGACAAAGCCTAGAAAGGATACACAATGAGGAGTATTGAACAGGTGTTCCTGATCTAATAAATCAGGATACAAATCCAGCTCACCAGACATAGCATTCCAACATCGGAGCACGAGACCGCTGTGTCAAAGCGCACAATCCAAGGCAATGAGAAAAAACTTTGTCCAGCTCCACGATGTAGTGAAAAATATTCTTTATTCACTCAATAGAAATGAAGTTTAAAAGCCAGCATGAGTTACAAGGCATGCGATCGATCAACCCTTGAGTTTGCCGGACCCCTCCCTCGGATAACACAGTACCAATTGGTACAAATAAAAAGAAGAGGAACAGCATCCGTATCCAGGTGAAAAATTCTGTAGTTTTGTTCTGCCATCAGATACAAAGTTTTGACCCCTATGAGGCCTTTATCAAGTACCAATCGGGTCATCTTGTGCACAAAACTTTTGAGGAAAAACTCAGAAACTGTACCCAACTGCGTCCTTGGTGGCTTTTACAACTCGCCTGCTACACACGCTACACTCACTATCACCGTCAACGGCTCACAAACACCATCTCAACTGCCCCGGGGATACAGCTCTGCCCGTGGAGAGCTTCATCATCTTGTCTCCTTTAACACCGGTACAGAGGATCTGCATTGCAGCGTCAGCTACCCTAGCCGAGTACCACGGGTGGCGTCACGATCCCCCTTTTCCAAATTAATTATCATACCATCTTCCCCCTCATCTGAACTGTCATCTTCTTTATTGGACACCCAGGGCCACGGACCGGGTCCCAATCACCACCGTGACATACTTCCCCCTTAAAAGAGCCTGAAAGGGCCGGTACTGAGTAACCCACGGCCCTGCGTGGCGTTTCATTTTAACACCAGATAACAGGGATATATTGTATAGTTTCAACATTATAAATCTACGCATATATTTGAGGAGGCAGACACAGACGCTGTCATGGTCAGTATGGATTCGACAACCAACTAAAAAGTAGAAAAAGGGTACAGTATCACCAGATACAAGATATATATAGTATAGTTTCAACATTCAAAATCTTCGTATTTATTTCAGGAGGCAGACACAGACGCTCTGAGGCCCAGTATGGATTACACAACAATGTAAAAAGCAGTAAAAGGGGAATTGGCCAAAAGCATAGTGCTGTATATAGTGTTGGGGTCATTTGGCGATCTACATATATATTTCAAGAGTAACACACAGCCTCTCACAGGCTCAGTATGGATCACACCATAATATAAAAAGAAGATCCACAAGAAATAATCACACATGTGTGCCAATGTTCCAGGTGTCAATGATGCACTTTGAGTGGTGGGTGGAGGATGAATTTCGGGCACGAAGAGTACTGGTTCAACAGATACAAGGTATATATAGTCTACTTAAAATACAAAAAAATTTCCCTATGTATTTCAGGAGGCAGACACATGCTCACACGCTCAGTATGGATTTGACAATAATGTAACAAGTTGAATAAGGGTACAGTATGACCAGATACAAGGTATATATAGGACAGTCTAAACATTCTAAATCTCCGTAGACATTTCATGAGGCAGACACAGACACTCTCAGTCCCAGTATGCATTAGCCAAGGATATAAAAAGTATAAAAAGGTTACTGTATCACCAGATACAAGGTACATATAGTAGTGTTTAAACATTATAAATCTCCATATTTTTTTCAGGAGGCAGACACAGACACTCTCAGGGTCAGTATGGATTACACAATATAAAAAGCAGTAAAAGGGTAATAGATCAGAAGCGTACAGCTGCATACAGTGTTGAAGTAATTGTAAATCTCAGTAGATATGTCATGATCCCAGTGCAGGTTTTGACCTGCACGTCAGGGGTTAATGTCTTGGGCTCAGTGCAGGCTTGACCTGCACGCCGGGGGTTAATTATTGTAGCCTCTCTTTGGCTCAAGGAGGGCTTCTTATAGCCCTGGGAGACTCCAATCCCTGTCAGTTATACTTTTGCCTTTGGCCAAGTGTGGTGACCTCTGTGTGCCTGTGCCTTCTGATTGTCTTCTAGCTGGCTTATATGGTTCTGACCTGGTTCTGTCCCCTGTTGTGAGTTTGTCTCTTGATTCTGTACTGTTTATCTGCTTCTCTGGTTTCTGACTCATTGCCTATGTCCTGATTAGTCTCTGATTTCCCCTCTTGTACTGTGCTGCTATCTCCATGTATGACTCATTGCTTACGTTCTGACTACTCTCTTCTTGTCCCTCTGGTACCGCGCTGCCCTCTCAGTGTATGACCCCCATTTGTCTGATTTGAGGATCCCTGTAGTAGAATCCTGCACTTATCTCCAGCAGCAGGACGCTAAGCCCCACCCCCTGCAGTCACATGCTCGTAGGTCCTTCACTGCTTTCTGCCTTCAGTGACACATTGTCTCCACTGCTGCCCCGCTCCACAGGTATCTTTGGGCACAGGCTTGTACTCAGGACATGCACACTGGCTCAGTGAGCAAGTGCAGTGTGATGTTCCTGACATTATAACTGACCGTGAACTTTTTTTTTTCACTTCTGCAGCATGGACCCAATGCATGCTTTATCTGAGCAGGTGAAATGCTTGACTCAGTCGCTGCGGAAGCTAAGTTTAGAACACCAAACTCTGACCCAGCCCCAACGGCAGGTTGCGGACTCGGTTCAGGGGATGCTTTCCGCTGGGTTTCAGCAGGTGGGGACTAGAGATGTCATTTTAGTCTCACATGAATCTCCGGTTAAGTTACCAGATACGCTTGCTGGTAACAAAAATGAATTTAGAGTGTTTAACCCCTTCACCCCCAAGGGTGGTTTGCACGTTCATGACCGGGCCAATTTTTACAATTCTGACCACTGTACCTTTGTGAGGTCATAACTCTGGAACGCTTCCATGGATCCCAGTGATTCTGACATTGTTTTCTCGTGACATATTGTACTTCATGTTGGTGGTAAAATTTCATTCAAATAACTTGCGTTTATTTGTGAAAAAAAATGGAAATTTGGCAAAAATTTTGAAAATTTCGCAATTTTCCAACTTTGAATTTTTATGCCCTTAAATCACAGAGATACGGCACACAAAAAACTTGATAACTAACATTTCCCACATGTTTACTTTACATCAGCACAATTTTGGAACCAAAATTTTTTTTTGTTAGTAAGTTATAAGGGTTAAAAGTTGACCAGCGATTTCTCATTTTTACAACACCATTTTATTCTTAGGACCACATCACATTTGAAGCCACTTTGAGGGGTCTATATGATAGAAAATACCCAAAAGTGACACCATTCTAAAAACTGCACCCCTTAAGGTGCTCAAAACCACATTCAAGAAGTTTATTAACCCTTTAGGTGCGTCACAGGAATTTTTTTGAATATTTAAAAAAAAATGAACATCTAACTTTTTTTCACAAAAAAAATACTTCAGGTTCAATTTTTTTTATTTTACCAAGGGTAACAGGAGAAATTGGACTGCAAAAGTTATTGTGCAATTTGTCCTGAGTACGCTGATACCTGATTTGTGGGGGGGAACGACTGTTTCAGCGCATGGCAGAGCTCAGAATAGAAGGAGCGCCGTTTGACTTTTTCAATGCAAAATTGGCTGGAATTCAGATCGGACGCCATGTCACGTTTGGAGAGTCCCTGATGTACCTAAACAGTGGAAACCCCCTACAAGTGACCCCATTTTGGAAACTAGACCCCCCAAGGAACTTATCTAGATATGTGGTGAGAACTTTGAACCCACAAGGGCTTTACAGAAGTTTATAACGTACAGCGGTACAATTAAAAAATCATATTTTTTTGACAAAAATGATCTTTTCACCCCAATTTTCATTTTCCCAAGGGTAACAGGACCCTAAAAGTTATTTTGCAATTTGTCCTGAGTGCGCTGACACCCCACATGTGGGGGTAAACCACTATTTGGGCGCATGGCAGAGCTCGGAAGGGAAGCAGCGCCATTTGACGTTTTTGGCTGGAATTGAGATCAGACACCATGTCGCGATTGAAAAACCCCTGATGTACCTAAACAGTGGAAACCCCCCACAAATGACACCATTTTGTAAACTAGACCCCCCAAGCAACTTATCTAGATGTGTGGTGAGCACTTTGAACCCCCAGTGCTTCACAGAAGTTTATAACGCCCGGGCGTGAAAATAAAAAATTCGTATTTTTTCCACAAACATGATCAATTAGTCCCCAATTTTTTTATTTTCCCAAGGGTAACAGGAGAAATCGAACCCCAAAAGTTGTTGTCCAATTTGTCCTGAGTACGCTGACGCCCCATATGTGGGAGAAAACTACTGTATGGACACACGTCGGGGCTCGGAAGGGAAGCAGTGATGTTTTGGAATGCAGACTTTGAGGGAATGTTCTGCGGGTGTCATGTTGCCTTTGGAGAGCCCCTAATGTACCTAAACAGTGGAAACCCCCCACAAATGACCCCATTTTGGAAACGAGACCCCCTAAGGAACTTATCTAGATGTATGGTGAGCACTTTGAACCCCCAAGGGCTTCACAGAAGTTTATAATGCCCGGGCATGAAAATAAAAAAATCGTATTTTTTCCACAAACAAGATCAATTAGTCCCCAATTTTTTCATTTTCCCAAGGGTAACAGGAGAAATTGGACCCCAAAAGTTGTTGTCCAATTTGTCATGAGTACGCTGACACCCCATATGTGGGAGAAAACTACTGTATGGACACACGTCGGGGCTCAGAAGGGAAGCAGGGACGTTTTGGAATGCAGACTTTGATGGAATGGTCTGCGGGTGTCATGTGCGTTTGGAGAGCCCCTGATGTACCTAAACTTTTGAAACTCCCCACAAGTGACCCCATTTTGGACACTAGAACCCCCACGGAACTTATCTAGATGTGTGGTGAGCACTTTGAACCCCCAAGTGCTTAAAAGAAGTTTATAACGCTCGGACGTGAAAATAAAAAAATCATTTTTTTGCACAAAAATGATAGTTTTGCCTCCAATTTTTTATTTTCCTAAGGGTAACAGGAGAAATTGGACCCCAAAAATTGTTTTGCAATTTGTCCTGAGTAGGCTGATGCCCTACATGTGGGGGTAAAACACTGTTTGGGCGCATGGCAGAGCTTGGAAGGGAAGGAGCACCATTTGACTTTTTGAACTCAGAATTGGCTGGAATTGAGATCAGATGCAATGTTGCATTTGGAGAGCCCCTGATGTGCCCAAACAGTGGAAACCCCCAATTCTAACTCCAACCCGAACCCCAACACACCCCTAACCCTAATCTCAGCCCTAACCCTAACCCTAGCCCTAACCCTAACCCTAGCCCTAACCCTAACCCTAACCCTAGCCCTAACCCTAGCCCTAACCCTAACCCTAATGGAAAAATGGAAAGAAATACATTTTTTTTATTTTATTATTTTTCCCTTACTAAGGGGGTGATAACGGGGGGTTTGATTTACTATTTATGGCGGGTTTTATGTTTGGCAGCTGTCGCACGCTAAAAGACACTTTTTATTGTAAAAATAGTTTTTGCATCACCACATATTGAGAGCTATAATTTTTCCGTATTTTGACCCACCGAGTCATGTGAGGTCTTATTTTTTGCGGGACGAGTTGTCGTTTTTATTGGTACCATTTTTGGGCACGTGACATTTTTTGATCGCTTTTTATTCCGATTTTTGGGACGCAGAATGAACAAAAACCAGCGTTTCATGAATTTCTTTTGGGGGAGTGCGTTTACACCGTTCTGCGTGCGGTAAAATTAATAAAGCGATTTTATTCTTCGGGTCAGTACGGTTACAGCGATACCTCATTTAGGTAGTTTTTTAATGTTTTGTCGGTTTTATGCAATGAAAACTATTTTATATAAAAAACAATTATTTTTGCATCGCTTTATTCTGCGAGCTATAACTTTTTTATTTTTTCGCTGATGATGCTGTGTGGTGGCTCGTTTTTGCGGGACAAGATGACGTTTTCAGCGGTACCATGGATATTTATATGCGTCTTTTTGATCGCGCGTTATTACACTTTTTGTTTGGCGGTATGATAATAAATCATTATTTTTTGCTTCTTTTTTTTTTTTATTTTTTAAGGGGTTCGCTAAAGGGGTTAACTAATGGGATAGGTATATAGGGTGGGTCGTTACGGACGCGGCGATACCTAATATGTTTACTTTTATTGTTTTTTTTTTTATTTCCAAAAAATGGATTTATTGAGGGAATTTTTTTTTTTTTTCTAATTTATTTGATGATTTTTTTTTAATTATTTTAACACTTTTTTTTATTTTTTTTAACTTTATTAAATAGTCCCAGGTGGGACATCACTGTCCTGTGACAGATCGCTGATCTGTCACATCACAGATCACTGTGACAGATCAGCGATCTGTCACAGGACAGTGATGTCCCACCTGGGACTATTTAATAAAGTTAAAAAAAAATAAAAAAAAGTGTTAAAATAATTTAAAAAAAATCGCCAAATCACATCACAGATCACTGTGACAGATCAGCGATCTGTCACAGGCAGTGCCGAAGGCTTCCTCATGCCTGCGCTTTGCATTCACTGAGGAAGCCAGCTTCCTGCAGGCCCCCGAAGGCCCCCGTCGCCATCTTGGATTTGGGGGCCTGCAGGAAAGGAGCCCCCCGCAGCAGCGCTGCACATTGCGCTGCTGTGGGGGGCTCAGGGAAGCACGGAGGGAGCCCCCTCCCTGCCGATGCTTCCCTTTAACCCCCGGTACACCGCGATCGTGTTTGATCGCGGTGTGCAAGGGGTTAAAGTGTCGGGGGCGGTCCGTAACCGCCCCTGACACATTGTGCTGGGTGTCAGCTGTTATAATCAGCTGACACCCAGCCGCAATCAGCGGCGCTCACCACGTGGGCGCCGCTGATCGCGGTAGACGTACTATCCCGTCCATGGGCCCGGGTCCCATGGACGGGATAGTACATCTCATGTCAGAAAGGGGTTAAGGAGGGCTGTAAGCTCTTTTTCTCCTTGAGACCCCGCTCCTCTGGGGATGAGAAACAGAGGGTGGGGGTGATTATTTTCCTGTTGGGCAGACGTTGGGCAGCTGAGATTTCTTGGAGTGATGCCACCCTTCGGGGGTTGTTCCGTAGAGGCCAGTGTGAACGTCTGAAGGATGCCCTGGCACTTCATCCTCCACCTGACTCCCTGGAGGATGCAATGACCCAAGCGGTTCTTATGGATCGCAGACTGCGGGCAAGAGGGGTGATGCAACTCAAAACCTCTTTATTCCCCAGTGTAGGTGAGTCCCGAACTCATCCTGAGGCTATGGAGGTGAGTGCTGTCACCTGTGAGGAGAAGGAAAGAAGACACCACCAGGAGAAGCAGTTGTGCTTTTATTGTGGGGAATCTGGACATTGGAAGGACTGCCCCTCCTGTCCGTCATCCTCCAAGGTGGCGGGAAAATGACTAGGTCTGGGTAGTAATCGAGGAGGCTACCCAGACCTTCAGGTACCTTTTTCCTCACTTGCAAAAATTGTGCTTCGGGTGGAACTGGATCTTGCTGATGGTCCTGTTCAGACTACCGACTTTGTTGACTGTGGCTCTGCTGTTAACCTGATTGATGTCCGGATTATAGCTCTTAATAAGATAGGGACAGTCAGGCTTCAGGACCCTGTTAAACTTGTGGCAATTAACTCGTCCTCTCTTACCCGGGACGGTATCTGTTTCAGGTCTGAACTTTTTTCCCTGAAAGTGGATCCCACTCACGTGGAAAAATTAACTTGTCTTGTGTTAGATAACTTGCCTGCAGGACTGGTACTGGGGATGCCTTGGCTACAACGCCATAATCCTACCATTGATTGGGTGACAGGGGAGATCACTCAATGGAGATGCAAAGATAAATGTTGTAACCTGGGGCCTCTTGTTAACTCTGTTAAAACCATATCTGTGTCGTCTGTCGGTCTGGAAGGTATTCCGGAGTACCTGAAGGATTTCGAAGACGTATTTCCCGAAAGCGAGGATGAGGTGCTGCCATCACATAGACCATACGATTGTGCCATCGATTTAGTACCCGGAGCCAAGTTACCTAAGGCTTGATTGTTCAATTTGTCCGGGCCTGAGCGCCAAGCCATGAAGGAGTACATAGCTGAGAGTCTCCGCAAAGAGCATATCAGGCCTTCTGTGTCACCTGTGGCAGCAGGATTCTTCTTTGTGAAGAAGAAAGATGGTGGTTTGCGGCCGTGCCTCGACTTTCGGGAACTTAACAAGATAACGTTTAGGAACACTTATCCACTTCCCCTCATCCCACACTTATGTAACCAGCTATCTGGGGCCCAATGGTTCTCCAAATTAGATCTTCGGGGGGGCCTACAACCTAATAAGGGTTTGGGAAGGGGACGAGTGGAATACTGCATTCCTCACATCAGAGGTACTCTTTGAAAACCTGGTTATGCCATTTGGGTTAACTAATGCCCCCGCTATTTTCCAAAACTTTATCAATGTTGTGTTTTCTTACCTGATAGGCCGTTTTGTTGTCATTTATTTGGATGACATTTTGGTGTATTCCCCGGACAGTCAATCTCACTTGCAACATCTACAGACAGTTCTCCAGAGACTCAGGGAGAACCACTTGTTTGCTAAATTGGAAAAATGTTCATTTTTTGTACAGGAACTGTCTTTTTTGGGGCTAATTGTATCTTGTGAGGTGTTTCGTATGGACCCTAAGAAGATGCTGGCGATTGCAGACTGAGTTCAGCCTTGTGATCTCAAGAGGCTCCAGCGCTTCTTGGGATTTGCGAACTATTACCGGAGATTCATTAAAGGTTTCTCTCAAGTGGTTAAAACACTCACAGATCTTACCCAGAAGGGGGCTGATGTAAAAAATTGGTCAGAACTCGCTAAGGAGTACTTCTCAGCTCTTAAGGAATGTTTCATGTCCGCCCCGGTATTGGTTCAGCCAGACACGTCCAAACCATTTATTGTGGAGGTGGATGCTTCTGAAGTAGGGGTGGGGGCAGTGTTGTCCCAGGGTCCGGCCACCCTTACTAATCTCAAACCCTGTGCCTTCTCCAAGAAGTTCTCATCCGCCGAGAGAAACTATGATGTAGGCAATAGAGAACTTCTTGCGGTCAAGCTGGCATTCGAAGAATGGAGGCACTTTTTGGAAGGGGCGGCTCACCCGATCACAGTTATCACTGATCACAAAAATTTGGCATACCTTGAATCTGCTAAGAGGCTTACTCCTAGACAAGCCTGTTGGTCACTTTTTTTTCACGCTTTCAATTCTCAATTACTTTTCGACCAGGGTCCAAAAATGTTAAAGTGGATGCGTTGTCCAGAAGTTTTGACCCAGTGTCTCCCCCCCGAGCCGCTGTCCTCCATTCTTCGCCCGGGGGTGGTAGTGGCGGGGGTCTCGTCAGAATTGGAACAAGAAATTATGAGGGCCCTGTCCTTAGCTCCGGCGGCCAGGCCAGGAGATAAATTGCGGCCTACACTTCTGCAGGAGTTTCATGAATATAGGCTGAGTGCTCATCCCGATATCATGGCCACTAGAGAGGCAGTAGCCAGGGTTTTTTGGTCCGATGTCAAGAAATTCATTTCTGCTTGTGAAGTTTGTGCCCGTTCCAAAAGCTTGCATAACCGGCTGGCTGGGGAACTCATACCGTTACCGATTCCTGATAGGCCATGGACTCATCTCTCCATGGACTTTATTACCGGTCTTCCACCATCCAGGGGCAATACCGTGATCTGGGTGTTGGTGGACAGGTTTTCGAAACAAGCCCATTTCATTCAACATGGGAAGGGAAGCAAAAGACCAGAAAAAGCCATACACCTGATAAATGCTATTGAGAACTCTGCTATTAGAAGTGGAAAGGAAGAACAAAGACGAAAGAATCTAATTAATAAAAATATTGGAGAAAGAGAAACCAATCACAAACTAAAATGTTTCTATACTAATGCACAAAGCATGGGCAACAAACAAGGAGAATTGGAACTACTAACACAGGAAAAGAAATATGATGTCATTGGAATCACTGAAACTTGGTGGGACAATACACATGATTGGAATACAAGACTAGAAGGATACAACTTATTTGCAAGAAACAGACTTGATAAACGAGGAGGGGGTGTCGCATTGTATGTTAGAAACGCGTATATCTGCACAGAGATTGAAGCTTCAGAGACTGGGAGTTCTGTGGAAACTGTTTGGGCAAGAATACAAGGACAGAACAATGGAAAGGACACCATTGTAGGCATTTACTACAGGCTGCCTGTGCAAGCTGAAGGTATGGATGAACTCTTTATGCATCAAATGGCCAAGTTCTCCAAAAAATATGACATAGTTGTCATGGGAGATTTCAACTATCCAGACATTTGTTGGGAATCTCTCTCAGGCAAAACTAACAGGTCAAGGAAATTCCTATCCTCTCTTGCTGACAACTTTATCTTCCAAAAGGTAAGGGAGAAAACAAGGGGAACTGCTACCTTGGATCTAATCCTTATAAACTGGGAGGAAATGGTTGAGGAGGTAAAAGTGGCTGGGACCCTAGGAGGTAGCGACCATGCTATTTTAGAATTTTTGGATAACTAAAGGCGGAAGACCTGTGAAGACTCAGACGTCAAGGTTAGATTTCAGAAAGGCAGATTTTAAGGGATTCAGAAAGAGAATTGGAGGGATCCAATGGCTGGATATCCTTAAAGACAAAAATGTCCAGGAAGGATGGGAAATCTTGAAAAATGAAATTCTCAAAGCACAGTTGTTAACAATTCCGAAAAGAGGGAAGAATAGGAAGCATTTAAGGAAACCAGGATGGATGAACACAGAACTTAAGCACATGCTAAAAAGGAAGAAAAAAATGTTTATAAAATGGAAAGAGGGAGGCATATCTAAAGAAGAATATAATGCTGTCTGCTGAACCTGCAGGGCACAAATCAGATTTACTAAAGCTGAAAATGAATTGAGGCTTGCAAGAGATGTCAGAAGCAATAATAAAGGATTTTGGAGATATGTCAAAAGTAAAAGAAAAGTCAAAGATGCTATAGGATTTTTACAGGATGAAAATGATGAAATGGTAAGACAGGATGTTGAGAAGGCTGAACTTTTAAATTCCTATTTTGCATCTGTTTTCTCTCAGAAAGGAAATGTAACATCAACTGTTCTTCACTGTCCTATTAAGGGAATAGAAGAATCCAGGATATCTATAAACAGAAAGATAGTGAGGAAACACTTAGCTAACCTAAATGAATTCAAGTCTCCAGGTCCAGATGAATTACACCCCAGAGTACTGAAGGAGATAGCAGAAGAAATTTTTGAACCCCTCGCCATAATCTTTGAAAATTCTTGGAGAACAGGAGAAGTGCCAGAAGACTGGAGAAGAGCAAATGTTGTTCCTATCTTCAAAAAGGGGAAGAAGGTGGACCCAGGCAACTATAGGCAGGTGAGTATGACTTCTATACCAGGAAAGATCTTTGAACAAATTATTAAACAACATGTATGTCAATACCTGGATAAGAATGAAGTGATTAAACAGAGTCAGCATGGGTTTGTAACTAATAAGTCATGTCAGACTAACTTAATTTCCTTCTATGATGATACTGATTGGGTGGATCAAGGAAATGCTGTAGATATAGTATATCTTGAGTTCAGCAAAGCATTTGACAAAGTCTCTCATACAATCCTTATTGAAAAAATGACTAAGTAAAGAATGGACAAGGCAACTGTTAGGTGGATTCATAACTGGCTTAGTGATCGGACCCAAAGAGTGGTCGTAAATGGCTGCACATCCAGTTGGAAGAATGTCTCAAGTGGGGTACCACAGGGCTCTGTCCTGGGCCCTGTATTGTTCAACATCTTTATCAACGATTTAGATGAAGGAATTGAAGGTAAACTGATTAAATTTGCTGATGACACAAAGCTAGGAGGGATAGCTAATACTAGAGAAGAGAGAGGATTCAAGAAGATTTAAATATACTGGAGAAGTGGGCAGCAACTAACAGAATGGTTTTTAACAGGGAGAAATGCAAAGTACTACATCTGGGCAATAAAAATGATAAAAGCATATATAGAATGGGAGGAATAGGGCTAAGTGACAGCACATGTGAAAAAGACTTGGGTATACTAATAGATCACAGACTGAATATGAGTCAACAGTGTGATGCAGCAGCAAAAAAAGGCAAATGCAATTCTAGGATGTATTAACAGAAGCATACAGTCTAGATCACGTGAAGTCATTATTTCCCTCTACTCCTCTTTGGTCAGACCTCATCTGGAATATTGTGTCCAGTTTTGGGCACCACATTTTAAAAAAGACATCAACAAACTGGAGCAAGTTCATAAAAGAGCGACCAGAATGGTGACCGGTCTGCAAACCCTGTCTTATGAGGAAAGGTTGCAGGATTTGGGAATGTTTAGTTTGCAAAAGAGAAGACTGAGAGGAGACTTAATAGCTGTCTACAAATATCTAAAGGGCTGTCACATTGTAGAAGGATCAACTTTATTCTCATTTGCACAAGGAAAGACTAGAATCAATGGGATGAAACTGAATGTGAGGAGACACAGATTAGATATTAGAAAAAAACTTTTTGACAGTTAGAGTGATCAATGAGTGGAACAGGCTGCCACGAGAAGTGGTGAGTTCTCCTTCAATGGAAGTCTTCAAACAGAGGCTGGACAGACATCTGACTGGGATGATTTAGCCAATCCTGCTTTGAGCAGGGGGTTGGACCAGATGGCCCAGGAGGTCCCTTCCAACTCTACGATTCTATGATTCTATGATTCTATGATTCCCTTGGCAGCATTACCCTCAGCAGCAACATTGTCAAGATTGTTTGTGCTGCATGTGGTCCGATTGCATGTGGTACCCCTGAATGTTGTGTCTGACAGAGGTGTGCAGTTTGTGGCCAAATTTTGGAGGGCATTCTGTAAGATATTGGGCATCTCACTCTCCTTCTCCTCGGCATATCACCCAGAGAGTAATGGTCAGACGGAACGCACCAATCAATCCCTGGAACAGATTCTCAGGTGTCTGACCTCCACCAGACAGGAGGATTGGTGTGATGTGTTACCGTTGGCGGAGTTTGCTTTTAACAACCGGGTGAATCAATCCACCAACATGTCCCCATTCCTGGTCAATAATGGGTTTAATCCTCATTTTGGGGAGGTTTCACGGGTGAATTCCGGTTGTCCAGGGGCGGAGTGATCCGTTCAACGGTTAAAAAACCTCTGGGCTGAAGTTCGGCATAATATCTCTCGGGCCCAGGGGAGGTATAAATATTTTGCTGACAAAAAGAGAGCCCCGGGACACATGTTTCAGGTAGGGGAGAAGGTTTGGCTTTCCACACATAACATTAACTTGAAGGTACCATCAGCTAAATTGGGACCAAAGTTCATTGGTCCGTAAGAAATTGTGGAAATAGTCAACCCAGTGGCATATAGGCTGTGTCTACCCGCCTCCTTAAAAATATCCAATGTGTTCCATAAATCGCTATTGAAACCCATGGGGTCTGTCAAGGAGGACTCCGAGCTTGTTGTTCCTCCAGTGTTGGTGGAGGGTCACTTGGAGTATGAGGTTGGACATATTGTGGACTCTCGGTGGGTGCGCCGCTCCTTGCAGTACCTGGTCCACTGGAAGGGATATGGACCGGAGGATCGCTCGTGGATTCCTGCTCACTCTGTACATGCAGATCGCCTGGTTCGGGCTTTCCATGCCAAATACCCGGGGAAGCCTGGGGGTCCAGACGCCCCCCGTTGAGAGGGGGGTACTGTCATGATCCCTGTGCAGGTTTTGACCTGCACGTCAGGGGTTAATGTCTTGGGCTCAGTGCAGGCTTGATCTGCACACCGGGGGTTAATTATTGTAGCCTCTCTTTGGTTCAAGGAGGGCTTCTTATAGCACGGGGAGACTCCAATCCCTGTCAGTTATACTTTTGCCTTTGGCTAAGTGTGGTGACCCCTGTGTGCCTGTGCCTTCTGATTGTCTTTTAGCTTGCTTATATGGTTCTGACCCGGTTCTGTCCTCTTTTGTGAGTTTGTCTCTTGATTCTGTACTGTTTATCTGCTTCTCTGGTTTCTGACTCATTGCCTATGTCCTGACTAGTCTCTGGTTTGCCCCTCTTGTACTGTGCTGCTATCTCCGTGTATGACTCATTGCTTACATTCTGATTACTCTCTTCTTGTCCCTCTGGTACCGCGCTGCCCTCTCGGTGTATGACCCCCATTTGTCTGATTTGAGGATCCCGGTAGTAGAATCCTGCAATTATCTCCAGCAGCAGGACGCTAAGCCCCATCCCTCGCAGTCACATGATCATAGGTCCTTCACTGCTTTCTACCTTCAGTGACACAGGTCCTGTGAGCCTGGAGCACGAATCGTCACCACTGCTTCCCCGCTCCACAGGTATCTTTGGGCACAGGTTTGTACTCAGGACATGCACACTGGCTCAGTGAGCAAGTGCAGTGCGGTGTTCCTGACAAGATATTTCCAGAGTCAGAAACAGACTCTCACTAGCCGAGTATGGATTAGACCACTATATAAAAAACAGTAAATGGGTAAGGTATCACAAGCGTACAGCTGTATACAGTGTTGGGTTAATCTTAAATCTACAAATATATTTCTGGAGTTACAGACAGACGTTCACAGGCTCAGTATGGATTACACAAGTGTTGTGAGCTCATCTGTTCATTCATCTTTTGTGTCCGAGGATCTCCCTCTTCTGGTGAAGGAAGGATGATTACCAAACACCTGATCAGGTGGATGGTGACTGGGTAACGGGAACTTCTGACTGGATATAAGGCAGCCGACGCCCTTCTGAGTCGCTGGTGATTTCTCTGCTGGATTCTTGGAGACCAGTCTGATTCCTGCTTCCCAAAGATAAGTTTTTGCTCTGCTATTGAACTTATTAGTTTTGGTTTTGTTTACCTTGTTTTTTTGGAGTTCAGCCATCCCCGGCCGGGGGTGTGCTGGATTCTTTTTCCTTGATCAGTGTTCACTTTTGCTCTGCTTCCAGAATATTCTGAGTGCTGATATAGGGTTTGAAGTCTAGTGACTTCAGGGTCCTTTTTGCTTATCAGTTGTGTTGGTAATATTTTTAGCAGGGTTTTCTCGGATTGCAGACAGCAGCTTTTCTATCCTGTCCTTTTTAGTTAGCTTGGGCCCCATCGTTTGCTCAACCTATCTTTCTATCTGTGTTAGTGTTTTCATCTTGCTTCACCGTCATTATATGTTGGGGGCTGCCTATTGCTTTGGGGTCTGCTCTGGGGCAGTCAGTTTTTCCCTTTTCTCTCTTTAGGCTTATGTAGATCTCCGGCTGTGACGAGGTGTCTAGGATCACCGTAGGAACACTCCACGGCTACTGCTAGTTGTGTGATAGGATTAGGGGTCTGCAATCCGCTAGTTTCCAACCTCTCTGTTTTTCTGGACTGAGCTTGTGTTTTGTATTTTCCTCCTCGGTGACTCAATCATAACACACAAGAATATAAAAACTTGAAAAAGGGTAATGTTTTACAATCGGTCAGCTGCATGCAGTGTTGGTGTCATTTTAAATCTCCTTATATTTTACCAGAGTAAGACACAAACTCTCACAGGCTCAGTATGGATTACACCCAAATATAAAAATAAGAAAAAGGGAAATGCATTCGAAACGTACACCAGTGTACAGTGTTGGAGTACTTTGAAATCTTTGTTTATATTTCAGTGTCAGTCTGCCAGTCCAGACTCTCCGCTAGATGATGGTAGATGGATAAAAGTACAGACGTAAAGTCGAGTGATTTTAGATGTTTTTGAATTTGTAATCGCGGGAAAACCTACAAGGAGAATTCGCAGAGGCGATGCTGACCCTCAATAACTTTAACTGTGGATACAGCTAAAACGCAAATTAGTGAAGAAAGGGTTGCTGTATCGCAGTTGCATCGATCCCATCACCGTAACTCATCTCCATCAAATTGTGATCACAGGGAGAGCTGTAGACATGGTCCTCAATGCCTATCATGATCTGTCTGGTCACTTTGGAGTGCAAAACACACAAG
The DNA here is from genome assembly GCF_039654945.1 of Dendrobates tinctorius. Taxonomy (NCBI): domain Eukaryota; kingdom Metazoa; phylum Chordata; class Amphibia; order Anura; family Dendrobatidae; genus Dendrobates; species Dendrobates tinctorius. The sequence continues at coordinate 9,492,645 of NW_027361760.1, read as the reverse complement.
CCACAGGCCGTAGGGGATTCTATTGGATTGCCATGACAGGAAACATTGAAAAATGGTGGCAGGAATGTCACACGTCTGTGACTATGAAAAATGTGAAAGGTGATCATAAAGCACCATTGCATCCGATTGGGAGCTGATGTCCATTACAAATGGTAGCCATTGGTAATCTGAAGGTAGAGGCCAGCAGGACAGGACATAGCTACATCTTAACCATCATCGATCAGTACACCAAATTTGTAGTGGCCATCCCTGTAACCGATTTAACTGGCCAGACTACACAGCGGTGGAGCAGGGAGAGGTAAGTATTACAAGTGCTGTGTCCCTGAGCAAGCAGGAGGGACCCACTCATGGGCGCCGGTACTGGCACAGGGCCCCTCATAGTACGCCAGTGTGTCTGATGGCGAGTGGGTCCCCACACCGTTACAGACACTTTATTGTACTATGAGAGGCCCTGTGCCAGTGCCGACGCCCAAGGGTTGGGCCACACACCTGGTCAGGGCAACAGCACTTGCCCGGGTGCGGCAGGTGTTGACCCTGGGCCTGGGGTGGGGGGCAGCCCATTTTGGGTGGTTTAAAAAATGGCATATGTTGATGTGTTTGCTGGACTTTCAGCTGCTGCAAATGGAGGAATTGGAGAAGTCAGAGGAAGAGGAGGACAAAAGCGAGCCATTTTTCTGGCAACCTATGTGTTATCAGGGTAGGGTGGGACAAAATCCTTTGATACCCATGCATGGTTCATTTTAATGAAGGTTAGATCATCAACATTTTGGGTTGACAGACGAGTCCTTTTTTCTGTCAGGATAGATCCAGCAGCACTGAAGACTCTTCAGCAGGGCAAGCAAGCTCCTGTAAGGCATATTGTGCCAATTCAGGCCAGGTGTCCAGTTTACAGGCCCAATAGTCAAAGGGGAATGACCTGTGAGGGAGAACCTCGATATGGGAGGAGAAGTAGTTTGTAACTATAGTTGACAACTGCTGTCTCCTGTCACTTGCAATCGATTCTGTATTAGCTGTCGTGTGCGCGGGACTTGAGAAATCAGACCACAACATGGACAGGAAACTCCTGTCTCCAACGCCAGTTCGGCTGTGTGCACCATGAACACCTCTTCCATTTTGCCCACTGCGGCTCATGGGAGAACCAGCTCCACTGCTGTGTGCTGGGAATGCCTCAAACAACCTGTTTACCAGAGTTGCTTGTTTGTCAGCCAATATTAGCTCTAGGTTCTCCTGTGGCATGATGTTGTGTAATTTGCCTTTATAGCATGGATCGAGGATGCTGGCCAACCAATAGTCGTCATCCCTCATCATTTTGGCAATGCGGGGGGCCCTTTTTAGGATCTGCAAGGCATAGTCACACATGTGGGCCGATGTTCCAGGTGTCAATGCTGCACTGCCAGTGGTGGGTGGAGGAGCACTTTCTGGCAAATCCACATCCCTCCAGTCACGCACAAACCCTGTACCTGACCTTGGCATGCCCACATCCTCCTCCCCAAAATAATCATCCCCCTCATCCTCCTCCTTATCTTCCTCTTCTTCCTCCACCTCATCCACAACAGTTCCCTGACCAGACAATGGCTGACTGTCATCAAGGCTTCCCTTCTCCTCCTCCTTCTGTTGCTCCTCAGCTGCAGACGCCTGATCCTTGATGTGTGTCAAAGTTTGCATGAGCAGATGCATAAGTGGTATGCTCATGCTTATGATGGCGTCATCTGCCCTTACCAGCCGTGTGCATTCCTCACAACACTTTACAGAGGTCTTTCAGCTTTGACCACTGCACACCCGACAATTCCATGTCTGCCCTCAAACTGCCTGCCCGTGTATCCTCCCACAAATGCATTGGAGCCTGCCTCTGTTCGCACAGCCTCTCAACCATGTGCATGGAGGAGTTCCATCTTGTAGCAACGTCTATGATTAGGCGGTGCTTGGGTAGGTTGAGTGATCGCTGCAGCTTCTGCATACGACTGGAGTGGATGTTTGAGTGACGGATGTGCAAGCACAGTCTTCGCATCTTATGGAGCAGGGCTGTTAACGCCAGATAATTATTTAGGAAGCACTGCACATCCAGGTTCAAGGTGTGAGCCAGGCAAGGTATGTGTGTGGGTTTTGAAAGGGCTATGACTGCCACAAAATTCCACCCATTATCACTGACTACCTTGCCTGGCTCAAGATGTAGACTGCCCAGCCATGACTCAGTTTGTCGATGCAAGTACTCGGCCAGTACCTCCGCGGTGTGTATAATGTCGCCCAAAGATATCATTTTTACAAAAGCCTGCTGCCGCTTACCACTAGTTGTTCGGTAGTGGGACACCTCGCGTGCAACAATGACAGATGTGGATGGAGTGCTCGTGCGACTGCACTCTGTCGACGAGCTTTCACTTCTGGAGGAGGAGGAGGGTCGAACGCCTACACAGAACTGTTTCCTATACCTTGGGCTAGGCAGCACTGTTCCACTGCCGCTGTCCCCTGTGGAGCCTGCATCCACCACAATAACCCAGTGCGCAGTGATGGACACGTAACGGCCCTGGCCATGCCTACTGGACCATACATCTGTAATGAGGTGCACCTTTTCACTCACTGATTGGTTTAGTGCATGGACAATGCGGTCTTTCACATGCCGGTGGAGAGCAGGGATGACTTTTCGAGAAAAGAAGTGCCGACTGGGTAGGTCATATTGTGGGACAGCGTAGGCCATGAGCTCTCGGAAAGCTTCGCTTTCTGCCAAATGGAAGGGCATCATCTCTAATGAGATCAGTTTGGCAATGTAGGGGTTCAAAGCCAGTGTACGAGGATGAGAGGATGAGTACTTTCTTGTCCTACTCAGAGTGTCTGGTAGGGTGAGCTGGACTTGAGAGCTGCATATGGGGGAACAAGCATTGGACATGATGAACTGAGAAGGGGTTGGTGAGGGTGTTGATGGCCTAGATTCAGTGTTTCCTCACGAAAATATTGTGTTTGCATGACTGGTTTGGCCTAACGACGACACCTCAACATTTCTTGATGGTGGTGTGCTTAGCGGTGGCCTTACAGTGGGGGAAGCGATGGAGCGTTGCCGGCTAACTTGAGTCGGGGCAGGTGCACATGTGCTACCTGAGCTTTTGCAGTCCGTCCACGCTTGCAAATGCATGTTGGTTAAATCTCTAAGCATGCAACTGGTATTCAAATTTTTTAGATTTTTCCCTCTGCTAAAGGTCCTTCGGCACTTCTTACAGATAACATTTGCGTCATCTGTAGGATTTTGTTCAAAAAAGTGCCACACTGCACTCTTCCTACTATGGTACAAATTTTCAGGGCTTGCATGCTGTGCTAATTTGACCGTCTGGCCAAGCTGTCCTGCAACTATTTTAGTTTTCTTGCCAAGTTTTTTGACAGCTACGGGCCTGCCGAATAACCGCTGCTGTGATGACGATGCCTGCTGCGGATCCTTCTCCTGTTCTGACCTATTGTCACCAGCACCCTCTTCCCCCAATGGATGCCAACCCGGGTCAACAACTGGGTCATCCATGACCTCGTCTTCAATGTCATCTGCACCTTCCTCTGTACCTTCCTCTGTGTCACCGTGTAAGGTGGTATAGTATGCGGGAAGGGGTACCTGAGTTTCATCAGGGTCTGATTCGGGCTCAGTAGACTGCGAGGGCAATGTAGTGCTGTGGGTGAATGTACCAGCAGATTCGTCTAGCAGTGGCTGTGCATCAGTGCACTCCATGTCAGATTCATCTTGGACTGGGGAATTCAGGATTTGAGTTGATAACACAGGAATGGTATGTGAAAAGAGCACCATGGAGTAATCTGAAGTGTGTGCTGCAGCATCCTTCACTTATGGTGTGGGTGAAGGACACAATGAAAGGTGTTGTTCCTGACCAGAGGACTGCACTGACGACTCTGTGTTTGCAGTTTTTGTAACTTCAGAAGAGCAGGCAATAGAGCTGGAGGTTGTTTCTGCAATACATAGTAACATAGTTTTGAAGGCTGAAGGAAGACCTTATGTTCATCTAGTTCAGCCTATTTTTAGTGCAGCTGTTCTGCATTGTTGATCCTGAGGAAGGCAAAAAACCCATAGAGTAGAAGCCAATTTTCTCCATAGGGAAAAAAATTCCTTCCCGACTCCTAAGCTGGGTCAACCATCTACCTATAATATTATGTTATTCGTAACCTTCTATACTGTTACTCACAAGAAAAGCATCCATTCCTTTCTTAAATTCATTCAGTGAGTTGGCCATCACCACTTCCTCAGGAAGAGAATTCCAGAGCCTCACTGCTCTTACCGTGAAGAACCCTCTTCTATGCTGGTGCAGAAATCGTCTTTCCTCCAAACGAGTCCCAGTCACAGTCACAGTCCTTGGTACAAACAGTTCATTGGAGAGATCTCTGTATTGCCCTCTGATATACTTGTACATATATATTAGGTCTCCCCTAAGTCTTCTCTTTTCTAGAGTAAATAGACCTAATTTTGATAACCTTTCCGGGTATTGTAGTGAACCAACTCCATTTATCATTTTAGTAGCCCGCCTTTGAACCCTTTCAAGTTCAGTAATGTCTTTCTTGAGCACCGGCGTCTGAAATTGCACACAATACACCAAGTGTGGTCTGACGAGTGATTTGTACAGAGGGAGAATTATGTTTTCATCTCGCATCCCCAGACCTCTTCTGATGCATCCCATGACCCTATTTGCTTTGGTGGCAGCTGCCTGACACTGGGCACTCCAATTTAGCTTCTTATTGACTAAGATGCCTAAGTTTTATTCCATGTCTGATTTCCCCAGCAGTTTCCCATTTAGTTAGTAATTGTAGCATCTGTTTCTCCTTCCCATGTGCATAACCTTACACTTATCTGTGTCAAACCTCATTTGCCATTTTTCAGCCCAATTCTCCAATTTACTCAAATCTGTCTGTAGTTGCAAACTGTCCTCCTTTGTGCTACCTTATATTGTTTTGTATCATCTGCAAATACTGATATTTTACTGTGTAAGCCATTCACTAGATCATTAATAAATATATTAAATAGTAGGGGGCCCAATACAGAACCCTGTGGAACCCCACTAGTAACCCTAGCCCAATCTGAGTATGCACCATTAATAACCACTCTTTGTTTTCTATCACCAAGCCAGCTACCTACCCATCTGCACACATTTTCCCCTAGCCCAAGCTTTCACATCTTACTTACCAATCTTTTATGTGGCACAGTGTCAAATGCTTTAGAGAAGTCGAGATAAATGACATCAAATGATTCTCCTTGGTCCATTTGAGAGCTTCCATCCTCATAGAAGCTGATCAGGTTAGTTTGACAGGAGTGATCCTTCATAAATCCATGTTGATATGGAGTTAAACATTTATTAACATTGAGATTCCATAATGGTATCCCTTAGAAACCCTTCTAAAATTTTACCCACAAGCTTACCAGCCTATAGTTTCCAGGTTCCCTTTTACACCCCTTTTTGAATATTGGTACCACATTTGCTTGCTGCCAATCAAAAGGAACAGACCCTGTTTCTATAGAGTCTTTAAATATAAGTCTATCACATTACTTAACTCCCTTAATACCCGAGGGTGAATGCCATCAGGGCCTGGTGATTTGTCAATTTTAATCTTACTAAAGCAGTTCTGCACTTCTTCCTGGGTTAGGCAGGTAATACTTAATGGGGAGTTTACATTATCACTCTGCATTTCCCCTGGCAAATCCTTTTCCTGTGTGAACACTGTTGAGAAAAAAGTATTTAAGACATTTGCTTTTCCCACATCGCTCTCTATTAGTGTTGAGCGATACTATCCGATATCGTGAAATATCGGATCGGATTGGATCGGACCAATACCCAAAAAGTATCGGATATCGCCGATTCCGATGCCGGAAACCAATGCAAGTCAATGGGACAGAAATAACGGAATAAAAAAAACCCCTTTCTTTCTTTGTAGGTTAATTCTACATGAAGAAAAACAACTAAGAATAATGTAGAATGTATTGGGGGAGGTGGAGGAGACATTAAAGGCATAGAGGTTTAACCCAATCAAATGGAATAGCAGGAATTAATTTTTTTTTTAAGACATTCGGAGTTACAAAGATATTGACTATGTTAAGCTTTTTTGTATTTTGTCAGATATGTATGTTTCACTACTTCCATGCTCTTCACCTTCTTTTTTACTTCTACCACACTTTCTCATTCATCATCCTCAGCAGCATCTTTTTCATCAACTTCTTCTTCACCTTATTCATCATCTTCTTCTTCACCTTCTTCCTATTATTCTTTTCTTTACATTCTTCATATTCTTCTTATTCAACTATTCTTCTTCTTCATATTCTACTTCTTCATCTTCTTTCTATTCTTCTTCTTCTTCATCATATTCTTATTTGTGACAGTCATTCCTGTAGTTGTTATCTATAAAAGTTTGAAGATTACACCTTCCGTTCTGCCTGTCACAAAAGATTTACAACAGGATTTGTCCGCGTTCAGTTTGGCCTGCAGCAGCAGGCATTTTCCAGGGGCACCACGAGGAGGAATGGACTCAACCCCATACACTGCTTAGTCTTCTTCTGCTTATAATTTAGATAATATCTTTTGCTCTGATTTTTAGTCTTATGCTTAATGTTCTTCTGCTTTTTGTTCTTCTGCTTCTTGGTCTTCTGCTTCTTGGTCTTCTGTCTCTTGTTGATCTGCATCTTTGTGGTTGTCTTCATGTTCTTTGTCCTCTTGGTCATATTCTTCAGGGTCATCTTTTTGGTCTTTTTCAGGGTGGTCTTCCGGGTCATCATCTTCAGGGTCATCGTTTTCGTGGTCATCGTCTTCTTCGGGGTGGTCTTCAGGGTCGTCGTCTTCAGGGTCGTCGTCAGGGAGATCCAGAGTGATAACCAAAAACTATTTCCAAAAGCTTGAACTTGGAAATGTAGCAGAAGGTACAAGAAGGCTGAGGAACTGCCGAGAATCAACTGACGGTACTGGAACCCGGATGGGTAGCAGAAGGAACAAGAGCCAATGGCACTACCGAGGACCAGCTAAAGGTGCTGGAACCCAGAGGGGCAGCAGAAGGAACAAGAGCCAATGGCACTACCAAGGACCAGCTAAAGGTGCTGGAACCTGGTTACTAAGCAGGAGTTACCTGTGCTAGAAAGCACTACCAAGGACCAGCAGACGTTGCTGGAACTCAGATACCGAGGAGGCACCTAAGCCAAAGGCACTACCGAGAACCAGCTGACGGTGCTGGAACCCGGATGGATAGTAGAAGCTGCAAGAGCCAATGGAACTAGCGAGGACCAGCTGACAGTGCTGGAGCCCGGAGGGGCAGCAGAAGGAACAAGAGCCAATGGCACTACCGAGGACCAGCTGACGGTGCTGGAACGTGGTTACTAAGCAGGAGGTACCTGTGCTAGAAAGCACTACCAAGGACCAGCAGACATTGCTGGAACTCGGATACCGAGAAGGAGGCACCTCAGCCAAAGGCACTGCCGAGAACCAGCTGACGGCACTGGAACCCGGAGGGGTAGCAGAAGGTACCCATGAAATACAAAGTTGCAAGGCTGCAGTTATCGAAACCCACAGTCCTACAGGGGGTGATTGTCCTATTGGCACTACCTAACCAGCCTTTGTTGCCAGATCTCGCAGCCCACATAGGAAGCTCATAAACTGCAGGCACCACAGACTCTGCTAACCCGACCACAACACGACAGGACAACGTATTGGTGGCAAAGTGACGTTGACACTACCTGGAAACAGCAGGCGTGCTGGAACCAGGGTGGGCAGGAGGGAGTACCCGTGCCAAAGACACTGCCGAGAACCAGCTGATGGTGCTGGAACCCGGAGGGGCAGCAGAAGGAACAAGAGCCAATGGCACTACCGAGGACCAGCTGACGGTGCTGGAACCCGGTTACTAAGCAGGAGGTACCTGTGCTAGAAAGCACTACCAAGGACCAGCAGACGTTGCTGGAACTCTAATACTGAGAAGGAGGCACCTAAGCCAAAGGCACTGCCGAGAACAAGCTGATGGTGCTGGAACCCAGAGGGGTAGCAGAATGTACCCATGAAAAACAAAGTTGCAAGGCCGCGAGTCGGCCGCAGTTACCGAAACCCACAGTCCTACAGGGGGTGCTTGTCCTATTAGCACTACAGAACCAGCCTTTGTTGCCAGATCCCGCAGCCCACATAGGAAGTCCATAAACTGCAGGCACCATAGACTTGGCTAACCCAACCGAAACACGACAAGACAACGTATTGGTGGCAAAGTGACATTGACACTTCCCGGAAACAGCAGGCGTGCTGGAACCAGGCTGGGCAGGAGAGAGTACCTGTGCCAAAGACAATGCCTGGGAAACAGCTGGCGGTGCTGGAACCCAGGGAAAATACTACAAACAGAGTGGAGACAGAGGCCTAATTGGAGCAAGTTTAAAATCTGTAGTTGTGTGAGTGTGGACAGAGCAGGAGAAATTTCCGGACACACAGCTGGGGATCAGATGACATTTCTGAATGCCAATAACACTGGAGCATATGTTGACTGTGCAGACGGCACTTCTGAGCAGCAACTGGCGAAGTTGGAGCCCAGGTTCAATCAGGGTGTAGGCTGAGGCCTACTTGGAGCAAGTGTAAAATCTGATGTAGTCTGAATGTGGAGGGAGCAGGAGATATTGCGGGACACACAGCAGGGGAGCAGCTGGCGTTACTGAACCCCACTAACAGAGGAGCTAGTGTTTTTCTCTGTGCAGACGGCACTTCTGAGCAACAACTGGCGGTGTTGGAGCCCAGGGATTACAGTTCAGGTGGTAGAAACATGAACACAACAGGAGATCTGGATACTGTTGCCAACCAATTCACTGGGGAACAATTTGAAAAAAAATTTCTGTTGAGTTAGGTTTTTGAGCTGATTTATACTAAAATTGGCATGCTGATTCCAAAAATGTAGTCAGTTTTTTTCTATCACGTCAAGTTTTTCCTCCTCAACTTACCTGCCATACAAGCACAATTGCACTGATTTCTGTAATAAGACTTGTTATCTGAGTACAATTCGACTCATATAGAGCTACGTGGCAACTTGTAAGAGTAGTCACAACTGAGACAGTGTGGTGAGAGGTGTGTACAGCTCCCAATACGTCATAATTATCAATATCTTTACACAAAAAATGTATCATAGTAGGAATAAATAGGATTTGTGATAGCTTTTCTCTTTACATTGGGCGCTTAGTTGTAATTTATATATCTTTTATGATTTTTTTCTTTGTTAGTTTTCAAAGCTTGTAACTTTCCATCTCAGTGTTTTATTTACTTATGTACATATTTCCTTTGTTTCAGATCATGTCTGCTCCTTCTTCCTCTCGTCGTAAATGCCTAAACAACCCTGACTCCTTCTGCTATATTTGTGGTGTTTTCACCATTCCAGTTCAAAGGGCAAACATCAGTGCATTTGTCAAACAAGCATATTTTGCATATTTTAAAGTAAAACTCGGTGATCAAGATAAGCCATGGGCCCCTCACATAGTGTGCAAGCAGTGTGTCGAGAGTTTACGGATGTGGACCAAAGGAACACGTGAAAAGTTGGCATTTGGTATCCCCATGGTGTGGAGAGAGCAAAAAAGTCATTCCACAGACTGTTACTTCTGTTTAGTGAAAACATCAGGATTTAACAGGAAAAATAAAAGTAAAATAGAATATCCAAATCTACCATCAGCTATCAGACCAATGCCTCATTCAGCTGAAATTCCAGTGCCAGTTTTCGAACAGCTACCATCTCTAGAAGTTCTGAGTGATGTTGACGAACACAGTGACAGCAATGATGCAGAATTTGAAAGTCACAAGGATTCAGTTCGTAAGGGATTTGATCAGCACGAGTTAAATGATTTAGCACGTGAAATGGGCTTATCAAAAAAAGCTTCAGAATTACTAGCATCAAGGCTGAATGAGAAACAGTTACTTGAACAAGGAGCGAAGGTATCATACTTTCGTACTAGAGAAAGTACATTTTTGCAGTACTTTCGGTGTGACAGCGGTTTTGTGTTTTGCCATAATATTCCTGGTTTACTACAAGAATTAGGGCTTTCAATGTACAATCCAAATGAATGGCGACTGTTTATTGATAGCTCAAAGCGGAGTCTTAAGTGTGTCCTTCTACACAATGGCAATTTATTTGGTGTAGTCCCTATTGGGCATTCTGTCTCTCTTCGTGAAGAACATGGAGATGTAAAGAGAGTTATTGAGTTATTGAAATATGACACACACAATTGGATCATCTGTGTTGACCTTAAAATGGTTTGCTTCCTTCTTGGTCAGCAACGTAGGTAAACAAAGTATCCCTGCTTTCTCTGTATGTGGGATAGCAGAGCTCGAGAAAAGCATTGGGTTGAGTCGAATTGGCCTCCAAGATCTGGTCTTAAACCTGGAGATCCTAACATTCTACATCAGCCACTTGTTGACAGGAAGAATATACTATTCCCACCTCTGCACATAAAACTAGGTCTCATAAAGCAATTTGTAAAAGCATTGCCAACTGACGGCGACTGTTTTAAGTACATCATGTTGGCTCTTCCTGGACTGTCCATTGAAAAAATCAAGGCTGGTGTGTTTGATGGTCCACAAATTCGACAGCTCATCAAAGATGAACATTTCACCGGGACTATGTCAGATCTTGAGAAGAATGCTTGGTTATCATTCAAAGACGTCGTCAAGAACTTTCTTGGAAATACACGTGCAAGTAATTACAAAGAAATTGTTCAGAAACTATTGGAGAGCTACAAAGCGCTTGGTTGCAACATGAGTATTAAACTACATTTTCTGCATTGCCGTCTTGCCAACTTTCCGGAAAATCTTGGTGCTGTTAGCGATGAGCAAGGTGAACGATTTCACCAAGATTTGAAGGTTATGGAAGACCATTACCAGGGTAGATGGGATGTACATATGATGGCTGACTATTGCTGGAGCATCAAACGTGATTGTCCTCAAGTTAAACACTCCAGAAAAAGCTATAAATGTACATTTTTACCTTAAATACTTGCATATATATATATATATCCTTTGTAAAAAACATGATAGTGTTAAAAAACATATTTGTCATGCCTATTTCTTATATATTTCATTTTTTGTTCATATTTGTACTATTTAAAAAAAAAAAAACTTTTTAGGTACAGTAGTTTACATATTTTTGAGAAGACAAAAATCCTATAGTTCAAAAACTTGACGTGATAGAGAAAAACTGAGATCATTTCTGGATTCAGCATCCAAAAATTAATTAAGAACAGTTGTCTGACCTAACTCATAAAAAAATTGCGTTCCCCAGTGTTATTTATTCTGGAAGAGGACTGGCAAATTCCGGCGAGATCCAGGCCTTGTTCATTTTCAGAAAAGTAAGCCAGTCAACGTTATTGGAGTATAGTCGCGTGCGACGGTCTGTTAGTACACCTCCTGCGGCACTAAAGACGCATTCCGATAATACACTAGCAGCAGGGCAAGCCAGCACCTCCAATGCATACTGGCTAAGCTCTGGCCATGTATCCAGCTTAGAGACCCAAAACTTGAAGGGGGAAGAGCCGTCTGGGAGTACACTGACAGGGCAAGACATGTAGTCTGTCACCATCTGACGGAAACGTTGCCTCCTGCTGACTGGAGCAGTCTGTGATGGTGTAGACATTTGTGGAGGGCACACAAAACTTTGCCACATTTGGGCCATACTGGTCTTGCCTTGTGCTGAGGCACTGCCTCTGCTCCCTCTTTGTGCAGAGCTTCCTCCACTGCCTTGACGCGCAGAGCTGCTTTGTAAAGCACTAGCAGCACTGCTCTCGGGTGGAATGGAGATCATGATGGAATGCAGCAGTGTGTCTTGGTACGCCTGCATTTTATGCACCTGGTTCAACGGTGTTATGAGGCTTTGTAAGTTGTCCCGGTAGAGAGGATCTAGGAGGGTGTACACCCAATAATCAGCTGTGTTGTGAATGTGGGCGATGCGGCAGTCGTTTCTCAGGCACTGCAGCATGAAATCAACCATGTGCTGCAGACTCCCAACTGCCCAAGAAACGCTGTCCCCTGCTTGAGGCATCATCTCAGCCTGCTCTGCATCACCCCACCCTCGCTGTACATACTGACTACTAGAGCATTGTGTACCTCCCTCCTCTGGAGAGATGTCTTCCTCCTCCATTGACTCCTCCTCATCCTCCTCAGAAAGTGTCCCCTGCCTAGGCCTTTGTGAGGAACCACGTTGCGCAGACTGTCCAGAAGCAGATGGCATTTGTGACTCCTCATCCTCCACCTCTTCCAAAACCTCCTCCCTTAGTGCTTGCAGTGTTTTTTGAAGCAGGCAGATAAGGGGGACAGTCATGCTGACTAGTGCATCATCTGCACTCGCCATCCGCGTGGAATCATCGAAGACACGCAAAACGTCGCAGATGTCCTTCATAGAGGCCCACTAAGTGGTGCTGAAGTGTGACCGGCGCACAGTGCAACTTGTTTGCGCCTGATGCAGCTGGTACTCCATTACTGCTGCCTGCTGCTCACACAACCGCTCCAACATATGTAACATTGAATTCCACCTGGTGGGTAGGTCACATATGATGCGATGTTCCAGAAGGCGGAATCGGCGCTGCAGAGCTGCAATGCGCGATCTTGCATGCTGGAACGCCGCAAGTGAGCGCACTCTATGCTAACCTTGTGCAGCAGTGCTTCAAGATCCGGATAGTCCCTCAGAAAGCTCTGCACGACCAAGTTGAGCACATGTGCCAGACATGGGATGTGAGTGAGGTTGCCTAGGCAACATTGACCTGAGCGGCCACCAGATTTCGGCCATTGTCACACACTACCAAGCCTGGCTGGAGATTCGCTGGCACAAACCACACGTCGCTCTCCTGCTTGATGGCATTCCAGAGCTCCTGCGCTGTGTGGCTTCGATTCCCCAAAGAAATTAATTTCAGTATGGCCTGTTGACGTTTGGCCACGACTGTGCTCATATCGGTCGTAATAGGCTCCTGCAGCGCTGATTCACAGGAACTGGAGTATGAGGAGGAGTCAATGTGTACAGACTGGATTCCTGCAATCCTTGGAGTTGGCAGAACACATACAGCGCCACTCTCAAGATCTGTACCCGGCTCCACAACATTGACCCAATGGGCAGTGAGGGAAAGGTATCGTCCCTGTCCTTGGTTACTGGTCCACGCATCGGTGGTCAGGTGGACCTTGCTACTGACGGCGTTTAGTAGCGCATGTTTAAAGTTTTCCCTCTACATGCTTTTGCAGGGCAGGGACGGCTTGCCTGCTGAAATAAAAGCGGCTGGGCATGGTGTATTGTGGGACTGCCAATGCCATGAAGTTACAGAAGGTGTCAGTCTCCACCAGCCTGAATGAGAGCATTTCAAGGGCCAGTAGTTTTGCAATGCCAGCATTCAGAGCCTGTGCTCGGGAATGGTTTGCCGAGTATGGCCACCTTTTCTCCCATTCCTGTGCTACCGATGGCTGTAGAGTGGCCTGGGAGTGTGAGGATGACAGGGAACGTGGTGTTGTGGGTGGAATGTCACTGGGTCTCTGGACAACAGTGCCAGAGGTTCTTCCATGGCGATCTTGTGAGGAAGCCGAACCAGCTGTGTGTGAGCTGGAGGAAGAGGCTACAACACGAGCTGAAGAGGTGGTAGGTGGTGCTGTAGGTTGGCCTACGTCTTCAGTGTTTCTTTGTAACTCCACCATGTGCTTGGTCCGCACATGTTTCCACATATTTGTGGTATTGAGGTTGCTGACACTTTTCCCTCTTTTGACTTTCTGATTACACAGCTTGCATTTGACAAAGCAAATGTCATCTGCAACTGTCAAAAAAGGACCACGCACTGCAAGTCCTGGGAGCGCATGTTTTGGGTTTTGGAAGAGGAATGCTCTTAACGGGTGCCGAACTGGAGGCTACAGGCAACCAAGTCTGCCCCCTCCCTCTCCCTCCTGTTTTGGCCGTTCGGGGAATCTCATCCTCAGAGCTGCTCCCACCACCTTCCTGTTCCTCATGCCATGATGGGTCAAGGACCTCATCATCTACACTCCCCTCTTCAAACACCTGCTTCTCCTGGGTAGTCTCGCCAGCACAGTATGCACCAGAAAGTGGCACCTGAGTCTCATCATCTGATGCGTACTGAGGTATGCTGACCATAGGCACTGGCCCACCCACCTCGTCAGATTCAGAGGGACAAAGCAGTTGCGCATCACTGCATACTCCCACTTCTTCACATTCTAGAATGCTGCTTGGCTGGCCCCCTCTTTTCAAGCCAAAAGATTCAGAGAACAGAAGTAGAGATGGCTCCTGTCCAGGGCTCTCTGACTGCCTGGGCAATTTGGCAGGTGGTGAAGAGACAGATGGTTGCTCTTCAGTGCTCTGGCCATGAGAGGATGTGGAAGTCATTGAAGTCGATGCATTAGCTGCCATCAATCCGACAACGGCTTCAATTTTTTCGTCCCGCAGCAGTGGGGTATGGCGTGGTCCTACAAAGCTGCGCATAGTTGCCTGGTAAAACTGGGGGATGCTGAGTCACTGGTGCCCGCAGCAGGCACAGAATCCCCACGTCCTCTCCCTGCTGAAACTCCACACCCACGACCACGTGCCTTACTCCCTGCCTTCTTCATCTTGGTAGACTGATAAAGATAGGCAGAAAAGTACAAAGGGGGGGCTTAGTGTGCTTATTCCTGAACAGCTGCTAACAGGTATAAGAAACACTAATTTTATAAAGTGTGTGAAACTACACATTAATATGAGCTAATGTGGCCTACACAACTGTCAAGTGGAGTGTTTGGTGAACTTTATTTACATGTTTTTTTAAAAAACCAAAAAGGATGTGACCAAAGATGTGAAAGCGATAGTATCACAAACGTTTTGGAGCTATTACAATGCAGGAAGGTAACCTACAATGCAATAGATAAGGCTCCAAAAAATAGGCTAATACTAATCTGGCTGTGGCTGCAGGGCACAAGCCAGCAAAAAGGCTCCTCTATCTACTCCTATATAGTGTTTTCAACCAACCAATGTAGATGGATACGGATACGGATGGAAGCACACTAATAGGAGAAAAAAATCAGGAAAAATAAGCTGCAATAAAACAAAAAAAGGACTATGTATGAGGCAGTGACGCACGCTAAGCGGACTACAACCAGAAGTGGCTGCATATCACACTACAACGTGAGCTGCACTCACACACAGAGACCTCACAGACAGCCGTGAACAGTGCAGAGAACTGGGCACTAGCACTGAAAGGCTGCAGAAAGGCTTCACTGTCTACTCCTATAGTGTTTGCAACCAATGTACAGTATATGGATACGGATGGATGCACACTAATAGGAGAATTAATGAAAAATGAGCAGCAATAAAACAAAAATATGTATGTGACGCACGCACGCAGTGACGCACGCTGAGCGGCCTACAACCAGAGGTGGCTGCAGGACACACTACAGCGTGAGCTGCACTCACACAGACCTTGCAGACAGCTGTGAACAGTGAAAGCTACAGTGATTATTAATGTAGCCTGGGTAAAGCACAATATTATTTAGCTAATCGCTATCTCTAACTGTCCCTCAGAGTCTTGAACAGCAGCCTGTCCCTAACTGAATTCACAGCAGAGTGAACTCTAAATGGCGGTGGTGGCTTTTATAGTGCATCATTACATCATTTCAGCAGCCAATCACAGCCATGCCATTAGTTAACATGCCTACATGCCTAACAGGATGTGCCCACACTTCTGAGGATTGTCATTGGCTGAATCAAATCAAACTGGCTCATAGCATTATGGGAACTTCCGATTCCAGTATTCGATATGCAAAAAGTATCGGAACTCAGTATCGGAATTCCGATACCGCGAATATCGGCCGATACCCGATATTTGCGGTATCGGAATGCTCAACACTACTCTCTATGATTTCACCCTCATTGTTCTTTAAAGGGTCGACACCATCAATTTTAACCATTTTACTGTTTATATAATTAAAGAATAGTTTGGGGTTTGTTTTACTTTCCTTAGCAATGAGTCTCTCAGTTTCCACTTTTGCTAAATGTATTTGTTTTTTACACATTTTATTTTTTTCCCTATAACTTTTTAATGCTTCTTCATTACCTTCTTGTTTTAGCTACTTAAATGCCTTGCTCTTGTTATTTATTGCCCTTTTTACATCCTTATTTAGCCACATTGGTGTTCTCCTGTTCCTAGCCCTTTTATTTCTGTACGGTATGGCTAGCTCGCAGTGGGTGTGTAAAACTGATTTAAATATTTCCAATTTATTTTCTGTGCTCCTATTTTTGAGGACATTGTCCCAATCAATTCGGCGAAGGTCCTCTCTAAGCTGATCAAACTCTGCTTTCCTGAAATTCAGCGCTTTTGCAACCCCCTTCCAGGGAACCTTACTGAAGGACAAGTGGAATTGTATTATATTATGGTCACTGTTCCCTAGGTGCCCATCGACTCGTACTTCTGTTATTCTATCTGGCCTGTTGCTTAAAATTAAGTCCAGAAGGGCTGTCCCTCTAGTTGGGCCCTGCACAAGTTGTGACAGATACTTATCCCTGGTCACTGACAGAAATTGGTTTCCTTTCTGAGATACGCAGGTTTCAGTTTCCCAGTCTATGTCAGGGTAGTTGAAGTCCCCCATAATAATCACCTCATTGTGATTTGCTGCTTTGTCTATTTATTTCAATAATACATTTTCAGTGGTTTCTGTTATATTGGGTGACTCATAACAAACCCCATGAGGATTTTATTACTTTTCCCGCTTTGTATCTCCACCCATAGAGACTTCACCTCTTCATTTCCCTCTTGTATATCTTCTCTTAGTGTGGGCTTTAAAGTGGACTTTATATATAGACAGACTCCACCCCCTTTCCTTTTCTTACGATCCCTCCTAAACAAATCATATCCTTGCAAGTTAGCCGTCCAGTCATAGCTGTCGTCTAACCATGTCTCAGTTATTCCTACTATGTCGTATTTTTCCTCGTACATTACCAACTCCAGATCTTCAATCTTATTGGTCAGGCTTCTTGCGTTGGTCAGCATGCAGGAAAGAAGTTTTGCTTCCTTTTTCTTAACTTCCTTCTGAGTACCCTGTCTTGGGTCCTCTTTACCACATCTAGTATCCTTGATTAGTTTGTCCTTCTGCTGCATTTTCTTGTCTGCTGTTTTTCCTCCCATCCCCTCTTCTTCTAGTTTAAAGCCCTCCTGAAGAGTGTGGCAAGTCTTCTGGCGAATGTGTGTTTCCCAGGTTTTGTGAGGTGTATCCCATCTCTTGCCAGAAGTCCATCGTAGAGGTAATTCACGCCATGGTCCAAGAATCCAAATCCTTGCTGCCTGCACCACCGTCCTAGCCAGTTGTTCACCTCTAGTATCCTATTCCATCTTCTGATGCCATGACCATCGACTGGGAGGATTGATGAGAAAACAACCTGTACGTTCCGTTCCTTTATTTTCTTGCCGTGTCGTTTGTGCCTACATGTATCAGTAGGAAAGGGTAGTCGTCCTTGGCTTTGAGGATAGTTGGTATGCTGTTGGCCACATCCTTTATTTTTGCTCCTGGGAGGCAGCATACTTCTCGTGCGGTTATGTCAGGCCTGCAGATAGTTGCCTCCATGCCTCTTAGTAGTGAGTCGCCCATAACTACCACTCTTCTTTTCTTTCCAGACGCACTGCTTGTTGCTCGTGTGTGTTTTTGAGTGTCATTTGTTTCCGCTTTTGTTGACAGAATAACTTCTTTTGTTGATAGTGTGTCTTCTCTTGTAGATTCGGTATCATCCTGAGCTGTGCCATTTTCGTTCTCCAGCATGAGGGCTTCATATTGGTTGCTAAGCTGTGTGGGTGGTGATGACCACTTGATCCGTTTGCTTCTTTTCGTCACATGGCTCCACTTTTCAGCCTCTGTATGTGCTCTGAAGCTTTTCTCACTTTCCAAATCCTGAATGGTTGCTTCTGCTTCATCCAAGAAGTCCTCATGTTCTTTAATTACCTTCAATGTTGCTATTCTTTCTTCCAGTCCCTGCACCTTTTCCTCTAAGAGGGCAACAAGTTTGCACTTCTGACAGGTAAAGTTGAGTTTTTGGGCCGGAAGATCCGTAAACATGTAGCAGGTGTTGCAGGTGACCATGTGGATTTTCTTCTCCTCCATATTGCTTTTGCTGATGCAGTCTATGATGGGTGGATGGTTTTGCGATGTCCTCAAACAGCGAGACCCGGCAAGTCCCAGTGATCGATCAGCTTAAGGCGACTCTTCTCCTCTTCCCAGAATGCACCGGAAATATGCAGATGAGCTTCCTGCTTATCCTATCCCTGGTTTTAAGCCAAAACCTGGCCAATGTAAGCCAAAACCTGTTCCTGATGATCCGGCTTTAAAAGCGGTTTACCTACTCCCAGAAAAGGGAACCTTAAAGGCCTTCTTGTGCCAGACGATGACGCAGGTTCAACACCTCCTGCCTTAGCTGCTATTGTGCTTTTGCCAGAACCAGCCAATGCACCACCACCACCATCAGTACCAGCTACGCCCCCCTGCCCACGTCCGCGGCCTCTTCCACCAGACTTCCTCATGTTTGAGAAAATGTACCAAAAATACCAGCAGAGAAATGATACTGTATGAGTAGCGTACAGCTGTGTAGGGTGTATGTAAGAAGTGAAATCTCCGTATATATTTTGTGAGTCACAGACGCTCACCCAGTATATATTTCACCGTAATCCAACAAGCAGATATACGGTACTATATCAGAGGTGTACAGCTGTATACGTTGTTGGTGAAACTGTCAATCTCCATATATGTATTTACGGAATGTCACACACACGCTGACTGTGTAGATGTGACCGTAATAAGAACACCAGTTTTCCGATACTGTTTGAGAATCGGACAGCTCAATACGGTGTATAGAGAAATGGAAATGTCTATATATGTATTTATGGAGTGTCACACACACACCCTGACTCTGTGTAGATGTGACAGTAATAAGAACACCAGATATCCGATACTGTTTGACAATCGGACTGCTCAATACGGTGTATAAAGAAATGGAAATGTCCGTATATGTATTTATGGAGTGCCACACACACGCTGACTCTGTGTACAGTAGATGTGACAGTAATAAGAACACCAGATACTGTTTGATAATCAGACACCTCTATACGGTGTATGAATGGAAAAATGTTAATCTCTGTGTATTTTTTTACGGAGTCACACACATATAGCATGTATTTGTCTGTGATACCCGCTGGTACATGGTAGTGTGTGAGGACCGTACACCTCTATACAGTGTGTGAAAAAATGTATGCTTAGTATATACTGTGCAGAAAAAAGGAATAAAAGGATTTTTGCTTTTAAAAAAGCACTCTGCACAGCAGTGTGCAAACAGCAATGCAGCTATCAGGGAGCCTATAAGGCAGCCTAATCACCAACAGAGCTGCTGTACAAAAAAGTGTGAAAAATGAGGGATTGGTAACTGTGTAGAAAAAAGGAATAAAAATATTTTTGCTTTTAAAAAAGCATTCTGCACAGCAGTGTGCAAACAGCAATGCAGCTATCAGGGAGCCTTATAAGGAAGCCTAATAACCAACAGAGCTGCTGCACAAAAAAGTGTGAAAAAATGAAGGATTGGTAACTGTGCAGAAAAAAGGAATAAAAATATTTTTGCTTTCAAAAAAGCACTCTGCACAGCAGTGTGCAAACAGCAATGCAGCTATCAGGGAGCCTTATAAGGCAGCTTAATAAACAACAGAGCTGCTGCACACAAATATATCCTCCCCTGTCACTGCACACTATACAGTTGTGTCTTTACAGTGACATTCGCTATCAGCACAAGCAATTTTTTTTTCTTTTTCCCTGCCTAAACACTCTCCCTATTGAAAACGATCAGCAGCAACCTCTCCCTATGCTAAGATCGGCAGAAGTAAGATGGTGGTCGGCGGTCACGGCCTTTTATAGGCACTGTGACGCCACACAAAGCCAGCCAATCACTTGCATGCCCTTCTCTAACATGGTGGGGCCGCTGCCGACTTAATCGCGTTGCCCACAGTGTGCATCCTTCATGATTGGCTGATAATAGGCGCTGGAAGGATTGTGGGAAACGCGACTTTGGCGCTCAAGTCGGCGACCACATGGCCAACCTCACTCTAAGGTCGGGTTTTGATCGGTGAAACCCAACTTTAGCAAAAGTCGGCGGATTCTGAATTTGGCCGACCCATTTCGCTCAACTCTAGTTAAGAGTCATAACACTGCTGATCCTGCCTCTTCTACATTTCTATCAGATTCTAAACTACCTTGGGGATGTAAGCCATGTGGGAAATGTGTGGCTTGTCCGAATATTATACGAGTGAAAACATTTTCCAGTTCGGATGGGTTAAATATATACAAAGTTACACATCCAATAACGTGTACAACAAAGGCAGTTGTTTATTATGCTACCTGTCCCTGTTCCTTAATTTATGTCGGTTTGACAACTCGACAATTAAAAGTCAGGGTCTGCGAAAATGTTCTGGGAATTATTGCTGTTAGAGAAGTAGAGGATATCAATACTTTGAAAACTATCCTGAAACATTTCAAAGTTTATCATAATTGTGATGCTGATCTATTGAGAGTGATTGGCATTGATATGATAAAGTCTAATACTAGGGGTGGCAAAATAAGTACCTCTTGGCCCGTTTGAATCTAAATGGATCTGGAGCCTTAAAACGGTCTTGCTATTTGGACTTAATGAAAATCTGAGCTTTGCCCCTTTTTTTATAAATAATTTTTTATGAATTTTTTCATCTTGTCTTTGTGAACCATTTTTATCTGAACCACTTTTATTAAAAAAATTTTATTATATATTTTTATTACTTTTCATATTTCTATGTATATAACCATTTTGTATACACTATAACTTTGTGATTTATTCAAGGACTTACCTTTATTCCTGAACTCCTGTGAGATGGATGGTTGCCACAGTTTGTGTCACGGTCAAGTGTGTCTGGGCGCAGCGAGTACCGCATGGCGAACCCATATGACACACGCGACCTTGGATACACCGCCTCCAGTGGGGCGAATTTAAATAATAAACACGTTCAGCTGGATACACCGCCTCCAACTGGCGAATTTAGACATTACACGTATATACAAGTCTGGAAACCCCGCCTCCAGTAAGGCGAATTTAAACAATAAGGGAAACCTGGGAAACATTATCAATGGTGGGCCCTGCGATAGGGAATAGGGAAGTGGAGACCTCCTGAGCCCCCCTGAACCAGTGTCCCTGCACTCCTAACGTTCCCTATGCCGGTTCCGCACTGGGCGCGCACAGGAACCTAAAAACCCTAGCTCGCCCTTACCTAAACCCTCACTAGGGAATTGGTCGGTGCAGAAACTAATCCCACCACTGCACTAAAACACACATGAGGAAAGATGACAAAACAGGGGAAACACCACTTAGCTTTGCTCTGTTGCGTACGCTCCTAGCAACAGAGCCCACCACCTGCGTGCATCTTCTCCTCCACCCGGATCCATCACCATAACTGGATCCTTCACCATAGTGCAGCCTTGGAGCAGAGTCCACCACCAATTGCAGATGTCCAGTAACAGAGTCCCAAAGATGAGTTCAGCTCCTGCCCAAAAAGTCAAGCATGCTTGAGTCCAGCTCTCAGCAACCAAGTCTCGCATACTGAGTGCAACTCTCTCCAAAGTCGCCACTCCACCAAGCCATGCAAGCACTCCCTGCCGACACCATAAACTGTGACACCACCACGCCATGCCAGCCCTTCTTGCAGACCACATAGCTGCCACTCGTCACCTCTGGCTGGACTGCGCAGGACTCATGTTCAGCTCCTTCCTTCACCCAGGCTTCCTTGTGAATGACTAACACACAATATCACCAACCATGATTGCACACACCAAACACTCCTTTATAGAGCGTAACACCTGCTTTATAATTAACGTGCACTTTAAAACTAACGTGTGATACCAATAACCACCACCGGGGCAACATAGAACAAATGACACCACGTGTGATAATTCTAATGGCCACCGGGGGCAATCACATCACTTTGGCACCAAGCCAAAGGAAAAAAAGTTCACTTTGTGCATTTAAACTGTCAGATCCACCTTGGATCATGACAGTTTGGTCCTGTGAAAAAGTTGTACCTTCATGTGTTGATGCATCGACAATAACCTGTGTGAAATCTATTGGAAGTGAAAAGATGAAAACATTAGTTGGAAATTATATTATTTTTTCTTTATATTTTGATTTTATATTTATCTATAAATTGATCTGTATTTATTATTATTTCTGTCCTTTCCTTCTTGTTTATTATTTTTATTTTTATTCTGTT
This sequence comes from Dendrobates tinctorius, assembly GCF_039654945.1. Lineage (NCBI taxonomy): Eukaryota > Metazoa > Chordata > Amphibia > Anura > Dendrobatidae > Dendrobates > Dendrobates tinctorius. The sequence continues at coordinate 9,470,411 of NW_027361760.1, read as the reverse complement.
TATCTCTATTATTTATTTATTTTCCATTATTATATTCTTATTCTTTATTTTTTATTTATTTTTTATTTTTTTTATTTATATTTTGTTTTATTTAAATTGTGATGTTGTTTGACATCATATTATATATATATATAATGTGAGGTAGTGCTGTCATCTAAGTAGGGGATCACTCGCTTGCAGCCACAAAAACAGATCCGGCATGGATTTTCCATCAAATCATAACAGTCCTTGCTGTTTATTCACCATCATAAACCATCACAGCAACAGACAGTTCACTTAACAGCATAACCAGCATAGCATCCATTACAGAGTTTCCCTCTGTTAGCAATGTCCTATAGTCATATAGGCTATGCAGCATTCAATGTGCAGGCTTCCTAGCCCCAAGTTATCTCACCCACGTCCGGGTAACCTCACGGTTCCTTTATCATGCAGCCGACATTCATTCCCTCCAGGGAACTAACAGGTGCTGGAAGCCATTACACACAGCCACTCCACAGGCTGTTAGCCAGGAGATCCTTCTCCTAGTGGGACCTTTCACACTGGACCAACCAGGTCCCAGCATTCACATGTGACCTACCCTGGCCACATTATATGGTCTATAGCCACGCCCACCAAGTCACATGACTATGACCTCATCACAGGTCCTTCACACACTCACATAGCATTTTAATACAGGCGTTTTCAGACCCACCCCTGGGTGGGTTTGTAGGTAACCAGATATGCCCATCTCTCTAGTTACCTGGAGACTTCTCCCTCACATATTAATGCAGCACCTCAGCAATGTCCTTGCTGATCACACATACAGAAGTCTCCATCTCAAAGCCACCCACTTTGAGATACACAACGGCCACTCAATACTCTGCCATTCATCCTTTCCCCTGGGACCTCCACACAGCGCCCCCTAGCAGAAACAGTGGTTACTACACCATATACCTCCCCCTCTGTTCAAACTTGTGGGGTTGAACACACAACATTACATCAGGCTCTCGAGACCGGACACTCATTACACCTTGCCCCACAGGTTGAGAGAACTTTTTCTATCTGTCATACGGCCTCCTCTCTACGTTAGGCCTCCCCCGCCCCCAGTGATAAGAATATCGGTCCTGATCTTTGACCCTCCAGTTACAGTCTGCGTCATCAGACACTGTCTAGTCACCACCTTCCTCTATCTGTTTGTTCCGTTCCCCGACCAGCTCCCCCAGTTGGTATGGTCATCCGTCTTACTTGAGTCTACTGTCTGGCCTGAGTCTGACCCACTCAGCGTCTCAAAGGAACTAATGTCTCTCAGCCTCGTGCGGCCCGTCAAACTGCCACTCACTGACATTCTTCGGCCACCTACCCTGTCACTTCTTGGTGGAACCCTTCTGGTCCTTACATCTTGTTGGGTTGGAGGTGGCCGCCACCTGGTATTCCGTACTTCTTTATTAATTCGCCGGCGGTCCAGCCTCAACTGCTCAATTTCTTGCAGGTACCCCACTCGATACTCCACGAGCATTCGAAAGTCTCTCAGACTCTCCACGGAACCAACCACCATGATGGGAATCCTACCCACTTCACTGGATATCTGGTCTTCATCATCAGGAGGGACCCTCTCCCTCAACACACCGGAGATATTCACAAGGTCTTGCATTACCTTCCCGGATCTTCCAGTGATTCTTCCAATCAGAGCTTTGGGTACCGGAACCACATCTTTCCGCAAACCCCACCGATCCATGGCATCCCTTGCTAACTCTCACATTACTCTGCCTGACCAACTGTTTGGCGTGGAGACACTGCAAATGCATCTCTTTCAAGACAGCTACTTGGTTTGATGTATCTTCTCTGAATGATACTATCACCAACTGCTGAGTCTCAGGTGCCCAGTGCACCTTACACGCTTTGACCACCTCTTTGAAAGCCTCATGCACACCTTCCTCAGCACAGGCTTCTTGCATATCTTCTCGTACATCAATCACAAACTTGACGGTCGTGGCCTTGCTCTCTTCCTGGCCAGGAGGCTCTGGCTTTACCACGGACACTTCCCTCACTACAGTTCTTTGTTCACCAACTTCAGGAGATCTCATCTCTTCACTACCCTCTGCCAAGATGAGTACCGGCAGTTCCATCGTGTTATCACTCGGACCCGGCCGCTCTAAATCTCCGTTCAAGCTCTTCTCCCACAGAAGACCTTTAACTACTCCTCTGAGTTCTTCCATCTCTTCCCTAAGGGTCTTGTTCACATTTTGCCACCTTGACAGGTGACCTCTGAACTCCAAGTCTTCTTTCTCAAGCCCTTCCACATCCTTCTTAAGGTGTTGTTCACACTGTGCCACGTTGACAGGTGACCTCTGAGCTTCAGGACTTCTTTCTTGAGCTCCTCCACTCTGTGCTCGGCCGTTTGTCTCATCACTAGTGTTGAGCGATACCGTCCGATACTTAAAAGTATCGTATCGGATGTTATCGGCCGATCTAAAAATGATATCGGGTATCGCCGATTCCGATACCGGAAGTCCCATTCAAGTCTATGGGACTTCCGGTATCGGAATAAGAAAAACCCTATTTTTGCCTTGTACAGCCTCTCTGGGGGAATACAGTGCGGAAGGATACCTACCTTCCGTCATTGTATTCCTGGAGCTGGTAGAGAACGGTAGCATCAGCTGATGCTGCTGTTCTCCACGCAAGATGGACGTGGGACCCTCGTGGATTTCTGCGGATCGGGGTAAGTATATTGGTGTTTTTTTATTTTGATATTTATCCCTCAGGTGACAATGGCTTCGGGGAGCAAAGTGACAAGTGACGGTAAGTATGTACTCTATGTTATATGTACTGTATGTCTATATGTATGTATTGTATGTAGTATATATGTATGTTGCATGCATGTAGTATATATGCAGTATATATGTAGTATGCATGTTGCATGCATGTGGTATGTATGTAGCATGTATGTAGTATGTATGTTGCATGTATGTAGCATGTATGTAGTATGTATGTTGCATGTATGTAGCATGTATGTAGCATGTATGTAGTATGTATGTTGCATGTATGTAGTATGTATGTAGTATGTATGTTGCATGTATGTAGCATGTATGTAGTATGTATGTTGCATGTATGTAGCATGTAGTGTGTATGTATGTAGCATGTATGTAGTATGTATGTTGCATGTATGTAGCATGTAGTGTGTATGTTGCATGCATGTAGCATGTATGTAGTATGTATGTTGCATGTATGTAGCATGTAGTGTGTATGTATGTAACATGTATGTAGTATGTATGTTGCATGTATGTAGCATGTAGTGTATGTATGTAGCATGTATGTAGTATGTATGTTGCATGTATGTAGCATGTAGTGTGTATGTTGCATGTATGTAGCATGTAGTATATATGTAGTATGTATGTTACATGTAGTATATATAGTATATACAGTGGGGCAAAAAAGTATTTAGTCAGTCAGCAATAGTGCAAGTTCCACCACTTAAAAAGATGAGAGGCGTCTGTAATTTACATCATAGGTAGACCTCAACTATGGGAGACAAACTGAGAAAAAAAAATCCAGAAAATCACATTGTCTGTTTTTTTTTCATTTTATTTGCATAATATGGTGGAAAATAAGTATTTGGTCAGAAACAAGCAATCAAGATTTCTGGCTCTCACAGACCTGTAACTTCTTCTTTAAGAGTCTCCTCTTTCCTCCACTCATTACCTGTAGTAATGGCACCTGTTTAAACTTGTTATCAGTATAAAAAGACACCTGTGCACACCCTCAAACAGTCTGACTCCAAACTCCACTATGGTGAAGACCAAAGAGCTGTCAAAGGACACCAGAAACAAAATTGTAGCCCTGCACCAGGCTGGGAAGACTGAATCTGCAATAGCCAACCAGCTTGGAGTGAAGAAATCAACTGTGGGAGCAATAATTAGAAAATGGAAGACATACAAGACCACTGATAATCTCCCTCGATCTGGTGCTCCACGCAAAATCCCACCCCGTGGGGTCAGAATGATCACAAGAACGGTGAGCAAAAATCCCAGAACCACGCGGGGGGACCTAGTGAAGGAACTGCAGAGAGCTGGGACCAATGTAACAAGGCCTACCATAAGTAACACACTACGCCACCATGGACTCAGATCCTGCAGTGCCAGACGTGTCCCACTGCTTAAGCCTGTACATGTCCGGGCCCGTCTGAAGTTTGCTAGAGAGCATTTGGATGATCCAGAGGAGTTTTGGGAGAATGTCCTATGGTCTGATGAAACCAAACTGGAACTGTTTGGTAGAAACACAACTTGTCGTGTTTGGAGGAAAAAGAATACTGAGTTGCATCCATCAAACACCATACCTACTGTAAAGCATGGTGGTGGAAACATCATGCTTTGGGGCTGTTTCTCTGCAAAGGGGCCAGGACGACTGATCCGGGTACATGAAAGAATGAATGGGGCCATGTATCGTGAGATTTTGAGTCCAAACCTCCTTCCATCAGCAAGGGCATTGATGATGAAACGTGGCTGGGTCTTTCAACATGACAATGATCCAAAGCACACCGCCAGGGCAACGAAATAGTGGCTTCGTAAGAAGCATTTCAAGGTCCTGGAGTGGCCTAGCCAGTCTCCAGATCTCAACCCTATAGAAAACCTTTGGAGGGAGTTGAAAGTCCGTGTTGCCAAGCGAAAAGCCAAAAACATCACTGCTCTAGAGGAGATCTGCATGGAGGAATGGGCCAACATACCAACAACAGTGTGTGGCAACCTTGTGAAGACTTACAGAAAACGTTTGACCTCTGTCATTGCCAACAAAGGATATATCACAAAGTATTGAGATGAAATTTTGTTTCTGACCAAATACTTATTTTCCACCATAATATGCAAATAAAATGAAAAAAAAACAGACAAGGTGATTTTCTGGAATTTTTTTTCTCAGTTTGTCTCCCATAGTTGAGGTCTACCTATGATGTAAATTACAGACGCCTCTCATCTTTTTAAGTGGTGGAACTTGCACTATTGCTGACTGACTAAATACTTTTTTGCCCCACTGTATGTAGTATGCATGTTGCATGCATGTAGTATATATGCTGTATGTATGTTGCATGCATGTAGTATATATGTATTATGTATGTAGTATGTATGTAGCATGTATGTAGTATGTAGCATGCATGTAGTATGTAGCATGTATGTAGTATGTATGTTACATGTAGTATATATATAGTATGTATGTTACATGTAGTATATATGTAGTAGGTATGTTGCATGCATGTAGTATGTAGCATGTATGTAGCATGCATGTAGTATGCATGTTGCATGTAGTATATATGTAGTATGCATGTTGTATGTATGTAGCATGTAAATTTTTTTTTTCTTTTTTTTTTACATTCAACACATTAGCCGGATGATGGGACTACTACTGTCCCGTCATTGGCTAATGTGTCAATCACTGTCATGGTAGCAGGCATCGCCCGATGGGACTTGTAGTCCCATCGGACGATGCCTGCACAGACCACCGGAGCCTGCACAGACCTCCGGCAGGCCGGCACAGCCCCCCGGCAGGCCGGCACAGACCACCGGAGCCTGCACAGACCACCGGCAGGCCGGCACAGCCCCCCGGCAGGCCGGCACAGACCACCGGAGCCTGCACAGACCACCGGCAGGCCGGCACAGCCCCCCGGCAGGCCGGCACAGACCACCGGAGCCTGCACAGACCACCGGCAGGCCGGCACAGCCCCCCGGCAGGCCGGCACAGACCACCGGAGCCTGCACAGACCACCGGCAGGCCGGCACAGCCCCCCGGCAGGCCGGCACAGACCACCGGAGCCTGCACAGACCACCGGCAGGCCGGCACAGCCCCCCGGCAGGCCGGCACAGACCACCGGAGCCTGCACAGACCACCGGCAGGCCGGCACAGCCCCCCGGCAGGCCGGCACAGACCCCCGGAGCCTGCACAGACCACCGGCAGGCCGGTACAGACCCCCGGACAGTCGGCACAGCCCCCCCGAAGGCCCGAACTGACGGCGCATCATGATGCGCAAAGACAGCGCATCATGATGACGTCATTTCGGCAGCCAATCAGAGCCACAAAAGTGGCTCATTGCATTTTGGACTTCCGATTCCGGTATCCGATACGAAAAAAGTATCGGTACTCGGTATCGGAATTCCGATACGGCAAATATTGGCCGATACCCGATACTTGCGGTATCGGAAAGCTCAACACTACTCATCACTCTTTCTCGTTCGAGATGTTCCTTCACTGTCTCTTTTATTAACTGTATCTCCTGCTCTTGTTCTCTTTTGTCCAGCATGTGTTGCACCACTATTTCTTTAATTATATCGTCAAAGGGTACCCCTGGGTTAGTCCCGTCAGTCGAGCCCCCGCTACCCTCTGACCGCGTTTCTACTCCCGTTATGTTCTCGATCAGGTTACCATCAGTCCTGTCTTGAGTTTCAGTCAGCACAGCACTAGATTCTGTCCTAGTGGTGGCTACTGGCAACACCACGTCACAGTCACACCACACCATACGGTGAACTCCCAAGGCACTCTAAATCCGTGTGTCAGCTCTGCTCTTTTTGTTTACGACACCCTTCTCATTCATACTGTTGTACCCTTCAGGGGACGTCAGGTCAGTAAATTCGTCCGACGCCATTCTTTCTCTGGTCGCCCCTACGCCTGACCTGTCCACGTTAGGGGGCGTCAGCATCTCAGTGTCTGCTAGCCCCACAGTAGAGACATCTCTATCCTCCTGCCCCACATCATCAAATATGACAAAGTCCCGGCGCCTCTCAAAGGTATGCACTAAGCTTGGTGGCATACTACCACCTTGGTACTCCCCCTTTTTCATCTAATTCAGGACTCTGTCCACCTTGTAATTCACAATGACCCCGTGGACGCAGCAAACTCTGACGTTTTTCTCGGTCAGAGATAAAACGAGCGGAGTTCCTGTCAGATTCACCTGACTCTTTGAGTCCAGCTTACCGGGGACTCCTTCCTGGTACAGCATCACAGTACACACCTGCGGCCCATCCTTACTATCTGGAAAGGATATCCCACACTCTGACCAAGACATACACACACTGCGGTACTCCAGACATACCCAATGAGTCACGCAGTGCTGTCATTTCTTCAAACTCGGCCCCTTTCTGGACCACCACCCCACTTTGGGTTGCTGCCCCCTCCCGGCAACCCACTCCTTTTTGGGTTACCACCCCGATTTGGGTCACCGCCCCCTTCTGGGACTCCACCCCCTTTCAGGATCTCCCCATGTCCGTTATACCGGTCTTCTCAGACCACAGTTCACACAAAACAGTTTATGTCTTAACGATACCACACAAGTCCTTGTTGGCACCACCACAGCTCCTGCTGTCACCGATCACCGACACCACACCAGTTACTTCTGGTACTGCCACAGCTCCTGCTGCGCCATCTTCATGGACCCACCGATCCACCGGAAGCCGCTTGTCCCCTTCGTAACCCCGCCGAGTTACCGTAAGCCGCTTGTCCCCTTCATGACTCTCACTGAGCCACCGCAGGCTGAGTTGAGAAAAGAAGAGAAAAAAACCACACCATAAAAAAATTCACATGTCCTGTCTGTGTGCTATTCAGGATGTACCGTCTCCACCTGAGATCGTCCAACACACAGGGCGCACCGGGTGCTATTCAGGGAGCCGACCCTCCTCCCAGGGTCTCCCAACACACCGGCCTCACCAGGTCCAGGGCTCAGCGGGTGCTATTCAGGATATCCATCTCCGCCTGAGACTGCCCAACACTCACGCCTCACCAGGTCCAAGGTCATACCACTTGTTCCAGGGATCCTCCCAACACTGACCCTCCAGGACCTTGCTCACTGAACCCTCCAGGAACACAGTCTTTCCCACTGACCCACGTCAGTACCACATGAACACCAGTCCGTTACCTGTGTCGGCCACACAGGTCCTCTGATACCTCTTCTCCACAGAGGCACCCTATAGTAATCACCAGTCTCTTTCTCACTGACCCTGGTCAGTACAACACGGCTTTCATGGTGTCACCTGCTGGCCACGCAGGTTCTCGGACCCCTCTACCGCAGATGTATCCTATAAGACTTTTCTCCTGGGGAAACGACCGCACTGGGCTCACCAATCCGGACAGTGCCTTATTCACTAGGTCGCCCCACGGTTCCAGAACCACAGGTGGGCAGTGGCTTCCCCAACCGTCAGCCCTCCTGGCTCAGCATTGCCCTTAGCAACCGACTTTGCAGTCCTCTTCCGTTGCTCCCAGCAACAAGGCTACAACAATGCCCGCATTCTCCACCAAATGTGAGGTAGCGCTGTCATCTAAGTAGGGGATCACTCGCTTGCAGCCACAAAAACAGATCCGGCATGGATTTTCCATCAAATCATAACAGTCCTTGCGGTTTATTCACCATCATAAACCATCACAGCAACAGACAGTTCACTTAACAGCATAACCAGCATAGCGTCCATTACAGAGTTTCCCTCTGTTAGCAATGTCCTATAGTCATATAGGCTATGCAGTATTCAATGTGCAGGCTTCCTAGCCTCAAGTTCTCTCATCCACGTCCAGGTAACCTCACGGTTCCTTTATCATGCAGCCGACATTCATTCCCTCCAGGGAACTAACAGGTGCTGGAAGCCATTACACACAGCCACTCCACAGGCTGTTAGCCAGGAGATCCTTCTCCTAGCGGGACCTTTCACACTGGACCAACTGGGTCCCAGCATTCACCACATGTGACCTACCCTGGCCACATTATATGGTCTATAGCCACGCCCACCGGGTCACATGACTATGACCTCATCACATTTCCTTCACACACTCACATAGCCTTTTAATTTAGGCATTTTCAGACCCACCCCTGGGTGGGTTTGTAGGTAACCAGACCCGCCCATCTCTCTAGTTACCTGGAGACTTCTCCCTCACATATTAATGCAGCACCTCAGCAATGTCCTTGCTGATCACACATACACAAGTCTCCATCTCAAAGCCACCCACTTTGAGATACACAACGGCCACTCAATACTCTGCCATTCATCCTTTCCCCTGGGACCTCCACACAACGCCCCCTAGCGGACACAGTGGTTACTACACCACATAATATATATATTTATATTGTCTATGTTTTCTTAAATGTTCCCATGCTTCTTTAAATCATATGCTTTATTGCTTTCCCCACATCTTATTATACCTATGTGCTTGGGTTTAGGATGCGCGTGTGCGCTGCTGGTGACTTGGTGTTCTGTGGCTTGCGTCATGGTGTCCATGGCAACTTTGCCCTTGGATGCTGTACGTATCCCTAGATTCCTTGTCCTGCCGGCGCCGCATGCGCCCTGATACCTGAAATCCTCCCACATCGGAGTGTTGTGATGCATCCATGGCAATGGACCGGGTCTGTGGGCGTGCGCAGCTTGTGTCATGGACTTTCCTGCCCCCGTGTCTATAACTAGAAAAAAACATAATAAGTGGGCTCCATCAATTTCATATTATAGATATATTACCACGGGGATCACCACATACAAGTAAAATAGACCAAAACAAATTGCAAGAAAAAGACCATGCATATATGTAGGATCACCACATAGAGTAAAAATTATTCAAAAAGTATATATTTTATTGTTTGCAAAAAGCACCAAAAACACCACACAGTTATTAAAAACATTTAAAAACAGTAAATGGGGACAAACATGGTCACCAAAAACTTACATATAGAATGGTCAATATTACATAACCACTGGCTGCAAAAAAATCTTGAATTATTGCACTAGAAAGATAATTATCATATCATATAGTCAAGCTGCTAATATAGCCCAGTATATATAGACGGAGTATGAGGACTGATCAGCGACACAAAAGTTGTTTTAACCACTCATAATTCCCTGTAATATGTCCAGGTCAAATGATATAGACCAGTAAGGATTAAGAATACAAGGACTAGGTTCTAATATATAAATGTTGGACCACAATTAATGAATATTTCAGTCTCCGCAGTATATCCCCACCAGGGGTTTTCACACTTGTCCTAGAAAAAGAGGTTCATGATGATAATAGGGAACCAGTGGCTCAGAGGCAGGTAAATGATCTAATACTTCACCACAGACCAGTCAGTCAAATAAGAAGTCACAGTCGCCCCGTCATCTGGGAAAGATGTCTGCAGCCAAAGTGGTATATGGAGATCCACACGTTCCGACACCTAGAGTGTCTTTATCAAGGTGAATGTAGCCGGTGCTATTCCATGCAGCTATTTGAACCCAAATAATCAGCATCAAATTGTTGCCAGCTGGCGATTTGCGGCGTACAGGTACTAGGAGGCATGGCGATAACGCAGGGCAACTCCCCCAGAAGTATACCCTGCTCTGGGTCGAATAGCGAGTACGCCTGCGCAACCAAAGTAAACAGAGTAAATTAGAGGTTTGATATGGCACATATGTCACCCAAAAGCGTCCACCATCCAGACTCACATGTATCGCGATATCGGGCGTACCATAGTGACGCATAATGCCCGGAGGTGTTCCTTGCTTGGGGTCAGGTGACCAAGTGCGCTTGCGCAGCCACATAGAATGATAGCAATGTGTGGCGCGTCGCCCAGAGGCCGCACATGCGCACAATACCTCATTCAGAGATGACCAATGCGCTTGCGCAGACACACAGAATTGCAGTAATATGTAACACGTCACCAAGAGGCTGCATTTACGCATAGTACAGTGATAATTATATAGAGTAAAAGGGTAGAGATATATCCAGTAAGCTAGAATTATAACCTAAATGCGCTCATATGTTAGTTAAGACACAAAGATAGAAAATATATGCGGGCGCAATAGCTCACACAAATTACGTATGAAACAACACACATGCGCAGACGTTAACCTATTCATGTGTTAAGATAGAGTATACGAATCACAGCCCAATAATAAAGAGCTTTAGTATAGCTAATACACATGCTGGACTAGTCCAAGTATGTAATGCAACCAAAACATTTATTATAGGCTTATGATATATATTGAGGGGTAAAACATCATACAGGTGACAAGTGTTCATCCAAGGAACTAGTTATCATAAAGTCACGCTTCACATGTGAGTTTAATATGATAGAATATACATGAATTCACAGGTAAAATGATGAGCCAACATATGTGATCAAATCAAATGTGTCAAATATAAACAGATTTATGAAAAAGACACTTACTACACATGTATAAAGTATCAAGTTAGAATTGGGGTAAAATTCCATACATAATGATGAGTAACCCCAGAGGTAGACTTTTATCAATAGACACAAATATTTAACCCACATAGGGCCATAACAGACATAAATAGTAGGGAGTCCCTATTAGCAGCATGACTACATGATTTTAAACCCATCAGATGAGGCCCTAAACAATAAGAAGAAGTGACCATAAAGTTTTAGGCCACTAAAAAGGAAGACCAGAGCCCGAGCTCGTAACGAAAGAGAAAATTGTCAAGAGATACAAGATGTCGCAAAAATCAGTCCCACAGGATTAAGTCCGAAGAATATCATTTAGGTATGAGCTGACGTATTTCAAGGATTATTATAGAGTCCCAGACGATATTTGCCACAGAGATGTTCAAACATGATGAGGCCATCCACAGAATATTATGATGGAAACTTGGCTCTGGGAACCTAAACAACAGCAAGGAAATATATGTGTATCTGCAAATGAAGAAAAAGAAGGTAAAGGGGTTAAATGGTGACCCACTGGGAGTGCCACACACCGGTGACAACAGCAGGACACAGTATGCTGCTATGTCCTCCTGTAGAAGCCAGTGTATAGCAACTCCTCGTTAAGGCCCAAGGGTGAGATGTAGTCCAGGAAGTAAATCCACCTGGCCTCTCGCCGGAGAAGCTCATCTGTGACATTTCTTCCCCTGATATTGGCCTCTTTCACACTTCAGTTTTTTGCATCAGTCATAATCCGCCAAAAGGACGGATGGCGGATCCGTTTTAGTACTGATGACAACGGATGGCACCCGTCCGTTTTTTTTGACAGATCCGACAAATGAACAATTTTAAAGGAATCGCAGCCGAGAGAGAGAGAGAGAGAATGAATTTTTTTTGTCCAGCACCCAGAAAGAATTTCGGGTTAAATGAGTGTGTGGAGGATCCGCCACCGGAAAAAAACGTTGCAAGCTCCGTTTTGAAATCTTTGAGGATGGTAACGGACAGGAACTTTTGGCGGATCCGCAAAAAAAAACCGGATGCAACGGACGGCAATCCGTCACAATCCGCCAATAATGGAAGTCAATGGGGAAAAAAACGGATTCTCAAAAGAAAATTGAGGATCCGTTTTTTTTCAAAACCTGGCGGATTGTGACTGATTGTAAAAAACTGAAGTGTGAAAGAGGCCTAAGGGAGTCCGGGGGACCCCCAGGATGGTCCAGGAAGTGGGCAGCCACTGAAGTAATAGGTTTGCCCTTACCCTTATCTGCTCTGGCTGTCATTATACTTGAAAGATGTTGCTGCATTGGCACTTTGGCACTTTTACCTTTGGCTAAACATACTCTGCCTTTGGACGCTGTACGTATCCCTAGATGCCTTGTCCTGCCTGCACCGCATGCGCTGCTGTTACCTGAAACCCTCTCACATCGGAGTGTTGTGATGTATCCATGGCAATGGACTGGGTCTGTGCACGTGCGCAGCTCATGTCATGGATTTTCCTGCGCCTGTGTCTGTAACTAAGCAACGCCAGGTTGACTTTCGGGTTGGCGGTCATGTGGTGCGGGCTTTATGTCCAGGTCCCCCTGGCGCCGCGCGTGCCGCAATAGGCTCGGTCTGGGCTCATTGATTATCACAGTGGTATTTAAGGCATCCGGTTCAGATCAGACACCACTCCCTGCGAAGGATCTTATGCGAAACGTGCATCGGTGTTGTGCTGCTCTTGGACCGGCAGGCCTTAAAGGTATATAACCTCAATTGTACTCACCCTTTTCATTTGCACTTTGGCTACACATACTCTGATATATATTATTTGCACTATTTTACCCCATATTTTGCACTTTTCACTCTGCCTCTAATGGGCTGTTACATTGGCTTATTGCATTATGTTATAAATATCCATGATTTTTTTTCCCATTTATTATGTGAGATAAGCACCTTAAGGGTTATATACATATAACTGATATAATTATATTCTGAAAGATTTTATCTACATATACATATGTAATCTTATTATTCCTATTTTTTGGCCTGCTGTGTTTCTAGCTTTTATAAATATGATTATCTATATTAATTAATTATGAATGAGCGCACACTTGTTTCAGTGTGTTTCATTTACCATTACTGTCTAAATAAAGGTATTTTTAAACAAGTATTTTTTTGCATTGGCTTTTGCTATATATATATATATATATATATATATATATATATATATATATATACATACAGTCATATGTTAAAGTTTGGGCACCCCCTATTAATGTTAACCTTTTTTCTTTATAACAATTTAGGTTTTTGCAACAGCTATTTCAGTTTCATATATCTAATAACTGATGGACTCAGTTATATTTCTGGATTCACATGAGGTTTATTGTACTAACAGAAAATGTGCAATCTGCATTTAAGCAAAATTTGACCGGTGCAAAAGTATGGTCACCCTTATCATTTTCTTGATTTGAACCCCCCCTACTACTTTTTACTGACTTCCTGAAGCACTGAATTGGTTTTGTAACCTCATTCATAGCCAGGTGTATCAAATCATGAGAAAAGGTATTTAAGGTGGCCACTTGCAAGTAGTTCTCCTATTTGATTCTCCTATGAAGAGTGGCATCATGGGCTCCTCAAAACAACTCTCAAATGATCTGAAAACAAAGATTATTCAGCATAGCTTTTCAGGGGAAGGATACAAAAAGTTGTCTCAGAGATTTAACCTGTTAGTTTCCACTGTGAGGAACATAATAAGGAAATGGAAGAACACAGGTACTGTTCTTGTTAAGCCCAGAAGTGGCAGGCCAAGAAAAATATCAGAAAGGCAGAGAAGAAGAATGGTGAGAACAGTCAAGGACAATCCACAGACCACCTCCAAAGACCTGCAGCATCATCTTGCTGCAGATGGTGTCACTGTGCATCGGTCAACAATACAGCGCACTTTGCACAAGGAGAAGCTGTATGGGAGAGTGATGCGAAAGAAGCCGTTTCTGCAAGCACGCCACAAACAGAGTCGCCTGAGGTATGCAAAAGCACATTTGGACAATCCAGTTACATTTTGGAAGAAGGTCCTGTGGACTGATGAAACAAAGATTGAGTTGTTTGGTCATACAAAAAGGCGTTATGCATGGAGGCTAAAAAACACAGCATTCCAAGAAAAACACTTGCTACCCACAGTAAAATTAGGTGGAGGTTCCATCATGCTTTGGGGCTGTGTGGCCAATGCCGGCACCTGGAATCTTGTTAAAGTTGAGGGTCGCATGGATTCAACTCAGTATCAGCAGATTCTTGACAATAATGTGCAAGAATCAGTGACGAAGTTGAAGTTACGCAGGGGATGGATATTTCAGCAAGACAATGATCCAAAACACCGCTCCAAATCTACTCAGGCATTCATGCAGAGGAACAATTACAATGTTCTGGAATGGCCATCCCAGTCCCCAGACCTGAATATCATTGAACATCTGTGGGATGATTTGAAGCGGGCTGTCCATGCTCGGCGACCATCAAACTTAACTGAACTGGAATTGTTTTGTAAACAGGAATGGTCACAAATACCTTCATCCAGGATCCAGGAACTCATTAATAGCTACAGGAAGCGACTAGAGGCTGTTATTTTTGCAAAAGGAGGATCTACGAAATATTAATGTCACTTTTATGTTGAGGTGCCCATACTTTTGCACCGGTCAAATTTTGTTAAAATGCAGATTGCACATTTTCTGTTAGTACAATAAACCTCATTTGAATCCAGAAATATAACTGAGTCCATCAGTTATTAGATACAGTATATGAAACTGAAATAGCTGTTGCAAAAACCAAAATTGTTATAAAGAAAAAAGGTTAACATTAATAGGGGTGCCCAAACTTTAACATATGACTGTATATATATATATATATATATATATATATATATATTTTTTTTTTTTTTAATATATTTTTTACTTTACCTTAGACCACAAGTTTGGGTTGTCTTTTTTGGTGCTATCTTTATCTCGAATGGTCTACCCATTCCTTTTAGCGGCTATTATATCATGTTTATTACTTTTTAATTTTTTATGAAAGGGATTTCTTTGGAATAAAATTGGGGTTCAAATTGTGATCTATAGATATTGCTATATTCAGTTTCGTTTGGTATTTTCCAGAAAATACAGGCAGTGTTTACAAAAGTACAACAGATATTACAAAGGGAAACAAAATACAGTATGTACAGACAGTTACAAATAAAAGGGATTAAAATAAGAAACTTCCTACATCTCGGTCACTGGCATGATGTGTCGATGGGGGGAGGGGGATTCCCAAAGAATAGATTCAGTCCCCAGAATGGATGTTAGTTAGCTGTCTTCCCCCAGGTTCTGAACACTCTCAGAATGGTTGTCTCTGTTTATGGTTTTGGCTATAAACTTAGGAACTCCCACCATTGTTGACCTCAAATATGGGCTGTTCCCGGGAGGACTTCCTAGTTTGAGAAGTTAGTAAAAGCTTCTTCTTGGCCTATCTTCAACTGGAAAGCTTACAGGGTGATGACAGGGGCATTTTCTTTCTCCCTGCGAAGTGGCCATTCTTTTGAGACCAAATATGACACGTCTGCATGTTACTGGGGGGCAGAAACTGTTTTCTCGGTTTCTGATGTTCGTATCCGCTGAAAAATGCTGCTGGGCATAGCTCTTATTATACTGATTCAGGAATTGTATTTCTCCTATCTCTAGGACCATCGTGAGCTATTAAATTCGACATGAAATGGACAAAGGAACTCTTGGAGGGGTATACAGGCTCTAACTGATCAGGATGGATTCAGGGGTGTGGCCTGGCTATGGAGGAGTGAGGACACACTTCACCTCAGCTCTCTTCTCCGGGCTGAGAATCAGTCGATCGTGAACTCTGTGGGGCATTTTGCTCAGAACATGAGCTGTAGGAGGAAGGTGAGGTCAGCCTGAGGCAGATCTAAGAACTTCTCTGTCAGGAACACCGCACTGTACTTGCTCACTAAGCCAGTGCGCGTGTCTTGAGTGTCAGAATCCTGTCAGCGCCAGCGTGCAGCCTACGCTGAGCAGGGACTCACCCGCAATGTAGGTGTACCGGGGTCAGGTACAGCCAGAAAGTACTGATGCACAGGACCTGTGGATGCTGAAGTTTAGCAAGCATGCACGGGACCTACGGTCATGTGACTGCAAGGGGGTGGGGCTTAACGTCCTGCTTAGTGAGATGGAAAGACACTATACAGAATTACTCAGAGTCAGGCAAAGTGGGGTTCATACACAGAGATAGCCGTAACGTACCAAGGATGAGACAGAGAGGATAGTCAGAGCCAAGCAGAAGTCAAAACCAAACAGACTTATAAGGTACCAAGCAGAATCCAAAGCAATATCCAGAGAACAGACCGAGTCATACACAGACTATCAAGCAACCAGAACACAGCACAAACACACTCAGGGGTCACCACACAATGCCAAGGTCAAGAGTATAACTGACAGGGATGGGAGCATCCTGAGACTATAAGAAGCCTCTCCCAGAACCAGGGAGAGGCCACAATCATAGCCCCAGGTGTGCAGGTAAGCCTGCACCGGGATCACAACCTATAACCCCAGAAATGCCAGTCATCAGCACTGGTTCCAGACATTAACCCCACGTGTGCGAGTCAAACCCGCACTGAGATCATGACAGTACCCCCTCTCAACGGGGGGCCTCTGGACCCCCAGGCTTGCCCGGGTACTTAGCATGGAAAGCCCGCACCAGGCGATCAGCATGCATCAACCGGGCCGGTACCCAGGACCTGTCTTCCGGTCCATACCCCTTCCAATGAACCAGGTACTGTACCGACCGCCGTACCAACCTGGAATCTACGATATGACCAACCTCGTACTCCACCTGCCCCTCGACCAAAACAGGAGGAGCAGCGGACTCGGAGTCTCCCCGGACTGCTTCAAAAGGTTTCAGTACAGATTTGTGGAAGACGTTAGGGATCTTGAAAGAGGGTGGAAGGCACAGCCTATACGCCACTGGATTGATTTTTTCCACAATCTTGTATGGGCCAATGAATTTGGGCCCCAACTTGGCTGAAGGAACCTTCAACTTGATGTTTCGCGTGGAGAGCCAAACCTTGTCTCCAACCTGAAACGTGGGCCCTGGTGTTCGTTTCCTGTCCGCGAAAAACTTATACCTGCCCTGAGACCTAGATATACTCCGCTGAACTTCTGCCCACGTATTCTGTAATCGCTGAACAGAGCCCTCAGCCCCGGGACACCCCGAGTCCAGACGAGAAAACTCACCAAAATGAGGACAGAAACCATAATTGATCAAAAAAGGAGTCATACCCGTGGATTGACTCACCCGACTATTGAAGGCAAATTCAGCCAACGGCAGTGCATCGCACCATCATTCTGTCTAGCAGAAGTTAGCCACCTGAGGATCTGTTCCAGGGACTGGCTAGTGCGCTCCGTCTGACCATTGCTCTCAGGATGGTATGCAGACGAAAAGGACAGAGACATCCCTAATTTTTTGCAGAAAGCACGCCAAACCTTATCCACAAACTGCACACCACGATCAGACACCACATTCAGGGGTGCCCCATGCAGCTGCACAAACAACCTGGACAACGTCTCAGCTGACGGTAGTGCGGACAGGGGTATGAAATGAGCCTGCTTAGAAAACCTGTCCACCACTACCCATACCGCTGTATTACCCTTAGATGGAGGGAGATTGGTAACAAAATCCATGGATAAGTGAGTCCATGGTCTTTCGGGCACTGCCAAGGGTATCAGCTCCCCTGCCGGCGGCTATGAGAGCTTTTAGAACGAGCACAGACCCCACAACCAGCAATGAATTTTTTTATGTCCGAACCAAGGGTAGGCCACCAAAAGATCCTAGCCACCGCCAGACGTGTGGCTGAAATACCAGGGTGAGCACTCAGCTTGGATTCATGGAACTCCTGCAAGAGTTTCAGGCGAAGTTGCTCTGGGACAAACAACTTCCCCTCCGGCTTGGCCGCCGGGGCCTGCGACTGGGCCCCCTGAATCTCCCGTTCCAATTCAGATGAGATCTCTGCTATCACAACCCCAGGGTGAAGAATGGAGGACGGTGGCTCAGGGGGTGACACCGGCTGAAAACTGCGTGATAAGGCGTCAGCCTTGACATTCTTAGACCCTGGGTGAAATGTAATCGCAACTGAAAACGGGAAAAAAAAAGTGACCAACGGGCCTGTCTGGGCATTAGTCTTTTAGCAGACTCAATGTACGGCAAATTTTTGTGATCCGTGATCACCGTAACCGGGTGACTGGCCCCCTCCAAAAAGTGCCTCCATTCTTCAAACGCCAATTTGACCGCAAGAAGCTCTCTATTGCCTACGTCGTAATTTCTTTCCGCAGCAGAGAACTTCTTGGAAAAGAAAGCACATGGCCTGAGGTTGGTTAGAGTGGCAGGCCCTTGGGACAACACTGCCCCCACCCCCACCTCAGAGGCGTCCACTTCCACGACGAATGGTTTGGACGGATCTGGCTGTATGAACACAGGAGCAGACATAAAGCTTCTTTTCAGGGTCGCAAAGGCCTCTTTTGCGAGCGAGGACCAGTTTCTCACATCCGCACCTTTACAAGTAAGATCTGTGAGTGGTTTGACCACCTGTGAAAACCCCCGAATAAATTTGCGGTAATAATTAGCGAACCCCAAGAAGCGCTGAAGACCCTTAAGGTCTCGGGGTTGCACCCAATCCGCAATGGCCTGCACCTTCTTGGGGTCTATGCGAAAACCCTCACAGGACACAATTAATCCCAAAAAAGACAATTCTTGAACAAAAAACACACATTTCTCCAATTTGGCATACAGATGATTTTCCCTCAATGAAAAAAAGTTTTTTATAGTTCCAGCACACGATGTGAAAAAATTAAGAAAAGCCTTTATTTAATCCATAATTAAAAAATGCAATTCCAGTGATGATAAAAGCATGTGTAGGCTTACGCGTTTCGGATCATATTTGACCCTTAATCATAGCATAAAATACTGAATAAATGTTGCACTTATCAAGGAAAAGCAACCAGAGAAGGCTGCCTTGGGTAACACCCACCAAAATCAGCTGTGAAACTGACATCACTAATTCAAAGTTAACAATAGTACCTCACTGGTTTAACCCTATAATGCATTCATCCTATACAAACATATTACAATGCGAATTCTCACTTAATAATAATCTGATGATTAAACCAAAAACAAACAAACTTCAGCCTCCCTAGTAGCTGGGATTAAAGGTACATACCACCGCACCCGGCAAAAGAGAAAAAAAAAAAAAACTCCAAAAAAAAAAAAAAAAACTTCAAAAAAGAACAAAAAAAACTCCAAACTCTACTGTCTGAACTTTTTTCGTGCTCCTTGGTTTATTAACGCTGAAGGAATTTTTTATCCTTCATCAATAACAGCGTTACAGCTGCCCATAGGAGTTATAAGTGTTTGTTGCACTCTCCTAATTCCCCTTTCATTTGAATTATATATTTTCTGATAAAATGGAAGTCACTTTCAAGGACACTTTATTCCTGAGTTTAAATGACAAATCCAAATTGGAAAAAGTGGCAACTATAGTCTCCAAAAATATGATCCGAAACGCGTAAGCCTACACATGCTTTTATCATCAATGGAATTGCATTTTTTAATTATGGATTAAATAAAGGCTTTTCTTAATTTTTTCACATCGTGTGCTGGAACTATAAAAAACTTTTTTTCATTGCGCATTTCTCCCAGATGGGGATGGATCCACTCCGTGCACCGAGATTATGGAAAGGAGGACTGGGCAGGCTGAACCAGGTGAGCTGAAGATCTATCCTACATTGTTAGATGATTTTCCCTCAGTCTTTGGAGAGCGGTTCGTATATGATTCAGATGAGATTGACTGTTGTGTGAGTATATCAGAATATCGTCTAAGTAAATGACAACAAAACGACCAATGAGATCCGAGAATACCACGTTGATGAAATTCTGAAATATGGCTGGGGCATTGGTAAGACCAAACGGCATGACTAAATTTTCAAACAGTCCCTCGTTCGTGAGGAACGCAGTTTTCCATTCATCCCCCTCCCGGACCCTTATCAAATTATATGCCCCCCGAAGATCCAGTTTGGAGAACAATTTTGCCCCTGAAAGTTGGTTACACAAATTGGGAATCAACGCAAGGGGGTACGTATTTCGTACAGTAATCTTGTTCAGCTCACGAAAATCGAGGCAGGGACATAAACCACCATCTTTTTTCTTAACAAAAAAAAACCCTGCCACCACAGGTAAGACTGAGGGACGTATGTGTCCTTTGCGAAGACTCTCAGCAATGTAATCTTTCATGGCCAAGCGCTCAGGGCCAGATAAATTAAACAGACGGGCTTTAGACAATTTAGCCCCCGGGACTAACTCGATAGCGCAGTCAAAGGGTCTATGTGACGGCAACGTCTCGGCCTCGCTTTCAGAGAACACAGGTACTCCGGAATACCTTCCAGCTCGACAGATGACACAGATACAGATTTAACAGGTTCAACCAATAGTGCAGACTTATCACATACCATCGAATCATTAAACCCCCACTGAACAATCTCCCCCATTTTCCAGTTAATGACTGGGTTATGGCGTTGTAACCAGGGCATGCCCAACACCAATCCTGCTGGTAGATTGTCCAGAACCAAACAACTTAATTTTTCTACATGGGTAGCGCCCACTTTGAGTGAAAACAAGTCAGACATAAAGAGAATTCCCTCTTTAGTGAGGGGGAGGAGTCAATGGCCACCACTTTGATTGGAACCTTAAGTCTAACTGTCCCTATCTTACAGCGTGTGACCAATTGGGAGTCAATGAGATTGATGGATGATCTGCAGTCCACGAAAGCTGTAGAGGGAAAACAACAATCGTCCACTAACAGTTCCACATGAAGCAACATCTTAGAAAATGAGGAAAAGGGTACCTGAGGGTCTGAGTAGTCTCCCCGCTGACTACCCAGACCTAGTAATTTCCCGTCGTCCGGGTTGAGGATGGACAATCAGGACACTCCCTTTTCCAATGTCCCGTTTTACCACAGTAGAAGCATAACTGCCTTTCTCTCCGGCGTTGTCTCTCCTTTTCCTTCACGGAGAGAGCCCCTATGTCCATGGGTACAGAAACAGTCTCTTTTCCACTAGGGAACAATGGAGTCTCCGCCTGCATCACCCCCCTGGCCCGCAGCCTGCGGTCCATCCGGAAGGCCTGGGTCATGGCATCCTCGAGAGAGTTAGGTGGGAGATGTAATGCCAAGGAATCCTGTAACCGCTTGGACAAGCCTCTGCGAAAGAGTCCTCGGAGTGCGGCGTCGTCCCAAGAGACCTCTGCGGCCCAGTGGCGGAATTCTGTAAAAAACCACTCAGCCAAGTGTTTCCCTTGACAGACACTCATCACCATGTCCTCTGCCAATCGCATTCGGTCCGGCTCATCATATATGTGCCCGAGGGCCCCAAAAAACGCATTGACAGACACTCTCTCAGGGGCAGTGGGAGGAAGGGAGAAAGCCCAAGCTTGTGGGGACCCTCTTAACAGAGACATAATGACCCCAACCTTCTGACTTTCATCCCCAGAGGAACGTGGCCTCAAACTAAAGAAGAGTTTGCACCCCTCCATGAAGACCCTGAACTCCTTTTTGTTCCCAGAAAATAAATCAGGCAGTTTAACAGGTGGTTCTGGGGACACCAAAACAACATCACTCGCCCCAGCCCCCAGAGAGCCAGCAGCTAAAGCCCCCCGCACTGTCTCAGAAACCTGCTGCTGAGAACGAGCCAGAGCTTGCTGCTCCAAAGATAAACCCTGAAACATCTTACTCAGATTTTTCATTTGCTCAGCAAGGGATTGTATGGGATCCATATTTCTCAGCAGAGAAAAAAAAACAAAAACTTAACGGTCAGTTATAATGTCAGGAACACCGCACTGTACATGCTCACTGAGCCAGTGTGCGTGTCCTGAGTGTCAGGATTCTGTCAGCGCCAGCGTGCAGCCTACGCTGAGCAGGGACTCACCCGCAATGTAGGAGTACCGGGGTCAGGTACAGCCAGAAAGTACCGATGCACAGGACCTGTGGATGCTGAAGTTTAGCAAGCAGACACGGGACCTACGGTCATGTGACTGCAAGGGGGCGGGGCTTAGCATCCTGCTTAGTGAGATGAAAACACACTATACAGAATTACTCAGAGTCAGGCAAAATGGGGTTCATACACAGAGATAGCCGTAACGTACCAAGGATGAGACAGAGCGGATAAAGTCAAAACCAAACAGACATATAAGGTACCAAGCAGAATCCAAAGCAATATCCAGAGAACAGACCGAGTCATACACAGATTATCAAGCAACCAGAACACAGCACAAACACACTCAGGGGTCACCACACAATGCCAAGGGCAAGAGTATAACTGACAGGGATGGGAGCGTCCTGAGGCTATAAGAAGCCTCTCCCAGAACCAGGGAGAGGCCACAATCATAGCCCCAGGTGTGCAGGTAAGCCTGCACTGGGATCACAACCTTTAACCCCAGAAATGCCAGTCATCAGCACTGGTTCCAGACATTAACCCCACGTGTGCAAGTCAAACCCGCACTGAGATCATGACATTCTCATCCAGCAACAGAGGTATGCAGAACTTTCTTCTGGGAAACCTGGCCAGAAAGGGGAGCACAAACATGGCCGCTGCCCCCTCCAGCTATGCAGCTGATATGGGGTTGAAGGGGAGTGAGATGAGAGCCAGAGAAGGAGAGCATGATCTTATACAGACTCCAGCTCGCATACCATCACTTCGTGCTGCAGGAGTTAAAACAAGGGGGTTGTCTAAGCAGTCAGAGAGCACAACAAAGGGGGATGGGCTGGAGTCTCCCTTCACCATGAATGAGGTCCAGGACTGTCAGAGCACAGACATGGATGCACACCTTATGTTGATGGCAGCTGGCCATTCTAGCCAGACAGACAAGGCATGCAGACTCTGGATGGGGTTTACCTCTTGATGAGACCCAGATGCAGAAAGGGTGTTCTGAGGAGATGCCTCCCACCACACTTTCACCAGGGTGCACTACAATCCAAAGCAGTGCAGCAGGAGCTAATTCTCCTATGGAAGAGACTCCTGCCTCTCCTGCTCATTACAGGGGAGGGGACAAACATTCCTCTGCCATACAAACCTCAGGAGTTATAGCAGAGCTAACTCGGCTACGTAACAGGCTAACCGCTATTCCTACAAGAGAAGATATGGAGACGTACATAACAAGGCTCAAGCAGGCTTGCAGGTCAGAATTGAATACTCTGCGCACTGAAGTTAAACAAGTAGATACTCAGGTCCAGGACCATACTAATTGAATCCAAAATATTGAAAGGAAGATGCTTTCTCATGAGAAGTCACTGGACAGAAACTCTAGTCAGCTTCACTACCTGATAGAAGCCCAGGATGATGCAGAAAACAGGGGGAGGCACAATAATCTGAGGATACGGTGTCTCCCTGAGTCAGCAGAATCTAAAGAGCTTTCTCATACATTGCAACGCATTTTCAACAGAATTTTGGGTGAGCCTCCTGAGAAGGAGATTGAAGTGGACAGAGCTCACAGAGCTCTTGGTCCCAGAGCATCTGTCCCGAACCGTCCACAGGACAGGATATGCCACATTCATTACTATGTACAAAAGGAAGCCATCCTGCAGAAGCTCAGAGAAGGATCACCTGCTCTATTCCAAGGATCAAAGATTCCAATCCTAATGGACCTGTCCCGCCTGACTTTGCAAAGAAGAACAGCATTGAGACCTCTCTTGGATTCGCTTCGAGATCATTACTTGCCATATAGCTGGGGGTTTCCATTCCATTTGTAGGTCCATCATTCGGACCGCATGCATATCCTCAGGTCCACATCGGACAGGTCCACATCGGACATTGCATCATTTACATCAACCTTGAACCTCCCTCGGATTGAAATTATGGACTGGCCTACCATGCCAGTAGAAAATAATAGTGTGTGCACAGCCGTAGGAAGGTGCCAGATCCCACACCATGAGATGTATAACAAGAGACTCGGCATTCAACTTAAAGTGATCAACAGTCTGTTAAAGATCGTATATCAAAGCACAAGTCCACAATTTGGTGCAAAAACCTATTACTCCCCAATCCACATAATTTCATCACCTCTGGACACAAAATAGCCTAACTTAAATTTCAGATCTTAGAACAGGTACCACAGCCTAGTAGGGGTGGCGATCACATTAGAGAACTTAAGCGACGTGAATCCTATTGCATTGACACCCTTGACACTTTGTTACCAAAAGGTCTCAACAGAGATTACAATCTCCTATCATTTATATAATTGTAATTGCATATTTTATGTGTGATTATTTCATGTAACAAGTTTTTGTCATCAGGCATTATTAGTCACGTTTTATGAACCATCATTCTTATGATATTTCTTGTGGATTGCTCCCATTAGATGGTTAAGTGTAACTATTATATGCTATTGTATCATGTTCAAACAATAACTCTGTTTTTCTTTCTGTCTTTTCTAGAGCCGTTTATATTAGACACAAGTGTCCAAGTGTCTTATCCACTGTTATCTCATCTGCACATGCAAAATTATCTTTCTATTCCTCTAAGACACGCATCGCTGCTGTCTTCCGTCATTTGGAATGCAAAACAATGCAGGTGGAATGCTCCAGCCACCGCTGACACACACGGCCATTAGTATCCGGCTACGTCACATCCTGATTCATTTACCGGACGCTCATTGTCTCTAAGTAGTTACTTGTTCCCTCCTCTTCCTTATTTACTCTGTCTATCATAGCGCTCACTCATAATGGACTAGCAGTGAATACCATGTCCACCACGCCATCCTGGCACTGCGCGCACCTCACTATTTATTTTCAGGTCAGTAATCTTCCTTCCCTCATCAGCGGCCAACTTGCTAGTGCTCCACAACTTAAACCTTATATACTTGCCCACAGATTAGCCATAATAATTGGCCATATCACCTTTATTTTAGGTGACAACCATCACAACTAACTGGTATGTTATTTTAGCAAATTTTACCTAACTCACTTCCGTAATCACTGCCTCCATTTTTATTTCCTTTCTCCCATTTCAGATTTATTACTATTGCAAGTGATTTTGTGGGTCCACCCATATCCCTGAGTAACAATAATCGGGTATGTCTTCCTCATACGTCAATTCCACAACCTAGTAGACTGTCTTCCATTATTGCCTCCTCTCTGATCCTTGTCTATAACACTTGATTGCCAGCATTTTTCTCATAATGTCTTAACATTCTAGCTGACCATTACTTTTGCATGTACTTTGATTGTATTTGCTTCTCTTTTATTTTATTTTGAATTTGTTTTGTAGTGACTGATGAAGGTCTTGTTTTAAGACCAATACATTTCTGTTACTACGCTGTGGACATCATTAAATTTGCCATTTTTATCACTTTAAGTTGATTGCCGAGTCTCTTGTTATACTATTCCAGTGGAGGCCTCTGGCGGGTTATCCCAACGTCCACCGAGGGCCACTCAGCGCTGGGGCAGCAGGGGTCAGGAATTTTTCTCTCCTCCTTGAGATCTGTGCTCTGGGGATGATTTCTTTTCAACAATTAATGCACTATTCTGATATGCAAAGTTATGTTTCTATGTTTTGCTTTCAGATACTGATTGTGGAATGTCGCTCTAGTTATCTATACTTGTAAGCATCAGGAGTTGTGTTATCAGTGTCTTCTTCCCACTGGTACTTGGTGACCTTCTTCACCCTCCCTAGACAAAGACAACAGGTTAATAATAGTCTTGGATGAGGGAGGGTCCTGGGGCTTATATTCTGATTATAAAACTGTACTCTGTTCTCCTTGGTTTTTACATAAGGGGGCCAATTGTACTTAGGGGACGGATTCAGCTTTGGTGTCATCTTGGCCTGGGGAGGGGAGCCCCTCTATGGAAAGCATAGTTCCCACCGGGAATTCACATCACATTGTTGGACGTTAAACAATTTTTCCAATGATACTGTTCTGTTAGTAGTTTCCTGTCATGGATAACACTCTGTGGGTATCTCCAGGCTGTTTATTTTATGATGTGGTAATCCTCCATTACAAGAGTTCGCTTTCACAACAACCAACAAATTTCAAACATGACTATAGTACACACATAAACGTAGTGAGACCCCTAGAGGCCACATCATCATATAACATATTGCTACAGATATCTGTGCACTTTGCACCTCTTTTTGTACATGTTATTTTTTATCTTCTTAGTATATCCACTCTAACCTAGTTAGTAGGTTTTTTGTTTTATTCCCTTACATTTTTCTTCTCTCCCTTGCAGACTCTTCTTTTATATTTTCCTTTCTCTTTCCTCTACTCTCTCCTGTTTTTGCTTCTGTCCCTTCTTCTTTTCCTCCCCTTCCCATAATTTTTTCTTCTCTCTTCTCTTTTTCCTCTTTCTCTCCCTTTTCCTCCCCCCGCTTAAAAAGTACTTTACCATTACCATGAAGTGGATCAACATAGGATCAATTAACGACCGAGGGATAAAAGTCCTACAGAAAAGGTCTCAGATCTTGTATGGTATGCATAAAAAGTGGACTCATATCCTCCTGCTCCAAGAGACTCATTTCAAGGCTGGCTGTCTCCCCACCCTGAAAGATCAATGATGTAATATATAAGGGCTCCATCGAGACTTATTGAAGAGATGTAATTAAAATGCCTGATTTAAAATGAGCAAATAAGACAGTACAGACATAGTCTTTTCTTGTATGTTCTTCTTTGTTTTTTCTTTTTCTCTCTTTTCTTTTTCTTCTTTTCGTGTTGTTGCCTTGTCAATATTTTTTTGCGGTTGTTATATATGAAAAAAAAGAGGGATGATGTAATGTATAATGATTTGACCTGTCTCTTTAAGAAAGGAAATCTTGTTTTCAAATAATTTTATTGTTTTTTTAGAAATAAACAGGGTAGGGAAAGGAAGGTAGGAAGGGAGGGAAGGGAGTGGGGAATAAACAACCTTGTACAGGTACGGAAAAAAAATTTAAAAACTAGAGAACCCACAAATAGGCATAGAATAACATATATCGAATAACGACATAAAAGAAAAAAAATCGACAATCCTTATTATGGGGTAACATTCTTGGAAGGAGATACAGCATCCCAGTAACTAAAGTGCCCAGGTTTAAACTTCAAATATAGTGCCTCTTGTTGAGTCTATTTGATATGAAATTTGTTGTTCCAGTTCTTCCATTTTTTTGAGTATTTGTGAATGTGATTGTTGTTAATCGCAAATCTGCGTTCTAAATCGCTGTGTTGGCCTATCTTGTCAAGTATGTCTGAAAACTTGGGAACCTCTGCTTTCTTCCACCATTGTGCTAACATGGTCTTGGTCACTAAGAGGATGTGTATGATAATGTGTCTTACCGAATCATCAAATTGTTCCATGTCTAATGAGAGAAGTGCTCTTTCGGGTGTAATTGTGAAGTCCTTAGCAATGAGGTTAATGTGCTGTGTGACTTGAAGCCAGAGGTTTTTGATTTTTGAACAACCCCAGAAAATATGGTAGAGGTTTCCTTGGTGTCCACAATCTCTCCAGCACAAGGAAGATAGCTCTGTGTTAAAATGCAATAACCTCGTCGGGGTATAGTACCACCTATTTAACAGCTTGAAATAACTCTCATGAAGACCCATTGATATGTTGGAATTGTAAGTGTTTTTGATGGCATCGTTCCAGTTCTCTAGATGGATATCAGCACCAAAATCGGACTCCTATCTCTTCATGTATATATTTTTATGGCTCGTTAGGTCTTTGACAACAGATCTATACAAATTACGCAGACTCCAGAGGTTTTCATTTTTAAGGTTGCACAACAGTGAAGTTAGCATTTCATAATTCAAAGTCTTCCCTTTTATGAATTTCCAAATTCTGTCTTTCAACATGGTGTAAAGGACTAGCTCAGATGACGGTAAATTATATTTAACCCTGATCTCACCGAATTTCAGGAACTCCACTCCACTAAAAACACCCCCCACCCTTTTAATTCCAGATTTCCCCCAAACCTCCGGTATCGGGAGATCATCCATCAGTGCCAATGAAGATAGAGGCAACTTTAAGATTTGCTCTGCTTTTTTGATATTTTTAGTCGGCTTAATGAGATCCCTCCAGGCTGAGATTATCGGCTGGAATATACGATGAGATGAGTTCGCACTGGGCTTTTGTAGAAGGAAGTGAAAGACAAGCTTTTGCAAGGAAACTCTATCACTAGCATCTCTCTCCAAGCCATACCAAGCTGGATGCGTCATGTTTTCAGTAAACCAGTGCCAGCTCTGTTTGACGAGCGAGGCCTGATAATAAGCTTATATGTTGGGCAGTCCTGCGCCCCCATGTTTTTTATTTTTGTACATCAAGTCTGCAGATATTCTTGCTTTTTACCTTTCCAAATAAATAGTCGGATGAGCTCTTGAGCTCTATCAATGGTTTGGCGCGTTAAGCTAACTGGTAAAGTCCTAAATATGTATAAAATTTTGGGAAGGATAAAAGTTTTGACTGCCAGAATCTTCCCAAAGATGGAAGTCTCTAGCTGAGCCAAAAAGGATAGATCGCCTGTAATAGTCTTTATAATGCTGTCTAAATTGGCCCTAACTGTGGCTTGGATTGATCCAGCTATTCTAATCCCTAGATAGACAATCTCTTTCTCCTCCCAAATGAACTGGGTTTGGGCCTTTATTTCATTAATTTCAGATTGTTTCATGTTTAGAGTTATAAATTTTGATTTGTTTGGGTTTATTTTAAAATAAGATGCTCTAGAGAATTTTTCTAGTTCAACTGAAAGGGCTTTAATGGAGTTTGCAGGATGCAGTAGCGTGAGGAATAGATCATCTGCGAATAATCCAATTTTAAAATTTCGTGATGGCAGTTCAAAGCCTTTAATATCATTGTTTATTCTTACTTTTTCGGCTAGGGGCTCTATGGCAAGCACAAATAGAAGGGGGGACAGGGGGCACCCCTGTCTCGTGCCATTGGTAATGTCGAACGGGTCGGAGAGGAAATTGTTTGCATAAATCCTGGCACTAGGACCCGAGTACAAGGCGAAGACTGTTGATAGAAACTTCTCGTCAAAGCCAAATCTAGCGAGAGTTGATTTTAAGTAAAGCCAGTTTAGCCTATCAAACACCTTCTCGGCATCCAGTGCCAGAAAAGCAGTTGGGTTTTCAGGTTGTTCGCTAAATTTATCAGATTCAACACCCTTCTAGTTCCGTCTGAAGCCTGGCGGCCCTCTGTAAAGCCTATTTGATCATCCGCCAACAGACGTGGAAGGATGTTTTTTAATCGGTTTGCAATGATCTTTGAGTAGATTTTAATATCGCTATTTATGAGCAATATTGGCCTATAGCTCTGTATCCTCTTGGGGTCCCCCCCCTCCTTTGGAATCATGATAATTGTTGCCTCTAACATCTCCTTTGGGAAGGAACCCCGAGAGGACACCAGATCAAAGACGGAAGCCAGCTGTGGAGCCAGAACTTTTGAAAAGGATTTATAGTAGTCTCCAGAGAAGCCATCCGGCCCTGGAGATTTTTGGGACTGCAGTTTCTTGATAATGTCAACAATTTCTCTCTCTGTAAAGGGGCTATTGACATAACTCAAGTCCAGCTCATCGACTCTTGATAGATCGATACTCTGTAGAAATGAATCTACAAAATTCAAGTTAACCATCGGTATTTGGGGGTCATCTTTCAGGTTATAGAGATTTTTTAAAGAATTCTGCAAACGAGTTGACAATGTCCCTAGGGTGAGTTTTGGGGTCACCCGAGGGAGATACTATCTTATTTATTCTCCTTTTAATTCTTTCTCTTTTTAATTTGCTCATCATAAACCTGGTATGCTTGTTAAGAGACGCATACAATTTGTACCTAGATGCTTTGATGACTGCATCATATTCCTGGTAGATTTCAGATTTCAAACTCTGTCTAAGTCTCAAAATCTAAGCCTGGACGGTCTGGGAAGGAACTTTTAAGTTTGTTTGTTTTTTCTCTAGATCATTAATTTGGGCCTGTAGGTTTGTAATATTTTCCCTATTTCTCTTCTTATGTTTAGAAAGAATTTGCATAAGACACCCCCTCATGACCGCTTTATGGGCGTTCCAGACCGTGAACTGATCTACTTCACCAGGTACGTTTTCCTTGATGTAGTTTAAGAGAGCGTTTTCTATCTCTTGTTTGTACTCTGGTATATTTAGCAAAGCTGAGTTAAGCTTCCAGCGGAATGGTTTGTAAGGGGGAGGACCCACAAGGAAATATAATACTTATGTATGGTATAAGGACTTCAATGGCGTAGGGCAATGACGGCAGAGACACGCTTAGTGAAGCAAGTGATTTATATACAATTGTGCACAACAAACGTGGAAATACGTAACGGGTTCAGAGCACAGACATACAGCAGCACATAGCAAAAGGTTCAGCAAGGATGGTAAGTTATTAAGAGTCACTGAGTACGGAATATAACTGGGTATTGCAGGCAAAGTCCAGAGTATAACAAATGTCCAGCAGGATAATGTTCAGCGGGCACCAGGTAACAACTACTAACCAGTATAGCAAACAGAAGTCAGTTGTAGCGAGCCTCTGGTATGATGAGTCCGGTGGAGATCCAGTAAGGGGACCTTCAGTGGGCACAAACACTAACCGGGTACGGTAGCCAGAAGTCCAGCGGTATCCAGAGAGGTGAAGTCTCAAGCAGGAAGCAGGGTTGTTCCAGAGTCACAAGATCTGGGAGAGTGGCAGGGCAGGAGCACACCAGGAATCAATATACTCAAGCGATTTGCTTGTGCTTAGGGGCGGGTTTTTATGCAGCTGGGGAGGAAGTGATGTAAACGAAAACTCCATCTTAACTAAGGGCAGCTAAGAGGAAGTGATGCGACAGGACCGAAAACTCCATCTTAACCAAGGGCAAAAGTTCATTCAAAACAGACCGGAAAGTCCTAGGATCCTGACAGTACATCCCTCCCAAAAAACGGCCTCAGGACGGAACAGGACCGGGCTTGTCCGGGTACCTCCGATGGAACTGAGCAATCTTCCTAGATGCGTTGATGTTATCAACGGGTTCCCAGGAGTCGTCCTCGGGTGAATAGCCTTGCCAGCGAACCAGGTATTGCAGCCGTCGCCGATGGAGACGGGAGTCGAGAATGGCCTCAACGACAAATTCTTCTTGGCCATCTACCATCACCGGGGGAGGAGGTGGTACAACACGTCCCTGAAAGGTATTAGGAGTTACCGGTTTGAGCAGAGAAACATGAAAGACCGGGTGTACCTTCATAGTCCGTGGTAACTTCAGCCGACAGGCCACGGAGTTCACAATCCCGGAGATCCTGAATGGGCCGATGTATTTTTGCCCGAGCTTCTGTGAAGGGACACCAAGCTTCAGGTTTTTGGTGGACAACCAAACAGAGTCCCCTACCTGGTACGAGGGTGCCGGTCGCCTATGAGCGTCTGCCGAGTCCTTGTAACGTCGCTGAGCAGTTGTCAAGGTGTCTTTCAGGACCTCCTGAACTCGTTGCAACTCCGTCACCCTGTCTCCAACCGCGGGTATAGGGACTGCGACCGGTGACCTAGGCAGAATACTTGGATGGTAACCCAGGTTTGCAAAAAAGGGTGTTACCTTCGTGGAACTACTCTGGGTGTTGTTGTAGGAGAATTCTGCCAGAGGAAGGAGCTTCACCCAATCGTCCTGTAGATGGCTCACGTAACATCTCAGGTATTGTTCCAGGGTCTGGTTGGTCCGTTCCGTCTGTCCATTCGTCTGAGGATGGTAGGCAGAAGACAGACACACATTAATTTGGAGTGCAGAACAAAACCCCTTCCAGAACCTAGAGGTGAATTGAACACCTCGGTCAGAGATGATCTGATCCGGGACCCCGTGTAAACGAAATACGTTCCGTACTACCAGGTCAACAGTCTCTGCGGCCGAGGGGAGGCCAGTACAGGGGATGAAATGGGCGGCTTTGGTCAACCGGTCTACCACTACAAGGATAGTAGTGCTGCCACTTGATGGAGGCAGATCCACAATAAAATCCATGGAGATGGACCCCCAGGGGCGAGACGGCACGGGTAAAGGCTGGAGGAGGCCTGTAGGAGCCATACGAGGGACCTTGCACCGGGCACAGATCACACATGATGTGACGTAGTCTTTCACGTCTTTCATACAGGTAGGCCACCAGAAGAACCGGGTCAAGAACTCCTGAGTTTTTTGTACCCCCCTATGTCCTGCCACCATGGAGTCATGAACCAATTTAAGGACTCGAAGTCTTACAGCCTCCGGGACATACAGGCGACGTTCTCGTAACCACACACCATTCCGAAGAACAAGTGCCACGTCGCTCGGGGGGGCAGCAAGGAATACATCACCATCATAGGCCTGCTTGATGTCCTTCCATAAGTCCTGGTCCTGGATCACTCCGATGAAGTTGGAATCAGACAACACGGTTTGAGATGATGATGAAGGCACAGGG
This sequence comes from Dendrobates tinctorius, assembly GCF_039654945.1. Lineage (NCBI taxonomy): Eukaryota > Metazoa > Chordata > Amphibia > Anura > Dendrobatidae > Dendrobates > Dendrobates tinctorius. The sequence continues at coordinate 9,437,840 of NW_027361760.1, read as the reverse complement.
TCCGAGGTGTGGAGACGGGATAAGGCATCAGCCTTTCCGTTACGGGAACCTGGTCGATATGTGACAACAAAATTAAATTGATTAAGAAAAAGGCTCCACCTGGCTTGCCGTGGGGACAGACATCTGGCAGATTTCAGAAATTCCAGGTTGCGGTGATCTGTGAGTACCACCACTTGTTGTGCCACTCCCTGTAAGTGGTGCCGCCATTCTTTGAAAGCAGACACGATCGCCAGCAACTCCTTGTCTGCAACATCATAATTCCTCTCCGCAGGGGACAACCGTCGAGAAAAGAAAGCACATGGGTGCAGTAAAGCTTTGTCCCCAGTTCTCTGGGACAGAACTGCTCCCAGAGCATAATCAGAGGCATCGACTTCTACAAGGAACGGAAGTGAGGGGTCTGGGTGAATCAGAATTGGTGCTGATGTAAAACAAACCTTGAGATGGTCAAAAGCCTCCTGAGCCTGGACGGACCACACAAACCTCTGACCCTTCTTGGTTAATGCGGTAATAGGGCGGACAATTTCTGAGAAATTACGGATGAAACGCCTGTAGAAGTTGGCAAATCCGACGAATCGTTGCACCTCTTTGATGGTACCTGGTACCGGCCATTCCAGTATTGCTTTTATCTTGCTGGTTTCCATATTTAGACCCTGTGGAGAAATGACATACCCTAGAAATTGAATATTAGTACAATGAAATTCACATTTCTCAAGCTTGATGTACAGGCGGTTATCACGTAGGCGAGCAAGGACCGTCTTGACATGCTCTTGATGTTCCTGTAAAGAATTAGAATAAATCAAAATATCGTCCAGGTAGATGACCATGAACTGGTCCATAATGTCCCTGAATATATCGTTCACCAAGTGTTGGAATGTTGCGGGGGCGTTGCAAAGGCCGAAGGGCATGACTAAATACTCAAAATGTCCGTATCTACACCTGAATGCTGTCTTCCATTCGTCCCCTGGACGGATACGGAGCAGGTTATACGCCCCTCGGAGATCTAACTTGGTGAAAATTGTAGCCTGTTGGACCCTTTCTAATAATTCGGGGATCAGGGGCAATGGGTACCGGTTCCGGATGGTGATCTTGTTGAGCTCCCGGTAATCTATGCAAGGGCGCAGAGTTCCGTCCTTCTTCTTTACAAAGAAGATGGGTGCCCCTGCGGGTGAGGTAGAGGGACGAATGAAACCCTTGGCAAGATTCTCATCAATATATTCTTTTAGGGCGTGTAGTTCTGGGGCCGCCAACGGGTACACATGTCCAAACGGTATCTCCGCTCCGGGTAATAAGTCTATAGGACAATCGTAAGGTCTATGTGGGGGGAGCTGATCAGCATTCTGTTTATTGCAGATGTCGAGAAAGTCATGATAGACCGGGGGCAGAACGGGTACCTGTACATTGTCCTCCATAGCATGCGTTGTTGGAGCCGGTTCAGTTGGTTTTACGGCAGGAGCAGTCTGGGATGGGAAGGAAATCTCTTTTGTCTCCCAGTTGATGACTGGATTGGTAGCCCGAAGCCAGGGGATTCCTAAAATGACTGGAAAATGTGGAGATGAAATTAACATAAAGACAAGGGTCTGCTGCTGACCTGGTTTGATCATACATTCGAGGGGTACAGTCTCTTTATCCACGGGTCCGGAAGTCAATGGGGACCCGTCCACGGTTTCCATGGTAACTGGTGATGCTCTCTGTTGAGACGGGATACCGTGTTTCCTAGCAAAAGAGAGATCCATGAAATTCCCCCCAGCCCCAGAGTCAATCATTGCAGCCGTAGAAATTAGCTGTTTCTTCCATTTTATTTGTATATGGAGCGAGCAGTGGGTGGATCTCCCTTCAGAGTCCTTAGCTGCAGTGGATAATACTGTGGAGGGAAATACCGCATCCAGGTGGGAACTAGCTTCGGAGGCTTCAGATTCTATGTCGGTATTATCATATTCGGCTACAGCCGCCAAGATCTTATTGGAACGTTTAGGACGCCTTGGACAGTCAATAAGGAAATGGTCTGATTTGCCGCAATAAAAACATAGCCGTTCACGGAGCCGATGTTCGCGGCGTTCCTGGTTCTCTCGGTTTTGTACAGAGTCCACTTGCATGGGAACCTCCGCAGGCTCTCGTGGTGTCTTAGGAACAGGTTCCCTGGTAGGTGACGGAAAGTCAGGTACCCGGTTAAGTGCTGCCCATCTTTCCTGTCTGCGCTCTGTTAAACGGGTATCAATGCGCACACAGTGTTGAAGGAACAGGTCAAGATCATCGGGTGATTCGGCACGGGCTAACTCGTCCTTGATGGCACCGGACAGTCCCTTTTTAAATACCGACAACAACGCATTGTTACCCCAGTCAGTGTCCACCACCAGTCTTTTGAAGTCGGTGACATATTCAATCACTGGCCGCTTGCCTTGCCGTAAAGAAAGGAGAGCCGTTTCAGCAGTATTACGGCGGTTCGGATCGTCGAACATCAGTGCCATAGCTGTTAGAAAATCCTCTAAGCAGTTCAACCGCACGTCCCTGGTCTCAATCATCGGGTTAGCCCAGGCCAGGGCACGTGAAGTCAGCAGCATGATTATGCATAATACTTTAGATCGATCCGATCGGTAATAGTCAGTATTCACATCAAAGAATAGCATGCACTGATTAATGAAGCCACGGAACTGACTGCGCTCACCATTAAAGCGGAAGGGAGGTAATTTAGGCATACTGGGAGCAAATCCGGGCGAGGTACGGTCGGTCACCTGAGCCTCCATCTTGCCTTGTAGCTCCTGCATAGCTGTACCCAGGAACTGGTGGTCATGATTCAGCCGTCCCTCGATATCTCCAAGCCTGGCGTGCACAGCATCCATGTCCTGCTGTAAGGAGTGGATCATGGAGTATAGCTGATCTAATCGTGCCTCTGACATTGCCCCAGCGAAGTCCTCTAAAAATGGCTTGAGTATAATATAATACTTATGTATGGTATAAGGACTTCAATGGCGTAGGGCAATGACGGCAGAGACACGCTTAGTGAAGCAAGTGATTTATATACAATTGTGCACAACAAACGTGGAAATACGTAACGGGTTCAGAGCACAGACATACAGCAGCACATAGCAAAAGGTTCAGCAAGGATGGTAAGTTATTAAGAGTCACTGAGTACGGAATATAACTGGGTATTGCAGGCAAAGTCCAGAGTATAACAAATGTCCAGCAGGATAATGTTCAGCGGGCACCAGGTAACAACTACTAACCAGTATAGCAAACAGAAGTCAGTTGTAGCGAGCCTCTGGTATGATGAGTCCGGTGGAGATCCAGTAAGGGGACCTTCAGTGGGCACAAACACTAACCGGGTACGGTAGCCAGAAGTCCAGCGGTATCCAGAGAGGTGAAGTCTCAAGCAGGAAGCAGGGTTGTTCCAGAGTCACAAGATCTGGGAGAGTGGCAGGGCAGGAGCACACCAGGAATCAATATACTCAAGCGATTTGCTTGTGCTTAGGGGCGGGTTTTTATGCAGCTGGGGAGGAAGTGATGTAAACGAAAACTCCATCTTAACTAAGGGCAGCTAAGAGGAAGTGATGCGACAGGACCGAAAACTCCATCTTAACCAAGGGCAAAAGTTCATTCAAAACAGACCGGAAAGTCCTAGGATCCTGACAGGAAGTCAATGAGAACCGGGGTATGATCCGAGATGGACTTCTGCATGAAGCGAATGTCCTTAATTTTGGACAGAGTTAATATGTTAGTAAGTAGAAGATCTATCCTGGAAGCTGTCTTATGTACATCTGAAAAGTGGGAATACTCACGTGACGATGTATTCAAGCAGCAGAAAGCATCATAAAGCTCATTTTGAATTAACCAGTTTTTTAAAGCTGGGACCATGTGGCGAACTAAAGAGGATGAATCAATGCTGCTATCTGGGATAATATTAAAGTCGCCCAATAAGATGAGTTCGCCTGTTTTAACTTTGTCGATTTTTTTGATAAGCTTGTTCAAGAAACGAATGTGTCTCTTGTTGGGTGCGTATACATTCACTATTGTGCATGGCCTTTCATGGAGTAAGCATATGAGTATATGAAACCTGCCCAAGGAGTCTGGTATTTCTTTGATGAGCTGAGAAGGAACGGTGCCACCTACCAATGTGATGACCCCCGCCTTTTTCTTTGTGGAGAGTGACTTGTACATGTGTGGGAAGTTCTTGTGCTGGAAGACCGGGTGTCGATCGGAAGCCAGTTTAACCTCCTGAAGGCATACCAATTCGGCCCGGGTTTGGTTGATCTCCTTCCATACCGCATACCTCTTATTCGGACTGTTGAGCCCCATAACATTGTACGAAAAAATTTTCATCGTTAGAATGCAATATCAAAACAGGAAAGGGAAACAAATAGAACAATGAAATACAGAAAAAAAAAATTAAGAACTTGAGAGTTCTCCTGGAGGACTCCAAACTGGTTGGTGTCTCACCTTAGATCGGGGGAAAGGAAATCTTGTAACTGGAAGGTTATAGACAGGAAGTGGGTTGGGAGAGATTCAGTTTAGCCTGATGAGGGAAATGTGATGCTGTGTGCTGGAGGAAGAACCAGGAGAATAAAGTACAGTTAAAGCGTTCTCTCTTGAATTCCTTATACCGTGTGGACATTACAACTGGCGACGAGGATTGGATACAATCACCTGCTGCTGTGAGTACTAACCCCTGCTTTTCCACTTCACACACCAGCGACACTGAGAGACTCCATCATGGCTGACTACTTGCACACGTTCCCCCAGTTTGATATGACTGATGTCATTAATCTCTCTTATAACTTGAGAAAATGGCTAAACCGGTTTGAGAATTTCCTGGAAGCTATGCAAATTGCCTCTTCAGAGAGGAGAGGACTTGAACACTATAGCGCCACCTGTTGGTAGTAGCGAAGCTACTGGAAGCTATGGACATAAAAGAGGAGAAAAGAAAGAAAGCCATGCTCCTGCACTGAGTGGGCACAGGAGTATATGACATATACAGCTCATTACACTTGTAAGGAGAGCTTTAAACTAGAACAACATGGGAAGGGAAGCAAAAGACCAGAAAAAGTCACACACCTGACAAATGCTATTGAGAACTCTGCAATTAGAAGTGGAAAGGAAGAGCAAAGACAAAAGAATCTAATTAATAAAAATATTGGAGAAAGAGAAACCAATCACAAACTAAAATGTTTCTATACTAATGCACAAAGCATGGGCAACAAACAAGGAGAATTGGAACTACTAACACAGGAAAAGAAATACGATGTCATTGGAATCACTGAAACTTGGTGGGACAATACACATGATTGGAATACAAGACTAGAAGGATACAACTTATTTGTAAGAAACAGACTTGATAAACGAGGAGGAGGTGTCGCATTGTATGTTAGAAACGCGTATATCTGCACAGAGTTTGAAGCTTCAGAGACTGGGAGTTCTGTGGAAACTGTTTGGGTAAGAATACAAGGACAGAACAATGGAAAGGACACCATTGTAGGCATTTACTACAGGCCGCCTGTGCAAGCTAAAGATATGGATGAACTCTTTATGCATCAAATGGCCAAGTTCTCCAAAAAATATGACATAGTTGTCATGGGAGAGTTCAACTATCCAGACATTTGTTGGGAATCTCTCTCAGGCAAAACTAACAGGTCAAGGAAATTCTTATCCTCTCTTGCTGACAACTTTATCTTCCAAAAGGTAGGGGAGAAAACAAGGGGAACTGCTACCTTGGATCTAATCCTTATAAATAGGGAGGAAATGGTTGAGGAGGTAAAAGCGGCTGGGACCCTAGGAGGTAGCGACCATGCTATTTTAGAATTTTGGATAACTAGAGGAGGAAGACCTGTGAAGACTCAAATGTCAAGGTTAGATTTCAGAAAGGCAGATTTTAAGGGATTCAGAAAGAGAATTGGAGGGATCCAATGGCTGGATATCCTTAAAGACAAAAATGTCCAGGAAGGATAGGAAATCTTGAAAAATGAAATTCTCAAAGCACAATTGTTAACAATTCCGAAAAGAGGGAAGAATAGGAAGCATTTAAGGAAGCCAGGATGGCTGAACACAGAACTTAAGCACATGCTAAAAAGGAAAAAAAATGTTTATAAAATGGAAAGAGGGAGGCATATCGAAAGAAGAATATAATGCTGTCTGCAGAACCTGCAGGGCACAAATCAGATTATCTAAAGCTGACAATGAATTGAGGCTTCCAAGAGATGTCAAAAGCAATAATAAAGGATTTTGGGGATATGTCAAAAGTAAAAGAAAAGTCAAAGATGCTATAGGATTTTTACAGGATGAAAATGATGAAATGGTAAGACAGGATGTTGAGAAGGCTGAACTTTTAAATTCCTATTTTGCATCTGTTTTCTCTCAGAAAGGAAATGTAACATCAACTGTTCTTCACTGTCCTATTAAGGGAATAGAAGAATCCAGGATATCTATAAACAGAAAGATAGTGAGGAAACACTTAGCTAACCTAAATGAATTCAAGTCTCCAGGTCCAGATGAATTACACCCCAGAGTACTGAAGGAGATAGCAGAAGAAATTTTTGAACCCCTCTCCATAATCTTTGAACATTCTTGGAGAACAGGAGAAGTCCCAGAAGACTGGAGAAGAGCAAATGTTGTTCCTATCTTCAAAAAGGGGAAGAAGGTGGACCCAGGCAACTATAGGCCGGTGAGTCTGACTTCTACAGCAGGAAAGATCTTTGAACAAATAATTAAACAACATGTATGTCAGTACCTGGATAAGAATGAAGTGATTAAACAGAGTCAGCATGGGTTTATAAGTAATAAGTCATGTCAGACTAACTTAATTTCCTTCTATGATGGAATCACTGATTGGGTGGATCAAGGAAATGCTGTAGATATCGTATATCTTGACTTCAGCAAAGCATTTGACAAAGTATCTCATACAATCCTTATTGAAAAAATGACTAAGTATGGAATGGACAAGGCAACTGTTAGGTGGATTCATAACTGGCTTAGTGATCGGACCCAAAGAGTGGTCGTAAATGGCTGCACATCCAGTTGGAAGAATGTCTCAAGTGGGGTACCACAGGGCTCTGTCCTGGGCCCTGTATTGTTCAACATCTTTATCAATGATTTAGATGAAGGAATTGAGGGTAAACTGATTAAATTTGCTGATGACACAAAGCTAGGAGGGATAGCTAATACTAGAGAAGAGAGAGAGAGGATTCAAAAAGATATAAATAAACTGGAGAAGTGGGCAGCAACTAACAGAATGGTTTTTAACAGGGAAAAATGCAAAGTACTACATCTGGGCAATAAAAAATGAAAAAAGCATATACAGAATGGGAGGAATAGGGCTAAGCAACAGCACTTGTGAAAAAGACTTGGGTATAATAGATCACAGACTGAATATGAGTCAACAGTGTGATGCAGCAGCAAAAAAGGCAAATGCAATTCTAGGATGTATTAACAGAAGCATACAGTCTAGATCATGTGAAGTCATTATTTCCCTCTACTCCTCTTTGGTCAGAGCTCATCTGGAATATTGTGTCCAGTTTTGGGCACCACATTTTAAAAAAGACATCAACAAACTGGAGCAAGTTCAGAAAAGAGCAACCAGAATGGTGACCGGTCTGCAATCCATGTCTTATGAGGAAAGGTTGCAGGATTTGGGAATGTTTAGTTTGCAAAAGAGAAGACTGAGAGGAGACTTAATAGCTGTCTACAAATATCTAAAGGGCTGTCACATTGTAGAAGGATCAACTTTATTCTCATTTGCACAAGGAAAGACTAGAAGCAATGGGATGAAACTGAATGGGAGGAGACACAGATTAGATATTATAAAAAACCTTTTGACAGTTAGTGATCAATGAGTGGAATAAGCTGCCACGAGAAGTGGTGAGTTCTCCTTCAATGGAAGTCTTCAAACAGAGGCTGGACAGACATCTGACTGGGATGATTTAGCGAATCCTGCTTTGAGCAGGGGGTTGGACCAGATGGTCCAGGAGGTCCCTTCCAACTCTACGATTCTATGATTCTACCATTACCTGCAGCAGAGATAGACACGTACAGCAACTGCACCAAAGCTCTCACTGACTACATCAACCCCAAACAGAACATCAGATATGAGAGATACAAGTTCAGGATTGCTAAGCAGTTTCCAGAAGAATCCATAGACACCTATGTCACAAGGCTAAAAGAGCTAGCCCATGGATGTGCATTTACGGATGTAGATGATGAAACTCAAGTAATTGTCACCTGCTCGTCTAATAACATAAGCTCTGCAGCAGGATCTCTCTCTGCATGATTTACTCAAGATGGCCCTTGCTATAGAGAAAGCAGATCATCAGGCCACCGCAATGGAGAAATGGGGATAATCTACATGTGCATAATCTCAAACATAAAAGTGCACAAGACAAGCAAGCACCGAAGCAGAAGAAATGCTATAGATGTGGACAAGATTTCCCTCACCACCTGAAAAAAATGTCCAGTTATAGGACAAACATGTAGTAAATGTGGAAAAGGGAACCATTTTGCAGCTGTCTGCAAGTCATTGCACAACAAGTCTCCTCTGTCTATGACAAAACCCGCAAATATAAAAATGGTAACTCAGGATACAGAAGAAATATCTGTGGCTGAGAACTATGTGTTCACTACCTCTGTTACTGGCTCAGTGCAGTCTCCATGTATCACAATCACCATCTGCAACACGGATACCACCTTTAAAATAGATGCTGGAGCTCCAGTGGATATCATAGACAGCAATGCATATGAACAATTTAAAACAAAGCCAGTCTTACAGCAAGTGCATACTAAAATCTTTCAATATGGATCTAAAACACCACTAATTACAATGGGACAATTTGACGCTGAACTTAGTTATAAAGAAAATAGGCAGAAAACCACTTTTCACACATTGCAAGGATCGGGAGGCTGTCTTCTCAGCTATCACACTGCCCAGAAGCTAGGACTCATCCAGATTATTCATACTATAGCTGACCCAGCGGATCTGGATGTACAAGTCATGGTGAACAGTAGAGTTGAGCGAAACGGGTCGAAAAAATTCAAAAGTCGCCGACTTTTGCCAAAGTCGGGTTTCATGAAACGAAACCCGACCTCAGCGTGAGGTCGGCCACGAGGTCGGCGACTTTAGCGCCAAAGTCGCGTTTCAAAACATGCTTCAGCACCCTTTTTGAGCCAATGAGGAAGAACGGACACTGTGGGCAACGTGATGACATAGGCAGCGGTCCCCACCATCTTTGAGAAGGGCATGCAAGTGATTGGCTTGCTTTGGGGGGCATCACAGGGGGTATAAAAGGGCGTGCACGCCGACCACAATCTTACTTCTGCTGATCTCAGTATAGGGAGAGATGCTGCTGCTGCAGATTCTGTAGGGAGAGCGTTAGGCAGGGAAGAAGAAAAAAAATCAGCTGCTGCTGCTAGCGATTTTGCCTGTACAACACACCAGTCACTGTGCAGTGCAAGGGGAGGCTATATTTTGGTGGATCAGCTCTGTTGGTTGTTAGGCTGCCTTATAAGGCTACCTGATAGCTGCATTGCTGGTTTCACAATGCTTTGCAAACTGCTTTTTTAAAAGCAATCCTTTTTTTTTGTCCTGGTGAGATACTGAGCATGCATTTTTTCACACCGTACAGCGGTGTACACTGCTCTCTCAGTACCGTGTAACGGCTGTTATCACGGCCACAGTGAAGCTAAGGTTGTGACTCTGTAAGGATAAGTCGAGGAGCTGTTCCGTTCTTACAGACCTCCACCTTATAGTTTTGTCTGTTTTTCAAACAGTCTAGTCTATTTGCTGTTTGATTACATTCAAAACTATAGAGAGACAGCGTGTGTCAGTCCGTATACTAAAAAAACACGGAGCTTGACAATTTAACATACACCGGACAGCGGTGTACGTGCACGCTGCTCTCTCAGTACCGTATAACAGCTGTTATCATGGCCACAGTGAAGCTAAGGGTGTGACTCTGTAAGGATAAGTCGAGGAGTTGTTCCGTTCTTACAGACCTACACTCTAGGGAGATTCCAATCCTGCCCTGTCCTATATAACATTTTTCACACCTGCCAAATTCATCCTGTCATACAGCGGTGTGATATACACTGGGCCTGACACAACACATCAGTGTCCAGAAGTGTGTAAGGACATTCCATTTCTCCCGTCCTATATAACATTTTTCACACCTGCCAAATTCAACCTGTCATACAGCGGTGTGATATACACTGGCCTGACACAATACATCAGTGTCCAGAAGTGTGTAAGGACAATCCATTTCTGCCGTCCTATGTCACATTTTTCACACAAGCCAAATTCAGCCTGTCATACAGCGGTGTGATATACATTGGGCCTCACACAATACATCAGTGTCCAGAAGTGTGTAAGGACATTCCATTTCTCCCGTCATATATCACATTTTACACACCAGCCAAATTCAGCCTGTCATACAGCGGTGTGATATACACTGGCCTGACACAATACATCAGTGTCCAGAAGTGTGTAAGGACATTCCATTTCTCCCGTCATATATCACATTTTACACACCAGCCAAATTCAGCCTGTCATACAGCGGTGTGATATACATTGGGCCTCACACAATACATCAGTGTCCAGAAGTGTGTAAGGACAATCCATTTCTGCCGTCCTATGTCACATTTTTCACACCAGCCTAATTCAGTCTGTCATACAGCGGTGTGATATACATTGGGCCTCACACAATACATCAGTGTCCAGAAGTGTGTATGGACAATCCATTTCTGCCATCCTATGTCACATTTTTCACACCAGCCTAATTCAGTCTGTCATACAGCGGTGTGATATACATTGGGCCTCACACAATACATCAGTGTCCAGAAGTGTGCAAGGACAATCCATTTCTGCCATCCTATGTCACATTTTTCACACCAGCCTAATTCAGTCTGTCATACAGCGGTGTGATATACATTGGGCCTCACACAATACATCAGTGTCCAGAAGTGTGTAAGGACATTCCATTTCTCCCGTCATATATCACATTTTACACACCAGCCAAATTCAGCCTGTCATACAGAGGTGTGATATACACTGGCCTGACACAATACATCAGTGTCCAGAAGTGGTAGGAGAATTAAATTCTCCCCTGTCCTATATACACCTTGTACCTTGTTTTACAGTTCCATATCGTTGGTGGAATTGTGGGTACATTTTTCAAAAAAATGAGGAAGTGTGGTGTAAGAGGCCGTTTTAGTGGGCGGGGGTTGCCAGCTGTTAATGATGGTATTGGATCTGCTGGTAGTGGCAAAAGCAAAATAACACCTAATGCAGGAGGTGTTAAGCCTGCATCATCGTCTGGCTCCACAAGGCCTCGAAGGCTCCCTTTTCTGGGAGTAGTTAAACCGCTTTTAAAGCCGGAGCTTCAGGAACAAGTTTTGGCCTACATTGCTGACTCGGCCTCCAGCTCTATCGCCTCCTCTTCTGAACTTGTAAAAAATAAAAGCACTGAGTCGTCTTTGGAGGCTCATGGTCATGAACCACACCTTTCTTTGTGTCCTTCACCCCAACCAAAATTGAAGGATGCGGCAGGCCACACAACAGATTACTCCATGGAGCTGTTTTCACATACCATGCCTGAGTTATCAAGTGAAATGGTGAATTACCCAGGCCAAGATGAATCTGACATGGAGTGCACTGATGCACAGCCACTGATAGATGATTCTGCTGGTACATTCACTCAGAGCACGACATTGTCCTCGCAGTGTACTGAGCCAGATTCTGACCCTGATGAAACTCAGGTGCCCCTTCCCGCATACTATACCACCGTACACGGTGACACAGAGGAAGGTGCACATGACATTGAAGGGGAGGTGATGGATGACCCAGTTGTTGACCCAGATTGGCATCCATTGGGGGAAGAGGGTGCCGCTGCCAATAGCTCCGAAGAGGAGGAGCATCCGCAGCAGGCATTGATATCGCAACAGCTGTTATCTGGCAGGCTCGGAGCAGTCCAAAAACGGGTTACAAAAAGCCAAAAAGTTGCTGGACTGCTTGGCCAAGACGGTCAAAATAGCACAGCGTGCAAGGATGCAAAATGTCTTCCATAGTAGGAAGAGTGCAGTGTGGCACTTTTTTGAACAAAATCCTAATGATCAGGCCAAGGTTATCTGTAAGAAGTGCGCAAAGACCTTTAGCCGAGGGAAAAATCTGAAAAATTTGAATACCAGTTGCATGCTTAGACATCTAACCACCATGCACTTGCAAGCGTGGACGGAACACCAGACCTCAAGTACCACATGTGCAAATGCTCCCAAAGAAGGTAGTCAGCAACGCTACATTGTTTCCCCCACTGTAAGCCCACCGGTTAGCACAGCAGCAAATGTTGAGGTGTCGTTGCAAGGCCAAAGCTGTCAGGGAATCACAATGTTATATCAACGAAAGACTGAATCTAGGCCATCAGAAAGAACACCAACTCCATCACCATCATCAACCCTCTCTCAGTCCGCCCTTTCCACCGGTTGTTCCACCATAGGCATCTCTCAAGTCCAGCTCACCCTGCCAGAGACTATGAGTAGGACAAGAAAGTACTCATCCTCTCATCTGCGTACACTGGGTTTGAACGCCCAAATTGCCAAACTAATCTCGTTAGAGATGATGCCCTATCGGTTGGTGGAAAGCGCAGCTTTCCTCGAGCTCATGGCCTACGCAGTACCACGCTATGAACTACCCAGTCGCCACTTCTTTTCTCGCAAAGCCATCCCAGCCCTCCACCTTCATGTGAAGGACCGCATTGTCCATGCACTCAAGCAATCAGTGAGTGGAAAGGTGCACCTCACAACTGATGCATGGTCCAGTAGGCATGGCCAGGGCCGTTACGTGTCCATCACTGCGCACTGGGTTAATGTGGTGGATGCAGGGTCCACAGGGGACAGCGGTGGTGGGACTGTGCTGCCTAGCCCATGGTATAGGAAACAGTTGGCTGTAGGCGTTCGACCCTCCTCCTACTCTTCTAGAAGCGAAAGCTCGTCCCCAGAGCGCAGTCGCAGCAGCACTCCATCCGCAGCTGCCAGTGTTGCACACGAGGTGTCCCCCTATCGATCAACTAGTGGAAAGCGTCAGCAGGCTGTGTTGAAGATGATGTGTTTGGGCGACAGACACACTGCGGAGGTACTGGCCGACTACTTTCAGCAACAAACTGAGTCATGGCTGGGCAGTCTACATCTTGAGGCAGGCAAGGTAGTCAGCGATAACGGCCGTAATTTTGTGGCTGCCATAGCCCTTTCAAAACTCAGACACATACCTTGCTTGGCTCACACCTTGAACCTGGTGGTGCAGTGCTTCCTCAATAATTATCCAGAGTTAACAGGCCTGCTCCAGAAGGTTCAAAAACTGTGCTCGCACATCCGCCGGTCGCCCGTACACTCCAGTCGTATGCAGAAGCTGCAGCGATTGCTACACCTTCCCAAGCACCGGCTAATTATCGACGATGCAACAAGGTGGAACTCCACCCTGCACATGGTTGAGCGGCTGTGCGAACAGAGGCAGGCCGTAATGCATTTGTGGGAGGATACCCGGACAGGCAAATTGAGGGCAGACATGGAGTTGACAGGTGTGCAGTGGTCAAAGCTGAAAGACCTCTGTAAAGTCTTTCAGTGTTTTGAGGAATGCACACGGCTGGTAAGCGCAGACGACGCCATCATAAGCATGAGCATCCCACTTATGCATCTGCTCATGCAAACTTTGATGCACATTAAGGAGCAGGCGTCTGCAGCCGAGGTTGACGAAGAGGAAGAGGAGAAGGAAATCCTTGATGACAGTCAGCCATTGTCTGCTCCGGGACCTCTCCTGGACGAGGTGGAGGAAGAACAGGAAGAGGAGGAGGAGGGTGATGATGGGGATGATTATTTAGGGGAGGAGGATGCTTCTCGTGTGTCCAGAGAAAATGTTGGCGTGGCAAGGTCTGGTTCAGTGTTTGTGCGTGACTGGAGGGATGTGGATTTGCCAGAAAGTGCTCCTCCACCAAGCAGTCGCACTGCATCATTGACACCGGGAACATTGGCCCACATGTCAGATTATGCCTTGCAGATCCTAAAAAGGGACCCCCGCATTGCCAAAATGATGAACGATGATGACTACTGGTTGGCCAGCATCCTGGATCCACGCTATAAAGGCAAATTCCAAAACATCATGCCACAGGAGAACCTTGACCTAATATTGGCTAACAAACAAGCTACTCTGGTAAACTGGTTGGTTGAGGCATTCCCAGCACACAGCAGCGGTGATGGTTCTCACACGGGGCAGCTTGGAAGAGGTGTTCGTGGTGCACACATTAGAAGTGGCGTTGGAGACAGGGGTTTCATGACCATGTTGTGGACTGATTTTTCAAGTCCCGCTCACACGACTGGTAATACTGCATCGATGGAAAGTGACAGGAGACAGCACTTGTCAACTATGGTTACAAACTACTTTTCCTCCCATGTCGATGTTCTCCCTCACAGGTCATTCCCCTTTGACTATTGGGCCGCTAAACTGGACACCTGGCCTGAATTGGCACAATATGCGCAACAGGAGCTCGCTTGCCCAGCTGCAAGTGTGCTATCGGAAAGAGTCTTCAGTGCTGTTGGATCAATCCTGACAGAAAAAAGGACCCGTCTGTCGACCCAAAATGTGGATGATCTAAGACTGGTTTCACATTTGCGTTTTTTAGCGCTGGAAAAAAACGCACACCTGCGCATGCGTTTTTTCCCCTATATTTAACATGGGTGCGCATACCTGCGCGCTGGTAAGCGCATGTATGCGATTTTCATGCGCTGCGTTTTTTTGGGGTGTGCGTTGGGATTTTCCAGACGCAGCATGTTGCATTTTTTGGCCCTGCAAAAAAGCGCATGCGCACATATGCGCACGTTTTGCGCTAAAAATGGCCATTATAGCCTATGGATGCGCATATGTGCGCACTGGCATGCTCATGTATGCGTTTTTTTGCATATGCGTTTTTTTTTTTAAACCATGGAATTTAGGGGTTTGGGTTAGAGTTAGGGTTAGTTAAGGGGGTTTAGGGTTAGGGTTATGGTCAGGGTCAGGGTTAGGGTTGGGGTTTGGGTCAGGGTTAGGGTTAAGTATGGTTTTGTTAAGGATTAGGGTCATGGTTAGGGTCAGGATTAGGGTTAAGTATGGTTTTGTTAAGGGTTAGGGTCAGGGTTAGGGTTAGGGTTAGGGTCAGGGTTAGGGTTAGGGTTAGGGTTAGGGTCAGGGTTAGGGTCAGGATTAGGGTTAAGTATGGTTTTGTTAAGGATTAGGGTCATGGTTAGGGTCAGGATTAGGGTTAAGTATGGTTTTGTTAAGGGTTAGGGTCAGGGTTAGGGTTAGGGTTAGGGTCAGGGTTAGGGTTAGGGTTAGGGTTAGGGTCAGGGTTAGGGTCAGGATTAGGGTTAAGTATGGTTTTGTTAAGGATTAGGGTCATGGTTAGGGTCAGGATTAGGGTTAAGTATGGTTTTGTTAAGGGTTAGGGTCAGGGTTAGGGTTAGGGTTAGGGTTAGGGTCAGGGTTAGGGTTAGGGTTAGGGTTAGGGTCAGGGTTAGGGTCAGGATTAGGGTTAAGTATGGTTTTGTTAAGGATTAGGGTCAGGGTTAGGGTCAGGATTAGGGTTAGTATGGTTTTGTTAAGGGTTAGGGTCAGGGTTAGGGTTAGGGTTAGGGTTAGGGTCAGGGTTAGGGTCAGGATTAGGGTTAAGTATGGTTTGGTTAAGGGTTAGGGTCAGGGTCAGGGTTAGGGTTAGGGTTAGGGTTAGGGTCAGGGTTAGGGTTAAGTATGGTTTTGTTAAGGGTTAGGGTCAGGGTTAGGGTTAGGGTCAGGGTTAGGGTTAGGGTTAGGGTTAGGGTTAGGGTCAGGGTTAGGGTTAGGGTTAGGGTTAGTTAGGGTTTAGGGTTTGGGTTAGGGTTAAGTATGATTTGGTTAAGGGTTAGGGTCAGGGTTAGGGTTAGGGTTAGGGTCAGGGTTAGGGTTAGGGTTAGGGTCAGGGTTAGGGTTAGTAAAGTCATGGTTTGGGTAGTGTGAGGGGCCACCTAAAAATGTTGGAAAAAAACGCAAACGCGGTAAAAACGCGCTAAAAACGCATACAAACGCATAAAAACGCTGCGTTTTTTTCATGCATGCTCATAAAAATGCTTGAAAAAAACGCAGCAGTTGTATGCTTATGTATGCGTTTTTTCAATGCGTTTTTTTGCGGGAAAAACGCGCTGCAAAAAAAAGCAAGTGTGAAACTAGCCTAACCTTCATTAAAATGAACCATGCATGGGTTTCCAAGGATTTTGTCCCACCTTCCCCTGATGACACATAAGTTGACAGAAAAATGGCTTGCTTTGGTCCTCCTCTTCCTGGGACTTGAACAATTTCGCCTTTTGCATCAGCTGAATGTCCAACATCAACATATGCCACTTTCTAAAACTCTCTAACTGTGCTGCCTCCCCCCATGGCTAGGGTCACCACCTAGCGCACGAAACCGTGCGAGTGCCGTTGCCCTGGACAGGTGGGTAGGCCGACTCTTGGGCGCGGGCACTGGCACAGGGTCCCTCATAGTGCAATCAAGTGTCTCTGACGGTGGTGGTGCACACCCGCCGTCAGACACACCGCCATACTATGAGGGCCCAGTGCCAGTATCGACGCCCACGAGTGGGCCTCCCTTGTTTGGGCAGGGCCCCAGCATTTGCTATCTTTACCTCTCCCTGCTCCTCCGCTGTGTAGTCTGGGCCATCAAATCCATACTGGGCCTGACACTGTCTGAGCCTGCCTCCTGATCTATAGACATATATTTTGAATGTGTACACTATGCTATCCATACATGTTATCCGGTGATATGGTACCCTTTCTCACCTTTGTGCAATCACGTGTAATCCATACTGGGTCTGACACCGTCTGAGCCTGCCTCCTGATCTATAGACATATATTTTGAATGTGTACACTATGCTATCCATACATGTTATCCGGTGATACGGTACCCTTTCTCACCTTTGTGCAATCACGTGTAATCCATACTGGGCCTGACACTGTCTGAGCCTGCCTCTTGATCTATAGACATATATTTTGAATGTGTACACTAAACTATCCATACATGTTATCCGGTGATACGGTACCCTTTCTCACCTTTGTGCAATCATGTGTAATCCATACTGGGCCTGAGAACGGCTGGCGAGCTGTTAAGCAAGCTACAGCACCTGTGGTTTGCACACGTAAGTTTTTCATTTTTTCAGGAATGACGGTTAGGCCTAATTCCGGAACTGAGGTTGACCTGCACTTACTGGGAAATCATCGTTCGCGGGTAATAATTGTAATCCCAGATCCCCATCACTAACGTTGTTCAGCGGGTT
Source organism: Dendrobates tinctorius (assembly GCF_039654945.1). Classification (NCBI taxonomy): domain Eukaryota; kingdom Metazoa; phylum Chordata; class Amphibia; order Anura; family Dendrobatidae; genus Dendrobates; species Dendrobates tinctorius. Next base: position 9,420,548 of record NW_027361760.1, on the reverse strand, counting down.
ATCTGCACCTGTAAGCGACAAACGCTGGCCCTTTCAGTGTAGGCACATGCAGCCACGGACATGTAAGGGCATGACACACCAGTTATTGGCCAATCTCATGTGCCAGAGCCTTGCGTGTTCCTCTAGTAAGCCGGACTCGGACCGCGGGGCATGACGGAGTCTCGTTCATTAACGGAATTAAGCTTGCAATGTGTGCATCTTTTTTGTTGCTGGATGGTTGAGTTTCCCCGTGTTGAGTCAAATTACGCCACAGGCTCCACTCCTGGTGTTGCCCTTCTGGACATTCCTTTAAGGTTCAGCTTTGCAACCATACTGCCCACGTAAAACAAACACTTCGCCTTCATGAACGCTGTTTGGAGGGTCGTGACTCGTGGGAATAACGCCACCCAATCAGTTAACCTGCTAGAGAGATCCTTCGTTGCTCCCAAGCATGACATCACACTCCCTAGGAGGAAGGTAATGCCACTGTGGCGACCGTACTCCTGGGGGCGACACAAGTGCACTGATGCCCAGCCACTGCTCAATGAATCTCCTGGTACATTGACCCAGACCACTACATTCCCCTCGCACTCTACACGGCCTGAATCTGACCCTGATGAAGAAATAGTTTGCTCCACTATGAGAGCTTCCATCCCACTAAAATGAAAGACGCCATACTCAAATCTCAAATGAAAAGGGTTGAAAGAATAGTGTCCAATCAACAAATTTGAGAACAACGCATGGAGGAGATGCGCCAAAAATTTATAGAAAGGGGATACCCCAAAAAATCTATGGTCCCTTCCACCACCCCACTTAAATCAAGTATGAACCATCGTATCCCCTTTGTTCATGATTATCACCCCTTGGCATACCGCCTCCATACCAGCATACGTAGACATTGGCACCTTCTCAGCACGGCACATCCCAATATCAAGGAATTTAAAGAGCCTTTTCTACCCTGCTTTAGGCGCCCACGCAATATACGTGACCATCTAATAAGAGCTGATATTGGCTCATCACAACCCCCCAAAAAACAGCGCTTCCTCATGAATCCAAAATTTGGTACCTTTCCTTGCCTACAATGCACACAGTGCAATAATGTACTCAAAGGCGACCAATTCCTTCATCCTTATACTGGCAAAAGATATAATATTAAGGAATTCTATACCTGTAGCACGTCTTTTGTGGTATATTTGATCAAATGTCCCTGTGGGCTACTCTATGTAGGAGAAACCACACAGCCCATCAGGGACCGGATTTCTAAACACAAATCCACAATCAGGTGTAAAAATTTACTTCTCCCCATTCCATTCCATTTCATCACAGCAGGTCACAACATTGCTCAGTTAAAATTTCAAATAATAGAGCAGGTCCATGCACCACACAGGGGAGGTAACCGCATTTTGCTACTGAAAAGAAGAGAGGCGTTTTGGATTCATGAGTTAAATACATTAGCACCTAAAGGGTTAAATAAGGAGTATGACGTGCAATCTTTTTTATCATCATAGATATCATTCTTATTATATGGCTGCCTATTGGGATGTTTATTTTATTTTATTATCTGTATGCAATGAGATTGTGACACAGCTATAATATACATCATACTAATGCTATTAATCTTCATTACAGAATCCCCGGAATTTAACTCTTTCCCAGTAAAACATGGAATCACAATGATCACCTTCCCACTCGTTCAGCACAATGATAGAGAGCTCTTGTACCGCTGCACTAAGTCACAACCTGATACATCAGCACGCTAAGTATAGCAGAGACTGCGTTGGTAATCCATGAGTGACGTATATTGAACACGCCCCTTGTCCACGTCCTTCCTGTTTGTGGAACACATTGGACGGCATTGCTGGACCGCACGCTAAGGCACTTCCGCCCTAGCACTTCCGGTTAGCGGTGATTTTCACCATGTATATAACACGGTCCGCGCGCACTCCTCACACCACGGGAGACAAGTGGTGGAAACCGCGTCCAGGCTATTTACTGCTCCACGTTATCACCAACGGTAAGACACCTTATTGCTGTCACACACTTCTGGACTGGCAGCCTGGCACTAATAGGTCACTTCCTTTTTTTGGAAGTGCATTGAGCAGCAAGGTGGTGTGCTGGTAAAAGGGGGAAAAAAAAAAAAAAAAAACTCTTTTAAATCTTCTTCCTGAGCGAGTGTCAACGAGCTGAGTGTGAACTGAGCGTAAGTGCGAACTGTGGTAAGTGTGTGACTTGAAATTCAGTGAAGAGGTATTTGGAAAACCTGTAACAAATACCTGTGTGAGTTGCTGAATTGTAAGTTGCTGAGTGCTTTCTACCTGTTCAATTTTTGCGGGGCTTTGGGGGGCTTGTTTAACCTATATTTTCTCTCTTCAGGGTTAATCTCTTATTTTACTATCTGTGTTTTTAAGGGTAAACTATATTGCATTTAAATCTTGAGGTGTAACTATATTCACAAGGGGTTAATTAAGGGTGGGAGTTCATACAGTAATTAAGGGTTTATAAGGGGCAGCTGGTTGGGGCTCAACTCCTTTTGGAAGTGCATTGAGCAGCAAGGTGGTGTGCTGGTAAAAGGGGAAAAAAAAAACAACTCTTTTAAATCTTCTTCCTGAGCGAGTGTGAACTGAGCGCAAGTGCGAACTGTGGTAAGTGTCTTACTGAATTGCTGTTATATTAATACTCTTTTTTTTTTCTTTTATTTATTTTTGCTTATCTTATTGTCTGGTGCAATCCCCATTAGGATGTGCTCCACTATTGCCAATGCCATCCAGTGCACGTCTTGCCGCATGTATGAAATCCTTGAACAGCCGGTCGAGGGTGCATACTGCTGTGCAAGATGTGAGCACGTTGTGCATTTGGAAGCCCAGATACTGGATCTAAATGTGCAGCTGGCAACACTGAGATCCATAGACAATATGGAAAGGAGTCCTCTGCTCACTGAGCAGACGCTCAATGGGATAGATGAGGGGGGGATGCTAGGTTGGAGCTGCAGGACAATGAAGCAGCTAGCTGGGTGACAGTTAGAAGGCGGGGTAGAGGGAAGAGCACCAGGGAGGCTAGTCCTGATCTGGCACACCCCAATAAGTTTGCTAAGTTGGCAGATGAGGGGAGTGTTAGTGCAGGAGTAGCACTGCTGCAGCAAGGCATGTCCTCTGAAAGCCGGAGGAGTGTCTGCTCCAGTAAGGGGGGAAATAGGAGAGCAGGGCAGGCCAGACAGGTTCTGGTAGTGGGAGACTCAATTATTAGGGGAACAGATAGGGCAATCTGTCACAAAGACAGGGATCGTCAAACGGTGTGCTGCCTATAGGAGGGGAAGACAGTGCAGATAGAGACCTAGGCACAAATAAGGACATTGGGGGTGGAGGTGGCATGGGGGGTGGGGTTAGAACAGTTAATAATTTAAGAAAGAATAGAGGTACAGAGAGATACATAAAGTGCATGTATACTAATGCCAGAAGCCTCGCCAACAAAATGGAGGAATTGGAGTTAATGTTGTTGGAACATAATTATGACATGGTGGGGATATCTGAGACATGGCTGGATGAGAGCCATGACTGGGCTGTTAATTTACAGGGCTATAGTCTGTTCAGAAATGACCGAACAAATAAGCGAGGGGGAGGCGTGTGTTTATATGTAAAATCATCCTTAAAACCCATCCTTCGTGATAATATATATGAATCTAATGAAAATGTAGAGTCCCTGTGGGTAGAGATAAGGGGAGGGGGGAAAAATAATAAATTACTGATAGGGGTTTGTTATAAATCTCCAAAAATAATGGAAGCTACAGAGAATATCATCATAAAGCAAATAGATGAAGCAGCGACTCAAGGAGAAGTCATTATTATGGGGGACTTCAACTACCCTGAAATACATTGGGGAACCGAAACCTGCAGTTCCAGCAAGGGTAATAGGTTTCTGACAACGATGAGAGACAATTACCTTTCACAACTGGTTCAGGACCCAACAAGAGGGGGGGCACTGCTAGACCTAATATTAACCAACAGGCCAGACCGCATATCAAATGTAAGGGTTGAGGGTCACTTGGGTAATAGTGATCACAAATTAATAAGTTTTCATGTATCCTTTAATAAGATGTGTAGTAGAGGGGTTACAAGGACACTAAACTTCAGGAAGGCAAATTTCCAACGGATGAGAGATGATCTTGGTGCAATTAACTGGGACGATATCCTGAGACATAAAAATACACAAAGAAAATGGGAGACGTTTATTAGCATCCTGAATAGGACCTGTGCACAATATATACCGTATGGGAATAAACATGCGAGAAATAGGAGGAAACCACTATGGCTAAATAGAGCTGTAAGGGGCGCAATAAGAGATAAAAATAAAGCATTTAGAGAATTAAAGCAAGTAGGTAGTGATGAGGCATTAAATAAATACAGAAGATTAAATAAATTCTGTAAAAAGCAAATCAAGACAGCAAAGATTGAGACAGAGAGACTCATTGCCAGAGAAAGTAAAAATAATCCCAAAATATTCTTTAACTACATAAATAGTAAGAAGCTAAAAAATGATAGTGTTGGCCCCCTTAAAAATAGTCTGGGTGAAATGGTGGATGAGGATGAGGAAAAAGCCAATATGCTAAATGACTTTTTTTCAACAGTATTTACACAAGAAAATCCCATGACGGATAACATGATCAGGGATAAAAATTCTCCATTAAATGTCACCTGCTTAACCCAGCAGGAAGTACGGCGGCGTCTACAAATCACTAAAATTGACAAATCCCCGGGCCCGGATGGGATACACCCCCGAGTACTGCAGGAATTAAGCACAGTCATAGATAGACCACTATTTTTAATCTTTAAAGATTCCATAATAACAGGGTCTGTACCACAGGACTGGCGTATAGCAAATGTGGTGCCAATATTCAAAATGGGGACAAAAACTGAACTTGGAAATTATAGGCCAGTAAGTTTAACCTCAACTGTGGGTAAAATCCTGGAGGGTTTGCTAAGAGATACTATACTGGAGTATATGGAGAAGAATAACCTTATGACCCAATATCAACATGGGTTTACAAGAGACCGTTCCTGTCAGACTAATCTGATAAGCTTTTATGAAGAGGTAAGTTCCGGACTGGACCAAGGGAATGCAGTGGACGTGGTGTACATGGACTTTCCAAAAGCTTTTGATACGGTGCCACACAAAAGGTTGATACATAAAATGAGAACAATGGGGATAGGGGAAAATATGTGTAGGTGGGTTAAGAGCTGGCTCAGGGATAGGAAACAAAGGGTGGTTATTAATGGAGCACACTCGGACTGGGTCACGGTTAGCAGTGGGGTACCACAGGGGTCAGTTTTGGGCCCGCTTCTTTTTAACATATTTATTAATGACCTTGTAGGGGGCATAGAGAGTAGAATTTCAATATTTGCAGATGACACTAAACTCTGCAGGGTAATTAATACAGAGGAGGACAATTTTATATTACAGGAGGATTTATGTAAACTAGAAGCTTGGGCTGATAAATGGCAAATGAGCTTTAATGGGGATAAATGTAAGGTCATGCACTTGGGTAGAACGAACAAGTTGTATAATTATGTGCTTAATTGTAAAACACTGGGCAAAACAGTCACTGAAAAAGACCTGGGTGTATGGGTGGACGACAAACTCACATTTAGTGGCCAGAGTCAAGCAGCTGCTGCAAAGGCAAATAAAATAATGGGATGCATTAAAAGAGGCATAGATGCTCATGAGGAGAACATAATTTTACCTCTATATAAGTCACTAGTGCGACCACACTTAGAATACTGTGTACAGTTCTGGTCTCCGGTGTATAAGAAAGACATAGCTGAACTGGAGCGGGTGCAGAGAAGAGCGACCAAGGTTATTAGGGAACTAGGGGGTCTGCAATACCAAGACAGGTTATTACACTTGGGGTTATTTAGTTTGGAGAATCGAATGCTTAGGGGTGATCTTATTACAATGTATAAGGCTAAGTGCACACGTACCGGAACTCTCGCGGAAATTACCGCGAGAATTCCGGAATTCCATTCCGCGGGAAAATCGCATTTTAAATTCCCGCGATTTTCCTGCGGAAAAACTAGCATTTTGCAAGCGTAATTAGCTTGCAAAATGCTAGCGTTTTCCAAGCGATCTGTAGCATCGCTTGGAGAACTGTTTGACAGGTTGGTCACACTCGTCAAACATAGTGTGACTAGTGTGACCAACTTTTTACTACTGAGGCCACCTATGCGGCATCAGTAGTAAAAGATAGAATGTAAAAAAAAAACAAAAAAACGGTGTTATTCTCACCCTCCGACGTCCCGCGCATCCGTTCCCAGTAATCCTTTGCGAAAATGCCCGCGACGACGTCAGTTCTCGCGGGATCGCGACGTCTCGCGAATGACCGCGAGACTTCGCGATCCCGCTTGAACGGACGCCATCGCGGGCATTTTCGCAAAGGACTACTGGGAACGAGAACGTGAAGAGAAGCGGGAAGGCTACGCGGGACGTCGGAGGGTGAGAATAACAATATTTTACTCTTCGCCACGACAGCACCCACTGGAGGTATCGGATCCGCCCATTTGGAACAGGAAACCCTACAGGAAAGATAAAAGGGGCGGTCCGCCTTTCCTCCTCAGTTTTGGTTTCCTGTTCCAAATGGAGCAGGATCCTGCAGGATCTTACCCGGGCCATGCATCCGCCTGTGCGGTCTCCTCGGGAATGGCAGGGGCTGCGGTCCGGAAGCAGCGTCGGGGGAGATTCCGTTTGACGGCTCCCCCCTCGTCTGGTGGCACAGTGGTAATGACCGGGTCCGGGGAGGGCCGCCCGGTCTTACCAGGGAGCGGGCCGGGCCGGTCCGGCATCCGGGGGATCCCCCCCCAATCGGTGGATATATAGCGTGGAGGTGAGGCCATGAGCGCGCGAGCCGCGCGTGTGAGTAGCGGTGGCGCGGAAGCCGGCCGGCACCCGACGCTCCTATACCCCGGAAGTAATGGTTGAACTTCCGGGGTAGGATGGCGATGACGCGGCGCATGCGCCCTGTGACAGGGCGACTTCCGGGGGCACGACAAGAAGAAAGATAAAACAGCGCTGCAGCGCTGCATCGTTGGAACCATGTCGTTCCCCGCAGAGTCGCAAACCCCAGCAGGGGATTCAGCTGGGGGCAACTCCACCAGGGACCGCAGCGCCAGGACAGAGACTGCCCGCAGGAGCGAGGCAGCAGAAACCCGATCCAGACCGTCTCAGCCATCCGACCCGGTATTAAGCTTCACTGGGTGAGTGTGCAAAGTATATACTCTACCTATTAAGCTAACCTCCTCCCTCCCCCCCCTCTCTCTTTACCTTTGACCTCTCACTTCAGTCAAAGAAAAAAGAAAAAAATAAACATAAAGAATGCGCATTATGTTCAGATCCTCTCCCTGACTCCTACCCCAAAAAACTCTGCAAACAATGCATGAAAGAGACCAGGCAGGGGTCGACGATATCTTCCTAAGATATCCGAGCCATAATTAGGGAGGAAATACAAGCCATCAACCGCGCCAGCACTCCCGCAGAGTCCAGTCATAAGAAACAGGTCATTGTTAGTTCAGAGTCAGAGGAAGAACAGGAGTTAAACTCAGGCTCCGCATCCTCGTCCTCATCGTCATCCTCGGAGATGGAAGGACGCGCATGTTTTCCACTGGACAGCGTAGATAACCTTGTAAAAGCGGTTAGAAATACTATGGGATGTGAAGAAGAAAGGGGAGCCCAAACCGCGCAGGACATTATGTTTGCGGGATTGGCAGAGAAAAAGAGGAGATCATTTCCGGTGATACCGGCAATTAAGGACCTCATCAAAAGAGAGTGGGAGAAACACGACCAGAGGGGTTTTCTCCCATCAGCTTCAAAACGGAAATACCCGTTCACTGATGAAGATCTATTAAAATGGACTAAAGTACCAAAGGTGGATGCCGTCATATCCTCCACTTCCAAACAGACCTCGATCCCGGTCGAGGACGCAGGATTGTTAGCAGACCCATTAGACCAAAAGGCTGAATCTTCGCTCAAAAGGTCCTGGGAATCCACCACCGGGGTATTCAAACCCGCAATAGCCAGCACATGTACTGCTAGATCAATGCTGGTATGGCTAGATCAATTAGACCAGCAGATTGAGCAAAGAGTGTCAAGGGAGAAACTGCGTGCAGCCATCCCGTTGATAAGAGGTGCAGCTGCCTTTATGGCAGACGCTTCAGCGGACACCCTAAGACTGGCAGCGAGGTCGGCAGCCCTGGTGAATAACGCCAGACGCGCGCTGTGGATAAAGAGCTGGAAAGGGGATGCACAATCAAAATCCAAAATTAGTGCAACCCCATGCGAGGGTGAGTTCCTCTTTGGAAAAGCTTAGACGAAATTCTCGCCAAGGCAAAAGAAAGGAAAAAGGCCTTCAGTGATTCTCCCATTCCGTTTTATAGGAAAACCTTTAAAAGACGGCCATTCGGGAGAAGAAGGCAATCGGACAGAACGAACAGATGGGCCACGAAAGACGAAAAGCAGAAGGGTACCATCTTCAGAGGGCCAACATATAGGAGAGATAAAAATTAAGAGTTTAGACCCACCAGTTGGGGGTAGATTAAAATTTTTTTTTACCAAGTGGGAACAAATTACGTTAAACCCATGGATTTTGAACATAATCAAGGAAGGAATAAAGATTGAATTCCTTCGGATCCCTTATGAGTTCTTTGTTATAACTCGCCTTAATTCCTCACTTCAGCAAAAGGCTCTCGAAGACGAGATTCGAGTCCTACTAGCTAAAAAAGTTTTAGTTGACGTCCCTGAGGAACAACAGGGTAGAGGCTTTTACTCTCCCCTGTTTTTGGTGCCTAAACCAGACGGTACGTTTAGAACCATTATTAATTTAAAGAAGCTAAATTCATTTATAAAAAATTATAATTTCAAAATGGAATCAATTAGATCCACTATAAAGCTTCTTTTCCCAAATTGCGTAATGGCAGGGATTGATTTAAAAGATGCTTATTATCATCTCCCTATACACAACAGATTCCAGAAATACCTAAGAGTCGCAGTGGAAGTCGAGGGAAGGATTCGTCATTTCCAATACGCGGCAATGCCCTTCGGGCTTTCCACGGCACCAAGAATATTTACCAAGGTGATGGCAGAAGTGATGGCCTACCTTCGCCAAAAAGACACACTAATTGTGCCATATCTAGACGACTTCCTAATAATTGGGAATTCAGTCAAACAATGTACTGAACGCGTAACTGACGCAATCTCCTCTTTTCAGAGCCTTGGCTGGATTATCAATATCCAAAAGTCCAGACTCGATCCGCAATCTCTCCAGACATTTCTAGGATTTCAACTAGATTCCTTGACCCAGAGATGTCTACTACCTCAGGTAAAAATCACCCTCACAAAACAAAAAATACAAGCAGCTATAGATAAACCACGTGTATCCTTGAGAGAAGCAATGTCACTATTAGGATCACTAAATTCTTGCACCCCGGCAGTCCGGTGGGCCCAGTACCATGTCCGTACGCTACAACACCAGATCCTCCAAGAGGATAAGCGACATAGTGGTCATTTGCAGAGCAAAATAACCCTGTCACAAGAAGTCTTGACTTCCCTAGAGTGGTGGTTAGACGATAACCATTTATGTTCAGGAGTTCCATGGGTTATAGTTCCATCCTGTATCGTAACCACTGATGCCAGTCCCCAGGGCTGGGGAGCCCACATGGAGAATGGGTTTCGTCAGGGAAGGTGGAGTAAAGAGGAATGCGATTACTCATCTAATTTAAAAGAACTGACTGCAGTGTTCTATTCTCTATACAACTTCCTTCCGCAGCTCCAACAGAAGCATGTAAGGATCCTGTCGGACAACACCACCACAGTGGCATATATAAACAGACAAGGAGGAACTCGATCAGAGACTCTGATGTCTTCAGCGGCAAGAATTTTAAACTTAGCAGAAAGCTATTTTTTGTCCCTCTCGGCCCTTCATATCAGAGGCGAGAGCAATCAAAAGGCAGACTTCCTAAGCCGACACACTCTACGACAAGGAGAGTGGTGCCTCAATCGGAAGGTCTTCAGGGACATAGTAGCCTCATGGGGACAACCCGAGGTGGACCTTTTCGCCACAAAGGAGAACAGGCAGATAAAAACATTTGCCTCCCTATCTCCGTCAGATCACCCAGACATACTGGACGCCTTTCTAGCTCCATGGAATTTCAACCTGGCGTATGCGTTCCCTCCATTGATCCTCCTACCTCAAGTAATTCGGAAGATCAGAGACGACAAAGCAAGAATAATCTTAATAGCACCGTTCTGGCCAAAAAGACCGTGGTTTTCGTGGCTGCAGATTATGTCAATAACAGATCCTTGGATCCTTCCGACTGCCAATCTACTCTCCCAAGGCCCCTTTTTCCACCCTCAAGTGCTCAGCTTGCACTTGACGGCGTGGAATTTGAGAGGCAGTTATTGAGGACAAGAGGATTCTCGGAGTCCTTAATTACTACACTACTACAAAGTAGAAAACAGTCCACAACCCAAATTTACACTAGAATATGGAAAAAATTTCTTCAATTCCATACAGTACCTCATACAGCAGAAGTTCCGATAATCCCAATCTTGGAATTTCTGCAGAAGGGGAAAGACTTAGGCTTAGCAGTAAATACACTAAGAGTACAAATATCGGCATTAGGAGCACTATATGGCCATAATATAGCAGGCAACAAGTGGATAACTCGTTTCATTACAGCATGTGAACGAATAGCTCCAATCCACATACCCTCCGTCCCTACATGGGATCTAAATCTGGTCTTAGACGCCCTAACGGTAGACCCCTTTGAGCCGATCGACACAATACCCTTCAAATACTTAGCACTTAAAATGGCCCTCTTAGTATCACTGACCTCAGCTAGAAGAGTGGGTGATATTCAGGCCTTGTCAATAGATCCACCTTTTTTCCAAGAATACCAAGACAGATTGGTATTAAAACCAGACCCTGCCTACCTGCCAAAAGTGGCAACAAAATACCATAGATCTCAGGAGATACTCCTCCCAACCTTCTATAAAAATCCCTCTACTCCGGAAGAGCAGAAGTTCCATACTCTGGACGTCAAAAGAACTGTCCTAAAATGTTTTGAGAGGTCCAACAGTTGGAGGCAGAGTAGGGCCCTATTTGTTTCATTTCAGGGCTGTAAGAAGGGGTATGGAGTCACGAAGAGCACCATTTCCCGGTGGATCAGAGAGGCCATTCGTTTAGCCTACTCCGCAAAAAACGAAGATCCTCCAGGGAACATCAGGGCGCATTCCACCAGGGCAATGGCAACCTCTTGGGCGGAAAAGGGAGATGTTCCGATTGAAACTATATGTAAGGCGGCAGTTTGGTCATCCCCTTCTACCTTCTATAACCACTACAGACTTGATCTTTCATCAACCTCTGACTTAAGCTTTGGCAGGACTATCCTTGGCACGGTGGTCCCACCCAGGTGATGGTCTCTGGAATCTCTCCAGTGGGTGCTGTCGTGGCGAAGAGTAAAAAGCCGGATTACTTACCGGTAATGCTCTTTTAATGAGTCCACGACAGCACCCGTTCACTTTCCCCCCTAAGGATATCAATAGTTAAAGTATATTAACCAAATAATGGATAAGAAAGATGTTAAAATAAGAGAACATTGCCTAATCCTTGGCGGTCCTTCTGGTACTCTGAAACGAAAAACTGAGGAGGAAAGGCGGACCGCCCCTTTTATCTTTCCTGTAGGGTTTCCTGTTCCAAATGGGCGGATCCGATACCTCCAGTGGGTGCTGTCGTGGACTCATTAAAAGAGCATTACCGGTAAGTAATCCGGCTTTTTTTATTTTAAATTCTATTTTTTACAGGGATATGGTGCCCAGAGCCCGGAGGACAGTCTTCTCTCCTCCGGACCATGGGTACCATCCGCAATTGTTCTGCTTACTTTACGCATGGTGTGCACAGCCACATGCGGGAGGTAAGCGGAACAATGCATTCCTATGGGTGCGGGATCGCCGCGATTCCGCAAATTAATGAGCATGCTGCGGTTTTTACCGCAAAGCGATTCCGCCGCGGTAAAAACCGCAGCATTAGCACAGCATTGCGGAATCCCATAGGAATGCATGGGATGCTTATTTTTCGCGTTTTCGCGGCAAAATCGCGTGGTTAAAACCGCCGCGGAAACGCGAAAAAAACGCCACGTGTGAACTCAGCCTAAATATATGTGGGGACAATACAAAGACCTTTCTAATGATCTTTTTACTCTTAGACCTGTGACGGGGACAAGGGGGCATCCTCTACGTCTGGAGGAAAGAAGGTTTAAGCATACTCACAGACGCGGATTCTTTACTGTAAGAGCAGTGAGGCTATGGAACTCTCTGCCATATGATGTTGTAATGAGTGATTCACTACTAAAATTTAAGAAGGGACTGGATGCCTTTCTTGAAAAGTATAATATTACAGGGTATATACACTAGTCTCCTTAATATTGCGTTGATCCAGGGAGCTAGTCTGATTGCCGTATGTGGAGTCGGGAAGGAATTTTTTTCCCCAATGTGAAGCTTACTGTTGCCACATGGGGTTTTTTTGCCTTCCTCTGGATCAACATGTTAGGGCAAGTTAGGATAGGATATGGGTTGAACTAGATGGACTTAAAGTCTCCCTTCAACCTTAATTACTATGTTACTATGTTACTATGTTACTTTAGTACCTCTTATTTTCAGGCTCTTCTTAAGGAGACAAATTAACCCTCCATGCTCTAGCATTATTCCTTATGGTATGTAGCACCTTTTGGATATTATGGGCACATGGTGACTTAGGTATGGGCATTCATAACAAACATCTACAACATAATATCTTTTCTTTATAGAACAGGTTGCCCTATATACAAGTGCAGTCAGTACATTATATAGGTATGTGCATAATTTTGAGTCCTTCAGGGTGTCATTGATTATCAAATGTTGTATTACAATTTTTGCTATAAACTGTTATTGGTATACGGCATAATTCTAATTTCTGCATATATTTGTACCCAAGATTATCCATACTGTATATACTTTGTTTGATTTATTTAAAATGTTGTAATTTTTTATTTTTTCAGTACATTTGACGAAGGTCGTTGTGACCGAAACGTTTACTGTATGTACTGTATCTTATTAAAACACTCCCTTTCACTTGCAATTCATTCACGTGTATGCCAAGTTCTTCTATACTAATATCAATTAAAATTGAGTCCTGAATCCAGATACTTAACAACAATTTCCACCCTTGTGGGTCTCTGAAGATATAAAAGATTGACTTTTGGGGTCTGCTCAGCAGCGGAAATATTTCAAGACTCGATAAGGAGCGGCATTCAACACATTTTGAATGCCTTTAATCATAGTGATGACATACTGGTTTTTGGGAATACTCAAGCTGAACACAATCGTGCTCTATATGCTATCTTCAAATGCCTGCTCTCTGCTGGACTTACTTTGAACAAAGAGGAATGTGAATTTGATAAAAGTTCACTGGAGTTCTATGGTCACATCTTCTCGGCGGGAGGAGTATGACCTGATCCCAAGAAAGTGGAATCCATCAGAGCAGCCTCAATTCCATAGAATGCTAGTGAAGTGCGTTATTTTCTCGAGATGGCCAGCTACTATGCTAGATACATTCCAAATTTTTCAACAATCAGCACTCCAGTAAGAGAACTTACAAAACAAAGTTGTGTCTTTCAATGGTCCCAGGACTGTCAGGTCTCTTTTGACACAATTAAAAATGAACTCTGCTCAACAACCACCCTGGTCTATTTTGATCTAGCTCTTTGAACTGAACTGATTGTGGATGCCAGTCCTGTGAGACTGGGTGCTATTTTAGCACAATACAAGGATGACAATCAAAGTCCCCACATCATTTCCTATGCAAGCAAAAGCCTAACAAACACTGAAAGAAAATATTCACAACCTGAAAAAGAAAGCTTGGTAGTTGTCTGAGGATGTGAACACTTTCACTTATTTCTCTATGGAGCTCCTTTCACCATTGTCACAGATCATCAAGCTCTCCTTACAATTTTTGGAAATCCCCGAGCTAAAATGCCTGCATGGATCGAACGATGGGGTCTACGTCTACAGGACTACAATTATAACATTGTTCACAAACCTGGAAAATATAGCAATCCGGCTGATTATCTCTCAAGACATCCTGTGAATGATGATATACCTGGGCATTCCTACATGGAAGAATACATACGATTTGTTGCAGCTTTTTCCATGCCAAAAGCACTTTCTGTTGATCAGTTTGTGAATACAACAGTAAGTGACAAGACTCTCTGTGCCTTAATACAAATCATCCAAAATCAAAGGTGGCATGAAATTCAAAAGGAAAAATTTCCTGATTCTGGGATTGATCTGAAGGAATTAAAACTATTTTCAAATGTACGTGAGGGCTTGTCAGTCACTGAAGAGCACCTCATCGTTCGAGGTACCAAACTCGTTGTACCTAAGGCCTTGCACAACTTAGTCATACAGATAGCACACAAAGGTCATCTAGGAATTGTTGGTACAAAAAAGGTACTCAGAGAAAAAGTGTGGTTCCCAAATATGGATCAATTGGTGGAAGAGAAGATTAGACACTGCTTCACTTGTCAATTAATTACACCATCAGCAAGGTTAGAGCCACTATAAATGTCTCCGTTACCTACTGCTGACTGGGAGGAAGTGGCTGTCGACATACATGGACCATTACCAAATGGCCAATAGATTCTAGTAACAATTGATGAATATTCTAGATACCCTGTTATTTTGTTCATCTCTTCAACATCTGCTAATAGTGTCATACCAGAACTGGACAACATATTCTCTGCATTTGGCATTCCAAGAGTGGTTAAAACAGACAATGGACCTCCATTCAATGGACATATATTTACACAGTTTTATGAATACTTAGGGTTCAGCCACAGGAAAATCACACCTTGCTGGCTGCAAGCCAATGGAATTGTAGAATGTTTCATGCGCACTATGGGGAAACGAATCAAGGCAGCTAGTCTGGAGCACACCCCACTGACAGTCACTATACGCCACATTCCACCACTAATGCTGTTCCATCTCATCTAATGTTCAGCAGAATTCTTCATATACGGATCCCTGATGTGACCAGCCATCCCCTACCAAGTGACTCTTCAGTGCGATCAACAGATTTCTCTAACAAGCAAGCCATGAAACATTATGCAGACAGAAGGTGAAGGGAACAGCCAAGTGCCATCAAAAGAGGTGATGTCGTTGTTGTGCGTTAAAGATCAACCAACAAAACCTCAGCTGTATATGGTCCAGCAAAATATAATGTTACTGAGAGAAAAGGCAACATGGTCACGGCTGAGCGAGATGGGCACCCTATAACCCGAAATTCCTCACATTTTAAAATTATACCGCCGGATAATGGTAATGAACTCCCACCGGTAGAAGAGTTGGTACCCGACGGTGGAGAGGGCCAACAGGGGGTAGTTGATCCGTCAGCAATGGACTCCCCCAATGAGCCCAAACATTACCCTACATGGGAAAGAAGGGCTCCATCGAGACTTATTGAAGAGATGTAATTAAAATGCCTGATTTGAAATGAACAAATAAGACAGTACAGACATATGTCTTTTCTTGGATGTTCTTTGTTTTTTCTTTTTCTCTCTTTTCTTTTTCTTCTTTTCGTGTTGTTGCCTTGTCAATATTTTTTTGAGGTTGTTATATATGAAAAAAAGAAAAAGAGGGATGATGTAATGTATAATGATTTGACCTGTCTCTTTAAGAAAGGAAATCTTGTAACTGGAAGGTTATAGACAGGAAGTGGTTTGGGAGAGATTCAGTTTAGCCTGATGAGGGAAATGTGATGCTGTGTGCTGGAGGAAGAACCAGAAGAATAAAGTACAGTTAAAGCATTCTCTCTTGAATTCCTTATACTGTGTGGACATTACAAATATTATTGCTCTTGGTTTCACAGCACTAACTCAGACTCAAAGTCAAAAGGGGTCTCAATAGCCCTACCTACGTTATTGGTCCATTTGGTCCTAGATTCTAGGATTGACCCAGAAGGCAGGTACATTCTCCTAAAACTCTATATTAACTCAATGGTATTCACAATAGCTAATTGGTACCTACCCAATAAAGTTCCAACTTCAGCTTGTTCCGCTATTTTGTCTCTCCTCTCGGATTTTGAGGAGGGGGCTCTGATTGCAGGCGGTGACTTCAATTTTACCCTTTATCCGGGGGTGGATACTTCATCTAAGCACCATTTTCTGCCCTGTAGACGTATCAGTGCACTTAAACGTAACGTTAAGAACCTACGACTGGTAGATGCCTAGAGTGTCCTGCATCCTACGGATAGGGACTATACGTATTACTCCCCGATGCACTCTTCATACAGCCGCATAGATATGCTGTTAATCAACCAACATGACCTGACCTGGCAGGCCCAGGCTTCTATTGGTCATATTGCCTGGTCAGACCATGCTCCGGTGTTGCTCCATCTTACCCCACAAAATGGCCTTCACCGACCATGGACATGGCGCCTCAACGATAACTTACTTAAAGACCCTCTGTGCACTATGGAGATTAAGAAGTTAATCTCTGAATTTCTAGAAATCCACGAACCTGAGCAGACATCCCTTCCTACCCAGTGGTAAACACTTAAGTGTGTTATAAGGGGTCTTTTGATAAAGCATGGCTTTAGATTGAAAAAAGAGAGGGCCTCACTAATTTCCAGTCTGCTCCAGTGGATTAATACATTGGAATCCTCACATAAACAATCTCTATCCTACGTAGGCGTCATGATATAAATCACCCTCCTGCGGGTCGGGTGACCGGGGTCACTAAAAGGTCATCCAACCCACGCACACAGGAGGCTTTGTGCTTCACCACAGGGGGTGTGGCTTAGCCCCCACGTGGCTATGATCGCTCTGATTGGCTGTTAAAAGTGAAACAGCCAATCAGAGCAATAGTAATATTTCATCAATGAAAATTGATGAAATATTATAATCCATGCAGTAGCATCGGACATGGCTGGAGACAGTAATCTGGCCCCCACACCGGCTAGCGGGGGCAATCAGCCACGGACATAATCTGCTCCCTCTCCCCTGGCTTTTGCTCCCCCCCGCAGTCTGATTCCCCCCTCTCACCCTCCACGGTGCCTCTGGGTCCCACGCTGGCTCCCAGTGTCCTGCTGTCCTGGCTCATGGGCGCTGCCATCTTGGAAAATGGTGGGCGCATGCGCGCTGCGCCCACTAGAATTTGCAATGCTGCAGATTCATTCATTTATTTTGATCACTGTGATAAACTCTCACAGTGATTAAAATAAAAAAAGTAAATAAACCCCCCATTTTTCACCCCCATAGGTAGGGACAAATATTTTTTTTCCACTAGGGTTAGAATTAGGGTTAGGGTTGAAATTAGGGTTAGGGTTGAAATTAGGGTTAGGGTTGAAATTAGGCTTGGGTTTAGAAATTAGGGTTAGGGTTAGAAATAGGGTTAGGGTTGGAATTAGGGTTGGGGTTGGAATTAGGGTTAGGGTTGGAATTGGGGTTAAGATTACGGTTAGGGGTGGGTTGGGGTTTTAGGATTACGGTTAGGCTTGTGGTTAGGGTTAGAGTTGGGATTAGGGTTAGGGGTGTGTTGGGTTAGGGTTGTGGCTAGGGTTATGAATAGGGTTGGGATTAGGGTTAGAGGTGTGTGGGGTTAGGGTTGGAGTTAGAATTGAGGAGTTTCCACTGTTTAGGCACATCACGGGGTCTCCAAACACGACATGGCACCACCATTTATTCCAGCCAATTTTGCATTCAAAAAGTCAAACAGTGCTCCCTCCATTTCGAGCCCCGACGTGTGCCCAAACAGTAGTTTACCCCCACATATGGGGTATCAGCGTACCCAGGAAAAATTGTACAACAACTTTGGGGGTCTAATTTCTCCTGTTACCCTTGGGAAAGTAAAAAATTGGGGGCTAAAAAAATTATTTTTGTGGAAAAAAAATGATTTTTATTTTCACAGCTCTGCGTTATAAACTTCTGTAAAGCACTTGGGGGTTCAAAGTGCTCATCACACATCTAGATAAGTTCCTTAGGGGGTCTGGTTTCCAAAATGTGGTCACTTGTGGGGGAACTCCAATGTTTAGGCACACAGGGGCTCTCCAAACGCGACATGGTGTCCGCTAATGTATTGGAGCTAATTTTCCATTCAAAAAGTCAAATTGTACTCCTTCCCTTCCGGGCCCTGCCGTGCGCCCAAACAGTGGTTTATGACCACATATGAGGTATTGTTGTACTCAGGAGAAATTTCCCAACAAATTTTAGGATCCATTTTATCCTGTTGCCCATGTGAAAATGAAAAAAATGATGCTAAAAGAAAATTTTTGTGAAAAAAAGTATTTTTTTTTACGGATCAATTTGTGAAGCACCTGGGGATTGAAAGTGCTCACTATGCATCTAGATAAGTTCCTCGGAGGGTCTAGTTTCCAAAATGGGGTCACTTGTGGGGGAGCTCCAATGTTTAGGCACACAGGCGCTCTCCAAACGCGACATGGCAACTGCTAAATATTCCAGCATATTTTCCATTCAAAAAGTGAAATGACGCTCCTTTCCTTCTGAGCCCTGCCGTGTGCCCAAATAGTGGTTTATGACCACATATGAGGTATCGTTGTACTTAGGAGAAATTGCACAACAAATTTTAGATCCACTTTATCATGTTACCCATGTGAAAATGAAAAAAATTATGCTAAAAGAAAATTTTTGTTGGAAAAATTAAAATGTCCATTTTTTCTTCCACAATGGTTTAATTCCCGTGAAGCACCTGAAGGGTTAATAATCTTCTTGAATGTAGTTTTGAGTAGCTTGAGGGGTGCAGTTTTTAGAATGATATCACTTTTGGGCATTTTCTGCCATATAGACCCCACAAAGTGACTTCAAATGTGAGGTGGTCCCTAAAAAAAATGGTTTTGTAAATTTTGTTGTAAAAATGAGAAATTGCTGGTCAACTTTTAACCCTTAACTTCCTAACAAAAAAAATGTTGTTTCCAAAATTGTGCTGATGTAAAGTAGACATGTGAAAAATGTTATTTATTAACTATTTTGTGTCACATAACTCTCTGGTTTAACAGAATAAAAATTCAAAATTTGAAAATTGCGAAATTTTCAAAATTTTCGCCAAATTTCCATTTTTTTCACAAATAAATGCAAAACTTATCGACCTAAATTTACCACTAACATGAAGCCCAATATGTTACAAAACAACAATCTCAGAATCGCTAGGATACGTTGAAGCGTTCCTGAGTTATTACCTCATAAAGCAGGGGTGGGGAACCTTTTTTCTGCCGAGGGCCATTTGAAATTTTATAATAGCATTCTAGCATTCGGGGGCCGTATAAAATTATTAATAATAAGTGAATATAGTCGTTGCTCGGGTTTTCCCGAGCATGCTCGGGTGTCCTCCTAGTATTTTGGCGTGCTCGGAGATTTAGTTTATGTCGACGAATTTGCATGATTTTCTGCTGCTGGACAGCCTGAATATATGTGGGGTTCCTTAACAAACAGGCATTCCTCACATGTATTCAGGCTGTCCAGCAGCCATAAATCATGCAGCTGAGGCGGCGAAAGCTAAATCTCCGAGCACACCAAAATACTCAGAGGACACCCAAGCATGCTCAGGAAAGCCCGAGCAACGAGTATACTCACTCATCACTAATTAATAGCTTAAACATTAGCCAACTATGTTTATTCAAACATTTAAATAACTCCTACCTAATGTGATGGTTGGAATGACTTCTCTTTGGTGAGGTGTTTGATATTGGGAGGTATTGATGATGTTGCTACTCGCAACTGGTTTTCTAAGTTTGCATCAGTCAATCTTGAGCGAAGTCGACATTTTGCGATGGAAAGTTTTGAAAAGAACTGCTCACAGCTATACGTTGTTCCGAACACAGATGTATATTTCAATGCATGTCTCCTCACAGTGGGAAAATCATCATTGTTCACATAACATTTATAAAACTCAAGCAATGGGAGGTTATTGTACCTAGCTTTCAGCTCATCATTGTTTTGCAGCTGAATGATTTCGTGATGTAGGTCATCAGGCACATCAGCTGGTTCCACATTGAACGGTGTAGCAAAGATGTTTAATTCCATTTGTTTACTTTTGACATCCTTGAATCTTTCATCAAGTGCTTCAATTAGTTTTGCACATTCACCAGCATATTCAAGTGTCGTGGAAGGCTTTTGTCTTTCGAGAGTGGGGAAATTAACTGTTATTCCTTTCAAGTTGCACTTTCCACAGCCTTAGTTTAGCTTCCAATGATTTCACCTTTGAAAGCAGAGAGCTAAGAAGCTGATTGGGGCCTTGCAGCTTAACGTTCAGCTCTGAGAGGTACTTGGTAATGTCTACCATGAACACTAGATCGCACTGCCACTTGCCATCATTGAGTTCACTGATAGGTTTTCCTTTCATCTCCATGAACTGCTTGACTTCTTCCTGCAATTTGTAAAACCTCATGAGCATGTTCCCGCGACTCAACAACCGCACTTCACAGTGATAAACAAGACCACCATACTCTGATTTAAGATCATTCAGTAACATCTTAAACTGGTGACTGTTCAGTGCTCGGCTTTTGATAAAGTTTATGCATGACACAACTCTTGACATCACATTGTTGAGACACAATGACTGTGCATAGAGACTTTCTTGGTGTATGATGCAGTGGCATATAATTAAATCACTTGGATCAAGACTAAGACGATTCATTTCTTTCTTGACAAACGCAATTAACCCTTTTTGTGAGCCAACCATGGCTGGAGCTCCATCTGTAGTAAGGCCAGTTAACTTTTCAAATGATAGTTGAAATTTCTTCATTGATGAAACAAGTCTCTCAAACAAGTCTTCACCTTTTGTACTGCCATGCATGGCTTTAAGTGACAGCAGCTTTTCTCATGTGTCAAACGCTGCAGTGAATCAACAAATGAAAATGGCCAGATGGGCAGTATTTGTTATGTCTGTTGTCTCGTCACTGTCACGCTCACGCCTTGGCTGACTGGCGTGAGCCGGGGGGTTTGTGGCCCCACTGCGCCACAAACCAGACTACCCTGGAAGGCGCATGACTACGACAGCTACCTCGGTCTTCACTGGAGCCTCTGATGGTGAGGTCAGGCTTGTGCGGCAGGTAGCTCTCGGGTGCCACTCAAGGGTGGTGTCTGGCTGTGGCTGCTGATCCCACTCGGGGACAAGTCACTTGGACAGGTGAGACTAACAGGCAGGCTGAGACACTGGGCAAGCAGGCATGGCTTGGTACACTGGCAGGCGGGCACGGCTTGGAGACACTGGGCAAGCGGGCACGGCTTGGAGACACTGGGCAAGCGGGCACGGCTTGGAGACACTGGGCAAGCGGGCACGGCTTGGAGACATTGGGCAAGCGGGCACGGCTTGGAGACACTGGGCAAGCGGGCACGGCTTGGAGACACTGGGCAGGTAGGGCATGGCTTGAGACACAGGGCTAGCAGGAGTGGTATATGAGAGAACAGGCTTAGACCTGTTCACACAGGAGGTGCAGGTATGGATATAGGCAGGAAGGAGTGGAATATGAGGGAACAGGTTTGGACCTGTTCACACAGGAGGTGCAGGTATGGATATAGGCAGGAAGGAGTGGAATATGAAGGAACAGGTTTGGACCTGTTCACACAGGAGGTGCAGGTAGGCGGAGCTGCAGGAGTGCGGAGTAGGCTGGGCTCCAAGGGAGCCGTGCAGGCAGAGCGGCTAGGCAGCCGTGCAGGCAGAGGGGCTAGGGAGCCGTGCAGGCAGAGCGGCTAGGGAGCCGTGCAGGCAGAGCGGCTAGGGAGCCGTGCAGGCAGAGCGGCTAGGGAGCCGTGCAGGCAAAGCTGCGAGGGTGCAGATGCACAGATAAAGCTGCGAGGATGCAGATGCACAGATAAAGCTGCGAGGGTGCAGATGCACAGATAAAGCTGCGAGGGTGCAGATGCACAGATAAAGCTGCGAGGGTGCAGATGCACAGATAAAGCTGCGAGGGTGCAGATGCACAGATAAAGCTGCGAGGGTGCAGATGCACAGATAAAGCTGCGAGGGTGAAGATGCACAGATAAAGCTGCGAGGGTGAAGATGCACAGATAAAGCTGCGAGGGTGCAGATGCACAGATAGGGAGGACACAAGGCAAGACACGGCAGAGAAGGAACCACAAACAAGGAGACTGACAGACAGAGGTAAGACTGAGTTCAGACAGAGACACAGGGACAAAGACACAAGGACCAGGATATTCTGCCTCCTGGCAGGTGGACAGAGTACAGACAAGGTACTGGGAACAAGACTCAAGGGCCAGGATATTCTGCCTCCTGGCAGGCGGACAAGGTACAAAGCGAGACAAAGAGTATTCCTACAGAGAAGGAGATACACAGAACAGGGCCTGGCTTCCTCAGCAGCAAGATACTAACTGAGTATAGACATTGCACAGGCCATGATTCAGTGGGAGTGGCAAAACTAAATAGTCAAGGGCTCCAGGTGATTGGTAAGGGACATATTACACAGGTGCACCCTGAATGCATAAGAACCAGAGAGTTCAGGCGCCGCCCCCCTATACACACAGTCAGGAAACATGGAGAGCAGAGGTACAGGGCTGGCAACAGACAGAATTCACAGCATGGCTTGAAGCAGAAAGTAAGTTGGTGTGCGGGGGATGGGAGGCCATGCAGTGATGCCAGCAGGGTTGTTACAGTCACAAGCCAGAGAGAAAAATTGGAAATCTCCTGCTGAATCCATGAGCGTTTTTTGAATATCTTGTGCTAAATCAGTAATCCGATCTGAGACTATTCTGAGACAAACTAACATTCTGAAACAATTTTACTTTGGTGCTAACAGCTCTGCAGCAGCCACCATGCACGTTTTCACAAACTCTCCATCTATATGAGGTCTCAGCTTCTTTGCAATTAGCTCACTAACTACATAGCTCGTCTCGATGACATTGCCTCTGTCACAATGCGACCTAGTAAAAGCGGATTGTGGCGATTCCAAACTCCGTCGAAGAGCATTGATTTTATCCAGACGCAGTTGGCCTTTCAATTCATTGAGCTTTGCATGTTTTGTGCCGTAATGACGCTCTAATTGGCTTTTTTCATTACTGCTAATGCATCAGCACATATCAGGCACACAGGTTTGCCTTTGACTTCAACAGAAAAGTAATCATTTGTCCATTTATATCGAAAACCTCGACACTCTGCATCAACTTTTCTTTTCTTTACTTTGGCCATTTTGTCCAGCAGCCGCAAATCATGCAAATGTGTCGACATGAACCTATTTGAAAAAGAAAAAGAAAAAACATGACTGAGCAAAATAATTTCAAAGGAACCTATCACCTGTAAAAACGCTATTAACCTGCAGATATAGGTTAATAGCGTTTGAATCCTGCTTGGCACCTGCAGATTGAACCCCGCTGCCCCGCTGAACTTTAATTCTCCCAGCAGCATTATGTTTTCTGTCATGGATGTGGCGCCGGTGTGGGTTCAGTCACCGCTCTGTGTATGGAGAGCAGCGGCTGTATCTGCAGCCTTCCACACTGACTGACAGCTGAGCTGCTCTGCATTGAAAACAATGAAGGGGGGCACAGTTACATCCGCTGCTCTAGATTTACAAAGCCATGACTGAACACCTTCGGGAGGATTAGAGTTCATTTCCTCCCAGCAGTGGGGTTTTATATGCAGGAGCCAAGCAGGTTCAGAACGCTACTAACCTGCAGATTAACCCCATTTCTGGGGCCTGAGGTATACAACACATGGGTGTTATATGGAGTCTGAGGTATACAGTACATGGGGGTACGTGGGGCCTGAGGTATACAGCACATGAGGGGTACATGGGGCCTGAGGTACCGTGATTACACTGCACCCATTTCCCTAGTGCAGCCATTTCCCTAGTGCAGCCATCTCCCTAGTGCAGCCATCTCCCTAGTGCAGCGATCTCCTCAGTGCACCCATCTCCCTAGTGCAGCCATTTCCCTAGTGCAGCCATCTCCCCAGTGCACCGATCTTCCTAGTGCAGCCATCTCCTAAGTGCACCCATCTCCTCAGTGCACACATCTCCCTAGTGTAGGCATGTCCTCAGTGCACCCATCTCCCTAGTGCAGCCATCTCCTCAGTGCACCCGTTTCCCCAGTGTAGCCATCTCCTCAGAGCACCCATCTCCCTAGTGCAGCCATCTCACTAGTGCAGCCATGTCCTCAGTGCACCCATCTCCCTAGTGCAGCCAACTCCCCAGTGCACCCATCTCTTCAGTGCACCCGTTTCCCCAGTGCAGCTATCTCCTCAGTGCACCCATGTCCCTAGTGCAGCCATCTCCTCAGTGCACCCATCTCCTCAGTGCACCCATCTCCCTAGTGCAGCCATTTCCTCAGTGCACCCATCTCCCTAGTGCAACCATGTCCTCAGTGCACCCATTTCCCCAGTGCAGCCATCTCCCTAGTGCAGCCATCTCCTCAGTGCACCCATTTCCCCAGTGCAGCCATCTCCCTAGTGGAGCCATCTCCTCATTGCACCCATCTACCTAGTGCAACCATCTTCCTAGTGCACCCATCTCCCTAGTGCAGCCATCTCCTCAGTGCACCCATCTCCCTAGTGCAGCCATCTTCTCCATCCCCCCAGCACTCATTCCCCCAGACGCTCTTTCTATACTCCCCCAAGTGCCCATTGCCACCCCCCGGCACTCATTCTCCACCCGGCCCATTCGCTCATGCCCCCGCCGCTATTTCTCCCCCCCACCACCGCCGCTCTTTCTCTCCCCCCTTTCTCTCCCCCCCACTGCTCTTTCTCCCCCTGGCTCACATGTGGCTTGGTCCGATTCCGTTCCCTGCTGCTTCTTCCTGTTTGTGTGTGAGCGCGCACTCACGTGGTACTGCTCATTAGGGTCATGAATATGGGCACCATGCTGTCACGCCGCCTGTCTCGCTGCGCTCACCTGGGGGTGGGACCTCGGTCCTGACATCATCTCTTCCGGAGCCACGGCTGCTCCGGGGGTCCCTTCGGGTGAGCATGCGCACCTCTCGTACTTAGGTTCATGGCACACACTCTATCCTGTACTCCGTTACAGTACTCTGTTGTGCCTCCCGACACATGCTCTATCCTGTACTCCGTTCCAGTAGTCTGTTGTGCCTTCTGGCACACCTGCTGTCTAACTCTGTATTCTGGCATACTGCTTTGCATGTACTTGCAGACACACTCACTTGTGTCTCCTGTGAGCCGGCCGTCTGGTGCCAGCAGTCATGGTACCTTACCCCCTTGGGCTTGCCCCTGACACTCCCTTTATAGGGGGTGGTCCTCACTAGGTCAGTTTGCCCTGGGAGGGTTGGTGCCACGACCCAGAGGGTCCACTCCAGGAGTCATCACAGTATAATCAGGCCACGGACCCCGCTGGTCCCACGGCCTCTACCCAAAAGGAACTGGTGTTCCTCTGGGAGAGCCAGACTAGGATCGTGTCCTCTCTGAAATCTATGGAGTCCCATTTGTCGGCCATTTCTGGGACCTGAGGTATACAACACATGGGTGGTATATGGAGTCTGAGGTATACAGTACATGTGGGGTACATGGGGCCTGAGGTATACAGCACATGGGGGGTACATGGGGCCTGAGGTACCGTGATTACCCTGCACACTGCACCCATCTCCGTAGTGCAGCCATTTCCCTAGTGCAGCCATCTCCCTAGTGCAGCCATCTCCTCAGTGCACCCATCTCCCTAGTGCAGCCATCTCCTCAGTGCACCCATCTCCTCAGTGCACCATCTCCTCAGTGCACCCATCTCCTCAGTGCACCATCTCCTCAGTGCACCCATCTCCTCAGTGCACCCATCTCCCTAGTGCAGCCATGTCCTCAGTGCACCCATCTCCCTAGTGCAGCCATCTCGTCAGTGCACCCATTTCCCCAGTGCAGCCATCTCCTCAGTGCAGCCATCTCCCTAGTGCAGCCATCTCCATAGTGCAGCCATCTCCTTAGTGCAGCCGTCTCCTCCGTGCACCCATCTACCTAGTGCAGCCATCTCCCAGTGCACCCATCTTCTCAGTGCACCCATCTCATCAGTGCACCCATCTCATCAGTGCACCCATCTCCCTAGTGCAGCCATCTCCTCAGTGCACCCATTTCCCCAGTGCAGCCATCTCCTCAGTGCACCCATGTCCCTAGTGCAGCCATCTCCCTAGTGCAGCCATCTCCTCAGTGCCCTCATCTCCCTAGTGCAGCCATCTCCTCAGTGCAGCCATCTCCCTAGAGCAGCCATCTCCTCAGTGCACCCATTTCCCCAGTGCAGCCATCTCCTCAGTGCAGCCATCTCCATAGTGCAGCCATCTCCCTAGTGCAGCCATCTCCTCAGTGCACCCATCTACCTAGTGCAGCCATCTCCCCAGTGCATCCATCTTCTCAGTGCACCCATCTCATCAGTGCACCCATCTCCCTAGTGCAGCCATCTCCTCAGTGCACCCATTTCCCCAGTGCAGCCATCTCCTCAGTGCACCCCTGTCCCTAGTGCAGCCATCTCCCTAGTGCAGCTATCTCCTCAGTGCACCCATATCCCTAGTGCAGCCATCTCCTCAGTGCACCCATCTCCCTAGAGCAGCCATCTCCTCAGTGCACCCATTTCCCCAGTGCAGCCATCTCCCTAATGCAGCCATCTCCCTAGTGGAGCCATCTCCTCAGTGCACCCATCTACCTAGTGCACCCATCTCCCTAGTGCAGCCATCTCCTCAGTGCACCCATTTCCCTAGTGCAGCCATCTCCTCCATCCCCCCAGTGCTCATTCCCCCAGACGCTCATTCTATACTCCTCCAAGCGCCCATTGCCACCCCCGGCACTCATTCTCCACCCGGCCCATTCGCTCATCCCCCGCCGCTATTTCTCCCCCTGCCGAAGCTCTTTCTCTCCTCCCTTTCTCTCCCCCCGCTGCTCTTTCTCCCCTGGCTCACCTGTGGCTTGGTCCGACTCCGTTCCCTGCTGCTCCTGTTTGTGTGTGAGCGTGTGGTCACGTGGTACCGCTCATTAGGGTCATGAATATGGGCACCACGCTGTCACGCCGCCTGTCTCGCTGCGCTCACCTGGGGGCGGGACCTCGGTCCCGTCGTCATCTCTTCCGGAGCCGCGGCTGATCCGGGGGTCCCTTCGGGTGCGCACGCTCATCTCTCGTACTTAGGTTCATGGCACACACTCTATCCTGTACTCCGTTACAGTACTCTGTTGTGCCTCCCGACACATGCTCTATCCTGTACTCCGTTCCAGTACTCCGTTGTGCCTCCTGGCACACCTGTTGTCTAACTTTGTATTCTGGCATACTGCTTTGCACGCTCCTGCAGACACACTCACTTGTGTCTCCTGTGAGCTGGCCATCTGGTGCCAGCAGTCGTGGTACCTTACCCCCTTGGGCTTGCCCCTGACACTCCCTGTATATGGGGTGGTCCTCACTAGGTCAGCTCGCCCTGGGAGGGTTGGTGCCACGACCCAGAGGGTCCACTCCAGGAGTCGTCACAGTATAATCAAGCCATGGACCCCGCTGGTTCCACGGCCTCTGCCCAAAAGGAACTGGTGTTTCTCCGGGAGAGCCAGAGTAGGATCGAGTCCTCTCTGAAATCTATGGAGTCCTGTTTATCGGCCATTCAGTCCTCTGACCCTGGGAATGCTTCCGAGTTGGCCAGCCTCCAGCAAGAACTCACGCAGCAACGTGACACCCAGGCCCATATCCTCAACTATATGGCGTCAGTAGATAATCGGCTCCTTTCCATACAATCTGTTTCTGCACTGTCCTTGGCCCCGCACCCGCTGCCGCGCTTATGTAAACCACCCCGATATAGTGGTAATCCTAAGTTTTGTCGTGGATTTTTGAACCAATGCCGGTTACATTTTGAGCTTTTGCCGCAGCACGATCCCACCGAGCATGCTAAGATAGCTTTTACTGTTTCCCACTTAGAGGGGGAGGCATTAGCATGGGTGAATCCCCTCTGGGAGCATAATGATCCGCTCGTCTCTCAGCCTTCCACCTTTTTGGACACCTTCCGCAAGGTGTTCGACGAACCAGGTCGTCTGGCTTCCATCACCGAGTCCCTCTTTAACCTCCATCAGGGTACCCTATCGGTGGGACAGTATGCCATGCGGTTTCGCACCTTGTCCTCTGAACTCGGTTGGAACAACGAGGCCCTCGTAGGGGTCTTTTGGCGTGGTCTGTCCGGTCAGATCAAAGATGAACTGACAGGTTGGGATACCCCCACCTCTTTAGAGGATCTGATCTCTCTGGCGACACGCATAGACCTGCGGTTCCAAGAGCGTGCCCGTGAATCAGCCACAGAGAGAGGGCCTTCTTATCTCCTTCGTTCCTGTCCCAAGAAGCTGGGAAACTTCACCTAGAATTGTTGGGAGAGGCCTCCCTAGGTGTATGTGACTCCTCTCCCTCCCTGGTCATGTCTGTTTTATTGTATCTTGGTACCAAGCATTATTCAGAGGAGGCTTTTCTAGATTCTGGGGCGGCTGGGAATTTTACCACACTCAAGGCGGTTAAAAAATAGCGGATTCCTGTCAGATCCCTGGAGACTCCTTGGTCGATTGTTTCGGTCAATGGGACATTCTTGCTGGAGACCATTACCCAGGCCACAGAAGAGATTGAGCTGCAGATTGGAGCCCTGCACCGGGAGAAGATCTTCCATGTCTTGTCTACTATGTCTCACACGCTTCTTCTAGGTCTCCCTTGGCTACGGACTCATGAGCCAATCCTGGACTGGCGGTCGGGCGATATACTCCGCTGGGGACCGTTCTGTCAGGAGAAGCGCCTGTTGCCCGTTCATCCAATGAGATCTGCCTGTCCGTCCTCAGCACCTACAGGTCTGCCGTTGGCTTACTGGTCATTTGCAGATGTCTTCGACAAAAAGGAGGCCCTCTCCATCGACCACACGACTGTCCGATTGATCTCGCTCCTGGTTGTATGCCACCCAGGGATAAAATATATCCGCTATCTCCTGCTGAAACCCAAGCCATGTCTGAGTATATCCAGGAGAACCTTGCCAGAGGTTTCATCCGTAAGTCCTCCTCACCCGCAGGAGTGGGATTTTTCTTTGTCAAAAAGAAGGATGGCACCCTCAGTCCCTGCATAGACTACTGAGGGCTGAACGATATCACGGTCAAGAACAAGTACCCATTGCCATTGATCCCAGAGCTCTTTGACCGGCTTAGAGGAGCTCGAATTTTCACCAAACTGGATCTTCATGGGGCCTAAAACTTGATCTGCATTTGTTCCGTTGATGAGTGGAAGACTGCCTTTAACACCAGAGACGGTCACTACGAGTACTTGGTCATGCCCTTCGGCCTCTGCAATGCCCCAGCGGTGTTCCAGCAGTTTGTGAATGACGTCTTCCGGGATATGCTGTACTCCTGCATGGTAGTCTATTTGGATGACATCCTCGTTTTTTCTCCAGATCTCTTTGCCCACAGAAAGAACGTGCGTCAAGTCCTCCAGCGCCTGAGAGAGAACCGCCTTTACGCCAAACTCAAGAAATGCGCCTTTGAACAGACGTCCTTGCCATTCTTGGGGTACATTATCTCGGACTCTGGTCTATGCATGGATCTGGCAAAGGTGTCCGCCGTTCTTGATTGGCCACGGCCCCATGGGGTGAAGGCAATCCATCGTTTCCTTGGTTTTGTGAAATACTACCGACAGTTCGTTCCCCATTTCTCCTCGTTGGTTCGCCCCATCTCATACCTTATCCGCAAAGGAGCTAACCCACATGCTTGGCCCCCTGAAGCTGAAGATGCTTTCCTGTCCTTGAAACAAGCCTTCGCCTCTGCTCCGGCGCTTCATCGTCCTGAGGTTAGTAGACCTTTCACTCTCAAGGTGGACGCATCCTCTACCGGGGCCGGCGCAGTCCTTCTGCAGAAATCTTCTGGACGCTTAGTCACCTGTGGCTTCTTTTCTAAAGTATTCTCCTCCACTGAGCAAAACTACTCCATTGGCGACAAAGAGCTATTGGCCATTAAATTGGCCTTCGAGGAATGGATATACTTGCTGGAAGGGGCCATACATCCGTTCAAGATCTTCATGGACCATAACAACTTGGTGTACGTCCAGTCTGCACAGAGGCTCAACCCTCGGCAAGCCAGGTGGTCCTTGTTCTTCACCCGCTTTGACTTTGAACTACATTTTCGGCCCGGCAATAAAAACGTTAGAGCAGATGCATTGTCAAGATCTTTCCTGTCATCTGATGCAGAAGAACTGTCTCATATCATTGACCCGTCCAAGGTAATTACCGTGGCTTCTATAAAGTTATCCACATTACCTCCAGGAAGAACCTTTGTGGCTGAAAACGACCGAAAACGAGTGTTAGACTGGGGACACTCGTCCAAGATTGCTGGCCACGTTGATGTCAAAAAGACTTTTTGCCTAATCTCTCGCTACTATTGGTGGCCTTCTCTTTCCCAGGATGTCAAAGACTTTGTGGCATCTTGCTCTTCCTGCGCCCAGAACAAGATACCCAGACAAACACCCTCCGGTCTTCTGTTCCCGCTTCCTGTACCGTCGGCTCCGTGGCAGCACATAGCCATGGATTTCATTACTGATCTGCATTGTTCTTCCGGTTGTACTGTGGTCCTAGTGGTTGTAGACCGATTCTCGAAGATGGCCCACTTCATTCCTCTTCCCGGTCTACCCTCTGCTCCAGACTTGGCGAAGACCTTCATTTCCCATATCTTCAGAATTCACGGCTTCCCTCTGCACACTGCACTGTGTCGGACAGAGGGGTCCAATTCACCTCCCGGGTCTGGAGAGCTCTATGCGGGCTCATGAAAATGTCATTGGATTTTTCTTCCACTTATCACCCCCAAACCAATGGGCAGGTGGAATGTACCAACCAAATCCTTACATCCTATCTCCGATACTTTTCTAATGCTCATCAGAATGACTGGGTCAATCTACTTCCTTGGGCTGAGTTCGCTTACAATAACCACTCCAGTGAATCATCCACCAAGTCCCCTTTCTTCATCGTCTTTGGACAGCATCCCAGTGTGCCTCTATCGGTACTTCCTGTCTCGGGGGTACCTGCTGCCAATTCTCTGTCTGTGGAGTTCTCTAGGGTATGGCAGGAGACCAAAACCGCTCTCGAGAAAGCACGGGACAGAATGAAACTACACGCTGACAAGAGGTGCCTGAACCTTCCTCCATATCTTCCTGGCGACAAAGTGTGGCTTTCCTCCAAACACATCCGCCTTAAGGTACCATCTTACAAACTGGGTCCCCGTTACATTGGTCCTTTTGAGGTCCTCGGGCGTATTAATGATGTTGCATATAAACTGAAGTTACCCCCTTCGCTCCGTATTCCCAATTCCTTCCATGTGTCACTCCTTAAACCTGTGGTACTTAATCAGTTTCATCCTTCTCCAGGCCACGCACCCCGGCCTGTTGGCATGGGGGATGAGTTTGAGGTGAATTACATTTTGGCCAAGAAGAAGGTAAAAGGGAGAATCATGTTCTTGATTGATTGGAAGGGTTTTGGCCCTGAAGAAAGGTTGTGGGAACCCAGGGAGAATATCCACGCACCCCAGATTTTGTCTAAGGTGTAAAGGGGGGTACTGTCACTCTTCCTGTCTCGCCTGTCTCGTCGCGATCACCTGGGGGCGGGACCTCGGTCCCGACGTCATCTCTTCCAGAGCCGCAGCTGCTCCGGGAAGCCCGTCGGGTGCGCATGCGCACCTCTCGTACTTAGGTTCATGTTTGCTCCATGTTCTGTGAGCACGCGTGCTCTTCTCAGCTCTGTCTCCAGGCCTGTCCTCTCTATGGTATTGGAGGACTTGACCCGGAAGTCCTAGGGATCATGTGCTATATCAGGCTACCTCTTCCTATGGGAGGTGCCTGATTATTGTTGTGCTTGCTGGCTTGGTCTGCCGTGTCCCTGCCTGGCTGTGTGCTGTATTCGGGTCCTCTGTCTTGTGCTCAGTTGTGCCTCCGGGCACACGCTCTGATCCTGCACTCTGTTCCTGTACTCTGTTGTGCCTCCTGGCACATGCTTTGATCCTGCACTCCGTTCCAGTACTCTGTTGTGCCTTCTGGCACACGCTCTATCCTGTACTCCATTCCAGTACTCTGTTGTGCCTCCTGGCACACGCTCTATCCTGTACTCTGCTCCAGTACTCTGTTGTGCCTCCTGGCACTCACTCTATCCTGTACTCTGCTCCAGTACTCTGTTGTGCCTCCCAGCACACGCTCTATCCTGTACTCCATTCCAGTACTCTGTTGTGCCTCTCAGCACACACTCTATCCTGTTCTTCGTTCCAGTACTCTGTTGTGCCTCCAGGCACACGCTCTATCCTGTACTCTGTTCCATTTCTCTGTTGTGCCTCCTGGCACATACTCTATCCTGTACTCTGTTCCAGTACTCTGTTGTGCCTCCTTGCACACCTGCTCTCTAACTGTATTCTGGCATACCGCTTTGCACGTTCCTGCAGACACACTCACTCGTGTCTCCTGTGAGCCGGCCGCCTGGTGCCAGTAGTCGTGGTACCTTAGCTGTTATGATTGAGTCACCGTAGGAGGCAGACACAAAAATAGAAGCTACGTCCAGAAAACCAGAGAAGTTGGCAACTATCAGATTGCAGACCCCTGAACCTATCAACACAACTAGCAGTAGCCGTGGGGGGTTCCTACGATGCCCTAGACCCCTCGATCACAGCCGGAGCGCTAAATAGCCTAAAGACAGAAAAGGAAATCTAAACTGCCCCAGAGCAGACCCCAAAGTAAAAGGCAGCCCTCAACATATAATGACGGTGAAGCAAGATGAAAAAACACTCACACAGATAGAAAGATAGGCTGAGCAAACGATGGGGCCCAAGCTAGCTAAACAGAACAGGAAAGGAAGGTTGCTGTCTGCAATCTGCCAAAACCCTATCAAAGACATAAGCCAACAAGCTGATATGAAAAAGACCCTGAAGCAGCTAGGCTTCAAAAACTAAATCAGCACTCAGGTATTTTCAGAAGACAGAGCTAAAGGAATTCAGCACACCCCAGCAGGGAATGGCAGAAATCCAGAAAAACAAAGCAAAACAAAGTATAAGCACAAATGCAAAAAGCCGAGCAGAAAACTTAGCTTTAGAGGAGCAGGAATTCAGACTGGTCTCCAAGGATCCCACAGAGAAATCACCCGCAGGGCAGAAGGGCGTCGGCAGCCTTATATCCAGTCAGTAACTCCACTCAGCCAGTCATCATCATCAGACTCAGGTGTTTGATAATCAGGCTCACTACCTTTCTTTACCAGAAGAGGGAGTTCCTCGGGCCTCAGTAGTGAAGGGGAAAATGAACTCACAACACTTACCCCCTTGGGCTTGCCCCTGACACTCCCTGTATAGGGGGTGGTCCTCACTAGGTCAGCTCGCCCTGGGAGGGTTGGTGCCACGACCCAGAGGGTCCACTCCAGGAGTCATCACACACTCCTATGAGAGTGGAGTGGCGTCCATATTCATGATCTTAATGAGCGGTACCACGTGTGACTGCGCACTCACACAGGAAGAGCAGGACCATCAGAGCTGCAGCGCAGGCATGGCTGGAGGAGGTGAGTATGATGGGGGGGACAAATGGAAAATACGGCCCTGCTGAGCACAATACCGCTGCACCTGGAAAGTGGCTGCAGGCTGCACAACATGATATGGCGGGCCGTATATGGAAAGCGGGCCGAACGTTCCCCACCCCTGTCATAAAGGGACACTGGTCAGAATTGCAAAAAATGGTCAAGTCATTAAGGTCAAAATAGGCTGGGTCATGAAGGGGTGAAAGACCCTCTGTGCACTATGGAGATTTCTTAATCTTTGACTTCTTAGTCAATCTCTGAATTTCTAGAAATCCACGAACGTGACCAGACATCCCTTCCTACCCAGTGGTAGAAAAGTATTCAGGATTGAGAGTCCTCAGTAGTTGATACCTTTTAATGGCTAACTGAAAAGATGGTAACACATTGCAAGCTTTCGAGACTACTCAGGTCTCTTCATCAGGCTAGACTAATACAAAATCTGAAGCCACCTTTTACATGTCTGCTACAGCATAAGGAGTAAAGTCCAGGGGCAATTTGAAACTCTGAGGAAAACACTTACAGAAAGCACAGAGCAAAAATTACAACAATACTACAACAAACTACGGACCTTTCTGGTTCATAACAAGGAAAAGAAACTACACAGACTGCGTCTCAATTCAGGACTCTATAGGCAATGTGTTACCATCTTTTCAGTTAGCCATTAAAAGGTATCAACTACTGAGGACTCTCAATCCTGAATATTTTTCTATCTACTGGCTAACATGGTACAAAGATATACATCTTTACCCAGTGGTAAACACTTAAGTGTGTTATAAGGGGTGTTTTGATAAAGCATGGCTCTAGATTGAAAAAAGAGAGGGCCTCACTAATTTCCAGTCTGCTTCAGTGGCTTAATACATTGGAATCCTCACATAAACAATCTCTATCCTCTTCTGTGTATGCAGACCTGTTAAAAGTAAGGAAGGAGCTCAGGGTCCTACTGGATAAAAATATTCCAGTCAAAAAATCAGATTTTGTCGATTTATGTATGAACATGCGGATAAATGTGGCAGGGCATTGACTAGGGTGCTACATCTCAGAAAGAGCACTAGTTATATCCCACAAATCATGCAAATCGGGGGGGCCCGCACAGGATCCAACCCAAAATACCGAATCCTTTCGAGCCTATTATAGTGCCCTATATAACATTAAGGGCCAATTCAGGGACATGTTAGCTGCATCTCTTCACCTCAAAATAAACAATTATATAAGACAAAATGCCCTCCCAACTCTCCATCCTGAACTCACGGACTCTCTGGAGGAGGACTTTTCAGAGGAAGAGATTGCTGCCATTATTAAATCAAATCCAGTGGGAAAGAGCCCAGGTCCTGATGGGTTCAGTCCAAAATTTTATAAGGTATTTAGCGAGCAGCTTGTCCCTTAACTAACAAAAGTCTTCAGTTCTGTATCAGAGGGATCCCCATTCATACCCCAGTCCCTGGAGGCCCACATCAGCGTTTTATCAAAACCTGGGAAGGATCCATTGTAAATTTCCAATTATAGGCAGTACTAAGGGGGAGGGATGTCTCCTCAAAAAGAAATTGACAGGTGCGCCACCCCCTATCAAATTGATATCAAAGTGATATCAAATTGTATCAAATTGATATTAAAGTGCCTGAAATAGATATTGTGCATCTATCATAGTGTATTAAAGGTAATGAAATAGATATTATCCTGATATCGTAGTGTATAAAAGGGAATTAAATAGATGTCATGTGTCTATTGTAGTGAATTAATGTGTATTAAATAGTGTAGCGTTGCACCATGTGAGTGGACGGGGATTACCTACTTTGCAGGTCTTGGAGGTAAATACTGGCACATTCAAAGTTAAAACGATTCCTTTCTGTTTATTTGCTCCATAAACCTCACAGTAACAAAACACGGTTTCCAGCCTTCACAGCAGTGAAAAGCAACATGAACAGTCCTTAGCTGGGCTGTGTTCCCTCTCAGGTCCTGTGCACACAGGCCAGGGCAATGTCCAGAGCAGATCTCTATCTGCAGCCGCAGACACAGGATGGCTTCTCCTTCCTTAGAACACAGACCAATTCTGTAGTGTCCCACCTGGACACATGTAAGTCTGTCCACACTCTGACAGACTCCCTCACACTCTGACACATGTGCTAAACACGTGTTACATAACCCTGTGACCA
The DNA here is from genome assembly GCF_039654945.1 of Dendrobates tinctorius. NCBI lineage: Eukaryota > Metazoa > Chordata > Amphibia > Anura > Dendrobatidae > Dendrobates > Dendrobates tinctorius. The sequence continues at coordinate 9,384,877 of NW_027361760.1, read as the reverse complement.
CACCCATAGGTGAGGTATGGATCACATGAGCTGGTCACATGGTCAGGACCTCACCACAAGTCCTGAACATACACATATCTTCAGGCAAATTGGGGTACAGTCGGCACCCCCACCCAAAGGTGAGGCAATATGGGTAGCTAGATCCTCCCATCTCTCATAGCTACCCGCAACCCGGACCCAGTGCACTAAATGACATCTTTAGTGCTCATGTACACTATAGACAAAATACTCCGGGTTGCATCACAGGGAGCATCCATCCATGTGACATAGACCTCCCATTAACCACGCGACCACCCGTCACACAACATATTACCCCCCTCTGCCTAAAGCTGTGGGGCTTGGCACTTTCTATTACTCGACCAGAGATCCTTCTCGGTCGTCTCTGCCAGCCAAATCGTCTATCAAAGTCAGGCCCTGCTAGTGAACCCTTCAGTAGGTCATTGTCCGATTGTCTCGTCCTTCGATAAAGATGGGCCCATGTCAGACCACCCGCATCCCCGGCGGTCAGTATGGTGTTGCGACTCCCTTGCCCCCATACCTCTTGTCTGGACTGACTCTTTGTCACCACATCTTCTACAGGATCTCCCACCTAGGTCACTCAGCTCTGAGCTAACTGAGGCATCAATACTTCCTCTTCCATCAGTCCACCTATTGTCATCTCTCTGCTGGCCATTTCTCCTAATATCTATATGGTCCCAAGAGCAATCCTTCCATTTATCTCTATGTACTCTCTTATCTCCAGCTTGAGGACTTCCAGTCTTAAGCGAACCTCTTTGCCTTTCTGTACCGCGAGTTGAAGGTGGCGGCCATCTTCTTTCCATTTCCTGCAGCTCTCTGTTGATCTGCTCCCTCGCAAGTCTTAGCTGCTCTACTTCTTTCAGGTATGACACACGATACTCCAGGAGCATCCGGATATTCCCAAGGCTCTCTGTTATGAATGAGTCACCGAGGAGGAAAAACAAAAACAAGCTAAGCCACAGAAAACCAGAGAGGTTGGTAGCTAAGCAGATTGCAGACCCCTGATCCTATCCACACAACTAGCAGTAACCGTGGAGCGTGCCTACGATGATCCTAGACGCCTCGTCACAGCCGGAGAACTAAATAAGCCTAAAGCTAGAAAAGGGGAAATCTAAACTGCCCCAGAGCAGACCCCAAAGCAATAGACAGCCCCCAAACATGTATTGTCGGTGAGACAAGATGAAAGCACAAACACAGATAGAAAGATAGGCTGAGCAAACGATGGGGCCCACACTAACTAGAAAGGACAGGAAAGGAAAGATGCTGTCTGCAATCACGCACAAAAACCCTGCCAAAAAATGTCCAACACTTTCTGATAACAAAAACCCTGAAGTCGCTAGACTTCATTTCCTTATATCCGCAATCTGGTATATTCTGAAGACAGAGCAAAAAGAGACCAATCTGATCAGGGAGAAAAAACAAACTGGCATAGACAGAGACATAAGAATGGAAATTTAGCACAGCCCCAGTAGGGGCTGGCTGACCACAAAAACTGAGTAAACCAGACCAAATCTCATGTGAAAAAATAGCAGCGCAAACTTAGCTTGAGAAGGCAGGAACAGAGCTGGAAACCAGAACCTCAGGGTAGGAAAAAATCACCAGCACAAAATTAGGCTGTCTTAAATCCAGTCAGAGACTCCTGATGTCCACTCACAGTCCTCCTCCTCAGGTGGCAGGTCTCTGCAATTTAGATCAGCTTCATTACCTACTGTTACCACCAGAGGGAGCCTGGATGGAGAACCAGAAGCCAGAGGTAAACCAGAAAATGAGTTCACAACAGCTCTCCATGGACCCGACAACGAGGAATGGAACCATCCCATCTTCACCCATGTCCTGAGCTTCGTCATCAGCCGGAATCCTCACTGTCATCACGCCAGACCTGTTCACCATCTCCTGCATCACTTTCCCAAACCTTCCGATGACTTTCCTCATCAGACCTCCGGGCACTTGAATGATGTCTTCTGCAATGCCCTGCTGACTTTGAACTTTCTTCGCTCACTCTAGACATCGAGCGGCTTCTTTTTTCTTCAACAGGATCATCTGCTTTGTGCGAAGGCATTGTAGATGCATATCCCTCAGGATAGCAACCTGCTTCCTTGTGACTTCCTTAGTTGACAGTATGACCAACTGCTTCGTCTCTGGTGCCCAGATCACACTACATGCTTCTATAGCCTTCCTAAATGCCTCATGCACATCCTCAATGGCACACGCTTCTCGCATGTCTTTGGGTACCTCTATTATACACTGGAAAAGCGAAGTCTCCCCTTCTTGGACATACTGTTGGACCTCCTCATCCTGAGCGTCAGCGCAGTTTTCGAAGACATCGGCATCCCTTGTATGGCCACCTGCGTGGCACTTCCCCAGCTGGATTTCTTTCTCCGTGGAGGACCCTTCTTTTGTCAGCCTCTCCAGCTCACTGTCCTTCATTGTGATCAGCTCGGGAGAGCACAACAGTTTGATTTCCCGGTCAACCGTGGATTTCTGGAGCTGGGCCTTAGTCTCCTTTATCTTGAGCTCTTGAAGAACTCCATCCCGCTCCTCTGTCAAGCAGCGACGCTCATCCTCTCTCTGGAGAATCTCCTGTTGATGCTTCACTTGGGTCTCTCTGAGCACTTCTATATCTTCCAACAGGGTCTTGTTCATGGTTTTACATGCTGACAGGTGACCTCTGAGCTCAGAGACTTCCTTCTCCAGCTCATCCACTCTGTGCTCAGTCACTTGTCTCAGGACCCTTCCTCGCTCGACTGTCTCTTTAAGCAGCTCTACCTCACGGTCCTGCTCTCTTTTGGCCAACACGTGTCGCATCATCAGCTCTTTAATTAGGCTTTCACATGGGCTCTCTTGCCCACCTACACTCTGCCTATTCAGAGCTCCACCTGTTCCTGCATCCTCCTCTATGGTCTCAGCGAGCCTACTACAGGTCTGTTTTAATTCCAGCCCATCGCTAACTCCCTCTATGCTGGAGTTTGTCCGAGACAAAGTGACCTCCTTACTACACACTCTTTCCCTTGTGTTCGAGGCACAGTCTGAATTGGAGTCACCCCCATTCACCCTGTCATCCTGGAACAGCAAGTCCCTACTCACACAGGTGTCGGACCCCTTTCCTGGAGGTACCCCGTTTCCCACGGTCACACGTTTGGTCACCCCAGCCAAATCCCCGAATTGCTCAGACCCACACTTTCTCTCAGTCACCCGGAACTCTGGACTATCGACCTTAGGTGGTGCTACCTCCTCCTTTGAGCCACCCCACACTTCATCAACTTCCCATGCATCATCAAACAAGACAAAGTCCCGGCCCCTCTCAAAGGGATACACTAAGTTTGGTGGTATTCTGCCACCTTGGCACTCAACGCTTTTGGACCCCTCAATCATTACTCTGTCCACAGTATAGTCCACAGTGACCCCATGTTTGCAGCGAACCTTGACCTTTTTCTCAGTCAGACAGAAAATTAGAGGAGTTCCTGTCAGAGTCACCTGCCTCTTTGAGTCCAGCCGTCCAGAAACTCCTTCCCGCTGTAGCATCACGGTACACACCTGCGGCTTGTCATCAGTCGGAAACTCTATGCCACACTCAGAATAGGTAAGACATAAACACCGCTGTTCCCCAGACATGTCCACTGAGGTAACCAGTGCCGCCCCTTTTGAAATCTCTGCCTCTTTTTGGGCCATTATCCCCTTTTGGGACTCCGCCTCCCTCTGGGACTCCACCCCTTTTTGGGCCACTATCCCCTTTTGGGATGCCGCCTCCCTCTGGGACTCCACTCTTTTTGGGCTACTACCCCGATTTGGGTCACCGCCCCCTTTTGGGACTCCACCCCTTTTGGGCTACCACCCCAATTTGGGCCACCACCCCCTTTTGGGATTTCCCCATGTCCGTTCTGCAGAACTTCTTATGCCACAATTCACACAGTACAGGTTGTCTTTTTCTTTTTTTTGGCTGGTAGTGGCCTTTTAAGCACAACACCACACCAGTTCCTTCTGGTACTGCCACAGCTCCTGCTGTCACAAACCACCGGCACCTCCAGCTGCCATTCACAAGCAGCTGCACATGCACAGTCTCTCACTGACCCTGGTCAGTGCAACACGGATTCCTGTCCGTTACCTGCTGGTGTCAGCCACACAGGTTCTCGGGTACCTCTCATCCACAGAGGCACCCTATAGCGACTTCGCAAATAGACTTTCCCTGACCCCGGTCAGCATACCACAGACACCTGTCTGTTACCTGTTGGTGACGGCCACACAGGTTCCTGGACACCTCTAATCCTCAGAGGTATCCCACAAGTATCAAAACAGTCACTTGCTCTGACTTCGGTCAGTATTACTCACGATTTTCTAGACTGTCTGCTCCCCTGGCTCAGAGCCGCCAGTACGGCAACATGTGCTTCTTTGAACCGCTGTCCGCATTCTCCACCAATTGTAGCATTGCACCATGTGAGTGAACTGGGATTACCCACTTTGCAGGTCTTGGAGGTAAACACTTGCACATTCAGAGTTAAAACGATTCCTTTCGGTTTATTTGCTCCATAAACCTCACAGTAACAAAACACGGTTTCCAGCCTTCACAGCAGTGAAAAGCAACATAAACAGTCCTTAGCTGGGCTGTATTCCCTCTCAGGTCCTGTGCACACAGGCCAGGGCAATGTCCAGAGCAGATCTCTATCTGCAGCCGCAGACACAGGAAGGCTTCTCCTTCCTTAGAACACAGACCACTTCTGTAGTGTCCCACCTGGACACATGTAAGTCTGTCCACACTCTGACAGACTCCCTCACACTCTGACACATGTGCTAAACAACACCTCAGTTACATAACCCTGTAACCACACCCATAGGTGAGGTATGGATCACATGAGCTGGTCACATGGTCAGGACCTCACCGCAGGTCCTGAACATACACATATCTTCAGGCAAATTGGGGTACAGTCGGCACCCCCACCCAAAGGTGAGACAATATGGGTAGCCAGACCCTCCCATCTCAAATAGCTACCCGCCACCCGGACCCAGTGCACTAAATGACATCTTTAGTGCTCATGTACACTATAGACAAAATACTCCGGGTTGCATCGCAGGGAGCATCCATCCATGTGACATATACCTCCCACTAACCACGCGACCACCCGTCACATCACATATTACCCTCCTCTGTCTAAAGCCGTGTGGCTTGGTACTTTCTATTACTCGACCAGAGATCCTTCTCGGTCGTCTCTGCCAGCCAAATTGTCTATCAAAGTCAGGCCCTGCTAGTGAACCCTTCAGTAGGTCATTATCTGACTCTGTCTCGTTCTTTGATAAAGATGGGCCCATGTCCGACCACCCGCATCGCCGGCGGTCAGTATGGTGTTGCGACTCCCTTGCCCCCATACCTCTTGTCTGGACTGACTCTTTGTCACCACATCTTCTACAGGATCTCCCGCCTAGGTCACTCAGCTCTGAGCTAACTGAGGCATCACTACTTCCTCTTCCATCAGTCCACCTACTGTCATCTCTCTGCTGGCCATTTCTCCTAAGGTCTATATGGTCCCAAGAGCAATCCTTCCATTTATCTCTATGTACTCTCTTATCTCCAGCTTGAGGACTTCCAGTCTTAAGTGAACCTCTTTGCCTTTCTATACCGCGAGTTGAAGGTGGCGGCCATCTTCTTTCCATTTCCTGCAGCTCTCTGTTGATCTGCTCCCTCGCAAGTCTTAGCTGCTCTACTTCTTTCAGGTATGACACACGATACTCCAGGAACATCCGGATATTCCCAAGGCTCTCTGTTATGAATGAGTCACCGAGGAGGAAAAACAAAAACAAGCTAAGCCACAGAAAACCAGAGAGGTTGGTAGCTAAGCAGATTGCAGACCCCTGATCCTATCCACACAACTAGCAGTAGCCGTGGAGCGTGCCTACGATGATCCTAGATGCCTCGTCACAGTCAGAGAACTAAATAAGCCTAAAGCTAGAAAAGGGGAAATCTAAACTGCCCCAGAGCAGACCCCAAAGCAATAGACAGCCCCCAAACATGTATTGTCGGTAAGACAAGATGAAAGCACAAACACAGATAGAAAGATAGGCTGAGCAAACGATTGGGCCCACACTAACTAGAAAGGACAGGAAAGGAAAGATGCTGTCTGCAATCATGCACAAAAACCCTGCCAAAAAATGTCCAACACTTTCTGATAACAAAAACCCTGAAGTCGCTAGACTTCAATTCCCTATATCCGCAATCTGGTATATTCTGAAGACAGAGCAAAAAGAGACCAATCTGATCAGGGACAAAAATCAAACTGGCATAGACAGAGACATAAGAATGGAAATTCAGCATAGCCCCAGTAGGGGCTGGCTGACCACAGAAACTGAGTAAACCAGACCAAATCTCATGTGAAAAAATAGCAGCGCAAACTTAGCTTGAGAAGGCAGGAACAGAGCTGGAAACCAGAACCTCAGGGTAGGAAAAAATCACCAGCACAAAATTAGGGAGTCGGCTGTCTTAAATCCAGTCAGAGACTCCTGATGTCCACTCACTGTCCTCCTCCTCAGGTGGCAGATCTCTGCAATTTAGATCAGCTTCATTACCTACTGTTACCACCAGAGGGAGCCCGGATGGAGAACCAGAAGCCAGAGGTAAACCAGAAAATGAGTTCACAACAGCTCTCCATGGACCCGACAATGAGGAATGGAGCTATCCCATCTTCACCCATGTCCTGGGCTTCGTCATCAGCCGGAATCCTCACTCTCATCACACCAGACCTGTTCACCATCTCCTGCATCACTTTCCCAGACCTTCCGATGACTTTCCTCATCAGACCTCCGGGCACTTGAATGATGTCTTCTGCAATGCCCTGCTGACTTTGAACTTTCCTCGCACACTCTAGACATCGAGCGGCTTCTTTTTTCTTCAACAGGATCATCTGCTTTGGCCCAAAACACTTCAAAAAGCACTAGAAAATGGTTTGAGAGAAAGCACTGGAGACTTCTAAGGTGGCCAGCAATGAGTCCAGACTACTATCCCATAGAACAGCTGTGGAGAGATCTAAAAATGGCAGTTTGGAGAAGGCACCCTTCAAATATCAGGGACCTGGAGCAGTTTGCCAAAGAATGGTCTAAAATTCCAGCAGAGCATTGTAAGAAACTCATTGATGGTTACCGGAAGCGGTTGGTCGCAGTTATTTTGGCTAAAGGTTGTGCAACCAAGTATTAGGCTGAGGGTGCCAATACTTTTGTCTGGCCCATTTTTGGAGTTTTGTGTGAAATGATCAATGTTTTGCTTTTTGCCTCATTCTCTTTTGTACTTTTTCATTTAAGGCAAATTAAATAAAGATAATAATACCAAAGAACTTGTGTTTGCAATCATTTTCAGGAAGAAACTGAGTATTATCTGACAGATTTGCAGGGGTGTCAATACTTTTGGCCACAACTGTATACCTCCCATTAACCACGCGACCACCCGTCACACCACAATAGATAATATCGTGTTACTATCGTAGTGAAGTGTATTAAATTGACTACTGGTGCAATTACCACAAATTGATAGCAGAATGATATTAAAGTGTATTAAATAGATATTGTATCGCTATCGTAGTGTATCAACGTGGTTACTGACACAAATTCCAGTAATCAAAGTGAAACAAAGTGCGATTGATACGTTGTTTCATTGTGCCTATTATTTTATAGGGACAATAAGTATATAGGTTTTTTGATACAGCTATTATTTCTAGAGACTCTATTATGTATAGTGCCGATATTATGTATTGTCTATTATTGACAATTTGATACGCTAAACAGTACTGAGTAAAATAAAGAACGAGAGTCATGCTTTTCAGATAAAAGTTATAATGTTTATTGAACAAAATCAATGACATTCTATAAAGACGTATGAATAAATTTCATTGTTCAATTAGATTCAATCAGTTACATCACATTTCTTCAAATCCACAATACAGCACAATTAAACAAATCTTTTTCAGTACAATCATATAGATGAAAACATAATATTTCTTACATAATAATTTATAGCGATATGATTGATAACTGCTACATAGTGAGCCACGTGGATTGTAGTATCGGCGATACTCTTTTTCTAAGCCTCAATGGGCCTTGAGCAATACCTAGTGGGGAGAATTGTAAAGGATGGAACTCACGGTGTGGTGTGAATAGAGTTCGTGGCTTAGATGTTCCATCAGTTTCGGTCATAGGAATTTTTAATCGATCTAATTGTTCTCTAATAGTGGAATTACCCACAACAGTGGAGGACACATTTAATTCCACCATAGCCTGCATAAATGCATCCCAGCTCCTGGGTAAATTCCTTCTGGACATGGCATAAATAAATAAATGTTTTATTTCTATAGCGCTGACATATTTTGCAGCACTTTACATTTCGGAGGGGATTTGTACAGACATTAGACATTACAGCATAACAATAATCACATAGATTATAACAAGTACCAAGAGGAATGAGGGCCCTGCTCGCAAGCTTACAATCTATGAGGAAAAAAAAGGGAGACACGAAAGGTGGGTGGTAATAGTTGCCCTGATTGTATGGACCAGCCATAATGTTAAGTATGTAACAGTACAGACACAGAGGGCTAATGGATGCATAAAGCATGTGGGAACATGATGCGGGGAACCTGGTTATGGAAAAACTTTTGGCTGTGCCACACAGGGATAGTTTAGGTTAATATGTTGAGGCGATAGGATAGTCTGAATAAATGCGTTTTCAGGGCACGCTTAAAATTGTGGGGATTGGGGACTAATCGTATTGACTTGGGAAGTGCATTACAAAGAATTGGTGCAGCACGTGTAAAGTCTTGGAGACCGGAGTGGGAGGTTTTGATTATTGAGGATGCTAACCTCAGGTCATCAGCAGAATGGAGGGCGCGGGTAGGGTGGTATACTGAAACAAGGGAGGAGATGTAGAGTGGTGCTGAGTCAAGGAGGGCTTTGTGGGTGAGGGTAATAAGTTTATACTGAATTCTGGAGTGGATGGGTAACCAGTGTAATGACTGGCACAATGTAGAGGCATCGGTGTAACGACTGGCGAGGAATATGATCCTGGCTGCAGCATTCAAGACAGATTGGAGAGCGGAGAGTTTGGTAAGAGGGAGACTGATTAGAAGAGAGTTACAATAGCCGAGACGAGAATGAATAAGAGAAACAGTAAGAGTTTTTGCAGAGTCAAAAATAAGAAAAGGTCGAATTCTAGAAATGTTTTTGAGGTGCAGATGACAAGAGCAAGCCAGTGATCGAATGTTGGGGGCAAAGGAAAGCTCAGAATCAAGTGTGACCCCAAGACAGCGGGCATGTTGCTGTGGAGTAATAGTGGAGCCACAAACAGAAATGGCAATGTCGGGTATAGGTACATTAGTAGAGGGAGGAAACAAAAGGAGTTCAGTCTTTGACAGGTTCAGTTTCAGATATAGTGAGGACATGATGTTAGACACAGCGTTTAGACAATCGCCGGTGTTTTCTTGAAAGGCTGGCGTGATGTCAGGAGAAGAAGCGTATAATTGGGTGTCATCAGCATAGAGATGGTACTGGAAACCAAATCTACTGATTCTTTGACCAATAGGGGCAATGTACAAGGAGAAGAGGAGGGGGCCTAGAACCGATCCTTGAGGAACCCCAACAGTAAGGGGAAGGTGAGAGGAGGAGGAACTGCAAAAGGTACAGTAAAGGAGCAGTCAGAGAGATAGGTGCAGAACCAGGAGAGAACGGTGTCCTTGAGGCCAATGGAACGGAGCATAGTGAGGAGGAGCTGATGATCCACAGTGTCGAACGCTGCAGAGAGATCCAAGAGAATTAGCATGGAGTAATGACCATTTGATTTAGCTGTTAGTAGATCATTAGAGACTTTAGTGAGGGCAGTTTCAGTAGAGTGTAAGGAGCAGAAGCAGGATTGGAGAGGGTTGAGAAGAGTTGTCAGAGAGATAGCGGATGAGACGGGAGTGGACCAGGCGTTCCAGGAGTTTAGAGATGAAGGGAAGATTAGAGACAGGTCTATAGTTAGCGGCACAGTTTTGGTCGAGGGATGGTTTTTTAAGTAGTGGATGTATGATGGCATGCTTAAATGAGGAGGGAAAGATACCAGAAGAGAGAGAGAGGTTAAATGTTTTAGATAGGTGAGGGGTGACAGCAGGGGAAAGGGACTGGAGGAGATGTGACGGAAACGGGTCACTGATGCAAGTGGTTGGGCGAGAAGATGCAAGGAGCCTGCTTACTTCTTCTTCTGTGACTGGTTCAAAATCAGAAAGTGAGCTAGATGCAGTGGGGGAGGGAGGACAGTGCATGGTATGAGGTGATTGGGAGATAATTTCCTGTCGGATCTGGTACATTTTTTCTTTGAAGTAATTGGCCAGATCGTCAGCTCAGAGCTCTGTGGTTGGGGCCTGTACTCTTGGGTTGAGTAGAGAATGAAAAGTGTCAAAGAGACGTTTTGGGTTATTGGACAGTGAGGTGATGAGGGTGTTGAAATAGGAATGTTTGGAGAGGTGAAGGGCAGTGTTGTATGTTCTAAGCATAAACATATAATGGATGAAATCTTCGTGTAGATTGGATTTTCTCAACAGACGTTCGGCGCACCTGGAGCACTGCTGCAGGAAACGTGTTTGCAGGGTCTGCCAGGGTTGTCGCCATCTGTGTTGTGGTGTTCTATTTATAGCAGGTGCAAATTCATCCAGGGCACTTTGAAGTGTTTCATTGTAATGCTTCAGTGCAGAATCAGGACATGAGAGGGAGGAGATAGGGGTCAATGAAAACTGCAAGTTCTTCGTAAGTTTCTGGGTGTTAATGGCCTGTATGTTTCTAAAAGTATGGACAGTGGGGGTGACCTGAGCAGCCTGGTAGTTCTTAATAGAGAATGAAAGAAGATTGTGGTCAGAGAGTGGGAGAGGGGAGTTTGCAAAATCATCCACTGCACAAAACCGAGAGAAGACCAAGTCGAGGGAGTTTCCGTCTTCATGTGTTGGAGAATTAGTAAGCTGCAAAAGACCAAACGAAGAGGTTAGAGATAAAAGGTGAGTAGCAGATGGGGAGAGGGGAAGAGCAATGGGGATGTTGAAATCTCCCATGATGAGGGTAGGGATGTTTAGGAGAGAAAATGTGGAAGCCAAGTGGAAAAATCATCCAGGAACTGATGGGAGGGGCCGGGAGGACGATACACCACCGCCACTCGCATGGAGAAGGGGGTGTAGAGTCTGACGGCATGGACCTCAAAAGAAGGGAAGACTAGTGAGGGTAGTTGAGGGATAACCTGAAAGGTACATTTTGGTGATAGGAGCAGACCAGCGCCTCCACCTGCTCTATTATCAGATCTTGGGGTATGAGAGAAGTGTAGTCCACCATATGAAAGAGCAGCAGCAGTAGTGTCTGACTGCTGGATCCAGGTTTCAGTAAGAGCCAGGAGGTTAAGAGAATTAGAAAGGAAAAAGTCATGAGTGAAGGAGAGTTTGTTACACACTGAGCGAGAATTCCAAAGTGCAAAATTAAGAGAGACAGTTGGCATGCAGGGAATATTAATAAGATTAGAGGGGTTTCTGAGTGTAGCAGTTGGGGGCTTTGACTTTCTATAACATGGGGGACCAGGGTTGGGAGCAATGTCTCCTGCGACTAGGAGAAGGAGGATAGAAAGAGTGAGCAGATGGTTAAGTGATTTGTGAAAGCGTCTCTTATGTTCAATGTGGGGACTGAATGGATCTGTGCAATTAAACAATGGGAAAAGAGCATGAGTGCTATACATAGGAGAGGAAAGGAGCGAGGGGCCGATATGGATGGAGTGTAGAGAGTTAATGCCAGGGCTCTGGATGTGTGTGAATGCAGCGGCCAGGATATAAATTACACAAATGCATATGGTATATATTTGTTGGAATCCAAATGTAGAAGGAATAGATGTATTATTATATAGATGTATTACCTGTCTCCTGCCCTGTCTCCTGCCCTGTCTAACTGCCATGTTATAACTGCCAGTACTTTGATAAACTGTACTTCGATAAAGTGTGCATAAATGCCTCCTGCATAAATGCCTTCCCCAAGCTATGTCTGAATCTATAGGAGGCTAAGGATTGCTTTTTTTTTCTCTCTCTCTCTCTTCTCGTTAATCAATCAAACTAAATTGAGACAGCGGGGCCCCATAAAATGTTGTGGTCAGATAAACAGATGTCCAGCACTACATGGATCATAAAGCACTTTGAAAAGTTTCTTGACCTCACAACATAAGGGGACAAGCAGAGTAAGTTGAAATAACTATATACAAGATATAAGCTTGCATAGTTGAAAAGACATATAGAGCATTCAGGATTAACTGCTTGCTGACATTGAATGGAGGAGTTGATTCAGAGCACAGATTGAAAGAGGTGGTTACCAGCACGGGACAGAATGAAACTACACGCTGACAAGAGGTGCCTGTGGCTTTCCTCCAAACACATCCGCCTTAAGGTACCATCTTACAAACTGGGTCCCCGTTACATTGGTCCTTTTGAGGTCCTCGGGCGTATTAATGATGTTGCATATAAACTGAAGTTACCCCCTTCGCTCCGTATTCCCAATTCCTTCCATGTGTCACTCCTTAAACCTGTGGTACTTAATCAGTTTCATCCTTCTCCAGGCCACGCACCCCGGCCTGTTGGCATGGGGGATGAGTTTGAGGTGAATTACATTTTGGCCAAGAAGAAGGTAAAAGGGAGAATCATGTTCTTGATTGATTGGAAGGGTTTTGGCCCTGAAGAAAGGTTGTGGGAACCCAGGGAGAATATCCACGCACCCCAGATTTTGTCTAAGGTGTAAAGGGGGGTACTGTCACTCTTCCTGTCTCGCCTGTCTCGTCGCGATCACCTGGGGGCGGGACCTAGGTCCTGACGTCATCTCTTCCAGAGCCGCAGCTGCTCCGGGAGGCCCGTCGGGTGCGCACGCGCACCTCTCGTACTTAGGTTCATGTTTGCTCCATGTTCTGTGTGCACGCGTGCTCTTCTCAGCTCTGTCTCCAGGCCTGTCCTCTCTATGGTATTGGAGGACTTGACCCGGAAGTCCTAGGGATCATGTGCTATATCAGGCTACCTCTTCCTATGGGAGGTGCCTGATTATTGTTGTGCTTGCTGGCTTGGTCTGCCGTGTCCCTGCCTGGCTGTGTGCTGTATTCGGGTCCTCTGTCTTGTGCTCAGTTGTGCCTCCGGGCACACGCTCTGATCCTGCACTCTGTTCCTGTACTCTGTTGTGCCTCCTGGCACATGCTTTGATCCTGCACTCCGTTCCAGTACTTTGTTGTGCCTTCTGGCACACGCTCTATCCTGTACTCCATTCCAGTACTCTGTTGTGCCTCCTGGCACATGCTCTATCCTGTACTCTGCTCCAGTACTCTGTTGTGCCTCCTGGCACTCACTCTATCCTGTACTCTGCTCCAGTACTCTGTTGTGCCTCCCAGCACACGCTCTATCCTGTACTCCATTCCAGTACTCTGTTGTGCCTCTCAGCACACACTCTATCCTGTTCTCCGTTCCAGTACTCTGTTGTGCCTCCAGGCACACGCTCTATCCTGTACTCTGTTCCATTTCTCTTTTGTGCCTCCTGGCACATACTCTATCCTGTACTCTGTTCCAGTACTCTGTTGTGCCTCCTTGCACACCTGCTCTCTAACTGTATTCTGGCATACCGCTTTGCACGTTCCTGCAGACACACTCACTCGTGTCTCCTGTGAGCCGGCCGCCTGGTGCCAGCAGTCGTGGTACCTTAGCTGTTATGATTGAGTCACCGTAGGAGGCAGACACAAAAATAGAAGCTACGTCCAGAAAACCAGAGAAGTTGGCAACTATCAGATTGCAGACCCCTGAACCTATCAACACAACTAGCAGTAGCCGTGGGGGGTTCCTACGATGCCCTAGACCCCTCGATCACAGCCGGAGCGCTAAATAGCCTAAAGACAGAAAAGGAAATCTAAACTGCCCCAGAGCAGACCCCAAAGTAAAAGGCAGCCCTCAACATATAATGACGGTGAAGCAAGATGAAAAAACACTCACACAGATAGAAAGATAGGCTGAGCAAACGATGGGGCCCAAGCTAGCTAAACAGAACAGGAAAGGAAGGTTGCTGTCTGCAATCTGCCAAAACCCTATCAAAGACATAAGCCAACAAGCTGATATGAAAAAGACCCTGAAGCAGCTAGGCTTCAAAAACTAAATCAGCACTCAGGTATTTTCAGAAGACAGAGCTAAAGGAATTCAGCACACCCCAGCAGGGAATGGCAGAAATCCAGAAAAACAAAGCAAAACAAAGTATAAGCACAAATGCAAAAAGCCGAGCAGAAAACTTAGCTTTAGAGGAGCAGGAATTCAGACTGGTCTCCAAGGATCCCACAGAGAAATCACCCGCAGGGCAGAAGGGCGTCGGCAGCCTTATATCCAGTCAGTAACTCCACTCAGCCAGTCATCATCATCAGACTCAGGTGTTTGATAATCAGGCTCACTACCTTTCTTTACCAGAAGAGGGAGTTCCTCGGGCCTCAGTAGTGAAGGGGAAAATGAACTCACAACACTTACCCCCTTGGGCTTGCCCCTGACACTCCCTGTATAGGGGGTGGTCCTCACTAGGTCAGCTCGCCCTGGGAGGGTTGGTGCCACGACCCAGAGGGTCCACTCCAGGAGTCATCACACACTCCTATGAGAGTGGAGTGGCGTCCATATTCATGATCTTAATGAGCGGTACCACGTGTGACTGCGCACTCACACAGGAAGAGCAGGACCATCAGAGCTGCAGCGCAGGCATGGCTGGAGGAGGTGAGTATGATGGGGGGGACAAATGGAAAATACGGCCCTGCTGAGCACAATACCGCTGCACCTGGAAAGTGGCTGCAGGCTGCACAACATGATATGGCGGGCCGTATATGGAAAGCGGGCCGAACGTTCCCCACCCCTGTCATAAAGGGACACTGGTCAGAATTGCAAAAAATGGTCAAGTCATTAAGGTCAAAATAGGCTGGGTCATGAAGGGGTGAAAGACCCTCTGTGCACTATGGAGATTTCTTAATCTTTGACTTCTTAGTCAATCTCTGAATTTCTAGAAATCCACGAACGTGACCAGACATCCCTTCCTACCCAGTGGTAGAAAAGTATTCAGGATTGAGAGTCCTCAGTAGTTGATACCTTTTAATGGCTAACTGAAAAGATGGTAACACATTGCAAGCTTTCGAGACTACTCAGGTCTCTTCATCAGGCTAGACTAATACAAAATCTGAAGCCACCTTTTACATGTCTGCTACAGCATAAGGAGTAAAGTCCAGGGGCAATTTGAAACTCTGAGGAAAACACTTACAGAAAGCACAGAGCAAAAATTACAACAATACTACAACAAACTACGGACCTTTCTGGTTCATAACAAGGAAAAGAAACTACACAGACTGCGTCTCAATTCAGGACTCTATAGGCAATGTGTTACCATCTTTTCAGTTAGCCATTAAAAGGTATCAACTACTGAGGACTCTCAATCCTGAATATTTTTCTATCTACTGGCTAACATGGTACAAAGATATACATCTTTACCCAGTGGTAAACACTTAAGTGTGTTATAAGGGGTGTTTTGATAAAGCATGGCTCTAGATTGAAAAAAGAGTGGGCCTCACTAATTTCCAGTCTGCTTCAGTGGCTTAATACATTGGAATCCTCACATAAACAATCTCTATCCTCTTCTGTGTATGCAGACCTGTTAAAAGTAAGGAAGGAGCTCAGGGTCCTACTGGATAAAAATATTCCAGTCAAAAAATCAGATTTTGTCGATTTATGTATGAACATGCGGATAAATGTGGCAGGGCATTGACTAGGGTGCTACATTTCAGAAAGAGCACTAGTTATATCCCACAAATCATGCAAATCGGGGGGGCCCGCACAGGATCCAACCCAAAATACCGAATCCTTTCGAGCCTATTATAGTGCCCTATATAACATTAAGGGCCAATTCAGGGACATGTTAGCTGCATCTCTTCACCTCAAAATAAACAATTATATAAGACAAAATGCCCTCCCAACTCTCCATCCTGAACTCACGGACTCTCTGGAGGAGGACTTTTCAGAGGAAGAGATTGCTGCCATTATTAAATCAAATCCAGTGGGAAAGAGCCCAGGTCCTGATGGGTTCAGTCCAAAATTTTATAAGGTATTTAGCGAGCAGCTTGTCCCTTAACTAACAAAAGTCTTCAGTTCTGTATCAGAGGGATCCCCATTCATACCCCAGTCCCTGGAGGCCCACATCAGCGTTTTACCAAAACCTGGGAAGGATCCATTGTAAATTTCCAATTATAGGCAGTACTAAGGGGGAGGGATGTCTCCTCAAAAAGAAATTGACAGGTGCGCCACCCCCTATCAAATTGATATCAAAGTGATATCAAATTGTATCAAATTGATATTAAAGTGCCTGAAATAGATATTGTGCATCTATCATAGTGTATTAAAGGTAATGAAATAGATATTATCCTGATATCGTAGTGTATAAAAGGGAATTAAATAGATGTCATGTGTCTATTGTAGTGAATTAATGTGTATTAAATAGTGTAGCGTTGCACCATGTGAGTGGACGGGGATTACCTACTTTGCAGGTCTTGGCGGTAAATACTGGCACATTCAAAGTTAAAACGATTCCTTTCTGTTTATTTGCTCCATAAACCTCACAGTAACAAAACACGGTTTCCAGCCTTCACAGCAGTGAAAAGCAACATAAACAGTCCTTAGCTGGGCTGTGTTCCCTCTCAGGTCCTGTGCACACAGGCCAGGGCAATGTCCAGAGCAGATCTCTATCTGCAGCCGCAGACACAGGATGGCTTCTCCTTCCTTAGAACACAGACCAATTCTGTAGTGTCCCACCTGGACACATGTAAGTCTGTCCACACTCTGACAGACTCCCTCACACTCTGACACATGTGCTAAACACGTGTTACATAACCCTGTAACCACACCCATAGGTGAGGTATGGATCACATGAGCTGGTCACATGGTCAGGACCTCACCACAAGTCCTGAACATACACATATCTTCAGGCAAATTGGGGTACAGTCGGCACCCCCACCCAAAGGTGAGGCAATATGGGTAGCTAGATCCTCCCATCTCTCATAGCTACCCGCAACCCGGACCCAGTGCACTAAATGACATCTTTAGTGCTCATGTACACTATAGACAAAATACTCCGGGTTGCATCACAGGGAGCATCCATCCATGTGACATAGACCTCCCATTAACCACGCGACCACCCGTCACACAACATATTACCCCCCTCTGCCTAAAGCTGTGGGGCTTGGCACTTTCTATTACTCGACCAGAGATCCTTCTCGGTCGTCTCTGCCAGCCAAATCGTCTATCAAAGTCAGGCCCTGCTAGTGAACCCTTCAGTAGGTCATTGTCCGATTGTCTCGTCCTTCGATAAAGATGGGCCCATGTCAGACCACCCGCATCCCCGGCGGTCAGTATGGTGTTGCGACTCCCTTGCCCCCATACCTCTTGTCTGGACTGACTCTTTGTCACCACATCTTCTACAGGATCTCCCACCTAGGTCACTCAGCTCTGAGCTAACTGAGGCATCAATACTTCCTCTTCCATCAGTCCACCTATTGTCATCTCTCTGCTGGCCATTTCTCCTAATATCTATATGGTCCCAAGAGCAATCCTTCCATTTATCTCTATGTACTCTCTTATCTCCAGCTTGAGGACTTCCAGTCTTAAGCGAACCTCTTTGCCTTTCTGTACCGCGAGTTGAAGGTGGCGGCCATCTTCTTTCCATTTCCTGCAGCTCTCTGTTGATCTGCTCCCTCGCAAGTCTTAGCTGCTCTACTTCTTTCAGGTATGACACACGATACTCCAGGAGCATCCGGATATTCCCAAGGCTCTCTGTTATGAATGAGTCACCGAGGAGGAAAAACAAAAACAAGCTAAGCCACAGAAAACCAGAGAGGTTGGTAGCTAAGCAGATTGCAGACCCCTGATCCTATCCACACAACTAGCAGTAACCGTGGAGCGTGCCTACGATGATCCTAGACGCCTCGTCACAGCCGGAGAACTAAATAAGCCTAAAGCTAGAAAAGGGGAAATCTAAACTGCCCCAGAGCAGACCCCAAAGCAATAGACAGCCCCCAAACATGTATTGTCGGTGAGACAAGATGAAAGCACAAACACAGATAGAAAGATAGGCTGAGCAAACGATGGGGCCCACACTAACTAGAAAGGACAGGAAAGGAAAGATGCTGTCTGCAATCACGCACAAAAACCCTGCCAAAAAATGTCCAACACTTTCTGATAACAAAAACCCTGAAGTCGCTAGACTTCAGTTCCCTATATCCGCAATCTGGTATATTCTGAAGACAGAGCAAAAAGAGACCAATCTGATCAGGGAGAAAAAACAAACTGGCATAGACAGAGACATAAGAATGGAAATTTAGCACAGCCCCAGTAGGGGCTGGCTGACCACAAAAACTGAGTAAACCAGACCAAATCTCATGTGAAAAAATAGCAGCGCAAACTTAGCTTGAGAAGGCAGGAACAGAGCTGGAAACCAGAACCTCAGGGTAGGAAAAAATCACCAGCACAAAATTAGGCTGTCTTAAATCCAGTCAGAGACTCCTGATGTCCACTCACAGTCCTCCTCCTCAGGTGGCAGGTCTCTGCAATTTAGATCAGCTTCATTACCTACTGTTACCACCAGAGGGAGCCCGGATGGAGAACCAGAAGCCAGAGGTAAACCAGAAAATGAGTTCACAACAGCTCTCCATGGACCCGACAACGAGGAATGGAACCATCCCATCTTCACCCATGTCCTGAGCTTCGTCATCAGCCGGAATCCTCACTGTCATCACGCCAGACCTGTTCACCATCTCCTGCATCACTTTCCCAAACCTTCCGATGACTTTCCTCATCAGACCTCCGGGCACTTGAATGATGTCTTCTGCAATGCCCTGCTGACTTTGAACTTTCTTCGCACACTCTAGACATCGAGCGGCTTCTTTTTTCTTCAACAGGATCATCTGCTTTGTGCGAAGGCATTGTAGATGCATATCCCTCAGGATAGCAACCTGCTTCCTTGTGACTTCCTTAGTTGACAGTATGACCAACTGCTTCGTCTCTGGTGCCCAGATCACACTACATGCTTCTATAGCCTTCCTAAATGCCTCATGCACATCCTCAATGGCACACGCTTCTCGCATGTCTTTGGGTACCTCTATTATACACTGGAAAAGCGAAGTCTCCCCTTCTTGGACATACTGTTGGACCTCCTCATCCTGAGCGTCAGCGCAGTTTTCGAAGACATCGGCATCCCTTGTATGGCCACCTGCGTGGCACTTCCCCAGCTGGATTTCTTCCTCCGTGGAGGACCCTTCTTTTGTCAGCCTCTCCAGCTCACTGTCCTTCATTGTGATCAGCTCGGGAGAGCACAACAGTTTGATTTCCCGGTCAACCGTGGATTTCTGGAGCTGGGCCTTAGTCTCCTTTATCTTGAGCTCTTGAAGAACTCCATCCCGCTCCTCTGTCAAGCAGCGACGCTCATCCTCTCTCTGGAGAATCTCCTGTTGATGCTTCACTTGGGTCTCTCTGAGCACTTCTATATCTTCCAACAGGGTCTTGTTCATGGTTTTACATGCTGACAGGTGACCTCTGAGCTCAGAGACTTCCTTCTCCAGCTCATCCACTCTGTGCTCAGTCACTTGTCTCAGGACCCTTCCTCGCTCGACTGTCTCTTTAAGCAGCTATACCTCACGGTCCTGCTCTCTTTTGGCCAACACGTGTCGCATCATCAGCTCTTTAATTAGGCTTTCACATGGGCTCTCTTGCCCACCTACACTCTGCCTATTCAGAGCTCCACCTGTTCCTGCATCCTCCTCTATGGTCTCAGCGAGCCTACTACAGGTCTGTTTTAATTCCAGCCCATCGCTAACTCCCTCTATGCTGGAGTTTGTCCGAGACAAAGTGACCTCCTTACTACACACTCTTTCCCTTGTGTTCGAGGCACAGTCTGAATTGGAGTCACCCCCATTCACCCTGTCATCCTGGAACAGCAAGTCCCTACTCACACAGGTGTCGGACCCCTTTCCTGGAGGTACCCCGTTTCCCACGGTCACACGTTTGGTCACCCCAGCCAAATCCCCGAATTGCTCAGACCCACACTTTCTCTCAGTCACCCGGAACTCTGGACTATCGACCTTAGGTGGTGCTACCTCCTCCTTTGAGCCACCCCACACTTCATCAACTTCCCATGCATCATCAAACAAGACAAAGTCCCGGCCCCTCTCAAAGGGATACACTAAGTTTGGTGGTATTCTGCCACCTTGGCACTCAACGCTTTTGGACCCCTCAATCATTACTCTGTCCACAGTATAGTCCACAGTGACCCCATGTTTGCAGCGAACCTTGACCTTTTTCTCAGTCAGACAGAAAATTAGAGGAGTTCCTGTCAGAGTCACCTGCCTCTTTGAGTCCAGCCGTCCAGAAACTCCTTCCCGCTGTAGCATCACGGTACACACCTGCGGCTTGTCATCAGTCGGAAACTCTATGCCACACTCAGAATAGGTAAGACATAAACACCGCTGTTCCCCAGACATGTCCACTGAGGTAACCAGTGCCGCCCCTTTTGAAATCTCTGCCTCTTTTTGGGCCATTATCCCCTTTTGGGACTCCGCCTCCCTCTGGGACTCCACCCCTTTTTGGGCCACTATCCCCTTTTGGGATGCCGCCTCCCTCTGGGACTCCACTCTTTTTGGGCTACTACCCCGATTTGGGTCACCGCCCCCTTTTGGGACTCCACCCCTTTTGGGCTACCACCCCGATTTGGGCCACCACCCCCTTTTGGGATTTCCCCATGTCCGTTCTGCAGAACTTCTTATGCCACAATTCACACAGTACAGGTTGTCTTTTTCTTTTTTTTGGCTGGTAGTGGCCTTTTAAGCACAACACCACACCAGTTCCTTCTGGTACTGCCACAGCTCCTGCTGTCACAAACCACCGGCACCTCCAGCTGCCATTCACAAGCAGCTGCACATGCACAGTCTCTCACTGACCCTGGTCAGTGCAACACGGATTCCTGTCCGTTACCTGCTGGTGTCAGCCACACAGGTTCTCGGGTACCTCTCATCCACAGAGGCACCCTATAGCGACTTCGCAAATAGACTTTCCCTGACCCCGGTCAGCATACCACAGACACCTGTCTGTTACCTGTTGGTGACGGCCACACAGGTTCCTGGACACCTCTAATCCTCAGAGGTATCCCACAAGTATCAAAACAGTCACTTGCTCTGACTTCGGTCAGTATTACTCACGATTTTCCAGACTGTCTGCTCCCCTGGCTCAGAGCCGCCAGTACGGCAACATGTGCTTCTTGGAACCGCTGCCCGCATTCTCCACCAATTGTAGCATTGCACCATGTGAGTGAACTGGGATTACCCACTTTGCAGGTCTTGGAGGTAAACACTTGCACATTCAGAGTTAAAACGATTCCTTTCGGTTTATTTGCTCCATAAACCTCACAGTAACAAAACACGGTTTCCAGCCTTCACAGCAGTGAAAAGCAACATAAACAGTCCTTAGCTGGGCTGTATTCCCTCTCAGGTCCTGTGCACACAGGCCAGGGCAATGTCCAGAGCAGATCTCTATCTGCAGCCGCAGACACAGGAAGGCTTCTCCTTCCTTAGAACACAGACCACTTCTGTAGTGTCCCACCTGGACACATGTAAGTCTGTCCACACTCTGACAGACTCCCTCACACTCTGACACATGTGCTAAACAACACCTCAGTTACATAACCCTGTAACCACACCCATAGGTGAGGTATGGATCACATGAGCTGGTCACATGGTCAGGACCTCACCGCAGGTCCTGAACATACACATATCTTCAGGCAAATTGGGGTACAGTCGGCACCCCCACCCAAAGGTGAGACAATATGGGTAGCCAGACCCTCCCATCTCAAATAGCTACCCGCCACCCGGACCCAGTGCACTAAATGACATCTTTAGTGCTCATGTACACTATAGACAAAATACTCCGGGTTGCATCGCAGGGAGCATCCATCCATGTGACATATACCTCCCACTAACCACGCGACCACCCGTCACACCACATATTACCCCCCTCTGTCTAAAGCCGTGGGGCTTGGCACTTTCTATTACTCGACCAGAGATCCTTCTCGGTCGTCTCTGCCAGCCAAATTGTCTATCAAAGTCAGGCCCTGCTAGTGAACCCTTCAGTAGGTCATTATCTGACTCTATCTCGTTCTTTGATAAAGATGGGCCCATGTCCGACCACCCGCATCCCCGGCGGTCAGTATGGTGTTGCGACTCCCTTGCCCCCATACCTCTTGTCTGGACTGACTCTTTGTCACCACATCTTCTACAGGATCTCCCGCCTAGGTCACTCAGCTCTGAGCTAACTGAGGCATCACTACTTCCTCTTCCATCAGTCCACCTACTGTCATCTCTCTGCTGGCCATTTCTCCTAAGGTCTATATGGTCCCAAGAGCAATCCTTCCATTTATCTCTATGTACTCTCTTATCTCCAGCTTGAGGACTTCCAGTCTTAAGTGAACCTCTTTGCCTTTCTATACCGCGAGTTGAAGGTGGCGGCCATCTTCTTTCCATTTCCTGCAGCTCTCTGTTGATCTGCTCCCTCGCAAGTCTTAGCTGCTCTACTTCTTTCAGGTATGACACACGATACTCCAGGAACATCCGGATATTCCCAAGGCTCTCTGTTATGAATGAGTCACCGAGGAGGAAAAACAAAAACAAGCTAAGCCACAGAAAACCAGAGAGGTTGGTAGCTAAGCAGATTGCAGACCCCTGATCCTATCCACACAACTAGCAGTAGCCGTGGAGCGTGCCTACGATGATCCTAGATGCCTCGTCACAGTCAGAGAACTAAATAAGCCTAAAGCTAGAAAAGGGGAAATCTAAACTGCCCCAGAGCAGACCCCAAAGCAATAGACAGCCCCCAAACATGTATTGTCGATAAGACAAGATGAAAGCACAAACACAGATAGAAAGATAGGCTGAGCAAACGATTGGGCCCACACTAACTAGAAAGGACAGGAAAGGAAAGATGCTGTCTGCAATCATGCACAAAAACCCTGCCAAAAAATGTCCAACACTTTCTGATAACAAAAACCCTGAAGTCGCTAGACTTCAATTCCCTATATCCGCAATCTGGTATATTCTGAAGACAGAGCAAAAAGAGACCAATCTGATCAGGGACAAAAAACAAACTGGCATAGACAGAGACATAAGAATGGAAATTCAGCATAGCCCCAGTAGGGGCTGGCTGACCACAGAAACTGAGTAAACCAGACCAAATCTCATGTGAAAAAATAGCAGCGCAAACTTAGCTTGAGAAGGCAGGAACAGAGCTGGAAACCAGAACCTCAGGGTAGGAAAAAATCACCAGCACAAAATTAGGGAGTTGGCTGTCTTAAATCCAGTCAGAGACTCCTGATGTCCACTCACAGTCCTCCTCCTCAGGTGGCAGATCTCTGCAATTTAGATCAGCTTCATTACCTACTGTTACCACCAGAGGGAGCCCGGATGGAGAACCAGAAGCCAGAGGTAAACCAGAAAATGAGTTCACAACAGCTCTCCATGGACCCGACAATGAGGAATGGAGCTATCCCATCTTCACCCATGTCCTGGGCTTCGTCATCAGCCGGAATCCTCACTCTCATCACACCAGACCTGTTCACCATCTCCTGCATCACTTTCCCAGACCTTCCGATGACTTTCCTCATCAGACCTCCGGGCACTTGAATGATGTCTTCTGCAATGCCCTGCTGACTTTGAACTTTCCTCGCACACTCTAGACATCGAGCGGCTTCTTTTTTCTTCAACAGGATCATCTGCTTTGGCCCAAAACACTTCAAAAAGCACTAGAAAATGGTTTGAGAGAAAGCACTGGAGACTTCTAAGGTGGCCAGCAATGAGTCCAGACTACTATCCCATAGAACAGCTGTGGAGAGATCTAAAAATGGCAGTTTGGAGAAGGCACCCTTCAAATATCAGGGACCTGGAGCAGTTTGCCAAAGAATGGTCTAAAATTCCAGCAGAGCATTGTAAGAAACTCATTGATGGTTACTGGAAGCTGTTGGTCGCAGTTATTTTGGCTAAAGGTTGTGCAACCAAGTATTAGGCTGAGGGTGCCAATACTTTTGTCTGGCCCATTTTTGGAGTTTTGTGTGAAATGATCAATGTTTTGCTTTTTGCCTCATTCTCTTTTGTACTTTTTCATTTAAGGCAAATTAAATGAAGATAATAATACCAAAGAACTTGTGTTTGCAATCATTTTCAGGAAGAAACTGAGTATTATCTGACAGATTTGCAGGGGTGTCAATACTTTTGGCCACAACTGTATACCTCCCATTAACCACGCGACCACCCGTCACACCACAATAGATAATATCGTGTTACTATCGTAGTGAAGTGTATTAAATTGACTACTGGTGCAATTACCACAAATTGATAGCAGAATGATATTAAAGTGTATTAAATAGATATTGTATCGCTATCGTAGTGTATCAACGTGGTTACTGACACAAATTCCAGTAATCAAAGTGAAACAAAGTGCGATTGATACGTTGTTTCATTGTGCCTATTATTTTATAGGGACAATAAGTATATAGGTTTTTTGATACAGCTATTATTTCTAGAGACTCTATTATGTATAGTGCCGATATTATGTATTGTCTATTATTGACAATTTGATACGCTAAACAGTACTGAGTAAAATAAAGAACGAGAGTCATGCTTTTCAGATAAAAGTTATAATGTTTATTGAACAAAATCAATGACATTCTATAAAGACGTATGAATAAATTTCATTGTTCAATTAGATTCAATCAGTTACATCACATTTCTTCAAATCCACAATACAGCACAATTAAACAAATCTTTTTCAGTACAATCATATAGATGAAAACATAATATTTCTTACATAATAATTTATAGCGATATGATTGATAACTGCTACATAGTGAGCCACGTGGATTGTAGTATCGGCGATACTCTTTTTCTAAGCCTCAATGGGCCTTGAGCAATACCTAGTGGGGAGAATTGTAAAGGATGGAACTCACGGTGTGGTGTGAATAGAGTTCGTGGCTTAGATGTTCCATCAGTTTCGTTCATAGGAATTTTTAATCGATCTAATTGTTCTCTAATAGTGGAATTACCCACAACAGTGGAGGACACATTTAATTCCACCATAGCCTGCATAAATGCATCCCAGCTCCTGGGTAAATTCCTTCTGGACATGGCATAAATAAATAAATGTTTTATTTCTATAGCGCTGACATATTTTGCAGCACTTTACATTTCGGAGGGGATTTGTACAGACATTAGACATTACAGCATAACAATAATCACATAGATTATAACAAGTACCAAGAGGAATGAGGGCCCTGCTCGCAAGCTTACAATCTATGAGGAAAAAAAAGGGAGACACGAAAGGTGGGTGGTAATAGTTGCCCTGATTGTATGGACCAGCCATAATGTTAAGTATGTAACAGTACAGACACAGAGGGCTAATGGATGCATAAAGCATGTGGGAACATGATGCGGGGAACCTGGTTATGGAAAAACTTTTGGCTGTGCCACACAGGGATAGTTTAGGTTAATATGTTGAGGCGATAGGATAGTCTGAATAAATGCGTTTTCAGGGCACGCTTAAAATTGTGGGGATTGGGGACTAATCGTATTGACTTGGGAAGTGCATTACAAAGAATTGGTGCAGCACGTGTAAAGTCTTGGAGACCGGAGTGGGAGGTTCTGATTATTGAGGATGCTAACCTCAGGTCATCAGCAGAATGGAGGGCGCGGGTAGGGTGGTATACTGAAACAAGGGAGGAGATGTAGAGTGGTGCTGAGTCAAGGAGGGCTTTGTGGGTGAGGGTAATAAGTTTATACTGAATTCTGGAGTGGATGGGTAACCAGTGTAATGACTGGCACAATGTAGAGGCATCGGTGTAACGACTGGCGAGGAATATGATCCTGGCTGCAGCATTCAAGACAGATTGGAGAGCGGAGAGTTTGGTAAGAGGGAGACTGATTAGAAGAGAGTTACAATAGCCGAGACGAGAATGAATAAGAGAAACAGTAAGAGTTTTTGCAGAGTCAAAAATAAGAAAAGGTCGAATTCTAGAAATGTTTTTGAGGTGCAGATGACAAGAGCAAGCCAGTGATCGAATGTTGGGGGCAAAGGAAAGCTCAGAATCAAGTGTGACCCCAAGACAGCGGGCATGTTGCTGTGGAGTAATAGTGGAGCCACAAACAGAAATGGCAATGTCGGGTATAGGTACATTAGTAGAGGGAGGAAACAAAAGGAGTTCAGTCTTTGACAGGTTCAGTTTCAGATATAGTGAGGACATGATGTTAGACACAGCATTTAGACAATCGCCGGTGTTTTCTTGAAAGGCTGGCGTGATGTCAGGAGAAGAAGCGTATAATTGGGTGTCATCAGCATAGAGATGGTACTGGAAACCAAATCTACTGATTCTTTGACCAATAGGGGCAATGTACAAGGAGAAGAGGAGGGGGCCTAGAACCGATCCTTGAGGAACCCCAACAGTAAGGGGAAGGTGAGAGGAGGAGGAACTGCAAAAGGTACAGTAAAGGAGCAGTCAGAGAGATAGGTGCAGAACCAGGAGAGAACGGTGTCCTTGAGGCCAATGGAACGGAGCATAGTGAGGAGGAGCTGATGATCCACAGTGTCGAATGCTGCAGAGAGATCCAAGAGAATTAGCATGGAGTAATGACCATTTGATTTAGCTGTTAGTAGATCATTAGAGACTTTAGTGAGGGCAGTTTCAGTAGAGTGTAAGGAGCAGAAGCAGGATTGGAGAGGGTTGAGAAGAGTTGTCAGAGAGATAGCGGATGAGACGGGAGTGGACCAGGCGTTCCAGGAGTTTAGAGATGAAGGGAAGATTAGAGACAGGTCTATAGTTAGCGGCACAGTTTTGGTCGAGGGATGGTTTTTTAAGTAGTGGATGTATGATGGCATGCTTAAATGAGGAGGGAAAGATACCAGAAGAGAGAGAGAGGTTAAATGTTTTAGATAGGTGAGGGGTGACAGCAGGGGAAAGGGACTGGAGGTGATGTGACGGAAACGGGTCACTGATGCAAGTGGTTGGGCGAGAAGATGCAAGGAGCCTGCTTACTTCTTCTTCTGTGACTGGTTCAAAATCAGAAAGTGAGCTAGATGCAGTGGGGGAGGGAGGACAGTGCATGGTATGAGGTGATTGGGAGATAATTTCCTGTCGGATCTGGTACATTTTTTCTTTGAAGTAATTGGCCAGATCGTCAGCTCAGAGCTCTGTGGTTGGGGCCTGTACTCTTGGGTTGAGTAGAGAATGAAAAGTGTCAAAGAGACGTTTTGGGTTATTGGACAGTGAGGTGATGAGGGTGTTGAAATAGGAATGTTTGGAGAGGTGAAGGGCAGTGTTGTATGTTCTAAGCATAAACATATAATGGATGAAATCTTCGTGTAGATTGGATTTTCTCAACAGACGTTCGGCGCACCTGGAGCACTGCTGCAGGAAACGTGTTTGCAGGGTCTGCCAGGGTTGTCGCCATCTGTGTTGTGGTGTTCTATTTATAGCAGGTGCAAATTCATCCAGGGCACTTTGAAGTGTTTCATTGTAATGCTTCAGTGCAGAATCAGGACATGAGAGGGAGGAGATAGGGGCCAATGAAAACTGCAAGTTCTTCATAAGTTTCTGGGTGTTAATGGCCTGTATGTTTCTAAAAGTATGGACAGTGGGGGTGACCTGAGCAGCCTGGTAGTTCTTAATAGAGAATGAAAGAAGATTGTGGTCAGAGAGCGGGAGAGGGGAGTTTGCAAAATCATGCACTGCACAAAACCGAGAGAAGACCAAGTCGAGGGAGTTTCCGTCTTCATGTGTTGGAGAATTAGTAAGCTGCAAAAGACCAAACGAAGAGGTTAGAGATAAAAGGTGAGTAGCAGATGGGGAGAGGGGAAGAGCAATGGGGATGTTGAAATCTCCCATGATGAGGGTAGGGATGTTTAGGAGAGAAAATGTGGAAGCCAAGTGGAAAAATCATCCAGGAACTGATGGGAGGGGCCGGGAGGACGATACACCACCGCCACTCGCATGGAGAAGGGGGTGTAGAGTCTGACGGCATGGACCTCAAAAGAAGGGAAGACTAGTGAGGGTAGTTGAGGGATAACCTGAAAGGTACATTTTGGTGATAGGAGCAGACCAGCGCCTCCACCTGCTCTATTATCAGATCTTGGGGTATGAGAGAAGTGTAGTCCACCATATGAAAGAGCAGCAGCAGTAGTGTCTGACTGCTGGATCCAGGTTTCAGTAAGAGCCAGGAGGTTAAGAGAATTAGAAAGGAAAAAGTCATGAGTGAAGGAGAGTTTGTTACACACTGAGCGAGAATTCCAAAGTGCAAAATTAAGAGAGACAGTTGGCATGCAGGGAATATTAATAAGATTAGAGGGGTTTCTGAGTGTAGCAGTTGGGGGCTTTGACTTTCTATAACATGGGGGACCAGGGTTGGGAGCAATGTCTCCTGCGACTAGGAGAAGGAGGATAGAAAGAGTGAGCAGATGGTTAAGTGATTTGTGAGAGCGTCTCTTATGTTCAATGTGGGGACTGAATGGATCTGTGCAATTAAACAATGGGAAAAGAGCGTGAGTGCTATACATAGGAGAGGAAAGGAGCGAGGGGCCGATATGGATGGAGTGTAGAGAGTTAATGCCAGGGCTCTGGATGTGTGTGAATGCAGCGGCCAGGATATAAATTACACAAATGCATATGGTATATATTTGTTGGAATCCAAATGTAGAAGGAATAGATGTATATAAATGTCTTACCTGTCTCCTGCCCTGTCTCCTGCCCTGTCTAACTGCCATGTTATAACTGCCAGTACTTTGATAAACTGTACTTCGATAAAGTGTGCATAAATGCCTCCTGCATAAATGCCTTCCCCAAGCTATGTCTGAATCTATAGGAGGCTAAGGATTGCTTTTTTTTTTCTCTCTCTCTCTCTTCTCGTTAATCAATCAAACTAAATTGAGACAGCGGGGCCCCATAAAATGTTGTGGTCAGATAAACAGATGTCCAGCACTACATGGATCATAAAGCACTTTGAAAAGTTTCTTGACCTCACAACATAAGGGGACAAGCAGAGTAAGTTGAAATAACTATATACAAGATATAAGCTTGCATAGTTGAAAAGACATATAGAGCATTCAGGATTAACTGCTTGCTGACATTGAATGGAGGAGTTGATTCAGAGCACAGATTGAAAGAGGTGGTTACCAGATATAAGCTTGCATAGTTGAAAAGACATATAGGGCATTCAGGATTACCTGCTTACTGACAATGAATGGAGGAGTTGATTCAGAGCAGAGATCGAAAGAGGTGGTTACCTGTATGAAGAGAATAGAGATGCGAGTCACATTTCATCCATGTTATAACTGCCAGTACTTTGATAAACTGTACTTCGATAAAGTGTGCATAAATGCCCCCTGCATAAATGCCTTCCCCAAGCTATGTCTGAATATATAGGAGGCTAAGGATTGTTTTTTTTCTCTCTGTTCTGGTTAATCAATCAAACTAAATTGAGACAGCAGGGCCCAATAAAATGTAGTTGTCATATAACAGATGTCCAACACTACATGGATCATAAAGCACTTTGAAAAGTTTCTTGACCTCACAACATAAGGGGACAATCAGAGTAATTTGAAATTACTATATATCGGATATAAGCTTGCATAGTTGAAAAGACATATAGAACATTCAGGATTAACTGCTTGCTGACATTGAATGGAGGAGTTGATTAAGAGCAGAGATTGAAAGAGGTGGTTACCAGATATAAGCTTGCATAGTTGAAAAGACATATAGAGCATTCAGGATTAACTGCTTGCTGACATTGAATGGAGGAGTTGATTCAGAGCAGAGATTGAAAGAGGTGGTTACCAGATATAAGCTTGCATAGTTGAAAAGACATATAGAGCATTCAGGATTAACTGCTTGCTGACATTGAATGGAGGAGTTGATTCAGAGCAGATATCGAAAGAGGTGGTTACCTGTATGAAGAGAATAGAGATGAGTGTCACATTTCATCCATGTTATAACTGCCAGTACTCTGATAAACTGTACTTCGATAAAGTGTGCATAAATGCCTTCCCCAAGCTATGTCTGAATATATAGGAGGCTAAGGATTGTTTTTTTTTTTCTCTCTCTTCTCGTTAATCAATCAAACTAAACTGAGACAGCAGGAACCAATAAAATGCTGTGGTCAGATAAACAGATGTCCAGCACTACATGGATCATAAAGCACTTTGAAAAGTTTGTTGACCTCACAACATAAGGGGACAAGCAGAGTAAGTTGAAATAACTATATACCAGATATAAGCTTGCATAGTTGAAAAGACATATAGAGCATTCAGGATTAACTGCTTGCTGACATTGAATGGAGGATTTGATTCAGAGGAGAGATTGAAAGAGGTGGTTACCAGATATAAGCTTGCATAGTTGAAAAGACATATAGAGCATTCAGGATTAACTGCTTGCTGGCATTGAATGGAGGAGTTGATTCAGAGCAGAGATCGAAAGAGGTGGTTATCTGTATGAAGAGAATAGAGATGCGTGTCATATTTCATCCATGTTATAACTGCCAGTATTTTGATAAACTGTACTTTGATAAAGTGTGCATAAATGCCCCCTGCATAAATGCCTTCCCGAAGCTATGTCTAAATATATAGGAGGCTAAGGATTTTTTTTTTCTCTCTCTCTCTCCTCGTTAGTCAATCAAGCTAAATTAAGACAGCAGGGCCCAATAAAATGTTGTGGTCAGATAAACAGATGTCCAGCACTACATGGATCATAAAGCACTTTGAAAAGTTTCTTGACCTCACAACATAAGAGGACAAGCCGAGTAAGTTGAAATAACTATATACCAGACATAAGCTTGCATAGTTGAAAAGAAATATAGAGCATTCAGGATTAACTGCTTGCTGACACTGAATGGAGGAGTTGATTCAGAGCAGAGATTGAAAGCGGTGGTTACCAGATATAAGCTTGCATAGAAATTGTTAAAAGCCACCAAATATAACAGAAACCACTGAAAATGTATTATTGAAACAAGTAGACAAAGCAGCAAATCACAATGAGGTGATTATTATGGGGGACTTCAACTACCCCGACATAGACTGGGAAACTGAAACCTGCGTATCTCAGAAAGGAAACCATTTTCTGTCAGTAACAAAGGATAATTATCTGTCACAACTTATGCAGGGCCCAAATAGAGGGACAGCCCTTCTGGACTTAATTTTAAGCAACAGGCCAGATAGAATAACAGAAGTACGAGTCGATGGGCACCTATGGAACAGTGATCACAATATAATAAAATTCCACTTGTCCTTCAGTAAGGTGCCCTGGAAGGGGGTTACAAAAATGCTGAAGTTCAGGAAAGCAAAGTTTGATCAGCTTAGAGAGGACCTTCGCCGAATTGATTGGGACAATGTCCTCAAAAATAGGAGCACAGAAAATAAATGGGAAATATTTAAATCAGTTTTACACACCCACTGCGAGCTAGCCATACCGTACAGAAATAAAAGGGCTAGCAACAGGAGAACACCAATGTGGCTAAATAAGGATGTAAAAATGGCAATAAATAACAAGAACAAGGCATTTAGGAAGCTAAAACAAGAAGGCAATGAAGAAGCATTAAAAAGTTATAGAGAAAAAAATAAAATGTGTAAAAAACAAATACATTTAGCAAAAGTGGAAACTGAGAGACTCATTGCTAAGGAAAGTAAAACAAAGCCCAAACTATTCTTTAATCATATAAACAGTAAAAAGATTAAAATTGATGGTGTCGGCCCTTTAAAGAACAATAAGGGTGAAATCAAAGAGAGCGATGTCGGAAAAGCAAATGTTTTAAATACTTTTTTCTCAACCGTGTTCACGCAGAAAAAGGATTTGCCAGGGGAAATGCAGAGTGATAATGTAAACTCCCCATTAAGTATTACCTGCCTAACCCAGGAAGAAGTGCAGAACCGCCTTAGTAAGATTAAAATTGACAAATCACCAGGCCCTGATGGCATTCACCCTCGGGTATTAAGGGAGTTAAGTAATGTGATACACAGGCCTCTATTCCTTATATTTAAAGACTCTATAGAAACAGGGTCTGTTCCTTTTGATTGGCGGCAAGCAAATGTGGTACCAATATTCAAAAAGGGGTGTGAAAGGGAACCTGGAAGCTATAGGCCGGTAAGCTTAACATCTGTTGTGGGTAAAATTTTTGAAGGGTTTCTAAGGGATACCATTATGGAATATCTCAATGTTAATAAATGTTTAACTCCATATCAACATGGATTTATGAAGGATCGCTCCTGTCAAACTAACCTGATCAGCTTCTATGAGGATGTAAGCTCTCAAATGGACCAAGGAGAATCATTGGATGTCATTTATCTCGACTTCTCTAAAGCATTTGACACTGACCCACATAAAAGATTGGTAAGTAAGATGAGAAAGCTTGGGCTAGGGGAAAATGTGTGTAGATTGGTAGGTAGCTGGCTTAGTGATAGAAAGCAAAGAGTGGTTATTAATGGTGCATACTCAGATTGGGCCAGGGTTACTAGTGGGGAACCACAGGGTTCTGTATTGGGCCCCCTACTATTTAATATATTTATTAATGATCTAGCGGATGGCTTACATAGTAAAATATCAGTATTTGCAGATGATACAAAACTATGTAAGGTAGTTAACACAAAGGAGGACAGTTTGCAACTACAGACAGATTTGAGTAAACTGGAGAATTGGGCTGAAAAATGGCAAATGAGGTTTAACACAGATAAGTGTAAGGTTATGCACATGGGAAGGAGAAACAGATGCTATAATTACTTACTAAATGGGAAACTGCTGGGGAAATCAGACATGGAAAAAGACTTAGGCAGCTTAGTCAATAAGAAGCTAAATTGGAGTGCCCAGTGTCAGGCAGCTGCCACCAAAGCAAATAGGGTCATGGGATGCATTAGAAGAGGTCTGGGGACAAGAGATGAAAACATAATTCTCCCTCTGTACAAATCACTCGTCAGACACACTTAGAGTATTGTGTGCAATTTTGGACGCCGTTGCTCAAGAAAGACATTACTGAACTTGAAAGGGTTCAAAGGCGGGCTACTAAAATGATAAATGAAGTTGGTTCACTACAATACCCAGAAAGGTTATCAAAATTAGGTCTATTTACTCTAGAAAAGAGAAGACTTAGGGGAGACTTAATATATATGTACAAGTATATCAGAGGGCAATACAGAGATCTCTCCAATGAACTGTTTGTACCAAGGACTGTGACAAGAACAAGGGGGCATTCTCTTCGTTTGGAGTAAAGACAATTTCTGCACCAGTATAGAAGAGGGTTCTTCACGGTAAGAGCAGTGAGACTCTGGAATTCTCTTCCTGAGGAAGTGGTGATGGCCAACTCACTGAATGAATTTAAGAAAGGAATGGATGCTTTTCTTGTGAGTAACAGTATAGAAGGTTACGAATAACATAATATTATAGGTAGATGGTTGACCCAGCTTAGGGGAAGGAATTTTTTTCCCTATGGAGAAAATTGGCTTCTACTCTGTGGGTTTTTTTGCCTTTCCCAGGATCCACAATGCAGAACAGCTGCACTAAAAATAGGCTGAACTAGATGGACATAAGGTCTTCCTTCAGCCTTCGAAACTATGTTACTATATTTGAAAAGACATATAGAGCATTCAGGATTAACTGCTTGCTGACATTGAATGGAGGAGTTGATTCAGAGCAGAGATCGAATGAGGTGGTTACCTGTATGAAGAGAATAGAAATTCGTGTCACATTTCATCCATGTTATAACTGCCAGTACTTTGATAAACTACTTCGATAAAGTGTGCATAAATGCCCCCTGCATAAATGCCTTCCCCAAGCTATGTTTGAATATATAGGAGGCTAAGGATTGTTTTTTTTTTCTCTCTCTCTCTTCTGATTAATCAATCAAACTAAATTGAGACAGCAGGGCCCAATAAAATGTTGTGGTCAGATAAACAGATGTCCAGCACTACATGGATCATAAAGCATTTTGAAAAGTTTCTTGACCTCACAACATAAGGGGACAAGCAGAGTAAGATGAAATAACTATATACCAGATATAAGCTTGCATAGTTGAAAAGACATATAGAGCATTCAGGATTCACTGCTTGCTGACATTGAATGGAGGAGTTGATTCAGAGCAGAGATTGAAAGAGGTGGTTACCTGTATGAAGAGAATAGAGATGCGTGTCACGTTTCATCCATGTTACAACTGCCAGTACTTTGATAAGCTGTACTTCGATAAAGTGTGCATAAATGCCCCCTGCATAAATGCCTTCCCCAAGCTATGTCTGAATATATAGGAGGCTAAGGATTGTTTTTTTTTTCTCTCTGTTCTATTCTTCTCTTCCTATTTTGCACTTTGGATTTGACACCTTAAACTACAGCAGTGTTCACTGTCACTCTATGAACACCACAGCAAACTTCTTAAACAACAAGAATCAACAATAACCAAAAACCACAGTCCTATACAAATTTCAGCCTCATATGATATACTGCCAATCCAAAATCAACCCTGCACGGAGTCTATCCCAGGCTCTGTGCTAAACAGTACACCAGTACACAACCAGTTAGTATATTAGTATATTGCCAGAACAGATTGACAGATAATACAAATGACAATTATTATCTTATTACTATATTATTCAACTCTCATACAGACATACTCACTGCTCACTGGTGATGTAGGTTCTTTTGAACCGTGTTGTACAGCCTTACCCAGAGATGAGTAGAGTCCCAGAGAGAGATTGTTAATTCAAACCAATGTAAGAATAAATTTTCTCACCTGCTGCAGCTGCCGGGTTTGTAGTTCCAATCTCCCAGAAAACTCCCACATTCCTAATAGGCTGGTTTCCACGGTCTCCGTTGGGCGCCAAACTGTCGTAGCTGTTTTTGTTCTGACCAAAGTCAGGTATGCCAGATCACCAGTGAGTCCAAATTAGGAGTTTTTTACGTCCTTAATTTACAAGCGCTTGGAGACAAAAGAGACTGCACACGGGCCGTGGGCAAATTATTTTATCTGACCTAATGAAACACAAGGCAATATTTTATACCATTTACAACAAATGTAACTCTATGTGCCTCATGTAGCCCCCACCCCTCAGGGTCATACCTTGTTTACCATGTACCCACAACATGTTGTCGCTGACTATTGAGGACATATATGATAACAAGTATAGTCTCCTTGAAACAGAGACTAATAGTCTGCAGTGTCATAAGAATAATTCTAGCAATAATAAGCAAAAGGCAATAGAAGTATTAAAAGCAATTAAAGGGATATGAAGGCAAACCTTCTATATCAAAGCCAAAGCAAGTTTTCTTTTCAAAGCAATATTTGACTACTTTTTTCAACTTTGGTTGCTGTGCATAACTTAACTACACATGGGATACTTGAATTAAGGCGGGAAGTATTGAGGGCAAGAGGCTGCAGGCCTTGTAGCAGGTGGGTGTGCAGAAATGTGTCCATCCAAAGCTAAACACATTACTGCAGCTTATCACACCTGTACCTACCAAGCAGCAAAAGCTAAGATAGATGATTTAAATTGCAGACTGAATACAATACAATGCCTTGCATATATAGGTGAATACTTGATGTAGCAGAGTTGGTCAAGTTAAATCAAGCCAAATGCATTTGGTGTTTGAAATGGGCAGCACGGTGGCTCAGTGGTTAGCCTTGCAGCGCTGGAGTCCTGGGTTCGATTCCCACCAAGGACAACATCTGCAAGGAGTTTGTATGTTCTCCCCGTGTTTGCGTGGGTTTCCTCCGGGCACTCCGGTTTCCTCCCACACTCCAAAGACATACTGATAGGGAATTTAGATTGTGAGCCCCATCAGGGACAGTGATGAAAATGTGTGCAAACTGTAAAGCGCTGCGGAATATGTTAGCGCTATATAAAAATAAAGATTATTATTATTATTTGCAACTTGGACCAAGAAAAAGGTAATGCAGAGCAACCATAGTTGAAAAAAGCATTCAAATATTGCTTTGTAAAGACAACTTCCTTTGGTTTCAATTCAATTCATCTCTCCAGATGCTGGGTGTTGTAACCAACGAGTGTGCACACCCCCCTCCCTACCTGTCTGCTGAGGCTCCCTCAGCAGACTGAAGCTGGCTGCTGCCACATAGCTGAAGGACAATACCGCAAATGTCCAAAAGCAACTATGGGCAAGATAACATCTATCATCAATTAATAATGATCCCAGTGGATTTAAAGCTGTCTATGCCCAAAAACTATTTAATGGATAAAGTAAATGTAAACTCCAGACTAAATATACAAAAAAGAAGAAAAATTAGTGCTATACATATAATCATATAAAATATATGTTTATTTATTAGTTACAAATACATGTATGCAATGATAAAAATTACAAATACCATATAACCCTAAGTAATGTAATATATGCCCAGAGCAATTTTACAGGCAACTAATATCTTTGATGGCACAAAAATATATATGTATTTTATTTTTTTTATTTTTTTTTTTATTTTTTATTCATGGTCACTGGTGGTTGTTGTAACACTGGATATAAATATATATATATATATATTTTTTGTGCCATCAAAGATATTAGTTGCCTGTGAAATTGCTCTGTGTATATATTACATTACTTAGGGTTATATGGTATTTGCAATTTTTATCATTGCATACATGAATTTGTAACTAATAAATAAACATATATTTTATATGATTTTATGTATAGCACTCCTTTTTCTTCTTTTTTGTATAGCTGAAAGACAGTCTGGGCCACCCATTGTGACATGTGTTTCAAATGTTCCATTGTGACACACCTGGCTGCTGTAAGCGAATAGGATACTCAGGCAGGTGAAGGTAGGTTTGTAGTTAGGTAGGTCGATAATTCAAACACACCAGACCAATTCTTTCTTTGTCATTGAATACATATACCCCAAATTTAGAAGTTGGAGGGCCACAAGAAGGAGACTATGTTTCACAAAAGAAATCATAACATCAGGAGTGTGGTAGAAATTGAATAACTTAACTACACTTGGGATACTTGAATTAAGGTGGGAAGTATTGAGGGCAAGGGGCTCCAGGCCTTGTAGCAGGTGGTTGTGCAGAAATGTATGCATCCAAGGCTAAACACATTACTCCAGCTTATCACATCCAGGGCTGGACTGGCCATCAGGCATTTCTGGCAAATTCTAGAACGGCCGGTCCCTGTAATGGGCCGCTCGATCTGTCATCCTCTTCATGCTGTCAGCCGCTAAAAATCACTACCACCACATAAAATTTGTGTCCACTGTCTGATGTCCGACTCCTGATCCTGAGATACAGCGAGGTAACAGAGACAGGGCAGGGGGAGGGGTAGGAGACTCAATATGCTCAGTGCTGTGTTGCTTGGAGCTCTGGTCCTGCATCTTACTGCAGTGATCAGTACATCAGACGTCCACTTCCTCAAGTCAAGCGCGGTTTGCAGGGCCAGAAGGGGTTAACAAGCATCTTATAAGCTGAGTGCACTGCACAGAGAAGAAGCCCAGACAGCAGCACAGGAGCTGCACCTAGGTTGAAGGAAGCTGTTAAGATGCAAGCATTAGACTGTGTTCACACATAGCGCTTTATTTGCGTTTTCGCAGCAATTTTAAATGCGTGATTTTGCCGCGAAAATGCAAAAAAAAACATCTCATGCAATCCTATGGCATTCCACACATGTTGCACTAATGCTGCGGATTTTTCTGTGGCGGAATTGCATCGTGGAAAAGTACGCAGCATGCTCATTCTTTGTGCGGAATTGCAGAAATTCCACGCACATAGAAATGTATTGTTCTGCTTACTTACCGCATGTGGCTGTGCCCATATACTGCATACTGCATACTGTGCCCATATACTGCATGAGCCCCAAACAGCCGCCCCATATACTGCATGAGCCCCACACAGCCTGCATGACAGTATACAGCCTTCACATAGCCTCCCATGTGCAGCAGGTCATCTTCACTCATAAAATCCCCATTTGCTGTACATTACCCCCATAGAATCCACATGTGCTGTCTGTCACCCCCATAGAATCCCCATGTGCTGTCACCCCCATAGAATCTCCATGTGCTGTACGTCACTCCCATAGAATCCCCATGTTCACCCCCATATTCATACACATGAAAAACCAAAAAAAAACACCACATACGCACCTCGGTCCTGTTCCCAGGCGCCCGGCTTCTGCTTCTGTTGCTGTCTCTGATGCGCTTACTCTCCGGCGGTACGTCATCACGTCAGCTGTTTCACACACTGATTGGTGGAGGAAGTGGCCGGAGGTCATTTATATTTCACAGTCAGCTTGAAGACTTACACTTGTTCCTGTTCAGCAGTTTATTCTAAAAGAATACACACGGCTCCTGTGCCTGGCATCTATCATCGTTTGCATCTCTGACGTCACGTCAATAGCACTCCAAAGAATGAGCTGCTGAGCTCCTGATTGGCTGCAGCACTACTGACTTGACATCAGACCTGTAGATGCTCGATCTGCATAGTGTGAATAAAGCACAGGTTGTTTTTTTCAAACAAACAACTTGGTGGGGTAGTGCCATGTGATGGTTTATTGCAGGGGTCCCCAACCTTTTCTGCACCAGGGACCGGCATCAAGCAAGACCATTCTTCCGTGGCCCGGCAGGGCGAGGATGGAGGTGTGTCACCGGCGGGGCTTTGGTCATAAAGGTGCGGGGCTATGGACAGGATTGTAGTTTAGTAGTCAGTGCATACTTATCATAATATATAGCATTTATAATGTGAATGTGACTCAACTCACCATAGGTTTTGAAGTGGGAGCACCGGGCTTGTTTCCCTGTAACAGTGGGAGTACTGGGCTTGTTTTCCTCCAACAAGACGGTCCCATCTAGGGGTGATGGGAGACAGCGATACCCGAAGCATGTTCCTTATGTCCAGTCTTCTCCGTAATCTCATTTTTGCTGCTGTCATTGCAGAAAATCCAGTTTCACACAGATAGGATGTTGGAAATGGAAGCTGAGTTTTCAGTGCTTTTGTGGCGATCTCAGAATATTCTACCTTGACTTTAATCCAGAACGTTGGGAGATTTAACATCTCAAACATACTTTTAAGGCTAACATCATTTGCAATCTCAAGCAGTTGGTCTTCTTCAAGCACGGACAAGGTCAATTCACCTGGCTTGTTCATAAATGGGTTGCGAATCCATTCCTTCCTAGTTCGTGGGTCTTTTGTGGTTGGATAGTAATGCTCAAACTGTACTGAAAGCTGAGATAGATGATCATGCACCAGTTGGGAGAATGAAGGTTCAGGCTCGCTCTCTTCCAAAATCCCTGCTAATATTTGAAACACATCAAATATTCCTGTTC
Organism: Dendrobates tinctorius; assembly: GCF_039654945.1. Taxonomy (NCBI): domain Eukaryota; kingdom Metazoa; phylum Chordata; class Amphibia; order Anura; family Dendrobatidae; genus Dendrobates; species Dendrobates tinctorius. The sequence goes on along the minus strand of NW_027361760.1, from coordinate 9,345,486 downwards.
TCACTCACCGTCCCCACACTTCTAGTTTGGCTTTAAATGCAGCAACTTTATCTGCCAACTTGAAGGCAGTTGTCATTCTCCCCTGAAGTGACAGATTAAGTTCGCTCAACAAGTTGAATATGTAACATAAGTAAGCAAGTTTTGTGACCCATTCCTTACTACTGAAATGTGCTGCAAGTGGTGATTCTTTTTCTAAAAGAAACCTATGAAGCGGTTCTCGTAATTCAAAAACTTTGGCCAGTGCTCTACCTTTAGAAAGCTATCTGACTTCAGTGTGTAAGAGAAGACGCTTGTGCTCCGCATCCATCTCCTCACAGAACTGCTCAAACAGACGTGAGTTAAGGGTGTATTGTTATGATTGAGTCACCGTAGGAGGCAGACACAAAAATAGAAGCTACGTCCAGAAAACCAGAGAAGTTGGCAACTATCAGATTGCAGACCCCTGAACCTATCAACACAATCTGCCAAAACCCTATCAAAGACTTAAGCCAACAAGCTGATATGGAAAAAGACCCTGAAGCAGCTAGGCTTCAAAAACTAAATCAGCACTCAGGTATTTTCAGAAGACAGAGCTAAAGGAATTCAGCTCACCCCAGCAGGGAATGGCAGAAATCCAGAAAAACAAAGCAAAACAAAGTCAAAGCACAAATGCAAAAAGCCGAGCAGAAAACTTAGCTTTAGAAGAGCAGGAATTCAGACTGGTCTCCAAGGATCCCACAGAGAAATCACCCGCAGGGGAGAAGGGCGTTGGCAGCCTTATATCCAGTCAGTAACTCCACTCAGCCAGTCATCATCATTAGGCTCAGGTGTTTGATAATCAGGCTCACTACCTTTCTTTACCAGAAGAGGGAGTTCCTCGGGCCTCAGTAGTGAAGGGGAAAATGAACTCTCAACAGTGTATGCTTTGATGTGATTAATAACTTTAATCACATCTTGCAAAGCGGTGTTAAGTTCAAGTGACATTTTTCGGCTTGCCAGCATTTCTCTATGGATGACACAGTGCGTAGACTTGCATTCAGATGCAACCTGTTTGACCTGAGTAGTTAAACCAGAAAACCGTCAAGTCATGGCAGCTGCTCCGTTTGTGCATATACCTACAGAAAATGACCAGTTTAATTTTACTGATATGTAATCATCAAAAGACTTGAAAAGTTCTGCACCTGTGGTGTTGGCTGCCAACAATAATGCACATAACATATCCTCATGCACATCCTCCTGGAAAATATATCGCACATAAACAAGCATCATTGCTTTGTTGTCAACATCAGTAGACTCATCAACCTGGATTGCATACCATGGTGACGTATTAATCCTCTCTAACAATTATCCCTCGACGTCTTCTGCTATTTCATTAATTCGTCTAGTGACAGTGGTCGCTGAAAGAGGAACCTGTGCCACATTTTTAACTGCAGCCTCTCCAAAAAGTTCATGGCAATTGTCCTTAGCAGCAGGCAGGAACAACTCTTCACCAATAGTGAAGGGCTTCTTAGCCTTAGCAATGCGGTTAGCCACCAAAAATGATACTCTCAGTGCAGACACATTTGTTGATGTGGTGGCCTTCAATCATTTCTTCTGTCCTTCATGTTCATGCTTTTTTCTTTCAAAAAACTCCAAAGGCTTGTCTTTTGATGCAGGGTGCTTGGTCTGTAAGTGGCGAGCCAGTTTTGAAGGCTTCATGGCCTCATTGGATAGCCGGTCGCCACATATCACACAGAGTGGGCTTGGGGCGGTTGAATCGCCTGTTGCGATGAGCCCATAATTTAAGTAGGACTCATTGTATTTTCTTTTAAATGCAGCTTTCTTTTTTTCAGCAGTCATGGAGTCTTCATCTGTCTCAACATTAGGTCTTTCTCCCTTTTCAAAGAAGCTCTCTAGCAATGTTTGTTTTTTACTCATTTTACAAGAGTTTGAGGCGGAGGCGTAGTGGGCCCCTAACGCTGAAAGATGGCTACTGCTACTGATGACCGTCACTGCTAATGATGATTGGAACCTACAAGGAAATGGAGTGTTGAGCACTTAGAAAAAATTGTACTGGAGTACTATATACATGCTGATTATTTTTTAATCATGGTGTATGCATGGCTCTGCTCCCACCCTTGTATACATGGCTTCGCTCACACCCTTGCATACATGACTCTGCTCCCACCCTTGTATTCATGGCTCCGCTCCCATCCTGTATACATGGCTCTGCTTCCACTCTCCCATCCTGTATACATGGCTCTGCTTCCACTCTTCCATCCTGTATACAAGGCTCTGCTTCCACTCTCCCATCCTGTATACATGGCTCCACTCTCCCAACCTGTATACATGGCTCCACTCTCCCATCCTGTATACATGACTCCACTCTCCCATCCTGTATACATGGCTCTGCTTCCACTCTCCCATACTGTATGCATGGCTCTGCTTCCACTCTCCCATCCTGTATACATGGCTCCACTCTCCCAGCCTGTATACATGGCTCCGCACCCACCCTTGTATACGTGGCTCTGCTTCCACTCTCCCATCCTGTATACGTGGCTCCACTCTCCCATCCTGTATACATGACTCCACTCTCCCATCCTGTATACATGGCTCTGCTCCCACCCTTGTATACGTGGCTCTGCTTCCACTCTCCCATCCTGTATACATGGCTCTGCTTCCACTCTCCCATCCTGTATATATGGCTCTGCCTCCACTCTCCCATCCTGTATACATGGCTCCACTCTCCCATCCTGTAAACATGGCTCCACTCTCCCATCCTGTAAACATGGCTCCACTCTCCCATCCTGTATACATGGCTCTGCTTCCACTCTCCCATCCTGTATACATGGCTCCACTCTCCCATCCTGTATACATGGCTCCACTCTCCCAGCCTGTATACATGGCTCCACTCCCACCCTTGTATACGTGGCTCTGCTTCCACTCTCCCATCCTGTATACATGGCTCCACTCTCCCATCCTGTATACATGACTCCACTCTCCCATCCTGTATACATGGCTCTGCTCCCACCCTTGTATACGTGGCTCTGCTTCCACTCTCCCATCCTGTATACATGGCTCTGCTTCCACTCTCCCATCCTGTATATATGGCTCTGCCTCCACTCTCCCATTCTGTATACATGGCTCCACTCTCCCATCCTGTATACATGGCTCCACTCTCCCATCCTGTAAACATGGCTCCACTCTCCCATCCTGTATACATGGCTCCATTCTCACTCCCATGTATTTATGGCTCCGCTCCCACTCTCCCTACCATGTATTTATGGCTTCGCTCCCACTCTCCCTCCCATGTATTTATGGCTCCACTCCCACTCTCCCTCCCTTATTTATGGCTCCGCTCCCACTCTCCCTCCCATGTATTTATGGCTCCGCTCCCACTCTCCCTCTCATGTATTTATGGCTCCGCTCGGCTCCCCATCCTCCCCCATCATACTTACCCTCACGTCGCTGAACTTCCTTCCCGTCGCTGAACTCTCTCCCTGCATCTCGTGGTGCTTCAGCTTCTTCCTGTGTGGAGCGGTCACGTGCTACCACTCATTAAGGTCCATGAATATGGACGCCACCCCTATTGGAGAGGAGTGGCGTCCTTATTCATGACCTTAAATGAGCGGTAGCACGTGTCCGCTCAGCACTGGATGAAGCTGCCGCCGACAGGGACCGCGGCTAGGTGAGAATCAGCTGCTGAACCGCCACCGGCTCCCCTTGTGTCCGCGGACCGGCAAGGGCACTGCAGCGGCCCGGTGATGGGTCGCGGACCGGCGGATGGGGACCCCTGGTTTATCGGATAGCCCTCGGCCCAGTGTTATTCTATGGGGCACAGCAGTTCAGTGATTATTTTCTCATGTCAAATCGTCATGAGAAAACAATGGCAGCATGCTGTGATTGGCAGCGAGACTTGGCTCACTCGATCCCATACAAGCCTATGGGTCTTAGTGAAACTTCACACTGCACTCGGATGTCATCCCAGTGCTGTCCGATATACACCGAGTCAGGCCATGGAGGAGATGGAGAAATTACTTTCTCCATCTCCATCGTTTCTGTGCTGTGATTCTCTCATGAGAGAGGATTGGAGCACAGAGCACGGACACTCGGATCACGCTCGCAGCAGAGCTGGAGCCAAGTGTCATTAGTATATCGCTCCAATGTGACTCCACTCCTGCCTTAGGCTCTGTGTCCACAATGAGATTTTGGTGCGTTTTTAACACTACATATTTTTGTTCCTTAAAAAACGCAGCTTCTTACAGTTCAGCAATGTGGTTGGGATTTATAAAAACCTCCTGCCCACTGGGCTTTTTTATGCAGTGTAAACTGACCTGGGGTGTGTGCTTCAAATTCACAACCTGTCACTTTTTCTTGCAGATATGCTAAGTTTTCTGTGCAGATTTTTCCCATAGACACAACATATAGTTAATGTGGCCACTTTGGACCAATTGCCCAGGATCAATAACTCTGTAGCATGAGATACCATAAAACTTAACTTTTAATATATAATAGGTAAGCTAATTCAAACACCAATAGAATATATATATGTGACACAGACTAATACAAAGTACTCACGACAAGATCAGGGCAGGTAATAAAAAATTGGGGGGATCTTCCCCGTTTCTCTGAAGATCACCCTCAGAAGGCGGCATAGGAGGAGGGGATCGGTGGAGTAGTTCGGTCCTCCTTAATATCCCCTATCGTGCCCCAAATGCAGGACTCCCATACGGAGGCCGGAGTAACACCAGCGATGAATACGAACGAGTGCTATGCGATAAAACATCACATAGCACTCTGACCAGTATTCATCTACGGGGCAGCTCCCATCACCATTTTTTTCCCCAGCCGTTTTCAGTGTCCGAGTGAAATGGCAGCATGCAGCGATTGCCACTGACACATGGCCGAGTTTCGGCTAACTCGCACCCATATAAGCCTATGGGTGCGAGTGAATTAGAAAAAACACGGCACTTGATGACTGACAGGGAGGTCAACAAGTAGGGTAAAAGACTTGGCACTAAGGGGAAAAATTGAATTTAACAGTTACTTTATTGTACAAAGCATCCAGTTCAAAAATTCTTGAACGTTTTCGGTCGTACAATCGACCTTCATCAGAAAAGGAAATTCACAGTTGACGTAACTGAAAGGAGCTGTAATGGAGAATTTCATTTATCAATAAAGAGACATCTGGCCTGTGTGGTAATAGTCAGTACTGTATATCTGGTCTAAAAGTATGGAATAAGAGGCGTCTCGTAAGCAGCGCATACTGAAGGTAATAACCTTGTTTTCAGTTAAGGAACACTGGATTTCAAAATTGGGACTGAAGGAGCATCTCCTTCAGCAGCTGTACACACGCCCGGACACAGATACAGCATTATTCCCCTGCACTCACCTGCCTTTGTAACCAGCGCGTCCTCTCCTCCCGTGGCACACATACCTGAGCAGGACATACTTCCTCAAACAGTACCAGTCCCATATCAGGGACACAAGCCTGCTACGCACAACATGTGGCATATCCTCTAATTAAATCTCATCTCCATTTATGGACCTACAGATCATTTTACCAGGACCTTTGTCAGTCCCAATTTTGAAATCTAGTGTTCCTCAACTGAAAACAAGGTTATTACCTTCGATATCCGCTGCTTACCAGACGCCTCTTATTCCAGACTTTTAGACCAGATATTGGTTTCAATTCAATTCAATTCAGTCTGTTTTTGGAAAGCTTATCTCTCCTGATGCTGGGTATTGTAACCAACAAGCGTGCATGCCCGCCTCTCTACCTGTCTGCTGAGGCTCCCTCAGGAGACTAAAGCTGGCTGCTGCCGCACAGCTGGAAGACAGTCTGGGACACCCATTGTGACACGTGTTCCATTGTGACAAACCTGGCTGGTGTAAGCCAAAAGGATACTCAGACATGTGAAGGTAGGTAGGTAGTTAGGTAGGCCACTAATTCAAAGAATACATCAGACCAATTCTTTCTTTGTCATTGAATACATATACCCAAAATTTAGAAGCTGGAGTGCTACAAGAGAGAGAAAATGTTTCACAAAAGAAATCATACGCATCAGGAATGTGGTAGAAATAGAATAATTTAACTACACATGGGACACTTGAATTAAGGCGGGAAGTACTGACGGCAAGGGGCTGCAGACCTTGTATAGTCTTGTTTGGGCGTACTAATGGAGCAGAACAACACCAAAAATTTCAAAAATTATTGAGTAATAAATTGTGTTGAGCATTCTGATACTGCAATATCGGGTATCGGCTGATATTTGCGGTATCGGAGTTCCGATACTGAGTTCCGATACTTTTAGAATATCGAATACCGGAATTGGAAGTTCCCATAATGCAATGAGCCAGTTTGATTTTATTCAGCCAATGAGGAATCCTAAGAAGTGTGGGCACATCCTGTTATGCATGTTAGGCATGTTAACTAATGGCATGGCTGTGAGTGGATGCTGAAATGATGTCATGATGCACTATAAAAGCCGCCGCCGCCATTTTGGGTTCACTCTGCTGTGAATTTACTTAGGGACAGGACGCTGCTTTTCTGACTCTGAGGGACAGTTTGAGCTAGCGATTTGCTTCATTGTGCTTTACCCAGGCTACTTTAGCAACCGCTGTGTGAGAAGCTTTCTTTTGCCTTGCAGCGCTGTTCACGGCTGTCTGCGAGGTCTCTGTGTGTGAGTGCAGCCACCTCCGGTTGTAGTCCGCTCAGCGTGCGTCACTGCCTCACACATTGTCCTTTTTTGCATTAGTGCTGCTCATTTTTCCAGATTTCTCCTATTAGTGTGGTTCCATCCGTATCCAGCTAGATTACTTGAAAACACTATATAGGAGTAGATAGAGGAGCTTTTCTGCAGCCTTGCAGCGCTGCTCACGGCTGTCTGCGAGGTCTCTGTGTGTGAGTGCAGCTCACGCTGCAGTGTGTTCTGCAGCCACCTCCGGTTGTAGTTCGCTCTGCGGGCGTCACTGCCTCATACATTGTCCTTTTTTGTATTAGTGCTGCTCATTTTTCCAGATTTCCCCTATTAGTGTGGTTGCATCCATATCCAGCTAGATTGCTTGCAAACACTATATAGGAGTAGATAGAAGAGCCTTTCTGCTGGCTTGTGCCCTGCAGCCCCAGCCAGATTAGTATTAGCCTATTTTTTGGAGCCTCATCAATTGCATTGTAGGTTACCTTCCTGCATTGTAATAGCTACAAAAAGTCTGTGATACTTTCGGTTTTACATCTTTGGGCACATCCAGTGTCTTTTTGTGAAGAAAAAAAAAACAGTTAATAAAGTTCACCAAACACTCCACTTTACAGTTGTGTAGGCCACATTAGCTCATATTAAAGTCTAGTCCACACTTTATAAAATTAGTGTTTCTCATACCTGTTAGCAGCTGTTCAGGAATAAGCACACTAAGCCCTTAGGCCGGTTTCACATTAGCGCTTTTTCAGCGCACGCACGGCCGGGGGTAGCTCCGCCACCCGAGCCGGCTCTCTGCCCGGCGTGCCCGCCCCTTGCTTGTAGCGCCGCCTACTAGCGGACAGCGGCGCCTGCGATCGGCGCACCCTATCTTTAGCATAGGGTGCGCAGATCGTGCGCAGGCCGTGCGCTAGTTGCGCTTTGACCTGCGCTGCGCACTTTTGACGGTGCGCCGTGTGCGCCAAAATCAAACTTTTCGGATTTTGGCGCGCACGGCGCACCGTCAAAGGTGCGCAGCGCAGGTCAAAGTGCAACTAGCGCACGGCCTGCGCACGATCTGCGCACCCTATGCTAAAGATAGGGTGCGCCGATCGCAGGCGCCGCTGTCCGCTAGTAGGCGGCGCTACAAGCAAGGGGCGGGCACAGAGCCGGCTCGGGGGCGGAGCTACCCCCGGCCGTGCGTGCGCTGAAAAAGCGCTAATGTGAAACCGGCCTTAGTACTTTTCTGCCTATCTTTATCAGTCTACCAAGATGAAGGCAGGGAGTAAGGCATGTGGTCATTGGGATGGAGTTTCTGCAGGACGTGGGGATTCTGTGCCTGCTGCGGGCACCAGTGACTCAGCATCCCCCAGTTTTACCAGGGAACAGTCCTTTATGCGCAGCTTTGTAGGAGCTCGCCGTACCCCACTGCTGCGGGACAAACAAATTGAAGCCGTTGTCGGATGGATGGCAGCTAACGCATCGACTTCAATTAGTTACAGATCCTCTCAGGTCCAGAGCACTGAAAAGCTCCCACCTGTCTCTTCACCACCTGCCAAATTGCCCAGGCAGTCAGAGAGCCCTGGACATGAGCCATCTCTACTTCTGTTCTCTAAATCTGTTGGCTTGGAAAGAGGGGGCCAGCCAAGCAGCATTCGAGAATTTGAAGAAGAGATAGTATGCAGTGATGCCCAACAGCTTTGTCTCTCTGAATCTTAAGAGTCGGGTGGGCCAGTGCCTATGGTCCGCACACCTCAGTACGCATCTGATGATGAGACTCAGGTGCCACTTTCTGGTGCGTACTGTGCTGTCGAGACTACCCAAGAGAAGCAGTCATTTGAAGAAGGTAGTGTAGATGATGAGGTCCTTGACCCATCATGGCGTGAGGTACAGGATGGTGGTGGGAGCAGCTCTGAGGAAGAGATTCCCCGAACGGCTAAAAAAGGAGAGAGACGGAGGGGGCAGACTCGGTTGCCTGTAGCCTCCACTTTGGCACCCATTAGGAGCATGCCTCTTCCAAAACTCAAAACGGGCGCTCCCAAGACTTGCAGTGCCTGGTACTTTTTTGACACAGTTGCAGATGACATTTGCTTTGTCAAATGCAAGCTGTGTAATCAGAAAGTCAAAAGAGGGAAAAGTGTCAGCAACCTCAATACCACAAATATGTGGAAACATGTGCGGAACAAGCACGTGGTGGAGTTAGAAAGACACACTGAAGACGTAGGCCAACCTACAGCGCCACCTACCACCTCTTCAGCTCGTGTTGTAGCCTCTTCCTCCAGCTCACACACAGCTGGTTTGGCTTCCTCACAGGATCGCCATGGAAGAACCTCAGGCACTGTTGTACAGAAGCACAGTGTCATTCCACCCACAGCACCAAGTTCCCTGTCATCTTCACACTCCCAGGCCAGTCTACAGCCATCAGTAGCACAGGCATGGGAGAAAAGATGCCTCCTTCTCGGTATCCGAGTTCCACCAACGTCTGCTGGTCCTTGGTGGTGCTTTCTGGTACAGGTACCTCCTTAGTAACCGGGTTCCAGTACCATCAGCTGGTCCTCGGTAGTTCCATTGGCTCTTGTACCTTCGGCTACCCATCCAGCTTCCAATACCGTCAGCTGGTTCTCAGCAGTTCCTCAGCCTTCTTGTACCTTCTGCTACATTTCCAAGTTCAAGCTTTTTGAAATGGTTTTTGGTAATCACTCTGGTTCTCCTTTATGACGACCCTAAAGACGACGACCCTGAAGACCACCCCGAAGAAGACAACGACCCCGAAAACGACGACCCTGGAGACAACGACCCTGAAGACCACCCCGAAGAAGACAATGACCCCGAAGACGACGACTCTGAAGACCACCCCAAAGAAGACCAATAAGATGACCCTGAAGAAGATGACCAAGAGGACAAAGAACAAGAAGACAACCACTAAGATACAGAAGAACAAGAGACAGAATACCAAGAAGCAGAAGAACAAGAAACTGCAGAACAAAAAGCAGAAGAACATTAAGCATAAGACTAAAAATCAGAGCAAAAGATATTATCTAAATTATAAGCAGAAGAAGACTAAGCAGTGTATGGGGGTGAGTCCGTTCCTCCTTGTGGTGCCCCTGGAAAATACCTGCTGCTGCAGGCAAAACTGAACGCAGACAAATCCTGTTGTAAATCTTTTGTGACAGGCAGAATGGAAGGTGTAATCTTCAAACTTTTATTGATAACAACTACAGGAATGCCTGTCACAAATAAGAATATGATGAAGAAGAAGAAGATGAAGAAGTAGAATATGAAGAAGAATAGTTAAATAAGAAGAATATGAAGAATGTAAAAAAAAGAATAATAGGAAGAAGGTGAAGAAGAAGATGAATAAGGTGAAGAAGAAGTAGATGAAAAAGATGCTGCTGCTGAGGATGATGGAGAAAGTGTGGGAGAAGTAAAAAAGAAGGTGAAGAGCATGGAAGTAGTGAAACATAAATATCTGACAAAATATAAAAAAGCTTAACATAGTCAATATCTTTAACTCCGAACATCTTAAAAACAAAATAAATTCCTGCTATTCCATTTGATTGGGCTAAACCTCTATGCCTTTAATGTCTCCTCCACCTCCCCAATACATTCTACATTATTCTTAGTTGTTGTCATGATCCAGGACGGGATTTCGCTTTGACCCGTCCTGGTTAGACTATGGGTTAATTGTGCTGCCTCTCTCTGGCAGCAGGAGGCTATTTAGTGCTCACTGGACCTGGGTCCGGTGTCAGTTATACTCCTGCCCTCAGCTGAGTTAAGTGACCTCTTGTAGAGTTGAGCGACTTTTGGTTTTTTAGGGTCGCGTTTCGTTTCGTGAAACCCGACTTTTCCAAAAGTCAGGTCGAGCAAGATCGTCCGATTATAGGGAAAAGTCGGGGTCGTCCCGAAACACGAAACCCAATGTAAGTCAATGGGGAATAAAAGTCGGCAGTGAGAGGAGGACAGGAAACACACCTACAGTGCCCATTTGAATGCCAAAAGCATCAATTCTTCTTACTTAAGCTTGTCAACCTTAATTAACTTCATAATATAAGTTACGCACTGAAAAATGGGGGTTATTTGGCTAAAGTTGTGGGGGGGGAGGCCTGGCTGCAGGTTTTCATGTGCCCTGGGCGAAAGAGCGCCCCTTTAACACATACCACAACTCATCATGCTCCGATACGGCAGATAAATAGCGGTATAGTACAATGAAAAATACCTCACTTTTTACATCTCATGACGAGGCCCATCTATTTCTCCATACAGAATCATTGGTCCCATATAATGTTTGAAACAGTATATGATGAGCTCCACATAATGCTACAGTATATGTTGGTCCCCATGGATGAAGCTCCACTGTCTTATGGGCCCAAATAATGCTCCAAACATAATGGGCCCCATTTCTAATGCTCTAGTGTATAATGGGCCCTGTAAATGCTGCTCCAGTGTCTGATGTCCACCTTTGGAATGTTCCAGTGTATGGTGGGCCCCATCTATCATTCTCCAGAGTATAGTGCTCCCCAAAAATTGCTGTCCCAACATTGAAAACAATCAAATAAGTCTCCTCGCTAGGGAATCCCTGTACTTGTCTGGACAGGTGCTGTAGCTTGCTTAACAGCTCGCCAGCCGTTCTCACGCCCAGTATGGATTGCACATGATTGCACAAAGGTTAGAAAGGGTACCGTATCCCTGGATAATATGTATGGATAGCGTACACATTCAAAATATATGTCTCAGGAGGCAGGCTCAGACGGTGTCAGGCCCAGTATGGATTGCACGTGATTGCACAAAGGTTAGAAAGGGTACCGTATCCCTGGATAACATGTATGGATAGTGTACACATTCAAAATATATGTCTCAGGAGGCAGGCTCAGACGGTGTCAGGCACAGTATGGATTGCACGTGATTGCACAAAGGTTAGAAAGGGTACCGTATCCCCGGATAACATGTATGGATAGCGTACACATTCAAAATATATGTCTCAGGAGGCAGGCTCAGACGGTGTTAGGCCCAGTATGGATTGCACGTGATTGCACAAAGGTTAGAAAGGGTACCGTATCCCCGGATAACATGTATGGATAGCGTACACATTCAAAATATATGTCTCAGGAGGCAGGCTCAGACGGTGTTAGGCCCAGTATGGATTGCACGTGATTGCACAAAGGTTAGAAAGGGTACCGTATCCCCGGATAACATGTATGGATAGCGTACACATTCAAAATATATGTCTCAGGAGGCAGGCTCAGACGGTGTTAGGCCCAGTATGGATTGCACGTGATTGCACAAAGGTTAGAAAGAGTACCGTATCCCTGGATAACATGTATGGATAGTGTACACATTCAAAATATATGTCTCAGGAGGCAGGCTCAGACGGTGTCAGGCACAGTATGGATTGCACGTGATTGCACAAAGGTTAGAAAGGGTACCGTATCCCCGGATAACATGTATGGATAGCGTACACATTCAAAATATATGTCTCAGGAGGCAGGCTCAGACGGTGTTAGGCCCAGTATGGATTGCACGTGATTGCACAAAGGTTAGAAAGGGTACCGTATCCCTGGATAACATGTATGGATAGCGTACACATTCAAAATATATGTCTCAGGAGGCAGGCTCAGACGGTGTCAGGCACAGTATGGATTTGACGGCCCAGATTACACAGCGGAGGAGCAGGGAGAGGTAAAGATTGCAAATGCTGGGGCCCTGCCCAAGCAAGGGGGGCCCACTCGTGGGCGTCGGTACTGGCACTGGGCCCCTCATAGTACAGCGGTGTGTCTGACGGCGGGTGTGCACCACCACCGTCAGAGACACTTGATTGCACTATGAGGGACCCTGTGCCAGTGCCCGCGCCCAAGAGTCGGCCTACCCACCTGTCCAGAGCAACGGCACTCGCACGGTGTCGTGCGGTTGGTGGTGACCCCGGCCATGGGGGGGGAGGCAGCACAGTTAGGGAGTTTTAGAAAGTGGCATATGTTGATGTTGGACATTCAGCTGATGCAAAAGGCGAAATAGGTGAAGTACCAGGAAGAGGTGGACCAAAGCAAGCCATTTTTCTGTCACCCTATGTGTCATCAGGGGAAGGTGGGACAAAATCCTTGGAAACCCATGCGTGGTTCATTTTAATGAAGGTTAGATCATCCACATTTTGGGTTGACAGACGGGTCCTTTTTTCTGTCAGGATTGATCCAGCTGCACTGAAGACTCTTTCCGATAGCACACTTGCAGCTGGGCAAGCGAGCTCCTGTAAGGCATATTGGGCCAATTCAGGCCAGGTGTCCAGTTTAGCGGCCCAATAGTCAAAGGGGAATGACCTGTGTGGGAGAACATCGATATGGGAGGAAAAGTAGTTTGTAACCATAGTTGACAACTGCTGTCTCCTGTCACTTTCCATCGATGCAGTATTACCAGTTGTGTGAGCGGTATTTGAAAAATCAGTCCACAACATTGTCATGAAACCCCTGTCTCCAACACCACTTCTGCTGTGTGCACCACGAACACCTCTGCCAAGCTGCCCCCAGCCCGTACGGCTCGTGTGAGAACCATCACCGCTGCTGTGTGCTGGGAATGCCTCAAGCAACCGATTTACCAGAGTTGCTTGTTTATTAGCCAATATTAGGTCAAGGTTCTCCTGTGGCATGATGTTTTGTAATTTGCCTTTATAGCGTGGATCCAGGATGCTGGCCAACCAGTAGTCGTCATCGTTCATCATTTTGGCAATGCGGGGGTCCCTTTTTAGGATCCGCAAGGCATAATCTGACATGTGGGCCAATGTTCCCGGTGTCAATGATGCACTGCGAGTGCTGGGTGGAGGAGCACTTTCTGGCAAATCCACATCCCTCCAGTCACGCACAAACCCTGTACCAGACCTTGCCACGCCAACATTTTCACTTGCCCCACGAGATGCATCCTCCTCCCCTAAGTAATCATCCCCATCATCCTCCTCCTCCTCCTCTTCTTCCTCCACCTCGTCCAGGAGAGGTCCCTGAGCAGACAATGGCTGAATGTCATCAAGGATTCCCTCCTCCTCTTCCTCCTCATCAACATTGGCTGCAGACGCCTGCTCCTTAAGGTGCGTCATAGTTTGCATGAGCAGACGCATAAGTGGGATGCTCATGCTTAGGATGGCGTCGTCTGCGCTTACCAGCCGTGTGCATTCCTCAAAACACTGAAGGACTTTACAAAGGTCTTTCAGCTTCGACCACTGCACGCCTGTCAACTCCATGTCTGCTCTCAAAGTGCCTGGCCGTGTATCCTCCCACAAATGCATTATGGCCTGCCTCTGCTCGCACAGCCGCTCCACCATGTGCAGGGTGGAGTTCCACCTTGTTGCAATGTCGATAATGAGGCGGTGGTTGGGAAGGTGGAGAAATCGCTGCAGCTTCTGCATACGAACGGAGTGTACAGGCGACCGGCGGATGTGCGCGCACAGTCTTCGCACCTTCTGGAGCAGGGCTGTTAACTCCGGATAATTTTTGAGGAAGCACTGCACCACCAGGTTCAAGGTGTGAGCCAAGCAAGGTATGTGGCTGAGTTTTGAAAGGGCTATGGCTGCCACAAAATTACGGCCGTTATCACTAACTACCTTGCCTGCCTCAAGATGTACACTGCCCAGCCATGACTCAGTTTGTCGCTTCAAGTACTCGGCCAGCACCTCGGCGGTGTGTCTGTCGCCCAAACACATCATCTGCAACACAGCCTGCTGACGCTTTCCACTAGCTACTCGATAGGGGGACGCATCGTGTGCAACAGTGGCAGCTGCAGATGGAGTGCTCGTACGACTGCGCTCTGTGGACGAGCTTTCGCTTCTGGAGGAGGAGGAGGAGGAGGGTCGAACGCCTACAGCCAACTGTTTCCTATACCGTGGGCTAGGCAGCACTGTCCCACCACCGCTGTCCCCTGTGGACCCTGCATCCACCACATTAACCCAGTGCGCAGTGATGGACACGTAACGGCCCTGGCCATGCCGACTGGACCATGCATGAGTTGTGAGGTGCACCTTTCCGCTCACTGACTGCTTGAGTGCATGGACAATGCGGTCTTTCACATGATGGTGGAGGGCTGGGATGGCTTTGCGAGAGAAGAAGTGGCGACTGGGTAGGTCATAGCGTGGTACTGCATAGGCCATGAGTTCGCGGAAAGCTGTGCTTTCCACCAACCGAAAGGGCATCATCTCAAACGAGATTAGTTTGGCAATGTGGGCGTTCAAACCCAGTGTACGCAGATGAGAGACTGAGTACTTTCTTGACCTACTCATAGTGTCTGGGAGGGTGAGCTGGACTTGAGAGCTGCATATGGTGGAAGTAGCGGTGGACAGGGCGGACTGAAAGAGGGTTGATGATGGTGATGGAGTTGGTGTTCTTTCTGATGGCCTAGAATCAGTCTTTCGTTGATATAACAGTGGGATTCCCTGACTGCTGTGGCCTTGCAACGACACCTCAACATTTGCTGCTGTGCTAACCGGTGGGCTTACAGTGGGGGAAACAATGTAGCGTTGCTGACTACCTTCGTTGTGATCAGTTGCACATGTGGCACTTGAGGTTTGGTGTTGTGTCCATGCTCGTAAGTGCATGCTGGTTAAATGTCTAAGCATGCAACTGGTATTCAAATTTTTCAGATTTTTCCCTCGGCTAAAGGTCTTTGCGCACTTCTTACAGATAACCTTGGCCTGATCATGAGGATTTTGTTCAAAAAAGTGCCACACTGCACTCTTCCTACTTTGGCAGACATTTTGCGGCCTAGCACGCTGTGATCTTTTGACCCTCTGGACAAGCTGTCCAGCAACTCTTTTGATGTTTGGAACCTGTCTTTGGAGTGCTCCGGGCCTGCCAGATAACAGCTTTTGCAATGTCGATGTCTGCTGTGGATGCTCCTCATCTGAGCTATTGGAAGCAGCACCCTCTTCCCCCAATGGATGCCAATCTGGGTCAACAACTGGGTCATCCATCACCTCCTCTTCTATGTCATGTGCACCTTTCTCTGTGTCACCGTGTATGGTGGTATAGTGTGCGGGAAGGGGCACCTGAGTCTCATCAGGGTCAAAATCTGGCTCTGTACACTGCGAGGACAATGTAGTGCTCTGAGTGAATGTACCAGCAGAATCATCCATCAGCGGCTGTGCATCAGTGCACTCCATGTCAGATTCATCTTGGCCTGGGTAATTCACCATTTGACTTGATAATCCAGGCATGGTATGTGAAAACAGCTCCATGGAGTAATCAGTAGTATGGCCTGCGTCATCCTTCAATCTTGGTTGGGGTGAAGGACACAAGGAAAGGTGTGGTTCATGAACATGAGCCTCCAATGACGACTCAGTGCTTTTACTTTTTACAACTGAAGAAGAGGAGGCGATAGAGCTGGAGGCTGAGTCAGCAATGTAAGACAAAACTTTTTCCTGATGCTCTGCCTTTAAAAGCGGTTTGCCAACTCCTAGAAAACTAAGCGTTCGAGGCCTTATGTAGCCAGACGATGACGCGGGGTCAGCACCTCCTGCATTCGGTCCTATTTTGCTCTTGCCACTACCATCAGATCCACCACCAACACCATCATTACCAGCTGCCAACCCCTGCCCAATTCCACGGCCTCTTCCACCAGCCTTCCTCATTTTTGGTAGAAATGTAGACAAAATCCAACTAACTATATAGTAATGTAAAACAAGGTACAAGGTGTCTATAGAACAGGGGAGATTTAGAATTTCTGCACACACTTGTGGACAGTGGACACTTTTGGATTGTGTGAGGCCCACTGATATCTGAGCGCTATGTGACAGGCTCGATGGCACAGCTGCCTGTGACCAAAGTGACGAGAGGATAATGGAGATTTTGAATCTCTGCGCACACTTTTGGACACTGGACACTTGTGGATTGTGTGAGGCCCACTGATATCTGAGCGCTATGTGACACGCTCGATGGCACAGCTGCCTGTGACCAAAGTGACGAGAGGATAATGGAGATTTTGAATCTCTGCGCACACTTTTGGACAATGGACACTTGTGGATTGTGTGAGGCCCGCTGATATCTGAGCGCTATGTGACACGCTCGATGGCACAGCTGCCTGTGACCAAAGTGACGAGAGGATAATGGAGATTTTGAATCTCTGCGCACACTTTTGGACACTGGACACTTGTGGATTGTGTGAGGCCCACTGATATCTGAGCCCTATGTGACACGCCCGATGGCACAGCTGCCTGTGACCAAAGTGACGAGAGGATAATGGAGATTTTGAATCTCTGCGCACACTTTTGGACACTGGACACTTGTGGATTGTGTGAGGCCCACTGATATCTGAGCGCTATGTGACACGCTCGTAAACAGCAATGCCAGCGTGTCAGGAAGCCTTAAAAGGCAGCCCAACAACCAACACCACTGATACACCACAATATAGCCTCCCCTTGCACTGCACACACAGTGACTTGTGTGTTGTGCAGGCCAAATCGCTAGCAGCAGAAGCAGTTTTTTTGTCTTCTTCCCTGCCTAACGCTCTCCCTACAGAATCAGCAGCAACCTCTCCCTATACTAAGATCGGCAGAAGTAAAATGGCGGTCGGCGTGCACGCCCTTTTATACCCCCTGTGACGCCCACCAAAGCAAGCCAATCACTTGCATGCCCTTCTGAAAGATGGTGGTGACCCGTGCCTAGGTCATCACGTTGCCCACAGTGTCCGTGGATCCTGATTGGCTGAAAAAGAGCGCAAAACAAACTTTTGAAACGCGACTTTGGCGCGTAAGTCGCCGACCTCGTGGCCGACCTCATCCTAGGGTCGGGTTTCGTTTCATGAAACCCGACTTTGCCAAAAGTCGGCGACTTTTGAATTTTTTCGACCCGTTTCGCTCAACTCTAACCTCTTGTATACGTGTGCCTTGTGCCTGATATCTTGCTTGCTTGTTTGGTTGTGATCTGGTTCTGTCCCTGTTACGAGTTCTGCCTGCCCCTCTTGTACTGCGCTACCTCTCGTGTATGACTCTCTGCTTGTGACCCGACTACTCTCTGCTTGTCCCCTTGGTACCTCGTCGCCCTCTTGTGTATGACCTTTGGCTTTGTCTGACCACCCATCTGTTTGTCCCTCCTGTACCTCGTTTGCCCATACTGCTGTGACCTCTGTTTTGCCTGACTCTGAGTTGGTGTCCTGTCCTATCTGAAAACAGGACGCTAAGCCCCGCCCCCTTGCAGTCACATGACCATAGGTCCCGTGCCAGATTATTCAGTTTCACTGTCCGCAGGTCCTATGCCTCTTTACCTTCCAGCGCTGACTGGACCCTGACACTATTAGCCTGAAGCACGCATGGTCACCTCTGCTGCCCTTCTCCACAGGTATCTTTTAGCACTGCTTCTGTACTCAGGACACGCGCACTGGCTCTATGAGCAAGTGCAGTGCGGTGTCTCTGACATTATAATTGACCCATACCATTTTATTTTTCTCTGCTCCCATTCACCTGTGTGTGTGATCCTATGCACACTCTTTCTGAACAGGTTAAGCATCTGACGCAGATGTCTCAGAAACTCTTTGGAGAACAAAGAGTCCTGGCTCAGTCTCAGCAGCTGATCGCTGACACTGTGCAGGGGGTTCTTTCATTGGGGGTTCGGGATGTTACATTAATTTCCCCTGAGTCTCCAGTGAAGTTACCAGATACCTTTTCTGGAGATAAAAATGACTTCAGAATTTTCAAGGAGGGCTGTAAGCTTTTTTTTCCCTTAAGACCACACTCTTCTGGGGATGAAAGTCAGAGAGTGGGGGTCATTATGTCTCTGTTAAGGGGAGCCCCCCAAGCTTGGGCTTTCTCCCTTCCTACCACGGCCCCTGAGCGTATGACTGTGGATGCATTTTTTGAGGCCCTGGGGCATATTTATGATGAGCCTGATCGGGTGGGTATGGCTGAGGACAGGCTAATGAATGTTTGTCAGGGGAAACACTCAGCCGAGTGGTTTTGCTCAAAGTTCAGACGCTGGGCTGCTGAGGTCTGCTGGAACGACGCCGCTCTCCGGGGGTTGTTCCGTAGAGGCCTGTCTGAGCATCTGAAAGATGCCTTGGCTCTCCACCCCCCACCTGATGCCCTGGAGGAAGCTATGACACAGGCCGTCCGAATGGATCGCAGGTTACGGGCAAGGGGAGTGATACAAACCGAGACATCATTATTCTCCCATGGAAGGGGAGCCAGTTCTTCATTGAAAATCATGGAGATGGGAACCATCAACCTTAAGGAGGAAGAAAGGAGACAACGGCACGTGAGAAAATGCTGTGTTCACATTGGCGAGTCTGGACATGGGAAAAAGGATTGCCCCTCCCGGCCACTAACCAACAAGCGACTGAGCCCGGGTGATTATCGTGGAGGTCACCCAAGCTCTCAGGTACCCTTTTCTGCGTTTTCTAAAATGTCATTTCAAGTGGAACTTTGTTGTGGGGGTGTCTCCACATCCACTTCTGCCTTCGTGGATTGCGGTTCATCATTGAACTTTATTGACTCTGACTTGGTGGCCAGGTGTAAGTTAGGGACAGTTAGGTTGGAGACTCCGATTCACCTTGTTGCTATTGACAAAACACCACTGGTTAAGAATGACATTGTGTTTTGTACTGAAGAGTTTCTCCTTAAAGTGAGTTCCTTACACCAGGAACGTATTTCATGTTTTGTAATGAACAACCTGCCTGCGGGACTGGTGTTGGGGTTCCCCTGGTTACAGCTGCATAATCCTGTGATTAATTGGGAATCTCAGGATATTGTTAAATGGGGTCCCTATTGCTCTGAGAAATGTCTTGTTTCTGTGTCTGTGTCGTCCGTGGGTCTAGAAGGCATTCCGGAGTGCCTGATAGATTATACTGACGTTTTCTCCGAAAAAGAGGCTGAGGTTTTACCACCACACCGCCCATTTGATTGTGCCATTGACCTGGTTCCAGGTGCTAAATTGCCCAAAGCCCGCCTGTATAACCTCTCGGGTCCGGAACTGGCTGCGATGAAGGAATATATTTCTGAGAGCCTCCGTAAGGGACATATTCGTCCTTCTGTTTCTCCTGTGGCGGCAGGGTTCTTTTTTGTAAAAAAAAAGACGGTGGTTTGCGCCCATGCCTCGATTTTCGTGAGTTAAATAAAATAACTGTGAGGAATACTTATCCCCTTCCACTTATTCCTGATTTATACAATCAGTTGTCCGGAGCTAAGTGGTTTTCGAAATTAGATCTACGGGGAGCGTATAACTTTATCCGAGTCCGGGACGGAGATGAATGGAAGACCGCTTTTCTCACTACTGAAGGGTTGTTTGAAAATTTGGTCATGCCCTTCGGCCTGACCAACGCTCCAGCGGTCTTCCAAAATTTCATAAATCATGTGTTCTCCGATTTGATTGGACGTTCTATGGTGGTGTATTTGGATTACATTTTAATCTACTCGCCTGATAAACAGACTCACATTGGTCATGTTCGGGCAGTTCTCCAAAGGCTCAGGGAGAACTGTCTGTTTGCTAAACTTGAAAAATGTTTATTTTTTGTTCAGGAACTGTCCTTTCTGGGGTTCATCGTGTCTGCTGAAGGGTATCGCATGGATCCTAATAAGGTGCAGGCCATTCTCGAGGGGGTTCAACCGTGTGATTTGAAGGGTCTACAACGTTTCCTAGGGTTCGCTAATTATTATCGGAAATTTATAAGGGGGTTCTCACAGGTGGTTAAACCCCTCACAGACATGACTCAAAAGGGGGCCGATATCAAGAATTGGTCAACCGCAGCGGTAGCGGCATTTCAGTTTTTGAAAAAATGTTTCATGTCGGCCCCGGTTCTTATCCAACCGGACCCCTCTGAACCATTTATTGTTGAGGTAGATGCCTCAGAGGTGGGGGTGGGGGGGTATTGTCCCAGGGACCCACCACTTTTTAACCAATTTAAGACCTTGCGCCTTTTTCTCAAAGAAGTTCTCCCCTGCGGAGAGAAACTATGATGTGGGGAATCGGGAACTTCTGACCGTAAAATTGGCTTTTGCAGAATGGAGGCATTTTTTGGAGGGGGCTGTTCATCCTATAACGGTAATCACAGACCACAAAAACCTAGCTTACATTGAGTCAGCTAAAAGGTTGACTCCCAGACAGGCTAGATGGTCACTTTTTTTTTCCCGATTCAACTTCCCGATCACTTTTCGACCAGGATCCAAGAATATCAGAGCGGATGCGTTGTCACGCAGTCTTGATCCAGTGTCTCCCCCGGAACCTCCATCCTCCATTCTTCAGCCTGGGGTTGTGGTGGCAGAGGTTTCTAATGTGTTGGAACGGGAGATTCGAGAAGCCCAGGTTCTTGCACCTCCAGCTAAGCCGGTGGATAAACTTTTTGTGCCAGCTCAGTTTCGTCTCAAGGTCCTCCAGGAGTTCCATGACTCAGTTCTGGGTGGACATCCAGGGATCTCAGCGACCCGGAAGGCCATTGCTAGAATATTCTGGTGGTCTTCTTTAGCCTCTGATGTTGGGGAGTATGTGTCTGCGTGTGAGGTTTGTGCCCGTGCGAAAACTCCCCATAACCGGCCGGCCGGGGAATTGGTACCACTGCCAATTCCTGAGAGACCATGGACTCATCTGTCCATGGATTTCATCACTAACCTTCCCCCTTCCAAGGGTAATACCGTGGTCTGGGTCGTAGTGGACAGGTTTAGTAAGCAGGCACATTTTGTACCTTTGGCAGCTCTACCTAATGCGGAAACATTGTCCAGATTGTTTGTGGAGCATGTGGTGCGGTTGCATGGGGTACCCCTGAATGTGGTGTCTGATAGGGGAGTGCAATTTGTGTCCAGATTTTGGAGAGCTTTTTGTAGGAGGTTGGGTATTGGTCTGTCCTTTTCATCCGCCTACCATCCAGAGACTAATGGGCAGACTGAGCGGACCAATCAGTCTCTGGAGCAAATTCTGCGTTGTTTGACCTCAGCCCGACAGGATGATTGGTGTTCTGTGTTACCATTGGCTGAGTTTGCATTTAACAACCGCACTAACCAGTCTACGTGTACATCTCCTTTTTTTTTGCAATTATGGGTTTCATCCTCATTTTGGAGAATTTTCCCGCTTGAATTCTGGGTGTCCTGGGGCGGACGAGACGATCCAGCGGTTGGGGGAGGTATGGCGGGAGGTCCAGAATAACATTACGAAGGCCCAGGACAAATTTAAATTTTTTGCGGACAAAAAACGATCCGTGGGTCCAGTGTTTCAGGTCGGAGATAAGGTATGGTTATCCACCAAAAATATAATGCTCAAGGTCCCCTCTGCGAAGCTTGGACCCAAGTTTATAGGCCCCTATGTAATTACCGAAGCAGTTAACCCGGTGGCTTTTCAGTTGAGTCTTCCGCCATCTCTAAGGATCCCTAATGTTTTCCATAAGGCCCTTTTGAAACCTGTGAGATCCGGTGGGGAGGGATCATCATCTTTCCCGACACCGGTTCTAGTAGATGGGCAGGCTGAGTACGAGGTGGAACGAATTGTCGACTCCAGGTCGCGCCCTTCAGTATCTGATACATTGGAAGGGCTACGGTCCTGAGGAACGCTCGTGGGTTCCTGCTCGATCAGTTCATGCGGATCGGTTGATCCGAGCCTTTCACGCCAAGTACCCTGAGAGACCTGGGTGTCCGGTGGCCCCCCATTGAGAGGAGGGTACTGTCATGATCCAGGACGGGATTTCGCTTTGACCCGTCCTGGTTAGACTATGGGTTAATTGTGCTGCCTCTCTCTGGCAGCAGGAGGCTATTTAGTGCTCACTGGACCTGGGTCCGGTGTCGGTTATACTCCTGCCCTCGGCTGAGTTAAGTGACCTCTTGTATACGTGTGCCTTGTGCCTGATATCTTGCTTGCTTGTTTGGTTGTGATCTGGTTCTGTCCCTGTTACGAGTTCTGCCTGCCCCTCTTGTACTGCGCTACCTCTCGTGTATGACTCTCTGCTTGTGACCCGACTACTCTCTGCTTGTCCCCTTGGTACCACGTCGCCCTCTTGTGTATGACCTTTGGCTTTGTCTGACCACCCGTCTGTTTGTCTCTCCTGTACCTCGTTTGCCCGTACTGCTGTGACCTCTGTTTTGCCTGACTCTGAGTTGTTGTATGGTGTCCTGTCCTATCTGAAAACAGGATGGTAAGCCCCACCCCCTTGCAGTCACATGACCATAGGTCCCATGCAGATTATTCAGTTTCAGTGTCCGCAGGTTCTATGCCTCTTTACCTTCCAGCGCTGACTGGACCCTGACACTATTAGCCTGAAGCACGCATGGTCACCTCTGCTGCCCTTCTCCACAGGTATCTTTTAGCACTGCTTCTGTACTCAGGACACGCGCACTGGCTCTATGAGCAAGTGCAGTGCGGTGTCTCTGACAGTTGTTTTCCTTCATGTAGAATTAACCTACAAGGAAAGTAAGGGTTTATTTTCATTCCGGTATTTGTGTCCCATTGACTTGCATTGGTTTCTGGTATCGGAATCGGCGATATCCGATATTTTTGGGGTATCGGTCCGATCCAATCCGATCCGATATTTCCTGATATCGGAAGGTATCGCTCAACACTAGTAATGAATGTCTTGAATTTTCTCCAAAAGTAAAGGAGTTGCAAACTCATCCTTTTAGAGTCTTGTTTGGGCTGATGAGAGGAGCAGAAAAACACCAAAAATTTAAATCCTGAACAAGAGATACGTGTATTCATTCAAAATGCTCTGATTTGCTACTAGATGGTGGCCCGATTCTAACGCATCGGCTATTCTAGAATATGTATGCAGTTTATTTTTGAAGATTTAATAATAATGCAATAATGCACCCCCCAATCCTGATATGTATGGTTCTCTCACCCCCAATCCTGGAATGCATGGTCCTCTCACCTCTCTTCCTGGTATGCATGGTCCTCTTACTCCCCTTTCGGGGTATGCATGGTCCCCTCACCCCCCAATCCTGGAATGCATGGTCCTCTCACCCCCCAATCATGGTATGCATTGTCCTCTCACCCCTCTTTCCTGGTATGCATCATGGTCCTCTTACCCTCCTTTTGGGGTATGCAGGGTCCCCTCAAACCCCAATCCTGGTATGCATGTTCCTCTCACCCCCCCAATCCTGGTATGCATGGTCCCCTCACCCCCCTATCCTGGTATGCATGGTCCCCTCACCTTCTTTTGCTGGTATGCATGGTCCCCTCACACCCCAATCCTGTTATGCATGGTATCCTCACCCCCTTTCCTGGTATGCATGGTCTCCTCACCTCCCTATCCTGGTATGCATGGTCCCCTCACCCCCCTTTCCTGATATGCATGGTCCCTTCACCCCCCAATCCTGGTATGCATGGTCCTCTTACTCCACTTCCGGGGAATGCATGGTCCCCTCACCCCCCAGTCCTGGTATGCATGGTACTCTCACCCCCCAATCCTGGTATGCATGGTCCCCTCACCCCCCTATCCTGGTATGCATGGTCCCCTCACCCCCCTTTCTTGGTATGCATGGTCCCCTCACCCCACTTTGCTGGTATGCACGGTCCTCTCACACCCCAATCCTGGTATGTATGCTCACCATCACCCCCCTTTCCTGGTATGCATGGTCCCCTCACCCCCCAATCCTGGTATGCATGGTCCCCTCACCCCCCAATCCTGGTATGCATGGTCCCCTCACCCCCTTTTCCTTTTAGAGTCTTGTTTGGGCTGATGAGAGAAGTAGAAAAACATCAAAAATTTCAATCCTGAACAATTCTACCAAGAGATGTGAGTGTTCATTCAAAATGCTGCTATTTGCTATTGGGCCTTATTGAGTAATGAATGAATAAAGCACAGGTTGTTTTTTTCAAACAACTAACTTGGGGGGTAGTGCCATGTGATGGTTTATCGGAGAGCACTCGGCCCAGTTTTATTCTATGGTGAAGAGCAGTTCAGTGATTATTTTCTCATGTCAAATCGTCATGAGAAAACAATGGCAGCATGCTGTGGTTTGCAGCGAGACTTGGCTCACTCGAACCAATACAAGCCTATAGGTCTTAGTGAAACTTCACACTGCACTCGGATGTCATCCCAGTGCAGTCCGATATCCACAGAGTTAGGCCATTGAGGAGACGGAGAAATTACTTAATTGTCCGATTACTTTTGGTCCCTTTAAAAACAGGGTGACACATGTTAAGGAGCTGAAACTGCTAAACCCTTCATCCAATTTTAATGTGGATAATCTCAAATGAAAGCTGAAAGTCTGATCTTCAACTGCATCTGAATTGTTTTGCTTAAAATTCATTGTGGTAAGGTCTAGAACCAAAATTAGAAAAATGTTGTCTCTGTCCAAATATATATGGACCCAACTGTGTATTAACTGTATATATTTAACCTCCCACAGCCCCTTATATACACGACATGAGACTCACACAAGCTACTACATATGTGACATGAGCCCCACACAGCCTCCCCATGTACAGCATGAGCCCCACACAGCCTCCCCATGTACAGCATGAACCCCACACAGCCTCCCCATATACAGCATGAGCCCCACACTGCCTCCTCATGTACTGCATGAACCCCACACAGCCTCCCCATGTACTGCATGAGCCCCACACAGCCTCCCCATGTACGGCATGAGCCCCACACAGCCTCCCCATGTACAGCATGAACCACACACATCCTCCCCATGTACAGCATGAGACCCCACACAGCCTCACCATTTACAGCATGAACCCCACACATCCTCCCCACGTAAAGCATGAGACCCCACACAGCCTCCCCATATACTTCATGAGCCCAACAGAGACTCCCATGTACTGCATGAGCCTCACACAACCTACCCATGCACGGCATGAGCCCCACACAGCCTCCCCATATACTGCATGAGTCCCACACAGCCTCCTCATGTACTACATGTTTTGAATTTTCTTCAAAAGTAAAGGAGTTGCAAACTCATCCTTTTAGATTCTTGTTTTGGCTGACTACTGGAGCAAAACAACACCAAAAATTTCAAGCCTGAACAATTCCACCAAGAGATATGAGTGTTGATTGAAAACGCTGTTATTTGCTATTGGGCCTTATTGAGTAATGAATGCTTTGAATTTTCTCCAAAAGTAAATGAGTTGCAAACTCATCCTTTTCGAGTCTTGTTTGGGCTGATGAGAGGAGCAGAAAAATACCAAAAAATTCAATCCTAAACAATTCCACCAAGAGATATTCAAATTCCACCAAGAGTCATTCAAAACGCTGTTATTTGCTATTGGGCCTTATTGAGTAATGAATGTTTTGAATTTTCTCCAAAAGTAAAGGAGTTGCAAACTCATCTTTTTAGAGTCTTGTTTGGGCTATTTAGTGGAGCAGAACAACACCAAAAATTTTAAGCCTGCATCCGGAAACAAAAGAAGAGTGGTAGTTATGGGCGACTCACTACTAAGAGGCACGTAGGCAACTATCTGCAGGCCGGACAAAACCGCACGAGAAGTATGCTGCCTCCCAGGAGCAAAAATCAAGGATGTGGCCAACAGGATACCAACTATCCTCAAATCCATGGACGACTACCCTTTCCTACTGATACATGTAGGCACAAACGACAAGGCAAGAAATGACCTACCAACTATCTGCTAAGATTTTGAAATTCTGGGGAAGAAAATAAAGGAACGGAACATACAGGTTGTTTTCTCATCAATCCTCCCAGTCGATGGTCATGACATCAGAAGATGGAATAGGATACTAGAGGTGAACAACTGGCTACGACGGTGGTGCAGGCAGCAAGGATTTGGATTCTTGGACCATGGCGTGAATTACCTCTACAATGGACTTCTCGCAAGAGATGGAATACACCTCACAAAACCTGGGAAACACACATTCGCCAGAAGACTTGCTACACTCGTCAGGAGGGCTTTAAACTAGAAGAAGAGGGGATGGGAGGAAAAATAGGAGACAAGAACATGCAGCAGAAGGACAAACTAATCAAGGATACTAGATGTGGTAAAGAGGACCCAAGAAACTTCTTTCCTGCATGCTGACCAATGCAAGAAGCCTGACCAATAAGATTGAAGATCTGGAGTTGGTAATGTATGAGGAAAAATACGACATAGTAGGAATAACTGAGACATGGTTAGACGACAGCTATGACTGGGCGGCTAACTTGCAAGGATATGATTTGTTTAGGAGGGATCATTAAAAAAGGAAAGGGAGTGGAGTCTGTCTATATATAAAGTCCACTTTAAAGCCCACACTAAGAGAAGATATACAAGAGGGAAATGAAGAGGTGGAGTCTCTATGGGTGGAGATACAAAGAGGGAAAAGTAATAAAATCCTCATAGGGGTTTGTTATAAGCCACCAAATATAACAGAAACCACTGAAAATGTATTATTGAAACAAATAGACAAAGCAGCAAATCACAATGAGGTGATTATTATGGGGACTTCAACTACCTCGACATAGACTGGGAAACTGAAACTGCAAAAGGCGGGTCGAACGAAATCGGCCGACTATAGGGAAAAGTTGGGGGTCCGACTGAAACACGAAACCCAATGTAAGTCAATGGGGAAGAAAAGTCGGCAGTGAGAGGAGGACAGGAAACAAACTTACAGTGCCCATTTGAATGCCAAAAGCATAAATTCTTATTACTGAAGCTTGTCACCCTTTATTTACTTCATAATACTAGTTACGCACTGAAAAATGGGGGTTATTTGGCTAAAGTTGTGGGGGGGTAGGGCTGGCTCCAGGTTTTCATGTGCCCTGGGCCAAAGAGCGCCCCTTTAACACATACCACAACTCAAGATGCTCCGATACGGCAGAGAATTAGTGGTGTACTACAATGAAAAATACTTCACATTTTACATCTCATGACTGATATCCATCTTAAATTCTCCAATAGCTCCAAAAACGGACAGTATATTACTCCAAACAGTATTATGGCCACCGCATAGTGCGCTATACAGAGTAACGAGGCCCATCTATTTCTCTTTACAGAATCACTGGTCCCATATAATGTTTGAAACAGTATATGATGAGCTCCACATAATGCTTCAGTATATGTTGGTCCCCATGGATGAAGCTCCACTGTCTTATGGGCCCAAATAATGCTCCATACATAATGGGCCCCATTTCTAATGCTCTAGTGTATAATGGGCCCTGTAAATGCTGCTCCAGTGTCTGATGTCCACCTTTGGAATGTTCCAGTGTATGGTGGGCCCCATCTATCATTCTCCAGAGTATAGTGCTCCCCAAAAATTGCTGTCCCAACATTGAAAACAATGAAATAATTCTCCTCGCTAGGGAAACCCTGTACTAGTCTGGACTCCTCGTCGTCCCCATCTTCCATCTCACTGCACTTGGCTGTTTAGGCAGAGGGCGTACAGACGTGATGTCATTGCGCTCTCTGATCAGAATATCACTGTCAGGAAACGCGGAAGACGTCATGGCGGTGGAGCAGGGAGAGGTAAGTATTTCAACCTTGCAAGTGCTGTGATCCTGAGCAAGCAGGGGGGCCACTCGTTGGCGACGGCACTGGCACAGGGCCCCTGATAGTACGGTGGTGTGTCTGACGGCAGGTGGGACGAACCTGCACTTTCATCTGCAGCTTCCTCTTTGTCACCGTGTAAGGTGGAACAGTATATGGGAAGGGTAACCTGAGTTTCATCAGGGTCAGATTCAGGCTGTGTAGAGTGCGAGGGGAATGTAGTGGTCTGGGTCAATGTACCAGCAGAATCATCGAGCAGTGGCTGGGCATCAGAGCACTTGTGTCGCCCCCAGGAGTACGGTCACCACAGTGGCATTACCTTCCTCCTAGGGAGTGTGATGTCATGCTTGGGAGCAACGAAGGATCTCTCTAGCAGGTTAACTGATTGGCCGGCGTTATTCCCACGAGTCACGACCCTCCAAGCAGCGTCCATGAAGACAAAGTGTTTGTTTTACGTGGGCAGTATGGTTGCAAAGCTGAACCTTAAAGGAATGACCAAAAGGGTAACACCAGGAGTGGAGCCTGCGGCGTAATTTGACTCAACACGGGTAACTTCAACCATCCAGCAACCGAAAAGATGCACACATTGCAAGCTTAATTCCGTTAATGAACGAGACTCCGTCATGCCCCCGCGGTCCGCATCCAGCTTACTAGAGGGACACGCGAGGCTCTGGCACGCGAGATTGGCCAATAACTGGTGTGTCATGCCCTTACATGTCCGAGGCTGCATGTGCGCTACACTGAAAGGGCCAGCGTGTGTCGCTTACAGGTGCAGATAACCCACTGAACACCGTTAGTGATGGGGATCTGGGATTACAAATATTACCCGCGAACGATGATTTCCCAGTAAGTGCAGGTCAACCGCAGTTCCGGAATTAGGCCTAACCGTCATTCCTGAAAAAATGAAAAACTTACGTGTGCAAACCACAGGTGCTGTAACTTACTTAACAGATCGCCAGCCATTCTCAGGCCCAGTATGGATTACACGTGATTGCACAAAGGTGAGAAAGGGTACCGTATCACCGGATAACATGTATGGATAGCATAGTTTACACATTCAAAATATATGTCTATAGATCAGGAGGCAGGCTCAGACGGTGTCAGGCCCAGTATGGATTACATGTGATTGCACTAAGGTGAGAAAGGGTACCGTATCACCGGATAACATGTATGGATAGCATAGTTTACACATTCAAAATATATGTCAGGCTCAGTATGGATTTGACAGCCCAGACTACACAGCGGAGGAGCAGAGAGAGGTAAAGATTGCAAATGCTGGGGCCCTGCCCAAGCAAGGGGGGCCCACTCGTGGGCGTCAGTACTGGCACTGGGCCCCTCTTAGTATGGCGGTGTGTCTGACGGCGGGTGTGCACCCCCACCGTCAGAGACACTTGATTGCACTATGAGGGACCCTGTGCCAGTGCCCGCGCCCAAGAGTCGACCTAACCACCTGTCCAGGGCAACGGCAATCGCACGGTTTTGTGCGCTAGGTGGTGACCCCGGCCTTGAGGGGGGAGGCAGCAAAGTTAGGGAGGTTTACAAAGTGGCATATGTTGATGTTGGACATTCAGCTGATGCAAAAGGCGAAATTGGTCAAGTCCCAGGAAGAGGAGGACCAAAGCAAGCCATTTTTCTGTCAACCTATGTGTCATCAGGGGAAGGTGGGACAAAATCCTTGGAAACCCATGCATGGTTCATTTTAATGAAGGTTAGATCATCCACATTTTGGGTCGACAGACGGGTCCTTTTTTCTGTCAGGATTGATCCAGCAGCACTGAAGACTCTTTCCGATAGTACACTTGCAGCTGGGCAAGCGAGCTCCTGTAACGCATATTGTGCCAATTCAGGCCAGGTGTCCAGTTTAGCGGCCCAATAGTCAAAGGGGAATGACCTGTGAGGGAGAACATCAACATGGGAGGAAAAGTAGTTTGTAACCTTAGTTGACAAGTGCTGTCTCCTGTCACTTTCCATTCATGCAGTATTACCAGTCGTGTGAGCGGGACTTGAAAAATCAGTCCACAACATAGTCATGAAACCCCTGTCTCCAACGCCACTTCTGATGTGTGCACCACGAACACCTCTTCCAAGCTGCCCCTGGCCCCTATGGCTCGTGTGAGAACCATCACCGCTGCTGTGTGCTGGGAATGCCTCAACCAACCGGTTTACCAGAGTAGCTTGTTTGTTAGCCAATATTAGGTCAAGGTTCTCCTGTGGCATGATGTTTTGGAATTTGCCTTTATAGCGTGGATCCAGGATGCTGGCCAACCAGTAGTCGTCATCATTCATCATTTTGGCAATGCGGGGGTCCCTTTTTAGGATCTGCAAGGCATAATCTGACATGTGGGCCAATGTTCCCGGTGTCAATGATGCAGTGCGACTGCTTGGTGGAGGAGCACTTTCTGGCAAATCCACATCCCTCCAGTCACGCACAAACCCTGTACCAGACCTTGCCACGCCAACATTTTCTTTGGACACACGAGAAGCATCCTCCTCCCCTAAATAATCATCCCCATCATCACCCTCCTCCTCCTCTTCCTCTTCTTCCTCCACCTCGTCCAGGAGAGGTCCCGGAGCAGAGAATGGCTGACTGTCATTAAGGATTTCCTCCTCCTCTTCCTCTTCATCAACCTCAGCTGCAGACACCTGCTCCTTAATGTGCGTCAAAGTTTGCATGAGCAGACGCATAAGTGTGATGCTCATGCTTATAATGGCGTCGTCTGCGCTTACCAGCCGTGTGTATTCCTCAAAACACTGAAGGACTTTACAGAGGTCTTTCAGCTTTGACCAATGCACACCTGTCAACTCCATGTCTGCCCTCAAAGTGCCTGTCCGGGTATCCTCCCACAAATGCATTACAGCCTGCCTCTGTTTGCACAGCCACTCAACCATGTGCAGGGTGGAGTTCCACCTTGTTGCAACGTCGATAATTAGCCGGTGCTTGGGAAGGTGGAGCAATCGCTGCAGCTTCTGCATACGACTGGAGTGTACGGGCGACCGGCGGATGTGCGAGCACAGTTTTCGAACCTTCTGGAGCAGGCCTGTTAACTCCGGATAATTATTGAGGAAGCACTGCACCACCAGGTTCAAGGTGTGAGCCAAGCAAGGTATGTGTCTGAGTTTTGAAAGGGCTATGGCAGCCACAAAATTACGGCTGTTATCGCTAACTACCTTGCCTGCCTCAAGATGTAGACTGCCCAGCCATGACTCAGTTTGTTGCTGAAAATAGTCGGCCAGTACCTCCGCGGTGTGTCTGTCGTCCAAACACATCATCTTCAACACAGCCTGCTGATGCTTTCCACTAGCTGATCGATAGGGGGACACCTCGTGTGCAACACTGGCAGCTGCGGATGGAGTGCTGCTGCGACTGCGCTCTGGGGATGAGCTTTCGCTTCTAGAGGAGTAGGAGGAGGAGGGTCGAACGCCTACAGCCAACTGTTTCCTATACCGTGGGCTAGGCAGCACTGTCCCACCACCGTTGTCCCCTGTGGACCCTGCATCCACCACATTAACCCAGTGCGCAGTGATGGACATGTAACGGCCCTGGCCATGCCTACAGGACCATGCATCAGTTGTGAGGTGCACCTTTCCACTCACTGATTGCTTGAGTGAATGGACAATGCGGTCCTTCACATGAAGGTGGAGGGCTGGGATGGCTTTGTGAGAAAAGAAGTGGCTACTGGGTAGTTCATAGCGTGGTACTGCGTAGGCCATGAGTTCGCAGAAAGCTGCGCTTTCCACCAACCGATAGGGCATCATCTCTAACGAGATTAGTTTGGCAATGTGGGCATTCAAACCCAGTGTACGCGGATGAGAGGATGAGTACTTTCTTGTCCTACTCATAGTCTCTGGCAGGGTGAGCTGGACTTGAGAGCTGCCTATGGTGGAACTAGCGGTGGACAGGGCGGACTGAGAGAGGGTTGATGATGGTGATGGAGTTGGTGTTCTTTCTGATGGCCTAGAATCAGTCTTTCATTGATATAACATTGTGATTCCCTGACAGCTTTGGCCTTGCAATGACACCTCAACATTTGCTGTTGTGCTAACCGGTGGGCTTACAGTGGGGGAAACAATGTAGCGTTGCTGACTACCTTCTTTGGGAGCATTTGCACATGTGGTACTTGAGGTTTGGTGTTCCGTCCACGCTTGCAAGTGCATGGTGGTTAAATGTCTAAGCATGCAACTGGTATTCAAATTTTTCAGATTTTTCCCTCGGCTAAAGGTCTTTGCGCACTTCTTACAGATAACCTTGGCCTGATCATTAGGATTTTGTTCAAAAAAGTGCCACACTGCACTCTTCCTACTATGGAAGACATTTTGCGTCCTTGCACGCTGTGCTATTTTGACCGTCTGGCCAAGCAGTCCAGCAACTTTTTGGCTTTTTGTAACCCATTTTTGGACTGCTCCATGCCTGCCAGATAACAGCTGTTGCGATGTCGATGCCTGCTGCAGATGCTCCTCCTCCTCTTCGGAGCTATTGGCAGCGGCACCCTCTTCCCCCAATGGATGCCAATCTGGGTCAACAACTGGGTCATCCATCACCTCCTCTTCAATGTCATGTGCACCTTCCTCTGTGTCACCGTGTACGGTGGTATAGTATGCGGGAAGGGGCACCTGAGTTTCATCGGGGTCAGAATCTGGCTCAGTACACTGCAAGGACAATGTCGTGCTCTGAGTGAATGTACCAGCAGAATCATCTATCAGTGGCTGTGCATCAGTGCACTCCATGTCAGATTCATCTTGGCCTGGGTAATTCACCATTTCACTTGATAACCCAGGCATGGTATGTGAATACAGCTCCATGGAGTAATCTGTTGTGTGGCCTGACGTATCCTTCAATTTTGGTTGTGGTGAAGGACACAAAGAAAGGTGTGGTTCATGACCATGAGCCTCTAAAGAAGACTCAGTGCTTTAATTTTTTAAAAGTTCAGAAGAGGAGGCGATAGAGCTGGAGGCCGAGTCAGCAATGTAGGCCAAAACTTGTTCCTGAAGCTCCGGCTTTAAAAGCGGTTTACCTACTCCCAGAAAAGGGAGCCTTCAAGGCCTTGTGGAGCCAGACGATGACGCAGGCTCAACACCTCCTGCATTAGGTGTTATTTTGCTTTTGCCACTAGCAGACCAGCAGATCCAACACCAACACCATCATTAACAGCTGGCAACCCCCGCCCACTAACACGGCCTCTTACACCACACTTCCTCATTTTTTTGAAAAATGTACCCACAATTCCACCAATGATATGGAACTGTAAAACAAGGTACAAGGTGTATATAGGACAGGGGAGAATTTAATTCTCCTACCACTTCTGGACACTGATGTATTGTGTCAGGCCCAGTGTATATCACACCGCTGTATCACAGGCTGAATTTGGCAGGTGTGAAAAATGTTATATAGGATGGGAGAAATGGTATGTCCTTACACACTTCTGGACACTGATGAATTGTGTCAGGCCCAGTGTATATCACACCGCTGTATCACAGGCTGAATTTGGCAGGTGTGAAAAAAGTTATATAGGACGGGAGAAATGGTATGTCCTTACACACTTCTGGACACTGATGTATTGTGTCAGGCCCAGTGTATATCACACTGCTGTATCACAGGCTGAATTTGGCAGGTGTGAAAAATGTTATATACGATGGGAGAAATGGAATGTCCTTACACACTTCTGGACACTGATGTATTGTGTCAGGCCCAATGTATATCACACCGCTGAATCACAGGTTGAATTTGGCAGGTGTGAAAAATGTTGCATACGACGGGAGAAATGGAATGTCCTTACACACTTCTGGACACTGATGTATTGTGTCAGGCCCAGTGTATATCACACCGCTGTATCACAGGCTGAATTTGGCTGGTGTGAAAAATGTTATATAGGGTGGGAGAAATGGAATGTCCTTACACACTTCTGTACACTGATGTATTGTGTCAGGCCCAGTGTATATCACATGGCTGTATCAAAGGCTGAATTTGGCAGGTGTGAAAAATGTTATATAGGACGGGAGAAATGGTATGTCCTTACACACTTCTGGACACTGATGTATTGTGTCAGCCCAAGTGTATATCACACCGCTGTATCAAAGGCTGAATTTGGCTGGTGTGAAAAATGTTATATAGGACAGGGCAGGATTGGAATCTCCCTAGAGTGTAGGTCTGTAAAAACAGAACAACTCCTCGACTTATCCTTACAGAGTCACACACTTAGCTTCAATTTTGCCGTGATAACAGCCGTTACACGGTACTGAGAGAGCAGCGTGTCCGGTGTATGTTAAATTGTCAAGCTCCGTGTTTTTGTACACGGACTGACACGCTGTCTCTCTATAGTTTTTGAATGTAATCAAACAGCAAATAGACTAGACTGTTTGAAAAACAGACAAAACTATAAGGTGGAGGTCTGTAAGAACGGAACAACTCCTCGACTTATCCTTACAGAGTCACACACTTAGCTTCACTGTGGCCGTGATAACAGCCGTTACACGGTACTGTGTGAGGAGCGTACACCGCTGTATGGTGTGAAAAAATGCACGCTCAGTATCTCACCAGGACAAAAAAAAAAGGATTGCTTTTAAAAAAGCAGTTTGCAGAGCAGTGTGAAACCAGCAATGCAGCTATGAGGTAGCCTTATAAGGCAGTCTAACAACCAACAGAGCTGATCCACCAAAATATAGCCTCCCCTTGCACTGCACAGTGACTGGTGTGTTGTACAGGCAAAATCGCTAGCAGTAGCAGCTGATTTTTTTTCTTCTTCCCTGCCTAACGCTCTCCCTACAGAATCTGCAGCAGCAGCAGCTAGCCCTATACTGATGTCAGCAAAAGTAAGATGGCGGTCGGCGTGCACACCCTTTTATACCCCCTGTGACGCCCCGCAAAGCAAACCAATCACTTGCATGCCCTTCTCAAAGATGGTGGGGACCGCTGCCTATGTCATCACGTTGCACACAGTGTCCGTTGTTCCTGATTGGCTGAAAAAAGGGCGCTAAAGCATCATTTGAAATGCGACTTTGACGCTAAAGTCGCCGACCTCGTGGCCGACCTCACCCTAGGGTCGGGTTTTCTTTCATGAAACCCGACTTTACCAAACGTCGGTGACTTTTCAATTTTTTCGACCTGTTTTGCTCAACTCTAGATGTCATTTATCTCGACTTCTCTAAAGCATTTGACACTGTCCCACATAAAAGATTGGTAAGTAAGATGAGAAAGATTGGGCTAGGGGAAAA
The DNA here is from genome assembly GCF_039654945.1 of Dendrobates tinctorius. NCBI lineage: Eukaryota > Metazoa > Chordata > Amphibia > Anura > Dendrobatidae > Dendrobates > Dendrobates tinctorius. The sequence goes on along the minus strand of NW_027361760.1, from coordinate 9,310,289 downwards.
TGTGTGTAGATGGGTAGGTAGCTGGCTTAGTGATAGAAAGCAAAGAGTGGTTATTAATGGTGCATACTCAAATTGGGCCAGGGTTGCTAGTGGGGTACCACAGGGTTCTGTATTGGGCCCCCTACTATTTAATATATTTATTAATGATCTAGTGGATGGCTTACACAGTAAAATATCAGTATTTTCAGATGATACAAAACTATGTAAGGTAGTTAACACAAAGGAGGACAGTTTGCAACTACAGACAGATTTGAGTAAATTGGAGAATTGGGCTGAAAAATGGCAAATGAGGTTTAACACAGATAAGTGTAAGGTTATGCATATGGGAAGGAGAAACAGATGCTACAATTACTTACAAAATTGGAAACTGCTGGGGAAATCAGACATGGAAAAAGACTTAGGCATCTTAGTCAATAAGAAGCTAAATTGGAGTGCCCAGTGTCAGGCAGCTGCCACCAAAGCAAATAGGGTCATGGGATGCATTAGAAGAGGTCTGGGGACACGAGATGAAAGCATAATTCTCCCTCTTTACAAATCACTCGTCAAACCAAACGTGGAGTATTGTGTGCAATTTTGGACGCCGATGCTCAAGAAAGACATTACTGAACTTGAAAGGGTTCAAAGGAGGGCTACTAAAATGATAAATGAAGTTGGTTCACGAGAATACCCAGAAAGGTTATCAAAATTAGGTCTATTTACTCTAGAAAAAAGAAGACTTAGGGGAGACCTAATATATATGTGCAGGTATATCAGAGGGCAATACAGAGATCTCTCCACTGAACTGTTTGTACCAAGGACTGTGACAAGAACAAGGGGGCATTCTCTTCGTTTGGAGGAAATACAATTTCTGCACCAGCATAGAAGAGGGTTCTTCACGGTAAGAGCAGTGAGGCGCTGGAATTTTCTTCCTGAGGAAGTGGTGATGGCCAACTCACTGAATGAATTTAAGAAAGGAATTGTCATGATCCAGGACGGGATTTCGCTTTGACCCGTCCTGGTTAGACTATGGGTTAATTGTGCTGCCTCTCTCTGGCAGCAGGAGGCTATTTAGTGCTCACTGGACCTGGTCCGGTGTCAGTTATACTCCTGCCCTCGGCTGAGTTAAGTGACCTCTTGTATACGTGTGCCTTGTGCCTGATATCTTGCTTGCTTGTTCGGTTGTGATCTGGTTCTGTCCCTGTTACGAGCTCGGCCTGACCCTCTTGTACTGCGCTACCTCTCGTGTATGACTCTCTGCTTGTGACCCGACTTCTCTCTGCTTGTCCCCTTGGTACCACGTCATCCTCTTGTGTATGACCTTTGGCTCTGTTTGACTACCCGTCTGTTTGTCCCTCCTGTACCTCGTTTGCCCGTACTGCTGTGACCTCTGTTTTGCCTGACTCTGAGTTGTTTGTATGGTGTCCTGTCCTATCTGAATACAGGACGCTAAGCCCCGCCCCCTTGCAGTCACATGACCATAGGTCCCGTGCAGATTATTCAGTTTCAGTGTCCGCAGGTACTATGCCTCTTTACCTTCCAGCGCTGACTGGACCCTGACACTATTAGCCTGAAGCACGCATGGTCACCTCTGCTGCCCACTCCACAGGTATCTTTTAGCACTGCTTCTGTACTCAGGACATGCGCACTGGCTCTATGAGCAAGTGCAGTGTGGTGTCTCTGACATTATAACTGACCCATACCATTTTTTTTTTCTCTGCTCCCATTCACCTGTGTGTGTGATGGATCCTATGCACACTCTTTCTGAGCAGGTTAAGCATCTGACGCAGATGTCTCAGAAACTCTTTGGAGAACAAAGAGTCCTGGCTCAGTCTCAGCAGCTGATCGCCGACACTGTGCAGGGGGTTCTTTCATTGGAGGCTCGGGATGTTACATTAATTTCCCCTGAGTCTCCAGTGAAGTTACCAGATACCTTTTCTGGAGATAAAAATGACTTCAGAGTTTTCAAGGAGGACTGTAAGCTTTTTTTTTCCTTAAGACCACACTCTTCTGGGGATGAAAGTCAGAGAGTGGGGGTCATTATGTCTCTGTTAAGGGGAGCCCCCCAAGCTTGGGCTTTCTCCCTTCCGACCACGGCCCCTGAGCGTATGACTGTGGATGCATTTTTTGAGGCCCTGGGGCATATTTATGATGAGCCTGATCGGGTGCGTATGGCTGAGGACAGGCTGATGAATGTTTGCCAGGGGAAACACTCAGCCGAGTGGTTTTGCTCAGAGTTCAGACGCTGGGCTGCTGAGGTCTGCTGGAACGACGCCGCTCTCTGGGGGTTGTTCCGTAGAGGCTTGTCTGAGCATCTGAAAGACGCCTTGGCTCTCCACCCCCCACCTGATGCCCTGGAGGAAGCTATGACACAGGCCGTCCGAATGGATCGCAGGTTACGGGCAAGGGGAGTGATACAAACCGAGACATCATTATTCTCCCAAGGAAGGGGAGCCAGTTCTTCATTGAAAATCACGGAGATGGGAACCATCAACCTTAAGGAGGAAGAAAGTAGACAACGGCACGTGAGAAAATGCTATGTTCACAGTGGCGAGTCCCGGCCACTAACCAACAAGCGACTGAGCCCGGGTGATTATCGTGGAGGTCACCCAGGCTCTCAGGTACCCTTTTCTGCATTTTCTAAAATGTCATTTCAAGTGGAACTTTGTTGTGGGGGTGTCTCCACATCCACTTCTGCCTTCGTGGATTGCGGTTCATCATTGAACTTTATTGACTCTGACTTGGTGGCCAGGTGTAAGTTAGGGACAGTTAGGTTGGAGACTCCGATTCACCTTGTTGCTATTGACAAAACACCACTGGTTAAGAATGACATTGTGTTTTGTACTGAAGAGTTTCTCCTTAAAGTGAGTTCCTTACACCAGGAACGTATTTCATGTTTTGTAATGAACAACCTGCCTGCGGGACTGGTGTTGGGGTTCCCCTGGTTACAGCTGCATAATCCTGTGATTAATTGGGAATCTCGGGATATTGTTAAATGGGGTCCCTATTGCTCTGAGAAATGTCTTGTTTCTGTGTCTGTGTCGTCCGTGGGTCTAGAAGGCATTCCGGAGTGCCTGATAGATTATACTGACGTTTTCTCCGAAAAAGAGGCTGAGGTTTTACCACCACACCGCCCATTTGATTGTGCCATTGACCTGGTTCCAGGTGCTAAATTGCCCAAAGCCCGCCTGTATAACCTCTCGGGTCCGGAACTGGCTGCGATGAAGGAATATATTTCTGAGAGCCTCCGTAAGGGACATATTCGTCCTTCTGTTTCTCCTGTGGCGGCAGGGTTCTTTTTTGTAAAAAAAAAAGACGGTGGTTTGCGCCCATGCCTCGATTTTCGTGAGTTAAATGAAATAACTGTGAAGAATACTTATCCCCTTCCACTTATTCCTGATTTATACAATCAGTTGTCCGGAGCTAAGTGGTTTTCGAAATTAGATCTACGGGGAGCGTATAACCTTATCCGAGTCTGGGACGGAGATGAATGGAAGACCGCTTTTCTCACTACTGAAGGGTTGTTTGAAAATTTGGTCATGCCCTTCGGCCTGACCAACGCTCCAGCGGTCTTCCAAAATTTCATAAATCATGTGTTCTCCGATTTGATTGGATGTTTTATGGTGGTGTATTTGGATGACATTTTAATCTACTCGCCTGATAAACAGACTCACATTGGTCATGTTCGGGCAGTTCTCCAAAGGCTCAGGGAGAACTGTCTGTTTGCTAAACTTGAAAAATGTTTATTTTTTGTTCAGGAACTGTCCTTTCTGGGGTTCATCTTGTCTGCTGAAGGGTATCGCATGGATCCTAATAAGGTGCAGGCCATTCTCGAGTGGGTTCAACCGTGTGATTTGAAGGGTCTACAACGTTTCCTAGGGTTCGCTAATTATTATCGGAAATTTATAAGGGGGTTCTCACAGGTGGTTAAACCCCTCACAGACATGACTCAAAAGGGGGCCGATATCAAGAATTGGTCAACCGCAGCGGTAGCGGCATTTCAGTTTTTGAAAAAATGTTTCATGTCAGCCCCGGTTCTTATCCAACCGGACCCCTCTGAACCATTTATTGTTGAGGTAGACGCCTCAGAGGTGGGGTGGGGGCGGTATTGTCCCAGGGACCCGCCACTTTGACCAATTTAAGACCTTGTGCCTTTTTCTCAAAGAAGTTCTCCCCTGCGGAGAGAAACTATGATGTGGGGAATCGGGAACTTCTGGCCGTAAAATTGGCTTTTGCAGAATGGAGGCATTTTTTGGAGGGGGCTGTTCATCCTATAACGGTAATCACGGACCACAAAAACCTAGCTTACATTGAGTCAGCTAAAAGGTTGACTCCCAGACAGGCTAGATGGTCACTTTTTTTTCCCGATTCAACTTCTCGATCACTTTTCGACCAGGATCCAAGAATATCAGAGCGGATGCGTTGTCACGCAGTCTTGATCCGGTGTCCCCCCGGAACCTCCATCCTCCATTTTTCAGCCTGGGGTGGTGGTGGCAGAGGTTTCTAATGTGTTGGAACGGGAGATTCGAGAAGCCCAGGCTCTTGCACCTCCAGCTAAGCCGGTGGATAAACTTTTTGTGCCAGCTCAGTTTCGTCTCAAGGTCCTCCAGGAGTTCCATGACTCAGTTCTGGGTGGACATCCAGGGATCTCAGCGACCCGGAAGGCCATTGCTAGAATATTCTGGTGGCCTTCTTTAGCCCCTGATGTTGGGGAGTATGTGTCTGCATGTGAGGTTTGTGCCCGTGCGAAAACTCCCCATAACCGGCCGGCCGGGGAATTGGTACCACTGCCAATTCCTGAGAGACCATGGACTCATCTTTCCATGGATTTCATCACCAACCTTCCCCCTTCCAAGGGTAATACCGTGGTCTGGGTCGTAGTGGACAGGTTTAGTAAGCAGGCACATTTTGTACCTTTGGCAGCTCTACCTAATGCGGAAACATTGTCCAGATTGTTTGTGGAGCATGTGGTGCGGTTGCATGGGGTACCCCTGAATGTGGTGTCTGATAGGGGAGTGCAATTTGTGTCCAGATTTTGGAGAGCTTTTTGTAGGATGTTGGGTATTGGTCTGTCCTTTTCATCCGCCTACCATCAAGAGACTAATGGGCAGACTGAGCGGACCAATCAGTCTCTGGAGCAAATTCTGCGTTGTTTGACCTCAGCCCGACAGGATGATTGGTGTTCTGTGTTACCATTGGCTGAGTTTGCTTTTAACAACCGCACTAACCAGTCTACAGGTACATCTCCTTTTTTTTGCAATTATGGGTTTCATCCTCATTTTGGAGAAATTTCCCGCTTGAATTCTGGGTGTCCTGGGGCGGATGAGACGATCCAGCGGTTGGGGGAGGTATGGCGGGAGGTCCAGAATAACATTACGAAGGCCCAGGACAAATTTAAATTTTTTGCGGACAAAAAACGATCGGTGGGTCCAGTGTTTCAGGTCGGAGATAAGGTATGGTTATCCACCAAAAATATAAGGCTCAAGGTCCCCTCTGCGAAGCTTGGACCTAAGTTTATAGGCCCCTATGTAATTACCGAAGCAGTTAACCCGGTGGCTTTTCGGTTGAGTCTTCCGCCATCTCTAAGGATCCCTAATGTTTTCCATAAGGCCCTTTTGAAACCTGTGAGGTCCAGTGGGGAGGGATCATCATCTTCCCCGTCACCGGTTCTGGTAGATGGGCAGGCTGAGTACGAGGTGGAACGAATTGTCGACTCCAGGTTGGTCCGTCGCGCCCTTCAGTATCTGATACATTGGAAGGGCTACGGTCCTGAGGAACGCTCATGGGTTCCTGCTCGATCAGTTCATGCAGATCGGTTGATCCGAGCCTTTCACGCCAAGTACCCTGAGAGACCTGGGGGTCCAGTGGCCCCCATTGAGAGGAGGGTACTGTCATGATCCAGGACGAGATTTCGCTTTGACCCGTCCTGGTTAGACTATGGGTTAATTGTGCTGCCTCTCTCTGGCAGCAGGAGGCTATTTAGTGCTCACTGGACCTGGGTCCGGTGTCAGTTATACTCCTGCCCTCGGCTGAGTTAAGTGACCTCTTGTATACGTGTGCCTTGTGCCTGATATCTTGCTTGCTTGTTCGGTTGTGATCTGGTTCTGTCCCTGTTACGAGTTCTGCCTGACCCTCTTGTACTGCGCTACCTCTTGTGTATGACTCTCTGCTTGTGACCCGACTTCTCTCTGCTTGTCCCCTTGGTACCACGTCGTCCTCTTTTGTATGACCTTTGGCTCTGTCTGACTACCCGTCTGTTTGTCCCTCCTGTACCTCATTTGCCAGTACTGCTGTGACCTCTGTTTTGCCTGACTCTGAGTTGTTTGTATGGTGTCCTGTCCTATCTGAATACAGGACGCTAAGCCCCGCCCCTTGCAGTCACATGACCATAGGTCCCGTGCAGATTATTCAGTTTCAGTGTCCGCAGGTCCTATGCCTCTTTACCTTCCAGTGCTGACTGGACCCTGACACTATTAGCCTGAAGCACGCATGGTCACCTCTGCTGCCCACTCCACAGGTATCTTTTAGCACTGCTTCTGTACTCATGACACGCGCACTGGCTCTATGAGCAAGTGCAGTGCGGTGTCTCTGACAGGAATGGATACTTTTCTTGTGAGTAACAGTATAGAAGGTTATGAATAACATAATATTATAGGTAGATGGTTGACCCAGCTAAGGGGAAGGAATTTTTTTTCCCTATGGAGAAAATTGGCTTCTACTCTGTGGGATTTTTGCTTTCCCCAGGATCAACAATGCAGAACAGCTGCACTAAAAATAGGCTGAACTAGATGGACATAAGGTCTTCCTTCAGCCTTCAAAACTATGTTACTATGTTACTATGTTATTCCACCAAGAGATATGAGTGTTCATTCAAAACGCTGTTATTTGCTATTGGGCCTTATTGAGTATTGAATGTTTTGAATTTTCTCCAAAAGTAAAGGAGTTGGGGATTCTATGGGGGTTACGTACAGCACACGGGGATTCTATGGGGGTGACAGCATATAGAGATTCTATGGGGGTGTCGTGCAGCACAGGGGGATTCTTTGGGGGTGACAGCACATGGGGATTCTATGGGGGTAATGTACAGCAAATGGGAATTTTATGAGTGAGGATGACCTGCTGCACATGGGGAGGCTATGTGAAGGCAGTATACTGTCATGCAGTATATAGGGAGGCTGTGTGGGGCTCATGTAGTATATGTTGAGGCTGTGTGGGGCTCATGCAGTACATGAGGAGGCTGTGTGGGGCTCATGCAGTACATGGGGAGGCTGTGTGGGCTCATGCCGTACATGGGGAGGTTGTGTGGGGCTCATGCAGTACATGGGAGGATGTGTGGGGTCTCATGCTGTACATGGGGAGGATGTGTGAGGTTCATTCTGTAGATGGGGAGGCTGTGTGTGGTTCATGAGGTACATGGGGAGGCTGTGTGGGGCTCATGCAGAATATGGGGAGTCTGTGTGGGGCTCATGCTGTACATGGGGAGGCTGTGTGGGGTTCATGCTGTACATGGGGAGACTGTGTGGGGCTCATGATGTACATGGGGAGACTGTGTGGGGCTCATGTCACATATGTAGTAGCTTGTGTGAGGCTCATGTCATGTATATAAAGGGCTGTGGGGGGTTTAAAGATATATGGGGGGTTAGCATACTTAATTCTGCTCAATATTAAGTGATACAATTAATATTAATAAATTAATATTGAGTAGAATTAATTTCAAGCTATTGGTTCGGCCTTCCACAACAGTCATGGTCTCGCGTGACCCCTCTAAAAAACTAATTGCCCACACCTGCTTTACAGTAAGCCTGACCTCTCATACCTGCTGTGTGACCCATAGGCAGCACGTTTCCGGGACCGGCTGTACGATCTAAGCCCAGTATGTTTGTTTCTGAAACACTGCAGTGTCACAGAGAAAAACATGTCTGACTTCTCCCCTCCTGCTGCCAATGACTGGTCGCACGCAGAAAGAAAATTGTCCCTCAGTGGGAGCAGATGGGGAGAAGCCACCAGGGACCCGCCTGTACCTGTGTGACCTCAGTCCACTGTGACTTTCAAAGAAGGTTTTTCCATGAAATGCCACAGCATGTCAGAGTCAACCATACCTGGCTGGCATGATACAGCCAATGTCTGATCCATGCGGCCTTTGGATCGAGCAGCAGGTATCAGCCATCAGATTCCCTTTAAGATCCCATAGGTGCCATTTATGTCACATGGTTGACCATTATCCTTAAGCCTTTGAGGAGAGCTATAACTCCCAGCATGTACAGGAGATAATATGGCATGTTGGGAGTTATAGTTCACCACAGGAGTAATGATTTTCTTTTGCATTAGTGGCATGGGAGCAGAGAGGACACATCTTTTTTTGGGGGGATGGGTGGAGTAGTTCAGTCCTTAATATCCCCTGTCGTGCCCCAAATGCAGGACTCCCATCCTGAGGCCAGAGTAACACCAGCGATGAATACGGATGAGTGCTATGCGATAAAACATCACACAGCACTCGAACCAGTATTCATCTACGGGGCAGCTCCCATCACCGTTTTTTTCCCCAGCCGTTTCCAGAGTCCGAGTGAAATGGCAGCATATAGAGATTGCCACTGACACATGGCCGAGTCTCAGCTCACTCGCACCCACATAAGCCTATGGGTGTGAGAGAATTAGAAAAAACACGGCACTCGATGACTGAGAGGGAGGTGCACAAGTACAGTATCCAATCCACTATAGCTTATAGTAAAGACTTGGCACTCAAGAGGGAAAATTGAATTTAACTGTTCCTTCATTGTACAAAGCATCCAGTTCAAAAATTCTTGAACATTTTCGACCGTACAAACGACGTTCATCAGAAATGGAAATTCACACCTGATTTAACTGAAAGAACTGTAATGGAGAATTCCATATATCATTAAAGAGACAGCTGGCCTGTGTGGTAATATTCAGCACTGAATATCTTGTCTAAAAGTCTGGAATAAGAGGTGTCGGGTAAGCAGCGGATACTGTAGGTAATAACCTTGTTTTCAGTTGAGCAACACTGGATTTCAAAATTGGGACAGAAGGAGCGTCTCCTTCAGCAGCTGTACACACACCCGGACTCAGATACAGTGCTATTCCCCTGCACTCACGTGCCTTTCTAACCAGCGCGTCCTCTCCTCCTGTGGCACACATACCTGGGCAGGACATACTTCCTCAAACAGTACCAGTCCCATATCAGGGACACAAGCCTGCTATGCACAACATGTGTCATATCCTCTAATTAAATATCAGCTCCATTTATGGACCTACAGCTCATTGTACCAGGCCCTTTGTCAGTCCCAATTTTGAAATCTAGTGTTCCTCAACTGAAAACAAGGTTATTACCTTCAGTATCCGCTGCTTACCAGACTCCTCTTATTCCAGACTTTTAGACCAGATATTGGTTTCAATTCAATTCAGTCTGTTTTTGGAAACCTTATCTGTCCTGATGCTGATGCTGGGTATTGTAACCAACAAGCATGCATACCCCCCTCTCTACCTGTCTGCTGAAGCTCCCTCAGCAAACTGAAGCTGGCTGCTACCGCACAGCTGGAGGACAGTCTGGGCCGCCCATTGTGACACATGTTCCAATTGTTCCATTGTGAAACACCTGGCTGCTGTAAGCCAAAAGGATACTCAGACATGTGAAAGTAGGTAGGTAGTTAGGTAGGCCGCTAATTCAAAGAATACGTCAAATTCTTTCTTTGTCATTGAATACATATACCCAAAATGTAGAAGTTGGAGGGTCACAAGAGGGAGACAATGTTTCACAAAATAAATCATAAACATTAGGATTGTGGTAGAAATTGAATAACTTAACTACACATGGGATACTTGATTTAAGGCGGGAAGTACTGAGGGCAAGCTAAAGCTAAACACATTACTGCAGCTTATCAAACTGAACATACCAAGCAGCAAAAGCCAAGATAGATGATTTAAAATGCAGACTGAATACAATACAATGCCTTCCATATATAGGTGAATACTTGATGTAGCAGAGTTGGACAAGATAAATCAAGCCAAATGCATTTGGCATTTGAAATGTGCATCTTGGAACAAGAAAAAGCTAATGCAGAGCAACCAAAGTTGAAGAAAGCATTCAAATATTGCTTTGAAAAGACAACTTGCTTTAGTACTAAGTACTAAGGGCAAGGGGCTGCAGACGTTGCAGCAGTTGGGTGTGCAGAAATGTATGCAACCAAAGCTAAACACATTACTGCAGCTTATCATACCCAGGGCCTGACTGGCCATCAGGCATTTCTGGCAAATGCCAGAACGGCCGAACCCTGTAGTGGGCCGCGCGATCTGTCATCCTCTTCACGCTGTCAGCCGCTAAAAGTCACTGCCGCCGCATGAAATTTGTGGCTGCAGTCTGATGTCCAACTCCTGATCCGGAGATGCAGCGATGTAACACAGTTAGGGCAAGGGGAGGAGGAGACTCAATGTGCTCAGTGCTGTGCTGCTTGGAGCTCCGGTCCTGCTTCTTACTGCAGTATTCAGTACATCAGACGTCCACTTCCTCAAGTCTAGCACGGTTTGCAGAGCCAAAAGGGGTTAACAAGCATCTGATAAGCTGAGTGCACTGCACAGAGAAGAAGCCCAGACAGCAGCACAGGAGCTGCACCTAGGAATAAAGAAGCTGTTAAGAGGCAGGCATTAGGCTGTGTTCACACGTAGCGTTTTTGTGGCGATTTTAAACGCGCGATTTTGCCGCGAATACGCAAAAAAAAGCATCCCATGCAATCCTATAGCATTCTGCACATGCTGTCCTACTGCTGCGGATATTTCCATGCCGGAATTGCATTGCGGAAAGATACGCAGCATGATCATTCTTTGTGCGGAATCACGGGAATTCCGCGCACATAGGAATGCATTGTTCTGCTGACTTTCCGCATGAGGCTATGCCCACTATGCGAAAAGTAAGTAGAACATTTGCGGATGGTGCCCACTGTTTGGAAGAGAGGAGATTCTCCTCCAGGCTCTGTGTACCATATTCCTGTAAAAAAATAGAATTAAAATAAAGAAATGGTGATATTCTCACCTTCCGATGTCCCCCGCAGCGTCACCAGGCCTCAGCGATGCTCCGGGCAGGTCCCGTTCCAAGTGATGCATTACGACAATGACCTTTGATGACGTCGCAGTCTCGCGATACCGCGACGTCATCAAATGGGAACGGGACCTGCTGGGAGCATCGTGATGATCGGGAACGCTTCGTGGGACGTCGGAAGGTGAGAATAACATGATTTTTTATTTTTTTTATTTTTAACATTAGATTTTTTTACTACTGATGCTTCATAGGCAGCCTCAATAGTGAAAAGTTGGTCACACTAGTCAAACACTATCACAAAGGAGGAAGAAAAAGACCAGGTTTTTCAATGTATCCGCACTGACCACACAAGGACAGTAATGTCAAAGTAAATGTCTAAGAGAGAGATTTTTAGAGCGTGAAGACCCTAAAAAATTAGTAAATAAAGCATACTCAGAGGCAAAGGGAATTTCACAAAGTAGTTTAATACATTGGACAGACAATAAAAAATCTACAGATGAATACTATACCACTAATTTCATCACAACCTTTTCTTCCCAAAATGGCACTATCAGGAATATAATACAGAAGCACTGGAAGGTCCTACTAAATTACCTAGTCTGTCAGAAAGTATTACCAACTAGACCAGTGGTTACCTTTAGGAGGGCGCCATCCCTATGAAACAATTTAGCCCCCAGTAGAATTAGGGAAGGTGGAGACAAAAAAGCCCCGAATGCAGGAAAAAGTACCTTACAGAAGCACATAAGAGTTTCCTTTAAATGTAAAAACAAAAAATGCTTGTGTTGTTTATGGATCAGTGATAATGTAAATACCACTGCTGTAATCAGATTCTGTAATTCTTTGGCCCTGAGGAAGTGGCAGATATGCCACGAAATGCGTCGGCACAATAAAGCTATGAAGAATATTTCTGTCCTTGTGTGGTCAGCGCGGATATATTGAAAAAACCAGTCTTTTTCTTCCTCCTTTGTGACATTGGTATCTACAGGAGTCTGCAGCAACCACTGGTTCCTTTCACATTCTGTAAGGGGTTGTGACTGTTCACAGGGCCGCCATCAGGGCATGACAGCCCTTACAAGTGTATGGGGCCCCGGTGATTGGGGGGCCCGCCCGGCGCCCGGCGCCGGAGCACACTGGCAGCCCCAGCTGTGCGCACAGGACCTGTGATGAGGTCACAGGAGGGGAGGAGTCAGGGGTCACATGATCGGGGCCTGGACGTATACAGGACACTGCTGTGCTGCTGGCTGTCCTGTACTGCTGGATCAGGTAAAGTTTCTGTGCGGGAACGCCGGTGATTAGGGGGGCCCGGCGCCCGAGCACACTGGCAGCCCGGTCCGCGCTCGGCCCCTGGCCCCCCTACATTTTGTTCAGGCTTCTCTAGCTCCGTCTGCTGTGTGCGCATAGGACCTGTGATGAGGTCACAGGAGGGGAGGAGTCAGGGGTCACATGATCAGGGGTCTCATGTATGCAGGACTCTGCTGTGCTGGTTGTCATGGTGCTGGATGAGGTAAAGTTTCTATGTGGGGTCAGGAGGGGTTTACAGGGTGGATGTAGTAGAGCCGTGTGTGTACTTTGTGTACGGAGCAGAGCCTCATGTGTACTTTGTGTACGGAGCGGAGCCGCGTGTGTACGAGGTGTACGGAGCGGAGCCGCGCGTGTACGAGGTGTACGGAGCGGAGCCCTGTGTGTACGAGGTGTACGGAGCAGAGCCGTGCGTGTACGAGGTGTACGGAGCGGAGCCGCTCGTGTACGAGGTGTATGGAGCGGAGACGCGCGTGTACGAGGTGTACGGAGAGGAGCAGTGCGTGTGTACGAGGTGTACGGAGCGGAGCCGCTCGTGTACGAGGTGTACGGAGCGGAGCCGCGCGTGTACGAGGTGTACGGAGAGGAGCAGTGCGTGTGTACGAGGTGTACGGAGCGGAGCCGCTCGTGTACGAGGTGTACGGAGCGGAGCCGCGCGTGTACGAGGTGTACGGAGCGGAGCCGCGCGTGTACGAGGTGTACGGAGAGGAGCCGTGCGTGTACGAGGTGTACGGAGAGGAGCCGTGCGTGTACGAAGTGTACGGAGAGGAGCCGTGCGTGTACGAAGTGTACGGAGAGGAGCCGTGCGTGTACGAGGTGTACGGAGAGGAGCAGTGCGTGTGTACGAGGTGTACGGAGAGGAGCCGTGCGTGTACGAGTTGTACGGAGAGGAGCCGTGCGTGTACGAGGTGTACGGAGCGGAGCCGTGCGTGTACGAGGTGTACGGAGAGGAGCCGTGCGTGTACGAAGTGTACGGAGAGGAGCCGTGCGTGTACGAGGTGTACGGAGAGGAGCCGCGTGTACGAGGAGTGCGGAGAGGAGCCGTGCGTGTACGAGGTGTACGGAGAGGAGCCATGCGTGTACGAGGTGTACAGAGCGGAGCCCTGTGTGTACGAGGTGTACGGAGCGGAGCCCTGTGTGTACGAGGTGTACGGAGCGGAGCCATGCGTGTACGAGGTGTACGGAGCGGAGCCATGCGTGTACGAGGTGTACGGAGCGGAGCCATGCGTGTACGAGGTGTACGGAGCGGAGCCGCTTTTACGAGGTGTACGGAGAGGAGCCGTGCGTGTACGAGGTGTACGGAGAGGAGCCGTGCGTGTACGAGGTGTACGGAGAGGAGCCGCGTGTACGAGGTGTACGGAGAGGAGCCGCGTGTACGAGGAGTGCGGAGAGGAGCCGTGCGTGTACGAGGTGTACGGAGAGGAGCCGTGCGTGTACGAGGTGTACGGAGAGGAGCCACGTGTACGAGGTGTACGGAGCGGAGCCATGCGTGTACGAGGTGTACGGAGCGGAGCCATGCGTGTACGAGGTGTACGGAGAGGAGCCGCGTGTACGAGGTGTACGGAGAGGAGCCGCGTGTACGAGGTGTACGGAGAGGAGCCGCGTGTAAGAGGTGTACGGAGAGGAGCCTTGTGTGTACGAGGTGTACGGAGAGGAGCCTTGTGTGTACGAGGTGTACGGAGAGGGGCCGCGTGTATGAGGTGTACGGAGAGGAGCCTTGTGTGTACGAGGTGTACAGAGAGGAGCCGCGTGTACGAGGTGTACAGAGCGGAGCCGTGCGTGTACGAGGTGTACGGAGCGGAGCCGTGTGTGTACGAGGTGTACAGAGCCGCTCGTGTATTTTGGCATTGAGGGGCCCCATTAAAAAGTTATTAAGTAACGTGGGTGGTGGGCGCTTATGGCCGTGTAAAGGGGATAAGGGAAACCACGCTTCAGATAGGACTTCTGCAGCAGCTGCGATATGACTGCGGCTCTCATGCTGGGAGTGCACGGCTCTGTGAGGCAGCGGCTCCATCCAGCTCAATAAACCTGTTTCCCTCTGAGGGGCTGCAGTGCCATTGTGGGACGGGGAGCCTTAGGGTAAATCCCCGTGTTGTACCCCACAGGGGCATACTCCCACCCACCTGCCCTATATTCTGTGCTGCAGAGCCGGCTCTTGCCCACTTACCCCACTGTTACAGATTGCCCTATGTGCATGAGATGTCATCTTCTAGGGGGTCTTTCACTTGTCCCAGATGACTCCCAATGCAGTAAACTAAGCCCCCCAGTCCTCTCCCTCCCCTGCTCTAGCTGCAGGGCTCAGACATAGGGGAGGGGGTAATATTATCTAGTCTTTTCTTTCCTCAAGGATTTTTTGGGGTCACCTTTTGACAACTCTTATGAAGTCACCTGCTCTATTCTCAATGTGCAAGGCAGTGGAGAAGTCTGCTTTGGTTTGACCTCATGCGAACTTGTTCCTCCCCCCCATAAAAGCTTCACACTTCTCATATGTTGGTGTTTTTGCAGTGTAAAATTGACTGGGGGCTTTATAGCTCCACTGGTTCTCAGTCCGTTCTGTCTGTGCCATTTTTAGGGTCAGGGCTCTTTTGTGGGGTTTTGACAGAACAGATTTGTGATGGTAATGTAACATAAAGCGCAGTCCTGGAACCATTAGATACTTATACTGTAGATACGCATTGATATTTCTCCAGGAAATGTGTGAGTAAATACAAACGAGTGGTAGATTCCCACTCAAATGCGCATTTTAAAATCCACAGTGTGTCACTTGTATGTGACAAGATCCACACGTGTGACATGATTTTGTTGAGGAAAGTCCACATTGAATGTGCTGCTTGTGCGCATACTCTTAGAGCTGACCCTCACTACAGGTCGAGTGCTGAACATTGGGGATTTTCTAGTTTCTGATTAGAGCACAAAGAAATCCCCTATGTCAATGTCATGCAGGTAAATTCATATGATTGGCAGTTCACTATCAGATCTGTAGCAGTGGGGGGGACATATTAGTCAGGGACATGGCAGCCCCTCCATTCTCAGCTTGTCATCTTTGACCGCTGGGACCTCGGATACAAGTGTCAGCGCTGATCATTGGCGATTTGCTAGCACAGTCCGTGTCTACAGAAGCATGTCTGGTCTGAAGTGCTGATGTCTGCGATCTCTCATGTTTTGGGGTGCACATACACCTTACATAGATGGCAGCCAAAAGCCCTTTTCTGGGGTCCTAAAGCGATGTTTGAATGGAGCATGAGGGATTTTGTGTGACCATCGCCCATAGGCTGTGCCAGCGCGCCACATGGTGGGACCGGGCTGAGAGCAGAAAATGGTGACCGTGGACGGCAGCGGGACTGCGAGGCGCAGATGACAGGCACTGGGAGACCAGCCACGAGGCGGTGTCAGTGAGCGAGCAGGGTGATTAGACTGTCTGTCTGTCTCTGACTCTCTCCGACGTCTCTGTGGCTCTGTCTCCGGTGGCATGGCGGCGGTGCCCAAAGAGCCATGACGGGGGGAACAGAATCTGGGGGTCTCATGGGGTACAATTACATTGACTTAATATGTGACCAACCTAATATAAGGTGTGAAAAATGAGGATGATTGACCTCATGGAGATCAACATCCAACACTGCGGAGACACCATCACGTGTTTCTCAACGCAGTGATTCTAGAGCACTGCCCCCATCCCTTATGGGAAATATGCAAAACATGCAAAACAGAAGCCGCGGAGACACCATCACATGTTTCTCAACGCAAGCAGTGACTAGCCAGGTCTTTCACCGGGAAGGAACAACCACGGGAAGGGCAGTGTCACGTTTCCGCCAGACTTAGGGCCTGCTGTTCCGGTCGCGGCCACTAGGAGGCGCCGTACCGCCACTTTATCGTCAGACTCAGGGACGGCTGTTCCTGCCTCGGCCACTGGAAGGGGCCGTGGTTCTGTCACGTCAGGCTCAGAGCCTACTGTCCCGGCTTTAGCCTCTAGGAGGCGCCGGTCTGTCACGTCGCCGTTAAATTCTGGGTCTGCTGCTCCTGTCGTGGTCACTAGGAGGCGCTATGGCTCGCCCGGGAGTTATGGTGCTGACAGAGTAAGGGCACCTGCGCAGGCATCTGGTGGACGCAGGCTCCGCCCCTCTGTCAGTCATCAAGAGGTTACTGCATCTCCATCTGGCCTGGTCCTGGGGGCGGTACTGATGACATCATCAGTTCAGGAACCTATGAGGGGTGACCTGATCCCTGAAATACCTTGGGACTGGTCTTGCAAGCCGCCGGATATATTCTTGGTCCCCCCCGTGTGTTACTGTGTGAATTACTTTCTGACTGACTCTGACTTTGACCTGGACTTCTGACTCTCCTTCTGCCTAACGATTCTGTACCTCTGCTACTCTTCTGGTTTATGACTTTCGGCCTGAATCTGACTCTGCCTCTGCCTAACGATTCTGTACCTCTGCTACTCTCCTGGTTTATGACTCTCGGCCTGAATCTGACTCTGCTTCTGTCTACCGTTTTTGTACCATTGCTGTCCGACTGGTTTAGACTTGCATATCTCCACGTTTGTGTCCCGTATTGGAACACCTTTCTGGCGACCGTCCTTCTCTGGTCACTGCTCCTATTCAGACAGCGCCTCCTGGGCTCTGCTATAAATCCAGATCCCTGTATAGGGGTAAAGGGTATCAGTGTTTCTCGGGGTGTTGCCTGGCTGCAGCCCAGACCCGCAGGCAGACGTCACATTATATCCGGCCACATACAAAAAAACTGCTTCTTGTGTATATATCCACCATATACAAAAGCAGTCTCCCTGAACTTTTTTTTTTTTTTCTCTCCCTTCTTCTGATTGAGCTGATTTCTGGCCTAAACACCTGGTTCAGTGCACAGCCGGAAGGAGCACTTTCATCTTCCTGCACCAGTATGCTGCAGTCTGGAGCCTTCAGAGAGAGAGCTGAGCGTCAGAGATCCATACTACTGAGACATCGGCCTCTGGGCAACTCTGGCTATGGTTGCCCAGGGGCACAGGTATTGCCTGCAGATGCGGCTAAAGTTTTATTGCCTATTGCCCTTTCTTTTGGTCAGAAATCTCAGTGTGTGAACGCATATGTGGATTGTGGATCTGAAGGGAATTTTATGGATTCTTTGGTTGCTAAAAGTCTCGGTGTACCCCTATTAAAACTTAATGCCCCTATAAAAACTACGGCTATTAATGGCACATCTATTGTCCAGGAGGGGGTTAAATTTGTTACTGACAAAATCACTATGTCGGTGGGAGCATTGCATACCGAGGTTATGTCATTTTTTGTGATGGATAATTTGTCTGCTGCAGTCATTTTGGGGATGCCATGGCTACGCCAGCATAACCCAGTCATCGACTGGCACCTAGGCGATGTTATACGCTGGAGTTCACACTGTCAGGAAAACTGCATGTCGCTAACAGTAAATCAAGTTAAAGTTAAACCCCTCCACATACCGTTTGCCTTCAGAGATTTTGAGGATGTCTTCTCTATTGCAAAATCTGAAAAGCTACCCCCTCACAGAAAGTATGATTGCCCTATAGATCTGATTCCAGATGCCCGTCTCCCAAAAGGGAGAATATTTAATCTCTCAGGTCCAGAGCGTCAGGCCATGAATGAGTACATAGCTGATAGCTTAAAAAAGGGGTTTATTAGACCGTCCATTTCACCAGTTGGAGCTGGCTTCTTCTTTGTAGAAAAGAAAGATGGTGGTCTCAGACCCTGCATTGATTACCGGGAATTGAATGCAATCACCATTAAGAACCAGTATCCGCTTCCACTCATCCCTGATCTTTTTAATCAGCTAATGGGAGCCCGTTGGTTTACTAAACTGGACCTCCGGGGGGCATACAATCTAGTCCGCATAAGAGACGGGGATGAGTGGAAAACAGCCTTTAATACCCCTCTTGGCCACTTTGAGTACCTGGTAATGCCCTTCGGACTCAGTAACGCACCTGCCGTGTTCCAGCACTTTGTAAATGACATTTTCAGGGACATTTGTGGGGTGTATGTCGTCGTGTATTTAGATGACATTTTGATTTATTCTGCTGACCCTGTGACACATGCTCAGCACGTTCGCTCCGTACTGCAGAGACTGCGAGAACACTCCCTGTTCGCTAAACTGGAGAAATGTGTTTTTTTTGCGGAGGAGGTACAATTTTTAGGATATGTGGTTTCAAGCACAGGCTTCCGTATGGATCCTGCCAAGATCCAACCTATTAAAACTTGGGTGCAACCCAAGTCGCTAAAAGCGCTGCAGCGATTTTTAGGGTTTGCAAATTATTACCGAAAATTCATCAGGGGTTTCTCCGAAATTGCTAAACCACTCACGGATTTGACCCGAAAAGGGGCAGACGTGACCAATTGGAACCCTGAGGCAATTCAGGCTTTTGCTTTGTTAAAAGAGTGCTTTGTAGCCAACCCAGTTTTGGTTCAGCCTGATCTGGACCGCCCGTTTATTGTAGAGGTGGACGCCTCTGAGGTCGGAGTGGGAGCAGTGCTGTCGCAAGGCACTGCATCACTCACTCAGCTTCGCCCATGTGCCTTTTTCTCCCGCAAATTCTCTCCCACTGAGAAAAATTACGATATAGGTAATCGGGAGTTATTGGCGATCAAATGGGCCTTCGAGGAATGGCGCCACTTCCTCGAAGGCGCCAAACATAAGATCACTGTGATTACAGATCACAAGAATCTGACTTACCTGGAGTCAGCTAAAAGATTAAATCCTAGACAAGCGAGGTGGGCCTTGTTCTTCTCTAGGTTTGACTTCTTAATAACCTTTCGTCCTGGTACCAAAAATGTGAGGGCTGATGCTCTCTCTCGAAGTTTCTGCCCCTCACAGGCTGAGGACTCGGAGCCAGTTCCAATACTGGCCAATGGTATTGTTGTGTCGGCTGTGTCTCTGGACCTTCTGGAGGAGATCCGTAGATCCCCAGAACCAGCCCCTGACTCGACGCCCCCCCAGAAATTGTTTGTTCCAGCGCCGTTTCGCCTACAAGTTCTGAAGGAGTCGCACGACTCTGTCCTGGCAGGCCATCCTGGGGTCAATAATACCGCCAGACTTGTGACTAGGAGTTTTTGGTGGCCAACGGTAGTTAAGGACTGCAAGGATTTTGTACTAGCTTGTGAAATCTGTGCTCGCGCCAAGTCCCCTCACAATCGGCCTGCCGGCTGGCTCCAGTCCTTGCCCGCTCCAGAGAGTCCATGGACCCACATCTCCATGGACTTCATTACTGACCTACCACCCTCAGAGGGGAAAACATGTATCTGGGTGGTGGTGGACAGGTTCAGTAAGCAATGTCATTTCGTTCCCCTCTCTGGATTACCTAATTCAGAAACTCTGAGTAAGTTGTTTATTGTTCATGTGATAAGGCTGCATGGCGCTCCAGAGAATATCGTGTCCGACCGAGGTACCCAGTTTGTTTCCAAATTCTGGAGGGCATTCTGCAAACGTATTGGTATTGAATTATCCTTCTCCTCCGCTTACCACCCTGAGACCAATGGTCAAACGGAGCGTACCAACCAGGCTCTAGAGCAATATCTTCGCTGCTATGTCTCGGAACATCAGTCTGATTGGGCGGAACATCTCCCATTAGCTGAGTTCGCTCTAAATAACCAATACCAGGAATCTATCAAAACCACCCCGTTCTTCTGCAATCATGGTTTGCACCCACGTTTTGGTTCCTTTTCGGCCAAGATGTCGGAGCTTCCGGGAGTAGAGAATTCCATACGTAACTTAAGGACAATCTGGTCAGAGGTGAACACAATCTTGAAAGGGTCCCAGGTCAGGCAGGCTTCGGCCGCAAATAAACGGAGGTCCACGGGGCCGCACCTAGGAGTTGGGGACAAAGTTTGTCTGTCTACCAGAAACATTAAGCTTAAGGTGCCGTCTGCCAAACTGGGGCCCAGGTTTATTGGTCCCTACGAGATATTAGAAGTAATTAACCCGGTAGCCTTTCGTTTAAAGCTCCCTCAGGCTTTTAAAATTCCTAATGTTTTCCACAAATCCCTTCTCAAGGTGTACCGCTCCCCAATTCGTCCCGTCCAATCCCCTCCTCCAGTTTTGGTCAAGGGTGCCTTGGAGTACGAAGTCCAGGGCATCCTTGATTCCCGTTTAGTGAGAAAGTCTGTGCAATATTTAGTTCATTGGAAAGGCTATGGCCCAGAGGAGAGGTCCTGGGTCCCCGCTAGTGACATTCATGCCAAGGGGTTGATTAGAAGGTTTCACCTCCTTCACCCTGATAAACCGGGTTTTGAGGGTCCGGAGGCCCCTCTTGGAGGGGGGGGTACTGTCACGTTTCCGCCAGACTTAGGGCCTGCTGTTCTGGTCGCGGCCACTAGGAGGCGCCGTACCGCCACTTTATCGTCAGACTCAGGGACGGCTGTTCCTGCCTCGGCCACTGGAAGGGGCCGTGGTTCTGTCACGTCAGGCTCAGAGCCTACTGTCCCGGCTTTAGCCTCTAGGAGGCGCCGGTCTGTCACGTCGCCGTTAAATTCTGGGTCTGCTGCTCCTGTCGTGGTCACTAGGAGGCGCTATGGCTCGCCCGGGAGTTATGGTGCTGACAGAGTAAGGGCACCTGCGCAGGCATCTGGTGGACGCAGGCTCCGCCCCTCTGTCAGTCATCAAGAGGTTACTGCATCTCCATCTGGCCTGGTCCTGGGGGCGGTACTGATGACATCATCAGTTCAGGAACCTATGAGGGGTGACCTGATCCCTGAAATACCTTGGGACTGGTCTTGCAAGCCGCCGGATATATTCTTGGTCCCCCCCGTGTGTTACTGTGTGAATTACTTTCTGACTGACTCTGACTTTGACCTGGACTTCTGACTCTCCTTCTGCCTAACGATTCTGTACCTCTGCTACTCTTCTGGTTTATGACTTTCGGCCTGAATCTGACTCTGCCTCTGCCTAACGATTCTGTACCTCTGCTACTCTCCTGGTTTATGACTCTCGGCCTGAATCTGACTCTGCTTCTGTCTACCGTTTTTGTACCATTGCTGTCCGACTGGTTTAGACTTGCATATCTCCACGTTTGTGTCCCGTATTGGAACTCCTTTCTGGCGACCGTCCTGCTCTGGTCACTGCTCCTATTCAGACAGCGCCTCCTGGGCTCTGCTATAAATCCAGATCCCTGTATAGGGGTAAAGGGTATCAGTGTTTCTCGGGGTGTTGCCTGGCTGCAGCCCAGACCCGCAGGCAGACGTCACAGGCAGTCTCCAATGAAGGAAACCACCTATGCCAAAACATGGTATCCATCCACAGACAGCTGTTTCGGGGTATTTGCCCCTCATCAGTGTGGAGTAGGAAACCTAATATAAGGGACTGCTTGCTGGAGTAGGTTAGAGTTAGACGGGCACTGACGGTATCATCTGGTCATTGTCTAAAGATGGATGCACAATAATGGTTAAAAAAGTTACCAAGTGTTTAATAGGTTAGAGTAGAGTAGGGCCCTGTCAATAGAGTCTACCTTGTCATGGTGGCAGGCTTAAAAAATCTTTTGGGCAAAACTAAAGCTGATGGCTATGCATGTGATATGGTGTTAATGTGAGATTGGTGAGGGCGTGATGTAGAAGTGAAGTTTTTCCAAGAAAGGGCGGAGGGATTTTGGAAGGTTCACGGTGGTGGAGGAGGAGCTAGGGTGGAGGCGGAACTGGGGGTGGAGCCTGGGCGGAGTCTCAAGGGGGGCCCCATAAATTTTGCCAGTATGGGGCCCCAAAATTCCTAGTGGCAGCCCTGACTGTTCACAACCTTTAAAGGTGAGTGCACTAACCGTGTATTTGTCACCCCCCAAAAAATCACTTATCGCCCTATGTGCGCTCTCTTTCCTTAATAGTCAAACACTATATTTGACGAGTGTGACCTACCTGTCAATCAGTTTTCCAAGCAATGCTACAGATCGCTTGGAAAATGCTAGCATTCTGCAAGCTAATTACGCTTGCAAATTGCTAGTTTTTCTGTGGGAAATAGGCAGAAATTAAAATGCGGTTTTCTCGCATATTTCTCTGCTCCCATGCCACTAATGCAAAAGAAAATCATTACTCCTGTGGTGAACTATAACTCCCAACATGCCATATTAGCTCCTGTACATGCTAGGAGTTATAGCTCTCCTCAAAGACATAGGGACAATGGTCAACCATGTGACATAAATGGCACCTATGGGATATTAAAGGGAATCTGATGGCTGATGCCAGCTGCTCGATCCACAGGTCGCATGGATCAGACATTGGCTGTATCATTCCAGCCAGGTATGGTTGACTCTGACATGCTGCGGCATTTCATGGAAAAACCTACTTTGATAGCCGCCATGGACTGAGGTCACACAGGTAACTAGTCAGACAGGCGGGTCCCTGGTGGCTTCTCCCCATCTGCTCCCACTGAGGGACAATTTTCTTTCTGCGTGCAACCAGTCATTGGCAGAAGTCAGAAATGTTTTTCTCTGTGACGCTGCAGTGTTTCAGAGACAAACATACTGGGCTTAGATCGTACAGCCGGTCCCGGAAACGTGCTGCCTATGGGTCACACAGCAGGTATGAGACGTCAGACTCACTATAAAGCAGGTGTGGGCAATTAATTTTTTAGAGGGGCCACATGAGAGACCATGACTGTTGTGGAAGGCCGAACCAATAGCATATAAAAAATTGAAATTAATTCTCAATATTAATTTATTAATATTAATTGTATCACTTAATATTGAGCAAAATTAAGTATGCACCCCCTATATATCTTTAACCCCCCCACAGCCCCTTATATACACGAGATGAGCCTCACACAACCGACTGACCCTCTTGTGGCCCTCCAACTTCTAAATTTTGGGAAAATATATTCAATGCCAAAGA
Organism: Dendrobates tinctorius; assembly: GCF_039654945.1. Lineage (NCBI taxonomy): Eukaryota > Metazoa > Chordata > Amphibia > Anura > Dendrobatidae > Dendrobates > Dendrobates tinctorius. The sequence goes on along the minus strand of NW_027361760.1, from coordinate 9,287,138 downwards.
AAGAATTGGTCTGGTGTGTTGTTTGAATTAGCGGCCTACCTAACTACCTACCTTCACCTGTCTGAGTATCCTTTTGGCTTACAGCAACCAGGTGTGTCACAATAGAACAAATGGAACACGTGTCACAGTGGGTGGCCCAGACTGTCTTCCAGCTGTGCGGCAGCAGCCAGCTTCAGTTTGCTGAGGGAGCCTCAGCAGACAGGTATGGAGGGGGGTATGCATGCTCGTTGGTTACAATACCAGCATCAGGAGAGATAAGGTTTCCAAAAACAGATTGAATTGAAACCAAAACAAGTTGTCTTTTCAAAGCAATATTTGAATGCTTTCTTCAACTTTGGTTGCTCTGCATTAGCTTTTTCTTGGTCCAAGTTGCAAATTTCAAATGCCAAATGCATTTGGCTTGATTTATCTTGACCAACTCTGCTACATCAAGTATTCACCTATATATGGAAGGCATTGTATTGTATTCAGTCTGCAATTTAAATCATCCATCTTGGCTTTTGCTGCTTGGTATGTTCAGTTTGATAAGCTGCAGTAATGTGTTTAGCTTTAGCTTGCCCTCAGTACTTCCCGCCTCAATTCAAGTATCCCATGTGTAGTTAAGTTAATCAATTTCTACCACATTCCTGAAGTTTATGATTTCTTTTGTGAAACATTGTCTCCCTCTTGTTGCCCTCAAACTTCTAAATTTTGGGTATATGTATTCATTGACAAAGAAAGAATTTGTCTGATGAATTCTTTGAATTAGCGGCCTACCTAACTACCTACCTACTTTCACATGTCTGAGTATCCTTTTGGCTTACAGCAGCCAGGTGTGTCACAATGGAACAATTGGAACACGTGTCACAATGGGCGGCCCAGACTGTCTTCCAGCTGTGCGGCAGCAGCCAGCTTCTTTTTGCTGAGGGGGGTATGCACGCTTGTTGGTTACAATACCCAGCATCAGGAGAGATAAGGTTTCCAAAAACAGACTGAATTGAATTGAAACCCTTATCTGGTCTAAAAGTCTGGAATAAGAGGCGTCTGGTAAGCAGCGGATACTGAAGGTAATAACCTTGTTTTCAGTTGAGGAACACTAGATTTCAAAATTGAGACTGACAAAGGTCCTGGTACAATGAGTTGTAGGTCCATAAATGGAGCTGAGATTTTATTAGAGGATATGACACATGTTGTGCATAGCAGGCTTGTGTCCCTGATATGGGACTGGTACTGTTTGAGGAAGTATGTCCTGCCCAGGTATGTGTGCCATAGGAGGAGAGGACGCATTGGTTAGAAAGGCACGTGAGTGCAGGGGAATAGCACTGTATCTGTGTCCGGGCGTGTGTACAGCTGCTGAAGGAGACGCTCCTTCATCCCCAATTTTGAAATCCAGTGTTCCTCAACTGAAAACTAGGTTATTACCAACAGTATCCACTGCTTTCCAGACACCTCTTATTCCAGACTTTTAGACCAGATATTCAGTACTGAATATTACCACACAGGCCAGCTGTCTCTTTAATGATATATGGAATTCTCATTACAGCTCCTTTCAGTTAAATCAACTGTGAATTTCCTTTTCTGATGAAGGTCGATTGTACGACTGAAAATGTTCAAGAATTTTTGAACTGGATGCTTTGTACAATGAAGGAACTGTTAAATTCAATTTTTCCTCTTGAGTGCCAAGTCTTTACTATAATCTATAGTGGATTGGATACCGTACTTGTGCACCTCCCGCTCAATCATCGAGTGCCGTGTTTTTTTTCTAATTCACTCACACCCATAGGCTTATATGGTTGCGAGTGAGCCGAGACTCGACCATGTGTCAGTGGCAATCTCTATATGCTGCCATTTCACTCGGACACTGAAAACAGCTGGGGAAAAAAACGGTAATGGGAGTTGCACCGTAGATGAATACTGGTCCGAGTGCTATGAGATGTTTTATCGCATAGCACACATCCGTATTCATCGCTGGTTTTACTCTGGCCTCAGAATGGGAGTCCTGTATTTGGGGCACGACAGGGGATATTAACGGCTGAACTACTCCACCCATCCCCCCCAAAAAGATGTGTCCTCTCTGCTCCCATGCCACTAATGCAAAAGAAAATCATTACTCCTGTGGTGAACTATAACTCCCAACATGCCATATTAGCTCCTGTACATGCTGGGAGTTATAGCTCTCCTCAAAGACTTAAGGATAATGATCAAACATGTGACATAAATGGCACCTATGGGATCTTAAAGGGAATCTGATGGCTGATACCTGCTGCTTGATCCACAGGCCGCATGGATCAGACATTGGCTGTATCATTCCAGCCAGGAATGGTTGACTCTGACACTCTGTGGCATTTCATGGAAAAACCTTCTTTGAAAGCTGCAGTAGACTGAGGTCACACAGGTACAGGTAACTAGTCAGACAGGCAGGTCCCTGGTGGCTTCTCCCCATCTGCTCCCACTGAGGGACAATTTTCTTTCTGCGTGCGACCAGTCAATGGCAGCAGGAGGGGACAAGTCAGACATGTTTTTCTCTGTGACACTGCAGTGTTTCAGAGACAAACATACTGGGCTTAGATCGTACAGCCGGTGCCGGAAACATGCTGCATATGGGTCACACAGCAGGTGTCAGGCTCACTATAAAGCAGGTGTGGGCAATTAATTTTTTAGAGGGACCACATGAGAGACCATGACTGTTGTGGAAGACTGAACCAATGGCTTGAAATTGATTCTACTCAATATTAATTTATTAATATTAATTGTACCACTTAATATTGAGCAGAATTAAGTATGCTAACCCCCTTATACAGTTAGGCCCATATATGTTTGGACAGAGACAACATTTTTCTAATTTTGGTTCTAGACATTACCACAATGAATTTTAAACAAAACAATTCAGATGCAGTTGAAGTTCAGACTTTCAGCTTTCATTTGAGGGTATCCACATTAAAATTGGATGAAGGGTTTAGGTGTTTCAGCTCCTTAACATGTGCTACCCTGTTTTAAAGTGACCAAAAGTAATTGGACAATTGACTCCAAGGCTATTTCATGGACAGGTGTGGGCAATCCCTTTGTTATGTCATTCTCAATTAAGCAGATAAAAGGCCTGGAGTTGATTTGAGGTGTGGTGCTTGCATTTGGAAGGTTTTGCAGTGAAGGAAACATGCGGTCAAAGGAGCTCTCCATGCAAGTGAAACAAGCATCCTTAAGCTGCAAAAACAGAAAAAACTCATCCGAGAAATTGCTACAACATTAGGAGTGGCAAAATCTACAGTTTGGTACCTCCTGAGAAAGAAAGCAAGCACTGGTGAACTCATTGCAAAAAGACCTGGGCACCCACGGAAGACAACAGTGGTGGATGATCGCAGAATAAACTCCATGGTGAAGATAAACCACTTCACAACAGCCAACCAAGTGAACAACACTTTCCAGGAGATAGGCGTATCAATATCCAAATCTACCATAAAGAGAAGACTGCATGAAAGTAAATACAGAGGGTTCACTGTGCAAGCCACTCATAAGCATCAAGAATAAAAAGGCTAGACTGGACTTTGCTAAAAAAATATCTAAAAAAGGCTGCACAGTTCTGGAAGAACATTCTTTTGACAGATGAAACCAAGATCAACCTCTACCAGAATGATGGAAAGAAAAAAGTATGGCGAATGTGTGGTACAGCTCATGACGCGAAGCATACCACATCATCTGTAAAGCACAGCGGAGGCAGTGTGATGGCTTGTGCATGCATGGCTGCCAGTGGCACTGGGTCACTAGTGTTTATTGATGATGTGACACAGGACAGAAGCAGCCGAATTAATTCTGAGGTATTCAGAGCTATACTGTGTGCTCAGATCCAGCCAAATGCAGCCAAACTGATTGGTCGTCGTTTCATACTACAGATGGACAATGATCCAACACATCAAGCCAAAGCAACCCAGGAGTTTATTAAAGCAAAGAAGTGGAATATTCTTGAAAGGCTAAGTCAGTCACCTGATCTCAACCCAATTGAGCATGCATTTCACTTATGAAAAACTAAACTTCAGACAGAAAGGCCAACAAACAAACAGCAACTGAAAACCACCACAGTGAAGGTCACAAAGCACAGCGTCTGGTGATGTCCATGAGTTCAAGACTTCAGGTAGTCATTGCCAACAAAGGGTTTTCAACCAAGTACTAGAAATGAACATTTTATTTACAATTAATTAATCTATCCAATTATTTTTGGTCCCTTTAAAAACAGGGTGACACATGTTAAGGAACTGAAACTGCTAAACCCTTCATCCAATTTTAATGTGGATAATCTCAAATGAAAGCTGAAAGTCTGAACTTCAACTGCATCTGAATTGTTTTGTTTAAAATTCATTGTGGTAATGTCTAGAGCCAAAATTAGAAAAATGTTGTCTCTGTCCAAATATATATGGACCTAATTGTATATTAACTGTATATATTTAACCCCCCCACAGCCCCTTATATACACGACATGAGCCTCACACAAGCTACTACATATGCAACATGAGCCCCACACAGCCACCCCATGTACAGCATGAGCCCCACACAGCCTCCCCATGTACAGCATGAACCCCACACAGCCTCCCCATGTACAGCATGAGCCACATACAGCCTCCCCATGTACTGCATGAGCCCCACACAGCCTCCCATGTACTGCATGAGCCTCACACAACCTCCCCATATACGGCATGAGCCCCTTACAGCATGAACCCCACACATCCTCCCCATGTAAAGCATGAGACCCCACACAGCCTACCCATATACTTCATGAGCCCCACACAGCCTCCCATGTACTGTATGAGCCTCACACAACCTACCCATGCACGGCATGAGACCCACACAGCCTCCCCATGTACTGCATGAGCCCCACACAGCATCCTCATGTACTACATGTTTTGAATTTTCTCCAAAAGTAAAGGAGTTGCAAAGTCATCCTTTTAGAGTCTTGTTTGGGCTGATGAGAGGAGCAGAAAAACACCAAAAAATTCAATCCTGAACAATTCCACCAAGAGATATGAGTGTTCATTCAAAACGCTGTTATTTGCTATTGGGCCTTATTGAGTAATGAATGTTTTGAATTTTCTCCAAAAGTAAAGGAGTTGCAAACTCATCTTTTTAGAGTCTTGTTTGGGCTATTTAGTGGAGCAGAACAACACCAAAAATTTTAAGCCTGCGTCCGGAAACAAAAGAAGAGTGGTAGTTATGGGCGACTCAATACTAAGAGGCACGGAGGCAAATATCTGCAGGCCGGACATAACCGCACGAGAAGTATGCTGCCTCCCAGGAGCAAAAATCAAGGATGTGGCCAACAGGATACCAACTATCCTCAAATCCATGGACGACTACCCTTTCCTACTGATACATGTAGGCACAAAGGACACGGCAAGAAATGACCTACCAACTATCTGCTAAGATTTTGAAATTCTGGGGAAGAAAATAAAGGAACGGAACATACAGGTTGCTTTCTCATCAATCCTCCCAGTCGATGGTCATGGCATCAGAAGATGGAATAGGATACTAGAGGTGAACAACTGGCTACGACGGTGGTGCAGGCAGCAAGGATTTGGATTCTTGGACCATGGCGTGAATTACCTCTACGATGGACTTCTCGCAAGAGATGGGATACAGCTCACAAAACCTGGGAAACACACATTCGCCAGAAGACTTGCCACACTCATCAAGAGGGCTTTAAACTAGAATTAGAGGGGATGGGAGGAAAAACAGCAGGCAAGAACATGCAGCAGAAGGACAAACTAATCAAGGATACTAGATGTGGTAAAGAGGACCCAAGACAGGGTAATCAGAAGGAAGCTAAGAAAAAGGAAGTAAAACTTCTTTCCTGCATGCTGACCAACGCAAGAAGCCTGACCAATAAGATTGAAGATCTGGAGTTGGTAATGTATGAGGAAAAATATGACATAGTAGGAATAACTGAGACATGGTTAGACGACAGCTATGACTGGGTGGCTAACTTGCAAGGATATGATTTGTTTAGGAGGGATCATAAAAAAAGGAAAGGGGGTGGAGTCTGTCTATATATAAAGTCCACTTTAAAGCCCACACTAAGAGAAGATATACAAGAGGGAAATGAAGAGGTGGAGTCTCTATGGGTGGAGATACAAGGAGGGAAAAGTAATAAAATCCTCATAGGGGTTGTTATAAGCCACCAAATATAACAGAAACCACTGAAAATGTATTATTGAAACAAATAGACAAAGCAGCAAATCACAATGAGGTAATCAATAATTAAGGGGGAACTTCAACTACCCCGACATAGACTGGGAAACTGAAACCTGCGTATCTCAGAAAGGAAACTAATTTCTGTCAGTGACCAAGGATAATCATCTGTCACAACTTGTGCAGGGCCCAACTAGAGGGACAGCCCTTCTGGACTTAATTTTAAGCAACAGGTCAGATAGAATAACAGAAGTACGAGTCGATGGGCACCTAGGGAACAGTGACCACAATATAATACAATTCCACTTGTCCTTCAGTAAGGTGCCCTGGAAGGGGGTTACAAAAACGCTGAATTTCAGGAAAACAAAGTTTGATCAGCTTAGAGAGGACCTTTGCCGAATTGATTGGGACAATGTCCTCAAAAATAGGAGCACAGAAAATAAATGGGAAATATTTAAATCAGTTTTACACACCAACTGCGAGCTAGCCATACCGTACAGAAATAAAAGGGCTAGGAACAGGAGAACACCAATGTGGCTAAATAAGGATGTAAAAAGGGCAATAAATAACAAGAATAAGGCATTTAGGAAGCTAAAACAAGAAGGCAATGAAGAAGCATTAAAAAGTTATAGAGAAAAAAATAAAATGTGTAAAAAAAACAAATACATTTAGCAAAAGTGGAAACTGAGAGACTCATTGCTAAGGAAAGTAAAACAAACCCCAAACTATTCTTTAATTATATAAACAGTAAAATGATTAAAACTGATGGTGTTGGCCCTTTAAAGAACAATGAGGGTAAAATCATAGAGAGCGATGTGGGAAAAGCAAATGTTTTAAATAGTTTTTTCTCAACAGTGTTCACACAGGAAAAGTATTTGCCAGGGGAAATGCAGAGTGATAATGTAAACTCCCCATTAAGTATTACCTGCCTAACCCAGGAAGAAGTGCAGAACCGCCTTAGTAAGATTAAAATTGACAAATCACCAGGCCCTGATGGCATTCGCTCTTGAGTATTAAGGGAGTTAAGTAATGTGATAGACAGGCCTCTATTCCTTATATTTAAAGACTCTATAGAAACAGGGTCTGTTCCTTTTTGATTGGCGGCAAGCAAATGTGATACCAATATTCAAAAAGGGGTGTAAAAGGGAACCTGGACACTATAGGCCAGTAAGCTTAACATCTGTTGTGGGTAAAATTTTTGAAGGGTTTCTAAGGGATACCATTCTGGAATATATCAATGTTAATAAATGTTTAACTCCACATCAACATGGATTTATGAAGGATCGCTGCTGTCAAACTAACCTGATCAGCTTCTATGAGGATGTAAGCTCTCAAATGGACCAAGGAGAATCATTGGATGTCATTTATCTCGATTTCTCTAAAGCATTTGACACTGTCCCACATAAGATTGGTAAGTAAGATGAAAAAGCTTGGGCTAGGGAAAATGTGTGTAGATGGGTAGGTAGCTGGCTTAGTGATAGAAAGCAAAGAGTGGTTATTAATGGTGCATACTCAGATTGGGCCAGGGTTACTAGTGGGGTACCACAGGGTTCTGTATTGGGCCCCCTACTATTTAATATATTTATTAATGATCTAGTGGATGGCTTACATAGTAAAATATCAGTATTTGCAGATGATACAAAACTATGTAAGGTAGTTAACACAAAGGAGGACAGTTTGCAACTACAGACAGATTTGAGTAAATTGGAGAATTGGGCTGAAAAATGGCAAATGAGGTTTAACACAGATAAGTGTAAGGTTATGCACATGGGAAGGAGAAACACATGCTACAATTACTTACAAAATGAGAAACTGCTGGGGAAATCAGACATGGAAAAAGACTTAGGCATCTTAGTCAATAAGAAGCTAAATTGGAGTGCCCAGTGTCAGGCAGCCGCCACCAAAGCAAATAGGGTCATGGGATGCATTAGAAGAGGTCTGGGGACACGAGATGAAAGCATAATTCTCCCTCTGTACAAATCACTCGTCAGACCAAACGTGGAGTATTGTGTGCAATTTTGGACGCTGGTGGTCAAGAAAGACATTACTGAACTTGAAAGGGTTCAAAGGCGGGCTACTAAAATGATAAATGAAGTTGGTTCACTACAATACCCAGAAAGGTTATCAAAATTAGGTCTATTTACTCTAGAAAAGAGAAGACTTAGGGGAGACCTAATATATATGTACTAGTATATCAGAGGGCAATACAGAGATCTCTCCAATGAACTGTTTGTACCAAAGACTGTGACAAGAACAAGGGGGCATTCTCTTCGTTTGGAGGAAAGACAATTACTGCAGCGGCATAGAAGACGGTTCTTCACAGTAAGAGCAGTGAGGCTCTGGAATTCTCTTCCTGAGGAAGTGGTGATGGCCAACTCACTGAATGAATTTAAGAAAGGAATGGATGCATTTCTTGTGAGTAACTGTATAGAAGAAGAAAGTTCATTCGGCACACCAGCATAAATGAAGAAAAACTTTATTTGACTAATATGCCATATTGAAATGCAAAAAACACTTGACACATTTCTGGTGCACTAAGGCACCCTTAGTCATAGGTAAATAAAAACAAGATGCATCGAAATATATATACAGGTTACAAACCAATCACAAAGCTTGCAATTAATTACTAAAAGTGGCAACACATGAAAGGAAGAGTGAGCGGTTCCTTGCAATGATACAGATCGGATTGAAGTTCCCAAGAAAAAAAAAAAAAAGGAAAGAAAAATAAATAAATCAATCATACAGTTAAACATATAATTAGTCACTAATTATATGTTTGACTTTATGATTGATTGATTTTTCTTTCCTTTTTTTTTTTTTTTCTTGGGAACTTCAATCCTGGAGTGATCTGTATCATTGCAAGGAACCGCTCACTCTTCCTTTCATGTGTTGCCACTTTTTGTAATTAATTGCAAGCTTTGTGATTGGTTTGTAACCTGTCTATATTTTTCTATGCATCTTGTTTTTATTTACCTATGACTAAAGGTTCCTTTGTGCACCAGAAACGCGTCAGGTGTTTTTTGCATTTTAATATGGCATATTAGCCTAATAAAGTTTTTTTTCATTTATGTCGGTGTGCCGAATGAACTTTCTTCTTCTTGTGGATATCTGCTGTGCTCACCAGCGAATTCGTGCACCCACCTGTGGATTAATGAACTCAGCCCAAAGTGGTGTTCATTTGGATGCGATGCAAGCTCCCAGTCCTCCCTCTCCTGCACTAACAGTATAGAAGGTTATGAATAACATAATATTATAGGTAGATGGTTGACCCGGCTAAGGGGAAGGAATTTTTTTTCCCTATGGAGAAAATTGGCTTCTACTCTGTGGGATTTTTGCCTTCCCCAGGATCAACAATGCAGAACAGCTGCACTAAAAATAGGCTGAACTAGATGGACATAAGGTCTTCCTTCAGCCTTCAAAACTATGTTACTATGTTATTCCACCAAGAGATATGAATGTTCATTCAATACACTGTTATTTGCTATTGGGCCTTATTGAGTAATGAATGTGTTGAATTTTCTCCAAAAGTAAAGGAGTTGCAAACTCATCCTTTTACAGTCTTGTTTGGACTGATTAGAGGAGCAGAAAAACACCAAAAATTTCAATCCTGAACAATTCCACCAAGAGATATGAGTGTTCATTGAAAACGCTGTTATTTGCTATTGGGCCTTATTGAGTAATGAATGTTTTGAATTTTCTCCAAAATTAAAGGAGTTGGGGATTCTATGGGGTGACGTACAGCATATGGGGATTCTATGGGGGTGAAAGCACATAGAGATTCTATGGGGGTGTCGTGCATCACATGGGGATTCTATGGGGGTGACAGCACATGGGGATTCTATGGGGGTGACAGACAGCACAAGGGGATAATATGGGGTAATGTACAGCAAATGGGGATTCTATGAGTGAGGATGACCTGCTGCACATGGGGAGGCTATGTGAAGGCTGTATACTGTCATGCAGTATATGGGGAGGCTGTGTGGGGCTCATGCAGTATATAGGGAGGCTGTGTGGGACTCATGCAGTACATGGGGAGGCTGTATGGGGCTCATGCAGTACATGGGGAGGCTGTGTGGGCTCATGCTGTACATGGGGAGGGTGAGTGGGGCTCATGCCATACATGGGGAGGTTGTGTGGGGCTCATGCAGTACATGGGAGGCTGTGTGGGGTCTCATGCTGTACATGGGGAGGATGTGTGGGGTTCATTCTGTAGATGGGGAGGCTGTGTGGGGTTCATGCTGTACATGGGGAAGCTGTGTGAGGCTCATGCAGAATATGGGGAGGCTGTGTTGGGCTCATGATGTACATGGGGAGGCTGTGTGGGGCTCATGCTGTACATGGAGAGGCTGTGTGGGATTCATGCTGTACATGGGGAGGCTGTGTGGGGCTCATGATGTACATGGGGAGGCTGTGTGGGGCTCATGATGTACATGGGGAGGCTGTGTGGGGTTCATGTCACATATGAACCCCACCACAGGACTGGCGTATAGCAAATGTGGTGCCAATATTCAAAAAGGGGACAAAAACTGAACTTGGAAATTATAGGCCAGTAAGTTTAACCTCAACTGTGGGTAAAATCCTGGAGGGTTTTCTAAGAGATACTATACTGGAGTATCTGGAGAAGAATAACCTTATGACCCAATATCAACATGGGTTTACAAGAGACCGTTCCTGTCAGACTAATCTGATAAGCTTTTATGAAGAGGTAAGTTCCAGACTGGACCAAGGGAATGCAGTGGACGTGGTGTACATGGACTTTTCAAAAGCTTTTGATACGGTGCCACACAAAAGGTTGATACATAAAATGAGAACAATGGGGATAGGGGAAAATATGTGTAGGTGGGTTAAGAGCTGGCTCAGGGATAGGAAACAAAGGGTAGTTATTAATGGAGCACACTCGGACTGGGTCACGGTTAGCAGTGGGGTACCACAGGGGTCAGTTTTGGGCCCGCTTCTTTTTAACATATTTATTAATGACCTTGTAGGGGGCATAGAGAGTAGAATTTCAATATTTGCAGATGACACTAAACTCTGCAGGGTAATTAATACAGAGGAGGACAATTTTATATTACAGGAGGATTTATGTAAACTAGAAGCTTGGGCTGATAAATGGCAAATGAGCTTTAATGGGGATAAATGTAAGGTCATGCACTTGGGTAGAACAAACAAGTTGTATAATTATGTGCTTAATTGTAAAACACTGGGCAAAACAGTCACTGAAAAAGACCTGGGTGTATGGGTGGACGACAAACTCACATTTAGTGGCCAGAGTCAAGCAGCTGCTGCAAAGGCAAATAAAATAATGGGATGCATTAAAAGAGGCATAGATGCTCATGAGGAGAACATAATTTTACCTCTATATAAGTCACTAGTGCGACCACACTTAGAATACTGTGTACAGTTCTGGTCTCCGGTGTATAAGAAAGACATAGCTGAACTGGAGCGGGTGCAGAGAAGAGCGACCAAGGTTATTAGGGAACTAGGGGGTCTGCAATACCAAGACAGGTTATTACACTTGGGGTTATTTAGTTTGGAGAATCGAAGGCTTAGGGGTGATCTTATTACAATGTATAAATATATGTGGGGACAATACAAAGACCTTTCTAATGATCTTTTTACTCTTAGACCTGTGACGGGGACAAGGGGGCATCCTCTACGTCTGGAGGAAAGAAGGTTTAAGCATACTCACAGGCGCGGATTCTTTACTGTAAGAGCAGTGAGACTATGGAACTCTCTGCCATATGATGTTGTAATGAGTGATTCCCAACTAAAATTTAAGAAGGGACTGGATGCCTTTCTTGAAAAGTATAATATTACAGGGTATATACACTAGTTTCCTTGATATTGCGTTGATCCAGGGAGCTAGTCTGATTGCCGTATGTGGAGTCGGGAAGGAATTTTTTTCCCCAATGTGAAGCTTACTGTTGCCACATGGGTTTTTTTTGCCTTCCTCTGGATCAACATGTTAGGGCAAGTTAGGATAGGATATGGGTTGAACTAGATGGACTTAAAGTCTCCCTTCAACCTTAATTACTATGTTACTATGTAGTAGCTTGTGTGAGGCTCATGTAGTGTATATAAGGGGCTATGGGGGGGTTGAAGATATATAGGGGGTTAGCATACTTAATTCTCAATATTAAGTGATACAATTAATATTAATAAATTAATATTGAGTAGAATTAATTTCAAGCTATTGGTTCGGCCATCCACAACAGTCGTGGTCTCTCGTGGCCCCTCTAAAAAATTAATTGCCCACACCTGCTTTACAGTAAGCCTGACCTCTCATACCTGCTGTGTGACCCATAGGCAGCATGTTTCCGGCACCGGCTGTACGATCTAAGCCCAGTATGTTTGTCTCTGAAACACTGCAGTGTCACAGAGAAAACCATGTCTGACTTGTCCCCTCCTGCTGCCAATGACTGATCGCACGCAGAAAGAAAATTGTCCCTCAGTGGGAGCAGATGGGGAGAAGCCAACAGGGACCCGCATGTCTGACTAGTTACCTGTACCGGTGTGACCTCAGTCAACTGCGGCTTTCGAAGAAGGTTTTTCCATGAAATGCCACAGCATGTCAGAGTCAACGATACCTGGGTGGAATGATACAGCCAATGTCTGATCCAAGTAGCCTTTGGATCGAGCAGCAGGTATCAGCCATCAGATTCCCTTTAAGATCCCATAGGTGCCATTTATGTCACATGGTTGATCATTATCCTTAAGCCTTTGAGGAAAGCTATAATTCCCAGCATGTACAGGAGCTAATATGGCATGTTGGGAGTTATAGTTCACCACAGGAGTAATGATTTTCTTTTGCATTAGTGGCATGGGAGCAGAGAGGACACATCGTTTTTTGGGGGAGATTGGTGCAGTAGTTCAGTCCTTAATATCCCCTGTCATGCCCCAAATGGAGGACTCCAATCCTGAGGCCAGAGTAACACCAGCGATGAATATGGATGAGTGCTATGCGAAAAAACATCACATAGCAATCGGACCAGTATTCATCTACGGGGCAGCTCCCATCACCGTTTTTTCCCCCAGCCGTTTTCAGTGTCCGAGTGAAATGGCAGCATATAGAGATTACCACTGACACATGGCCGAGTCTCAGGTCACTCGCACCCATATAAGCCTATGGGTGTGAGTGAATTAGAAAAAACACGGCACACGATGTCTGAGAGGGAGGTGCACAAGTACGGTATCGAATCTACTATAGATTATAGTAAAGACTTGGCACTCAAGAGAGAAAATTGAATTTAACAGTTCCTTACAGTTGATTTAACTAAAAGGAGCTGTAATGGAGAATTCCATTTATCATTAAAGAGACAGCTGGCCTGTGTGGTAATATTCAGCACTGAATATCTGGTCTAAAAGTCAGGAATAAGAGGTGTCGGGTAAGCAGCAGATACTGTAGGTAATAACCTTGTTTTCATTTGAGGAACACTGGATTTCAAAATTGGGACAGAAAGAGCGTCTCCTTCAGCAGCTGTACACACACCCGGACACAGATACAGTGCTATTCCCCTGCACTCACGTGCCTTTCTAACCAGCATGTCCTCTCCTCCCGTGGCACACATACCTGGGCAGGACATAGTTCCTCAAACAGTACCAGTTCCATATCAGGGACACAAGCCTGCTATGCACAACATGTGTCATATCCTCTAATTAAATCTCAGCTCCATTTATGGACCTACAGCTCATTGTACCAGGACCTTTGTCAGTCCCAATTTCGAAATCTAGTGTTCCTCAACTGAAAACAAGGTTATTACCTTCAGTATCCACTGCTTACCAGACGCCTCTTATTCCAGACTTTTAGACCAGATATTGGTTTCAATTCAATTCAGTCTGTTTTTGGAAACCTTATCTCTCCTGATGCTGGGTATTGTAACCAACAAGCATGCATACCCGCCTCTCTACCTGTCTGCTGAGCCTCCCTCAGCAAACTGACGCTGGCTGCTGCCGCACAGCTGGAAGACAGTTTGGGCCGCCCATTGTGACACATGTTCCAATTGTTCCATTGTGACACACATGGCTGCTGTAAGCCAAAAGGATACTCAGACATGTGAAAGTAGGTAGGTAGTTAAAGTAAAAGAACAGAATAATCCAGCTCACCGCACTGCCTTGCTGGTAGGATCCAAATCCTGCGCACGGATTTGACTAGGCAGTCAATCAATAGTAGAAAAAAGGGAAGAAAGTTCCAGCGCCAGGAATGGAAAATTAAAAATCCATTTTATTGTGCCAATGCATATTAAAATTCCAGCAGGTACAGCATATCAGTCGGATGACTGCGGAACAACGCGTTTCGACGCCTCAGGTCTTAATCATGTTCTCAATCATGATTAAGACCTGAGGCGTCGAAACGCGTTGTTCCGCAGTCATCCGACTGATATGCTGTACCTGCTGGAATTTTAATATGCATTGGCACAATAAAATGGATTTTTAATTTTCCATTCCTGGCGCTGGAACTTTCTTCCCTTTTTTCTAGGTAGGTAGTTAGGTAAGCCGCTAATTCAAAGAATACATCAGACAAATTCTTTATTTGTCATTGAATACATATACCCAAAATTTAGAAGTTGGAGGGCCACAAGAGGGATACAATGTTTCACAAAAGAAATCATAAACATCAGGATTGTGGTAGAAATTGAATAACTTAACTACACATGGGATACTTGAATTAAGGCGGGAAGTACTGAGGGCAAGGATCTGCAGGCCTTGTAGCAGGTGGGTGTACAGAAATGTATCCATCCAAAGCTAAACACATTACTGCAGCTTATCAAACTGAACATACCAAGCAGCAAAAGCCAAGATGGATGATTTAAATTGCAGACTGAATACAATACAATGCCTTCCATATATAGGTGAATACTTGATGTAGCAGAGTTGGTCAAGATAAATCAAGCCAAATGCATTTGGCATTTGAAATGTGCAACTTGGACCAAGAAAAAACTAATGCAGAGCAACCAAAGTTGAAGAAAGCATTCAAATATTGCTTTGAAAAGACAACTTGTTTTGGTTTCAATTCAATTCAGTCTGTTCTTGGAAACCTTGGTATTGTAACCAACGAGCATGCATACCCCCCTCCATTCCTGTCTGCTGAGGCTCCCTCAGCAGACTGAAGCTGGCTGCTGCCGCACAGCTGGAAGACAGTCTGGGCCGCCCATTGTGACACGTATTCCAATTGTTCCATTGTGACACACCTGGTTGCTGTAAGCCAATAGCATACTCAGACAGGTGAAGGTAGGTAGGTAGTTAGGTAGGCTGCTAATTAAAACAACACACCAGACCAATTCTTTCTTTGGCATTGAATACATTTTCCAAAAATTTAGAAGTTGGAGGGCCACAACAGGGATACAATGTTTCACACAATATATCATAAGCATCAGGAATGTGGTAGAAATTGAAAAACTTAGCTGCACATGGGATACTTGAATTAAGGTGTGAAGTACTAAGGGCAAGGGGCTGCAGACCTTGCAGCAGTTGGGTGTGCAAAAATGTATGCAACCAAAGCTAAACACATTACCGCAGCTTATCACACCCATGACCGGACTGGCCATAGGGCATTTCTGGCAAATGACAGAACGGCCGAACCCTGTAGTGGGCTGCAAGATCTGTCATCCTCTTCACGCTGTCAGCCGCTAAAAATCACTGCTGCCACATGAAATTTGTGGCTGCAGTCTGATGTCCAACTCCTGATCCGGAGATGCAGCGAGAGGGCAAGGGGAAGAGGAGACTCAATGTGCTCAGTGCTGTGCTGCTTGGAGCTCCGGTCCTGCTTCTTACTGCAGTGATCAGTACATGAGTCGTCCACTTCCTCAAGTCTAGCGCGGTTTGCAGGGCCAGAAGGGGTTAACAAGCATCTGATAATCTGAGTACACTGCACAGAGAAGAAGCCCAGACAGCAGGACAGGAGCTGCACCTAGGAAGAAAGAAGCTGTTAAGAGGCAGGCATTAGGCTGTGTTCACACGTAGCGTTTTTTTTGCGTTTTCGCTGTGATTTTAAACGCGCAATTTTGCCGCAAAAACGCAAAAAAAAAGCATCCCATGCAATCCTATAGCATTCTGCACATGCTGTCCTAATGCGGATTTTTCCATGGCGGAATTGCATTGCGGAAAGATATGCAGCATGCTCATTCTTTCTGCGGAATCGCGGGAATTCCACGCACATAGGAATGCATTGTTCTGCTTACTTTCTGCATGAGGCTATGCCCACCATGCAAAAAGTAAGCAGAACATTTGTGGATGGTACCCACTGTTTGGAAGAGGGGAGATTCTCCTCCAGGCTCTGGGTACAATATTCCTGTAAAAAATAGAATTAAAATAAAAAAATTGTGATATTCTCACCTTCCGATGTCCCTCGCAGCATCACCAGGCCTCAGCAATGCTCCGGGCAGGTCCCATTCCAAGTGATGCATTGCGACAATGACCTTTGATGACGTCGCAGTCTCGCGATACCATCAAATAGGAACGGGACCTGCTGGGAGCATCGCGATGATCGGGAATGCTGCGTGGGACATCGGAAGGTGAGAATAACATGATTTTTTACTTTTTTTTAATTTTTAACATTTGATCTTTTTACTACTGATGCTTCATAGGCAGCCTCAATAGTGAAAAGTTGGTCACACTAGTCAAACACTATCACAAAGGAGGAAGAAAAAGACCGGGTTTTTCAATGTATCCGCACTGACCACACAAGGACAGAAATGTCAAAGTAAATGTCTAAGAGAGAGATTTTTAGAGTGTGAAGACCCTAAAAAATTAAGAGTAATAAGAATATAATGTAAGAATAATTCTAGCAATAATAGGCAAAAGGCAATTGAAGCATTAAAGGCAATTAAAGGGATATGAAGGCAAACCTTCTGTATCAATTTCCCCTTTTGTAAATGGTATAACCTTTGTCACAGGGTCAGCTGATGTCCACAAAGGAGATACTGTCTCTTGAGTCTAGTACCCATAAGGGGGCTTCCCACCGGCTTCACCCATCCACCCTCAGAGTGGACACTCACTTTCCCCATCAGCAATGGCTATCTGGGGTCTGTGATTATTCTTATGACACTGCAGACTATTAGTCTCTGTTTCAAGGAGACTATACTTGTTATCATATATGTCCTCAATAGTCAGCAACAACATGTTCGGGGTACATGGTAAACAAGGTATGACCCTGAAGGGTGGGGGCTACATGAACCACATAGAGTTACATTTGTTGTAAATGGTAAAAAACATTGCCTTGTGTTTCATTATGTCAGATCAAGTGATTTGCCCACGGCCCGTGTGCAGTCTCTTTTGTCACCAAGCGCTTGTAAATTAAGAGCGTAAAAAACTCCTAGAATCATAGAATCGTAGAGTTGGAAGGGACCTCCTGGGCCATCTGGTCCAACCCCCTGCTCAAAGCAGGATTCACTAAATCATCCCAGTCAGATGTCTGTCCAGCCTCTGTTTGAAGACTTCCATTGAAGGAGAACTCACCACTTCTCGTGGCAGCTTGTTCCACTCATTGATCACTCTGTCAAAAAGTTTTTTCTAATATCTAATCTGTGTCTCCTCCCATTCAGTTTCATCCCATTGCTTCTAGTCTTTCCTTGTGCAAATGAGAATAAAGTTGATCCTTCTACAATGTGACAGCCCTTTAGATATTTGTAGACAGCTATTAAGTCTCCTCTGTCTTCTCTTTTGCAAACTAAACATTCCCAAATCCTGCAACCTTTCCTCATAAGACAGGGTTTGCAGACCAGTCACCATTCTGGTCGCTCTTTTCTGAACTTGCTCCAGTTTGTTGATGTCTTTTTTAAAATGTGGTGCCCAAAACTGGACACAATATTCCAGATGAGGTCTGACCAAAGAGGAGTAGAGGGAAATAATGACTTCACGTGATCTAGACTGTATGCTTCTGTTAATACATCCTAGAATTGCATTTGCCTTTTTTGCTGCTGCATCACACTGTTGACTCATATTCAGTCTGTGATCTATTAGTATACCCAAGTCTTTTTCACATGTGCTGTTGCTTAGCCCTATTCCTCCCATTCTATATATGCTTTTTTCATTTTTATTGCCCAGATGTAGTACTTTGCATTTTTCCCTGTTAAAAACCATTCTGTTAGTTGCTGCCCACTTCTCCAGTTTATTTATATCTTTTTGAATCCTCTCTCTCTCTTCTCTAGTATTAGCTATCCCTCCTAGCTTTGTGTCATCAGCAAATTTAATCAGTTTACCCTCAATTCCTTCATCTAAATCATTGATAAAGATGTTGAACAATATCCTAATTCAGACTCACTGGTGATCTGGCATACCTGACTTTGGTCAGAACGAAAACAGCTATGACAGCTTCATTTCAATCCAGTCCGTTTTTGGAAGCCTTATCTCTCCTGATGCTGGGTATTGAAACCAACAAGCGTGCATACCCCCTCTCTCTACCTGTCTGCTGAGGTTCCCTGGGGGAGCTACATGGGGAGGTTATGTGGTGCTCAGGTCGTACATGGGAGGCTGTGTGGGGCTCATGCTGTACATGTGGAGGCTGTGTGTGGTTCATGCTGTACATGGGGAGGCTGTGTGGGGTTCATGCTGTGCATGGGGAGGCTGTGTGGGACTCAAGCAGTACATGGGGAGGCTGTGTGGGCTCATGTCGTACATGTGAGGCTGTGTGGGGCTCATGCAGTATATGGGGAGGCTGTGTGGGGTCTCATGCTGTACATGGGGAGGATGTGTGAGGTTCATGCTGTACATGAGGAGGCTGTGTGGGGTCTCATGCTGTACATGGGGAGGATGTGTGAGGTTCATGCTGTACATGGGGCGGCTGTGTGGGGCTCATGCTGTACATGGGGAGGCTGTGTGGGCTCATGCTGTACATGGGGAGGTTGTGTGGGACTCTTGCTGTACATGGGGAGGCTGTGTGGGGTTCATGTTGCATATGTAGTAGCTTGTGTGAGGCTCATGTTGTGTATATAAGGGGCTGTGTGGGGGTTAAAGATATATAGGGGGGGTTAGCATACTTAATTCTGCTCAATATTAAGTGATACAATTAATATTAATAAATTAATATTGAGAATTATTTTCAAGCTATTGGTTCGGCCTTCCACAATGGTCATGGTCTCTCATGTGGCCCCTCTAAAAAATTAATTGCCCACACCTGCTTTATAGTGAGTCTGACCTCTCATACCTGCTGTGTGACCCATAGGCAGCACGTTTCCGAGACCGGCTGTACAATCTAAGCCCAGTATGTTTGTCTCTGAAACACTGCAGCATTGAAAACTGGGGGTTATTTGGCTAAAGTTGTGGGGGGGGTAGTGCTAACTCCAGCTTTTGTGGGCCCAGGGCCAAAGAGTGTCACTGGGCTCCTTTAACACATGACACAATTCATGATCCTTTGATATGGCAGAGAAATAGCGGTACAGTACAATGAAAAATACTTCAATTCTTACATCACATTTTAAATTCTCCTATAGCTCCAAAAACAGTCAGTGTATTCCGCCATACAGTATTATGGCCACCGCATAGTGCGCCATACAAAGTAATGAGGCCCATATATTTCTCCATACAGAATCATTGGTCCCATATAATGTTCGACACAGTATGTGATGAGCTCCACATAATGCTACAGTATATGTTGTTCACCATGGATGAAGCTCCAGTGTCTTATGGGTCCAAATAATGGTCCATATACACTCACTGGCCACTTTATTAGGTACACCTGTCCAACTGTGTGTTAAGACTTAATTTCTAATCAGCCAATCACATGGCGGCAACTCAGTGCATTTAGGCATGTAGACATGGTCAAGACAATCTCCTGCAGTTCAAACCGAGCATCAGTATGGGGAAGAAAGGTGATTTGAGTGCCTTTGAACGTGGCATGATTGTTGGTGCCAGAAGGGCTGGTCTGAGTATTTCAGAAACTGCTGATCTACTGGGATTTTCACGCACAACCATCTCTAGGGTTTACAGAGAATGGTCCGAAAAAGAAAAAAAATCC
Source organism: Dendrobates tinctorius (assembly GCF_039654945.1). NCBI lineage: Eukaryota > Metazoa > Chordata > Amphibia > Anura > Dendrobatidae > Dendrobates > Dendrobates tinctorius. Next base: position 9,267,034 of record NW_027361760.1, on the reverse strand, counting down.
AGTGAGCGGCAGTTCTGTGGCCGGAAATGCCTTGTTGATGCCAGAGGTCAGAGGAGAATGGGCAGACTGGTTCGAGCTGATAGAAAGGCAACAGTGACTCAAATTGCCACCCGTTACAACAAAGGTAGGCAGAAGAGCATCTCTGAACGCACAGTGCGTCGAACTTTGAGGCAGATGGGCTACAGCAGCAGAAGACCACACTGGGTACCACTCCTCTCAGCTAAGAACAGGAAACTGAGGCTAAAATTTGCACAAGCTCATCGAAATTGGACAGTAGAAGATTGGAAAAACGTTGCCTGGTCTGATGAGTCTCGATTTCTGCTGCGACATTCGGATGGTAGGGTCAGAATTTGGTGTAAACAACATGAAAGCATGGATCCATCCTGCCTTGTATCAACGGTTCAGGCTGGTGGTGGTGGTGTCATGGTGTGGGGAATTTTTTCTTGGCACTCTTTGGGCCCCTTGGTACCAATTGAGCATCGTTGCAACGCCACAGCCTACCTGAGTATTGTTGCTGACCATGTCCATCCCTTTATGACCACAATGTACCCAACATCTGATGGCTACTTTCAGCAGGATAATGCGCCATGTCATAAAGCTCGAATCATCTCAGATTGGTTTCTTGAACATGACAATGAGTTCACTGTACTCAAATGGCCTCCTCAGTCACCAGATCTCAATCCAATAGAGCATCTTTGGGATGTGGTGGAACGGGAGATTCGCATCAGGGATGTGCAGCCGACAAATCTGCGCCAACTGTGTGATGCCATCATGTCAATATGGTCCAAAATCTCTGAGGAATGCTTCCAGCACCTTGTTGAATCTCTGCCACGAAGAATTGAGGCAGTTCTGAAGGCAAAAGGGGGTCCAACCCCTTACTAGCATGGTGTACCTAATAAAGTGGCCAGTGAGTGTATAATGGGCACCATTTCTAATGCTCCAGTGTATAATGGGCCCTGTAAATGCTGCTCCAGTGACTGATGTCCACCTTTGGAATGCTACAGTGTATGGTGGGCCCCAGATATCATTCTCCAGAGTATCGTGCTCCCCAAAAATTGCTCCCAACCTTTAAAACAATTAAATAAGTCTCCTCGCTAGGGAATCCCTGTACTCTGGACTCCTCGTCATCCCCATCTTCCATCTCTCTGCACTTGGACTGTTTAGGTAGAGGGCGTACAGATGTGATGTCATCGCGCACTTTGACCAGAATGTCACTGTCAGGAAAAGTGTTTGGTTTCCGGGGGCAGTATGGTTGCAAAGCTGAACCTTAAAGGAATGTCCAGAAGGGCACCACCAGGAGTGGAGCCTGTGGCTTAATTGGACTCAACACGGGCAACCTCAACCATGCCATCCACAAAAAAGCTGTACCCCCACCATCAGAAACACTTGATTGCACTATGAGGGACCCTGTGCCAGTGCTGGCGCCCAAGAGTCGGCCCACCCACCTGTCCAGGGCATTGGCACTCGCACGGTTGCGTGCACTAGGTGGTGACCCCGACCATGGGTGGGGGGGAGGCAGCCCAGTTAGGGAGGTTTAAAAAATGGCATATGTTGATGTTGGACATTCAGCAGCTGCAAATCGAGTAATTGGAGAAGTCCGAGGAAGAGGAGGACAAAAGCGAGCCATTTTTCTGTCAACCTATGTGTCATCAGGGGAAGGTGGGACAAAATCCTTTGAAACCCATGCATGGTTCATTTTAATGAAGGCTAGATCATCAACATTTTGGGTCGACAGATGGGTTCTTTTTTCTGTCAGGATTGATCCAGCAGCACTGAAGACTCTTTCCGATAGCACACTAGCATCAGGGCAAGCGAGCTCCTGTAAGGCATATTGTGCCAATTCAGGCCAAGCGTCCAGTTTAGAGGCCCAATAGTCAAAGAGGAATTACCTGTGAGGAAGAACATCGATATGGGATGAGAAGTAGTTTGCAACCATAGTTGACAACTGCTGTCTCCTGTCACTTTCAATCGATGCAGTATTACCAGTTGTGTGAGCGGGACTTGAAAAATCAGTCCACAACATGGTCATGAAACCCCTGTCTCCAACGCCACTTCTGATGTGTGCACCACGAACACCTCTTCCATGTTGCCCCCTACGGCTCGTTGGAGAACCATCACCGCTGCTGTGTGCTGGGAATGCCTCAAACGGTTTACCAGAGTTGCTTGTTTGTTAGCCAATATTAGGTCAAGGTTCTCCTGTGGCATGATGTTTTGGAATTTGCCTTTATAGCGTGGATCCAGGATGCTGGCCAACCAGTAGTCGTCATTGTTCATCATTTTGGCAATGCGGGGGTCCCTTTTTAGGATCTCCAAGGCATAATCTGACATGTGGGCCAATGTTCCAAGTGTCAAAGATGCACTGCGAGTGCTGGGTGAAGGAGCACTTTCTGGCAAATCCACATCCCTCCAGTCACACACAAACCCTGTACCAGACCTTGCCACGCCAACATTTTCTCTTGCCGCACAAGAAGCATCCTCTTCCCCTAAATAATCATCCCCATCATCATCCTTTTCCTCCTCTTCCTCTTCTTCCTCCACCTCGTCCAGGAGAGGTCCCGAAGCAGACAATGGCTGACTGTCATCAAGGCTTCCCTCCTCTCTTCCTCATCCTCCTTGGCTGCAGATGCCTGCTCCTTAATGTGCGTCAAAGTTTGCATGAGCAGACGCATAAGTGGGATGCTCATGCTTATGATGGCGTCGTCTGCGCTTATCAGTCGTGTGCATTCCTCAAAACACTGAAGGACTTTACAGAGGTCTTTCAGCTTCGACCACTGCACACCCGACAACTCCATGTCTGCCCTCAAAGTGCCTGGCCGTGTATCCTCCCACAAATGCATTACAGCCTGCCTTTGTTCGCACAGCCTCTCAACCATGTGCAGGGTCGAGTTCCACCTTGTTGCAACGTCGATAATTAGGCGGTGCTTGGGAAGTTGGAGCAATCGCTGCAGCTTCTGCATATGACTGGAGTGTACGGGCGACCGGCGGATGTGCGAGCACAGTCTTCGGACCTTCTGAAGCAGGCCTGTTAACTCCGGATAATTATTGAGGAAGCACTGCACCACCAGGTTCAAGGTGTGAGCCAGGCAAGGTATGTGTTGGAGTTTTGAAAGGGCTATGGCTGTCACAAAATTCCGTCCGTTATCACTAACTACCGTGCCTGCCTCAAGATGTAAACTGCCCAGCCATGACTCAGTTTGTCGCTGCAAGTAGGCGGCCAGTACCTCTGCGGTGTGTCTGTCGCCCAAACACATCATCTTCAACACAGCCTGCTGACGCTTACCACTAGCTGTTCGATAGTGGGACACCTCGTGTGCAACACTGGCAACTGCGGATGGAGTGCTCGTGCGACTGCGCTCTGTGGACGAGCTTTCGCTTCTGGAGGAGGAGGGTCGAACGCCTACAGCCAACTTTTTCTTATACCGTGGGCTAGGCAGCATTGTCCCACCGCCGCTGTCCCCTGGGGACCCTGCATCCACCACATCAACTCAGTGCGCAGTGATGGACATGTAACGGCCCTGGCCATGCCTACTGGACCATGCATCTGTTGTGAGGTGCACCTTTCCACTCACTAATTGCTTGAGTGCATGGACAATGCGGTCTTTCACATGAAGGTGGAGGGCTGGGATGGCTTTACGAGAAAAGAAGTGCTGACTGGGTAGGTCATAGCATAGGCAAAGAGTTCGCGGAAAGCTTCGCTTTCAACTAACCCGTAGGGCATCATCTCTAATGAGATTAGTTTGGCAATGTGGGAGTTCAAACCCAGTGTACGTGGATGAGAGGATGAGTTCTTTCTTGTCCTACTAATAGTCTCTAGTAGGGTGAGCTGGACTTGAGAGCTGCATATGGTGGAACTAGCGGTGGACATGGCGGACTGAGAGAGGGTTGTTGATGGTGATGGAGTTCTTTCTGATGGCCTAGATTCAGTCTTTCGTAGCAATAACATTGTGATTCCCTGACTGCTTTGGTCTTGCGACGACACCTCAACATTTGCTGCTGGTGGTGTGCTAACCGGTGGGCTTACAGTGGAGAAAACGATGTAACGTTGCTGACTACCTTCATTGGGAGCAGTTACACATGTGGTACGTGAGTTTTGGTAGTCTGTCCACGCTTGCAAGTGCATGGTGGTTAAATGTCTAAGCATGCAAATGGTATTCAAATTTCTCTGATTTTTCCCTCGGCTAAAGGTCTTTGCGCACTTCTTGCAGATAACCTTTGCCTGATCATTAGGATTTTGCTCAAAAAAGTGCCACACTGCTCTCTTCCTACTATGGAAGACATTTTGAGGCCTTGCACGCTGTGCTAATTTGACCGTCTGGCCTAGCTGTCCTGCAAAACTCTTTTGGTTATTGTAACCCATTTTTGGACTGCTCCGGACCTGCCAGATAACAGCTGTTGCGATGTCGATGCCTGCTGCGGATGCTCCTCCTCCTCTTCTCCCAATGGATGCCAATCTGGGTCAACAACTGGGTCATCCATCACCTCCTCTTCAATGTCATGTGCATCTTCCTCTGTGTCACCATGTAAGGTGGTATAGTATGCGGGAAGGGGCACCTGAGTTTCATCAGGGTCAGATTCTGCCTCAGTACACTGCGAGGACAATGTAGTGCTCTGAGTGAATGTACCAGCAGATAAATCTAGCAGTGACTGTGCATCAGTGCACTCCATGTCAGATTCTTCTTGGACTGGGAAATTCACAATTTGACTTGATAACCCAGGCATGGTATGTGAAAAGAGCTCCATGGAGTAAACTGTAGTGTGACCTGCCGCATCCTTCACTTTTGGTAGGGGTGAAGGACACAAGGAAAGGTGTTGTTCCTGACCAGGAGCCTCCACTGACGACGCAGTGCTTTTATTTTTTGAAACTTCAGAAGAGGAGGCGATAGAGCTGGAGGCTGTGTCAGCAATGTAAGCCAAAACTTGTTCCTGAAGCTCCGGCTTTAAAAGCGGTTTACCTACTCCCAGAATATGGAGCCTTCGAGGCCTTGTGGAGCCAGACGATGACTCAGGCTTAACACCTCCTGAATTAGGTGCTATTGTGCTTTTGCCGCTACCAGCAGATTCACCACCAACACCACCATTACCAGCTGGCAACCCCTGCCCACTTCCACGGCCTGTTCCAACACACTTCCTCATTTTTGGGAAAATGTACCTAAAATACCACCAGCAATATGGTACTGTAAAACAAGGTACAAGGTGTATATAGTATTGGAGAGAATTTGAATCTCGAAAATAAACAGATTGACCTGCGCTATAGGACTAAAGAAAATAAGCAATGATAAAAACCAAATAGAAAAACAACCCGCTCTAAAACATGCATGGATAAACTAATGGCATGTACAGCATCAGGGCTGCCATCAGGGCATGACAGGCCTTACATGTGTATGGGGCCCGGTGATTAGGGGGGCCCGACCATGCTGGCAGCCCGATCCGCGCTGGGGCCCCCCTACATTTTATACAGGCTTCTGCAACTTTATTTTAAATTCAGACTCAGCGCCTGCCGGGCCCCCCGGGCCCCTCGGGCAGGCCCCCCCCGCACCATGGTCCAGCCAGCGCCGAAATCCCCCCTGCACAATGGTCCAGCCACAGCTCCGCCCTCACCTGACGTCACACACTGCTCTGCTCCTCCACTTCCTCATTCAGTCAGTGTGCCACGTGGGACTGGGAGAGGGAGGGAGCCTCGCCGCTGGAGCACAGCCAGATAACAAGGTAAGAAGAATTTTTTTTTTTTTTCTTTTGAGAGCGGCTATCCAGGGGGCCTGGGGCAGAATGCTGGACGCTGGGGCAGAATGCTGGGGGCAGAATGCTGGACGCTGGGGGCAGAATGCTGGATGCTGGGGGCAGAATGCTGGGGGCAGAATGCTGGACGCTGGGGGCAGAATGCTGGAGGCAGAATGCTGGACGCTGGGGGCAGAATGCTGGGGGCAGAATGCTGGACGCTGGGGGCAGAATGCTGGACATGGGGCAGGAATGCTGGGGGCAGAATGGACATGGGGCAGAATGCTGGACGCTGGGGCAGAATGCTGGGGGCAGAATGCTGGACGCTGGGGGCAGAATGCTGGACATGGGGCAGGAATGCTGGGGGCAGAATGGACGCTGGGGCAGAATGCTGGACGCTGGGGCAGAATGCTGGACGCTGGGGGCAGAATGCTGGGGGCAGAATGCTGGACACTGGGGGCAGAATGCTGGGGGCAGAATGGACATGGGGCAGAATGCTGGACGCTGGGGCAGAATGCTGGACGCTGGGGGCAGAATGCTGGGGGCAGAATGCTGGACGCTGGGGGCAGAATGCTGGACGCTGGGGGCAGAATGCTGGGGGAAGAATGCTGGATGCTGGGGGCAGAATGCTGGGGGCAGAATGCTGGACGCTGGGGGCAGAATGCTGGGGGCAGAATGTTGGACGCTGGGGGCAGAATGCTGGGGGCAGAATGTTGGACGCTGGGGGCAGAATGCTGGGGGCAGAATGCTGGACGCTGGGGGCAGAATGCTGGGGGCAGAATGCTGGACGCTGGGGGCAGAATGCTGGACATGAGGGCAGGCTGTGAGCTGGGGCAGAATGTTGGACGCTGCGGGCAGAATGGTGGACGCTGGGGGTAGAATGCAAGACACTGGGGCAGAATGCTGGACATGGGGGCAGAATGTGACAGTGAGACACAGGAGGGGGCAGAATGTGACAGTGAGACACAGGAGGGGGCAGAATGTGACAGTGAGACACAGGAGGGGGCAGAATGTGACAGTGAAACACAGGAGGGGGCAGAATGTGACAGTGAGACACAGGAGGGGGCAGAATGTGACAGTGAGACACAGGAGGGTGCAGAATGTGACAGTGAGACACAGGAGGGGGCAGAATGTGAGACACCGGGCATGATTGGAGATAGATGGAGCAGGGTCATGGGGCAGGATGGATACGATTTAGACAGATTGGTCAGGAGGGGAGATCATATGGTGCAGAATGGATACTGATGAGGGTGGGATGGGAGAACATATGGCTGAAGCCAAAAATGAGACACACGGGAGTCAGGATGGGGGATATTATTACCATAGGGGCTAATTAAGGGATATTATTACTGCAGTGATGTATTTTATTTTCTTGAGGATACTGTTGTAAATGGGGGGGCGGTCCTGTTACTGTGTAGAGTGATACTATGTCGCCTTTTTTTCTTCATGTGGTGTAATGTAGAAGTTGGGAAAAAATAAGTAATGTGTTCTGCAAGCGGAGCTCTAGATAACTGTGTTATTTCCTGCAGAGACAAGTCCTGGCTGGAAGACGTGATGGCGATCTGTGCTGGATGAAAGATGAAAAACAAAGATGAAGGACTTCACCTAGAGACATCACTGGTGAGTTAGTGTGTTACCTGTACACTAACACTATGTACAGAGGTCCTGTGTATAATGTCACCGGTGATCACTGTGTTACCTGTACATTATATACAGAGCTCCTGTGTATAATGTCATTGATCATTATATTACCTGTACACAGACACTGCATACTAAGTACAGATCTTGTGTGTATAATGTCTCTTATGGTCATAGTATTATGTTTTTTTAATTAATGTCAGTATTGTAGTATTCAGTCTCCATGTGGTGGTTATATGTGGTCTGGGCGTGGTGCAGTGGTATTTGTCCCTTGTATATTCTATTATTTGGTCACTTTGTGGTGAAAATTTGCGGTCTTTTCATGGTGCGGTGGTATTTGTTCGTTGTATGTGATATTATTCGGTCACTATGGTAGTAATATGTGGTCTGGTCATGGTATGGCGGTATTTGTTCCTTGTATGTCTTATTATAGGTCACTATGTGGTGGTAATATGTGGTCTGGACATGGTGTAGCAGTATTTGTTCCTTGTATGTGGTGGTAAGTTGTGGTCTGGACATGGTGCGGTGGTATTTGTTCCTTGTATGTGATATTATTGGTCATTTTAAAAAATTGAAAAATAAATAAAAATATACCTAAATTGTATTGCATATTTTAACAAATATTTAATAGGTTACAGTAGAGTAGGGCCTGGCCAAAAGTGTCTACCCTGTTATGGTGGCGGCTTAAAACAATCTTTTGGCCAAAGCAAAAGCTGCTGGCTATATGTATGACCTGGTGATGGGAACTATAGGTGAGAAGTGGAGTTTATCCAAGAGAGAGCGGTGGGACTGTGGACAGTTCGAGTGGTGGAGGCGGGGCTGGATGGAGCCTGGGCGGAGTCTAAAGGGGGCCCCGAAATTCCTAGTGGCAGCCCTGTACAGCATATATAACAGATCACTCACCAATAGAAGGCAGACCAATAGATGTGATGCAAATTGGTGGCTGTGACTGCTGCTTTTTGATAGAGGTGAGAAAATGCACGGCAAAGGTCTTATTCCATTGAGTTAAGTGAGCCGTGCTCCTTAACAATGCAAATACAAATGACAGCTTGTAAGAGCTGGAGGGAGTGAGAGCTAACAAGACCGAAGCCAGATAAACTCCAAGGCAGTGAGGCTGTAATGAAACCCAGCACGGGAGCGAACTGCAGAGAGGCAGAGGCTGGCTGACACAGAGTTGGGGGAGGGCAGGAGATTAGAAATGCAAAGTGAAAGCAGGGAAGCTTTGGCCGATAGCGTCCCTGGATACCTGCTTGGAAACTGAAGGTATCTGAGCGTGTGACGTCACAGCCCTAACCAACGTGTTCAAAGGCCTAAGCTGCCTTCTTCATCAGGGTGCCTGTGATCCTAGAATAACGCCCATAAATACTCTCGGTGACTGCTGCAATAACCCTTACCATGCCTCAGTGAAATTAGCACCATAGAAATGGAGTACACCACCCATTTCCTAACGTGACAATAATAATGGGGTAGACTGGGAATTTACAAATTGTTGTAATATAATGATAGATTAAAAATGCTTTATTAAATACTCACTAAACACAATTAAAATAGAATATAAATAGAATTGCACAAAAAGCATAAAAAAACACTCCAAACACATATACACTCACTGGCCACTTTATTAGGTACACCATGCTAGTAACGGGTTGGACCCCCTTTTGCCTTCAGAACTGCCTCAATTCTTCGTGGCAGAGATTCAACAAGGTGCTGGAAGCATTCCTCAGAGATTTTGGACCATATTGACATGATGGCATCACACAGTTGGCGCAGATTTGTCGGCTGCACATCCCTGATGCGAATCTCCCGTTCCACCACATCCCAAAGATGCTCTATTGGATTGAGATCTGGTGACTGAGGAGGCCATTTGAGTACAGTGAACTCATTGTCATGTTCAAGAAACCAATCTGAGATGATTCGAGCTTTATGACATGGCGCATTATCCTGCTGAAAGTAGCCATCAGATGTTGGGTACATTGTGGTCATAAAGGGATGGACATGGTCAGCAACAATACTCAGGTAGGCTGTGGCGTTGCAACGATGCTCAATTGGTACCAAGGGGCCCAAAGAGTGCCAAGAAAAAATTCCCCACACCATGACACCACCACCACCAGCCTGAACCGTTGATACAAGGCAGGATGGATCCATGCTTTCATGTTGTTTACGCCAAATTCTGACCCTACCATCCGAATGTCGCAGCAGAAATCGAGACTCATCAGACCAGGCAACGTTTTTCCAATCTTCTACTGTCCAATTTCGATGAGCTTGTGCAAATTGTAGCCTCAGTTTCCTGTTCTTAGCTGAGAGGAGTGGTACCCGATGTGGTCTTCTGCTGCTGTAGCCCATCTGCCTCAAAGTTCGACGCACTGTGCGTTCAGAGATGCTCTTCTGCCTACCTTGGTTGTAACGGGTGGCAATTTGAGTCACTGTTGCCTTTCTATCAGCTCGAACCAGTCTGCCCATTCTCCTCTGACCTCTGGCATCAACAAGGCATTTCCGGCCACAGAACTGCCGCTCACTGGATTTTTTTTCTTTTTCGGACCATTCTCTGTAAACCCTAGAGATGGTTGTGCGTGAAAATCCCAGTAGATCAGCAGTTTCTGAAATACTCAGACCAGCCCTTCTGGCACCAACAATCATGCCACGTTCAAAGGCACTCAAATCACCTTTCTTCCCCATACTGATGCTCGGTTTGAACTGCAGGAGATTGTCTTGACCATGTCTACATGCCTAAATGCACTGAGTTGCCGCCATGTGATTGGCAGATTAGAAATTAAGTCTTAACACACAGTTGGACAGGTGTACCTAATAAAGTGGCCAGTGAGTGTATGTGCATATGTAATTGTTTACATATGCATGCGCCCAAAAAATGTGAAAAATAAACACAACATAAATAGTAACAGTTGAACTTACAATGGGCGCTCTGACCATCTGAAATATTTAGCAGGTACACATACTTCCAACAGGATGAGTTAATATACATAGTAGTGCCTACATTCCAAAGAAAAGCTAATTAATTGACTATAATGGCTAAAAGTCAGATGTAAATATATGCGTGAGCGTCTAAGAAGTGAATTAAAAATTAATAGTGACCATAGAATATGTATTAAAATTTTAATTAAATATAATAAGAATAAAAAATAGAATGCCTATAGGCATAAACAAACACCAGCGCACAATTAAGGAATACAATGGGTTACTGAAAGGCAAAAATCTACAGTTCCTGATTAAGACCTTTTGGAGCCAAACAGTCAAGAGTGTAGATCCATTTGGACTCAGCTCTTGACATAGCTTTGATGAAATCACCACCTCTAGGGTTCTGATGCACCTTCTGAATACCATAGAAAACCGCACCTTTCGCTGATTGATTATGGAAGTCTCTAAAATGATGTGATAACGGATGTCCATCAAAGCCCTTTTTTATATTGGTAAGTTGCTCTTTTATGCGTGTCATGAGTTTTCTTTTAGTACGTCCAACGTACAACTTGCCGCAAGGGCATTCAATAATATAGATAAACCCCGTGGTATAGCAGGAAAGATTGTCCTTAATATAATATTTTCTGCTTCCTCCTGAATCCACGAAGGTGGAACGGTGAAGTTTTCTAAAGGTTGTGGTAGTACAGCAAAAACAAGTGCTGCATGGTGTAAATCCTGACCTCTGGTGCTGAGCTATATTAAGTACAACTTGTTTTGATTGATATTTGATGGTGGGGGCCACCAGATTACCCAGTGTCTGGGCCTTCCGATTAATGAATTTGGGAAGATCTGGTAGGCTTTCCCCAATAATTTTGTCTTTCTTGAGGATAGCCCAATGTTTCTGAATGATCCTTTTGAACGTGTGATGGCCCGCATGAAACTGAGTAATAAACGGAAGCTGGTGAATTTGTTGATTAATGTCTATGACTGGTGTACTACCTGTCTTGGTCTTGTATATCAGATCGTGTCTAGATAATAGATCCACCTCCCGTTTGGCCTGTACCAGTAAAGAGATGGGATAGCCTTTTTCAACAAATTGTTGTGTGAGGCAATCCGATGCCTCATTATAATCTACCCAGTTCGTACAATTGCGCTTAATACGGGTAAACTGGCCCTTGGGAATATTGGTTAACTCTGGTTATGGAAATGCTGGAAATGTGTATAAAACCGTTGGCGTCAACCTCCTTACGATAGCACTTCATGCACAAATGATTGTCTTTAATATTAATGGTCAAATCCAAAAAGTTGATGGTATTATCACTGGTCACTGATGTGATTTCAAGACCAAAGTCATTCAAATTAAGGCCTGAAATCAATGCATTCAGTTCTACCCTGGAGCCCTTCCAAATGAAAAAAAGTCATCGATAAATCAATGCCAGAGGGCCAAACCACTGCGTAGGTGGCCCCTTGATATATGAAAGACTCCTCCCACTTGGCCACATACAAATTGGCATAAGCAGGGGCGAAACGCGTTCCCATAGCGGTTCCCCATATCTGTAGATAGAACTGACCCTCATATACAAAATAATTGTGGTGAAGAATAAAATCCATGCACTGTCTGATGAATGAGACCTGAGCTTCTGAATAGAGATCTAACTTTTGGAGGTAATCACCTGCAATTTGGCATCCCAAATCTTGATCTATAACGGTATATAAAGATTTAATATCTAATGTGCCTAGATTGTAATGAGGATTCCACTCCACTTTCTCCAAAATTTGTAGGATATGACCAGTATCTTTAAGGTAAGCAGGGATAAGTGGCATACACTTTTGGAGGTGTATATCCACATATTTTGAAAAGTTGGAAGTAAGGCCGGTTTCACATTTGCGCTTTATAGCGCTGCGACGGCCTGCGCATGGCCGCCGCTAAGCCCCGCCCCCTGCCGGCTCCCTGCCCACCCCATCCGGTCATCGCCGCCTACTAGCGCACATGGGCGCTTGTGATCTGCGCACCCTTTCTTTAGCATAGGGTGCGCAGAACGTACGCTGGCAGTGCGCAAGCAGGATTTTGCCATGCGCTGCGCACTTTTGAAGGTGCGACGTGCCCGCCAAAATGCAACATGCTGCGTTCGGATGACCGGATGGGGCGGGCAGGGAGCCGGCAGGGGGCGGGGCTTAGCGGTGAACGTGCGCAGGCCGTTGCAGCGCTACAAAGTGCAAGTGTGAAGCCGGCCTAAGACTGTTAATTCCTGAGATAATTGGTCTACCTGGTGGAGCTGACACATTCTTGTGGATCTTGGGAATATGATAAAAAACAGCAAGACTAGGATTAGAGTTGAAAATAAATTGATATTCCTTCTTGTCCAATATACCCACAGATCTACCTTTAGAACACAGAATTTTCAGTTTGGTGACATAGTGCGAGGTGGGGTCACCTATCAGTTTTTTGTATGTGGTCTCATCATTCAAAAGCCTTTGTGACTCATCTTCATACATTGAGTGGTTTAATATCACAATGCCGCCCCCCTTATCCGCAGGGCGAATGATGATGTCATTATTCGATTGAAGGTCCTTAATAGCTTTCTTTTCTTGCGGGTTAAGATTACTATCAGCAAACCTCATATTTCTTTTGTGTAATCTCCTAATATCCCTGGTAACTAACTCATCAAAAACTAAAAAGGCATCTGAATACTCATGAGTCGGATTAAAATTAGAGGGGTTAGATAGAGCGGTGTGAATAAATTCATGGGATGGACGAGTCGCGCACACAGTTGTGCATTTTGATTTTTTGAGGAAGCACTTTTTAGTGGCCAGATTCCTTAAGTACTTTTTCAAGCATATGTACAAATCAAATGGTTTCGCCCTTGTAGTAGGTGCGAATTTTAAACCTTTTTGTAACAGAGTGGTTTCACTTTCGGTTAGTTTATATGAGCTGAGATTATAAATCTTCTGGGAGTTGATAACCTTAAATGCTGATTTAGTTCCTATTTTAGTTTGGGAGAGTTTCCTTCCCCTCCTGCCCCTCTTGGTTTTAGTGGACCTGCCCGAAAAAAATGTGAGTGAATTGATGGGCGTGTGTACGGTCTAGTTGTATTTTTGGAGTTCACTTGGGTAGTAGATTTCTTCCCTTTGTTTAGAGTTTTGGCACCACCTTTGTTCCCAATACTTATGTTATGGCTTTTTTTCATAGTCAATGATTGTGACTGCAAAAAATGAGTTTTGTTAACAGATTTGATACCTGTTGAGGTACCCGGTTGTGGCTCACTAAGAACTGGTTGATCTAGTGCCATAGGGAGACTAGTGGTTTCAGATGAAAGAACCACAAATCTATTGGGAGTAGGAGCAATGATCTATCTGCGATGAGCTCAGCACAATGACTAGGGTCATGAAGTGAAGCTGCAATTGAACCAGCAGAGACATCTGGTAGAAACTCATGATCCTCGTTAGATTGCCTACGGGAGTTGCATTGCTCCCTAGTACATGTAATGACTGGCGTATACTGGGTAGAATTTGGTCTTGAATTCACATCAGTGACCAGTGATAATACCATCAACTTTTTGGATTTGACCATTTATATTAAAGACAATCATTTGTGCATGAAGTGCTATCGTAAGGAGGTTGACTCCCAACGGTTTTATACACCTTTCCAGCTGTCACCTCCCGGTCTGGTTAACCAATATTCCCAAGGGCCAGTTTACCTGTATTAAGCGCAATTGTATGAACTGGGTAGATTATAATGAGGCATCGGATTCCCTCACACAACACTTTGCTGAAAAAGGCTATCCCATCTCTTTACTGGTACAGGCGAAACAGGAGGTGGATCTATTATCTAGACACGATCTGATATACAAGACCAAGACAGGTAGTACACCAGTCATAGACATTAATCAACAAATTCACCAGCTTCCGTTTATTACTCAGTTTCATGCGGGCCATCACACGTTCAAAAGGATCATTCAGAAACATTGGGCTATCCTCAAGAAAGACAAAATTATTGGGGAAAGCCTACCAGATCTTCCCAAATTCATTAATCGGAAGGCCCAGACACTGGGTAATCTGGTGGCCCCCACCATCAAATATCAATCAAAACAAGTTGTACTTAATATAGCTCAGCACCAGAGGTCAGGATTTACACCATGCAGCACTTGTTTTTGCTGTACTACCACAACCTTTAGAAAACTTCACCGTTCCACCTTCGTGGATTCAGGAGGAAGCAGGAAATATTATATTAAGGACAATCTTTCCTGCTATACCACGGGGTTTATCTATATTATTGAATGCCCTTGCGGCAAGTTGTACGTTGGACGTACTAAAAGAAAACTCATGACACGCATAAAAGAGCAACTTACCAATATAAAAAAGGGCTTTGATGGACATCCGTTATCACATCATTTTAGAGACTTCCATAATCAATCAGCGAAAGGTGCGGTTTTCTATGGTATTCAGAAGGTGCATCAGAACCCTAGAGGTGGTGATTTCATCAAAGCTATGTCAAGAGCTGAGTCCAAATGGATCTACACTCTTGACTAGAGTTGAGCGACTTTTGGTTTTTTAGGGTCGCGTTTCGTTTCGTGAAACCCGACTTTTCCAAAAGTCGGGTCGAGCAAGATCGTCCGATTATAGGGAAAAGTCGGGGTCGTCCCGAAACACGAAACCCAATGTAAGTCAATGGGGAATAAAAGTCGGCAGTGAGAGGAGGACAGGAAACACACCAACAGTGCCCATTTGAATGCCAAAAGCATCAATTCTTCTTACTTAAGCTTGTCAACCTTAATTAACTTCATAATATAAGTTACGCACTGAAAAATGGGTGTTATTTGGCTAAAGTTGTGGGGGGGAGGGCTGGCTGCAGGTTTTCAGGTGCCCTGGGCGAAAGAGCGCCCCTTTAACACATACCACAACTCATCATGCTCCGATACGGCAGATAAATAGCGGTATAGTACAATGAAAAATACCTCACTTTTTACATCTCATGACGAGGCCCATCTATTTCTCCATACAGAATCATTGGTCCCATATAATGTTTGAAACAGTATATGATGAGCTCCACATAATGCTACAGTATATGTTGGTCCCCATGGATGAAGCTCCACTGTCTTATGGGCCCAAATAATGCTCCAAACATAATGGGCCCCGTTTCTAATGCTCTAGTGTATAATGGGCCCTGTAAATGCTGCTCCAGTGTCTGATGTCCACCTTTGGAATGTTCCAGTGTATGGTGGGCCCCATCTATCATTCTCCAGAGTATAGTGCTCCCCAAAAATTGCTGTCCCAACATTGAAAACAATCAAATAAGTCTCCTCGCTAGGGAATCCCTGTACTTGTCTGGACAGGTGCTGTAGCTTGCTTAACAGCTCGCCAGCCGTTCTCACGCCCAGTATGGATTGCACGTCATTGCACAAAGGTTAGAAAGGGTACCGTATCCACGGATAACATGTATGGATAGCGTACACATTCAAAATATATGTCTATACAGCATGAGGCAGGCTCAGACGATGTTAGGCCCAGTATGGATTGCACGTCATTGCACAAAGGTTAGAAAGGGTACCGCATCCCCGGATAACATGTATGGATAGCGTACACATTCAAAATATATGTCTATACAGCATGAGGCAGGCTCAGACGGTGTTAGGCCCAGTATGGATTGCACGTCATTGCACAAAGGTTAGAAAGGGTACCGTATCCCCGGATAACATGTATGGATAGCGTACACATTCAAAATATATGTCTATACAGCATGAGGCAGGCTCAGATGGTGTTAGGCCCAGTATGGATTGCACGTCATTGCACAAAGGTTAGAAAGGGTACCGTATCCCCGGATAACATGTATGGATAGCGTACACATTCAAAATATATGTCTATACAGCATGAGGCAGGCTCAGACGGTGTTAGGCCCAGTATGGATTGCACGTCATTGCACAAAGGTTAGAAAGGGTACCGTATCCCCGGATAACATGTATGTATAGCGTACACATTCAAAATATATGTCTATACAGCATGAGGCAGGCTCAGACGGTGTTAGGCCCAGTATGGATTGCACGTCATTGCACAAAGGTTAGAAAGGGTACCGTATCCCCGGATAACATGTATGGATAGCGTACACATTCAAAATATATGTCTATACAGCATGAGGCAGGCTCAGACGGTGTTAGGCCCAGTATGAATTGCACGTCATTGCACAAAGGTTAGAAAGGGTACCGTATCCCCGGATAACATGTATGGATAGCGTACACATTCAAAATATGTCTATACAGCATGAGGCAGGCTCAGACGGTGTTAGGCCCAGTATGGATTGCACGTCATTGCACAAAGGTTAGAAAGGGTACCGTATCCCCGGATAACATGTATGGATAGCGTACACATTCAAAATATATGTCTATACAGCATGAGGCAGGCTCAGACGGTGTTAGGCCCAGTATGGATTGCACGTCATTGCACAAAGGTTAGAAAGGGTACCGTATCCCCGGATAACATGTATGGATAGCGTACACATTCAAAATATATGTCTATACAGCATGAGGCAGGCTCAGACGGTGTTAGGCCCAGTATGGATTGCACGTCATTGCACAAAGGTTAGAAAGGGTACCGTATCCCCGGATAACATGTATGGATAGCGTACACATTCAAAATATATGTCTATACAGCATGAGGCAGGCTCAGACGGTGTTAGGCCCAGTATGGATTGCACGTCATTGCACAAAGGTTAGAAAGGGTACCGTATCCCTGGATAACATGTATGGATAGCGTACACATTCAAAATATATGTCTCAGGAGGCAGGCTCAGACGGTGTTAGGCCCAGTATGGATTGCACGTGATTGCACAAAGGTTAGAAAGGGCACCGTATCCCCGGATAACATGTATGGATAGCGTACACATTCAAAATATATGTCTCAGGAGGCAGGCTCAGACGGTGTCAGGCACAGTATGGATTTGACGGCCCAGATTACACAGCGGAGGAGCAGGGAGAGGTAAAGATTGCAAATGCTGGGGCCCTGCCCAAGCAAGGGGGGCCCACTCGTGGGCGTCGGTACTGGCACTGGGCCCCTCATAGTACAGCGGTGTGTCTGACGGCGGGTGTGCACCACCGCCGTCAGAGACACTTGATTGCACTATGAGGGACCCTGTGCCAGTGCCCGCGCCCAAGAGTCGGCCTACCCACCTGTCCAGGGCAACGGCACTCGCACGGTGTTGTGCGGTAGGTGGTGACCCCGGCCATGGGGGGGGAGGCAGCACAGTTAGGGAGTTTTAGAAAGTGGCATATGTTGATGTTGGACATTCAGCTGATGCAAAAGGCGAAATAGGTGAAGTACCAGGAAGAGGTGGACCAAAGCAAGCCATTTTTCTGTCACCCTATGTGTCATCAGGGGAAGGTGGGACAAAATCCTTGGAAACCCATGCGTGGTTCATTTTAATGAAGGTTAGATCATCCACATTTTGGGTTGACAGACGGGTCCTTTTTTCTGTAAGGATTGATCCAGCTGCACTGAAGACTCTTTCCGATAGCACACTTGCAGCTGGGCAAGCGAGCTCCTGTAAGGCATATTGGGCCAATTCAGGCCAGGTGTCCAGTTTAGCGGCCCAATATTCAAAGGGGAATGACCTGTGTGGGAGAACATCGATATGGGAGGAAAAGTAGTTTGTAACCATAGTTGACAACTGCTGTCTCCTGTCACTTTCCATCGATGCAGTATTACCAGTTGTGTGAGCGGTATTTGAAAAATCAGTCCACAACATTGTCATGAAACCCCCTGTCTCCAACGCCACTTCTGCTGTGTGCACCACGAACACCTCTGCCAAGCTGCCCCCGGCCCGTACGGCTCGTGTGAGAACCATCACCGCTGCTGTGTGCTGGGAATGCCTCAAGCAACCGATTTACCAGAGTTGCTTGTTTATTAGCCAATATTAGGTCAAGGTTCTCCTGTGGCATGATGTTTTGTAATTTGCCTTTATAGCGTGGATCCAGGATGCTGGCCAACCAGTAGTCGTCATCGTTCATCATTTTGGCAATGCGGGGGTCCCTTTTTAGGATCTGCAAGGCATAATCTGACATGTGGGCCAATGTTCCCGGTGTCAATGATGCACTGCGAGTGCTGGGTGGAGGAGCACTTTCTGGCAAATCCACATCCCTCCAGTCACGCACAAACCCTGTACCAGACCTTGCCACGCCAACATTTTCACTTGCCCCACGAGATGCATCCTCCTCCCCTAAGTAATCATCCCCATCATCCTCCTCCTCCTCCTCCTCTTCTTCCTCCACTTCGTCCAGGAGAGGTCCCTGAGCAGACAATGGCTGAATGTCATCAAGGATTCCCTCCTCCTCTTCCTCCTCATCAACATTGGCTGCAGACGCCTGCTCCTTAAGGTGCGTCAAAGTTTGCATGAGCAGACGCATAAGTGGGATGCTCATGCTTAGGATGGCGTTGTCTGCGCTTACCAGCCGTGTGCATTCCTCAAAACACTGAAGGACTTTACAAAGGTCTTTCAGCTTCGACCACTGCACGCCTGTCAACTCCATGTCTGCTCTCAAAGTGCCTGGCCGTGTATCCTCCCACAAATGCATTATGGCCTGCCTCTGCTCGCACAGCCGCTCCACCATGTGCAGGGTGGGGTTCCACCTTGTTGCAATGTCGATAATGAGGCGGTGGTTGGGAAGGTGGAGCAATCGCTGCAGCTTCTGCATACGAACGGAGTGTACAGGCGACCGGCGGATGTGCGCGCACAGTCTTCGCACCTTCTGGAGCAGGGCTGTTAACTCCGGATAATTTTTGAGGAAGCACTGCACCACCAGGTTCAAGGTGTGAGCCAAGCAAGGTATGTGGCTGAGTTTTGAAAGGGCTATGGCTGCCACAAAATTACGGCCGTTATCACTAACTACCTTGCCTGCCTCAAGATGTACACTGCCCAGCCATGACTCAGTTTGTCGCTTCAAGTACTCGGCCAGCACCTCGGCGGTGTGTCTGTCGCCCAAACACATCATCTGCAACACAGCCTGCTGACGCTTTCCACTAGCTGCTCGATAGCAGGACACATTGTGTGCAACAGTGGCAGCTGCAGATGGAGTGCTCGTACGACTGCGCTCTGTGGACGAGCTTTCGCTTCTGGAGGAGGAGGAGGAGGAGGAGGAGGGTCGAATGCCTACAGCCAACTGTTTCCTATACCGTGGGCTAGGCAGCACTGTCCCACCACCGCTGTCCCCTGTGGACCCTGCATCCACCACATTAACCCAGTGCGCAGTGATGGACACGTAACGGCCCTGGCCATGCCGACTGGACCATGCATCAGTTGTGAGGTGCACCTTTCCGCTCACTGACTGCTTGAGTGCATGGACAATGCGGTCTTTCACATGATGGTGGAGGGCTGGGATGGCTTTGCGAGAGAAGTGGCGACTGGGTAGGTCATAGCGTGGTACTGCATAGGCCATGAGTTCGCGGAAAGCTGTCCTTTCCACCAACCGAAAGGGCATCATCTCAAACGAGATTAGTTTGGCAATGTGGGCGTTCAAACCCAGTGTACGCGGATGAGAGACTGAGTACTTTCTTGACCTACTCATAGTGTCTGGGAGGGTGAGCTGGACTTGAGAGCTGCATATGGTGGAAGTAGCGGTGGACAGGGCGGACTGAGAGAGGGTTGATGATGGTGATGGAGTTGGTGTTCTTTCTGATGGCCTAGAATCAGTCTTTCATTGATATAACAGTGGGATTCCCTGACTGCTGTGGCCTTGCAACGACACCTCAACATTTGCTGCTGTGCTAACCGGTGGGCTTACAGTGGGGGAAACAATGTAGCGTTGCTGACTACCTTCGTTGTGATCAGTTGCACATGTGGCACTTGAGGTTTGGTGTTGTGTCCACGCTTGCAAGTGCATGCTGGTTAAATGTCTAAGCATGCAACTGGTATTCAAATTTTTCAGATTTTTCCCTCGGCTAAAGGTCTTTGCGCACTTCTTACAGATAACCTTGGCCTGATCATGAGGATTTTGTTCAAAAAAGTGCCACACTGCACTCTTCCTACTTTGGCAGACATTTTGCGGCCTAGCACGCTGTGATCTTTTGACCCTCTGGACAAGCTGTCCAGCAACTCTTTTGATGTTTGGAACCTGTCTTTGGAGTGCTCCGGGCCTGCCAGATAACAGCTGTTGCGATGTCGATGTCTGCTGTGGATGCTCCTCATCTGAGCTATTGGAAGCAGCACCCTCTTCCCCCAATGGATGCCAATCTGCGTCAACAACTGGGTCATCCATCACCTCCTCTTCTATGTCATGTGCACCTTTCTCTGTGTCACCGTGTATGGTGGTATAGTGTGCGGGAAGGGGCACCTGAGTCTCATCAGGGTCAAAATCTGGCTCTGTACACTGCGAGGACAATGTAGTGCTCTGAGTGAATGTACCAGCAGAATCATCCATCAGCGGCTGTGCATCAGTGCACTCCATGTCAGATTCATCTTGGCCTGGGTAATTCACCATTTGACTTGATAATCCAGGCATGGTATGTGAAAACAGCTCCATGGAGTAATCAGTAGTATGGCCTGCGTCATCCTTCAATCTTGGTTGGGGTGAAGGACACAAGGAAAGGTGTGGTTCATGAACATGAGCCTCCAATGACGACTCAGTGCTTTTACTTTTTACAGCTGAAGAAGAGGAGGCGATAGAGCTGGAGGCTGAGTCAGCAATGTAAGACAAAACTTTTTCCTGATGCTCTGCCTTTAAAAGCGGTTTGCCAACTCCTAGAAAACTAAGCGTTCGAGGCCTTATGTAGCCAGACGATGACGCAGGGTCAGCATCTCCTGCATTCGGTCCTATTTTGCTCTTGCCACTACCATCAGATCCACCACCAACACCATCATTACCAGCTGTCAACCCCCGCCCAATTCCACGGCCTCTTCCACCAGCCTTCCTCATTTTTGGTAGAAATGTAGACAAAATCCAACAAACTATATAGTAATGTAAAACAAGGTACAAGGTGTCTATAGGACAGGGGAGATTTAGAATTTCTGCACACACTTGTGGACAGTGGACACTTTTGGATTGTGTGAGGCCCACTGATATCTGAGCGCTATGTGACACGCTCGATGGCACAGCTGCCTGTGACCAAAGTGACGAGAGGATAATGGAGATTTTGAATCTCTGCGTACACTTTTGGACACTGGACACTTGTAGATTGTGTGAGGCCCACTGATATCTGAGCGCTATGTGACACGCTCGATGGCACAGCTGCCTGTGACCAAAGTGACGAGAGGATAATGGAGATTTTGAATCTCTGCGTACACTTTTGGACACTGGACACTTGTGGATTGTGTGAGGCCCACTGATATCTGAGCGCTATGTGACACGCTCGATGGCACAGCTGCCTGTGACCAAAGTGACGAGAGGATAATGGAGATTTTGAATCTCTGCGTACACTTTTGGACACTGGACACTTGTGGATTGTGTGAGGCCCACTGATATCTGAGCGCTATGTGACACGCTCGATGGCACAGCTGCCTGTGACCAAAGTGACGAGAGGATAATGGAGATTTTGAATCTCTGCGTACACTTTTGGACACTGGACACTTGTAGATTGTGTGAGGCCCACTGATATCTGAGCGCTATGTGACACGCTCGATGGCACAGCTGCCTGTGACCAAAGTGACGAGAGGATAATGGAGATTTTGAATCTCTGCGTACACTTTTGGACACTGGACACTTGTGGATTGTGTGAGGCCCACTGATATCTGAGCGCTATGTGACACGCTCGATGGCACAGCTGCCTGTGACCAAAGTGACGAGAGGATAATGGAGATTTTGAATCTCTGCGTACACTTTTGGACACTGGACACTTGTGGATTGTGTGAGGCCCACTGATATCTGAGCGCTATGTGACACGCTCGATGGCACAGCTGCCTGTGACCAAAGTGACGAGAGGATAATGGAGATTTTGAATCTCTGCGTACACTTTTGGACACTGGACACTTGTAGATTGTGTGAGGCCCACTGATATCTGAGCGCTATGTGACACGCTCGATGGCACAGCTGCCTGTGACCAAAGTGACAAGAGGATAATGGAGATTTTGAATCTCTGCGTACACTTTTGGACACTGGACACTTGTGGATTGTGTGAGGCCCACTGATATCTGAGCGCTATGTGACACGCTCGATGGCACAGCTGCCTGTGACCAAAGTGACGAGAGGATAATGGAGATTTTGAATCTCTGCGTACACTTTTGGACACTGGACACTTGTGGATTGTGTGAGGCCCACTGATATCTGAGCGCTATGTGACACGCTCGATGGCACAGCTGCCTGTGACCAAAGTGACGAGAGGATAATGGAGATTTTGAATCTCTGCGTACACTTTTGGACACTGGACACTTGTAGATTGTGTGAGGCCCACTGATATCTGAGCGCTATGTGACACGCTCGATGGCACAGCTGCCTGTGACCAAAGTGACGAGAGGATAATGGAGATTTTGAATCTCTGCGTACACTTTTGGACACTGGACACTTGTGGATTGTGTGAGGCCCACTGATATCTGAGCGCTATGTGACACGCTCGATGGCACAGCTGCCTGTGACCAAAGTGACGAGAGGATAATGGAGATTTTGAATCTCTGCGTACACTTTTGGACACTGGACACTTGTGGATTGTGTGAGGCCCACTGATATCTGAGCGCTATGTGACACGCTCGATGGCACAGCTGCCTGTGACCAAAGTGACGAGAGGATAATGGAGATTTTGAATCTCTGCGTACACTTTTGGACACTGGACACTTGTAGATTGTGTGAGGCCCACTGATATCTGAGCGCTATGTGACACGCTCGATGGCACAGCTGCCTGTGACCAAAGTGACGAGAGGATAATGGAGATTTTGAATCTCTGCGTACACTTTTGGACACTGGACACTTGTGGATTGTGTGAGGCCCACTGATATCTGAGCGCTATGTGACACGCTCGATGGCACAGCTGCCTGTGACCAAAGTGACGAGAGGATAATGGAGATTTTGAATCTCTGCGTACACTTTTGGACACTGGACACTTGTAGATTGTGTGAGGCCCACTGATATCTGAGCGCTATGTGACACGCTCGATGGCACAGCTGCCTGTGACCAAAGTGACGAGAGGATAATGGAGATTTTGAATCTCTGCGTACACTTTTGGACACTGGACACTTGTGGATTGTGTGAGGCCCACTGATATCTGAGCGCTATGTGACACGCTCGATGGCACAGCTGCCTGTGACCAAAGTGACGAGAGGATAATGGAGATTTTGAATCTCTGCGTACACTTTTGGACACTGGACACTTGTGGATTGTGTGAGGCCCACTGATATCTGAGCGCTATGTGACACACTAGATGGCACAGCTGCCTGTGACCAAAGTGACGAGAGGATAATGGAGATTTTGAATCTCTGCGTACACTTTTGGACACTGGACACTGGTGGATTGTGTGAGGCCCACTGATATCTGAGCGCTATGTGACACGCTCGATGGCACAGCTGCCTGTGACCAAAGTGACGAGAGGATAATGGAGATTTTGAATCTCTGCGTACACTTTTGGACACTGGACACTTGTGGATTGTGTGAGGCCCACTGATATCTGAGCGCTATGTGACACACTAGATGGCACAGCTGTGACAAAAGTGACTAGAGGATAAGGGAGATTGGATTTTTTTTAAAAAAGCAGTTTGCGGAGCAGTGGGTAAACAGCAATGCCAGCGTGTCAGGAAGCCTTAGAAGGCAGCCCAACAACCAACACCACTGATACACCACAATATAGCCTCCCCTTGCACTGCACACACAGTGACTTGTGTGTTGTGCAGGCCAAATCGCTAGCAGCAGAAGCAGTTCTTTTGTCTTCTTCCCTGCCTAACGCTCTCCCTACAGAATCAGCAGCAACCTCTCCCTATACTAAGATCGGCAGAAGTAAGATGGCGGTCGGCGTGCACGCCTTTTTATACCCCCTGTGACGCCCACCAAAGCAAGCCAATCACTTGCATGCCCTTCTGAAAGATGGTGGTGACCCGTGCCTAGGTCATCACGTTGCCCACAGTGTCCGTGGATCCTGATTGGCTGAAAAAGAGCGCAAAACAAACTTTTGAAACGCGACTTTGGCGCGTAAGTCACCGACCTCGTGGCCGACCTCATCCTAGGGTCGGGTTTCGTTTCATGAAACCCGACTTTGCCAAAAGTCGGCGACTTTTGAATTTTTTCGACCCGTTTCGCTCAACTCTACTCTTGACTGTTTGGCTCCAAAAGGTCTTAATCAGGAACTGTAGATTTTTGCCTTTCAGTAACCCATTGTATTCCTTAATTGTGCGCTGGTGTTTGTTTATGCCTATAGGCATTCTATTTTTTATTCTTATTATATTTAATTAAAATTTGAATACAAATTCTACGGTCACTTTTATTTTTTAGTTCACATCTTAGACGCTCACGCATATATTTACATCTGACTTTTAGCCATTATGGTCAATTAATTAGCTTTTCTTTGGAATGTAGGCACTACTATGTATATTAACTCATTGTTATGGTTCCCAAGGGTGGACCCACTGGACCGCGGTAAGCGAACCTCCCCTGGATGAGCGGGCCAGGTGGACCACCCCCTATACAGGGAGTGTTAGGGACAGGCCCAGGGGAAACTACTCACCACGGCAGCCAGTACCCGAGGAGGACAGAGGAGACACAGCAGGAGATGAGAGAGGCAGGCG
Organism: Dendrobates tinctorius; assembly: GCF_039654945.1. NCBI lineage: Eukaryota > Metazoa > Chordata > Amphibia > Anura > Dendrobatidae > Dendrobates > Dendrobates tinctorius. The sequence continues at coordinate 9,242,085 of NW_027361760.1, read as the reverse complement.
GACGGACGTGCAGGACCGGAACCAAGGTAGACGGAGGGGACGAAGACACAGGCTGGCAGGACTGGAACACAGGGATGCAGACTGGAAGATTCAGGCAGGCACGGCAGGAGCGCTGAGATACGGACTGGATGAAGACACAGGCGGAGAGGACAGGACAGGAACACAGGGACACGGACCGGAGGTGGGCATGGGATGGAAGGCACTGGGAGAGACACAAAGGAACAGGTTAATACTGTGGAACGACCGAGCTAGGAAGCGGAGTAAGGAAGCAGGAACTGGGAAGGCAGGCAGACAAGGGGCCAGGGTCACTTAGCTGAACACAAGTGATGATCAGGCAACGCCAGGGAGGAAGAGGCGGCCTGATAAGGGCAGGTGCAGAGGTGCTTCCGGGTCAGGACCTATAGTGAGCCAGGGGGAGAGGCCAGTCTCGCAGAGAGCGGTGTGTGCGCGCGCGGTGGGGCCGGTCGCGCGCGCTCCCCTGACAGGAAGCCGAGACAGGAGCGGATGCAGGGGGAGAAGAGCAGACGGGACAGTGCCAGGCCCGGTGAGTATGAAGGGGCGCGGGCACGTGGGGCAGGCAGAGCAGGCAGAGGTGTGACAGTACCCCCCTCCTTACGCACCCTCACCCTCCTCCCCAGACTGGAAAGAAATCGTGCCAAAATCCGGGGAGCCTGGATGTTCTCCCGAGGCTCCCAAGATCTCTCCTCTGGACCAAAACCTTTCCAATCCACCAGGAAATAGGTTCTCCCTCTAAGCTTTTTCATGGCGAGAAAGTCTTTAACCTCGAAGACATCAACAGCGGAAATAGGCCGAGGAGAATGAGTGGTAGAGGCATTGAATTGATTGTGAATCACTGGTTTCAGAAGAGAGACATGGAATGAATTGAGGATACGGAGCGAGGCGGGAAGCTTCAACTTGTAAAAGACGTCGTTAATGCGAGACAAGACCTCGAAGGGTCCTATGTACCGAGGACCAAATTTGTGCGAAGGAATCTTTAGGCGGATGAATTTGGAGGACAACCACACTTTATCACCCGGATGATAAAGGGGTGGATCCAAGCACCTCTTATCTGCGTGTTTTTTCATCCTTACGCGTGCTTGCTCGAAAGCGGTCTTGGTCTCCTGCCAGATCCTGGAGAACTCCCCAGACAGAAGATCGGCCGCCGGCACACCCGAGACAGGAGGAACCGGCAGGGGTAAGCCTGGATGTTGCCCGTATACGATAAAGAAGGGGGACTTGGAAGACGATTCGCTGACGTGATTGTTATAAGTCTGTCCAATCGTTCTGATGGGCGTTGGAGAAGTGACGGAGGTAATTCACCAAAATTTGGTTAGTATGCTCAGCTTGTCCGTTGGACTGTGGGTGATAGGCGGAGGAAAAATCCAATACGATGTTCATGGATTTGCAGAGTGCCCTCCAAAATCGGGACGTGAACTGGACTCCCCTGTCCAAGACGATATGTTGAGGAAGACCACGAAGACGAAAAATATGATGGATGAAGATTTTCGCCAATTCGGGAGCCGAAGGTAGACCAGGAAGCGAGATGAAATGGGCCATCTTGGAAAATCTATCCACAACGACGAGGATGGCGGTGCGGCCCGCAGAGCGAGGCAAATCAGTAATAAAGTCCATAGCCACATGCTGCCAGGGAGCCGAAGGGACTGGCAGCGGATGTAAGAGACCAGAAGGTAATTGCCCGGGGTCCTTGTTCTGGGCACATGAGGGGCAAGACACTAAAAAACTTTGCACATCCTGAAGGAGAGTGGGCCACCAGTAGTAGCGAGACACAAGCTGAAGAGTCTTTTTGAACCCAACATGACCTGTAATTTTGGAGGCATGGCCCCAGCGCAAGACCCACTTCCTGTTGTTCTCAGGGACGTAGGTCTTCCCTGGTGGTTGAGTGGACAGGCTAAGGGGTGCCACGTGATAATCTTGGAAGGGTCCACGATGTGCGTGGGCTCCTCTTCAGTATCGTCTGCAAGAAAAGATCTGGACAACGCATCGGCCTTGAGGTTCTTACTACCAGGATGGAAGTGGAGTTCAAAATTGAACTGGGCGAAAAATAAGGACCATCTGGCTTGCCGGGGATTCAGCCTCTGCGCCGTTCGAATGTATGCCAAATTTTTATGGTCCGTGTAGATCTTAAATGGGTGCACAGCTCCCTCTAATAAGTACCGCCATTCCTCCAATGCCAACTTGATGGCCAACAGCTCCCTGTCACCAATGGCATAATTTCGCTCCGAGACGGTAAATGTCTTTGAGAAGAAGCCGCAGGTGACCAGTCGCCCAGAAGAGGATCTCTGCGAGAGCACGGCTCCAGCCCCGATGGCGGAGGCATCCACCTCCAAAACGAAAGGTTTGTTGTTCTCCGGATGATGGAGAACGGGAGCTGAGGCAAAGGCTTGTTTCAAGGCAAGAAAAACTTTTTCGGCCTCCGAGGACCAGACGTGAGGGTTGGCCCCCTTACGAATTAGAGAGATTGGCGCAGTCAAAGAAGGAAAGTGAGGGATGAACTGCCGGTAATAATTGGCAAAGCCAAGAAATCGCTGGATTGCCTTGATTCCATGAGGTTGTGGCCAGTTGAGCACGGCGGACACCTTCTCCGGGTCCATACTCAAGCCGGAGTCGGAAATAATGTAACCCAGGAATGGGAGAGATGTCTGCTCAAAGGCGCACTTCTCTAGCTTAGCATACAAGTGATTCTCTCGCAGGCGCAGCAACACTTGACGGACGTTCCTTCTATGGGTAGGCAAGTTCGGGGAAAAGACAAGAATGTCATCCAGATATACCACCACACAGGAGTACAGAAGGTCTCAGAAAATATCATTCACAAACTCAAGGAACACTGTGGGAGCATTGCACAGGCCGAATGGCATCACTAGATATTCGGAGTGACTGTCCCTGGTGTTAAAAGCGGTCTTCCATTCATCTACGGAACGAATACGGTCGAGGTTGTAGGCTCCACGGAGATCTAATTTGGTGAAGATTCGTGCTCCTCGCAGTCGATCGAATAGCTCCGGAATGAGAGGGATCGGGTACTTATTTTTGATGGTGATATCATTTAGGCCCCGATAATCAATGCAGGGATGGAGCGAGCCGTCCTTCTTCTTGACGAAGAAGCCCGCTCCTGCAGGCAAAGACGATTACCGAATAAAGCCTCTGGCCAAGTTCTCCTGAACGTACTCGGTCATGGCCTGTGATTCGAGAGGATTCAGAGGGTAAATTCGACCACTGGGTGGAGTAGAACCCAAATGAGGTCGACTGGGCAGTCTTAGGGATGATGCGGAGGCAAGCTCTCTGCTTCTTTCTTGTTAAAAATGTCCGCGAAGGACCAGTAGGCCGAAGGCAAGCTTGCAGGCACTGCAGAAGATAGAACAGCTTTGGCTGGCTGAATAGGAAGAAGGCACGTAGAGTGACAGGACTGACCCCATCGTAAAATTTCACCAGTTCGCCAATCTAGTACGGGTTCGTGGGTTCTTAACTAAGGAAGGCCTAAGAGGAGTGTATGGGATAACGACGGCAGTACGAGGAAGGCGATCTTCTCCCGATGCAGGACTCCGATCTGTAGCTCCACCTCTTCAGTGACCAAAGTAACGGTCTCCCGCAGGGGAGCACCGTCGACCGAAGCTAACTGCTGAGGAGTCTCCAAGGATCTGACAGGTATCCTCAATCTTTTGACCGCCTCGAGCTGGATGAAGTTCCCCGCTGCTCCAGAATCAATATAGGCCACTTCGGAGGAGCAGCTGGGACGGAAATTCAATAAGACCGAGAGGGTTAAGGGTAGAGAGGTATTGCTAACACCTAGGAAGGCCTCTCTTACCTGTCCTAGGCGGACGCGTTTCCTGGCCTCACTGGGCAAGAGCGCAGAAGGTGGGAGGAACCGCCACAGTAGAGACAGAGACCTTGGACGAACCTCTGTTCACGGCGCAGCTCAGCTGGCTTGAGGCGGTCCACCTGCATGGGCTCTGGCGCAGGCGCTGCGGAGGAAAATCGCGAGCGGGAAGGACTGTGTGTGGCTGGGGAAGGCCGAGAGGGCCTTCTCTCCCTGGCAGCTTCGCGAGATCGCTCCTGGAAGTGTAGATCGATACGCGTAGCCAGGGAAATTAGATACTCAAGAGACGTTGGTGTGTCTCGCCCTGCCAACTCGTCCTTGATTCGGGATGACAAGCCTCGCCAAAAAGCTCCTACCAGAGCCTCATTGTTCCATCCCAGCTCAGATCAATGTACGAAACTGGATGGCGTACTGGCCTACGGAGAGGGAACCCTGGTGGAGACTAAATAGTGACTCGGTGGTGGAGGCCAGGCGACCCGGCTCGTCGAAGATTTTATGAAAAATCTCCAGAAAAGTAGTGAGCTGGGAGACCAGAGGATCATCTCGCTCCCACAGGGGGTTTACCCAGGCTAGCGCCTCCCCCTCCAGGTGGGAAACCACAAAGGCCACTTTGGCTCGGTCGGTGGGGTACTGCTGCGGCAACAGCTCAAAATGCAGCTTGCACAGGTTAAGGAACCCCCGACATAATTTAGGATCCCCGCTATACTGCGGAGGTTTGGCCAAACGGGGCAACGGATGGGGGACAGGGGCTTGGACCGAGGCAGAGGCTTAGAGTGAGAGCAATCGGTTATCCACCGAAGACATGTAGTTAAGTGTGTGGGCTTGGGTGTCTCGCTGCTGGGCAAGCTCCTGCTGGAGACAGGACAGCTGGGACGCACTCCCCGGGTCGGAGGCCTGTAAAACCGAGAGGCGGGACTCCATGGCTTTCAAAAAAGCCATGATCCGAGACTGATTCTCCCCTAGGATTGCTAGCTCCATTTTGGGCAGCGGCTGAGGTACCGGCGGGGTCGTGCTGTTATGGTTCCCAAGGGTGGACCCACTGGACCACGGTAAGCGAACCTCCCCTGGACGAGCGGGCCAGGTGGACCACCCCCTATACAGGGAGTGTTAGGGACAGGCCCAGGGGAAACTACTCACCACGGCAGCCGGTACCCGAGGAGGACAGAGGAGACACAGCAGGAGATGAGAGAGGCAGGCGGACGGACGTGCAGGACCGGAACCAAGGTAGACGGAGGGGACGAAGACACAGGCTGGCAGGACTGGAAAACAGGGATGCAGACTGGAAGATTCAGGCAGGCACGGCAGGAGCGCTGAGATACGGACTGGATGAAGACACAGGCGGCCAGGACAGGAACACAGGGACACGGACCGGAGGTGGGCATGGGATGGAAGGCACTGGGAGAGACACAAAGGAACAGGTTAATACTGTGGAACCGACCGAGCTAGGAAGCGGAGTAAGGAAGCAGGAACTGGGAAGGCAGGCAGACAAGGGGCCAGGGTCACTTAGCTGAACACAAGTGACGATCAGGCAATGCCAGGGAGGAAGAGGCAGCCTGATAAGGGCAGGTGCAGAGGTGCTTCCGGGTCAGGACCTATAGTGAGCCGGGGGGAGAGGCCGGTCTCACAGAGAGCGGTGTGCGCGCGCACGGTGGGGCCAGTCGTGCGCGCGCCCCTGACAGGAAGCCGAGACAGGAGCGGATGCAGGGGAAGAAGAGCAGACGGGACTGCGCCGGGCCCCGCGAGTATGACGGGGCGCGGGCACGAGCGGCTGCGGGGCAGGCAGAGCAGGCAGCGGCGTGACACTCATCCTATTGGAAGTATGTGTACCTGCTAAATATTTCAGATGGTCAGAGCGCCCATTGTAAGTTCAACTGTTACTATTTACTTTGTGTTTATTTTTCACATTTTTTGGGCGCATGCATATGTATACAATTACATATGCACATATATGTGTTTGGAGTGATGTTTTTTATGCTTTTTGTGCAATTCTAATTATATTCTATTTTAATTGTGTTTAGTGAGTAGTTAATAAAGCATTTTTAATCTATCATTATATTGCAACAATTTGTAAATTCCCTGTCTCCCCCATTATTATTGTCACGTTAGGAAATGGGTGGTGTACTCCATTTCTATGGTGCTAATTTCACTGAGGCATGGTAAGGGTTATTGCAGCAGTCACCGAGAGTATTTATGGGCGTTATTCTAGGATCACAGGCACCCTGATGAAGAAGGCAGCTTAGGCCTTTGAACACGTTGGCACGTTGGTTAGCTTTTTGATCCTTGTGCTGCCCTGTACGGGCTGTGACGTCACACGCTCAGATACCTTCAGTTTCCAAGCAGGTATCCAGGGACGCTATCGGCCGAAGCTTCCCTGCTTTCACTTTGCATTTCTAATCTCCTGCCCTCCCCCCACTCTGTGTCAGCCAGCCTCTGCCTCTCTGCAGTTCGCTCCCTGTGCTGGGTTTCATTACAGCCTCACTGCCTTGGAGTTTATCTGGCTTCGGTCTTGTTAGCTCTCACTCCCTCCAGCTCTTACAAGCTGTCATTTGTATTTGCATTGTTAAGGAGCACGGCTCACTTAACTCCATGGAATAAGACCTTTGCCGTGCATTTTCTCACCTCTATCAAAAAGCAGCAGTCACAGCCACCAATTTGCATCACATCTATTGGTCTGCCTTCTATTGGTGAGTGATCTGTTATATATGCTGTACATGCCATTAGTTTATCCATGCATGTTTTAGAGCGGGTTGTTTTTCTATTTGGTTTTTATCATTGCTTATTTTCTTTAGTCCTATAGCGCAGGTCAATATGTTTATTTTCGCTATCTTATGTAGTTTGGGCTGACACCGACACCTATTTGACCTCAGCAGCTGAGGACACAGTTTTCTTTTTTGCTGGTAAGCGCTTGTGTGATTTTTTTTTTTGTCCTCTAGAATTTGAATTTCCCTACAGACTTGAGGACACTGAAATGTTATCTCAGGCCCAGTGTAGATTTCACCTCAATATAAGAGGCTGACATTGGATGGTGTATAAAATGTCTATATAGGACTGGGGAGAATTTGAGTCTCCCTACAGACTTGAGGACACCGAACTATTATCTCAGGCCCAGTGTAGTTAACACCTCAATATAACAGGCTGAAATTGGATGGTGTATAAAATGTCTATATAGGACTGGGGAGAATTTGAGTCTCCCTACAGACTTGAGGACACTGAACTATTATCTCAGGCCCAGTGTAGATTATACCTCAATATAACAGGCTGAAATTGGATGGTGTATAAAATGTCTATATAGGACTGGAGAGAATTTGAATCTCCCTAGAGATTTTAGCAAGCTGACAGTCCCAAGTATGGCAGCAGACAGTCTAATAAGCAGGACTGCTGCACACAAAAGTGTGGAAAAATGAGCGCTTGGTAACTGAGCAAAAAAGAGGATGAAAAGTATTTTTGCTTTTAAAAAAGTAGTTTACACAGCAGTGTGAAAACAGCAATGTAGCTATCAGGGGGCCTTATAAGGCAGCCTAAAAACCAACAGAGCTGATGCACCAAAATATAGCCTCCCTTTGCACTGCACACTAACTGGTGTGTTATACAGGCAAAATCGCTAGCAGCAGAAGCAGTTTTTTGTATCTTATTCCCTGCCTAATGCTCTCCCTACAGAATCAGCAGCAGCTCTCTGTTATGATTGAGTCACCGTAAGAGGCAGACACAAAAATAGAAGCTACGTCCAGAAAACCAGAGAAGTTGGCAACTATCAGATTGCAGACCCCTGAACCTATCAACACAACTAGCAGTAGCCGTGGGGGGTTCCTACGGTGCCCTAGACCCCTCGATCACAGCCGGAGAGCTAAATAGCCTAAAGACAGAAAAGGAAATCTAAACTGCCCCAGAGCAGACCCCAAAGTAAAAGACAGCCCCCAACATATAATGACGGTGAAGCAAGATGAAAAAATACTCACACATCTAGAAAGATAGGCTGAGCAAACGATGGGGCCCAAGCTAACTAAACAGAACAGGAAAGGAAGGTTGCTGTCTGCAATCTGCCAAAACCCTATCAAAAACATAAGCCAACAAGCTGATATGGAAAAAGACCCTGAAGCAGCTAGGCTTCAAAAACTAAATCAACACTCAGGTATTTTCAGAAGACAGAGCTAAAGGAATTCAGCTCACCCCAGCAGGGAATGGCAGAAATCCAGAAAAACAAAGCAAAACAAAGTCAAAGCACAAATGCAAAAGGCCGAGCAGAAAACTTAGCTTTAGAAGAGCAGGAATTCAGACTGGTCTCCAAGGATCCCACAGAGAAATCACCCGCAGGGCAGAAGGGCGTTGGCAGCCTTATATCCAGTCAGTAACTCCACTCAGCCAGTCATCATCATTAAGCTCAGGTGTTTGATAATCAGGCTCACTACCTTTCTTTACCAGAAGAGGGAGTTCCTCGGGCCTCAGTAGTGAAGGGGAAAATGAACTCACAACAGTACCTCCCCCTTGAGGAGGGGTCACCGAACCCTCAACCACGCCACCAGGGCAATCAGGGTGAGCCCGATGAAAGGCACGCACCAATCTTTTGGCATGAATATCAGAGGCAGAGACCCAGGAATTATCCTCCTGACCATAACCCTTCCACTTAACCAAATACTGAAGTCTCCGTCTAGCCAGACGGGAATCCAGTACTTTCTCTACCTCATATTTCATGTTACCTTCAACCAATACAGGGTCTGGAGGTGCCACCCCGGAACAACAGGTTCAACAATCCTTTTCAACAAAGATTTATGGAACACATTATGGATTTTAAATGTGACAGGAAGAGCCAAACGAAAAGAGACTGGATTAATCTCCAAAATCTTGTAAGGTCCAATAAATCTAGGCTTAAACTTAGGAGAAGCCACCTTCATAGCAATATTTTTTGATGATAACCACACCATATCACCAACCTTAAACTGGGGACCAATGGTCCTATGTCGGTTGGAAAACCGCTGGGCCTTTTCCTGGGAGAGAGATAACTTATCCACCACTTGGTCCCAGATCTGGTTAATTCTCTCCACCACAGTGTCAACACCCGGGCAGGCAGAGGGCTCCACCTGCCCTGAAGAAAATCGAGGATGAAACCCAAAGTTACAAAAAAAAGTGACATCAAAGTGGCAGAACTAGCTCTATTATTTAAAGCAAATTCGGCCAAGGGCAAAAATGAAACCCAATCATCCTGATCAGCGGAAATAAAACATCTCAAATATGACTCCAAGGTCTGGTTTGTTCTCTCTGTCTGCCCATTGGTCTGAGGGTGAAACGCAGAGGAGAAGGACAACTGCATTCCCAGCTTGGAACAGAAAGTTCTCCAAAATCTAGACACAAACTGAACTCCTCTGTCAGATACAATGTTCTCAGGAATCCCGTGCAAGCGAACCACCTGTTGCAAAAACAGGGGCACCAACTCAGAGGAAGACAGCAACCTAGGGAGTGGTACAAGATGAACCATCTTAGAGAACCTATCACAAATCACCCAAATAACAGTCATCCTTTGAGAGACAGGCATATCAGAGATGAAATCCATTGAAATATGGGTCCATGGCCTCTTGGGGACAGGCAAAGGCATCAACAACCCACTAGAGCGAGAACCCGATTTAGACCGGGAGCACGTCCCACAGGACTGCACAAAATTCCTGACATCATGAGACAAGGAGGGCCACCAAAAAGACTGACTCACCAGATCTCTAGTACCAAAAATACCTGGATGACCAGCCAAAGCAGAGCAATGAACTTCAGACATCACTCTCTTCTTCCACTGGTCAGGAACATACAACTTTCCAGTGGGACAACGCTCAGGTTTGTCCTCCTGGAACTCTTCCAGAGCACGTCTCAAATCGGGCGAGATGGCAGAAAGAACTACCCCTTCGCCTAAGATGGTAGCAGGCTTGGTCACCACAGGAGAATCAGCAAAGAAGCTCCTAGAGAGGGCGTCTGCCTTGACATTCTTAGTTCCAGGAAGAAAAGAAACCACAAAATCAAAACGTGTAAAAAACAAGGCCCACCTAGCCTGTCTAGGGTTCAAGCGCTTAGCCGACTCTAGGTAAATCAAATTCTTGTGGTCAGTGAGGACCACGACTTGATGCTTAGCTCCCTCCAACCAATGTCTCCACTCCTCAAATGCCCATTTCATGGCCAACAGTTCCCGATTCCCCACATCATAGTTACGTTCAGATGGAGAGAACTTTCGGGAAAAGAAAGCACAGGGATTCATTTTAGATGTTACAGGATCCTTTTGGGACAAAACAGCTCCTGCACCAATCTCAGAAGCATCCACCTCTACCTGGAACGGAAGTGAGACATCAGGTTGCCGCAAAACCGGGGCGGAGGTGAATCTTCGCTTCAGCTCCTGAAAGGAAGAAACAGCCTCCGGAGACCAATTTAACACATCAGCACCCATCTTAGTCAAATCAGTCAATGGCTTGGCAATACTAGAAAATTTTGCTATAAATTTCCGATAAAAATTAGCAAAACCCAAAAACTTCTGGAGGGCCTTCAAAGAAGTGGGCTGAACCCAATCGTAAATGGCCTGTACCTTGGCCGGGTCCATTTCAATAGTTGACGGGGACAAAATAAATCCCAAAAAAGAAATCCTCTGTACTCCAAAAAGGCATTTAGATCCTTTGACATACAGGGAATTCTCCCTCAAGATCCGGAACACAGTCCGAATATGTTCCACATGAGAATCCCAATCCTTGGAGAAGATCAAAATATCATCCAGATAGATAATCAAAAATTTATCGACAAAATCTCGGAAAATATGGTTCATGAAGCACTGGAAGACAGAAGGGGGATTAGTGAGCCCAAAAGGCATCACCAGGTACTCAAAATGTCCCTCCGGAGTATTAAACTCCGTCTTCCATTCATTCCCATGCTTAATGCGAATAAGATTATACGCCCCCCTGAGGTCAAGCTTGGTAAACCAGCAAGCACCTTTAACTCTGGAGAATAGATCAGAAATCAGGGGTAACGGATACTGATATTTAAAAGTAATTTTGTTGAGGGCACGATAATCAATACAAGGTCTTAATGATCCATCCTTTTTGGCTACAAAAAAAAAAACTGCACCTAAGGGTGACGAGGATGGTCTAATATGACCCTTCTCCAATGCCTCCTTAATATAGGATCGCATAGCCTCGTGCTCGGGTACAGATAAATTGAAGAGCCGACCCTTGGGAAATTTACACCCCGGGCTCAGTTCAATTGCACAGTCATAACTCCTATGAGGAGGCAGAGATGCAGACTCATTCTCACTAAATACATCATAAAAGTCCGCCAAATAATCAGGAACATCATGCGACTGAGGAGAGGTAGAAAACACCGGAGCCTCACTAAAGGCACACCGACAACCCCAACTCACCACAGACACAGATTTCCAATCCAAAACTGGATTATGAATTTGTAACCAGGGAAACCCCAGAACAATAGTATCATGCAGATTATGCAACACCAAAAATCTGCAATTTTCTTGATGGTCTGGGGCGACCCGCATTACCACCTGGGTCCAAAACTGAGGTTTATTTTTAGCCAAAGGAGTAGCATCAATCCCCCTCAAAGGGATAGGCGTCTGCAGAGGTGTCATCGGAAATCCACAACGTTTAGCAAAATCCAAGTCCATTAGGTTTAGGGCTGCTCCCGAATCCACAAAAGCCTTGGTGGATAATGTGGACAGGGAGCAGATCAGAGTAATAGCCAGAAGAAACTTAGGTTGAACACCACTAACAGAAAACGTGTGTGCAAAGCGTTTCTCTCGTTTAGGACAGACAGAAATAATATGCGAGACATCTCCACAGAAAAAACACAACTTATTACGCCTTCTGAACTCCTGACGCTGCTCTCTGGACAAAATTCTATCACATTGCATAGGTTCAGACATTTGTTCAACAGGTGGCAACACCTCTCGTGCAGTTTTGCGTTCGGGCAAACACCGATCAACCTGAATAGCTAATGACATAGAATCGTCAAGACCAGAGGGAACAGGAAATCCCACCATAGTATCTTTTACGGCTTCTGACAACCCCTTCCGAAAGAGAGCAGCCAAGGCATTATCATTCCAGGTAGTAAGTACTGCCCATTTTCGGAATTTTTGACAGTACAATTCTGCAGAATCTCGACCCTGGTTCAATGCCAGCAGGGTCTTTTCAGCCTGATCAATGGCTTTAGGTTCATCATACAACAACCCCAAGGCTTGAAAAAATGCGTTCACATTAGTCAGAATAGGATCATCTGGTTTCAAAGAAAACGCCCAATCCTGGGGATCGCCACGCAGCAAAGAGATGACAATTTTAACCTGCTGCACGGAGCTCCCTGACGAGTTAGGCTTCAAGGCAAAAAATAATTTTACAATTATTTTTGAAATTCAAAAATTTAGACCGATCCCCAAAAAATACATCAGGTGTAGGAATCTTTGGTTCAGCAGCATGTGAATGAGCAAGGTAGGCGGAAATTCCCCGCACTTCCGCAGCGAGCTGCTCCACACGATCAGACAATTGCTTTATCTCCATTGAGAGAAAAAAAAATTCCCCCTACAGCCTCAGAGATATAGAGGAAAAAATATACACACCTTTTTTTTTTCTTTTACAATTCTTTCCTGCTATTGAGTACCTTAGGATCTGCGGTATGGCGGGTGATTCTGTTATGATTGAGTCACTGTAGAAGGCAGACACAAAAATAGAAGCTACGTCCAGAAAACCAGAGAAGTTGGCAACTATCAGATTGCAGACCCCTGAAACTATCAACACAACTAGCAGTAGCCGTGGGGGGTTTCTACGGTGCCCTAGACCCCTCGATCACAGCCGGAGAGCTAAATAGCCTAAAGACAGAAAAGGAAATCTAAACTGCCCCAGAGCAGACCCCAAAGTAAAAGACAGCCCCCAACATATAATGACGGTGAAGCAAGATGAAAAAACACTCACACATCTAGAAAGATAGGCTGAGCAAACGATGGGGCCCAAGCTAACTAAACAGAACAGGAAAGGAAGGTTGCTGTCTGCAATCTGCCAAAACCCTATCAAAAACATAAGCCAACAAGCTGATATGGAAAAAGACCCTGAAGCAGCTAGGCTTCAAAAACTAAATCAGCACTCAGGTATTTTCAGAAGACAGAGCTAAAGGAATTCAGCTCACCCCAGCAGGGAATGGCAGAAATCCAGAAAAACAAAGCAAAACAAAGTCAAAGCACAAATGCAAAAGGCCGAGCAGAAAACTTAGCTTTAGAAGAGCAGGAATTCAGACTGGTCTCCAAGGATCCCACAGAGAAATCACCCGCAGGGCAGAAGGGCGTTGGCAGCCTTATATCCAGTCAGTAACTCAACTCAGCCAGTCATCATCATTAGGCTCAGGTGTTTGATAATCAGGCTCACTACCTTTCTTTACCAGAAGAGGGAGTTCCTCGGGCCTCAGTAGTGAAGGGGAAAATGAACTCACAACAGCTCTCCCTATTCTGAGATCAGCAGAAGTAAGATGGCGGTCGGCGTGCACGCCCTTTTATAGCCCCTGTGACACCACACAAAGCAAGCCAATCACTTGCATGCCCTTCTCCAAGATGGTGGTGACCGCAGCCTATGTCATCGTGTTGCCCACAGTGTGCGTCTTCCATCATTGGCTGAAAAAGGGCGCTGAAGAATCATTTTAAACGCGACTTTGGCGCCATGGTCGCCGACCTCGTGGCCGACCTCACGCTATGGTCGGCTTTCGTTTCATGAAACCCGACTTTTGCACAAGTCGGAGACTTTTGAAATTGACCGACCCGTTTCGCTCAACTTTATTCATTACATGATAAGGCCCAATAGCTAATAGCAGTGTTTTGATTGAATGAACACTCACATCTCTTGGTAGAATGGTTCAGGACTGAAATTTTTGATGTTTTTCTACTCCTCTCATCAGCCCAAACAAGACTCTAAAAGGATGAGTTTGCAACTACTTTACTTTTGGAGAAAATTCAAAACATTCATTACTCAATAAAGCCCAATAGCAAATAGCAGCGTTTTGAATGAACACTCACATCTCTTGGTAGAATCGTTCAGGACTGAAATTTTTGATGTTTTTCTACTCCTCTCATCAGCCTAATCAAGACTCTAAAAGGATGAGTTTGCAATTACTTTACTTTTGGAGAAAATTGAAAACATTCTTTACTAGAGATGAGCAACTTTGCCTTTTTTTGGGTTGAGTCGGGTTTCACGAAACCCGACTTTCGCAAAAGTCGGGTCGAACAAAATCAGCCGATTAATGTGAAAAGTCGAAATCCGACTGAAACACGAAACCCAATGTAAGTCAATGGGGAAGAAAAGTCGGCAGTGAGTGGAGGACAGGAACCACATCTAGAGTGCCCATTTTAATGCCAAAAACATCAATTCTTATTCCTTAAGCTTGTCAACCTTAATTTACTTTACAATAATAGTTAGGCATTGAAAACTGGGGGTTATTTGGCTAAAGTTGTGGGGGGGTAGTGCTGGCTCCAGATTTTCGTGGGCCCAGGGCCAAAGTGTCACTGGGCTCCTTTAACACATGACACAATTCATGATCCTTTGATACAGCAGAGAAATAGCAGTACAGTACAATGAAAAATACTTCAATTCTTACATCACATGACTGATATCCATTTTAAATTCTCCAATAGGTCCAAAAACAGACAGTATATTCCTCCATGCAGTATTATGGCCACCACATAGTGCACCATACAGAGTAATGAGGCCCATATATTTCTCCATACAGAATCATTGGTCCCATATAATGTTCGATACAGTATATGATGAGCTCCACATAATGCTACAGTATATGTCTGGGCCGCCCATTGTGACATGTGTTCCAATTGTTCCATTGTGACACACCTGGTTGCTGTAAGCCAATTGTATACTCAGACAGGTGAAGGTAGGTAGGTAGTTAGGTAGGCCGCTAATTCAACCAACACACCAACTTCACATTGGATACTTGAATTAAGGTGTGAAGTACTAAGGGCAAGGGGCTGCAGACCTTGCAGCAGTTGGGTGTGCAGAAATGTATGCGACCAAAGCTAAACACATTACTTATCACACAGCTTATCACACCAAGGGCCGGACTGGCCATCGGGCATTTCTGACAAATGGTCCTGCATCTTACTGCAGTGATCAGTACATCAGACGTCCACTTCCTCAAGTCTATTGCGGTCTGCAGGGCCAGAAGGGGTTAACAAGCATCTGATAAGCTGAGTGCACTGCACAGAGAAGAAGCCCAGACAGCAGCACAGGAGCTGCACCTAGGAAGAAAGAAGCTGTTAAGAGGCAGGCATTAGGCTGTGTTCACACGTAGGTTTTTTTTGCGTTTTCGCTGCGATTTTAAACGCGCGATTTTGCCGCGAAAACGCAAAAAAAAAGCATCCCATGCAATCCTATAGCATTCCGCACATGCTGTGCTAATTCTGCGGATTTTTCCGTGGCGGAATTGCATTGCGGAAAGATACACAGCATGCTCATTCTTTGTGCGGAATTGCGGGAATTCTGCGCACATAGGAATGCATTATTCTGCTTACTTTCTGCATGAGGCTATGCCCACCATGCGAAAAGTAAGCAGAACATTTGCGGATTGTACCCACTGTTTGGAAGAGAGTAGATTCTCCTCCAGGCTCTGGGTACCATATTCCTGTAAAAAATAGAATTAAAATAAAAAAAATGGTGATATTCTCACCTTCCGATGTCCCTCGCAGCGTCACCAGGCCTCAGCGATGCTCCGTGCAGGTCCCGTTCCAAGTGATGCATTGCGACAATGACCTTTGATGACGCCGCAGTCTCGCGATATCGTAGTGGTCTCGCAAGACCGCGAAGTCATCAAATGGGAACGGGACCTGCCGGGAGCATCACGATGATCGAGAACGCTGCGTGGGACGTCGGAAGGTGAGAATAACATGATTTTTTATTTTTTTATTATTTTTAACATTAGATCTTTTTACTACTGATGCTTCATAGGCAGCCTCAATAGTAAAAAGTTGGTCACACTAGTCAAACACTATCACAAAGGAGGAAGAAAAAGTCCGGGTTTTTCAATATATCTGCACTGACCACACAAGGACAGAAATGTCAAAGTAAATGTCTAAGGCTAGTTTCACACTTGCTTTTTTTTGCAGCGCGTTTTTCCCGCAAAAAAACGCATTAAAAAAACGCATACAAAAGCATACAACTGCTGCGTTTTTTTTCAAGCATTTTTATGAGCATGCATGAAAAAAACGCAGCGTTTTTATGCGTTTGTAAGCGTTTTTAGTGCGTTTTTACCGCGTTTGCGTTTTTTTCCAACATTAGGTGGCCCCTCACACTAACCCAAACCAAGACTTTACTAACCCTGACCCTGACCCTAACTAACCCTAACCCTAACCCTAACTAACCCTAACCCTAACCCTGACCCTAACCCTTAACCAAACCATACTTAACCCTAAACCCTAACTAACCCTAACCCTAACCCTAACCCTGACCCAAACCCTAACTAACCCTAACCCTAACCCTGACCCTGACCCTAACCCTAACCCTAACCCTAACTAACCCTAACCCTGACCCTAACCCTGACCCTAACCCTTAACCAAACCATACTTAACCATAACCCTGACCCTAACCCTAACCCTGACCCTGACCCTAACCCTTAACCAAACCATACTTAACCATAACCCTGACCCTAACCCTAACCCTAACCCTAACCCTGACCCTAACCCTTAACCAAACCATACTTAACCCTAACCCTGACCCTGACCCTAACCCTTAACCAAACCATACTTAACCCTAACCCTGACCCTAACCCCAACCCTAACCCTGACCCTGACCCTAACCCTAACCCTGACCCTAACCCTTAACCAAACCATACTTAACCCTAACCCTGACCCTAACCCCAACCCTAACCCTGACCCTAACCCTAACCCTAAACCCCTTTAACTAACCCTAACTCTAACCCAAACCCCTAAATTCCATGGTTAAAAAAAAAAAACGCTTGTGCAAAAAAACGCATACATAAGCATGCCAATGCGCACATATGCGCACCCATAGGCTATAATGGCCATTTTTAGCGCAAAACGTGCGCATATGTGCGCATGCGCTTTTTTGCAGGGCCAAAAAATGCAACATGCTGCGTCTGGAAAATACCAACGCATACCCCAAAAAAACGCAGCGCATGAAAATCGCATACATGCGCATGGCAGCGCGCAGGTATGCGCACCCATGTTAAATATAGGGGAAAAAACGCATGCGCAGGTTAGCGTTTTTTTCCAGCGCTAAAAAACGCAAATGTGAAACCAGCCTAAGAGAGAGATTTTTAGAGCATGAATACCCTAAAAAATTAGTAAAAAAAAGCATACTCCGAGGCAAAGGGAATTTCACAAAGTAGTTTAATACATGGGACAGACAATAAAAAGTCTACAGATGAATACTATACCACTAATTTCATCACAACCTTTTCTTCCCAAAATGGCACTATCAGGAACATAATACAGAAGGCACTGGAAGGTCCTACTAAATTACACAGTCTGTCAGAAAGTATTACCAACTCGACCAGTAGTTACCTTTAGGAGGGCGCCATCCCTATAAAACATTTGTCAATAACCAACATACTATAATACTAGATTACCTGACAGCAAAAGGAGGAATGTGTCAAATAATTGGTCCCATCTGTTGTAATTATATCGACCCTGCTGGCAATCTCCAGATCAGGGCCAGTATAGACAAAATAGGTGAACTTAGAGACCAATGGTTAAAACAGCACAGTGCAAACAGAGACTCCAGGTGGGGTAACACATTCTCTTTTTTTAAATCCAGCAAATTGGTTTAGTGGCCTAGCAGGATGGATTTTTGCCATTGTACAGACTTGTATGCAAATTTTGTTGTTTTGCTTATTGTTTTATGTAGCCGTAAAAGCGCTAATATATGTATTACTTAAGCTACTGAATAATGTATGTGTGAAAAAAGAATCTACAGCTGAACCTTCTGTAGTGTATCATAGACCCCAGATAGCCATTGCTGATGGGGAAAGTGAGTGTCCACATTGAGGGTGGATGGGTGAAGCAGGTAGGAAGCCCCCTTAAGGGTACTAGACCCATGGACAGTAGCTGGAAGACAGTCTGGACCGCCCATTGTGACATGTGTTCCATTGTCTCCCTCTTGTGGCCTACCTAACTACCTACCTACCTTCACATGTCTGAGTATCCTATTGGCTTACAGCAGCCAGGTGTGTCACAATGGAACAATTGGAACACGAGTCACAATGGGCAGCCCAGACTGTCTTCCAGCTGTGCGGCAGCAGCCTGCTTCAGTCTGCTGAGGGAGCCTCAGCAGACAGTTAGGGAGGGGGTATGGGATAGCAAGTCCCCTCCATGAGTTATCTCTATTCTGAAAAGGCCAACTTTATGGCTAGCAACTCACTGTCCCCGATGGAATAGTTACTCTCCGCCGGTGAGAAGGTCTTAGAAAAGAAGAAGAAAGGATGCTTCCCACCTTGAGCATCCTTTCGGAACATGACTGCTCCAGCACCGACGAATGAGGCATCCACCTCCATAATAAATGGTTTATCCACATCGGGGCGATGTAAAATGGGAGCGCTAGCGAAGTGAGACTTAATAAAGAGGAAAGGCTTGGAGACCTCCTCCGACCACAATTTAGGATTTGCTCCCTTCTGGGTGAGAGAAACCAAGGGAGCTACCAAAGTTGAGAAGTGGGGGATTAATTGGTGGTAGTAGGTGATAAATCCCAAAAAATGCTGCACCGCCTTAAGGGAATGAGGGTCCTGCCGATCCATCACCGCCTGTAGCTTGGCAGGATCCATGGCCAATCCTTGGGCGGAGATGATATAGCCCAGGAAAGGCAAGGACTCCTGCTCAAACACACACTTCTCCAACTTAGCTTAGAGGGAGTTTGCCAGTAGGAGGTCGAAGACTTTGCTGGTGGGAGTCAATATCTGGAGAGTAGATGAAAATATCATCCAGATAGACTAAAACTGAGGTGGTGAGCATATCCCGGAAGATGTCGTTCACAAAGTCTTGGAAGACGGCCGGAGCATTACAAAGCCCGAAGGGCATCACCAGGTATTCATAGTGCCCATCCCTGATGTTAAAATGCAGTCTTCCATTCGTCCCCCTCACGGATGTGTATCAGGTTGTAGGCACCCCGCAGATCAAGCTTAGTAAAAACCCTCGCTCCCCACAACCTATCAAAAAGCTCCAATATCAGGGGCAGAAGGTACTTGTTCTTAACAGTAATGACGTTAAAACCCCTATAGTCTATGCACGGATGTAGCTCCCCGTTCTTCTTCTGTACAAAGAAGAACCCCGCCCCTGCAGGTGACACTGACTTCCTAATGAATCTTCTTGCCAGATTCTCCTGGATGTACTGAGACATTGCCTCTGTCTCTGGGAGAGAGAGAGGATAAACCCGACCCCAGGGAGGCTCAGCACCAGGCAAGAGGTCAATAGGACTGTCGTATGGACGGTGAGGCGGAAGAATCTCTGCTGCCTTCTTGGAGAATATGTCTGCATATGACCAATAGTAGTTGGGGAGAAAGAAAAGATCTGCGGGTACCTCTGTAGTAGCAACCTGAAGGCACTCCTTCTGACATCTACCCTCACAGGATTTACTCCATCCCAGAATTCTCCCAGAAGACCACTTTATATGAGGGGAGCGATAGCGTAGCCATGGCATCCCTAAGAGAACCTCATCAATACCCTCAGGCATGACTAACAGAGAGATGATCTCCTGATGGCATGGAGACATGGATAGAGTAAACGGGATGGTCTGATGAGTTATCTGTGAGGGTAATGTCGACCCATTTATCACCTGTATGGTTACTGGCTTGGCAAGCATCACCAGTGGAATTGTGTGCCGTCGGGAGAAGGCAGAAGACATAAACTTGCCCTCCGTCCCAGAATCCACGCAAAGCTCTACCACCTGGGTGGATGGGCCAATACCGATAGTCCCCCTAAAGGTGAGCTTAGAGGATGGCATTGCTGCATCTAGTGAACCAGCTTCTAAGGTCACTAAGCGCAGACGTTCCCTCGCTGGGGACACCTAGAGGCGAGATGTCCCGACTGCTGGCATATGCAACAGACCATACATGTACGAGCGGTTTGGGACTTAGATCCCGCTCGAGACACCTCCATGGCCTCAAGTGGCTCGGACGTCTGGGCCGGGGATTCCAGGGGTTTGGCAAAGGTGGGAGCCAGCCGAAACCTTTGCCTGCACTGGGCTCATTCCAACCTTCGCTCGTTAAAACGAAAGTCGATTCGAGTAGTGACCGCTATTAGCTCCTCCAGTGTTGCAGGAATCTCCCTAGTGGCCAGAGCGTCCTTTACATGGTCAGCCAGCCCCCTCTAAAACACGTGAATGAGGACTTTATCTGGCCACTCCAGCTCGGAAGCCAGAGTCGGGAAATGGATAGCAAATTGGCAGACCATGGATGAACCCTGTGTAGATGCCAGCAGTTGGAGTGCTGTATCGTGGGTGACTCGAGGTCCCAAAAAGACCTGCTTTAGAGTGTTCAGAAACTGTGAAGCACTCTGCACCGCACGATCGTCACGCTCCCACAATGGCGTGGCCCACTCCAACACCCTGTCCATTAAGAGGCGTATAGTGCACTAGCTCACAAATCCCCTACATGACTGGCTATCACCAGAAGACTTATCTGGCAGCGGGAGGTGGGATAATGTCGGAACAGGTGAGGCATTGGACAAAGTGGCTACAGTGACGGTAGCAGCCTGAGCAGATACTGAGGTAACATCCACGGCTGTGGTTTTGCGCTCAAGATCCACCAACCTACCCTCCAGCTGCTGGATGTACCGCTGTAGTCGCTGTTCATCTGCCATTACTAGCCAGACCCTGGCGCTAGTAAAAATGTTAGGGCTGGCGGAAAGCACCAAGTAATAAAGATGATGGTAAGGTGCGTTCGCAGCCTGGGGTCCACCGTGCAGAGGTGGTAAGCTGCTGCTAGGTAATGGCAGAGGTTATACGGCATACAATAAATAAACACACGTGGGTTAGCGTCACCTGGCTTGTACAGACGCGATTTCTGTTACTTCACAGAACCATGGTCCCACACAAAGTAAATGCCGAAGCCTGTTAAGCTCACAGGACTCGGCCAGATGAGCTCTAGATTACGGACACAGGGCTCTGTCCCAAGGACACGGGATTAGAGTCCTTCTAGTCCACTAGCACTCGGAGCTGCTGCTGTGGTGCCAGCACGGGATAATAATCCCAGAAAGGCGTGCAGGTGTGCAAAGATGGTAGCCGCCACTTGCCGTGGTACGATAGTGCCCTACTGAGGGCGACACCATCGAATGCTAGTGTGATACCAGGAGCACAGTGGCATGAGGATAGCCACCCATTGGCGCTGACTAACTCTGAATCCCTAACCAACATGCGTGTCAAAGGAAGTGGAGTTTTAATGAGTCACCAGATACATGCATCCATCATCATACACACAAATCAGCATGAGTCTATACTAGTGCATGGCTGAGCGGCCATGCGACTCTTTTTGAAACATTGTCTCCCTCTTGTGGTGCTCCAACTTCTAAATTTTGGGTATATGTACGTATTCTATGAGAAAAAAAGAAGAATTGGTCTGATGTGTTGTTTGAATTAGCAGCTTACCTAAATACCTACCTACCTTCACCTGTCTGAGTATCCTATTGGCTTACAGCAGCCAGGTGTGTCACAATGGAACAATTGGAACACGTGTCACAATGGGCGGGCCAGACTGTCTTCCATCTGTGCGGCAGCAGCCAGCTTCAGTCTGCTGAGGAAGCCTCAGCAGACAGGTAGTGAAGGGGAATGCACGCTCGTTGGTTGCAATACACAGCATCAGGAGAGATAAGGTTTCCAAAAACAGAATGAATTGAATTGAAACCAAAGCAAGTTGTCTTTTTTGAAAGCATTATTTGAATGTTTTTTCAACTTTGGTTGCTCTGCATTGGTTTTTTCTTGGTCCAAGTTGCACATTTCAAAAGCCAAATGTTTTTGGCTTAATTTAACTTGACCAACTATGCTACATCAAGTATTCACCTATATATGGAAGGCATTGTATTGTATTCAGTAAGCAATTTAAATCATCTATCTTGGCTGTTGCTGCTTAGTGGGTACAGGTGTGATAAGCTGCAGTAATGTGGTTAGCTTTGGATACATTTCTGCACACTCACCTGCTACAAGGCCTGCAGCGCCTTGCCCTTAGTATGTCCCGCCATATTTCAAGTAATCCATGTGTAGTTAAGTTATTGAATTTCTACCACATTCCTGACGCTTATGATTTCTTTCGTGAAACATTCTCTCCCTCTTGTGGCCCTCCAACTTCTAAATTTTGGGTATATGTATTCAATGACAAAGAAAGAATTGGTCTGGTGTGTTTGAATTAGCAGACTACCTAACGGAGGAGTTCTCCAAGGCTTTCCTCTCTATTAAGTCTCACTTCGCTAGCACTCCCATTTTACATCGCCCCGATGTGGATAAACCATTTATTATGGAGGTGGATGCCTTATTCTTTGGTGCTGGAGCAGTCCTGTTCCAAAAGGATGCTCAAGGTGGGAAGCATCCTTGCTTCTTCTTTTCTAAGACCTTCTCACTGGCGGAGAGGAACTATTCCATCGGGAACAGTGAGTTGCTAGCCATGAAGTTGGCCTTTTCAGAATGGAGACAACTTCTGGAGGGGGTTCACTATCCCATACCTCCCTCCCTAACTGTCTGCTGAGGCTCCCTCAGCAGACTGAAGCTGGCTGCTGCTGCACACCTGGAAGACAGTCTGGGCCGCCCATTGTGACTCGTGTTCCAATTGTTCCATTGTGACACAGCTGGCTACTGTAAGCCAATAGGAAACTCAGAGAGGTGAAGGTAGGTAGGTAGTTAGGTAGGCCGCTAATTTAAACAACACACCAGACCAATTTTTTCTTTGTCATTGAATACATATACCCAAAATGTTCAAGTTGGAGGGCCAATAGAGGGAGACAATTTTTCACAAAAGAAATCATAAGCGTCAGGAATGTGGTATAAATTGAATAACTTTACTACACATGGGATACTTGAATTAAGGCAGAAAGTACTGAGGGGAAGGGGCTGCAGGCCTTGTAGCAGGTGGGTGTGCAGAAATGTATCCATCCAAAGCTAAATACATTACTGCAGCTTATCACACCTGTACCTACCAAGCAGCAAAAGCCAAGATAGATGATTTAAATTGCAAACTGAATACAATGCAATGCCTTCCATATATAGGTGAATACTTGATGTAGCAGAGTTGGTCAAGTTAAATCAAGCCAAATGCATTTGGAATGTGCAACTTGGACCAAGAAAAAACTAATGCAGAGCAACCAAAGTTGAAAAAAGCATTCAAATATTGCTTTGAAAGGACAACTTACTTTGGTTTCAATTCAATTCAGTCTGTTTCTGGAAACCTTATCTCTCCTGACGCTGGGTATTGTAACAAACGAGCATGCATACCCCCCTCCCTACCTGTATGCTGAGGCTCTCTCGCAGACTGAAGCTAGCTGCTCCCGCACAGCTGGAAGACAGTCTGGGCTGCCCATTGTGACACATGTTCCAACTGTTTCATTTTGACACACCTGGCTGCTGTAAGCCAATAGGATACTCAGACAGGTGAAGGTAGGTAGATAGGTAGGCCGCTATTTAAAACAACACTCCAGACCAATTCTTTCTTTGTCATTGAATACATATACCGTATATACTCGAATATAAGTCGAGATTTTCAGCCCAAAAAATTGGGCTGAAAGTCCCCCTCTCGTCTTATATTCGAGTCATATACAAAGGGGGTCAGAGGGGGAGGGGGGGCGGGGGTGTCAGGTCATACTTACCCATCCTGACGCTGTGTCTTGAGCCCCCAGCTTCTCCCCGTGCTCTCTCTTCCTGCCTTCAGCGGTCACGTGGTGCCGCTCATTAAAACTCATGAATATGCGCATATTAATGAGCGGCACCACGTGACCGCTGAATGCAGGAAGAGAGAGCGCGGAGAAGCTGGGGACTCAAGCGACAGCGTCAGGACGGGTACGTATAGCGATACTCACCTGTCCTGCGTCCATGGCTGCTTGCTGCTGTCTGTCATCGGTCAGTGACTTCAGACAGCAGAGGGCGCGGTGACGTGGTTAGTGCGCGCCGCGCCCCCTGCAGTCTGAACGTCACTGACTGATGACGTGCAGATAGCGGTGAGCAGCCATGGACGCAGGACAGGTGAGAATCTGACACCCAGCGACGGAGAGGTGAGTATGTCATTTTTTTTATTTTTACATGCAGCAGCAGCATGGGGGCAGCATATAGGGGAACAACCTATGGAGCTATTTATGGGGGCAGCATATGGGGGAACAACCTATGGAGCTATTTATGGGGGCAGCATATGAGGGAACAATCTATGGAGCTTCTTGTGGGGCAGCATATGGGGGAACAATCTATGGAGCTTCTTCTGATGACACCATATGGGGGAATAATCTATGGAGAATTTCCCACCCTAGACTTATACTCGAGTCAATAAGTTCTCCCAGTTTTTTGTGGCAAAATTAGGGGGGTCGACTTATACTCGAGTATATGGGGTACCCAAAATTTAGAAGTTGGAGGGTCACAAGAGGGAGACTGTTTCACAAAGGAAACTATAAGCGTCTAGAATGTGGTAGAAATTGAATAACTTAACTACACATGGGATACTTGAATTAAGGTGGGAAGTACTGAGGGCAAGGGGCTGTAGGTCTTGTAGCAGGTGGGTGTGCAGAAATATATCCATCCAATGCTTAACACATTACTGCACCTTATATCACCTGTACCTACCAAGCAGCAAAAACCAAGATAGATGATTTAAATTCCAGGCTGAATACAATACAATGCCTTCCATATATAGGTGAATACTTGATGTAGCAGAGTTGGTCAAGTTAAATCAAGCCAAATGCATTTGGTATTTGAAATGCGCAACTTGGACCAAGAAAAAACTAATGCAGAGCAACCAAAGATGAAAATAACATTCAAATATTGCTTTGAAAAGACAACTTGCTTTGTTTTCAATTCAATTCTGTCTGTTTTTTGAAACCTTATCTCTCCTGATGCTGGGTATTGTAGCCAACGTGCATGCATACCCCCCTCCCTACCTGTCTGCTGAGGCTCCCTCAGCAGACTGAAGCTGGCTGCTGCCGCACAGCTGGTAGACAGTCTGGGCCGCCCTTTGTGACACGTGTTCAAATTGTTCCATTGTGACACACCTGGCTGTTGAAAGCCAATAGGATACTCAGACAGGTGAAGGTAGATAGGTAGTTAGGTAGGCAACAAGAGGGAGACAATGGAAGACGTGTCACAATGGGCAGTACAGACTGTCTTCCAGCTGTGCGGCAGCAGCCAGCTTCAGTCTGCTGAGGGAGCCTCAGTAGACAGGTAGGGAGGTGAGTATACACACTCGGTTACAATACCAGCATCAGGAGAGATAAGGTTTCCAAAAACAGACAGAATTGAATTGAAAACAAAGCAAGTTGTCTTTTCAAAGCAATATTTGAATGTTTTTTTATCTTTGGTTGTCATTCCCTGTAAATATACCTCCCTTTAAATGTTGGTCCGTCTGTTCCACGGTGACATACCTATTCCTGCAAGTTATTACATTTGGCGTAGTCAGCAGGATGTCACACGAAGGCTCAGACGGGGCGGACCAAGCAGTCAGGGAAGGCCCCAAGACTAGCATTTCCCTGGAAGCCATGTTGAATAATCTGGCGAGGTTTACGGGGAACAATGTGATGTTGTGGAACTGGACTGAGAGAATTCAGGGGTTGCTGCGGAAGCACCCCTTGGCACCAGCACTAGAGGCAGAGATAGCATTGATGGCCCTAGAGGGGGAGGCACAGGACTCTGTCATGCATAGGCCCCCCAGGAAAGAAATACTCTGGAAAAGGTGCTGCGTATTCTAGAGGAGACACATGGGGACCCCACTGATGTAGGGGAACTCTGTATGCGACTGTTCCACCGGGTGCAAAGAGAGGGGGAGACCGTAACTCAGTTTATCAATGCCCTACAGGAACTCCACATTGCTATTAAATGGAAGGACTGGGTAGGCGTAGGGTCAATAGATGTGGTGCTCAGAGATCAGATGGTGACTGGGCTGCATGACGGAATGATGAAGCATGCTATGCGAGAGCGCCTGCAGGTAAAGCCAGACATGACCTTCTCTGAAGTTGGTAGTGAGGCGGGCAAGCGAAAGCAGGAACAGGATGTGACAGGGTCAGTGGAAAAGGTGTGGAACGGGGAAGCAACCACCACTGCAGACAAAGTCCCCCGATGGGTAGAAGACCTGATAATGGAGATCAGTCAGTTCCATGAAGAAATGGCAGCTTCAAGGAGGACCCAGGCTGAGAGGCCCGATGCACTGGGCGAGATAGAGGAGCTGTTCCCCGAAGAGAAGACGTCCCCTCAACTACTATACTTGTGGAGAGCCCGGTCAATATTTCTTGGTGGAGTTGATCAGGATTGAAATTTTTGGTGTTTTTCTGCTCCTCTCATCAGCCCAATCAAGACTCCAGAAGAAAAGGAGTTGCAAACTCATCCTTTTAGAGAAAATTCAAAACATTCATTGCTCAATAGTTTTTGAAATCTCTGGTGTTCTGCTCCTCTAGTCAGCCCAAACAAGACTCTACAAGGTCTGCAGCCCCTTGCTGTCTGTACTTCCCGCCTTAACCCCTTCACTACCAAGGGTGGTTTGCACGTTAACTACCGGGCCAATTTTTACAATTCTGACCACTGTACCTTTATGAGGTCATAACTCTGGAACGCTTTCATGGATCCCGGTGATTCTGACATTGTTTTCTCGTGACATATTGTACTTCATGTTAGTGGTAAAATTGCATTCAAATAACTTGCTTTTATTTGTGAAAAAAATGGAAATTTGGCGAAAATTTTGAAAATTTCGCAATTTTCCAACTTTGAATTTTTATGCCCTTAAATCACAGCGATACGGCACACAAAAAACTTAATACATAACATTTCCCACATGTTTACTTTACATCAGCACAATTTTGGAACCAAAATTTTTTTTTGTAAGGAAGTTATAAGGGTTAAAAATTGACCAGCGATTTCTCATTTTTGCAACACCATTTTATTTTTAGGGACCACTTCACATTTGAAGCCACTTTGAGGGGTCTATATGATAGAAAATACCCAAAAGTGACACCATTCTAAAAACTGCACCCCTTAAGGTGCTTAAAACCACATTCAAGAAGTTTATTAACCCTTTAGGTGCGTCACAGGAATTTTTTGAATATTAAAAAAAAAAATGAACATTTAACTTTTTTTCACAAAAAAAATACTTCAGGTTCAATTTTCTTTATTTTACCAAGGGTAACAGGAGAAATTGGACTGCAAAAGTTATTGTGCAATTTGTCCTGAGTACGCTGATATGTGGGGGGGAACCACTGTTTCGGCGCATGGCAGAGCTCAGAATGGAAGGAGCGCCATTTTGATTTTTTCAATGCAAAATTGGCTGGAATTCAGATCGGACGCCATGTCACGTTTGGCGAGCCCCTGATGTACCTAAACAGTGGAAACCCCCCCAAGTGACCCCATTTTGGAAACTAGACCCCCCAAGGAACTTATCTAGATATGTGGTGAGAACTTTGAACCCACAAGGGCTTCACAGAAGTTTATAACGTACAGCGGTACAATTAAAAAATCATATTTTTTCCACAAAAATGATCTTTTCACCCCCAATCTTTATTTTTCCAAGGGTAACAGGACCCTAAAAGTTATTGTGCAATTTGTCCTGAGTACGCTGATACCCCCTATGTGGGTGTAAATGACTATTTGGGCGCATAGCAGAGCTCGGAAGGGAAGCAGCGCCATTTGACGTTTTTGGCTAGAATTGAGATCGGACACCATGTCGCGATTGGAAAACCCTTGATGTACCAAAACAGTGGAAACCCCCCACAAATGACACCATTTTGGAATCTAGACCCCCCAAGGAACTTATCTAGATGTGTGGTGAGAACTTTGAACCCCCAAGGGCTTCACAGAAGTTTATAACGTACAGCAGTACAATTAAAAAATCATATTTTTTCCACAAAAATGATCTTTTCACCCTCAATTCTTATTTTTCCAAAAGTAACAGGACCCTAAAAGATATTGTGCAATTTATCCTGAGTACGCTGATACCCCACATGTGGGTGTAAACCACTATTTGGGCGTATGGCAGAGCTCGGAAGGGAAGCAGCGCCATTTGACGTTTTTGGCTGGAATTGAGATCGGACACCATGTCACGTTAGGAAAGCCCCTGATGTACCAAAACAGTAGAAACCCCCCACAAATGACACCATTTTGGAAACTAGACCCCCCAAGGAACTTATCTAGATGTGTGGTGAGCACTTTGAACCCCCCAGTGCTTCACTGAAGTTTATAACGTCCGGGCGTGAAAATAAAAAAATCGTATTTTTTCCACAAACATGATCTTTTAGTCCCCATTTTTTTATTTTCCCAAGGGTAACAGGATAAATTGGACCCCAAAAGTTGTTGTCCAATTTGTCCTGAGTACGCTGATACCTCATATGTGGGAGAAAACTACTGTATGGGCACACGTCGGGGCTCGGAAGGGAAGTAGTGACGTTTTGGAATGCAGACTTTGATGGAATGGTCTGCGGGTGTCATGTTGCGTTTGGAGAGCCCCTGATGTACCTAAACAGTGGAAACCCCCCACAAGTGACCCCATTTTGGAAACTAGACCCCCTAATGAACTTATCTAGATGTGTGGTGAGCACTTTGAACACCCCAGTGCTTCACAGAAGTTTATAACGACCGGGCGTGAAAATAAAAATATCGTATTTTTTCAACAAACATCATCTTTTAGTCCCCATTTTTTTATTTTCCCAAGGGTAACAGGAGAAATTGGACCCCAAAAGTTGTTGTCCAATTTGTCCTGAGTACGCTGATACCTCATATGTGGGAGAAAACTACTGTATGGGCACACGTCGGGGCTCGGAAGGGAAGTAGTGACGTTTTGGAATGCACTTTGATGGATTGGTATGCGGGTGTCATGTGCGTTTGGAGAGCCCCTGATGTACCTAAACTATTGAAACTCCCCACAAGTGACCCCATTTTGGAAACTAGACCCCCCACGGAGCTTATCTAGATGTGTGGAGAGCACTTTGAACCCCCAAGTGCTTCACAGAAGTTTATAACGCCTGGGCGTGAAAATAAAAAAAACATTTTTTTCCACAAAATTATATTTTTGCCCCCAATTTTTTATTTTCCTAAGGGTAACAGGAGAAATTGGACCCCAAAAGTTGTTTTGTAATTTGTCCTGAGTAGGCTGATATCCTACATGTGGGGGTAAAACACTGTTTTGGCACATGGCAGAGCTTGGAAGGGAAGGAGCACCATTTGACTTTTTCAACGCAGAATTGGCTGGAATTGAGATCAGACGCCATGTTGCCTTTGGAGAGCACCTGATGTGCCCAAACAGTGGAAACCCCCAATTATAACTCCAACCCTAACCTCAACACACCCCTAACCCTAATCTGAGCCCTAGCCCTAACCCTAGCCCTAACCCTAGCCCTAACCCTAACCCTAGCCCTAACCCTAGCCCTACTCTAACCCTAACCCTAGCGGGAAAATGGAAATAAATACATTTTCTTTTAGTTTTATTATTTTTCCCTAACTAAGGGGGTGATAATGGGGGGTTTGATTTACGATTTATGGCGGTTTTTATGTTTGGCGGCTGTCGCACGCTAAAAGACGCTTTTTATTGAAAAAATAGTTTTTGCATCACCACATATTGTGAGCTATAATTTTTCCGCATTTTGACCCACCGAGTCATGTGAGGTCTTATTTTTTGCGGGACGAGTTGGCGTTTTTATTGGTACCATTTTCGGGCACGTGACATTTTTTGATCGCTTTTTATTCCGATTTTTGGGACGCAGAATGAACAAAAACCAGCGTTTCATGAATTTCTTTTGGGGGGTGCGTTTACACCGTTCCGCGTGCGGTAAAATTGATAACGCGTTTTTATTCTTCGGGTCAGTACGGTTACAGCAATACCTCATTTAGGTCGTTTTTTTATGTTTTGTCGGTTTTTTGCAATGAAAACAATTTTATATAAAAAATAATTATTTTTGTATCGCTTTATTCTGCGAGCTATAACTTTTTTATTTTTTTGCGGATGATGCTGTATGGCGGCTCGTTTTTTGCGGGACAAGATGACGTTTTCAGCGGTACCATGCATATTTATATGCGTCTTTTTGATCGCGCGTTATTGCACTTTTTGTTCGGTGGTATGATAATAAATCATTATTTTTTGCTTCGTTTTTTATTTTTTAAGGGGTTCGCTAAAGGGGTTAACTAATGGGACAGTTTTATAGGGCAGGTCATTACGGACGCGGCGATACCAAATATGTGTACTTTTATTGTTTTTGTTTTTTTTATTTTGAAAAAATGGATTTATTGGGGAATATTTTTTTTTTTTTTTTTACTAATTTATTTAGCGATTTTTTTTTTTTTTTTTTTTTTTTTTTTTTTTAATTATTTTTAACACTTTTTTTTTTTTACTTTAGTACCTTGTCCCAGGTGGGACATCACTGTCCTGTGACAGATCGCTGATCTGTCACATCACAGATCACTGTGACAGATCAGCGATCTGTCACAGGCACTGCTGCAGACTTCCTCATGCCTGCGCTTTGCAGGCAGTGAGGAAGTCAGCTCCCTGCAGGCCCCCGTCGCCATCTTGGATCCGGGGGCCTGTAGGGAAAGAGCCCCCCGCAGCAGCGCTGCACATTGCGCTGCCGTGGGGGGCTCAGGGAAGCACGGAGGGAGCCCCCTCCCTGCCGATGCTTCCCTTTAACCCCCGGTACACCGCGATCGCGTTTGATCGCGATGTGCAAGGGGTTAACGTGTCGGGGGCGGTCCGTGACCGCCCCTGACACATTGTGCCGGGTGTCAGCTATGATAATTAGCTGACACTCGGCCGCGATCAGCGGCGCTCACCACGTGGGCGCCGCTGATCGCGATGACGTAATATTCCGTCCATGGTAATTAGGTCTATGGTCACATGGACGGAATATTACGTCAATTGTAGGTAAGGGGTTAATTCAAGTATCCCATGTGTAGTTAAATTATTCTGTTTCTACCACATTCCTGATGCTTATGATTTCTTTTGTTAATAAAATACACTATAAGAAACAAAGAAGCGCAATAGGGTCTTGTGACGCTTCGGGAGTTTTGGCAGCGTCCGAGAGTGGACCCTCTGGGTCGCGGAACTGGGGCAAGCACACCTGGTGGAACCGACCCCTATACAGGGACCGTTTGGGGCAGGCCCACGGGGGATCAGACACCGCGACAGCTGAAACCAAGAGGGGCGGCTCAAGGGACCGGAGTGACCACAGGCAGGACTGGGAGACCGCACCGTGACCAAGGTGCGAGACGAGGAGACGGACAAAGCAACAGTAACCGAGAGGATAGAGAAGACAGGGGAACCACAGGTAAGGAGACTGGACAGGAACGGAACCAGACACAGGGAGTGGGACAGAACGGATGACTAGGAGGCAAGGACCAGCAGGGCAAAGGGCGGACAGTGTAACCAGGAGAGGCAGAGACAAAAGACTAGGAAGAGTATAGGACAGGAGGAAAACCTATAGGGACCCTATAGGCGGCCAAATCAAAGTATGGACTTCACACAATAACCAGGCGTTATCCCCTTATGGGAGACGCCTGATATATCCCCTGCTGGCAGGTGATTGGCTAACCGCTAATTGGCCGCCACCCACCGCAGGGTGAACAATCAGGACGGGTGCGCGCGCGCACCCTAGTGTGCATGTGAGGACGGGGAGCTGCCCGGAGACCAGGAAGAGGGGAAGCACGTGAGCAGGAGGAAGGAGGGAGCGCGCGCGCCGCCGGGTGAGTGAGAGCTGCGGAGGGAGCCGGTGCCCGTGGGACGGTGGCGGCCACGACCGTCGTTCTCACAGGTCTTATCTGATGATAATAGTATAAAGATATATAAAATCCACTCACCCGCTGAAGGAGAGATCAGGCATATGGAAATCGTTAGCTGCTGCACGTCCAAATGGTCAGACAAGTGACCGCCAATATATCGCTTCTTATGGAACTTATTTTTTGGACTTTCATGCGCTGCTTGACATAATACACAATCCAGTTATATATGGGAATAAATGATTGATCTTTTAATGTAACTGGATTGTGTATTATGTCAAGCAGCGCATAAAAGTCCAAAAAATAAGTTCCATAAGAAGCGATGATTTCTTTTGTGAAACATTTTCTCCCTCTTGTGGCACTCCAACTTCTAAATTTTCGGTATATGTATTCGATGACAAAGAAAGAATTGGTCTGTTGTATTCTTTGAATTAGCAGCCTACCTAAATACCTACCTACCTTCTCATGTCTGAGTATCCTTTTTGCTTACAGCAGCCAGGTGTGTCACAATGGAACACGTAAGGAAAAAATAAAAAGAGAGGCGCAATGAGTGTACCTGTATTAAAAGCGATTTCCCTAACTAAATGAACAGGGTTCTCACCTTAGAGGGTTGTGCAACCCTTGCACAACCACGGTGTGAACGTTAGTAGTGGGTAGGGAGCGTGTCCTCTCACCCCAGGAGGGCACTGCACATGGCTGTCGGCAACCTCCGCTCTCCTGTTCGGTCCTTCTCTCACCGGCTTCCAGATATATCTTGTAGCCGGCCACAGCCGTAAGTGCGATACCAAAGGTCCTGGAGCTTCCCAGCGTTGCCGAAAAAACCACAGGCCCTCCCGCAAGTGGCTGCCCTCCAAGCTGCTCCTGCCGCTAGTCCTCAAGGAGAGGAAAATAAGTGAAAAGCTGCAGCAAAGCGGTCTATAGGAGCGCTAAAGGAGAGGCAGAAACCATAAAAAAGGTTTTACAAATCACCTTAATTTCTTCCTCCAATACCCACAATGTGTTTCCACAGTCACAGCCGTCTTCCTCAGGTGGAATGAAGGAAGCATCCATTGTTACAGCCTTTAAAGGTAGCCCCAATTAAAACGACACACAATCCTATGCAACTTCCCCTTAATATTACGCATTAACCCTTACATACCCAACAAAACATTCTGAGAAAAAAAAAAACTTGTTCACAATTCATTATACATATTAAAAATTACAACATTCAACCTCATCAATATTTCATAAAATGATGCATCTTTCTTACTCTCTCTTAAAAAAAAATCCCCTTCCACAAAAACTCTTTTTTTAAAAAGTTCCTTCCTTCTCTTTTTTTTTCTCCTTTCCTTTTCCTTCTTTTTCTCCACTTCCTTCTCCTTTAAAAAAACATAAAAAGGGAAATCAATCATAATCGCTGAAGTCTTAATGGACTTTTTTGCTAACAATAGGTTTGAACATAGGGAGCTCCTGATAACAGATGCTATAGGGTTAAATGGTCATTTTAACCAGGGTAATAGGATGGTTGCAACTACAGGTTTGAGTGAAACTGATAAGAAACACATGATTAGCCTTTTTCAGGAGTTAGAAAATAAAAGTAAGATAGAAATGACCAACCACATTGATACCATGTTTTTAAGATGTTATATAGAGGAGAACTTAGCCCCTAGGGGTTTGAGATTGTCACAAAAGTCATCATTTCCCCAAGATGAGGAGTTCACAAAAAAATGGGACACCTTCTCCCTTAATTGCTCCATGGGTTTTCTTAAACTACTGATATCTAAGAGAGATTCCCTGGCAGAAACAGCACTTGAGGGGGCCAGACATCTGAGGGAAAATCTGGAGTTTTTTTCTTTGTCCTCTGAATTCAGGACTTATGACTTAGGGTTGAGAGCCAAATTGAACAAATTTGAGGAAGATTTAATAAAGAGGCTGCCAAATTATGGAGGGATAGGAAGGAAAAGCTAAGTAATTCGGATAGCAATGAAAAGGTAGAAGAAATTGATACTGGAGAATATGTGATATCTGAAGGGGGGAATGATAAACAACCATCAAGTATTAATAATAATTATGAAAAAAAGGAGGAGATTAATTATGTAGATGCCAGCAAAGAGAAATCTTTTTCTGTTTTAACATCTGAAAAACAAAGGGCCCACTATGAGGAACATAGGAGCAAATTGATCAATGGTATGAGTAAAAGAAATAAAAAATGGATTAATATAAACAGGAACAAGAGGGATGGGTCTAGCACGGATGGTAATAACAGGAAAAATAGTAATGTGATTGAGGGAGTGTCTGGCAATTATACAGTACCAATAAAAATATCTAATTGTTCACCTATAAAAACTGTAGGGAGAAAGCAAACCATTTTGGAGACCTCCGAAACATTGTTGCAGGGGGAGGATTTTACTGTAAATGGTTTGGATTTATCTATCTTTACAGTACATGATATCACCTCCACTCAAACACTGGAGAAGGGGTCGGGGTTAATGGGGAGTAATGTAGGATACATCGGTACAATAATTCCCGCTTCCTTCGATAATATAGGAGATGCTTCAGTTTAAATGACGGATGTTGGACTGCCAGTGCAATCAGAGGTGGTAGGGCCTCGAAATAAACCGAAGTTTGATCCTTTGTGTGGGGTGGGGGCTGATTCTGAGGTCATTTTCACTTCAGGTATTACAATGTCAGAATTAATAACCAATCCCTCAAAGAGTTTGATTGCAATGCAAGGGAACCCATCTTCAGGGGATCTAATAGGTGAGAATGGTGGGGATCCCACGGGTGAAATTGGAGAACCCCATTGCCCTTCAAGGGGTGGGAGTTCTAATAATCAGGTTGATACATCTAATTTGATTATAAATAGCTCTTTATCGATTATGCCATTAGTAAGTGAGACAGCAAGGGTGAGTACTTATGGGGTACATAATGGGGCGGATGCCCCTATAACACCAGAAGAGAGAAAAATGGTTCTGAAGGATTCCAAAATCACCCAGTTTTTTTGGGTGGCTCCAGGTCGTCACTCCAAGAGAAAAAGGGGAGAAGAGGGTGTAGGGGGAGTGGATGTTCTAGAAAAGGGGGATATTCAAAATCAGGAGACCACATTGAAGAGATCAAAAGCCGGCCCCAGAAGGGATTAGATAAAGTACAAGAGATATGCAGTGAACTGGGGATTTATAACCTTTCCAAATATGCTCTCACACAGGAGGAGAAATCCCTTTTGGGAAAGGGACTCTCCTTTTGCCCTACTGCAAATTTAGATACTTTTTCATTGTATTTGGATCTCAATGAATTTTTCCGGAAACTCACCACACAAAGGCACTTTATATTAGAAGAGAAAAATAAGAGGATCAGAGCCCAATAAGAACATGTTACATGTTGATGTTAGGAACCCTAATGATACATTTTATCCTCTTCATCATAAGGGGTCCCATATTGTGACATTTCAGCAACTTGTCTTGAAAGAAGTTAGGGCAATCTCACAACCAAAAAGGAGGTGCAATCTAAGTAGGGGTGAAAGAGAAGCCATCACCTCTATTAGGGATAATGAAAATATCGTTATACGCAGTGCTGACAAGGGGGGGTATAGTTATAATGGATAGGGCATGGTATATAGAGGAAGGGAGAAGGATATTAGCAGATGACGATTTTTAGGAGAAATTAAAAGGTGATCCAAATATTGAAATTTTTTTGAGTTATAATTCTTTGATTAAGGGAGCTTATGAGAGGGAAATCATTAACAAAAAAGAACGTAAATTTCTTGACATTGCACAATAAAAAGTACCATTTCTATACTTTCTTCCGAAATTACACAAGGACCTGATTAACCCCCCAGGCAGGCCCATTATATCAGGCATTGGGTCTATAACATGCAAACTATCTCACTTCGTAGATTTATTTTTACAGAAATATGTAAAACAGTTAAAATCCTTCCTGCGGGATTCATCGCAACTTATTAGTGAGCTGAGGAATTTACCCCCAATGAAGGGATGCATCCTGATAACATTGGATGTCACAGCCCTTTACAATAATATATCGCATGAACTAGGCCTGGGAGTGGTTAATGACTGCCTAATGAATGATACTACTATGCCACCTGAACAAAGGGAATTTTTACTGAAAGCTATCTCTTTCATCCTGAATAATAATGTGTTTTCTTTTGAGGGGGAACTTTACTGTCAGATAAAATTCTGCGCAATGGGGATGAGATTCGCACCAAGCTATGCTAATTTGTTCATGGGTGCGGTGGAGTCCATCCTCATTGCGCAGCCTAGTCTAGATAAAGAAGGGGTGGCCTTCTACCGAAGGTTCATTGATGATTTGTTGGAGAGGGTCATTTGAGGAGGCAAAATTGTTTGCTAATAATCTAAATATGAATGATTGGGGATTGACCTTTACGGCTACCATTTCCACAGATTCTATCCAGTATTTGGACTTATGGGTGCGGCTTGCCTGCCTGGGGATGTTGTCCACTGCAACACATTTCAAACCGGTTGATGTCAACAGTTACCTGAGGTTTGACAGTGGGCACCTCCCTGGGTGGGTGAAGATTGTGCCCTATGGCCAATATTGGAGAATAAGGAAAAATTGCACTTTTGACCAGGAGTTTCAAACTGAATCCAGAATCCTCAGAAAAAGGTTTGTGGAGAAAGGATATCCAAAAAATCTTATGAAAGATGCTTATAAGAGGACGTGCAATTTTACACAAGATATATGTATTAAAAAGATGGAGGAGAAAAACAGGACACCTGGGGTTAATATGGAGAGGAATAAATGGAGTTTGATAACCACCTTCTGTCATTCTAGATCAGTTGTTCGTAATTTGTTGGAGAAATATTGGTTCATCTTACAAGGAGATCCCCTTTTGGCCCCAATGATTCCCAGCAAACCAAGTATTATTTATAGAAAAAATAGAAGTCAAAAAAATTTGTTAGCACCAAGTAACATTGCGCAGAAGTATAAAACATCATATGAAAATGATAATGGCAGCTGGGGCTGTTTTGCATGCAAAGTACCCAAATGCTTGTGTTGTGGGATGATTCAGGACGGTGCAAGGAGTTTTTGTTCTGGCACCACCAATGAGACATTCCAGATCAAGCATAGGGTTACTTGTCAGTCCACATATATAATTTGTTTGTTGGAATGCCCTTGTGGGCTTCAATATGTGGGAAGGACTATTCAAACAGCACATGAAAGATTGAACAAGCACAGACAGAACATCTGCTCGGGTTACCAATTGCATAGTGCGTCCCGACATTTTGCAGGGAGTCACAATAAGGATCCAGGAAAGATAAGATTGACTATTATTGATCATATTAAGGAGCTTGGTGAAGAGAGCCTGAGTAACCTTATTAGAAGAGAAAGTTACTGGATGTTCAAGTTGGGCACATTATATCCAGAGGGACTTAATCTCACTATAGAAAAAGTATCCAGGTAGGGCTAAGAGTTCAGCAATTATGATTGATTTCCCTTTTTATGTTTTTTTAAAGGAAAAGGAAGGGGAGAAAAAGAAGGAAAAGGAAAGAAAAAAAAAAAGAGAAGGAAGGAACTAATTTTAAAAAAAGAGTTTTTGTGGAAGGGGATTTTTTTTTTTAAGAGAGAGTAAGAAAGGTGCATCATTTTATGAAATATTGATGAGGTTGAATGTTGTAATTTTTAATATGTATAATGAATTGTGAACAAGTTTTTTTTTTTCTCAGAATGTTTTGTTGGGTATGTAAGGGTTAATGCATAACATTAAGGGGAAGTTGCATAGGATTGTGGGTCGTTTTAATTGGGGCTACCTTTAAAGGCTGTAACAATGGATGCTTCCTTCATTCCACCTGAGGAAGACGGCTGTGACCGTGGAAACGCGTTGTGGGTATTGGAGGAAGAAATAAAGCTGATTTTTGAAACCTTTTTTATGGTTTCTGCCTCTCCTTTAGCGCTCCTATAGACCACTTTGCTGCAGCTTTTCACAATGGAACACGTGTCACAATGGGCGTCCCAGACTGTCTTCCAGCTGTGCAGCAGCAGCCAGCTTCAGTCTGCTGAGGGAGCCTCAGCAGACAGGTAGAGAGGGGGCATGCATACTTGTTGGTTACAATACCCTGCATCAGGAGAGATAAGGTTTCCAAAAACACTGAATTGAATTGAAACCAATATCTGGTCTAAAAGTCTGGAATAAGAGGCGTCTGGTAAGCAGCAGATGCTGAAGGTAATAACCTTGTTTTCAGTTGAGGAACACTGGATTTCAAAATTGGGACTGACAAAGGTCCTGGTAAAATGATCTGTAGGTCCATAAATGGAGCTGAGATTTAATTAGAGGAAAAGAGACTTAGACTTACCGGTAATTCGGTTTCTAGGAACCTTCCACGACATCCACCTTGGAGGTTGTCTCCCCACACTAATGGGGACAGGAAACACAAAGAGGTTAAATAACCCTCCCCTTACTGCTACCTCAGTGTTTTTTCTGAACATACTAGCATGAATAGTTACTGCCAGTAGAGCAGGATCGTCTGGTAAACATATTATATAGGGAGGGATATTAGTGCTGTCGTGAAAGGTTCCTAGAAACCGAATTACCGGTAAATCTAAGTCCATTTTCTCTAGTCACCTTCCACGACAGCCTCCTTGGAGTTATACCAACACTAATTTCTTAGGGAGGGACTACGGCTTGCAGGATGCGTTTGCCGAATGTCAGATCCCTTTTGAAATTTAGTCTATAGTGTCTGGTAAAGGTGTGTACAGAGGACCAGGTAGCAGCTCTGCATATCTGCTCGAAGACGCGTTCCCTCTTGCTGCCCAGGATGTAGCAACTGATCAAGTAGAGTGGGTTTTTAGCGACTCGTGAGGAGAGAGATCTCTTGAAGAATATGCAAGGGAGATGGACTGCTTGATCCTACCCGCTATCGTGTTTTTTGCCACTTTCTTCCATCCTGAATATTGAAGGAACAGATTCTGATTGATTCTCCAATCCCTGGTTGATTCGAGGTAGTGGAGAACCACTCTGTGGCCATCCAACGTATGAAATTTCTCTTCCTTCGTGTTAGAAGGATTTGGGCAAAATGAGGGCAACACAATATCCTGACCTCTATGAAAGTCTGACACCACTTTGGACATAAAGGAGGGGTCTTGGCGCAGTAGTATACTGTCCGAGTTGAGTAGGAGGTATGGTTCCTGTACTGATAGGGCCTGTAGCTCCCTCACCCGTCTAGCCGTGGTGATTGCTACAAGAAACACTGTTTTGAGTGTGAGAATTTTTAATGGAATTTCTGACAGGGGCTCAAACGGGGCCTGTGTTAGGCTATTGAGCACTAAATTAAGATCCCAGAGGGAACCCGACTAGGGAGCGAAGGGCGAATTCTGCCTGCCGCGGTCATGAATCGCTTGACCCAGCGGTGTTTGGTTAGGTCTTGGTCAAAAAAGGAGCTAAGGGCAGATACCTGTACTCTTAATGTGCTTGGAGTAAGTCCTAGATCTAACCCTTTTTGTAGGAAATCTAGTACCTGGGCAATATTGGGATGTACGGGGTCAGAGGCCCCCGGAAAGCACCAGGAGGAAAATTTTTTCCATATTTTGCCGTAAATGGCGTTTGTTCCCGGCTTTCTACATTTTTGAAGGGTTCGGATTACTTCATCCGATAGCCCTTTGGCTTTTAGAATGTTGGCCTCAATAACCAAGCCGCTAGACATAACTTGGTGGGGTTTGGGTGCAGTAAGGGACCCTGGAAAAGGAGGTCGGTCTTTTGGGGTAGAAGCAAGGGACCTTTCTGGGCCATGTCAAACAGGGCACTGTACCAGCTTCGTCCTGGCCACATAGGAGCCA
The DNA here is from genome assembly GCF_039654945.1 of Dendrobates tinctorius. Taxonomy (NCBI): domain Eukaryota; kingdom Metazoa; phylum Chordata; class Amphibia; order Anura; family Dendrobatidae; genus Dendrobates; species Dendrobates tinctorius. Next base: position 9,202,587 of record NW_027361760.1, on the reverse strand, counting down.
CCAGGATTGTCATGGCCTTGTCTGCTCTGATCTTCTGTAACGTTCTTGCCAGCATAGGGATTGGGGGAAAGGCGTAGGCCAGTCTGAAGACCCATGGATGGGCGAATGCATCCGTCCCCCGGGCTCCGTACGTGGGACTGAGGGAGAAATAGGTTGTTGTTTTTGCATTTTGCACACTTGCAAATAGGTCGGCTTCTGGGTCTCCCCATCTCGAGGCTAGAGCCTGGAAGACATCCTGGTTCAGACACCACTCTCCCGGATGGACGTCTTTCCTGCTTAGATAGTCTGCCTGGATGTTTTCCGACTCCTTCAGGTGTACCGCGGAAATGGATAACAGGTGCTTCTCTGCCCAGAGGAAGATCCTTGTTGCCACCCTCTTTAGACTGGCGTACTTCGTGCCCCCCTGGTGTCTGAGATATGCCACCGTGGTTACATTGTCGGAGTATATCCGAACGTGATGGTTCTTGATAAGGGAAGACGCGGCTTTCAGTGATTCTTCCACTGCCGTCAATTCCCTTAGGTTCGAGAATCTGGATCTTATGTCCTGGGGCCACTGTCCCTGGAAGTATGAATCCTCCACCACGGCTCCCCAACCTCTCAGACTGGCATCGGTACATAATATTTTCAGAGGAAGCTGGTCCCAGCTTATTCCTTGTCTCAAGTTTCAGTAATTCAGCCACCAAAAGAGGGCCGATTTTACGTGTCCTGGAAGTGGAACCCTTTTTGATAGGTTGTTTGGATACTTCCTTGCGTTTACCAGGACGTATGACTGGAGGACTCGCGTGTGTGCTTGTGCCCAGGATACCGCCTGAATGACGATGTCAGGGAACCCAGGATAGACATGGCGTCCCTCAGTGTCCGTGCCCTTTGTTCTCTGAACTGGACTATTCTCTGACGAAGGTCTGCTTGACGATCCTCGGGAAGAAAGGACGTCCTCTTTTCTGAATCTAAGAGAATCCCCAGGAATTTTTTCCTTGGGGAAGGATAGAGGGCCGACTTCTGGAGATTCGGTATCAACCCTAGGAATTCGAGTATCTGCAGGGCCTTCGTTACGTCCTGGTTCCGCCGGGATACCGACGGAGCGACGATCAGCAGATCGTCTAGATATGGCACAATGCATATCCCCTGAAGTCGAATAGAAATGACTGCTTCCCTCAATATTTTCGTAAATACCCTTGGTGCCGGGGATACGCCAAATAGCATGGCGTTGAACTGGAGATGGCTGATTCCTTCGTCATGGGTGACCGCGAATCTCAGGAATCTCCGGTGATCCGGATGAATGGGGACATGGTAATAAGCGTCCCTTAGATCTATTGTAGCCATCTGCCAGCCCCATCCAATAAGAGGGATTGCTGATTTCACTGACTCCATCTTGAACTTTTGGTACTTGATGAAGCGATTCAGGGGTTTCAGATTTATGATAAGCCTGTGCTTTCCTGAGGGTTTTTTTTATCAGGAACAGGCAGGAGTAATGTCCTCTGCCAACCTCTTGTGGAGGTACATACAAGATCACTCTTTCCCGTAATAGATCTTCTATTTGAAGCAGCAGGACCTTTTGGAGACTTGGTGACTGTGCCGGGGTGATTCTTAGGGCATGTGGGGGGGTGCTCGAACTCCATTTTCAGCCCAAATTGTATAGTATGCAGGATCCACTGATTCGATGTTGTGGCCTGCCATTGGGCGAGAAACTGAGTGAGTCGACCCCCGACCTGGGAGTCACTGTTTCTCCAGGGGCTATTGCTGCTGGGGCATAAGGATGTTTCTCCCTTTACCCCCTTTCGGGTAGCTCCATCATCCCATCTTGCCTTTCCCCCTGAATACCCTCTGAGAGGTCTGCTCTATTGAGGAACGAAAAAATCGTCTTTTGGTGGCTTTCTGCTTCGGCAGTGATTTGCTTTTGTCGGAAGCCTTTTCATGGATGTCATCCAAGACAAGCCCAAACACGTGGTGCCCCTGGAGGGGATGGCACAGAGTTTTGTCTTGGAGGTGATGTCCCCCCCATGACTTCAGCCACAAGGCTCTCCTAGCCGAATTTGAAAGGACTAGGGACCTTGCTGCTACCCGTACCGTTTCTCCTGAAGCATCGGCTAAATAACCTGTTGCCTTCTGGAGGATTGAAAGAGAGTCTAAGATTTCCTCTCTGGGGGTACCCCCTGAGAGGTGGTCCTCCGTCGTACGCAGTCAGAAGAACAAACCTCTGGCTACGCTGGTGGATGCTATATTTGCTTTTAGCAATTTCGTAGAAGCTTCCCAGGATATTTTAAGGTGACTTTCTATTTTGCGATCCATAGGATCCTTCAATTGGGAAGCATCCTCAAAGGGAAGGGACGTTTTCTTAGTATCTTTAGAGACTTTAACATCTATTTTAGGGATCTCCCAAATAGAATTGTCACCTTCTAGGGGAAAGCGATTTTTTAGCTCAGAGGGCACACTGAGTGCCTTCTCGGAGGAGGACCACTCCTGAGCTTTCAGGTCCTGTATAACTTCATGAACCGGGAAACCCTTCCTACCTCTGGGTTTCAACCCCCCAAACATCTCATCCTGGACTGAGAGCTTGACCTCCTCCTCCTCCACTCCCATGGTATTTCTCACCATGGATACCAACTCCTCCATATTATCAGTTTCGGGCTCCGCAGATGCTGCAGTCGAGGGCTTTTCACCATCCATGTCTGCACAAACCACAGACACACTGTGCTTACCTGGAGCTGTGGCACCCTTATGTGGGTGTTCGTTGGTTGCTTGGTGCTCCTCCTTCCCCCTGTCCCTGGGGAGGAACCATCGCTCGACCCCTGCTGCCATAGGACCAATTTCCTGGGTTCACAGGTGCCGGTGTGCGTTTCCTATCACAGGAACGCCGGGGGACGCAAACTGGAAGTGCGCACCACCGTCACTTCCTGTCGACAGCCCACCCCCTCCAATGTGCGCGCGGCTCTCCGTACCACAGCGCGGGGAAGGAGGAAGCCGGGGAGCTGCTGGAGGACCCCTGCAGGCACCATGCCGCCCCGCTTTACCCCGGAGGGTGCGGGAGGGGCGGCAGACATCCTGAGTCACACCAGCGGTGGAGACGGAAGCAGCGCTTGGAGGAGGAGAGGCGAACGACCCAACCTCGGCTGCCCAGCTGTAAGTACATAGGGGCTCCGCTCGCTGGCCATGGCAGCCCCTTGTAACTTCTTCAAGCCCCGATAGGGGACAGGAAAAGCACTGAGGTAGCAGGAAGGGGAGGGGTATTTAACCTCTTTGTGTTTCCTGTCCCCCATTAGGGCGGGGAGACAACCTCCAAGGTGGCTGTCGTGGAAGGTGAATAGAGAAATGCCACATGTTGTGCATAGCAGGCTTGTGTCCCTGATATGGGACTGGTACTGTTTGAGGAAGTAAGTCCTGCCCAGGTATGTGTGCCACGGGAGGAGAGGATGCGCTGGTTAGAAAGGCACGTGAGTGCAGGGGAATAGCGCTGTATCTGTGTCCGGGCGTGTGTACAGCTGCTGAAGGAGACGCTCCTTCAGTTCCAATTTAGAAATCCAGTGTTCCTCAAATGAAAACAAGGTTATTACCTTCAGTATCCGCTGCTTACCAGACGCCTCTTATTCCAGACTTTTAGACCAGATATTCAGTACTGAATATTAACACACAGGCCAGCTGTCTCTTTAATGATATATGGAATTCTCCATTACAGCTCCTTTCAGTTAAATCAACTGTGAATTTATTTTTCTGATTAAGGTCGATTGTATGACCAAAAACGTTCAAGAATTTTTGAACTGGATGATTTTGTACGATAAAGGAACTGCTAAATTCAATTTTTCCCCTTGAGTGCCAAGTTTTTACTATAATCTATAGTGGATTGGATACCCTACTTGTGCACCTCCTTCTCGGTCATCGAGTGCCATGTTTTTTCTAATTCACTCGCGCCCATAGGCTTATATGGGTGCGATTGAGCTCAGACTCGGCCATGTGTCAGTGGCAATCGCTACATTCTGCCATTTCACTCGGACACTGAAAACGGCTGGGGAAAAAAAACGGTGATTGGAGCTGCCCTGTAGATGAATGCTGGTCTGAGTGCTATGTGATGTTTTATTGCATAGCACTCATTCGTATTCATCGCTGGTGTTACTCCGGCCTCAGGATGGGAGTCTTACATTTGGGGCACGACAGAGGATATTAAGGAGGACTGAACTACTCCACCCATCCCCTCCTCCTATGCTGCTTTCTGAGGGTGATCTTCAGAGAAACGGGGAAGACCCCCCCCCAATTTTTTATTACCTGCACTGATCTTGTCGTGAGTACTTTGTATTAGCCTGTTTCACATATATATTCTATTGGTGTTTGAATTAGTTTACCTATTATATATTAAAAGTTCAGTTTTATGGTATATCATGCTACAGAGTTATTGATCTTGGGCAATTGGTCCAAAGTGGCCACATTAATTATATGTTGTGTCTATGGGAAAAATCTGCACAGAAAACTTAGCATATCTGCAAGAAAAAGTGACAGTTTGTGAATTTGAAGCACACACCCCAGGTCAGTTTACACTGCATAAAAAAGAGCAGCGGGCAGGAGGTTTTTATAAATCCCATCCACATTGCTGAACTGTTAGAAGCTGCGTTTTTGATGGAACAAAAATATGCAGTGTCAAAAATGCACCATTGTGGACACAGAGCCTAAGGCAGGAGTGGAGTCACATTGGATGCCATATACTAATGATATTCAGCTCCAGCTCTGCTGCGAGCGTGATCCGAGTGTCCATGCTCTGTGCTCCAATCTTCTCTCATGAGAGAATCACAGCACAGAAGCGAAGGAGATGGAGAAAGTAATTTCTCTGTCTCCTCCATGGCCTGACTCTGTGTATATCGGACTGCACTGGGATGACATCCGAGTGCAGTGTGAAGTTTCACTGAGACCCACAGGCTTGTATGGGTTTGAGTGAGCCAAGTCTCGCTGCCAATCACAACATGCTGCTATTGTTTTCTCATGATGATTTGAAATGAGAAAATAATCACTGAACTGCTCTTCACCATAGAATAGAACTGGGCCGAGTGCTATCCGATAAACCATCACATGGCACTACCCCCCAAGTTGGTTGTTTGAAAAAAACAACCTGTGCTTTATTCATTCATTACTCAATAAGGCCCAATAGCAAATAGCAGTGTTTTGAATGAACACTCACATCTCTTGGTAGAATTTTTCAGGACTGAAATTTTTTATGTTTTTCTACTCCTCTCATCACCCCAAACAAGACTCTATAAGGATGAGTTTGCAACTACTTTACTTTTGGAGAAAATTCAAAACATTCATTACTCAATAAGACCCAATAGCAGCGTTTTGAATGAACACTCACATCTCTTGGTAGAATTTTTCAGGACTGAAATTTTTTATGTTTTTCTACTCCTCTCATCAGCCCAAACAAGACTCTAAAAGGATGAGTTTGCAACTACTTTACTTTTGGAGAAAATTCAAAACATTCATTACTCAATAAGACCCAATAGCAGCGTTTTGAATGAACACTCACATCTCTTGGTAGAATTTTTCAGGACTGAAATTTTTTATGTTTTTCTACTCCTCTCATCAGCCCAAACAAGACTCTAAAAGGATGAGTTTGCAACTACTTTACTTTTGGAGAAAATTCAAAACATTCATTACTCAATAAGACCCAATAGCAGCGTTTTGAATGAACACTCACATCTCTTGGTAGAATTTTTCAGGACTGAAATTTTTTATGTTTTTCTACTCCTCTCATCAGCCCAAACAAGACTCTAAAAGGATGAGTTTGCAACTACTTTACTTTTGGAGAAAATTCAAAACATTCATTACTCAATAAGACCCAATAGCAGCGTTTTGAATGAACACTCATATCTCTTGGTAGAATTGTTAAGGACTATGAACACTCATCTCTTGGTAGAATTGTTCAGGATTGAAATTTTTGATGTTTTTCTACTCTCATCAGCCCAAACAAGACTCTAAAAGGATGAGTTTGGGGGGGCGTGGTTTGCAGGGGAAGGAGGCAGACGTGCTTCACAGGAGCTCCTGCAGCTTTCCCTACTAAAGCAACGAACGCCTACTTAAAAGTGGATACATTGGATTTAAAAGCAGCAAGATCATGCCAGGATTCGATTGCAAGAATAATGGATCCATTCCTGGAGGAAAAAATCAGACAACCGGAGGTTAACAGACCAGGCCTGCAGCTCAAATGACGGCTCCCCGCTGGAATCAGGAGAAGCTAAGACTGTCTAAAACAAACCGGACCCTCGGGAATCTTCCTAGCAAAAAATCTCCCCTCACTGCGGTCCAGGCAGTGGCTGTCATAGGTGAGGAGAAGTGTCGGGGGACCAGGGCGGCTCCGGGTGCTGTGGGGCGGTGGAGGGAAGCTGGGTATGGCTCAGCGGTTTCTCCGCGGCGGGAACCCGGCGGCGGGAAATCCCCCTTCACCGGGTGTCAATGAGGAGGAGAGGAATCAGAAGACCGTTGCTGCTTTGGATGCCGCGAGGGTGAGGAACGAAGGTGACTCAGCTGCTACGTCATGGTGACTGCCCGGCGGCAGGAAATCTCCCCTCACCGTGGCCAAGGAAGCAGCTGCTGAAGGTTGGAAGAGGAGTCGGGAGGCTACAGCGGTTCCGGACATTGAGAGGCTGCGGAGGGAAGATGAGCATGAATCAGTGTTATCTGTGCAGCGGTTGTCAGGCGGCAGAAATTCATCCTTCGGCTGTAAAAAACAAGGAGAAGTGTCGGGAGACTGCGGTGGCTTCGGGCACCGGGAGTTTGCCGTATGAAGAGGGATCAGTGATGTTACCACAATGAGAACTCTGCGGGAAACCTCCGCTGAGAAGCGATGCGCCTGTGTTCATGCCAAGGACACAGGCGGGAGCTGGATTTTGGGGCGCGGGAGGCAGCACTGCAGGAAGCGACAACGGAGAAGCAGGGGACTGCATTACCACAGCATCAGAGGTCTGTTGGTGGTCCTGACTCTAATGATACAGGTCTGCAGATAAATAAGTCTGAGTCCTTGCCTTTTGTAAAAAATGGTGGACCACGTTTGGGAGTGCTGAATGGGGGAGATTCTCATCCTGAGTTCTTTAACCCTAAGCTACAAGCCACTAGTATTAATCCCACAGCACCAAGCTTGGCTCATCATACTGCTATGCTTTTTTTGAATGGGGAAAATAAAGGGGCTTCTACAAGTAAACTTCAGGCTTATGAGAAAGCTACTAGAGATAATAATGATAATGAAGCTTTGACAGATAATTCTGGAGGCTCTCTCAATTCAGTAGAGGGTTTGGATAGCGTACATTCAGAGGAATTTTTTGAGGAAATGGGATCACCTGAACTTAGGAAAAGTGACTCTCTCAGCAATAGTTCAGATGAGTCCTTTTCTACATCTTCATCTCCAAGTAATTCAGATATGCAAGAGAACACTAAGTTTACTGAAAAATTTCTATTCCAAGCCGGCAAGGCTGAGCTGAAGCATGAGAAACCCTATATGAATCATGGGCAGACTTTCTCTAATCCACTATCGATAGATGAGATTCCAGCATCTGATGACTACCCTACAGAGGGATTCATGGTGAAAATGTTGACGGCTCTTATAAACACAGTTGAATCATTTGGAAAAGATGATAAGGGAGAAGGTGATCCAGAATTATCATATAATCCCAAAATCCAGATGTCTGATTTTAACCGTACAGACAAACACAAAGCTTCCGAAGTTTTTATCAAAAAGCTTTTTAAGGATACATCAACAATACTATCAGATAGTACCCATTCAACTTCTTTAATTTCTTCAAGGGTATCTGGGCATTATCTTCATGACCCAAAGATAATTGACTCAACCAAAATTAAAAGTGACGTACTACAATCAAGCAACTCTCAAACGCTATCCATGTTCACAGACTCGCTGAACAAAATTAAAAAGGACATTGCTTCTTTTAACTCCACCCTGGCCAACTACGAGGACTTTGAAAGAAAAAACAATGTTAAAATACGAGGGATCCCTGAGTCAGTTCAGACCTTCCAGCTAAAGAGCTATATATCCTCAATGATCACCTGCTTGTTCCCTAATACCAATGAGAACTATCTGATTGAAAAAACTTTTCGAATACGCAGACCACACGCACTCCCGCAAGACTTGGCAAGAGATGTTATTGTGTCGTTTCATCAAACTGGATAAGAAATGTGCTTCTTAGAATGTCTAAAGAACCAAAATTCAAATCTTCCCCCTATAGTCGTCTATCTTTCCTTAAGGACTTATCAAGAAACACCTTACAAAAAAGGAAAGCATTCTCCTCTACTACACGCGAACTGCTACGTGCTGAGATACCATATTTTTGGACTCAATCTTCGACTCTCCTGGTGAAATATGCAGCAAGGTTAATTCCTATCTCTTCTCCAGACGAAGGGACTGACTTTTTAGAATGTGCAGGAATTAAGATTTCCAAGATCCCCCGGGGAATCTCTTCTTCTAAATCGGACCATCATCCTGACTGAAAGAACTGTATTTTCATACTTGTCTACATTGTTATTATATTCCACTTTCATAATTTTCTGGAATTGAACCGGACTTTCCCCCCAATTCTCTGAGAGACAGGCATATCAGAGATAAAATCCATTGAAATATGGGTCCATGGCCTCTTGGGCACCGGCAAAGGCATCAACAACCCACTAGAGCGAGAACAAGGTTTAGACCGGGAGCAAGTCCCACAGGACTGCACAAAATTCCTGACATCACGAGACAAGGCCGGCCGCCAAAAAGACCAACTCACCAGATCTCTAGTACCAAAAATACCTGGATGACCAGCCAATGCAAAGCAATGAACTTCAGACATCACTCTCTTCCTCCACTGGTCAGGAACATACAACTTTCCACTGGGACAACACTCAAGTTTGTACTCCTGAAACTCTTCCAGAGCACGTCTCAAATCGGGCGAGATGGCAGAAAGAACTACCCCCTCGCCTAAGATGGTAGCAGGCTTGGTCACAACAGGAGAATCAGCAAAGAAACTCCTAGAGAGGGCGTCTGCCTTGACATTCTTAGTGTCAGGAAGAAAAGAGACCACAAAATCAAAACGTGTGTAAAACAAGGCCCACCTAGCCTGTCTAGGATTCAAGCGTTTGGGCGACTCCAGGTAAATCAAATTCTTGTGGTCAGTAAGGACCACGACCTGGTGTTTAGCTCCCTCCAACCAATATCTCCACTCCTCAAATGCCCATTTCATGGCCAACAGTTCCCGATTCCCCACATCATAGTTACGTTCGGATGGGGAGAACTTTCGGTAAAAGAAAGCACAGGGATTCATTTTAGATGTCACAGGATCTTTTTGGGACAAAACAGCTCCTGCACCAATCTCAGAGGCGTCCACCTCTACCTGAAACGGGAGTGAGACATCAGGTTGCCACAGAACCGGAGCAGAAGTGAATCTTCGCTTCAGCTCCTGAAAGGAAGAAACAGCCTCCGGAGGCCAATTCAGCACATCAGCCCCCTTCTTAGTCAAATCAGTCAATGACTTGGCAATACTAGAAAAATTAGCTATAAATTTACGATAAAAATTAGCAAAACCCAAAAACTTCTGGCGGGCCTTCAAAGAAGGTGGGCTGAACCCAATCATAAATGGCCTGTACCTTGGCCGGGTCCATTTCAATAGTTGACGGAGACAAAATGAATCCCAAAAATGAAATCCTCTGTACCCCAAAAAGGCATTTCGATCCCTTGACATACAGGGAATTCTCCCTCAAAATCTAGAACACAGTCCGAACATGTTCCACATGAGAGTCCCAATCCTTGGAAAAGATCAAAATATCATCCAGATAGATAATCAAAAATTTATCCACAAAGTCTCAGAAAATATCGTTCATGAAGGATTGGAAGACAGAAGGGGCATTAGTGAGCCCAAAAGGCTTCACCAAGTACTCAAAATGTCCCTCCGAAGTATTAAATGCCATCTTCCATTCATCCCCATGCTTAATGCGAATAAGATTATACGCACCCTGAGGTCAAGCTTGGTAAACCAGCAGGCACCTTTAACTCTGGAGAATAGATCAGAAATCAGGGGTAACGGATACTGATATTTAACAGTAATTTTGTTGAGGGCACGATAATCCATACAAGGCCTTAATGAACCATCTTTTTTAGCCACGAAAAAAAAACAGCACCTAAGGGTGAAGAGGATGGTCCAATATGACCCTTCTCCAACGACTCCTTAATATAGGATCGCATAGACTTGTGCTCTGGTACAGATAAATTGAAAAGCCGACCCTTGGGAAATTTACACCCCGGACTCAGCTCAATTGCACAGTCATAACTCCTATGAGGAGGCAAAGACGCAGAGTCATTCTCACTAAATAAATCATAAAAGTCAGCCAAATAGTCAGGAACATCATGCGACTGGGGAGAGGTGGAGAAAACAGGAGCATCACTAAGGGCACACCGACAACCCCAACTCACCACAGACACAGATTTCCAATCCAAAACTGGATTATGGATTTGCAACCAGGGAAACCCCAGAACAATGGTATCATGCAAATTTTGCAACACCTAAAATCTGCAATTTTCTTGATGGTCTGGGGCGACCCGCATTACCACCTGGGTCCAAAATTGAGGTTTATTTTTCGCCAAAGGAGTCGCATCAATACCCCTCAAAGGGATAGGCGTCCGCAAAGGCATCATAGGAAATCCACAACGTTTAGCAAAATCCAAGTCCATCAGGTTCAGAGCTGCTCCCAAATCCACAAAAGCCATGGCGGAAAATGTGGACAGGGACCAGATCAGAGTAATTGCCAGAAGAAACTTAGGTTGAACACCACCCACAGAAAAAGGGGGAGCAAAACGTTTCTCTCGTTTAGGGCAGACAGAAATAATATGCGAGGCATCTCCACAAAAAAAAACACAGCTTATTATGCCTTCTGAACTCCTGACGTTGCACCCTGGACAAAACTCTATCACATTGTATAGGTTCAGACATTTGTTCAACAGGTGGCAACATCTCTCGTGCGGTCTTGCGTTCACGCAAACGCCGATCAACCTGAATGGCTAATGACATAGAATCGTCAAGACCAGAGGGAACAGGAAATCCCACCATAGTATCTTTTATGGTTTCTGACAAACCTTTCCGAAAGAGAGCTGCCAAGGCATCATCGTTCCAGGTAGTAAGGACCGCCCACTTTTGGAATTTTTGACAGTACAACTCTGCAGAATCCCGACCTTGGCTCAATGCCAACAGGGCCTTTTCAGCCTGATCAATAGCATTAGGTTCATCATACAACAACCCCAAGGCTTGAAAAAATGCATCCACATTATTTAGAATAGGATCATCAGGTTTCAAAGAAAACGCCCAATCCTGGGGATCGGCGAGCAGCAAAGAGATGACAATTTTAACCCGCTGCATGGAGCTCCCCGACGAGTTAGGCTTCAAGGCAAAAAATAATTTACAATTATTCTTGAAATTCAAAAATTTAGACCGATCCCCAAAAAACACATCAGGAGTGGGGATCTTTGGTTCAGCAGCATGTGAATGAGTAAGATAGGCGGAAATTCCCCGCACTTCCGCAGCGAGCTGCTCCACACGATCAGACAATTGCTTCATCTCCATTGAGAGAAAAAAAATTCCCCCTACGGCCTCAGAGATATAGAGGAAAAAATATACACAAAGAAATTATGACACCTTTTTTTTTTTTTCTTCTTACAATTCTTTCCTGCTATTGAGTACTCTAGGATCTGCGGTATGGCTGGTGATTCTGTTATGGATGAGTCACCGATGGAGGAAAAAACAAAAATGATAGCTAAGTCCAGAAAACCAGAGAAGTTGGAAGCTATCGGATTGCAGACCCCTGAACCTATCCACAACAACTAGTAGTAGCCGTGGGGGGTTCCTACGGTGCCCTAGAACCCTCAATCACAGCCGGAGAACTAAATTAGCCTAAAGACAGAAAGGGGAAATCTAAACTGCCCCAGAGCAGACCCCAAAGCAATAGGCTAGGCAGCCCCCAACATATAATGACTGTGAAGCAAGATGAAAAACACTAATAGAAAGATAGGTTGAGCAAATGATGGGGCCCAAGCTAACTAAATAGGACAGGATAGAAAAGCTGCTGTCTGCAATCCGCAAAAACTCTATCCAAAAATGAACCAACAGACTGATAGGAAAAACAGGCCCTGAAGTCGCTAGGCTTCAAAAAGACTATATCAGCACTCAGGTATATTCTGAAGACAGAGCCAGAGATCAACAGATCAGAGACAAAAATGGAATTCAGCTCACCCCCGGCCGGGGATGGCTGAACTCCAAAAAATAAGGCAAACAAAACCAGAACTAAAGTGTACAAAAGGCAGAGCAAAACTTAGCTTTGAGAAGCAGAAATCAGACTGGTCTCCAAGAATCCAGCAGGAAAATCACCAGCAAGGCAGCAGGGCGTCGGCTGCCTTATATCCAGTCATCAGTTCCTGTGACCCAGTCATCATCTACCTGCTCAGCTGTTTGGTAATCAGCCTCACTACCTTCCTTCGCCAGAAGAGGGAGTTCATCAGACCTCACTGGTGAAGGGAAAAATGAACTCACAACACTCCTGCCCTCGGCTGAGTTAGTTGACCTCTTGTATACGTGTGCCTTGTGCCTGATAACTTGTTGCTTGTTTGGTTGTGATCCGGTTCTGTCCCTGTTATGAGTTCTGCCTGCCCCTCTTGTACCGCACCGCTCTCTCGTGTATGACTCTCTGCTTGTGACTCGACTGCTCTCTGCCCATCCCTTTGGTACCGCACCACCCTCTTATGTATGACCTTTGGCTTTTTCTGACCTCCCGTCTGTTTATCCTTCCTATACCTCACTTGCCTGTACTGTGCATGACCTCCGTTTTGCCCGACTCTGAGTTTTCTACCTTCTCTGAAAGCAGGACGCTAAGCCCCGCCCCCTTGCAGTCACATGACCGTAGGTCCTGTGCTGGCTTGCTAAACTTCAGCGTTCAGGTCCTGTGCATCTGTATTTTCCGTCTCTTCTTGTCCCCAGGGGTCCCTACAGTGCGGGTGAGTCCATGCTTAGCGGAGGCTGTACGCCGGCGCTGTCAGAATCCTGATATTATATCTGACAATACCATTTTTTTTTCTCTGCTCCCCTTCTCCTGTGTGTGTGATGGATCCTATGCACACTCTTTCTGAGCAGGTAAAGCACCTGACTCAGATGTCTCAGAAACTCCTTGGAGAACGAGTCCTGGCTCAGTCTCAACAGCTGATCGCTGACACTGTGCAAGGGTTTTTTTCAGGGGCTTGGGAGGTTACATTAGTTTCCCCTGAGTCTCCGGTTAAGTTGCCGGATACCTTTTCTGGAGACAAAAAGAATTCAGAGTTTTCATGGAGGGCTGTAAGCTTTTTTTTTTAATTAAGACCACACTCTTCTGGGGATGAAACTCAGAGAGTGGGGGTCATTATGTCTCTGTTAAGGGGAGCCCCCCAAGCTTGGGCTTTCTCCCTTCCGACCACGGCCCCTGAGCGTATGACTGTGGATGCATTTTTTGAGGCCCTGGGGCATATTTATGATTAGCCTGATCGGATACGTATGGCTGAGGACATGGTGATGAGTGTGTGCCAGGGGAAGCACGCAGCCGAGTGGTTTTGCTCAGAGTTCAGACGCTGGGCTGCTGAGGTCTGCTGGAATGATGCCGCCCTCCGGGATTTGTTTCATAGAGGCCTGTCTGAACATCTGAAAGATGCCTTGGCTCTCCACCCTCCGCCTGATTCCCTGGAGGAGGCTATGACACAGGCCGTCCGAATGGATCACAGGCTACGGGCGAGGGGAGTGATGCAAATTGAGACACCGTCAATCTCCCAAGGAAGGAGAGCCAGTCCTACATTGGAAATCACGGAGATGAGGACCATCGACCTCAAAGAGAATGAAAGGAGACAGCGGCGCGTTGGAAAATGCTGTTTTCACTGTGGCGATTCTGGACATTTGAAAAAGGATTGCCCCTCCTGTCCACTAACCAACAAGCGACTGAGCCCGGGTGATTGTCATGGAGGTCACCCAGGCTCTCAGGTACCCTTTTCTGCCTTCTCTAAAATGTTGTTGCAAGTGGAACTTTGTTGTGGGAGTGTCTCCACATCCACTTCTGCCTTTGTGGATTGCGGATCATCATTGAACTTTATTGACTCTGACTTGGTGACCAGGTGTAAGTTAGGGGCAGTTAGGTTGGAGACTCCTATTCACATTGTTGCCATTGACAAAACACCACTGGTTAAGAATGACGTTATGTTTCGTACTGAAGAGTTTCTCCTTAAAGTGAGTTCCTTGCACCAGGAACATATTTCATGTTTTATGATGGACAACCTGCCTGCGGGACAGGTGTTGGGGTTCCCCTGGTTACAATTGCATAATCCTGTGATTAATTGGGAATCTCGGGACATTGTTAAATGGGGTCCCTATTGTTCTGAAAAATGTCTGGTTACTGTGTCTGTGTCGTCCATGGGTCTGGAAGGTATTCCGGAGTGCCTGAAAGACTATACAGACGTTTTCTCTGAAAAGGAGGCTGAGGCTTTACCACAACACCACCCATTTGATTGTGCCATTGACCTAGTTCCAGATGCTAAATTGCCCAAAGCCCGCTCGTATAACCTTTCGAGTCCAGAACGGGCTGCGATGAAGGAATATATTTCCGAGAGTCTCCGTAAGGGACACATTCGTCCTTCTGTTTCTCCCGTGGCGGCGGGGTTCTTTTTTGTAAAGAAAAAAGACGGTGGTTTACGCCCATGCCTCGATTTTCGTGAGTTAAATAAGATAACTGTGAGGAATACGTATCCCCTTCCACTTATTCCTGATTTATACAACCAGTTATCCGGAGCTAAGTGGTTTTCGAAATTAGATCTATGGGGAGCGTATAACCTTATCCGAGTCCGGGACAGAGATGAGTGGAAAACCGCTTTTCTCACTACTGAAGGGTTGTTTGAAAATTTGGTCATGCCTTTCGGCCTGACCAATGCTCCAGCGGTCTTCCAAAATTTCATAAATCACGTGTTCTCTGACTTTATTGGACGTTTTATGGTGGTGTATTTGGATAACATATTGATCTACTCTCCTGATAAACAGGCTCACATTGGTCATGTTTGGGCAGTTCTCCAAAGGCTCCGAGAGAACTGGCTCTTTGCTAAACTAGAAAAATGTTTATTTTTTGTTCAGCAACTGTCTTTTCTGGGGTTCATCGTGTCTGCTGAAGGGTATCGCATGGATCCTAATAAGGTGCAGGCCATTGTCGAGTGGGTTCAACCTTGTGATTTGAAGGCTCTGCAGCATTTCCTAGGATTCACCAATTATTATCGTAAATTTATAAGGGGTACTCACAGATGGTTAAACCCCTCACAGACATGACTCAAAAGGGGGCCGATATCAAGAATTGGTCAACCGCAGCGGTAGCGGCATTTCATTTTTTGAAAAAATGTTTCATGTCTGCCCCAGTTCTTATTCAACTGGACCCGTCTGAACCATTTATTGTTTAGGTGGACGCCTCAGAGGTGGGGGTGGGAGCGGTATTGTCCCAGGGACCCGCCACTTTGACCAATTTGAGACCTTGCGCCTTTTTCTCAAAGAAATTCTCTCCTGCGGAGAGAAGCTATGATGTGGGGAATCGAGAACTTCTGGCCGTAAAGTTGGCCTTTGAAGAATGGAGGCATTTTTTGGAGGGGGCTGTCTATCCTATAACCGTAATTATGGACCACAAAAACCTAGCTTATATTGAGTCAGCTAAAAGGTTGACTCCCAGACAGGCTAGATGGTCACTTTTTTTTTCCCGATTCAACTTCTCGATCACTTTTCGGCCAGGATCCAAAAATGTCAGAGCGGATGCTTTGTCACGCAGTCTAGATCCGGTGTCCCCCCCCGGAACCTCCATCCTCCATCCTTCAGCCTGGGGTGGTGGCAGGTATTTCTAATATGTTGGAACGGGAGATTCGGGAAGCCCAGTCTCTTGCACCTCCGGCTAAGCCGGTGGATAAACCTTTTGTGCCAGCTCAGTTTTGTCTCAAGGTCCACCGGGAGTTCCATGACTCAATTCTGGGTGGACATCCAGGGATCTCGGCCACCCGGAAGGCCATTGCTAGAGTATTCTGGTGGTCTTCATTAGCCTCTGATGTTGGGGAATATGTGTCTGCATGTGATGTCTGTGCCCGTGCAAAAACCCCCCATAACCGGCCGGCCGGGGAATTGGTACCACTGCCAATTCCTGAGAGACCATGGACTCATCTGTCCATGGATTTCATCACCAACCTTCCCCCCTCCAAGGGTAATATCGTCATCTGGGTTGTGGTGGACAGGTTTGGTAAGCAGGCACATTTTGTACCTTTGGCAGCTCTACCTAATGCGGAAACATTGTCCAGGTTATTTGTTGAGCATGTGGTGCTGTTGCATGGGGTACCCTTGAATGTGGTGTTTGATAGGGGAATGCAATTTGTTTCCAGATTTTGGAGAGCTTTTTGTAAAAGGTTAGGTATTGGTCTGTCCTTTTCATCCACTTATCATCCAGAGACTAATGGGCAGACCGAGCGGACCAATCAGTCTCTGGAGCAAATTCTGCGTTGCTTGACCTCAGCCTGACAGGATGATTGGTGTTCTGTGTTACCGTTGGCCGAGTTTGCATTTAACAACTGCATTAACCAGTCTACGGGTACATCTCCCTTTTTCTGCAATTATGGGTTTTATCCTCATTTTGGAGAATTTTCCTGTTTGAATTCTGGGTGTCCTGGGGCTGATGAGATGATCCAGCGGTTGGGGGAGGTGCGGCGGGAGGTCCAGAGTAACATTACGAAGGCCCAGGACAAATTTAAATTTTATACGGACAAAAAACGATCTGCAGGACCGGTGTTTCAGATTGGGGATAAGGTATGGTTGTCCACCAAGAATATAAGGCTCAAGGTCCCCTCTGCGAAGCTTGGACCCAAGTTTATAGGTCCCTATGAAATTACCAAAGCAGTTAACCCGGTGGCTTTTCGGTTGCGTCTCCCGCCATCTCTGCGGATCCCAAATGTATTCCATAAGGCCCTTTTGGTAGATGGGCAGTCGGAGTACAAGGTGGAACAAATTGTCGACTCCAGGTTGGTCCGGTGTGCCCTTCAATATCTGGTACATTGGAAAGGCTACGGTCCTGAAGAACGCTTGTGGGTTCCTGCTCGATCGCTTCATGCAGATCGGTTGGTCCGGGCCTTTCACGCCAAATACACTGAGAGACCTGGGGGTCCAGTGGCACCCATTGAGAGGAGGGTACTGTCATGATCCAGGATGAGGTTTCGCTTTGGCCCGTCCCTGTCAGACTGGGGGTTAATTGTTCTGCCTCTCTCTGGCAGAGGGCGGCTATTTAATGCTCACTGGACCTAGGTCCGGTGTCAGTTATACTCCTGCCCTCGGCTGAGTTAGTTGACCTCTTGTATATGTGTGCCTTGTGCCTGATTACTTGTTGCTTGTTTGTTTGTGATCCAGTTCTGTCCCTGTTATGAGTTCTGCCTGCCCCTCTTGTACCGCACCGCTCTCTCGTGTATGAATGACTCTCTGCTTGTGACTCGACTGCTCTCTGACAGTCCCTTTAGGTACGGCACTGCCCTCTTGTGTATGACCTTTGGCTTTTTCTGACCTCCCATCTGTTTATCCCTCCTGTACCTCGCTTGCCTGTACTGTGTATGAACTCAATTTTGCCCGACTCTGAGTTTTCTACCTTCTCTGAAAGCAGGACGCTAAGCCCCGACCCCTTGCAGTCACATGACCGTAGGTCCTGTGCCGGCTTGCTAAACTTCAGCATTCAGGTCCTGTGCATCTGTATTTTCTGGCTGTTCTTGGTCCCCAGGGGTTTCTACAGTGCGGGTGAGTCCCTGCTTAGCAGAGGCTGTACGCCGGCACTGTCAGAATCCTGATATTTTTATTTCTTACTGATTCTCAACTCTGATGATCACTTAAAAGACTCTTTGTATTATTCGAGGTCAATATGTAAAACTCTGTGGTCTCTGATGCGTTATGTATATAGCCTGTCTCCTCCCCCACTCTCTGGGGGATTTCCCTGGGATTTCACAGGGAAATTTCTTTTTCCCTATCCTATCCCTTTGTTTTTGTATCCCTTCCCTTCCCTCATAAAAATTCTTTAAAAATCTAATTAAGATTATTGGAAAGTAAAAGGATGAGTTTGCAACTACTTTACTTTTGGAGAAAATTCAAAACATTCATTACGCAATAAGGCCCAATAAGCAAATAACAGCGTTTTGAATGAACACTCACATCTCTTGGTAGAATTGTTCAGGATTGAAATTTTTGATGTTTTTCTACTCCTCTCATCAGCCCAAACAAGACTCTATAAGGATGAGTTTGCAACTACTTTACTTTTGGAGAAAATTCAAAACATTCATTACTCCAAAAGTCCCAATAGCAAATAGCAGCGTTTTGAATGAACTCTCACATCTCTTGGTAGAGTTGTTCAGGATTGAAATTTTTTGTTTTTCTACTCCTCTCATCAGCTCAAACAAGACTCTAAAAGGATGAGTTTGCAACTACTTTGCTTTTGGAGAAAATTCAAAACATTCATTATTCAATAGGGCCCAATAGCAAATAGCAGCGTTTTGAATGAACACTCACATCGCTTGGTAGAATTTTTTAGGATTGAAATTTTTGATGTTTTTCTACTCCTCTCATCAGTCCAAAGAAGACTCTAAAAGGATGAGTTTGCAACTGCTTTACATTTGGAGAAAATTAAAGATTCCCCAACAATTACCGTCACCTTATCAGTGTGGAAACAATTAGCTAAACCTCGGATCCAGAAAAATAAGAGTCTAAGATACGATCAACTGAAAAATATTTCTCTAAGATTTTTTTGGTTTGCTAATAGACAAGGAAATCCCGATTTCTTGGAAAACAGCTAATATTAAAGTGGTAAGCAATTTAAAAGCAATGAGACCTTAACGTCTCAAAACAACTTCTCTTCTCAAGATTTAATTTTCCTCTCCTTATTAAAGAAATATATTTTGAAATTTCAAACGAAAAAATCGTACATAACAGAATCAACTAGCCTGCTACTTTGTAGTCCTGATAACAAACATTATTGGAAATCAAGAAATATCTATGACTTTTGAAATAGCTCTGAAATTTCAGAGAAAACTCTGTTTATGTCTAATTGGGAGAAAGATATCGACACACCAATCTCTCTCGAGCAAAAGTACTACCTGTGAATGAGGTGGTTGCCATTGCTCAAGGACCCCTGCCATTCCTGTTGAATAGATGGTAGGGGAGTTCTTTCCTCCTTGTGGGAGGACTGTCCAACAATATTGTTTACCTTCATGAGTAAAGGAAAAAAGTTACTCACAGTCAGGGTGCAGGGGTACAGAGAAAAATGCATTTGACAAATCAATGACTATAAAACATGTTGCCGTTGCTGTGATCTGTAACAGTATTGTGTGCGGATCAGGGACAATTGAGGTCATACTCTGTAACATCATTAATAGCCCTTAAGTCATGAACCATTCTATAAGTATCAGGGGAACCCTTCAGTCCTTTTTTTTAATGGGATACAAAGGGGTGTTGCAGGGGGAAGATCTTTGCACCAGAACCCCTGCCTTAACATACTCTTCAATATCTCTGCTCAGGGCCATTGATTTGGCTAGGCTCAAGGGGTATTGCTTTAAACAAGGAGGAGTGGTTCCTTTTTTCAATTTAATCATGACAGGGGGAATGGGCAGCCGACCCACATCAGTTTTTCCCCTTGCCCAAACAGTGTCTGGCACCTGTCCCATTTCCTCATCCTCAGGCATTTTGGTGTCAGGTGTTAGTTTCACTGCTTTTGTCATATACACCATTGCTGCAATCTTACACAAATGTTTATCTGAGAGGGGACTTGTGACTGTAATACCTTCAGGAGAGTACTGTATGGTGGCCTGGATCGCACTCAGCACATCTGCTCCCAGTAAATTCATAGGGGTATTGTCACTAACAAGTTTTGCAAGCACCTCCTGGCTATCTCGTAATTTTAGTTTTATTTGTTTAGTCATGGGGGCTTCTGTCACTTGCAATTTGCTTTGGTCGGTTTGCAGCACAGGTCATACAAGTGTTTCTCCAGTGTAAGTTTGGCTGACCACAGTGTTTACAAGTCCAACTATCTCAGTCTCTGATTATGTAGAGGTGGGGTGCTAGCAGTCATAGATTTTTGTGCATCAAAACAGTCATAATACACCTTACGTCCCACTGTAGTCTCTTTACTTCCATACTGTTGCATTTCCTCTGCCACACGACACCATTTATTCACTTGTTGCTCTTTCCTTTTGTCTTTTATCCAACCCCTATTCTCCTCTCTGAAACTGTGCCATTTCTGTACATCCACACTCTGGCATTTTTGCCTTTATCCATATTGGTCCCACATCTTTCACTGCTTCCTTTCCTTCTCTGTCTTTTACAATCTGCATAGCTCTCTGCAAGAAGGCTCTCTGCCTCTCACTCGTTAGATCAGCTGACTAGATAGGAATAGGCCTTTTCCTTCCAGCCCAGCTCCATGGAACGTGGGAAGGCTGCTTCAACTTAGACAGCTCACCTCTGTTCTGAAATGCTCTTCTGTGTACCTGGACCTTTGTCTTACAGGCCACACGGCCACACATAGAAAGTCAGAGTGAGCCTGCCAAGGTGTAGCCAGAAGGCTCCTTGCCCTTGCCTCTCACCCACAACAAAAAACCTGCTGACTAAAGTAAGAAGGCCCAGGTGTGATAGGTCTTCAACCTACTTTATCAGCCATACAGTCGGCTACCTCCTTTGTTGATCCACAGTCAGCTACGTATCAATCACTCAACTTGAAGCAGGTGAATCTTTTACCAATCTTTCAATCACACTGAAGATTAAACAATCTTTCACAAATTTCCTTAAAATAGGCACAGTTCCTTTTCTCTCCTTTTGTACAGCACTGTTGCTTTAAACAAACCACAGATCTCTCAGCGCGTACCTCCCGAAGGATAGAAATACAGAGAATTTTGAGCGCAGCTCCATGCCACCTCCCATTAGACACTCAGCGTAGATAAGAACGGAGCAGAGAGGAGAATCACAAGCAATTGCGCAGCCCTTTCATTCCCCCCTCCCATCGGAATTTTAGAAATGCGTCCTTCACACCGTAACTGAATGCAGCAGTTCTTTAGACTTAATCAAAATCAATCTCTGCAAAACCCTCATCAATCGCTGGTGACCACTGGACTTCACTGTAGGGGCAAATAACTGTATAATGTGAGTAACCACGCCTTGCCCTTTTCTGGCCAAATACTTCCAGAAAACTCTCCAATGTCATACCACATATAACACAAACTATATCATTACTCAATTCATTCAATCTCAGATGTAGATTAAAATATCTGTAAAGTACCCGTCCTGGACCTTGCACAAGAACTGGAAAGGTAACAAGTTTAGGAGTCCATGAAAAAATTCTGTAGGGCTCTTGCCCCTTGACTCAGTACCCCTAGAACTCCTCTGCAATCTTCACAGAACGGTGATGATTCATTCATGCTTGCTCATTCAGGCATTTTTTTTTATTATTCACTTTTCAGTGGTCATTTAACCCCTTCATGACCCAGCCTATTTTGACCTTGATGACCAGGCCATTTTTTGCAATTCTGACCAGTGTCCCTTTATGAGGTAATAACTCAGGAATGCTTCAACGCATCCTAGCGATTCCGAGAATGTTTTTTCGTGACATATTGGGCTTCATGTTAGTGGTAAATTTAGTTCGATAATTTTTTTGTTTATTTGTGAAAAAAATGGAAATTTGGCAAAAATTTTGAAAACTTTGCAATTTTCAAATTTTGAATTTTTATTCTGTTACACCAGGGAGTTATGTGACACAAAATAGTTAATAAATAACATTTCCCACATGTCTACTTAACATCAGCCCAATTTTGGAAACAAAATTTTTTAGGGACCACCTCACATTTGAAGTCACTTTGAGGGGTCTATGTGGATTTTCTGGACAAGATGCGGTAAAAAATTATTAGAAGCACACACGGTGTAGCTCCGTGACAGGTGTACTACACCGCTTGCTACCACACACCGCTACTCTGCCATGAAACAGACTATTAACATTGAAAACCATTTTTAATGTGAAAATGAAGTTACGCTTTTGGTGAACGAACCGTTCTCGAATGGAACCTCGAACAGCCGAATTTTAAGCAAAGAGTTCGACGAACGGCTCGAACACCACTCAAAACAGCTGAAATTTTAACTTGGCGAACAGGTCTACTCGAACACCACTCATCTCTAATAAGGAGGCAGACTCAGATGTTCTCAGGCCCAGTATGGATTGGACAAGATTGTAGAAAGTTGAGAAAGGGTACAGTATCACCGGATAACAGGTATATATAGCATAGTTTACACATTTAAAAACCTATGTCTATATATCAGGAGGCAGACTCAGATGGTCTCAGGCCCAGTATGGATTCGACATGATTGTAAAAAGTTGAGAAAGGGTACAGTATCACTGGATAGCAGGTATCTATAGCATAGTTTAAATATTAAAAATCTGCGTGTTTATTTCCGGAGTCCAACAAAGACACTCACAGCCTCAGTATGGATTGGACAAGAATCTTAAAAGTAGAAAAAGGGTTTTGTATACGAAGCATACACCAGTATACACTGTTGGGGTATTTTTCAATCATCATATATATTTCATTCTCAGTAAGACAGTCTAGACGCTCCGCAAAACGAAAAAAAAAACGAGATGGATACAAGTACAGACGGAAAGTCGAGTGATTGCAGAAATTTTGGAATTACTAATCATGGGAAAAACTCTCGGAAGAATTCTCAGAGGCGATGCTGACCCTCAATTACTTTGTCTGTGGAGATAGCGAATACACTTCTTGTGAAGAAAGATTTGCTGTATCGCAGTACCGTGGAACCCATCACCGTTACTCATCTCCATCAAATTGTGATCACAGGGACAGATGTAGACATTGTCCTCACTGCCTATCATGATCTGTCAGGTAACTTTGGAGTGCAAAAAACACAAGTCACAGGCCGTAGGCGGTTCTATTGGATTGGCATGAGAGGACACATTTAAAAATGTGGGCAGGAATGTCACACGTCTGTGAGTCGGAAAACCATGAAAGCTGATGATAAACCACCACTGCATCTCATTGTGAGTCGATGTCCATAACAAATGGAAGCCATCTGAAGATAGAGCCCAGCAGGACAGGGCATAGCTACGTCTTAACCATCATCTATCATTTCACCAAATTTGTATTGGCAGTCCCAGTGAAGTATTTAACAGGCCAGACTACACAGTGGTGGAGCAGGGAGAGGTAAGTATTGCAAGTGCTGGTGCCCTGAGCAAGCAGGGGGGCCCACTCGTGGGCGGCGGTACTGGCACAGGGCCCCTCATAGTATGCAGGTGTGTCTGATGGCAGGTGTGCACCCCCACTGTCAGAGACACTTGATTGTACTATGAGGGACCCTGTGCCAGTGCCGTTGCCCAAGAGTGGGCCCACCCACCTGTCCAGGGCAACTGCACTCGCACGGGTGCGTGCGCCAGGCGGTGACCCCGGCCCTGTGGGGGGAGGCAGCCCTGTTAGGGAGGTGGAAAAAATGGCATATGTTGATGTTGGACATTCAGCTGCTGCAAATGGAGTAATTGGAGAAGTCCGCGGAAGAGGAGGACAAAAGCGAGCCATTTTTCTGGCAACCTACATGTCAGTAGGGGAGGGTGGGACAAAATCCTTTGAAACCCAAGCATGGTTATTTTAATGAAGGTTAGATCATCAACATTTTGGGTCGACAGACGGGTCCTTTTTTCTGTCAGGATTGATCCAGCAGCACTGAAGACTCTTCCAGATAACACACTAGCAGCAGGGCAAGCGAGCTCCTGTATGGCATATTATGCCAATTCAGGCCAGGTGTCAAGTTTACTGGCCCAATAGTCAAAGGGGAATGACCGGTGAGAGAGAACATTGATATGGGAGAAGTAGTTTGTTACCATAGTTGACAACTGCTGTCTCCTGTCAATTTCAATCGATGCAGTAATACCAGTCGTGTGAGCGGTACTTGAAAAATCAGTCCACAACATGGTCATGAAACCCTTGTGTCCAACGCCACTTCGGCTGTGTGCAGCACGAACACCTCTTCCATGTTGCCCCCTACGGCTTGTGGGAGAAACATCACCGCCACTGTGTGCTGGGAATGCCTCAAACAAACGGTTTACCAGAGTTGCTTGTTTGTCAGCCAAAATTAGCTCTAGGTTCTCATGTGGCATGATGTTTTGGAATTTGCCTTTATAGCGTGGATCCAGGATGCTGGCCAACCAGTAGTCATCATCGTTCATCATTTGGCAATGCGGGGGTCCCTTTTTAGGATCTGCAAGGCATAATCTGACATGTGGGCCTATGTTCCCGGTGTCAATGATGCACTGCGAGTGCTGGGTGGAGGAGCACTTTCTGGCAAATCAACATCTCTCCAGTCACGCACAAACCCTGCACCTGACCTTGCCATGCCAACATTTTTTCTTGCCCCCTGAGAAGCATCCTCCTCCCCAAAATAATCATCCCCATCATCCTCCTCCTCCTCTACCTCTTCTTCCTCCACCTCGTCCACGACAGTTCCCTGACCAGACAATGGCTGACTGTCATCAAGGCTTCCCTCCTCCTCTTCCCCCTCTGCTGCAGATGCCTGCTCCTTAATGTGCGTCAAAGTTTGCATGAGCAGACGCATAAGTGGGATGCTCATGCTTATGATGGTGTCGTCTGCGCTTACCAGCCGGGTGCATTCCTGAAAACACTGAAGGAATTTACAGAGGTCTTTCAGCTTCGACCACTGCACACCAGACAACTCCATGTCTGCCTGCATACTGCCTGCCCGTGTATCCTCCCACAAATGAATTACAGCCTGCCTCTTTTCGCACAGCCTCTGAACCATGTGCAGGGTGGAGTTCCACCTTGTTGCAACGTCGATAATTAGGCGGTGCTTGGGAAGGTCGAGCAATAGCTGCAGCTTCTGCATACGGCTGGAGTGTACGGGCGACCGGTGAATGTGCGAGCACTGTCTTCGCACCTTATGGAGCAGGGCTGTTAACTCCGGATAATTATTGAGGAAGCACTGCACCACCAGGTTCAAGGTGTGAGCCAGGCAAGGTATGTGTCTGAATTTTGAAAGGGCTATGGCTGCCACAAAATTCCGGCCGTTATCACTAACTACCTTGCCCAACCATGACTCAGTTTGTCGCTGCAAGTAGTCGGCCAGTACCTCCGCGGTGTGTCTGTTGTCGCCCAAATACACCATCTTCAACACAGCCTGCTGACGCTTACCACTAGCTGTTCGATAGTGGGACACCTCGTCTGCTACACTGGCAGCTGCGGATGGAGTGCTTATGCGACTGCGCTGTAGACAAGTTTTCGCTTCTGGAGGAGGAGGAGGGTCCAACGCTTACAGCCAACTGTTTCCTATACCATGGGCTAGGCAGCACTTTCCCACCGCCGCTGTCCCCTGTGGACCCTGCATCCACCACATTAACCCAGTGCGCAGTGATGGACACGTAACGGCCCTGGCCATGCCTACTGGACCATGCATCTGTTGTAAGGTGCACCTTTCCACTCACTGATTGCTTGAGTGCATGGAAAATGCGGTCTTTCACTTGCACGTGGAGGGCTGGGATGGCTTTTCGTGAAAAGAAGTGCCGACTGGGTAGGTCATAGAGTGGTATTGCGTAGGCCATGAGCTCGCAGAAAGCTTTGCTTTCAACCAACCGGTAGGGCATCATCTCTAACGAGTTTAGTTTGGCAATGTGGGCGTTCAAACACAGTGTGCGCGGATGAGAGGATGGGTACTTTCTTGTCCTACTCAGAGTCTCTGGTAGGTTGAGCTGGACTTGAGAGCTGCATATGGTGGAACTAGCGGTGGACATGGTGGACTGAGAGAGGGATGGTGATGGTGTTGGTGGTGTTGCTGATGGCCTAGATTCAGTTTTTCGTAACAATAACATTGTGATTCCATGACAGTTTTGCCCTTGCGACGACACCTCAACATTTGCTGCTGGTGGTGTGCTAACCGGTGGGCTTACAGTGGGGGAAGCGATGTAGCGCTGCTGACTACCTTCATTCGGAGCAGGTGCACATGTGGTACGTGAGGTTTGGTAGTCCGTCCACGCTTGCAAGTGCATGGTGGTTAAATGTCTAAGCATGCAACTGGTATTCAAATTTCTCTGATTTTTCCCTCGGCTAAAGGTCTTTGTGCACTTCTTACAGATATCTTTTGCCTGATCATTAGGATTTTGCTCAAAAAAGTGCCACACTGCACTCTTCCTACTATGGAAGACATTTTGAGGCCTTGCACGCTGTGCTAATTTGACCGTATGGCCATGCTATCCTGCAACTCTTTTGGTTTTTGTAACACGTTTTTGGACTGCTACGGTCCTGCCAGATAACAGCTGTTGCGATGTCGTTACCTGCTGCGGATCCTCCTCCTCCTCTTCTGAGCTATTAGCAGCAGCACCCTCTTCCCCCAATGGATGCCAATCTGGGTCAACAACTGGGTCATCCATCAAGTCCTCTTCAATTTCATGTGCACCTTCCTCTGTGTCACCATGTAAGGTGGTATAGTATGAGGGAAGAGGCACCTGAGTTTCATCAGGGTCTGATTCTGCCTCAGTACACTGCGAGGACTGTGCCCCCTGACGAAGGACGAGCATCCGAAACACGAGTCGGGGCAGACGCGCCGACCCCCCGGGACTCCCATACCGAACCGCCCTATATTGGTAAGGTTTTATCGCTACTGATTTTGATACCACATTGCCCTTATAAGACAGGATAGGGTTCTCTATATGGGTGTAAGCGGCCACATGATGGAGCTTGATTGAGACTGGCATTTGCCAGATTTACACAATTTAGCTATTTATTGGTGTAATAAGGCAACATAGGTATATTGATTAAAGTATGATTTGAGCTGTCACACAATGGAGCATGATTGTAATTGGCAATTGCCAGATTTATATTATGCAGCTATATAGTGACTTTATGTGGCGCCAAATGTGTGTATATATACATATGTAGAACTTACACGGTCATGACTATCTTGTGATGTCAAATTAGGGTTGGTTTTGTCCAGATTGGTATATCCAATGAGATCATAGTCACATAAGAAATTAATTGGTGATGGTGCCGTATATTGAATAATTTATGTGACACTGGAAATTTTTACTGTTCATCTCTGGTCTGATTTTGCATTTCATTATTTGGAGTTTTCAGGGGGGTCTGCTATGCTGCCCATTTTCGCGTGGGTTGTCCTATAATGTACCACTGAGCACTGTTTTTGTCTGGTTCTATGTAACTGTCCAATAAAGATATATTTTTATACTGGATCTGTAGCCGCATTTGAGTGGTCTTTTCCACCCCCGTTTTGTATTGGTTTTCTAGCGATTGATCTATATTTAGGTCCCACACAACGGCGGAGGCAATTAGGTATAATTCATTATGCCAGGAATATGTCCTCTAAGTCTGATTGTGTTTATGAGTGTTTCTTTTGACTGCGAGGACAATGTAGTGCTCTGAGTGAATGTAACAGCAGAAAAATCTAGCAGTGGCTGTGCATCAGTGCACTCCATGTCAGATTCATCTTGAACTGGGGAATTCACGATTTGACTTGATAACCCAGGCATGATATGGGAAAAGAGCTCCATGGAGTAATCTGTAGTGTGGCCTGCCGCATCCTTCGATTTTGGTAGGGGTGAAGGACACAAGGAAAGGTGTTGTTCCTGACCAGGAGCCTCCACTGACGACTTAGTGCTTTTATTTTTTGAAACTTCAGTAGAGGATGCGAGAGAGCTTGAGGCCGTGTCAGCAATGTAGGTCAAAACTTGTTCCTGAAGCTCCGGCTTTAAAAGCGGTTTACCTACTCCCAGAACAGGGAGCCTTTGAAGCCTTGTGGAGCCAGACGATGATGCAGGCTCAACACCTCCTGCCTTAGGTGCTATTGTGCTTTTGCCACTACTCACAGATGCACCACCAACACCACCACCATCAGGACCAGCTGGCAACCCCCGCCCGCTACCACGGCCTCTTCCACCATACTTCCTCATTTTTGTGAAAATGTACCCAAAATACCACCAGCTATATGGTACTGTAAAACAAGGTAGAAAGTGTATCTACTATTGGTGAGATTTTGAATCTCACTATAGATTTGAGGACGCTGAACTAGTATCTCAGGGCCAGTAGAGATTAAACCTCAATGTAACAGGCTGAAATTGGATGGTGTATGACAAGGTGGAGGGTATATAGTATTGGTGAGAACTTGAATCTCACTATAGATTTTAGGACGCTGAACTAGTATCTCAGGGCCAGTAGAGATTACACCTCAATGTAACAGGCTGAAATTGGATGGTATATGACAAGGTGGAGGGTGTATATAGTATTGGTGAGAATTTGAATCTCACTATAGATTTGAGGACGCTGAACTATTGTCTCAGGCCCAGTAGAGATTACACTTCAATGTATCAGGCTGAAATTGGATGGAGTGACATCGCCGGCCGTGCCCGCCAATGCCCCACCAGCGGTGGCACCCGCCGCAGCCTCTTCTTACCTGCGCTCCTCCTCCTGCACGCTCTCTCGTCCTCGCTCCCACTCTGCTGCAGTCCCGTGCGCCACCCTTAGGCCGCGGGCGCGCGCCCGACCGCTCTCTTTATCTGGCGGTAGGCGTCGCTGAGGAGCCGGGCTTCGTGACCACTTCCTGGCAATGAGGTATTTCAGGCTTTCTCCCTATGGGTAAAGAAAGAAAAACTAACACGTGATGTACATGAACCACAACTTGATGAATATGTGTATATGAAAAAATTAATAAAAACCAAAGAAAATATAACAAAAATAATGTTTATTATTATAAATTCTGGCACAATATACAACTACAGTGGATAAAAAACATATAAAAATATATTGTATTATATGGCAAAAAAACCCATCAGTGTATTAATACTCTAGATACATACTATATTAATTTCACCACTGTACAAAAAAGTTTATTCGTAATATGAATCCAGCATGTATAGTAGTCCCCGAAAAAAGCAGCAAAAAAATTATTTAATATAAGTGCATCAAAATTAGTGAAGTGATAAAATACAATAATAAAATTATTAAATATAAATCAATATACCAAAATTTATAATAAAGTTTGCAAAAATGTGTGACAATAATATATGTGAAAAAACAAATATATATGTTAAAAAATAACACAGAAGTGAATTGACACAAAATTGTGAAAAAATAGCTGCTGGGATAATGGGGTAAAAAGTACTAAACTCACATGGGGAGTGCTGAAATATGCAATATATGGGAGCGCTTATATAAACAATGTTCAACACTATGTAGAGCGCTATACAATGAGCAATATATCCAACGCTTCTAGAATACAAAAAACATATGACCCAATATAATGAGATGAACTGCCATGTAGCGCTATTTGGTAAGAATGAGCCAGCACAGGAAAATGGTGTATAACACTATGCAATGAACAAAATGTCTAGCGCACAATGGCAAAACATATGACCTAATGTAATAAAATAAATTACCATATAGCGTTATATAGCAGAAATGGGTCAGCACAAAAATACAATATACAACTAGATGTGTATTTCCTGAAGGAAGTACAGATAGTGGTTTGAAATGCTGCCCAGGCTGCCCCTTTAAGAGAGACTTGCCTGCTGCACCTGCAAGACTTTCAACTCAGGATCCGTTTTAACTGTGGGTGCC
Source organism: Dendrobates tinctorius (assembly GCF_039654945.1). Lineage (NCBI taxonomy): Eukaryota > Metazoa > Chordata > Amphibia > Anura > Dendrobatidae > Dendrobates > Dendrobates tinctorius. Next base: position 9,172,916 of record NW_027361760.1, on the reverse strand, counting down.
TCTCAGGGGCCACTTTGGCCTCAGGGTCAGATTTGGTGGGTGGGGCCCCTCAGGGTCTGATTTGGTGGCTGGGTCCCCTCAGGGGCTGATTTGGTGGGTGGGGCCCCTAAGGGTCCGATTTTGTGGCCGGGGCCCCTCAGGGTCTGATTTGGTGGTTGGGGCCCCTCGGGTCCAATCTTGTGGCCGGGGCCCCTCGGGTCCAATTTTGTGGGTGGGGCCCCTCAGGGTCCGATTTTGTGGCCGGGGCCCCTCAGGGTCCGATTTGGCGAGCGGGGCCCCTCAGGGTCCGATTTGGCGAGCGGGGCCCCTCAGGGTCCGATTTGGCGAGCGGGGCCCCTCAGGGTCCAATTTGGTGGGCGGGGCCCCTCGGGGTCCGATCTGGTGGGCCGGGACCCTCGGGGTCCGATTTGGTGGGCGGGGCCCCTCAGGGTCCGATTTTGTGGCCGGGTCCCCTCAGGGTCTGGATTTGTGGGTGGGGCCCCTCAGGGTCCGATTTTGTGGCCGGTGCCTCACAGGGTCCGATTTTGTGGTTGGGGCCCCTCAGGGTCCGATTTTGCGGCCGGAGCCTCTCAGGGTCCGATTTTGTGGTTGGGGCCCCTCAGGATGTGATTTTGTGGGTGGGGCCCCTCAGGGTCCGATTTTGTGGGTGGGGCCCCTCAGGATCCGATTTTGTGGTAGGGGCCCCTCAGGGTTCAATTTTGTAGGTGGGGTCCCTCAGGGTCCAATTTTGTGGCCGGGGCCCCTCAGGGTCCGATTTTGTGGCCGGGGCCCGTCAGGGTCCGATTTTGTGGTTGGGGCCCCTCAGGGTCCGATTTTGTGGGTAGGGCCCCTCAGGGTCCGATTTTGTGAGTGGGGCCACTCAGGGTCCGATGTTGTGGCCGGATCCCCTCAGGGTCCGATTTTGTGGGTGGGGCCCCTCAGGGTCCAATTTTGTGGCCGGGGCCCCTCAGGGTCCAATTTTGTGGGTGGGGCCCCTTAGGATTTGATTTTGTGGGTGGGGCCCCTCAGGGTACAATTTGGTGGGCGGGGCCACTCTGGGTCCGATTTGGTGGGCGGGGCCACTCTGGGTCCGATTTGGTGAGCTGGGCCCCTCAGGGTCTGATTTGGTGGGCGGGATCTATCAGAGTCCGATTTGGTGGGCGGGGCCGTCAGCGTCCAATTTGGCTGGCGGGGACCCTCGGGGTCTGATTTGGTGGGCGGGATCCCTCGGGGTCCGATTTGGTGGGCGGGGCCCCTCGGGATCCGATTTGGTGGGCGGGGCCCCTCGGGATCCGATTTGGTGGGCGGGGCCCCTCGGGGTCAGAATTGGTGGGCGGGGCCCCTCGGGGTCCGAATTGGTGGGCGGGGCCCCTTGGGGTCCGATTTGGTGGGTGGGGCCCCTCAGGGTCCGATTTTGTGGTTGGGGCCTTTCAGAATCCGATTTACTGGGCGGGGCCCCTCAGGGTCCCATTTGGTGGGTGGGGCCCCTCAGGGTCCCATTTGGTGGGCGGGGCCACTTTGGGTCCGATTTGGCGGATGGGGCCCTTTAGGGTCCAATTTGGTGGGCGGAGACACTGAGTCTGATTTTGTGGGTTGGGCCCCTCAGGGTCCGATTTTGTAGCCGGTGCCCCTCAGGGTCCGATTTTGTGGTTGGGGCCCCTCAGGGTCCGATTTTTGGGGCCGGGGCCCCTCAGGGTCCGATTTTGCAGGTGGAGCCCCTCAGGGTCCGATTTTGCGGGTGGAGCCCCTCAGGGTCCGATTTTGCGGGTGGAGCCCCTCAGGGTCCGATTTTGTGGCCGGAGCCCCTCAGGGTCCGATTTTGTGGCCGGGGCCCCTCAGGGTCCGATTTTATGGCCGGGGCCCCTCAGGGACCGATTTTGAGGGTGGGGCCCCTCAGGGTCCAATTTTGTGGGTGGGGCCCCTCAGGGTCCAATTTTGTGGGTGGGGCCCCTCAGGGTCCGATTTTGTGGCTGGGGCCCCTCAGGGTCTGATTTTGTGGCTGGGGTCCCTCAGGGTCTGATTTTGTGGGTGGGGCCCCTCAGGGTCTGATTTTGTGGTTGGGGCCCCTCAGGGTCCGATTTTGTGGCCGGGGTCTCTCAGGGTCCGATTTTGTGGCCGGGGCCCCTCAGGGTCTGGATTTGTGGGTGGGGCCCATCAGGGTCCGATTTTGTGGGTGGGGCCCCTCAGGGTCTGATTTTGTGGCCGGGGCCCCTCAGGGTCCGATTTTGTGGTTGGGGCCCCTCAGGGTCCGATTTTGTGGCCGGGGTCTCAGGGTCCGATTTTGTGGCTGGGGCCCCTCAGGGTCTGGATTTATGGGTGGGGCCCATCAGGGTCCGATTTTGTGGCTGGGGCCCCTCAGGGTCCGATTTTGTGGGTGGGGCCCCTCAGGGTCCAATTTTGTGGGTGGGGCCCCTCAGGGTCCGATTTTGTGGCTGGGGCCCCTCAGGGTCTGATTTTGTGGCTGGGGTCCCTCAGGGTCTGATTTTGTGGGTGGGGCCCCTCAGGGTCTGATTTTGTGGTTGGGGCCCCTCAGGGTCCGATTTTGTGGCCGGGGTCTCTCAGGGTCCGATTTTGTGGCCGGGGCCCCTCAGGGTCTGGATTTGTGGGTGGGGCCCATCAGGGTCCGATTTTGTGGGTGGGGCCCCTCAGGGTCTGATTTTGTGGCCGGGGTCTCAGGGTCCGATTTTGTGGCTGGGGCCCCTCAGGGTCTGGATTTATGGGTGGGGCCCATCAGGGTCCGATTTTGTGGCTGGGGCCCCTCAGGGTCCGATTTTGTGGGTGGGGCCCCTCAGGGTCTGATTTTGTGGGTGGGGCCCCTCAGGGTCTGATTTTGTGGGTGGGGCCCCTCAGGGTCTGATTTTGTGACTGGGACCCCTCTAGGTTCGATTTTGTGGCCGGGGTCTCTCAGGGTCCGATTTTGTGGTTGGGGCCCCTCAGGGTCTGATTTTGTGGCCGGGCCCACTCAGGATCCGATTTTGTGGGTGGGGCCCCTTAGGGTCTGATTTTGTGGGTGGAGCCCCCTGGGTCCATTTTGGTGGGCGGGGCCACTCTGGGTCCGATTTAGTGGGCGGTGCCCCTCATCGTCCGATTTGGTGGGCGGGGCCCCTCTGGGTCCGATTTGGTGGGCGGGGACCCTCTGGGTCTGATTTGGTGGGCGGGGTCAATCTGAGTCCGATTTGGTGGGCGGGGCTCCTCGGGGTCCGATTTGGTGGGCGGGGCCCCTCAGGGTCCGATTTGATGGGCGGGGCCCCTCTGGGTCCGATTTGGTGGGCGGGGCCACTTTGGGTCCAATTTGATGGGCGGGGCCCTTCAGGGTCCGATTTGGTGGGCGGGGTCACTCTGGGTCCGATTTGGTGGGCGGGGCTTCTCAGGGTCTGATTTGGTGGGCGGGGCTCCTCAGGGTCCGATTGGTGGACGGGGCCCTTCAGGGTCCGATTTGGTGGACGGGGCCACTCGGAGTCTGATTTGGTGGGCGGGGCCCCTCAGGATCCGATTTGGTGGGCTGTGCTACTCTGGGTCTGATTTTTTGAGCGGGCCACACTGGGTCCGATTTGGAGGCCAGGGTGGCTCAGCCTCCGATTTGGAGGCCGGGGTGGTTCAGCCTACGATTTGGAGGCCGGGGTGGTTCAGCCTACGAATTGGAGGCCGGGGTCGCTCAGCTTTCGATTTGGCGCGCCGGCCCTTTAAGACTCATTTCGGTGCGCTGGCCCTTTAAGAATCACTGTGGCACGTCGGCCCTTTAAGAGCCAGGGTGGCTCACTGGGCTTCTAAATCCACTTTGTCGCACATTCTATCTCAGGGGCATGTGTCATGTGATGAAGCTAGATTTGCATTTGTGCTGTGGGTTTCACTTTAAGAGCTGATATTATGTGGCACAAGCTCTGTCCTTGGGATGTCATGTGACGTTCGTAGGCGTTGGCATAGTAACTGGGTCTGCCTGCGCATATCAATGAGCTCAACTGCCATTTCAATCGCCTCAGGGCACGTTTTGCCATTACCCATTGAAAAGCATTGGAGACAGTGCATTCCAATGACGGGAAAAAAAAATTTCAAACGCAAATTGCGCAAAAACTACAAATCCGATCGACACGAAAAATACTTAGCACACCTCTCATGGACGCTGGCTTCGAAACGACACCTCAACGGCGTCTGTGCGTGTAGCGGTTCGGGCTGTATTAATTGCGGAAATCAACTTAATAATAATAATAATAAGAAGAAGAAGAATAAGTTAGCAGCGTTCGGATTACAATATAGTGGTTTTTTCAAACCACTATAATTATAGAAGCTCTTATATAGACAAATATCTAGCGCACCATGTGTACAATGAGCAAGATATCCAGCGCTTCTATAGCACAAAAAGGCATATGACCCAATATAATGAAATAAACTGCCATGCAGCGCTATATATAGAAAATGGGCCAGGACAGGAAAATACTATGTAACACTGTGCAGTGATCAAAATATCTAGCGCTTAATGGCAAAGCATATAACCTAATATGATAAGATAATTTGCCACGTAGCGCTATGTAGTAGAAATGGACCAGCACAGGAATACAATCTATAACATTGTGCAATGAACAGAGTATCTAACGCTCAATAGTAAAAAATGCAAGTAGCTTAATAAAGCATGGTATATTACCCTAGTGAGCTGAATAGAGGACAGTGGTGGAAACGGGTTGCCAAGATAACGCGCCCCGACGCGCGTTTCGGAAGAACTCCTTCGTCAGGGGGATATTGCTGACTCAGTTAGAAGGTCTATATATAGTGCACAAATTCAGGTGTATAGAGTAAAGTGGCGCATGCGCTGTCACCATCCACCAGAGACACACAAGGCTAATTGGCGTCATGCCATTAATTACCGCACAGCAGTGCATGTTAGCAGGTGCATAGAGACGCCAATGCCTTGTAGTCTACCAGGACGTCAGTCAGCGATGCACACAGCTATATACAAAACCTGAATGTGTGATTCAGCCTATTGATTCTATAGCATACAAAGAACTCATGCAGATAGTAATATCAATTGCTAACAAACCAAATATGAATAAATATACATATGCATGTATCTCAAAGAAAGCATAATAATAATAAAGCTTGTGTATCAAAATATTGACTATATGGTGAAATAAATTGCCGCTCATAATACAAAAGTAATGTGTTATGTATAGTCAATGACATATAGTAATATATATATGAGAAACATTTACATAACATATATAGAGCAGAAAGATAATACGTTATACATTATATATAGTCAATAATGCTACAAAAATTTGTGACATCATACACATATAGAAAGAAAAATCAATAATGACATAATGCAAACGTGTATATATATATAAAAACCAACAATAAAGCACATATACACAAATACATACATATATAGAAGAAAAAAGGACATACAAAAAAATATATAATACCATTATTTGTGAAATATAATAAACAAATAAATAATGTATGCTTCTTGGCCAATATATTGGAAAGATGTCTTCAATTATCAATATCAGGATTTCCAGATATACATTCTCTTATCATTTCAATGCATCCATATAAATTCAAGAGTGTTCCATAAGGTCATTCACTAGACATTCAACTGAGAAAAAATGAAATTAAAACATATCAATGTTAAAATGTTATAAAAATGGAATAAATGATAGACTCTCATTGAGACCCAGAGGGGACACAGTACGAAGTGTCCAAATCCACTGGGTCTCAAGTTGGGCAAGTTTTTTGCTAATATTTCCACCTCTGATCCCACCATCAATCATGTCTATCCCAACTACCTTAAGCAGTGAAGGATCACTGTTATGAAACATTTTAAAATGTTTCGGTAGTGTCTTAAGTGAGGAAATATCCTCTATGTCCTTGGCAGCTTTAATGCCTAGAACGTGCTCACGAACCCTCACCTTGAGTTGTCGGGTGGTGAGCCCAACATAGATGAGGGAACATGGGCACGTTGCATAATACACTACCGCCGTGGAAAGACGTGATATTCTTGGTGATGTCAAAGGTGCTTGAGTTATCAGAATTGGTGAACACAGAAGATCTGATTATATTGGGACAGGCCACACACGACCCACAGGGTCTGCACCCCTTGATGGTAATAGGTTTCAAAATAGAGACATTGTCATATGTCTCTGGGACATAATGGCTTTTAACTAGAACATCACTCAAATTCGGTGATCTTCTAAACGTGATGTTGGGATGGTCTCCTATATATTTAGAAACTATAGGGTCCAATTTTAAAATGGGCCAAAATTTATTTAGACATAGCCTAATAGACTCATGTTGTCCATTGAATTGTGTAATGAAACGGACAACATTGTCAGAATTGGAGGTTTTTTATCCCCTTTCCAAAAATCTGTCCCTTAAAATAGCAGCCTGTTTATTAAAGTCATCCTCAATAGAGCAAATATGTCTAAGACGTAAAAATTGCCCTATCGGTATCGAACGAATCAACGCCTGAGGGTGAGAGGATGAAGCGTGCAGTGATGAATTCACTGCCATCTGTTTTCTATATAAATCCGTTTGTAGGCAATCTCTAGAATCTCTTAAAACGCGCACATCAAGGAATTCAATAACCTCAGCATGACATGGGTAGGTGAAATGCATATTAATGGTATTTGAATTAAGTTTCAAAATAAATTCTGATAGTGCAGCATGAGTATCTTGCCAAATAAAAAACACCGTCTATGTAACGTGTCCAAAATGGTACATGTTCCACTTGACCAAAATTACCAGATAAAAAGAGGTCCCTTTCCCACAGACCCAGGAACAGGTTAGCATAAGGAGGTGCAAAAGATGCACCCATAGCTGTTCTGTAGTCTGTAGGAAAAAGGACCCCTTAAATGTAAAAAAATTATGTGATAGAGAAAATTCTAATAAATTGGTGAAAAAAACAATAAATGCCCTAGAAAAGGAAGAGTGTTGTAAAAAATAGTTAACTGCCACAATACCATCAGAATGCCTAATATTTGTATACAAGGACTCAACGTCGCAAGTGGCCAACATTGAGGCCTTATCTACATACATGCCGTCCACCTTTTTGAGGAAGTCTCCAGTATCCCTGGTGTACGAAGGGAGTGACGTAACAAATGGTTGCAAAATGTAATCTATGTATTTATTCACATTTTCCAAAAAGTTACCTCTCCCGGAGATAATGGGTCTTCCAGGTGGGACTTCAAGATTTTTATGTATCTTAGGTAAAAGATATAGGGTGGGAATGGTGGGTTCTTGGATCTGTAGGCTCAAGCATAGGTCATTAGAAATAATTCCCTCATTCTTAGCCTTATTTGTATTTGTGTATATGTGCTTTATTGTTGGTTTTTATATATATACGTTTTCATTATGTCATTATTGATTTTTCTTTCTATATGTGTATGATGTCACAAATTTTTGTAGCATTATTGACTATATATAATGTATAATGTATTATCTTCCTGCTCTATATATGTTATGTAAATGTTTCTCATATATTACTATATGTAATTAACTATACATAACACATTACTTTTGTATTATGAGCGGCAATTTATTTCACCATATAGTCAATATTTTGATACACAAGCTTTATTATTATTATGCTTTCTTTGAGATACATGCATATGTATATTTATTCATATTTGGTTTGTTAGCAATTGATATTACTATCTGCATGAGTTCTTTGTATGCTATAGAATCAATAGGCTGAATCACACATTCAGGTTTTGTATATAGCTGTGCGCATCGCTGACTGACGTCCTGGTAGACTACAAGGCATTGGCGTCTCTATGCACCTGCTAACATGCACTGCTGTGCGGTAATTAATGGCATGACGCCAATTAGCCTTGTGTGTCTCTGGTGGATGGTGACAGCGCATGCGCCACTTTACTCTATACACCTGAATTTGTGCACTATATATAGACCTTCTAACTGAGTCAGTAATATCCCCCTGACGAAGGAGTTCTTCCGAAACGCGCGTCTGGGCGCGTTATCTTGGCAACCCGTTTCCACCACTGTCCTCTATTCAGCTCACTAGGGTAATATACCATGCTTTATTAAGCTACTTGCATTTTTTACTATTGAGCGTTAGATACTCTGTTCATTGCACAATGTTATAGATTGTATTCCTGTGCTGGCCCATTTCTACTACATAGCGCTACATGGCAAATTATCTTATCATATTAGGTTATATGCTTTGCCATTAAGCGCTAGATATTTTGATCACTGCACAGTGTTACATAGTATTTTCCTGTGCTGGCCCATTTTCTATATATAGCGCTGCATGGCAGTTTATTTCATTATATTGGGTCATATGCCTTTTTGTGCTATAGAAGCGCTGGATATCTTGCTCATTGTACACATGGTGCGCTAGATATTTGTCTATATAAGCGCTTCTATAATTGTATATTGTATTTTTGTGCTGACCCATTTCTGCTATATAACGCTATATGGTAATTTATTTTTTTACATTAGGTCATATGTTTTGCCATTGAGCGCTAGACATTTTGTTCATTGCATAGTGTTATACACCATTTTCCTGTGCTGGCTCATTCTTACCAAATAGCGCTACATGGCAGTTCATCTCATTATATTGGGTCATATGTTTTTTGTATTCTAGAAGCGTTGGATATTTTGCTCATTGTAAAGCGCTCTACATAGTGTCGAACATTGTTTATATAAGCGCTCCCATATATTGCATATTTCAGCACTCCCCATGTGAGTTTAGTACTTTTTACCCCATTATCCCAGCAGCTATTTTTTCACAATGTGTCAATTCACTTCTGTGCTATTTTTTAACATATATATTTGTTTTTTTCACATTATTTTTTGTTATATTTTCTTTGGTTTTTATTAATTTTTTCATATACACATATTCATCAAGTTGTGGTTCATGTACATCACGTGTTAGTTTTTCTTTCTTTACTGATACCGGATGGTCTGCCATCCAATTTTAAAGGAACACATTTGTTAATTTATTAAACTATATATAATTTTTTTCTGTATGTCATTGATTCATTATACATTGCTGGAGTGTTCTTTTTCTTTCTTTCTCCCTATGGGGAAGATGCCTGGTGATTGTGTGGTATCCCTGCACTATTCTGGCCCCTATAGTTTACTATAGTTCTCTTGTCTTGTGGTTTCCTCGGTTCCTGTTTGCTTCATCTCTGTCCCTGTTCTGTTGCCGTCCTCCCTGTCTTTTCCGCCCCGTCCTGTCCGTGCTTACCACTCAGTGTTCCCCCTGCCTATCGTCTGGTGTATGTGCCCACTTGCCAGTCTCCTTCCCTTTCCTTGGTCTCTTGTCCTCAGCCTGTTCATTGCTATATCTGCCCCTGGGGCTTCCACCTCTGCCTTCCCTCTCCGTCTGGGCCTTTCTCCTGCTGCCCTCTCGAGTATTTGCTGCCTGGTTCCTTCCTCCTCCGTTACCCCCTGCTCAGGTACCCTCGACTCTGTCCGGCATCCCTGTCTCGCTTCTAGCCTTACTTGTCCTTCGAGCCGTCCCTCTTGGTACTGGCTGTCGCGGTTCTGACCCCTGCGGTCCTGCCCCTAACAATCCCTGTATAGGGGTCGGTTATCACCTGGCACGCTCAGCCCAGGGGCTCCAGATCCACGATCCAAAGGGTCCACTCTCGGACGTTGTCTGCTCCTGAGCGTCACAGTATCACCAGGCCATGGACCCCGCTGGTGCCGCGGCCGCCCTGCATACCACTGACCCAGGGCATGCTCCCCTCTTAGCCAGTCTCCAGCTGGAGCTCGCGCAGCAATGCGATGCTCAGTCTCACATCTTGGGATACATGGCATCCGTTGACGATCGACTGCTTGCTTTGCAGTCCTCTGCGGCCGCCTCCACCCTACCCCGGGATGCAGTTTCATCCCCGCCTCCTCGTCTGGGAAAGCCTCCCAGGTATAGCGGGGATCCTAAGTTATGTCAGGGTTTTTTAAACCAGTGCAGACTGCACTTTGAGCTTCTGCCCCAGCAATACCCCACAGATCGCTTCAAGGTGGCGTTCATAGTGTCCCATCTCGAGGGGGAGGCTCTGGCCTGGGTCAATCCTTTGTGGGAGAGGGATGATCCCATAGTTTCTAGTATCCAGAGATGTTCTGCAAGGTGTTTGACGAACCCGGACGCTTAGCTTCTACTACGGAGGCCTCTTTAACCTCCGCCAGGGTTACCTTACTGTAGGACAGTACTCCATCTGTTTTTTTACATTGTCCTCGTAGCTGGGATGGAATAATGAGGCACTGGTGGGTGCCTTTTGGAGAGGCCTCTCAGGTAAAATCAAGGACGAGCTTGCCGGTCAAGACACCCCCACCTCCCTGGAGGATCTCATCCCTGGCTACTCGTGTAGATCTGCGCTTTTTGGAACGTGCTCGAGAGTCGGCTAGGGAGAAAAGGCCCTTTAGGCTGTATCAAGCTCCCATTCCACATTCCTCGGCACCCTCTACTAGCGCCACTCCCAAGCCCATGCAGATAGATCGTAACAAGTTGTCCGAGCAGCGACGCAGGGAAAGGATGATAAATGGTCTCTGTACTGCGGTGGAGCCAATCACTTTGTGCGCACCTGTCCTGAGAAACCTGGAAACGCCTCCACCTAGGCCAGGTAAGAGAGGCCTCGCTAGGTGATCAGAATTCCTCTCTGCCCCTTACCCTTTCAGCTTTGATTATTGCAGGTCGGGAGCGTAGATCTGTGGAGACGTATGTGGACTCGGGTGCGGCTGGTAATTTCATTCGTCAAGAAGAGGTCGATAAACTCCAGATCCTGGTTGTCATCCTCTAAAACCCGCGTGCAATCGCCTCCGTCGATGGCAAACCACTACCCGAGCTCATCACCATAGTTACTGCCGAAGTAGACCTACAATTTGGAGCTCTCCATCTCGAGAAAATAGCTGTCTCAATTGTCCCATGCTGTTCTCCTTGGATTGCCCTGGCTCAAACTGCACGAGCCAGTTGTCGACTGGTGCTCAGGGGAGATTCTGCGTTGGGGTCCCTCCTGCCATGAACGCTGTCTGAGGGCCATCGTCCATCCTCGTTCTCTGCCTAGGCCAGCCAACCTTCCGGGTCTTCCCGCCCCGTATCACACGTACGCCGATGTTTTCAGCAAAAAGGAAGCGAATTCTCTGGCACCGCATCGGGCCTATGACTGCCCTATCGACCTGATCCCCGGAGCCACCCCTCCCAGAGGGAGAACGTATCCTCTATCCCCAGCAGAGACCACGGCCATGACAGAATACAAACTTTGGCCAAGGGTTTCATTCGGAAATCCTCGTCCCCTGCAGTCGCGGGTTTTTTCTTTGTTCGGAAGAAAGACGGATCACTTCGGCCCTGTATTGATTACCGGGGCCTGAACAATATCACCGTTAAGAACCGATATCCGCTTCCGCTTATCCCTGAACTCTTTAACCAGCTGAGGGGGGCTCTGATCTTCACGAAGTTGGATCTGCGGGGAGCTTACAATTTAATCCGGATCCGCGCATGGGAAGCGTGGAAGACTGCCTTCAATACCCGTGATGGTCATTATGAATATTTAGTCATGCCGTTTGGTCTCTGCAATGCTCCGGCTGTGTTTCAGGAATTCATTAACGAGATGTTTCGGGATCTACTGTATTCCTGCGTGGTGGTGATATTCTCATCTTCTCGACCGATCTATCCTCTCATCGGAGAAGTGTACGCGTGGTCCTGCATCGTCTTCGGGAGAATCATCTCCACGCCAAAATTGAAAAGTGCCTCTTTGAGCAAACTTTGTTACCCTTTTTGGGGTATATAATCACAGATTCCGGTCTGAAGATGGATCCAGAGAAGCTCTCTGCGGTACTCAAGTGGCCTCGTCCCGTTGGTATAAAAGCCATCCAGCGCTTCCTCGGATTCGCTAATTATTACCGACAGTTTGTTCCTCGTTTTTCCACAGTGACCAAGCCCATCACGGCCCTGACCCGTAAAGAAACTAAATCAAACAGCTGGTCTCCCGAAGCCGAGGACGCCTTCCTTGCCCTGAAACGTTCCTTTGCTTCAGCACCGATCTTACATCGCCCGGTGGCCAGTAGGCCCTTTGTCCTAGAGGTGGATGCCTCCTCCACCGGAGCTGGGGCGGTCCTTTCCCAGCAGGCTTCATCAGGGCGTCTGGTTCCCTGCGGGTTTTTTTCTAAATCCTTTTCGCCTGCAGAGTGCAATTACTCCATTGGAGACCGGGAGTTGCTGGCCATTAAGATGGCTCTGGAAGAATGGCGGTACCTGCTCGAAGGGGCAGTGCACTCCTTTACTATCTTCATGGACCACAAAAATTTGGCCTATCTGCAATCCGCTCAAAGACTCAAATCAAGACAAGCCAGATGGGCCCTGTATTTTTCTCGCTTTGATTTCAAGCTTCACTTCCGACCCGGCAATAAGAACATCAAAGCGGATGCACTCTCCAGGTCCTTGCAGTCACCTGAGGGGGATGAGGGTCCTTCATATATTATCGAGCCTGCCAAAGTTATCACCATGGCACCGGTGAATTTCTCTACTCCTCCGCCGGGCAAGACCTTCGTTCCTCAGAACAAACGCTAGGAGGTGCTGTGCTGGGGGCATTCCTCCAAGGTTGCTGGACATGTTGGGACCAAGAAGACCCTCTTGCTTCTCTCCCATTACTACTGGTGGCCTTCCCTTCGCCAAGATGTGATGGACTATGTAGGCTGTTGCACGATCTGTCCCCAGAACAAGGTGCCGAGGAACCTGCCTTCCGGTCTTCTTCACCCGTTACCTGCTCCGGAGGCTCCTTGGCGGCAGATTGCAATGGTTTTCATGACAGATTTGCCCAGCTCAGTTGGATGCACTACCATCTTAGTCGTAGCAGATCACTTCTCCAAGATGGCCCATTTCATCCCCTTGCCCGGACTGCCGTCAGCTCCGAGGTTGGCCGAGATCTTCATCCACCAGATTTTCAGGCTGCATGGTCTTCCTCAATGGATTGTGTCTGATCGTGGGGTCCAGTTTACTTCTCGATTCTGGAGGGCTCTCTGTCGGCTTATGGGTACTTCTCTCGACTTCTCTGCTTACCATCCACAGACCAACGGGCAAGTGGAACGGATTAATAAAGTTCTGACAACCTATCTACGTCACTTTTCCAACGCCCATCAGGACAATTGGGTCGCACTTCTACCTTGGGCAGAATTTGCCCATAATAATCATCCCAGCGAATCAACCGCCAAGTCGCCGTTTTTTGTGGTCTCAGGTCAGAATGCTGGTGTTCCGCTGCCCTTTTCCACGTCGTCAGGAGTTCCCCCAGCAGGTACTATCGCCATGAAATTTTCGCAGGTCTGGAAGGAGACCAGGGAGGCGCTCGTGAATGCCAGTGCCCGAATTAAGAAACATGCAGACAAAAGACGGAAGGACCTTCCTCTGTACCATCCTGGCGACAAAGTCTGGCTTTCGACCAAGCATATCCGCCTGAGAGTCCCTTCTTACAAGTTGAGTCCCTGACACATCAGGCCTTTCGAAGTACTTGGACGCATCAATGAGGTGGCTTATAAACTGAGGTTGCCGGCTTCACTCTGGGTCCATAACACCTTTCATGTCTCGCTCCTGAAACCTGTGGTTCTTAATCGGTTCCAACCAACTCCCATTGCTTCTCCTTCACCAATTGGGTCGGATGACATCTTTGAAGTAAAGGACATTTTGGCCATGAAAAGAGTCAGGGGAAAGACTCTTTATCTTATCGATTGGAAGGGATTTGCTCCCGAGGAAAGGTCCTGGGAGCCTCGAGAGAATGTTAATGCCCCTCTTATCCTGAAAAATTTTTTGGCCAATCTCAGAAGGGGGGATGTAAGGAGGGGGGTACTGTGACATCGGCGGCCGTGCCCGCTGATGCCCCATCAGCGGCGGCACCCACCACAGCCTCTTCTTACCTGCGCTCCTCCTCCTGCGCGCTCTCTTGTCCTCGCTCCCGCTCTTCTGCGGTCCCATGCGCCGCCCTTAGGCCACGGACGCACGCCTGACCACTCTCTTTACCTGACGTGGGCATCACTGAGGGGCCGGGCTTCGAGACCACTTCCTGGCAATGAGGTATTTCAGGCATTCTGGGTATATGTATTCAATGACAAAGAAAGAATTGGTCTGGTGTGTTGTTTGAATTAGCAGCCTACCTAACTACCTATCTACCTTCACCTGTCTGAGTATCCTATTGGCTTACAGCAGCCAGGTGTGTTGTGAGTTCATATTTCCCTTCACCGTTGAGGTCTGATGAAGGAAGGTAGTGAGGCTGATTACCAAACACCTGGGCAGCTAGATGATGACTGGGTGGCTGGAATTGAGGACTGGATATAAGGCAGCCGACTCCCTTCTGCCTTGCTGGTGATCCTGCTGGATTCTTGGAGACCAGTCTGATTCCTGCGTCTCAAAGCTAAGTTTTTCTGCTCTGCTTTGTACACTTCAGTTCTGTTTTTGTTTTGCCTTGTTTTTTGGGAGTTCTGCCATCCCCGGCCGGGGGTGAGCTGAATTCCATTTTTGTCTCTGATCTGTTGATCTTTTGCTCTGTCTTCAGAATATACCTGAGTGCTGATTTAGTCTTTTGAAGCCTAGCGACTTCAGGGCCTGTTTTTCCTATCAGTCGGTTGGCACATTTTGGATAGGGTTTTTGCGGATGGCAGACAGCAGCTTTCCTATCCTGTCCTATTTTAGTTAGCTTGGGCCCCATCATTTGCTCAACCTATCTTTCTATCTGTGTTAGTGTTTTCATCTTGCTTCACCGTCATATGTTGGGGGCTGCCTATTGCTTTGGGGTCTGCTCTGGGGCAGTTTAGTTTTTCCCCTTTCTGTCTTTAGGCTATGTAGTTCTCCGGCTGTGATCGAGGGGCTAGGGCACCATAGGAACCCCCCACGGCTACTGCTAGTTGTTGTGGATAGGTTCAGGGGTCTGCAATCCCATAGCTGCCAACCTCTCTGGTTTTTCTGGACTTAGCTAGTATTTTGTTTTTTCCTCCTTCGGTGACTCATCATAACACAGGTGTGTCACAATGGAACAATTGGAACACGTGTCACAATGGGCGGCCCAGACTGTCTTCCAGCTGTGGAGCAGCAGCCATCTTCAGTCTGCTGAGGGAGCCTCTGCAGACAGGTAGGGAGGGGGGTATGCACGCTCGTTGGTTACAATGCCAAGGTTTCCAAGAACAGACTGAATTGAATTGAAACCAAAACAAGTTGTCTTTTCAAAGCAATATTTGAAAGCTTTCTTCAACTTTGGTTGCTCTGCATTAGCTTTTTCTTAGTCCAAGTTGCACATTTAAAATGCCAAATGCATTTGGTTTGATTTATCTTGACCAACTCTGCTACATCAAGTGATCACCTATATATGGAAGGCATTGTATTCAGTCTGCAATTTAAATCATCTATCTTGGCTTTTGCTGCTTGGTATGTTCAGTTTGATAAGCTGCAGTAATATGTTTAGCTTTGTACACCTGTACACCCACCTGCTACAAGGCCTGCAGACCCTTGCCCTCAGTACTTCCCGCCTTAATTCAAGTATCCCATGTGTAGTTAAGTTATTCAATTTCTACCACAATCCTAATGTTTATGATTTCTTTTGTGAAACATTGTCTCCCTCTTGTGGCCCTCCAACTTACAAATTTTGGGTTTATGTATTCAATGACAAAGAAAGAATTTGTCTGATGTATTCTTTGAATTAGCGGCCTACCTAACTACCTACCTACTTTCACATGTCTGAGTATCCTTTTGGCTTAGATTTAAAAATTGGGACTGACAAAGGTCCTGGTACAATGAGCTGTAGGCCCATAAATGGAGCTGAGATTTAATTAGAGGATATGACACATGTTGTGCATAGCAGGCTTGTGTCCCTGATATGGGACTGGTACTGTTTGAGGAAGTATGTCGTGCCCAGGTATGTGTGCCACGGGAGGAGAGGACGCGCTGGTTAGAAAGGCACGTGAGTGCAGGGGAATAGCACTGTATCTGTGTCCGGGTGTGTGTACAGCTGCTGAAGAACACCTCTTATTCCAAACTTTTAGACCAGATATTCAGTGGTGAATATTACCACACAGGCCAGCTGTCTCTTTAATGATATGTGGAATTCTCCATTACAGCTCTTTTCAGTTAAATCATCTGTGAATTTCCTTTTTTGATGAAGGTCGATTGTACGGTCGAAAATGTTGAGGAAGTTTTGAACTGGATGCTTTGTACAATCAAGGAACTGTTAAATTCAATTTTCCCTCTTGAGTGCCAAGTCTTTACTATAATCTATAGTGGATTGGATACTGTACTTGTGCACCTCCCTCTCAGTCATCGAGTGCCATGTTTTTTCTAATTCACTCACACCCATAGGCTTATATGGGTGCGAGTGAGCCGAGACACGGCCATGTGTCAGTGGCAATTTCTATATGCTGCCTTTTCACTCGGACACTGAAAACGGCTGGGGAAAAGAACGGTGATGGGAGCTGCCCCGTAGATGAATACTGGTCCGAGTGCTATGTGATATTTTATCGCATAGCACTCATCCGTATTCATCGATGGTGTTACTCTGGCCTCTGGATGGGAGTCCTGCATTTGGGCACGACAGGGGATATTAAGGACTGAACTACTCCACCCATCCCCCAAAAAAAAGATTGTGTCCTCTCTGCTCCCATGCCACTAATGCAAAAGAAAATCATTACTCCTGTGGTGAACTATAACTCCCAACATGCCATATTAGCTCCTGTACATGCTGGGAGTTATAGCTCTACTCAAAGGCTTAAGGATAATGGTCAACCACGTGACATAAATGGCACCTATGGGATCTTAAAGGGAATCTGATGGCTGATACCTGCTGCTCAATCCAAAGGCCGCATGGATCAGACATTGGCTGTATCATTCCAGCCAGGTATGGTTGACTCTGACATGCTGTTGCATTTCATGGAAAAACCTTCTTTGATAGCCGCAGTAGACTGAGGTCACACAGGTACAGGTAACTATTCAGACAGGCAGGTCCCTGGTGGCTTCTCCCCATCTGCTCCCACTGAGGGACAATTTTCTTTCTGCGTGCGACCAGTCATTGGCAGCAGGAGGGGAGAAGTCAGACATGTTTTTCTCTGTGACACTGCAGGGTTTCAGAGACAAACATACTGGGCTTAGATCGTACAGCCGGTGCCGGAAACGTGCTGCCTATGGGTCACACAGCAGGTATGAGAGGTCAGGCTTACTGTAAAGCAGGTGTGGGCAATTAATTTTTTAGAGGGCCCACGAGAGACCATGACTGTTGTGAAAGGCCGAACCAATAGCTTGAAATTAATTCTACTCATTATTAATTTACTAATATTAATTGTATCACTTAACATTGAGCAGAATTAAGTATGCTAACCGCCCTATATATCTTTAATCCCCCCTCAGCCCCTTATATACACGACATGAGCCTCACACAAGCTGCTACATATGTGACATGAACCCCACACAGCCTCCCCATGTACATCATGAGCCCCACACAGCCTCCCCATGTACAGCATGAGCCCCACACAGCCTCCCCATATTCTGCATGAGCCCCACACAGCCTCCCCATGTACAGCATGAACCCCACACAGCCTCCCCATCTACAGAATGAACCCCACACATCCTCCCCATGTACAGCATGAGACCCCACACAGCCTCCCATGTACTGCTCATGTACTGCATGAGCCCACACAGCCTCCCCATGTACTGCATGAGCCCCACACAGCCTCCCCATATACTGCATGAGCCCCACACAGCCTCCCTATACACTGCATGACAGCATACAGCCTTCACATAGCCTCCCCATGTGCAGCAGGTCATCCTCACTCGTAGAATCCCCATTTGCTGTATATTACCCCCATAGAATCCCCATGTGCTGTCACCCCCAAAGAATCCCTCTGTGCTGCACGACACCCCCATAGAATCTCTGTGTGCTGTCACCCCCATAGAATCCCCATGTGCTGTATGTCACCCCCATAGAATCCCCAACTCCATTACTTTTGGAGAAAATTCAACACATTCATTACTCAATAAGGCCCAATAGAAAATAACAGCGTTTTGAATGAACACTCATATCTCTTGGTGGAATAACATAGTAACATAGTTTTGAAGGCTGAAGGAAGACCTTATGTCCATCTAGTTCAGCCTATTTTTAGTGCAGCTGTTCTGCATTGTTGATCCTGGGGAAGGCAAAAAACCCACAGAGTAGAAGCCAATTTTCTCCATAGGGAAAAAAATTCCTTCCCCTTAGCTGGGTCAACCATCTACCTATAATATTATGTTATTCATATCCTTCTATACTGTTACTCACAAGAAAAGCATCCATTCCTTTCTTAAATTCATTCAGAGAGTTGGCCATCACCACTTTCTCAGGAAGAGAATTCCAGAGCCTCACTGCTCTTACCGTAAAGAACCCTCTTCTATGCTGGTGCAGAAATTGTCTTTCCTCCAAATGAAGAGAATGCCCCCTTGTTCTTGTCACAGTCCTTGGTACAAACAGTTCATTGGAGAGATCTCTGTATTGCCCTCTGATGTACTTGTACATATATATTATGTCTCCCCTAAGTCTTCTCTTTTCTAGAGTAAATAGACCTAGTTTTGGTAACCTTTCTGTGTATTGCAGTGAACCAACTCCATTTATCATTTTAGTAGCCCGCCTTTGAACCCTTTCAAGTTCTGTAATGTCTTTCTTGAGCAGCGGCGTCCAAAATTGCACACAATACTCCAAGTGTGGTCTGACAAGCGATTTGTACAGTGGGAGAATTATGTTTTCATCTCGTGTCCCCAGACCTCTTCTAATGCATCCCATGACCCTATTTGCTTTGGTGGCAGCTGCCTGACACTGGGCACTCCAATTTAGCTTCTTATTGACTAAGATGCCTAAGTCTTTTTCAATGTCTGATTTCCCCAGCAGTTTCCCATTTAGTAAGTAATTGTAGCATCTGTTTCTCCTTCCCATGTGCATAACCTTACACTTATCTATATTAAACCTCATTTGCCATTTTTCAGCCCAATTCTCCAATTTACTCAAATCTGTCTGTAGTTGCAAACTGTCCTCCTTTGTGTTAACTACCTTACATAGTTTTGTATCATCTGCAAATACTGATATTTTACTGTGTAAGCCATCCACTAGATCATTAATAAATATATCAAATAGTAGGGGGCCCAATACAGAACCCTGTGGTACCCCACAAGTAACCCTGGCCCAATCTGATTATGCACCATTAACCCCTTCACCCCCAAGGGTGGTTTGCACGTTTATGACCGGGCCAATTTTTACAATTCTGACCACTGTACCTTTATAAGGTCATAACTCTGGAACGCTTCCATGGATCCCGGTGATTCTGACATTGTTTTCTCGTGACATATTGTACTTCATGTTAGTGGTAAAATTTCATTCAAATAACTTGCGTTTATTTGTGAGAAAAACGGAAATTTGGCAAAAATTTTGAAAATTTCGCAATTTTCCAACTTTCAATTTTTATGCCCTTAAATCACAGAGATATGGCACACAAAAAACTTGATAACTAACATTTCCCACATGTTTACTTTACATCAGCACAATTTTGGAACCAAAATTTTTTTTTGTTAGGAAGTTATAAGGGTTAAAAGTTGACCAGCGATTTCTCATTTTTACAACACCATTTTATTTTTAGGACCACATCACATTTGAAGCCACTTTGAGGGGTCTATATGATAGAAAATACCCAAAAGTGACACCATTCTAAAAACTGCACCCCTTAAGGTGCATAAAACCACATTCAAGAAGTTTATTAACCCTTTAGGTGCGTCACAGGAATTTTTTTGAATATTTATAAAAAAATGAACATCTAACTTTTTTTCACAAAAAAAATACTTCAGGTTCAATTTTTTTTATTTTACCAAGGGTAACAGGAGAAATTGGATGGCAAAAGTTATTGTGCAATTTGTCCTGAGTACGCTGATACCTGATATGTGGGGGGTAACGACTGTTTCGGCGCATGGCAGAGCTCAGAATGGAAGGAGCGCCGTTTGACTTTTTCACTGCAAAATTGGCTGGAATTCAGATCGGACGCCATGTCACGTTTGGTGAGTCCCTGATGTACCTAAACAGTGGAAACCCCCTACAAGTGACCCCATTTTGGAAACTAGACCCCCCAAGGAACTTATCTAGATACTAGATTATGGATCTTTGCCATGTTAACCCTCAACACACACACTCCTCTCACCTTTCACCATCTCCACTCACTCTTTCACTCCACATACGACCCCTTCTCTCACTCCATCTCTCATACTCACGCCGTCATCGCCGCTGCTCCACGATCCCTGATATCTTCTTCCGCCGGCGCCATCCTGGATCCAGACGTCCACGCCGGCGACATGTTCTTGCGGCGACGCCATCTTGAGTATCGTGAAATCCCGCTATAATCAAGATGGCGTCGCCGGAAGAACATGTCGCCGGCGTGGACGACATCGGGATCCAAAATGGCGTCGGCGAAATCTCGCGAGTTTTCGCCGACGCCATTTTGGATCCCGATGTCGTCCTCGCCGGCGACATGTTCTTGCGGCGACGCCATCTTGAGTATCGCGGGATTTCGCGGATCCAAAATAGCGTCGCCGCAGGAACATGTCGCCGGCGTGGATGCGGTCGGGATCCAAAATGGCGTCGGTGAAATCTCGCGAGATTTCGCCGACGCCATTTTGGATCCCGACGTCCTCCACGCTGGCGACATGTTCTTGCGGCGACACCTTCTTGACTATCGTGGGATTTCGCTGATCCAAAATGGCGTCGCCGCAAGAACATGTCGCCGGCGTGGAGGACGTCTGGATCCAGGATGGTGCCGGCGGAAGAAGATGTCGGGGATCCTGGATCAGCGGCGATGATGGCGTGAGTATGAGAGACGGAGTGAGAGAAAGGGTCGTATGTGGAGTGAAAGAGTGAGTGGACGTGAGTGGAGATGGTGAAAGGTGAGAGGAGTGTGTGTGTTGAGGAGGAGTGGTGTGTTGAGGGTTAACATGGAAAGAGGTGTGCGGTGACGTCACCGCTTACAACTGGACGGAAGTTGTTACAACCGGAAGCTGCTTAGGGCATTTATTATTATAGATGTGGTGAGAACTTTGAACCCACAAGGGCTTTACAGAAGTTTATAACGTACAGCGGTACAATTAAAAAATCATATTTTTTCCACAAAAATGATCTTTTCACCCTCAATTCTTATTTTTCCAAGGGTAACAGGACCCTAAAAGTTATTGTGCAATTTGTCCTGAGTACGCTGGTACCCCACATGTGGGGGTAAACCACTATTTGGGCACATGGCAGAGCTCGGAAGGGAAGCAGCGCCATTTGACGTTTTTGGCTGGAATTGAGATCGGACACCATGTCGCGATTGGAAAACCCCTGATGTACCAAAACAATGGAAACCCCCACAAATGACCCCATTTTAGAAACGAGACCCCTTAAGGGACTTATCTAGATGCGTGGTGAGAACTTTGAACCCCCAAGGGCTTCACAGAAGTTTATAACATAAAGCCGTACAATTAAAAAATCATATTTTTTCCACAAAAATGATCTTTTCACCATCAATTTTTATTTTCCCAAGGGTAACAGGACCCTAAACGTTATTGTGCAATTTGTCCTGAGTACGCTGATACCCCACATGTGGGGGTAAACCACTATTTGGGCGCATGGCAGAGCTCGGAAGGGAAGCAGCGCCATTTGACGTTTTTGGCTGGAATTGAGATCGGACACCATGTCGCGATTGGAAAACCCCTGATGTACCAAAACAGTGGAAACCCCCCACAAATGACACTATTTTGGAAACTAGACCCCCTAAGGAACTTATCTAGATGAGTGGTGAGAACTTTGAACCCCCAAGGGCTTCACAGAAGTTTATAACATACAGCCGTACAATTAAAAAATCAAAATCATATTTTTTCCACAAAAATGATCTTTTCACCCTCAATTCTTATTTTTCCAAGGGTAACAGGACCCTAAACGTTATTGTGCAATTTGTCCTGAGTACGCTGATACCCCACATGTGGGGGTAAACCACTATTTGGGCGCATGGCAGAGCTCGGAAGGGAAGCAGCGCCATTTGACGTGTTTGGCTGGAATTGAGATCGGACACCATGTCGCGATTGGAAAACCCCTGATGTACCTAAACAGTGGAAACCCCCCACAAATGACCCCATTTTGGAAATGAGACCCCCAAAGGAACTTATCTAGATGTGTGGTGAGCACTTTGAACCCCCAAGGGCTTCACAGAAGTTTATAATGCCCGGACATGAAAATAAAAAAATCGTATTTTTTCCACAAACATGATCAATTAGTCCCCAATTTTTTTATTTTCCCAAGGGTAACAGGAGAAATTGAACCCTAAAAGTTGTTGTCCAATTTGCCCTGAGTACGCTGATGCCCCATATGTGGGAGAAAACTACTGTATGGACACATGTCGGGGCTCGGAAGGGAAGTAGTGACGTTTTGGAATGCAGACTTTGAGGGAATGTTCTGCGGGTGTCATGTTGCCTTTGGAGAGCCCCTAATGTACCTAAACATTGGAAACCCCCACAAATGACCCCATTTTAGAAACGAGACCCCCTAAGGAACTTATCTAGATGTGTGGTGAGCACTTTGAACCCCCAAGGGCTTCACAGAAGTTTATAATGCCCGGGCATGAAAATAAAAAAATCGTATTTTTTCCACAAACATGATCAATTAGTCCCCAATTTTTTTATTTTCCCAAGGGTAACAGGAGAAATTGAACCCCAAAAGTTGTTGTCCAATTTGCCCTGAGTATGCTGACACCCCATATGTGGGAGAAAACTACTGTATGGACACACGTCGGGGCTCGGAAGGGAAGTAGTGACGTTTTGGAATGCAGACTTTGATGGAATGGTCTGCGGGTGTCATGTGCGTTTGGAGAGCCCCTGATGTACCTAAACTATTGAAACTCCCCACAAGTGACAGCATTTTGGACACTAGACCCCCCACGGAACTTATCTAGATGTGTGGTGAGCACTTTGAACCCCCAAGTGCTTCACAGAAGTTTATAACGCTCGGACGTGAAAATAAAAAAATCATTTTTTTCCACAAAAATGATATTTTTGCCCCCAATTTTTTATTTTCCTAAGGGTAACAGGAGAAATTGGACACCAAAAATTGTTTTGCAATTTGTCCTGAGTAGGCTGATGCCCTACATGTGGGGGTAAAACACTGTTTGGGCGCATGGCAGAGCTTGGAAGGGAAGGAGCACCATTTGACTTTTTCAACTCAGAATTGGCTGGAATTGAGATCAGATGCCATGTTGCATTTGGAGAGCCCCTGATGTGCCCAAACAGTGGAAACCCCCAATTCTAACTCCAACCCGAACCCCAACACACCCCTAACCCTAATCTCAGCCCTAACCCTAACCCTAGCCCTAACCCTAACCCTACCCCTAATGGAAAAATGGAAAAACATACATTTTTTTTATTTTATTATTTTTCCCTAACTAAGGGGGTGATAACGGGGGATTTGATTTACTATTTATGGCGGTTTTTATGTTTGCCAGCTGTCGCATGCTAAAAGACGCTTTTTATTGTAAAAATAGTTTTTGCATCACCACATATTGAGAGCTATAATTTTTCCGTATTTTGACCCACCGAGTCATGTGAAGTCTTATTTTTTGCGGGACGAGTTGAAGTTTTTATTGGTACCATTTTTGGGCACGAAACATTTTTTGATCGCTTTTTATTCCGATTTTTGGGACGCAGAATGAACAAAAACCAGCGTTTCATGAATTTCTTTTGGGGGGGGTGCGTTTACACCGTTCCGCATGCGGTAAAATTGATAAAGCGGTTTTATTCTTCGGGTCAGTATGGTTACAGCGATACTTCATTTAGGTCGTTTTTTTATGTTTTGTCGGTTTTATGCAATGAAAACTATTTTATATAAAAAACAATTATTTTTGCATCGCTTTATTCTGCGAGCTATAACTTTTTAATTTTTTCGCTGATGATGCTGTGTGGCAGCTCGTTTTTTGCGGGACAAGATGACGTTTTCAGCGGTACCATGTATATTTATATGCGTCTTTTTGATCGCGCGTTATTACACTTTTTGTTTGGCGGTATGATAATAAATCATTATTTTTTGCTTCGTTTTTTATTTTTATTTTTTCAGGGGTTTGCTAAAGGGGTTAACTAATGGGAGAGTTTTATAGGGCGGGTCGTTACGGACGTGGCGATACCTAATATGTGTACTTTTATTGTTTTTTTTTTCCAAAAAATTGATTTATTTGGGGGAATATTATTTTTTTTTTTTTTCTAATTTATTTGGCGATTTTTTTTAATTATTTTAAAACTTTTTTTTATTTTTTTTTTTACTTTATTAAATAGTCCCAGGTGGGACATCACTGTCCTGTGACAGATCGCTGATCTGTCACATCACAGGTCACTGTGACGGATCAGCAGTCTGTCACAGGCAGTGCAGAAGGCTTCCTCATGCCTGCGCTTTGCAGGCACTGAGGAAGCCAGCTTCCTGCAGGCCCCCGAAGGCCCCCGTCGCCATCTTGGATTCGGGGGCCTGCAGGAAAGGAGCCCCCCGCAGCAGCGCTGCACATTGCGCTGCCGTGGGGGGCTCAGGGAAGCACGGAGGGAGCCCCCTCCCTGCCGATGCTTCCCTTTAACCCCCGGTACACCGTGATCATGTTTGATCGCGGTGTGCAAGGGGTTAACGTGTCGGGGGCGGTCCGTGACCGCCCCTGACACATTGTGCCGGGTGTCAGTTGTGATAATCAGCTGACACCCAGTCGCGATCAGCGGCGCTTGCCACGTGGGCGCCACTGATCGCGGTAGACGTACTATCTCGTCCATGGGCATAGGGGCCGGGTCCCATGGACGGGATAGTACGTCGGATGTCAGGAAGGGGTTAATAACCATTATTTGCTTTCTATCACTAAGCCAGCTACCTACCCATCTACACACATTTTCCCCTAGCCAAAGCTTTCTCATCTTACTTACCAATATGTGGGATAGTGTCAAATGCTTTAGAGAAGTCGAGATAAATGACATCCAATGATTCTCCTTGGTCCATTTGAGAGCTTACATCCTCATAGAAGCTGATCAGGTTAGTTTGACAGGAGCGATCCTTCATAAATCCATGTTGATGTGGAGTTAAACATTTATTAACATTGATATATTCCAGAATGGTATCCCTTAGAAACCCTTCAAAAATTTTACCCACAACAGATGTTAAGCTTACCGGCTTATAGTTTCCAGGTTCCCTTTCACACCCCTTTTTGTACCACATTTGCTTGCCGCCAATCAAAAGGAACAGACCCTGTTTATATAGAGTCTTTAAATATAAGGAATAGAGGCCTGTCTATCACATTACTTAACTCCCTTAATACCCGAGGGTGAATGCCATCAGGGCCTGGTGATTTGTCAATTTTAATCTTACTAAGGCGGTTCTGCACTTCTTCCTGGGTTAGGCAGGTAATAATTAATGGGGAGTTTACATTATCACTCTGCATTTCCCCTGGCAAATCCTTTTCCTGTGTGAACACTGTTGAGAAAAAGGTATTTAAAACATTTGCTTTTCCCACATCGCTCTCTATGATTTCACCCTCATTGTTCTTTAAAGGGCCGACACCATCAATTTTAATCATTTTACTGTTTATATAATTAAAGAATAGTTTGGGGTTTATTTTACTTTCCTTAGCAATGAGTCTCTCAGTTTCCACTTTTGCTAAATGTATTTGTTTTTTACATATTTTATTTTTTTCTCTATAACTTTTTAATGCTTCTTCATTGCCTTCTTGTTTTAGCTTCTTAAATGCATTGTTCTTGTTATTTAATGCCCTTTTTACATCCTTATTAAGCCACATTGGTGTTCTCCTGTTCCTAGCCCTTTTACTTCTGTACGGTATGGCTAGCTCGCAGTGGGTGTGTAAAACTGATTTAAATATTTCCCATTTATTTTCTGTGCTCCTATTTTTGAGGACATTGTCCCAATCAATTCGGCGAAGGTCCTCTCTCAGCTGATCAAACTTTGTTTTCCAGAAATTCAGCGTTTTTGTCACCCCCTTCCAGGGCACCTTACTGAAGGACAAGTGGAATTGTATTATATTGTGGTCACTGTTCCCTAGGTGCCCATCGACTAGTACTTCTGTTATTCTATCTGGCCTGTTGCTTAAAATTAAGTCCAGAAGGGCTGTCCCTCTAGTTGGGCCCTGCACAAGTTGTGACAGATGATTATCCTTGGTCACTGACAGAAATTGGTTTCCTTTCTGAGATACGCATGTTTCAGTTTCCCAGTCTATGTCGGGGTAGTTGATGTCCCCCATAATAATCACCTCATTGTGATTTGCTGCTTTGTCTATTTGTTTCACTAATACATTTTCAGTGGTTTCTGTTATATTTGGTGGCTTATAACAAACCCCTATGAGGATTTTATTACTTTTCCCTCCTTGTATCTCCACCCATAGAGACTCCACCTCTTCATTTCCCTCTTTTATATCTTCTCTTAGTGGGGGCTTTAAAGTGGACTTTATATATAGACAGACTCCACCCCCTTTCCTTTTTTTACGATCCCTCCTAAACAAATCATATCCTTGCAAGTTCGCCGCCAAGTCATAGCTGTCGTCTAACCATGTCTCAGTTATTCCTACTATGTCGCATTTTTCCTCATACATTACCAACTCCAGATCATCAATCTTATTGGTCAGGCTTCTTGCGTTGGTCAGCATGCAGGAAAGAAGTTTTGCTTCCTTTTTCTTAGCTTCCTTCTGACTACCCTGTCTTGGGTCCTCTTTACCACATCTAGTATCCTTGATTAGTTTGTCCTTCTGCTGCATGTTCTTGTCTGCTGTTTTTCCTCCCATCCCCTCTTCTTCTAGTTTAAAGCCCTCCTGATGAGTGTGGCAAGTCTTCTGGCGAATGTGTGTTTCCCAGGTTTTGTGAGGTGTATCCCATCTCTTGCGAGAAGTCCATCGTAGAGGTAATTCACGCCATGGTCCAAGAATCCAAATCCTTGCTGCCTGCACCACCGTCGTAGCCAGTTGTTCACCTCTAGTATCCTATTCCATCTTCTGATGCCATGGCTATCGACTGGGAGGATTGATGAGAAAACAACCTATACGTTCTGTTCCTTTATTTTCTTCCCCAGAATTTCAAAATCTTCGCAGATAGTTGGTAGGTCATTTCTTGCCGTGTCGTTTGTGCCTACATGTATCAGTAGGAAAGGGTAGTCGTCCATGGATTTGAGGATAGTTGGTATCCTGTTGGCCACATCCTTGATTTTTGCTCCTGGGAGGCAGCATACTTCTCGTGCGGTTATGTCCAGCCTGCAGATAGTTGCCTCTTCTTTTGTTTCCGGACGCAGGCTTAAAATTTTTGGTGTTGTTCTGCTCCACTAAATAGCCCAAACAAGACTCTAAAAGGATGAGTTTGTAACTACTTTACTTTGGGAGAAAATTCAAAACATTCATTACTCAATAAGGCCCAATAGCAAATAGCAGCGTTTTGAATGAACACTCACATCTCTTGGTAGAATTGTTCAGGATTTAAATTTTTGATGTTTTTCTACTCCTCTCATGAGCCCAAACAAGACTCTAAAAGGATGAGTTTGCAGCAACTTTACTTTTGGAGAAAATTCAAAACATTCATTATTCAACAGGGCACAATAGCAAATAGCAGCGTTTTGAATGAACACTCACATCTCTTCGTAGAATTGTTCAGGATTGAAATATTTCATGTTTTTCTACACCTCTCATCAGCCCAAACAAGACTCTAAAAGGATGATTTTGTAACGCCTTTACTTTTGGAGAAAGTTCAAAACATTCATTACTCAATAAGGCCCAATAGCATATACAATTGTGGCCAAAAGTATTAACACCCTGCAATTTTATCAGGTAATTCTCAGTTTCTTCCTGAAAATGATTGCAATCACAAATTCTTTGGTATTATTATCTTCATTTAATTTGTCTTAAATGAAAAAACACAAAAGAGAATGAAGCAAAAAGCAAAACATTGATCATTTCACACAAAACTCCAAAAATGGGCCAGGCAAAAGTATTGGCACCCTCAGCCTAATACTTGGTTGCACAGCCTTTAGCCAAAATAACTGCGACCAACTGCTTTCGGTAACCATCAATTAGTTTCTTACAATGCTCTGCTGGAATTTTAGACCATTCTTCTTTGACAAACTGCTCCAGGTCCCTGATATTTGAAGGGTGCCTTCTCCAAACTGCCATTTTTAGATCTCTCCGCAGGTGTTCTATGGGATTCAGGTCTGGACTCATTGCTGGCCACCTTAGAAGTCTCCAGTGCATTCTCTCAAACCATTTTCTAGTGCTTTTTGAAGTGTATTTTGGGTCATTGTCCTGCTGGGAGACCCAGCTTTCTCACACTGGGCCCTACATTATGCTGCAAAATTTGTTGGTAGTCTTCAGACTTCATAATGCCATGCACACGGTCAAGCAGTCCAGTGCCAGAGGCAGCAAAGCAACCCCAAAACATCAGGGAACCTCCGCCATGTTTGACTGTAGGGACCGTGTTCTTTTCTTTGAATGCCGCTTTTTTTCTCCTGTAAACTCTATGTTGATGCCTTTGCCCAAAAAGCTCTACTTTTGTCTCATCTGACCAGAGAACATTCTTCCAAAATGTTTTAGACTTTTTCAGGTAAGTTTTGGCAAACTCCAGCCTGGCTTTTTTATGTCTCGGGGTAAGAAGAGGGGTCTTCCTGGGTCTCCTACCATACAGTCCCTTTTCATTCAGACGCCGACGGATAGTACGGGTTGACACTGTTGTACCCTCGGACTGCAGGGCAGCTTGAACTTGTTTGGATGTTAGTCAAGGTTCTTTATCCAACATCTGCACAATCTTGCATTGAAATCTCTTGTGAATTTTTCTTTTCCGTCCACATCTAGGGATGTTAGCCACAGTGCCATGGGCTTTAAACTTCTTGATGACACTGCGCACGGTAGACACAGGAACCTTCAGGTCTTTTGAGATGGACTTGTAGCTTTGAGATTGCTCATGCTTCCTCACAATTTGGTTTCTCAAGTCCTCAGACAGTTCTTTGGTCTTCTTTCTTTTCTCCATGCTCAATGTGGTACACACAAGGACACAGGACAGAGGTTGAGTCAACTTTAATCCATGTCAACTGGCTGGAAGTGTGATTTAGTTATTGCCAACACCTGTTAGGTGCTACAGGTAAGTTACAGGTGCTGCTAATTACACAAATTAGAGAAGCATCACATGATTTTTCGAACAGTGCCAATACTTTCGTCCACCTTCTTTTTTATGTTTGGTGTGGAATTATATCCAATTTGGCTTTAGGACAATTCTTTTTGTGTTTTTTCATTTAAGACAAATTAAATGAAGATAATAATACCAAAGAATTTGTGTTTGCAATCATTTTCAGGAAGAAACTGTTATCTGACAGAATTGCAGGGGTGTCAATACTTTTGGCCACAACTGTAGCAGCGTTTTGAATGAACACTCACATCTCTTGGTAGAATTGTTCAGGATTGAAATTCTTGATGTTTTTCTACTCCTCTCATGAGCCCAAACAAGACTCTAAAAGGATGAGTTTGCAACTACTTTACTTTTGGAGAAAATTCAAAACATTCTTTATTCAATATTGCTCAATACAAATAGCATCGTTTTGAATGAACACTCACATCGCTTGATAGATTTGTTGAGGATTGAAATTTTTTATGTTATTCTCCTCCTCTCATCAGCCCAAACAACACTCTAAAAGGATGAGTTTGCAACTACTTTTTTCTTTTGGAGAAAATTCAAAACATTCATTATTCAATAGGGCCCGATAGCAAATAGCATCGTTTTGAATGAACACTAACATCGCTTGGTAGAATTTTTCAGGATTGAAATTTTTGATGTTTTTCTACTCCTCTCATGAGCCCAAACAAGACTCTAAAAGGATGAGTTTGCAACTACTTTACTTTTGGAGAAAACGCAAAACATTCATTATTCAATAAGGCCCAATAGCAAATAGCAACGTTTTGAATGAACACTCACATCGCTTGGTGGAATTGTTCAGGACAGAAATTTTTGATGGTTTTCTACTCCTCTCATCAGCCCAAACAACACTCTAAAAGGATGAGTTTGCAACTACTTTACTTTTGGAGAAAATTCAAAACATTCATTATTCAATATTGCTCAATAGCAAATAGTAGCGTTTTGAGTGAACACTCACATCGCTTGGTAGAATTGTTCAGGATTGAAATTTTTGATGGTTTTCTACTCCTCTCATCAGCCCAAACAACACTCTAAAAGGATGAGTTTGCAACTACTTTACTTTTGGAGAAAATTCAAAACATTCATTATTCAATAGGGCCCAATAGCAAATAGCATCGTTTTGAATGAACACTCACATCGCTTGGTAGAATTTTTCAGGATTGAAATTTTTCATGTTTTTCTACTCCTCTCATGAGCCCAAACAAGACTCTAAAAGGATGAGTTTGCAACTACTTTCTTTTGGAGAAAATTCAAAACATTCATTATTCAATATTGCTCAATAGCAAATAGTAGCGTTTTGAGTGAACACTCACATCACTTGGTAGAATTTTTCAGGATTGAAATTTTTTATGTTTTTCTACTCCTCTCATGAGCCCAAACAAGACTCTAAAAGGATGAGTTTGCAACTACTTTCTTTTGGAGAAAATTCAAAACATTCATTATTCAATATTGCTCAATAGCAAATAGTAGCGTTTTGAGTGAACACTCACATCACTTGGTAGAATTGTTCAGGATTGAAATTTTTGATGGTTTTCTACTCCTCTCATCAGCCCAAACAACACTCTAAAAGATGAGTTTGCAACTACTTTACTTTTGGAGAAAATTCAAAACATTCATTATTCAATATTGCTCAATAGCAAAGAACAGTTTTGAATGAACACTCACATCTTTTGGCGGAATTGTTCAGGACTGAAATTTTTGATGTTTTTCTACTCCTCTCATCAGCCCAAACAACACTCTAAAAGGATGAGTTTGCAACTACTTTACTTTTGGAGAAAATTCAAAACATTCATTTTTCAATAGGGCCCAATAGCAAATAGCATCGTTTTGAATGAACACTCACATCGCTTGGTAGAATTTTTCAGGATTGAAATTTTTCATGTTTTTCTACTCCTCTCATGAGCCCAAACAAGACTCTAAAAGGATGAGTTTGCAACTACTTTACTTTTGGAAAAAATTCAAAACATTTATTATTCAATATTGCTCAATATTAGAGTTGAGCGAATTTTCCTTTTTTGGGTCGAGTCAGGTTTCATGAAAGCCGACTTTCGCAAAAGTCGGGTCGAACGAAATCGGCGTTTTTTTGTGAAAAGTCGAAGGCCGACTGAAACACGAAACCCAATGCAAGTCAATGGAGAAGCAAAGCCGGCAGGTAGTGGAGGCCAGGAAACACACCTACAGTGCCCTTTTGAATGCCAAAAAATCAAATCTTATTGCTGAAGCTTTTCAACCTTAATTTACTTCATAATACTAGTTACGCACTGAAAAATGGGGGTTATTTGGCTAAATTTGTGGGGGGGTAGGGCTGGCTCCAGGTTTTCATGTCCCCTGGGCCAAAGAGCGCCCCTTTAACACATACCACAACCCATGATGCTCCGATACAGCCAAGAAATAGCGGTATAGTACAATGAAAAATACTTCACTTTTTACATCTCATGACTGATATCCATTTTAAATTCTCCAATAGCTCCAAAAACAGACAGTATCTTACTCCATACAGTATTATGGCCACCGCATAGCGCGCTATACAGAGTAATGAGGCCCATATATTTCACCATACAGAATCATTGGTCCCATATAATGTTTGAAACAGTATATGATGAGCTCCACATAATGCTACAGTATATGTTGGTCCCCATGGATGAAGCTGCACTGTGTTATGGGCCCAAATAATGCTCTATATATAATGGGACCCATTTCTAATGCTCTAGTGTATAATGGGCCCTGTAAATTCTGCTCCAGTGTCTGATGTCCACCTTTGGAATGCTCCAGTGTATGGTGGGCCCCATATATCATTCTCCAGAGTATAGTGCTCCCCAAAAATTGCTGTCCCAACATTTGAAACAATTAAATAAGTCTCCTCAAATAAGTCTCCTAGCTAGGGAATCCCTGTACTAGTCTGGGCGTACAGACATGATGTCATTGCGCTTTCTAATCAGAATATCACTGTCAGGAAACGCGGAAGACGTCATGGCAGTGGAGCAGGGAGAGGTAAGTATTTCAACTTTGCAAGTGCTGTGATCCAGAGCAAGCAGGGGGGGCCCACTCTTTGGCGACGGCACTGGCACAGGGCCCCTCATAGTATGGCGGTGTGTCTGACAGCGGGTGGGCCAAACCTGCACTTTCAGCTGCACCTTCATTTTTGTCACCGTGGTACAAGGTGGTACAGTATATGGGAAGGGTAACCTGAGTTTCATCTGGGTCACATTCAGGCTGTGTAGTGTGCGAGGGGAATGTAGTGGTCTGGGTCAATGTACCAGCAGAATCATCTAGCAGTGGCTGGGCCTCAGTGCACTTGTGGTGCCCCCAGGAGTACGGTTGCCACAGTGGCATTACCTTCCTTCTAGGGAGTGTGATGTCATGCTTGGGAGCAGCGAAGGATCTCTCTAGCAGTTAAACCAACACGCAACACATTTCCCACTCCAGGCCAGCTGGGAGACCTCTGAACCTGACTGCTGAGGAGCTGCTATCTGTGGTCATAAGGAGGTAAGTTAGGGCAGTCTGTGAAGGGAAGGGGAAGTGTGTGGACGTGAGAAGGGGAGCTGGAGGATGAGCAGAGCTAAGGCTCACTCCTAGCTTGAGCGCATGGTCTGGATTCCGATCTCCGAGTTTGTAGGGACACTGACGTTCCTGCAGCAGAAACCGGAGGAAGTAGCAGCTGTAAATGCTCTGTACCCAACTAAGGCTCAGAGGCCCCAGCAGCGAAGTGTGGGAGCCAGAAGGAAAAGGCTACGGCTGCCTGCCATACGAGAAAGTTCTAAGACAGAACGGCGGCTACCGCCGCTGCCATGACAGTACCCCCCTTTACGTCTCCCCCTCCTGAGGTTGGACAAAAGCTTTTTTAAAAGAAGAGGAGCATTAACATTCTCCCTGGGTTCCCAAGACCTCTACTCAGGACCAAAACCCTTCCAATCGATAAGGAAGAGGGTTCGCCCCCGAACTCTTTTCATGGCTAAGATATCCCTTACCTAGAAGATGTTATCAGCCCCTACTGGCTGAGGTGAAGGAGGTGGTACAAGACAATACCGATTAAGAACAACAGGTTTAAGGAGCGAGACATGGAAGGCGTTAGGGACCCGGAGTGAAGCCGGCAACCTCAATTTATAAGCCACGTCGTTAATGCGTCCCAGAATCTCGAATGGGCCGATGTACTGTGGGCCCAGTTTGTAAGAGGGCATCTTTAGGCGAATATGCTTAGTTGACAGCCAGACTTTGTCACCAGGTTGGTATGGCGGAAGGTCCCTGCGTCTCTTGTCAGCATGTCTCTTAATCCGGATACTGGATTTTTCAAGTGCTTCTCTAGTCTCTCTCCAGACTTGAGAAAATTCAGAAGAAAGTGCATCTGCTGCGGGAACACCCGAAGGCAAGGAGAGAGGTAGCGGGACACCCGGATTCTGGCCAAAAACCACAAAGAAGGGTGTTTTAGTGGTGGACTCATTAGGATGGTTGTTATGGGCGAACTCTGCCCATGGCAGGAGAGACGCCCAGTTGTCTTGATGGGCGTTGGAAAAGTGGTGCAGGTAGGCTTCCAGTACCTGGTAAATCCGTTCCACTTGTCCATTGGACTGAGGGTGATAGGCAGAGGAGTAGTCCAGAGATATACCCATGAGTTTGCTGAGCGCCCTCCAGAATCGGGAGGTAAATTGAACTCCTCGATCGGAGACAATTCGTTGAGGAAGTCCATGAAGCTTGAAGATCTGGTGGATAAAGACCTTGGCCAATTCAGGTGCTGTGGGTAATCCGGGCAGCGGGATAAAATGGGCCATTTTGGAGAAGCGGTCGACCACTACTACACCTGGAAGAGCGAGGTAGATCGGTAATGAAGTCCATACCAATCTGTCGCCAAGGGGCCTCAGGAGGAGGCAGAGGGTGAAGCAGACCGGCTGGCAGACTTCTGGGTACTTTGTTCAGAGCGCAAGTCGTGCAGGAGGCTACGAAATCTGTCACATCTTGGTGAAGAGAAGGCCACCAATAGTAGCGAGAGAGAAGACTGAGGGTTTTCTTGACCCCGACGTGGCCCGCAACCTTGGAGGAATGCCCCCAGTTTAGGACTTCCGACCTCTTATTCTGTGGGACAAAGGTCTTGCCCGGCGGAATGGGGGAGAGTGTCACGGGTGCCACGGTGATAACTTTGGCAGGCTCAATGATGTGAGAAGAAACCTCCTCTGTCTCAGGTGACTGCAAGGACCTGGATAGGGCATACGCCTTGATGTTTCTGTTCCCAGGTCGAAAATGGAGTTTGAAATCAAACCGGGAGAAATATAGTGACCACCTGGCTTGCCTGGAGTTGAGCCTTTGTGCCGACTGAAGATATGCCAAGTTCTTGTGGTCCGTGAAGATCATGAATGGATGGACTGCCCCCTCCAGAAGATACCGCCACTCCTCCAAAGCCATCTTAATAGCCAGTAACTCCCGATCTCCAATTGAATAGTTGCATTCTGTGGGGGAGAATGATTTCGAGAAGAACCCACAAGGCACCAATTGACCCGAAGATGTCCGCTGGAAAAGGATCGCCCCTGCCCCAGTAGAGGACGCATCCACCTCTAGGATGAAGGGCCTATTAACTAGCGGCCAGTGTAAAATCGGGGCTGTAGCAAAGGACCGTTTCAAGGCAAGGAAGGCCTCTTCAGCCTCCGGAGTCCGGACATTTGGTTTGGTCCCTTTCCGGGTCAAAGCAGAGATGGGCTTGGTCACCGAAGAGAAGTAGGGAACGAACTGCCTGTAATAGTTTGCAAAACACAGGAACCGTTGGATGGCTTTTACTCCGACCGGACGTGGCCAGTTGAGCACAGCAGACAACTTTTCGGGGTCCATCTTCATTCCGGAATCAGTGATGATATACCCTAGGAAGGGCAATGAGGTTTGCTTGAACAGACATTTCTCTAGTTTAGCGTAGAGTCGGTTTTCCCGTAACCGCTGCAGAACCAGCCGAACACTCCTCCTGTGGGCGGATAAGTCAGACGAAAAGATGAGAATGTCATCTAGATACACGACGACACATGAGTAGAGTAGGTCTTGGAAGATCTCATTAACGAACTCTTGGAAAACCGCCGGAGCATTGCAGAGACCAAAAGGCATAACCAAATACTCGTAATGGCCGTCCCGAGTATTGAAGGCCGTCTTCCACTCATTCCCGGTACGAATTCGGATCTAGTTATAGGCTCCCCGCAGATCCAATTTGGTAAAGATCCGGGCTCCTCTTAGGTGGTCAAAGAGTTCAGGGATCAGTGGAAGGGGATACCTATTTTTGACGGTGATACTGTTCAGGCCTCGGTAGTCAATACATGGCCGAAGGGATCCATCTTTCTTCCGTATGAAAAAGAACCCTGCTCCAGCAGGGGAGGATGACTTCCGAATAAAACCCCGAGCCAAGTTTTCCTGGATGTATTCGGACATGGCCGTGGTCTCTGCCGAAGACACAGGGTAAGTTCTTCCCTTGGGAGGAACCGCTCCAGGAATCAGCTCAATTGGGCAGTCATATGAACGATGCGACAGCAGGGTCTCAGCCTCTTTTTTTACTGAAGACATCGGCGTACAAGTGGTAGGCCGTAGGAAGTCCAGGAAGATCAGTAGGAGCTGACAAAGGACCAGGGTGAGATACCGGCAACAGAATGTTCGTGGCAGAAGTGTCCCCAGCGGAGGATCTCCCCAGAACGCCAGTCCAAAACAGGCTCGTGTAGGCGAAGCCAAGGTAAGCCGAGAAGTACAGCGTGGGATAAACTGGACAAAACATAAAAGGCGATCCTTTCTCGGTGAAGAGCTCCAACTTGTATCTCCACCTCGACAGTGACCATGGTGATGGGTTCAGGTAGCGGTTTACCATCCACGGAGGAGATGGTGCGTGGATTCTCTAGCGTAACCACCGGAATCCGGAACTGGTCTACTTCTTTCAGCCGGATGAAGTTACCAGCCGCACCCGAGTCCACATACGCCTCCACAGATCTGCGCTCCCGACCTGAAACAATTAAAGTCGAAATGGTAAGGGGCAGAGAGGAATCGGTGTCACCTAGGAAGGCCTCTCTTACCTGGCCTAGGCGGAGGCGTTTCCCGGCCGCACTGGGCAAGTACACACAAAATGATTGGCCCTGCGTTCTTGCTCTGATACCTTACTCGGTCCACTTGCATGGGCTCGGGAGTGGAATTACTAGAAGACGCCGGAGAGCGGGGAATGGGCGCTTAGTATAGCCTAAAAGATCTCTTCTCCCTAACTGACTCCCGGGAGCGTTCCTGAAACCGCAAATCTATATGGGTGGCTAGTGATATAAGATCCTCCAGGGTGATAGGAGTGTCTCGGCCGGCAAGCTCATCTTTTATTTTACTGGAGATTCCCCTCCAAAAGGCCCCTATCAAGGCCTCATTATTCCATCCCAGTTCAGAGGACAGTGTCTGGAAGGGGATAGCATACTGTCCTACGGTGAGGGAACCCTGGCGAAGATTGAAAAGAGCCTCAGTGGTGGAGGCCACACGTCCAGGCTCATCAAATACCCTGCGAAATGTATCTAGGAAGTTTTGTATACTTGATACTACCGGTTCATCTCTCTCCCACAGGGGATTTACCCAAGCTAAGGCCTCCCCCTGAAGATGGGACACAATATAAGCTACTTTAGCTCGATCAGAGGGATACTGCTGAGGCAGGAGCTCAAAGTGCAACCGGCACTGGTTTAGAAACCCCCGACACAACTTGGGGTCGCCACTAAACCTGGGAGGTTTCCCCAAGCGCGGTGGCGGGTGGGATACGGGGTCCCGAGATAGGGCTGAAGCGGCAGCAGAGGACTGCAGGGACAGGAGTTGGTCGTCCACGGACACCATGTAACTCAGAATGTGGGACTGGGCATCACGCTGCTGCGCGAGCTCCTGCTGGAGTCCAGCTAACAACGGGGCGTTCCCTGGATCAGCAGTTTGTAAGGCGGAGAGGCGGGTGTCCATGGATTTCATAAAAGACATTATTCTGGTCTGGTTCTCATGCAAAAAGAGCAATTCTTTCTGTGTGGCCACCGAGGCGCTAGCAGGGTCCATGGCCTGATTATACTGTGACAACCGGGGAGGTAACGTCCGGGAGTGGACCCTCTGGATCGCGGCACTGGAGCTCCTGGGGGTGAGCGCGCCAGGTGGTGCCGACCCCTATACAGGGACCGTTAGGGGCAGACCCTCGGAAGACAGATACCGCGACTGCTAGAAACAAGAGGGGCGGCACAAGGGACAAGGGAGGGGCTGGCAGAGTTTTGGACTGAATGCAGGGTACCGGACAGAGAACGGAGTCCCGTACAGAGGCACGGACTACCGGACGGAGATACAGAATACAGGATAGAGGTACGGAGTACAGGACTGAGGTACAGAA
Organism: Dendrobates tinctorius; assembly: GCF_039654945.1. Classification (NCBI taxonomy): domain Eukaryota; kingdom Metazoa; phylum Chordata; class Amphibia; order Anura; family Dendrobatidae; genus Dendrobates; species Dendrobates tinctorius. The sequence continues at coordinate 9,135,459 of NW_027361760.1, read as the reverse complement.
TACAGGACTGAGGTACGGAGTACAGGACTGAGGTACAGAATACAGGACTGAGGTACAGAATACAGGACTGAGGTACGGAGTACAGGACTGAGGTACAGAGTACTGAGGTACGGAGTACAGGGCAGAGGTAGAGTTGCAGGGAGAGCCCCTACAACTTGGCCAGAATACCGCAGGAAAGGCACACAATAATCAGGCGCCTCCTCCATCTTGAAGATGCCTGATATAGCACGTGCAGCGGTCTGATTGGTGGCCAGAGCTCTGGGCGGGGGCTGCAGGGTTAAGGAACCCGCAGAGTGCGCGCCCGCGCCCTAGAGCGAGCGCACGTGGCCCGCAGGCGCCGGGGGGACGGGAGCGAGGAGGAGGCAGCCATAGTGCGGCGAGGTAAGGACGGGCAAGTATCGGCAGCGGCTACCGCCGCTGCCATGACAGCGGTACACTCTGCCCCCAATGGATGTCACTCTGGGTCAACAACTGGGTCATCCATCACCTCCTCTTCAATGTCATGTGCACCTTCCTCTGTGTCACCGTGTATGGTGGTATAGTATGCGGGAAGGGGCACCTGAGTTTCATCTGGATCAGATTCTGGCTCAGTACACAGCGAGGACAATGTAGTGCTCTGAGTGAATGTACCAGCAGAATCACCTATCAGTGGCTGTGCATCAGTGCACTCCATGTCAGATTCATCTTTGCCTGGGTAATTCACGATTTGACTTGATAACCCAGGCATGGTATGTGAAAACAGCTCCATGTAGTGTGGCCTACCGCATCCTTTGATTTTGGTAGGGGTGAAGGACACAAGGAAAAGTGTGGTTCATGACCATGAGCCTCCAATGATGACTCAGTGCTTTTATTTTTTAAAACTTCAGAAGAGGAGGCGATAGAGCTGGAGGCTGAGTCAGCAATGTAAGCCAAAACTTGTTCTTAAAGCTCCGGCTTTAGAAGCGGTTTACCTACTCCCAGAAAAGGGAGCCTTCGAGGCCTTGTGGAGCCAGACAATGACGCAGACTCAACACCTCCAGTATTAGGTGCTATTTTGCTTTTGCCACTACCAGCAGATCCACCACCAACACCATCATTACCAGCTGCCAACCCTCGCCCACTTCCACGGACTCTTCCACCACACTTCCTCATTTTTTGGAAAAATTTACCCAAATTTACACCAACTCTCTGGTACTGTAAAACAAGGTACAAGGTATATATAGTACTGGGGAGAATTGGAATGTCTCTACACTTCAGGACACTGGTATTCAGTCAGACCCTGTTGATTTAACACCGCAATATGACAGGCAGATTCTCTATGCTGTTAGAAGGGTGTATAGAGGACTGTGGAGAATTGGAATGTCTCTCTACACTTCAGGACACTGTGGGATTCAGTCAGGCCCTGTTTATTTAACACCGCAATATGACAGGCAAATTCTCTATGCTGTTAGAAGGGTGTACAGAGGACTGGAGAATTGGAATGTCTCTCTACACTTCAGGACACTGTGGGATTCAGTCAGGCCATGTTTATTTAACACCGCAATATGACAGGCAAATTCTCTATGCTGTTAGAAGGGTATCTAGAGGACTGTGGAGAATTGGAATGTCTCTCTACACTTGAGGACACTGTGGGATTCAGTCAGGCCCTGTTGGCCCCTATCTCCTCCCTCTCCTGTCCTGATTCTGCATTGAAGCATTACAATGAAACACTTCAAAGTGCCCTGGATGAATTTGCACCACCTATAAATAGAACACCACAACGCAGATGGCGACATCCCTGGCACACGGTGCAAACACGTTTCCTGCAGCGGTGCTCCAGGTGCGCCGAACGTCTGTGGAGAAAATCCAATCTACACAAAGATTTCATCCATTTTAAGTTTATGCTTAGAACATACAACACTGCCCTTCACCTCTCCAAACAAGCCTATTTCAACACCCTCATCACCTCACTGTCCAATAACTCGAAATGTCTCTTTGACACTTTTCATTCTCTACTCAATCCAAGAGTACAGGCCCCAACCACGGAGCTCCGAGCTGACGATCTGGCCAATTACTTCAAAGAAAAAATTGACCAGATTCAACAGGAAATTATCTCCCAATCACCTCATACCATGCACTGTCCTCCCTCCCCCACTGCATCTAGCTGACTCTCTGATTTTGAACCAGTCACAGAAGAAGAAGTAAGCAGGCTCCTTGCATCTTCTCGCCCAACCACTTGCACCAGTGACCCATTTCTGTCACATCTCCAGTGCCTTTCCCCTGCTGTGACCCCTCACCTAACTAAAATATTTAACCTCTCTCTCTTCTGGTATTTTTCCCTCCTCATTTAAGCATGCCATCATACATCCACTACTTAAAAAACCATCCCTCGACCAAAACTGTGCCACTAACTATAGACCTATCTCTAATCTTCCCTTCATCTCTAAACTCCTGGAACGCCTGGTCCACTCCCGTCTTATCCGCTATCTCTCAGAAAACTCTGTTCTCGACCCTCTCCAATCCGGTTTCCGCTCTTTACACTCCACTGAAACTGCCCTCACTAAAGTCTCTAATGATCTGCTAACAGCTAAATCAAATGGTCATTACTCCATGCTAATTCTCTTGGATCTCTCTGCAGCATTCGACACTGTGGATCATCAGCTCCTCCTCATTATGCTCCTTTCCATTGGCCTCAAGGACACCGTTCTCTCATGGTTCTCCTCCTATCTCTCCGACCGCTCCTTTACTGTATCTTTTGCCGGTTCCTCCTCCTCTCACCTTCCCCTTACTGTTGGGGTCCGTCAAGGATTGGTTCTAGGCCCCCTCCTCTTCTCCTTGTACACTGCCCCTATTGGCAAACCAATCAGTATATTTGGTTTCCAGTACCATCTCTATGCTGATGACACCCAATTATATGCTTCTTCTCCTGACATCACGCCAACCTTTCTAGAAAACACCGGCGATTGTCTAAACGCTGTGTCTAATATGTCCTCACTATATCTGAAACTGAACCTGTCAAAGACTGAACTCCTGGTGTTTCCTCTCTCTACTAATGTACCTATACCTGACATTGCCATTTCTGTGTGTGGTTCCACTATTACTCCCCAGCAACAGGCCCGCTGTCTTGGGGTCATACTTGATTCCGAGCTTTCCTTTGCCCCCCACATTCGATCACTGGCTCGCTCTTGGCATCTGCACCTCAAAAACATTTCTAGAATTCGACCTTTTCTTACTTTTGACTCTGCAAAAACTCTTACGGTTTCTCTTATTCATTCTCGTCTCGACTATTGTAACTCTCTTCTAATCGGTCTCCCTCTTACCAAACTCTCCCCTCTCCAATCTGTCTTGAATGCTGCAGCCAGGATCATATTCCTCACCAATCGTTGCACCGATGCCTCTACCTTGTGCCAGTCATTACACTGACTACCCATCCACTCCAGAATTCAGTATAAACTTATTACCCTCACCCACAAAGCCCTCCATAGCTCATCACCACCTTACATCTCCTCCCTTGTTTCAGTATACCACCCTACCCGCGCCCTCCGTTCTGCTGATGACCTGAGGTTAGCATCCTCAATAGTCAGAACTTCCCACTCCCGTCTCCAAGACTTTACACATGCCGCGCCAATTCTTTGGAATGCACTTCCCAGGTCAATACGATTAGTCCCCAATCCCCACAATTTTAAGCGTGCCCTGAAAACGCATTTATTCAGACTGGCCTATTGCCTCAACACATTAACCTAATCTATCCCTGTGTGGCACAGCCAAAAGTTTTACCATAACCAGGTTCCCCGCATCATGTTCCCACATGCTTTATGCATCCATTAGCCCTCTGTGTTTGTACTGTTACACACTTAACATTATGGCTGGTCCATACAATCAGGGCAACTGTTACCACCCACCTTTCGTGTCTACCTCTTTCCTCATAGACTGTAAGCTTGCGACCAGGGCCCTCTTTCCTCTTGGTATTTGTTATAATCTACTGTATGTGATTATTGTTATGCTGTAATGTCTATTGTCTGTACAATTCCCCTTTGAAATGTAAAGTGCTGCGGAATATGTAAAAATAAAATTTATTATTATTATATTATTATTATTTAACACCGCAATATGACAGGCAGATTCTCTATGCTGTTGGAAGGGTGTATAGAGGACTGTGGAGAATTGGAATGTCTCTCTACACTTCAGGACACTGTGGGATTCAGTCAGGCCCTGTTTATTTAACACCGCAATGTGACCGGCAGAAATTGCCTAGTGTATGGCAAAGTACAAGGTGTATATAGAAATGGGCAGAACTGGAATCTCCCTAGAGTGTAGGTCTGTAAGAACGGAACAGCTCCTCGACTTATCCTTACAGAGTCACACACAGATAGCTTCACTGTGACCGTGATAACAGCCGTTACACGGTACTGAGAGAGGAGCGTGCACGTACACCGCTGTCCAGTGTATGTTAAAATTGTCAAGCTCCGTGTTTTAGTATACGGACTGACACACGCTGTGTTTCTATAGTTTTGAATGTAATCAAACAGCAAATATACTCAACTGTTTGAAAACCAGACAAAACTATAAGGTGGAGGTCTGTAAGAACGGAACAACTTTTCGACTTATCCTTAAAGAGTCACACACAGATAGCTTCACTGTGGCCGTGATAACAGCTGTTACACGATACTGAGAGAGGAGCGTGCACGTACACCGCTGTCCAGTGTATGTTAAAATTGTCAAGCTCCATGTTTTAGTATACGGACTGACACACGCTGTCTCTCTATAGTTTTGAATGTAATCAAACAGCAAATATACTCATAGAATCGTAGAGTTGGAAGGGACCTCCTGGGCCATCTGGTCCAACCCCCTGCTCAAACCAGGATTCGCTAAATCATCCCAGTCAGATGTCTGTCCAGCCTCTGTTTGAAGACTTCCATTGAAGGAGAACTCACCACCTCTCGTGGCAGCTTGTTCCACTCATTGATCACTAACTGTCAAAAAGTTTTTTCTAATATCTAATCTGTGTCTCCTCCCATTCAGTTTCATCCCATTGCTTCTAGTCTTTCCTTGTGCAAATGAGAATAAAGTTGATCCTTCTACAATGTGACAGCCCTTTAGATATTTGTAGACAGCTATTGTCTCCTCTCAGTCTTCTCTTTTGCAAACTAAACAATCCCAAATCCTGCAACCTTTCCTCATAAGACAGGGTTTGCAGACCGGTCACCATTCTGGTTGCTCTTTTCTGAACTTGCACCAGTTTGTTGATGTCTTTTTTAAAATGTGGTGCCCAAAACTGGACACAATATTCCAGATGAGGTCTGACCAAAGAGGAGTAGAGGGAAATAATGACTTCACGTGATCTAGACTGTATGCTTCTGTTAATACATCCTAGAATTACATTTGCCTTTTTTGCTGCTGCATCACACTGTTGACTCATATTCAGTCTGTGATCTATTAGTATACCCAAGTCTTTTTCACATGTGCTGTTGCTTAGCCCTATTCCTCCCTTTCTGTATATGCTTTTTTCATTTTTATTGCCCAGATGTAGTACTTTGCATTTTTCCCTGTTAAAAACCATTCTGTTAGTTGCTGCCCACTTCTCCAGTTTATTTATATCTTTTTGAATCATCTCTCTCTTCTCTAGTATTAGCTATCCCTCCTAGCTTTGTGTCATCAGCAAATTTAATCAGTTTACCCTCAATTCCTTCATCTAAATCGTTGATAAAGATGTTGAAAAATACAGGGCCCAGGACAGAGCCCTGTGGTACCCCACTTGGGCTACTAAGTGGGGTAGCCCAAGCCCAACTGTTTGAAAACCAGACAAAACTATAAGGTGGAGGTCTGTAAGAACGGAACAACTCCTCGATTTATCCTTACAGAGTCACACACAGATAGCTTCACTGTGGCCGTGATAACAGCCATTACACGGTACTGAGAGAGGAGCGTGTACGTACACCGCTGTCCAGTGTATGTTAAAATTGTCAAGCTCCGTGTTTTAGTATACGGACTGACACACGCTGTCTCTCTATAGTTTTGAATGTAATCAAACAGCAAATATACTCAACTGTTTGAAAACCAGACAAAACTATAAGGTGGAGGTCTGTAAGAACAGAACAACTCCTCGACTTATCCTTACAGAGTCACACACTGATAGCTTCACTGTGGCCGTGATAACAGCCGTTACACGGTACTGAGAGAGGAGCGTGCACCGTTGTATGGTGTGTGAAAAATGAACGCTCAGTAACTCACAAGGACAAAACAATAAAATCTGGATTGCTTTGAATAAAGCAGTTTGCTCAGCAGTGGGCACACAGCAATGCAGCTACCAGGAAGCCTTAAAAGGCAGCCTAAAAATCACCAGAGCTGATGCACCAAAATATAGCCTCCCCTTGCACTGCACAGTGACTGGTGTGTTGTACAGGCAAAATCGCTAGCAAGAGAATCAGTTTTTGGTATCTTCTTCCCTGCCTAACCCTCTCCCTACAGAATCAGCAGCAGCTCTCCCTATTCTGAGATCAGCATGAGTAACATGGCGGTCGGCGTCCCTGCCCTTTTATACCCCCTGTGACGCCCCACAAAGCAAGCCAATCACATGCATGTCCTTCTCCAAGATGGTGGTGACCGCTGCCTATGTCAACACGTTGCCCACAGTGTCTGTTATTACTGATTTGCTGCAAAAAGGGCGCTCAAGTGTCTTTTGAAACGCGTCTTTGGCGGTAAAGTCGCCGACCTCATGAAACGAAACCCGACTTTGGCGAAAGTCGGCGACTTTCAATTTTTTTGACCCGTTTCGCTCAACTCTACTCAATAGCAAATAGTAGCGTTTTGAGTGAACACTCACATCGCTTGACAGAATTGTTCAGGATTGAAATTTTTGATGTTTTCTACTCTCATCAGCCCAAACAACACTCTAAAAGGATGAGTTTGCAACTACTTTACTTTTGGAGAAAATTCAAAACATTCATTATTCAATAGGGCCCTGTTGTGAGTTCATTTTCCCCTTCACCATTAAGGTCTGATGAACTCCCTCTTCTGGTGAAGGAAGGTAGTGAGGCTGATTACAAAGCACCTGAGCAGAACGATGACGACTGGGTGACTGGGATTGCTGACTGGATATAAGGCAGCCGACGCCTTCTGCCTTGCGGGTGATTACTCTGAGGGATTCTTGGAGACCAGTCTGATTCCTGCTCCTCAAAAGCTAAGTTTTCTGCTCTACTTTTTGCATTTGTGTTTGGTTTTGTTTTGCCTTGTTTTTCTGGATTTCTGCCTTTCCCTGCTGGGTGAGCTGAATTCCTTTTTGCTCTGTCTTCAGATAATACCTGAGTACTGATATAGTCTTTTTGAAGCCTAGCGTCTTCAAGGCTTTTTTCCCTATCAGTCTGTGGGCTCTTGTTTTTGTTTTGTTTTGTTTTTGTTTGTTATGGCGGATTGCAGACATCAGCTTTTCTACAGTCATGGCCAAAAGTTTTGAGAATGACGCAAATATTAATTTTTACAAAGTCTACTGCTTCATTTTTTCTAATGGCAATTTGCATATACTCCAGAATGTTATAAAGAGTGATCAGCTTAACAGCAATTACTTGCAAAGTCAATATTTGCCTAGAAAATGAACTTTATCCCCCAAAACACATTTCAACATCATTGCAGCCCTGCCTTAAAAGGACCAGCTAACATCGTTTCAGTGATTGCTCCATTAACACAGGTGTGGGTGTTGATGAGGACAGGGCTGGAGATCAATCTGTCATAATTAAGTAAGAATGACACCACTGGACACTTTAAAAGGAGGCTGGTGCTTGGCATCATTGTTTCTCTTCTGTTAACCATGGTTATCTCTAAAGAAACATGTGCAGTCATCATTGCACTGCACAAAAATGGCCTAACAGGGAAGAGTATCGCAGCTAGAAAGATTGCACCTCAGTCAACAATCTATCGCATCATCAAGAACTTCAAGGAGAGAGGTTCCCTTGTTGCCAAAAAGGCTCCAGGGCGCCCAAGAAAGACCAGCAAGCGCCAGGACCGTCTCTTAAAAGTGTTTCAGCTGTGGGATCGGGCTCCCAGCAGTGCAGAGCTTGCTCAGGAATGGCAGCAGGCAGGTGTGAGTGCATCTGCACGCACTTTGAGGCGGAGACTCTTGGAGCAAGGCCTGGTCTCAAGGAGGGCAGCAAAGAAGCCACTTCTCTCCAGAAAAAACATCATGGACAGACTGATATTCTGCAAGAGGTACAGGGAGTGGACTGCTGAGGACTGGGGTAAAGTCATTTTCTCTGATGAATCCCCTTTTCGATTGTTTGGGACATCTGGAAAACAGCTTATTCGGAGAAGACGAGGTGAGCGCTACCACCAGTCTTGTCTCATGCCAACTGTCAAGCATCCTGAAACCATTCATGTGTGGGGTTGCTTCTCAGCCAAGGGAATGGGCTCTCTCTCAGTCTTGCCTAAAAACACAGCCATGAAAAAAGAATGGCACCAGAATGTCCTCCGAAAGCAACTTCTCCCAACCGTCCAAGAGCAGTTTGGTGATCAACAATGCCTTTTTCAACATGATGGAGCACCTTGCCATAAAGCAAAGGTGATAACTAAATGGCTCAGGGAACAAAACATAGAGATTTTGGGACCATGGCCTGGAAACTCCCCAGATCTTAATCCTAATGAGAACTTGTGGTCAATCATCAAGAGACGGGTGGACAAACAAAAACCTTCAAATTCAGACAAAATAAAAGCATTGATTTTGCAAGAATGGACTGCTATCAGTCAGGATTTGATCCAGAAGTTGATTGAGAGCATGCCAGGGAGAATTGCAGAGGTCCTGAAGAAGAAGGGTCAACATTGCAAATATTGACTTGCTGCATTAACTCATTCTAACTGTAAATATAACCTTTTGTTACTCATAATATGATTGCAATTATATTTCTGTATGTGATAAAAACATCTGACAAACACACATAAAAACCAGAGGGCAGCAGATCATGTGAAAATATAATATTTGTGTCATTCTCAAAACTTTTGGCCATGACTGTATTCTGTCCTATTTAGTTAGCTTGGGCCCCATCATTTGCTCAGCCTATCTTTCTATCTCTGTGAGTGTTTTTTCATCTTGCTTCACCGTCATTATATGTTGGGGGCTGCCTATTGCTTTGGGGTCTGATCTGGGGCAGTTTAGATTTCCCTTTCTGTCTTTAGGCTATGTAGTTCTCCGGCTGTGATCGAGGGGTCTAGGGCACCGAAGGAACCCCCCACGGCTACTACTAGTTGTTGTTAGGTTCAGGGATCTGCAATCCGATAGCTGCCAACTTCTCTGGTTTTCTGGACTTAGCTAGTATTTCTGTTTTTGCCTCCTACGGTGACTCATTCATAACAGGGCCCAATAGCAAATAGCATCGTTTTGAATGAACACTCACATGGCTTGGTAGAATTTTTCAGGATTGAAATTTTTCGTGTTTTTCTACTCTCATGAGCCCAAACAAGACTCTAAAAGGATGAGTTTGCAACTACTTTACTTTTGGAGAAAATTCAAAACATTCATCTAATATATAAAGCTCAAAGTGTGTATGTATGTGTGCATGTCCGGGATAGGCATGCGCACCGTCGCAGCTACAGCCACAAAATTTGGCAGTCACACGTCTGGACCCCGAGAGCGTCCTAAGCTATGTTGCAAGGCGAAATTTTAAACCCGCGCGTTCCAATTCACCAAACAATTTTGCCCCTATCTACATACTGGGGAAAAAGTGTGTGCGCATCAAGCCCTGCCCCTCATTATGATGTCATAATGCCCCTATTTGCATAGTGGGGAAGCAGTGTGCGCGTATCAAGCCCTGCCCCTCATTGTGATGTCACAATGGTTGCCATGGCGACGCTGATGTCATCATAGGTTGCAAGCCCCACCGCCGCTCATTATGATGTTATAATGGTTGACTATGGGATGGAGGATGTGTGATGGGTATATGGGCACCGGACTATGGGATGGAGGATATGTATATGGGCATGGGACTATGAGATGAAGGATGTGTGATGGGTATATGGGCACTCGACTATGGGATGGCGAATATGTATGATGGGTATATGGGCACGGGACTATGGGATGGAGGATATGTATGATGGGTATATAGGCATGGGACTATGAGATGAAGGATGTGTGATGGGTATATGGGCACTCGACTATGGGATGGCGAATATGTATGATGGGTATAGGGGCATGGGACTATGGGATGGAGAATATGTATGATGGGTATATGGGCATGGGACTATGGGATGGAGGATATGTACTCTATGATGGGTATATGGGCACTCGACTATGGGATGGCGAATATGTATGATGGGTATATGGGCACGGGACTATGGGATGGAGGATATGTATGATGGGTATATAGGCATGGGACTATGAGATGAAGGATGTGTGATGGGTATATGGGCACTCGACTATGGGATGGCGAATATGTATGATGGGTATAGGGGCACTCGACTATGGGATGGAGGATGTGTGATGGGTATGTGGGCACGGGCCTATGGGATGGAGGATGTGTGATGGGTATATGGGCACGGGCCTATGGGATGGTGGATATGTATGATGGGTATATGGGCATGGGACTATGGGATGGAGGATAATTATAATTTGTTATAACTAACCACAGTTAGTTACTATGCCCGGGCAGCGCCGGGCTCTTCAGCTAGTTATTCAATATTGCTCAATAGCAAATAGTAGCGTTTTGAGTGAACACTCACATCTCTTGGTAGAATTGTTCAGGATTGAAATTTTTGATGGTTTTCTACTCCTCTCATCAGCCCAAACAACACTCTAAAAGGATGAGTTTGCAACTACTTTACTTTTGGAGAAAATTCAAAACATTCATTATTCAATAGGGCCCAATAGCAAATAGCATCGTTCTGAATGAACACTCACATCGCTTGGTAGAATTTTTCAGGATTGAAAATTTTCATGTTTTTCTACTCCTCTCATGAACCCAAACAAGACTCTAAAAGGGTGAGTTTGCAACTACTTTACTTTTGGAGAAAATTCAAAACATTCATTATTCAATATTGCTCAATAGCAAATAGCAGCGTTTTGAATGAAAACTCACATCTCTTGGCGGAATTGGTTAGGACTGAAATTTTTGATGTTTTTCTACTCCTCTCATCATCCCAAACAACACTCTAAAAGGATGAGTTTGCAAGTACTTTACTTTTGGAAAAAATTCAAAACATTCATTATTCAATATTGCTCAATAGCAAATAGTAGCGTTTTGAATGAACACTCATATCGCTTGGTACAATTTTTCAGGATTAAAATTTTTGATGTTTTTCTACTCTCATGAGCCCAAACAAGACTCTAAAAGGATGAGTTAGCAACTCCTTTATTTTTGGAGAAAATTCAACACATTCATTACTCAATAAGGCCCAATAGCAAATAACAGCGTATTGAATGAACATTCATATCTCTTGGTGGAATAACATAGTAACATAGTTTTGAAGGCTGAAGGAAGACCTTATGTCCATCTAGTTCAGCCTATTTTTAGTGCAGCTGTTCTGCATTGTTGATCCTGGGGAAGGCAAAAAACCCACAGAGTAGAAGCCAATTTTCTCCATAGGGAAAAAAAAATCCTTCCCCTTAGCTGGGTCAACCATCTACCTATAATATTATGTTATTCATAACCTTCTATACTGTTACTCACAAGAAAATCATCCATTCCTTTCTTAAATTCATTCAGTGAGTTGGCCATCACCACTTCCTCAGGAAGAGAATTCCAGAGCCTCACTGCTCTTACTGTAAAGAACCCTCTTCTATGCTGGTGCAGAAATTGTCTTTCCTCCAAACGAAGAGAATGCCCCCTTGTTCTTGTCACAGTCCTTGGTACAAACAGTTCATTGGAGAGATCTCTGTATTGCCCTCTGATAGACTTGTACATATATATTAGGTCTCCCCTAATTTTGATAACCTTTCTGGGTATTGTAGTGAACCAACTCCATTTATCAATTTAGTAGCCCGCATTTGAACCCTTTCAAGTTCTGTAATGTCTTTCTTGAGCACCGGCGTCCAAAATTGCACACAATACTCCAAGTGTGGTCTGACGAGTGATTTGTACAGAGGGAGAATTATGTTTTCATCTCGTGTCCCCAGACCTCTTCTAATGCATCCCATGACCCTATTTGCTTTGGTGGCAGCTGCCTGACACTGGGCACTCCAATTTAGTTTCTTATTGACTAAGATGCCTAAGTCTTTTTTCATGTCTGATTTCCCCAGCAGTTTCCCATTTAGTAAGTAATTGTAGCATCTGTTTCCCCTTCCCATGTGCATAACCTTACACTTATCTGTGTTAAACCTCATTTGCCATTTTTCAGCCCAATTCTCCAATTTACTCAAATCTGTCTGTAGTTGCAAACTGTTCTCCTTTGTGTTAACTAACTTACATAGTTTTGTATCATCTGCAAATACTGATATGTTACTGTGTAAGCCATCCACTAGATCATTAATAAATATATTAAATAGTAGGGGGCCCAATACAGAACCCTGTGGTACCCCACTAGTAACCCTGGCCCAATCTGAGTATGCACCATTAATAACCACTCTTTGCTTTCTATCACTAAGCCAGCTACCTACCCATCTGCACACATTTTCCCCTAGCCCAAGCTTTCTCATCTTACTTACCAATCTTTTATGTGGGACAGTGTCAAATGCTTTAGAGAAGTCGAGATAAATGACATCCAATAATTCTCATTGGTCCATTTGAGAGCTTACATCCTCATAGAAGCTGATCAGGTTAGTTTGACAGGAGCGATCCTTCATAAATCCATGTTGATGTGGAGTTAAACATTTATTAACATTGATATATTCCAGAATGGTATCCCTTAGAAACCCTTCAAAAATTTTACCCACAACAGATGTTAAGCTTACCGGCCTATAGTTTCCAGGTTCCCTTTCACACCCCTTTTTGAATATTGGTACCACATTTGCTTGCCGCCAATCAAAAGGAACAGACCCTGTTTCTATAGAGTCTTTAAATATAAGGAATAGAGGCCTGTCTATCACATTACTTAACTCCCTTAATACCCGAGGGTGAATGCCATCTTACTAAGGTGGTTCTGCACTTCATCCTGGGTTAGGCAGGTAATATTTAATGGGGAGTTTACATTATCACTCTGCATTTCCCCTGGCAAATCCTTTTCCTGTGTGAACACTGTTGAGAAAAAAGTATTTAAAACATTTGCTTTTCCCACATCGCTCTCTATGATTTCACCCTCATTGTTCTTTAAAGGGCTGACATCATCAATTTTAATCATTTTACTGTTTATATAATTAAAGAATAGTTTGGGGTTTGGTTTACTTTCCTTAGCAATGAGTCTCTCAGTTTCCACTTTTGCTAAATGTATTTGTTTTTTACACATTTTATTTTTTTCTCTATAACTTTTTAATGCTTCTTCATTGCCTTCTTGTTTTAGCTTCTTAAATGCATTGTTCTTGTTATTTAATGCCCTTTTTACATCCTTATTTAGCCACATTGGTGTTCTCCTGTTCCTAGCCCTTTTACTTCTTTATGGTATGGCTAGCTCGCAGTGGGTGTGTAAAACTGATTTAAATATTTCCCATTTATTTTCTGTGCTCCTATTTTTGAGGACATTGTCCCAATCAATTCTGCGAAGGTCCTCTCTAAGGTGATCAAACTTTGCTTTCCTGAAATTCAGCGTTTTTGTAACCCCCTTCCAGGGCACCTTGCTGAAGGACAAGTGGAATTGTATTATATTGTGGTCACTGTTCCCTAGGTGCCCATCGACTCGTACTTCTGTTATTCTATCTGGCCTGTTGCTTAAAATTAAGTCCAGAAGGGCTGTCCCTCTAGTTGGGCCATGCACAAGTTGTGACAGATAATTATCCTTGGTCACTGACAGAAATTGGTTTCCTTTCTGAGATGCGCAGGTTTCAGTTTCCCAGTCTATGTTGGGGTAGTTGAAGTCCCCCATAATAGTCACCTCATTGTGATTTGCTGCTTTGTCTGTTTGTTTCAATAATACATTTTCAGTGTTTTCTGTTATATTTGGTGGCTTATAACAAACCCCTATGAGGATTTTATTACTTTTCCCTCCTTGTATCTCCACCCATAGAGACTACACCTCTTCATTTCCCTCTTGTGTATCTTCTCTTAGTGTGGGCTTTAAAGTGAACTTTATATATAGACAGACTCCACCCCCTTTCCTTTTTTTACGATCCCTCCTAAGCAAATCATATCCTTGCAAGTTCACTGCCAAGTCATAGCTGTCATCTAACCGTGTCTCAGTTATTCCTACTATGTCGCATTTTTCCTCATACATTACCAACTCCAGATCTTCAATCTTATTGGTCAGGCTTCTTGCGTTGGTCAGCATGCAGGAAAGAAGTTTTGCTTCCTTTTTCTTAGCTTCCTTCTGACTACCCTGTCTTGGGTCCTCTTTACCACATCTAGTATTCTTGATTAGTTTGTCCTTCTGCTGCATGTTCTTGTCTGCTGTTTTTCCTCCCATCCCCTCTTCTTCTAGTTTAAAGCCCTCCTGATGAGTGTGGCAAGTTTTCTGGTGAATGTGTGTTTCCCAGGATTTGTGAGCTGTATCCCATCTCTTGCGAGAAGTCCATCGTAGAGGTAATTCATGCCATGGTCCAAGAATCCAAATCCTTGCTGCCTGCACCACCGTCATAGCCAGTTACCTCTAGTATCCTATTCCATCTTTTGATGCCGTGACCATCGACTGGGAGGATTGATGAGAAAACAACCTGTACGTTCCTTTCCTTTATTTTCTTCCCCAGAATTTCAAAATCTTCGCAGATAGTTGGTAGGTCATTTCTTGCCGTTTCATTTGTGCCTACATGTATCAGTAGGAAAGGGTAGTCATCCATGGATTTGAGGATAGTTGGTATCCTGTTGGCCACATCCTTGATTTTTGCTCCTGGGAGGCAGCATACTTCTCGCGTGGTTATGTCCGGCCTGCAGATAGTTGCCTCTTCTTTTGTTTCCGGACACAGACTTAAAATTTTTGGTATTGTTCTGCTCCACTAAAAAGCCCAAACAAGACTCTAAAAGGATGAGTTTGCAACTACTTTACTTTTGGAGAAAATTCAAAACATTCATTACTCAATAAGACCCAATAGCAAATAGCAGCGTTTTGAATGAACACTCACATCTCTTGGTAGAATTGTTCAGGATTTAAATTTTTGATGTTTTTCTACTCCTCTCATCAGCCCAAAAAAGACTCTAAAAGGATGAGTTTGCAGCTACTTTACTTTTGGAGAAAATTGAAAATATTCATTACACAATAATAGCAGCGTTTTGAATGAACACTCACATGTCTTGGTAGAATTGTTCAGGACTGAAATTTTTGATGTTTTTCTACTCCTCTTATCAGCCCAAACAAGACTTTAAAAGGATGAGTTTGCACCTACTTTACTTTTGGAGAAAATTCAAAACATTCATTATTCAATAAGGCCCAATAGCATTAAGCAGCGTTTTGAATGAACACTCACATCTGTTGGTAGAATTGTTCAGGACTGAATTTTTTGATGTTTTTCTACTCCTCTCATGAGCCCAAACAACACTCTAAAAGGATGGGTTGACAACTACTTTACTTTTGAAGAAAATTCAAAACATTCATTATTCAATAAGGCCCAATAGCATTAAGCAGCGTTTTGAATGAACACTCACATCTGTTGGTAGAATTGTTCAGGACTGAATTTTTTGATGTTTTTCTACTCCTCTCATGAGCCCAAACAACACTCTAAAAGGATGGGTTGACAACTACTTTACTTTTGGAGAAAATTCAAAACATTCATTATTCAATATTGCTCAATAGCAAATAGTTGCGTTTTGAGTGAACACTCACATTGCTTGGTAGAATTGTTCAGGATTGAATTTTTTGATGTTTTTCTACTCCTCCCATCAGCCCAAATAAGACTCTAAAAGGATGAGTTTGCAACTACTTTACTTTTGGAGAAAATTCAAAACATTCATTATTCAATATTGCTCAATAGCAAATAATAGCGTTTTGAGTGAACACTCACATCGCTTGGTAGAATTGTTCAGGATTGAAATTTTTGATGATTTTCTACTCCTCTCATCAGCCCAAGCAACACTCTAAAAGGATGAGTTTGCAACTACTTTACTTTTGAAGAAAATTAAAAACATTCATTATGCAATAGGGCCCAATAGCAAATAGAATCGTTTTGAATGAACACTCACATCGCTTGGTAGAATTTTTCAGGGTTGAACTTTTTCATGTTTTTCTACTCCTCTCATGAGCCCAAACAAGTCTCTAAAAGGATGAGTTTGCAACTACTTTACTTTTGGAGAAAATTCAAAACATTCATTATTCAATGGGTCATCCATCACCTCCTCTTCAATGTCATGTGCACCTTCCTCTGTGTCACCGTGTATGGTGGTATAGTATGCGGGAAGGGGCACCTGAGTTTCATCAGGGTCAGATTCTGGCTCAGTACACTGAGAGGACAATGTAGTGCTCTGAGTGAATGTACCAGCAGATAAATCTAGCAGTGGCTGTGCATCAGTGCACTCCATGTCAGATTCATCTTGAACTGGGGAATTCACGACTTGACTTGATAACCCAGGCATGGTATGAGAAAAGAGCTCCATGGAGTAATCTGTAGTGTGGCCTGCCGCATCCTTCACTTTTGGTAGGGGTAAAGGACACAAGGAAAGGTGTTGTTCTTGACCAGGAGCCTCCACTGATGACGCTGTGCTTTTATTTTTTTGAAACTTCAGAAGAGGAGGTGATAGAGCTGGAGGCTGTGTCAGCAATGTAAGCCGAAACTTGTTCCTGAAGCTCTGGCTTTAAAAGCGGTTTACCTACTCCCAGAAAAGGGAGCCTACGAGGCCTTGTGGAGCCAGACAATGACGCCGGCTCACCACCGCCTGCCTTAGGTGCTATTGTGCTTTTGCCACAACCAGCAGAAGCACCACCACCACCACCACCATCAGGACCAGCTGGCAACCTCCTCCCACTTCTACGGCCTCTTCCACCATACTTCTTCATTTTTTCGAAAAAGGTAACCAAACTAACAACAGCTATATGGTACTGTAAAACAAAGTAAAGGGTCTATAGAGTATTGGTGAGAATTTGAATCTCACTGTAGATTGGAGGACGCTGAACTATTGTCTCAGGCCCAGTAGAGATTACACCGCAATGTGACAGGCAGAAATTGGCTGGTGTATGAGAAGGCAGAAGCTGTATATAGTATTGATGAGAATTTGAATCTCACTGTAGATTGGATTACACTGAATTATTGTCTCAGGCCCAGTAGAGATTACACCGCAATGTGACAGGCAGAAATTGGTTGGTGTATGAGAAGACAGTAGCTGTATAGAGTATTGGTGAGAATTTGAATCTCACTGTAGATTGGAGGACGCTGAACTATTGTCTCAGGCCCAGTAGAGATTACACCGCAATGTGACAGGCAGAAATTGGCTGGTGTATAAGAAGACAGAAGCTGTATAGAGTATTGGTGAGAATTTGAATCTCACTATAGATTGGAGAACGCTGAACTATTGTCTCAGGCCCAGTAGAGATTACACCGCAATGTGACAGGCAGAAATTGGCTAGTGTATGAGAACACAGAAGCTGTATATAGTATTGGTGAGAATTTGAATCTCACTGTAGATTGGAGGACGCTGAACTATTGTCTCAGGCCCAGTAGAGATTACACCACAATGTGACAGGCAGAAATTGGCTGGTGTATGAGAAGGCAGAAGATGTATATAGTATTGGTGAGAATTTGAAGCTCACTGTAGATTGGAGGATAGAAATATACAAATACAATACAAAGATATACATCTTTCCTGTATGTAGATTGGAGGACGCTGAACTATTGTCTCTGGCCCAGGACACTTACACCGCAATGTGACAGGCAGAAATTGCCTAGTGTATGACTAACTACAAGGTGTATATAGAATTCAGCAGAATTGGAATCTCCCTAGAGTGTAGGTCTGTAAGAACAGACAAACTCCTCGGCTCTTCCTTACAGATTCACACACAGATAGCTTCAATTTGGCCGTGATAACAGCCGGTACACGGTACTGTCTGAGGAGCGGACACCGCTGTACAGTGTGTGAAAAAATGAACACTCACTAACTCACCAGGTCAAAACAATAAAATTTGGATTGCTTTGAAAAAAAGCAGTTTGCTCAGCAGGGTGAAAACAGCAATGCAGCTATCAGGGAGCCTTAAAAGCCATCCTAAGAAGCAACAGAGCTGATGCACCAAAATATAGCCTCCCCTTGCACTGCACAGTAACTGGTGTGTTGTACAGGCAAAATTGCTAGCAGCAGAAGTAGTTTTTGGTATCTTCTTCCCTGCCTAACGCTCTCCCTACAGAATCAGCAGCAGCAGCTCTCCCTATTCTGAGATCAGCATAAGTAACATGGCGGTCGGCGTGCACGCCCTTTTATACCCCCTGTGACGCCACACAAAGCAAGCCAATCACTTGCATGCCCTTCACAAACATGGTGGTAACCGCTGCCTATGTCATCACGTTGCCCACAGTGTCCGTTCTTTCTGATTGGCTGAAAAGGGCGCAAAAGCATCTTTTGAAATGCGACTTTGGCGCGATGGTCGCCGACCTCGTGGCCTACCTCACGCTAAGGTCGGGTTTCGTTTCATGAAACCCGACTTTGGCAAAAGTTGACGACTTTTGAACTTTTTCGACCCGTTTCACTCAACTATTAGTAGTTGGAGGGCCACAAGAGGGATACAATGTTTCACACAAGAAATCATAAACATCAGGAATGTGGTAGAAATTGAAAAACTTAACTGCACATGGGATACTTGAATTGAGGCGTGAAGTACTAAGGGCAAGGGGCTGCAGACCTTGCAGCAGTTGAGTGTGCAGAAATGTATGCAATCAAAGCTAAACACATTACTGCAGCTTATCACACCCAGGGCCGGACTGGCCATCGGGCATTTCTGGCAAATGCCAGAACGGTCGAACCCTGTAGTGGGCCGCACGATCTGTCATCCTCTTCACGCTGTCATCCACTAAAAATCACTGCCGCCACATGAAATTTGTGGCTGCATCTGATGTCCAACTCCTGATCCGGAGATGCAGCGACGTAACAGAGATAGGGCAAGGGGAGGAGGAGACTCGATGTGCTCAGTGCTGTGCTGCTTGGAGCTCCGGTCCTGCTTCTTACTACAGTGATCAGTACCTCAGACGTCCACTTCCTCAAGACTAGCACGGTTTGCAGGGCCAGAAGGGGTTAACAAGCATCTGATAAGCCGAGTGCAATGCACAGAGAAGAAGCCCAGACAGCAGCTCAGGAGATGCACCTAGGAAGAAAGAAGATGTTAAGAGGGAGGCATTAGGATGTGTTCACACGTAGCGTTTTTTTGCATTTTCGCTGAGATTTTGAACGCGCGATTTTGCCGCGAAAACGCAAAAAAAAGCATCCCATGCAATTCTATAGCATTCCACACATGCTGTCCTAATGCTGCGGATTTTTCCGTGGCGGAATGGCATTGCGGAAAGATACGCAGCATGCTCCTTCTTTGTGCGAAATCGCGGGAATTCCACGCACATAGGAATGCATTGTTCTGCTTACTTTCCGCATGAGGCTATGCCCACCATGCGAAAAGTAAGCAGAACATTTGCAGATGGTACCCACTGTTTGGAAGAAAGGAGATTCTCCTCCAGGCTCTTGGTACCATATTCCTGTAAAAAATAGAATTAAAATAAAAAAATGGTGATATTCTCACCTTCCGATGTCCCTCGCAGCGTCACCAGGCCTCAGCGATGCTCCGGGCAGGTCCCGTTCCAAGTGATGCATTGCGACAATGACCTTTGATGACGTTGCAGTCTCGCGATACCGTAGCGGTCTACGTCATCAAATGGGAACAGGACCTGCCGGGAGCATCGCAATGATCGGGAACGCTGCGTGGGACGTCGGAAGGTGAGAATAACATGATTTATTTTTTTTTATTATTTTTAACATTAGATCTTTTTACTACTGATGCTTCATAGGCAGCCTCAATAGTAAAAAGTTGGTCACACTAGTCAATCACTATCACAATGGAGGAAGAAAAAGACCGGGTTTTTCAATGTATCCACACTGACCACACAAGGACAGAAATGCCAAAGTAAATGTCTAAGAGAGAGATTTTTAGAGCATGAATACCCTAAAAAATTAGTAAAAAAAGCATACTCCGAGGCAAAGGGAATTTCACAAAGTAGTTTAATACATGGGACAGACAATAAAAAGTCTGCAGATGAATACTATACCACTAATTTCATCACAACCTTTTCTTCCCAAAATGACACTATCAGGAACATAATACAGAAGGCACTGGAAGGTCCTACTAAATTACCCAGTCTGTCAGAAAGTATTACCAACTAGACCAGTGGTTACCTTTAGGAGGGCGCCATCCCTATGAAACATTTTAGCCCCCAGTAGAATTAGGGATGTGGGAGATAAAAAAGCCCCGAATGCAGGAAAAAGTACCTTACAGAAGCTCATAAGAGTTTCCTTTAAATGTAAAAACAAAAAATGCTTGTGTTGTTTATGGATCAGTGATAATGTAAATACCTTTTAATCAAAGAGTGATAATCATATAGTATATGACATTAATTTTAAGCTAACATGTCAATATAGTTTTGTGATTTAGGCCGGAGTCACACTGGTGAATAAAACGGACGAATGCAATGCGATAAAAAATTGCATTGCATTCGAACCCATGTTATTCTATGGGGCAGCTCCCATCATGCGATTTTTTATCGCATCCGATCCTCTGACCTAGACAATCGCAGCATGCTGCGATTGTCACAGATTTTCGGATCGGATTCGACAATACAAGTCTATGGGGGCGAGAAAAAATGGGACTAAAAACGGACCCGATGTGTGAGTTGCAATTAAATCCTTTAGCTAAAGCCGGCAATTCTTTATTCCAATACAGTAAAATCACAGAGACCGGTTAAATAAAGAAAGAATGAATATATCTAGACACAATATATATATATATATATATATATATATTTTATACATGTCATAGAGACACATTTATACATATATTTGACATTCATACAGTTCTTCATAGCAGAATAGCCGCAGAAACATTTGCCGGCTTTTGTATAATTATGCTCCTGCCCGACATGAAATGACACATGGTTTACATATAGTTAACCATTTCATTTCATGTTTTTTTTGTAATGTCTATCACTATTAATTAGATGAGTGTTTATGGGTAAAATTATGGAGTTGTAGTGGTTAATTTAAGGGGTTAATTCGTTGTATTAAATTACGGGGACTCCCTGCAGCCTCAGTGACGTCAGCAGGAGTCCCTGCAATTTAATACAACGAATTAAACCTTTAAATTAACCACTACAACTCCATAATTTTACCCACAAACACTCATCTAATTAATAGCGATAGACATTACAAAAAAAAACATGAAATGAAATGGTTAACTATATGTAAACCATGTGTCATTTCATGTTCGGCAGGAGCATAATTATACAAAAGCCGGCAAATGTTTCTGCGGCTATTCTGCTATGAAGAACTGTATGAATGTCAAATATATGTATAAATGTGTCTCTATGACATGTATAAAATATATATATATATATATATATGTGTGTGTCTATATCTATTATTTCGTTTGTGTGGGGAAACCTGTCATTGGGCTCCATTATATGTCCATTTTGCTATCCTGCGAGAAAATCTCGCCAGACGGATGTCAAAAGGATGCTTACATGCGATTAAAATTGCATCAATGAAGAAAAATCGCATCAAAAACGTATCACTGGTTAAGATACCTTTGTGCGATTTCGGACCATTAAAATGGGACCGATTTTTTATTCGTTGTGTGTGACTCCAGCCTTATCTAATTGATTGTTGCTGAGGGAAACAATATGTGGGAAGCACTACACAGCCTCTACATCTAAGGATGAACTCACATAGACACAATATCTCTAAAGGATATCTGAAACATGGCTTGTCTCCACATTGTTTTGAAAAACACGGAAATAAAGCCTCTCTGTGAGTTACACCCATAGATCGTATACCAGCAGATACCCCAAACAGAACACAGTGTCTAAATAAGAGAACTGTATTGGATATATAAATTAGATACCATTTATCCTAAAGGCCTCAATGAGTTGGTAGATATTTTTTGATAAGCTTTCTCTCATGTTTCTTTGTCCCTAGCGGCCCGACGGATTTCCTTCCCTGACCTGGCGGGTCAGCGTTCTCACATGGGGGTCTGTTTTTGGATGTTGGACACCTAGTGGGAATTTTACCAAACAATCGGTTAATTCCAAATTACATAACCATTCCTTGCAAGTGGAGAGGTAGCATAATGGTAATGGGAAGCCTACAGGGTTCTGGCTTGCCTAAACCCTGTGGGTTCGAGTCCAGTCATTATATCTTTATAAAAATTTAATATATATTTATTATAGGTTTCATACATTTTTAAATGAAAGATTGATTGTTTAGATGTTCAATGTGTTTTATCAGAGGTTATATTTTGATATAAAGTTATCTTGGCTGGCGTATGACATTTTAACATTGGAGGGGGAGTTTTCACAGGAAGTGATGTTTTGTCTGTTAGTGATGTCATGTAGGTCTTATGTCATGAAGGGCTTATATAAAACCACAACAATCCTAACAAATGAAGAGATAGTATGATGGTAATGGGAGGTCTTAAGTGTTCTGACTTGCCTAAAATCTGTGGGTTTGATTCTAGTCAACTCTATTTTTATAAAATTTTAATATGTAGTGAATATAGGTTTCATACACTTTTTCAAATTAAAGATTGATTTTTTAGATGTTTAATGTGTTTTATCAGAGGTTAGATCTTGATATAAAGTTATTGTGACTGGTGTATGACATTTTGACATTGGAGGGGGTGTTTCCACAGAAAGTGATGTCTTTTTGCATGTAATTGTGATGTCATGAAGGTTTTGTATAAAACCACTGCTGTAATCAGATTCTGTAATTCTTTGGCCCTGAGGAAGTGGCAGATATGCCATGAAACGCATCGGCACAATAAAGCTATGAAGGATATTTCTGTCCTTGTGTGGTCAGCGTGGATATATTGAAAAACCCAGTCTTTTTCTTCCTCCTTTGTGACATTGGTATCTACAGGAGTCTGCAGCAACCACTCGTTCCTTTCACATTCTGTAAGGGGTTGTGACTGTTCACAACCTTTAAAGGTGAGTGCACTAACCATGTATTGTCACCCAAAAAATCACTTATAGCCCTATGTGCGCTCTCTTTCCTTAATAGTCAAACACTATGTTTGACGAGTGTGACCTACCTGTCAATCAGTTTTCCAAGCAATGCTACAGATCGCTTGGAAAACGCTAGCATTCTGCAAGCTAATTACGCTTGCAAATTGCAAGTTTTTCCGTGGGAAAAAGGCAGAAATTAAAATGCGGTTTTCTCACATATTTCCTGCGGAATGGAATTCCGGCATTCCCGCTGAATTTTCCGTGGCAATGTGTGCACATAGCCTTAGAATTAACAAAAAAAAAAGTGTCCTCTCTGCTCCCATGCCACTAATGCAAAAGAAAATCATTACTCCTGTGGTGAACTATAACTCCCAACATGCCATATTAGCTCCTGTACATGCTGGGAGTTACAGCTCTCCTCAAAGACATAAGGACAATGGTCAACCATGTGACATAAATGGCACCTATGGGATCTTAAAGTGAATCTGATGGCTGATGCCAGCTGCTCGATCCACAGGTCGCATGGATCAGACATTGGCTGTATCATTCCAGCCAGGTATGGTTGACTCTGACACGCTGCGGCATTTCATGGAAAAACCTACTTTGAAAGCCGCCGTGGACTGAGGTCACACAGGTGACTAGTCAGACAGGCGGGTCCCTGGTGGCTTCTCCCCATCTGCTCCCACTGAGGGACAATTTTCTTTCTGCTTGCAACCAGTCATTGGCAGCAGGAGGGGAGAAGTCAGAAATGTTTTTCTCTGTGACGCTTCAGTGTTTCAGAGACAAACATACTGGGCTTAGATCGTACAGCCGGTCCCGGAAACATGTTGCCTATGGGTTACACAGCAGGTATGAGAGGTCACACTCACTATAAAGCAGGTGTGGGCAATTAATTTTTTAGAGGGGTCACATGAGAGACCATGACTGTTGTGGAAGGCCGAACCAATAGCTTGAAATTTAATTCTAAATATTAATTTATTAATATTAATTGTATCACTTAATATTGAGCAGAATTAAGTTTGCTAACCCCCCTCTATATCTTTAACCCCCCCACAGCCCCTTATATACACGATATGAGCCTCACACAAGCTACTACATATGCAACATGAACCCCACACAGCCTCCCCATGTACAGCATGAGCACCACACAGCCTCCCCATGTACAGCATGAGCCCACACAGCCTCCCCATGTACTGCATGAGCCCCACACAGCCTCCCCATGTACTGCATGAGACCCCACACAGCCTCCCCATATACAGCATTAGCCCCACACATCCTTCCATGTACGACATGAGCCCCACACAGCCTGCTCATGTACGACATGAGCCCCACACAGCCTCCCCATGTACAGCATGAGCCCCACACAGCCTCCCCATGTACAGCATGAGCCCCACACATCCTCCCATGTACGACATGAGCCCCACACAGCCTCCCCATGTACTGCTTGAGTCCCACACAGCCTCCCCATGCACAGAATGAACCCCACACAGTCTCCCCATGTACAGCATGAACCCCACACAGCCTCCCCATGTACAGCATGAACCCCACACAGCCTCCCCATGTACAGCATAAGCCCCACACAGCCTCCCATGTATGACATGAGCACCACATAACCTCCCCATGTAGCTCCCCCAGGGAGCCTCAGCAGACAGGTAGGGAGGGGGGGTATGCACGCTTGTTGGTATCAATACTCAGCATCAGGAGAGATAAGGCTTCCAAAAACAGACAGAATTGAATTGAAGCTGTCGTAGCGGTTTTCATTCTGACCAAGGTCAGGTATGCCAGATCACCAGTGAGTCCGAATTAGGAGTTTTTTACACCCTTAATTTACAAGCGCTTGGAGACAAAAGAGACTGCACACGGGCCATGGGCAAATCACTTTATCTGACGTAATGAAACACAAGGCAATATTTTCTACCATTTACAACAAATGTAACTCTATGTGGCTCATGTAGCCCCCACCCCTCAGGGTCATACCTTGTTTACCATGTACCCCGAACATGTTGTTGCTGACTATTGAGGACACATATGATAACAAGAATAGTCACCTTGAAACAGAGACTAATAGTCTGCAGTGTCATAAGAATAATTCTAGCAATAATAGGCAAAAGGCAATTGAAGCATTAAAGGCAATTAAAAGGATATGAAGGCAAACCTTCTTTATCAATTTCCCCCTTTTGTAAATGGTATAACCTTTGCCACAGGATCAGCTGATGTCCACAAAGGAGCTACTGTCTCATGGGACTAGTACTCATAAGGGGGCTTCCTACCTTCTTCACCCATCCACCCTCAGTGGGGACACTCACTTTCCCCATCAGCAATGGCTATCTGGGGTCTATGATACACTACAGAAGGTTCAGCCTTAGATTTTTTTTCACACATACATTATTCAGTAGCTTAAGTAATACATATATTAGCACTTTTACGGCTACATAAAACAATAAGCAAAACAGCAACATTTGCATTCAAGTTTGTACAATGCCAAAAATCCATCCTGCTAGGCCATTAAACCAATTTGCTGGATTTAAAAAAAGAGAATGTGTTACCCCACCAGGAGTCTCTGTTTGCACTGTGCTGTTTTAGCCATTGGTCTCTAAGTTCACCTATTTTGTCAATATAATTACAACAGGTGGGACCAATTATTTGACACATTCCTCCTTCTTTTGCTGTCAGGTAATCTAGTACTATAGTATGTTGGTTAGTAACTATGATTAATTGTCTCTGCATTGTATTAGTTTCATTAAGAACTTCAAGAATCTGGAAAATCTGATCATCCAGGTAGTCGATAGCTTCCACTAATTTATCCCTCATTTGTGTTATGAAGGGGTATATTAGCATATAACTGAATATTTTATTTGCTATCCCCATTTCTACTAGATGCGGCCTACCATTTGGATGGGGCTTATTGTCTGCAGCCCTTCTATACAAAGTATGAATTGGAACTGCTGCTGTGTATTTTCTTACGAGGAACTATGATAGTGGCTGGTGTATGTGTGAAAAATGAATCTAAGGCTGAACCTTCTGTAGTGTATCATAGACCCCAGATAGCCATTGCTGATGGGGAAAGTGAGTGTCCACACTGAGGGTGGATGGGTGAAGCAGGTAGGAAGCCGCCCTTATGGGTACTAGACCCATGAGACAGTAGCTCCTTTGTGGACATCAGCTGACCCTGTGGCAAAGGTTATACCATTTACAAAAGGGGAAATTGATATAGAAGGTTTGCCTTCATATCCCTTTAATTGCCTTTAATGCTTCAATTGCCTTTTGCTTGTTATTGCTAGAATTATTCTTATGACACTGCAGACTATTAGTCTCTGTTTCAAGGAGACTATACTTGTTATCATATATGTCCTCAATAGTCAGCAACAACATGTTTGGGGTACATGGTAAACAAGGTATGACCCTGAGGGTAAGACTTGGGTATACTAATAGATCACAGACTGAATATGAGTCAACAGTGTGATGCAGCAGCAAAAAAGGCAAATGCAATTCTAGGATGTATTAACAGAAGCATACAGTCTAGATCACGTGAAGTCATTATTTCCCTCTACTCCTCTTTGGTCAGACCTCATCTGGAATATTGTGTCCAGTTTTGGGCACCACATTTTAAAAAAGACATCAACAAACTGGAGCAAGTTCAGAAAAGAGCGACCAGAATGGTGACCGGTCTGCAAACCCTGTCTTATGAGGAAAGGTTGCAGGATTTGGGAATGTTTAGTTTGCAAAAGAGAAGACTGAGAGGAGACTTAATAGCTGTCTACAAATATCTAAAGGGCTGTCACATTGTAGAAGGATCAACTTTATTCTCATTTGCACAAGGAAAGACTAGAAGCAATGGGATGAAACTGAATGGGAGGAGACACAGATTAGATATTAGAAAAAACTTTTTGACAGTTAGAGTGATCAATGAGTGGAACAGGCTGCCACGAGAAGTGGTGAGTTCTCCTTCAATGGAAGCCTTCAAACAGAGGCTGGACAGACATCTGACTGGGATGATTTAGCGAATCCTGCTTTGAGCAGGGGGTTGGACCAGATGGCCCAGGAGGTCCCTTCCAACTCTACGATTCTATGATTCTATGAGGGGTGGGGGCTACATGAGCCACATAGAGTTACATTTGTTGTAAATGGTAGAAAATATTGCCTTGTGTTTCATTACGTCAGATAAAGTGATTTGCCCATGTGCAGTCTCTTTTGTCTCCAAGCACTTGTAAATTAAGGGCGTAAAAAACTCCTAATTCGGACTCACTGGTGATCTGGCATAACTGACTTTGGTCAGAACGAAAACAGCTACGACAGCTTCAATTCAATCCAGTCCATTTTTGGAAGCCTTTTCTCTCCTGATGCTGGGTATTGAAACCAACAAGCGTGCATAACCCCCCTCCCTACCTGTCTGCTGAGCTCCCTGGGGGAGCTACATGGGGAGGTTATGTGGTGCTCATGTCGTACATAGGAGGCTGTGTGGGGCTCATGCTGTACATGGGGAGGCTGTGTGGGGTTCATGCTGTACATGGGGAGGTTGTGTGGGGCTCATGCTCTACATGGGGAGGTTGTGTGGGGCTCATGCTCTACATGGGGAGGCTGTGTGGGGCTCATGCTCTACATGGGGAGGCTGTTTGGGGTCTCATGCTCTACATGGGGAGGATGTGTTAGGTTTATGTTGTACATGGGGAGGCTGTGTGGGGTCTCCTGCTGTACATGGGGAGGATGTGTTAGGTTCATGTTGTACATGGGGAGGCTGTGTGGGGTCTCATGCTGTATATGGGGAGGATGTGTGAGGTTCATGCTGTACAAGGGGAGGCTGTGTGGGACTCCTGCTGTATATGGGGAGGCTGTGTGGGGTTCGTGTTGCATATGTAGTAGCTTGTGTGAGGCTCATGTGTATATTAGGGGCTGTGGGGGGGTTAAAGATATATAGGGGTTAGCATACATAATTTTGCTCAATATTAATAAATTAATATTGAGAATTAATTTCAAGCTATTGGTTCGGCCTTCCACAACAGTCATGGTCTCTCGTGGCCCCTCCAAAAAATTAATTGCCCACACCTGCTTTATAGTGAGTCTGACCTCTCATACCTGCTGCGTGACCCATAGGCAGCACGTTTCCAGGACCGGCTGTACGATCTAAGCCCAGTATGTTTGTCTCAGAAACACTGCAGCGTCACAGAGAAAAACATTTCTGACTTCTGCCAATGACTGGTTGCACGCAGAAAGAAAATTGTCCCTAAGTGGGAGCAGATGGGGAGAAGCCACCAGGGACCCGCCTGTC
Source organism: Dendrobates tinctorius (assembly GCF_039654945.1). Classification (NCBI taxonomy): domain Eukaryota; kingdom Metazoa; phylum Chordata; class Amphibia; order Anura; family Dendrobatidae; genus Dendrobates; species Dendrobates tinctorius. The sequence goes on along the minus strand of NW_027361760.1, from coordinate 9,107,065 downwards.
TGACTAGTCACCTGTGTGACCTCAGTCCATGGCGGCTTTCAAAGTAGGTTTTTCCATGAAATGCGGCAGCGTGTCAGAGTCAACCATACCTGGCTGGAATGATACAGTCAATGTCTGATCCAAGCGACCTGTGGACTGAGCAGCAGGTATCAGCCATCAGATTCCCTTTAAGATCCCATAGGTGCCAGTTATGTCACATGGTTGACCATTGTCCTTATGTCTTTGAGGAGAGCTGTAACTCCCAGCATGTACAGGAGCTAATATGGCATGTTGGGAGATATAGTTCACCACAGGAGTAATGATTTTCTTTTGCATTAGTGGCATGGGAGCAGAGAGGACACATTATTTTTTGTTAATTCTAAGGCTATGTGCACACATTGCCACGGAAATTTCAGCGGGAATGCCGGAATTCCATTCTGCAGGAAATATGCAAGAAAACCACATTTTAATTTCTGCCTTTTCCCCACAGAAAAACTAGTAATTTGCAAGCGTAATTAGCTTGCAGAATGCTAGCATTTTCCAAGCGATCTGTAGCATTTCTTGGAAAACTGATTGACAGGTAGGTCACACTCGTCAAACAGTGTTTGACTATTAAGGAAAGAGAGTGCACATAGGGCGATAAGTGATTTTTTGGGTGACAATACACGGTTAGTGCACTCACCTTTAAAGGTTGTGAACAGTCACAACCCCTTACAGAATGTGAAAGGAACGAGTGGTTGCTGCAGACTCCTGTAGATACCAATGTCACAAAGGAGGTAGAAAAAGACCGGGTTTTCAATATATCCACGCTGACCACACAAGGACAGAGATATTCTTCATAGCTTTATTGTGCCGATGTGTTTCATGGCATATCTGCCACTTCCTCAGGGCCAAAGAATTACAGAATCTGAATACAGCAGTGGTTTTATACAAAACCTTCATGACATCACAATTACATGCAAAAAGACATCACTTCCTGTGGAAACACCCCCTCCAATGTCAAAATGTCATACACCAGTCACAATAACTTTATATCAAGATCTAACCTCTGATAAAACACATTAAACATCTAAAAAATAAATCTTTAATTTGAAAAAGTGTATGAAACCTATATTCACTACATATTAAAATTTGATAAAAATAGAGTTGACTAGAATAAAACCCACAGATTTTAGGCAAGTCAGAACACTTAAGGCCTCCCATTACCATCATACTATCTCTCCACTTTTTAGGATTGTTGTGGTTTTATATAAGCCCTTCATGACATAAGACCTACATGACATCACTAACAGACAAAACATCACTTCCTGTGAAAACTCCCCCTCCAATGTTAAAATGTCATACGCCAGCCAAGATACCTTTGTATCAAAATATAACCTCTGATAAAACACAGACACAGAAACAGAACACAGTATGACAAACGTGCATAAATACTCTGCTGTAAAATACATGTAACTGTAAGTAGCAAGTGCTAGTAAAAGATGTTAACAAAAACAGGGTATTTTGTTGATACGTTTTTCTGCAAAAAACACACTGAACATCTAAACAATCAATCTTTCATTTAAAAATGTATGAAACCTATAATAAATATATATTAAATTTTTATAAAGATATAATGACTGGACTCGAACCCACAGGGTTTAAGCAAGCCAGAACCCTGTAGGCTTCCCATTACCATTATGCTACCTCTCCACTTGCAAGGAATGGTTATGTAATTTGGAATTAACCGATTGTTTGGTAAAATTCCCACTAGGTGTCCAACATCCAAAAACGGACCCCCACGTGAGAACGCTGACCCGCCAGGTCAGGGAAGGAAATCCGTCGGGCCGCTAGGGACAAAGAAACATGAGAGAAAGCTTATCAAAAAATATCTACCAACTCATTGAGGCCTTTAGGATGAATGGTATCTAGTTTATATATCCAATACAGTTCTCTCTTATTTAGACACTGTATTCTGTTTGGGGTATCTGCTGGTATATGATCTATGGGTGTAACTCACAGAGAGGCTTTATTCCCGTGTTTTTCAAAACAATGTCGACACAAGCCATGTTTCAGATATCCTTTAGAGATATTGTGTCTATGTTGTGAGTTCATCCTTAGATGTAGAGGCTGTGTAGTGTGTCCCACATATTGTTTCCCACAGCAACAATCAATTAGATAAATCACAAAACTGGATTGACATGTTAGCTTAAAATTAATGTCATATACTCTATCATTATCACTGTTTGAATAAAAGGTATTTACATTATCACTGATCCATAAACACAAGCATTTTTTGTTTTTACATTTAAAGGAAACACTTTTGTGCTTCTGTAAGGTACTTTTTCCTGCATTCGGGGCTTTTTTGTCTCCCACATCCCTAATTCTACTGGGGGCTAAAATGTTTTATAGGGATGGCGCCCTCCTAAAGGTAACCACTGGTCTAGTTGGTAATACTTTCTGACAGACTGGGTAATTTAGTAGGACCTTCCAGTGCTTCTGTATTATGTTCCTGATAGTGCCATTTTGGGAAGAAAAGGTTGTGATGAAATGAGTGGTATAGTATTCATCTGTAGATTTTTTTATTGTCTGTCCCATGTATTAAACTACTTTGTGAAATTTCCTTTGCCTCTGAGTATGCTTTTTTTTACTAATTTTTTAGGGTCTTCACGCTCTAAAAATCTCTCTTAGACATTTACTTTGACATTTCTGTCCTTGTGTGGTCAGTGCGGATACATTGAAAAACCTGGTCTTTTTCTTCCTCCTTTGTGATAGTGTTTGACTAGTGTGACCAACTTTTTACTATTGAGGCTGCCTATGAAGCATCAGTAGTAAAAAGATCAAATGTTAAAAATAAAAAATCATGTTATTCACACCTTCCGACGTCCCACGCAGCATTCCCGATCATTGCGATGCTCCCGGCAGGTCCCGTTCCCATTTGATGACGTTGTGGTCTCGCGACACTGCTACGGTATCGCAAGACTGCGACGTCATCAAAGGTCATTGCCGCAATGCATCACTTGGAACGGGACCTGCCCGGAGCATCGCTGAGGCCTGGTGACGCTGCGAGGGACATCGGAAGGTGAGAATATCACTATTTTTTTATTTTAATTCTATTTTTTACAGGAATATGGTACCCAGAGCCTGGAGGAGAATCTCCTCTCTTCCAAACAGTGGGTACCATCCGCAAATGTTCTGCTTACTTTTCGCATGGTGGGCATAGCCTCATGCAGAAAGAAAGCAGAACAATGCATTCCTATGTGCGCCGAATTCCCGCGATTACGCACAAAGAATGATCATGCTGCGTATCTTTCTGCAATGCAATTCCACCATGGAAAATCCGCAGCATTAGGACAGCATGTGCAGAATGTTATAGGATTGCATGGGATGCTTTATTTGCGTTTTAGCAGCAAAATCACGCGTTTAAAATCGCAGAGAAAACGCAAAAAAACGCTATGTGTGAACACAGCCTAATGCCTGCCTCTTAACAGCTTCTTTCTTCCTAGGTGCAGCTCCTATGCTGCTGTCTGGGCTTCTTCTTTGTGCAGTGCACTCAGCTTATCAGATGCTTGTTAACCCCTTCTGGCCCTGCAAACCGCGCTAGACTTGAAGAAGTGGACGTCTGATGTACTGAATACTGCAGTAAGAAGCAGGACCGGAGCTCCAAGCAGCACAGCACTGAGCACATTGAGTCTCCTCCTCCCCTTGCCATATCTCTGTTACGTCGCTGCATCTCTGGATCAGGAGTTGGACATCAGACTGCAGCCACAGTTTCATATGGCGGCAGTGATTTTTAGTGGATGACAGCGTGAAGAGGATGACAGATTGTGCGGCCCACTACAGGGTTCGGCCGTTCAGGCATTTGCCAGAAATGCCCGATGGCCAGTCCGGCCCTGGGTGTGATAAGCTGCAGTAATGTGTTTAGCTTTGGTTGCATGCATTTCTGCGCACCCAACTGTTGCAAGGTCTGCAGCCCCTTGCCCTTAGTACTTCACGCCTTAATTCAAGTATCCCATGTCCAGCTAAGTTTTTCAATTTCTACCACATTCCTGATGCTCATGATTTCTTGTGTGAAACATTGTATCCCTCTTGTGGCCCTCCAACTTCTAAATTTTGGGAAAATGTATTCAATGCCAAAGAAAGAATTGGTCTGGTGTGTTGTTTGAATTAGCGGCCTACCTAACTACCTACCTACCTTCACCTGTCTGAGTATGCTATTGGCTTACAGCAGCCAGGTGTGTCACAATGGAACAATTGGAATACATGTCAAAATGGGTGGGCCAGACTGTCTTCCAGCTGTGCGGCAGCAGCCAGCTTCAATTTGCTGAGGGAGCCTCAGCAGACAGGTATGAAGGGGGGTATGCACGCGCGTTGGTTACAATACTAGCATCAGGAGAGATAAGGTTTCCAAAAACAGAGTGAATTAAATTGAAACTAAGGCAAGTTGTCTTTTCAAAGCAATATTTGAATGCTTTTTTCAACTTTGGTTGCTCGGCATTAGTTTTTTCTTGGTCCAAGTGGCACATTTCACATGCCAAATGCATTTGGCTTGATTTAACTTGACCAACTCTGCTACATCAAGCATTCACCTATATATGGAAGGCATTGTATTGTATTCAGTTTGCAATTTAAATCATCTAGCTTGGCTTTTGATGCTTTGTAGGTACAGGGGTATAAGCTGCAGTAATGTGTTTAGCTTTGGATGGATACATTTCTGTACACCCACCTGCTAAAAGGCCTGCAGACCCTTGCCCTTAGTACTTCCCGCCTACCTACCTACTTTCACATGTCTGAGTATCCTTTTGGCTTACAGCAGCCATGTATGTCACAATGGAACAATTGGAACATGTGTCACAATGGGCGGCCCAGACTGTCTTCCAGCTGTGCGGCAGCAGCCAGCGTCAGTTTGCTGAGGGAGCCTCAGCAGACAGGTAGAGAAGGGGGTTACAATACGCTTGTTGGTTACAATACCCAGCATCAGGAGAGATAAGGTTTCCAAAAACAGACTGAATTGAATTGAAACCAATATCTTGTATTAAACTCTGGAATAAGAGGCATCTGGTAAGCAGCGGATACTGAAGGTAATAACCTTGTTTTCAGTTGAGGAACACTAGATTTCAAAATTGGGACTGACAAAGGTCCTGGTACAATGAGCTGTAGGTCCATAAATGGAGCTGAGATTTAATTAGAGGATATGACACATGTTGTGCATAGCAGGCTTGTGTCCCTGATATGGGCCTGGTACTGTTTGAGGAACTATGTCCTGCCCAGGTATGTGTGCTACGGGAGGAGAGGACATGCTGGTTAGAAAGGCACGTGAATGCAGGGGAATAGCACTGTATCTGTGTCTGGGTGTGTGCACAGCTACTGAAGGAGACGCTCTTTCTGTCCCAATTTTCAAATCCAGTGTTCCTCAAATGAAAACAAGGTTATTACCTACAGTATCTGCTGCTTACCAGACACCTCTTATTCCAGACTTTTAGACCAGATATTCAGTACTGAATAATACCACACAGGCCAGCTGTCTCTTTAATGATATATGAAATTCTCCATTACAGCTCCTTTTAGTTAAATCAACTGTAAGGAACTGTTAAATTCAATTTTCCCTCTTTAGTGCCAAATCTTTACTATAATCTATAGTGGATTGGATACCCTACTTGTGCACCTCCCTAATACACAACTAATCCCACATATCACATAGTGGGAAAAAGAAGTGATCCCACAATATAATATAATAAAAAAGGTATATACTTATAATACTTATGTATGGTATAAGGACTTCAATGGCGTAGGGCAATGACGGCAGAGACACGCTCAGTGAAGCAAGTGATTTATATACAATTGTGCACAACAAACGTGGAAATACGTAACGGGTTCAGAGCACAGACATACAGCAGCACATAGCAAAAGGTTCAGCAAGGATGGTAAGTTATTAAGAGTCACTGAGTACAGAATATAACTGGGTATTGCAGGCAAAGTCCAGAGTATAACAAATGTCCAGCAGGATAATGTTCAGCGGGCACCGGGTAACAACTACTAACCAGTATAGCAAACAGAAGTCCAATTGTAGCGAGCCTCTGGTATGATGAGTCCGGTGGAGATCCAGTAAGGGGACCTTCAGTGGGCACAAACACTAACCGGGTACGGTAGCCAGAAGTCCAGCGGTATCCAGAGGTCCAGAGAGGTGAAGTCTCAAGCAAGAAGCAGGGTTGTTCCAGAGTAACAAGATCTGGGAGAGTGGCAGGGCAGGAGCACACCAGGAATCAATATACTCAAGCGATTTGCTTGTGCTTAGGGGCGGGTCTTTATGCAGCTGGGGAGGAAGTGATGTAAACGAAAACTCCATCTTAACTAAGGGCAGCTAAGAGGAAGTGATGCGACAGGACCGAAAACTCCATCTTAACCAAGGGCAAAAGTTCATTCAAAACAGACCGGAAAGTCCTAGGATCCTGACAGTACATCCCTCCCAAAAAACGGCCTCAGGACGGAACAGGACCGGGCTTGTCCGGGTACCTCCGATGGAACTGAGCAATCTTCCTAGATGCGTTGATGTTATCAACGGGTTCCCAGGAGTCGTCCTCGGGTGAATAGCCTTACCAGCGAACCAGGTATTGCAGCCGTCGCCGATGGAGACGGGAGTCGAGAATGGCCTCAACGACAAATTCTTCTTGGCCATCTACCATCACCGGGGGAGGAGGTGGTACAACACGTCCCTGAAAGGTATTAGGAGTTACTGGTTTGAGCAGAGAAACATGAAAGACCGGGTGTACCTTCATAGTCCGTGGTAACTTCAGCCGACAGGCCACGGAGTTCACAATCCCGGAGATCCTGAATGGGCCGATGTATTTTTGCCCGAGCTTCTGTGAAGGGACACCAAGCTTCAGGTTTTTGGTGGACAACCAAACAGAGTCCCCTACCTGGTACGAAGGTGCCGGTCGCCTATGAGCGTCTGCCGAGTCCTTGTAACGTCGCTGAGCAGTTGTCAAGGTGTCTTTCAGGACCTCCTGAACTCGTTGCAACTCCGTCACCCTGTCTCCAACCGCGGGTATAGGGACTGCGACCGGTGACCTAGGCAGAATACTTGGATGGTAACCCAGGTTTGCAAAAAAGGGTGTTACCTTCGTGGAACTACTCTGGGTGTTGTTGTAGGAGAATTCTGCCAGAGGAAGGAGCTTCACCCAATCGTCCTGTAGATGGCTCACGTAACATCTCAGGTATTGTTCCAGGGTCTGGTTGGTCCGTTCCGTCTGCCCATTCGTCTGAGGATGGTAGGCACAAGACAGACACACATTAATTTGAAGTGCAGAACAAAACCCCTTCCAGAACCTAGAGGTGAATTGAACACCTCGGTCAGAGATGATCTGATCCGGGACCCCGTGTAAACGAAATACGTTCCGTACTACCAGGTCAACAGTCTCTGCGGCCGAGGGGAGGCCAGTACAGGGGATGAAATGGGCGGCTTTGGTCAACCGGTCTACCACTACAAGGATAGTAGTGCTGCCACTTGATGGAGGCAGATCCACAATAAAATCCATGGAGATGGACCCCCAGGGGCGAGACGGCACGGGTAAAGGCTGGAGGAGGCCTGTAGGAGCCATACGAGGGACCTTGCACCGGGCACAGATCACACATGATGTGACGTAGTCTTTCACGTCTTTCATACAGGTAGGCCACCAGAAGAACCGGGTCAAGAACTCCTGAGTTTTTTGTACCCCCCTATGTCCTGCCACCATGGAGTCATGAACCAATTTAAGGACTCGAAGTCTTACAGCCTCCGGGACATACAGGCGACGTTCTCGTAACCACACACCATTCCGAAGAACAAGTGCCACGTCGCTCGGGGGGGCAGCAAGGAATACATCACCATCATAGGCCTGCTTGATGTCCTTCCATAAGTCCTGGTCCTGGATCACTCCGATGAAGTTGGAATCAGACAACACGGTTTGAGATGATGATGAAGGCACAGGGTCCGAGGTGTGGAGACGGGATAAGGCATCAGCCTTTCCGTTACGGGAACCTGGTCGATATGTGACAACAAAATTAAATTGATTAAGAAAAAGGCTCCACCTGGCTTGCCGTGGGGACAGACATCTGGCAGATTTCAGAAATTCCAGGTTGCGGTGATCTGTGAGTACCACCACTTGTTGTGCCACTCCCTGTAAGTGGTGCCGCCATTCTTTGAAAGCAGACACGATCGCCAGCAACTCCTTGTCTGCAACATCATAATTCCTCTCCGCAGGGGACAACCGTCGAGAAAAGAAAGCACATGGGTGCAGTAAAGCTTTGTCCCCAGTTCTCTGGGACAGAACTGCTCCCAGAGCATAATCAGAGGCATCGACTTCTACAAGGAACGGAAGTGAGGGGTCTGGGTGAATCAGAATTGGTGCTGATGTAAAACAAACCTTGAGATGGTCAAAAGCCTCCTGAGCCTGGACGGACCACACAAACCTCTGACCCTTCTTGGTTAATGCGGTAATAGGGTGGACAATTTCTGAGAAATTACGGATGAAACGCCTGTAGAAGTTGGCAAATCCGACGAATCGTTGCACCTCTTTGATGGTACCTGGTACCGGCCATTCCAGTATTGCTTTTATCTTGCTGGTTTCCATATTTAGACCCTGTGGAGAAATGACATACCCTAGAAATTGAATATTAGTACAATGAAATTCACATTTCTCAAGCTTGATGTACAGGCGGTTATCACGTAGGCGAGCAAGGACCGTCTTGACATGCTCTTGATGTTCCTGTAAAGAATTAGAATAAATCAAAATATCGTCCAGGTAGATGACCATGAACTGGTCCATAATGTCCCTGAATATATCGTTCACCAAGTGTTGGAATGTTGCGGGGGCGTTGCAAAGGCCGAAGGGCATGACTAAATACTCAAAATGTCCGTATCTACACCTGAATGCTGTCTTCCATTCGTCCCCTGGACGGATACGGAGCAGGTTATACGCCCCTCGGAGATCTAACTTGGTGAAAATTGTAGCCTGTTGGACCCTTTCTAATAATTCGGGGATCAGGGGCAATGGGTACCGGTTCCGGATGGTGATCTTGTTGAGCTCCCGGTAATCTATGCAAGGGCGCAGAGTTCCGTCCTTCTTCTTTACAAAGAAGATGGGTGCCCCTGCGGGTGAGGTAGAGGGACGAATGAAACCCTTGGCAAGATTCTCATCAATATATTCTTTTAGGGCGTGTAGTTCAGGGGCCGCCAACGGGTACACATGTCCAAACGGTATCTCCGCTCCGGGTAATAAGTCTATAGGACAATCGTAAGGTCTATGTGGGGGGAGCTGATCAGCATTCTGTTTATTGCAGATGTCGAGAAAGTCATGATAGACCGGGGGCAGAACGGGTACCTGTACATTGTCCTCCATAGCATGCGTTGTTGGAGCCGGTTCAGTTGGTTTTACGGCAGGAGCAGTCTGGGATGGGAAGGAAATCTCTTTTGTCTCCCAGTTGATGACTGGATTGGTAGCCCGAAGCCAGGGAATTCCTAAAATGACTGGAAAATGTGGAGATGAAATTAACATAAAGACAAGGGTCTGCTGCTGACCTGGTTTGATCATACATTCGAGGGGTACAGTCTCTTTATCCACGGGTCCGGAAGTCAATGGGGACCCGTCCACGGTTTCCATGGTAACTGGTGATGCTCTCTGTTGAGACGGGATACCGTGTTTCCTAGCAAAAGAGAGATCCATGAAATTCCCCCCAGCCCCAGAGTCAATCATTGCAGCCGTAGAAATTAGCTGTTTCTTCCATTTTATTTGTATATGGAGCGAGCAGTGGGTGGATCTCCCTTCAGAGTCCTTAGCTGCAGTGGATAATACTGTGGAGGGAAATACCGCATCCAGGTGGGAACTAGCTTCGGAGGCTTCAGATTCTATGTCGGTATTATCATATTCGGCTACAGCCGCCAAGATCTTATTGGAACGTTTAGGACGCCTTGGACAGTCAATAAGGAAATGGTCTGATTTGCCGCAATAAAAACATAGCCGTTCACGGAGCCGATGTTCGCGGCGTTCCTGGTTCTCTCGGTTTTGTACAGAGTCCACTTGCATGGGAACCTCCGCAGGCTCTCGTGGTGTCTTAGGAACAGGTTCCCTGGTAGGTGACGGAAAGTCAGGTACCCGGTTAAGTGCTGCCCATCTTTCCTGTCTGCGCTCTGTTAAACGGGTATCAATGCGCACACAGTGTTGAAGGAACAGGTCAAGATCATCGGGTGATTCGGCACGGGCTAACTCGTCCTTGATGGCACCGGACAGTCCCTTTTTAAATACCGACAACAACGCATTGTTACCCCAGTCAGTGTCCACCACCAGTCTTTTGAAGTCGGTGACATATTCAATCACTGGCCGCTTGCCTTGCCGTAAAGAAAGGAGAGCCGTTTCAGCAGTATTACGGCGGTTCGGATCGTCGAACATCAGTGCCATAGCTGTTAGAAAATCCTCTAAGCAGTTCAACCGCACGTCCCTGGTCTCAATCATCGGGTTAGCCCAGGCCAGGGCACGTGAAGTCAGCAGCATGATTATGCATAATACTTTAGATCGATCCGATCGGTAATAGTCAGTATTCACATCAAAGAATAGCATGCACTGATTAATGAAGCCACGGAACTGACTGCGCTCACCATTAAAGCGGAAGGGAGGTAATTTAGGCATACTGGGAGCAAATCCGGGCGAGGTACGGTCGGTCACCTGAGCCTCCACCTTGCCTTGTAGCTCCTGCATAGCTGTACCCAGGAACTGGTGGTCATGATTCAGCCGTCCCTCGATATCTCCAAGCCTGGCGTGCACAGCATCCATGTCCTGCTGTAAGGAGTGGATCATGGAGTATAGCTGATCTAATCGTGCCTCTGACATTGCCCCAGCGAAGTCCTCTAAAAAGGGCTTGAGTATAATATAATACTTATGCATGGTATAAGGACTTCAATGGCGTAGGGCAATGACGGCAGAGACACGCTCAGTGAAGCAAGTGATTTATATACAATTGTGCACAACAAACGTGGAAATACGTAACGGGTTCAGAGCACAGACATACAGCAGCACATAGCAAAAGGTTCAGCAAGGATGGTAAGTTATTAAGAGTCACTGAGTACAGAATATAACTGGGTATTGCAGGCAAAGTCCAGAGTATAACAAATGTCCAGCAGGATAATGTTCAGCGGGCACCGGGTAACAACTACTAACCAGTATAGCAAACAGAAGTCCAATTGTAGCGAGCCTCTGGTATGATGAGTCCGGTGGAGATCCAGTAAGGGGACCTTCAGTGGGCACAAACACTAACCGGGTACGGTAGCCAGAAGTCCAGCGGTATCCAGAGGTCCAGAGAGGTGAAGTCTCAAGCAAGAAGCAGGGTTGTTCCAGAGTAACAAGATCTGGGAGAGTGGCAGGGCAGGAGCACACCAGGAATCAATATACTCAAGCGATTTGCTTGTGCTTAGGGGCGGGTCTTTATGCAGCTGGGGAGGAAGTGATGTAAACGAAAACTCCATCTTAACTAAGGGCAGCTAAGAGGAAGTGATGCGACAGGACCGAAAACTCCATCTTAACCAAGGGCAAAAGTTCATTCAAAACAGACCGGAAAGTCCTAGGATCCTGACAATACTTTATTGAAAGAAATCACTAAAACCAACATAAAATAGCAGCAAGATTACCATGAAGAGGACACACTGCAAAGGCCTTTATAGAGACTATATATTCATGCAGTATGGCATATAAACATACAATTTACATGTGATTACAAAAGAAAATTTAAAATATGCAGTGCTTTGTTATAGTGAATACATAAATATGGGCTCTACAATAGAGTAATCCCCAGACACAATGACTGTAACGAACACCATAAAAGCCCATGCTGCTAAAAGAGATATACCATACAATTGCTAATGAAGTCCTAATAATGCCAAAGAAAGCCACAGAGTGTGAATCAACTATCTCAGCTCCATAATAACCACCAATGAAACCGGTATACAATAAACCGTGTGAAAAACAAAGGAGCAGAGTAAATGTATATATCTACCTGTGGCAGAGCGGTGTCCCCACACCCCGACGTGCGTTTCACCGCCTGCTTCTTCCGGGGGGGCGTGTCTATCGGAGGGGTAACCATGTTTTTAAATCCCAAGTGGCCAATCATAGAGAAAAGGCATTGGCAAGGGGCGGGGTCTATCAGTATAGTCGGCGTCATGCGCACCCACCCCCCACCCCGCGTCTGCTTCCTGCCTGTGTTTACTTTTAACAGAAAAATCTACCACCAACTTCAAGGTACAGCTATGGGGGCTTCATGTGCCCCCTCCTACGCTAACCTCTTTTTGGGAGCGTGGGAACGGGACATTTTCATGGGAGATAATTTTGAAGAAATGGGAAAAGTACAAAATTGGATGAGATATATCGATGATATTCTCTTTGTGTGGGAGGGTACGGACATGGATTTGGTAAAGTTGTTTCACAAATTAAATAATAATGATATTAATGTGAAACTTACATTTAAAACAGGTAGGTCTTTGGAATTTTTGGATATTTGGATTGAGGCATCATCGGATGGAATACTCCACATGGATATATTCAGAAAACCTACTGCCACTAATTCCTATTTGATGGCTGATTCTTCCCATCCAGCAAGTACCATCCATGGTATCCCCATTGGCCAATTTCTAAGGGCAAAGAGAATCTGTTTGGATCCCTTTCTATTTGAAAAACAAAGTCAGGAGCTTACTATGAGATTTAAGGACAGAGGATATAGTCGCAGAATGATCCAGAGAGGGTATAAAAGAGCTTCAACCACTCCTAGAAATGAACTACTGTTTGGTGGGAAAAGGAAATTGATAGAAGAAGATAATACACAGGTACGTTTTATATCAACGTTCAATGGCCAGTGGCAGAATGTACAGGAGATTATCCTGCGACATTGGAACATCTTATTATCGGATCCTATCTTAAAACAGATTTTACCGGAGACACCTCAATGTGTGGCTCGGCGTTCAGCCAATTTTAAGGACCTTTTGGTCCATAGTCATTATGATGCCGGTAAAATAAGAAATGGGAAAGTATCTAATCCAGGGTTTTTTCCATGTGGCCTATGTAAGGCGTGTTTAAATCTCACCAAGAGTAAAATCTTTAAAAATGCTGATGGATCCAGGGTTTTCCATATTTGGAAACATCTTACATGCACATCCAAGGGGGTAATATACCATGCAGAATGCCCCTGCGGGAAAGTATATGTGGGACTTACCACAAGAGAATTCAAACTGCGAGTAAGAGAACATGTTCTCGATATTGAAAAAGCGGCCACGGTAGAAGATATCACTTCTTTAAAAAGTATACCAAGACATTTTAAGGCAAATCATGATTGTAATCCTCAGGGGTTACGTTTGAAGGCGATTGATCAATGGGATTTGGGCTTTAGAGGAGGAAATTTAAGTAAGGCTCTGGCCCAATTGGAATTCCGGTGGATTTACCGCTTAGGCACCCTTAGTCCTATGGGCTTGAATGAGAGTATGGGTTTTTCTTCCTTTTTGTAGAGGCTTTTCCTTTTTATGGTGGGTATAAGTTGTTTTTTAGTGTTTTTCTTGATCTGATTTTAAATATTTCTTTTTAAGTTTTATCTAGGTCTTTTTGAGAATTTTCCTGTGATTATTATGTCGGGGTCGTCTTTGGATGCAAGCATGGAGTTGAATGAAGAAGCCTTCATCGTTATCGTATATATTGCCTTATCCTGTATTTGTCACCTTTGTTACTGTCAGTGTATATGTTTGTATTTTATATTATGTATGTCTTTTGTTTATGTATCTTTTACACTAGTTGTAATTTATGAGCATAGTCTTGTCACTTTAGTATAGCACTGTCACTTTAGAGCTCCTTATCTGGAGGATACCTTTTTAAGGCCTTTTTTGGTCCTTTTACAGTCCTTATATGTGTAAGGATAGCACTATCACTTCATTTGTCTTCTATACACACCTATGATTGAGAATTGATGGTGACTTTCCATATTTGTTATTAAGTCACTTTATGTATTTGTATTGTTATTAATATGAGGATTTGACTTTTCACATAATATGTACGTTGCCACATTTTTTGTTGTATGCCATACCCTTGCCTCTGTGTGTGTTCCCTTTTTTAGGGAAACTATACATATAGATAGGAACGTATTTATCTTTTGCTGTAAAAAGGGTTTTTTGTGTTCTATCTGCTTATTAGAGATATACCATACTGATTCGGAGGCCCCCCTTTCTTTCTCTTTTTTTATCTATTTATATGCTCTGTGTTTATGTGTCTTACGATGGGTATATGAGCGATTTTGTTCATGGCTTCTTTCACTCTGGGCCGAGGTAATCAGTAGTGCGCATGCGCATCCACTTTCACTCCGATGTTTCCAATGACGCTCACACACTGACGCGCAGCCCTTGAGGCTGCCGTGTCATTGAGCGCCGGCAGGAAGCAGATGCGGTGTGGGGGCGGGTGCGCATGACGCCGACTATACTGATAGACCCCGCCCCTTGCCAATGCCTTTTCTCTATGATTGGCCACTTGAGATTTAAAAACATGGTTACCCTGCCGATAGACACGCCCCCGGAAGAAGCAGGCGGCGAAACGTGCGTTGTGGTGTGGGGACACCGCTCTGCCACAGGTAGATATATACATTTACTCCTGCTCCTTTGTTTTGTTTTTCACGCGGTTTATTGTATACCGGTTTCATTGGTGGTTATTATGGAGCTGAGTTAGTTGATTCACACTCTGTGGCTTTCTTTGGCATTATTAGGACTTCATTAGCAATTGTATGGTATATCTCTTTTAGCAGCATGGGCTTTTATGGTGTTCGTTACAGTCATTGTGTCTGGGGATTACTCTATTGTAGAGCCCATATTTATGTATTCACTATAACAAAGCACTGCATATTTTAAATTTTCTTGTGTAATCACATGTAAATTGTATGTTTATATGCCATACTGCATGAATATATAGTCTCTATAAAGGCCTTTGCAGTGTGTCCTCTTCATGGCAATCTTGCTGCTATTTCACGTTGGTTTTAGTGATTTCTTTCAATAAAGTATATAACTTTTTTATTCTATTATATTGTGGGATCTCTTCTTTTTCCCACTATGTGATATGTGGGATTAGTTGTGTATTAGGGAGGTGCACAAGTAGGGTATCCATTCCACTATAGATTATAGTAAAGACTTGGCACTAAAGAGGGAAAATTGAATTTAACAGTTCCTTACAGTTGATTTAACTAAAAGGAGCTGTAATGGAGAATTTCATATATCATTAAAGAGACAGCTGGCCTGTGTGGTATTATTCAGTACTGAATATCTGGTCTAAAAGTCTGGAATAAGAGGTGTCTGGTAAGCAGCGGATACTGTAGGTAATAACCTTGTTTTCATTTGAGGGACACTGGATTTGAAAATTGGGACAGAAAGAGCGTCTCCTTCAGCAGCTGTGCACACTCCCAGACACAGATACAGTGCTATTCCCCTGCACTCACGTGCCTTTCTAACCAGCATGTCCTCTCCTCCCGTGGCACACATACCTGGGCAGGACATAGTTCCTCAAACAGTACCAGGCCCATATCAGGGACACAAGCCTGCTATGCACAACATGTGTCATATCCTCTAATTAAATCTCAGCTCCATTTATGGACCTACAGATCATTGTACCAGGACCTTTGTCAGTCCCAATTTTGAAATCTAGTGTTCCTCAACTGAAAACAAGGTTATTACCTTCAGTATCCGCTGCTTACCAGACGCCTCTTATTCCAGACTTTTAGACCAGATATTGATTTCAATTCAATTCAGTCTGTTTTTGGAAACCTTATCTCTCCTGATGCTGGGTATTGTAACCAACAAGCGTGCATACCCCCCTCTCTACCTGTCTGCTGAGGCTCCCTCAGCAAACTGATGCTGGCTGCTGCCGCACAGCTGGAAGACAGTCTGGGCCGCCCATTGTGACACATGTTCCGATTGTTCCATTGTGACATACATGGCTGCTGTAAGCCAAAAGGATACTCAGACATGTGAAAGTAGGTAGGTAGGCGGGAAGTACTTAGGCAGGAGTGGAGTCACATTGGATGTGATATACTAATGATACTTGGCTCCAGCTCTGCTGCAAGCGTGATCCGATTGTCCGTGCTCTGTGCTGCAATCCTCTCTCATGAGAGAATCACAGCACAGAATCGAAGGAGACGGAGAAAGTAATTTCTCCATTTCCTTCATGTCCTGACTCGGTGTATATCGGACAGCACTGGGATGACATCCGAGTGCAGTGTGAAGCTTCACTAAGACCCATAGGCTTGTATGGGTTTGAGTGAGCCAAGTCTTGCTGCCAATCACAGCATGCTGCCTTTGTTTTCTCATGACGATTTGACATGAGAAAATAATCACTGAACTGCTCTGCTCCATAGAATAACACTGGGCCGAGTGCTATCCGATAAACCAGGGGTCCCCAACTGCCGGTCTGCGGCCCAGCACCGGGCCGCTGCAGTGCCCTTGCTGGTCCGCGGACACAAGGGGAGCCGGCGGCGGTGCAGCAGCTGATTCTCACCTAGCCGCGGTCCCTGTCGGCGGCAGCTTCATCCAGCACTGTGCGGACACATGCTACCACTCATTTAAGGTCATGAATATGGATGCCACTCCTCTCCCATAGGGGTGGTGTCCATATTCATGGACCTTAATGAGCGGTAGCACGTGACCGCTCCGCACAGGAAGAAGCTGAAGGGGAAGGAAGTTCAGCGACGTGAGGGTAAGTATGATGGGGGATGATGGGTAGCTGAGCGGAGCCATAAATACATGGGAGGGAGAGTGGGAGCGGAGCCATAAATACATGAGAGGGAGAGTGGGAGCGGAGCCATAAATAAAGGAGGGAGAGTGGGAGCGGAGCCATAAATACATGGGAGGGAGAGTGGGAGCGGAGCCATAAATACATGGGAGGGAGTGTGAGAGCGGAGCCATAAATACATGGGAGGGAGAGTGGAGCCATGTATACAGGATGGGAGAGTGGAGCCATGTATACAGGATGGGAGAGTGGAGCCATGTATACAGGATGGGAGAGTGGAAGCAGAGCCATGTATACAGGATGGAAGAGTAGAGCCATGTATACAGGATGGGAGAGTGGAAGCAGAGCCATGTATACAGGATGGGAGAGTGGAAGCAGAGCCACGTGTACAAGGGTGGGAGCGGAGTCATGTATACAGGATGGGAGAATGGAGCCATGTATACAGGATGGGAGAGTGGAGCCATGAATACAGGATGGGAGAGTGGGAGCAGGGCCACGTATACAAGGGTGGGAGCGGAGCCATGTATACAGGATTGGAGAGTGGCGCCATGCATACAGGATGGGAGAGTGGCGCCATGTATACAGGATGGGAGAGTGGAGCGATGTATACAAGATGGGAGAGTGGAGCCATGAATACAGGATGGGAGAGTGGAGCCATGCATACAGGATGGGAGAGTGGAAGCAGAGCCATGTATACAAGTGTGAGAGCAGAGTCATGTATGCAAGGGTGTGAGCGAAGCCATGTATACAAGGGTGGGAGCAGAGCCATGCATACACCATGATTAAAAAATAATCAGCATGTATACAGTACTCCAGTACAATTTTTTCTAAGTGCTCAATGCTCCATTTCCTTGTAGGTTCCAATCATCATTAGCAGTGACGGTCATCAGTAGCAGTAGCCATCTTTCAGCGTTAGGGGCCCACTGCGCCTCCGCCTCAAACTCTTGTAAAATGAGTAAAAAACAAACATTGCTAGAGAGCTTCTTTGAAAAGGGAGAAAGACCTAATGATGAGACAGATGAAGACTCCATGACTGCTGAAAAAAAGAAAGCTGCATTTAATAGAAAATACAATGAGTCCTACTTAAATTATGGGTTCATCGCAACGGGAGTTGGAAGTTTCGCCCCCAGCATTTCACCCCCAGCAGTTCACCCCCAGGTACACTTCGCCCCTGAACATTTCGCCCCCAGCATTTCTCCCCCAGGTTGTTTCGCCCCCGCACATTTCGCCCCCAGCAGTTCGCCCACGGGATGTTTTGCCCCCGGATGTTTCGCCCCCAGCAGTTCGCTCCCGGATGTTTCGCCCCCAGCAGTTCGCCCCCAGATGTTTCACCCCTGGATGTTTCACCCCCAGCAGTTCGCCCCCGGATGTTTCGCCCCCGGATGTTTCGTCCCCAGCAGTTCGCCCCCGGATGTTTCGCCCCCGGATGTTTCGCCTCCAGATGTTTCGCCCCCAGCAGTTCGCCCCCGGATGTTTTGCCCCTGGATGTTTCACCCCTAGCAATTCGCCCCCGGATGTTTCGCCCCCAGATGTTTCGCCCCCAGCAGTTCACCCCCAGCAGTTCGCCCTCGGATGTTTCGCCCCCAGCAGTTCGCCCCCGGATGTTTCGCCCCCGGATGTTTCGCCCCCAGCAGTTCGCCCCCGGATGTTTCGCCCCCAGCAGTTCGCCCCCGGATGTTTCGCCCTCAGATGTTTCGTCCCCAGATGTTTCGTCCCCAGCAGTTTATCCCTGGATGTTTTGCCTCTAGCAATTTGCTCCTGGATCTTTTGCATCCGGGAAAGACTTGCCTGAACTGAACATTGGCAGGTTTGCTTATCACTAATAATACACCATATGAGTCTAAGATATAGAATTCTGATCAAATTAGTTTTTTTTATTCTCAAACTTTGTTTTCTAGATGAGTAATTTTACAGACAGGAAAATAGTAGGATTTCATTGGTTACTAAGGAGGTCGTTCCCCCTTGGGAGCAGAACGGATCCTGGCTCCCTATGATACATTCAGGGCTGCTTGTTCAAAGCCCTCTGCAAAGCTCCCCTTCACCCTCCGCTCATGTGCTCTATCCTGGACAAGAGGAGGGCTCCCCCCTGCCTGTGTAAAGCCATTACAGGACGGAACACATAGGGGGGGCTTTGCAGAGGGCTGTAAACCAGCAGCCCTTTATATATCATAGGGAATATATTGTTAGCTGCATGCTCCTGTGCAGCCACGCCCTCTAGAATCCATCCACAAGTACTGTTACTAAGGAGAAACAACCTCCTTAGCAACCACTGAAATCCTGCAGCACATGGAGCATTAACTTGGATGAGACTTTTCACACAGAAGTGAAGCTGCTGGAAGGTCTCCTTTGGAAATGAATATCATGGGCACAGGTAATAATAATAATAATAATCTTTATTTTTATATAGCGCTAACATATTCCGCAGCGCTTTACATTTTTGCACACATCATCATCACTGTCCCCGATGGGGCTCACAATCTAAATTCCCTATTAGTATGTCTTTAGAATGTGGGAGGAAACCGGAGTGCCCGGAGGAAACCCACGCAAACACGGGGAGAACATACAAACTCCTTGCAGATGTTGTCCTTGGTGGGATTCGAACCCAGGACCCCAGCGCTGCAAGGCTGCAGCGCTAACCACTGAGCCACCGTGCCGCCCCGATCGCCGGCATGCTGAACGGCCGTCTAGTTGACAGCTGCATCCAGACGAGGCGTGCGGCTGGACGTCTGAATGAACGACTGGGCGGGCCGCCCGCCTGAATGGGGCGTTCCATTCAGGCGGATGGGCGTGCTAGTCGTCGGGTGGGCAGCGCGGACGTTCGTGACGTCCGCGCTGCCTATGCTGTCTCATTGAGAGGATTGTGCAGGACGCAAAAAACGCCAGTAAAATCACCAGTGTGCTTTTGGCCTAAGGCATAACTGAATGGTCCATTAGGCTGGGGTCATATGCAGCATTAATGTGTAAATCCCATCCACATGCTGATGAAAAAATTTTGTTTACCAAAAAAAACATGCAGTGCAGCATGTCAATGTATGCTGCCATTATACAAACAAAATTCCAGCCATTCAGACAAGGGGCTGAAATCCTGCACTAAAACCTGCACCTAAATCCATAGAGTTAAGTGAAGATTTTGATACATAATTAGGGTACCACAATAGTGGCCACAATTGCAGGCACAAATAGATTCCTGTGGGATCTGCAATTGCTACCGCAATTACAGCCGCTGCGGAGATGCCGCTCCGCAATCCCCTTCCGTCAGTGGGCACGAGGCCTCAGGCTTTATCCAGACAAGCTGGATTTACAGGCGTATTCCGTGCTGTGTTTCCTGCCTGAAACCCGCCCTTTCATGTCTATGGTGCGGGTTACGGGCGGATTCCGGCCAGGGCCGGAAAACGCCCCACCGGAAAATAGCTTCAAAGCTATTTTCCGGCGGATCCCGGAAGGAATGGGAATGGGCAAGAGGGAAACCTCCCGAAAAATGCCTGCAAACCACTCCAAATACGCTCGGTTTAGACAATAGCAGGGCATGGCCACGCCCATAGCAGAGCTTGGCCACGTCCCCTATTTGCAGAAGCGTTATGCCAAAGCGCTTGCAAAGTGCTTAAAAAGTGCTTGGAAGCAGCAGGCAAAACGCATCTGCAAATCCTGGCGTATCTCACCTGAGCTCCGGAGTTCAGCCCGACCTGTCCACGGATCTGCATGACTGAACTACGAGAGCCGAGGAATCAGCCGGCGATGGCAGTTCAGCCCGTGCATGCCGCAGACAGGCGAGGCTGAACTCCGGGGCAGCATCCAGGACAGGTATGGCCAGTACAATGCTGCATATTTGGAATTAGTGTTGGCCGGTCTGATCACTGAAGATCGCAATTTATTACGATTTTTAGGCTGATCGTTATTTTAAATTACGATCCGATTTGTAGCCAGATCATGATGATGATCTGAATTAGAAATCGGAATCCTCCGTAATCTGAAAACACTGTCCGGGCATACACTCCCGAACAGTGTGCGTATATATATATACACACACACACACACACACACACACACACACACACACACACACTATACGGGTGTACAGCGTGTGTGCATATTTAGCTTTAGTAAATGGCTCCAGGCTGCGCTGTTAAAAAATAAACCCAGTTACTCACCTCTTTCTCCAGTGTCCAGTACTGGCTCCGGCTCTTAGCCCAGCAGTGCAGGGAATCCCGAAATCCGGGCGGCGCATCGCCGCCTCTGTGCCTGCCGTACTATAACTACAGTGGAGAGTGATCCCAGGACCGCTCACTAGACGGTCCTGGGAAAGCACCACATCACGTCACAGAACAGCCCGGCACATGTGCAGAGGTGGTGATGCACAACCCAGAATGCATAGCGTTGGGATTTCAGAATTCCCTGCACCGCCGGAGACAGCGCTGGACACCGGAGAGAGAGTTGAATAACTGGGTTTGTTTATTTTTTAACAGCGCAGCTTGGGGCCATTATATATATGCAAGAAAGCTGGAAGAAGAGTGGCTCAACTGAGATTGTTGCTGAGGACTCAGTGTGCTGCTAGAGCAGGGGTTAGCTTCCGCCCGTACTTAACATGCATCCATGAAGAAAGACCTCCGCGCTGCTGAAGTCCTATACAAATCCTTTATTGCATTTCAAAGTTCCAAAAGTGCCAGACCACCATCACCCACCCACATATATACATATATATACACACACACACTGTTCGGGCGTACAGTGTGCATATATATATATATATATATATATATATATATACAGTGGGGCAAAAAAGTATTTAGTCAGTCAGCAATAGTGCAAGTTCCACCACTTAAAAAGATGAGAGGCGTCTGTAATTTACATCATAGGTAGACCTCAACTATGGGAGACAAACTGAGAAAAAAAAATACAGAAAATCACATTGTCTGTTTTTTTTCATTTTATTTGCATATTATGGTGGAAAATAAGTATTTGGTCAGAAACAAGCAATCAAGATTTCTGGCTCTCACAGACCTGTAACTTCTTCTTTAAGAGTCTCCTCTTTCCTCCACTCATTACCTGTAGTAATGGCACCTGTTTAAACTTGTTATCAGTATAAAAAGACACCTGTGCACACCCTCAAACAGTCTGACTCCAAACTCCACTATGGTGAAGACCAAAGAGCTGTCAAAGGACACCAGAAACAAAATTGTAGCCCTGCACCAGGCTGGGAAGACTGAATCTGCAATAGCCAACCAGCTTGGAGTGAAGAAATCAACTGTGGGAGCAATAATTAGAAAATGGAAGACATACAAGACCACTGATAATCTCCCTCGATCTGGTGCTCCACGCAAAATCCCACCCCGTGGGGTCAGAATGATCACAAGAACGGTGAGCAAAAATCCCAGAACCACGCGGGGGGACCTAGTGAATGAACTGCAGAGAGCTGGGACCAATGTAACAAGGCCTACCATAAGTAACACACTACGCCACCATGGACTCAGATCCTGCAGTGCCAGACGTGTCCCACTGCTTAAGCCTGTACATGTCCGGGCCCGTCTGAAGTTTGCTAGAGAGCATTTGGATGATCCAGAGGAGTTTTGGGAGAATGTCCTATGGTCTGATGAAACCAAACTGGAACTGTTTGGTAGAAACACAACTTGTCGTGTTTGGAGGAAAAAGAATACTGAGTTGCATCCATCAAACACCATACCTACTGTAAAGCATGGTGGTGGAAACATCATGCTTTGGGGCTGTTTCTCTGCAAAGGGGCCAGGACGACTGATCCGGGTACATGAAAGAATGAATGGGGCCATGTATCGTGAGATTTTGAGTGCAAACCTCCTTCCATCAGCAAGGGCATTGAAGATGAAACGTGGCTGGGTCTTTCAACATGACAATGATCCAAAGCACACCGCCAGGGCAACGAAGGAGTGGCTTCGTAAGAAGCATTTCAAGGTCCTGGAGTGGCCTAGCCAGTCTCCAGATCTCAACCCTATAGAAAACCTTTGGAGGGAGTTGAAAGTCCGTGTTGCCAAGCGAAAAGCCAAAAACATCACTGCTCTAGAGGAGATCTGCATGGAGGAATGGGCCAACATACCAACAACAGTGTGTGGCAACCTTGTGAAGACTTACAGAAAACGTTTGACCTCTGTCATTGCCAACAAAGGATATATCACAAAGTATTGCGATGAAATTTTGTTTCTGACCAAATACTTATTTTCCACCACAATATGCAAATAAAATGAAAAAAAAAACAGACAATGTGATTTTCTGGATTTTTTTTTCTCAGTTTGTCTCCCATAGTTGAGGTCTACCTATGATGTAAATTACAGACTCCTCTCATCTTTTTAAGTGGTGGAACTTGCACTATTGCTGACTGACTAAATACTTTTTTTCCCCACTGTATCTACATCTAGCTCTGGAGATTGGATCTGAATTAATTCCAATCTTTCGGTATGATCAGCCCGATCAGATCCTATCTTTCCAGTGATCGGCCAACACTAGTTGGAATCAGTAGGCCTCACTACATTATATTACCCTCAAAGTTTCCCTTGAAGGCAAAAATCACATAGTATTTTATATCAGCACCTTATAGTGTAGCATTTTTCACATTTGTGCAAAATAAACTTTGCAATAATTATGCATAATAGAATTGTTTTAATACAATGTTAAATGGTTAAGTAGCTTACCAGAGTCATGCAGAAGGAATTGCTGCTGGACACCATCAATACTGATCTCCTGGAACTCCAGGGGGATAACAAGTTGATCAAGGGTTTGAGGTAACCTTGGGATATTGCCAACTTGCCTTGCTAATCGTATTGTCCTCTTCAGTGATGCTTTTCTTGGGAGAAGTGCTGCAACATTAGAATGGGCTCCTGAAACGACGTCTGTGAGAATCTGTTGTGGTGTCTCCTGTGTTGTCCTTGCCCTGGTCACAGCCTCATTAACAAGTCGGATTGCTTCAGGTCTTGCAGCTTGTGCTGTGTGATTGTGAAGATTGACTACTTTCACAACTTCGCCAGATTCTTCATTGGTCCAAACACGTCCCTTGCAAGTCGACCGTTTTTCACATACCCAGATGGAATGGACATCATCAGCGGTTTGTTTGGAAAATAAGTAAATGTGATTCTCATGGACCAACTTCCTCCTTCCACGTTTGGACAGAACTGAATTCATAGTTGTAGCAAGTGAATTGCTGTGGAAGCTGACTGATTTTTTGTGGCAGTACTCTTCTCTCTTTGTGGAGATTTCAGACACTGCTATATTCTGATGTACAGATGGAATAAAAGCTAGTCTAATGTAATTTGCAGGACATGTGACCTGCTACTTGTTACATCTGCAACAAAACTTGCAACAAAGCAGGTCCGTGCTGGGTCAGGTAAAAGTTCAAAATTGTTTAGATTTTAGGCCTCTTGCACACTGTAATTTTAGAGTGGTTTCACACTTGTGTTTGTGGCCGCCAGAGGTCGATCCGCTCTGGATCTGACATCCAGCTGACCCCGGGGCAATGCTGGCTGAATGCTGGCATTCCGCTTGCATTGCCCATAGAAGTGAGCGGCTGGGTTCCGCGATCTGCAGCCGCCCGTTCACTTTCGTAATGCCGCATTCCGCTATCAGTGTCAGAACAAAAAGAAGAGCATTTTCTTCTTTTCGTTCCGCTGCAGGTTAGCGGAATGCGGCATTACAGAAGCGAACGGGCGGCCTGTAGTGCATATGTAGCGGAAGTGTGAAAGCACCCTTATGCTGCCACTGTTTTAGAACTCCAAAGCACGTGCTATACTGGCATTTTTCAGAGCGCTTTTGTGAGCGCTCTTGGTAATGACCCATAAGATACAGGCTATTGATGAACGCTAAGCGCTCAAAAATAACTCCTGTAATAAAATAAAAATAGCTGGCCGAAACAACACCTCGCTTTTCTAGCCATTGACTTATCTACTATATAATTGTCTAAGGGTCACTTTTGTCTTTCTGTCTGTAATGTTTTATTCGTATATTCATTGGTCACGGCGTCTGTCTGTCATGTAAATTCAAGTCGCTGATTGGTCTTGGCAAAACGCCCACGACCAATCAGCGACGGTCACAGTCTGCCATAAAAATGTCCGCTGCTTCACTGCCCTGCACTCACCGCTGACCGCTCACACAGGGTTAATGCCAGCGTTAACGGATCGTGGTGTACCGCACTCCTTTAACGCTGCTATTAACTCTCTGTGACCAACTTTTCGCTATTGATGGTGCCTATGCAGCATCAATAGTGAAAAGATGTAATGTTAAAAATAATAATAATGAAAAAAAAAAAGTTATTCTCACCCCCTCCAACTTCGCGCTGTCCTCCGAGCCTCTCTCCGATGCACGCCGTGCCTTCCGGTCCGAACGATGCTATGCGTCCAGGACCTGCGATGATGTCATGGTCATGTGACCGCGACGTCATCGCAGGTCCTACGCTCAGACCGGAAGCCACCGCCAGCACTGCAGAGAGGCGCGAGGAGTTCAGGGCCCGTGGCTGAGGTGAGTATATCTTTATTATTTTTTTTAAACACGAATATAGTGCCCACATTCCTAGACTACGTGGACAGTGCAATATACTACATGTCTAGTGCAATATACTACGTTGGCTGGCCAATATACTACGTGCGCTGTGCAATTTACTACGTGAACTGTGCAATTTATGTGCACTGTGCAATTTACTACGTGGACTGTGCAATTTACTACGTGCGCTGTCCAAAATACTACGTCGGCTGTCCTATATACTACGTCGCCTGTGCAATGTACTACGTGGACTGTCCAATATACTACATAGCCTGTGCAACATACCACATGGCTGTGCCTTCTAGAATACCCGATACGTTAGAATCGGGCCACCGTCTAGTATATTCAAAATTGGCAATCTTCTTAGCGATTTTCCAGTGCTTAGCACTTGGGAAAGTGGCTACTGTGAAAGCGGTCTTAGGGCTAAAACACAAGGCCGAAATTCCCTGCCTAATTTGGGGCCGAAACATCTGGGGGCAAAAAGCAGGGGGTGAACTGCTGGGGGCGAAACATCCGGGGTTGAAACATCCAGTGGCGAACTGCTGGGGACGAAACCTCCCGGGACGAACTGCTGGGGGCGAAACATCCGGGGGCAAAACATCCGGGGGCGAAACTGCTGGGGGCGAAACATCCGGGGGCGAACTGCTGGGTTGAAACATCCGGGGGCGAACTGCTGGGGCGAAACATCCGGGGGCGAACTGCTGGGGGCGAAACATCCGGGGGCGAACTGCTGGGGGCGAAACATCCAGGGCGAACTGCTGGAGGCGAAACATCCGGGGGCGAACTGCTGGGGGCGAAACATCCGGGGGCGAAACATCCGGGGGCAAACTGCTGGGGGCGAAACATCCGGGGGCGAACTGCTGGGGGTGAAACGTCCGGGGGTGAAACATCCGGGGGCAAACTGCTGGGGGTGAAACATCCAGTGGCAAACTGCTGGGGGTGAAACATCCAGGGGCAAACTGCTGGGGGCGAAACATCCAGGGGCAAACTGCTGGGGGCGAAACATCCGGGGGCGAACTGCTGGGGGCGAAATGTGCGGGGGCGAAACAACCTGGGGGTGAAATGCTGGGGGCGAAGTGTACCTGGGGCGAACTGTGGGGGCGAACTGCTGGGGGCGGAACTTCCTAAAACCCATCGCAACAGGCGATTCAAACGCCCCAAACCCACTCTGTGATATGTGGCAACCGGCTATCCAATGAGGCCATGAAGCCTTCAAAACTGGCTCGCCACTTACAGACCAAGCCTGATCAAAAGACAAGCCTTTGGAGTTTTTTGAAAGAAAAAAGCGTGAACATGAAGTACTGAAGAAATTATTGAAGGCCACCACATTAACAAATGTGCCTGCACTGAGAGCATCATTTTGGGTGGCTAACTGCATTGCTAAGGCTAAGAAGCCCTTCACTATTGGTGAAGAGTTGTTCCTGCCTGCTGCTAAGGACAATTGCCATGAACTTTTTGGAGAGGCTACAGTTAAAAATGTGGCACAGGTTCCTCTTTCAGCGACCACTGTCACTAGACGAATTAATGAAATAGCAGAAGACGTCGAGGGACAATTGTTAGGATTAATACGTCACCATGGTATGCAATCCAGGTTGATGAGTCTACTGATGTTGACAGCAAAGCAATGATGCTTGTTTATGTGCGATATATTTTCCAGGAGGATGTGCATGAGGATATGTTATGTGCATTATTGTTGGCAGCCAAAACCACAGGTGCAGAACTATTCAAGTCTTTGGATGATTACATATCAGGAAAATTAAACTGGTCATTTTGCGTAGGTATATGCACGGACGGAGCAGCTGCCATGACTTGACGGTTTTCTGGTTTAACTACTTGGGTCAAACAGGTTGCATCTGAATGCGAGTCTACGCACTGTGTCATCCATAGAGAAATGCTGGCAAGCCGAAAAATGTCACCTGAACTTAACACCGCTTTGCAAGATGCGATTAAAGTTATTAATCACATCAAAGCATACACCCTTAACTCAGGTCTGTTTGAGCAGTTCTGTGAGGAGATGGATGCGGAGCACAAGCGTCATCTCTTACACACTGAAGTCAGATAGCTTTCTAAAGGTAGAGCACTGGCCAAAGTTTTTGAATTACGAGAACCGCTTCATAGGTTTCTTTTAGAAAAAGAATCACCACTTGCAGCACATTTCAGTAGTAAGGAATGGGTCACAAAACTTGCTTACTTATGTTACATATTCGACTTGTTGAACAAACTTAATCTGTCACTTCAGGGGAGAATGACAACTGCCTTCAAGTTGGCAGATAAAGTTGCTGCATTTAAAGCCAAACTAGAAGTGTGGGGACGGCGAGTGAGAACAGGAATATTTGATATGTTTCAAATATTAGCAGGGATTTTGGAAGAGACCGAGCCTGAACCTTCATTCTCCCAGCTGGTGCATGATCATCTATCTCAGCTTTCAGTACAGTTTGAGCATTACTATCCAACCACAAAAGACCCACAAACTAGGAAGGAATGGATTCGCAACCCATTTATGAACAAGCCAGGTGAATTGACCTTGTCCGTGCTTGAAGAAGACCAACTGCTTGAGATTGCAAATGATGTTAGCCTTAAAAGTATGTTTGAGATGTCAAATCTCCCAATGTTCTGGATTAAAGTCAAGGCAGAATATTCTGAGATCGCCACAAAAGCACTGAAAACTCAGCTTCCATTTCCAACATTCTATCTGTGTGAAACTGGTTTTTCTGCAATGACAGCAGCAAAAACGAGATTACGGAGAAGACTGGACATAAGGAACACACTTCGGGTGTCGCTGTCTCCCATCATCCCTAGATGGGACCGTCTTGTTGGAGGAAAACAAGCCCAGTACTCCCACTGATACAGGGAAACAAATCCGGTGCTCCCACTTCAAAACCTATGGTGAGTTGAGTCACATTCACATTATAAATGTTATATATTATGATAAGTATGCACTGACTACTAAACTACAATCCTGTACATAGCCCCGCCCCCTTATAACCAAAGCCCCACCCATGACAAACCTCCATCCTCGCCCTGCTGGGCCATGGAAGAATGGTCTTGCTTGAAGCCGGTCCCTGGTGCAGAAAAGGTTGGGGACCCCTGCGATAAACCATCACATGGCACTACCCCCCAAGTTGTTTGTTTTGAAAAAAACAACCTGTGCTTTATTCACACTATGCAGATCGAGCATCTACAGTTCTGAGGTCAAGTCAGTAGTGCTGCAGCCAATCAGGAGCTCAGCAGCTCATTCTTTGGAGTGCTATTGACGTGACGTCAGAGATGCAAACGATGATAGACGCCGGGCACAGAAGCAGTGTGTATTCTTTTACAATAAACTGCTGAACAGGAACAAGTGTAAGTCTTCAAGCTGACTGTGAAACATAAATGACCTCCGGCCACTTCCTCCACCAATCAGCGTGTGAAACAGCTGACGTGATGACGTCATGTCATCGCGTCAGTTGTGTACCGCTGGAGAGTAAGTGCATCGGAGACAGCAACAGAAGTAGAAGCAGGGCACCTGGGAACGGGACCGAGGTGAGTATGTGGTGTGTTTTTTTTGTTTTTCATGAGTATGAATATGGGGGTGAAAATGGGGATTCTATGGGGGTGACGTACAGCACATGGAGATTCTATGGGGGTGACAGCACATGGGGATTCTATGGGGGTGACAGACAGCACATGGGGATTCTATGAGGGTAATGTACAGCAAATGGGGATTCTATGAGTGAAGATGACCTGCTGCACATGGGGAGGCTATGTGAAGGCTGTATACTGTCATGCAGTATATAAGGAGGCTGTGTGGGGCTCATGCAGTATATGGGGAGGCTGTTTGGGGCTCATGCAGTATATGGGGAGGTTGCGTGGGGCTCATGCTGTACATGGGGAGGCTGTGTGGGGCTCATGCTGTCCATGGGGAGGCTGTGTGGGGTTTATGCTGTGCATGGGGAGGCTTTGTGGGGTTCATGTGGCATATGTAGTAGGTTGTGTGAGGCTCATGTCGTGTATATAAGGGGCTGTGGGGGGGTTAAAGATATGTAGAGGTTTGACTTGTGTGACCAATTTTTTACTATTGAGGCTGCCTATGCAGCATCAGTAGTAAAAAGATATAATGTTAAAAATAATAATAAAATAATGCGTTATTCTCACCTTCGGACGTCCCACGAAGCGTTCCCGATCATCGTGATGCTCCCGTCAGGTCCCGTTCCCAGGAATGCATTGCGAAAATGACCTTTGATGACGTTGCGGTCTCACGAGACCGCGAGCATTGCTGTGGCCTGGTGATGCTGAGAGGGACATCGGAAGGTGAGAATATCACCATATCGGACATCAGACAGCGGACACAAATTTTATGTGGTGGTAGTGATTTTTAGCGGCTGACAGCGTGAAGAGGATGACAGATCGAGCGGCCCATTACAGGGACCAGCCGTTCTAGAATTTCCCAGAAATGCCCGATGGCCAGTCTGGCCCTGGGTGTGATAAGCTGGAGTAATGTGTTTAGCTTTGGATGCATACATTTCTGCACAACTACCTGCTACAAGGCCTGGAGCCCCTTGCCCTCAATACTTCCCACCTTAATTCAAGTATCCAATGTAGTTAAGTTATTCAATTTCTACCACACTCCTGATGTTATGATTTCTTTTGTGAAACATTGTCTCCCTCTTGTGGCCCTCCAACAACTAAATTTGGGGTATATGTATTCAATGACAAAGAAAGAATTGGTCTGGTGTGTTTGAATTATCGGCCTACCTAACTACAAACCTACCTTCACCTGTCTGAGTATCCTATTCGCTTACAGCAGCCAGGTGTGTCACAATGGAACATTTGAAACACATGTCACAATGGGTGGCCCAGACTGTCCTTCAGCTATACAAAAAAGAAGAAAAAGGAGTGCTATACATAAAATCATATAAAATATATGTTTATTTATTAGTTACAAATACATGTATGCAATGATAAAAATTACAAATACCATTTAACCCTAAGTAATGTAATATATGCCCAGAGCAATTTTACAGGCAACTAATATCTTTGATGGCACAAAAAAATATATATATATTTATATCCAGTGTTACAACAACCACCAGTGACCATGAATAAAAAATAATAAAAAAAATAAAATACAATGGTTCCAGAGGAACCAGGCACCATACTATATGGGTAAGCACTTGGGAGTACTTGTTTAATTTTTCTTTGGCACTATTGTTGGTAGTGCACTGTGGGCTGGTCCCTGTACACAAGCAAAGCCATTGTATTTTATTTAATTTTTTTTATTATTTTTTATTCATGGTCACTGGTGGTTGTTGTAACACTGGATATAAATATATATTTTTTTTTTGTGCCATCAAAGATATTAGTTGCCTGTAAAATTTCTCTGGGCATATATTACATTACTTAGGGTTATATGGTATTTGTAATTTTTATCATTGCATACATGTATTTGTAACTAATAAATAAACATATATTTTATATGATTTTATGTATAGCACTCCTTTTTCTTCTTTTTTGTATATTTAGTCTGAAGTTTACTTTTACTTTATCCATTAAATAGTTTTTGGGCATAGACAGCTTTAAATCCACTGGGATCATTATTAATTGATGACAGATGTTATCTTGCCCATAGTTGCTTTTGGACATTTGTGGTATTGTCCTTCAGCTATGTGGCAGCAGCCAGCTTCAGTCTGCTGAGGGAGCCTCAGCAGACAGGTAGGGAGGGGGGTGTGCATGCTCGTTGGTTACAACACCCAGCATCTGGAGAGATAAGGTTTCAAAAAAGTCTGAATTGAAATGAAACCAAAGGAAGTTGTCTTTTCAAAGCAATATTTGAATGCTTTTTTCAACTATGGTTGCTCTGCATTACCTTTTTCTTGGTCCAATTTGCAAATTTCAAACACCAAATGCGTTTGGCTTGATTTAACTTGACCAACTCTGCTACATCAAGTATTCACCTATATATGGAAGGCATTGTATTGTATTCAGTCTGCAATTTAAATCATCTGTCTTGGCTTTTGCTGCTTGGTAGGTACAGGTGTGATAAGCTGCAGGAATGTGTTTAGCTTTGGATGGATACATTTCTGCACACCACCTGCTACAAGGCCTGCAGCCCCTTGCCCTTAGTACTTCCCGCCCTAATTCAAGTATCCCATGTGTAGTTAAGTTATTCAATTTCAACCACATTCCTGAAGTTTATGATTTATTTTGTGAAACATTGTCTCCCTCTTGTTGCCCTCCAACTTCTAAATTTTGGGTATATGCATTCATTGACAAAGAAAGAATTTGTCTGATGTATTCTTTGCCTTAGCGGCCTACCTAACTACCTACCTACTTTCACATGTCTGAATAACCTTTTGGCTTACAGCAGCCAGGTGTGTCACAATGGAACAATTGGAACACATGTCACAATGGGTGGCCCAGACTGTCTTCCAGCTGTGCGGCAGCAGCCAGCTTCAGTTTGCTGAGGGTGCCTCAGCAGACAGGTAGAGAGGGGGGTATGCACGCTTGTTGGTTACAATACATCAGGAGAGATAAGGTTTCCAAAAACAGACTGAATTGAATTGAAACCATTATCTGGTCTTAAACTCTGGAATAAGAGGCGTCTGGTAAGCAGCGGATACTGAAGGTAATAACCTTGTTTTCAGTTGAGGAACACTAGATTTCAAAATTGGGACTGACAAAGGTCCTGGTACAATGAGTTGTAGGTCCATAAATGGAGCTGAGATTTAATTAGAGGATATGACATATGTTGTGCATAGCAGGCTTGGGTCCCTGATATGGGACTGGTACTGTTTGAGGAACTATGTCCTGCCCAGGTATGTGTGCCACAGGAGGAGAGGACGCGCTGGTTAATAAGGCAGGGGAATAGCACTGTATCTGTGTCCGGGCGTGTGTACAGCTGCTGAAGGAGATGCTCCTTCAGTCCCAATTTTGAAATCCAGTGTTCCTCAACTGAAAACAAGGTTATTATTCAACAGAATCTGCTGCTTTCCAGACACCTCTTATTCCAGACTTTCAAACCAGATATTCAGTACTGAATATTACCACACAGGCCAGCTGTCTCTTTAATAATATATGGAATTCTCATTACAGCTCCTTTCAGTTAAATCAACTGTGAATTTCCTTTTCTGATGAAGGTCGATTGTACGACCGAAAATGTTCAAGAATTTTTGAACTGGATGCTTTGTACAATGAAGGAACTGTTAAATTCAATTTTCCCTCTTGAGTGCCAAGTCTTTACGATAATCTATAGTGGATTGGATACCGTACTTGTGCACCTCCCGTTTTTTCTAATTCACTCACACCCATAAGCTTATATGGGTGCGAGTGAGCCGAGACTCAGCCATGTGTCAGTGGCAATCTCTATATGCTGCCATTTCACTCGTCCACTGAAAACGGCTGGGGAAAAAAACGGTGATGGGAGCTACCCCGTAGATGAATACTGGTCCGAGTGCTATGTGATGTTTTATCGCATAGCACTCATCCGTATTCATCACTGGTGTTACTCTGGCATCAGGATGGGAGTCCTGCATTTGGGGCACAACAGAGGATATTAAGGACTGAACTACTCCACCCATCCCCAAAAAAAAAGATGTGTCCTCTCTGCTCCCATGCCACTAATGCAAAAGAAAATCATTACTCCAGTGGTGAACTATAACTCCCAACATGCCATATTAGCTCCTGTACATGCTGAGAGTTATAGCTCTCCTCAAAGACTTAAGGATAATGGTCAACCATGTGACATAAATGGCACCTATGGGATCTTAAAGGGAATCTGATGGCTGATACCTGCTGCTCGATCCACAGGCCGCATGGATCAGACATTGGCTATATCATTCCAGTCAGGTATGGTTGACTGACACGCTGTTGCATTTCATGGAAAAACCTTCTTTGAAAGCCGCAGTAGACTGAGGTCACACAGGTATAGGTAACTAGTCAGACAGGCGGATCCCTGGTGGCTTCACCCCATCTGCTCCCACTGAGGGACAATTTTCTTTCTGCGTTCGACCAGTCATTGGCAGCAGGAGGGGACAAGTCAGACATGTTTTTCTCTGTGACACTGCAGTGTTTCAGAGACAAACATACTGGGCTTAGATCGTACAGCCAGTGCCAGAAACGTGCTGCCTATGGATCACACAGCAGGTATGAGAGGTCAGGCTCACTATAAAGCAGGTGTGGGCAATTATTTTTTTTAGAGGGGTCACGCGAGACCATGACTGTTGTGAAGGGCCGAACCAATAGCTTGAAATTAATTCTACTTAATATTAATTTATTAATATTAATTGTATCACTTAATATTGAGCAGAATTAAGTATGCTCACCCCCCTATACAGTTAGTCCCATATATGTTTGGACAGAGACAACATTTTTCTAATTTTGGTTCTAGACATTACCACAATGAATTTTAAACAAAACAATTCAGATGCAGTTGAAGTTCAGACTTTCAGCTTTCATTTGAGGGTATCCACATTAAAATTGATTGAAGGGTTTAGGTGTTTCAGCTCCTTAACATGTGCCACCCTGTTTTTAAAGGGACCAAAAGTAATTGGACAATTGACTCCAAGGCTATTTCATGGACAGGTGTGGGCAATCCCTTCGTTATGTCATTCTCAATTAAGCAGATTAAAGGCCTGGAGTTGATTTGAGGTGTGGTGCTTGCATTTGGAAGGTTTTGCTGTGAAGGAAACATGCGGTCAAAGGAGCTCTCCATGCAGATGAAACAAGCATCCTTAAGCTGCAAAAACAGAAAAAACCCATCCGAGAAATTGCTACAACATTAGGAGTGGCAAAATCTACAGTTTGGTACCTCTTGAGAAAGAAAGCAAGCACTGGTGAACTCATCATTGCAAAAAGACCTGGGCACCCATGGAAGACAACAGTGGTGGATGATCGCAGAATAAACTCCATGGTGAAGATAAACCCCTTCACAACAGCCAACCAAGTGAACAACACTCTCCAGGAGGTAGGCGTATCAATATCCAAATCTACCATAAAGAAAAGACTGCATGAAAGTAAATACAGAGGGTTCACTGCATGGTGCAAGCCACTCATAAGCATCAAGAATAAAAAGGCTAGACTGGACTTTGCTAAAAAAATTCTAAAAAAGCCAGCACAGTTCTGGAAGAACATTCTTTTGACAGATGAAACAAAGATCAACCTCTACAAGAATGATGGAAAGAAAAAGTATGGCGAAGGCGTGGTACAGCTCATGATCCGAAGAATACCACATAATCTGTAAAGCACAGCGGAGGCAGTGCTTGGCTTGGGCATGCATGGCTGCCAGTGGCACTGGGTCACTAGTGTTTATTGATGATGTGGCACAGGACAGAAGCAGCCGAATGAATTCTGAGGTATTCAGAGCCATACTGTGTGCTCAGATCCAGTCAAATGCAGCCAAACTGATTGGTTGTCGTTTCATACTACAGATGGACAATGACCCAACACATCAAGCCAAAGCAACCCAGGAGTATATTAAAGCAAAGAAGTGGAATATTCTTGAATGGCCAAGTCAGTCACCTGATCTCAACCCAATTGAGCATGCATTTCGCTTGTTAAAGACTAAACTTCAGACAGAAAGGCCCACAAACAAACAGCAACTGAAAACCACCACAGTGAAGGCCTGGCAGAGCATCAAAAAGGAGGAAACACAGCGTCTGGTGATGTCCATGAGTTCAAGACTTCAGGCAGTCATTGCCAACAAAGGGTTTTCAACCAAGTACTAGAAATGAACATTTTATTTACAATTATTTAACATAGTAACATAGTAATTAAGGTTGAAGGGAAACTTTAAGTCCATCTAGTTCAACCCAAATCCTATCCTAACTTGCCCTAACATGTTGATCCAGAGGAAGGCAGAAAAAACCCATGTGGCAAACAGTAAGCTTCACATTGGGGAAAAAAATTCCTTCCCGACTCCACATACGGCAATCAGACTAGCTCCCTGGATCAACGCAACACTAAGGAAACTAGTGTATATACCCTGTAATATTATACTTCTCAAGAAAGGCATCCAGTCCCTTGTTAAATTTTAGTAGGGAATCACTCATTACAGCATCATATGGCAGAGAGTTCCATAGTCTCACTGCTCTTACAGTAAAGAATCCACGTCTGTTAGTATGCTTAAACCTTCTTTCCTCCAGACGTAGGGGATGCCCCCTTGTCCCCGTCACAGGTCTAAGAGTAAAAAGATCATTAGATAGGTCTTGGTATTGTCCCCGCATATATTTATACATTGTAATAAGATCACCCCTAAGCCTTCGATTCTCCAAACTAAATAACACCAAGTGTAATAACCTGTCTTGGTATTGCAGACCCCCCCAGTTCCCTAATAACCTTGGTCGCTCTTCTCTGCACCTGCTCCTGTTCAGCTATGTCTTTCTTATACACCGGAGACCAGAACTGTACACAGTATTCTAAGTGTGGTCGCACTAGTGACTTATATAGAGGTAAAATTATGTTCTCCTCATGAGCATCTATGCCTCTTTTAATGCATCCCATTATTTTATTTGCCTTTGCAGCAGTTGCCTGACACTGTGCACTAAATGTGAGTTTGTCGTCCACCCATACACCCAGGTCTTTTTCAGTGACAGTTTTGCCCAGTGTTTTACAATTAAGCACATAATTATACATCTTGTTTGTTCTACCCAAGTGCATGACCTTACATTTATCCCCATTAAAGCTCATTTGCCATTTATCAGCCCAAGCTTCTAGTTTACATAAATCCTCCTGTAATATAAAATTGTCCTCCTCTGAATTGATTACCCTGCAGAGTTTAGTGTCATCTGCAAATATTGAAATTCTACTCTCTATGCCCCTTACAAGGTCATTAATAAATATGTTAAAAAGAAGCGGGCCCAAAACTGACCCCTGTGGTACCCCACTGCTAACCGTGACCCAGTCCGAGTGTGCTCCATTAATAACCACCCTTTGTTTCCTATCCCTGAGCCAGCTCTTAACTCACCTACACATATTTTCCCCTATCCCCATTGTTCTCATTTTATGTATCAACCTTTTGTGTGGCACTGTATCAAAAGCTTTCGAAAAGTCCATATACACCACGTCCACTGCATTCCCTTGGTCCAGTCCGGAACTTACCTCTTCATAAAAGCTTATCAGATTAGTCTGACAGGAACGGTCCCTTGTGAACCCATGTTGATATTGGGTCATAGGTTTATTCTCCAGATACTCCAGTATAGTATCTCTTAGAAAACCCTCCAGGATTTTACCCACAGTTGAGGTTAAACTTACTGGCCTATAATTTCCAAGTTCAGTTTTTGCCCCCTTTTTGAATATTGGCACCACATTTGCTATACGCGAGTCCTGTGGTACAGATCCTGTTATTATGGAATCTTTAAAGATTACAAATAATGGTCTATCCATGACTGTGCTTAATTCCTGCAGTACTCGGGGGTGTATCCCATCCGGGCCCGGGGATTTGTCAATTTTAGTGATTTTTAGACGCCGCCGTACTTCCTGCTGGGTTAAGCAGGTGACATTTAATGGACAATTTTTATCCCTGATCATGTTATCCATCATGGGATTTTCTTGTGTAAACACTGTTGAAAAAAAGTCATTTAGCATATTGGATTTTTCCTCATCCTCCTCCACCATTTCACCCAGACTATTTTTAAGGGGGCCAACATTATCATTTTTTAGCTTCTTACTATTTATGTAGTTAAAGAATATTTTGGGATTCAATTACTTTTGGTCCCTTTAAAAACAGGGTGACACATGTTAAGGAGCTGAAACTGCTAAACCCTTCATCAAATTTGAATGTGGATAATCTCAAATGAAAGCTGAAAGTCTGAACTTCAACTGAATCTGAATTATTTTGTTTAAAATTCATTGTGGTAACGTCTAGAACCAAAATTAGAAAAATGTTGTCTCTGTCCAAATATATATGGACCTAACTTTATATTAACTGTATATATTTGACCCCCCCACAGCCCCTTATATACAAGACATGAGCCTCACACAAGCTACTACATATGCGACATGAGCCCCACACAGCCTCCCCATGTACAGCATGAGCCCCACACAGCCTCCCCATGTACAGCATGAACCCCACACAGCCTCCCCATGTACAGCATGAGCCCCACACAGCCTCCCCATGTACAGCATGAGCCCCACACAGCCTCCCCATGTACATCATGAGCCCCACACAGCCTCCCCATGTACCGCATGAGCCCCACACAGCCTCCCCATGTACAGCATGAACCACACACATCCTCCCCATGTACGGCATGAGACCCCACACAGCCTCACCATATACGGCATGAGTCCCACACAGCCTCACTATATACTGCATGACAGTATACAGCCTTCACATAGCCTCCCCATGTGCAGCAGGTCATTCTCACTCATAGAATCCCCATTTGCTGTACATTACCCCCAGAGAATCCCCATGTGCTGTCACCCCCATAGAATCCCCATGTGCTGCACGACACCCCCCATAGAATCTCTATGTGCTGTCAACCCCATAGAATCCCCATGTGCTGTATGTCACCCCCATAGAATCCCCAACTCCTTTACTGTTGGAGAAAATTCAAAACATTCATTACTCAATAAGGCCCAATAGCAAAAAACAGCGTTTTGAATGAAAACTCATATCTCTTGGTGGAATTGTTCAGGATTGAAATTTTTGGTGTTTTTCTGCTCATCTAATCAGCCCAAACAAGACTCTAAAAGGATGAGTTTGCAACGCCTTTACTTTTGGAGAAAATTCAACACATTCATTACTCAATAAGGCCCAATAGCAAATAACAGCGTTTTGAATGAACACTCATATCTCTTGGTGGAATAACATAGTAACACAGTAACATAGTTTTGAAGGCTGAAGGAAGACCTTATGTCCATCTAGTTCATCCTATCCTTAGTGCAGCTGTTCTGCATTGTTGATGCTGGGAAAGGCAAAGATCCCACAGAGTAGAAGCCAATTTTCTCCATAGGGAAAAAAAAAAGCTGGGTCAACCATGTACCTATAATATTATGTTATTCATAACCTTCTATACTGTTACTCACAAGAAAAGCATCCATTCCTTTCTTAAATTCATTCAGTGAGTTGGCCATCACCACTTCCTCAGGAAGAGAATTCCAGAGCCTCACTGCTCTTACCGTGAAGAACCCTCTTCTATGCTGGTGCAGAAATTGTCTTTCCTCCAAACGAAGAGAATGCCCTCTTGTTCTTGTCACAGTCCTTGGTACAAACAGTTCATTGGAGAGATCTCTGTATTGCCCTCTGATAGACTTGTACATATACAGTGGGACAAAAAAGTATTTAGTCAGTCAGCAATAGTGCAAGTTCCACCACTTAAAAAGATGAGAGGCGTCTGTAATTTACATCATAGGTAGACCTCAACTATGGGAGACAAACTGAGAAAAAAAAATACAGAAAATCACATTGTCTGTTTTTTTTTCATTTTATTTGCATATTATGGTGGAAAATAAGTATTTGGTCAGAAACAAGCAATCAAGATTTCTGGCTCTCACAGACCTGTAACTTCTTCTTTAAGAGTCTCCTCTTTCCTCCACTCATTACCTGTAGTAATGGCACCTGTTTAAACTTGTTATCAGTATAAAAAGACACCTGTGCACACCCTCAAACAGTCTGACTCCAAACTCCACTATGGTGAAGACCAAAGAGCTGTCAAAGGACACCAGAAACAAAATTGTAGCCCTGCACTAGGCTGGGAAGACTGAATCTGCAATAGCCAACCAGCTTGGAGTGAAGAAATCAACTGTGGGAGCAATAATTAGAAAATGGAAGACATACAAGACCACTGATAATCTCCCTCGATCTGGTGCTCCACGCAAAATCCCACCCCGTGGGGTCAGAATGATCACAAGAACGGTGAGCAAAAATCGCAGAACCACGCGGGGGGACCTAGTGAATGAACTGCAGAGAGCTGGGACCAATGTAACAAGGCCTACCATAAGTAACACACTACGCCACCATGGACTCAGATCCTGCAGTGCCAGACGTGTCCCACTGCTTAAGCCTGTACATGTCCGGGCCCGTCTGAAGTTTGCTAGAGAGCATTTGGATGATCCAGAGGAGTTTTGGGAGAATGTCCTATGGTCTGATGAAACCAAACTGGAACTGTTTGGTAGAAACACAACTTGTCGTGTTTGGAGGAAAAAGAATACTGAGTTGCATCCATCAAACACCATACCTACTGTAAAGCATGGTGGTGGAAACATCATGCTTTGGGGCTGTTTCTCTGCAAAGGGGCCAGGACGACTGATCTGGGTACATGAAAGAATGAATGGGGCCATGTATCGTGAGATTTTGAGTGCAAACCTCCTTCCATCAGCAAGGGCATTGAAGATGAAACGTGGCTGGGTCTTTCAACATGACAATGATCCAAAGCACACCGCCAGGGCAACGAAGGAGTGGCTTCGTAAGAAGCATTTCAAGGTCCTGGAGTGGCCTAGCCAGTCTCCAGATCTCAACCCTATAGAAAACCTTTGGAGGGAGTTAAAAGTCCGTGTTGCCAAGCGAAAAGCCAAAAACATCACTGCTCTAGAGGAGATCTGCATGGAGGAATGGGCCAACATACCAACAACAGTGTGTGGCAACCTTGTGAAGACTTACAGAAAACGTTTAACCTCTGTCATTGCCAACAAAGAATATATCACAAAGTATTGAGATGAAATTTTGTTTCTGACCAAATACTTATTTTCCACCATAATATGCAAATAAAATGAAAAAAAACCAGACAATGTGATTTTCTGGATTTTTTTTTCTCACTTTGTCTCCCATAGTTGAGGTCTACCTATGATGTAAATTACAGACGCCTCTCATCTTTTTAAGTGGTGGAACTTGCACTATTGCTGACTGACTAAATACTTTTTTGCCCCACTGTATATTAGGTCTCCCCTAAGTCTTCTCTTTTCTAGAGTAAATAGACCTAATTTTGATAACCTAAGGTTATTACCTACAGTATCCGCTGCTTACCCGACACCTCTTATTCCAGACTTTTAGACCAGATATTAAGTGCTGACTATTACCACACAGGCCAGCTGTCTCTTTAATGATATATGGCATTCTCCATTACAGCTCTTTTCAGTTAAATCAACTGTGAATTTCCTTTTCTGATGAAGGTCGATTGTACGGTCGAAAATGTTCAAGAATTTTTTAACTGGATGCTTATGTACAATGAAGGAACTGTTAAATTCAATTTTCCCTCTTGAGTGCCAAGTCTTTACTATAATCTATAGTGGATTGGATACCGTACTTGTGCACCTCCCGCTCAGTCATCGAGTGCCGTGTTTTTTCTAATTCACTCACACCCATAGGCTTATATGGGTGCGAGTGAGCCGAGACTCGGCCATGTGTCAGTGGCAATCTCTGTATGCTGCCATTTCACTCAGACACTGAAAACGGCTGGGGAAAAAAACGGCGATGGGAGCTGCCCCGTAGATGAATACTGGTCCAATTGCTATGTGATGTTTTATCGCATAGCACTCATCCATATTCATCGCTAGTGTTACTCTGGCCTCAGGATGGGAGTCCTGCATTTGGGGCACGACAGAGGATATTAAGGACTGAACTACTCCACCCATCCCCCAAAAAAAGATGTGTCCTCTCTGCTCCCATGCCACTAATGCAAAAGAAAATCATTACTCCTGTGGTGAACTATAACTCCCAACATGTCATATTAGCTCCTGTACATGCTGGGAGTTATAGCTCTCTTAAATGCTTAAGGATAATGGTCAACCATGTGACATAAATGGCACCTATGGGATCTTAAAGGGAATCTGATGGCTGATACCTGCTGCTCGATCCAAAGGCCGCATGGATCAGACATTGTATACAAAAACACTTGGAGTAAAGACATCCACCAAGGAAAATAATTAAAATAGTTTTATTCTCAAAGATTAATATTATAAACAAAAAAGTACATAAAGACGGGTCACATAATAACAGAGCTCCATATGATAAGGAATTCAGGTACAGAAAAAACACACATGCATCAATGCTAAGAGCAATGGAATGTATATAATGGATATACAGAGATAAATAAAGTGCCAGTGCTTCAAGTCTTTCTTTCAGATATCCAAAGAGTCCCACCGAGTGACCCCCACGCAGTAATAAACCATCACGGCATAATAGCTCGAAATCATAGTTTAGAGGCCACACAATGAAAACCTGTTCAAAAACGCTTACCCATAGCTCATTAGTATGCCACACGTGTAGCCCCTACGCGCGTTTCGCGTGGGCTTCGCCGAGGGGCTGTGATGGCATGTTCTGTCCCACTCTCCCTTATATCCCCTCATCACAGCTGTGGAGAATCGTCATAAACGGCGCATGTCATCACCGTGGGACCCGGAGTTCGCGTCAATAGACGGCGCCAAAATGGCGGTGTGGCTCACCCAGAACAGCTGGTGACGTCACTGAGCCGCACACGTCATCAAACGGTGCCGGAAGTGACGTGCCGGTTATCCCAATATGCGAGACATGCGCACCGACGATCTCCCAGAGCTGATCACCAGAGCAACGGGTGACGTCATCGGGCCGCCCACACAATAAAGCGGCACCTACGAATGGCGCACCCATCGTCTCAGGATGTGCGTTCTACTCATCTAGCGGTTCAATTTAGCAATTAGAATCAATAACAAATTTAGAGGCGCGTCTCCAATAACAATACAAGAGATTTACATGCTGTGAAACAATGCAATTGTATGCACCGCTGAGCAAAATATACAATATAGAATTCACAAAATAGTAACGCATCAATGCACAATGAGCCCAATCCAGACCATTATAGAAACAAAAAAACAAAAGTTATATATATTAAAGAATGATAAAATAAATAAGATATATAATATATATGTTATACACAAAAATGTATAATACCATATACATTAGAAACACAAAATGAGAAAAACCTCAATGTGTATGAATATATATTTTTTTTTTTTTCTTCTTCACAGAACTATCCCGCAGGATTATGCAATAGTGAAAATAAAAAGGTGAAAATCTAGGTTGAAAAAATATGTATATAAAGTGAAATTTTTTTTTTTATTTTATATAATATAAATCAATCCAAAAGTGAAGTGAAAACATAAAAAGATATAAAAAATAAAGTGCTAAATGATATCAAGCATTCAAACCACTATAAAGTGGAAGTCATGCCAAATAGTGCAAAAAGAGGTGAATATATGATCCAGACGCTCCAGCATATGCGAAAATCTTCTTCCTGAATCCGTTGCTCGATGTCAGGGGTCCAAAAGGGAGGATGCTCACAGATACTCATTCTCATATGGCAAAGAACTATAAAAGACACAGAACATACAGAATAAAAATAAATCCAAAAACACACATATTATAAAAAGGAGGAAAAACTAATTTGCTCATTTAAGCCCTTCGGTGTTACAGTGTCCAAAACTGCAATCCATTTACACTCTCTCTGGGTGAGGAAACGCACCGCATCCCCACCATTGATACCCAAATGGATACAGTCAATACCGTATATCTGCAGATCATTTGGATTACAATTATGTCTCAATTTAAAATGCCGGGGGAGCGACTTGAGTCCACTAACATCATCCACATCACGGGCGGCCATGATATCTCTAACGTGTTCACGTGTCCTTACTCGTAACTCACGTGATGTTAACCCTACATATATTAGGTTACACTTACACCTTGCATAATAAACAACATGTGTAGTTGTACATGTAATAAACATGTTGATGTTAAAGGTTTTAGAGCCGTCCGAGGATGTGAATGATGAGGCCCGTACATGATTTTTACATGCCAGACAATTTTTACATGGAAAAAAACCCTTCCTCCTATCTATGTTTCCAAATAAAGATGGAGGCCTAGTCACATAGTGACTATTCACTAGCATGTCTTTAAGATTTCGACTACGACGGGCCGTCATTTGAGGCACCACTGGTAGATTATTACTGAGAGTTTGGTCTGTCATAAGTATCGGCCTATGTTTTTTAAGGATCATCCGCATTGTTTCCCACTGTTGGTTTAGTGTAGAAATAAACCTTAACCCGGCATCACATTCCTTTTTCTTATTCCGTGGGACTAAAAGATTCCTTCTCTCGGATTTCCTCGCTCTGGTGTAGCCTCTCTTAATACTCCGCCTGCTATACCCACGCTCTTGAAATCTGTCCCCAAGGTCGATGGCCTGTCGCTCAAATAGACTGTCCGACGAACAAATCCTCCGAGCCCGGAGAAATTGGCCTACTGGGATAGCCTTAATAGTTGAGCCCAGGTGTGCAGACGAGGCATGTAGTAATGCATTAACTGCAGTTTCTTTACGAAACATATCTGTATGAACAGAACCATCAGAATGCACCCTTAGCTCAATATCTAAAAAGGATATCTTCTCATGATGGAAATTATAGGTAAGCCTGATGTTGGAGTTGCTGCGATTCAGACCCCCCATGAATGAATGTAATTCATCGGTGGTACCCTGCCATATAAACAATATGTCGTCTATAAAGCGGAACCATCCAAGTATATTGGGGAGGCATGTGCGCCATCGCAAAACAAACCCCTCTCCCAAAAACCGAGAAAGAGGTTTGCATACGAGGGCGCACATGCCGCTCCCATGGCGGTACCACGCGTTTGTAAGTAGTATCTATCTTTGAATGTAAAAAAATTATGGGTAAGAATGAACCGCAACAACTCCAACACCAATCCCCTCAGATCAGCATCCAAATTA
This sequence comes from Dendrobates tinctorius, assembly GCF_039654945.1. NCBI lineage: Eukaryota > Metazoa > Chordata > Amphibia > Anura > Dendrobatidae > Dendrobates > Dendrobates tinctorius. The sequence goes on along the minus strand of NW_027361760.1, from coordinate 9,063,183 downwards.
CTTGCCTCAAGAAAAAATTGAGCAGCTTGTATACCATCTTCATGAGAAATACGACAGAGGATATTAAGGACTGAACTACTCCACCCATCCCCCAAAAAAAAGATGTGTCCTCTCTGCTCCCATGCCACTAATGCAAAAGAAAATCATTACTCCTGTGAACTATAACTCCCAACATGTCATATTAGCTCCTGTACATGCTGGGAGTTATAGCTCTCTTAAATGCTTAAGGATAATGGTCAACCATGTGACATAAATGGCACCTATGGGATTTTAAAGGGAATCTGAAGGCTGATACCTGCTGCTCGATCCACAGGCCGCATGGATCAGACATTGGCTGTATCATTCCAGCCAGGTATGGTTGACTCTGACATGCTGTGGCATTTCATGGAAAAACCTTCATTGAAAGCCGCAGTGGACTGAGGTCACACAGGTGACTAATCAGACAGGCGGGTCCCTAGTGGCTTCTCCCCATCTGCTCCCACTGAGGGACAATTTTCTTTCTGCGTGTGACCAGTCATTGGCAGAAGTCAGAAATGTTTTTCTCTGTGACGCTGCAGTGTTTCAGAGACAAACATACTGGGCTTAGATCGTACAGCTGGTCCCGGAAACGTGCTACCTATGGGTCACACAGCAGGTATGAGAGGTCAGGCTCACTATAAAGCAGGTGTGGGCAATTAATTTTTTAGAGGGGCCACGAGAGACCATGACTGTTGTGGAAGGCCGAACCAATAGCTTGAAATTAATTCTCAATATTAATTTATTAATATTAATTTTATCACTTAATATTGAGCAGAATTAAGTATGCTAACCCTCTCTATATCTTTAACCCCCCCACAGCCCCTTATATACACAACATGAGCCTCACACAAGCTACTACATATGCAACATGAACCCCACACAGCCTCCCCATGTACAGCAGAAGCCCCACACAGCCTCCCCATGTACAGCATGTGCCCCACACAGCCTCCCCATGTACAGCATAAACCCCACACAGCCTCCCCATGTACAGCATGAACCCCACACAGCCTCCCCATGTACAGCATGAGCCCCACACAGCCTCCCATGTATGACTTGAGCACCACATAACCTCCCCATGTAGCTCCCCCAGGGAGCCTCAGCAGACAAGTAGGGAGGGGGGTATGCACGCTTGTTGGTATCAATACTCAGCATCAGGAGAGATAAGGCTTCCAAAAACAGACAGAATTTAATTTAAGCTGTCATAGCGGTTTTCATTCTGACCAAGGTCAGGTATGCCAGATCACCAGTGAGTCCGAATTAGGAGTTTTTTACACCCTTAATTTACAAGCGCTTGGAGACAAAAGAGACTGCACACGGGCCGTGGGCAAATCACTTTATCTGACGTAATGAAACACAAGGCAATATTTTCTACCATTTGCAACAAATGTAACTCTATGTGGCTCATGTAGCCCCCACCCCTCAGGGTCATACCTTGTTTACCATGTACCCCGAACATGTTGTTGCTGACTATTGAGGACACATATGATAACAAGTATAGTCACCTTGAAACAGAGACTAATAGTCTGCAGTGTCATAAGAATAATTCTAGCAATAATAGGCAAAAGGCAATTGAAGCATTAAAGGCAATTAAAAGGATATGAAGGCAAACCTTCTATATCAATTTCCCCCTTTTGCAAATGGTATAACCTTTGCCACAGGGTCAGCTGATGTCCACAAAGGAGCAAAAAATTAATATTGAGAATATAATTTCAAGCTATTGGTTCGGCCTTCCACAACAGTCATGGTCTCTCATGTGGCCCCTCTAAAAAATTACTTGCCCACACCTGCTTTATAGTGAGTCTGACCTCTCATACCTGCTGTGTGACCCATAGGCAGCACGCTTCCGGGACCGGCTGTATGATCTAAGCCCAGTATGTTTGGCTCTGAAACACTGCAGCGTCACAGAGAAAAACTTTTCTGACTTCTCCACTCCTGCTGCCAATGACTGGTTGCAAGCAGAAGGAAAATTGTCCCTCAGTGGGAGCAGATGGGGAGAAGCCACCAGGGACCCGCCTGTCTGACTAGTCACCTGTGTGACCTCAGTCCACGGCGGCTTTCAAAGTAGGTTTTTCCATGAAATGCCGCAGCGTGTCAGAGTCAACCATACCTGGCTGGAATGATACAGGCAATGTCTGATCCATGCGGCCTGTGGATCGAGCAGCTGGCATCAGCCATCAGATTCCCTTTAAGATCCCATAGGTGCCAGTTATGTCACATGGTTGACCATTGTCCTTATGTCTTTGAGGAGAGCTGTAACTCCCAGCATGTACAGGAGCTAATATGGCATGTTGGGAGTTATAGTTCACCACAGGAGTAATGATTTTCTTTTGCATTAGTGGCATGGGAGCAGAGAGGACACATTATTTTTTGTTAATTCTAAGGCTATGTGCACACATTACCACGGAAATTTCAGCGGGAATGCTGGAATTCCATTCCGCAGGAAATATGCGAGAAAACCGCATTTTAATTTCTGCCTATTTCCCACGGAAAAACTGGCAATTTGCAAGCGTAATTAGCTTGCAGAAGGCTAGCGTTTTCCAAGCGATCTGTAGCATTGCTTGGAGAACTGATTGACAGGTAGGTCACACTCGTCAAACATACTGTTTGCCTATTAAGGAAAGAGAGCGCACATAGGGCGATAAGTGATTTTTTGGCTGACATTACACGGTTAGTGCACTCATCTTTAAAGGTTGTGAACAGTCACAACCCCTTACAGAATGTGAAAGGAACGAGTGGTTGCTGCAGACTCCTGTAGATACCAATGTCACAAAGGAGGAAGAAAAAGACCGGGTTTTTCAATATATCCACGCTGACCACACAAGGACAGAAATATTCTTCATAGCTTTATTGTGCCGATGCATTTCACGGCATATCTGCCACTTCCTCAGGGCCAAAGAATTACAGAATCTGATTACAGCAGTGGTTTTATACAAAACCTTCATGACATCACAATTACATGCAAAAAGACATCACTTCCTGTGGAAACACCCCCTCCAATGTCAAAATGTCATACACCAGTCACAATAACTTTATATCAAGATCTAACCTCTGATAAAACATTAAACATCTAATAAATCAATCTTTAATTTGAAAAAGTGTATGAAACCTATATTCACTACATTTTAAAATTTTATAAAAATAGAGTTGACTAGAATCAAACCCACAGATTTTAGGCAATTCAGAACACGTATGGCCTCCCATTACCATCACACTATCTCTCCACTTGTCAGAGACGGTTGTAGTTTTATATAAGCCCTTCATGACATAAGACCTACATGACATCACAAACAGACAAAACATCACTTCTTGTGAAAACGTCCCCTCCAATGTTAAAATGTCATACGCCAGTCACGATAACTTTATATCAAAATATAACCTCTGATAAAACACCCTGAACATCTAACCAATCAATCTTTCATTTAAAAATCTATGAAACCTATAATAAATATATATTACATTTTTATTAAGTTAGAATGACTGGACTCAAACCTACAGAGTTTAGACAAGCCAAAACCCTGTAGGCTTCCCATTACCATTATGCTACCTCTCCACTTCCAAGGAAGGGTTTGTAATTTGGAAATAACCGATTGTTTGGTAAAATTTCCACTAGGTGTCCGACATCTAAAAGCGGACCCCCATGTGAGAACACTGTCCCGCCAGGTAAGGGAAGGAAATCCATCGGGCCGCTGAGGACAAAGAAACATGAGAGACAGCTTATCAAAAAAGATCTACCAACTCATTGAGGCCTTTAGGATGAATGGTATCTAGTTTATATATCCAATACAGTTCTCTCTTATTTAGACACTGTATTCTGTTTGGGGTAGCTGTTGGTATATGATCTATGGGTGTAACTTGCAGTGAGGCTTTATTCCTGTGTTTTTCAAAACAATGTCGAGACAAGCCATGTTTCAGATATCCTTTAGAGATATTGTGTCTATGTGAGTTCATCCTTAGATGTAGAGGCTGTGTAGTGCGTCCCACATATTGTTTCCCACAGCAACAATCAATTAGATAAATCACAAAACTGGATTGACATGTTAGCTTAAAATTAATGTCATATACTATATCATTATCACTGTTTGATTAAAAGGTATTTACAGTCATATGTTAAAGTTTTGGCACCCCTATTAATGTTAACCTTTTTTCTTTATAACAATTTTGGTTTTTGCAACAGCTATTTCAGTTTCATATATCTAATAACTGATAGACTCCGTTATATTTCTGGATTCAAATGAGGTTTATTGTACTAGCAGAAAATGTGCAATCTGCATTTTTTTTTGTTTTTACATTTAAATGAAACTCTTTTGTGCTTCTGTAAGGTACTTTTTCCTGCATTTGGGGCTTTTTTGTCTCCCACATCCCTAATTCTACTAGGGGCTAAAATGTTTTATAGGGATGGCGCCCTCCTAAAGGTAACCACTGGTCTAGTTGGTAATACTTTCTGACAGACTGGGTAATTTAGTAGGACCTTCCAGTGCTTCTGTATTATGTTCCTGATAGTGCCATTTTGGGAAGAAAAGGTTGTGACAAAATTAGTGGTATAGCATTCATCTGTAGATTTTTTATTGTCTGTCCCATGTATTAAACTACTTTTCAAATTCCCTTTGCCTCTGAGTATGCTTTTTTTTACTAATTTTTTAGGGTATTCACGCTGTAATAATCTCTCTCTTAGACATTTACTTTGACATTTCTGTCCTTGTGTGGTCAGTGCAGACACACTGAAAAACCCGGTCTTTTTCTTCCTCCTTTGTGATAGTGTTTGACTAGTGTGACCAACTTTTTACTATTGAGGCTGCCTATGAAGCATCAGTAGTAAAAAGATATAATGTTAAAAATAATAAAAAAAATAAAAAATCATGTTATTCTCGCTTTCCGACATCCCACGCAGCATTCCCGATCATCGCGATGCTCCCGGCAGGTCCCGTTCCCATTTGATGACGTAGACTGCTACGGTATCGCGAGACTGCAACGTCATCAAAGGTCATTGTCGCAATGCATCACTTGGAATGGGACCTGCCCGGAGCATCGCTGAGGCCTGGTGACGCTGCGAGGGACATCGGAAGGTGAGAATATCACCATTTTTTTATTTTAATTCTATTTTTTACAGGGATATGGTACCCAGAGCCTGGAGGAGAATCTCCTCTCTTCCAAACAGTGGGTACCATCCGCAAATGTTCTGCTTACTTTTTGCATGGTGGGCATAGCCTCATGCGGAAAGTAAGCAGAACAATGCATTCCATGTGCATAGAATTCCCGTGATTCCGCATAAAGGATGAGCATGCTGTGTATCTTTCTGCAATGCAATTCCACCATGGAAAAATCCGCAGCATTAGGACAGCATGTGCGGAATGCTATAGGATTGCATGGGATGCTTTTTTTCATAAAATTCTTTTTACAAGGAAATTTCTAAAAAAAAAAAAAGGGAGTACAAATGTAATGATAGATGCTCACAGAATTAAGCTTTATGCAACATAATCACAGAATGTTTTTTTCTTTTCTTTTTTAATTTTTTACATACAAATAATCTCCAAATAGTGTTTATTTCTTAAGCATAAATTCATAAGCTATATTTATATAAACTTCTGTCTAAATATTTTTTAGGGAAAGACCCAGTAGTTCTAAAAGCAGAAGAAACACATATTTGATTAAATAGTGTGAAATACACACTGCTGAAGGTAAATAACAATTGGGTTTAGCTCCCTATACTATGTGCATACCATGATAATCAAAGACAAGGCTAACTAATCCTTAATGGAGTAATCACAATGCATAAATGCTCAGATAGTAGCGACTTTTGTTCTCAATGTTTCTCTGATTAATTACAAATACTTATAAACAAAAATGCATAAGCTTACTTGATTGTGTAAATATGTATCTAATTGTTGTAACAAAGGAACAACCTAACTGTGTGTGCGGCAAAGAAAATTTCTCCTTAGTGTGAATATATCCAATGCCTAGTGCAGAGAACTACAGGTTAATCATGTGTCCTGCTTAATATGCCAGCTATACTGATTCAATTTGAAATAAGCTATTCCTGCATGATGTAACAATGCAATCCTGTTTGCAATTATACAACAACATACATGTATAAAACTTAAAGCCGCAGAAGTTTTATACATATTAAGATGTGTTTCTTCTGCTTTTAGAACTACTGGGTCTTTCCCTAAAAAATATTTAGACAGAAGTTTATATAAATATAGCTTATGAATTTATGCTTAAGAAATAAACACTATTTGGAGATTATTTGTATGTAAAAAATTAAAAAAGGAAAGAAAAAAACATTCTGTGATTATGTTGCATAAAGCTTAATTCTGTGAGCATCTATCATTACATTTGTACTCTCTTTTTTTTTTTTTTAGAAATTTCCTTGTAAAAAGAATTTTATGAAATTTATTAATAAATGATTGGTTTTATTGATTTATCTATTTTTTTCCTATTTGCCTTTGTTATGTCTGCACAAATTTGTGGCAGAAATTGAGATCTAGTGTGAACAGAGCCTAATGCCTGCCTCTTAACAGCTTCTTTCTTCCTAGGTGCAGCTCCTGTGCTGCTGTCTGGGCCTCTTCTCTGTGCATTGCACTCAGCTTATCAGATGCTTGTTAACCCCTTCTGGCCCTGCAAACCGCGCTAGACTTGAGGAACTGGACGTCTGATGTACTGATCACTGTAGTAAGAAGCCGGACCGGAGCTCCAAGCAGCACAGCACTAAGCACATCGAGTCTCCTCCTCCCCTTGCCCTATCTCTGTTACATCGCTGCATCTCCGGATCAGGAGTTGGACATCAGACTGCAGCCACAAATTTCATGTGGCGGCAGTGATTTTTATCGGCTGACAGCGTGAAGAGGATGATAGATCGTGCGGCCCACTACAGGGTTCGACCGTTCTGGCATTTGCCAGAAATGCCCGATGGCCAGTCCGGCCCTGGGTGTGATAAGCTGCAGTAATGTGCTTAGTTTTGATTGCATACATTTCTGCACACCCAACTGCTGCAAGGTCTGCAGCTCCTTGCCCTTAGTACTTCACGCCTTAATTCAAGTATCCCATGTGCAGTTAAGTTTTTCAATTTCTACCACATTCCTGATGTTTATGATTTCTTGTGTGAAACATTGTATCCCTCTTGTGGCCCTCCACCTAGAGTTGAGTGAAACAGGTCGAAAAAATTCAAAAGGCGCCGACTTTCGCCAAAGTCGGGTTTCATGAAACGAAACCCGACCTTAGCGTGAGGTAGGCCACGAGGTCGGCGACCATCGCGCCAAAGTCGCATTTCAAAAGATTCTTTTGCACCCTTTTTCAGCCATTCAGGAAGAACGGACACTGTGGGCAACGTGATGACATAGGCAGCGGTTACCACCATGTTTGTGAAGAGAATGCAAGTGATTGGCTTGCTTTGTGTGACGTCACAGGGGGTATAAAAGGGCGTGCACACCGACCGCCATGTTACTTATGCTGATCTCAGAATAGGGAGAGCTGCTGCTGCTGCTGATTCTGTAGGGAGAGCGTTAGGCAGGGAAGAAGATACCAAAAACTACTTCTGATGCTAGCGATTTTGCCTGTACAACACACCAGTTACTGTGCAGTGCAAGGGGAGGCTATATTTTGGTGCATCAGCTCTGTTGCTTCTTAGGATGCCTTTTAAGGCTCCCTGATAGCTGCATTGCTCTTTTCACACTGCTGAGCAAACTGCTTTTTTCAAAGCAATCCAAATTTTATTGTTTTGCCCTGGTGAGTTACTGAGCGTTCATTTTTTCACACACCGTACAGCGCTGTACACTCCTCACACAGTACCATGTACCAGCTGTTACCACGGCCAAATTGAAGCTGTGTGTGACTCTGTAAGGAAAAGCCTAGGAGTTTGTCCGTTCTTTCAGACCTACACTCTAGGGAGATTCCAATTCTGCTCAATTCTATATACACCTTGTAGTTAATCATACACTAGGCAATTTCTGCCTGTCACATTGCGGTGTAATCTGTCCTGGGCCAGAGACAATAGTTCAGCAGCCAAATTGAAGCTATCTGTGTGTGACTCTGTAAGAAAAAGCCGAGGAGTCTGTCCGTTCTTGCAGACCTACACTCTAGGGAGATTCCAATTCTGCCCAATTCTATATACACCTTGTAGTTAATCATACACTAGGCAATTTCTGCCTGTCACATTGCGGTGTAATCTGTCCTGGGCCAGAGACAATAGTTCAGCGTCCTCCAATCTACAGTGAGCTTCAAATTCTCACCAATACTATATACATCTTCTGCCTTCTCATACACCAGCCAATTTCTGCCTGTCACATTGCGGTGTAATCTCTACTGGGCCTGAGACAATAGTTCAGCGTCCTCCAATCTACAGTGAGATTCAAATTCTCACCAATACTCTATACAGCTTCTGTCTTCTCATACACCAGCCAATTTCTGCCTGTCACATTGCAGTGTAATCTCTACTGGGCCTGAGACAATAGTTCAGCGTCCTCCAATCTACAGTGAGATTCAAATTCTCACCAATACTATATACAACTTCTGCCTTCTCATACACTAGCCCATTTCTACCTTTCACATTGCGGTGTAATCTCTACTGGGCCTGAGACAATAGTTCAGCGTCCTCCAATCTACAGTGAGATTCAAATTCTCACCAATACTATATACAGCTTCTGTCTTCTCATACACCAGCCAATTTCTGCCTGCCACATTGCGGTGTAATCTCTACTGGGCCTGAGACAATAGTTCAGCGTCCTCCAATCTACAGTGAGATTCAAATTCTCACCAATACTATATACAGCTTCTGTCTTCTCATACACCAGCCAATTTCTGCCTGTCACATTGCGGTGTAATCTCTACTGGTCCTGAGACAATAGTTCAGCGTTCTCCAATCTACAGTGAGATTCAAATTCTCACCAATACTATATACAGCTTCTGTCTTCTCATACACCAGCCTATTTCTGCCTGTCACATTGTGGTGTAATCTCTACTGGGCCACTGAGACAATAGTTCAGCATCCTCCAATCTACAGTGAGATTCATATTCTCACCAATAATCTATAGACCCTTTACCTTGTTTTACAGTACAATATAGCTGTTGTTATTTTGGGTAACTTTTTCAAAAAAATGAAGAAGTATGGTGGAAGAGGCCATGGAAGTGGGCGGGGGTTGCCAGCGGGACCTGATGGTGGTGTTGGTGGTGGTGCTTCTGCTGGTTGTGGCAAAAGCACAATAGCACCTAAGGCTGGAGGTGGTGAGCTGGCGTCATTGTCTGGCTCCACAAGGCCTTGTAGGCTCCCTTTTCTGGGAGTAGGTAAACCGCTTTTAAAGCCGGAGCTTCAGGAACAAGTTTTGACCTACATTGCTGACACAGCCTCCAGCTCTATCGCCTCCTCTTCTGAAGTTTCAAAAAATAAAATCACGTCGTCGTCAGTGGAGGCTCCTGGTCAGGAACAACACCTTTCCTTGTGTCCTTCACCCCTACCAAAAGTGAAGGATGCGGCAGTCCACACTACAGATTACTCCATGGAGCTCTTTTCTCATACCATGCCTGGGTTATCAAGTCAAATCGTGAATTCCCCAGTTCAAGATGAATCTGACATGGAGTGCACTGATGCACAGCCACTGCCAGATTTATCTGCTGGTACACTACATTGTCCTCGCAGTGTACTGAGGCAGAATCTGACCCTGATGAAACTCAGGTGCCCCTTCCTGCATACTATACCACCATACAAGGTGACACAGAGGAAGGTGCACATGACATTGAAGAGGAGGTGATGGATGACCCATTGAATAATGAATGTTTTGAATTTTCTCCAAAAGTAAAGTAGTTGCAAACTCATCCTTTTAGAGACTTGTTTGGGCTCATGAGAGGAGTAGAAAAACATGAAAAATTTCAATCCTGAAATATTCTACCAAGTGATGTGAGTGTTCATTCAAAACTATGCTATTTGCTATTGGGCCCCAAAGAATAATGAATGTTTTGAATTTTCTCCAAAAGTAAAGTAGTTGCAAACTCATCCTTTTAGAGTGTTGTTTGGGCTGGTGAGAGGAGTAGAAAAACATGAAAAATTTCAATCCTGAAAAATTCTACCAAGCCATGTGAGTGTTCTTTCAAAACGATGCTATTTGCTATTGGGCCCTATTGAATAATGAATGTTTTGAATTTTCTCCAAATGTAAAGTAGTTGCAAACTAATCCTTTTAGAGTGTTGTTTGGGCTGATGAGAGGAGTAGAAAACCATCAAAAATTTCTGTCTTGAACAATTGCACCAAGCAATGTGAGTGTTCATTCAAAATGATGCTATTTGCTATTGTGCCCAATTGAATAATGAATGTTTTGAATTTTCTCCAAAAGTAAAGTAGTTGCAAACTCATCCTTTTTTTTTTTTTTTCTTTGTTTATATAATTTTTATTAAATTTTCATAATAATATTACAGGGAAGGAAGGAAGGGTAAACATAGGAAAAAATAAAAAGTAGAGAACTCTACTCTACAGTGTTACATCACACATAAAATAAATTCAAATTAGATAAGACAAATAGTGAGTTAGGACAAATGATGAAGACTTTGTTACCTTTCTGCAATACTTTTAAGGCAAACAGACAATCAGAGAAGCAGTAAATACCATAACTCAAATAGTAAGTAACTTTAAACTAGGAAAATTTTTGGTTCCATAGGTCCCACTTAGAGTGATAATCAGGTAAGGCATTGTTAATAAAAGCAAACCTTTTCTCCATAGAACTATGGAACCGAACCTTATCTAAAATATCTGAAAAAGAAGCCAAAGCGGTTTTTAGCCACCAAAACGCTATTGTGTTTTTGGTTACCAGGAAAATATGTAGCATAACAAATCTAATAGAAGGGTTGATATTCTCAGTACCCAGAGAAAGCAGTGCCATTTGCGGAGTGACCTTAACCTTTGGGTCCAAAAAGTTTCCTACATGGTCCAAGACCTCTTTCCACAATTTTTTTAGTTTGGGACAGCTCCAGAATATGTGGTATAAGTTGCCCGCCAGGCCACAATTTCTCCAGCATAAAGGAGAGTATTTGGAATCTATATGGGAAAGTCTAATCGGGGTGTAGTGCCACCTAGTCAATGTTTTAAAGAAGGACTCCCGCAGAGTCATATAGATTGTTGAGGAGTTTGAAAATTTTATAGCTTTTTCCCATTCTTCTATTACAAATATAGTATTAAAATCTTTTTCCCATTTCTGGATATATGCGTTTTTTGTAAACTCCATATCTTCATTAAAATGGGAATAGATAGTCTTTAGGCACCGAGTCAATTTATTATTAGGCTTAGTAAACATAGAGGAAATAATATCAAAGTTTAGAGCTCTACTACTTAAAAATTTCTGCAGAATATCTTTCAAAATAAGGTAGAATGAGAATTGTGAAAAGGGGACATGGAATTTGTTCTTAATCTCACTAAAGGATAGAGGGTGCTGTCCATCCCATATATCCCCTACTTTACTAATTTTTAATTCATAACCTACTTCTGGAATGGGGCATTTATATATCCTAGACAATAATTTTAAAGGGAATTTTTTCATAATTTGCTGCCTGTTGACTTTCTTCTTTAGTTTTGTAAAAGACCTCCATGCTGCAAATATAGAGTTAAGAATAGGGTGGTGATGGTCCTTAATAGAGGGTGACAGTAAGTGCCTAAAGAATAGATCTGAGATGGAATTGTCCCCACATTGTTCTGATTCCAAGTCTAACCAGGCGGAAGATGCCGTCTCACAAAACCATTGTTGGCTTTGGAGAACAAGAGAAGCTTGATAGTAGGCCTGAATGTTAGGTAGTGCAAGGCCTCCATTATTTTTTTTCTTATATAAAATTTTGTTGGCTACTCTAGGTTTTTTCCCTTTCCAAATAAATAAATTGATTGATTTTTGAAGTCTTTTCATATATGAAGCATGGATAATTAGTGGAACATTTCTAAGTATAAAGAGTATTTTGGGTAGTATATAGGATTTTATTACCAAAATCCTTCCCATTAGGGACAAATCATAATTGTTATAACCAGAAAAATCTTTTCAAAGCTTTCCAATAAGATGATCCATATTCCTAGCCGAAATGGATTTTAAATCTTTAGGGAAAATAATCCCCAGAAATTCCAACTCATTTTCCTCCCAATAGAAATTAGTCTGCTTTTTAAGATTTTCGATTTCTGAGCAATTTAAGTTAAATTGTAGCAGTTTAGATTTCTGAGCATTTATTTTAAAATAGGAAACTCTAGAAAAGCACTCCAAATCCATCATGAGGGCAGTAAGAGAATTAGCGGGATCAGTAACTGATAGCAGAAGATCATCTGCAAATAAGGTTAGTTTGTGATGGTGTTTCTTTGTTTTAAAACCGGAAATAGCAGAATTTTGCCTGATCATCTCTGCCAAGGGCTCAATCGCTAGGGCAAATAAAAGGGGAGAGAGGGGACACCCTTGTCTTGTTCCATTGGTGATATTAAAGCGTTTAGAGAAATGGTTATTAGTATAAATTTTGGCATTAGTGTTAGAATATAGTGCAAATACAGATGCTATAAATTTATTATTGAAGCCAAATTTTAGTAAGGTGGTTTTTAGGTAGTTCCAATTCACCCTATCGAAAGCCTTTTGGGCATCTAGTGAAATAAACAAAGAAGGGTAATTATTAGTCCTAGCCATGTTGAGCAGATTCAGAGTCCTCCTTGTGCCATCTGTGACTTGTCTCCCTCTAATAAAACCCACTTGATCGTTCCCAATGAGGTGGGGTAAAAGATTTTTTAAACGATCTGCTAAGATTTTTGAATATATTTTAATATCAGTATTAATTAAGGATATTGGACGATAATTTTTAACTTCCTCTAAATTCCCATTATCCTTTGGAATCATAATGATAGAGGCTTCCGTCATTTCTGTGGGAAACGAGCCAAGGCTGGAAGCATGATTGAAAAGAGACATTAAGTGAGGACATAGGATGTTGCAAATCAGCAATAGAGAAATAACATAAAACATAACTTTTAATAATAAGTGTAAAAGCTACCAAAGATAGTAGTGCAAGTAAAACACTAGATCAAATGCCACAAATCATAATGGGGGTAACTGTATAAGTCTCTGTAACAGATTACTACCAATATATACATGCGGCTATTCCAAGTCCAAAATTTTTGAGAGATTGGACTAAAAAGATACTTGGACTTAACTAGTGCAAAAAAGGCCAAGTAAAAAATGAACAGTTTCCTTATCAGAGGAACTAAAGAGACCTCTACCCTGTAAAGGTTATCAAGGAATATGCCTATTCATGTATATAACAAAGACATCATAATAATAAGACCATCAACATAATGTGAAAAGGAAAGATCTCACCACATGAAGATGGAGGATGTCCAGGATCAGATGTCCCATCAGAGTCATATCAGGTCAGGAAGAAAAGGGGGTTCACCCTATGCAAGCCCTGTTTGAGCTACAAATACTGACACCCATGACTCCCGCCCTAACAAGGGCAGTCCACATCTAATCCCTATAAACCATAGCCCTACAAAGTCCCTGTGCATCCCGACGCGTTTCGTCACTTAATGACTCTTCAGGGGACCTATTAGCACAAATTGGGCATCATCACAGAGTATACAGGCTGCCTCCTAAGATGAATATGGAGTGAGGCAGACTGATGAGGAGGGCACTTAAATAGACTGCCAATCAAATAGAACACGTCCACCTGAGATGACTTGGAACGCACGCCATCCACCATTACCCATTGTGGGACGCAAGCACATGATGAGTGTGTTAATAAGAAACGCCCACCTCCTATACCAAACAATAGTGTGTAAGAGCCGGCGTATCCCACGGCAAAGGCCGCCCTATTTCCGGTTGCGTCATACAGCCCAAAAGCAAAATGGCCGCCGCACTTCCAGTCATGCGCACTCATCGGTGCCAGCAAGAAAAATGGCCGCCGCACTTCCGGTCATGCGCACTCATGTTTAAGCAGTGCCAGCAGGGCGGAAGTAAAACATGCGACAAAGGTCGCAATACTGCTAGAAGGCAATAACGTCATGAGCACTTCAATCAGTCCATGAGCCGATATTAAACAAGCGGATAGACAGATTATGCATCTCTAAAAGGCCTCAACCACAAAAATGATTGCGAAAAATAGTACCCAACAATCTAAATCATGGGATGGATATTATCCCAATCAAAAGGCCTCATGAGAGCATTATCAGAATCAAAATAAAACAAAGGTGGAAAATAACAAAAATTCAAACTCAGAATATAAAGGTAGCAAACACATATATATATAAAAAAAAAAAAACATAGGATGTTGGAAAAGGATTTAAAATACTCATTGGTGAATCCATCTGGACCAGGGGATTTGTTTAATTTAAGTTTATCAATGGATTTAGCAATTTCTTCCGCTGTAAATGGTTGATTTAATAAATTTAGGTCCAAGTTATCTATTTGAGGGAGGGCCAATTTGGAAAAAAAGGAGTCAATCTCCTCTTGACTAGGGTTAATTGTTGATGGGTCATTTTTTAGATTGTAAAGGTTTTCAAAGTAGTCCGCAAAAACTTGAGTGATATCAGAAGGGAGGTACTTGATTTCTCCTGAAAGAGATTTAATTTTAATAATCCTCCTATTTACCCGGGAGTGCTTCAATTTATTCATCATGTACTTAGTAGGTTTATTAATTGAAGCATAGGTGTTGTACTTTGATGCCCTTATAATGGAATCATATTCAGAAACAATTTCAGATCTTAAGTCCTGTCTTAGTTTCAAAATATCTAAATGAATATCTTGAGAAGGGGTGGACAGATTATTTTGTTGTATTTCTTTTAAGGCAATTTGGGATTGGAGATCAACGATTTTTTTCTCTTTTTTCTCTTTTATATCTCGTGGAAAGTTGAATGAGACACCCCCTCAAGACAGCTTTGTGTGCATTCCATATATTAAAGGGATCAATCTCCTCTGAGGAGTTTTCATTAAAATAATTATTAATTATATCACTGATTAACTCCTTGTACTTCTGGGTATTTAGTAAAGTGGAATTAACTCTCCATAGGAAAGTATTTGTCGTGGGAGGACCCGAATCAAACACCACAAGGACAGGGGAATGATCCGAAAAGGATTTCTCCAAGATTTCTATTTTCCTAAATTTTGTTAGGGAAAAAACGTTGGTTAAAAAAAGATCAATTCTTGAAGATGTTTTATATGTGTTGGAGTAAAAAGTGAATTCCCTAGACGAAGCATTCAGACATCGGAAGACATCAAACATCTCATTCTGTTTAATCCAATTACCCAGAGTTCGGTTTGATTTAGAAGTGGCAGAAGAAAACGAGTCAATATTCCTATCAGGAACTAAGTTGAAATCCCCTATTAGCAGTAAATCCCCTCTTTTAACCTTGTTAACTTTCTTCATTAGTTAATTGAAAAATGAAAGGTGACCATTGTTAGGGGCATAAATATTTACAATCGTACAAAGATTAAAATTTAGGTTGCATATGAGAATATGAAATCTTCCCTGAGAGTCAGCGTGTTCTTCAATTAGTTGGAAAGGGATATCTTTATTGACAATTGTTATCACTCCCGCACTTTTTTTTATTTTTGAGGGCTTTAAAAATGTGGGGGAAATTTTTATGTTGGAAATTGGGATGATTATCTTTAACTAGTTTAACCTCCTGAAGACATGAGACATCTGCATGGAGCCGTTTTATTTCTTTCCAGGTAATGTAGCGTTTGTGTGGACTGTTTAAACCTTTTACATTATGAGAAAGGATTTTTAGTTTAATGTTGGTTTATTGCTTAGATATCAAAAACCTTCACCCGACCAATCTTATAATTTAGCAGAAAGGTAAACAAAAAAAAGGAAAACAAAAAACAAAACAAAAAAACAAGTATTCAAGCAAAAAACTATGAACAATACAAGGAAAATAAAAGAAAGGAAGTATGTATCTAAAGAGTCCTCCTGGAGGTTATCCACTAACTGTGGTATCTCTCCTTTTATGGAGACTTAAAAAAAGCCAAAATGTGGCAAGATCCCAGAAAGCCATAAAGGTGTGGAATAGTAGCCTATTAAACATTACTTAACTATTGTTAATTATTATTTATTTAAGACCCTCAGTAATAATTAACCATACGTATAAAACAAACAGGTGAACCAATAAAGTAGGCTAGACCAATAAAGTATATGACATATGTTTCCATGATCAACCATTATCTTTGGTAGATGGATCTTTCTGTAGGAATCATATGAAATCTAGACCTTCTTCTGGAGTAAAGAGTGGGACAATTTTACCCCTATGGGGAATGAGTAATTTTGTTGGGAAACCCCACCTATAAAAAATTCCTAGTTCTGTAAGTTTAGTAGTGATTTCTTTAAACGCTTTTCGGGCATCCATAGTGGATTTCGAAAAATCAGAAAAGAATTTTAGTTGGTCATGTGGAGAGGGGAGGGAACCTTTCTCTCTAACATATTTCAGAATTTTTTCTTTTGTTTCGAAGAAATTAAAGTGGAGAATCGTATCTCTTGGTTTATCCTTAGATACATTCTTGGGTAGGGGCAATCGATGGATTCTGTCAATCGTCAGTTGTAGGTCAGTCAAAGATGGCAGAGCCCTCTTTAACAATGCTTTGGTGTGGTTTGAAAGATCCCTTTGCATCACGCTTTCGGGTATCCCTCTGATCTTGACATTATTACGTCTGCTCCGGTCCTCTAAGTCCGCTAATTTGGACTTTACGACCAAGAGCTCAGCTTTCAAATCTGAATTTTGTTTTACTAGGTAGTCTGTCTTGTTCTCAACCTTAGTTAGTCTTTTTTCGTTTAACTCAAACCTTTGAGAGAATTTATCACTGATTTCTTGGATATCTATTTTCTGGGAATCGAAAGCCGATCTAATAGATTCATTGATAGAGTTAATGACAGAGTCAGTGACAGATTTGGAGACAGATTTAAGGAAATTAACCAGCATACCCTCGGTAACCATTCTGTCAGACTTCAATAGGGTATTGTAGTCAATATCAAGAACTGGCAGGGAAGCAGTAGAAGATAACTCCGAGCAGCCCTTTATTGGTGGTTGCTTGACAGAAGTGCTATTTGGAGAATACTCCTTGGAAGGGCTGTCAGAATCAAGATTCACTGCCCCCTCTTCCACATTCCGATTTTCTGGGTTTTTCCTCTTATTAGATTGGGACATATCCATCTTGCTGTCCCTGTCCTGATTAGAGGGCTGTTCTTTGTTTATGGTCTTAGAATTCTGAGAGGATGAAAAAGGCAAAGTACGAGAACTAGAAGACAAACTTTTCTGGTCCGATTTCCTCTGAATGATCTTACCAGAAGAACTATTGGGCATATTTTCAGATGAAGTAGCTTCCTCCCTTTATAGGGGGGGATCTAGATTTAAGTGGGCTTAACAGGTTGGCAGAGTCAGTATAAGATCTCTGGCTAGCAGTATTCTTAGGCTTTTGAATTTTACTAGCAGTGGATTTAAGATTAGCTGCCATAATAGGGGTATGTACTCAAAGAAAGATAGTATATATAGTGAGTATAATCCCCCCAATTAAGGCCATCTCACACCCTCCCAGTGATATACAGTTGCTTATTATGTAAATAATAGTGACACTATTATCTATAAAGTTATAACTCCAAGTGCCTTCAGTATCTTAGGGCTAGTTACACATGCTTCTCAGGCGAGTATAAATCACTGCTGACACCCAGAATCACAGCAGATACCTAAGATCACAGCCAGCACCCGAATATATCCAGCAATCAGCAAAGTCCCACAAAAGAGTCCAGAAAAAACTTCTTCAGCAAAGCGGCTCACCACTCCGCATCTAGAGGACACGACAGTTCAAGTCCCCTCTCTGGTATCAGCTCCGGACAGGACTACATAAGGCAGTCCCCGTCAATTTCTCCTATAAACGTCGCAGTAGAGCATCGGTTCCGGATCTTCTCTTTTCAATACACTGGCACCTCCTTCTCGCTGGTTCAGCACCGCCCCTCACCACTCATGCGGCTCCTTTAATTCTCCACTCTCTCTGGATACACTAGAGACACCGACAGTCAACTAGCAGCAGCACCTCCACTCAGGAAAAACAAGAGAAAAGTTGCTATTTACCAAGGATATATAGAAGCACAACTGATCCGGATCTCCACCTCTTGACGAGCCGGCTCCTCTTCCCCACCACCAATCTTCGCTGTCACTCACCGCTCCTGCAGGTTTGCAAATCTCCACTCTCCTCACCGTGGCACAGCAGAGCCCAACCAGTATCCTCCTGAGGCAGGCTACAAATCTCTCTGCCACCGACCGGGTCAGTAGTCACAGTAACACCACTGATCCGGATCTCCTCCTCTTGATGATCCAGCTCTTCTTCCCTCACCACCGATCAGCGTTGTCACTCACCGCTCCGGCAGCCCAGCAGATCTCCACTCTCCTCACCAGAGCACAGCAGAATCCAATCGGTAACCTTCTGAAGCAGACTTCAACTTCTCTCTCTCACCGTCCAAGTCAGCTGACAAACACCTCACAGCAGCTCTACTGATCCGGATCTTCTCCTCCTGATGTTCCGGCTCTCTTCCCCACTGCCGATAGCAGACAGCAATATTCCTTATTTCTGTTCCTCTCACCTGCCTCTCTAGCACCAGGCAGGGTGCTCAAAGGCTCACCAGATCAGACTCCAACAAGTCCTTATGCCTAAGAAGCCTGCATAATAGCAGTTCCAGCGCTTCTTGCTGAGGTGATTTTTTGCTGAGTCACCACTGACAGCTTATCCCTGCTTTCTTCCAGGAGCTATAACTTCTTAAATATCCAGCGGATTTTCTTCAAATAGGTCTCAAAATGATCCCAATGAGATTAGCAATCCACATCTGAGGGTCTTCCAGCAAAAAGCAATCTTCTTAGTTAAATAAGTTACTTGAAACACCAGGCTTCACAGGAGCTCTGAGCTCACATGTCCTCCTCCATTGAGCTCCAGGCCATGCCTCCGCAAACTCATCCTTTTAGAGACTTGTTTGGGCTCATGGGAGGAGTAGAAAAACATGAAAAATTTCAATCCTGAAAAATTCTACCAAGCGATTTGAGTGTTCATTCAAAACGGTGCTATTTGCTATTGGGCCCTATTGAATAATGAATGTTTTGAATTTTCTCCAAAAGTAAAGTAGTTGCAAACTCATCCTTTTAGAGTGTTGTTTGGGCTGATGAGAGGAGTAGAAAGGCATAAAAAATTTCAATCCTGAACAATTCTACCAAGCGATGTGAGTGTTCACTCAAAACGCTACTATTTGCTATTGAGCAATATTGAATAATGAATGTTTTCGATTTCCTCCAAAAGTAAAGTATTTGCAAACTCATCCTTTTAGCCTCTTGTTTGGGCTCTTGAGAAGAGTAGAAAAACATGAAAAATTTCAATCCTGAAAAATTCTACCAAGCGATGTGAGTGTTCACTCAAAACGCTACTATTTGCTGTTGAGCAATATTGAATAATGAATGTTTTGAATTTTCTCCAAAAGTAAAGTAGTTGCAAACTCATCCTTTTAGAGTGTTGTTTGGGCTGATGAGAGGAGTAGAAAACCATCAAAAATTTCTGTCCTGAACAATTCTACCAAGCGATGTGAGTGCTCACTCAGAACGCTACTATTTGCTATTGAGCAATATTGAATGTTTTGAATTTTCTCCAAAAGTAAAGTAGTTGCAAACTCATCCTTTTAGAGTCTTGTATGGGCTCATGAGAGGAGTAAAAAAATGTCAAAATTTCAATCCTGCATGATTCTACCAAGAAATGTGAGTGTTCATTCAAACCGCTGCTTTTTGCTATTGGGCCCTATTGAATAATGAATGTTTTGAATTTTCTCCAAAAGTGAAGTAATTGCAAACTAATCCTTTTAGAGACTTGTTTGGGCTGTTGAGAGGAGTAGAAAAACATCAAAAATTTCAATCCTGAATGATTCTACCAAGAGATGTGTGTTCATTCAAACTGCTGCTTTTTGCTTTTGAGCCCTATTGAATAATGAATGTTTTGAATTTTCTCCAAAAGTAAAGTAGTTGCAAACTCATCCTTCTAGAGTCTTCTTTGGGCTCATGAGAGGAGTACAAAAACGTCAAAAATTTCAATCTGGCACGATACTTCCAAGAAATGTTAGTGTTCTTTCAAACCGCTGCTTTTTGCTATTGGGCCCTATTGAATAATGAATGTTTTGAATTTTCTACAAAAGTAAAGTAGTTGCAAACTCATCCTTCTAGAGTCTTGTTTGGGCTCATGAGAGGAGTAGAAAAACGTCAAGAATTTCAATCCGGCATAATTCTACCAAGAAATGTGAGTGTTCATTCAATCCGCTACTTTTTGCTATTGGGCCCTATTGAATAATGAATGTTTTGAATTTTCTCCAAAAGTAAAGTAGTTGCAAATGCATCCTTTTAGAGTCTTGTTTGGGCTCATGAGAGGAGTAGAAAAGCATCAAAAATTTCAATCCTGAACGATTCTACTAAGAGATGTGTGTTCATTCAAACTGCTGCTTTTTGCTTTTGAGCCCTATTGAATAATGAATGTTTTGAATTTTCTCCAAAAGTAAAGTAGTTGCAAACTCATCCTTCTAGAGTCTTCTTTGGGCTCATGAGAGGAGTAGAAAAACATCAAAAATTTCAATCTGGCACGATACTTCCAAGAAATGTTAGTGTTCATTCAAACCGCTGCTTTTTGCTATTGGGCCCTAGTGAATAATGAATGTTTTGAATTTTCTCCAAAAGTAAAGTAGTTGCAACTCATCCTTCCAGAGTCTTGTTTGGGCTCATGAGAGTAGAAAAATGTCAAAAATTTCAATCCTGCCCGATTCTACCAAGAACTGTGATTGTTCATTCAAAACGCTGCTTTTTGCTTTTCTACCCTATTGAATAATGAATGTTTTGAATTTTCTCCATACGTAAAGTAGTTGCAAACTCATCCTTTTACAGTCTTGTTTGGGCTCATAAGAGGAGTAGAAAAACATCAAAAATTTCAATCCTAAACGATTCTACCATGAGATGTGAGTGTTCATTCAAACCTCTGCTTTTTGCCATTGGGCCCTATTGAATAATGAATGTTTTGAATTTTCTCCAAAAGTAAAGTGTTTGCAAACTCATCCTTCTAGAGTCTTGTTTGGGCTCATGAGAGGAGTAGAAAAACGTCAAAAGTTTCAATCCTGCACGATTCTACCAAGAAATGTGAGTGTTCATTCAAACTGCTACTTTTTGCTATTGGGCCCTATTGAATAATGAATGTTTTGAATTTTCTCAATAAATAAAGTAGTTGCAAACTCATCC
This sequence comes from Dendrobates tinctorius, assembly GCF_039654945.1. NCBI lineage: Eukaryota > Metazoa > Chordata > Amphibia > Anura > Dendrobatidae > Dendrobates > Dendrobates tinctorius. The sequence continues at coordinate 9,041,942 of NW_027361760.1, read as the reverse complement.
TTAAAGAGTCTTGTTTGGGCTCATGAGAGGAGTAGAAAAATGTCAAAAATTTCAATCTGGCACAATTCTTCCAAGAAATGTGAGTGTTCATTCAAACCGCTGCTTTTTGCTATTGGCCCTATTGAATAATGAATGTTTTGAATTTTCTCCAAAAGTAAAGTAGTTGCAAACTCATCCTTCTAGTCTTGTTTGGGCTCATGAGAGTAGAAAAACGTCAAAAATTTCAATCCTGCACGATTCTACCAAGAAATGTGAGTGTTCATTCAAACCGCTACTTTTTCCTATTGGGCCCTATTGAATAATGAATGTTTTGAATTTTCTCCAAAAGTAAAGTAGTTGCAAACTCATCCTTTTAGAGTCTTGTTTGGGCTCATGAGAAGAGTAGAAAAACGTCAGAAATTTCAATCCTGCTCGATTCTACCAAGAGATGTGAGTGTTCATTCAAACCGCTGCTTTTTGCTATTGGGCCCTATTGAATAATGAATGTTTTGAATTTTCTCCAAAACTAAAGTAGTTGCAAACTCATCCTTTTAGAGACTTGTTTGGGCTCATGAGAGGAGTACAAAAACATCAAAAATTTAAATCCTGCACGATTCTATCAAGAAATGTGAGTGTTCATTCAAACCGCTGCTTTTTGCTATTGGGCCCTATTGAATAATGAATGTTTTGAATTTTCTCCAAAAGTTAAGTAGTTGCTAACTCATCCTTCTAGAGTTTTGTTTGGGCTCATGAGAGGAGTAGAAAACCGTCAAAAATTTCAATCTTGCACAATTCTACGAAGAAATGTGAGTGTTCATTCAAGCCGCTGCTTTTTGCTATAGGGCCCTATTGAATAATGAATGTTTTGAATTTTCTCCAAAAGTAAAGTAGTTGCAAACATATTCTTCTAGAGTCTTGTTTGGGCTTATGAGAGGAGTAGAAAATCGTCAAAAATTTCAATCCTGAATGATTCTACCAAGAAATGTGTGTGTTCATTCAAACCGCTGGTTTTTGCTATTGGGCCATATTGAATAATGAATGTTTTGAATTTACTCCAAAAGTAAAGTAGTTGCAAACTCATCCTTCTAGTCTTGTTTGGGCTCATGAGAGTAGAAAAACATCAAAAATTTCAATCCTGCACGATTCTACCAAGAAATGTGAGTGCTCATTCAAACCGCTGCTTTTTGCAATTGGGCCCTATTGAATAATGAATGTTTTGAATTTTCTCCAAAAGTAAAGTCGTTGCAAACTCATCGTTCTAGAGTCTTGTTTGGGCTCATGAGAGTAGAAAAATGTCAAAAATTTCAATCTGGCACGATTCTTCCAAGAAATGTGAGTGTTCATTCAAACTGCTGCTTTTTGCTATTGGGCCCTATTGAATAATGAATGTTTTGAATTTTCTCTAAAAGTAAAGTAGTTGCAAACTCATCCTTCTAGTCTTGTTTGGGCTCATGAGAGTAGAAAAACGTCAAAAATTTCAATTCTGCACGATTCTACCAAGAAATGTGAGTGTTCATTCAAACCGCTACTTTTTCCTATTGGGCCCTATTGAATAATGAATGTTTTGAATTTTCTCCAAAAGTAAAGTAGTTGCAAACTCATCCATTTAGAAACTTGTTTGGGCTGTTGAGAGGAGTAGAAAAACATCAAAAATTTCAATCCTGCACGATTCTATCAAGAGATGTGAGTGTTCATTTAAACCGCTGCTTTTTGCTATTGGGCCCTATTGAATAATGAATGTTTTTAATTTTCTCCAAAAGTGAAGTAGTTGCAAACTAATCCTTTTAGAGACTTGTTTGGGCTGTTGAGAGTAGAAAAACATCAAAAAATTCAATCCTGAATGATTCTACCAAGAGATGTGTGTTCATTCAAACTGCTGCTTTTTGCTTTTGAGCCCTATTGAATAATGAATGTTTTGAATTTTCTCCAAAAGTAAAGTAGTTGCAAACTCATCCTTCTAGAGTCTTCTTTGGGCTCATGAGAGGTGTAGAAAAACGTCAAAAATTTCAATCTGGCACGATACTTCCAAGAAATGTTAGTGTTCTTTCAAACCGCTGCTTTTTGCTATTGGGCCCTATTGAATAATGAATGTTTTGAATTTTCTGCAAAAGTAAAGTAGTTGCAAACTCATCCTTCTAGAGTCTTGTTTGGGCTCATGAGAGGAGTAGAAAAAAAACGTCAAAAATTTCAATCCTGCACGATTCTACCAAGAAATGTGAGTGTTCATTCAAACCGCTACTTTTTGCTATTGGGCCCTATTGAATAATGAATGTTTTGAATTTTCTCAATAAGTAAAGTAGTTGCAAGCTCATCCTTCTAGAGTCTTGTTTGTGCTCATGAGAGGAGTAGAAAAACATCAAAAATTTCAATCCTGCACGATTCTACCAAGAGATGTGAGTGTTCATTCAAACCGCTGCTTTTTGCTATTGGGCCCTAGTGAATAATGAATGTTTTGAATTTTCTCCAAAAGTAAAGTAGTTGCAACTCATCCTTCCAGAGTCTTGTTTGGGCTCATGAGAGTAGAAAAATGTCAAAAATTTCAATCCTGCACGATTCTACCAAGAACTGTGATTGTTCATTCAAAACGCTGCTTTTTGCTTTTCTACCCAATTGAATAATGAATGTTTTGAATTTTCTCCATACGTAAAGTAGTTGCAAACTCATCCTTTTACAGTCTTGTTTGGGCTCATAAGAGGAGTAGAAAAACATCAACAATTTCAATCCTAAACAATTCTACCAAGAGATGTGAGTGTTCATTCAAACCTCTGCTTTTTGCCATTGGGCCCTATTGAATAATGAATGTTTTGAATTTTCTCCAAAAGTAAAGTAGTTGCAAACTCATCCTTCTAGAGTCTTGTTTGGGCTCATGAGAGGAGTAGAAAAACGTCAAAAGTTTCAATCCTGCACGATTCTACTAAGAAATGTGAGTGTTCATTCAAACCGCTACTTTTTGCAATTGGGCCCTATTGAATAATGAATGTTTTGAATTTTCTCAATAAGTAAAGTAGTTGCAAACTCATCCTTAAAGAGTCTTGTTTGGGCTCATGAGAGGAGTAGAAAAATGTCAAAAATTTCAATCTGGCACAATTCTTCCAAGAAATGTGAGTGTTCATTCAAACCGCTGCTTTTTGCTATTGGCCCTATTGAATAATGAATGTTTTGAATTTTCTCCAAAAGTAAAGTAGTTGCAAACTCATCCTTTTAGAGTCTTGTTTGGGCTCATGAGAAGAGTAGAAAAACATCAGAAATTTCAATCCTGCACGATTCTACCAAGAGATGTGAGTGTTCATTCAAACCGCTGCTTTTTGCTATTGGGCCCTAGTGAATAATGAATGTTTTGAATTTTCTCAATAAGTAAAGTAGTTGCTAACTCATCCTTCTAGAGTCTTGTTTGGGCTCATGAGAGGAGTAGAAAAACGTCAAAAATTTCAATCCTGCACAATTCTATGAAGAAATGTGAGTGTTCATTCAAGCCGCTGCTTTTGGCTATTGGGCCCTATTGAATAATGAATGTTTTGAATTTTCTCCAAAAGTAAAGTAGTTGCAAACATATTCTTCTAGAGTCTTGTTTTGGCTTATGAGAGGAGTAGAAAATCGTCAAAAATTTCAATCCTGCATGATTCTACCAAGAAATGTGTGTGTTCATTCAAACCACTGGTTTTTGCTATTGGGCCGTATTGAATAATGAATGTTTTGAATTTACTCCAAAAGTAAAGTAGTTGCAAACTCATCCTTCTAGTCTTGTTTGGGCTCATGAGAGTAGAAAAACATCAAAAATTCAATCCTGCACGATTCTACCAAGAAATGTGAGTGCTCATTCAAACCGCTGCTTTTTGCAATTGGGCCCTATTGAATAATGAATGTTTTGAATTTTCTCAATAAGTAAAGTAGATGGAAACTCATCCTTCTAGAGTCTTGTTTGGGCTCATGAGAGGAGTAGAAAAATGTCAAAAATTTCAATCTGGCACGATTCTTCCAAGAAATGTGAGTGTTCATTCAAACTGCTGCTTTTTGCTATTGGGCCCTATTGAATAATGAATGTTTTGAATTTTCTCTAAAAGTAAAGTAGTTGCAAACTCATCCTTCTAGTCTTGTTTGGGCTCATGAGAGTAGAAAAATGTCAAAAATTTCAATCCTGCACGATTCTACCAAGAAATGTGAGTGTTCATTCAAACCTCTACTTTTTCCTATTGGGCCCTATTGAATAATGAATGTTTTGAATTTTCTCCAAAAGTAAAGTAGTTGCAAACTCATCCTTTTAGAAACTTGTTTGGGCTGTTGAGAGGAGTAGAAAAACATCAAAAATTTCAATCCTGCACGATTCTATCATGAGATGTGAGTGTTCATTTAAACCGCTGCTTTTTGCTATTGGGCCCTATTGAATAATGAATGTTTTTAATTTTCTCCAAAAGTGAAGTAGTTGCAAACTAATCCTTTTAGAGACTTGTTTGGGCTGTTGAGAGGAGTAGAAAAACATCAAAAATTTCAATCCTGAATGATTCTACCAAGAGATGTGTGTTCATTCAAACTGCTGCTTTTTGCTTTTGAGCCCTATTGAATAATGAATGTTTTGAATTTTCTCCAAAAGTAAAGTAGTTGCAAACTCATCCTTCTAGAGTCTTCTTTGGGCTCATGAGAGGAGTACAAAAACGTCAAAAATTTCAATCTGGCACGATACTTCCAAGAAATGTTAGTGTTCTTTCAAACCGCTGCTTTTTGCTATTGGGCCCTATTGAATAATGAATGTTTTGAATTTTCTACAAAAGTAAAGTAGTTGCAAACTCATCCTTCTAGAGTCTTGTTTGGGCTCATGAGAGGAGTAGAAAAACGTCAAGAATTTCAATCCGGCATAATTCTACCAAGAAATGTGAGTGTTCATTCAATCCGCTACTTTTTGCTATTGGGCCCTATTGAATAATGAATGTTTTGAATTTTCTCCAAAAGTAAAGTAGTTGCAAATGCATCCTTTTAGAGTCTTGTTTGGGCTCATGAGAGGAGTAGAAAAGCATCAAAAATTTCAATCCTGAACGATTCTACTAAGAGATGTGTGTTCATTCAAACTGCTGCTTTTTGCTTTTGAGCCCTATTGAATAATGAATGTTTTGAATTTTCTCCAAAAGTAAAGTAGTTGCAAACTCATCCTTCTAGAGTCTTCTTTGGGCTCATGAGAGGAGTAGAAAAACATCAAAAATTTCAATCTGGCACGATACTTCCAAGAAATGTTAGTGTTCATTCAAACCGCTGCTTTTTGCTATTGGGCCCTAGTGAATAATGAATGTTTTGAATTTTCTCCAAAAGTAAAGTAGTTGCAACTCATCCTTCCAGAGTCTTGTTTGGGCTCATGAGAGTAGAAAAATGTCAAAAATTTCAATCCTGCCCGATTCTACCAAGAACTGTGATTGTTCATTCAAAACGCTGCTTTTTGCTTTTCTACCCTATTGAATAATGAATGTTTTGAATTTTCTCCATACGTAAAGTAGTTGCAAACTCATCCTTTTACAGTCTTGTTTGGGCTCATAAGAGGAGTAGAAAAACATCAAAAATTTCAATCCTAAACGATTCTACCATGAGATGTGAGTGTTCATTCAAACCTCTGCTTTTTGCCATTGGGCCCTATTGAATAATGAATGTTTTGAATTTTCTCCAAAAGTAAAGTGTTTGCAAACTCATCCTTCTAGAGTCTTGTTTGGGCTCATGAGAGGAGTAGAAAAACGTCAAAAGTTTCAATCCTGCACGATTCTACCAAGAAATGTGAGTGTTCATTCAAACTGCTACTTTTTGCTATTGGGCCCTATTGAATAATGAATGTTTTGAATTTTCTCAATAAATAAAGTAGTTGCAAACTCATCCTTAAAGAGTCTTGTTTGGGCTCATGAGAGGAGTAGAAAAATGTCAAAAATTTCAATCTGGCACAATTCTTCCAAGAAATGTGAGTGTTCATTCAAACCGCTGCTTTTTGCTATTGGCCCTATTGAATAATGAATGTTTTGAATTTTCTCCAAAAGTAAAGTAGTTGCAAACTCATCCTTCTAGTCTTGTTTGGGCTCATGAGAGTAGAAAAACGTCAAAAATTTCAATCCTGCACGATTCTACCAAGAAATGTGAGTGTTCATTCAAACCGCTACTTTTTCCTATTGGGCCCTATTGAATAATGAATGTTTTGAATTTTCTCCAAAAGTAAAGTAGTTGCAAACTCATCCTTTTAGAGTCTTGTTTGGGCTCATGAGAAGAGTAGAAAAACGTCAGAAATTTCAATCCTGCTCGATTCTACCAAGAGATGTGAGTGTTCATTCAAACCGCTGCTTTTTGCTATTGGGCCCTATTGAATAATGAATGTTTTGAATTTTCTCCAAAACTAAAGTAGTTGCAAACTCATCCTTTTAGAGACTTGTTTGGGCTCATGAGAGGAGTACAAAAACATCAAAAATTTAAATCCTGCACGATTCTATCAAGAAATGTGAGTGTTCATTCAAACCGCTGCTTTTTGCTATTGGGCCCTATTGAATAATGAATGTTTTGAATTTTCTCCAAAAGTTAAGTAGTTGCTAACTCATCCTTCTAGAGTTTTGTTTGGGCTCATGAGAGGAGTAGAAAACCGTCAAAAATTTCAATCTTGCACAATTCTACGAAGAAATGTGAGTGTTCATTCAAGCCGCTGCTTTTTGCTATAGGGCCCTATTGAATAATGAATGTTTTGAATTTTCTCCAAAAGTAAAGTAGTTGCAAACATATTCTTCTAGAGTCTTGTTTGGGCTTATGAGAGGAGTAGAAAATCGTCAAAAATTTCAATCCTGAATGATTCTACCAAGAAATGTGTGTGTTCATTCAAACCGCTGGTTTTTGCTATTGGGCCATATTGAATAATGAATGTTTTGAATTTACTCCAAAAGTAAAGTAGTTGCAAACTCATCCTTCTAGTCTTGTTTGGGCTCATGAGAGTAGAAAAACATCAAAAATTTCAATCCTGCACGATTCTACCAAGAAATGTGAGTGCTCATTCAAACCGCTGCTTTTTGCAATTGGGCCCTATTGAATAATGAATGTTTTGAATTTTCTCCAAAAGTAAAGTCGTTGCAAACTCATCGTTCTAGAGTCTTGTTTGGGCTCATGAGAGTAGAAAAATGTCAAAAATTTCAATCTGGCACGATTCTTCCAAGAAATGTGAGTGTTCATTCAAACTGCTGCTTTTTGCTATTGGGCCCTATTGAATAATGAATGTTTTGAATTTTCTCTAAAAGTAAAGTAGTTGCAAACTCATCCTTCTAGTCTTGTTTGGGCTCATGAGAGTAGAAAAACGTCAAAAATTTCAATTCTGCACGATTCTACCAAGAAATGTGAGTGTTCATTCAAACCGCTACTTTTTCCTATTGGGCCCTATTGAATAATGAATGTTTTGAATTTTCTCCAAAAGTAAAGTAGTTGCAAACTCATCCATTTAGAAACTTGTTTGGGCTGTTGAGAGGAGTAGAAAAACATCAAAAATTTCAATCCTGCACGATTCTATCAAGAGATGTGAGTGTTCATTTAAACCGCTGCTTTTTGCTATTGGGCCCTATTGAATAATGAATGTTTTTAATTTTCTCCAAAAGTGAAGTAGTTGCAAACTAATCCTTTTAGAGACTTGTTTGGGCTGTTGAGAGTAGAAAAACATCAAAAAATTCAATCCTGAATGATTCTACCAAGAGATGTGTGTTCATTCAAACTGCTGCTTTTTGCTTTTGAGCCCTATTGAATAATGAATGTTTTGAATTTTCTCCAAAAGTAAAGTAGTTGCAAACTCATCCTTCTAGAGTCTTCTTTGGGCTCATGAGAGGTGTAGAAAAACGTCAAAAATTTCAATCTGGCACGATACTTCCAAGAAATGTTAGTGTTCTTTCAAACCGCTGCTTTTTGCTATTGGGCCCTATTGAATAATGAATGTTTTGAATTTTCTGCAAAAGTAAAGTAGTTGCAAACTCATCCTTCTAGAGTCTTGTTTGGGCTCATGAGAGGAGTAGAAAAAAAACGTCAAAAATTTCAATCCTGCACGATTCTACCAAGAAATGTGAGTGTTCATTCAAACCGCTACTTTTTGCTATTGGGCCCTATTGAATAATGAATGTTTTGAATTTTCTCAATAAGTAAAGTAGTTGCAAGCTCATCCTTCTAGAGTCTTGTTTGTGCTCATGAGAGGAGTAGAAAAACATCAAAAATTTCAATCCTGCACGATTCTACCAAGAGATGTGAGTGTTCATTCAAACCGCTGCTTTTTGCTATTGGGCCCTAGTGAATAATGAATGTTTTGAATTTTCTCCAAAAGTAAAGTAGTTGCAACTCATCCTTCCAGAGTCTTGTTTGGGCTCATGAGAGTAGAAAAATGTCAAAAATTTCAATCCTGCACGATTCTACCAAGAACTGTGATTGTTCATTCAAAACGCTGCTTTTTGCTTTTCTACCCAATTGAATAATGAATGTTTTGAATTTTCTCCATACGTAAAGTAGTTGCAAACTCATCCTTTTACAGTCTTGTTTGGGCTCATAAGAGGAGTAGAAAAACATCAACAATTTCAATCCTAAACAATTCTACCAAGAGATGTGAGTGTTCATTCAAACCTCTGCTTTTTGCCATTGGGCCCTATTGAATAATGAATGTTTTGAATTTTCTCCAAAAGTAAAGTGTTTGCAAACTCATCCTTCTAGAGTCTTGTTTGGGCTCATGAGAGGAGTAGAAAAACGTCAAAAGTTTCAATCCTGCACGATTCTACTAAGAAATGTGAGTGTTCATTCAAACCGCTACTTTTTGCAATTGGGCCCTATTGAATAATGAATGTTTTGAATTTTCTCAATAAGTAAAGTAGTTGCAAACTCATCCTTAAAGAGTCTTGTTTGGGCTCATGAGAGGAGTAGAAAAATGTCAAAAATTTCAATCTGGCACAATTCTTCCAAGAAATGTGAGTGTTCATTCAAACCGCTGCTTTTTGCTATTGGCCCTATTGAATAATGAATGTTTTGAATTTTCTCCAAAAGTAAAGTAGTTGCAAACTCATCCTTTTAGAGTCTTGTTTGGGCTCATGAGAAGAGTAGAAAAACATCAGAAATTTCAATCCTGCACGATTCTACCAAGAGATGTGAGTGTTCATTCAAACCGCTGCTTTTTGCTATTGGGCCCTAGTGAATAATGAATGTTTTGAATTTTCTCAATAAGTAAAGTAGTTGCTAACTCATCCTTCTAGAGTCTTGTTTGGGCTCATGAGAGGAGTAGAAAAACGTCAAAAATTTCAATCCTGCACAATTCTATGAAGAAATGTGAGTGTTCATTCAAGCCGCTGCTTTTGGCTATTGGGCCCTATTGAATAATGAATGTTTTGAATTTTCTCCAAAAGTAAAGTAGTTGCAAACATATTCTTCTAGAGTCTTGTTTTGGCTTATGAGAGGAGTAGAAAATCGTCAAAAATTTCAATCCTGCATGATTCTACCAAGAAATGTGTGTGTTCATTCAAACCACTGGTTTTTGCTATTGGGCCGTATTGAATAATGAATGTTTTGAATTTACTCCAAAAGTAAAGTAGTTGCAAACTCATCCTTCTAGTCTTGTTTGGGCTCATGAGAGTAGAAAAACATCAAAAATTCAATCCTGCACGATTCTACCAAGAAATGTGAGTGCTCATTCAAACCGCTGCTTTTTGCAATTGGGCCCTATTGAATAATGAATGTTTTGAATTTTCTCAATAAGTAAAGTAGATGGAAACTCATCCTTCTAGAGTCTTGTTTGGGCTCATGAGAGGAGTAGAAAAATGTCAAAAATTTCAATCTGGCACGATTCTTCCAAGAAATGTGAGTGTTCATTCAAACTGCTGCTTTTTGCTATTGGGCCCTATTGAATAATGAATGTTTTGAATTTTCTCTAAAAGTAAAGTAGTTGCAAACTCATCCTTCTAGTCTTGTTTGGGCTCATGAGAGTAGAAAAATGTCAAAAATTTCAATCCTGCACGATTCTACCAAGAAATGTGAGTGTTCATTCAAACCGCTACTTTTTCCTATTGGGCCCTATTGAATAATGAATGTTTTGAATTTTCTCCAAAAGTAAAGTAGTTGCAAACTCATCCTTTTAGAAACTTGTTTGGGCTGTTGAGAGGAGTAGAAAAACATCAAAAATTTCAATCCTGCACGATTCTATCATGAGATGTGAGTGTTCATTTAAACCGCTGCTTTTTGCTATTGGGCCCTATTGAATAATGAATGTTTTTAATTTTCTCCAAAAGTGAAGTAGTTGCAAACTAATCCTTTTAGAGACTTGTTTGGGCTGTTGAGAGGAGTAGAAAAACATCAAAAATTTCAATCCTGAATGATTCTACCAAGAGATGTGTGTTCATTCAAACTGCTGCTTTTTGCTTTTGAGCCCTATTGAATAATGAATGTTTTGAATTTTCTCCAAAAGTAAAGTAGTTGCAAACTCATCCTTCTACAGTCTTCTTTGGGCTCATGAAAGGAGTAGAAAAACGTCAAAAATTTCAATCTGGCACGATACTTCCAAGAAATGTTAGTGTTCTTTCAAACCGCTGCTTTTTGCTATTGGGCCCTATTGAATAATGAATGTTTTGAATTTTCTACAAAAGTAAAGTAGTTGCAAACTCATCCTTCTAGAGTCTTGTTTGGGCTCATGAGAGGAGTAGAAAAACGTCAAAAATTTCAATCCGGCATAATTCTACCAAGAAATGTGAGTGTTCATTCAAACCGCTACTTTTTGCTATTGGGCCCTATTGAATAATGAATGTTTTGAATTTTCTCCAAAAGTAAAGTAGTTGCAAACGCATCCTTTTAGAGTCTTGTTTGGGCTCATGAGAGGAGTAGAAAAAAAACGTCAAAAATTTCAATCCTGCATGATTCTACCAAGAAATGTGAATGTTCATTCAAACCGCTACTTTTTGCTATTGGGCCCTATTGAATAATTAATGTTTTGAATTTTCTCAATAAGTAAAGTAGTTGCAAACTCTTCCTTCTAGAGTCTTGTTTGGGCTCATGAGAGGAGTAGAAAAACGTCAAAAATTTCAATCTGGCACGATTCTTCTAAGAAATGTGAGTGTTCATTCAAACCGCTGCTTTTTGCTATTGGGCCCTATTGAATAATGAATGTTTTGAATTTTCTCCAAAAGTAAAGTTGTTGCAAGCTCATCCTTTTAGAGTCTTGTTTGGGCTCATGAGAAGAGTAGAAAAACGTCAGAAATTTCGATCCTGCATGATTCTACCAAGAGATGTGAGTGTTCATTCAAACCGCTGCTTTTTGCTATTGGGCCCTAGTGAATAATGAATGTTTTGAATTTTCTCCAAAAGTAAAGTAGTTGCAACTCATCCTTCCAGAGTCTTGTTTGGGCTCATGAGAGTAGAAAAATGTCAAAAATTTCAATCCTGCACGATTCTACCAAGAACTGTGATTGTTCTTTCAAAACGCTGCTTTTTGCTTTTCTACCCTATTGAATAATGAATGTTTTGAATTTTCTCCATACGTAAAGTAGTTGCAAACTCATCCTTTTACAGTCTTGTTTGGGCTCATAAGAGGAGTAGAAAAACATCAACAATTTCAATCCTAAACGATTCTACCAAGAGATGTGAGTGTTCTTTCAAACCTCTGCTTTTTGCCATTGGGCCCTATTGAATAATGAATGTTTTGAATTTTCTCCAAAAGTAAAGTGTTTGCAAACTCATCCTTCTAGAGTCTTGTTTGGGCTCATGAGAGGAGTAGAAAAACGTCAAAAGTTTCAATCCTGCACGATTCTACCAAGAAATGTGAGTGTTCATTCAAACCGCTACTTTTTGCTATTGGGCCCTATTGAATAATGAATGTTTTGAATTTTCTCACTAAATAAAGTAGTTGCAAACTCATCCTTAAAGAGTCTTGTTTGGGCTCATGAGAGGAGTAGAAAAATGTCAAAAATTTCAATCTGGCACAATTCTTCCAAGAAATGTGAGTGTTCATTCAAACCGCTGCTTTTTGCTATTGGCCCTTTTGAATAATGAATGTTTTGAATTTTCTCCAAAAGTAAAGTAGTTGCAAACTCATCCTTTTAGAGTCTTGTTTGGGCTCATGAGAAGAGTAGAAAAACGTCAGAAATTTCAATCCTGCACGATTCTACCAAGAGATGTGTGTTCATTCAAACTGCTGCTTTTTGCTTTTGAGCCCTATTAAATGAATGTTTTGAATTTTCTCCAAAAGTAAAGTAGTTGCAAACTCATCCTTCTAGAGTCTTCTTTGGGCTCATGAGAGTAGAAAAACGTCAAAAATTTCAATCTGGCACGATACTTCCAAGAAATGTTAGTGTTCTTTCAAACCGCTGCTTTTTGCTATTGGGCCCTATTGAATAATGAATGTTTTGAATTTTCTACAAAAGTAAAGTAGTTGCAAACTCATCCTTCTAGAGTCTTGTTTGGGCTCATGAGAGGAGTAGAAAAACGTCAAAAATTTCAATCCGGCATAATTCTACCAAGAAATGTGAGTGTTCATTCAAACCGCTACTTTTTGCTATTGGGCCCTATTGAATAATGAATGTTTTGAATTTTCTCCAAAAGTAAAGTAGTTGCAAACGCATCCTTTTAGAGTCTTGTTTGGGCTCATGAGAGGAGTAGAAAAGCATCAAAAATTTCAATCCTGAACGATTCTACCAAGAGATGTGAGTGTTCATTCAAACCGCTGCTTTTTGCTATTGGGCCCTATTGAATAATGAAGGTTTTGAATTTTCTACAAAAGTAAAGTAGTTGCAAACTCATCCTTCTAGAGTCTTGTTTGGGCTCATGAGAGTAGAAAAATGTCAAAAATTTCAATCCTGCACGATTCTACCAAGAACTGTGATTGTTCATTCAAAACGCTGCTTTTTGCTTTTCTACCCTATTGAATAATGAATGTTTTGAATTTTCTCCATACGTAAAGTAGTTGCAAACTCATCCTTTTACAGTCTTGTTTGGGCTCATAAGAGGAGTAGAAAAATGTCAAAAATTTCAATCTGGCACAATTCTTCCAAGAAATGTGAGTGTTCATTCAAACCGCTGCTTTTTGCAATTGGGCCCTATTGAATAATGAATGTTTTGAATTTTCTTCAAAAGTAAAGTCGTTGCAAACTCATCCTTCTAGAGTCTTGTTTGGGCTCATGAGAGGAGTAGAAAAATGTCACAAATTTCAATCTGGCACGATTCTTCCAAGAAATGTGAGTGTTCATTCAAACTGCTGCTTTTTGCTATTGGGCCCTATTGAATAATGAATGTTTTGAATTTTCTCTAAAAGTAAAGTAGTTGCAAACTCATCCTTCTAGTCTTGTTTGGGCTCATAAGAGTAGAAAAACGTCAAAAATTTCAATCCTGCACGATTCTACCAAGAAATGTGAGTGTTCATTCAAACAGCTACTTTTTCCTATTGGGCCCTATTGAATAATGAATGTTTTGAATTTTCTCCAAAAGTAAAGTAGTTGCAAACTCATCCTTTTAGAAACTTGTTTGGGCTGTTGAGAGGAGTAGAAAAACATCAAAAATTTCAATTCTGCACGATTCTACCAAGAAATGTGAGTGTTCATTCAAACCGTTACTTTTTCCTATTGGGCCCTATTGAATAATGAATGTTTTGAATTTTCTCCAAAAGTAAAGTAGTTGCAAACTCATCCTTTTAGAGTCTTGTTTGGGCTCATGAGAAGAGTAGAAAAACGTCAGAAATTTCAATCCTGCACGATTCTACCAAGAGATGTGAGTGTTCATTCAAACCGCTGCTTTTTGCTATTGGGCCCTAGTGAATAATGAATGTTTTGAATTTTCTCAATAAGTAAAGTAGTTGCAAACTCATCCTTCTAGAGTCTTGTTTGGGCTCATGAGAGTAGAAAAACGTCAAAAATTTCAATCTGGCACGATTCTTCTAAGAAATGTGAGTGTTCATTCAAACCGCTGCTTTTTGCTATTGGGCCCTATTGAATAATGAATGTTTTGAATTTTCTCCAAAAGTAAAGTAGTTGCAAGCTCATCCTTTTAGAGTCTTGTTTGGGCTCATGAGAAGAGTAGAAAAACGTCAGAAATTTCGATCCTGCATGATTCTACCAAGAAATGTGAGTGTTCTTTCAAAACGCTGCTTTTTGCTATTGGGCCCTATTGAATAATGAATGTTTTGAATTTTCTCCAAAAGTAAAGTAGTTGCAAACATATTCTTCTAGAGTCTTGTTTGGGCTCATGAGAGGAGTAGAAAAACATCAAAAATTTCAATCCTGCACGACTCTACCAAGAGATGTGAGTGTTCATTCAAACCGCTGCTTTTTGCTATTGGGCCCTAGTGAATAATGAATGTTTTGAATTTTCTCCAAAAGTAAAGTAGTTGCAACTCATCCTTCCAGAGTCTTGTTTGGGCTCATGAGAGTAGAAAAATGTCAAAAATTTCAATCCTGCACGATTCTACCAAGAACTGTGATTGTTCATTCAAAACGCTGCTTTTTGCTTTTCTACCCTATTGAATAATGAATGTTTTGAATTTTCTCCATACGTAAAGTAGTTGCAAACTCATCCTTTTACAGTCTTGTTTGGGCTCATAAGAGTAGAAAAACATCAACAATTTCAATCCTAAATGATTCTACCAAGAGATGTGAGTGTTCTTTCAAACCTCTGCTTTTTGCCATTGGGCCCTATTGAATAATGAATGTTTTGAATTTTCTCCAAAAGTAAAGTGTTTGCAAACTCATCCTTCTAGAGTCTTGTTTGGGCTCATGAGAGGAGTAGAAAAACGTCAAAAGTTTCAATCCTGCATGATTCTACCAAGAAATGTGAGTGTTCATTCAAACCGCTACTTTTTGCTATTGGCCCTATTGAATAATGAATGTTTTGAATTTTCTCCAAAAGTAAAGTAGTTGCAAACTCATCCTTTTAGAGTCTTGTTTGGGCTCATGAGAAGAGTAGAAAAACGTCAGAAATTTCAATCCTGCACGATTCTACCAAGAGATGTGAGTGTTCATTCAAACCGCTGCTTTTTGCTATTGGGCCCTAGTGAATAATGAATGTTTTGAATTTTCTCAATAAGTAAAGTAGTTGCAAACTCATCCTTTTAGAGACTTGTTTGGGCTCATGAGAGGAGTACAAAAACATCAAAAATTTATATCCTGCACGATTCTATCAAGAAATGTGCGTGTTCATTCAAACCGCTGCTTTTTGCTATTGGGCCCTATTGAATAATGAATGTTTTGAATTTTCTCCAAAAGTTAAGTAGTTGCTAACTCATCCTTCTAGAGTCTTGTTTGGGCTCATGAGAGGAGTAGAAAAACGTCAAAAATTTCAATCCTGCACAATTCTACGAAGAAATGTGAGTGTTCATTCAAGCCGCTGCTTTTTGCTATTGGGCCCTATTGAATAATGAATGTTTTGAATTTTCTCCAAAAGTAAAGTAGTTGCAAACATATTCTTCTAGAGTCTTGTTTGGGCTTATGAGAGGAGTAGAAAATCGTCAAAAATTTCAATCCTGCATGATTCTACCAAGAAATGTGTGTGTTCATTCAAACCGCTGGTTTTTGCTATTGGGCCGTATTGAATAATGAATGTTTCGAATTTACTCCAAAAGTAAATTAGTTGCAAACTCATCCTTCTAGTCTTGTTTGGGCTCATGAGAGTAGAAAAACATCAAAAATTTCAATCCTGCACGATTCTACCAAGAAATATGAGTGCTCATTCAAACCGCTGCTTTTTGCAATTGGGCCCTATTGAATAATGAATGTTTTGAATTTTCTCTAAAAGTAAAGTAGTTGCAAACTCATCCTTCTAGAGTCTTGTTTGGGCTCATGAGAGGAGTAGAAAAATGTCAAAAATTTCAATCTGGCACGATTCTTCCAAGAAATGTGAGTGTTCATTCAAACTGCTGCTTTTTGCTATTGGGCCCTATTGAATAATGAATGTTTTGAATTTTCTCTAAAAGTAAAGTAGTTGCAAACTCATCCTTCTAGTCTTCTTTGGGGTCATGAGAATAGAAAAACGTCAAAAATTTCAATCCTGCACGATTCTACCAAGAGATGTGAGTGTTCATTTAAACCGCTGCTTTTTGCTATTGGGCCCTATTGAATAATGAATGTTTTTAATTTTCTCCAAAAGTGAAGTAGTTGCAAACTAATCCTTTTAGAGTCTTGTTTGGGCTGTTGAGAGGAGTAGAAAAACGTCAAAAATTTCAATCCTGAACGATTCTACCAAGAGATGTGTGTTCATTCAAACTGCTGCTTTTTGCTTTTGAGCCCTATTAAATGAATGTTTTGAATTTTCTCCAAAAGTAAAGTAGTTGCAAACTCATCCTTCTAGAGTCTTCTTTGGGCTCATGAGAGGAGTAGAAAAACATCAACAATTTCAATCTGGCACGATACTTCCAAGAAATGTTAGTGTTCTTTCAAACCGCTGCTTTTTGCTATTGGGCCCTATTGAATAATGAATGTTTTGAATTTTCTACAAAAGTAAAGTAGTTGCAAACTCATCCTTCTAGAGTCTTGTTTGGGCTCATGAGAGGAGTAGAAAAACGTCAAAAATTTCAATCCGGCATAATTCTACCAAGAAATGTGAGTGTTCATTCAAACCGCTACTTTTTGCTATTGGGCCCTATTGAATAATGAATGTTTTGAATTTTCTCCAAAAGTAAAGTAGTTGCAAACGCATCCTTTTAGAGTCTTGTTTGGGCTCATGAGAGGAGTAGAAAAGCATCAAAAATTTCAATCCTGAACGATTCTACCAAGAGATGTGAGTGTTCATTCAAACCGCTGCTTTTTGCTATTGGGCCCTATTGAATAATGAAGGTTTTGAATTTTCTACAAAAGTAAAGTAGTTGCAAACTCATCCTTCTAGAGTCTTGTTTGGGCTCATGAGAGTAGAAAAATGTCAAAAATTTCAATCCTGCACGATTCTACCAAGAACTGTGATTGTTCATTCAAAACGCTGCTTTTTGCTTTTCTACCCTATTGAATAATGAATGTTTTGAATTTTCTCCATACGTAAAGTAGTTGCAAACTCATCCTTTTACAGTCTTGTTTGGGCTCATAAGAGGAGTAGAAAAATGTCAAAAATTTCAATCTGGCACAATTCTTCCAAGAAATGTGAGTGTTCATTCAAACCGCTGCTTTTTGCAATTGGGCCCTATTGAATAATGAATGTTTTGAATTTTCTTCAAAAGTAAAGTCGTTGCAAACTCATCCTTCTAGAGTCTTGTTTGGGCTCATGAGAGGAGTAGAAAAATGTCACAAATTTCAATCTGGCACGATTCTTCCAAGAAATGTGAGTGTTCATTCAAACTGCTGCTTTTTGCTATTGGGCCCTATTGAATAATGAATGTTTTGAATTTTCTCTAAAAGTAAAGTAGTTGCAAACTCATCCTTCTAGTCTTGTTTGGGCTCATAAGAGTAGAAAAACGTCAAAAATTTCAATCCTGCACGATTCTACCAAGAAATGTGAGTGTTCATTCAAACAGCTACTTTTTCCTATTTGGCCCTATTGAATAATGAATGTTTTGAATTTTCTCCAAAAGTAAAGTAGTTGCAAACTCATCCTTTTAGAAACTTGTTTGGGCTGTTGAGAGGAGTAGAAAAACATCAAAAATTTCAATTCTGCACGATTCTACCAAGAAATGTGAGTGTTCATTCAAACCGTTACTTTTTCCTATTGGGCCCTATTGAATAATGAATGTTTTGAATTTTCTCCAAAAGTAAAGTAGTTGCAAACTCATCCTTTTAGAGTCTTGTTTGGGCTCATGAGAGGAGTAGAAAAACATCAAAAACTTTAATCCTGAACGATTCTACCAAGAGATGTGTGTTCATTCAAACCGCTGCTTTTTGCTTTTGGGCCGTATTGAATAATGAATGTTTTGAATTTTCTCCTAAAGTAAAGAAGCTGCAAACTCATCCTTTTAGAAACTTGTTTGGGCTGTGGAGAGGAGTAGAAAAGCATCAAAAATTTCAATCCTGCACGATTCTACCATGAACTGTGATTGTTCATTCAAAACGCTGCTTTTTGCTCTTGGACCCTATTGAATAATGAATGCTTTGAATTTTCTCCAAAAGTAAAGTAGTTGCAAACTCATCCTTTTAGAGACTTGTTTGGGCTGATGAGAGGAGTAGAAAAACGTCAAAAATTTCAATCCTGCATGATTCTACCAAGAAATGTGAGTGTTCATTCATAACGCTTTTTGCTATTGGGCCCTATTGAATAATGAATGTTTTGAATTTTCTCCAAAAGTAAAGTAGTTGCAAACATATTCTTCTAGAGTCTTGTTGGGCTCATGAGAGGAGTAGAAAAACGTCAAAAATTTCAATCCTGCGCGATTCTACCAAGAAATGTGAGTGTTCATTCAAACCGCTACTTTTTGCTATTGGGCCCTATTGAATAATGAATGTTTTGAATTTTCTCCAAAAGTAAAGTAGTTGCAAACTCATCCTTTTAGAGTCTTGTTTGGGCTCATGAGAGGAGTAGAAAAACATCAAGAATTTCAATCCTGAATGATTCTACCAATAGATGTGAGTGTTCATTCAAACCACTGCTTTTTGCTATTGGGCCCTATTGAATAATAAAAGTTTTGAATTTTCTCAAAAAGTAAAGTAGTTGCAAACTCATTCTTGTAGAGTCTTGTTTGGGCTCATGAGAGGAGTAGAAAAACATCAAAAATTTGAATCCTGCGCGATTCTACCAAGAAATGTGAGTGTTCATTCCAACCGCTACTTTTTGCTATTGAGCCCTATTGAATAATGAATGTTTTGAATATTCTCCATTTTCAACAACTTTATTAAATTTTTTGAACAACAGTAATGTTCTTACATTGATATTTAAATGTCGATGTTACATTGAAACAAAGGGTGTAGGGAAGACTAAGGGATTCGGAATAGGTTTTAAGTCGCTTTATTAAGACATACAAATGGTAAAACAAAAGGATGGGTAGGGAGGGGAAATATAGATTAAACGAAGAATGTCATGTCTTTTCGATGTAAAGGGGATTAAATAACCCCATAAGGAAAAGACTTGACATTAACTAACAGTATTATTTTCTGCAATATTTTTAGGAGTAAAAATGCTATATAAAGACAAGCATACATATTATAGTACAACACCTGCAAAGTAAAAAGGTATTAGTATCGCTTAATAATTCTTATTGACATGCTTATACGAGCTGAAAGTAATAGTATCTCTTAATATAATAAAAGTTACAGTATATGTAAACTTGTCGCTGTCGGTCCAAGTAACCAGTACCCAAGGACAAAATGGAGGGAAAGTTCGGTTTTGTTTTCTCAGACTATAGAAGTGGAACATGAATCAAATTCGCCTATTAAATCGCTTTCACCAGTAATTAGCAGCTCTTAAGAGTCCACAGATCTATAAGAGATGGGTATCACCTGCAGCCCACAATTTTCAAGTATCATCAAGGCGGAAATTTGGTGTAGATAGAGGAGGAACGCCAGGAGGATATCTATAAGGAATTATGCCAGCTTTTTTTAGGAACTCCATACCCTCCGTTGGAGATTGGATGACAGTTATTTTAGATGCAAATTTCACAAGCAATGAGGAAGTCTGTGACCAATTATAATTAATACCAACACGTTGGAGTTCTCTCGTAGTCAGATTAAATGACCTGCGTTTTTGCATGGTATTGCTGGAAAAATCCTTGAAGAAAACCAAACTTTTGTATGGCGATGTGAGGAAAATTGTGTTAGGCGTCAGATTCCTGACTCTGCACAGCAGGAATCTAGAGCCAGACATCCGGCGGTCTCCCATTCTCCTCCGACCGCTCCAGGTGTTGCTCAGCAATCACGGCGAGCCAGGCGTACTGCTCAGACTCGCTCTGATAGCCTGGGTGTTGCTGCCACCTCTGGTGCAGCAATGGTAGCGCAACCTGCTCTGCAGGGAACCGCTCCAGAGGCTAAGTCCTCATGCCGTGCTACTGGGCATGCCCGCAAGGTGACCTCTCACTGGAGAGCAGGGGTCACATGTTCAGGTCCTGTGTTGGATCTGATTGGTCCTTTCCAGGGTACTGGAAGGTCCCGAAAGCGCATGGCTATAAAAAGCCCGCATGGTGGCTCGGCCATGCGCTAGTGTAGCATATTATGCTGTGTATGTATGGTGATGGATGCATGGACTGGTGTCTGACTTATTATGAAACCCCTTCCCTTGGAAATATCACGGATGGTGACTGTGTGTTGGGTTAGTCAGCTCCAGATTCTTGCAAGCTACACGCCACTGTGCTTTCCATGCCTACACTAGCGTCCGTCGGTGTCTGGTTCGCGGCGCCAACACTTGCGGCTTTAGTTGCCGCTACGCTGCATTAACAGCAGCTATTGGTGTTCGCGGCTGCGACGCCACACACCGGCTCCTGTGACGTTAACAGGGTTAGCGGCGTTACATTTATGTATGCCCAGCAACTCTGTGTCTGAACAGAGCCGCTCTTTGCGTTCGGGTGACGTTAACCCGTGCGCACTACTTCTTCTGGTGCATCTGCCATTGTCTAGCAGCGGTCTAGTCACCTACCGCACGGTGGACCCCGGGCGGCGAACGCACTTCCTATTATTTATATTTGGTGCATTCCGCCGTCCCTAACATTACACTAGCGCCAGGGTCTGGCTGGCAATGGCAGACGTGCAGCAGTTGCAGCGCTATATTCGGCAGCTGGAGAGCAGGTTGGTGGCTATTGAGAGCGCCAACTCAGCTGCGAATACCACGCTGGCTGCTGCTCAGACAGTCGCAGAGGCTGTCTCACGTGTGCCTACTCTTTTGCCCACGCCGACACTGTCCCGCCTCCCGCTTCCCGACAAGTTTTCGGGTGACAGCGCCACCTGTAGGGGATTTGTGAGCCAGTGCTCAATTCAGCTCGAGCTGCTGGCTGCACGATTCCCTACAGAGCGGGCTAAGGTGGGCTTTATTGTGTCACTCTTGTCTGGCCGGGCATTACAGTGGGCTACACCTTTGTGGGAACGTGATGATCTGGTGGTTCAGGGTGCTGCCCAGTTCCTCGCGGCTCTGAAGCAGGTCTTTTTGGGACCGCGGATCACGCACGACACCTCTTTACAATTACTCTCCCTAACACAGGGGTCACTCTCGGTCAGCCATTATGCTGTCCGGTTCCGGACATTGGCTTCCGAATTAGAGTGGCCGGACAAAGCTTTAGTCCCGGTGTTTTGGAGAGGGTTGGCTGAGCACGTTAAAGACGCTCTAGCTACCAGGGAGGTTCCCACAAGTCTGGAGGAATTGATTGCCGTCTCCACCCGCATTGACCTCCGATTTACGGAGTGCGGGCTGGAACGTGCACAATCCAGACGAAGGGTTAATTTGGCTCCCACCTTCACCGAGCCGCTGAGATACCCCGCACAGGAGCCTGTACCCTCCGAACCTATGGAGGTGTCCCGCACAGACTCCAAGTCACCACCGGTGCGTAGTTATGTACGTTGCTACCAGTGTCGACAACTTGGACACTCGGCCAGCACGTGTCCTTTGCGGGCAAAAAAACGCCCACGTCCTGTGGTCATAGGAGGTGGTCAGTCCAGCATGAAACCCTTCTCACCCAAACCGGTATTCCGGGGTACCTTAGACAGTGGTCCCCTCACCTGGGAGGCGGAGGTTATCGTGGATTCCGGGGCCGAAGGGAATTTTATGTCCTCAACCTTCGCCCAGAAACACGCTATCCCTCAGGTGTTGCTGCCTCAACCACTGACCATCATGGTGGTTAATGGGGCGCATTTGCCTACCCAGGTGACCCATCAGACAGTCCCACTCGGGCTTTCTATCTCTCTGTCCCATCGAGAGATCTTATCCCTGCTCATTTTGCCAGACGGTATTGACCAGGTGCTACTTGGTCTTCCCTGGCTCCGTTGCCACTCTTCTCATATTGAGTGGGCATCAGGGAAAATACTGGCCTGGAGCAAAAGTTGTGAGGGAAAGTGTCTGAAGGGCAGTCTTCAGGTGGCTTCCACTGAAGTGCCTGCGGATCTCTCCGCACTTCCTAAACCCTACCATCAGTACGCGGACGTCTTCTCAAAAAAATCTGCGGAGACGCTTCCGCCACACCGCTCATATGATTACCCGATAGATCTCATGCCAGGCACAGAACCTCCTAGAGGCTGTGTGTACCCATTATCACTCCCTGAGACAGAAGCTATGTCACAATACATCCGGGAGAACCTGGCTAGAGGTTTCATAAGGAAGTCGGTGTCGCCGGCTGGTGCAGGGTTCTTTTTCGTTCAGAAAAAGAGCGGAGAGTTACGTCCCTGCATTGATTACAGAGGTCTCAATGCCATAACAGTGAAGAACAAGTACCCTCTTCCGTTGCTCTCTGAACTGTTTGACAGGTTGCGAGGGGCCCGGATCTTTACAAAACTAGATCTACGGGGGGCATACAACCTGATCCGCATTCGCGAGGGAGATGAGTGGAAGACAGCCTTTAACACCAGGGATGGCCACTATGACTATCTGGTCATGCCCTTTGGCCTATGTAATGCGCCAGCTGTCTTCCAAGACTTCGTCAATGACGTCTTCCGCGATATGCTGTCTACTTCGGTGGTGGTCTATCTGGATGATATACTCATCTTCTCGCCAGATTTGACTACTCACTGGAGAGACGTATGCAGGGTCTTCGACCATTTACGGGTGAACTCTCTATACGCCAAGCTGGAGAAGTGCCAGTTTGAGCAGGAGTCCTTGCCGTTCCTGGGCTATATCATCTCGGCCCAGGGATTGGCTATGGATCCGGCCAAACTTCAAGCGGTGGTGGACTGGCAAGAACCCCATTCACTCAAAGCGGTGCAGCGCTTCTTAGGGTTCGTAAATTATTACCGCCAGTTTATACCGCACTTCTCCACATTGGTGGCTCCTTTGGTTGCTCTCACCAAGAAAGGAGCTAACCCTAATGCTTGGTCAGAACAGGTCTCCAAGGCCTTCTTGTCTATCAAATCCCACTTTGCTGGTGCTCCCATCTTACATCGTCCCGATGTGAACAAGCCATTTATTCTGGAGGTAGATGCCTCTTCCGTCGGTGCAGGAGCAGTCCTCTTCCAGAAAGATGCTCAAGGTCGGAAGCATCCTTGCTTCTTTTTCTCAAAGACCTTCTCACCGGCAGAGAAGAATTACTCCATCGGTGACAGGGAGCTGCTGGCCATGAAGTTGGCCTTTTCTGAGTGGAGACATCTCCTGGAGGGGGCTCGGTTTCCCTTCCAGGTATACACGGACCATAATAATCTGGTCTATTTGCAAACGGCCCAGCGCCTGAACTCCCGGTCAGGCTAGGTGGTCGCTTTTCTTTTCCCGCTTCCGCTTCACCCTGCATTATCTCTCCGGAGAGAAGAACGTCCGTGCGGATGCTCTTTCAAGCTCGGTGGTTTCGGTGGAAGAGGGAGAGGCTGAGCCTCGGCTTATTCTCCCATCGGAGAGTTTTACAACCGTGGCTCCAGTTTCACTCGAGTCAGTGCCACCGGGCAAGACCTTGGTTCCTCCTCAGCTACGGCCGGAGGTCCTCGCCTGGGCACACGCCTCCAGGGTAGGTGGTCATTTTGGCAATAAACGGACCACCGAACTCCTGGCAGGGTCATATTGGTGGCCACATATGGCTTGAGACGTTAAGGAATATGTGCAGGCATGCATTTCGTGTGCTCGGAACAGACCCTCTAGACAGAGGCCGGCGGGGCTGTTATATCCCCTGCCAGTGGCGGATAGACTGTGGGAGATGGTTGGCATGGATTTCATAGTTGGCCTGCCCAAGTCTGGTGGCAGTACGGTCATCTGGGTGGTCACCGACCATTTTTCCAATAGGTGCATCTGGTGCCACTCGCACGGCTGCCTTCTGCCCGTGGTCTTGCCACTTTGTTCATAAAGCACGTGTTCCGTCTACATGGCATGCCGGACAAAATCGTGAGTGACCGAGGTCCCCAGTTTGCATCTCGGTTCTGGAGGGAGCTCTGCAGCTTACTCAGCATCGAGCCAAATCTGTCCTCCGCCTACCATCCCAAGACGAACGGCTTGGTCGAAAGAACCAATCAGACCTTGGTTACCTACCTGCGGCATTTTGTCTCTGCCAGGCAGGATGACTGGGCATCCTTGCTACCTTGGGCTGAATTTGCCCTAAATAATGCGGTGGCTGATTCCACTGGTCAGACGCCCTTCCTCCTAAACTACGGTCAACATCCACGCGTTCCTGTTCCAATGCCAGTGTCCTCCACTGACTCCAGGGTGGCAGACTGGGCAGTGGAGGCCCGGGACATTTGGGATCGCACTCAGGATGCTATCCGTGCTTCTAAGGAAAGGATGAGGGTGTCCGCCGACACGTATCGGCGACCCGCTCCAAGCTTCTCCCCTGGCGACATGGTTTGGCTCTCCACCCGAAACATCAAACTACGGGTCGAGTCAGCTAAGTTCGCGCCGCGATATATTGGACCATTGAAGGTCCTTGAGCGAATTAGCTCGGTGGTCTACCGCCTGGCTCTTCCTCCACATTTAGCCATTTCGGACGTGTTTCATGTGTCCCTCCTCAAACCAGTTCACATGGCCCGGTTTTCTGAGTCATCGACCGGGTCGTCAGACTTATCATCTGACGAGTTTGAGGTTAATGCCATCGTAGGGCGCAGGTTTGTCCGTGGCAAAAAATTTTATTTAGTGGATTGGAAGGGTCATGGGCCCGAGGCTCGAACCTGGGAGCCGGTAGAAAATATTCACGCACCGCTCCTGATCGCGGCTTTTGAGTGCAGTGAAGCGCAGAGGGGAGGGGGCCTTAGGAGGGGGGGAAATGTTAGGCGTCGGATTCTTGACTCTGCACAGCAGGAATCTAGAGCCAGACATCCGGCGGTCTCCAATTCTCCTCCGACCGCTCCGGGTGTTGCTCAGCAATCACGGTGAGCCAGGCGTACTGCTCAGACTCGCTCTGACAGCCTGGGTGTTGCTGCCACCTCTGGTGCAGCAATGGTAGCGCAACCTGCTCTGCAGGGAACCGCTCCAGGGGCTAAGTCCTCATGCCGTGCTACTGGGCATGCCCGCAAGGTGACCTCTCACTGGAGAGCAGGGGTCACATGTTCAGGTCCTGTGTCGGATCTGATTGGTCCTTTCCAGGGTACTGGAAGGTCCCGGAAGCGCATGGCTATAAAAAGCCTGCATGGCGGCTCGGCCATGCGCTAGTGTAGCATATTATGCTGTGTGTGTATATTGATGGATGCATGGACTGGTGTCTGACTTATTATGAAACCCCTTCCCTTGGATATTATGGATGGTGACTGTGTGTTGGTTTAGTCAGCTCCAGATTGTGGCAAGCTACACCCCACTGTGCTTTCCACGCCTACACTAGCGTCCGTCGGTTCCTGGTTCGCGGCGCCAACGCTTGCGGCTTTAGTTGCCGCTACGCTGCATTAACAGCAGCTATTGGTGTTCGCGGCTGCGACGCCACACGCCGGCTCCTGTGACATTAACAGGGTTAGCAGCGATACATTTATGTATGTCCAGCGACTCTGTGTCTGAACAGAGCCGCTCTTAGTGTTCGAGTGACGTTAACACGTGCGCACTACTTCTTCTTCTGGTGCATCTGCCATAGTCCAGCAGCGGTCTAGTCACCTACCGCACGGTGGACCCCGGGCGGCGAACGCACCTCCTATTATTTATATTTGGTGCGTTCCGCCGTCCCTAACAAATTGGTTCCTTCGAAACACCCAAAAGCGCATTTCTCAGCCAATTCGGGTAAAATGAAACAATTACATCACTAAACAGATTAGCCGGCAAGGATGAAGGCCTTCGGATCCTAAATACTTTTTCAATTAGTTTTTCCCTTTAGTTTCAGGAAACAAATAGAATACCATTGAAGAGATATAGTCCTTTAATTTAGATGGAGGAATTGACTCGGAGACACCTCTGATCTTTACGTTGTTTTTCCTTTTAAAGTCTTCATAGTTATGCAAAGAATCTCTGAAGGAGGTAATATCTTTCTGAATATTTCTTAAAGAGCTTGAGAGTTCGTGAAGATCTGGAACACCCTTAAAGCATGAGGTTTCTTGGATTTTGGAAACAGATTTTGACTCTTGAGCATATTACAAGATTTTAAGCCGATGTCACCGGTCATAGTCGATAAAAGTCTATAAAGAATCTCTTGATCAAGCCTTCCGATGCTTTAACTGTGTTTGTTAGTTGAGGGGCAGATTCTCCATTTTTGGTTTCAAACGATAATCCCGGAATACCCTCACCATTAGTGGATTTCCCCCAAGTATCCAACGATTTCAAAAAGGCTTTGCATATATTAACCCAAAAACTTTCAGTAGGATATTCATCTGATGCTTGTATGTTATCCAACAACAACATGTTGATAGTAGATACTCCAGAATCCACACCAGATTTCTCCCGAGCCATATCAAGGCCATCAGTTTGTGCCTCCTGATTAAAAGAGCCCTCTGACAAAGAAGAGTATAGTGAAGAAACCTCCTCAGAATCCTCAAGATCAGGAATGTCACTTTCCGAATTATAAGTATGGACTGACCCCCCAATAGATTTCTCCAAGGATGAACTTTCCGGCCCCTCCCTCAACTTTGAGGGAACATCCAATGTGATATATTGTTTAGTTAGTTCTGTAACTCCATTTTAACTTTGTATAGTAGTAGGATTTGGGTGCGAATTCTCAAAATATTTTTTAATTAATTGTCTGTTTTCCTCAAACAAATCATTCCAATAACCCCTGTGGAAAATATTATACAGTCATATGTAAAAGTTTGGGCACCCCTATTAATGTTAACCTTTTTTCTTTATAACAATTTTGGTTTTTGCAACAGGTATTTCAGTTTCATATATCTAATAACTGATGGACTCAGTTATATTTCTGGATTCAAATGAGGTTTATTGTACTAACAGAAAATGTGCAATCTGCATTTAAACAAAATTTGACCGGTGCAAAAGTATGGGCACCCTTATCATTTTCTTGATTTGAACACTCCTAACTACTTTTTACTGACTTCCTGAAGCACTAAATTGGTTTTGTAACCTCATTGAGCTTTGAACTTCATAGCCAGGTGTATCAAATCATGAAAAAAGGTATTTAAGGTGGCCACTTGCAAGTAGTTCTCCTATTTGATTCTCCTATGAAGAGTGGCATCATGGGCTCCTCAAAACAACTCTCAAATGATCTGAAAACAAAGATTATTCAACATAGCTTTTCAGGGGAAGGATACAAAAAGTTGTCTCAGAGATTTAACCAGTCAGTTTCCACTGTGAGGAACATAGTAAGGAAATGGAAGAACACAGGTACAGTTCTTGTTAAGCCCAGAAGTGGCAGGCCAAGAAAAATATCAGAAAGGCAGAGAAGAAGAATGGTGAGAACAGTCAAGGACAATCCACAGACCACCTCCAAAGACCGGCAGCATCATCTTACTGCAGATGGTGTCACTGTGCATCGGTCAACAATACAGCGCACTTTGCACAAGGAGAAGCTGTATGGGAGAGTGATGCGAAAGAAGCCGTTTGTGCAAGCACGCCACAAACAGAGTCGCCTGAGGTATGCAAAAGCACATTTTGACAAGCCAGTTACATTTTGGAAGAAGGTCCTGTGAACTGATGAAACAAAGATTGAGTTGTTTGGTCATACAAAAAGGCGTTATGCATGCGCTGTATTGTTGACCGATGCACAGTGACACCATCTGCAGCAAGATGATGCTGCAGGTCTTTGGAGGTGGTCTGTGGATTGTCCTTGACTGTTCTCACCATTCTTCTCTGCCTTTCTGATATTTTTCTTGGCCTGCCACTTCTGGGCTTAACAAGAACTGTACCTGTGTTCTTCCATTTCCTTACTATGTTCCTCACAGTGGAAACTGACTGGTTAAATCTCTGAGACAACTTTTTGTATCCTTCCCCTGAAAAGCTATGTTGAATAATCTTTGTTTTCAGATCATTTGAGAGTTGTTTTGAGGAGCCCATGATGCCACTCTTCATAGGAGAATCAAATAGGAGAACTACTTGCAAGTGGCCACCTTAAATACCTTTTTTCATGATTTGATACACCTGGCTATGAAGTTCAAAGCTCAATGAGGTTACAAAACCAATTTAATGCTTCAGGAAGTCAGTAAAAAGTAGTTAGGAGTGTTCAAATCAAGAAAATGATAAGGGTGCCCATACTTTTGCACCGGACAAATTTTGTTTAAATGCAGATTGCACATTTTCTGTTAGTACAATAAACCTCATTTGAATCCAGAAATATAACTGAGTCCATCAGTTATTAGATATATGAAACTGAAATACCTGTTGCAAAAACCAAAATTGTTATAAAGAAAAAAGGTTAACATTAATAGGGGTGCCCAAACTTTTACACATGACTGTAGGTATTTGAAGCACGCTCAGGAGTACCAGCCCTTGATTTAGAAGAATTATCCTCTATAGTATGGTTGACAGTTTCTCCCTTTTTTGGAGAAGATAAAGCTGATCTCTCCCGTGCCACATCAGATAGGGTTATGTGCCCATTTATTTGGAATCTGTCCTTAATATTAGTAGAATCTGAAGATGAAATAACTATCATTTTTTTGATGATTAAGATTAATAGGAGGCAGGACCCCATTATAGCCTGGTAACGGTTTTTTGCTAACCGTCCCATCTACAGGTTGATAAGAGAGCTGCGATACCATATTATTACTATAAGAAAATCCCCCCAATTCACCATGCCGCTTTAGGGATTCCTCCCTCACCATCGGCTCCTTTACTGATAAACGGCTGCCATTTATGCCCACCGCAGATGGCACAAATTCCACAGCATCATATCTTAGGTTGCTGAATAGACCCGCTGGTGCATTAAGAGAAGCACTAGAAGCCATATCGCTGTAATTGTACTTCAGCTGCGCCGCAGCAGCGCTCAACACAGAGTCCCGACATCCCCTCTGATCCTCATCAGCTGAAGCCGCTGCCTCATCAGTCTTAGGCCTCTTTCACACTTCCGTTTTTTACAATCAGTCACAATCCGCCAGGTTTTGAAAAAAAACGGATCCTCAATTTTTTTTTGAGGATCCGTTTTTTTCCCATTGACTTGCATTAATGGCGGATTGTGACGGATTGCTGTCCGTTGCATCCGTTTTTTGTGAGGATCCGCCAAAAGTTGCTGTCCGTCACCATCCTCAAAGATTTCAAAACGGAGCTTGTAACGTTTTTTTCTCTGGCGGATCCTCCAGACACTCATTTAACCCGAAATTCTTTCTGGGTGCCGGACAAAAAAAAAAAAATTCTCTCTCTCTCTCTCCGGCCAGCGATTCCTTTAAATTTCTTCATTTTCAGGATCCGTCTGAAAACGGATCCTGTGCCATCCGTTCACATCAGTTGAGAACGGATCCGCTTGTCCGCCTTTTTGGCGGATTATAACTGATGCAAAAAACTGAAGTGTGAAAGAGGCCTTAAAGAACTCCTCCACCGATGTCTGATCAGCTGATGAAGCTCCATGCGCTCCCAAATCTCTCCCGGCAGCACTGGAGGAAGGCCGACCAGAAGATCTATGCAGTGTCGGGACAGGAGCAGCGCCGCCGTCATTCCTCTGCAGCCGCGGCTCCCACGGACTACCGACAGCTCTCCAGAGCAGTAGCTTCTGAAGCCGGGGCCATGCGCAGCCTCAAGGACCCCACCGCCGACACTGGACAAGTCCCCCGCTCTCCAAATGAGCCCGTCGCCGCTCCAGCTGCACCATGCTTACCGTAGGAAAGCCGCCCGATGGATCCCTGCAGTAATCGATCTGGCGCTGCATCTCCTTCACTCCTCTTCAGCCGCGGACTCCCGACACCTCTTCAAAGCAGTAGTTTCTGAGACCGGGGCCATGCTCAGCTCCAGAGACTCCACCGCCAATGTCGGACAGGTCCCCCGCACTCCAGATAAGCCCATCTCCGCTCCTTTGCCACATGGATCAACCACTGGGGATGGAGGCCTGCTATGTTTACCTCAGATGCAGTTGGGGCCTGTGTGAGAGGCCCTCCCGGAGTTTTTCTGTCCATACCGTGAAGTTCCCCCAGCAGGAGCTGCTTTTTTCTCTTAAGTCTTTTCCTGGACATATTCTTTGTTTTTTTAAATCCAAAGTTCCACTAATTAGCAATCTTCAGTAGCTTAAAATAGGGGAGAAGCAGGAGCTCTTAAGAGCATGTCTGCTCTCTTCCCCTGCAAACCACGCCCCTCTTGAATTTTCTCCAAAAGTAAAGTAGTTGCAAACTTATCCTTCTAGAATCTTGTTTGGGCTGTTGAGAGGAGTAAAAAACCATCAAAAATTTCAATCCTGCATGATTCTACCAAGAAATGTGATTGTTCATTCAAACTGCTGCTTTTTGCTATTGGGCTCGATTGAATAATGAATGTTTTGAATTTTCTCCAAAAGTAAAGTAGTTGCAAACTAATCCTTTTAGGGACCTGTTTGCGCTGTTGAGAGGAGTAGAAAAACATCAAAAATTTCAATCCTGAACGATTCTACCAAGAAATGTGAGTGTTCATTCATACCGCTGCTTTTTGCTATTGGGCCCTATTGAATAATGAATATTTGTAATTTTCTCCAAAAGTAAAGTAGTTGCAAACTCATCCTTCTAAAGTCTTGTTTGGGCTCATGAGAGGAGTAGAAAGATGTCAAAAATTTTAATCCTGCACGATTCTACCAAGAAATGTGAGTGTTCATTCAATACGCTGCTTTTTGCTATTGGGCCCTATGGAATAGTGAATGTTTTGAATTTTCTCCAAAAGTAAAGTAGTTGCAAACTCATCCTTCTAGAGTCTTGTTTGGGCTCTTGAGAGGAGTAGAAAAATGTCAAAAATTTCAAACTTGCACAATTCTACCAAGAAATGTGAGTGTTCATTCAAACCGCTGCTTTTTGCTATTGGGCCCTATTGAATAATGAATGTTTTGAATTTTCTCCAAAAGTAAAGTAGTTGCAAACTCATCCTTTTAGAGTCTTGTTTGGGCTCATGAGAGTAGAAAAACGTCAAAAATTTAAATCCTGCACGATTCTACCAAGAAATGTGAGTGTTCATTCAAATCGCTGCTTTTTGCTGTTGGGCCCTATTGAATAATGAATGTTTTGAATTTTCTCCATTTTCAAACAAACTTTATTGAATTTTTCAAACATAGCAGTAATGTTTTTGCAGCATTATCATGATAGAGTTGAATTTTCAAATTAACAGTAATGATTCGACATTGATATGATACAGTAGAGATTAAAAATTAACAGTAATGATTCAATATTGATATAATAGAGTAGAGAGTACATTATAATATAACTAACAATATCGCGTCTATTCAATATGTTTGGGGATAAATAAACCCCTATACCGAATAGACACGATGCTAAACTAACAGTTGTTTCTCTTTAGTATAATTAGGAGTTACGTAAACCCCTATAAAACGCAATATAACAGAGGAAGAATCTGCAACTTGCAGACAAATTTCCTAAATTGGGAAAGTTCGTGGAAACTCTGCATATCTTCTGCATTAAAAGACTCAAGACAAACGGGATATGAGGTCTCATCCAGGATTCATCCAGGCATTTCTCTTCTTTTATTCAAGGACGCAAGAAAGGACATTCCCTCTTGAGCGGAGAGAATTGAGATAACTTTTCCCCCATGATTAACCAAAAGCTTGGTGGGAAACCCCCACCTATATAGGATATATACTATATAGTATTTTTCTATTTTTCCTTTCTCTTTTTTATTGTTACTCCAAAGGACATTGCACTATGGAAAACCATAAAGGGGCCTGGACCTTCGATGGACTTTTTACCTTGTTTTTACTTGGATCTATTGTGTTGGGAAATCCAGGAACTGAAAAAGACCCTATTGTCTACTCCAGAGAAGCTATACTGCTGCTTAGGGATACAACAAGGCAGCATGCTGCTAATAGACCAGAGGACATTCTGCCAGAAATAAGGAGGACTAAGAGAAGAGGTTGCAGAGCTGGAGCCCTCAGGAAAGCTAGAAGAAGGCGCTATAGACCTGCTCTTCCCTCCGTCATTATGGGCAATGTGAGGTCACTCGGGAATAAGTTGGACGAACTGTCGGCGCTGGCCAGACATCATCGGGAATTAAAGGAGTGCAGTATGTTGCTGTTTACAGAGACCTGGCTCACCGAAGGTTCTCCGGACACTGTTGTCTTGTTGGATGGCTTTAAACTCATTCGCGCGGACAGGACAAGGGAGAGTGGTAAGAGGAAAGGCGGAGGGATGGCGATATTTGTGAATGATAGATGGCGTGACTCTAGGCACATCGTGGTCAAAGAGCAAACATGCTGTAAGGACATTGAGCGATTAGCTGTGGGCATGAGACCTTTTTATTTACCGAGGGAACTATCGCATGTAATCATGATAGATGCATATGTCCCCCCTTCTGCGAAAGCTGATGCTGCCACTGAGGTCCTACAATCCACAGTGAGCATGATGCAGTCCCTTCACCCACAAGCACTCCTTGTTTCGGGAGACTTCAATCATGTGTCTTCAGCATCCATACTACCCGGTTGCACACTGTATGTTACCTGCCTCACTAGAGACAACAAAATATTGGACTTGTTCTTTGCCAATGTGAGAGGGGCATATGCCTCGTCAGCCCTACCGCCCCTTGGACGATCGGATCAAAACCTAGTGCACCTCCAACCCGTGTACAAGCCACTTGTACAGAGAGAACCTGCTGTCACTCGCACAGTGAGGATATGGACTGAGGAGAGTGATGATGCTCTGAGAGACTGCTTTGAAACAACCACTTGGGATGTGCTGCAAGATTCCTATGGTGATGACATGGTACACACTGTATAACGGACTACATTAATTTCTATGTAGACAAAAGTAGTGAGGTGCTTCTCTAACAATAAACCATGGATCAGCCCCGGAATAAAGGCTCTTCTCAAAGAGAAGTTGGCCTTCAGATCAGGTGACAAGGGCAGGCTGAAAGAGGTGCAGAAAGATCTGAAGAATCTAATCAGGCAGGGAAAGGCTAATTATAAGAGAAAGATTGAACTGAAATTGTCACAGAAAAGGATTCATGAAGTCTGGGAGGGTCTAAAGTCTATATCTGGGCATAGACAGACTGTCTCCAGGATGGTTGTAGATAAAGAGGGGCTTAATGAACTTAATCTATTCTTTAACAGATTTAATCACACACTGGCTGCTCCTGCCCCTGCATACCATTCACACCTCTCTGCTACAATAACCTCACCCCCTACTGCAACTTGTCAACTGAGCCAGGGTCTGTTCTTTACAAGTACCCAGGTTGCAAAAGAACTGGATAAGATCAAAGTTTTGAAGGCTGCAGGTCCTAACGGCATCAGTGCAAGGCTATTCAAAACCTGTGGGCACCAGCTGAGTGAGATCATTACATATCTGTTCAATATGAGCCTGAGAATAGGTATAGTACCATAACTTTGGAAATTATCGTGTGTGGTACCAGTTCCGAAGAAACCTTATCCGAAAGACCTTAATGACTATAGACCTGTAGCATTGACATCACAACTGATGAAGGTACTAGAGAGATTGGTTCTCACACGTCTCCGTCCTCTAGTGAGCTCGGATATGGACCCTCTCCAGTTTGCCTACAGGCCGGGCATTGGTGTGGATGATGCCATTATCCACCTTCTAGATAGGACTCTCTCTCACCTGGAGAAACCTGGGAACACTGTGAGAATAATGTTCTTCGATTTCTCTAGTGCTTTTAATACCATACAGCCAGGTCTACTGAGAGACAAGCTGGGCCTTGTTGGCGTGGACCTCCAACTCTCCACCTGAATCCTTAACTACCTCACAAACCGACCTCAGTTTGTAAAGGTTCGGGACAGTGTGTCAGACACAGTGATCTGCAATACAGGGGCACCTCAAGGTACAGTTCTTGCCCCTTTTCTCTTCACACTGTACACTGCGGATTTTAAGTGCAACTCATCTAGCTGCTACTTGCAGAAGTATTCTGATGACTCTGCAATAGTAGGCCTCATCACAGGAAGAGATGAAAGATAGTACAGAGATACTAACCAAGCTTTTGTGGAGTGGTGTCAGAGGAACCACCTTAGGATTAATTCCGGGAAGACCAAGGAATTGGTGGTGGACTTTCGCAAGGGAAAAAATCCACCAGTAGTGGTGAACATTCAGGGAAATGACATTGAGATAGTCAACACCTATAAGTACCTTGGTGTGATCCTCAATAATAAGCTTGACTGGGCCCATCACTTGGATGCAGTGTACAGGGAGGGCCACAGTAGGCTTTATCTGCTCAGAAGGCTGAGAGCCTTCAGATTTAGGGGGCACTCCTTGCAACCTTCTTCAACTCTGTTGTGGCATCAGTCATTTTCTTTGGTGTGGCGTGCTGGGGTAGTGGCATATCAACCAGGGACAGGAATAGGCTGGACTAACTGATTAGAAGGGCCAGCTCTGTCCTGGGATGCCCCCTTGATCCAGTTCAGGAAGTAGGCGACAGGAGGATACTGGCCAAGGTGAGCTAAATGGTGCAGAATGATTCCCATCCCATGCATGAGACGGTGACAAAGATGTGCAGTACTGTCAGTGACCGGCTACTTCATCCTAAATGTGAGAGGGAGCGCTATCGAAAGTCCTTCCTTCCTGCTGCAGTTAGGCTGTATAACCAACACTGTCCAAAACGGAGAACGACCCAAACAGTGAACTGATAGATCCAAAGTTGTGATAGTCCGGTTATATCTTTTTTTTTTTCGTATATGTACCTACCTACTGTCAATGTAATGCCTTTATGCATCTGTATCTGTACTTGTTCCTGCCTTGCTGCTGTAATGCTCTGAATTTCCCCATGGTGGGACGATTTAAAGGATTATCTTATCTTATACCTTTTTTGCGAAGTAGTGTAGTAACCTCATTAAAAAAATTTCTCCACTGGATAGTATCTTTTGAGAGGTCTGCAAATGTTTTGATGTGATCATAAGGGTGGGGAAGTTGTTTGTTAGTTTTAAGATAGTTTAGAAGTTTTTCTTTAGTAGAGAAAAAATGAAATCTTAGAATTGTATCTCTGGGGACTTCGGCTGAGATGGATCTAGGACGGGGAAGCCTGTGTATTCTGTCTATCATTAATTCTGAATCTGGTATGGAAGGCAAAATTCTAACTAAAATCTCTTTAACATAGTTTTGTAAATTATTTTGATGTATTTTTTCTGAGTTCTCAGTTTGATGTTGTTCCGCCGACTACAGTCTTCAAGGTCAGCCAATTTACTACGTAGATATTGTATTTCTTTTTGAGTGCTTGTTTGTTCTTTTTGCAAAGAAGTAGAGGTTTTCTCAAGAGCTTCTATTTTTTTATCATTTTTATCAATGCTGATATTTATTGAGTCTACGTTTGTTTGTAATAGATTAGCATGTTTATTAAGAGTGGCTTCTTAAATTCTTGTTTAGCACCAGAATTACATCTTTAACGTATTGTTCCGATTATCCTTTTTGGGATACCTGAATGCTGTCTAAGTCAGTATATGTATTTGGATTAGGACTTTCTGATAGAATATTATTGTCTAATCTGGGCCTACTTTTATCGGAGCTTTGTGAAGGGGAGGCCTCGTAAAATTCTTCAGAATCCGATAGCATGGATTTACCCCCTATTTTTGTCTCTTTTCTTTTAGCTTTTTTATTAGCGGCAGTGACATCCATTTCTGTTTGGATGTTATCTAATTCTTGCAGCATTAGAGAAGTTGCATCACCGTTTTTACCAGTTAAGGTTTTAACTACTTGGGGAGTAGAAGGAGGGCTGATTAACAGAGCCTCATCTAGGCTAGTGACATCTTGTTTTAAGGAATGTTTGTCTCTTTGTTGTTTCGGTTTATTACTCCTCTGACTCATTTTGATGAGTTAGCTAAATATAAATATGGATAACAAAGAAAATATTACAAAGCTCTCAAACAGGGTTAGAGGACTATATAATTCTAAACGGGTCTCAACTAAGAGCTATGCAAAGGTTTGATGACACCACCTTCGTAGATTCCCATATATGTAGGAATAAAAATATTTAGATTAATCCTTGATTAAGTATTTTTATTACCTGAGTTTTAATAATCAAATGCTATAAATTATTAACATTAAGTAGTAATAAAAATAGGTAGTTTAATGCCTCTCTTTTCCACTAACCACCCGCTGTAATAATAAAGTCAGACTAGACTGATACCTATCTGCTTCCTATCAATACAGCTTCCTAATCCAGGGAGCTGATCTTATAAAGTAACTTTAATATAGCAGAGATCGCAGAAAGTATAAACAAAGAAATGCAATAACTCCAACTATTAATCAAGAAGCACAATTCCTCCCCAACACACCCACCAAATACTAATTAAATTGTCACTTCTTCAGAGGAAATCACACCTCTGTGAGATCAGATTAGTTTAAGCTTTGGGATCAACAGGATTATTATTGCTCCGTTTTAAAGCCCGAAACTGCGGTTCCCCACCACTCTGTGCATAAATCGGACAGATCAAATATCAAAAGGGGGCTTTCAGATACCGTAAACAGAACCCAAACAAATTCTGATTCAAGAAGATCTGCTGCCCATCGCTTCTCCTCTTATTTTGAGTATGCAGTTACTGTTCCACTTTATTATATATTATGCAAGAGGCCAGAATTATAAAAGACGCTGCAAAAGAAGCCCCTGGCCGACCTAAGATGGGAAGATCTGCCAACCAATACAATTAAATACCTCCCGCTGAAAATAAACAGCCGCAGTTCCTCAACAGAAGAAAAAAAAACAATGTCGCTGATGATTATGTTCCTTCACCTGAAAAGCTCCTTCCAGGGATCCAGAGGTATTTCCTATATCAAGTAGAAGGGTAACCAAACCAGCTTGATGATCTGACAATCGGAGGGTTGTGGCAGGAAGAAACCCACCTCTAATCAGCAGCCGCGGCTATCTACCGCTGCTATAGTCCTTTAATCTCACTCTATGCAGGTTTTCTCTGGATGTAGACCACCTCCCCGTGCTCCAGAAATGGCCTCCAATCAGGACAGATGAAAAGAGATGGCCCCGATCCGCAGCCCCAACTCGTCACCGCTGCTTAGAAGCCGGCAGAAGAAGACCCGTTGTTAAACAGCAACCGCAACTCTTTACCGCCGCTGAAGTTCTTCAATCACCACCCTGCAGTGATCCCCCGCTCACTGAAGATGTCCTCAGGCCGAACAGATGGAAGAGGAGAAGAGGAATCGACCTCCGGATCCAAAGTACAGCGTGACCCAAGCTCCGAAGACAGCGGGCCGCTGGAAGAAGAGAGCCGCTGTCAATCAACAGCCGCGGCTCCTTACAGCCGCTGTGACCATTCAATTGCCGCTTCACAGTGCCTCCATATCCTCCGAAAATGACACCACGTGAGACAGAGGAAGGAGAAGAGGAGAAATCAGTCCCTGGATCTTGATAGTAGTGCGTCACACTGCAGGAGGGGAGCCGATGTAAAACAACAGCAGCGGTTCTGCACCGCCGCTGCAGACTGTTTCTGCCGCTGTGCCTCTCTCTCCCACCTTAAGGATCTTGCCTCTCAAGTTGTCAGAAAGACTTTCCAAACACCAGGATCCCGAAGTCTTCACAGGAGATGGCCAGGTTTCTCCGCCACTTCACATCTCCGGCAGGCTGAGACGCTGAGTCATGCAGGCAGGCAGGAGGAGGTCCAACTCACCCGACGCTGAAGGCCATTCTCCAATACTCTCCTTTGTTGTTGTAAAACCAGCTTTAAATATGTCCCCTTGGTCCTCAGGCAATTAGGAATCCAAAAGAAGAGTTCTCAGTCCGCTGATGTCCTTAAAAAGTTGCTTTTTTCTGTTGCTTATGCAGAAGGCTGCAGGAGCTCTGTGCCAGATGTCTTACTCCATCCAGCAGCAGACCACGACCCTTTTGAATTTTCTCCAAAAGTAAAGTAGTTGCAAACTTATCCTTCTAGAGTCTTGTTTGGGCTCATGAGAGGAGTAGAAAAACATCAAAAATTTAAATCCTGCACGATTCTACCAACAAATGTGAGTGTTCATTCAAACCGCTACTTTTTGCTATTGGGCCCTATTCAATAATGATTGTTTTGAATTTTCTCCAAAAGTAAAGTAGTTGAAAACTCATCCTTCTAGAGTCTTGTTTGGGCGCATGAGAGGAGTAGAAAAACATCAAAAATTTCAATCCTGCATGATTCTATCAAGAAATGTGAGTGTTCATTCAAACCGCTGCTTTTTGCTATTGGGCCCTATTGAATAATGAATGTTTTGAATTTTCTCCAAAAGTAAAGTAGTTGCAAACTAATCCTTTTAGAGACTTGTTTGGGCTGTTGAGTGGAGTAGAAAAACATCAAAAATTTCAATCCTGAACAATTCTACCAAGAGATGTGAGTGTTCATTCAAACCGCTGCTTTTTGCTATTGGGCCCTATTGAATAATGAATGTTTTGAATTTTCTCAAAAAGTAAAGTAGTTCTAGAGTCTTGTTTGGGCTGATGAGCAGAGTAGAAAACCATCAAAAATTTCAATCCTGAACAATTCTACAAAGCGATGTGAGTGTCCACTCAAAACGCTACTATTTGCTTTTGAGCAAAATTGAATAATGAATGTTTTGAATTTTCTCCAAAAGTAAAGTAGTTGCAAACTCATCCTTTTAGAGTGTTGTTTGGGCTGATGAGAGGAGTAGAAAACCATCAATATTTCTGTCCTGAACAATTCCACCAAGCGATGTGAGTGTTCATTCAAAACGTTGCTATTTGCTATTGGGCCTTATTGAGTAATGAATGTTTTGAGTTTTCTCCAAAAGTAAAGTAGTTGCAAACTCAACCTTTTAGAGTCTTGTTTGGGCTCATGAGAGGAGTAGAAAAACATCAAAAATTTCAATCCTGAAAAATTCTACCAAGCCATGTGAGTAGGGATGAGCTTTCCTATATTGAAATATCGGATATCGGCCCGGTATTTGCGATATCGGAATTCCAATTTCTGATTCCTATATTTTTTTCACATCGGAAATCAGAAGACGACTAAGCATGGTTTAAAGGGAGTGTATCTGTTCCACGTGGTGCTCCTGGAAACTCCCTGCAAAGCAAGGTGATCTGAACACAGACACATGTCAAAGGGCATATTGACACCACCACTGGCAGTTTTAATTTAATAATGTAAAATCACTAACTCTAACTATCCCTAACCCCTTACCACTAACCCTAACCACTAACCCTAACCCTTACTCTAACCCTACTAACCCTAAACCCTAACCCTGCTAACCATAAGCATAACCGTAACCCTACTAACCCTAACCCTAATAACCCTAAACCCTAATCCCTAACCATCACCCTACTAATCCTAACCCCTAACCCTACTAACCATAACCATAACCCCTAACCCTACTAACCTTAACCCCTAACCCTAGCCCTACTAAACATAAGCATAACCCTAACCCTACTAACCCTAACCCAGCTTACTATAAGCATAACCCTAACCGTAAACCCTGACTCTACTAACCCTAACTCCTAATCCTTACCCTAACCCTACTAACCCTAACCTCTAACCCTACTAACTATAAGCATAACCGTAAACCCTGACTCTACTAACCCTAACTAACCCTAACCCCTATCCATAACCCTTACCCTACTAACCATAAGCATAACCCTAACCCTAGCTAACCCTAACCCCTAACCCTAACTCCAACACTAACCCTACTATCCATAAGCATAACCCTAACCAACACTAACCCTTACCCTACTAACCCTACTAACCCTAAACCTTACCCTACTAACCATAAACTGTAACCCTACCCCAACTAATCCTACCCCAAAGAAAAAACACCTCTGTTAAGAAGATGGTGACCAGTTTTCCTGCTACAGCTTTCGCTCTGTGTATTTTTCTAGTGATTTTTTTTGCTCCTCTGCCTCTGCAAACTCCTTCCCCATTATACTGAGGTGTTTCCCCTCCATTTTATCCATTATATAGCTCTGTAGTGGTCATTTTGTAATTCCGATTTTTTTTCTCCCATTGACTTGCATTGATATCGGAAATCAGAAATTCCGATATCTGATATTTTTTCAATATTGGAAATCGGAATTCCGATACAATATCGGGCAATATCGCTCATCCCTAGATGTGAGTGTTCATTCAAAATGATGCTATTGGGTCTTATTGAGTAATGAATGTTTTGAGTTTTCTCCAAAAGTAAAGTAGTTGCAAACTCATCCTTTTAGAGTGTTGTTTGGGCTGATGGGAGGAGTAGAAAAACATCAAAAATTTCAATCCTGAACAATTCTACGAAACGATGTGAGTGTTCATTCAAAACGCTGCTATTTGCTATTGGGCCTTATTGAGTAATGAATGTTTTTGAATTTTTTCCAAAAGTAAAGGTGTTTCAAACTCATCCTTTTAGAGTCTTGTTTGGGCTGAAGAGAGGAGCAGAAAAACACCAAAAATTCCACCAAGAGATATGAGTGTTCGTTCAAAATGTGGTTATTTGCTATTGGGCCTTATTGAGTTACAAATGTTTTGACGTTTCTCCAAAAGTAAACGAGTTCCAAACTCATCCTTTTAGCATCTTGTATGGGCTGATTAGAGGAGCAGAAAAACACCAACAATTTCAAGACTGAACAATTCCTTTTTCAATGTTTTTATTTAAATTTTGTAACAATAGATGATGTGAATGTATATTGTTAAGTCAAGTCAGCAATGATATATATCAAGGAAGAAGGAGGGGGGATGGAGGTGGGAAGTGGAGGAGTGGGGATATGGAGAAATATGGAAAAATAGGGAAAGTGGGTAGGGTACAGAACATGACATTTAAACAGTCAAACAATTGATTAAACAGTCATTTGGTATTTAAGCGAAGTCAAGTGTATGAACATCAAGAAATAATTGTACAATAAATATCGTACATAACATGTATTGCTAGTATGTGAGACAGGTACATTGCTTACACAGTTATTTGGTATTTAACCCCTTCACCCCCAAGGGTGGTTTGCACGTTCATGACCGGGCCAATTTTTACAATTCTGACCACTGTACCTTTATGAGGTCATAACTCTGGAACGCTTCCATGGATCCCGGTGATTCTGACATTGTTTTCTCGTGACATATTGTACTTCATGTTAGTGGTAAAATTTCATTCAAATAACTTGCGTTTATTTGTGAGAAAAATGGAAATTTGGCGAAAATTTTGAAAATTTCGCAATTTTCCAACTTGGAATTTT
Source organism: Dendrobates tinctorius (assembly GCF_039654945.1). NCBI lineage: Eukaryota > Metazoa > Chordata > Amphibia > Anura > Dendrobatidae > Dendrobates > Dendrobates tinctorius. The sequence continues at coordinate 9,000,911 of NW_027361760.1, read as the reverse complement.
TATGCCCTTAAATCACAGAGATACGGCACACAAAAAACTTGATATCTAACATTTCCCTTTAACATTTCTCTGTCTTTAGATCACAGATATCACAACATGCTTTATCCACAGGGCAACAAGTATAGCCTATGATGGAACAGTTCTGGATGACATTTTTACAGTGTAAAACATTAATTAGTCCTAAAAAATTATTTCTCTAGAACACAGTCGGTGGACACTTATTAACCCCTTCCTGACCTTTGACGCCACATAGGCGTCATGAATAGGGATGAGCTTTCCGATATTGAAATATTGAATTCCGATTTCGATATTTTTTTCACATCGGAAATCGGAAAGCAGAAGAAGACTAAGCATGGTTTAAAGGGAGTGTATCTGTTCCATGTGGTGCTCCTGGAAACTCCCTGCAAAGCAAGGTGAGCTGAACGCAGACACATGTCAGTCAAAGGGCATATTGACACCACCACTAGCAGTTTTAATTTAATAATGTAAAATCACTATCCCTAACCCTTATCCCTTACCACTAACCCTAACCACTAACCCTAACCCTGCTAACCATAAGCATAACTGTAACATTAACCCTAACCCTACTAACCATAACCATAACCCCTAAGCCTACTAACCTTAACCCCTAGCCCTACTAACCATAAGCATAACACTAACCTTACTAATCCTAACCCCTAACCCTACTAACTATAAGCATAACCCTAACCGTAAACCCTGACTCTACTAACCCTAACTAACCCTAACCCTTAACCATAACCTTACTAATCCTAACCCCTAACCCTACTATCCATAAGCATAACCCTAACCCTAACTAACCCTAGCCCTTCCCCAACCCTACTAACCCTAACCCTGCTAACCATAAACCCTAACCCTACCCCAACTAATCCTAACCCAAAGAAAAAACACCGCTGTTAAGAAGATGGTGACCAGTAATCCTGCTACAGCTTTCGCTCTGTGTATTTTTCTAGCGATTTTTTTGCTCCTCTGCAAACTCCTTCCCCATTATCCTGAGGTGTTTCCCCTCAATTTTATCCATTATATAGCACTGTAGTGGTCATTTTGTAATTCCGATTTTTTTCTCCCATTGACTTGCATTGATATCGGAAATCGGAAATTCCGATATCCGATATTTTTTCAATATCAGAAATCGGAATTCCGATATGATATTGGGCAATATCACTCATCCCTAGTCATGACGCCTATGCGGCGTCAAGAATTGATTGCCCCCCTGCGGGTCGGGTGACAGGGGTCACTGAAAGGTCACCCGACCCACACACAGAGGACACTTTAGAGTTAACCCCAGGGGGCGTGCCTTAGCTCCCACGTGCCTATGATCGCTCTGATTGACTGTTAAAAGTGAAACAGCCAATCAGAGCGATTTGTAATAATTCACCAATGAAATTTGATGAAATATTACAATCCAGCCATGGCCGATGCAGCAATAGCATCGGACATGGCTGGGCACCAAGACCCGACCCCCCCCACCCTGACTGGCGGGAGAGATCGGCCCCCACCACTGATGGACAGCAGCGATTGGTCACCGTCGTCATCATCTGCTCCCCCTCCCCTTCCCTCCCCCACACTTTCTGATCCCCCCATCACCCCCCAGTACCTCCGATGTCCTGCTTTGGCTCCCGGGGTCCCGCCATCCCGGATCATGGGCACCGCCATCTTGGAAAATGGCGGGCGCATGCGGCGCCCAAGAACGTGCCAGCCTCCCATTCATTTTTCCTTTTGATCACTGTGATTTACTCTCACAGTGATCAAAATGAAAAAAAAAAGTAAATACACCCCCCCGTTTATCACCTCCATAGGTAGGCACAAATAATAAAATGAAAAACATATTTTTATTTTTCCATTAGGGTTAGAATTAGGGTTAGGGTTGGAATTAGGGTTAGGGTTGGAATTAGGGTTAGGGTTGGAATTAGGGTTAGCGTTAGAAATAGGGTTAGCGTTAGAAATAGGGTTAGGGGTGGAATTAGGGATAGGCTTGGATTTAGGGATAGGATTAGGGTTAGGGGTGGGTTGGGATTAGGGTTAGGCTTGTGGTTAGGGTTAGGGGTGTGTTGGGGTTAGGGTTGTGGTTAAGGTTATGACTAGGGTTGGGTTTGGATTAGGGGTGTGTTGGGGTTAGAGTTAGAATTGAGGGGTTTCGACTGTTTAGGCACATCATGGGGTCTCCGAACATGACATAGCGCCACTATTTATTCCAGCCAATTTTGTGTTCAAAAAGTCAAACAGCGCTCCCTCCATTCCGACCCCCGACGTGTGCCCAAACAGTGGTTTACCCCCACATATGGGGTATCAGCGTACTCAGAAAAAATTGCACAACAACTTTGGGGGTCTAATTTCTCCTGTTACCCTTGGGAAAATAAAAATTGTGGGCTAAAAAGAATTTTTTGAGGGAAAAAAATGATTTTTTATTTTCACAGCTCTGCGTTATAAATTTCTGTGAAGCACTTGGGGGTTCAAAGTGCTCACCACACATATAAGTTCCCTGGGTGGTCTAGTTTCCAAAAAGGGGTCACTTGTGGGGGTTTCCACTGTTTAGGCACATCAGAGGCTCTGCAAACGTAACTTGAAGCCCGCAGACCATTCCATCAAGTCGGCATTTCAAAACGTCACTACTTCCTTTCTGAGCCCCGACGTGTGCGTGAACAGTTGTTCCCCCCACATATGGGGAACCAGCATACTCAGGACAAACTGTACAACAACTTTTGGGGTCCAATTTCTCCTGTTACCCTTGTGAAAATAAAAAATTGCGGGCTAAAAATCATTTTTTGAGGAAAAAAATTATTTTTATTTTCACGACTCTGCATTATACACTTCTGTGAAGCACCTGGGGGTTGAAAGTGCTCACTATGCATCTAGATAAGTTCCTTAGGGGTCTAGTTTCCAAAATGGGGTCATTTGTGGGGGAGCTCCAAAGTTTAGGCACACAGGGGCTCTCCAAATGCGACATGGTGTCCGCTAACGATTGGAGCTAATTTTCCATTCAAAAAGTCAAATGGCGCTCCTTCCCTTCTGAGCCCAGCCGTGCGCCCAAACAGTGGTTCCCCCCACATATGGGGTACCAGCGTACTCAGGACAAACTGAACAACAAATTTAGGGGTCCAATTTATCCTGTTACCCTTGTGAAAATAAAAAATAGCGTGCTAAAAAATCATTTTTTGAGGAAAAAATTTTTTTTTTCATGGCTCTGCATTTATAAACTTCTGTGAAGCACTTGGGGGTTCAAAGTGCTCATTACATATCTAGATAAACTCATTGTGGAGTATAGTTTCCAAAATGGGGTCACTTGCCGGGGATTTCTACTGTTTAGGCACATCAGGGGCTCTGCAAAAGCAACATGATGCCCGCAGAACATTCCATAAAAGACTGCATTCCAAAATCGTGCTCCTTCCCTTCTGAGCTCAATCATGCGCCCAAACAGTGGTTCCCCCCCACATATTGGGTATCGGTGTACTCAGGACAAATTGCACAACAACTTTTTTAGTCCAAATTCTCCTGTGAAAATAAAAAATAGCAGGCTAAAAAATCATTTTTGAGGAAAAAAAATGATTTTTTATTTTCATTGCTCTGCATTATAAACTTCTGTGAAGCACTTGGGGGTTCAAAGTGCCCACCACACATCTAGATACGTTCCTTGGGGGGTCTAGTTTCCAAAATGGGGTCACTTGTGGGGGAGCTCCAATGGTTAGGTACACAGGGGCTCTCCAAACGCAACATGGTGTCCGCTAACGATTGGAGCTAATTTTCACCAGTCAAATGGTGCTCCTTTTCTTCTGGGCCCTGACGTGCACCCAAACAGTAGTTTATGACCACATATGTGACATCGATGTACGCAGGAGAAATTGCCCAACAAATTCTAGGATCCATTTTATCCTGTTGCCCATGTGAAAATGAAAAAACTGAGGCTAAAAGAAAATTTTTGTGAAAAAAGTCCTTTTTTTACGGATCAATTTGTGAAGCACTTGGGGGTTCAAAGTGCTAACTATGCATCTATACAAGTTCCTTGGAGGGTCTAGTTTCCAAAATGGGGTCACTTGTTTGGAAGCTCCAATGTTTAGGCACACAGGGACTCTCCAAATGCGACATGGCAACCGCTAAATATTCCAGCATATTTTCCATTCAAAAAGTCAAATGGCGCTCCTTCCCTTCTGAGCCCTGCCGTGCGCCCACAGTGGTTTATAACCACATATGAGGTATCAGTGCACTCAGGAGAAATTGCCCAACAAACTTTAGGATCCATTTTATCCTGTTACCCATGAGAAAATGAAAAAATTGATGCCAAAAGAAAATTTTTGTTGGAAAAATTAAAATGTCCATTTTTTCCTTCCATGTTGCTTTAGTTCCCGTGAAGCACCTGAAGGGTTAATAATCTTCTTGAATGTAGCTTTGAATAGCTTGAGGAGTGTAGTTTTTAGAAGGTTGTTTCATCTCAATTTGAGAGAGGTTACAGTTGCAACATTGCACATATTACTTGCAGCTTTATATTATTATTTTTTGGCTAATCTTTTCTCTCAAATTCTGAGATCTACAACCGCTACTTGCGAACTTACGCTAACATTGCCTACTGTTAAATTATGGGTTACATTTAACATCTTTATTGAATACATGTTTTTCTTCATTTCTGCCCACACATACATATTTGTGTATATCTACAGGGTGGTGGTCACACCTGTTTGTTTCTTCTCTTTGTATATGCTATATTAGCTCAATAAAATTTATTGTATTCATTCCATTGGTATGCGCCTTTTCTTTTTTTTGGGTATTTATGTCATTTAAGAAGGGCGAAAATTAGCGACCGTTTTTTTGGACTTATTGGTTCTTTGTTGGTTTATTCTAACATTTAGGTCATGGACTTTAAGGCACGGGAACAGTCCTGGTTGTCAAATGTTGATTCTATCTTTAAAGGAGAAGTTGCATCAGGTGGTGTTGTTGAAAGTGGGTCTATTTTGGAGCAAAAGAATTCATATAAATTTTTACTCAGGAAAAGCCTACGTATCTGGTGGAACAAGGCGTCACTTGAGAGTTACTTGGCTAAGAATATGATTCCCAGAGGTCTTCGGGTGAGAATTGTGCCCTCCTTTCCGGTGGAAGACTCTCTTTTTCGTAATAGATGGGAGGAGACGTGTAATATATGTTCTCGATCACTAATTGAATTACTCATTGGGATCAACAAGAAAACCTTGGAGGGTCTTGAGAATGAAATTGAAACTGTAAAGAAGAAGCTTGTGGAGGATTTGTCAGCTTCTAATATGGATCAATTTAAAACGGAGATGGAGAAACAGTTTCTAATCTGGGAAAAGGAGGTTCAGGAAGGAAAGGCCAAAAAATTTTCCAGGGATTTACTTGATTACAAAAATAACACTGTTTATAGGTGGCATAAGGCTACGACCACTCATCGTGCCTCCTCTCTGTCATCTCTATCATCGGCGGAAGATACTGCTTCAAATAATACACCACGTGTGTACCCTATGACTAGGGGGAGATACAAGGGACGTAATAACAAAAATTCTGGGAACAAACGAATTCCAACTCAGGTATTGACTGGTTCCATACCCCAAGTTATTAACCTCTCTGATGTTGCTCTGACTGAGACGCAGATAGAGGTTTTGGGTTTGGGTCTTACTTTCTCACCCTCTTCATCATTTGATGTTTTTACAGCGATAAAGGATTTACATCTCTTTGCACGTAAGCTTATATTGAAGAAATTGCATGAAAAGAACACGGGTGATGATGGTTGGACTCCAAGAGAATTGGAAGCTATAAGGGATTTGGAAGAATTGTGTGTTGAGACATCGGGGGAAGAGGATGAACCAGTTCAAAGTAAGTTTGTGGTCCCCAAAGTTAAAAAGTTTCCTCCTTTGAACATGTATGCGAACATTGAGTTGTTTGTGAAATTAGTGTCCGAGGATTTTAAGAAAATCCCCACTAGACTTCGACATGACAATCTTACAAGGGAACAGAGGCGTGCCCTGAATGAATTGAAGTCATTAAGGGGAGTTGTAATCAAACCGGCGGATAAGGGGGGCAACGTGGTGGTGTGGCCCACTACGTTGTATGAAAAGGAGGCAATGAGACAACTCAGAGATACCACATGCTACCGAAGACTGTCCTTTAATCCCACTTCTGTTTTTCAGGCAGAATTATGTGAGATTTTGGAGGATGCCTTTCAACAAGGCTTTATATCTAAAGAAATCAAAGAGGGCTTGATTCCAGCATCTCCACGCACTCCTTGCTTATATCTGCTCCCGAAGGTGCATAAGGATTTGGTCTCTCCCCCTGGTCGCCCGATAGTGTCGGGGAATGGGAGCCTCAATGAAATGACAGGTAAATTCTTAGACTTCTATCTGAGACCCAGTGTTGAAAGTCTGCCATCCTATTTAAAAGATACTGGGGATGTGCTTAGGAAGTTGGAACACGTGAATTTGGAAGAGGACATGTGGTTGGTAACCATGGATATAGAAGCACTATATACTTCTATTAGACATCACGATGGGCTGCATGCAGTAAATTCATTTTTATGTATGACAACCATGGATCATGGGTTCATCTTATTTCTGTTGTGCCTTCTGGAATTTTCGTTGACCCATAATTTTTTCATCTTCAATGATGCCCTCTACCTACAGCTCCAGGGCACCGCTATGTGGGCGGCTTTTGCCCCCTCATATGCAAATTTGTTCCTGGGGCTGTGGGAGAGGGACATCTTTTGTACCAACCCTACTCCTTTGAGTACTAAAATGATTTTTTGGGTCAGATATATTGATGACGTTCTTGCTATCTGGCAAGGTAGTGAGGAGGATCTTGTGTCCTTTATACGGGAATTGAATCAAAACAATATCAATTTAAAACTGACTTATCACTACAGCCGCACAACAGTTGATTTTTTGGATGTGTGTATATCCAAAGATGGCAAGGGTCTATTGCATACTGAGATACATAGGAAGGATACAGCAGTAAATTCTCTATTACATGCTTCTTCAGCGCATCCGAAAGCTTTGAAGAACAGTATCCCAGTGGGACAATTTATGCGCACGAGGAGGGTGTGCTCGGATGAGGCATCCTTTGTAGAACAGGCACAAGATCTGGCAACACGATTTGAGGAACGTGGATATTCGGAGCGTGCGATTAGACACGGTTGGCGCAGGGCATCACGCATGTCACGAAATGATCTCTTGCACTCGGCGAGGAAAAGGACGAGCTCCACACAGGTAAGATTTATTTCTACCTTTAATAACAACATTCACGGGTAAGGGAGTCCTTGGAGAAATTTTGGCCCCTATTGACCACTGATCTAACTTTGGCCAAGTATATGAAAGATTATCCATCTATCACATATAGACGGGCTAAGAATCTTAAGGATCTACTTGTGCATAGCTACTACAGGAAATCCATTCCTGATAGCCTTGGCACGAGAGGTCTGAGGTGGGGCTTTTTTCCTTGTAGGGATTGTGCGGCGTGTGCCAACCTGGAGCGTTGCTCATCCTTTCTATCAGGGGATGGGTCCAGGGAATTTCAGATTACCCAACATATCACCTGTGGCACTGAGGGTGTGATATATCATGCGTCCTGTCCTTGTGGACTTGTCTACATTGGACTAACATCGCGCCAGCTACGTGTCAGGGTGCGGGAGCATGTCCGGGACATCACCAAGGCGGGTGATGTCACGGACGTGTTAACCCTGAAACCCATACCTCGGCATTTCAGGAAAGTACACTCCTGCAATGCCAAACTCTTGAAAATAAGAGGGATAGATAGAGTTCTCATGGATGGTCGAGGGGGAGACTGGAAAAAGAACCTTTCCCAATTGGAAGCCAAGTGGATTATGAGGGTTGATTGTGTACGACCTAAAGGCCTTAATGAAGTCTTGAGCTTTGCTCCATTTTTGTAATTTTTGTTTTTTATCATTTTTATTCTGGTTTTATTATTCTTCTAACATTTTTCTTCATCTTTCTAGTTTTTCTAGGCCATGATTTCCTCATTTATATTTTTTCCTGGATTCTTTGGAATGTTGTGACGGTGATTCGTGACATTGTATGTTTTACATCTTTGAAGACATCCCCATTATGGTGCTAATTATGAAGAACCTTCATCACATCTGTTCTTGTGTTTTATGTTCGACTTTTAGTGTTGTCTAATCATATGTATACAGGTGATCAAGAACGGATGGATTGTTTCTGATATAGGATTGGTGTCTTTTTATATATTTCATCTAACTAATTTAGATATAATGTTCATGTATGTCTTCCTTAGAATAACATATCCTCTCCACATGTTTTGCAAATGTTAAAATGTTTTTTATCCGACTGGCAAATATCTAGTATCGGTATTAATATCTTCTACAACTTTGAAGGACAACTTTTTACTAAGATGTGGGCAGGGATATTAGACTTGTATGGACACTCGGATTAGTTTTGCGGTGAGCGCTTCCGGATGTTTGGCTTCTGTCTGGTTGTCATGGATGCGCGCCCATCCAGCGTCATGGGTCCTGCCTCTCAGCTGACGCGTCGCTGTCCGGCCGGCCCCTATGACGTGGGACGCGCATTTCGTCACTTCCGGTATGGGGCACGAGCACCGGAAGCGCCGCCACACCGCAATTCTTTCCGAGTGATTGAGGAACTATTTAATGGCCGCACTCTGTCCGCTTTCACATTGCCCCCCGAGGAAGCTGACGCGAAACGCGCGTCGGGGCACTTCTCCACCCCAGGTATACACATGGCATTTTGCCACTTACAGATTTGGATCATGGGTTTTCTATACTAGCGGCCAAACATGCGGTCATGGGGGTTTTTCATCCCACACATGGGCATTTGTGCAATTATATGGATGGGTGCAACTTTGTTTGATAATTATTGCCTTATATATATGTGCAACCATTCCTCCAGGGTCACTTTGAGTACATGTATGTACTTTGGATGGCTATCATGTAAATAACCCTTGCTGCTATAATTTTTGCTGCTATTTTGAATGAAGATAATCGGGTATCATGCATTTTGTTTGCACGTGGCACTTTATTTAAATTTTGTAACCCATATGGTGGTTGTTTCATCTCAATTTGAGAGAGGTTACAGTTGCAACATTGCACATATTACTTGCAGCTTTATATTATTATTTTTTGGCTAATCTTTTCTCTCAAATTCTGAGATCTACAACCGCTACTTGCGAACTTACGCTAACATTGCCTACTGTTAAATTATGGGTTACATTTAACATCTTTATTGAATACATGTTTTTCTTCATTTCTGCCCACACATACATATTTGTGTATATCTACAGGGTGGTGGTCACACCTGTTTGTTTCTTCTCTTTGTATATGCTATATTAGCTCAATAAAATTTATTGTATTCATTCCATTGGTATGCGCCTTTTCTTTTTTTTGGGTATTTAGTTGTTATTTTGGGTAGATTTAATTGGGCTAAGTAAGATGATATGGCAGCTTGTTTTGATTGCGAGGTGGAAAGCGCGTTGATGTTATAGAGTTTTTCAAAGTACTTGGCGAACTCGTTGACCACATCTTGTGGATGCGATAAAGTAGTTCCAGCTGGAGATTTAATTCTTTTGATTCTATTATGAATCCTTTTTTTTAATTCGGTTGACCATAAATTTTAAGGGTTTATTGAGGGATGTGTTCCTTTTTCTATTTAGTTGCCTTTATCATTTCTTCATATGAGGAAAAGATTAGTTGTCTGAGGTCTTTTCTGAGATTGGCTATTTTGGTTTGTAAGCTGGATGAAGGAGATGGGAGGTTGATTTGTGTATTAATTTAGTCTCTGAGGCTTTTTTGAATATTTTCAATTTCCATTCTTTTTTTTCCTGTGATGAAATTTGGATTAATAGCCCTCTAATAACCACCTTATGGGCGCACCATTTGGTCGTGGAACTGATGTCATCTGTATTGTTTTCCTCAAAGTATTGTTTGATGGCTGTATCGATATGATTTTTGTGCATTGGGTTGTTAATTATGTTGGAGTTGCATTTCCATAGGCCTCTATTTTTGGTCGGGGGTCCTAGAGTGAGCTCTGCTGATCCCGGTGAATGGTCTGAGATTAATTTATCTTTGAAATATATTTTCTCAAATCTGGGGAGTGAGAAAACATCAGTGATTATAAGATCAATCCTTGATGCAGATTGGTGAATTTCTGAGAAATGTGTGTATTCTATTGAGGATGCATTGATGCATCTAAAGGTATCAAAGAGTTCATTTCTGAACAACCAACTATTCAAATTGCCAGTTTGCGGCCTTTTTTTAGATGATGAGTCTAATTGGTGATCAGGGACGGTGTTGAAATCTCCCAGCATCAACATCCCACGCCTTCTTATCTTGTTGGCCTTAGTCAGTAATTTGTTCAGGAAATTTATTTGATTTACATTAGGTGCGTACAGATTTACTATTGTGCAGATTTGGTTGTTGATGCGACAAATTAAAATGTGGTATCTGCCTTTTGAGTCAGAAAATTCCTCGATAAATTGGAAGGGAATGGTATTTTTGATTAATGTTATGACACCTGCTTTCTTTCTTTGATTACTAGACTCGTATATGTGGGGGAATTTTTGATGGGAGAATTTGGGGTGGTTATCCTGCCTGAATTTTGTCTCCTGGATGCAGACTATGTCTGCCTGAGACTTATCTAACTCTTTCCAGATGGATAATCTTTTTCTGGAGCTGTTGAGTCCTCTAACATTGTATGTCATGAATTTCACGCTCATATTTAGTTTTAGGAAGAAAAAGGGATGGGAATGTCTCACTTGAGGATAAAATCAGTGTACCTTAGTAAGAGTATTAAAACTAATAGAACAGAGAATTTTTAGTTACACCAATCAGGTTGTGCAGCGAGTGAATTAATAACGGTAGAATCAGCAACTTTAAGGCCGAGTGCAGACGTACTTTTTGGCCCTGCGGATTTTTCCGCGCAGAATGGAAGAAATCCGCAGGTCAAATGACCTGCATTTTTCCTGCGGATTTCTTCCATTTTTCATGCGGTTTTTGTGCGGTTTTCCATCGCGGTTTTCCCCCTGCGGATTTGGTGACAGGGGAGATGGAAAACCGCACAAAAGAAGTAACATGCTGCGGATTTTGTACCGCGGAAAAATCCGCAGCATGTGCACAGCGTTTTTTTTTTACATTGATTTTAAGGCTAGTGTACATCACAATGCAGAAATGCAACGTTTCTGCGTGGTAAAATCCGCTGCGGATCCGCTGAAAATCTGCATCGTGTGCACACAGCCTCAATAACACTAACGAAAAAACACAAGCTGATCTACCCTGAAAAACAATTCCACTTCAAAGTGGAGCAGAAGAATTTCTTTTCCTTGGGGGTGAGTCTAGTAAAGATAGGCAAGCCACTTTGAGTCAAAGGCCTAAGGCCTGGATCAGTGGATGGATCAACGATACCCTCTCTGGAGTGAATTCTCTTTTAGTGAGGCAATGAATTTTGCTCCCTCTTCAATGGAGAAAATAAAATCAAAGTATAAGGAATAGCCACAATGCCTGCATAAAGTATATCAGAATGCACAAAACAATGTCACAAAAGCTTAGCCAAAAAGAAAAATTCTATATATATATTCCAACACAAAACACAAGAGTGCTATACTGCAATGTAAACAATGGGTGACTAAAGTTCTATGGTGCCAAATGTAAACAGAATGATGAGGGGCAGAAGAAGGCTAGCGCTGAAACGTGCGTAGAGACACTGGCTACAGGTGTTATATAGGTATATTATGCCCTATCCTGCATTTTCTTTGCACCATAGCACTTTATATTTCAATGGTTGCTTAGTCTCATATTTGCATTATCTTGCACTTATAGATATCGTCATTCTGTTTACATTTGACACCATAGCACTTTAGTCACCCATTGTTTACATTGTAGTATAGCATTCTTGTGTTTTGTGTTGGAATATATATATATAAAAAATTTTTCTGGGCTAAGCTTTTGTGACATTGGGTTGTGCATTCTGATATGCTTTATGCAGGCATAGTGGCTATTCCTTATACTTTGATTTTATGTGCTCCAGTTTTTATCAGCTAGTATAAAATTTTTTTTAATACTTTTGCTCAATAAAATATATATTTATATTATCCTATTGCACCTTGTCTTTGTGGCACATTTCTTTGTAGGATTTATTTATATTTGTGCTTGAAAATATAAATGTATACAATTGTTTAATTGTAAAGGGCTTGGATATGTAGCTTGAAAGAGGGCAGAGTGGAGGATCACCCCAAGGTCACGACTATTTGTCCCGGTGTGCTGTCCCGTCATTGCACAGGCATGTGTCCCACAACATTACCTGTGCCCTCCACAATGCTAGTGTTCTGTCAGAGGGGATTTTATTGCCGCTGGTGGAATTTTAACAGATAAGTGCATTCGCCTGTCAACTGACTGCTGACAGGCTGAATTTTATAAAAATGAACAATGCCTGGATTGGGGAAGACTTCTGTACACCACCAAATGAAAACAGCAAAACATAACCTCAAATACATTGTCTTTTTTGTGGAGGTGTATTCTCATGCACCTCTTCGCAACCACACATGGGTATCCGCTTCATGATTTGGTCTGTTTGGGGTTATCCTCCTCCTTATCCTCATCATCCTCAACCAGTAGAACACCAGGGTGAACATATTCCGTTATGCAAAAGTCACTCAATTATTGTGCAAGGGTGTTTTTATGATGCCCGTTACTAATTTGAAACCAAAACAAATGTTACTCCCCCAGGGGGAACGGTCATAAAAATGAGATGTACATGTATTCTTCCCATTTATTCTTATATTTTCCAGTTTTCCTATCTCTGGACCATCCTCTTAGGACCTAGTGTGTACCTCTCCAATAGAAAAATATTGAAATACTATTATATTATATTTTAATTTATATCCCTGTCTCTGAGCTGTTGCTAGGGACAAACATATCTTGTTGGACACATTCTGGCTTCATATCTATGAACCTTTGTTTGCCCCTCCCTTTTGTTTTTTCTTTCATAGGTGGATTCACATTTTTTTATTTATTTGTTTGATTTTAGTATGAGATTTATCATTATGTTTCCTCATTCTTTGCCACTAAATCACCAGGGTTAAGGTGTTCTGTGCTGCTACAGCAGTCCAATTTTTGGCAAGGGTGTCTATGATGCCCATAGTATATTTTTTAAAAATGTAACCCCCATGGGGAAATGTTTGGCAGCCCGTGCACTGCGTGTATGGGCGTTACAAGTCTAGGAGACCTGCTTCTTAACATTGGGCCTAGTTTTTAATGAGGCCTTCGTCAATGTCTCCTCCTTCTCTGCCACTAGATGACCATGGTTAACGTGTTCTGTGCTGCAACAGGCAGTCCAATTTTTGGCAAGGGTGTCTATGATGCCGATAGTATATTTTTAAAACATATACCCCTCAATGGGGAAATGTTTGTCAGCCCAGGCACTGTGTGTATATAACGAGAGTGACAGACTGCTCAGAAAAGGGCATTTAGGCCTAAAATGCCTTAATTTTTGGCACATGTATGTATGAGGCATGTCAGAGATAGACCCCACTGTAAAATGTGCCCTGTTTTTTAATATAATTTAACAAAGTGCTGTATATAACTTGAGTACCAGACAGGAAATCACTGGAGTACCAGCCTAAAATCTGCAAATTTTTATCACACGGACATATGAGGCGTGTCACAGATATGCCACACTGTCAAATATGTTTCTTTGTTTTTTGGTGGATGCAAAAGATTGTTGGATATAAAGAGAGGGACAGACTGCCCAAAAAAGGGAATTAAGGCCAAAAATGCCTCAAATTTTGGAACACAGATGTATGAGGTGTGTCAGAGACAGACCCCACTCTAAAATGTGGCCTGTTTTTTAAAATAATGCAACATACTGCTGTATATAAGTAGTGTTACGCTGCGGATGACGATGGCGAGAGTGGACCCTCTGGGCCGTGACGCCGAGCCCTCCCCGAGCGAGCGCACCAAGTGGACCGACCCCTATACAGGGACCGTTAGGGAACAGACTCGGGAAGTTCAAGCGCCACGGCAGCCAGGACCAGTGGTCGGCTCAGGAGGGTGAGCAGATGAGGAGCAGAGGAAGATCTGGAGAGGAACCAGGAAGACCAGGGTCCAGAAGCTGAGGGAGGTGGAGAAGGACAGAAGAGGATGGCGGGAACCAGGAAGAGGCAAACTGAAAAGGGAAGGAGACACAGGGGTACCAGGAGGCACAGGCAGGAGTCTCAGGGGGAACACAGGAGACACAGGCGGAAGACACAGGGATTATCAGGAAGAAGAGGTACAAGACACAAGGGGTTAACCAGCGCACAAGCTTGCAAGAAACTAGCAGCAGAGAGCGCGGCCTAGACATAAGAGAGGTAACTCAATAGTCAGGCGCCTCCACTAAGGGAGGGCGGCCTGAAATACCTGGTGGTGGGCTCTGATAGGTCAGGAGGCTGGTCCGGGTCAGGTCACGCCAGGCGGGTGGCTGACGACAGAGGCGCGCGGCTTAACCCTCCGGCGTGTGCGCAGAGGCATAGTGCGCGTGGCCGAGGGAAGTGGAGGAGTGCGTCGGGACGCCGGCCGCCGGAAAGCGAGGAGAGCGGGGGCGCGCGTCCAGGACGCGTCAGAGGAGTGAGTCGGGCCAGAAGCGGAGGTGGTGAGTATGGCAGCGGGAGCGGGAGCAGTGGAACTGGGAGCGGTGCTGACAAGTAGTTTCAACTAGGAAAAATAAAGAAAAGCGCCGTAAACTGGCAAAACTTTGAGCACACAGATATGAGCTGCCATGGAGATACCACAATGACAAATGTGTGCCCTGCTTTTTTTATTTTTGGCCTAACTAATGCTGTATATAAGTACAGTTTCACCCTGGAAAAATAAAGAAAAGCGCCGTAAACTGGCAAAACTTTTGAGCACACACAGATATGAGCAGCACGGAGATACCACTATGACAAATGTGTGCCCTGTTTTTTTTATTTTTGACCTAACTAGTGCTGTATATAAGTACAGTTTCACTCAGGAAAAATAAGAAAAGCGCCAAAAACTGGCAAAACTTGGAGCACACAGATATGAGCTAACTTGGAGATACCACTACGACAAATGCGTTTCCTCTATTTTTTGGGGGCTAAATATTGGGTGGAGACCCGAGTTGCCACCGAGTAATCCTGGAAATGTTCGGTGCTAGCCGAGTACAGTGATACTCGGGCGAGTACCGCGTAGTGGCGAGCACGTTCGCTCAGCACTATAGGCCACATATTTTACAGTGTGTTATGTCCGTTACACGCCTCATGTTCTGTGGTCTACAAATTGTGGCATTTCAGGCCTCCATGAAGCATTTTTCTATACCATATTTTCCTGTCAAAAATATCAATACAGGCCACATATTTTACAGAGTGGTATCTCCCTGACACGCCACATTTTGTAGACCACAGATACATGAGGTATTTGAGGGCTCCATTCAACTGTTTTTGCTGTGACTTACCGTACTTCTATACAGTACTTTTCTGTAAAAAAAACAAACAGGCCACATATTGAACAGTGTGATATCGTGATGGAAATATATACAGTATATTTCAAGTAGATCTCACTTGCATATATACTCACATATAATCACAACTAATATATGCACTATAATCCACTGCTTCAAAATGGCTGCCACCAACCAGCTCTTTGGGGCTGTCCAAGATAAGAAAAGAGGAACAACACCAGATGAGTAGATGTCTCAACTTTGTCCTGGTTTCAAAAGGCAACAGTTATATTTTAGTTACTTAATCAGCATCTTGCCATGCATTAATCACAATATATTCCATACATATATTTAGATAGCCAATAACAAAGGAGCTTGACCATATGGTAATTAACTAACCACCCGTTTCTATAGGCAATTATAAAACCATTTAAAAACACACGTGACATGCACACATGTGAACACGTCGATCAGACAATGCTCACACCACCCACTAACTGAGATACAACAAGAAAACACAGAATGACAGATTTGCAAAAATACTCTGCAATAAAAAATGGCAGTAATCAGCAAGTGCTGGATAACAAATACAGGGTATTTAGTCGATACTTTTTTTGCGCAAAAAAAATGCACATCAAGCTGCTCCACCACGTCAAGGTAACCCCTATCGAAGCAGTTCCTATCTAATGTATTAAAAACCTGAACATGTGAACAGTGTCTAATATGAACAGGATTCAGACAGGCCACTCCCTAGTATGGGCTTGTGGTCTGAGACAGCTCTTATGTGCACGTCACACAAGAGAGGGGTGGGGTCTCCCAAACCATGCTAAGCAAGGAAAAAAATGGATTAAAAGCACACGTGACATGCACACATGTGAACACGTCGATCAGACAATGCTCACACCACCCACTAACTGAGATACAACAGGAAAACACAGAATGACAGATTTGCAAAAATACTCTGCAATAAAAAATGGCAGTAATCAGTAAATTATAAAACCATGTATGTACAATAAACCATCAGTATTGATGGAATGTTAGTCTGTCACCATGAGTGTACAGTGTCATTCTTGAGCACTCAAAATACTCAGTCTAATTGGGAATGGCTGCAGCACACACAGGGATAGATTTATCCTAACCAAATTTCTATAACAGTATCTCCGTCAGATGCCTGATCTATCTGTAGGCTACAAATTGTGGCATTTCAGGCCTCCATGAAACTTTTTTGCTGTGTGTTACCCTATTTCTATACCCTATTTCTCTGTCAAAAATATAAATATAGGTCACATATTTTACAGTGTGTTATCTCCGTGACATGCCTCATGCATCTGTGGTCTACAAAATGTGGCATTTGAGGGCTCTATTTAACTGTTTTTGCTGTGCTTTACTGTAATTCTATACAGTATTTTTCTGTAAAAAAACAAACATGCTGGCCACATATTAAACGGTTTAGTATCTCTGTAAAAATACTTCTATTTCAAATTGGTATGGCTTGTTCATGACTGTGTCTTAAATGCACCAAATACTCCCACCATCATCATCTTCTGCCTAGAAGCAGGTACTGTGCAGATAAAAAGTCTGAGGAGCAGAGGGTGAATACTAGGGCGGTGTTATACTCTGTCTCTGGATTATGAAGGTGAAATCTTCTAAATTAAATGATGACTGTAAGAGCCAGAGCAAAGCACGTGGAAGAGCATGGGGCCAGGACTCAAAACTACTGTAGACTACTGTAGCCTGTTGTACCTGGGCCGGATTATGACAATCCATCACCTACTAATACTGAACTTGTTGGACATGGACGTCAAAATGGAGCCCCTGCAGTTTCTAGAACAGAAGCTAGAGATTTTGACATTTCGGTTGGATTTCAAGATGTGTCGACCGGAGAGCATCGTGATCGAAAATGTGACTTATGATATGGGTGTTTCCACTAGACAATCCATCCAACAAGTTATTGAATCAAAATCTGGTTTTGCTAGCAACTCTATTCAGCTGTGCACAAACTATGTCAAATTGATAGCAAGACCCCAGTGGGTCTTGTCACATTGCCATGTTAACTACAGTCCACAGATGTTATCTAGATCCCTAATCTCACCTCTACTTTACGAGCATGATAAGTTAATAGGCAAAGCATGTGGTGTTGATGGAGCTGGTCTTTTCTTGACAAAGAAACTAAATAAGATCAATGAGGTGGTTAGCCGCATATGCAACGTAGAAATTGTAAAAGATTACAATTACTTTCTCCAATGAGTCTCCACACACTTCACCAACTTGCTTTCACTTTTACATTATATTCCGAAGCCTTGAAGATGATGAATATATTATGAAGCAAATAGGTATGAATAATTATCACCCAAATGCTGCTACAGAAGTCAGAACATACACAACCTGTGTGGCACTGATTTACCACTGAAATTTTGAAGTCTGAGACTAGTATCATTTTGTGGATTGATGTGAGCCACAAAGTCCTTCAAAGTGAAACTGCTCTGGATCTAATGTACAATTTGCTTACGAAAATTAGAACATGCCTTTTATGATGCTTGCATTAAAGAACTGATTGGCCAGATATGTACGGACTCAGGAAGACCGGGCTCCGGGTATCTGTGCTGCGCAGGTCTGTAACTGTTAAGGCTGCATCCCCTGTTTCCTGGGGGAAGGAATAGGGGAATGGACAGGCCCCCTTACACAGGAAGAGGGGGCATGTTTCGAAAGGGAACCTGGCCAGAAGCTTATGGAAAAAACATGCAAAGCAGGAGTGAATTCCCCGCTGTCAGTGTGTGAGCAGCAAGGGGGCAGCGCACTATGCACCTGAAGCACCACCGCTGCAACAGACTGAAGCAAACAGACCCAGTGACCTAGAGGCAGGGGCGCAAGCCTAAGAAAAAGCGGGCATGACAGCAGAGTGTTTTGGCAATGACAAGCAGCATGTTGGAGGCTGAGCAGTGTGCTCTGACCTTAGAGCACTGGCGGTGCAAGGACTGTTCCCATCAGCTCCCATCGCTTCAAGTGGTATTGTCAGAGAGCAAGGCACCGTGTGCCCAGTGACTGCCAGAGAGCAATGCACCGTGCGTTCTGGGACCGTGAGTACAGCGCACAAGCACAGTAGAGAGAGCTAGTTCATGCCACATGTCCAGCTTGGATAACCAATAATTAAAAGGCACAGAGGAATGACGGAGGACATTGGTACAGTCAGCAAGGTACTCCCTCAGCATCTTCCAAAACTTTACACTCCTTATGAGAGTACCCCACACCTCAGGGCCAGGGCGATGGGAGGGTCTGAGAAAACTCTCCCATAACTTTGCCAGTGTTCCACTGCCTCTGCTGGATTGGAGTTGTGTCTGTCACCTGTACTCCTTGGTTGTCCAAGGAACTGTGACCTCTGCTGTCAGCGTTTTGAAATGGGAATTTTTTTAATCTAGTACTGCAACATTTTTGTACACTTATCTGCCTCTGGAATAAAAGATATCAAGTTCTCCTATTAGAGTGTGTCTAGAAGTGTCACCAATCAGTACTGCCTGGCTGTCAGCCAAAATTTCGAGAATGTGAGAGTCACAGGAAAGGCAGTATAACAAACTCAACCAATTGAGTACCAGACTGTTAACAGGAAAGACTTCCTCAGGCCATCCACTACTTTTGACTAACCTCTGCATTATCATTATAAATACAACATTGTAAATACATCATTGTAAATGCACCCCTGTACTTCATATCTCCACCACCTCATTGCAGATTTTAAGCTCTCACGAGCAGTGTCATTTTCTTTTGATTTAATTATTGTATTATTATTATTGCTACTTAGGACTGTTGCATTTGAAAATGTAAAACTGTAAATATGTTTGCGCTATATAAATAACGTTTATTAGTATTATTAGAACACAAAGAAGCAGGACGGTGAAGCTAATTATGGTGTCATCGCCTCTCACTATCTTGATAGATTCCTCAAAGTTTGGGAGGATGGTACATATGTCTGACATCCATGTGCACTCCTGAGATCTTATGTGTAAAGTCTTAACTGAATACGGATGGGCTTGTTGATGCTGGTAGTCAACAACTGCCCTCTTCTGCTCACAAATCCTTTCCAACATGTGCAGTGTAGAGTTCCAAAGCATGGGCACATATCACACACCAGTCGGTGAGCCAGGAGCTGCAAATGCTGCTGAAGCATGTTAAGGGTGGATGAAGCTGTAGCTGACTTTCTAAATTGGGCACGCAGGGCATCGTACATTCACAAGCAGATCCGGCAGTTCTGGGTCGCTTTTGAGAAAACATTGAACAATGAGGTTAAGCACATAGACCAGCCATGGTATGTTTGTGAGCTCACCTCGCATCAGAGCCACCACCAGGTTCTGGCCATTGTCACACATGACCATGCCTGGCTGTAGGTTCAGCGGTGTCAGTAACACATCTGCTTGCTCTTTCAGAGCCAACTACAACTCTTCAGCATTGTGCGGTTTGTCACCTAAGCAAATTAGCTTCAGCACAGCCTGTTGCCATTTGGCTGAGGCATTGCTGCAGTGCTTCCAGTTTGTGACTGATGAGATGGAGGCTGAAATGGAGGAGGATGAGGTGTAGGAGCTGTAGACTGTGGGGGCAACCCTGATTGACCTAGAGCTTGCAATCCTTGACGTTGGGAGGATGTGTTCCAACACAAGGTCCGACTGGGTGCCGGCTTCTACTTTGTTAACCCGGTGTGCCGTCAGCGAGATGTACCGTCCCTGCCCACAAGCACTTGTCCACGTGTCTGAGGTTAGGTGGACTTTCCCAGTAACTGCATTGTTGAGGGCACGGCTAAGGTTATGGGACACATGCTTGTGTAATACAGGGACGACACACAAGGAGAAATAGTGGTGGCTGGGTACCGAGGAATGGCCGCTGCCATCAGGTTGGCTGAGGCAGTGCTGCAGAGCTTCCAGCTTGTGACTGATGTGTTCATTTCGGAGATGGAGGCTGAAAAGGAGGAAGAGGAGGTGCATGAACTGTAGCCTGGGGGTAAGAGTGATTGATGTAGGGCTCGCAATCCTCGGCATCGAGAGGACGTGCTCCATCACAATGTCCGACTGGGTCCCTGCTTCCGTCAGCAAGATGCACCGTTCCTGCCCACATTCACTTGTCCACATGTCCATGGTTAGGTGGACTTTCCCAGTAACAGCATGGTTGAGAGCCTGGGTAATATAGTGGGACACGTGCTTGTGTTATGCCGTGACGGCACAACGGGAGAAATAGTGGCGGCTGGGGACAGAGTCCTTTTTTTAGACTGACGCCGAAATAAGGTTGCAGAAAGCTGTCTCCACGAGGTTAAAAGTCAACATTTCAAGCACAAGCAGATGAGAAATGTGTGCATTTATTACTGTTATTTGGGGCATTGAATGGATATTTCCGCTTGCGATCCAAGGACTGGGGTATGGACAACTGAACGTTGTGCTTGTTGGATGTGCTTGTTGATGGTGCTATTTGAGTTTGTGTGCAATGACAGATGCAGGGCAGTGGGCTTTTTCGCATGCACCATGGACAGGGGATTTGCTGGCACGCACAACAGTGGAAGAAACAGTGGTATCACCAGCAGACACTGTTACTGGAGCCTGGTGTTCGGCCCACAAAGTCGGGTGCTTTGCTGCCATGTGCATGATCATGCTGGTGGTGGAGAGGCTGGTATTTTCACTACCCCTGCTCATGCTGGCATGGCCGGTGGTGTAAATGGCCTGTTTGAGGTTATCGTCAGAGTTTTTAATAAACCACCAGACTCGGGAACACCTAACAGTTGTACTGGCAACTTCTGTCGTGTTAGTGTTACGGGGACATTCAGTGTCTCACTCTCACACACCACCTCCTCACCTCGCCTCCTTTGTTTTGGGGTTCCCTAAGGCTCAGTTCTAGGACCCCTACTCTTTTCCATCTCCATCTTCAGCCTGGGACAGCTCATAGAATCCCATGGTTTGCAATATCATCTCTACGCCGATTACACGCAGATCTACCTATCTCGACCTGACATCACCTCCTTACTGACCAAAATCACACAATGTCTGTCCGCTATCTACTCATTTTCTGCTCGCTTTCTAAAAGTGGTCATGGGCAAAACAGAATTCATCATCTTTCAACCATCTCATTGTACCCCTCCACTAGAACTAACCATCAATATTAACGACTGATCACTTTCCTCAGTCCTGCATGATCGATGCCGCAGGGTGATCCTCAACTCTGCCCTCTTTCAAGCCACATATACAAGCCCTTGTCTCCTCCTGCTGACTCCAACTCAAAAACATTTCCCGGATCCTTACATTCCTTGACCAAGAAACTGCACAAATGATTTTGCACACCCCCATCATTTCCCGCCTCAACTATTGCAACCTCTCTTGCCTACCCTATAGGGTAGGCCATTACGCGGTGTGCTGATGCATTCCCCTAGTAATTGGGACTGGAAGGTCGAGCGACAAAATGTGGGTGTTTGGTGTGGCCCAATTTCAGCTTGCCAGCAGCCTCAGCCTCTGCATGCACCATCACATCCACTTCCCCGTACCTTTACCACATGCCTTGCCCCTTTTAAATGTACTGCATTATTTTCCACATTCACTCCAAATGGCTAAATTTTGAACAAACTTATATGTTATCCGTGTATCTGAAACTCACGGTTTAAAATATCTGGCCTGTAGGTAAAAAATTTTTTTTCATCAAACTGGTGTCAATAACTTTAGTAAGAGACAGGAAAAACAGTTCAATGGAGGACTCAAATGCCACATTTTGTAGCACACAGACAGATGAGGCGTTTGACGGAGACAGGCCACTTTCAAATATCTTGCCTGTATTTTGTTATTTTGGGGCCAGAAAAATTATGTTAATAACTAGGGTAAGGCACAACCAAAAAAAATAGATGGAGGCATGATACCATATGCATATTAAAAGTGAGCTGGGTGACCTTGATAAAGCATGGGAGAAGATTAACCCTTTTTGTGCTGCCTGTCAGCAGGTCTCACAATGTATTTAAAATGCCCAGTCCACATAAAAATGGCGAGCATTTATATGAAAACGCACAATATATATGATATCCCATAGAAATGGCTTCTTAGGGGGATACCACACATCCTCCACATCTCTTCAGACACCACCACTAGAAGACCAGGGTGAACATGTTCCGTGATGCAACAGCCACGTTATTGTTTATAAAAGGATGTTTGTGGTCTCAGCAGAGTTCACCTATCATTTCTTGTGGTTCCTCCCCCTCCCAATGAGGAGTACAAATAAATATCAATTATTAAAAAATTATAGGATTGTACAGGAAGAACAAATAGATAGGCGTGGTATGGCACTGCACTCTCTCAACACTAGAGTTGTTTAATTATGTAATGCTGGTAAAAATTTTCACATGCAGATGAAGTTGATAGAAAACCACAATCTATGTCCTCCTAGCATTCCTCTGTACACATCTCAGAATTTGTATCACTATTAGCGTGATCTATTTCCCTTTAACATTTCTCTGTCTTTAGATCACAGATATCACAACATGCTTTATCCACAGGGCAACAAGTATAGCCTATGATGGAACAGTTCTGGATGACATTTTTACAGTGTAAAACATTAATTAGTCCTAAAAAATTATTTCTCTAGAACACAGTCAGTGGACACTTATTAACCCCTTCCTGACCTTTGACGCCACATAGGCGTCATGAATAGGGATGAGCTTTCCGATATTGAAATATCGGAAATCGGCCCGATATTTGCGATATCGGAATTCCGATTTCGATATTTTTTTCACATCGGAAATCGGAAAGCAGAAGAAGACTAAGCATGGTTTAAAGGGAGTGTATCTGTTCCATGTGGTGCTCCTGGAAACTCCCTGCAAAGCAAGGTGAGCTGAACGCAGACACATGTCAGTCAAAGGGCATATTGACACCACCACTAGCAGTTTTAATTTAATAATGTAAAATCACTATCCCTAACCCTTATCCCTTACCACTAACCCTAACCACTAACCCTAACCCTGCTAACCATAAGCATAACTGTAACATTAACCCTAACCCTACTAACCATAACCATAACCCCTAAGCCTACTAACCTTAACCCCTAGCCCTACTAACCATAAGCATAACCCTAACCTTACTAATCCTAACCCCTAACCCTACTAACTATAAGCATAACCCTAACCGTAAACCCTGACTCTACTAACCCTAACTAACCCTAACCCTTAACCATAACCTTACTAATCCTAACCCCTAACCCTACTATCCATAAGCATAACCCTAACCCTAACTAACCCTAGCCCTTCCCCAACCCTACTAACCCTAACCCTGCTAACCATAAACCCTAACCCTACCCCAACTAATCCTAACCCAAAGAAAAAACACCGCTGTTAAGAAGATGGTGACCAGTAATCCTGCTACAGCTTTCGCTCTGTGTATTTTTCTAGCGATTTTTTTGCTCCTCTGCAAACTCCTTCCCCATTATCCTGAGGTGTTTCCCCTCAATTTTATCCATTATATAGCACTGTAGTGGTCATTTTGTAATTCCGATTTTTTTCTCCCATTGACTTGCATTGATATCGGAAATCGGAAATTCCGATATCCGATATTTTTTCAATATCAGAAATCGGAATTCCGATATGATATTGGGCAATATCACTCATCCCTAGTCATGACGCCTATGCGGCGTCAAGAATTGATTGCCCCCCTGCGGGTCGGGTGACAGGGGTCACTGAAAGGTCACCCGACCCACACACAGAGGACACTTTAGAGTTAACCCCAGGGGGCGTGCCTTAGCTCCCACGTGCCTATGATCGCTCTGATTGACTGTTAAAAGTGAAACAGCCAATCAGAGCGATTTGTAATAATTCACCAATGAAATTTGATGAAATATTACAATCCAGCCATGGCCGATGCAGCAATAGCATCGGACATGGCTGGGCACCAAGACCCGACCCCCCCACCCTGACTGGCGGGAGAGATCGGCCCCCACCACTGATGGACAGCAGCGATTGGTCACCGTCGTCATCATCTGCTCCCCCTCCCCTTCCCTCCCCCACACTTTCTGATCCCCCCATCACCCCCCAGTACCTCCGATGTCCTGCTTTGGCTCCCGGGGTCCCGCCATCCCGGATCATGGGCACCGCCATCTTGGAAAATGGCGGGCGCATGCGGCGCCCAAGAACGTGCCAGCCTCCCATTCATTTTTCCTTTTGATCACTGTGATTTACTCTCACAGTGATCAAAATGAAAAAAAAAAGTAAATACACCCCCCCGTTTATCACCTCCATAGGTAGGCACAAATAATAAAATGAAAAACATATTTTTATTTTTCCATTAGGGTTAGAATTAGGGTTAGGGTTGGAATTAGGGTTAGGGTTGGAATTAGGGTTAGCGTTAGAAATAGGGTTAGCGTTAGAAATAGGGTTAGGGGTGGAATTAGGGATAGGCTTGGATTTAGGGATAAGATTAGGGTTAGGGGTGGGTTGGGATTAGGGTTAGGCTTGTGGTTAGGGTTAGGGGTGTGTTGGGGTTAGGGTTGTGGTTAAGGTTATGACTAGGGTTGGGTTTGGATTAGGGGTGTGTTGGGGTTAGAGTTAGAGTTAGAATTGAGGGGTTTCGACTGTTTAGGCACATCATGGGGTCTCCGAACATGACATAGCGCCACTATTTATTCCAGCCAATTTTGTGTTCAAAAAGTCAAACAGCGCTCCCTCCATTCCGACCCCCGACGTGTGCCCAAACAGTGGTTTACCCCCACATATGGGGTATCAGCGTACTCAGAAAAAATTGCACAACAACTTTGGGGGTCTAATTTCTCCTGTTACCCTTGGGAAAATAAAAATTGTGGGCTAAAAAGAATTTTTTGAGGGAAAAAAATGATTTTTTATTTTCACAGCTCTGCGTTATAAATTTCTGTGAAGCACTTGGGGGTTCAAAGTGCTCACCACACATCTATATAAGTTCCCTGGGTGGTCTAGTTTCCAAAAAGGGGTCACTTGTGGGGGTTTCCACTGTTTAGGCACATCAGAGGCTCTGCAAACGTAACTTGAAGCCCGCAGACCATTCCATCAAGTCGGCATTTCAAAACGTCACTACTTCCTTTCTGAGCCCCGACGTGTGCGTGAACAGTTGTTCCCCCCACATATGGGGAACCAGCATACTCAGGACAAACTGTACAACAACTTTTGGGGTCCAATTTCTCCTGTTACCCTTGTGAAAATAAAAAATTGCGGGCTAAAAATCATTTTTTGAGGAAAAAAATTATTTTTATTTTCACGACTCTGCATTATACACTTCTGTGAAGCACCTGGGGGTTGAAAGTGCTCACTATGCATCTAGATAAGTTCCTTAGGGGTCTAGTTTCCAAAATGGGGTCATTTGTGGGGGAGCTCCAAAGTTTAGGCACACAGGGGCTCTCCAAATGCGACATGGTGTCCGCTAACGATTGGAGCTAATTTTCCATTCAAAAAGTCAAATGGCGCTCCTTCCCTTCTGAGCCCAGCCGTGCGCCCAAACAGTGGTTCCCCCCACATATGGGGTACCAGCGTACTCAGGACAAACTGAACAACAAATTTAGGGGTCCAATTTATCCTGTTACCCTTGTGAAAATAAAAAATAGCGTGCTAAAAAATCATTTTTTGAGGAAAAATTTTTTTTTTCATGGCTCTGCATTTATAAACTTCTGTGAAGCACTTGGGGGTTCAAAGTGCTCATTACATATCTAGATAAACTCATTGTGGAGTATAGTTTCCAAAATGGGGTCACTTGCCGGGGGTTTCTACTGTTTAGGCACATCAGGGGCTCTGCAAAAGCAACATGATGCCCGCAGAACATTCCATAAAAGACTGCATTCCAAAATCGTGCTCCTTCCCTTCTGAGCTCAATCATGCGCCCAAACAGTGGTTCCCCCCCACATATTGGGTATCGGTGTACTCAGGACAAATTGCACAACAACTTTTTTAGTCCAAATTCTCCTGTGAAAATAAAAAATAGCAGGCTAAAAAATCATTTTTGAGGAAAAAAAATGATTTTTTATTTTCACTGCTCTGCATTATAAACTTCTGTGAAGCACTTGGGGGTTCAAAGTGCCCACCACACATCTAGATACGTTCCTTGGGGGGTCTAGTTTCCAAAATGGGGTCACTTGTGGGGGAGCTCCAATGGTTAGGTACACAGGGGCTCTCCAAACGCAACATGGTGTCCGCTAACGATTGGAGCTAATTTTCACCAGTCAAATGGTGCTCCTTTTCTTCTGGGCCCTGACGTGCACCCAAACAGTAGTTTATGACCACATATGTGACATCGATGTACGCAGGAGAAATTGCCCAACAAATTCTAGGATCCATTTTATCCTGTTGCCCATGTGAAAATGAAAAAACTGAGGCTAAAAGAAAATTTTTGTGAAAAAAGTCCTTTTTTTACGGATCAATTTGTGAAGCACTTGGGGGTTCAAAGTGCTAACTATGCATCTATACAAGTTCCTTGGAGGGTCTAGTTTCCAAAATGGGGTCACTTGTTTGGAAGCTCCAATGTTTAGGCACACAGGGACTCTCCAAATGCGACATGGCAACCGCTAAATATTCCAGCATATTTTCCATTCAAAAAGTCAAATGGCGCTCCTTCCCTTCTGAGCCCTGCCGTGCGCCCACAGTGGTTTATAACCACATATGAGGTATCAGTGCACTCAGGAGAAATTGCCCAACAAACTTTAGGATCCATTTTATCCTGTTACCCATGAGAAAATGAAAAAATTGATGCCAAAAGAAAATTTTTGTTGGAAAAATTAAAATGTCCATTTTTTCCTTCCATGTTGCTTTAGTTCCCGTGAAGCACCTGAAGGGTTAATAATCTTCTTGAATGTAGCTTTGAATAGCTTGAGGAGTGTAGTTTTTAGAAGATGTCACTTTTGGGTATTTTCTGCCATATAGACCCCTCAAAGTGACTTCAAATGTGAGGTGGTCCCTAAAAAAATGGTTTTGTAAATTTTGTTGTAAAAATGAGAAATTGCTGGTCAACTTTTAACCCTTATAACTTCCTAACAAAAAAATTCTGCTTCCAAAATTGTGCTGATGTAAAGCAGACATATTGGAATTGTTATTTATTAACTAGTTTGTGACACATAACTCTCTGGTTTAACAGAATAAAAATTCAAAATGTGAAAATTGCAAAATTTTCACCAAATTTCCATTTTGTTCACAAATAAACACAAAAATTATCGACCTAAAGTTACCACTAACATGAAGACCAATATGTCACAAAAAAACTCAGAATCACTAGGATGCATTGAAGCGTTCCAAAGTTATTATCTCATAAAGGGACACTGGTCAGAATTACAAAAAAATGGCCAGGTCATTAGGGTCAAAATAGTCTGGGTCATGAAGGGGTTAATTCGCCCCCATTTAGTGGAATATGAAGGTCTTGAGATCCATTTGTAGGAATCCAGATATTAAAGGGGTTGTCCACTACTTTTTATTAACCCCCAATGTATCCCCTGGGGCCCATAATGGATTTTGTAAATACCTTATGCTTGTGAGTGGCGCTATGCCGGCGGCTGAGTCCAGGTCACGTGACCCCCAGGCTGCAGCCGCCGCTAATATCCGCTGATGTCACAAGTTTCTGACTCTGGAAATTGACGTGACATCATCAGAAGGCATGACCCAGCCTCCGCAGACTGCAGTCACTCATCAAGAGTGACTGGGCTGTGGGCAGTGCTGCACTGCATGTCACAGCCCAGTATGGAGAGTGCACACTGCAGAGTTTGTCATCACTCCCATCAAGAGTGACGGGGCTTTTGGCTGTGCAGGGGTTGCCGGGGCTGTGTGGGGGTTGCCGGGGCTGTGCGGGAGGTCTGCCGTGGCTGTGCGGGCTGACCGGGGAGTCTGCAGGCTGTGCGGGGGTTTGCTGGAGCTGTGCGGGTGGGTCTTTGGGCTGTGCAGTGGTCTTCTGGGACTGTGCGGTGGGGTCTGCAGGCTGAGGGGGTCTGTGGGCTGTGGGGGGGGTCTGCGGGCTGTGCGTGGGTCTGCCAGGGCTGTTCGGGGGTTGTCGGGGCTGCCCGGGGGGTCTGCATGCAGGCATCATCCGATAGGACTACAAGTCCCATCGGGTTATGCTTGCTACACTGACAGTGAGCGACATATTAGCCAATGATGGGACAGTAGTAGTCCCATCACCCGGCTAATGTGTTGAATGTAAAAAAAAAACCAAAACAATAAACCAATAATAAATCAATCTATACTTACCTTTCTGCCGTAATCCAGTTAATAACAAGGGTCCCACGACGATCTCCCGTGTAGAACACTGACATCGGGTGATGTCAGTGCTCTACAGGGGCTCCCGCCATGAAATGACAGGCGGATGTAATCCTCCGCTGTGTATCTCTCCACCACCAGGAAAGAGGTCCCATAACCCTAATTCTCACACAGCATTGCTGCAAAGTGAAAGCCTAAACTCAGGTAACCTCAGTGATGCACTGCAGGAGCCATTGTCTCCTGTCAGTTCATCACTGGGAGGCCCTATAGAGCAGTGACATCACCAGATGTCAATGTTCTATAGGGGAAATCATTGTGGGACACTCATTATTAATTGGAGTGCGTTGGACAGGGAGTATGCAATAGGTTTATTTTTTTTACTTTTTTTTATAGGAGACCGAGGGCATCGTTTGGATCTGGGCATGCAATAAAAATATGAAAACCGTGTTGTGTTTTATGTAATTAAAATACTTTAGTCTTGTGTGTGTGTGTTTTTTTAACCCTTTATTAATATAAGATTAATAATGGATAGGCGCCGTATTGATGGCTCTCCATTATTAACTGGGCTTCTTGTCACATTACAATAGCAAGGTGACATTAACCCCTTATTACCCCATATCCCACCACTACACAGGATTGGGAAGAGAGGGATTAAGTGCCAGAATTGGTGCATCTTACAGATGCACCATTTCTGGGGCTGCTGCAGGCTGCTATTTGTAGCTAGGGGGGCAATATCTATGGCCCCTTCCTAGGCTATGAATATCAGCCCGTAGCTGTCTGCATAGCCTTTCTGGCTATAAAATATAGGGGGACTCCACGTCATTTTTTTTGGGGGGTGGGGGGGTCCCCCTATTTTAATTGCCAGACAGCTGTGGGCTGATATTCATAGCCTGGGAAGGGGCCATGGGTACTACCCCCTTCCCAGGCTACAAATATTGGCCCCCAGCCGCCGGCTTTCCCGCTCTGGCACAGAAAATTGCTTGGGAGCCCACGCCATTTTTTTTTTCATTTTTTTTAAATGAAAAATTGTTCTTTAATAAACATGGATATGGATATATATATGTATAGATATATATATAGATATATCTATGGATAGATGTATAGATATATATCCATATGTATAGATATATCTATCTATGGATATATCTACATTATAGATAGATACATAAATATATCTATCCATATATCTATCTATCCTATATCTATCTGTGTGTGTAATGGAGTGTGGGTTGGACAAATGTAAAAGAGGAAGTTGGACAGAAATGACATCACAAATCTTTTTTTTGCTAAATAACATTTATTTAGCTTACAAAAAAGCATACAAATCTGCATGTAAAAAACACCTGAAAAATGCATCAAATCTGCATAAAAAACACACCTGTGTTTTCTGCTAAGAGATGCGGATTCTGTGCGGCAAGATCCGCACTGGAATCTGCAACATGTGCACATACCCTAAAGGTATCTACATGGGCACATATTCATTATTTTTTTAAAAAGAATGTCAGTGTTTGTGCATGCATTCATTCATGTGCATGCTCGTTCCTGTGTGTTGTCATGATCTCAGTGCGGGTTTGACTCGCACACGTGGGGTTAATGTCTGGAACCAGTGCTGATGACTGGCATTTCTGGGGTTAAAGGTTGTGATCCCGGTGCAGGCTTACCTGCACACCTGGGGCTATGATTGTGGCCTCTCCCTGGTTCTGGGGGAGGCTTCTTATAGCCTCAGGACGCTCCCATCCCTGTCAGTTATACTTTCGCCCTTGGCATTGTGTGGTGACCCCTGAGTGTGTTTGTGCTGTGTTCTGGTTGCTTGACTCTCTGTGTATGACTCGGTCTGTTTCCTGGATATCGCTTTGGATTCTGCCTGGTACCTCCTATGTCTGTTTGGTTTTGATCTCTGCTTGGCCCTGATTATCCGCTCTGTCTCCTCCCTGGTACTGTACTGTGATCCTGTGTATGACCTTTGGCTTTGTCTGACCTCCCGTCTGTTTATCCCTCCTGTACCTCTTTTGCCCGTACTGTTGTGACCTCCGTTTTGCCTGACTCTGAGTTGTTGTATGGTGTCCTGTCATATCTGAAAGCAGGACGCTAAGCCACGCCCCCTTGCAGTCACATGACCATAGGTCCTGTGCAAGCTTGTTCATTTTCAGTGTCCACAGGTCCCGTGCCTCTTTACTTTCCAGCGCTGACTGGTCCCTGACACTATTCGCTTGAAGCACGCATTGTCACCTCTGCTGCCACTCCACAGGTATCGTTTAGCACTGCTTCTGTACTCAGGACACGCGCACTGGCTCTATGAGCAAGTGTAGTGCGGTGTCTCTGACATGTGTGTGCTCAAGATGCTTGCAATGTGTTACAATAAGAAGCTTCAGTTTGAAGATAGAGGGGGGAGAGGAGGGAGGGGTCTGGGTGTGTTTTGGAGTGGCTGTGCTAGGGGCTGGCTTACAGGCCAGTGCAATACATTATGGAACTTGTAGTATTAGAGCACAATAAGTCAGGAGAAAGGAAGTTGTCGATTAACCCCATGAGAGCCGGATCCAGCACTGAGGATGTGCTGCTAGAGCATGATAAAAGGTAATATTGCTAAAATAAACAAAGTGGATGTTTTGAGTGGCACATAACAAGACTTCTGAAAAAAAAAAAAGTTATAGTACTGGACAACTTCTTTAAAGCTACCAAACAACAAATATTATCTTTTAAGTTTAAACTGATTATTGAAGACATTTAAACAAGTTATTCAACATTTATGTAGCCTTCCTTGACAGAACAGTAGAACCATAATTGTGCTGTATCACAATACCAGACCAAGGGGAAAACAGAAATTCTTGATGCAATAACGCAACTGCCCACAACAAAGGTGAACTGTACTACAATGCTGTGAACAGGATAAATTGTCCAATGTCTGATGCTAGACTCTTTCAAACATCAACTACCTGCTGGTGTTCATCACCAGCATTAAACCAAAAATATTTTTTTTTATCTTTTTAACCCCTTCATGACCCAGCGTATTTTGACCCTAATGACCTGGCCATTTTTGCAATTCTGACCAGTGTCCCTTTGTGAGGTAATAACTCAGGAACACTTCAATGGATCCTAGCGATTCTGAGAAAGTTTTTTCGTGACATATTGGGTTTCATGTTAGCGGTAAAATTAGGTCGATAATTTTTGCGCTTATTTGTGAAAAAAATGGAAATTTGGCGAAAATTTTGAAAATTTTGCAGTTTTCAAATTTTTATTCTGTTAAACCAGAAAGTAATGTGACACAAAATAGTTTAAGAAATAACATTTCCCACATGTCTACTTTACATCAGCACAATTTTGGAAACAAATTTTTTTTTGTTAGGAAGTTATAAGGGTTAAAAGTTGACTAGCAATTTCTCATTTTTACAACAAAATTTACAAAACCTTTTATTTAGGGACCACCTCACATTTGAAGTTACTTTGAGGGGTCTATATGGCAGAAGATACCCAAAAATGACATCTTTTAAAAACTGCACCCCTCAAGCTATTTAAAACTACATTCAAGAAGATTATTAACCCTTCAGGTGCTTCACAGGAACTAAAGCAACGTGGAAGGAAAAAATGGACATTTTAATTTTTCCAACAAAAATTTTATTTTAGCCTCAATTTTTTCATTTTCACATGGGCAACAGGATAAAAATGGATCCTAAAATATGTCGGGCAATTTCTCCTGAGTACACAGATACCTCATCTGCGGACATAAACCACTGTTTGGGCGCATGGCAGGGCTGGGAAGGGAAGGACCACCATTTGACTTTTTGAATGAAAAATTAGCTCTAATCATTAGCAGTTGTCCTGTCGCGTTTGGAGAGCCCCTGTGTGCCTAAACTTTGGAGCGTCCCACAAGTGACCCCATTTTGGAAAATAGACCCCCCAAGGAACTTATCTAGTTGCATAGTGAGCAGTTTGAACCCCCAGGTGCTTCACAAATTGATCTGTAAAAATGAAAAAGTACTTTTTTTTCACAAAAAACTTTAGCCTCAATTTTTTCATTTTCATATGGGCAACAGGATAAAATGGATGCAAAAATACAGTTGTCATGTCGCGTTTGAAGAGCCCCTGTGTACCTAAACATTGGAGCGCCCCACAAGTGACCCAATTTTGGAATATAGACCCCCCAAGGAACTTATCTAGTTGCATAGTGAGCACTTTTAACCCCCAGGTGCTTCACAAATTGATCTGTAAAAATGAAAAAGTACTTTTTTTTTTTTTTCACAAAAATTTTATTTTAGCCTCAATTTTTTAATTTTCACATGGGCAACAGGATAAAATGGATCCTAAAATTTGTTGGGCAATTTCTCCTGAGTACACCGATACCTCATATGGGGTCATAAACCACTGTTTGGGCGCACAGCAGGGCGTGGATGAGAAGAACCGCCATTTGACTTTTTGAATGAAAAATTAGCTCCAATCATTACCGTTTGCCATGTCATGTTTGGAGAACCCCTGTGTGCCTAAACATTGGAGCTCCCCCACAAGTGACCCCATTTTGGAAACTAGACCCCCCAAGGAACTTATCTAGTTGCATAGTTAGCACTTTGAACCCCCAGGTGCTTCACAAATTGACCCATAAAAATGAAAAATTACTTTTTTCCACAAAAATTTTATTTTAGCCTCAATTTTTTCATGTTCACATGGGCAACAGGATAAAATGGATCCTAAAATATGTTGCACAATTTCTCCTGAGTACACCGATACCTCATATGTGGTCATTAACCACTGTTTGGGCACACGGCATGGCTCGGAAGGGAAGGACCGCCATTTGCTTTTTTGCTTGGAAAATTAGCTACAATCGTTAGCGGACACCATGTCGATTATGGAAAGTATGTAGTGTAAGTCAGGTTGGTGTGTGGTGTAGTATACACAACACACACAACAGCCTGAGGTACACTATATTACACCACACACCAACCTGACATACACTACGCCACACACTCCAACAGGTTGGTGTGTGCGGTGTATTGTGTCAGGTTGGTGTGTGGTGTAGTGTAGTGCACACTCACCAACCTGACGTACACTATGCCACACACACCAACCTGACGTAAACTACACCACACACACCAACCTGACACATGTCAGGTTGGTGTGTGTGGTGTAGAGCAGGGGTCCCCAACCGCCGGTCCGCGGCCCAGCACCGGGCCGCTGCAGTGCCGTTGCCGGTCCGCGGACACAAGGGGAGCCAGGGGCGGTCAGTGGCGTAGCAGGGGCTGGGGCGGCGCGCACGTGTGTAGCGGCGGCTAGGGAGCGATCCAAGCAGCTCCGCTGCCTGCAATAGGGGATAGCAGGAGCAGAGCTGCAAGGACCCGTCCAGCTTCCTGCCCGCCGCCCGCGCTTCCTGTCTCTGACTGACACAGAGAGGAGCGCGCCGCTGCTGTGTCAGAGCGAGGAAGCGCGGGCGATACTGCGACAGGTGAGAGGTGGTGTGTGTGTGTGTATATGTATGTATGTCTGTCTGTGTGTACATGTATGTCTGTGTGTGTTTGTCTGTGTTTGTGTAGCTGGAGCCTGGCCCTGGAGGAGATGGGGACATGAGAAGACCGTGATGGGGAGAGAAGGCCATGAGGGGGTAATGGGAGAAGGCCATGAGGGGGGTGATGGGGAGACGTCAGTGATGGGGTGAAGGCAATGATGGGGAGAAGGGAGTGATGGGGTGAAGGCAATGATGGGGAGAAGGGAGTGATGGGGTGAAGGCAATGATGGGGAGAAGGGAGTGATGGGGTGAAGGCAATGATGGGGAGAAGGCAGTGATGGGGAGAAGGCAGTGATGGA
Organism: Dendrobates tinctorius; assembly: GCF_039654945.1. Classification (NCBI taxonomy): domain Eukaryota; kingdom Metazoa; phylum Chordata; class Amphibia; order Anura; family Dendrobatidae; genus Dendrobates; species Dendrobates tinctorius. The sequence continues at coordinate 8,966,492 of NW_027361760.1, read as the reverse complement.
GTGAAGGCAGTGATGGGGTGAAGGGAGTGATGGAGCAGGCAAGGATGGGGGTGATGGAGCACTCATTCAAAACCTATGGCGAGTTGAGTCACATTCTAAATGTTATTTAATTATAAGTATGCACTGCTACACTACAACTGCGTCCATAGCCCCGCCCCCTTATGTCCAAAGCCCCACCCCTGCCACACCTCCATCCCCGCCCTGCCGGGCCATGGAAGAATGGTCTTGCTTGAAACCGGTCCCTGGTGCAAAAAAGGTTGGGGACCACTGGTGTAGAGTATGTCCGGTTGGTGTGTGGTGTAGTGTAGTGTACGTCAGTGTTAGGGTTTTTTAGAGAAAAACCCAGAGTGGACCCTCTGGGTCATGGCTCCAGAGCCCCCGAGGTTGAATGGACCGGGTGAAGCCAACCCCTATACAGGGAGTGTTAGGAGGAGGCCCAAGGGAGGTGGAACCACAACAGCCGGAGCCAAAGGGGCGACTCAAGGCAGAGCTGGATGGGTATGAAGGAGAACGGAATTGCTGGGCCGGAGAAGGTACTTAGGAACTGAAGATACAGGAGTGCCGACGGGCATGGCTGAGACTCAAGGCAGGCAGGTACGGAAGGAACACAGGACTTACGGGCACGGCTGAGACACAAGGCAGGCAGGCAGGTATAGCAGGAACACAGGACTAATAATAATAGAAAACGGGGTGCTCACTGCTAGAAATCTGGTGCTCAGAGGAAAATAGAAATATATACTTAGAAAAAAACCTTGGCACACAGTATAATATGAATCTTGTTTATTCATCCAAAAAAGGGCATGATATGTTATGAGACCAATAATATACAGACAAACAATCAACGTTTCGGCTGTTAAGCCTTCCTCAAGATTTTATCTATAAGACAGAAAACAACAAGACAGCCAATATAAGCTTCCTTTACAGAAATTGGTATCACATAATAGTCTCATACACGTATAAAACAAAAACAATAAAAGGAAATTATTTAATCCTGTGACAACCTTTATTGCATTTATTTTATTCAGTATAGAATAGGCACAGATAAAAAAATAGAAAACATAATTCCATAAAGAAAAAACAATTAATATTAATTATCCTTCGCAATGCTCAATTACATATCATGTAGAAATCCGACAAGAAGATACCACAGAAATATACATGGAAAAGGTTCCCATACCTGTATAGAAAATGGTCCACATATATTGCCATTTGGATTCTCATTAACTCAGCCCATATAGGAAATTATATTACGGAAATACAATCACAGTTGTGTGATGCTGGAACTTATACTCCCATTTCGTTTAATCCTACCTTTGAAATAGCCAAAAAGATTAAAAATCTTGTTGATTTCTATTGCCAATTGGGCACTATTGATTTGAAATTGAGAGAATTCTTAATTAATTCTACTCCATCCATACCAGTGTTTTACACACTTCCGGAAATCCACAAAGATTTGTGGAAACCACCTGGAAGACCTATAGTGGCCTCCACTAATTCGGTTCTATCTCCATTGTCTATCACTTTAGAGAAGATACTAACTCCTCACATACCTTTAGTAAAATCTTATATAAAAGGATACCTCTGACTTCTTAAACAGTATCAGATCAATGGGCTCTATACCTAGTGGTAGTGGACTAGTTACATTAGATGTGAATAGTCTGTACACGAGTATTATACATCAGGAGGGAATTGATTCTATGGTGACATTTTTATCTAATCATACCACCTTTTCTGGGGATCAGATCGAGTTTTGTAAAGACTTACTTTGATCTTGACAAAAAAAATGTTTTCTTTTTGAAGACCAATTTTATATACAAAACAGGGGAACAGCTATGGGGTCTAATATGGCACCCCCCTATGCGAACATCTACATGGCGCAATTTGAAGAGTCTTTTGTATACACTCACCCTTTGTTCATCTCTTATGCAATATATTGGAAACGTTACATAGATGACGTTTTTACAATTTGGACGGGAAGTGTAGAAACCTTGATAAGTTTCTTCAATGATTTGAATACATGTGTCACAGGACTTACCTTTTCCCTACATCATGATGGCCAATCAATCAACTTTCTTGACACTTTTGTATCTATCAAATCTGATGGTACAATTGAGACAGATCTGTATATCAAGCCCACAGACAAGAATAGTTTACTTCATTTTAAAAGCAGCCATCCACTACATATGAAGCGGGCACTACCAAAATCTCAACATGTGAGGATCGATCGGATCGTCTTGGATCCTATGACTAGAGAAATTAGACATCAAGAGATGGACACACGTTTTAGAAATAGAGGATATCCTACACATATATTGAAACCATATCGGGAATCTCCAGTTCGTTTGAATAGCACAAAAAGAGTAGCTTTTGTGAGCACATTTCATCCTTTTAACAATCTGGTGAACCGATGTATATTTAAACATTGGGATGCTTTAAAAAATTCATATCCCTCTGAGTTTCGTCTTAAACCGCTTATGTGTTTTAGGAGACCCGATAACATTAGGAGTCTTGTTGTCAGAGCAGACATTGGCTCTGGCAAAGGGCAACTTATTCAGAAGACGTTGTCCACATCCAGGAGAGGGACCTTTCCCTGTCTGGGATGTTTGCAGTGTTCGAATGTTACCAAGGGGGATTCTTTCACACATCCCCGATTGGGACGGCGATACTCGATCAATGGATTTTTCACGTGTGACTCGTCCTTTGTGGTATATCTAGTGAAGTGCCCGTGTGGTCTCGGATATGTTGGGGAGACAACCCAACATGTCCGGGACCGCATTTCACAACACAAATCAACAATTAGATGTGGGCGTACATTATTACCAATCCCTGCTCATTTCTTGTCTTGTGGTCACTCGGTAGCGCAATTGAAATATCAAGTTATAGATCATGTACCAGTAGCAAGGAGAGGGGGATAGGGTTAAAAAAATCGAATGACCGAGAGTCGCATTGGATACATACATTACAGACCCTTACTCCATTGGGACTGAACAGAGAATATGAAGTAATTTACTGAGTTATATCTTTTACATATACTACAGATCCTAACATTGTTGGGATTTAGTAGAGTATAAAATATTTTATTGAATATAACTTGGTTGGATTTATGGGACCTGGTTGTCCCTTTTTTCTCTTCCCTTTCTCTCCCCCTGTTTTGTGTATATATAAGGATTATTGTTCCCTGTATCTTTTAGGACCATGTAATAATTATATCAATGTTTAGACTTTATCATTACTGTATTCTGCCAACACTAACGTACAGTGCTTTCCTTGTTAAAGTAAATTATTATACCTGGATCATATGATATCGATAGGATTTGATACTGTGTTGAGAGTTATATCTTATCTTTAATAAAACAATTTTTCTTTATTTTCCTTTTTAGTTATATCCTGACACCACCCGTGATAAACCAACCACATGATTGTCACAACGTTAGTTAATAGCGCACTCCATCTTTTCGGATACCGGCAGTAGTTCTTTAGTCTCGGGACTTTGTTTCTCTTCGGGCATTCAGCGCCTATTTAGTGTGAGGGGTCTCGGCTTTTTCCGTCAGACTTTGTTAGCGCATGCGCGCTACACTGCCCGTGTCACCGGCATAGACCCGGAAGTGTTCCTCCTCCATGACTTTTAAGGAACGCTCCCTTTCACAGTGGTTACCGCAACTCTCCCTGGCATCCGTGGGTGCGCCTCTCTGACGGTCATTCTTGGTGGTAGGCTATATCGGGTTTTTAACCCTTCACTGGATATGATTTACACTTTTTTTGGGGATATTTACATGTGGTGTTTTTCCTTTGTAGAAAGTTTTTTTTTTTTTTTTTTTTTTTTTTTTTTTTTTTTTTTTTACACATTTCCTATATGGGCTGAGTTAATGAGAATCCAAATGGCAATATATGTGGACCATTTTCTATACAGGTATGGGAACCTTTTCCATGTATATTTCTGTGGTATCTTCTTGTCGGATTTTTACACGATATGTAATTGAGCATTGCGAAGGATAATTAATAATTGTTTTTTCTTTATGGAATTATTTTTTCTATTTTTTTATCTGTGCCTATTCCTTACTGAATAAAATAAATGCAATAAAGGTTGTCACAGGATTAAATATTTTCCCTTTATTGTTTTTGTTTTATACGTGTATGAGACTATTATGTGATACCAATTTCTGTAAAGGAAGCTTATATTGGCTGTCTTGTTGTTTTCTGTCTTATAGATAAAATCTTGAGGAAGGTTTAACAGCCGAAACGTTGATTGTTTGTCTGTATATTATTGGTCTCATAACAACATATCATGCCCTTTTTTGGATGAACAAACAATTGATTCATATTATACTGTGTGCCGAGGTTTTTTCTAAGGAACACAGGACTGACAGGCACGGCTGAGACACAAGGCAGGCAGGTACAGCAGGAACACAGGACTGACAGGCATGGCTGAGACACATGACTGAGAGGAGGCAAAAGTTTAGGGACCTGAGATGAGGGTAGGTGCCAGGCACAAAGACGCTAGCGCTAATCTGCAATGACAATCAGGCATCTTACCTGAGAAGACGTGCAGAAATACCGGGTGTGTGCCTCCATGTTGGGGGCAGAGTCTTCAAGTCAGAGCTCCCAAAGCACCGACACGCCGAGACCTCAAGTGAACAGCCGGGGAGTGGAACAGGCCAGGAGCGGGAAAGCGCCGGGGAGCGGGGACGTGCTGGTGAGTACTGGCAGTGGCTGAGACAGTCAGGTTGGTGTTGTGAATTCTCTCTCTGGCTTAACTGAAGGTAGTGGAGCTGGTCGGATTGACAGAGGAATTGCGAGTTCTCTTTCTGTACTCCCTCTGGTGGTTACTGGAGGTAGTGAAGCTGATTTGATTGACAGAGGCTTGCCACCTGATGAGGTTTCTGATTGGGATTTAAGACAGCCGACTCCCTCTATCCCTGCTGGTGATTTTCTTCCTGTGCCTCCAGAGGTCTGATGTCTCCTGCTCTTTCCCTGCATGGTTCAGCCAAGTGGTTCATTTGTTATTCTGTTTGCATTTGATCTGGTTTTGTCTATCGCTGCTTTGTGCGGGTCAGTCAGCTCTGGCTGGGGTGTGCTGAATCACCACCCATATGTTACTGCATGTGCCAGTTTGTTTTGCCCCGTTATATTGGTCTCTTTTTTGCTTGCTTTCAGAATATACCAGAGTGCTAATATAGTGGGGGTGAAGTCGTGCGACTTCAGTGTTTTTTGTGCATCAGACGTGTTGGACTTTTTGCAGGGTTTTTTGAGTGATTGCAGACAGTGTCTTTCCTTTCCTGTCTAGTCAGTGTTGTCTCCATCGTTTGCTCAGTCTATTTTTCTGCCTGCGTTTGTGTTTTCATCTTGTCTCACCAACAATATATGTTTGGGGGCTATCTATTCCTTTGGGGTCTGCTCCGGGGCAGTTTATATTTCCCCTTTCTTGCTTTAGGCTTAGTTAGCTCTCCAGCTGTGCCGAGGCATCTAGGATCATCGTAGGTACGCTCCACGGCTACTGCTAGTTGTGTGCACAGGATCAGGGGTCTGCAATCCGCTTAGTTTCCAACCTCTCTGGTTTTTCTGTGGCTTAGCCTGGTCCTGCTATCCTCCTCAGTGACCCAATCATAACAGAATCACCAGCCTAACTGTAGACTCTAAGGTACTCTAAAGAAGGAAAGAATTAAAAAAAATAAAATTTAGAATATTTTTAATATTTTTTCCTATTTTTTTTCTGGGGCTGTAGGAGGATTTTTTTTTGTCTAAATGGAGACTTAGCAATTGTCTTATCATGTTGAGCAGCTCGCTGCTGAAGTGTGGGGAATTTCTGCCTATCTCGCTCAATCATCTGCTGTTGAACCAAAAATCCCTACTCCTGATGTGTTTTTTGGGGATCGGTCTAAATTTTTGAATTTTAAGAATAATTGTAAACTATTTTTTGCTTTGAAACCTAACTCATTGGGGAGCTCTGTGCAGCAGGTTAAAATTGTCATCTCCCTGCTATGCAGCGATCCCCAGGATTGGGCCTTTTCTTAGACACCCGGAGATCCTATTCTGGCTAATGTGAACGCATTTTTTCAAGCCTTGGGGTTGTTGTATGATGAACCTAATGCTATTGATCAAGCTAAGAAAACCATAATGGCATTGAACCAGGGTCAGGATTCTGCAGTTATATTGTCAAAAATTCCAAAAGTGGGCGGTCCTTACTAAATAGAATGACTATGCCCTAGCAGCTCTCTTTCGGAAGGGTTTGGCAGAAACCGTAAAAGATGTTATGGTGGGATTTCCTGTTCCCTCTGGTCTTGACGACTATGTCATTGGCCATTCAAATTGTTTGGCGTTTACGTGAACGTAAAACTACACGAGAGGCGTTGCCGCCTTTCGAACGAACTTCTGAATCCATGCAATATGATAGGGTTTTGTCTAGGGCGCAATGTCAGGAGTTTAGAAAGCATAATAAGTTGTGTTTTTCTGCGGGGACGCCTCTCATACTATTGCAGTCTGCCCTAAACGAGAAAAGCGTTTTGCTCACACATTTGTGGTGGGCAGTGTACAGTCCAAGTTCCTTTTGGCGATTACCCTGATTTGCTCCTTGTCTACATTCTCCGCTAAGGCTTTTGTTGATTCAGGAACAGCTTTGAATCTGATGGATTTGGACTTTGCTAAACATTGTGGTTTTTCCATGATACCCCTGCGGACTCCTATCCCTTTGAGGGGTATTGATGCTACTCCTTTGGCGGAGAATAAACCCCAGTTTTGGACCCATGTGATAATGCAGGTCGCCCCGGACCACCAAGAAAATTATAAATTTATGGTGTTGCATAAATTGCATGATACTATTGTTCTGGGTTTCCCTTGGTTGCAAACTCATAATCCTGTTTTAGATTGGAAATCTGTGTCTGTGGTGAGTTGGGGTTGTCAATGTGTTCTTATTGACACTCCTGTTTTCTCCACCTCTCCCCAGTCTCATGATATTCCTGAATATTTGGCTGATTTTTCTGATGTATTCAGTGAGAGTAAGTCTGCGTCTTTGCCTCCTCATAGGAGTTATGACTGTGCAATTGAGTTAATGCCCGGGTGTAAATTTCCAAAGGGTCAGCTTTTCAACTTATCGGTACCCGAACATGATGCTATGCGATCTTATATCAAGGAGTCGTTGGAGAAGGGTCATATTAGACCATCCTCTTCACCTTTAGGTGCTGTTTTTTTGTGGCCAAGAAAGATGGTTCATTAAGGCCATGTATTGACTATCGTTCCCTTAACAAAATCACTGTTAAAAATCAGTACCCATTATCCCTTATTTCTGATTTATTTTCCAGTTAAAAGTGCCTGTTGACCTCAGGGGGCATATAATCTTATTCGCATCAAGCACGGGGATGAATGGAAGATAGCGTTTAATACTCCGGAGGGACATTTTGAGTACCTGGTGATGCCTTTTGGGCTCACTAATGCCCCTTCTGGCTTCCAGTCTTTTATGAACGATATTTTCTGGGATTTTGTGGATAAGTTTTTGATCATTTATCTGGATGATATTTTGATCTTTTCCAGTGATTGGGATTCTCATGTGGAACATGTCCGGACTGTGTTCCGGATTTTGAAGGAAAATTCTCTGTATGTTAATGGATCAAAGTGCCTCTTTGGTGTACAGAGGATTTCATTTTTGGGATTCATTTTGTCCCCGTCTGCTATTGAAATGGACCCGGCCAAGATACAGGCCATTTATGATTGGGTTCAGCCCACTTCTTTGAAGGCTCTCCAGAAGCTTTTGGGTTTTGCCAATTTCTACCGTAAATTTATAAGTAATTTTTCTGGTATTGTTAAACCACTGACTGATTTGACCAAAAAGGGCACTGATGCGGTGAATTGGTCTCCAGAGGCAGTTTCAGCATTTCAGGAGCTTAAGCAGAGATTCACTTCTGCTCCGGTTCTACGGCAACCTGATGTCTCACTCCCATTTCAGGTGGAGGTAGATGCTTGTGAGATTGGTGCAAGAGCCGTTTTGTCCCAAAGAGATCCGGTGACTTGTAAGATGAATTCCTGTTCCTTCTTTTCTCAAAAAATTCTCCCCATCTGAACGTAACGTCAGGTTGGTGTGAGTAGTGTAGTGTATGTCAGGTTGGTGTGTGGTGTAGTGTAGTGTACATCAGGTCGATGTGTGTGGTGTAGTATACACCACATGCACACACCAACCTGACGTACACTACGCCACACACACCAACCTGACGTACACTATGCCACACACACAAACCTGACACTACGTTAGGTTGATGTGTAGTGTAGGTCAGGTTGGTGTGTGTGGTGTACTATACACCACACACAACAAACTGACGTACACTACAACACACACACACTCGCACACCAACCTGATGTACACTATACCACACCACCCTGACGTACACTACGCCAGACACTCCAATCTGACACACTACGTCAGGTTGGTGTGTGTGGTACAGTGTACGTCAGGTTGGTGTATGTGGTGTTGTGTATGTCAGGCTGGTGTGGGTAAGTTTTGTAGGGGAATGTCATGATGTATTTAGTCGACAGACGTGTGATGAATTGTGAATCATTCATTCAAACAGTCCAGGTTTGTCAGGACACATTTCACATTTAAAACTAGTTGTTTTTCTTGTCCCCCTTTTATAGCATACCCGGCACCTTTTTCTTGTTCTCCCCTCACTGGGAAAATGTTGCCCTGGTACCATATGGGAATCTTGAATTCCATGGGTGCTGGGGCCCGCTCCTTTCTCGTCTCCAAACATTAGGGCCTTTATCACCGCCTTCTGGAGCTGAAGGGTGTATGTGTTATACAGTGCCATTTGTACCATGTGCACAGCCAGTTTTTTTTTTACCACACCTTCGCCTTCCACATGGCACTATAGGGCTGGAGGACTTGATCAGAAAGATCAACTCCCCCATGTGTTTGTTGTACCCCAGGGCACAGTCCGGTTTGTGGACCTGTGCTGGATTACCTCAAACAGTGGTGGCCATGGTGCTGGGACCATGGATTGTTGTCAATAAAAAGACGTCTCTTTTGTCTTTGAACTTGACCACAAGCATGTTGCCGCTACATTGGTCTCGGCTCTCACCCTTTGGGAGAGCCTACTCAATTAGCGACAAAGGGAGACCTCTCTGGTTTCTGCGCACGGTACCATGACAGTAGCTCTGGCAGAGAGGGATTGAAAGAGTGGGATGCTTGTATAGAAGTTATCAACGTACAGATAGTAACCTTTATCAAGCAGTGGGTGGACCAAATCCCACACTATTTTCCCACCCACCCTTAGAGCAGGTAGACATTCTGGTTGCTGAATCCTGCTGTCCCTTCCCTTGGTAAACTCTAAAGCTGTGAGTGTACCCTGAGGTACTCTCACACAGCTTATAGAGTTTTATCCCGTACCTCGCCCTTTTGCTGGGCAGGTACTGATGGAACAGAAGCCTCCTTTTGAAGTGGATGATGGATTCATCCACACAAATTTCCCTTTGGGGAATGCACACTTCAGCAAACTTGTTGCTGAAGTATTCGATGACCTGCCGAATTTTTAACAGTCGGGTCATCGCGGGGAAGGCTGTCAGTAGGGAAGAGCGAGCATACTCGTGGGTATTCGGTACTCAGCGAGTAATGCGGTACTCGCGGTACTTTGTACATCGCGCGTATTTCACTACTCGCCTCGCACTATTCGGTTCTCCTGCCCAGCAGTTGCCAATCACAGTAATGCCGCACCCTTCTTGGTTGTGGGCGTCATTAGTATGATTGGCTGGCCGCCCAGTGTCCTATGAGTCATCAAAGCCTGGCACTAAGCCCTGCCAATGCCATTTTCTGCACATTGCATGCAGAACACAGGTAGTGTAGGGAGAGTGTGAGCAGCTGCTAGGGAGAGTTGTTTTTTTTTTGGTGCAAATCATCCAGAGATCCTCTGTGAAACCCAAAAGCTCTTTTCAGAGCTGAAAGTATAAGGTCAGGGACCGAGTAGTGACCATTTTGCCATTTTTTTTGAGGTCACATTTACCCCTGCAGGGCAGTTTTTTGTGCTGTTGCGGTGCTGTGTTCACAAAATCACAGCGTATAGTACGCACGCACGGTACTGCACAACTGACATGCAGCCAACACCCCTGTCTTGTGTGGTGTCTGGGGTGCGTATTCTTGCCTTAAACCTCAGGGCAGTTTTTTTGTGCTGTTGCCATGCTGTGTTCACATAATCACAGCGAATAGTACGCATGCACGGTACTGCACAACTGACACGCAGCCAGCACCGCTGTCTTGTGTGGTGTCAGGGGTGCGTATTCTTGCCTTAAACCTCAGGGCAGTTTTTTAGTGGCAGCACCGCTGTCTTGTGTGGTTACAGGGGTGCGTAATCTCACCTTAAACCTCAGGGCAATTTTTTTCTGCTGCTGTGGTGCTGTTTGTAAAATACAAAGCAGTACTAGGCTGTAGTGCTACCTTTCTCAAAGCACTAACTGCTCCTTGTTCCCCAATATCTGCATCTGCTTCTATGGCAGAAAAATCCAAAATTCCTAAAAAGGCTGTTGTGAAGGGACAGGGACGTGGGGTCGCTGGTGCCCAACAAGGCACAGAGTCTGGGAGAATGAAGAAGGTTGATGCATCTAGGTTCCTGGCTAAATTTCCCAATCTGGAACATAAATGGGTCTGTAAGCCAGAAGAACAAGAGCAGATACTGTCTTGGATGGCTGATAAGGCCTCAACAAAATGTTCTAGCAGCACCCAATCATCCATGACAAAACAGTCTATTGTCCATACAGATAACGCTGGGTAATCCTATTCTCAACCTGTTCCTAGTTCACCCGGTCAGGAGTCACAGGAAACATTTGACCCCAACCTCGTTCACTCCGAGGATCTGTTTGATCCATTTCCTTGCATTGCCTCTGGCCTCTCACCGCACAACATTGAAGAGGAATGTGAGGGGGTATCATCTGTTGATGATGGCCAAATATTTGAAACCCCACGTCCAGAAGAAAGCCACTTTCATCCACGTGATATACCGGATGAAGAGATGGCGGCTGATGGTGATGACACACAGTTGCCATCTGGCCAGTCGCCAATATCAACACGGAAGAAGGATGACATGGACAACGAGGTGGTCGATGATGAGACCACTGGTCCGACCTGGGCCATTGACACGCATAGACAGTACAGCAACACAGAGGATGAAGGTGGATACGTAGCACCAATAAAGTTTGAGCAGAGTGTGAACTGTGTCAACTGTTGCCAAGAGCAATCCCTCTGTGCCCCAAGTCAAGGCAAGGATGCATTCAGCCGCTGTCTGGAAATTTTTTTCCGATAGTCTTTCTGAACCAAATGTTGTCATCTGTAGCATCTAACATAGGAAGCTGAGCAGAGGCCAGGGCAACGGCAACCAAAGCACCACCAGTATGCAGAAACACATGGCAGCCAAGCATCCTAGTCGGTGGGCTGAACAAGAGGGTACCAAATCAGTGTCTGCGACTGCGGATCAAACCACTGCCATGTTGCCTATGATACGTCCTTTCCAGTCTGCTGGGCAGGATGCAGGTGATCATCATACCTCTTGCTCACAACCTGCAGTTGCACAGACACAGGCCACAACAAGCTCATCCACTTGTTTGTCCCAGGAAAGCATCCAATTGTCCATGCCTCAGATGTAGGAAAGGATGCGTAAATACCAAGCCACACACCCACAAGCACAAATACTGAACGTGCACATTGCCAAATTGCTAGCCATGGAGATGTTGCCATTTAGGTTTGTGGGGACACAGTCTTTCCATGATCTTTAGGCTGTGGCTGCCCCAAGATACTCTGTTCCCAGCCGGCACTATTTTTCCCGGTGTGCCGTCCCCGCGTTACACCAGCACAACTTAATCTAAAGCGTGCTCTCACCAACGCCCTAACCGGGAAGGTCCATCTTACAACAGATATGTGGACAAGTACTTGTGGCCAGGGACGATACATCTCTGTCACGGCACACTGGCTCAACCTGGCGGAGGGTGGGACCATGTCTCAAACTGGACCATCAACACACATCCTACCCACGCCACAAATCAGGGTTTCCTCCTCATCATATACGTCCAGTCTCCCCTCTTCCTCCTCCTCCGCCTCATCATCGTATGCTGAATTACCCTCCACATCACTCCCAAGTTAGGAGCTGTGCAGCAGCAAATCGGCAAAGCGCTCTGCTGAAGCTGATCTGCTTAGGTGAAATACCACACACTGCAGCAGAGCTGCGGTAAGGAAAAAAACAGACCAATCAGTGGCTCTCCCCACTGCAACTCCAACACTGCGACAATGGGTGTAACCTGGTGGCGGCTTTAAAGCTCGGGAAGCTGCTACACGTGCCATGCATGGCTCACGTGCTGGGTATGGAGCAAGATTTCACAATGGGTGATCCTACACAGCCCAGCCAATATCATCAGGTAACATTGGGGGATGAAGATGATGATGAAAATGAGGAGGGAGAGCATTTCTTTTTCAGTGGTACCGAGGGGACACCATGCTACAGAGGGGAATCCCAACCCCAGCTTCATGTCTGTCCAGCATGGGTGGGCTGAAGGGATGGAAGTGGAGGAGAGTCAGTGTGAGGAGAGGATGAGTATTGTTCCTCCTTCAGGGGTCACAGAACATTTGCCTCTTTGCAGCTTGGCACAAATGGCACACTTCATATCTGACTGTCTGTGCCAAGACCCTCACATAATCCACATTTTCAATAGCAACCTATATTGTTTGGCCACCTTTTTAGACCCACGGTACAAGGACAAATTTCCTTCATTACTGTTGCAGTCACCAAGGGGTTTCACAATGGAATCCTTCAAGAAAGCCGTTGTCGATCGTTTGATGGCAACAGCACCCTTAGACACCACTGCTAGCAGAGATACCAGCTCTGTGCAACAGCATGCATTAATGGGGAGAGATACACCAAGCAGGTCCAAAAGAGGTGGTGGTAAAATGTCCACAAACTGGGCCATCTTCAATTAAGCGGCTCATCACCAAGGACTAGCTGGAACAGTAGCAATGTCAAGGAGGGAGAAGTTGAACAAGATGGTCAACAACTATCTAAGTGACCATACCTGCGTCGTTCCTGACGCTTCTGTACCGTTTAATTACTGGGTACACAAGCTGCATAGTTGGCCCGACCTCTCCTATGCCTTGGAGGTGCTGGTCTGCCCTGCTGCTAGTGTGATGTCAGAGTGTTTTTAGCGCCGCTGGGGCAATCATCACAGATACACGCACACAGTTGACTACAGAGAATGCAGACAGGCTGACTGATAAAATTTAACAAGGACTGGATTTTGCAACAGTATTTAAGCCCTCCAGATGACAGTATCCCAACTTAAAGTCACCCAAAACTTTTTTTTTTTTAAACTGTTGATCATGTCCATCTCTTCCCATACAAGCCCCTTTTCTTCTTCTTACACATGTTTTCAAAACCTGCTTCTGACACATGTACCTCATGGTGAATAAGCTAAAAACAATGTTAAGTTAATTAATATTTCCCATCGGAGGCACTTGTGATGAGAGTGAGACCCTTTTTCCTTCATCAACCATGGTATCATGGCCCTTGGGCTAATTTTTGGAGACTCTATGGCTATGTCTGGCCACTGAGCACTGCCACCTCTGTGCTAGTAGTCCTAGCTTCATCATAATGGTTTGGCACTTCAGACGTGCCTTGCTTCCTTCATCAACCATGATACAGCCCCTAGGGCTAATGTTTTGAAGACACTATATCTATGCCTACACATTGGACAGTGGCACAACAAGACAGTATTGTGAATCCCTTGTGATGATGATGATGATGGGTGGCTTCTTCCTGCATTAACCATAACACAGCCCCTAGGGCAGATTGTTCTCCTTACACCACTTACACACTTAGCTGTCAGAAGATCACCTCCATCATCACTCGCTCTTACGACACTTCTGATAGATCACTGGCACTGCATAAGTGGCGTACGAGTCCCGCTCTTCCGACAAAAAAACCACAGGACTTCAAATAGTGTTTGTACAGTCTAATGAATTAGTGGTGTAAAAACAATCAGCCCCTGACCAGGTACCCCATTGTTATATACATTTGTTTACAGCATACATTTTTTAACATTTACACATTTTTTAGCCTTTTCCTCAGCCCCCAGACCGCTTTGTAAGGTCCAGCAGACAATTACTCACATTTTCCATTGACTATCATTGGACTTGCTATTCGTACCGAATACCCGAGTTTTAAGGTATACTTGGTAAGAGTATAGCGAGTCTGAATACTTCAGTACTCACTCATCCCTAGCTGTCAGTATTGTCCCTAAAATGGAGAAACTTATGAATCACCTCAAAATGTTTGCGAATCATAACCATGCCAAATATTGGAGTTTGATGTAAAATATCATTACTCCAGTATTGGCGAATTTCCGGTTTCTTCACAATCCCCATGTGAAGGACCAGTCCCCAACATTTCATCATTTCTACAGAGTCAACAGGACTCCAAGTAGAAAATTATGAATTTGGGTTGTGGGCAAAAAATTGCTGAGCGTGCAAGTTTGATGGCTCCACCATAAGACTGACAATTGACTCAGAGAAATAGACTTTGAAAAAGTCTATTTCCCTGAAGTAGGCAGTCTGGAAATGGATTCCTGATTGGGAAACAAAATCAGGAGTCCGTGGAGCAAAGGTTTCAGGGACGGGGGTCCAGACAGGGGCAATAGTGCTAGGTTGGGCATGACTAGCACTAGTTTGGGGGTTACTCACATTTGCCTGTGGGTCTTCCTCCAAGACCTCCGGCATTTCCTCCCTGGGCTCTGAACGATTTCTCATCCTCCAACATCTTAGTGGTGGTAAGTCTGTGTCACTGGAGGAGGAAGAGTGGGAGGAATAGAGAAAAGTGGGGTCCTCTCCCTCACTATCAGCTTCGGAGACACTAAAGTCATATGCCTCCTCAGCTGAGTACACCCTTTGTGACTGGGATGACTGGAATGAGCAGGACATTGTGCGTGTGGTTTGCTGGTAAAAAAATGTAAACTTTATTATAGTGTGTGTGTGCGTGTGTATGTGCATTTGGTGACTTTCTACTGCAGGAGGAGACTGTCAGGTGTGGGGGGCTGTCAGGTGCGGGGGGCAGGAGGTGCCTGTCAGATGCAGGGGGCAGGAAGGGACTGAGGAGATGCAGCAGCAGGAGATGAAGCCAGCACCAGCAGGTGATCAGGGGGTGATTGCTGTGATCACTGGGGGTGATCACCAGGGGAGGATGGGGCTGTCAGGTGTGGGGGGGCAGGAGGGGAGCAGAGAGCCAGCTACAGATGGAGCTGGCAGCAGCAGGTGATCAGGGGGTGATCACCAGGGGAGGATGAGGCTGTCAGGCGTGGGGGGGCAGGAGCAAAGCAGAGGACCAGCTACAGATGGCGCCAGCAGAAGCAGGTGATGAGGGGGTGATCAGGGAGGCAGAGGGTGATCATTGGGTTGGTGATCACCAGAGGAGGATGGGGCTGTCAGGCACGGGGGCAGAAGGGGAGCAGAGGACAGCTACAGATGGAGCCAGCAGCAGCAGGTGACCAGGGGGTGATCAGGGGGGTGATCACCAGGAGAGGATGGGGCTGTCAGACACGAGAGGGCAGGAGGGGAGAAGAGGACGGGCTGCAGCTGGAGCCGGCAGCAGCAGGTGATCAGGGGGCAGGGGGTGATCACCAGTGGAGGATGGGGCTCTCAGGTATGGGAGATGAGGCAGAAGGGGCGAAAGGGAGCAAATGAAGCTGGCAGCAGCAGGTGATCAGGGGGTGATCACCAGAGCAGGGGGTGATCAGGGGGGAGGAAGCAGAGGTCAGGGGGAATGGAGGGCAGGAGAGGGGAGTACCTGTCCTCAGCAGCAGCAGTTGTGGTGGCGGCAGCGGTGATCACAGTGTCTGTGGGGCAGGTCAGCAGTCAGGCACCTCCCTACTCAGCTTCCACGGATGGGATGAAGCTGAAGAGCGAGGCAGCAATAGTTTTACTCTGCCCCTCCACATCTGATTGGAGGGCTAGCATCACATGGATGCCAGCTCCAATCAGATCTGAGGCGGTGATAAAAAGGTCACCAGGAGTGATCATAGCCCTGGTGGGGCAAAGCCACCCCCCTGGGGTCAAGTATAGGTCCCCCTGTACCTGCGGGTCAGGTGACTTTCATTGACCCTGGTCACCTGACCCGCAAGACCACGATCATTTCGCGACACAGCATATGTGCCACAGGTCGGATTGGCACCGACTTTCATGATGCATATGCTGTGTCACAGGTTGGGAAGGGGTTAAAGGAGTCTCTGGGCCCATATGTGAATTGTGGATCTACAAGTTGTGTTTGTGTCATCAGAGCTTAATCTTAAATGCAGGTGGTTGGATGATTGCTGATGACCCTGAGGATTTAAAGAGTGCTTTTAAGATAGTATCAGGATCAAGTTCAGCTGGAGCATTTTAAGCAACACTGGAGGAGGAGTTTGTGTTTCTTTGACATTAACCTTCCTTCTTTGATGGGGTGTCACTTAATCTTAGAAGAATGGGCTGGTCTGATGTTATCACACTACCATTCCAAGGAAGATTGCATTTCAACTAGGTATCTGTTGTATTTCTTGTAGGCACCAACTGCATCTTCCTTTCTTACAAACACAACCTCTGCAACTCCGGAACTCAACAAGCAGGTGCGCTTCAAGGCACCGCATACACAGAAAAGCTCCACGCTATCTTCCTCGGGGACTCTTGGATGCAAACTATTAATGGTCATTTTTGTGCTTTCTAAAGAGCTAAAGACAGATTGTTTATGAGTAGGCCCTACTGATGAACTGGCCTACTTTGTGACAAGTGTCCGTGACATGTTGCTTAGAGCCGTTGTGTGCAATAAAGGTGGCAATTGGCGAAGTATCGTGCTGAATAGACATGGGAGCTGTGTATGCATCATTCTGTAACACTTTAGTAAGAGGTAAAGTTTGCCCAAGAGAAAATGAATTTCCAACCACTGCCTTTTTTGAACATTCTTTGCAGCTGTGATCTTCAGCTTCTTGGTGGGATATTATTGGCATTCCGTTAACAGCGTTCATTACACTGGAACAAATATCTATTGGCTGTGACATTTGGATATTATTGGTAATAAGTATGGATGAAGATGAATAACCTTGTGCCATGGGTGTGTTAGTTATGGCCGGTGCACTCCTCTTTAAACCTAGTTTTTCACGAGCATCCATCAGTTTGTTTAGTTTTCCTCCAACACTGATCTGCTTTGTATAATTCAGCATCTCATGAGCATGTTGCACTGTGCCCTTTATATGGACACGTGTATCTTTGGCAACCTATTTCTAACGGGCATCTTTTATGCAGAGCTTCAGACGCGCAGCTGTTACACCGATTTTCTGACAGGCATGAAAGGAATTCTGGTAATTGGTGGTGGGCGGCTAAACGACTAATCATTGTAGACTATGTTTTTTCCAAGGGGGATTGGAGTGCATGCAAATTTGGACCAGGCCTTGCATTCACTTCATAGGCAAACTTTATGGTAGTAAAAAAAAAAAAAGGAACTTTTGTTTCATGTGGCCATCCAGTACGTTCAAAGGTTTCTTGTGGTGTGTGTGAATTTGGTGCAGGACAGGTGTTGCATTCAATGCGTAGGCTAACAGTATTGCAGTACCAAAAGAATAATGTGAACTTGATTTTCCTGTGGCCATGCAGTATGTCATTTTAAAGGGATATCGGGGTGCATGTAACTTTGTGCCATAGAATCATAGAGTTGGAAGGGACCTCCTGGGCCATCTGGTCCAGCCCCTGCTCAAAGCAGGATTTGCTAAATCATCCCAGACAGATGTCTGTCCAGCCTCTGTTTGAAGACTTCTATTCAAGGAGAACTCACGACCTCCCGTGGCAACCTGTTCCACTCATTGATCACTCTGTCAAAGTTTTTTCTAATATCTAATCTGTCTCCTCCCATTCAGTTTCATTTCATCCCACTGCTTCTAGTCTTTCCTTGTGCAAATGAGAATAAAGATGATTCTTCAACAATGTGATAGCCCTTGAGATATTTGTAGACAGCTATTAAGTCTCCTCTCAGTCTTCTCTTCTGCAAGCTAAACATTCCCAAATCCTGCAACCATTACTCATAAGACATGGTTTGCAGACCGGTCAACATTCAGGTCGCTTTTTTCGGAACTTGCTCAAGTTTGTTGATGTCTTTTTTAAAATGTGGCGCCTAAAACTGGACACGGTATTCCAGATGAGGTCTGACCAAAGAGGAGTAGAGGGAAATAATGACTTCACGTGATCTAGACTGTATGCTTCTGTTAATACATCGTAGAATTGCATTTGCCTTTTTTGCTGCTGCATCACACTGTTGACTCATATTCAGTCTGTGATCTATTAGTATACCCACATCTTTTTCACATGTACTGTTGCTTAGCCCTATTCCTTCCATTCTGTATATGCTTTTTTCATTTTTATTGCCCAGATGTAGTACTTTGCATTTTTCCCTGTTAAAAACCATTGTTAGTTGCTGCCCACTGCTCCAGTTTATTTATATCTTTTTGAATCCTCGCTCTCTCTTCTCTAGTATTAGCTATCCCTACTAGCTTTGTGTCATCAGGAAATGTAATCAGTTTACCCTCAATTCCTTCATCTAAATCATTGATAAAGATGTTGAACAATACAGGGCCCAGGACAGAGCCCTGTGGTACCCCACTTGAGACATTCTTCCAACTGGATGTGCAGCCATTTATGACCACTCTTTGGGTCTGATCACTAAGCCAGTTATGAATCCACCTAACACTTGCCTTGTCCATTCCATACATTTTTTCAATAAGGATTGTGTGAGATACTTTGTCAAATGCATTGCTGAAGTCAAGATATACTATATCTCCAGCATTTTCCTGATCCACCCAACTAGTGATTTTGTCATAGAAGGAAATTAAGTTAGTCTGACATGACTTATTCGTTACAAACCCATGCTGACTCTGTTTAATCACTTCGTTCTTATCCAGGTACTTACATACATGTTGTTTAATAATTTGTTCAAAGATCTTTCCTGGTATAGAAGTCAGACTCATCGGCCTATAGTTGCCTGGGTCCACCTTCTACCCCTTTTTGAAAATAGGAACAATATTTGCTCTTCTCCAGTCTTCTGGGACTTCTGTTCTCCAAGAATTTTCAAAGATTATGGAAAGGGGTTCAAAAATTTCTTCTGCTATCTCCTTCAGTACTCTGGGGTGTAATTCATCTGGACCTGGACACATGAATTCATTTAGGTTAGCTAAGTGTTTCCTCACTATCTTTCTGTTTAAAGAAATCCTGGATTCTTCTATTCCCTTAATAGGACAGTGAAGAACAGTTGATGTTGCATTTCCTTTCTGAGAGAAAACAGATGCAAAATAGGAATTTAAAAGTTCAGCTTTCTCAACATCCTGTCTTACCATTTCATCATTTTCATCCTGTAGAAATCCTATAGCATCTTTTACTTTACACATATCCCCAAAATTCTTTATTATTGCTTTTGATGTCTCTTGCAAGCCTCAATTCATTGTCAGCTTTAAATAATCTGATTTGTGCCCTGCAAGTTCTGCAGACAGCATTATATTCTTCTTTAGATATGCCTCCCTCTTTCCATTTTATAAACATTTTTCTTTCTTTCTTTTTAGCATGTGCTTAAGTTCTGTGTTCATCCATCCTGGTTTCCTTAAATGCTTCCTATTCTTCCCTCTTTTCGGAATTGTTAACAATTGTGCTTTGAGAATTTCATTTTTTCAAGATTTCCCATCCTTCCTGGACATTTTTGTCCTTAAGGATATCCAGCCTTTGGATCCCTCCAATTCTCTTTCTGAATCCCTTAAAATCTGCCTTTCTGAAATCTAACCGTGCCAAGTGCCAAGGCGGGCCTTGCATTCAATGCATAGGCTAACAGTATGGAAGAACCAAAAGAATAATCTGAACTTGTTTTCCCTATGGCCTTCCAGTATGTGAGTTCAATGGCTTATTGGGGTGCGTGTAACTTTGGTGCAGGGCATACTTTGCATTAAATGCATAGGCTAACAGTATGGCTGAACCAAAAGAATAATGACAACTTGGTTTTCCTGTGGCCATCCAGTTCGTCGTTTCAAAGGCTTATTGGGGTGCATGTGACTTTGTAGCAGGGTGGACCTTGCATTCAATGCATAGGCTAACAGTATGGCAGTACCAAATGAAAAATAATGGTAACTTTTGTTTCATGTGGCCATCCAGGACGTCTGTTCCAAGAGTTATTGGTGTGCATGTAACTTTGGGGCAAGGCAGCCCTTGCATTCAATGCATAGGCAAACACTATGGGAGACCCACTTTCTTATAATGGGAACATATTTTCAGGAGGCCCTCCTGTACGTCTCGCGAAAGGGTTATTGGGGTGCATCCTACTTTTTGGCAGCCAAGCCTCTCAGTGCATAGGCAATAACAGTGGAGGAGACCCACTGTTTAATAATGGCCCTTTAAGAATAGTAATGCCAACTGATGCCCCTATAAAAATAGGCTTTGTGACTTTAAGAGTCACTCTTTCATAAATGAAATAAGATGCGTCTGATGTGTCACACACCACATGGACAGCTAAGGTTGATAAATGCTGCAGTGACATTTCCCAGTAAATGCATTTGTATTGTTTGAAAGCAATGGTAACGAACATTGAAAACTGCATCAAAAATGCTATGTGTGAACATAGCATAAGTGGTGAAGGAACTTTTTGTTTGGGGTTGTTTATTTTGCTGTACATACAAATTATTACCCTGGAAAGGATGTCCCTTAACATATTTCCCTGTAAAATCCATTTTTGTTCGGTTTGAGTACCCGAGTATTACAGTTTTCTCAACCGTAGCAACGAGCATCCAAGCATTTTAGTGCTCACTCATCACTAGCAGAGTGTACATTCATGAAAAAAATGAACTTTGTTTCATTGTAGTCATTTGGTAAATTAAAAAAAAAGAATGAAAAAATTAATGGGGTCTGAAACAGTACCCACTGTTTATGCATTACAATATTCTCGGATCTACCATAGTGTTGTGAGTTCATTTTCCCCTTCACCATTGAGGTCTGATGAACTCCCTCTTCTGGTGAAGGAAGGTAGTGAGGCTGATTACCAAGCACCTGAGCTGGATGATGATGACTGGGTGATGGGAATTTCTGACTGGATATAAGGCAGCCGACGCCCTTCTGCCTTGCTGGTGATCTCTCTGAGGGATTCTAGGAGACCAGTCTGATTCCTGCTCCTCAAAAGCTAAGTTCTCTGCTCTGTTTTTTGCATTTGTGTTTTGGTTTTGGTTTTCCTAGTTTTTCTGGATTTCTGCCATTCCCTGCTGGGGTGTGCTGAATTCCTTTTTGCTCTGTCTTCAGAAAATACCTGAGTACTGATATAGTCTTTTTGAAGCCTAGCATCTTCAGGGCTTTTTTCCCTATCAGCTGTTGGCTCTTTTGATAGGGTTTTGGCGGATTACAGACAGCAACTTTTCTATCCTGTCCTTTGTAGTTAGCTTGGGCCCCATCGTTTGCTCAGCCTATCTTTCTATCTGTGTGAGTGTTTTTTCTTCTTGCTTCACTGTCATTATATGTTGGGGGCTGCCTATTGCTTTGGGGTCTGCTCTGGGGCAGTTTAGATTTCCCTTTCTGTCTTTAGGCTATGTAGTTCTCCGGCTGTGATCGAGGGGTCTAGGGCACCGTAGGAACCCCCCACGGCTACTGCTAGTTGTTGTTGATAGGTTCAGGGGTCTGTAATCCGATAGCTGCCAACTTCTCTGGTTTTCTGGACTTAGCTAGTATTTCTGTTTTTGCCTCCTACGGTGAGTCATTCATAACACCATAGTCTTTCAGAAATAGAAGGTCATCCGCATACAATGCAATCTTCTCTTCTATACTCCCATATTGAAATAGTCTAACCTCAAAAGAATTCCTCACTACTGCTGCTAAGGGTTCTATTGCAATGGCAAGCTATAACGGGACCCCTGTCTTGTGCCTCAATAAAATCTGAAGCTTTGAGACAGCTCAGTTTGCTTTGATTTTAGATGTAGAGGAGTATAGCAACTGCTCCCATGAACTGAACCCCATTTTCTTCAACACCTCCCAGAGAATGTTGCACTCTTTGCTAACGAAGGCTCTTGCTGCATCCAACGACAGCCTCACTCTATGCCCAATGTTATCCCCTGGGAGCTGCATATTCAAAAAGAGGCAAATTTTGTGCAAAGTGTTTCATTCATTTTTTCCCAATATTCAAAAGCCATATTGCTATTCACATTTCATATATTTCACATTGACATGCTTTGGCACGATAAGAGTTCAACCTTTTTTTGTATGTTGTGTATGGAGATAGCTGCTTCTCGTATGCACCTCTTCAGACTAGTTTGGATGTGCCAGTCAGTTTTTTGCCATTTCAAAAAGAGGCAGCGCAAATTAATTGCTGTGGATTTGTTGTCAATAAAGCCAGTTTGGTATGGATTTACCACTTTAGGCCGGGGTCACACTTGCCAGAAACTCGCACAAGTCTCGCATGTCAATACCCGGCACTGCCGCCGACACTCGGCACTGAAGTGTGAGGCTGCATAGAAATACATGCAGTCACACGCTCCTGTCAGAGTGCTGTCGGCAGTGCCGGGTATCGACAGGCAAGACACGTGCAAGTTTCTCGCAAGTCTGACCCAGGGCTTAGACATAATTCCTGACAGCCTATTGGCTAATATTTTAGCTAATGTTTTGATATCTACCGTCAATAGAGAAACACATCTATACGACTCAGGGCACTGAGGATCTTTGCTTTTTTAGGGATAATAGTAATAATTGCCTCTCTCATGGATGGTGGTAATGAACTCACAGCTATACAACCACTCTTGCAGTAATACATTTGGGAGTAATACCTTGTTAAAACGTTTATACACCTCCACAGGGAGGCCATCTACTCTTGGAGCTTTACCACCTGGCATAGAAGACAGAACATTTTCTAGTTCCTCCAGTGACAGAGGACCATCCAGAGCCCTCCTCTCATCTTCAGACAATGTGGGCAACCTGGCCATTTCTAAGAAATTAGAAATTTCTCCTTCCGAAGGTCTGACCTTTGAATCTCTCCAGTAGACTGTCCAATCCCCATTTTGAGAGCAATGCTTATAAATATAGGACAAATCCCTTTGCGCTGCAGTAGCTGGAGATAGTAAATGCCCTACTCTTTCACCTTCTTCAAAAAAGGTGAATTCCTGAAAGGCTCTTTTCCTCTCAGCTTTTTGCAAAAACGTTCATGTAGCCAGGGACTGGGCTGTTTCAACCCAACTTTGAGCATCAGGAGTAGGATCATTTATCAAGTTAACTTCAGCATGCCTGAGTTCTTGAAATACTGCCTGATCTGCTTTTTTAGTTTTCATTTTGCTCCTAGTTATTTTTCTAATAAATATCCCTCTCAGGTGGCCCTTCATAGACACACAGACCCTAGGAATAGATGCTAATCCATTATTAGCTTGGAAAAACTCTTTGAGGTCTACGGCCACTTCTACATTTATGAATTGTAGCCATAACTGATTTAATTTCCAGAGCCTAGGGGGGTTTGTGCCCAATTTGATTGAAACCCGGAGAGGAATGTGATCTGATATAACTCTAGGCAAGTATTGAATACCTCCCACCAGGTGATCCATAGCCATATTCGCCAGCACCAAATCTATACGTAACAAGGAATTATGTGCTGTTGAATAACACGAATATTCATAGTTATCAGGAAATATATTTCTCCATAAATCTACCAGCGCAACCTCTTTAATGAAGGACCTAAAAGGTGTTATGTTCCCTTCTTTTCTAATGGGGTCATGTTTCTCTTTTATCCCGAAGTGAGTCCATGTTGTTAACATACCCAATAATCAAGATCAGAGTCCCCTGATTAAACGCAGATAAAGCTAATATTTTTTGCATAACCTTACCAGAATATGGAGGCGGGACGTAGACGGAAACGATGGAGATCACTGTATCAAATATCTTACTGGTTAAATATAAAATTGTCCTTCTGCATCTATATCTATTTTAATTAGGTTAAACGGTAAAGAAGCATGAACCATTAGAGAGACTACCCTAAAATATGAAGAGAAGATGGGAGTGTTAACTTGCGTGCATCCATCTCTTCCTCAGTCCGGCATATTTCTGAATTGCTAAAACAGAAGACCTTGAAAATCGCTTGAGATTGATTAATTTGAGAATAGGGATTCCCAAAAAACAGAAGGGAACGCTTCCACGGAATTCACTGAAAACTGGCTTAAAGGGAACCTGTCACTCCTCCCAGGAGTTTTTAAGTAAAATAGCCACCTTGTGCAGCACTAATGCTACATTGTCTAGGTGGCCCTTTTATTTAGCATCCCTTCCACCGCAGAAATAATTGTTTTTAAAATTGGTCAGACATACCTGATATTTGACAGGGGGGCAGGTCTTTCCCCCCTGGACACAGATGCCTCACATGTCAGTCATGTCCTGCTTTTGAATTTGGCGCCGCCTCCTCAGTGTTCATTTCTTTTTTTCTCGGCTGTGCTGTAATATTCTGACGTCACCACAGGTCTTGCTGCACCGCTGCCCTCCTCAGCTCCACCGCTGCCCTGCTCAGCTCCGCCCCTATGGGTCACATGGTGCTGACATCATCACAGGTCCTGCTGCACCACTGCTCTGCTGAGCTCCTCCCTACTGGTCACATGGTGCTGACGTCATCACAGGTCCTGCTGCACCAAAGCTCTGGTGAGTTTCGCCCCTCCTGGTCACATGGTGCTGACGTCATCACAGGTCCTGCTGCACCACTGAAAGAATATTACAGAGCAGGCGTCAGAAAAAGAAATGAATGCTGAGGAGGCGGCACCAAATTTAAAAGCTGGACATGACTGACGTATGTGAGGTGTCTGTGTCAAGGGGGGAAAGACCTGGCCCCCTGTCAAATATCAGGTATGTCTGACCAATTTTAAAAACGATAATTTCGGCGGTGGAAGGGACGCTAAATAAAAGAGCCACCTTGACAGAATGCAGCATTAGTGCTGCGCAAGGTGGCTCTTTTACTTAAAAACGCCTGGGAGGGGTGACAGGTTCCCTTTAAAAACAAATTTGCTGCAGACCACTTAGACCAATGTTGGCAAAAATTCTGCACTATAGGCACTATACTGTGGAAGGCCAGAGATATGACTAATCTTTCTATTAATGGGCATAAGATCTCGATCTTGCCTTTTATGTCGTCGTCCTTTTATGCTGTATTGTTTAAGAAACCCGACAAACCAGGCACCTGACCGTGTCAAAGTCCAGCAGTGATGATAATTCAAAACCTGATATAAAGTGCTTCACAGACAAAATTGTTAAAATGTGTAACAATTTTCTCTATGCTTGTGTTTATTAATAATAATAATAATAATAATAATAATAATAATAATAATAATGTCACGCATTCAATGGGTCCAAGATCCATCGCTATTATTTTATTGTTTTTAATTTCATGACATTGTTATACATTTTATATGTATTTTAATTTTATGACATTATACATACAGCATAAAAGGACAACCATTTCTGTCGATCACTCTAGGTTTCTGTCCTGATTAACAGGTCCTGCATGGCATCAAAACATGTTGACTCTGTAAACCTATTCAATAAATCATTCAATATATCCTGTTGGCTCATTGGCAGCGCATGAGTGGCACCTCCGTCACATGGTCTTCATCCAATTTTGTCCTTTCAAGACTGATGTCTTGGAATTATATATGCGAGATTCACGTTGCTTTGTAGCAACCATACTAGGTGAATGGATTCCCTTCCTTTACACCTCATTTTTTTAATCGGTTAAAACCCTATAGCACTCTCTTATTCCAGTCTTCTCTACTCCCAAGGTGAGTACGATGTGACTTTTTAATTTTATTCTTAATTTTACACTTGAATACAACTCTCCAAATTGTCCCCTGCTCGCGCTAATTGCAGGCAGAGCAGGGGATAATGATGTGAGAGGTCTTCAGCATGCGGCGCCTGTGATCAGCGCAAACTGTGCCAGCTTTTCTCAGGCGCCGTTTCGTGTAATACTGATGCGGCACACATATATTTCTGTTTTTTCCAGTATGGGAAATATCAGGAAATGTGAAAGAGCCCTAATACAGGGTGTACCTTAGTCTCTCTAAGTCCCTAGTTTTTAACAGTTCTTGCTTTCTTCATAAATAACACTAAAATTTCCTATTTTTTTAATACATTCAACTTTAGTTTACTTGATTTAAAAAAATATAATTTATTCTTAAAGGTTGCCTTATATACAAGGCATTATACAAGAAAAAGTTTACCGTATATACTCGAATATAAGCAGAGTTTTTCAGCCCCCTTTTTGGGCTGAAAAGACCCCCCCTCGGCTTATAAACGAGTCACGGTTCTAACTTACATTTTACCGATGCAGGGAGGAGGTCCCCGTCGTCTCTGGTATATGTCCGCGGTCCCCGGTATGTGTCCGCGGTCCCTGCAGCCTGGCAGTGTCCCGGCGGGTGATGATAGGGCCGGCTGTCACGGGGCAGTAGGGGAAAAAGCAGGAGATGTGGAACCTGGGCCCCTAAACTGCCCCTCAGGCTAAGGGGGTGCCCTGACTCTCCTTAACTTGGGGGTACACTTGAAGGTAGTGAGGCCCAAGTCCCCGACCTGTCCCTATCTCCTGTTTAGCCCTGAGCTAAATCACCAACCCCCTCCCCAGGAGGTGAGACAGGGAATAAAGTGAACTGCACCCAATAACACACAAAGGAAAATAAAACAGACACCACGAGGTTAATGCAACTAAAACCTAGCTTTTCTCTGCTGCAAAAGCTCCAAGCAACAGAGAAAGGATCCGAACAGCATCAAGCAGCAACTCCACTGCTCCAGACAAGCTGAACCCCTTCTCCACCAGGCAGGTCCAGTCTTCACCAAGGTTGGAAAACAAATGAACAATATTACTAACAGTGATTTACTGCACATGAGAACCTTTATTAGGAAGGAGGGGGGAGTAGTCACCACGTGTTGGTTAATTCACACGTGTAGTAATCCCAGCGGCCACCGGGGCACAACCAGCACCAAAAACAACTACAGTGGTAGTAAACCCCAGCGTCCACCGGGGGGAAAAAGGTTTCTATAAGAATCCACATTCTGCCACGGCTCCAAAAATGGACCGTGACAGTACCCCTCCTTCAATGAGGGGTCTCTGGGCCCTCAACACCACACTTCACCCGAAAAACACCTACGGTGCGGACACCTAAGATCACCAGAGTTCACCTCAGCGACCACCTGACACAGGTTTATGGAAAAAGTGCGCAAATGGAAATGGCAATGTATGCTCCGGAGGCACAACTCTCCAGAGCGCCGACCTGGGGAATGAGTTGTGTATGGGCATTATTGGGGGTAGTTCCAGCTGGTAAGTCCCCGGGCTGAGGATGGCCGACACCTGATACGGCCCGATCACTCGAGAACTCCAGACCCCTGCAGCACACTTCCACCGGATGTTTTTGGTGGCCACCCATACATACTCGTTCACACACAGGTCCGGACCTGAACGTTTATTACCATTCATGCGTTTGCCACAAAATGGTGAACTCTTCAAAGGACTGACAAGAGGCGTCCCCCTGTGTCGTCACACTCACACCCCCACAAAGCTCAGGAGTCACCACTCTCCTCTGACCCCTCCTCCTAAGAGGACTCCGACACCCAGGGTTTGCATGTGGTGAGGGTAGAGACTTGCCCCTACTCCCTGGCAGCATCTCTGCTGCCCCCACTGGAGAAGAAGGGGATGGTTCTAGAAAGATGGCAGAGACAGTAGCCCCTGGGCAGCAGCCCTCACACGACTGATCCCAGCTGACTACTTCCCTAGACCGCCAATCTATGACCGGGTTGTTTTTCTAACCAAGGGAGGCCTAAAACGATAGGTGATGGCATTCCCCCAAGACATAGCATGACAGGAACTCTTCATACTGAGTCCCTACACGCAGATGTATATTTTCTACGACTTGGGTCAACCTCCCCTGGCTCAGTGGGACAGAGTCAATGGCCTGGATGCTTAGAGGTTTGGCCAGCATCCTACACTTCAGGCCATGAGTCTGGACAAAGTGAGTGTCCACCAGATTGACTCCCGCTCCACTGTCCACAAACACCGGTATGCCCTCAGGTACCCCGCCAACCACTACCTCTGCTAACAGTACACTGAGGGCAAAACGGAGGAAATATACACTCCCTGGTCGCCTCCGTCCACACGACCAGGGGGGCACGGCTCCTTAGATGGTACAGAAGATTTGGCGCGCGCTGGGCAGACCCTGAAAACATGACCAGTCTGCTAGTTGTAGTAAACCCCAGCGGCCACCGGGGGAAAAAGCAAAAAGGTTTCTATAAGAATCGACATTCCGCCACGGCTCCAAAAATGGACCGTGACACCGGCGGCCGGCGTTGTCAGCAAGACAAGTGCTCGTGTCCTTAGCTGGCGGGGACACAGCCACGTCTATGGGGGGGTCACATACCGGTGTCGCCGCTGGATCAGGCCCCCCGGCACTTGCAATAGTCACCTGTCCGCATTCCAAGTCGCTGTGCGCCGCTCTGCAGTCTTCTGGCAGTGACGTACAGGTCAGAGGGTGCGCTGACGTAGTTAGTACGCGCCCTCTGCCTGAGCAGTCACTGAAGAGCCGGCAACGCTGAGGAGCAGCTGTCAGCGATGGAGGTGAGTATATAGTGTTTTTTGTTTTTTTAATTCCAGCAGCGGCAGCAACCTGATAGGATTACCGGTAATCCTATCACTTGGGCAGTAATCATGCATTGGGGCCACCATTATTCACTGTGCAGCATTATATGGGGCAGATGTTATGCAGCATTATATGGGGCCACCATTATTGACTGTGCAGCATTATATGGGGCATATGTTATGCAGCATTATAAGGGGCCACCATTATTCACTACATTATATGGGGCATATGTTATGCAGCATTACATGGGGCCACCATTATTCACTGTGCAGCATTATATGGGGCATATGTTATGCAACATTATATGGGGCCACCATTATTCACTGTGCAGCATTATATGGGGCATGTTATACAGCATTATATGGGGCCACCATTATTCACTGTGCAGCATTATATAGGGCATATGTTATGCAGCATTATATGGGGCCACCATCATTCACTGTGCAGCATTATTTGTATGGAGCATCTTATGGGGCACATCATTAACTTTATGGAGCATTATATGAGGCATGTTTTGTATTCAGCATCTTATGGGGAACATCATGAATATTATGGAGCATTAGATGGGCCCATCATGAACATTATGGAGCATCTTATAGGCCCATCATGAACATTATGGAGCATTAGATGGGCCCATCATGAACATTATGGAGCATCTTATAGGCCCATCATGAACTTTATGGAGCATTATGAGGCTTGTTTTGTATGGAGCATCTTATGGGGCAAATCATGAACTTTATGGATCATTATATGGGCCCATCATGAACATTATGGAGCATCTTATAGGCCCATCATGAACTTTATGGAGCATTATATGGACCCATCATGAACACTATGGAGCATCTTATGGGCCCATCATGAACTTTATGGAGCATTATATGCGGCTCATGATTCAATATGGAACCTCCTTGCTTTGCCCAAGCATTGCTGAGTACACGCACTGGTATATCTCTGGTCTTGGATATATAGTACGTACCGTAATTTGAAAATTTATGGTAATTGCTATAGTATGGATTTCTTTTTTAAAGTCTTTTTTATCCCGTTAGAAATGGATCCCAGTACTTCAAATCCTGGACCAAAACAAAAACGCAGGTTATACGAAGCTGGTTTCAAACTTAAGGTTGTGTCAAGAGCAGAAGCAATAACAGTATTGCAAGTAGGGAATTTTGTGTTAAAGAAAAACAAGTGAGGGAGTGGCGTAAAATGAAAGCAGACTTGGAAAAGACTCCAAAGGCAAAAAAAGCTCAATGTGGTTTGAAGGTGTCGTATGAGGCTCTAGAAACTGAATTGCATAAATGGATTGAGTGTCGTCAAAATGGTTACTGCGTAACTCGCATGGGAATTCGCTTAAGTGCCCTTCAAATGGCTAAAGAAGATAAATTGAAAGCACCAGGAATTGAAAATTTTGTTGCATCAGCAGGATGGTGTACCCAGTTTCATGAATAGGTTTAGCCTATGTTTGCGGCAAAGAACAAAGATTTCACAGAAGTTGCTCAAAGACCTTGATGAAAAAGTGATGTAATTCCATTCATTCATCATAAAACAACAAAGGATCCATAACTATGACCTGGGAAATATTGGAACTATGGATGAAACACCTGACTTTTGATCTTCCCAGCAACAGAACTGTGGCAAATATGGGAGAAAAAACTATTTTACTCAGAACCACAGGAAATGAAAAAAAACATTTCAGTCGTTCTTTCTTGTTTGGCTAATGGAACTAAGCTACGGCCTGTCATTATTTTTAAAAGAAAGACCCTGCCTTAAAAGGTCCAATTCCCACCATGAATTTCAGTGGGCACTCATATTAAAGGCTGGATGGATGAAGATGTAATCAAAAAATGGCTGGAAGAAATTTGGAATGGACGACCAGGAGCAACCTTAAAGAAAAAAACATCATTGCTAGTTTGGGATATGTTCAGAGCCCACACATCTGATGACAAAGAAATTGACAAAGTCTTCTCAAGTTACTTTGGCGGTTATTCCAGGTGGACTTACATCTGTATTGCAGCCCCTAGATATGTGTTTAAATAAACTTTTCAAAGACCGTGTGCGGAGGATGTGGCATGAATGGATGTCATCTGGTCAAGTCCGACTAACAAAACTTGGAAATCTGATGAAGTCGGACATAGAATTAATAGCAAAGTGGGTTCGTGATGCACGGGAAGAGATTCCAGAGGACATGGTGCAACGCGCCTTCAAGAAATATGGCATTAGTAATGCTATGGATGGCAGTGAAGACAGCACTTTGTATGAAGACGACAGCAGTGACGGTGATGACTAACTTAGTGATGATGATGACAATGTCTATGCTGCTAACCTCTTACCAGCTGAAGCTCTGTTTGGACATACCAAATGATGAAGAATCCAGTGACTTTGAAGGATTTTAACTCTTGTGTTTTAGATTAGTTGCGGATTGAGCTAAGGTTTTTGTACTTTAAAGTTATTGTTGTTGCCATATTGTTTTTGTTGACCCTCTATTCCACTTACAGGGCTTGTTTAATGTTTTTCTTTTAAATAAATATTCAAAAACATTTAACCTACTGATGTCTCAATTAATTTTACTTTTATTCTTATCTATTTTTATTTTTGAAATTTACCAGTAGCTTCGGCAGTTCCCACCCTAGGCTTATACTCGAGTCAATAAGTTTTCCCAGGTTTTTGTGGCAAAATTAGGGGGGGGGGGGGGGTCGGCTTATACTCGAGTATATACAGTAACTTTTTTCCCTGTGAAAGTGTGACACCAGCGATCTGGGAGTCAGAGAGGATTCCAGGGCTGTTCCCCATGCTGTTCCCCTTCCATTTAGCACTTTTCCATCCATTTCATCTTCAGTGCCCCCAGTCCTCCTTGTAGGGTCTCCTGGAAAAATGCTTAGAGTTCCCACTGACTCCACTTATACTTGTTACTCGAAACGAGCACATGAGCATTACAAATTTCTCGGTCCGAGTAATGAGCATTTTATTTCAGTGCTCGCCCATCTCTAATATATGTTATGCACCTCTCCCTATGCCTTTTAAGGCCCAGTCGGACACATCTCTTTCTGAGTGTTAAGACACTGCTGTTTGTTTAGACTCAATATCCAGCTTCTTGTGTTGCAGCTTTCTGCTCAGACTTCTGAGATTTTGCAAAAAGCTCCTAAGGCTACACTGTAATATCGGGTTAACCAATTATTTGCAGTAAGCACTATGGATGGACATTTAGAGACTAATCATTATGCATTTGGTTTGCAAAGTCCTGTGATCTTTTCAAATCCACAGATCTGGTTAAACCTCAATGGGTATACCAATTGTTTGCTTTTTCAGTATAACAAACTGTTAAGAGACTGTTCACAAAAAGTTACTTCTGCCACCTGCATCAGGAAGCTGGTTCATACCTTCCATTATCTTCTTTGTATAGTCTCCTATTTTCGTCTGCAGTCAAGCATAACCAGTTGTCCAGACCCTTCCGTTCCTCTTCCAGCCTGCTTGTAGCAACACCCAGGATCCGTGTGTCCTCTCTGGCTTGCAGGGTTCGCGAATCCAGCTCACCAGGTGAGCTTAATATAAAATTGAAGTTATATAAATGTCACCCTGTGGCTGAACTCTGAGATAGCATCTACAAGGTGGGGGTGGAGGGGGGCTTTAGCATACCACCAGATATGACAACTTATTGGTTCCCCGCAATTGCAATGGAAGTCGTTGCACACGTTTTGGCGCGGACATCACTTAAATGATGCGGTCAAAGATGGACAGCAATACTTAAGTAGTTAATTTGAAGAGAATGCTTAAAACGCTTTAGTTACAGGCAGACTACTAGGAATCTGCTTGGTATGGTGCGGGCTCAGCTCTTGAATCACTGACTGGGTGGATCAGGGAAATGCTGTAGATACAGTATATCTTGACTTCAGCAAAGCATTTGACAAAGTATCTCACACAATCCTTATTAAAATAATGACTAAGTATGGAATGGACAAGGCAACTGTTAGGTGGATTCATAAGTGGCTTAGTGATCGGACCCAAAGAGTGGTCGTAAATGGCTGCACATCCAGTTGGAATAATGTCTCAAGTGGGGTACCACAGGGCTCTGTCCTGGACCCTGTGCTGCTCAACATCTTTATAAAAGATTTAGATGAAGGAATTGAGGGTAAAGTGATTAAATTTGCTGACAACACAAAGCTAGGAGGGATAACTAGAGAGAGAGAGGATTCAAAAGATATAAACTGGAGCAGTAGGCAGCAACTAACACAATGGTTTTTAACAAGGAAAAATGCAAAGAACTACATCTGTGCAAAGACTTGGGTATACTAATAGATCACAGACTGAACATGAGTCAACACTGATGCAACAGCAGAAAATGCAAATACACTTCTAGGATGTATTAACAGAAGCATACAGTCTAGATCACGTGAAGTCATTATTGCCATTTACTCCTCTTTGGTCAGACCTC
Source organism: Dendrobates tinctorius (assembly GCF_039654945.1). Taxonomy (NCBI): domain Eukaryota; kingdom Metazoa; phylum Chordata; class Amphibia; order Anura; family Dendrobatidae; genus Dendrobates; species Dendrobates tinctorius. Next base: position 8,933,449 of record NW_027361760.1, on the reverse strand, counting down.
ATCTGGAATACTGTGTCCAGTTTTGGGCACATTTTAAAAAAGACATCAACAAACTGAAGCAAGTTCAAAGAAGAGCGACCAGAATGGTGACTGGTCTGCAAACCATGTCCTATGAAGAATGGTTGCGGGATTTTATTATTATATTATACATTTTTATAGCATCATTTATTCCATGGCGCTTTACATGTGAAAAGGGGCAAATATGGACAAGTACAATAAACATGAGCAATACAAGACACACAAGTACAGGAGGAGAGAGGACCTGCCCACAAGGGCTCACAGTCTACAGGGGATTGGGAATGTTTAACTTGCAAAAGAGAAGAGAGAAGAGTGAGAGGAGACTTAATAGCTGTCTACAAATATCTGAAGGACTGTCACATTGTAGAAGGATCATCTTTATTCTCATTTGCACAAGGAAAGACTAGAAGCAATGGGATGAAACTGAATGGGAGACAGATTAGATATTAGAAAAAACCTTTTGACAGTTAGGGGGGAAAACAGGAGACGTGGAACCTGGGCCCCTAAACTGCCCCTCAGGCTAAGGGGGTGCCCTGACTTTCCTCAACTTGGGGGTACACTTAAAGGTAGTGAGGCCCAAGTCTCCGACCTGTCCCTATCTCCTGTTCAGCCCTGAGCTAAACCCCAACCCACTCCCCCAGGAGGTGAGACAGCGAATAAAGTAAACTACACCAAAATACAGGGAAAGGGTAATACAGACACCTTGGGGTTAAATAAACTGAAAAACAAGACTTAGCTTGCTCTGCAGCAATGCTCCAGGACAGCAGAGTTGGCCACTTGAAAACAGCAGACAACCGAAGCACCACAGAACTCTGTCAGCTCCTGAACTCCAGCTTGGTTGGTCTCCAAAGAGAAACAATATCACCAACAGTTAGTTGGTGCACCTAGTGAGCTTATGTAGGAAGGTGGGAGTGGTTTCTGCCTGCATAATTAATCACAATGCAGTCAAACCAGCGGCCACCGGGGTAAAAAACTCACCAGACCAACTAATGATGCAGTAACACCAGCGGCCACCGGGGGTGAAAAATTAATATTAACCCCCGATGGCCTGAAAGGAAATTAGTTATGAGAGCCCGGATCTGCCACAGATCCAAAAATGGATCGTGACACCCGCCAGATGAAAAGCCTTTTTAGTATCTACTGTCAGAAGACACAGAGAAATGGGACTTCCCAGGGTGAGCTATTGAATAGATTGTTTTAGCTCTTTTCCCTCTCAAAACAGAAGCTAAAAGTATAGGTGAAAAGAATGTATAAAAACTAGTGGAAAAGCTCTCAGCCCTGGCACTTTTCCCATTTTTCAGATTTTGAATGACACCAAGAAATGCCTCATGCTCAAAACGGTTTTCAAGGGCATTCCAAGTAACAGAGAGAAGAGTAGGTAAATTGATTTTGGCAATATAGGCTCTTATAATTCTATGACCTTCTTTGTGAACAATTCAGAGAAAGAATAACATATTACAGTGAATTTACTGTTGTATTAAAAATAAATTATATAATCAATAAATCATACAAAAAAAAAAAATCACACCATCTTCCCTTTAAAGCGCAACAACATAAAATCATGCTTGTGACTAAAAGTCTGACCTAAGCAGGGCCTGAAACATACACTTCCTAACAATAAGGAGTAAAGATCAACAGACCTGATAGTGCTACTTTGTCTACATGCACATGTCTTCTAACTAACCAGATGTGATAGTCAGAAAGCACATATCCTCCTTGTCTAGTAGACTGGGTGATAATTTGAACAACAACTTCATCTTGGGGTAGCTCGAGTTTGTAAAAAGAGAGAAATGACCACATCAGTTTTTTTTTCTTCTTCATGTCAACTGGAGGTTACTGTTTCCACTCCACTCAGAAGTATAGAACAAGAAAATACATTTTTCAAGCTGTTTCTCCATTTGAAAGAGTGCTGTGCCTCACACATTTCATGCAGAATAACAATTCTGGCACCAAAAGAAAGAGAAGATGCTGGTCTTTAATAAAATACTAGTGTCATGATGCCAGTGAAAAGATTAAGCTACCTGTACAACATATTTAATGCAAGCCTGTGAAACGTCAGCATCATACAGTATGTTCATAAGCTGCTTGCTCAACGGAGATTACAGATGTTCGTGCACAGACAAAAGTAGTTTTAAAAAGACATATATGCCAGACGGGATAAAGAAAATTCTCAGCAATGCGTGAAAATCTTGGTTTAGTGCTGACCAACACCCTTTGCCTCCAAGACCACAGATAACCAAGAAATTTGTTAGGGATTCATAAATAAAGTAAAAAATACAATAAAGTATTTAAAAGTCTGGACAGGCCTAAAACAGAATTAAATTTAATCTTGGTTTGTGCAGATCCAAATACGTAAAAGATATATTAATGTTCATTAGCAATACAAGCTGTAGATAACACAGTACTATCATAATTTTGTAAATAAAATAATGTTAGCTCACCACTGAATACTCTGCCGAAAAAATAGTAATGTTTATGCAAAAAATATCAGTTAAAATAAATTCAGTTTCATATAATCACATATAAAATGTAATTATTTGCACTTTGTATCTTATGAGCTGAAAAAGTAAAACAGTATAATGTTGTGCAACATCTTCTGGTTTAATGATATTACTAGGACTTTTATGATCTTCTCCTCCAGTCATCATTTCTAGTCAATGTATTACTATATCTTTATATAGCTCACTGCCCTTCAATGTTATTGGAATGTGGGAGTGTAACATACAGATTTATTCTCTTTTACACTGTTAGCACATGCAGTCTCTGTCTGAGGAAGAATATTTGCAGATAATACTAAGCAAAAAGCCCATGTCTAGCTGCATGCACAAAGCAAGATTTCTCAATTCCTAGTATACACTTCTGACACCATCTACTCCTGGCCTCTCCATAGTTTTCAGAAGCTCTTCAACAAAGCTCATCTCTGCAGTAACCTGTGCAGCTAATGCTTCGTAACGATTTTCTAATCTGCCAAACTTCCTCTTCAAACCACTGGCAGATACCATGGCAGTCCGTAGGTCATCTTGAACTAGCTGACGCTGGCCCTCTCCACGTTGCAGCTCTTGTTGAAGCCCGATCAGTTGGCGTGCCACACCTTCTTGCTCTTCATGATACCAGCTTTCCTTTTCTTCATAAATTGAGCGTAGGGCATAAAGGTCTTCACGTGACGTAGTTTGACTCTTTTTCAGTTCACAAAGTGCATCTTCTGCCGCTCCTAATTCTTCCAACACATGGCTGAATCTTTCAAAGTTCACATAGGTATTGTTAGGAGGCATGCTAGAGTGTGATTTGATTGTATACTCCTTAAGCCGTGTTGTCTTTAACCTCCTGCGCTCAGGTCGCTTTCCACTGTCCTCATGGCGAACATTGCGACGCTTGATGGCCTGTATGGAAAGCAAGAGAAGTGATGACATGTTTTTATTATGATAGTAAAAAAAAATATAACAAATGCAATCTACTACTAGTTAGCACAGTTCACACTTGCATCAGATTTGATAGGATGACTAGTCTGCATATATAACTACTTTTCTAACCAAAATGGAGGACACTACTAAAGTCAACTCTGTCAGGCACAGAGTTGGTATCTGCATAGAATGGATGAGGTACAACTTAATAGCGTTGTTTATAAACAATATGTGAACAAAGCCTTAGTTAGTCCCTTAACGACTGCAAAAAATTAAGAGACCACTGCAAAATTTTCACTTTGTCTGATTTTTCTCTTTATAGGTATATTTTTGAGTAAAATGTAAATTGCTCTTTTATTCTATAAACTACTGACATGTCTTCAAATTTCCAAGCACTAAATTTTGTATTTAAAATGAGAAATGGTCAAAATAATAAAAAATGCAGAGCTTGCAGACCTCAAATAATGCTAAGAAAGCAAATTCATAAAACATTAGTATTGTTGTTTCTAAATGATTAACTCCGGAAGAGTTCAGAAATCAATATTTTGTGGAATAGTCATGATTTTTAATCACAGCTTTCATGCGTCTTGGCATGCTTTCCACCAGTCTTTCACACTGCTTTTGGGTGACCTTATGCTACTCCTGGTACAAAAATGTAAGCAGTTCTTCTTTGTTTGATGGCTTGTGACTATACATCTTCCTCTTGATTACATTTCTGAGTTTTTTTTAAAGAGGTTCAGGTCTGGAGTTTGGGCCATGACAGGAATTTGATGTGGTGGTCCTTCATCAACACATTGATTGACCTAGCTGTGTGGCATGGCGCATTGTCGTGCTGGAAAAACCAGTCCTCAGAGATGGGGAACATTGCCTGAGCAGAAGGAATAATAATAATCTTTATATAGCGCCAACATATTCCGCAGCGCTTTACAGTTTCAGGCAAGTCATAAGTAACAATGTTAACAATACAGTAATTAAAGCAAAATGAGACGACCCTGCTCTTGAGAGCTTACAATCTAAAAAAGGTGGGGGAGATACAAAGTACAGGTGTGTATTTACAATGATGGTCCAGCCATCTTGAGGGTGTGGGGGATAGAGATAATGAATGGGCTACACACACACACACACACACATAAAATGACTGATTAGTCAAAGGCTGCTCTGAACAAATGTGTTTAAGGGAGTGCCTAAAACTATGCAAATTGTGGATGGTCCTAATTTCTTGGGGTAGAGCATTACAGAGGATTGTTGCAGCACGGGTGAAGTCTTGGAGTCGGGAGTGGGAGGTATAGCTTAGTGCAAAGGTTAGTCGAAAGTCATTTGCAGAGCGCAGCGGTCGGTTAGGCCGATAGACAGAAACAAGGGAGGAGATGTAAGGGGGTGCCGCACTGTGGAGAGTTTTGTGGGTGAGAAGTACTTTGAATTGGATTCTATAATAAATGGGCAGCCAGTGTAACGACTGGCAAAAAGCGGACATGTCTGAACACCGATTAGCTAGATGGACGATCCTGGCTGCTGCATTAAGGATAAACTGGAGAGGGGAAAATCGAGTAACGGGGAGGTCAATTAATAGAGCGTTGCAGTAGTCCAGATGGGAGTGGATCAAGGCAATAGTGAGGGTTTTTGTAGTTTCCATTGTAAGAAAATGGTGGATTCTAGAGACGTTCTTTAGGTGTAAGCAGCAAGAGCAGGTGAGAGATTGTACATGAGATGTGAAGGAGAGATTGGTGTCAAACATGACACTCAGACAGCGCGCCTGCTGCCAGGGTGTTATTATGGTGCCACCCACGGAGAGGGAAATGTCAGATTTAGGGAGGTTAGTGGACGGCGGGAGCAGCAGTACTTCAGTTTTGGAGAGGTTGAGTTTCAGATAGAGAGCGGACATGATGTTGGAGACTGCGGACAGCCACTGGCGTTCTGTAGTACAGCGGGGGTAAAATCAGGGGAAGACATGTATACTTGTGTGTCAACAGCATAAAGATGGTACTGAAGGCCAAATCTGCTGATGGTCTGTCCAATTGGGACCGTGTAGAGACAGAAGAGAAGGGGGCCAAGGCCTGAGCCCTGAGGTACCCCGAAAGCGAGAGTAAGAGATGAGGTAGAGCCAGCGAACAAAATACTGAAGGAGCGATCAGAAAGATAGAAAGAGAACCAGGAGAGGGCAGTGTCCTTAATGCCTAGTGACTGGAGACTAGAGAGTAAGACGGTGGTCAATAGTGTTGAAAGCTGCAGAAAGGTTGAAAAGAATGAGCAGAGAGTGGTCATCACTAGATTTTGCTGTCCGAAGGTCATTGGTCACTTTGATGAGTGCAGTTTCTGTCGAATGTAGGGGGCGGAAGCTGGACTGTGAAGGGTCTAGGAGGGAGGGAGTGGAGAGGTAACGGGTAAGGCGGGAGTAGACCAGGTGCTCCAAGAGTTTATAGATGAAGGTGAGATTGGAGACTGGTCTGTAGTTATTTGTGCAGGATGGGTAGGAAGGGGTTTCTTTAATAATGGAGTAATGATAGTGTTTGAAGGAGGATGGGAAAATGCTCCAGGAGAGGGAGAGATCAAAGATTGTAGTTGAGAGTTGTGATGACTGGGAAGAGAAACTGGAGATGTGAGGGAATGGGGTCAGTAGTGCATGTAGTCGGACAAAAAGAAGAGAGGCGTCTGGAGCCTTCTTTTGTGATGGGATCAAATGTGAAGAGTGAGCCAGGGGAAATGCAAGGAGGGATGGGAGTAACGGTGTTTTGGAGCAGATTTCGTGGTGGATGTTATCTATTTTCTCTATAAAGTGGGAGGCTAGGTAATCAGCACAAATATCTGTGATGGGGGCTTGTGCTTTTGGCCTGAGGAGGGAGTGAAAGGTGTCAAAAAGTTTCTTGGTGTTGTTGGATAGTGGGGAGATCAGGGTGGTGTAGTAGGTCTGTTTAGTGAGGTGAAAGGCAGAGTTATAGGTTCTTAACATAAATTTAAAGTGGATGAAATCTTCTGGTGTGCAAGTTTTCCTCCATAAGCGTTCACCACTCCTAGAGCATCGGTGGAGCAGTGGAGTTTGCGATGTGAGCTAGGGTTTTACTCTGTATTTGGAGGTTCTGAGGGCGAGGTGTGCTACTTGGTCACGGAGTCATTGTAGTGGTGTAAAGCCAGATCAGGATAGGAAAAAGAGGAGATTGGGGACCAGTGATACGTGTAGGGAGTATGAAAGTGTAGGAGTGTTAATGGCTTGTAGATTTCTGAATGTGTGGTAGGTAGGAGTGTGCTGGGGTGAGCGAGGATTTGTGAGCGTGAAGTAGAGAATGTTGTAGTCAGAGAGAGAAAGAAGTGTTATTTAGGTAGGAGATTGAACAGAGCCGGACAAAGACCAGGTCAAGGCTGTTACCATCAAGAAAGCAACTGATTTTCCAGGATATCCTTGTATGAGGCTTGATTCATAAGTCCTTCGCAAACATTAACCTGCCCAATTCCAGACTTGCTGAAGCATTCCCAGATCATCACCAATCCTCCACCAAATTTCACAGTGGGTGCAAGACAGTGCCTTGTATGCCTCTCCAGTTCTCTGTCTAACCAGTAGATGACCAGGTGTTGGGCAAAGCTGAAAATTAGACTCATCAGAGATTACCTTACTCCAGTCCTCTATGGTCCAATCCTTATGGTCTTTGGCAGACTTCAGCCTGGCTGTCCTTTGCTTCTCATTGATGAAAGGCTTTTTTCTAGCTTTACATGACTTAAGCCCTGCCTCTAGGAGCCTGTTACGAACTGTTCTTGCTGTGAACTTCACCCCAGCTGCCATTTTCCATTCCTTTTGTAGGTCACTTGATGTCATCCTGCGGTTAATGAGTGACATTCGAATAAGATGACGGTCATCCCAGTCAGTGGAAAGTCGCTTTCGCCCTCTCCTGGTCTGTAGCTTTGTTTTCCCCAAAGTCTGCTGTTTGACCTTGTTGTAATGAACTGCCATCTTAGAAATTTTAAGGATGGAGGCAACATGACACTCACTGTATCCCTCTGCTAGTAAAGCCAGAATTGAGCCCTTCTTTTCCTCACTCAATACTTTTTTTTTCAACTTCTTTGGCATGGTTAAAGTTATTAAAGTTATTTTTCATTCCTATTACTTTTGGGATATTACTCGCACTTGTTTGGTCATCCAGCTTGTCCTATTGAAAGAGGATTGTGAACACCACATCAGGGTTTTTTATATTCTCCTTCATTAAATAAGATTTGGTTCAGGTGATCACCTAATAAGACGCACATTAAGTAGAATGAGGTGTACGCTGGTTGTAAATCAACGGACACTGGGATGGAATGGCTGTCACACGAGTAGAGAAGCTGATTTTTATAAGTTTTACAAGTTTACATACACTAAGATTACTATGCCCTTAAACAATTCTGGACTGCCCATATGATGTTATGTGTTTGGAAGCATCTGTTTTTAGGCAACATCTGAGTTAGAGACACACCGGTGGATGTATTTTAATGCACACCTGAAACACACTGCTTCTATGTGTAGCATCATGGGAAAGTCAAGAAATCAGCCAAGATGTCAGGAAAAGAATTGTGGACTTGCACAAGTCTGGCACATCTTTGGGTACAATTTCAAGATACTGGAAGATGCCTCGTTTATCTGTACAAACAATTATATGCAAGTACAAAAAAAGATGGGAATGTCCAGCCATCATACCACTCAGGAAGGAGATGGGTTCTGTGTCCCAGAGATGAACATGCTTTGGTCCAAAATGTGCATATCAACCCAAGGACAAAAGCAAAAGACCTTGTGAAGATGACAGAAGCTGGCAAGATTGTTTTAATATCCACAGTGAAACAAGTACTATATCAACATGGGCTGATAGGTCACTCTGCCAAGAAACATGGATTTTTGTGGTACTCACTGTAAAATCCTTTTCTCAGAGACGCTCACTGGGGAACACAAGACTGTGGGTGTATGCTACTGCCGCCAGGAGGCTGACACTAAGTGAATGGAAAAAAAGGTTAGCTCCTCCGCAGTATACACCCTCGCCCTGGTTGTAGGCGAGACCAATTTTGTGAAAAAGCAGTAGGAGATCCAAAAAACAGACACAATCAATCCAAATGCAGGTAACATGTCTAGAACAACCCACCTTCTAACAAAAATACATATAAGTAAACAAGAAAGGAGTCAATTGGCTAACAGGGTGAGTTGTTATGATTAGGTCACCGAGGAGGATTGCTGGGAAATAAGCTAGGCAACCAGAAAACCAGAAAGGTTGGTGACTTAGCAGATTGCAGACCCCTAAACCTAACAACACAACTAGAATTAGTCGTAGGACATACCTACGATGCCCTAGACGCCTCGGCACAGCCAAAGAGTTAACTAAGCCTAAAGCAAGAAAGGGGAAAGCTAAACTGCCCCGGAGCAGAACCCCAAAGGAATAGATAGTCCCCAAACATATATTGCCGGTGAGACAAGATGAGGCACAAACACAGGCAGAAAATAGAGTAAGCAATTGATGGGGCCCAAAGTGTCTAGACAGCACAGGACAGGAAAGATACTGTCTGCAATCACGCAAAAAACCCTAAAAAACCCAACACATCTGATCTGCAAAAATACTGAGGCCACACGACCTCTCCCCCACTAGATCAGCATTCTGGTGTGAACTGGAAGCAAAACAAAAGATACTGATATAACAGAGGATTAACAATACTGAACAGACTGACATAAGATGTGGCATATGGAACAGAGTCCAGCACCGGTCCCAGCAGGGAACAATGCTGAACCCACACAGCAAAGCAGAAAGCAGAGAAAGGCAAAACTGGATCAAATGCAAAAAGATTCCAGCAAACAAATAACTTATCTGAACGATGCAGGACCAAGCAGGGGACAAGCGGACTTCAAGATGCACAGGAAGAAAACAAAATCACCAACAGCAACTGAGGGAAGCTTGCCCACTTAAATCTTCCCAGTCTGTAACACCTAACTTCCACTCATAGTCTTCAGGTGATTGACCTCTGTCAACCCGACCAGCTCCACTACCCGCAGCAACCACCAGAGGGAGCCCAAACTCAGAAGTTCAAGAGTGTTCAAAAAAGTGGGTGCTGTGTCCTCCAATAAGTGTCTTGGAGAAAAGGATTTTACGGTGCGTACCACAAAAATCCATGTTTTTCCTTTGCCTCACTGGGGGACACAGGACTGTGGGACGTCCTAAAGCAGTCCCTGGGTGGTTAGTTGACTCACCGATCCAAGCTATAAGCACCTCCTGTCTAAAGGTGCGCCACCGCTGCTTGGAGAATCCTTCTACCCAGGCTAGCGTCTGCTGAAGCCTGAGTATGGATACTGTAGTATTTGGAGAATGTGTGCAAACTGGACCAGGTTGCCGCCTTGCAAACCTGTTCCGCCGATGCCTGGTGCCGAAGAGCCCAAGAGGCGCCCACTGCCCGAGAGGAGTGTGTTATGATCTCTGCTGGAACAGCTGCACCTATGATGTGGTAAGATTCCTGGATCGTCAGACGAATCCATCTGGCTATGGTCGATCTTGAGGCAGCAAATCCCTTCCTGCGACCCTCAGGGAGCATGAACAGCGAGTCTGACGAAAGGATGCTGTCTGAGACACGTACCTACTAAGAGCTCTCACCAGATCCAACGTATTAAGAGTTTTCCACACGGCATAATGGTGCTGGGCAAAAAGAGGGCAAGATAATATCAACGAGAAACGAGGAAACGACCTTTGGCAGAAAAGGAGGAGCCAGCCTGAGAACCACCTGATCCTTGTGGAAAATCAGAGACGGGGCTTGATAGGATAGAGCCGCCAGCTCCAAGACCCCCTGATTGACATTATTAAGGCCACGAGGAACACCACCTTCGAAGAAAGGTATGCCAAACAACATCCTGCAGTGGTTCAAATGGAGCTTCCTGCAGAACACCTAGGACCAGGTTAAGGTCCCAGGTATCCAGAAGGGCCCTATAGGGAGGTACCAAGTGTGAGGCTTCCAGGATGAAAGTCTTTACCTGCAGATTGGTAGCAATCCTGTGCTGGAATAGGACAGATAAGGCAGATATCTGTCTCCTAGAATTGTAGTTGGGAGGGACCTCCTGGGCCATCTGGTCCAACCCCCTGCTCAAAGCAGGATTCGCTAAATCATCCCAGACAGATGTCTGTCCAGCCTCTGTTTGAAGACTTCTATTCAAGGAGAACTCACCACCTCTCGTGACAGCCTGTTCCACTCACTGATCACTCTGTCAAAAAGTTTTTCTAATATCTAATCTGTCTCCTCCCATTCAGTTTCATCTCATTGCTTCTAGTCTTTCCTTGTGCAAATGAGAATTAAGATGATCCTTCTGCAATGTGACAGCCCTTGAGATATTTGTAGACAGTTAAGTCTCCTCTCAGTCTTCTCTTTTGCAGGCTAAACATGCACAAATCCTGCAACCTTTCCTCATAAGACAGGGTTTGCAGACCGGTCACCATTCTGGTCGCTCTTTTCTGAACTTGCTCCAGTTTGTTGATGTCTTTTTTAAAATGTGGTGCCTAAAACTGGACACGGTATTCCAGATGAGGTCTGACCAAAGAGGAGTAGAGGGCAATAATAACTTCACGTGATCTAGACTGTATGCTTCTGTAAATACATCCTAGAATTGCATTTGCCTTTTTTGCTGCTGCATCACACTGTTGACTCATTCAGTCTGTGATCTATTATTATACCCATGTCTTTTTCACATGTCCTGTTGCTTAGCCCTATTCCTCCCATTCTGTATAAGCTTTTTTCATTTTTATTGCCCAGATGTAGTACTTTGCATTTTTCCCTGTTAAAAACCATTCTGTTAGTTGCTGCCCACTGCTCCAGTTTATTTATATCTTTTTGAATCTTCTCTCTCTCTCTCTCTTCTCTAATGTTCCTAAAGCTCCTGAGGGAACTTGGAGCTAAACCTGAGACTAGGCCAGACTGGAGAAAAGCTAAAATGTTGGGAATGGAGAACCTCAGTGGAGAATAACCGTGGTCCCTACACCATGTGAAGAAAACCATCCAGGTGTGGTGGTAAATACATGCAGAGGCAGGCATCCGGGAGCTAACCATTGTAGCAACCACCTTCTGGCCGAACCCGGCCTGGGTCAGGATCCAAAATTCAACGACCAAGCCGTCAAAACACAGCGCCCCTGAGTTCTGGTGGTAGATCAGGCCCTGGGAGAGGTCTGGGCGCTCTGGCAGGGGATGTCGGCGAGCAGCTGCACTAGATCCTCGTACCATGTCCGACGAGGCCAATCTGGGGCAATCAGTATTACTGGGTCCCCCTCTGCCTTGACCTTCCCGATGACCGATGACCTTCGAAAGCAGCGGTAGCAGAGGAAACCGGTAGCGGTGAAACTGGTTCCATGGCAGAATCAGCGCATCCACAGTGATTGCCTGTGGGTCCCGGGACCGGGTGACAAACATGGGCACTGTGGCCTTTAATCTGGAGGCCCTCAGATCCACATCCGGAGTTCCCCACCATTGGCAAATCTGCCAGAAGACCTCGTGGTGGAGAGACCACTCCCCGGACGCAAGACCCTGCCTGCTGAGGAAGTCTTCTGCCCAGTTTTCTACACCCCGAATGTGGACTGCTGAGATCACAGAGTGGTTCCTCTCGGCCCAGCGGAGGACGTGCTATGCTACCTGCTGCGGGTGCCCCCCTGATGGTTTATGTAAGCCACGGCCGTGGCATTCTCTGATTGAATCTGGATGGGGCGGCCTGCTAGATGATGGAAATGCTGCAGAGTCAGCTGGATCACTCATATTTCCAGCAGGTTGGTCGAGAGAAAACAGGTTCTTGTACCAGGAAGCCAAGAGGGCGTGCTGCAGTGGATGAAGATGGAGTTGGGCAAATGGAATTGCTTCGATTGCTGCCACCATTTTCCCTATGACCTTCATGCAAAAACGAATGGTGCGGGGAACTGGTTGGCGAAGTGCCTGGGCTCCCTGCTGGAGGGCTAGGGCCTTGTCTTGAGGGAGAATTACCAACCCTAGGGAGGTGTCGAAAATCATCCCTAAAAAGGAAATCTCCCGAGTTGGAACAGGGGAAGATTTCTTCAGGATTGACTAACCATCCTAAGCGGGAGAGAGTATCTAGCGTGATGTTGACGCTTTCCTCACATGCTCGAAATGACAGACCTTTGATCAAGAGGTTGTCTAAGTAAGGCAAGAAGACTATGCCCCGGGAGTGCAGGATGGCCATGACGACCACCATGACCTTTGTGAACACTCTGGGGGCGGTGGCTATCCAGAAAGGCAGGGCTGCTAACTGGTAATGTTGATAGCGAAGCGTAGAAATTTCTGATGTGGAGGGAAAATGGGGATGTGCAGGTACGCATCTTGGATGTTGATACAGGCCAAATATTCTCCCTGTCCTATGGCAGATATGACCGTGCGGAGAGACTCCATCTGGAAATGTCTGATTCTGACAAATCTGTTCAGAAGTTTTAGGTCCAAAATGGGCATGACAGTCCCATCCCGCAATTCAGTGGCCTTGAACAAAGCCTGTACCCAGTATTCCATTTTGGGAGGTCGAGAAAGAAAAAAATCATCTTGGAGGATGCTTGACAAACTCTAACTTGTACACCGAGGACACCAGGTCTTACCCATGTGTCGTATATGACGGAGAGCCTGACGTGGCGAAACCAGAGTAAGCGACCGCCTACTCTGCTGGTGTCGCCCGGAACCTGTCTCGAGTCATTTGGCTGAAGATCTTTGGGATCTAGGTCCCCTCGATCTGGGCTGGTGGGATCGCATTCTCCCCAATGGGTTGGCTCTATGAGATTTGACGATCCTTGTCCTGGTTGGGGCGACCTGAAATGGTGGGGTTAGTCGCTGCAGCCCACTCGGGGTTGCGTAAGGCCCGAAACCGTGTCTGAAGCTGGTGACAAAAAGGCTGTTTAACCCTTTGCTGAGGGAGACAACTGCTCGCCCCCTGTGGAGTCAGAGATAAGCTGGTCTAACTTCTCACCGAATAGGCGACTGCTCTGATAAGGTAAAGAAGTTAAGGATTTTTTGGAGGTTGAATCTGCATGCCAAGTCCTCAACCACAGAGCCCTTCTAATGGAAATCACATTTGCAGCGGCGAGTGCCGCACAGCCAGCCGCATCCAAAGATGCATTAAATAGTCCATGACCAAAGCGATCTGATTTGCGATCTCTGCTAACTCTGCTGGCAGGTCCATATCCTGCAAGGCTCTGTTTAATGATTCTGACCAAGAAACCATGGCCTTGGCTACCCAAGTTGCTGCGAACAAGGGAGTGTGTGATTTCCTTATGCCACAAACACTGAGCGAGCCAGGTTCTCTGAGACGGTCAGTGGAATCTTTAATAGAGGAACCATTAGGTATGGATAAAAGGGTCTTAGAGGCCAAGCGCGACCCAGGTGGATCTACCGTCGGGGATTCTGCCCACTTTTTACGGAGATCAGGGGCAAATGGGTATCTTGCCTCGAGCGCCTTCTAACCTGAGAATCGCTTGTATGGCCACTCCCTGTGTCATTGCACTATGTCCTCAAACTCTGGGTGAGTGCCAAATACTCTATGAGGCCGCTTGACCCTCTTAAATGACACCTTGTGACCTGAGGTCAGGGTGGTTTCATCGTCAATCCCCAGGGTCTGGTTGACAGCCTTGATGAGTATCGACTGCTGGTGAAGGCGAGCAGGAGGCAGAGCTCATGGATGCCGAGGCACCGGATGGACCGGGAGACTTTGTGTTGGTTCGTTTCCCCTGCGTCTGCCTAGAGTGAAAGCGGCCCCTGCAGGTCGGAGGCTCCTGTGAGGTGGAGGACCCCTCTAAGACAGGCGAGCCGCTGTCCTTGCTCCTATCTGGGGCTCGAAGGGACTCGACTGCTCTCGCAAGCGATGCCATGGACTGCAACAGAGACAGAGCCCATTCCGGGGGACTAGGAACACTGGGCTCGGTCGCAGGGGAGGACTCCTGGGCACCTTCGGAATCACAGGCTTCATATACTTGTTTACTTTGTGCATGTGGGAAGGCGGACCAACAGGAGGTGCATGCAGCGTACAGAAACATGTGCGCCTTAGTCTTTCTGGACATGGTGGCCCTGCTAAGTGATATGTCTGCAGGGGGAAATAAGCAAATCGCTTAGCCTCTGGGAAAAAATGTGACAGGTCCTGCCAACAAACGGGGTGGCCTTTCTCCTTTTGGGGTAGCACTTACCCCAGTCCTGTGTGCCCTTAGGCATCCAGGCTGCTGAACATCTGCTTTCTTTTCAAAAAAGTGCACCTCGGTGTGTGAGCCGCCGGAAGAGGCGACAGCCGGTGATGTCATGGGGCGGGGCTTCTGCTCGCAGCCTAGCACCGGCTGAAGCTGGGGACTAATTTTCGGCGCCCGCCCGACTTGACCAGCTCCTGTTCTCCCCACCCACTTCCTTGTGTCCAGGGTAGTCAAACAGGTTGGGGTGGTTTCCAGGCATCCCAGAGGAGAACAAAGGAGCTATGGGGACTAATGCACTACAGGGGGTCATCAAGAGACACACACAGTCAGGCTGTAGACCCACAGGGCATCAAGAAAAACACTATGAAAATAAGTGAAATAGAAATATACACAAAATTACATCCACATAGCATATCACACCATCACAACCTCTCCCCCCATAATGAGTGAGCACGCCATGAGGTCTACACAGACTTCTGGCCTGCTCACTTTATTCCACATTGCTCAGTTATTTATAGTTCCTTGTACAGTGGCAGGGGTAGGTCGGCCTGGGGAGCCTATAGTTCTTCTTGTCGAGACAGACCATCGGCGTTCTGGTGTTGGCTTCCCTGCTTGTATTGGATGGAGAAGCTGTAGGGTTGTAAGGACAAGCTCCACCGCAGCAATCTTCCATTGTCCCCTGATACGCGGTTCAGCCATGTGAGGGGGTTGTGGTCTGTAACAATTGTAAAGTCTCTGCCATAAAAGTATGGCTGCAATTATTTTTAGCACCCATACGATGGCAAGGTACTCCTTTTCAATAGTGGCATAGCCAACTTCCCGAACCAGTAGTTTCCGACTGGCAAACGCAACAGGATGTTCTTCTCCGGCGGCGTTCACTTGGCTAAGTACTGCCCCAATCCCAAAGGTGGATGCATCTGTCTGCACGAGGAACCTGCGTTTATAATCCTGGGCAGCCAAGACAGGAACAGTGACGAGGGCAGTCTAACGCTGAAAAGGCATTCTCGCATGCAGGCGTCCATGTCACATTCCTAGGCATGTTCTTGCGGGTCAGGTCGGTTAGGGGCTTGGCCAAGTTGCTGAAGTTAGGAACAAATTTGCGATAGTATCCAGCAGTTTCTAAAAATGCAAGTACCTGCTTTTTATGCCCAAGTGTTTAAGATGTTCTTCCCAGGTTGTGCTAAAAATGGCAATGTCGTCTAAGTAAGCACAGGCAAAGTCCTGACATTGTTGTAACAGTCGATTTACCAGTCTCTGGAAAGTAGCGGGGGCAGTTTTCATCCCAAAGGGCATTCCCAGGAACTCAAAAAGCCCAAGTGGAGTAATGAAGGCCAAGCGCTCTCGAGCGTCCTCCGTTAGGGGTATCTGCCAGTACCCCTTGCTCAAGTCTAACATGGTCACAAATTGGGCACTGGCCAGACGATCCAATAGATCATCAATCCTGGGCATGGGATAAGCATCACTCTTGGTGGCATCATTTAATCACCTGTAATCAACGCAGAATCGTGTTGGGTTATAATTGAGTCACCGTAGGAGGCAAAAACAGAAAAGCTAGCTAAGTCCAGAAAACCAGAGAGGTTGGCAGCTATCGGATTGCAGACCCCTGAACCTATCAACACAACTAGCAGTAGCCGTGGGGGGTTCCTACGATGCCCTAGACCCCTCGATCACAGCCGGAGAATTAGATAGCCTAAAGACAGAAAGGGAAATCTAAACTGCCCCAGAGCAGACCCCAAAGCAAAAGGCAGCCCCCCACATATAAAGACGGTGAAGCAAGAAGAAAGAACACAACACAGATAGATAGACTGAGCAAAGACGGGGCCCAAGCTAACTAGAAAGGAAAGGACAGGAAGGCTGCTGTCTGCAATCCGTGAAAAACCCTATGAAAATAAGAGCCAACCGACTGACAGTGAAAAAGGCCCTGAAGACGCTAGGCTTCAAAAAGACTATGTCAGTACTCAGGAATATTCTGAAGACAGAGCAACAGGCAAAAGGAGAATCAGCTCACCCCAGCAGGGAATGGCAGAATCCAGAAAAGCAAGGCAAACAAAAACAAAACACAAAAGCTAAAAGGCAAAGCAGAAAACTTAGCTTTAGAGGAGCAGGAATCAGACTGGTTTCCTAGAAGTCCACAGAGAAATCACCTGCAGGGGAGAAGGGCGTCGGCAGCCTTATATCCAGTCCGTGACTCCACTCAGCCAGTCATCATCATTAGTCTCAGGTGCCTGATAATCAGGCTCATTACCTTCCTTTACCAGAATAGGGAGTTCACCAGACCTCAGTGACGAAGGGGAAAATGAACTCACAACAGTGTTGCACCATCCTTCTTGGGGACCAGGATGACAGGAGAGGTCCAAGAACTGTGAGATGGCTGAATAACTCCCAGTCATTTCATCTTCTCCAGTTCGTTCTTTATCATGCCTTGAACAGCCTCTGGAACCCGGTAGGCAGCCTGCTGGATGGGGCGTTGTCCGGGGGTTTCCACATGGTGGCTGGTGACAGTAGTCTTCCCCGGCTTTGAGGAGAAAGCAGCAGCCCTCGGCCTTAGTACGACGACAATATCGTCCTTTTGTATATCCGATAAATGGGAGCCCAGGGGCACTTGTTCCAGTGATCCTCCCGCTTGGGCAACCTGGAGGAGATCGGGGAGATACTCGTCAGCTAGAACAGGCAGAGATCGGTCGTGGTAGTCTTTCAGCATGTTAATGCGGACGGTTTTCTGTCGTCGACCACTAGAATCCAGGGCAATAACATAGTTAGTGTCATTAATTTTCTTGACAACCTGATAAGGGCCTTCCCACACTGCTTGAAGCTTGTTGGCAGGGGAAGCAGTAATCATGAGCACTTGCTGTCCTACCATAAATTCCCGGTTCCTGACATTACGGTCATACCAGGTTTTTTGTCTGGACTGGGCCATTCGCTGATGTTCTTTAGCGGAGGTAGCTAGCTGGGCAAGACGGTCTTTGAGCTCTAGAACATAGGGAACAATGGGCATTCTGGTATCTGAGATGTCTCCCTCCAAATGTTCTTTCAGAAGAGTGAGAGGCCCACAAACCTTCCGGCTAAACAGTAGTTCGAATAGAGAGAACCCTGTGGACTCTTGGGGAACCTCCCGATAGGCGAAGAGGAGATGTGGCAGGTACTTTTCCCAGTCTTTCTCAACGTCAACAAAAGCCCTCAGCATATTTTTTAGGGTTCCATTAGAGCGTTCACATAGTCCGTTGGTCTGCGGGTGGTATGGGGTGGTGCGAATAGCTTGAACACCACAGGTATGCCATAGGGACTGGACCAGATCTGACATGAACTGAGAGCCTTGATCCGATAATATTTCACTAGGAAACCCTACCTGGGTAAAGATGGTAACAAGTGTCTCGGCTACCTTTACTGCTGTAATACTGGACAGGGCCACAGCTTCAGGATACCTAGTGGCATAGTCAACCACGGTCAGGATATATTTTTTCCCCGACCAGCTGGGGTGGGCCAGAGGACCTATGATGTCGACAGCTACACGTTGAAATGGTTCCTCAATTATGGGCAGGGATTTCAGGGGTACCTTATGTCGAGATCCTGGATGCCGCATTCGCTGGCACACATCGCAGGTGCGGCAATAATGGGCTACCAACTGCGAGACGCTTGGCCAATAAAAACTTTGGGTGAGTCTCTTTTCAGTCCTTTTTCTCCCTTGATGCCCAGCCAAGGGGATGTCATGGGCCAGTTGGAGTAGCTGTTCCCTGTACTTCTGAGGGACAATGAGTTGCCTGGTCGTTGCGTCAGGGTTGCTATGGTCACTGCACTTTGTTACACGATAATACAGTCCGTTATCTCGAGTGAAGCCATCCCCCATTATCTCCCATGTGCCCAGTTTCTGCCTTTCGCCTAAGGGCTGCTAAGCTAGTGTCACCCTCTATTTCTCTCCTAAACTCCTCTCTGTCGCAAGACTCTCCCAATGTAGCAGCAGCAAACGTATTGCTTACCACCTCTGATGTGGTTCATGGTGGTTGCTCCCTAGTGAGGTCCGGATGATGTATTGCTTGAAGGGTCTGTAGTCTGGTGACTGCTCCCACAAATTGGCACTGTAACTCCCCAATGTCGTTCCCAAGGAGGATATCTGCAGGAAGTCCTCCCATAACTCCAATCCAACACCGTTTTTCTCCACAACCATAATCCAAATGCACAGAAGCTTGCTGTATATATTTGCAGGTACCCCCTGCCAGGACAATGGGAATTCCCGGACCCTGGTAAATTGCCTCGGGTCGAACCACACGGGGGTCAGCGATAGTCAAGAATGCCCCCGTGTCTCTAAATCCTGACACTTTGCATCCATCAATTAAGACATCCTGCAGGTGGCGTTGCCGTTGCTCTGAGTAGCTAAAGGACAGAGGCCAGAGTCCGTACACTCCAGGAATATCATCTATGGTGCCGTGGTCGGTGGTCCACTCTTGTGGGGGTGGTGGTAGCTCTTCCTCAGGCGTGGTGGAGTGCACAAGATGTACTGGATGAGGAGGGGCTGTGTGGGGCACCCTCCGAATCCTGGAGGGACAGCCAGACTGCAAATGTCCAGGTTGCCCACACCCATAACACCTCCTCTCTGTGATATCCCCAGGTCGTGGTCGGAACTGTTGGGGTCTAGGATTGTGAGGCGTGATTGTCATCGGCTTGCGACTAGGTGGAAGAGCAGATATAATTGGAGGGGGACGGGGCGCAGGAGTAGGCCGTGGTTCATTGTCCAGAAGCCTCCTCCATTGCAGTCGGATAGTAAGGGCTTCATCGGCCAGGGATGCAGCTCTATCCATGGTACAGTGTGCGCTCCCGGACCCATTCCTGTACCTCTGCGGGGCACTTGGCAAGAAATTGTTCTATAAGGAACGCCTGTATAACATCTTCCACAGTAAAAGCGTTTCCTGCTTCCAGCCATCTCCGACATGCCTGGGACATCTTATGTGCATACATCCTAAACGATCCCCCCGTGGTGCATGGGAGGTCTCGGAACTTGGCCCTGTATGAGTCTGGGGTGATAGCATGGTAATCCAGGATAGTCCGCTTTACAATGTTATAATCCCGATTCCGCGGTGTGTCAATGGTTCGGTAAGCCTCCGCCATGCTTCCGTTCAGGAGCCCCACTAACAAACGCATCCAACTAGAGTGGGGAACCTCCATCACAGCACACTGCTGCTCAAAGTCTTTGAAGAACCCCTCCACATCTCCGGAAGCCTCATCAAATGGCTTAAACTCTGTCCGGGTGATCCGTACAGGCTCCTGAATCGTTGGGGTTACACTCCACATTGCATTACTCCCTCTTTAAAGCTCCATTGCTTACTGTCTCCGCTGTGCCCGGCGGGCAGCCTCTTCCTTGTACTTCTGAGAGACGCCGGGGCCCAGAACCGCCATCTCTTCTTCGTACCACACCAATCACTGGCTTTTCTGGATGGGGATCCCTGTCTCCAGTGCTCGTCCTTCAGACATCTGGGAGGAGGCCGGGCTAGCGCCCACCAGTAGATCGATTAAGGCCTCTTTAGTCAGTCCCTGGTAGTTCAGGCCCAGGTCTCTGGTTCTCTCCTGTAAACTGGATACAGTCCAATTTCTGTACTCACTCTGGGTGGTTCTCCATTGGGTTACACTCTGTTGATCCCACCGCTGCCACCAGTTGTCATGGGGTCCTTCTCCGATACCACACAATCAACAGAGCAAGGGAAGGGTGAACAATCCCAAGACCTTTATTACAGGCAAAATTAGAAGGTCCATAAACAATCCACCACACTGAGGATACAATAGTCCAGAACAAGAATGTAGTCCAGTAACAGGATAAAATGTCCACGGAGACGAGATTCCAAAACTCTAGCACCAGAGGATAAAAATGGGTCCTTCTCTCTGAAGTGCAGTCTTTACACGATACTCTCCAAACAGGAACTGACTTGACCAGCTCCTGTTCTCCCCACCCCCTTCCTTGTGTCCAGGGGTAGTCAAACAGGTTGGGGCGGTTTCCAGGCATCCCAGAGGATAACAAAGGAGCCTTGGAGATTAATGCACTACAGGGGGTCATCAAGAGACAGACACATTCAGGCTGTAGACCCACAGGGCATCAAGAAAAACACTATGAAAACAAGTGAAATAGAAATATACACAAAATGACATCCACATAGCATATCATACTATCACACCAGGTATGACGCTGCCAACCTCCTCAAGCTCTGGGGGCGCCTGCTAGCATCTGAAGCCCGCAAACAGCTCTCAACAAAGAAAAAGAGGGCCACCAGCCTATGGGACCTACAGGAGCCCTTCCAGCCCACTTTTATCCACGCCTCACCCCTGGATGCCAGCCTCAGGTTAGGATGGGGGAGGGGGGGGCTGCAAAAACAAGCAAGGATGGTGCAGACACCCTAACTCCATCTTCCCTCCAAGGCAAGAGGAGAGGGACCGTCTGCCTCCTTCCACCACCAGTCGCTGCATTGGTGGTGCAGTGAGGGCTGCACAGACTGCATGTGTGCCTCTCTACAGCCTGGGGTTTCAATACCTTAGGGTGGTCAGGGCTGAGTCTGGCATTACCAGATTGCCACATTGCGGGAGAGGATACGTGGAGGCGACACTCCATGTGCTCGCCTGTTGATGGTTTGGGAAGATCGGACCCTTTCAATAGGGTCCGTCACCACTGTCATCTTCATGGAAAAAAAAAAGAATCTGTGAAAAAAAACACGTGTGCTTCCTATGGACACTAAGCATGAACTGGTCTCACCTGCAACCAGGGTGAGGGTGTATACTGTGGGGGAGGAGCCAACCTTTTTTTCTCTTAGTGTCAGCCTCCTGGAGGCAGTAGCATCCACCCACAGTCCTGTGTCCCCCAATGAGGCGAAGGAGAAAAAGCCATTACTCCAAAAGAAACATAAAAAGCCAGATTAATGTTTGCAAACGCACACAGGAACCCAGACCTTAGTTTTTGGAGACATGTCCTGTTGTCTGATGAAACTAAAATTGAACTTTGTGGGTATAATGACCATCTTGAACTGCAGAAAGGAAGGATCCAGCAGAGTAGAAGGCAGCTAAAATTTAACCTTTTATTTTAACTCAATAAAAAAATATATATATTTTTTTGCAATGTAGCACATGAAGCCGGGTGTACAACACGTTAATTCGATCAACGTTTCAACTGACAGAGTCTGTCAATTTTAGCTGCCTTCTACTCCGCTGGATCTTTCAGTTTCTGCAGTTCAATATGTTTGCTCTATGAAAGGGCCTTCTGAGCCTGAAAGCTTGCAAATATAATTTCTCTGGTTAGCCAATAAAGGTATAACTCCTTTAATACTTTTCTCAATTTTTTTTGAAGACATAAGTATTTACATCTATTTTTCTGGCTAACATGGTACCACAATATTATTTTGTATTGTACATCGTAAATAGGTTTGCTCCTAACTGGAACCGTGCTGGGCGTTAGCTGGCGGTGAGGATTCCTCACAGTGGTGAGCTGATCTTTCCTTTTCTTATGACCATCGTTACGTTTGGAGGGAAAAGGGAGAAGCTTGAAAGCCTAAGAACACATCCCAACTGTGAAACCAGGGAGTGGCACATCATATTGTGAGGTTGTTTTGCTGCAGGAGGGACGGGTGCACTTCACCAAAATAGGTGGCATCATGAGAAAAGATCATTATGAGGCAAAACTGAAACAACACCTCAAGACATCAGCCAGGAAGCTAACAACACATCAAGACAACAGCTAGGAAGCTAAAGCTTGGGCAGAAGTGGGTCTTCCAAATGGACAGTGACCCGAAGCATACTGTCAAAATGGTAAAGTCGCGTAAGGATAAAGTCAATGTTTTGGAGTGGCCATCACAAAGCCCTGATCTCAATCTTATTGAAAATTTATGGGCAAAGCTGAAAAGGCAGGTGCGAGCAAAGTGACCTACAAACTTGGATCAGTTACACCAGTTTTGTCATGCGGAATCGGCCCAAATTCCGACGAACTAATGTGAGAAGCTTGTGGAAGGATATCCCAAACGTTAAACTGAATGACTTGGGTCAAAGGGCAATGGAACAAAATACTAATGAAACGTGTTATGAATGGGTCACCGAGGAGGATGGCAGGAACAGGCTAAGCCACCAGAAGACCAGAGAAGTTGGTAACTAAGCGGATTGCAGACCCCAGATCCTATCCACACAAATAGCAGTAGCAGATGAGCATTCTTACGATGCCCTAGATGCTTCGTCACAGCCGGAGGACTAACTAAGCCTAAAGACAGAAAGATGAAATCTAAACTGCCCCGAAGCAGATCCCCAAAGGAATAGACAGCCCCCAAACATATATTGTCGGTGAGACAAGATGAGGAGACACAAACACAGGCAGAGAACAGACTGAGCAAACGGTGGGGCCCAAGCTGTCTAGACAGGACAGGACAGAAAAAGATACTGTCTGCAACAACGCACAAAACCCTGAAAACGTCCAACACTTCTGATATACAAAAAAACCTGAGATCTCTCCCCCGCTAGATCAGCACTCTGGTATAAACTGGCAGCACGTAAAAAGATACTAACATAACAGGGGACTGATCAAGCTGCAACATATGAAGCAGGGCCCAGCACTGCGCCCAGCAGGGAGCACGCTGAACCCTAACAGCAAAACAGAAAGCAATAAAAGACACAACCAGATTAGATGCAAAGGATTAGCAAAAGAATCACTTAGCTGAACATGCAGATCAGGCAGGGGACAAAAGAGCTCCAAATGCACACAGAGGAAAAAAATCACCAGCAACCTTCAAGAGCAGCCAGCTTCATTATATGCTCCCAGCGAGCAATCCCAGATTCCCAATTATCATCGTCAGGTGGAGAACCTCCATCCACCTGGCCAGCTCCACTACTCTCAGTAACCACCAAAGGGAGCTTCAGCTCAGAAAATCGAGCAAGAGAGTTCACAACAGTACCCCCCCCCCTTGAGGCGGGATCACCGAACCCTCATCCACACCACCAGGCCAATCAGGATGGGCCCGGTGAAAGGCACGAATCGATCTCTTGGCATGGATGTCAGAAGCAGAGACCCAAGAATTATCTTCCTGGCCATAACCCTACCACTTGACCAAGTACTGAAGCCTCCGTATAGCCAAACGAGAATCCAATATCTTCTCTACCTCATACTCCAAATTACCCTTAACCAGTACAGGGTCAGAAGGCGCTGCCATGGAAACGACTGGCTCCACAAACCTTTTCAACAAAGATTTATGAAAGACGTTATGAATCTTAAACGTAACGGGAAGTGCCAAACAAAAAGAAACGGGGTTAAGGATTTCCAAAATCTTATAAAGGTCCAATAAATCTTGGCTTGAATTTTGGAGATGCGAGCTTCATGGGAATATTTTTTGAGGACAACCAAACCATATCACCCACTTTAAACCGGGACCAATGGTCCTATGCTGGTTGGAAAACCATTGGGCCTTTTCCAGAGAGTGGGACAACTTATCCACTACTTGGTCCCAAATCTGCTGCATTTTCTCTACCACAGAATCCACACCTGGGCAGGCAGAAGCTTCCACCTGCCCCTAAGAAAATAGAGGATGAAACCCAAAGTTACTAACGAAAGGAGACATCAAAGTGGCAGAGCTAGCCCTATTGTTTAGCGCGAATTCAGCCAAGGGCAAAAATGAGACCCAATCATCCTGATCAGCAGATATGAAACATCTCAAATAGGACTCCAAAGTCTGGTTTGTTCTCTCAGTCTGCCCATTGGTCTGAGAATGAAATGCAGAGGAGAAAAACAACGGAATTCCCAATTTGGAACAAAAGCCCTCCAAAATCTGGAAACAAACTGGACCCCTCTGTCCGACACAATGTTCTTAGGAATCCCGTGCAAACGAACCACTTGTTGTAAAAACAAGGGCACCAACTCAGAAGAAGATGGCAACTTTGGGAGTGGTACAAGATGGACCATTTTAAAATATCTATCACAGATCACTCAAATAACAGTCATTCTGAGAGACAGGGAGATCAGAGGTAAAATCCATTGAGATATGAGTCCATGGCCTCCTGGGCACCAGAAGGGGCATCAACAAACCACTAGCACAAGAACAGGGCTTAGACCGAGAACAAGTCACACAGGACTGCACAAAATTCCTGACATCAAGAGATAAAGCAGGCCACCAAAAAGACCGACTCACCAAATCTCTGGTACCAAAGATACCTAGATGACCAGCCAACACGGAGCAATGAATTTCAGACATTACTCTTTTCCTCCATTGGTCAGGGACATACAATTTCCCCATAGGGCATCGTTCAGGTTTATTCTCCTGAAATTCCTCCAGGGCACGTCTCAAATCAGGAGAGATGGCGTAAAGAACTACAACCTCATTTAGAATAGTCGTAGGCTCGGTCACGTCAAGAGAATCCGCAAAGAATTCAAACATTCTTAGTGCCCGGATTAAGGAAACCACAAAATTAAAACGCATGAAAAACAAGGCCCACCTAGCCTGTCTAGGATTCAAGCGCTTGGCTAATTCAAAATAAATCAAATTCTTGTGATCGGTGAGGACCACAACTTGATGCCTGGCTCCCTCCACCCAATGTCTCCACTCTTCAAATGCCCACTTCATGGCCAATAATTCCCAATTCCCCACGTCATAGTTACGTTCAGATGGAGAAAGTTTTCGAGAAAAGAAGGCACAGGAATTCATCTTAGAGGTTACCGGATCTCTTTGAGACAAAACGGCTCCTGCACCAATCTCAGAAGCATCCATCTCCACCTGAAAAGGGAGTGAAACATCAGGTTGCCGTAGAACCGGAGCAGAAGTGAATCTCTGCTTAAGCTCATGAAATACCGGGACTGCCTCTGGAGACCAATTTACCACATCAGCACCCTTTTTGGTCAAATCCGTCAAAGGATTAACAATACCAGAAAAATTACTTATAAATTTACGGTAGAAATTAGCAAAACCCAAAAACTTCTGAAGAGCCTTCAGAGAAGTGGGCTGAACCCAATCATAAATGGCCTGTACCATAGCTGGGTCCATTTCAGTAGCAGACGGGGACAAAATGAATCCCGAAAACGAAATCCTCTAAACACCAAAAAGACATTTCGATCCCTTAACATACAGAGTATTTTCCCTCAAAATCCAGAACACAGTCTGGACATGTTCCACATGAGAATCCCAAACACTGAAAAAATCAAAATATCAGCCAGATAAATGATCAAAAACTTATCCACAACCTCCCGGAAAATATCGTTCATAAAAGATTGGAAGATGGAAGGGGCATTAGTGAGCCCAAAAGGCATCACCAGGTACTCAAAATATCCCTCCGGAGTATTAAACGCCGTCTTCCATTCATCCCCGTGCTTGATGTGAATAAGATTATATGCCCACCTGAAGTCAAGTTTGGTAAACCAACAGGCACTTTTAACTCTGGAAAATAAATCAGAAATCAGGGGTAACGGGTACTGATATTTAACAGTGATCTTGTTAAGGGAACGAGTCAATACATGGCCTTAATAAACCATCTTTTTTGGCCATAAAGAAAAACCAAGCACCCAAAGGCGAAGAGGATGGTCTGATATAACCCTTCTCCAATGATTCCTTGATATAAGATCGCATAGCATCATGTTCAGGTACAGATAAACTGAAAAGCCGACCCTTGGGAAATTTACAACCGGGCATTAACTCAATTGCATAGTCATAACTCCTATGAGGAGGCAAAGACGCAGACTTACTCTCACTAAATACATCAGAAAAATCAGCCAAATAGTCAGGAACATCTTGAGACTGGGGAGAGGTGGAGAAAACAGGAGTGTCACTAAGAACACATTGACAACCCCAACTCACCACAGGCAGAGATTTCCAATCTAAAACAGGATTATGGGTTTGCAACCATGGAAAATCCAGTACAATAGTATCATGCAAATTGTGCAACACCAAAACTTTACAATTCTCTTGATGGTGGGGCGACCCGCATTACCACCTGGGTCCAAAACTGGGGTTTATTCTCCGCCAAAGGGGTAGCATCAATCCCCCTCAAGGGAATAGGGGTTCTCAGGGGCACCATGGGGAAACCACAATGCTTGGCAAAGTCAAGATCCATCAGATTCAAAGCTGCTCCTGAATCCACAAAGGCCTCAGCAGAAAAAGTAGACAAGGAGCAGATCAAGGTAACCGCCAAAAGGAACTTAGGCTGTACACTGCCCACCGCAAATGCGTGAGCAAAACGTTTTTCTCGTTTAGGGCAGACAGAAATGACATGAGAGGCGCCCCCACAAAAGAAGCATAACTTATTACGCCTTCTAAACTCTTGACGTTGCGTCCTAGACATAACCCTATCACACTGCATGGGTTCAGAAGTATGTTCAAAAGGCAGCACCGCCTCTCGCGTACTTTTACGTTCACGTAAACGTCGATCAATTTGAATGGCTAATGACATGGAGTCGTTAAGACCAGAGGGGACAGGAAATCCCACCATAACATCTTTTACGGTTTCTGCCAGACCTTTCCGAAAGAGAGCTGCTAGGGCTTCATCAATCCATTTAGTAAGGACCGCCCGCTTTCGGAACTTCTGGCAGTATAACTCTGCAGCATCCTGACCCTGGTTCAATGCCAATAAGGTCTTCTCAGCTTGTTCAATAGTTTTAGGTCCATCGTACAACAACCCCAGGGCCTGAAAAAAACGCATCCAAATTAGCCAGAATAGGATCTCCAGGTGTCAGAGAAAAAGCCCAATCCTGTGGATCGCCGCGCAGCCGTGAGATGACAATTTTAACCTGCTGCACTGAGCTCCCTGATGAATTAGGCTTCAAGGCAAGAAATTGTTTGCAGTTATTCTTGAAATTCAAAAATTTGATTGAGCAAGATAGGCAGAAATTCCCCGCACTTCAGCAGCGAGCTGTTCAACACGATCGGATAATTGCTTAGTCTCCATTAAAGAAAAAAAAAAAAAAAAATCCTCCTACGGCCCCAGAGAAAAAGAGGAAAAAATAAATTAAAAAAAAAAAAAATTTGACACTTTTTTCTCTTTACAATTCTTTCCTTCTTTTGAGTACCCTAGAGTCTGCAGTTAGGCTGGTGATTCTGTTATGAATGGGTCACTGAGGAGGATGGCAGGACCAGGCTTAGCCACCAGAAGACCAGAGAGGTTGGTAACTAAGCGGATTGCAGACTCTTGATCCGATCCACACAACTAGCAGTAGCCGTGGAGCGTTCCTAAGACGCTTTGTCACAGCCGGAGGACTAACTAAGCCTAAAGACAGAAAGACGAAATCTAAACTGCCCCGGAGCAGATCCCCAAAGGAATAGACAGCCCCCAAAAATATATTGTCAGTGAGACAAGATGAGACACAAACAGAGGCAGAGAACAGACTGAGCAAATGGTAGGGCCCAAGCTGTCTAGACAGGACAGGAAAAGATACTGTCTGCAATCACGCACAAAACCTTGTAAACGTCCAACACTTCTGATATACAAAAAAACCTGAGATCACACGATCTCACCCCCGCTAGATCTGCACTCTGGTATAAACTGGCAGCAAGCAAAAAGATACTAACATAACAGGGGACTGAACAAGCTGCAACATATGAAGCTGGGCCCAGCACTGCCCCCAGCAGGGAGCACGCTGAACCCTAACAGCAAAACAGAAAGCAATAAAAGACACAACCAGATTAGATGCAAAGGATTAGCAAAAGAATCACTTAGCTGAACATGCAGATCAGGCAGAGGACAAAAGAGCTCCAAATGCACACAGAGGAAAAAAAATCACCAGCAACCTTCAAGAGCAGCCAGCTCCATTATATGCTCCCAGCGAGCAATCCCAGATTCCCAATTATCATCATCAGGTGGAGAACCTCCATCCACCTGGCCAGCTCCACTACTCTCAGTAACCACCAGAGGGAGCAGAGGGAGCTTCAGCTAACATCTCTATACAGTTGCGGCCAAAAGTATTGACACCCCTGCAATTCTGTCAGATAATACTCAGTTTCTTCCTGAAAATGATTGCAAACACAAATTCTTTGGTATTATTCTCTTCATTTAATTTGTCTTAAATGAAAAAAAAAACACAAAAAGAGAATTAAGCAAAAAGCAAAACATTGATCATTTCACACAAAACTCCAAAAATGGGCCAGACAAAAGTATTGGCACCCTCAGCCTAATACTTGGTTGCACAACCTGTAGCCAAAATAACTGCGACCAACCGCTTCCGGTAACCATCAATTAGTTTCTTACAATGCTCTGCTGGAATTTTAGACCATTCTTCTTTGGCAAACTGCTCCAGGTCCCTGATATTTGAAGGGTGCGTTCTCCAAACTGCCATTTTTAGATCTCTCCACAGGTGTTCTATGGGATTCAGGTCTGGACTCATTGCTGGCCACCTTAGAAGTCTCCAGTGCTTTCTCTCAAACCATTTTCTAGTGCTTTTTGAAGTGTTTTGGGTCACTGTCCTGCTGGAAGACCCATGACCTCTGAGGGAGACCCAGCTTTCTCACACTGGGCCCTACATGCTTCAAAATTTGTTGGTAGTTTTCAGACTTCATAATGCCATGCACACTGTCAAGCAGTCCAGTGCCAGAGGCAGCAAAGCAACCCCAAAACATCAGGGAACCTCCGCCATGTTTGACTGTAGGGACCGTGTTATTTTCTTTGAATGCCTCTTCTTTCTCCTGTAAACTCTATGTTGATGCTTTTGCCCAAAAAGCTCTACTTTTGTCTCATCTGACCAGAGAACATTCTTCCAAAACGTTTTAGGCTTTTTCCAGGTAAGTTTTGGCAAACTCCAGCCTGGCTTTTTTATGTCTCGGGGTAAGAAGTGGGGTCTTCCTGGGTCTCCTACCATACAGTCCCTTTTCATTCAGACGCCGACGGATAGTACGGGTTGACACTGTTGTACCGTCGGACTGCAGGACAGCTTGAACTTGTTTGGATGTTAGTCGAGGTTCTTTATCCAACATCCGCACAATCTTGCGTTGAAATCTCTTGTCAATTTTTCTTTTCCGTCCACATCTAGGGAGGTTAGCCACAGTGCCATGGGCTTTAAACTTCTTGATGACACTGCGCACGATAGACACAGGAACATTCAGGTCTTTGGAGATGGACTTGTAGCTTTGAGATTGCTCATGCTTCCTCACAATTTGGTTTCTCAAGTCCTCAGACAGTTCCTTGGTCTTCTTTCTTTTCTCCATGCTCAATGTGGTACACACAAGGACACAGGACAGAGGTTGAGTCAACTTTAATCCATGTCAACTGGCTGCAAGTGTGATTTAGTTATTGCCAACACCTGTTAGGTGCCACAGGTAAGTTACAGGTGCTGTTAATTACACAAATTAGAGAAGCATCACATGATTTTTCGAACAGTGCCAATACTTTTGTCCAGCCTCTTTTTTATGTTTGGTGTGGAATTATATCCAATTTGGCTTTAGGACAATTCTTTTTGTGTTTTTTCATTTAAGACAAATTAAATGAAGATAATAACAACAAAGAATTTGTGTTTGCAATCATTTTCAGGAAGAAACTGAGTATTATCTGACAGAATTGCAGGGGTGTCAATACTTTTGGCCACAACTGTATATAGTATCACTGTAATTGTACTGACTGATCCCAAGAATAAAGCAGTATTCTCACTGAAATACGATGATAGAAAAAATAAAAGCATTTAACTGCTGTTTATTTGTTCATTTTGCCTCTCAAAAATCGTAATTAGGCTCAGATGACATTTATCCTGTGATCTCCGCTGAGTAACTACGTCAGGGTGACACCATCTACATCATTATAGTGTGTGGCTCAGTCAGAGGTTTCATCTGAATAACGTTTTTGAGGGATTTAGACAATCCCTAAAGTAAGTGGTCAGCGTAAAGCACAACATTATTGTGATCCTCACTTTACACTAAAAGTGATTGAAAAATGTTATGAACTCCAAAATGTAACCAATAAAAACTTCAACTTATCCCACAAACAACAAGCCCCTTCTCAGACTCGTCTTCTGTCATTGAAAATATGGGAGTTTCCATTTTACTGGTAGAGCAAAGACTTTGGTAGAGAGACATGGCTCAAAGTCCTTCAAATAAAATCCAGTGAAATCTGTGCTCCCAAAACCACTGCCCTTTTCCCTTCTGAGCGCCACCTTTTGCAGAAAACACAGCCAGCGCCCACATTTGACATTGCTGTAGCGAGGAGAACTCATTTTAGGAGGTATGTGTCTAGAGGCACAAACTTTACAATGGTAAGAGGGTCATGTGACACATCGCTTATTGAGAATTTCTCAAGAAAAACAATGGTGTGCTTGGTTTTGACATAACTTTATTCTTTCATGAGTTATTCACAAGTTTATGACCACTCATAAAATGTGTTCAAAGTGCTGCCCATTGTGTTGGATTGTCAATGCAACCCTCTTCTCCCACTCTTGACACACAAAGAAATGCTAGCACAGGCTTCCAGTATCCGTTGTTTCAGATGCTGCACATCTCGGATCTTCACAGCATAGACAATTGCCTTCAGATGACCCCAAAGATTCCTACATGAACAGTTTTCTGGAAAGTAGATTGGTCGTTGTGGGCCAGTTGAATGGCCACCAAGGTCTCCCAATCTGACCCCCTTAGACTTTTATCTTTGGGGTCATCTGAAGGCAATTTTCCCCTTCCATATACTAATGTGCCACAAACAGGAAGTTGATATCACCAACCTTTCCCATTTTATTTAGGTGTATCCATATAAATGTCCCACCCTGTACATATTTTCATGTTTTACATTATAAAAATTGCAAAAAGGGAAATGAGCCAATACAAAAATGTGGGCACCCCTTGGAAATGTGTGTGCTCAGATAACTTTGACCAAGGTTTTAGACCTTAATTAGGGTTATGGCTTGTTCACCATCATCATTAGGAAAGGCCAGGTGATGCAAAATTCCCAGCTTTAGAAAAACCCTGTCTCCTCTAAGGCCGGTTTCACATTTGCGTTTCAGGGCGCAGCCACGGCCTGCGCACGGCCACCGCTAAGCCCCGCCCCTGCCGCGCCTCCTCCGGGCGCATGACGCTGCATGCGTCCTCTATCTTTATCACTGAGGACGCAGGTCGTGCGCAGTATGCGTTTTGGCGGAGCCTGCGTCCTTTTGACGGTGTGCCGACCAGCGCCAAACGTAACCTGCTGCAATTTGGTTGCGCTCGGCGCACCATCAAAAGGACGCAGGTGCCGCCAAACGCATACTGCGCACGGCCTACATCCTCAGTGATAAAGATAGGGGACGCATGACGCATGCAGAGTCATGCGCCTGGAGGCGGAGCTACCGGAGGTGGTGCGACAGGGGGCGGGGCTTAGCGGTGGCCGTGCGCAGGCCATCGCTGCGCCCTGAAACGCAAATGTTAAACCGGCCTTACCTTGTGCCAAAAACAGCAGCCATGGGTTCTTTTAACCCCTTCACCCAGAAGTACGTTTTCACCTTCCTAAGGGCCAATTTTTACAATTCTGACCACGGTCACTTTATGAGGTAGAATCAACGGATCCCGGTGATTCTGAGGTGGCTTTCTTGTGACATATTGTACTTTATGATCGTGGTAAAATTTCTTTGATATAACTTGCGTTATATCACAATTTTCAAACTTTGATTTAAGGGCATAAAAATTAAGAGAGTCATATCGCACAAAATAGTTAATAACATTTAGCTGTGAAAAAAAAAAAAAACACATTTTTCCTATATAAATCTTTTTTAGCTCCAAATTTTGCATTTTCATAAGGGTAACAAGAGAAATTGCTCCATACAATTTGTTGCAAAATTTCTCCTGAGTGCGCAGATACCCAATATGTGGAGGAAAACAACGGTTTGGGTGCACGGCAGAGCTTGAAAGGAAAGGAGCGCAATTTAACTTTTTAATTGTAAAATATGCTAGCAGTTGCCATGACGCGCGTGGAGAGCCCCTGATATGCCTAAACAGTGGAAACCCCCCAGAAGTGACACCATTTTGGATACTAGAACTTATCTAGATGTGTATTGAGCACCTTGAACCCCCGGGTGCTTCACAGAAGTTTATAATGTCAAGCTGCAAAAAAAAACAAAAAAAAAAAAAAAAACACATCACTTTTTTCCCACAAAAATCTATTTCAGCTACAAATTTTCAATTTTCACAAGTGCAAAAGGAGAAAATGGACCCCAAAGTTTGTTGTGCAATTTCTCCTGAGTTCACCGATACCCCTCATGTGGTCAAAAACTACATTTGAGGGACAGTGCAAAGCTCAGAAGGGACGTAGCGTCATATCACTTGTTTGAGGTTGCCATGTTACATTGGCAGAGCCCCTGAGTTGCCTGAACTGCAGAACCCCCATAAGTGACCCCATTTTACCAATTAAATCTCTCATTGAATTTATGTAGGGGGTGCAGTGATTATCACAGACTTTTATACCATTGGGCAGTGAAGAAAAAATAATTTATATTTTTTACCACGAAGACTGTGTGTTCGCCTCAAGTTTTACATTTTCACACTGGGAAATGGGTAAAAATGGCACCAGAACTTGTCTCACAATTTCTGCTGAATGTAGAAATATGCCATATGTGGCTGTATAGTACTACTTAGTGGTCCGTCCCTACCGAGTCACTCCGCATGGCTATTTACCTCCTGGAGCGCAGATATTCCTAGACTAATTTGAGGATTCCATATAAAGTGCCCCTAAGTGCTAGAAAAGCAGAATCCCCCTTCAAATGACCTCATTTTGGAAATTATAGCCCTTTGGGAATTTATCTACAGACGCAGTGACGATTTTGACTCCATGGATGTTTTTCAGAAACAGGCAGCAGTGGATGTTGCTAAGTGAAAATTGCAAACTGCTGTTGTAATGACCAGTACGCTGTAATGACCAGTATGTTGCAGTCACCTTTACATTATGCCCAGTCCGTGCTTCTAGAGACATGCACCTATAAATTAGGAAGGCTCTCATTACTACAGAAATGCCAAATATGTGGGCGCTATATGTGGTTTAGGCACACTGGAGCTCAGAAGAAAGGAAGCATTTGGATTTAAGAGCAGAGAATTTGCTGAATTTCTATTGGGGAGCAAGGAGCCATTTCGCTTTTCCAGATCCTTTGGGCTACCAGTAACGTGGAAGCCCCTATATTTCCATTAACAGATGACGGACCTGAGCGAGCTTGCTTTTCTGTGGATTGAGTTGAAGCTTTTATTGGGAACATTTTATATAATGCTTGGGATCACATTTATATGGCGCTCTATCCTGAGCACTTACTTTGGGGTTTCCATCTAAATCTCTGAGTGACGTGACAGATGAAACTCCAGAGGGATCTATTCAACATAATAAGGCAGCAGATTTACTCTGGACTCCGTCCGGCCTCTGTTCAGTGGTATCCTTTTCAGAAGTGCACAAAACTGTGCAATCCTAAAAAGATGTACACCTCCGGATCACAGGTCCTATGGTATCCACAGTGACTACATCTGTCTCATTATAAGGAATTTTCCGCCGGGGGTTCTGTCTGATTCGCGTATTCCATCTTCTTGAGCGCGTTTTATTGCACTTTTTGTTCGGTGGTATGATTTTGAATTGTTTTTTGCCTCTATTTTTTATTGTCTTCACTAAAGGGGTTAACTACTGGGACAGTTTTATAGAGAGGGTCGTTATGGACGCGGCAATACCAAATGTGTACTTTTGATTTTTTTATTTACATAAATAAATGTATTTAATGGAAAAATATATATTTTTTTAAATTTAGGGATTTAAAAAAAATATGTTTTTACACTTTGTAATTTTTTTTAAACTTTTTTTTACATTGGATGGGAAATTAATAGAGAGTATCAGATCAGGGTCCAAAGCAGGCGCTCACATGCCACCTTCCCTGCAGGACCCGGAAAGACCCCAAGGCCATCTTGGTGACGGGGGTCTCCATGGAGACTATCAGAAAAACGCAATCGCATCGCGTTGTTCTGCTGTAAGCGCGTCAGGAGCCCCTTCCCTGCGCAATGTTTTTCTATGCCGCTGTCACTACTGACAGCAGAATCAGAGGGGTTAAATGCCCATGATTGGTGGTAGCAAACATGAATTGAAAGACTCTTGGCTGGCTACAAAAAGTGTTTACAAGCTGCAATAGTAGCACCCCTTTTGAAACTAGGCACTAACCATGCAGGGCGCCAACCTTTTGCATTGGCAAAATTTTCCTTTTTGTAATTTTTAAAATGTAAAAGATGAAACAAAAAATAGAAAAATGTATATTTTTTTGCCTAAAATACAAAGGAAATGTGTCATTTACCTTTAAGCCTTTTAGAAAACATTTCTTCTTCAACTTGCTTAACTGTTCACAATAATAGTAATTTTGACAAGAGGTGCCTAAATTTTTACATGCCACTGTAAATGCTATACTTTTCTGTGAACAACATCTAGGTTAAAATGCTCAACAAAACCCCAAGATAAACTCCTTGAAGAGTCTAGTTTCCAAACAGGGGTCTCTTTTGGGGAGTTTCTGCTGTTTTAGCATGTCAGGGTCTCTGAAAATGTGTCATGGCATCCGCAATATGTTCCATTAAAATTTGTGCTCCAAAAATCAGATGGCGCTCTTTCCTTTCCAAGCCCTGCCATGTACGCAAACAGTAGCTTTTGACCACATATGGGATATTGCTACATTCTTGAGAAATTGCGTAACAAAACATGGGGTATATTTCTTTCTACTACACCTTGTGAAGATTTAAAACTTGTGAAAAGTCTGTGAAACACCTGTGGGTTCAAAATGCTCAACAGAACACAAGATTAATTCTTTGAGGAGTCTAGATTCCAATGCTTAGTCAATTGAGGGTGGTAGGGTGGATTCTGCTGCTTTGATATCCCCCCTCAGGAGGTCTCACAATAAGTCATGGTGTCTGCAATCTATTCCAGCCAAATTTATGCTCGAAATACCAAATAGAGCTTCTTATTCAGAGCCCTGCCGTGCACTCAGCAGCTTTTGAGCAAATATGGTATACTGCAACTGTCAAGAGAAATTGAGCAATACATTTTAGAGATTATTTCTAAAGAGTTAACATTTCCTAACAGCAGT
The DNA here is from genome assembly GCF_039654945.1 of Dendrobates tinctorius. Lineage (NCBI taxonomy): Eukaryota > Metazoa > Chordata > Amphibia > Anura > Dendrobatidae > Dendrobates > Dendrobates tinctorius. Next base: position 8,897,930 of record NW_027361760.1, on the reverse strand, counting down.
TTAGGAGAATTTGAGGGGAACAGATTTTAAAATGGTATCACTGCTTGGATTTTCCAATATATAGACCCATCAAAGTCACTTCAAAACTAAAAAGGTTTGCAAAAAAATAGGGGATTTCTAAATTTCCTTAAAAAAAATGAAAAAAAAAAGCTGTTAGATTTTAATCCTTTTAAATAAAAGGAGAGCTGAAAAATGATGCTGATGTAAAATAGACAGAGACATATTGGAAAGGTTATTTATTAGCTATTTTGTGTGGTATGCCCTCCTAGTTTAACCCCTTTATGACATAAACCCCTTTAAATACACTCAAATTGTTTAGTCACGTGAGGGGCTCCCCAAACGTGACGTGTACTTATTTGTACTAAATGTCCTACTGGGGGTCTGTATGTGGGGGAGACTGGGCAAAAACTGAGAACAAAGGATGAATTCTCATCGCCACACACTAAGAGAAAAAATAATGGATCTCTGAAGGGTTAATAAACTTCTTGAATGTGGTTTTGAGCATCTTGAGGGATGCAGTTTTTAGAATGGTGTCACTTTTGGGTATTTTCTATCATAAAGACCACTCAAAGTAACTTCAAATGTGATGTGGTCCCTAAAAAATGTTGTAAAAAAAAAGATGTCGCTGGTCAACTTGTAACCCTTATAACTTCCTACCAGAAAAAAAAAAATGGTTCCAGAATTGTGCTGATGTAAAGTAAACATGTGGGAAATGTTACTTATTAAGCATTTTGTGTGAGATATCTCTGTGATTTAAGGGCATGAAAATTCAAAGTTGGAAAATTGCAAATTTTGAAAATTTTTGCCAAATTTCCGTTTTTTTTCACAAATAAACGCAAGTCATATCAAAGAAATTTTACCCCTATCATGAAGTACAATATGTCACGAGAAAACCTTGTCAGAATCATCGGGATTCATGGAAGTGTTCCAGAGTTATTACCTCATAAAGGGACAGTGGTCAGAATTGTAAAAATTGGCCCAGTCATTAACGTGCAAACCACCCTTGGAGGTAAAGGGGTTAAAGACACAAGCATTTAAAGTTTGAAAAATGCTAATCTTTCTAAATTTTTACCAAAATATCACTAACAAAGTACCATGTGAACTGAAAAAAAAAAAAAAAACAAAAAAAAAAAAACCACACAATCTCGAAATTACTGGAATAAGTTGATGCATTCCAGAGTTATTATCACAAAGTGACACTGGTCAGATTTGAAAAAAATAGGGGTTGGTCCCCGAGTTAAAAATTGGCTCCATCACTAAGGAGTTAAAAAAACCAGTTCATTATTCAAAAATGTTTATTGTCTCACCTTAATCCATGAATGTTCTAAGCTGTCATCGATAGTCATTCGTTTCCTAATAAATAAAAGCTACGTTATAAATCACGTTATGTTTCTTATGCTCATCATAATGAAATTAATTGCATTAAACAGTTACATTATCAATAGAGGGTCATCCTGCTCTACAATGCAGAAGTGGGCAGAGGAGGTAGTCACTGATGAAACAACTCAAAAGACTATGTACACCTTGACAGAACTTTTTTTTTTTTTTTTTTAATAGCTTCCTAAAAACAAAGTTAAAGGGTTGTCTAGGACTTAACTGTTAACATAATAAATATGAGATGGTGGAGGTCTGACACATGGAACTGTCACAAATTGATTGAAACCTACTCTGGCAGAAGATATAAGCTATGTATGGAAAAGAATATAGTAGTCATGCACATTCCTTAAAGGCTGCTGGCACGTACTAGTGTTTATCACCTATTCACTTACTGAACAGTACAGATGTTCATGACTGTATCGAGCAGGACACATTACCTTTCATTCAAGGGAGCAGACCTACAGCACTACTCTGCAGGTTCCATCTCATCAGTTTTCAATGGATTCTACTTATAACCCCATTAAGCAATTTTCTTAACAGTCCTCTTAAAAAAATTATAAAAAAAAAAAGGTCTAGGAGTTTGCTGCTGTTTTTTTTTTTTTGCTTATCTAAGGCTGGTTTCACATTAGCGTTTTGTAGAGCAGCGCATCGTGTGCACCCTATCGCATGCGCCCCTATGTTTAACATGGCGGGCGCATGGTCTTGCAACTGCACCCGTTCGTCTGCATTATCCTGCACATGCGCTTTTTCTAGGTATGCGCCTAGACACGCTAGACACAACATGTTGCATTTTTTGGTCCGCGACTCCGCCCAACATCGTTAAAAAAACGCATGCGATCGCTTGCGCACGGAATTCACCAAAATATCACATTACAGTCTATGTGAATGCGTTTTTTGCGTAAACATGTCTAGACACTGGTTTAAACCACCCCCTACACAAAGAAACATTGTTTGAGGGGTAGTGTAGATAAAAGGTGTTGGTACTGGCAGACGACTACTCTATAGACAGCCTTGAAGAGACAAGCAACGTTTGGAAATTTGGAGAGAACAAGCAACTTCAATAATGTGAGTATTCTAAACCTAATGTCTGCCTGTCCTTTTTTCTTAATTTATTATGTACTAATGTCTCTTTTTATTGCAGCATGTCTTCTGGAGAGGAGTACTGACCGGCCCGTGGTGAACTGGCCCAAGCAGAGCGTGAAGTGAGTACCTTCCTGCCCTACAGTTTGGGTAAGTATTCGCTATCACATTTACACATGTACCAAATTAATTTTTGTTCTTTTTCAGACCTCATCATCCACGGTTTCTGAGGCGGAACAGCAGGAGCAGCCAGTCCAAGTGCTGGCGGGGAGACTGCCTGTAAGTATAGACTGACTGTGATTGTACTTTTTTTTTGTTTTGTGCTTTTTTCCCCTGACTTTTTTTCGGGCCTGTTTTTCATCTTCAATCTTGCTTCTTTTCTGTATGTTTTTCTATCTTTTTCATTTCCAAATCTTTCCAAGATTATCATGTTTTTCTTTCTTTTCTAGGCTCCACAACAGGACGAAGAAATGGCCCTGGACAACGACGCCCTCATCAACTTAGTCCAGGAGCGAGTCCCGTTGTGGGACAGCCGTGATCCGCAGCATGAGGACACGGTGGTGACACGGCGGCTCTGGAATAAGGGGGCCGGAGCGATGTTGGATGACTGGGACAACACCTCTCCCCGGGTCCGCAAGGATTTTCGTAAGTAAGTAGCTGTGTGATGAGGCAGTGACCTTGGCCGGAATCACTCAAGTGTGTGTGATGATAGTAACTCCTGCGAGATTCTAGCATCACACACATTTGTGTTATCCTGGCCAACAGTGCATTGTCTAATTTTTTAAAAATTTTTTTCCCACAGTGAACAAAGTCAAGACCCGTTGGCGCTCGATGAAGGACCGCTTCAACAGAGATGTTTGTTAGGAGGGCCAGGGTCGCAGTGGTGCTGCTGCAAGGACCAGAACTAAATACAGCTACCATCGGGCGTTGGTTGTTGTGAACTCCCTTGCTCGGATTTCTGAGCCGAAGCTCCCTCTGGTGGTTACCGACAGTAGTGGAGCTGGCCAAGTGCATGGAAGTTCTCCACCTGACGATAATTGGGAACCTGGGATTACTGGCTGGGAGCATATAAAGGAGCTGGCTGCTCTTGAAGGTTGCTGGTGATTTTTCCTCCTTGTGCATTTGGAGTTCATTTGTTCCCTGCCTGAGCTGCATGTTCAGTTAAGTGATTCTTTTGCTAATCCTTTGCATCTAATCTGGTTGGGTCTTTTTTTGCTTTCTGCTCTGTTGCTAGGGTTCAGCGTGCTCCCTGCTGGGGGCAGCGATGGGCCCTGCTTCATATGTCACAGCATGTTCAGTCCCCTGTTATGTTAGTGTCTTTTTGCTTTGCTTCCAGTTTATACCAAAATACTGATCTAGCGGGGGTGAGGTCGTGTGACCTCAGGTTTTTGTATATCAGAAGTGTTGGACTTTTTTAGGGTTTTGTACGTGATTGCAGACAATATCCTTTCTGTCCTGTCTAGATAGCTTGGGCCCCACCGTTTGCTCAGTCCGTTTTCTGCTTGTGCTTGTATCTCATCTTATCTCACCGACAATATATGTTTCGGGGCTGTCTATTCCTTTGGGGATCTGCTCCGGGGCAGTTTAGATTTCACCTGTCTTTAGGCTTAGTTAGTTCTCCGGCTGTGACGAAGCATCTAGGGCATCGTAGGAACACTCCACGGCTACTGCTAGTGTGTTGATAGGATCAGGGGTCTGCAATCCGCTTAGTTACCAACCTCTCTGGTCTTCTGGTGGCTTAGCCTGTTCCTGCTATCCTCCTCGGTAATCCATTCATAACAGTTGGCGTTCCTAAGACTGGTCCTTGCCACCAGAGCGTATTTTGTTGTATTGTATTGTTTTTTACTCTGTGCTTTTCTATTCCACAGGAGTTGGCGCTTTAACTATTGTAAATGCATGATAGTAATGTTTTTCTTTTCACAGCACCTGGAGCAGCACCCTGCAACCTGTACCTGGAGCGGTCCTTCATCGAAAGACCTCAGTCCCGTCTCAGCCATCCGACAGCCTGCAAGCAGCTTGCGGGTCGGCAACACATACAGCTGGAGACCAGGAAGCTGGTATGTCAGGTGTTCCCCTGTCACAAGGTCTCTGCCACAGGTTTTGTGGGCACTTCCCGCCTGTGGCAGAAGGCCTCGGACAGGGATGTCATGCCTGAATTCCTTCACTTGAACTCGGTCTTTCAGAATGGCCTCAAGGCGCTGTCAGACAGACTGGAAAGCGGATTTGCCCTCATGAAAAACCGCTTCCAGGCTGTCGGCCGTCGTCTTGACCATCTGAAAGCCGACTTCAACAGACCAGCACACCATTTTTTCCACCAAATTGGACAGGGCATGGCGGATCACCTTAGTCCAGATCTCCAGCTGAATGTGATGCAGGCCTGCAACACTGCTTTCATGCAGGCTATGCAGCAGAGTCAGTATGTGCAGCAGCCTGTGGTGTAATTTCCAACTGTGCCACCACTGACTCACTTCACCTCACTACCGACTTCTGCTGCATACCACTGCACGGCCACCTGCATTCCAAGCCAAGCCGGACACCTGTACACCACCAAAAGGCCGAGTTCTGCTGGACACTCCGCCACCACCATGGCAAGCGCTGGTCCTGTCTGGACCACCACAGCCACCACCACTCAAGCCTGGACCTCCACCACGCCTGCTTGGAGCAACACCGACGCCACCACTCCTCCTGCTTGGAGCACCACCCCCACCACAACTCCTCCTACTTAAACCACCACCACCGCTCCTCCTGCCTGGACCAGCACTGCCAGCACCGAGCAGCAACAGCAGCAGAGGGGTGACCCCCATTTAATTTTTGCTGAAACACAGCAAAGGTCCCCCAGCTCCAGTCACCCAGGTCAAGGCGGTCACAGTTCCCGGAGGTCCAGGCAGGACACACCAGGACATAGGAGACCCAAAAAACAAAAAACTTTGTCCGTCCCTCCCCCTCTCCTCACACTGTGTCTCACCCTGCCTCCAGTTCCATCCCTGAGCTCCTTTCCCATACTACTTTTGTCGCCCATTCCCCTGGAACTCCTTCCTCCCCTTTAAGCTGTTACTCATCTCTCCACACCCCCAACGTGCTACTATCTTCCCCCAAATGTCGTTCCCAGTAAAAACTTTTTTTTTTTTTTTTTTTTTACAATAAATGTAAAATTCTGGTTTTCCCTAATACTGTTTGGTTATTGTGTCTTTCACCGCCTACACACACTGCGCAGTACACTTTGTGTTTTTGCCACCACATAGCTCCATTACTGACACGTTTCTTGTGCCAGTCCTGGAGATATGTGTTGTTAAAAACACAAATAAATGACTTGTATTATCTCCACCAGTCTCTTCAGTCTGCTAATATTGCACAGACTGAATAGAGGATGATGTTGAGTGCAAGGCATATCTATTGTTACCTTGCCAGGTATCATAAAGAGTGAATTGAGGATGGTGTGTTTTGGCGCTTGTGACACAAGGCCATGGGATTCTAGATATACCTTGTAATTAACCACATCATCTATTCAGTCTGTGGTGAATAAACTGAAGAGATGATGGAGAAAATACACGTCATATCTACAATACCCAGGCCTGGTATCATAATTATTTATCACACCTGGCCAGGTGACTATACCTATGAGTTGTCGAAGCATCGCTTCAGTCTGCATTATCAATTGTATGAAGACTGGAAAGATGCTGGAGTTTCACTCATATGTGTATTCACATGCCCAGGTGTGATAACATTCTGAAGTCATGATGCGTTTTTTTGGGCGTCCTCACTTCAGCATGACACCAGGCCTGGGGATTGTAGAAGCTGTATAAACGTTATCTCTCCAGTCTGCGTGCATACTGAAACCACAGTGGAGATCCTACAACTAATATTTATACTCACATGGTCAGGTGTCATTAAGAGTGAAGGATGCTAGTACATCCCAAAAATCACTATTTGTAACATCAGGACAGGTGACAAATATTAGTTGTATTATCTCCACCGTCGCTGCAATCTGCATTATTGAACACAGACTGGAGAGATGATAAAGGTCATACAACTTGTATATGTAGAGTCACCTGGTCAGGAGTCCTAGTAAAGTCATGATGCACAAAACACAGCATCCTGAATTCACTGGGATACCTGGGCAGGTGATTATCGTATTAGAGTGTATAAAAACAGAGTGCACTCGGTACAGGTAACAAAACTGTTTTTTTATTTACATACACACAAGAAAACAATTTTACACCATTTGATCTTGCCATTCCACACATCCTACATAAGAGATAAAGTAGGCTGCAAATTGGTCCTGCATTTGGCCAACTTCAACTGATGATCTGAGTGGGTGCTGAGTGAAATCAGGCAATGGGTTGGCAGCTGGTTCATCTAGTTGAAAGTTAGGGTGCTCTTTAGCCATAACAAAATTGTGAAGAACCACGCACACTTTCACCACCTCATCCACTGTTTCCAGTTTAAGATTAATGGATGTGCCGAGAATGCGCCATCTGGATACAAGAATCCCAAAGGCACACTCTAAAGTTCTGCCCTGGTCAGTCTGTAATTAAATATTTTTTTCGCGTGGTCCAAGTCCTGGCTGGAGTAGGGTTTCAGCAGGTTTTGGCACATTTGAAAAGCCTCATCCTCAACCATTACAAATGGCTGTGGCGGACCTTTGGTGTGGGGAAGTACTTTTTATAGTTCTAGAACTCCGATCCACTTCTTGCTGGTTTGGTTATCCTTATGTGTTTCCCATCAACCGCTCCAAAACAGCTGGGGAAATGGCAGACTGTCCAGAATTTTTCAGCAATATCAATCCACTTTTCTGCGGTTGGCAGGGGCATAAATTCTGGACAGAGAATGTCCCACAAAGCCCGGCAGGTGTCCGCAACTATTCCTGACAAATTCCAAGCCGGTACTGGAAGTGGAGTGAAGATAGGGTCTCTCCAGTAACCAGGAATCTGCCAAACAGAGAAATAACAAAAATTAATATTTATGTCTAGGGTTTTGTAAAACACTGAAATGAAAAAATATTAGTACATGGCATAATAATTCTGCAGGCTTTTGGTTACTACATGGCAGAACAATAATTATGCAGGCTTTGGCTTAGTACATGGCAGAACAAAAACAACTATGCAGGCATTGGTTTCTAAATATTATCTACCGTAATGTGACCAGGAGCTGTTCCTCAGGAGGAATCGCATGACGGAGCTGTGTGTCATGTCTCCGGATGGCTCCTTGAACACGAGCAAGCAAATCCATGAAGCTTTCTTGGGACATCCGGGTATAGTCAATAAATTTTGCCGGGTTTCCTTGGAGCTCGCTGTAGAGGGTGTGGTACGCTCCACAGCTCTCCCGGACTTCAATAATCGGATGTATCCACAAACGTTGCCGCTGCCGTCTTCGCTGCCTCTCTCTCTCCCTTTGTTGCTGGCAAGCAAATGCAAAAGCTTGAGACAGCGCGATGTCTAGATCCAAGCTGAAGCAAAAACTCTTCCACCGCAGATCCATATTGACAAAGGAAAAAGCAACAAAATCTGAAGAATTCAGCTGTAAACAGGGTCTATATAAAGAATTCCCATGACACACGCCCACTGGTGTCCCATTGGTGGAGTATGTTTCAAAGATTATCCTCCTGTGAAATGTGACACCTAGAGAATGCAAGCACCTAAAAACCGCAAAAGCATGCAAAAACGCATACAAACGCTGCGCTTTTTTGTCGTCATGCGCACGCCGATGCGTCCAAAAATCGCTGCGTTTTCATGCGTTTCCAAGCGTTTTTTACTTGTGTTTCAAGTGCGCACAAAACGTTGCGCAAAAAGGCGCAAATGTGAAACTAGCCTAAGAGTTCTGCAAAAAGAGCTAAAAACAACTGTCAGAGCCCTGCACTTGACAGCTTTCTGCTTTCCCTTCCAGTTCTCAGTTTTATGGCGCAATCAGACAACTGTATAAATCAAAACAAGATCGTAACAGTGCACAGACTTGGCCAGCAGCTCTCACAACCAGAGGATGACAGCTTCATATATTTCTATGCAGCAGTTACACTGTGACCAGGAGGGCCGCCAGCCAGTCTGTGCATGCATTGAGTTCCGATCTCATTCTGATTTATACGGTTGTCTGACTGTGCCCTTACAAATAGTAGAGAAGAAAGGGTTGTACGCAGATCGTAAGAATGGAGAGGGATGAAAGCATGAACAATCTCAAGGAGGCCTAAAGAAAGAGGCTAAGAAAGCCAGCAGTCAAAAAAGGAGGAAAGCACATGAAGAAACAAGTACATGATTGACGCTGTGCTCAATACATGAGCTTATAAACATGGGATTAGCCGGATCACACTCATATCTTATATACAGCCTATTTACTAGGAGAGACAATCCTATAAGAGTAAAGAATTAAACTTGGATCAGGCTGAAAAATGCATATAAAAGGGGTCTGAAAATGAATGAACAAATTCAGATTAGCAATTAAAAGGGTTGATATTGACTTGCAGGAATGCTACTTCCTATAGGTGGCACTAGAGTTCTAAGTCCTTTTCCTCTCTGAAGAGACAATTTGCATATTTCCCAGAGGAGCATTGCAGCTTAAAAGTCTCCTCATCTCTGCATGCATAACATGTCTCTCTCTGCAAGCAGAAACGTTGCCCCTTGGATACCGGGTCAGACGCCTCTCACACAGCCAAACTAGATCTCACACTTTGCTTTGGGGGTACGACCCCTCGCCAGTGCAGAGTGTCTGCAAACTGAGATTCTGGTTTCGGCTTTTGTTCTAAGTCATGTGACAAGACTCTTTAAAAGGTCAGTATTAACTTTGAGGATTGGTACTGAATATAGGTGGCACTAGAGTTCTAGTGCTCTTCCTCTCTGAAGAGACAATTTGCAAACTGTTAAAAAGTTAAAAGATGTCCACCTTTGTAGACTATTTTTTTCATCATTAAATGCATGCTTAAATATTTTTTATACATTGGGGCTCATTAAGCATTTTTCACCATTTGCCTTCTATAGCTGCTGTGTTACACTATCAGTGGGTTAATGGGGTTGGTCACATTGTGAGGATCGCATAGCATTGCATGGACTGGTCCGGCAACTCTCCTGACTGGAGCATGATAGCATAATGTTTTTCTAAGCAGCTGTCAAGCTCATGTCAGGAAAGCAGACAGCCAGCACGAGGTTTACGATGCGATACTCAGGAAAGTTATACGGCAGTCTGTCTCTGCCCTTAACAAAGTGGCTATAGGAGGAAAACTGTGCAAAATGATTAATGAAACCCAATGCAAAAATTATTTTTAGAACCAATGCATGCATTTAAGAAAAAAAAGCTCCCCAAAGGTGGACAACCCCTTTAAGTCTCAGTCTTAACATATGTACAAATTATTTTAATTATGGTCAAAAGCATCTCATTAAAATGTTACTTTACCCTGCTTAAAGAGAACCTAGCACCAGGTCAAAAGTGGACAGTTTTTGTTATTTCATTCTCCCCTTAGTATGCCTTTTTGGTGTTTTTTAACCCCCTAAGTGACAGAGCCAATTTGGTACTTACCGTATATACTTGAGCATAAGCCGAGGCACCTAATTTTGCAACGGAAAACTGGGTAAGCTTATTGACTCGAGTATAAGCTGGGTATGCATTTTCCCCTCATCCCTGTCCTGATATGTGTGGCTCCCTCCGTCCTGTCCTGGTATGCGTGGCTCCCCCATCCTGTCCTGGTATGCGTGGCTCCCCTCGTCACTGTCCTGGTATGCGTGGCTCCCCCCGTCACTGTCCTGGTATGCGTGGCTCCCCCCCGTCACTGTCCTAGTATGCGTGGCTCCCCCCCGTCACTGTCCTAGTATGCGTGGCTCCCCCCCGTCACTGTCCTAGTATGTGTGGCTCCCCCCCTCCCATCCTTGTATACATGCTTCCTATTAAGAAAAAAAAAAAAAAATCCTACTCAACCTCCAGCGTATCCTCGCAGCATCTCGTTCCGGCTTCCATCAGCTCTTCCTCTCCTGAGCGATCACGTGGCAATGCTCATAAAGGTAATGAATATGCACGCGTCTCCACTCCCATAGGCATGGAGCATTGTCACGATAATATAAATGAGCTATGGTTTTCCTTTCTTACACACCTTTCCAGAAATTTCTGCTACATTCATAGCTGCAGAGACAAGCGACCCCCCTCCTTCCCCCCCTGCCAGCAGTTACTGCTTTCTGCCACTCGCTTGCCTGTAATCCAATACTATAGTGTGTGATTCCCTCAACACTTCCCTAAGGAATGTGGTAATTAGCAGGATACAACCCTTTGTCTAACAAGACACGTGCTTTTCCTTTGTATGTATGGGAGATATTAAAAAGAGGGCATAACTTGGGCCCAATCAGTGACAGAAATATGAAAGTTACATATTTGGGACGTGCTTCGTCAGAGCCGCTCAGCCTGTGTTTTCCTAGGCTCCAGCGGAATCCAAGAAACGGATTCCTGCGCAGCCGAGGCATCCAGGTACTTCTCATTTGGACGTGAATGGTCCCCAGCGTCAAGCTGAATAAGATAAGACTTTGTTCGTCGCTATACAAGGTACCTTCTCCGAAATATGATAATTATGCGTTTTCTTAGCAAATTTCTAGCTATGAGAAAAGGGGAGGGTGTTATGAATGGGTCACCGAGGAGGATAGCAGGCCCAGGCTACGCCACATAAAACCAGAGAGGTTGGTGACTAAGCGGATTGCAGACCCCTGATCCTGTCCACACAACTAGCAGTAGCCGTGGAGCGTACCTACGATGATCCTAGACTCCTCGGCACAGCCGGAGAGCTAACTAAGCCTAAAGCAAGAAAGGGGAAATCTAAACTGCCCCGGAGCAGACCCCAAAGGAATAGATAGCCCCCAAACATATTGTCGGTGAGACAAGATGAAAACACAAACGCAGGCAGAAAAACAGACTGAGCAAACGATGGGGCCCACACTGACTAGACAAGACAGGAAAGGAAAGACACTGCAATCAGGCAAAAAACCCTGCAAAAGTCCAACAAGTCTGATGCACAAAAAACACTGAAGTCACACGACTTCACCCCCACTATATCCGCACTCTGGTATATTCTGAAAGCAAAGCAAAAAGAGACCAATATAACAGGGGACAAAACAAACTGGCACAAGCAGTAACATATGGGCGGTGATTCAGCACAGCCCCAGCCAGAGCTGGCTGACCCGCACAAAGCAGAGAAAGAAAAAAACAGATCAAATGCAAACAGAGTAGCAAATGAACCACTTAGCTGAACATGCAGGGACAGAGCAGGAGACATCAGACCTCAGGAGGCACAGGAAGAAAATCACCAGCAGGGATAGAGGGAGTCGGCTGTCTTAAATCATAATCTGAAACCCCAGATCTCCAATCATCTTCCTCATTTTCAGGTGGCAAGCCTCTGTCAATCAGATCAGCTTCACTACCTCCAGTAACCACCAGAGGGAGCCCAGAAAGAGAAGCTATAAGAGAAGTGAACATTCATTTCTCTTCAGAAGTGGCACAGGCTGTAGCCACAGCCGCCGACTTCTGCCTGTGACCCACTGCTCCACCATTCCCCCTCCCCCACTGGCTTTCTGGGACAACTGACTCGTGCATAAGCCGAGGGGGGGCATTTCAGCATAAAAAAACTTATATACGAGTATATACAGTAATGACCAGGCCAATGTTTACAATATTGACCATTGTCACTTTATGAAGTTATAGCTCTGGAACTCCAACATATCTCACTGACTCTGAAACTGTTTTTTCGTGACATATTGTACTTCATGTTAGTGGTAACATTTCTTCGATATAACTTGCCGTTTATTTATGAAAAAATGGAAATTTGGCAAAAGTTTTGAAAATTTAGCAATTTTCAAACTTAATTTTTGTACCCTTAAATTAGAGAGAGTGATGTCACACAAAATAGTTAATAAATAACATTTCCCACATTTCAGCTTTACATCAGCACAATTTTTGGAAACAATATTTTTTTGTTAGGGTTAAAAGTTGACCAGCAATTTCTCATTTTTCCAACAACATTTACAAAACCATTATTTTGGGACCACATCACACGTGGAGTTTGGGGGGGGGGGGGAAATATAACAGAAAACACCCAAAAGTGACACCATTCTAAAAACTGCACCCCTCAAGGTGCGTAAATCCATATTCAAGAAGTTTATTAACCCCTTCAGGTGCTTCACGAGAACTAAAGCAATGTGAAAGGAAAAAAATGAACATTTTACTTTTTTCACAAAAAATTTACTTTGGAACCAATTTTTTTTATTTTCACAAGGGTATAAAGAGAAAATGGACCAAAAAATTTGTTGTGCAATTTCTCCTGAGTACGACAATACCCCGTATGTGAGGGAAAGCCACTGTTTGGGCGCATGGCAGGGCTCAGAAGGGAGGGAGCACCGTTTGACTTTTCGAAGCAAAATGGCGGCGCCAGGCCACGTTTGGAGACCCCCTGATGTACCTAAACAGTGGAAACCCCCCCAATTCTAAATCCAACCCTAACCACAACTCCAACACATCCCTAACCCTAGCCACAACCCCAACACACCTCTAAACCACAACCCCAAAACGCCCCTAACTACAACCTTAACCACACCTCTAAACCACAACCCTAACCACATCCCTAATCCGTACCACAACCATATACCCAAGCCTTACCACACCCCTAATATTAACCACAACCCTAACCCAAACACACCCTTAACAGTAATCCCAACCCTAACTGTAATCCCTACTCTAACTGTAATCCCAACCCTAATGGAAAAATGGAAATATACATTTTTATATTTTATTATTTTTACCTAACTAATGGGGTGATAAATTGGGGTTTGATTTACTATTTTTTTTTTATTTTGATCACTGTGATATGGTCTATGACAGTGATCACAATGAACCAATAGGAAAAATGTCTTATTGTTGCCGGGTGCCAGCCAGCAGATCTCGGTGGGCGCACTGCGCATACGCCCGTCATTTTCTTCCCGTAAGACGCCGTTGGCTGTGGGACCTCAGGGGGGATGCAGGACGATCCAGGGACACTGGATGTACAGGGGTGGGGGGGGGGAATCGGAGACCCCATTTCACTCTCCTCTGAAGTGCAATCAGATCAGAAATTAAATGGGAAATCATTTTCTTGCTGTCACCATCATTCTGTTAATACTGGGGTGTGCTGTATATTATCATGAGCCACGCCTATTCTCTCTGCAGCGAGAATAAACTAAAGACAAACACTGTCCATTTTCCAGGTTCTCTGTAACCCCTTTATGACCTAAAAGGTACAGCAAAGGTCGCCTCCTTCTCTTTGATGCAGGCTCTGGCACTGAGTCATATTTTCAGGCACATGACAGCCGATCTGATCAGCTCTCATATGCCCCTACCAGCTGCAGGTGGAATCGCGATCCACCCGCAGCAGTTAACATTAAATGCCGCTGTCAATCACTGACACTAGCTCCACCCATAAGTGTCCCAGTCACATGATCGCGGGACTGCAATAGGTTGGTATGACAACCCAGGGTCTTCAGTACACCCCTGTGGTTGTCATTGCCGATCTGCTATGAGCCCTTAAGCCGTGCTATGTGTAGCATAAGCAATCAGATGTTTTTAAAAATATGAAAAAAATATAGAATTTCAAATCACCCCCCTTTTGCCTCAATCAAAATAAAATTGTTAAAAATATACATATTTGGCATTGCTGGGTTCATTAATGCCTGATCTATGAAAATATAAAAATTAATCCAATCGATAAAATGGCCTAACGAGAAAAGAGTCAAAAATGACAGAACTTTTTTTTTTGGTGGCCGTAACATTGCAATAAAATGCAATAACAGGCGATCAAAACATCTTATCTACCCCCAAATAGTATAAACAAAAACATTAGATTGGCACGAAAAAAAAAAAATATCCCAGCCCCAAATCATGAAAAATTGAGTTTTTTTTAACAAATTTAGGATTTTTATTTTACCACTTAAGTAAAAAGAAAATGCTTGGTATCTATGAACTAATAATGACCTGGAGAACCATAATGGCAGGTCAGTTTTAGCATTTAGTGAACATGGTAAAAAGAGGAAAAAAAAAAAAAATTGTGGAATTTCATCGCACCTAGAATATTTTTATCATGGTCACGTGTGTCTGGACGCAGATGATACCGCAAGGCGGACCCATAACACACGTGACCCTGGATACAGCGCCTCCAGTGGCGAATTTAGGTATTACACGTTAATATAAATTCTGGAAACCCCGCCTCCAGTACGGCGAATTTAAATAATAAGGGGGAACCTGGATAACATTAACAATGGTGGGCCCTGCGATAGGGAATGGGGACATAGAGACCTCCTAAGCTCCCCTGAGCCAGTGTCCCTACACTCCCTACGCTCCCCACACAGGCTCCACACCTGTCGCCGCACGCGAACCCCAAACCCTTGCTCGCCCCGACCCCAAACCCTCACCAGGGAATCGGTCGGTGCGGAGACTAATCCCACCACTGCACACATGAGGAAAGAAGACAATACAGGGGAAACACCACTTAGCTTCAGGCTCTGTGCTTATGCTCCTGCAACAGAGCCCCACCACCTGTGTGCGTCTTCTCCTCCACCCGGATCATCACCATCCTGGATCCTACACCATAGTGCAGCTTTGGAGCAGAGTCCATCTCCAGTTGCAGCAGTCCAATAACAGAGTCCCAAGGATGAGTCAGCCTCTGCCAAAATTCTAAGCATGCTTGAGTCCAGCTCTCGGCCACCAAGTCGAGCATGCCGAGTGCAACTCTCTCCATAGTCGCCACTCCACAAAGCCATGCACGCACTTCCCGCCGACACCATAAACTGCGACTCCTCCACGCCATGCCAGCAATTCCTGCAGACACCATTAGCTGCCACTCGTCTCCTCTGGCTGACTGCGCAGGACTCCTCTTCAGCTCCATGTTCACCCAGGCTTCACAAACTCAGAATGAATCAATCAATATCACCAGCAGTGATTGCACACCCTGAGACTCACTTATAGAGCCCCACACCTGATTCATAATTACGTGCACATTAAACCTAACGTGCAATACCACTAACCACCACCGGGGACAGTCAAGTCACTTGGCACTTGCCAAAGTAAAAAAAAGTTCACCCTGTGCAATTTAAAACTGTCAGATCAAATTCAGATCATGACAATTTTTCCCCGTCTTCCAGTACACGATATGGTAAAATCAATGGTATCGTTGAAAAGTTATGACTCTGGGAAGAAGGGGAGAAAAAAATGAAACCGCAAAAATGGAACATCCCAAGGTAGTGAGAGGGTTAAATCACAATATTAGAGCCAAAATGCACTATACAAATATATAATAGTTTTAAACACGTGTAAGAAAAGATAATAAACAGGTAAAATCATTTGGTCTCTGTTTGGAATCACAGATGTAAGTCTAAACCCAAGATCTCAATTACTAAATGGAAGCCAAAATTATGTTCTTTAGACCACCCATCTGCACAATATTTATGAACCTTTAACCCCTTTCTGACATCAGACGTACTATCCCGTCCATGGGACCCGGGCCCCTATGCCCATGGACGGGATAGTACGTCTACCGCGATCAGCGGTGCCCACGTGGTGAGCGCCGCTGATCGCGGCCGGGTGTCAGCTGATTATCACAGCTGACACCAGGCACAATGTGTCAGGGGCGGTCACGGACCGCCCCCGACACGTTAACCCCTTGCACACCGCGATCAAACACGATCGCGGTGTACCGGGGGTTAAAGGGAAGTCATTGGCAGGGAGGGGGCTCCCTCCGTACTTCCCTGAGCCCCCCACGGCAGCGCAATGTGCAGCGCTACTGCGGGGGGCTCCTTTCCTGCAGGCCCCCGAATCCAAGATGGCGACGGGGGCCTTCGGGGGCCTGCAGGAAGCTGGCTTCCTCAGTGCCTGCAAAGCGCAGGCATGAGGAAGCCTTCGGCACTGCCTGTGACAGATCGCTGATCTGTCACAGTGATCTGTGATGTGACAGATCAGCGATCTGTCACAGGACAGTGATGTCCCACCTGGGACTATGTAATAAAGTTAAAAAAAAAAAGTGTTAAAATAATTTTTAAAAAAATCATCGCCAAATAAATTAGAAAAAAAAAAAAATTATTCCCCCAAATAAATCCATTTTTTGGAAATAAAAAAAAAACAAACAATAAAAGTACACATTAGGTATCGCCGCGTCCGTAACGACCCGCCCTATAAAACTGTCCCATTAGTTAACCCCTTTAGCGAACCCCTTAAAAAATAAAAATAAAAAACGAAGCAAAAAATAATTTATTATCATACCGCCGAACAAAAAGTGTAATAACGCGCGATCAAAAAGACGCATATAAATATCCATGGTACCGCTGAAAACATCATCTTGTCCCGCAAAAAACGAGCCGCCACACAGCATCATCAGCGAAAAAATAAAAAAGTTATAGCTCACAGAATAAAGCGATGCAAAAATAATTATTTTTTATATAAAATCGTTTTCATTGCATAAAACCGACAAAACATAAAAAAAATGACCTAAATGAGGTATCGCTGTAACCATACTGACCCGAAGAATAAAACTGCTTTATCAATTTTACCGCACGCGGAACGGTGTAAACGCACTCCCCCAAAAGAAATTCATGAAACGCTGGTTGTTGTTCATTCTGCGTCCCAAAAATCGGAATAAAAAGCGATCAAAAAATGTCACGTGCCCGAAAATGGTACCAATAAAAACGTCAACTCGTCCCGCAAAAAAGAAGACCTCACATGACTCGGTGGGTCACAATACGGAAAAATTATAGCTCTCAATATGTGGTGATGCAAAAACTATTTTTACAATAAAAAGCGTCTTTTAGCGTGCGACAGCTGCCAAATATAAAAACCGCCATAAATAGTAAATCAAACCCCCCGTCATCACCCCCTTAGTTAGGGAAAAATAATAAAATTAAAAAAAATGTATTTATTTCCATTTTTCCATTAGGGTTAGGGCTAGGGTTAGGGCTGTTCGGGTTGGAGTTAGAATTGGGGGTTTCCACTGTTTGGGCACATCAGGGGCTCTCCAAATGCAACATTGCGTCTGATCTCAATTCCAGCCAATTCTGAGTTGAAAAACTCAAATGGTGCTCCTTCCCTTCCAAGCTCTGCCATGCGCCCAAACAGTGTTTTACCCCCACATGTAGGGTATCAGCCTACTCAGGACAAATTGCAAAACAATTTTTGGGGTCCAATTTCTCCTGTTACCCTTAGGAAAATAAAAAATTGGGGGCAAAAATATCATTTTTGTGGAAAAAAATGATTTTTTTATTTTCACGTCCGAGCGTTATAAACTTCTGTGAAGCACTTGGGGGATCAAAGTGCTCACCACACATCTAGATAAGTTCCGTGGGGGGTCTAGTGTCCAAAATGGGGTCACTTGTTGGGAGTTTCAATAGTTTAGGTACATCAGGGGCTCTCCAAACGCACATGACAACCGCAGACCATTCCATCAAAGTCTGCATTCTAAAACGTCACTGCTTCCCTTCCGAGCCCCGACGTGTGTCCATACAGTAGTTTTCTCCCACATATGGGGTGTCAGCGTACTCATGACAAATTGGACAACAACTTTTGGGGTTCAATTTCTCCTGTTCCCCTTGGGAAAATAAAAAAATTGGTGACTAATTGATCATGTTTGTGGAAAAAATACGATTTTTTTATTTTCATGCCCGGGCGTTATAAACTTCTGTGAAGCACTGGGGGGTTCAAAGTGCTCACCACACATCTAGATAAGTTCCTTGGGGGGGTCTAGTTTACAAAATGGTGTCATTTGTGGGAGGTTTCCATTGTTTAGGTACATCAGGGGTTTTCCAATCGCGACATGGTGGCTGATCTCAATTCCAGCCAAAAACGTCAAATGGCGCTACTTGCCTTCCGAGCTCTGCCATACGCCCAAATAGTGGTTTACCCCCACATGTGGGGTATCAGCGTACTCAGGACAAATTGCACAATAACTTTTAGGGTCCCGTTACCCTTGGGAAAATAAAAATTGGGGTGAAAAGATCATTTTTGTGGAAAAAAAATATGATTTTTTAATCGTACCGCTGTACGTTATCAACTTCTGTAAAGCCCTTGTGGGTTCAAAGTTCTCACCACATATCTAGATAAGTTCCTTGGGGGGTCTAGTTTCCAAAATGGGGTCACTTGTAGGGGGTTTCCACTGTTTAGGTACATCAGGGACTCTCCAAACGTGACATGGCGTCCGATCTGAATTCCAGCCAATTTTGCAGTGAAAAAGTCAAACGGCGCTCCTTCCATTCTGAGCTCTGCCATGCGCCGAAACAGTCGTTCCCCCCCACAAATCAGGTATCAGTGTACTCAGGACAAATTGCACAATAACTTTTGCAGTCCAATTTCTCCTGTTACCCTTGGTAAAATAAAAAAAATTGAACCTGAAGTATTTTTTTTGTGAAAAAAAGTTAGATGTTCATTTTTTTTTTTTTAAATATTCAAAAAAATTCCTGTGATGCACCTAAAGGGTTAATAAACTTCTTGAATGTGGTTTTGAGCACCTTAAAGGGGTGCAGTTTTTAGAATGGTATCACTTTTGGGTATTTTCTATCATATAGACCCGTCAAAGTGGCTTCAAATGTGATGTGGTCCTAAAAATAAAATGGTGTTGTAAAAATGAGAAATCGCTGGTCAACTTTTAACCCTTATAACTTTCTAACAAAAAAAAATTTTGGTTCCAAAATTGTGCTGATGTAAAGTAAACATGTGGGAAATGTTAGATATCAAGTTTTTTGTGTGCCGTATCTCTGTGATTTAAGGGCATAAAAATTCAAAGTTGGAAAATTTGCCAAATTTCCATTTTTTTTCCACAAATAAACGCAAGTTATTTGAATGAAATTTTACCACTAACATGAAGTACAATATGTCACGAGAAAACAATGTCAGAATCACCGGGATCCATGGAAGCGTTCCAGAGTTATGACCTCATAAAGGTACAGTGGTCAGAATTGTAAAAATTGGCCCGGTCATGAACGTGCAAACCACCCTTGGGGTGAAGGGGTTAAGCTCACCAGCATGTGCTTTCCTATGCAGAGAATTACTGCATAAAAATCATTTGCAAAGGGTCTCTATGGTGAGCGAATGGCACCACATCCATCCATAGTGTGGCTTCTGTACAGCATAGACCTCCTAAACATATGGACCTGACAGTGGTCAAAAACAAAGTCTGCACTTAGCCTAATTGTTTGGGTTTATGGCTGCAATGTATTTTTTAGTGAGGGAAAAAAAAAAATAAAAACTCACTTTGGATCTTTGACTAGCAGTCTTCGTATGAAATCCTTAGCAAGTTCACTTGTATTAATAAAATATTCCTCATCAAAATCATAGTTAACACCTGAAATATTAGTCAAAGTTTCCTGCTTCGTCTCTCCCAAAAATGGAGATGCCCCACTTAACCTAAGTAAAAAAAAAAAAAAAAAGAAGACAAGGTTAAACAGAATAAGGTAGATTAGAAAAGGATATAGTTTTTTATGTTACATAATTTTGCTTCCTATGCTCTCAAGTCAGTTGTGCTGTCTAGTATAGAATAGCAGAATCCTCAAAATCATTACTGGGTGAGTGAGTTCATCTGGAACTAATTTAAAAGATATTAGAGGGACCATAGTGATCCTTTTAAATATTTTGGAATAAGGACTGGATTTTTATAAAATCAAAGAAGTGAGCAGACAAAAATAGGCCGAAACGTTGCTTTGTTTTTGACTCATCACTGCTGTGAGGTTTCAAATATTTTGGATTTTTATAAGGATCTCTATGGTGTCTCAGAAATCTTTGGATTTGCTGCTGTTTTTGAACCTGGTGGGAGGCCCTGCCGAGCAGCAAATACTCAATGGTGCATATAAATTATATACTGGGAAGAAACACAGTTTAAATCGCATTACAAACTTATGTTACCATTTAATGTGCAATTGATAATTTGCAATATGGTACGAGGTATATGTCAGGAAAATATGAGTTATTTCCTAATATCTTAAGCACACATCCAGAGCTGCCTGTTGCCCTCACCCCCTTTGGTTTATGAAAGACCAAGCTTCACAAGCGATCCCCCTTGCTGCTGTAGCCTCCCCTTGTCTGACTCTGTGAAATTCTATCCACTCCCCCCCTCCCTTCAGCAGATGGTCACTTTTATTACTCTGGCCAATTAAGTGTGTGGTTTTTTTCTCTTTCCCGCCAAGATTTCCTTTGTTTTAATCCTAAAATGATCAAACTCAAATGTAATAACTCCTGTTAGGCTGGAGTCACACACAACGAATAAAGAAATCGGACCCATTTTAACGGTCCGAAATCGCACAAACGTATCTTAACCAGTGATCCGTTTTTGATGCGATTTTTCTTCATTGATGCGATATTAATCGCATGTAAGGATCCGTTTGACATCCGTCTGGCGAGATTTTCTCGCAAGATAGCTAAATGGACATATAATGGAGCCCAATGACAGATTTCCGCACACAAACTAATAGATATAGACACATTAAATATATATATATTAATGTGTCTAGATCTATTAATTTGTTTGTGTGCGGAAATCTGTATATATATATATATATATATATATATATATATATATATATATATATATATATATATATATATATATATATATATATATATATATATATTTTAAACATGTCATAGAGACACATTTATATATATATTTCTAATTTATACAGTTCTTCATTGCAGAATAGCCGCTGAAACATTTGCCGGCTTTTGTAAAATCATTCTTCTGCCCGACATGAAATGACACATGGTTTACATATAGTTAAAAAAAAAAACATGAAATTAAATGGTTATGTCTATCACTATTAATTATATGAGGGTTTGTGGGTAAAATTTTGGAGTTGTAGGGGTTCATTTAAGGGGTTGATTCGTTGTATTAAATTGAGGGAACTCCCTGCAGCCTCAGTGACGTCAGCGGGAGTCCCCGCAATTGAATACAACGAATTAACCCCTTAAATGAACCCCTACAACTCCAAAATTTTACCCACAAACCCTCATATAATTAATAGTGATAGACAAAAAAAAACATGAAATTAAATGGTTAACTATATGTAAACCATGTGTCATTTCATGTCGGGCAGGAGAATGCTTATACAAAAGCCGGCAAATGTTTCAGCGGCTATTCTGCAATGAAGAACTGTATGAATTAGAAAAATAAATATATATAAATATATATATATATATATATATATATATATATATATATAATACAATACATGTCATAGAGATATATATATATATATATATATATATATATATATATATATATATATATATATATATATATATATTTATTTTTCTAATTCATACAGTTCTTCATTGCAGAATAGCCGCTGAAACATTTGCCGGCTTTTGTATAAGCATTCTCCTGCCCGACATGAAATGACATGCATGTATATATATGTGTGTGTGTCTAGATCTATTAATTCGTTTCTTTATTTAACCGGTCACTGTGATATTACTGTATTTGAAAAAAAAAAAACTGGGCTTTCGGTGCGATTTTACCGCAACTCGCACATCGGGTCCGTTTGCAATCCAATTTTTTCTCGCCCCCATAGACTTGCATTGTCGAATCCGATCCGAAAATCGGTGACAATCGCAGCACGCTGCGATTGTCTCGGTCCGAGGATTGGATCCGTTAAAAAAAAAAAAAAAAAAAATCGCATGATGTGAGCTGCCCCATAGAATAACATTGGGAGGAATGCAATGCAATTTTTTATCGCATTGCATTTGTCCGATTTAATTGCTAGTGTGACTCCGGCCTTAAACCTAGAAACAGGAAAAGTAGATTTCCAGAATCAGGATAATTGAGGCTCTGCAGGCAGCGCTTTGCAGCCTGTATAGCCATCAGAAACCTGGGAAATGAGTTTATGCCTCCTATTAACACGCAGACATGTCGTGTTCGATCTCAAAAGAAAGGTAAACTCGTAGGGGAAAATATAATGCCCCTGTCGTCACACTGTGAGCTTTCCAGCCAAATATATCGCCGACCTCCGTCACGTGATCAGGGTTCCGCGAAGTGTTGCCTTGACAACCAGAGGTCTCATGGTTGTTGCAGGCACATTGTTGTGAGCGCCGCCTGGTGGACGGCACTCATAGCAATGCAGTAAATCAGCTACATATGGGTGATCAGCTCATCGCCCATATGTAGCAGAGCCGATCAAGTGTGGCATGCTTCTAGGACTCCTATGGAGGCTATTCAAGAATGCCAAAAGTAAAAAAAAAAAAAAATGGTAAAAATTAAAAAAAACATTAAAAAAAAATTAAAAGTTCAAATCACCCCCCTTTCGCCCCAATCAAAATAAAACAATAAAAAAAGAAATCACACATACACATTTGGTATCGCCGTGTTCAGTATCACCCGATCAAAAAAAAGATTAACCCGATCGCTAAACGGCGTAGCGACAAATTCAAAACGCCAGAATTACGTTTTTTGGTCGCCGCAACATTGCATTAAAAAAGAATGTATTTGCACAAAAGTGGAACCATTAAAAACGTCAGCCCAGCGTGCAAAAAATAAGCCCTCACCCAACCCGAGATCACGACAAATGGAGACGCTACGGGTCTCGGAAAAGCGCGCAATTTTTTTTTTTTTTTTTTTAAGCAAACTTTGGAATTTTTTTTCACCACTTAGATAAAAGAGAACCTAGACATGTTTGGTGTCTATGAACTCGTAATGACCTGGAGAATCATAGTGGTAGGTCAGTTTTCGCATTTAGTGACCTAGCAAAAAGCCAAGCAAAAAATAAGTGTGAGATTGCACTTTTTTTTGCAATTTCACCGCACTTGGAATTTTTTTTTCCCCGCTTTCAAGTACACTACATGGTAAAACCAATGGTGTCATTCAAAAGTACAACTCGTCCCACAAAAATTAAGCCCTCACATGGCCATATTGACGGAAAAATAAAAAAAGTTATGGCCCTGGAAAGAAGGGGAGCGAAAAACGAAAAATCAAAAACAGCTCTGAGAGTTAAGGGGTTAATCCCTTTTATTGCCGACTGTCTTTACATATTGCATTTTGTCTCTTTTAGTAATGTCTTTTGTATTTTGTCAAACACTGCCTATATTTTCTGTAGTAAACCTATAAATTTACTAGTTTTGTTCTCCTTGCTCTATGACAGAAGCGACACGTACTCCGCTCCAAATCACGCTACCTGTTGGTTGCTTCCTGGCCCGATATAGGCTTTAGTATCAAACGAAGAACTGGTGGCAGCGAAGAGTCCAGGTTGTATTGGGGAACCCTGGCAGTGACGGATTGGATATTTGTGTATCCCCTGCCTGGGACTCGTCATATACATACTGCCCTCACTGCAGAGTGCCCAATAGCCAGTACGCGACAAGGCAGCCTTTCCGGCGACTACTTATCCTAGGCGCATTACCCTGACTGACCTGATAAGGGGGTTGCCAGAGAGCTGCAAGTTCCTAACTGGAACTGAAAGTGGAAACAAAAGTTGGTTTATATCCCTGACAGTAAATAATCTATTATACAATACCTTCAAATTACATGACTGAGAATTCTCTATATATGTAAGTTCCAGTGTGATTAGAAATAAAATAGACCATTTCATTTTTCTCTCCACAAAGGCCCCGTGGTGATTTATTCTTGTATTTAGAATTCAGAAAAGGAATGGATGCTTTTCTTGTGAGTAACAGTATAGAAGGTTATGAATAACATAATATTATAGGTAGATGGTTGACCCAGCTAAGGGGAAGGAATTTTTTTTCCCTATGGAGAAAATTGGCTTCTACTCTGTGGGTTTTTTGCCTTCCCCAGGATCAACAATGCAGAAGAGCTGCACTAAAAATAGGCTGAACTAGATTGACATAAGGTCTTCCTTCAGCCTTCAAAACTATGTTACTAGAATATTTATCAGGACTATTTGGATTGTAGCTCTACATTTACTGGAACAAAACGGTTTGTTGCATAAGGATTAAAGAGACTAACCGGTTCACAGCTTTCTCCTTATACACAGCATAAGGAAAAAACTACCAATCTACCATGGGAGGGTGGGGTGAGCCTGCTGCTCCTGAATGCCTGAACTCTTGGTGTTTGGCATACTCTGCAACCAATAGCTCTGTTACTTACTGAAAGTCTTGTTCATACAGTCGGACACAAGCTGGTGACAGATTCTTATTAATTATTACATTAAAAAAATCACATGTTTCTGACTACACGTATACTCACAGGATGTAAGTGATCACTCCGATGCTCCTGTGTAGACATTAGAAAAATGTTAGGAAAAGGCTTGTAATAAATTAGAAAAAGATTAATTCTGTACTTCTAATACACTTCTGTGCTGTCTCCAGCCATTGGTAGGATTTATCTATGTCAGTCATCTCTATTATCTGTCAACCAAAATTTTTTATTGAAATTTTTAAATGGTATGGGGAGAGGGAAAAGGAAAGGCATGAGGGGAGAAAAAAGGTGGGGGGTGATAGAGGTAGAAAAGTTGGATAGGAGGAAGCGAAAAATCAGGAAGGTGAATAAAAGCTTTTTTACATGTCGATTTCTTCCTCATCATGTAACCAGTGTTCGTAGATTCAGTACTATGAATATGACAATGATATGTAATCCAAAGAAAAGAAAATTCACTTGAGAAATGAAGAAAACATTTTTAATCCAAATTATGTTTCTTGACGGAATGAAAAAAAAAAAAAAAAAGAGTGAAGAAAGAAGACCATCATGTGGAAAAAGCCATGTAGAGGTGTGGAAGTAGTTATTCCCAGTTGGCTTAGAAAATCGAGGCCTTCCTCCGGAGACAAAATGATAAATGATTTTGAAGCATATTTCACCTGCAAAGAAAATACTTGGGTCCAGCAGTAAAGAATTCCAGCACATAGGAGTTCATGCGTAATATGTCAAAATGATTTCCTTGTTTGCATCCTGGTCTTAGACAAATCTTTAAACAAAGTTATGTTGTTGAATCGGGAAGGAAATTTCATGGAGTCTCCAGTCAAAGCCAAAAGGTAATTTCTTATCCACTCAGAATAAAAGGACACAATGACATCTCTTGCTAGGTCTGTTGGAGAGAACTTGGTTTAGGAATTCTGCAGATGTTCACTTCCTTTATGTTTGGTAATAATTTAGAAACCATTTTGGAAATATGTTTTTTTAGTTGAAAAGGTTTTACTGATTCTGGGATTCCTCTGATTTTTAAATAGTTTTTTTATCTTGATTTCCTCAAAATTAGCCAAGCTGTTTTTAAAAGGACCGGATATCCTTTTACAACTGCTTTAGAAAGTCTGTGAAGGCAATTTAAATTTGGAGAGTACTGGATTTCAGAATAATGTGGTTCTCTTGGATATCTTCTATTATTTTAGAAGATTTTGGAGGTATATCGGGAGCATCAAAAGTCTCTTAATCAGTACCTTTGCATACAATAAGAATTGTTTCCTTCAGTAATTTTTTAATGAAATTCTCTGAAGTTTTTAACTTGTTTGATGGGGGGGGGGGGGGGGGGGGGGTCTTCGGACTTCTATGGAATAATCCCCTTCTTTCTCACGATTCCAGATGTTGTTTTTGGAAATGCCAAGTATTGCCAAAAAAAGTTGCAAATGTTTACCATGAGTCCTTCTGAAGGAGAATTGTCAGAGGCAAGTATGTTATCTGCCATAGAGATGCATTCTTTGTTTATTAAATTCCATGCAAAGGCACGTTCTTGGGTTCCAAGAAAAAAAAACTGCTCCTGAATATTATTCCCTCTATATGAACTCTTTCTGGTGATCAATTGAATGTACAGATATACTATTTATGTTTTCCCTATCAGAACTCTGCACCGAGGTCCCTTCAAAATTGTCAGAAAATTCTGATGTTTCTGGACTCCCTGGATGTGAATCAAAAGAAGAAACACTGGAATATTCATCAATGGGTAAGTCATTTGTTGAATGGTAGTCAATATATTTAGAATTGTTATCCCAGAACGAATCTGCAGAACATGAGTAATCAGAATTATTGGAATCTTCAGAATGTATATTTTCTAGTTCTGCGTATAAATTGGATGAAGAATTCATTTGTAAGAGTCGTGAGTAGATTCGGAAATCATTTCAGGATCTCCCAGATCACTACAATTTTTATTCTGCGTTAACTCCCCAGCTGAAGGAGAAATTATTGAATTATTTAAAAATAACTCACTTTGTCTTTTAATGATGTCAAACCTAACGCTTTCCCCTATGTGACTAAATTGATCAATGTGAGTTGCTAACATAGCAGAGCCAAAATAGATTTTTGTTCCGCTTTACCGACAAGTCCATTCATGGGTGTCATGCATATTTGGGATGATGAATTAATGTCCTTAGAAATATCTTCTGTAAGTTTAGGATCCATATTGAGAGATTTAAAGGTGGCACATCTCTCTGGTACAGTGCACGATTCATAATCTGGAAATTCATGTACTGCTGGATCAAGAATATTACTAGACTAAGACATGGCAATTGAATTATTTAATGGATTCTTGCATAGCTTCATTAGAAAGTCTTGACTCTGAGGCGTGTTCCTCTGGATTATTGGGGAAATATCTGAGGATTTAAAGATTGAAGCATCGGGCAGCTGTGTTTCTGTCACAAGGTTTGGGGGCATAATTTGGCTGTGACATGTCGGCTGCTTCATTTAATTTACTACTGCGTTGCCTCACCTGATCGTCAGGGTTATGAGGCATGTTCCTTTAGATTTTGGGATTATTAGGAGGCAAGTTAGGGGTGGAACAGTTACCTGATAAGGAGGTAAGTTGTGGACCACTGAGTTTCAGAGATGGTCCTTCCGGCAGCAGCAGGAAGGCTGACACTGTGCGCTACTCAAGAGCAATGAATACTCAATGCTCTCTGCGATGAACAGTCCACGGCATTCCAGCATCAGTTCAGTATTCCAGCAGCTGTGCTCTGCTTGTGAGCAGCGCACGACGTCCCTGCCATGCGCTGCTCACAAGCATTAAGCAGCTGCTGGCATCAGAACAAAATGCGCATTTTTCATCGGCTCCTACCCGTTACTGCACAGCACTTCTGCACCAGATTGTCTCCTATGACCTACTCATGATTCTCCCGTGATTTCTCTCTTCTAATGAGCTTCAATCTTAAACCGTCTGATGAAGGTCAATGAATAGACCGAAACGTCATGTTTTTTGGATTATGCCCTCTGAAATAAAATAAAAATATTCATTATCAGCATTGATCTTTTGAGTGCCGGATTAATTTTTTACATTGATTAAGGATTGGTTACCCTTATCCGGGCACCACCATAATTTGAGGAGTGACGTGTCATTATATTTTGTAATCATACCAGGACCGGGATGGGACCAATCATACCAGGAATAGGGGTGTGTGGTCTTTTTTGTTCTTTTGTCCCAGAGGCCTGGGAGTTTGAGGGTTCTGGGCAGGATCTTAGTTGTTCCTAGCATTGCGCTTCTCTGGACAGAATTCAGATGTTGCTCCTGGGATCTGTTGTAGCCATTTTCCCAACTTAGGGGTCAATGCTCCAAGTGCCCCCATCACCACTGGAATCACTGTTGCTTTCACCTTCCATATTTTCTACAGTTCTCCTTTGAGGCCCTGGTATTTCTCCTTCTCATATTCCTTCTTTCTGATGTTGCTGTCACTTGGCACTGCCACATGTATTATCATTGCAGTCTTCTGATTCTTGTCTACTATCACAATGTCTAGTTGGCTAGCCAACACCTTATCCGTCTGGTTTTTGAAGTCCCAAAAGATTTTAGCCCTTTCATTCTCCACCACTTTCACTCGGATCTCCCACCTGGACTTAAGGGGACTTGGCCCATATGCTGTGCAGATATTCCTGTATATAATTCCCGCTACTTGGCTGTGACGTTTGATATACGTTGTTCCTGCTTACACTTTGCAACCTGCCGCTATGTGTTGGACTGGTTCTGAGGTTTCTTTGCATAGTCTGCACCTTGGGTCTTGCCATGTGTGATAGATTCCTGCTTCTATGGAACTGGTACTTAGTGCTGTCCCTTGTGCTACTATGATTTGTGCCTCAGTGCTGTCTCAGAGTCCAGCTTTCTCCAGCCATTGGTAGGCTTTCTCTGTCAGCCACCTCCATTATCTGTCGATGGTACATCCCATGCTGTGGCTTGTCTTGCCATGGCGTTCATGTTCCTGTTCTTCCTTCCAGATCTGTTGTGTTGCTGCCTTAGGCTTTCTCTCAGCATCTCATCTTTTGGTGCCATTTTTCTGATGTATTCCTGGATACTCCGTGTTTCATCCGTGATGGTGGCCTGGATGCTTATCAAGCCTCGACCACGTTCCTTCTATTGGTATACAATCTTTTGTTGCTAGACTTAGGGTGGAGACTTCTATGCATTGTGAGGAGCTTGTGTGCCTTCACACCTGCAGTTTCCATCTCTTCTTTTGGCCAGCACACTATGCCAGCAGGGTATCTGATAACTGGCAGGGCATATGTATTGATGGAGCGGATTTTATTCTCATCATTGAGTTGGCTCTTCAGGACCTTTCTTACCCTTTGATGGTATTTGGATGTTGCTTCTTTCCTTGCCTCCTCATCATGGTTACCATATCCCTGTGGAATGCCGAGGTACTTGTAGAATGTCTGTACATCTGCTATGTGCCCTGTTGGTAATTCCATCAGTCTTGACTACTTTGCCTCACTTTATTACCAACCGTCCGCACTTCTCTAATCCGGAGGACATCCCAATGTCTTCACTGTAGGTGCTTGTCAGGTGGATCAGTGAATTGATGTCTCGTTCGTTTTTCACATACCGCTTGATGTCATTCATGTTGAGGAGGTGGCTGATGGTGCTTCCACTCCTGAACTTGTATCCATAGCCAGACTCTAATTATCTGACTGAGGGGGTTCAAGCCTATGCAGAACAGCAATGGGGACTGTGTATCACCTTCGTATATGCTGCATTTGATGGACACTTGTGCTACTTGTCTTGAGTTGACTTCCTATGTTGTTCTCCATAGCCCCAATGAGTTTCTGAGAAAGGTTATTAATTTCCTGTTGACACTGTAGAGCGCCAAGCACTCACAGATCCATGAGTGTGGCATTGAGTCATAGGCTTTCCTGCAGTCAATCCAGGATGTGTTAGGATTGGTCCGTCTGGATCTTAAGTCTTGAGTGACTGCTCCATCTACTAGGACCTGGTGCTTAGAGCCTCTGATTTTGGTCCCAATGCCTTTTTGAGCTGAATTCATGTACTGGTTCATATGTTTCTGTAGCTTAGTGGCTATGATGCATGACAGGAGATTCCACATTGTTGAAAGGCAGGCTATCGGGCGGTAGTTGGATGGAACTGTTCCTTTGGGGTGATCCTTCATGATAAGCACTGTTCTTCCTTGTGTAAACCAAGCTCGGCAGTGGCCTTCTTCTAGCAATTGGTTCATCTGCTTTGCCATGTGTTCATGTACCGCTGTTGATTTCTTTAGCCAGTAGGTGTGGATCATGTCTGGGCCAGGTGCTGTCCAGCTCTTGACCCGCTGCTGGAAGACTGCTTCTGTAATGGTGACTGGTTCTTGCTCTATGTGGTTGCTGTGTTTCACTTTCAGATCTTGCAGCCACATTGCACTGGTGTGTGTTTTTTACTTCTCCCGTATGTTCCTCCAGTATTGTTCAGTCTCTGCAATTGGTGGAGTTGCTGCCTTTGTACTGCTAATCTGTAGCTGAGAGTACACCTTGGATGGTACTTTGGAGAACAGGGCATTTCTCTTCTTAGCCTCAGCTTCTCTAGTGTATCTCCCTAGTCTTGCAGCAAGTGCTGTGAGCCTTTGTTTTGCAGTCTCTAGGTATTCAGTTAGGGACAAGCCTTTGTACTTGTCCAGCTTGGTCTTTCCTTCTGTATTTCTGTTAGTTGACTTCACTTCGTGTCACCTTGATTTTAGTCTCCAGTCTTCTTTTCCAAGGGGGGCACGTACTTCTGTTCTTGCTGGTTGTATAGCCAAGCATTTCCACGATTGCTGTGGCAGTAGCATAGATCAGTTTATTAGTTTGAGTTTTAGTGGTGGTAAGTATTGATGCAAGTGCTCTATTAGCATCTTCTAGCATACTGTCTGGTGTTTCTTTGCTGAGCATTGGCAGTCTCTCTCTGGTATTGATGGTATTTAGTTTATCTAAGTGCTCTCTAGTTGCAGGATTGGATCAGGAGATTCAGGGATTTGCACATGTTGGTCTTCATGTAGGGTGGATCTGCATTGCAGTTGATCCATCTCAAGTTGTGATAATAGCTGCTTTCTCTTTATGATGTTGAAACATTGGGTGACTAGTTGTTTCTCAGTTAGTGGACATGCAGGTCTTGTATCCATCCAGAGTTTCCTAATACGCTTCATATATCCTCTCTTATTTAGGCCGGTTTCACATTTGCGTTTAAGGCCGACCAGCGCCAAACGCAACCTGTTGCAATTTGGTTGCGCTCGGCGCACCGTCAAAAGGACGCAGGCGCCACCAAACGCATACTGCGCACGGCCTGCGTCCTCAGTGATAAAGATAGGGGAAGCATGACACATGCAGCGTCAAGCGCCTGGAGGCGGAGCTACCAGAGGAGGTGCGGCAGGGGGTGGGGCTTAGCGGCAGCCGTGCGCAGGCCGACGCTGCAGCCTTAAACGCAAATGTGAAAATGGCCTTAGTCTGCTGCTATCATAGCATTCAATCAGATCCAGGTTCTCTTGCCTTGTCCATGTATGGTTTGTTCCAGTAGCCCACACACTCTCATTTCTATTGTTAGTAGTCTTGTCAAAGGACCACTACTGGTATATTATTTCCAACAGGGCAGAGCCAGGACTACGCTACCAGATCGCTCACACACCTCGACCCGGACCTACAAGCGCTACTTCCTCGCAGGTCCCTGCCTTCATAATATGCACTGAAACCTCAGTTTGCTTGTTTAAGCTTACCAGGTCCAGTAAAAGCTCTGATACCGGAACGCTTACCATATAGACAGTTTTTGTCCTTAAAGCTCACGTTACATCCAGCACCGTGTATAATTTAACTGCAGACATAATTAACTGTGGATACAACAGCTTACCACCATATGGATATATCATCTTTTATAGTTTCTACTAAAGGAACATTCTGATGAAGGTCCTATGACGGACTGAAAACGTTTAATTTTTGTCTGGATGCACAATAAAAAAAAGAGGTTAATTTTTCACATTTTTGAGTGACAAGTTTGTTTACTCTTTAATGATAAAATTAAGGTTATACACATGGGAAGAAGGAATCAGTATCACCATAACACACTGAATGGGAAACTACTGGGTAAATCTGACATAGAGAAAGACTTGGGGATCCTAGTTAATGATAAACTTACCTGGAGCAGTCAGTGGCAGGCAGCGGCTGCCAAGGCAAACAGGATCATGAGGTGCATTAAAAGAGGTCTAGATACACATGATGAGAGCATTATACTGCGTCTTTACAAATCCCTGGTTAGACCGCACACAGTACTGTGTACAGTTTCGGGCACCGATGCTCAGGAAGGAAATAATGGAGCTAGAGCGAGTACAAAGAAGGGCAACAAAATTAATAATGAGGAAGGGGGAACTACTATACCCAGAGAGATTAGCAAAATTAGGATAATTTAGTCTGAAAAAAGACGACTGAGGGGCGATCTAATAACCATGTATACATATATAAGGGGACAATACAAATATCTCTCCAAGGATCTGTTTATACCAAGGAATGTGAAAGTCACAAGGGGGCCTTCTCTGCGTCTGGAGAGAAGGATTTTCCACCAACCCAACATAGAAGAGGATTCTTTACTGTTAGGGCAGTGAGAATCCAGAATTCCTTGCCTGAGGAAGTGGTGATGGTGAACTCAGTCGAGGGGTTCGAGAGGCCTGGATGTCTTCCTGGAGCATAACAATATTGTATTTTACAGTAATTAGGCTCTTTAGAAGGATGTAGATCTGGGGATTTATTCTGACGGAATACAGGCTGAACTTGATGGACAAATGTCTTTTTTCAGCCTTGCTAACTATGTTACTATTCTATAACAGCCACCTAGAGTAGGTATTCTAGTGTATCATAGTGTTAGGAGCCTTGGTAGTTATTTTATTTTAATTTATTTTTCCACATGGCAGAGCCTGGATTTAACCATTACACTATACCAGCCACACACATACACACTTAGGGAGAAAAAATAAATATAGCCTCCCAGGAAAATGAGTAATTGGTTATTATGCTGTTTAACTTGTAACATTTATTAGGTAGTGAATAGCATCATGTTTTTATTTTTCTACCTAAGCAGACCTAACGTATTGTTTCAGCTCCCTCCAAAGATTTTTTATTGGGTTCAGATCTGGAGACTGGTTAGGCCACTCCAAGACCTTGAAATGATTCTTAGGGAGCCACTCCTTAGTTGCCCTGGCTGTGTGTTTCAGGTCACTGTCACGCTGGAAGATTCAGACACACCCAATCTTCAATACTTTTACTAAGGAAAAGAGGTTCTTGACAAAAATCTCATAATACACGAATCCATCCTTTCTCCCTTCAATATGGTGCAGTCGTCCTGTCCTTTTTTGCAGAAAAGCATCCCCAAAGTATGATGTTTCCCCATCATGCTTGACAGTTAGGATGGTGTTCTTCGGGTTGTACTCATTCTTCTCCCTCCAAACACAGTGAGTGGAATTGGTATAAAAAAATAGGAATTAGTCCTTCTGGTAATTATATTTCCAGGAGTCCATCATGACAGCACGACAGGAGGTAGCCCTACTCACCCTCTAGGGACAGGAAACACGCAAAAGGTTAAAAGCCCCCTCCCTCCCACCTCAATCCCCAATGTCTTTACCAATCACCACACCACGATGGATGCAACTCTTTTAACTGAATTCTTACATACAAATGTTAAACTCAGCTTTTAGAATTCAGGGGAGGGAATGTAATGGTGCCATCATGACGGACTCCTGGAAGTATAATTACCGGTAGGACCAGTTGCTATTTTCCCCAGGACGCCCCTCATGACAGCACGACAGTTGAATTAGCAAATCAATAGCATTTTACGGTGGGACCACTGCCTGCAGGACCTTCCATCCGTAAGCTAACTGCTGACCTGACATCACATCTAGCTTGTAGTGTCTACAGAAAGCAGTTCTATTAGACAAAGTTGAGCCCTGCAGATATGGTCTATGGAAGCCCCTGCTCGCTCAGCCCAGGATATGGAAATTGCTCTTGTGGAGTAGGCTTTAAGGTTAAGTTAGGGCAAGTTAGGATAGGATATGGGTTGAACTAGATGGACTTAAAGTCTCCCTTCAACCTTAATTACTATGTTACTATGTTACTATGTTACTATGTGGGGGCTCTCTCTTTTTCTGATTTGTACAATCGAGAGAAGATTGATGTAATCGACAAGGATAAAGTTGCCTTTGAGACTTTCTTGCCTTTATTCTCTCCTGCATACTGTAAGAACAAGTTTGAGTCCTGTCTCCAGGGACCTGTGATCTCCACATAGGCAATCAGTGATGCGCTTTCTTTCTTGTTCTTTCGGAGCTGACAAAATGATGGTAGAATGATCTTCTGGCTTAATTTTGAATTTGATAATACCTTTGGCAGGAAAGGGTCAAGTCTAAATATTGAACAGTCCTCCAGGATCTGTAGATAGGGATCCTTTACTGACAGTGCTTGGATCTTCCTTAAACGTTCTGCAGAGGTGACTGCCACCTGAAATGCAGTCTTCATTTAAAGAAAATTAATATTACATTCTTCCTGGGTTTCAAAGGGAGGACTGCATAGGGTCCCTAGCACTATGTTTAGGTCCCATTGTGGAACAGTTTGATTGTGTGTCTTAACCTAGTAACGGCTCACATAAACCTTGCAATCCACAGGTGGTCTGCTAGAAGGAAGTCCAGAAAGGCGCTAAGAGCAGAAGTCTGTACTTTTACGGTGCTAGGCTTTAGTCTCATCACGAATCCTATCTGGAGGAATTCCAGGACTTTGGGAATGTCTGGAAGGGATGACTCTGATGTGGTTTCCCCTAAATAAGAGTAGAATTTTTTCCATACCTTGGAATAGATTGCTGAAGTCACCAGTTTTCAATTTGCCTGCATAGTGGTTATTACATTACCCGATAATCCTTTGCCTCTCAGGATCCAAGCTGTCAGGTGTAGAAAGCGCGTATCTTGACGCCAGAGGCGCCAGAAGGAAAACAGGATCCTCCAGGGCCATGAAGTATAACACTGGAAACCAACTTCTCTTGGGCCAGAAGGGGGCCACCAGTATTACCATGACTTGATCTTCCTCAGGACGTGTGATATAAGGGGAAAGGGGGAAATGCGCACAGAAGATCTGATTCCCAACTCAAGATAGGGCAACCACCCCTTCTGGGTTGTCTCTTGGATCTATGGAGAAGAACCTTGCCAACTTTGCATTCTTCCAGGTTACAAACAGATCTATATGCAGAACCCCCCACCTCTGTGTTAGCTGGTGGAACACTTCTGAATTCAGCTCCCACTCAGAGGACCACAGATTTTCCCTGTTGAGAAAGTCTGCTACTCTGTTTTTGGAGCCTTCCAAGTGAACTGCTGAGATGGACAGAATGTTTCTTTCTTTCTGCCCACCAAAATATTAGCTCTGCTAAGGCCATTAGGAGTTGGCTTTGCGGGCCTCCCTGGTGACGCAAAGGAAACCGCTGTGACGTTGTCCAAAAAAATTTCACATGACGATCTCTGACCGTGTCTCGGCATTGTTGTGTTGTCTTCCATACAGTCTATATCTCTCTGTAATTGAATAATCTTTTTTGGTCTTCCGGGGTCCATGTACATTCAGGTACTGTCCCTCCACTTCTGCTCCCCATTCTTTCAGACTTGTGTTGGTGGTGAAATGGATGAAGAGAGAAATGATCCATGGTAATCCTTCCCCAAGTTTTTTCCTGGATGTCCACCAAGAGCGGGAAATTTTTAGGCTTGCTGAAATTCTCATTTTCCTGTCTAGACCAAATGGATGTCTGTTCCAGACTGACAGTATCATTCTTTGTAGCTGTCTTCAGTGGGCTTGGGATGCAGGATATCAGCAGGTCTAGGACCCTCATGGCATACCTGATGGAGACTATCCTCTTTCTCTGCAATGTCCAAATCTTGTCTTTGATTTCTTCTTGCTTTATGAAGGGAAGGGAAGATATCCTGTGATGTGAATCGAGGCAGAATCCTAAGAACACCTTTTGAGTACCTGGTTGAAAGCCGGATTTTTCCCAGTTGAAGCGCCATCCCAGACCCTCTAGTATGTCAATAGTCTGGGCAAGCTGCTGAGGAGGATGGTTGAGTCTGCTATTAGAAGGATGTCGTCCAGGAATGGAACTATAATAATTCCCTTCTTCCCCAGAAAAGCAGCCACCTCCATCATTACCTTCAAAAAGATACGAGGAGCTGAGGAAAGGCTAAATGGCAGACACGGGAACTGGAAATGGTGGATTGATGCTGATGCTCCAGCACAAACCTCAGTAACTGGCGGTGGTCTGGCACGTGGTAGAATGCATCTTTTAGATCTAATGTGCACATGACGGAGCCTTTCCATATCAAATGAATGCTTGATCTTACTGTCTCCATTTAGATTTTTTTGCACCTGACCCATTGATTTAGGAGCTTTAGATTTATATTGGTATGAAATTTGCCCGAAGACTTTTTTATGGAGAAAAGAGAAGAGTAGTGACCTTTACCTATCTTTGAAAAGGGTACTGTCTCGATTGACCCTAATTTTAATTTTAAGAGGTTCCTGACATCCCCCAGAGTCTTTTTGAAGCAGAGAAGGAATAGAGTTTGGTGGTGCAAAACCATAGAGGGAGATGGGAGAAGTCTATCCTGTACCCTTCCCCTATGGTCCGCAGAATCCACTGATTGCAGTTTTTTCTGGAAAGGTGTTGGACCATAACAGTCTCCCTCCTACCTTCCTGGCATCAAGATCTCCCTGGAGGGCTGGAAGAAAACCGGGAGGATCTACCTCTGCCCCCCTTGGGGTATCTCCACCTTCCTGTCTTCTCCTTTGCATTACAATCCTGCCTGGGGCCTGACTGGGTCTACAAAAGGAGTGATAATTTTCGTTTTTTCTTCCAGGAATCCTTTCTTTTTGTCAGAGGCCCTCCCTAAAATGTCATCTTGAACTGGACCAAAGATGAGTGGGAATGGGATAGAGCAAAGCTTATTTTTAGAATGGCTGTCCCCTGACCACGTTTTAAGCCAGATAGCCCGATGCGCTGAGTTAGACAACACATAACTTCTGCCAGCAAAAATCACTGATTCAGCAGAGGCATCTGCTATAAATTGTGCCTACATTTTTAACATAGGGAGGGACTCTAACATGACCTCTCTAGGGGTGTTAGATTTCAACTGGGAGGTTAGCTCGTCGATCCAGATACATATGAACCTGGATACCAAGGTATCGGCAATATTAGCCTTAAAGACGGCTGCTGAAGACATCCTTCTCCTCTTCAATAGTCCCTCGGCCTTCATTTCCATAGAATCCCACAGGCAGTTAGAGTCTTCAAAAGGTATTGAGGTCTTTTTTGCAACCTTAGCGAAAAGGATGTCCACTTTTGGGATTTCTTCCTAAATCATGACTTCCTCCGGATCGAAGGGGAGATGGGCTTAAAGTCTCTTGGAATAACAAAATGCTTTTCTGTGTCTTCCCATTCTTTCAGGATCATTGCATTAATGTGTTGGTTGACCAGGAACACTATTTCTGTGTGTCCTCACTCCTCCAAACACCTCATCCTTAATCATGTGTGGCACTTGAGTCTCTTCGACATTCATGGTAGCTCTTTCAGCCCTCAACAGATCATCCGCTGTTATGAACGGGTCACCGAGGAGGATGGCAGGAACAGGCTAAGCCACCACGAAACCAGAGAGGTTGGTAACTCAGCGGATTGCAGACCCCTGATCCTATCCACACAACTAGCAGTAGCCCTAGATGCCTTGGTACAGCCGGAGAACTAACTAAGCCTAAAGCCAGAAAGGTGAAATCTAAACTGCCCCGGAGCAGATGCTCAAAGGAATAGCTAGCCCCCAAACATAGGCAGAAAATAGACTGAGCAAATGATGGGGCCCAAACTGTCTAGATAGGACAAAAAAAACCCTTAAAAAACACATCTGATATACAAAAAAACCTGAGGCCACATGACCTCACCCCCGCTAGATCAGCACTCTGGTGTAAACTGGATTGGAAGCAAAGCAAAGGATACTAATATAACAGGGGACTGAACAGACTGACAAAAGCTGTAACATATGAGTGGGGCCCAGCGCTGCCCCCAGCAGGGAGTACGCTGAACCCTCGCAACAAGGTAGAAAGCAAAAAAAAGGCACAACCAGATTAGATGCAAAGGATTAGCAAAAGAATCACATAAACGAACCATGCAAATCAGGCAGGAAACAGAAGAACTCAAAATGCACAAGGAGGAAATCACCAGCAACCACTAAGGGAAGTCAGTGCACTTATATGCTCACAGCCAGTAATCCCAGATTGCCAATCATGGTCAGGTGGCAAACTTCCATCAAACTGGCCAGCTCCACTACTCCCAGTAACCACCTGAGGGAGCTCCGGATCAGAAGTCCGAACAAGGGAATTCACAACAATCCGCATTTTCGGATGAGAAAAAAATACTTTTTTCTTTCCTCCGAAAGCATCTGGGGAATACTTTCTTCCTCCTCCTCCTCCTCCTCAACGTCCTTCTCTGAATAATACGAATATGGGTATGCCTCCTCTGAGGATTTTCCATCTCCCATCTGGCTCTCTTATGACAGGAGGTACTCTGAGCTGGCT
The DNA here is from genome assembly GCF_039654945.1 of Dendrobates tinctorius. NCBI lineage: Eukaryota > Metazoa > Chordata > Amphibia > Anura > Dendrobatidae > Dendrobates > Dendrobates tinctorius. The sequence goes on along the minus strand of NW_027361760.1, from coordinate 8,859,799 downwards.
GTGGAAGTGCGGTCCATGCTAGAAAGCACACGAATCACTGGATGGCCTCCCTGGCTGGAAATGCGTTCCATGCTGAAACGTACACCAGTGTGTGCGAACCGGAAATCTGGCGACAGCGTGGAGCTGAGAGTCCTTCGCAGAGGAAAGAAGCAACGTCGGGAGCTCCACCGACAGGCTGAGGGACCCCCACCCAGTGAGGTATCAACCATGGAGCCTATTGACAGTGGGAAGGGAAGAGATTCAGTCCCCTCCGATCCCAATGAGCTCCCAAGTAAATTATCTGCGCTCCTTCTCTTGCTGTGCTCTGTCCTGCTAGGGACAGGAAACACACACGTGTGTTTCCTGTCCCTAGAGGACGAGTAGAACTACCTCCTGTCATGAGGGACGTCCTGGGGAAAGTTTTATTTTGTACTCATCTGACCACATGAACTTCTCCCATTCCTCTTCTGGATCATTCAGATGGTCACTGGTGAACTTCAAATGGGCCTGGATATGTTCTGGTGCGAGCATGGGGACGATGCATGCCCTGCAGGATTTAAATCCATGACGGCGTAGAGTGCCACCAACGGTAAATTTTGAGACTATTGTCTTAGCCTTGTGCAGGTCTACAGTTTTGTTCCTGGTGACCTTAGACAGCTCTATGGTCTTGCCCATGGTGGAGAGGTTGGAGTGTGATTGAGTGTGTGGACAGGTGTCAAGTTCAAACAGGTACAATTAATACAGGCAATGAGTGCAGAGTAGCAGGGCTTCTTAAAAATAAAAAAATAACAGGTCTATGAGAGCTAGAATTCTTGCTGGTTGGTAGATGATGAAATACTTATTTCATGCAATAAAAAGCAATTTAACTATGTAAAAATCAGACTGATTATCTGGATATTTTTTTAGATTCTGTCTCTCACAGTTGAAGTGTATGTACGATAAAAATTACAGACCTCAATTCTTTCTGGTGGGAAAACTTACAAAATCGGCAGTGTTATCAAATATTTATTTTCCCCACTGTATATGGAGGCGAGGAGATACAGACCTAGAGAAATATTTAGCACATACCTGTGGTTTTGTGTGTGTATTTGGCCCATTATATGCTATACTGTAATACATTTTTGATGTTTGCCTCTCTTCAGACTTTATCCTTAATTTAAAAAAAGGAAGGATGGCACTCACTGTTCATAAAATCCACCTTTATTGCATGTATAAAATCTTTGGCAGGGGAGCAATGTGTATGGTAAGAGGACATGCACATTGCTCCCCTGCCGAAGATTTTATACATGCAATAAAGGTGGATTTTTATGAATGGTGAGAGCCATCCTTATTTTTCTTTGCTTTTATCCTTAATTTTGCATTAGCTTCTGAGCTAATGGGTACAAACTAGCTGCTTTCATGTCTCCCATAAACAGATTTCTGCTCTCCGGTCTCTGTATAGCACATTTACAAGCAGCAACAGCCACATGAAAGACATACAGCAGTAATGAGTACTATAGCAACAAATCCAGCTCGGAGATGAGATAAAACAATAGAGGTGCAGCACCGGTCTGTGTGTGTCTCTCTGCTCATTTCTCATCCCTTCCCATACCACAGACTTACCATATAACCTGATCCCTCAGGAAGGTTATGCCCTGGAGTTTGACATTCCCTTTGTCTGTTCGATTCTTAGACAGAATTTAAAAAAAAAAAAAAAAAAAAAAAATCAATCCGATTCATAACTGATGCAAATCAAAACATTGAACTTTATGGATCCATCTAGGTTCCTTTAGAAGTCCATTGTTACTTTGAAAGATAAAGCGCATCATGCAAAAAAAATTTCTCTTTCTAATAACTGATACATAACAGAACCCAGATGGACTTTGCTCTAGGCAAGCCAAGGATGAGAAGGTTAGGTCGGGTGCATACACTCAGGAATTGGCAGCACTTTGGATGCAGCACATGTTCCCTGCGTCCAAAGCGCTGCCCGTGTATTGAAGCAGGTGAATCCGTCTGTGTTCACTGCACTGTGCGGAATCACCGCGTCCAATTCATTGTACGGGTGAGATTTTTCTTGAGGAGATTTGCGTCTCTGCAAGATAAATAGACATGCTGCGGTCTGGAAAGACTCACTGCATGTCTGTCTCTGCAGGTAAGCCGCAGGCATCTGTTCATGCATGGTGGACATGGGATTTCTTAAAATACCATTCACTATGCTGTAACATTTGGAAGCTGCAGGCTGGATACAGCACAAGTATGCAGCGTCCAATCCGCAGTGTTTACTGATCGTGTGTACCTACCCTTACAGTCCAGTCAATCAGACCCTTTTTCGCCTTACAACAGTGACAGTGTGTAGTAAAGCCCATACACATTATTGTTGTGTTGTGGGATGCCAGAATAAATTGGCCAACTAAGCTAACAAATACTGAATGCTGGCAATAATACAATGCACAGAAGATGCCTCACCACATATCAGCCTCTAATCCAAGAGGTTCATAGTTGACAATCTCAGGAGCTGTAAAACCAGAATATCAGAAATTATATACAATGATATGCACAGGAAAAAAAAGGAAGAGCATTGTTATAGGAAACTTAAGTCCCTCATGCCCTCCAAAACACCACTTGTACATTCATGTATAAACACCCTGCCTAACAAGCTCTTTCAACTGTATAACTCTGACATGGGTATCAAAAAACTAATTTTAAATTCTGTTTTCAACATGCAAACCGCTTTCAGATTATTCTATGGGGCATTTATTTCCCAGACTAGTCATTCCACTCCCCGACTTCACAGGCGCACTGCACATGTCCGGACATAAAGCAGCCAGAAGTCCTCTGAGGAGTCAAAGATCAATTGCCGACTCACCAAAAGACCTCTCTGTCAGAAAAGCTTTTCTTAAAGCCCCATACTCAACAGATGTGTTTTGGCGAGTCTTATTAACTTTGTCAAAACAAAGATAGGCATAGTTGCTAAGAAATTTCAGATCTTATCAAAGTCTCACAAATGTTAGAGTTATGCTAACAATGCATGAAAAATTTAAGATGTTGTGGACCACACAAATCTAGAAACCTATAGTTGAGTGGATTTGCCAACTTACCGACAAATTCAGGTGTTCCAAATATATTCTTAAACTCATTTCCTGCTTGAATTTTGTGGGCAATTCCAAAATCTATGAGTTTTATACGAGGGTTTGGGCTACTTTGATCCAGTAACATGATATTTTCTGGCTGAAAAATAAAGAGAAATGGAGATATTGACCAAAAAATTTCCTCGTCAATTCTTAATGCTCAAAAGTTTTGGAAATATCCAAATAGCATAATAAGCTTAAAAACTTTAGGGCTGATAACCATCAGCATTAATAAAAATCGGTCCGATGTGGTTCCTGAAAGTTGGACGTGTGTTATGTGAGTACAATGCAATTTTTCTCCCATAGCATCTGTATAACATGTATATGAAATCCGTAAGCAATGCGATTTTAACATTAGGTTTTACATAGATTATTTCTATGTCATTTAACCCCTTCCTGACATGAGACATACTATCCCGTCCATGGGACCCGGGCCCCTATGCCCATGGACGGGATAGTACGTCTACCGCGATCAGCGGCGCCCACGTGGTGAGCGCCGCTGATCGCGACCGGGTGTCAGCTGATTATCACAGCTGACACCCGGCACAATGTGTCAGGGGCGGTCACAGACCGCCCCCGACACGTTAACCCCTTGCACACCGCGATCAAACACGATCGCGGTGTACCGGGAGTTAAAGGGAAGCATCGGCAGGGAGGGGGCTCCCTCCGTGCTTCCCTGAGCCCCCCACGGCAGCGCAATGTGCAGCGCTGCTGCGGGGGATTCCTTTCCTCCAGGCCCCCGAATCCAAGATGGCGACGGGGGCCTTCGGGGGCCTGCAGGAAGCTGGCTTCCTCAGTGCCTGCAAAGCGCAGGCAAGAAGAAGTCTTCTTCAATGCCTGTGACAGATTGCTGATCTGTCACAGTGATCTGTGATGTGACAGATCAGCGATCTGTCACAGGACAGTGATGTCCCACCTGGGACTATGTAATAAAGAAAAAAAAAAAAAAAAAAAAAAATCAAAATCGCCAAATAAATTAGTAAAAAAAAAAAAAAAAAAAATTATATATATATATATATATATATATATATATATATATATATATATATATATATATATTTTCCCCAATAAATTCATTTTTTGAAAATAAAAAAAACCCAAAACAATAAAAAGTACACATATTAGGTATCGCCGCGTCCGTAACGACCCGCCCTATAAAACTGTCCCATTAGTTAACCCCTTTAGCAAACCCCTTAAAAAATAAAGATAAAAAACTAAGCAAAAAATAATGATTTATTATCATACCGCCAAACAAAAAGTGTAATAACGCGCGATCAAAAAGACGCATATAAATATCCATGGTACCGCTGAAAACGTCATCTTGTCCCGCAAAAAACGAGCTGCCACACAGCATCATCAGCGAAAAAATAGAAAAGTTATAGCTCGCAGAATAAAGCGATGCAAAAATAATTATTTTTTATATAAAATAGCTTTCATTGCATAAAACCGACAAAACATAAAAAAACGACCTAAATGAGGTATCGCTGTAACCGTACTGACCCGAAGAATAAAACCGCTTTATCAATTTTACCGCACGTGGAATGGTGTAAACGCACCCCCCCAAAACAAATTCATGAAACGCTGGTTTTTGTTCATTCTGCGTCCCAAAAATCGGAATAAAAAGCGATCAAAAAATGTCACGTGCCCAAAAATGATACCAATAAAAACGTCAACTCGTCCCGCAAAAAATAAGACCTCACATGACTCGGTGGGTCAAAATACGGAAAAATTATAGCTCTCAATATGTGGTGATGCAAAAACTATTTTTACAATAAAAAGCGTCTTTCAGCGTGCGACAGCTGCCAAAAATAAAAACCGCCATAAATAGTAAATCAAACCCCCTGTTATCACCCCCTTAGTTAGGGAAAAATAATAAAATTAAAAAAATGTATTTATTTCCATTTTTCCATTAGGGTTAGGGCTAGGGTTAGGGCTGAGATTAGGGTTAGGGGTGTGTTGGGGTTCGGGTTGGAGTTAGAATTGGGGGTTTCCACTGTTTGGGCACATCAGGGGCTCTCCAAATGCAACATTGCGTCTGATCTCAATTCCAGCCAATTCTAAGTTGAAAAAGTCATATGTGCTCCTTCCCTTCCAAGCTCTGCCATGCGCCCAAACAGTGTTTTACCCCCACATGTAGGGTATCAGCCTACTCAGGACAAATTGCAAAACAATTTTTGGGGTCCAATTTCTCCTGTTACCCTTGGGAAAATAAAAAATTGGGGGCAAAAATATCATTTTTGTGGAAAAAAAATGATTTTTTTATTTTCACGTCCGAGCGTTATAAACTTCTGTGAAGCACTTGGGGGTTCAAAGTGCTCACCACACATCTAGATAAGTTCCGTGGGGGGGGGTCTAGTGTCCAAAATGGGGTCACTCGTGGGGAGTTTCAATAGTTTAGGTACATCAGGGGCTCTCCAAACGCACATGACACCCGCAGACCATTCCATCAAAGTCTGCATTCCAAAATGGCACTGCTTCACTTCCGAGCAGGGTGGATAAAAATCAATGTTTTTTTAAAAAAAAAATCAAAAAAAATCAGATTTTTTTCAATAAACTGCTTTTTGAGGAAAATATTTTACCATCCAAAGGTTCTTCCATCATGAGATAAAGCGGAGTTGTTTAACTCAGTAGAATAAAGGCTGTATATGTGTAACATTCACAATGCCATGCTCTTCCAGAGGTTTCTGTAGGATTAGTGGGCAGTTTCTCTCCTATATTATCACAGACGCTCGCTTTACTTACGCAGTTCTCAAAACTGAATTTGACTCCGCAGAGGTCCCAGCCTCTTCTTCACGGCAAAAAGGTTACAACATGAACAGAGTTGAGAAAAAGACCTTAATCCTATTGTTCTACAAACCTATGAACACAGAATCAACCCCTTCAGTGCCAAGTCCAAGAAGTTAGACAATATGTTTCTGATTTTTTGGAGTGGAATAGATCTGCACAACACAAGAAGAATGTGAATCTAAGTGTGAGGAGGAGGAAGGGCAAGCAGACAAGAAAATGAAAGTGAAACTTTGAGCACAATACTGCAGCATAGCCACAGACAGACAAGTCTGGATCTGTTTGTGTGTACGATCTGAGGTTTATTACATTCTTTCCTTATAATGGCAGCAGGCCGTAAAAGAGACCCAGTTTGGGAATATTTTAATGAAGCTCCTTCGCCTATCGGTAAGGCAGGCATGCGTGCAAAATGCAAACGATGCAACAAAGAGATGCAAGGCCTGGTGGCGCGAATGAGGCAACATCATGAGAAGTGCGGTGATGAAGAAGACCAAAGAAACACTTCTGAACAGGCAGGATCTTCAGGTTGGTAAACATTTTTATTGAATCCTATTTCTAAAGACTGAACTGTCATGTGTGAGAAAAAATATATTTCTTATTATTACTGCATGTTACTGTCATTTGGTACAGTTATGAAGAAAAACAAATATTCCTTTTGGGGCAGGGGCAGTGATGTGTTGTGTACAATAAGCAGAAATTGTATAAACAATAAAATAACAGCATTGACTTTTTGTTTAGGGGAATTCATGGATTCTGGAAACTATCCACCTCCATGATCACCATCATCCTGTTCTACAGTTTCAGAGTTATCCATCCAGGATAGTGCTTCTTTAGCAGCAGCAGCATCATCAGACACCCACAGCCACATATCACCATCACCCAAAAGGAAGAAAAAACCTTTACCTCCTGGAACCACCATAGATAGGTTTGTGATAAGAACTAGCAGATTAGAAAAAGAGTTTTTGGTGACACTTTAGGTTTGATTTTTTAGAGTCATGTATTAAAAGTTATATTTTATCTTACTTGCTTGTATAACAACAGAAGGTAAAGTCTTCCTTGCACAAACAACTGATATGTCAGGAAATGCACACACAGCAGAATACTTACAAGTGGCAGTAAAAGCTAGACGTACTAGACATGTGAACAAAAATTCAAATGTCTAGTACGCAGTTTGGTCACTGACAATGCTGCAAACGTATCCAAGATGAGAAGAGATTTAGAAGAGCAGGGAGGGAATACAAAGCTGCTAATAACATATGGTTGCAGTGCTCATTTGCTGCACCTCTTAGCCAAAGACTTAAGTGTTCCAGAAATAAAGGCTAATGTTGTTGAAATTGCTAAATACTTCCGTAATAATCATTTTGCTGCAGCAGCTCTGAAAAGGATGGGTGGAACCAAGCTAACGCTCCCACAAGATGTTAGATGGAACTCTGTGGTGGACTGTTTTGAGCAGTATATCAAAAACTGGCCTATTCTGATGACACTTTGTGAAGAAAATCGAGATAAAATAGATGGCACTGTCACGGCCAAAATCCTCAACATTGGGCTTAAGAGAAATGTTGAACATATGCTGAGCTTCCTGAAACCCATCTCTCAAGCTTTAAACAAAATACAGAAAAATAGCTGTTTTATTGCGGATGCTGTTGAAATTTGGAAGGAACTGAGTGAACACTTAAAAACAGAACTACACATGGACAGAATTAAATTACAAGCAGTAAACAAACGAATGGGACAAGCACTGACTCCAGCTCATTTTTTGGCAAATATTGTCAATATCCAATATCTGGGTCAAAACCTAAGTGCTGAGGAAGAGGAGTTAGCTATGACATGGGTATCCAGCAATCATCCATCTTTAATGCCAACTATAATAAACTTCAGAGCTAAGGGGGAACCATTCAAGAAATATATGTTTGCTGAAGATATTTTAAGGAAGGTCACACCAGTAAACTGGTGGAAGTCACTTAAGCACTTGGATTTAGAGACTGTTAAAGTAATTATTTCACTTTTAACAGCAGTAGCTTCTTCTGCAGGCGTTGAAAGAATATTCTCTTCCTTTGGACTCATTCATTCTAAATTGAGAAATCGGTTGGGACCCAATAAAGCAGGAAAGCTTGTTTTTCTTTTCCAGATTATGAATAGGAACAAAGAAGAAGATGATGATGAAGACAAGTGAGCTACAGAGGACAGCAGGGACAGTAGTATTTAAGTTTATCATGTGTCGGCTGGGCTGACAGTCTAAGTTTCTTAAAATATATATATATTTTGTTTAGCCAAATTAGTTCACAAACATGGATGTTTGTTTAAGCAAATAACTTATGCTGTAATGTTATAGTTTCAGTTGAATAAATCTATTTAAATTGTTATTAAGGTCAGGATTATTTTTCTCCTTCCTAAGTACAACAGAACAGTGGTGTCCAAATATGAATGATTAACCCATTAAACTGGGGAGAAAAAAGTAATATAAAAAGTGATTCTAAAAATCTTCATCTACTTGCATGTTAAAGTAGCAAGAACTAGTTTAGGTAGAAACTTTGATTTAAATCACTGATTTAAATCAAGCCTTACTGACTAGTGATTTAAATCGTGATTTAAATCAGTTAGATTTAAATCAAATCCACCCTGCTTCCGAGCCCCGACGTGTGTCCATACAGTAGTTTTCTCCCACATATGGGGTGTCAGCGTACTCATGACAAATTGGACAACAACTTTTGGGGTCCAATTTCTCCTGTTACCCTTGGGAAAATGAAAAAATTGGGGACTAATTGATCATGTTTGTGGAAAAAATACGATTTTTTCTATTTTCATGCCCTGGCATTATAAACTTCTGTGAAGCCCTTGGGGGTTCAAAGTGCTCACCTCACATCTAAATAAGTTCCTTAGGGGGTCTAGTTTTCAAAATGGGGTCATTTGTGGGGGGTTTCCACTGTTTAGGTACATTCGGGGCTCTCCAAACGCAACATGACACCCGCAGACCATTCCATCAATGTCTGCATTCCAAAACGTCACTACTTCCCTTCCGAGCCCTGACGTGTGTCCATACAGTAGTTTTCTCCCACATATGGGGTGTCAGCGTACTCAGGACAAATTGGACAACAACTTTTGGGGTTCAATTTCTCCTGTTACCCTTGGGAAAATAAAAAAATTGGGGACTAATTGATCATGTTTGTGGAAAAAATACGATTTTTTTATTTTCATGCCCTAGCATTATAAACTTCTGTGAAGCCCTTGGGGGTTCAAAGTGCTCACCTCACATCTAGATAAGTTCCTTAGGGGGTCTAGTTTCCAAAATGGTGTCATTTGTGGGGGGTTTCCACTGTTTATGTACATCAGGGGTTTTCCAATCGCGACATGGTGTCCGATCTCAATTCCAGCCAAAAACGTCAAATGGCGCTGCTTCCCTTCCAAGCTCTGCCATGCGCCCAAATAGTGGTTTACCCCCACATGTGGGGTATCAGTGTACTGAGAACAAATTGCACAATAACTGCTGTTACCCTTGGAAAAATAAGAATTGAGGGTGAAAAGATCATTTTTGTGGAAAAAAAATATGATTTTTTAATTGTACCGCTGTACGTTATAAACTTCTGTAAAGCCCTTGTGGGTTCAAAGTTCTCACCACATATCTAGATAAGTTCCTTGGGGGGGGTCTAGTTTCCAAAATGGGGTCACTTGTAGGGGGTTTCCACTGTTTAGGTACATCAGGGACCCTCCAAACGTGACATGGCGTCCGATCTGAATTCCAGCCAATTTTGCATTGAAAAAGTCAAACGGCGCTCCTTCCATTCTGAGCTCTGCCATGCACCGAAACAGTCGTTCCCCCCCACAAGTCAGGTATCAGCGTACTCAGGACAAATTGCACAATAACTTTTGCAGTCCAATTTCTCCTGTTACCCTTGGTAAAATAAAAAAAATTGAACCTGAAGTATTTTTTTTGTGAAAAAAAGTTAGATGTTCATTTTTTTTAAAATATTCAAAAAAATTCCTGTGACGCACCTAAAGGGTTAATAAACTTCTTGAATGTGGTTTTGAGCACCTTAAGGGGTGCAGTTTTTAGAATGGTGTCACTTTTGGGTATTTTCTATCCTATAGACCCCTCAAAGTGGCTTCAAATGTGATGTGGTCCTAAAAATAAAATGGTGTTGCAAAAATGAGAAATCGCTGGTCAACTTTTAACCCTTATAACTTCCTAACAAAAAAAAATTTTGGTTCCAAAATTGTGCTGATGTAAAGTAAACATGTGGGAAATGTTAGTTATCAAGTTTTTTGTGTGCCGTATCTCTGTGATTTAAGGGCATAAAAATTCAAAGTTGGAAAATTGCGAAATTTTCAAAATTTTTGCCAAATTTCCGTTTTTTTCACAAATAAACGCAAGTTATTTGAATGAAATTTTACCAGTAACATGAAGTACAATATGTCACGAGAGAACAATGTCAGAATCACCGGGATCCATGGAAGCGTTCCAGAGTTATGACCTCATAAAGGGACAGTGGTCAGAATTGTAAAAATTGGCCCGGTCATGAACGTGCAAACCACCCTTGGGGGTGAAGGGGTTAAAGATAGTTTTCTGACAAAATATTCTTCATTACATAGATAGGTAGATAGGAATAAATATGTGAGCGAGATCACATTGCTTTGCTTGTGCAGCTTACATGTATTTAAGTCATAAATAAAGAAAAAAAATGGTGTGGGGTACCCAAAAATTTTGGTAACCAACTGAGGGTAGATGTTTAAAGCCTGGGAAGGGGGTAATAAACATAGAGCTTCCCAGGCTATTAATAACTGCTCACAGCTGTATATTTAGTCTTTCATGGTTATTAAAATAACTCCTTTTGGATAAGATATTTTAACTCAGGCTAACTGTGCGCTGCTGAGACCAGGATAAAATCACCACATGAGAAGTTTAACTATTTATTCCCAACGCGTTTCAAAGTGAAAAACCACTTCTTCCTCAGGGGATGACATGTAGTGTATGACTACATGTCATCCCCTGAGGAAGAAGTGGTTTTTTCACTTTGAAACGCGTTGGGAATAAATAGTTAAACTTCTCATGTGGTGATTTTATCCTGGTCTCAGCAGCGCACAGTTAGCCTGAGTTAAAATATCTTATCCAAAAGGAGTTATATTGGCGGTCACGTTTGTGAACCTTCGGGCGTGCAGCAGGCTGACATTGATTTACATGCTTTTATCCCCTCTGGAAAAGGTGAGTAGATTCCATTTGAATTTATTCTATTTTCCACCCAGATAAGACCCTATTGCGCTTTTTCTTTCCTTAGTTTTATTCTATGGTTATTAAAATGGGGGACCCTACAAAAAACCTAAAAGTGGGGCTTCCATAGAAATTAAAATCCAACAAATGCTAAGCAGACAGCTGCACACTGATATTAATAGGCTAGGAATGGGCCAATGATACTGGCCCCCTCCCAGGCTAAAAATATCAGCTTTTAAGCAGAACCACAAATGGCGCTCTTCCCACTTGCTGTGGCAGGTGGGGTAATAATATTGAGGTTGATGTCAGCTTTGTATTTTCAGCTAACATCAAGCCCTGGGGTTAGTAATGGAGAGGTGTCTATAAGACACCCCCCATTACTAACACCAGTCAAATTTAAAAGAAAAAACCACAGTCCGATTAAAGTCCTTTATTTGAAAAAAACACTCCCCCCTCTTATACTCACATGTCCAACGAGAAGATAATAATCCATTTGTCCAGCGACGAGCCTAGCTCTGCTACATCTTGATTTCATGCTGAACGTTGGCATGATGTGAGCTTTCAGCCTGGCATCCAGCAAAGACACCAAGTTGCACATGATGGCGCAGCATGTGTCTCGCGGTGACGTGAAAAAGATGAGCAGAGTTGATAGCCGATGAACTCCATTCACCTCACTGACGTCACCGCTAGCGTGAGAAAGTTCTCCCGCTGCTAGTCGTGACGTCAGTGAGGTGAATGGACTTAATCAGCTATGAACTCCACTCACCTCATTCACATCACCACGATACACTGATGCTACACTATCATGGAGTTAATAATGGGGGCATTTTACAGATGCCTCTCCATTGCTAACCCTTGGGCTTAATTGTCAGCTGCCAATACAAAGATGACATCAGCTCCAATACTATAACTCCACTTGTCACCGCTCCAGGAAAAGTGGGAAGAACAAAGGCTAAGCACCATATTTGGCACATCTTATGGATGAGTCACTTCTGGGGCAGCTGAGCGCTGATGTTCTTAGTCTGGAAGTGTGTCAATATCCATGGCCCCTTTCTGGCCTAGTAATATTATTAATATCAGCCTGCAGCTGTCTGCTTAGCCTTTGCTGGTTATGAATTATAGGGGGGCCCCACATCAATTTAAAGGGGGTATTTTAACCCCTTCACCCTTCAAGCCTGTTTTCACCTTCATGACCAGGACAAATTTTACAATTCTGACCAGTGTCACTTTATTAAGTAAACTCTGGAACGCTTCAACGGATCCCACTAATTCTCAGATTGGTTTTTTTTTTCCAGGACATATTGTACTTCACGATAGTGGTAATATTTCTTTGATATGACTTGCGCTTGTGAAAAAAAATGAAAATTTAGTAATTTTCATACTTTTAATTTTATGCTTGTAAATCAGTTATCTAACGCAAAATAGTTCATAAATAACTTCTCATATGTCTACTTTACATCAACACAATTTTTTTAAACAACTTTTTTGTTAGGAAGTTGTAAAGGTTAAAAGTTGACGAGGGATTTCACATTTTTACAACAAAATTATATTTTTTTTTTTAGGAAGCACATCACATTTTAAGTCACTATACAAGGGGCCTATAAGACAGAAAATACCCAAAAGTGACACCATTCTCAAAACTGCACAGGAATTAATGGAATGTGGAAGGAAAAAACATTCAAAAATTTTTCACTTTGAGTTCAATTTATTTTATTTTCATGAGCACGCCGGAGGTACAGTGCAAAGGTCAGAAGAGCAATATTGCAGTTCAGATTTTGCTGGAATGGTTTGAGTGTGCTATGTTTGATTGGCAGCACCCCTGAGGTAGCAGAACAGCAGAACCCCCCAAAAGTAATCCAATTTTACAAACTACACTTCTCAATGAATTCATCCAATTTTACAAACTACACTTCTCAATGAATTCATCTAGGGTTGCAGTGATCATCTTGACACTACAAGCGTGTCACACAATTTTACACCATTTAGCCCCAGATTTTACATTTTCACAAGGAGAAATGGGCAAAAACAGCACCAAAACTTGTCCCACAATTTCTGCTGTATGTAGACATACCCCATATGTGGCTGTACAGTACTGCTTAGCCATATGGTGAGACTCGGGAGGGATGGAGGGCTATTTGCCTTTTGGAGCACATTTTTTACTAGAATAGTTTGTGAACTCCATATACAGTACCCCTACGTGCTAGAAGAGCACAATTCCCCCTCAAATGACCCCATTTTGGAAGTTATCTATAGGTGTAGTGACAATTTTGTCTCCATGGGTGTTTTCCAGAAACAAATGCAGTGGATGTTGCTGAGTGAAAATTTCAAACTGCCATTGTAGTCACTAGTACGTTGTATTCACCAATATGTTTTGCCCAGCTCATGTTTCTGGAGACATTAGGTGGGCTCTCATAGCTACAGAAATGCCAAACATGTGGACGCTAAATGTGGTTCAGGCTCACTAGGGTTCAGAAGGAAGGGGGGGCATTTGAATTTGGGGATGCAGAACATGCTGAATTTCTTTTGGAGTGCCATTTACATTTCCAGAGCCTTTGTACTACCAGTAAAGTGGTAGTTCCCTATATTTCGGTTAACAGATGATGGACCTGATTGGGGACTTTCTTTTTTCGTGGATTGAAGCTTTTTTGGGGAACATTTTGCCTAACATTTAGGATCACATTTATTCAGCGCTCTACGCTGAGCTCTTACATAGGGGTTTCCATCTAAATCTCTGAGTGACGCGATTCAAATGAAACCTACGAAGGATCCATTCACTAATGAGGCAGCAGAGTTACTCTGGACTCCGTCTGGCCTCTGTTAAGCGTTGTCCTTTTCAGAAGTGCACAAAACTATGGCAGACCATGCTTTTATACACGCCTAAAAAGAGGAACACTATCGGATCACAGGCAGCCAAATGGCGTCCATAGAGCCTCATTATAGGGGCACTTCCGCCTAGGGTTCCGAAATTCTGGTGCAAGTGCTCAGTGAAGAGTGCAGGATAAATGTGAGCCAAGCCTTACTGCAATCTTTGAGAGGCAGAATGAAAAAAAAAAAAAAATCATCAGCAGAATAAATGGTTTTATAAATTTTTCACGCCATTCCTTGTGTGGTTTAGGTGATTAGATGACTTTATTCTTCGGGTCGGTGAGATTATATCAGTTTATGTAGGAGTGCTGTCACACACTAAAAAATGCTTTTTACTGCAAAAACAAGTTTTTGCATCTCCATATTTTGAGAACTATAGTTTTTCCATATTTCTGCCAACAGTCATGTGAAGGCTTGTTTTTTGTGGGACGACTTGACGTTTTAATTGGTACCATTTTTGGGCATATGACATTTTAATCGCTTTCTATTATGATTTTTGGGAAGCAGAATGAACAAAACACAACAATTTGAGCAATTACAGCGATACCATATTTATATACAGGTGCTTCTCACAAAATTAGAATATAATCAAAAAGTTATTTCAGTTCTTCAATACAAAAAGTGAAACTTTTTGGAGATGGAAATTTCATTCTCCAGCAGGACTTGGCACCTGTCCACACTGCTGAAAGTACCAATACCTGGTTTAAAAACAACAGTATCACTGTGCTTGATTGGCCAGCAAATTCACCTGACCTTAACCTCAGAGAATCATTGGGGTATTGTCTAGAGGAAGATGAAAGACACCACACCCAACAATGCAGACAAGCCGAAGGCTGCTATTCAAAGCAACCTGGGCTTCCATAACATCTCAGCAGTGAAGCTAATCGCCTCCATGTCACGCCACATTGATGCAGTAATTAATGCAAAAGGAGGCCCAACCAAGTATTGAGTGGATTTATTGAACATACATACAGTACAGACCAAAAGTTTGGACACACCTTCTCATTCAAAGAGTTTTCTTTATTTTCATGACTATGAAAATTGTAGATTCACTCTGAAGGCATCAAAACTATGAATTAACACATGTGGAATTATATAATTAACAAAAGTGTGAAACAACTGAAAATATGTCATATTCTAGGTTCTTCAAAGTAGCCACCTTTTGCTTTGATTACTGCTTTGAACACTCTAGGCATTCTCTTGATGAGCATCAAGAGGTAGTCACCAGAAATGGTCTTCCAACAGTCTTGAATGAATTCCCAGAGATGCTTAGTACTTGTTGGCCCTTCACTCTGCGGTCCAGCTCACCCCAAACCATCTCGATTGGGTTCGGGTCTGGTGACTGTGGAGGCCACGTCATCTGGCGTAGCACCCCATCACTCTCCTTCTTGGTCAAATTGCCCTTACACAGCCTGGAGGTGTGTTTGGGGTCATTGTCCTGTTGAAAAATAAATGATGGTCCAACTAAACGCAAACCGCATGGAATAGCATGCCGCTGCAAGATGCCGTGGTAGCTATGCTGGTTCAGTATGCCTTCAATTTTGAATAAATCCCCAACAGTGTCACCAGCAAAGCACCCCCACACCATCACACCTCCTCCATGCTTCACGGTGGGAACCAGGCATGTAGAGTCCATCTGTTCACCTTTTCTGCGTCGCACAAAGACACGGTCAAAACCAGGGGAAGAGTCCTGAGGAGCACATTTGCATATTCCCAGTGCCTTCTGGGATAAGTGAAAAGTCTCCGCGAGCTCAACGATCACTGGATTTTGGCCGTTGCTGCTGAAAAGCGGAAATCGGTAAACCGCGCGCCGAATTTTGGCTCATTTTTTTCATCATTTTGAAATCTCAATAACTATAACGATATGGAAGAGGCCAGGAGCCATTTGATGAGCTGCATTTCTTGCTACATGTTCACAGACTTACCAGTAGAAAAGCCAAACTTCACATTCCACAAATGCAAGCTTGTGTCCGTGTTGGAGAAAAAGTTGCAAAATCTCGAAGAGAGGTTAGCTACGTTGAAGATCATTAAGGAAGGTGAAGAGTTCTTAGACAGAGCAGAATCTCTTCATGTTACAGAAAGAGAAGTAATTCAAAGTGCACCTGAAGAAACAGAGGAATGGAAACATGTGTCCCAGAGAAGCAGGAGGATCGGGAGGCAGTCAGCTCCCATACTGCTCAGGAACCAGTACCAGGCTCTCACGCAGGGGAACGATGAAGAAATACATCAGGATAAGACTTTGCCCATAAACAGCAACCTTGTACTCCTTCAGAGTCCTCCTGGATGGAGAAAGAAAAATGTTGTGAAGAAACGGAGAGTGGTGGTCATGGGGGATTCCCTGTTGAGAGGAACAG
Source organism: Dendrobates tinctorius (assembly GCF_039654945.1). Classification (NCBI taxonomy): domain Eukaryota; kingdom Metazoa; phylum Chordata; class Amphibia; order Anura; family Dendrobatidae; genus Dendrobates; species Dendrobates tinctorius. The sequence goes on along the minus strand of NW_027361760.1, from coordinate 8,843,507 downwards.
AGGTCGCTATCTGCAGACCGGATATAACCTCAAGAGAAATGTGCTGTCGTCCAGGTGCAAAAATTAAAGATGTGTCTGACAGGATATCAGGACTCTTCAGAATTACAGATGACTACCCATTCCTGCTAATACATGTGGGGATAAATGACACAGCAAGAAACGACCTGGAAACCATCTGCAGTGACTTTGAAAACTTAGGCAAGAAAGTGAAAGAACTGGGAGTGCAGGTGGTCTTCTCTTCCATCCTCCCAGTGGATGGCCATGGAACAAGGAGGTGGAATAAGAATCTGCAGGTGAATAACTGGCTACGTCGATGGTGCCGTCAGCAAGGATTTTGATTTCTGGATCACGGAGTGAATTACCTATATGATGGACTGCTTGCTAGAGATGGGGTGCACCTTACTAAGACTGGAAAACATGTATTTGGAAGTCGCCTTGCTACACTCATCAGGAGAGCTTTAAACTAGAACAATGTGGGAAGGGAAGCAAAAAGGCCAGAAAAAGCCATACACCTGACAAATGCTATTAAGAACTCTGCTATTAGAAGTGGAAAGGAAGAACAAAGACAAAAGAATCTAAATAATAAAAATATTGGAGAAAGAGAAACCAATCACAAACTAAAATGTTTCTATACTAATGCACAAAGCATGTGCAACAAACAAGGAGAATTGGAACTACTAACGCAGGAAAATATGATGTCATTGGAATCACTGAAACTTGGTGGGACGATACACCTGATTGGAATACAAGGCTAGAAGGATACAACTTATTTGCAAGAAACAGACTTGATAAACGAGGAGGAGGTGTCGCATTGTATGTTAGAAGCGCGTATATCTGCACAGAGATTGAAGCTTCAGAGACTGGGAGTTCTGTGGAAACTGTTTGGGTAAGAATACAAGGACAGAACAATGGAAAGGACACCATTGTAGGCATTTACTACAGGCCGCCTGTGCAAGCTGAAGATATGGATGAACTCTTTATGCATCAAATGGCCAAGTTCTCCAAAAAATATGACATAGTTGTCATGAAAGATTTCAACTATCCAGACATTTGTTTGGAATCTCTCTCAGGCAAAACTTACAGGTCAAGGAAATTCTTATCCTCTCTTGCTGACAACTTTATCTTCCAAAAGGCAGGGGAGAAAACAAGGGGATCTGCTACCTTGGATCTAATCCTTATAATACAGGGAGGAGATGGTTGTGGAGGTAAAAGTGGCTGGGACCCTAGGAGGTAGCGACCATGCCATTTTAGAATTTTGGATAACTAGAGGAGGAAGACCTGTGAAGACTCAGATGTCAAGGTTAGATTTCAGAAAGGCAGATTTTAAGGGATTCAGAAAAGAATTGGAGGGATCCAATGACTGGATTAAAGACAACAATGTCCAGGAAGGATGGGAAATCTTCGAAGAATGAAATTCCCAAAGCACAATTGTTAACAATTCTGAAAAGAGGGAAGAATAGGAAGCATTTAAGGAAACCAGGATGGATGAACACAGAACTTAAGCACATCCTAAAAAGAAAGAAAGAAATGTTTATAAAATGGAAAGAGGGAGGCATATCTAAAGAAGAATATAATGCTGTCTGCAGAACCTGCAGGGCACAAATCAAATTACTAAAGCTGACAATGAATTGAGGCTTGCAAGAGACATCAAAAGCAATAATAAAGGATTTTGGGAATATGCCAAAAGTAAAAGAAAAGTCAAAGCTGCTATAGGATTTTTACAGGATGAAAATGATGAAATGGTAAGACAGGATGTTGAGAAGGCCGAACTTCTAAATTTCTATTTTGCATCTGTTTTCTCTCAGAAAGGAAATGTAACATCGACTGTTCTTCACTGTCCTATTAAGGGAATAGAAGAATCCAGGATATCTATAAACAGAAAGATAGTGAGGAAACACTTAGCTAACCTAAATTAATTCAAGTCTCCAGATCCAGATGAATTACACCCCAGAGTACTGAAGGAGATAGCAGAAGAAATTTTTGAACCCCTCTCCATAATCTTTGAAAATTCTTGGAGAACAGGAGAAGTCCCAGAAGACTGGAGAAGAGCAAATGTTGTTCCTATCTTCAAAAAGGGGAAGAAGGTGGACCCAGGCAACTATAGGCCGGTGAGTCTGACTTTTATACCAGGAAAGATCTTTGAACAAATTATTTAACAACATGTATGTCAGTACCTGGAAAAGAATGAAGTGATTAAACAGAGTCAGCATGGGTTTGTAACTAATAAGTCATGTTAAACTAACTTAATTTCCTTCTATGACGGAATCACTGATTGGGTGGATCAGGGAAATGCTGTAGATATACTATATCTCGACTTCAGCAAAGCATTTGACAAAGTATCTCACACAATCCTTATTGAAAAAATGACTAAGTATGGAATGGACAAGGCAACTGTTAGGTGGATTCATAACTGGCTTAGTGATCGGACCCAAAGAGTGGCCGTAAATGGCTGCGCATCCAGTTGGAAGAATGTCTCAAGTGGGGTACCACAGGGCTCTGTCCTGGGCCCTGTATTGTTCAACATCTTTATCAACGATTTAGATGAAGGAATTGAGGGTAAACTGATTAAATTTGCTGATGACACAAAGCTAGGAGGGATAGCTAATACTAGAGAAGAGATTCAAAAAGATATAAATAAACTGGAGCAGTGGGCAGCAACTAACAGAATGGTTTTTAACAGGGAAAAATGCAAAGTACTACATCTGGGCAATAAAAATGAAAAAAGCATATAAAGAATGGGAGGACTAGGGTTAAGCAACAGGACATGTGAAAAAGATGTGGGTATACTAATAGATCACATACTGAATATGAGTCAACAGTGTGATGCAGCAGCAAAAAAGGCAAATGCAATTCTAGGATGTATTAACAGAAGCATACAGTCTAGATCACGTGAAGTCATTATTGCCCTCAACTCCTCTTTGGTCAGACCTCATCTGGAATACTGTGTCCAGTTTTGGGCGCCACATTTTAAAAAAAAGACATCAACAAACTGGAGAAAGTTCAGAAAAGAGCGACCAGAATGGTGACCAGTCTGCAAACCCTGTCTTATGAAGAAAGGTTGCACGATTTGGGAATTAGCCTGCAAAAGAGAAGACTGAGAGGAGACTTAATAACCGTCTACAAATATCTCAAGGGCTGTCACATTGTAGAAGGATCATCTTTATTCTCATTTGCACAAGGAAAGACTAGAAGCAATGGGATGAAACTGAATGGGAGGAGACACATTAGATATTTAGAAAAATCTTTTTGACAGCTAGTGATCAATGAGTGGAACAGGCTGCCACGAGAAATGGTGAGTTCTCCTTCAATGGAAGTCTTCAAACAGAGGCTGGACAGACATCTGTCTGGGATGATTTAGCGAATCCTGCTTTGAGCAGGGGGTTGGACCAGATGGCCCAGGAGGTCCCTTCCAACTCTACGATTCTATGATTCTATGAACCAAAGATCTCAAACTGGGACTCATCAGACCAAAGCACAGATTTCCACTGGTCTAATGTCCATTCCTTGTGTTCTTTAGCCCAAACAAGTCTCTTCTGCTTGTTGCCTGTCCTTAGCAGTGGTTTCCTAGCAGCTGTTTTACCATGAAGGCCTGCTGCACAACGTCTCCTCTTAACAGTTGTTGTAGAGAAATGTCTGCTGCTAGAACTCTGTGTGGCAATGACCTGGTCTCTAATCTGAGCTGCTGTTAACCTGCGATTTCTGAGGCTGGTGACTCGGATGAACTTATCCTCCACAGCAGAGGTGACTCTTGGTCTTCCTTTCCTGGGGCGGTCCTCATGTGAGCCAGTTTCTTTGTAGCACTTGGTTTTTGCCACTGCACTTGGGGACACTTTCAAAGTTTTCCCAATTTTTCGGACTGACTGACCTTCATTTCTTAAAGTAATGATGGCCACTCGTTTTTCTTTACTTAGCTGCTTTTTTCTTGGCATAATACAAATTCTAACAGTCTATTCAGTAGGACTATCAGCTGTGTATCCACCAGACTTCTGCACAACACAACTGATGGTCCCAACCCCATTTATAAGGCAAGAAATCCCACTTATTAAACCTGACAGGGCACACCTGTGAAGTGAAAACCATTTCCAGTGACTACCTCTTCATAGAATCGTAGAGTTGGAAGGGACCTCCTGGGCCATCTGGTCCAACCCCCTGCTCAAAGCAGGATTCGCTAAATCATCCCAGTCAGATGTCTGTCCAGCCTCTGTTTGAAGACTTCTATTGAAGGAGAACTCACCACTTCTCGTGGCAGCCTGTTCCACTCATTGATCACTCTAACTGTCAAAAAGTTTTTTCTAATATCTAATCTGTGTCTCCTCCCATTCAGTTTCATCCCATTGCTTCTAGTCTTTCCTTGTGCAAATGAGAATAAAGTTGATCCTTCTACAATGTGACAGCCCTTTAAGCTCATCAAGAGAATGCCAAGAGTGTGCAAAGCAGTAATCAAAGAAAAAGGTGACTACTTTGAAGAACCTAGAATAAGACATATTTTCAGTTGTTTCACACTTTTTTGTTAATTATATAATACCACATGTGTTAATTCACAGTTTTGATGAGTGAATTAATTTTCGTAGCCATGAAAATAAAGAAAACTCTTTGAATGAGAAGGTGTGTCTAAACTTTTGGTCTGTACTGTACATACAGAAGAAATACTAAAATACTAGGTCAATCCAAGCATAGCTGTTCCTTTGGCTAAGCCCATTTGCAAACAATGAAGCAACAGAAGCTGGATCTGGTCCAGAAACACGAGGACTCTATAAGGCTGGTTTCATATTGGCATTTCACAGACCTGTGTCGGTCTGCGCACGGCCGCTGCTAAGCTCCGCCCCCTGTCGCGCCTCCACTGGTTAGCTCCGCCTATGGGCGCATGACACTGCATGCGACCTGCGTCCCCTATCTTTAGCACTGGGGACGCAGGCCGTGCACAGGTATGCATTTGCCGGCACATGCGTCCTTTTGACGGTGCGCCGACCAGCGCCAAACGCAACCTGTTGCATTTTGGTGTGCTCGGCGCAAATGACAAAAGGACGCATGCGCCGGCAAACGCTTATCTGCGCACGGCCTGCATCCCCAGTGCTAAAGATAGGGGACACAGGTCGCATGCAGCGTCATGCGCCCATAGGCAGAGCTAACCGGAGGAGGTGCGGCAGGGAGCGGAGTTTATCGGCGGTCGTGCGCAGACTGACGCAGGTCTGTGTAACGCCAATGTGAAACCAGCCTAATTGGAGTTGAGGTCCGAGACAAAATGTCAAGTGGTAGGCCGGCGATACAAGTTGCGAGGCACGCTGCTTGCGTCCCTAAGCACAAGGCAAAAGGTCTAAACCAGAGGCAAAAAGGCCCACAGCCATAACACCAGAGGAACTATGAAGTACAGAGGAACTATGAAGCAGCCTGAAGTACTATCAGGCACAGAGGTAATCTGATGCACTATGATGCACAGAGGTAACATGAGGCACAGACAAACTAGAGCCATGCTTGAAGGTGCTAAACAAGAGACCAGTCCCACAGAACCCCTCAATTCCCCTAAGTCCATACAACGAAGCTCCACAGGCTATCTTTACACTAGGAGTAACCTCTCGTACAACTATTCCCTATAGGGACAAGAAAAACACTGGAGGGTGGAGGTGGGAGGGGCTGTTTACCTCTCGGTGATCCTGTCCAGCTACAGGTCAAGGAAAGACTACCTCCATGGTGCTGTTTGGAGGGACGGAGTGGAAACAATATTTAAAATCATAGGTACAATTTATTTGTGATTTTGAGATCTAACATACTTTAGCAAGAGAATAAGCTTTGAAGAGAAAAAAAAAAAAGTAGCATCTTAATGGCACCTGGTGTCAGGCGATTTTCAATATCTTTTGGATTAAACAGCAAGTGGTATACTGTACTGTGGGCTTATTGGAAACTGTGTAATTAGTCAAATCAAGTCTTGCTTTATCTATGTATGGACTTCAATTAAATCAGAAAGCCAGCACTGCCCTCTGACTGGCAGACATTTCCCTAGCAACCAGAAGTCTTCTGTCATTTAGGCTGAATTTAAACATCAGTGAAACAAAGCCCGATCACAGACTGATGTTTGGATGGAGCACTGGTCTGCCAAACTAAAACTCCACACCCTCAAAGACATAGATGAAGCAGTAGAATTCAGGACAGCAAACCCATAGCCAGTTTCATAGTAGTTTGACAATATTTTCAATTGCAAGAATAGCATACTTTTTCAATTTTCCCGTCAAAAGAGCTAAAACCCTGAAGGACTCCATTAGGCTGGGTTCACATAGCATTGGGGGGATGCGTTTAACGCATCCGTTGAATAGCGGCATTAACGCACCCATAGACTGCTACAGACGAGCGCATCGCTAATGCATGTCATAATTGGCATGCATTAGCGATGTGCCGTCATTCTGTGACGGACCCTCGGACGCGGTCTGCAGCGTTCGGGGGTCCGTCACTGTTAGCACAGATGGAGCATCTGCGCTAACGTGATCACGTTAGGGAGTAGCGTTAACACAGTCCGTTAGCGATATGCGTTGAACGGGCTGCATTAAAGCTATGTGAACCCAGCCTTATAAAGGTCACCAGGGTCTGCCAGTATTTTCTGCAATTTGAGGGTTAAACAAAATTTCATTTAAATCTAAAGGGGATAAAGATGCATAGGCAAAAATGTGCTAAAAGGTAATATTTTATTCAAAATTGATTAAATATAAAATAAGCAGAGGGATAATTCTGAGGCTATGTGCACACGACGCATTTTAAATTCCCGCGGAAAAAAATAGCTTTTTGCAAGCGTAATTAGCTTGCAGAATGCTAGTGTTTTCCAAGCGATCTGTAGCATCGCTTGGAGAACTGATTAACAGGTTGGTTACACTCGTCAAACATAGTGTTGTTTGACTAGTGTGACCAACTTTTTATTATTGAGGCTGTCTATGCAGCATCAATAGTAAAAAGATATGTTAGAAAAAAAAAAAAAAAAAAAAAAAAAAAAAAAAAAAAATCGGGTTATATTCACCTTCCGGCGTCCCGCGCAGTGTCCCCAGCGATGTTCCCGTTCCCAGTAATGCCTTGCGAGACCCTTGATGAAGTCGCAGTCTCGTGATACTGTAGCGGTCTTGCGAGGAATAGGGACCGCTACAGTATCGCGAGACCGCGACGTCATCAAAGGTCTCGCAAGGCATTACTGGGAACAGGAGCATCGCTGAGGCCCGGGAAGGCTGCGCGGGACGCCGGAAGGTGAATATAACCGGATTTTTTATTTTATTTTTTACAGGGATATGTTACCCACAGCCTGGAGAAGAGTCTCCTCTCCTCCAAACCTGGGCACAATCCGCTAATGTTCTGCTTACTTTTCGCATGGTGGGCACAGCCACATGCGGAAAGTAAGCAGAACAATGCATTCCTATGTGGGCGGAATTCCCGCAATTTCGCAAAATTAATGAGCATGCAGCGTATTTTTCCGCGATGCGATTCCACCGCGGGAAAATCCGCAGCATTAGCACAGCATTGCGGAATCCCATAGGAATGCATGGGAAGCTGCTTTTTTTTGCGTTTTCGCGGCAAAAACACGCGTTAAAAACCGCTGCGAAAATACAGCGACGTGTGAAAGCAGCCTTAAAATGGCCAGGTGAAAAACAAACCGTGGCCAAGGACATTAACTTGAGGCAGCAAATAATCAAACACACTGATTCAAAATGTCATCATGTGAAATAATGTCATTGGTAGCAGCATTTACAAGAATCCTATAAAATGCAAAGTGCTAATACATATTAACCCCTTCATGACCCAGCCTATTTTGACCTTAATGACCTGGCCATTTTTTGCATTTCTGACCAGTGTTCCTTTATGAGGTAATAACTTCGGAACGCTTCCACGCATCCTAGTGATTCTGAGATAGTTTTTTCGTGACATATTGGGCTTCATGATCGTTGTAAATTTAGGTCAATAATTTTTGCGTTCATTTGTGGAAAAAAGCGGAAATTTGGCGAAAATTTCACAATTTTCAAATTTTGAATTTTTCTGTTAAACCAGAGAGTTAGGTGACACAAAATATTTAATAAATAACATTTCCCACGTATCTACTTTACATCAGCACGATTTTGGAAACAAAATTTTGTTTTGTTAGGAAGTTATAAGGGTTAAAAGATGACCAGCGATTTCTCATTTTTACAACAAAATTTACAAAACCATTTTTTTTTAGTGACCACCTCACATTTGAAGTCACTTTGAGGGGTCTATATGGCAGAAAATGCCCAAAAGTGACACCATTCTAAAAACTGCACCCCTCAAGCTACTAAAAACTACATTCTAGAAGATTATTAACTCTTCAGGTGCTTCACAGGGACTAAAGCAACATGGAAGGAAAAAAATGGACATTTTAATTTTTCCAACAAAAATTTTCTTTTAGCATAATTTTTTTCATTTTCACATGGATAACAGGATAAAATGAATCCTAAAATTTGTTGGGCAATTTCTCCCGAGTACACCGATACCTCATATGTGGTCATAAACCACTGTTTGGGCGCACGGCAGAGCTCAGAATGGAAGGAGCACCATTTGACTTTTTGAATGGAAAAATATGCTGGAATATTTAGCAGTTGCCATGTCGCATTTGGAGAGTCCCTGTGTGCCTAAACATTGGAGCTTCCCCACAAGTGACCCCATTTTGGAAACTAGACCCTCCAAAGAACTTATCTAGATGTGTGGTGAGCACTTTCAACCCCCAAGTGCTTCACAGCAGTTTATAACGCAGAGCCGTGAAAATAAAAAATATTTGTTTTCCTCAAAAAATGATTATTTAGCCCACAATATTTTATTTTAATAAGGGTAACAGGATAAATTCGACCCCAAAAGTTGTTGTCCAGTTTGTCTCGAGTACGATGGTACCCATATGTGGGGGTAAACCACTGTTTGGGCACATGTCGAGGCTCGGAAGGGAAGTAGTGACGTTTTGAAATGCCGACTTGATGGAATGGTCTGTGGGTGTCATGTTACGTTTGCAGAGCCCCTGATGTGCCTAAACAGTGGAAACCCCCCACAAGTAACCCCATTTTGGAAACTAGACCGCCCAAGGAACTTATCTAGATGTGTGGTTAGCACTTTGAACCCCCAAGTGCTTCACAGAATTTTATAACGCCCAGGCGTGAAAATAAAAAATCATTTTTTTTTCCACAAAAATAATTTTTTTAGCTCCCTATTTTTTATTTTCCCAAGGGTAACAGGAGAACGTTGTTGTGCAATTTTTCCTGCGTACGCTGACACCCCATATGTGGGGGTAAACCACTGTTTGGGCACACGTCTGGGGTCGGAAAGGAGGGAGCACTGTTTGACTTTTTGAACGCAAAATTGGCTGGAATAAATGGTGGCTCCAGGACGCGTTTGGAGAACCCTGATGTGCCTAAACAGTGAAAACCCCTCAATTCTAGCTCCAATCCTAACCCCAACAAACCCCTAACCCTAATCCCAACCCTAATCATAACCCTATTCACAACCCTAACCCCAATACACCCCTACCCACAAGTCTTTCCCTAATCCCAACCCACCCCTAAACCTATTCCTAACCCTAATTCCAACCCTAACCCTAATCCCAAACCTAACCCTAATACCAACCCTAACCCTATTTCTAACCCTAAACCTAATTCCAACCCTAACCCTAATTGAAAAATAAAAATATTTTCTTTATTTTATTACATGTGCCTGCCTATGGGGTGATAAGGAGGGCGGTGATTTACTTTTTTTTTTTTTTTTTTTTATTTTGATCACTGAGAGAGTTTATCACAGTGATCAAAATAAAAAAAAAAAAAAAGAATCTGCAGCCGGGAAATGCCGGCGGGCGCACTGCGCATGCGCCCACCATTTTCCAAGATTGCGGCGCCCATGCAGGAGGGCCGGCGGGACACCGGGAGGCAGAGCGGGACATAGGAGGGAAGGGGAGGAGGAGTAGATCGTGACGGCAGCGGACCATGCATGCTAGTGCAGCATCGGCCATGGCTGGATTGTAATATTTCATCAATTTTCATTGATGAAATATTACTATCGCTCTGATTGGCTGTTTCAATTTTAACAGCCAATCAGAGCGATCCTAACCACGTGGGTGCAAAGCCACCCCCCCCAGGGCTTAACTGCATGTTGTCCTGTAGCTGCGGGTCGGGTGACATTTCAGTGACCCACAGGAACGCTATTTATAGCATGACGCCTACGGGGGCATCATGGGTCATTTGGGCACGACTTTTCATGACGCCTACGTAGGCGTCATGGGTCGTGAAGTGGTTAAGGAATGCTATCACCCATAACACAGCAATCACGATTATACCACAGTAAATGTGAGCTCATTAGACCATAAAGTGCATATATTTTAAGGCTGCCAAATAAGTCAGAGATTGTTATTTAACTTATATTGGTACAAGTCCCGGTCACAAGCACACCTCAGCTACACCCTAAAAGCGCTGTTTCGCCTGAATGGCTTCCTTGAATGACATACCCCCCATTTGAGGAAGCCAGTCAGGCGAAACGGCTCTGTCGAGGTCTAACTGTGGTGTGCCTGTGGCCGGGATTTGTACCAATATAAGTTAAATAGCAACCTCTGACTTATTTGGCAGCCTTACAAAATATGCACTAATGCACTTTTTGGTCTAATGAGCTCAAATTTACTGTGGTATAATCGTGATTGCTGTGTCATGGGTGATAGCATTCCTTAATATGTATTAGCACTTTGCACTTTATAGGATTCTTGTAAATGCAGCTACCAATGACATATTTCACATGATGCAATTTTCAATCAATGTTTGTGATTATTTACTGCCTCAAGTTAATGTCCTTTGGCCACGGTCTGTTTTTCACCTGGCTGTTTTGAGATTAGCCCTTTGCTTATTTTATATTATTTTAACTATATTACTTTTTAGCATATTTTTGCCTATGCCTCTTTATCCCCTTTAGATTTAAATGGATTCTTTTTATTATGATTCATATGAGGTTGGTTTCATACTTTGGATGGGCTCTTGTTATGCATCAATTAGAGGGTACTCGCACAGTGTCATTTAGAAAATGGTACAGTGACCAAGCTTTCCCAGACTAAGCTGAATTAGGAAAACGCTGTTGGACATTTTCAGGAGGCGGCTCCTCCGGCGATCTTCTTGCGGTTACACCAGCAGTTTTCATTCTATACTCCCAATATAGAGAATAGGAGGTTTACAAGTAGTAGCTGCTAGAAGAACAAACAAGTTAATTCTTTTAACTGTTTCTATATTTCTAAACCTTGACGTGGTTAAAGGAAGTGACATAAGACATAATATTGCTGTGCACAGGTTAAGACATTTCAGTGAAACATTTTCATTTTATGGGTCGCATTCTGAAAATGATTTTGTGTGCACATATCCAAACTATAGATTTCTGCTGGCCATACACACAAACACGTCTTCCTCTAAAGCCATCTCTTCCTATTTGACTGAGCCTTTATGTGTTTTTATTGGGAAGAGAGGAGAGACCCATTGGCTGACAGCTCTGATAGCAGCTTATCTCTCCGGAATCAAAGGGTTTGGCATTTGAATGCAAACCTCTTCCTCCTATATTGGAGGAGGGCTTGTAGGGCCCCCATACATATTAGAAATTTGCCTGACACTTCCAATATCGTGGCCCTGGACAACTTTAATGGAGATCTTGAAATTTTCACTGTAGTTGCAATGTGCTGTGAACAAAGGCTTTACAACAATAACTAATATGACCCAAATGTTTCATAAAATAGTATACCTTGAGATCAAAATGTGCAATGCTTCTATGGTGCAGATAGTGGACCCCATCTAGAATCTGTTTTAGAAACATAGTGGCCTCTTCCTCACTCAAGCTTTCTTTTTGAGCCAAGAAATCAAATAATTCTCCTCCAGACACCAACTCCAATATAAGCACCACATCTGTGCGATTCTCAAACACATCATGAAGAGTGATTATGTTTGGATGCTGAATCTCTCGTAAGATGTCAACTTCTCTCTCAATCTCCTCCCGGCTCACACCTCGGCGACTGGATGACAAGCGACGCTTCTTAATGAACTTGGCGGCATACTCCAATCCTGTTCTACGTTCCCGGCACTTCCTCACAATGGCAAACTGACCACTAAAAAGAAAATGAACAATTCATTCATACAAAAATGTAAGGAGAAACGCTTTACTTGGTCTCCACATAGTCACACGAGAGGAGAACACAAGACTACTTGACACACTGATAATGTCTGTAAAGCGCTGCAGAATATCATGACATTACGTAAAGAAAATAAAGAATAAAAAATAAGTACATTAACCCATTCAGCCCAAGCCTGTTTTCACCTTCATAACCAGGCCAAATTTTACAATTCTGACCCGGGTCACTTTGTTAAGTAATGACTCTGGAACGCTTCATCGGATCCCACTGATTCTGAGACTGTTTTTCACGACATATTGTACTTCATGATAATGGTAAAATTTATTTGGTATGACTTGCGTTTACTTGAGAGAAAAATGGAAACCTGGTAATTTTCAAACTTTTAATTTTCATGCCCTTAAATCAGAGTAACGTCAAACAAAATAAAATAAATAAAATAGTTAATAAATAACATTTCCAACATGTCTACTTTACACGCCTCCTAAGGAAGTAATACACGAAACATGCGTTGGGGTGAGGGGGAGCTATGGTGACTGTGTAAATTAGTAAGTACCATACTATATTCTGTCTAAATGATTTAAATCTTTACATCAATGGATTGATATTCGTTATAACTTGTGCTATCTATATAGAAACGATTAGTTTATGCATGAAAAGATAAAAATTGCGCTATGCATACTAAGCATTAATCTAGTCTTGAAATGTGAAGATCTTTATTCATTTTTTGTCTAAATAAGATTATGTCACCCTGTATAATCTTATTGCTTGCGTAGTCTCTGTGGTTTTATTATCGAAATTTAATCAAAATTAATTTTTAATTGGATGTATACTCTGAGGCTGTGTTGTCATAGCTATATGAGTTGTTCCTTTCATATAGTTGGGCAATTGTGTAATATATGTCTACTTTACATCAGCACAATTTTTGAAACATTAGGAAAAGAGATGGACGAACTCGAACAGTAAAGTTCTGGGTCCGTACCAAACGCCTACTGTTCAGGAACGGACTTCAACAGGACACCAGGAAGTCCGTGTTACTGTCAGCAGGATTGTGCATAGTAACCTACACACAGTGTCAGGTCGGCGCCGTTATACTGATTAAAATGATACCTTGGTTGATGAAGTCCGTCTTGTGGTTGTTGTTTAATCTTTATTTTCAGTTTTGAGCTAATGATGTGCTCATGCGTCGGGGCGGGCTGTGGGTGGGGTTTTCATGTGGTGCTCTGATTAGGTATTCACCTGTATGGCTTATGGCTTGACTTCTGCCCACTAGTGTGTGTGTGTATATATATATATATATATATATATATATATATATATATATATATATATATATGAATGGTGACAGGACAATTGTGTACAAGATAATTGTGTACGGACTATTGTGTACAGACAATTGTGTACAGGCCAATTGTGTACAATGACAATTGTGTACAAGGCAATTGTGTACAAGGCGATTGCCCTGTACACAATTGTCCTTGTACACAATTGTCCTTGGACACAATTGGCCTGTACACAATTTTCTGTACACAATTGTCCGTACACAATTATCTTGTACACAATTGTCATGGAACCATATATATATATATAATTTATATTTATTTTCGATATGTACACTAGTGGACAGGTCACTGACGGATCAGTGACCTGTCAGAAGTCAAGCCAAACAGCTGAATACCTAATCAGAGCACCATGTGAAGACCCCACTCACAGTCCCGCCCCAAAGCATGAGTGTATCATTAACTCAAAACTGAAAATGAAAGATTAAACAAGCACAAGACAGACTTCATCAACCAAGGTATCATTTTAATCAGTGTAACAGTACCAACCTGACAGTGTATGCAGCTTATTGAGCACAATCCTGCTGACAGGTTACCTTTAAATTAATGAAAAAAAAGGCATCACTTCCCCTCCATTATTGACAATCAGTCAAGCTAAAGCAGACAGTTGGGGGCTGTTACCCTTAGGCTGGTAAGATACCATGGATATTACCCGAGCCTAAAATTAGCAGCCCACAGCCGCCCCAGAAAAGGCACATCTGTTAGATGCGCCAATTCTGGCACTTTGCCCGGCTCATCCCACTTGCCTTGTGGTGGTGGCAAGTGGGGGTTCATATTTGTGGGGTTGATGTTACCTTTGTATTGTCAGGTGACATCAAGCCTCCGTCTTAGTAATGGAGTAGAGTCTATAAAATGTCTATTCATTACTAATTCTATATTTATATTGTAAACACACACAGCCAATAAAAAGTCTTTAATTTGAAATTAAAAAAAAACTTTTTTATTTAAAAATAACAAATAGTTATACTTCCCTAACGCCAATTGCAGTGAAGCCATGGTCTACTGTTAAAAAAATAAAATGGCAGAATATACCACTATTAAATCCACTCATTATATTACATCAATTGGATTAAGGATTAAAATATAACTTTTAGTCTACAATATTAAAATTCTATAAATAAAGTGCAAGGTGCTCAAAACAAACAACACACAAAAAGAAAAGCTGGTGTGCTAAAGATATTAATTCAGTTAGTATTTACCAGAGATGTCTGTTTTATCAAATATTCCTATAACAGACCCTCTGCTTTACTGCATTCATATACTATTGTTAGTCTTTCAAATGTTGGGTTCAATAACACCTACAACTCTGGTGCCCCAATATAAATTATTGCAACTTGCCAATCAGGCCTTTAGGCAGTAATACTGTAGCAAAATAGTGCCTTTCAAGTACTGCATCCAAATGAACTCGCAGATGACACTATAATGACAACTATTGCAGATTGCCCACCAGGCCTATAATCAGTGACACAGTGGCTTGCCAAATCTAATATCTTCAAATGCCCAATATATACTGATACAATTCACAATAACCAAATAGTTTCTTATGTTAGTGTTATCAGCATCCATATGGGTCTATCCACTCATTTGGCATAGCCCTTATTTATAATATATATATATATTCCGTGCACTGACAAAAAAAAACACAAACCAGCTTTTTACCCTAATTGGACTCGTTATATAAACTGCGAGTTCCTAGGGAATTCATAAGTACGCAACTATATAGGAGTCACAATAGTTCATTATTGTCATGGTAAAGATATCATTGTCATACATTCATTTTTTCATTAGATACCTCATATCCTTCTCATTAGAGGTTATTAGTCATGACAAAAAAAACTCTGTGGCATACAATAAAAAGAACGGTCTCACCAATTGCGGGTTTTGATCAGATGAGCTTTCATCCCCATAGTGGTGAATACAATACCCCTTCTCCCGATACGTTTCGTTTACTCATCAGGGGAGTCAATTGGGGCCAAGATAACCATGCGTTACAGGTGGCAGTTTCATGCCCAAACTGCCAAAATGTGTGCAGCATAGTAGTGCGTCATCCATTTTTATACTTGCACCTTGCTCACTGGAGGGACAAGCACTTTCGGTTTCTTGTTAGTACAGCTTCCTGTGGCTGGACCGCATGCATCATCTGCGCGTCCGTTCTGTGGAACGCACGGCACGCTGAGAGTGCGGTCATCAGCCACAGAGCATGCGCGGAATAGCGCTGCTCTTACTAGAGGGGAATGTGACTGACATGCAGACGTCATAGCTATGTACCTCCCATACATGATGTGCCAACATTGCCATAGCTAGTCAATGCGCAAGCGCTAACCTCTAATGCTTGTAATGGCGAATATTAAGGGATATCCATTAAGAAATCCCACTCCCCATATGGCCCCTCTTTAACCTTTATTTCAACCAACTTTTAGCTGAACTTAAAAATCCATTCAATTAACATAATGGATCATTAACCCTTAGACTACATGCAGGTACCAAATCAGAGGAGGACTATTTTGGATATTGCTTAGAGGATCCCAAATGCGTTTTTTTAAAGATAATACCGTAACCTCAGCCAATTTTATAACAGATTTTTTGATAGAGATGAATTTGTACATATTCAAGGAATCATAATGGATAAAGAACAGCTTTTTTACAACGTAATGCACTTAGAACGACCGACTTTCTCAGACATAATACAAACACGAGGGGTGAAAAGGAAATATTTACTACTATGTCCCTAGGGCCCCTAATTTAACTGTTTCCTACCTCATGCAGAGATTGGCACCCTAGGACCTGCGTAAATGTGGTCCACATTCGACGCCGGTTATCCCTCTCTACTGACCCTATAAGACCCTATGCTAGAAGAAGGAAACAAAGGAAAGTTGGTCATTGAGGCCCTTTGGATATATGGTTTGTAACCAAAAGATCCATTTTGTCTCTTTTTGCAGGATCATTTGGTCCCAGTTTCCGCCTCTTATAGCTGGATTGATTTTATCTATTCCACTGAGAGTGATCTTCTGTGCTAGCGGTTAGATCACCAAGGTCACCACAGCTCATGGGCTTGGTTGGGAATGCAGCCTCAGTGACTGGCGGTAACCTCAATGATGTCACTGCTAGACACTTAAGGCTAAGCTCGCATCCGCTATTTACCCAGTGGTTCTCAGCATGGACGGTCACATCTTGATACCGTCTAGGTAGAAGGCTGTATATCTCAGACATGGATTACAGTGTGGGACAGAACAACAGATGGGAGAGGGATATGTTGTTTTTTTTTTTTTATAGGAGACCATAACTTCCTTGCAATGGGTGTTAAGGAAGTATAACTAGGTTTGTTATTTTTAAATAAAAAAAAGCAAAAGTGTGTGTTTCTCATTTAACCCCTTAGCGACAGAGCCAGTTTGCAGCTTAATGACCAGGCCAATTTTTACAATTCTGACCACTGTCCCTTTATGAGGTTATAACTCTGGAACGCTTTAATGGATCCCGCTGATTCTGAGAATGTTTTTTGTGACATATTGTACTTCATGTTAGTGGTAAAATTTCTTCAATAAGACTTGTGTATATGAAAAAACGGAAATATGGCGAAAATTTTGAAAATTTTGCAATTTTAAAACTTTAAATTTTCATGCCCTTAAAATCAGAGAGAGGTGTCACACAAATTTCTTAATAAATAACATTTCCCACATGTCTACTTTACATCAGCACAATTTTGGAAGCAAATTTTTTTTTTGCTAGGAAGTTCAAAGGGTTAGGCTGAGTTCACACGTGGCGCTTTTTTTCGCGTTTCCGCGGCGGTTTTAACCGCGCGATTTTGCCGCGAAAAATAAGCATCCCATGCATTCCTATGGGATGCCGCAATGCTGTACTAATGCTGCGGTTTTTACCGCGGCGGAATCGCTTCGCGGTAAAAACCGCAGCATGCTCATCAATTTGCGGAATCGCGGTGATCCCGCACCCATAGGAATGCATTGTTCCGCTTACCTCCCGCATGTGGCTGTGCACACCATGCGGAAAGTAAGCAGAACATTTGCGGATGTTACCCACGGTCCGGAGGAAAGGAGACTGTCCTCCGGGCTGTGGGTACCATATCCCTGTAAAAAATAGAATTTAAAAATAAAAAATATTGTTATTCTCACCCTCCGACGTCCCGCGCAGT
This sequence comes from Dendrobates tinctorius, assembly GCF_039654945.1. NCBI lineage: Eukaryota > Metazoa > Chordata > Amphibia > Anura > Dendrobatidae > Dendrobates > Dendrobates tinctorius. The sequence goes on along the minus strand of NW_027361760.1, from coordinate 8,825,908 downwards.
CTTCCCGCTTCTCTCCACGCTTTCGTTCCCAGTAATCCTTTGCGAAAATGCCCGCAATGGCGTCCGTTCTCGCGGGATCGCGAAGTCTCGCGGTCATTCTCGAGACGTCGCGATCCCGCGAGAACTGACGTCATCGCGGGCATTTTCGCAAAGGATTACTGGGAACGGATGCGCGGGACGGCGGAGGGTGAGAATAACAGCATTTTTTATTTTTTTTTTTTTACATTCTATCTTTTACTATTGATGCCGCATAGGCGGCCTCAGTAGTAAAAAGTTGGTCACACTTGTCAAACACTATATTTGACGAGTGTGACCAACCCGTCAATCAGTTCTCCAAGCGATGCTACAGATCGCTTGGAAAACGCTAGCATTCTGCAAGCTAAATACGCTTGCAAAATGCTAGTTTTTCCGCGGGAAAATCGCGGGAATTTAAAATGCGATTTTCCCGCGGACTGGAAATCCGGAATTCTCGCTGTAATTTCCGCGAGAGTTCCGGTACGTGTGCACTTAGCCTTAAAAGTTGACCAGCGATTTCTCATTTTTACAACAAAATTTACAAAACCATTTTTTTAGGGACCACATCATATTTAAAGTCATTTTGAGGGGTGTACATGACAGAAAATACCCAAAAGTGGCACCATTCTAAAAACTAGACCCCTCAAGGTGCTCAAAACCACATTCAAAAAGTTTATTAACCCTTTAAGTGCTTCACAGGAACTAAAGCAATGTGGAAGGAAAAAATTAACATTTAACTTTTTTTTGCAAAAAATTTACTTCAGAACCAATTTTTTTATTTTCACAAGTGTTAAAAGAGAAAATCAACCACAAAATTTGTAGTACAATTTCTCCTGAATACGCCGATACCCCATATGTGGGGGTAAACCACTTTTTCAGCACACGGCAGAGCTCGCAAGGGATGGAGCGCCGTTTGACTTTTCAACGCAGAATTGGCTGGAATTGAGATCGGATGCCATGTTGCGTTCGGAGAGCCCTTAATGTGCCTAAACAGTGGAAACCCCCAACAAGTGACCCCATTTTGGAAACTAGATCCATAAAGGAACTAATCTAGATGTGTGGTGAGCACTTTGAACCTTCAAGTGCGTCACAGAAGATTATAACGTAGAGCTGTGAAAATAAAAAATCCATTTTTTTCCACAAAAATTATCTTTTCGCCCCTAAATTTTTTTTTTACAAGGGTAACAGGAGAAATCATACCCCCATAGTTGTGTGATTTGTCCTGAGTACGCCGATACCCCATATGTGGGGGGGAACCACTGTTTGGGCGCATGGGAGAGCTCGGAAGGGAAGGAGTGCCATTTTGGAATGCAGACTTAGATGGAATGGTCTGCGGGCATCATGTTGCGTTTGCAGAGCCCCTGATGGGCCTAAACAGTGGAAACCCCCCACAAGTGACCCCTTTTTGGAAATTAGACCCCCTAAGGAACTTATCTAGATGTGTGGTGAGCACTTTGAACCCCCAAGCGCTTCACAGAAGTTTATAAGCACAGAGCCGTGAAAATAAAGTCTTTTATTTCCACAAAAGTGATTTTTTAGACCCCAATTTTTAGACCCCCAAAGTTGGTAAATAGTGGAAACCCCTCAATTCTTGCTCCACCCCTAACCCTAACCCCAACACACCCCTAACCCTAATCCAAACCCTAATCCCTAACCCTAATCCTAGTTCGCCCTAACCCTAATTCTAACCCTAATCCTAGTTCGCCCTAACCCTAGCCCAACCCTAACCCTAGCCCAACACTAACCCTAGCCCAAGCCTAACCCTAGCCCAAGCCTAACCCTAGCCCAAGCCTAACCCTAGCCCAAGCCTAACCCTAGCCCAAGCCTAACCCTAGCCCAAGCCTAACCCTAGCGGGAAACTGAAAAAAAAATATTTTCTTTATTTCATTATGTTTGCCTATATAAGGGGGTGATAAACGGGGGAGGGGGGGTTTATGTACTATTTTTTTATTTTGATCACTATGATAGTTTATCATAGTGATCAAAATAATGAATGGAATCTGCCAGCCGGAGCCGGCAGAGTCCCGGCGGGCGCACTGCGCATGTGCCCGCCATTTTCAAGATGGCGGCGCCCATCGGAGGACGCCGGCAGGATGTGGGACCACCGGGTGGGGACGGAGGACCATGGAGAGGTACCGGGGGGGGGGAAAATCGGGAACCCTATTTCTCTCTCCTCTGATGTGCGATCACATCAGAGGAAAAAGAAATTTAATGCATAATTGCGGCTTTTTTTTTTTGCGGTCGCTGTTATAGGGTTAATAACGGCGATCGCAAAAGCGGGGTCGGTAAAAACCGACTGATTCATGTTCTCTGGGGTCTCGGCTACCCCTGTCAGCCGAGACCCCGGAGAAAATCCGACACTGGGGGGCGCTATTCGCTTAAATCACAGCGCCATGAATTAACGGCGCTGTGGTTTTAGTACCCTTAACTACCGCCGTTAAAAGGCGTATTGGCGGTCGTTAAGGGGTTAAAAAAGGGCTTTATTATTATTTATTTATATAGCGCCATTAATTCCATGGTGCTGTACATGAGAAGGGGTGTTACATACAAAGTTATAGATATCGTTAACAGTAAACAAATTTACAATGACAGATTGGTACAAAGGGGAGAGGACCCTGTCCTTGCAGACTTACATTCTACGGAATAGTGAGGAAGAGACAGAAGGTCGGGGGTGCTGCAGTTCGGGTGGGGATGAGGCGGCAGTTCAGGCGGTGGTGAGGCGGCAGAATAGTTATTGCAGGCTGTAAGCTTTCCTGAAAAGATGGGTTTTCAGGTTCCGTTTAAAGGATCCGAGGGTGGTGGATAATCGGACGTGTTGAGGCATGGAATTCCAGAGGATAGGGGATATTCGGGAGGAATCTTGGAGGCGGTTGTGTGAGGAACGAATAAGTGTGGAGGAGAGTAGGAGGTCTAGGGAGGATCGGAGATTACGTGAAGGAAGATATTGGGAGATTAGTTCAGAGATATAGGGAGGGGAAAGGTTGTGGATAGCTTTGTAGGTCAGTGTTAGTAGTTTGAACTGGATTCGTTGGTGAATTGGGAGCCAATGGAGGGATTTGCAGAGGGGAGAGACAGGGGAGTAGCGAGGAGAGAGGTGGATTAGTTGGGCTGCAGAATTGAGGACAGACTGGAGTGGTGCAAGAGAGTTAGCATGGAGGCCACAGAGGAGTGTTGCAGTAGTCAAGGCGGGAGATGATGAGGGCATGTACAAGAGTTTTAGTAGATTGAGGGCTGAGGAAGGGACAGATTCTGGAAATATTTTGAGTTGGAGGCAATAGGAGGTGGCAGGAGTTTGGACGTGTGGTTTGAAGGACAGGGCAGAGTCGAGAGTTACTCTGAGGCAGCGGATTTCAGGTGCGGGAGAGAGCGTGATGCCGTTTACCATAATAGATAGATCGAGTAGGAAAGATACGTGAGATGGAGGAAAGATAATGAGTTCAGTTTTGTCTACGTTGAGTTTTAGGAAGCGAGAGGTGAAAAAGGAGGATATGGCTGATAGACACTCTGGGATTCTGGACAGCAGAGAGGCAACATCTGGGCCAGAGAGGTAGATCTGAGTGTCATCTGCATACAGGTGGTACTGGAAGCCATGGGACTTTATGAGTTGTTCTAGGCCAAGAGTATAGATGGAAAAAAGTAGGGGCCCCAGGACAGAGCCTTGGGGGACTCCAACAAAGAGGGGGCGGGATGAGGAGGTAGTGTGGGAGTTGGAAACACTGAATGTGCGGTCAGAAAGATATGAGGCAATCCAGGACAGGGCAAGATCTTTGATGCCAAGGGAAGAAAGAATCTGTAGCAGTAGGCAGTGGTCAACTGTGTCAAAGGCAGAGGACAGGTCGAGAAGGAAGATGGAGAACTGTCTGTTAGCTTTGGCTGTGAGTAAGTCATTAGTAATTTTGGTCAGGGCAGTTTCAGTGGAGTGGTGGGGGCAGAAATCAGATTGCAGGATGTCAAGGAAAGAGTTAGATGAGAGGTGGGAGGAAAGTTGAGCATGGACATGCTGTTCAAGGAGTTTGGAAGCAAACGGGAGCAGTGATATGGGGTGATAGTTGGGCATAGCAGTTGGGTCAAGGTTTATTTTTTATGAGGATGGGTGTTATGGTGGCATGTTTGAAGGCAGAGGGGAAGGTACCAGAAGTTAGGGATAGGTTGAAGAGATGGGTTAGGGCTGGAATGATCATGTTAGTGAGGATGGGAAGCAGGTGGGAAGGGATGGGGGTCAAGTGCATAGGTGGTGAGGTGTGATTTGGAAAGGAGATGAGTAAGCTCTCCTTCATTGATGTTGGAGAGGGAGGTTATTAGGGAAGGGCAGAGGTCTGGTATGTGGAGTGGTTGGGGTGGTGGAACTGTAAAAGTTTGCCTTGTTTGGTCAATCTTGTTTTTGAAGTAGATGGCAAAGTCCTCAGCAGAGATGAAGGGAGTTGGAAGCGGCAGTGGTGGGTGGAGGAGAGTGTTAAATGTGCTGAACAGTTGTTTTGGGTTGTGGGATAATGAAGATACAATGTTTGTGAAATAGGTCTGTTTAGCAGAGGTGAGGGCTGATTTAAAGGCAAGTGTAGCTTGTTTGAAAGCTGTGAACTTGTCTGGCAGGCGTGTTTTCTTCCAACGCCGCTCCGCGACCCTGGATGCTTGTCGAAGTTTTTTGGTGAGGTTGTTGTGCCAGGGTTGCCTATTGGTTTGTCGCACTTTGCCATGCATGAGAGGAGCGACTGAGTCTATGGCTGATGTGATGGTGGCATTGTAGAAAGCGGTGGCACTGCTGTCCGTGTTGTGGAGTGAAGATATGGAGGACAGAGGTAGAAGAGAGTCTGAGAGTCTGTGAATGTCTAGGTGTGCGAGGTTTCTGCGAGGATGTGCTAGTGGCTGGACATGGGGGGCAGGCGAGATGGACAAGGATGAGAAGGTGAGTAGATGGTGGGCAGATAGGGGGAAGAGAGAGGTTGTGAGATTAGATAGGGAACAGAGGCGGGTGAAGATGAGGTCTAATGTTTGGAGGCTGCTGGCTGGTGGGTGTCAATGGGGATGTTGAAGTCCCCCATGATGATGGTGGGGATGTCAGAAGAGAGAAAGTCGAGGAGCCAGGTGGAGAATTGGTTGATGAAGGCAGTGGCTGAGCCCGGTGGTCGGTATATTACAGCCATTTGGAGATTAGAGGGAGAGTAAATATGGACAGAGTGAACCTCTAAAGAAGAGAGGATAAGGGAGGGTGGGGGTTGGATAGGGTTAAAGAAGCAGTTTTTAGAAAGGAGGAAACCCACCCCTCCATCATGTCTGTTGCCAGGGCGAGGAGTGTGGGTAAAGTGGAGGCCGCCATAACTCAGCGTGGCCGGGGAGGCCGTGTCAGGGGGTGTCAGCCAGGTCTCAGTGAGGGCCTGGAAGGAAAGGTTGCGGGAGGTAAAGAGGTCGTGGATCACGTGGAGCTTGTTGCAGATTGAGTGAGCAATCCAAAGTGCTCCAGAAAGAGGGTGCGGGAGGGAGGGGGTCAGTGGCACAGGTTTTAAGTGTGCGGGATTGTGGTAGTTTCTTAGATATTAGAAAAAACTTTTTGACAGTGATCAATGAGTGGAACAGGCTGCCACGAGATGTGGTGAGGTCTCCTTCAATAGAAGTCTTCAAGCAGAGGCTGGACAGATATCTGTCTGGGATGATTTAGCGAATCCTGCTTTGAGCAGGGGGTTGGACCAGATGGCCCAGGAGGTCCCTTCCAACTCTACGATTCTATGATTCTATGTCGCATCTGACCAAGGTCATATCTGACCTGCTCTGTTCAACTTATACCAATCAAATGTCCATGAAATGAAGCCAGGTGAGGGAGAGAGGGAGGAGAAGGAGGGGGCTGGAGGACGGTTCACAGCAGGGGGCAATTAACAGATTGCAGTTAATAGGACATTTGAATAGCATCAAAGTTGAAGAAAGAGGTAGGATAATATGGAAGGATAAGACTAGGTGTGAGGAGCATGGGTATATCAATATGCATACAGTCAATTTGAAGTATGATACATGGAATTAAAGTCAGGGGAAAAAACAGAGTACAGACATACCAATTAAAAACAGGGTGAGAAATGCATGAGGGTTCAGTAGGTATTCTGGATTAAGTGGGGTTCAGCAGACATACCAATTAAAGAATTTATGTTTATTCTGTTGCGTGTTTATTTACCATATGCCTATAGTATAATTAACAGAGAGGCGTCTTACAGACGCCTCTCCATTACGAAGCTGGGGGCTTTGTGTCACTGGACAAAACAAAGGTGACATCAACCCCACAAATATTTACCCCCACTTGCCACCATCACAGGGCAAGTGGGAAGAAAATGGTTAAGCACCATAATTAGCACATCTAAAAAATGCGCCTTTTCTGGGTGACGGCAGGCTGCCATCTTTAAGCTTAGGGGGTGGGGTCAATATTCATGGACCCTTACAAGTTTGAGAATACAAACCCCCAAGCTGTCTGCTTTAGCATGGCTGGTTGCCAAAAATGGGGGCAGGAATAAAAAAAAAAAAAAAAATAAAAAAAAGCGTGGGGACCCCTCTATTTTTGATAACCAGTCTCGCTATCACTGACAGTGAGGGTTGCAGCCCACAGCTGTCATTTTTGCCTGGCTGGTTATCAAAAATACAGGTGAACCATGTTTTTTTTTTTATTTATTTAGAGTGCAGGTTGATGAATACCTGCTTTCGCCGTTATTACTGGCAGCAGACGAAGGGTGATGGAAGTCATAGTCCCATCAGCCGACATTAGCGACCAGAGGTTAACTTTTTAACTATAATTACTTTCACTTTAATCAAACTACCCAGATCCCTTTAGCTGACCTTTTAGTAGAATAGAGAATACAAATTACAGAAAGTGAACCTCTTCTTTAGATTAATAAGCAAAGATACAACGCTGACAGAAGCTACTGGAGTATTTGCAGAAAGTCCTGCATCCTGGTCATGCTGCCCTTAGGGTCAGTGTGGTCTGGGGTAAGCACTTGGAACATCAAACCCTTACGATGCATCTTTATCCTTTTAGCATAAACACACAGGATCATCTTTATGTAGCTTCTTGTCATGATCTGATTGGATGTCAATTGTCAGTATTGTAATATGATTGGTTATTTGATGATCCCCCCCCCCCCCCCCCCCCATGTCCCTCCTACTTGTGCATCCTCCCAATAATTTACTATAAGAACTGTGCCGCAACACAACGGAAGAAGGTTGTGACTAAAGGTTGTGACGTCATCTTTGGGAGACTGAGAAGTTATTTGACAGCATGGGAGCAGCAGCTCTCTGACTGGCGGTAATGATTTTACCGCTGATCAGAGGCAGTGTTTGCCGCGCTGTCATGCACATACTGAATGCTTGGGCCCCCTATTTTTTTTTTTTAAACTGTTCAGTCAAACCTGAACATCCAGGGGCTCACCCATCACTAGTTAGGAAGTTAGAAGGGTTAAAAGTTGACCAGCAATTTCTCATCTTTTCTACAGAATTTACAAAACCATTTTTTTTTTTTTTTTTTTTAAGGAACAACATTACAATTGAAGTGACTTTGAGGGGTCTATATGACAGAAAATAAAGTGACACCATTGTAAAAACTGCACCCCTCAAGGTGCTCAAAATCACATTCAAAGTTTATTAACCGTTAAGGTGCTTCACAGGAATTTTTAGAATGTTGAAGTAAAAAAAAAAAAAAAAAAAAAAAAAGAGAATTAAGACTTACTGGTAATTCAGTTTCTAATAACCCACCACGACAGCACTCCAGAGGATTAGAGATAGATGTTCGGGGTCGGCCGAACAGTTACAAAAACATTCAGGTTCGGGTACCAGAACAGTACCCAAGCCCGATTCACTTGAAAGGGTTGGGTACAAACATCTAGTGTGTGCCACGCTGTCATGTGCATGACAACGCAACAAAAGCACCGCTTCTAATCGGTGGTAAAATCAAAAGCCACGGTTCCCACGCTGTCAAAAGAGAGCTCGAGAGCACAGCTGTGATCGGAGGTATATATTTTACTTTACCTCCGGTAGCTGGTATCAGCTAATGGGACTACTGTTCCCATCAGCCAACGCCTGCTGCCGTTAATAACAGTGAGAGCAGGAGCGGATGATGAGAGTTGTCATCAGCCGGCACCTGCGCTGTAAATAATTTAAAAAAAAAAAAAAAAACCCGACATGAGTTCCCCTGTATATTTGATAACCAACCAGGCAAATCTCACAGCTAGGGGCTCCAACCCTCAGCAAGGCTGGATATCAAGAATAGAGGAGTCCCCAAGCCATATTTTTTATTAAAAAAAAAAAAAAAAAAAAAAAAAAAAAAAAAAAAAAAGAAGAAGAACGACATGGGGTCCCCCTCCCCACATTTTTACAACCAGCCAAGCTAAAGCAGTTGGGGGCTAGTATTCTCAGGCTGGTAAGGGGCCATGGAAATTGCCCTCCCACTAGCTTTAGAGTAGCAGCCCACAGCCTCCCAGAAAAGGTGAACATTTTAGATGTGCCAATTCTGATGCTTTGCCTGGCTCATCCCACGTGCCCTGTAGTGGTGGCAAGTGGGGTTCATGTTTGCGGGGTTGAGGTGACCTTTGTATTGGCAGGCTGAAAACCACTGGGGAATGAGCTGCTGTGAGTCCAGCATCAGTGACTAGCGGTGACATCATCGAGGTGACTGGTCACTGAGGCTGCGTTCCGGCAGGGCTAAACTGCGGTGAACTCTGTGAGATCCCCGCTAGCACCATCAGAAAGTCTCACGGTGCAGAGGCGAGTTCACCGGGATAAATTCACTGCAGTGAGTTTTAACTGTGGTGAGCTCGTCTCTGCACCGTGAGACTCTCTCATGCTGCTAGCGGAGATATCACCGAGGTCACCGTAGATTAGCCCTGCTGGGAAGGCAGCCAAATTGAAGTTCAGATTTTGCTGGAATGGTTTGAGGGTGCCATGTTACATTAGCAGAGCCTCTAAGATGCCAGAACAGTTGACCCCCCCACATAACAGACCCCATTTTACAAACTAAACCTCTCATTTAATTCATCTGGGAGTGAAGATCATGTTGAATTTCCAGGTGGGTCACAGAATTTTATACCATTGGGCAGTGAAGAAAAAAATAATTACATTTTTAGAGCCAAAATATTGTTTTAGCTCCAGATTTCACATTTTCACATTGGGAAATTTGTAAAAACGGCACCAAAATGTGCCCCACAATTTCTGCTGAATGTTAAATAACCCATATGTGGCTGTACAGTACTGCTTAGCCCACATGGCGAGGCTCAGGAGGGACGGAGCGCTATTTGCCTCCTGGAGCGCAGATTTTGCTAGAATAGTTTGCGGATTCCATATACAGAGCCCATAAGCGCTAGCAGAGGAGAATCCCCCATCAAGTGACCCCATTTTGGAAATTTATCTACAGGTGAAGTGATGTTTTTCACTCCAAGGGTGTTTTCCAGAAACAAGCAGCAGTGGATGTTTCTGAGTGAAAATTGCAAACTGCCATTGTAGTGGCTAAAACCAGAAAGAAAAAAATTGACAAGAGAATATCAAAAAATATTTTATTGTCATTTCATAAAAACAAGAAATAAATGCATGCAAAAGATTAGTAGTCAGATGGACACAAGTCCAAGATAAGTCACAATGTATGGGATACGCAAGTATATAAATAAATAGATTAAGGAACCGGGGAGGGCAAAAAATATATAAATCACACAAAAGTAAAGCTGTCATAAAGGAGTATTCAAGGGTATATAATATACAAACAAAAGAAAGGTATCTACACATGTATAGCATCTGTGTGGCAATAAGAAGTGCTTGTGCAATAAGTAAAAACTGGTCTATTCAATATGCTTCCCACGCCCAGTGAAGAAGCAAATTGCAAAACGTTCAAGAATTATGTTGTATTGACAGAGGAGTCGCGAGTTCTCTTTCCGGGCTCCCTCTGGTGGTTACAGGAGGTAATGGAGCTGATCTAATTAACAGGGGCCTGCCACCTGAGAATGAGGAGGACGATTGGACATCTGGAGTTTTTGACTGGATTTAAGACAGCCGACTCCCTCTATCCCTGCTGGTGATTTTTCCTGCCTCCTGAGGTCTTAGTTTCCAGTTCAGTCCCTGCATGCTCAAGCTAAGCGTTCTTTGCTATTGTTCACATTTGATTTGGTTTCGTCTATTCAGTTGTGTGGTCAGCCAGCCCCGGCTGGGGCTGTGCTGAATTTCCATCCTTATGTTACTGCTTGGGCCAGTTTGTTTTTGTCCCTTTTTGCTCTGCTTTCAGAATATGCCAGAGTGCTGATATAGTGGGCGAAGTCTAGTGACTTCAGTGTTTTTTTCTATCAGACGTGTTGGATATTTTTTGGCAGGGTTTTTTGCGTGATTGCAGACAGTGTCTTTCCTTTCCTGTCCTGTCTAGTTAGTGTGGGCCCCATCGTTTGCTCAGCCTATTTTCCTACCTGCGTTTGTGTTTTCATCTTGTCTCACCGACAATATGTTTGGGGGCTATCTATTCCTTTGGGGTCTGCTCTAGGGCAGTTTAGATTTCCCCTTTCTTGCTTTAGACTTATTTAGTTCTCCGGCTGTGTCGAGGCGTCTAGAATCATCGCAGTTACGTTCCACGGCTACTGCTAGTTGTGTGAATAGGATCAGGGGTCTGCAATCCGCTTAGTTACTAACCTCTCTGGTTTTCTGTGGCTTAGCTTAGTCTTGTTTTCCTCCTCGGTGACCCAATCATAACAGAAGACGTTCTCCCACCCGCATCCACGCGTCGCTCGTCGGCGCCAGCAGGAAGCCGCCGACGAGAAATGGCCCAGGACGTTCTCGCGCGATCAGCGATAGCCAGCGGGGGAGCCGGTTGGAGGTAAGTGTCACATATAGCAATATCGCTAGCAATATCGCTGCTGCGTCACAAAATTGGTGACGCTTCAGCGATATTGCTAGCGATCTCGCTGTGTGTGAAGCCCCCTTAAACTGAGCAGAGCTCCCCTCCTCCACTTGGAGAACTAAGAACTGCTGAGAGGTTACTTGGAAGCTCCAATTAACCCTTCCTGCGCCTTAACCCCCACTGGTCTCCTACCATTGCCCTATTACCAGTGCAGTGGTCATCTCTGAAACCGCAGGAACCAGGGGAATTATTCCCTTTCCATGTTTCTTTCTCTCTTTAAACATATATGATTAAACTCAGGGAAAAGCAATAACTACACCATTGTATTTTCTGTCAGTATAAAACTATATGCCAAGAACATATATGCCATAGTTCTTGCCAACAATTCCCACAATGCTCCCTATTGTTGCTTCTATTACAAATATAATCAGCAAGGCACAGAACAAACGTGCTAAAAAATATACTCACCGGACCCTGGTCCATGCCACAGGGCAGAAGCACCTTGCCCCATAGAGAACGTATACTCACCATCGACTCCCTAGAAACAGGCGTGCGCTGGGTCCAGATTACTGGCACAGCTTACGCCTTGGTCTCAAATATCTAGGGAGCTCATAGGCCTCCCTGAAAAAAGGCTCATTCTTTCCAAATTGCCACAGTGTCTGATTCACTCCCAGGCCAATTTAACATAAACCGATAGCAACAGTGTGGCCACAAAGAGTGCTTGGGATTATTTTATACACAGACTTAGGGTTTTATCCCTTGAGCAACTATCTATATAAACCGGAACTTACTTGTTTTATACCTTTAAATCTCGTTTAAGACTCAAGTATCTCATTCTAATATATCCACATTCTCGTTAACAGTTGAACTCTAGTATACAAAATGAGCAACAGAGGCTCAAATTTAAAAAACAAAACTCTAAAGACCCCAAAATCCCATAAAGGGAATCGCCCTAACCCCTCTGAAACTACAAATGTCATCAGTCCCTTCAGATCCAGATCACCAAGAAGGAATGACAATGACAATAAAGTAACAGCTAACAGTAACCTCTCCCAATCAACCGGTAAAGAGGAGGATCAGCTATTTAAAGCACCACAGACACCACCGGCAGCAAAAGAAAATCAAAAAACCATACAAACAACTCCTAGCCACTGCAACTATCCAGCAGAGGAAATGGATCTGTCACAATCCTCTAAAAGAAAAGACCCGGGGGATTGGGGAGAAAAATATTCGAATTGTCAATACAATCCTGAAGAGGACTCTACCGACTCCTCTCCCAACTCCAGCCCAGAGAGAAACAAATTAAAAAAAAAAAAAAAAGACTTAAGCCGCATCTTCTCCGCTAGTGAGGAAACCATCCCAAGACCAAGCATCTTTAATGCTGAATTCTTCATGTTAGACATGGCAAAGAAAATAAATGAGAGCATGGAAAAGAACTTTGAGAAACAGGCCGACATGTTTAAGTCTACCTTCGAAATGTTTAGAAAAAATTGAATGAACATGAAAGCAGACTAAACATCGTTGAGGGGAAGACAGATATAACAATTAATAAAACCCAGGAATTGGATGCAGAACTGTCCAGACTCAAATTAAAAATGGCAGGACTAGAGGACAGGAACTGCAGAAATAACCTAAAAATTAGAGGCATACCAGAAGAGATCACCTCAAACAACCAGTCAGAACATGTGAAAAAAATTTTTAAGAAAGCAATCCCCACACTCTCAGATGCAGAGCTGATTATAGATAGAGTACACAGACTGCCTAGACCCACTCGCATCCCGACAGAGGTGCCAAGAGACACGATCATGCAAATTCATTTCAATAATACCAAAGAAAAGATACTACAATACCTGAAAGACTTGAAACAGTTTCCAGAGCCTTACAATAATCTAAAGATATAAGCGGATCTTTCCATGGAAACTTTAGAAAGTTGGAAAACATTCAAGGAGATCACTACAATCAGGGCTGTGGAGTCGGTAAGCCAAACCTGTGACTCCGACTCCTCAATTTCCCTTACACCGACTCCGACTCCACGACTCCGACTCCCACACATATTGCTTATATTTAAGTGAAAAATTTATTGTAGTACAATGTGAACCTCAGACATTTAATCATTTTTATGATCCAATAATCAAGATATTTAGATAGAACAGAATATATATTGGTGTACTACCCGGTTTTCATTCTTTTTGGTACAGATACGATATGGATAGACAGATATGGATAAATGGATAGATAGAGCAGATTTCTAATCTGCTTTTGCTATTGAAAGCATTATCTATGAGCTCAAAAACCTTTCAGGTGATGCAGTTTTTTAAAAAGATGATCAGCTTTTGCAGCTGAAAAAGTATCCTCAAAAAACACAGGAAAAACGCTGTGTGTGAATGTAGCCTTAGATCAGGAATAGAACAGCCATTTATAGGACATTTCATAACTTTCCCAAACTCCTATGAAAAAATATTCAGCACATCCTGCATTGAATTACTGTACCCAATTTATTATATATTTTAGGAGTCGGAGTCGGTCCATTTTGTACCAACTACGACTCCACCAAAATGAGCACCGACTCCGACTCCACAGCCCTGACTACAATGCTCAGGGACAAAGGCATTGCCTACAAGTGGGGCTTCCCTTTGAAGCTTTTGATCACCTTCAGGGGGAAAACAATACCCATATTCACCCCAGAGGGACATGACTTCATTGAATCACTAGGGACAAACAAAAAAGCCCCTTCATCATATCCTAACCACTACAAGAGGAATACCTCATACATTACTTATCTTCACCCAAGGGCTTACGCTAAGACTAATGTTTTATTATATATGCTACATTATCTGTTATGCTAATTATGCAAATTGTCTCTTCAGAGAGGAAGAGGACTAGAACTCTAGTGCCACCTATTGGAGGTAGCAATCCTAAAAGTCAATGTTGACCCTTTAACGAGCCTAGTTACATGACTTAGGATAAAAGCCAAACCAGAATCTCCATTTGCAGACAAAATCCTAAGTCATGTAACTAGGCTTGTTAAAGGGTCAACATTGACTTTTAGGATTGCTACCTCCAATAGGTGGCACTAGAGTTCTAGTCCTCTTCCTCTCTGAAGAGACAATTTGCATAATTAGCATATTTCCCAGAGGAGCATTGCGGCTTTAAGTCTCCTCACCTCGACATGCTTAGCATGTCATTCTCCGCAAGGAGAAATGATACTTCTTGGATATTATCTGTTATGACACTGTATAGGAGGTTTCACTCAGGCCTCATGTGCACGAACTTTCCTCCAAGTTAGAGGAAGAAGAAGTACTCACAAGTTGTGAGCCACCCTTCTTTCAGAGGACATTTGATTATTGATATTTGTATTCTAAAATTGTTTATTTGTACTACTGGTTTCTTAGTTAAATAGCTTAATAGTGCTATTGTGTTTATTAAACAGGTTCACGCTACCGTTGAGCTTTACAAATGCACATTTCTTCCGCCACCATACAAATAGTCATGAGCACCAAAATAATATCCTACAATTTCAGAGGACTAAACAGTCCACAAAAGAGGTTCACAATATGGAAAGATATTTCTCAAATCTCAAGCAGACATCATATGCATACAGGAGTCCAAATTTAAAAAAAAGAACCACTCGATACTCTCCCGCAAACAATTCCCACACATTTTTAAATCAGATAATAAGAAAAAGGCGGGGGTCATCACAATTATTAAAAATAGCCTCTCATTTGAATTTATTGAGGAGCATAAAGATGAAAAAGGGACATTTCACATCCTGATCTGTGTCATTAATAACCAAACCTGCACAATCGTCAACACCTACGCCCCAAATAATGGCCAGATTAGATTTCTAAACAAACTAAAAAAAGAAAGTAGCTACAACCAGAAAAGGAGATTTGATATGGTTGGGGGACTTCAACATGGTCCCAGATAATATCATGGATTCATCCTCACCTAACAGGTCGCGATCAAACACTTTGAATGGGTGGCTTCACCAGAGCGAACTCTTCAATGTATTCCGTTGAATTAACTCCACATCAATTGAATATACCAACTACTCCGACCCCCACCAAACGGCCTCTAGGATAGATCTGATATTAACTGATGTATTCACCCTACCGAAATTTCAAAAACTATCAATTGAAAAAAGGACTATATCAGACCATTCACCGCTTAGTGCAAACATTCTACTAGGCCCTCCCACAAACAATGCCCCACTATGGAAATGTAATCCAAATATATCACGTAACCCCATCCGAGACAAAATAAAGTCCGCATTGGAAAACTATTTCAATTAAATAACGAAAACATTGACCCACTAACCCTGTGGTGCGCCCACAAAGTGGTCATCAGGGGAGTTATTCAAATTTCATCCAACGGAAAAAATGCTACTAGATCAAAAATTAAAGCCATCCAAACTAAAATTAGAGATAAAGAAAACGAACAGCTCTCCTGCACTCAACCATCTGAAAAAATCCAAATAGAATTACTGAAACTAAGATAGGATCTCAAAACAATCCTTTTCTCCTCTTACGATTCGGTCATCAAAAACCTAAAATTCAAACAGTACTCATCGCTTAATAAGGCAACACGTTTTATGATGAGCCTGTCATGATCCAGGACGGGATTTCGCTTTGACCCGTCCTGGTTAGACTATGGGTTAATTGTGCTGCCTCTCTCTGGCAGCAGGAGGCTATTTAGTGCTCACTGGACCTGGGTCCGGTGTCAGTTATACTCCTGCCCTCGGCTGAGTTAAGTGACCTCTTGTATACGTGTGCCTTGTGCCTGATATCTTGCTTGCTTGTTTGGTTGTGATCTGGTTCTGTCCCTGTTACGAGTTCTGCCTGCCCCTCTTGTACTGCGCTACCTCTCGTGTATGACTCTCCGCTTGTGACCAGACTTCTCTCTGCTTGCCCCCTTGGTACCACGTCACCCTCTTGTGTATGACCTTTGGCTTTGTCTGACCACCCGTCTGTTTGTCCCTCCTGTACCTAGTTTGCCCGTACTGCTGTGACCTCTGTTTTGCCTGACTCGGAGTTGTTGTATGGTGTCCTGTGCTATCTGAATACAGGACGCTAAGCCCCGCCTCCTTGCTGTCACATGACCATAGGTCCCGTGCCAGATTATTCAGTTTCAGAGTCCGCAGGTCCTGTGCCTCTTTACCTTCCAGCGCTGACTGGACCCTGACACTATTAGCCTGAAGCACGCATGGTCACCTCTGCTGCCCTTCTCCACAGGTATCTTTTAGCACGGCTTCTGTACTCAGGACACGCGCACTGGCTCTATGAGCAAGTGCAGTGCAGTGTCTCTGACATTATAACTGACCCATACCATTTTTTTTTTTCTCTGCTCCCATTCACCTGTGTGTGTGATGGATCCTATGCACACTCTTTCTGAACAGGTTAAGCATCTGATGCATTTGTCTCAGAAACTCTTTGGAGAACAAAGTCCTGGCTCAGTCTCAGCAGCTGATCGCTGACACTGTGCAGGGGGTTCTTTCATTGGGGGCTCGGGATGTTACATTAATTTCCCCTGAGTCTCCAGTGAAGTTACCAGATACCTTTTCTGGAGATAAAAATGACTTCAGAATTTTCAAGGAGGGCTGTAAGCTTTTTTTTCCCTTAAGACCACACTCTTCTGGGGATGAAAGTCAGAGAGTGGGGGTCATTATGTCTCTGTTAAGGGGAGCCCCCCCAAGCTTGGGCTTTCTCCCTTCCTACCACGGCCCCTGAGCGTATGACTGTGGATGCATTTTTTGAGGCACTGGGGCATATTTATGATGAGCCTGATTGGGTGCGTATGGCTGGGGACAGGCTGATGAATGTTTGCCAGGGGAAACACTCAGCCGAGTGGTTTTGCTCAGAGTTCAGACGCTGGGCTGCTGAGGTCTGCTGGAACGACGCCGCTCTCCGGGTGTTGTTCCGTAGAGGCCTGTCTGAGCATCTGAAAGACGCCTTGGCTCTCCACCCCCCACCTGATGCCCTGGAGGAAGCTATGACACAGGCCATCCGAATGGATCGCAGGTTACGGGCAAGGGGAGTGATACAAACCGAGACATCATTATTCTCCCAAGGAAGGGGAGCCAGTTCTTCATTGAAAAATCACAGAGATGGGAACCATCAACCTTAAGGAGAAAGAAAGGAGACAACGGCACGTGAGAAAATGCTGTGTTCACAGTGGCGAGTCTGGACATTGGAAAAAGGATTGCCCCTCCCGGCCACTAACCAACAAGCGACTGAGCCCGGGTGATTATCGTGGAGGTCACCCAGGCTCTCAGGTACCCTTTTCTACGTTTTCTAAAATGTCATTTCAAGTGGAACTTTGTTGTGGGAGTGTCTCCACATCCACTTCTGCCTTCGTGGATTGCAGTTCATCATTGAACTTAATTGACTCTGACTTGGTGGCCAGGTGTAAGTTAGGGACAGTTAGGTTGGAGACTCCGATTCACCTTGTTGCTATTGACAAAACACCACTGGTTAAGAATGACATTGTGTTTTGTACTGAAGAGTTTCTCCTTAAAGTGAGTTCCTTACACCAGGAACGTATTTCATGTTTGGTAATGAACAACCTGCCTGCGGGACTGGTGTTGGGGTTCCCCTGGTTACAGTTGCATAATCCTGTGATTAATTGGGAATCTCGGGATATTGTTAAATGGGGTCCCTATTGCTCTGAGAAATGTCTTGTTTCTGTGTCTGTGTCGTCCATGGGTCTAGAAGGCATTCCGGAGTGCCTGATAGATTATACTGACGTTTTCTCCGAAAAAGAGGCTGAGGTTTTACCACCACACCGCCCATTTGATTGTGCCATTGACCTGGTTCCAGGTGCTAAATTGCCCAAAGCCCGCCTGTATAACCTCTCGGGTCCGGAACGGGCTGCGATGAAGGAATATATTTCCGAGAGCCTCCGTAAGGGACATATTCGTCCTTCTGTTTCTCCTGTGGCGGCAGGGTTCTTTTTTGTAAAAAAAAAAAAAAAAGACGGTGGTTTGCGCCCATGCCTCGATTTTCGTGAGTTAAATAAAATAACTGTGAGGAATACTTATCCCCTTCCACTTATTCCTGATTTATACAATCAGTTGTCCGGAGCCAAGTGGTTTTCGAAATTATATCTACGGGGAGCGTATAACCTTATCCGAGTCCGGGACGGAGATGAATGGAAGACCGCTTTTCTCACTACTGAAGGGTTGTTTGAAAATTTGGTCATGCCCTTCGGCCTGACCAACGCTCCAGCGGTCTTCCAAAATTTCATAAATCATGTGTTCTCCGATTTGATTGGACATTTTATGGTGGTGTATTTGGATGACATTTAAATCTACTCGCCTGATAAACAGACTCACATTGGTCATGTTCGGGCAGTTCTCCAAAGGCTCAGGGAGAGCTGTCTTTTTGCTCAACTTGAAAAATGTTTATTTTTTGTTCAGGAACTGTCCTTTCTGGGGTTCATCGTGTCTGCTGAAGGGTATCGCATGGATCCTAATAAGGTGCAGGCCATTCTCGAGTGGGTTCAACCGTGTGATTTGAAGGGTCTGCAACGTTTCCTAGGGTTCGCTAATTATTATCGGAAATTTATAAGGGGGTTCTCACAGGTGGTTAAACCCCTCACAGACATGACTCAAAAGGGGGCCGATATCAAGAATTGGTCAACCGCAGCGGTAGCGGCATTTCAGTTTTTGAAAAAATCTTTCATGTCGGCCCCGGTTCTTATCCAACCGGACCCCTCTGAACACCATTTATTGTTGAGGTAGATGCCTCAGAGGTGGGGGTGGGGGCGGTATTGTCCCAGGGACCCGCCACTTTGACCAATTTGAGACCTTGCGCCTTTTTCTCAAAGAAGTTCTCCCCTGCGGAGAAACTATGATGTGGGGAATCGGGAACTTCTGGCCGTAAAATTGGCTTTTGCAGAATGGAGGCATTTTTTTTGGAGGGGGCTGTTCATCCTATAACGGTAATCACGGACCACAAAAACCTAGCTTACATTGAGTCCGCTAAAAGGTTGACTCCCAGACAGGCTAGATTGTCACTTTTTTTTTCCCCGATTCAACTTCTCAATCACTTTTCGACCAGGATCCAAGAATATCAGAGCGGATGCGTTGTCACGCAGTCTTGATCCGGTGTCCCCCCCAGAACCTCCATCCTCCATTCTTCAGCCTGGGGTGGTGGTGGCAGAGGTTTCTAATGTGTTAGAACGGGAGATTCGAGAAGCCCAGGCTCTTGCACCTCCAGCTAAGCCGGTGGATAAACTTTTTGTGCCAGCTCAGTTTCGTCTCAAGGTCCTCCAGGAGTTCCATGACTCAGTTCTGGGTGGACATCCAGGGATCTCAGCGACCCGGAAGGCCATTGCTAGAATATTCTGGTGGTCTTCTTTAGCCTCTGATGTTGGGGAGTATGTGTCTGCGTGTGAGGTTTGTGCCCGTGCGAAAACTCCCCATAACCGGCCGGCCGGGGAATTGTTACCACTGCCAATTCCTGAGAGACCATGGACTCATCTGTCCATAGATTTCATCACCAACCTTCCCCCTTCCAAGGGTAATACCGTGGTCTGGGTCGTAGTGGACAGGTTTAGTAAGCAGGCACATTTTGTACCTTTGGCAGCTCTACCTAATGCGGAAACATTGTCCAGATTGTTTGTGGAGCATGTGGTGCGGTTGCATGGGGTACCCCTGAATGTGGTGTCTGATAGGGGAGTGCAATTTGTGTCCAGATTTTGAAGAACTTTTTGTAGGAGGTTGGGTATTGGTCTGTCCTTTTCATCTGCCTACCATCCAGAGACTAATGGGCAGACTGAGCGGACCAATCAGTCTCTGGAGCAAATTCTGCGTTGTTTGACCTCAGCCCGACAGGATGATTGGTGTTCTGTGTTACCATTGGCTGAGTTTGCATTTAACAACCGCACTAACCAGTCTACGTGTACATCTCCTTTTTTTTGCAATTATGGGTTTCATCCTCATTTTGGAGAATTTTCCCGCTTGAATTCTGGGTGTCCTGGGGCGGACGAGACGATCCAGCAGTTGGGGGAGGTATGGCGGGAGGTCCAGAATAACATTACGAGGGCCCAGGACAAATTTAAATTTTTTGCGGACAAAAAACGATCCGTGGGTCCAGTGTTTCAGGTCAGAGATAAGGTATGGTTATCCACCAAAAATGTAAGGCTCAAGGTCCCCTCTGCGAAGCTTGGGCCCAAGTTTATAGGTCCCTATGTAATTACCGAAGCAGTTAACCCGGTGGCTTTTCGGTTGAGTCTTCCGCCATCTCTAAGGATCCCTAATGTTTTCCATAAGGTCCTTTTGAAACCTGTGAGGTCCGGTGGGGAGGGATCATCATCTTTCCAGCAGGGCTGTGGAGTCGGTAAGCCAAACCTGTGACTCCGACTCCTCAATTTCCCTTACACCGACTCCGACTCCAACTCCGACTCCCACACATACTGCTTATATTTAAGTGAAAAATTTATTTTAGTACAATGTGAACCTCAGACATTTAATCATTTTTATGATCCAATAATAAAGATATTTAGATAGAACAGAATATATATTGGTGTACTACCCGGTTTTCATTCTTTTTGGTACAGATACGATATGGATAGACAGATATGGATAAATGGATAGATAGAGCAGATTTCTAATCTGCTTTTGCTATTGAAAACATTATCTATGAGCTCAAAAACCTTTCAGGTGATGCAGTTTTTTAAAAAGATGATCAGCTTTTGCAGCTGAAAAACGTATCCTCAAAAAACACAGGAAAAACGCTGTGTGTGAATGTAGCCTTAGATCAGGAATAGAGCAGCCATTTATAGGACATTTCATAACTTTCCCAAACTCCTATGAAAAAATATTCAGCACATCCTGCATTGAATTACTGTACCCAATTTATTATATATTTTAGGAGTCGGAGTCGGTCCATTTTATACCGACTCCAACTCCGACTCCACCAAAATGAGCACCGACTCCGACTCCACGACTCCGACTCCACAGCCCTGCTTTCCAGACACCGGTTCTAGTAGATGGGCAGGCTGAGTACGAGGTGGAACGAATTGTCGACTCCAGGTTGGTCCGTCGCGCCCTTCAGTATCTGATACATTGGAAGGGCTACGGTCCTGAGGAACGCTCGTGGGTTCCTGCTCAATCAGTTCATGCGGATCGGTTGATCCGAGCCTTTCACGCCAAGTAACCTGAGAGACCTGGGGGTCCGGTGGCCCCCCATTGAGAGGAGGGTACTGTCATAATCCAGGACGGGATTTCGCTTTGACCCGTCCTGGTTAGACTATGGGTTAATTGTGCTGCCTCTCTGGCAGCAGGAGGCTATTTAGTGCTCACTGGACCTGGGTCCGGTGTCAGTTATACTCCTGCCCTCGGCTGAGTTAAGTGACCTCTTGTATACGTGTGCCTTGTGCCTGATGTCTTGCTTGCTTGTTTGGTTGTGATCTGGTTCTGTCCCTGTTACGAGTTCTGCCTGCCCCTCTTGTACTGCGCTACCTCTCGTGTATGACTCTCTGCTTGTGACCCGACTACTCTCTGCTTGTCCCCTTGGTACCACGTCGCCCTCTTGTGTATGACCTTTGGCTTTGTCTGACCACCCGTCTGTTTGTCCCTCCTGTACCTCGTTTGCCCGTACTGCTGTGACCTCTGTTTTGCCTGACTCTGAGTTGTTGTATGGTGTCCTGTCCTATCTGAATACAGGACGCTAAGCTCCGCCCCCTTGCTGTAACATGACCATAGGTCCCGTGCCAGATTATTCAGTTTCAGTGTCCGCAGGTCCCGTGCCTCTTTACCTTCCAGCGCTGACTGGACCCTGACACTATTAGCCTGAAGCACGCATAGTCACCTCTGCTGCCCTTCTCCACAGGTATCTTTTAGCACGGCTTCTGTACTCAGGACACGCGCACTGGCTCTATGAGCAAGAGCAGTGCGGTGTCTCTGACAGAGCCGAATCAAACAAGCAAGGCAGAATAACAGAATTAATAAAATTTTATCACCCAAAGGAACATCTCTATCCCACCCACAGGATATAGCGAACACATTCGTGGAATTTTACCACGAATTATACAACTTCAAACTTCACTTCCTCAACCTAAAAACGTGAACATAGAAAATTTCCTATCAAATATTAACCTACCTAAATTAACCCAAGAGAATCTAGAGACACTAACATCGCCCTTTATCCAGGAAGAGATCGAGGACACTATTAGAATATTATAAACTATTTAAATCCTCAGGCCCCGACGGTTTTGGGAACGACTATTATAAATCCTTCAACAAAATCCTTTCCCCACAACTTTCAAAAATCTTCAACAAGGCCTCCACATCTGGTACATTTCCAGAGGAAATGCTAGAATCTACAATTATCCTAATCCCCAAACCCAATGCTGACTTAACTAAAGTAACTAATTAATGCCCCATTTCACTCATCAACTCTGACTTGAAGAATTTATTTGAAAATCCTATCTGACAGAATTAAAAATCTTCTTTCCAGCCTAGTAGACAAAGACCAGTTTGGATTTGTTAAAGGCCGACAGGCCACGGATGGGACTAGAAGAATAATCAACTCCATTAACCCCTTCACGACCCCTACGTAGGCGTCATGAAAAGTCGTGCCCAAACAACCTTTGACGCCTACTAGGCGTCATGCTATAAATAGCCCCCCTGCGGGTCGGGTGACCGGGGTCACTGAAAGGTCACCCGACCTGCACACAAAGGACCCTTCAGAGTTAACACCTGGGGGTGTGGCTTAGCCCCCACATGCCCATGATCGCTCTGATTGGCAGTTTCACTTTTAACAGCCAATCAGAGCGATTGTAATATTTCACCAATGAAAATTGGTGAAATATTACAATCCACCCTTGGCCGATGCTGAAATAGCATCGGACATGGCTGGACACAGAGACCCGTCCCCCCCCAACACCGACTAATAGCACCGATCGGCTGCCGCCACCGTCTGACGGCACCGATCGGCAGCCGCTGTCATAACCTGCCCCCCCCGCCGTCCCTCCGCCCCCCCAGCCCTCCAATCACCCCCTCTCACCCTCCTTTGTGCCTCCGACCTCCCGCTATCCGTCCTTGTGTCCCGCTGTCCAGCGTCATGGGCGCCGCCATCTTGGAAGATGGCGGGCGCATGCGCAGTAACGAATCTGCAACGCTGCAGATTCATTCATTTATTTTGATCACTATGATAAACTTTCATAGTGATCAAAATAAAAAAAAGTAAATCACCGCCCCCCTTATCACCCCCATAGGTAGGGACAAATAATAAAATAAAAAAAGGACTTGGGGTTAGGGTTGGACTTGGGGTTAGGGTTGGACTTGGGGTTAGGGTTGGACTTGGGGTTAGGGTTGGACTTGGGGTTAGGGTTGGACTTGGGGTTAGGGTTGGACTTGGGGTTAGGGTTGGACTTGGGGTTAGGGTTGGACATAGAATTGAGGGGTCTCCACTGTTTAGGCACATCACGGGGTCTCCAAACGCAACATGGAGCCACCATTTATTCCAGCCAATTTTGCGTTCAAAAAGTCAAATGGTGCTCCCTCCATTTCGAGCCCCGACGTGTGCCCAAACAGTGGTGTACCCCCACTTATGGGGTATCAGGGTACTCAGGAAAAATTGCACAACAACTTTGGGGGTCTAATTTCTCCTGTTACCCTTGGGAAAATAAAAAAATGAGGGCTAAAATAATTATTTTTGTGGAAAAAAAAGATTTTTTATTTTCACGGTTCTGCGTTTTAAACTTCTGTGAAGCACTTGGGGGTTCAACGTGCTCACCACACATCTAGATAAGTTCCTTGGGGGGGTCTAGTTTCCAAAATTGGGTCACTTGTGGGGGGTTTCCACTGTTTAGGTACATCAGGGGCTCTGCAAACGTAACATGACACCTGCAGACCATTCCATCAAGTCGGCATTTCAAAACGTCACTACTTCCATTCCGAGCCCCAACGTGTCGCCGAACAGTGGTCCCCCCCACATATGGGGTACCAGCGTACTCAGAACTAACTGGACAACAACTTTTGGGGTCCAATTTATCATGTTACCCTTGTGAAAATAAAAAATAGCAGGCTAAAAATTTATTTTTTGAGGAAAAAAAAAAATATTTTTATTTTAACGGCTCTGCGTTATAAACTTCTGTATAGCACCTGGGGGTTCAAAGTGCTCACTATGCATCTAGATAAGTTCCTTAGGGGGTCATTTGTGGGGGAGCTCCAAAGTTTACGCACACAGGGGCTCTGCAAACACGACATGGTGTCCGCTAACGATTGGAGCTAATTTTCCATTCAAAAAGTCAAATGACGCTCCTTCCCTTCTGAGCCATGCCGTGCGCTCAAACAGTGGTTTCCCCCCACATATGGAGTACCAGTGTACTCAGGACAAACTGGACAACAACTTTTGGGGTCCAATTTATCCTGTTACCCTTGGGAAAATAAAAAATAGCGGGCTAAAAAATCATTTTTGAGGAAAAATAATATTTTTTTATTTTCATGGCTCTGCATTTATAAACTTCTGTGAAGCACTTGGGGATTCAGAGTGCTCACTACACATCTAGATAAGCTCCTTGGGGGTTCTAGTCTCCAAAATTGGGTCACTTGTGGGGGTTTCTACTGTTTAGACAGGGGCTCTGCAAACGCAACATGACGCCCGCAGAACATTCCATCAAAGTCTGCATTCCAAAATGGCGCTCCTTCACTTCTGAGCTCTCCCGTGCTCCCAAACAGTGGTTACCCCCCACATATGGGGGTATCAGTGTACTCAGGACAAATTGCACAACAACTTTTGTGGTTCAATTTCTCCTGTTAGCCTTGTGAAAATAAAAAAATAGCGGGCTAAAAAATCATTTTTGAGCAAAAAAAAAATTATTTTTTATTTTCACTGCTCTGCGTTATAAACTTCTGTGAAGCACTTGGGGGTTTAAAGTGCTCACCACACATCTAGATAAGTTCCTTTGGGGGTCTAGTTTCCAAAATGGGGTCACTTGTGGGGGAGCTCCAATGTTTAGGCACACAGGGCCTCTCCAAATGCGACATGGTGTCCGCTAATGATTGGAGCTAATTTTCCAATCAAAAAGTCACATGGCGCTCCTTCCCTTCCGGGCCCTGCCGTGCGCCCAAACAGTGGTTTATGACCACATATGAGATATTGATGTACTCAGGAGAAATTGCCCAACAAATTTTAGGATCCATTTTATCCTGTTGCCCATGTGAAAATGAAAAAACAGGCTAAATAAAATTTTTGTGAAAAAGTACTTTTTTTTTTTTTTTTACGGATCAATTTGTGAAGCACCTGGGGGTTCAATGTGCTCACTATGCATCTAGATAAGTTCCTTGGAGGGTCTAGTTTCCAAAATGGGGTCACTTGTGGGGGAGCTCCAATATTTAGGCACACAGGTGCTCTCCAAACGTGACATGGCAACCACTAAATATTCAAGCATATTTTCCATTCAAAAAGTAAAATGGCGCTCCTTGCCTTCTGAGCCCTGCCGTGCGCCCAAACAGTGGTTTATGACCACATATGAGGTATCGGTGTACTCAGGAGAAATTGCCCAAAAAATTTTAGGATACATTTTATCCTGTTACCCATGTGAAAATGAAAAAAAACTGATGCTAAAAGAAAATTTTGGTTGGAAAAATTAAAGTGTCCATTTTTTCATTCGATGTTGCTTTAGTTCCTGTGAAGCACCTGAAGGGTGCTAGCCACTCGCATGAGGCTTCGCCACGGCCTCCTTCTGTGGCCGCTCCTGTATCTCGTCCTGCTGCTCTATGGAGGCTTCTGTCGTATCCATCGCTGGGCCTTCAGAAGCACCCCCGCAGCGTTGCCTCCTGCCTTTTAAGGCCTCCCTGTACCCGGGTCAGCAGGGTTCTGGCGCGGCACCTCCCCAGCATCCGCGACCCCCCCCGCATGCTCCGCCCCCCCTCTCCATGGGCACAGCGCGTCCCCCCGGACAGCCGCGCACACTGGAAAGCCGTCCGGCACCCGACTTCCGGTTTCGGCGTCCCTGGCCCGCCCCTTCCGCCGCGTCACTTCCGCCGTGCGTCAGAGACCGCGGGAGCGCGCGGAACGGAGCCAGCAGGGCGCCCCCGGCTCCGGTGTGCCCGCCGCCCCCACATGCGCCGGCCGACCGGGCGCGACCGCCGACCCGGACGCGGGAGGATGACCGGACCCCGGGGGGAGACTCAGGAGGGGCCTGCATACGTACCTGGTGCCCGCACTGTGGAGACGGCTGTCCACTGGACCCTATGCTCCACCTGCTCCAACCACAGCCGTGGCGACCTACCCGGCCCCACCGTGGTGCTTCCAGGGACCCCGAACTGGACCAAGGTAGGACATCCCCCCGCTACCTGAGTCGGTCAGCCGGCCTGGGAATCCCTCGTCGACTCCATGACGGACGATCTGTAGGGAGTCCTGTCCTCTAGGAACAGGAAACCAACTGATGCGTGGGAGAGGTGCCGCCCTTTTTGTATCTGTAGGTTTCCAGTTCCTAAAGGGCGGATCCCCTCTCTCAGGTGGTGCTGTCATGGACGACCGAATAATAACCATTTAAATTTTAGATGCTTGTACAGTGGTGCCTTGGAATCTTTGGAGGGCTGTGTTGGGTCGTTGATACATGTACCCCAGGAGTTGACTACGGAACAGGTGCCTCCCTTGCCAAGGCCTGGAGATTGGAATGTTTATAATGCATCAAATAATGGAACATTGGTATTCAACGTGAACTTGACGCTAATAAACACAACAGCATCGTGGATGTATGGGCCGCTATATGAAGAACCCACGCCCTATGACTATCCAGGACAACGACCATGGCCTTTTACAGTGCTAACGAATGGCACTGGAACTGTACAAGTTGCAGCAGAAGAAAATATTGCTTGCTGGGAGGAAGACATAGATAAACTGTTAATGAAACCTCCAAATGTTGGAATAAATTGGACAGTATTTGCTAATTATTCTGAAAAAGGACTAAATGCTACGAATTTTAGTTTTCAGCTAAATAGAACTAAACTAATAGTATGCGCCAATATGACAAATAGAGTAATAGCTATTAACCCTAAGCCAAATAGGACGGATGGTGGTGTATGGGCGGGGAGTATCTAGCTTAAGACGGTACTTAAGAATAATTCAAACAAATGCTTCAAATAATTTTAACTTTGAAGCAGGGTCTAATATAAGTAAAGCTTTGAATTGGACCACTTGTACATTGCAGACCATATATCAAATGCAGCAGAAAACTACAATGCAAACTCAATTAATGACAGGGAATGAAAAAGTTTGGAGGACCGTATTTAATAATACAATTTCAAAAACTTCATGGTTAAAAATTGAAGTCCCTAAAATGATTTGCAGTGATACAAGTGGTCAAGGTATATTATACAGTATATATATATACACACACACACACACAAAATGTAACAAATCAACAAATAATGTGCAGGTATGTTGTATTACCATTATTATTGGGGCCCCCAGGGTCACAATGGTTTTGGATGCCTACCATGTATGGTATTTATATTGATGTTAACAATAGAACACATGATTTAAGTTTATGTGAGGATACTTTGGACGGAAAGATTTGCAGATTACATTCTACAGTATATGAGCCTTGTCTATTGCAAAATACCGTTAATATCTGTGAATTCACTGTTGTACCTATAAAGGCCCCGTCACACTAAGCGACTTACCAGCGATCCCGACAACGATATCAACATGTCAGGATCGCTGGTGAATCGCTATGTGATCGCTGGTGAGCTGTCAAACAGACAGCTTCACCAGCGATTAGCACAGCGACGCCGCACGTGCGGCATCGCAGTGTTCAGCGCTGATTCATGTCAAAAATAGAATTAAAATAAAAAATATTGTTATTCTCACCTTCCGACGTCCCGTGCAGCATTCCCGCCTCTCTCCACGCTCCGGTCCCAGTAATCCTTTGAGAGAATTACCGCGATGACGTCCGTTCTCGCGGGATCGAGAAGTCTCGCGGTCATTCTTGCAAAGGATTACTGGGACCGGAGCGTGGAGAGAGGCGGGAATGCTGTGCGGGACGTCGGAAGGTGAGAATAGTAATTTTTTATTTTTATTTTTTTTTATTATTTTAATCGCTGGTCTCCCGCCTGTCACACACAGCGATGCGTGCTGGCCAGCGGGAGATCAGCAACGAAAGAAATGTCCAGAGATTTCCCAGAGCGATCAGCGATACCGGCAGGGGGGCCGGTCGCTGATCGCTGTCACACACAGCGATCTCGCTGGTGAGATCGCTGTTGTGTCACAAAACTTGTGACTCAGCAGCGATCTCGCTAGCGAGATCGCTATGTGTGACGGGGCCTTAACATTCAAATTGTTAGTAGAAATAGCTTCATAAGAAGTTTGTGTGGTAACAGATACCCCTATAATACAAGATATGCAAACTCCATTTGTGGGATGTTTGAAGGATGTATCCACAATACGATGGGAAAATCAGACAGACATTCTTACTAACTCCTGATCAAGTTATACAAGAAATGGTTCAGTGGAACCCTAAACTTTTAGAAGTAAACAATTGGGAATTAAATATGACTAAATTAAGAGATGTTATTACGCATTCAGAAGAGGGTATGAAGATGCTTTCTGTTTTAAATAAAACAATACAACAGCATATAATTAGAACTACCATAGTTGTAGGAAAAATTGTAAAAATGGGGTCTATAATAGCTGATGCTACTTATCATTGGTATGATATATTCATGGGTCATTCTCCCTCAGCTCAAAAGATGCTAAATTGCATCATTCACCCTGTGTTGGTACTTGCCGTAATAGTAATGCTCCTTTTAATGTGGAATTGCTATATGGCATACAAAATATTCTGTAGGAAACCAAAAGTACTGCTGGTGACCTATGAAAGTGGAAAATAATTCCCGTGCTCAAGGACCGATTGTGATACTTGTGCAAATTTTTATGTTAATTCATCAACATCTGATTTTAATAGAATAAAATACTATTGTTTTACTGAGCATAGACTTCTTGTCTCTTGCCTAATTAGTATATTAGTGAGCGCTACGTATGTAAGGACCATAAGTCCATCATATTGACTCGGTAAGACACCTGCCTACCACCGGCCAATTGCGGCCCAACGGGCCCAAGGAGTGAGAAACAGACGATCTATCGTGAAAGAGGCCACCCTAAATTCATTGCCTCATCATGACTGGGCAGAAATGCAGGATAGCGTCCGCCTGGTAAAGGAGCTTCTGACACAAGCTGACTCACGCCCAGGTCCAGATGCTCCTGAAAAAACCCAGCAGTTGTAGAAGGAAAGAGGCAGGCTGTTCCTCTATGAGGGAAAGTTGTGTCAGAGGAGTATCAATGCCCGCACTCATGAGTTGGTCTGGCAGGTGGTAGTCCCAAAGAGGGAGGCATCAATGGTCTTGGAAGCATACCACAATGGAGCTAGACACTTCGGATGGAAGAAGTTGGAGGCCTTGCTCCGGGAGAGATTGTACTGGGCTAGTATGAGGATAGCCATTGAAAATTGGTGCCGGGAGTGTGGACAATGCAACCTGCGCAGGAAGGACCGTAACAGCCAGCGAGCTCCTTTACAGCCAATAATAACTAAACAGCCACTCGAGTTGGTAGCCCTGGACCATGTGAAGCTGGTCCCAAGCCTTTCAGGCTACATTTATGCTCTTACCATCGTTGGCCACTACTTGAGATTCCTGGTAGTCGTGCCTGTCAAAGATCAAACAGCCAGGACAGCAGCCAGAGCATTCCTGTCATGATCCAGGCGTGGATCTGACAGATTAAATGGACAAAGTGAACTTTTTTCCTTTGGCAAGGTGTCAAAATGACGTGATTGCCCCCGGTGGCCATTAGAATTACTACACGTGGTGTTTCTTTCTAAGTTGCCCGGTGGTGGTTAGTGGTATCGCACGATAGTTTAGGTTTAATATGCACATAATTCGTATTCAGGTGTGATGCTCTATAAGAGTGTCAGGTGGGTTCAATCACTGCCGGTGATATTGTGTCATTTTGAAAGCAAGCCTGGGTGAAGATGGAGCTGAACATGAGTCCTGCGTGGCCCAGCCAGAGGGGACGAGTGGCAGCTATGTGGTCTGCCAGAAGGGCTGGCATGGCATGGTGGAGTCGCAGTTTATTGTCACAGGAGGTGCTTGCATGGCTTGGTGGAGTGGCGACTATGAAGAGAGTCGCACTCAGTATGCGGGACTATGTTGTTGAAGAGCTGGACTCAAGCATGCTTGACTTCTTGGCAGAGGCTGACTCATCTTTGGGACTCTGTTACTGGACTGCTGCAATTGGTGATGGACTCTGCTCCAAGGCTGCAATATGGTGAAGGATCCTGTTATGGTGATGGATCTGGGTGGAGGAGAAGATGCACGCAGGTGGTGGGCTCTGTTGCTTGGAGCGTACGCAACAGAGCAAAGCTAAGTGGTGTTTCCCCTGTATTGTCGTCTTTCCTCATGTGTGTTTAGTGCAATGGTGGGATTAGTTTCCGCACCGACCAATTCCCTAGTGAGGGTTTAGGGTCAGGGCGAGCAAGGGTTTTAAGGTACGCGTGCGGCGCCCGGTGTGGAACCGGCATACGGAAC
Organism: Dendrobates tinctorius; assembly: GCF_039654945.1. Classification (NCBI taxonomy): domain Eukaryota; kingdom Metazoa; phylum Chordata; class Amphibia; order Anura; family Dendrobatidae; genus Dendrobates; species Dendrobates tinctorius. The sequence goes on along the minus strand of NW_027361760.1, from coordinate 8,795,522 downwards.
GTTAGGAGTGCAGGGAAACTGGCTCAGGGGAGTTCAGGAGGTCTCCACTTCCCTATCGCAGGGCCCACCATTGTTAATGTTACCCAAGGTCCCCCTTATTTAAATTCACCCCACTGGAGGCACTGTATCCTGGGTCACGTGTGTATGGGTTCGCGTTGCGGTAACCGCTGCGTCCAGACACACGTGGCCGTGACAATTCCAACAGCACTTTTGTCGACCACACGGATATCCCGAGCGAGTGCTTACAGATCAAGATCCAGCCTTTGAGGCAGAAGTGTTCCAGGAATTCTGTAACTTGTACGGTCGAAAGATCAGGACAACACCGTCCCATCCACAGACCAATGGCATGGGTGAAAAGATGAATCAAGTGGTGATCGATCTACTGAAGACATTGCCTTTGGAAGAGAGGAATCTGTGGCCCGAGAAGTTGCCAGAACTGGTAGACCTCTACAATCACATTCCTGTGAATTCCACCAACTGCACACCAGCCTACTTAATGAGAGTGAGGCCTGGTAAGCTGCCTATTGATTTGGATATGGGAGTCCTTACACCTGATGTAACATCACTAGATGCTGACTGGGATACAGAACGGCAGCAGCAATATCGAATAGTACAAGAGTGCATAGAAAAGAGCCTAGCTCAGGCAAGACAAAAGCAGGAAAAGAACTACAATCAACATGCACCTGCAGTTCCCTTGTCACCAGGAGAACAAGTTCTAAAGCGGAAAAGGAGGATGCATAATTTGGATGACCAATGGAAAGCTGAACCCTACACCGTCCTACCATCATACTTTGACAACACCAAAGTGTGCCTTATCAGTAAGGATGGAGGAGAAACCTCATCAGCAGTATCGAGGGATCATCTGAAACTGTGCCCTGACCAACTAAAGGAAAAGATGAGAGTGCAAAACAACCTTCAGCCCATAGAGGAAGAAGAGAAAAAGGTCAGCACTGTACTCTGAGAATTTCCTGCAAACAAGAGTGGATCAAGCCATCGTAGTTCCTGTCCTAATCTTTCCCCAGGCCACTGCAACTGAAGTAGCAGATTCAAGAATACTCAAAGTCAGCAAGTTGCGGATGCCACACCAGCAGTGGAGCAAGAGGATCCTCGCCCTGCCAGTGGTGAATCTGTCATGCCCACAGTGAGTCTAAGAGTTCGCAGATGGCTACTACCCAGTTTACCAACAGCAGTAACAGGCCCACTAAACCTAAATAGGCCATTAGAAGTACCCATGCTACACAGATCTACCCGTAGTACAAAAGGTGAGATCCCAGCTAGATATAGAGATTAAAGTGCAAATAGAAAATGTAAACTGTACATGTAAATATGCAACTTTCAAAGCTCATGTGCCTAGAGACTGTAAGAACATCTTATTTTGATGGACAATTGGGCCACAGGACTATGTGTGGCCAAAACAATCTTTGTAAATAGTTACCAACTTACTCAGGAATTGGACCATGGACATTGACGCATGGACTAATCGTCACAATGACTATTTTTGGAGCTTTGGTTTTTGTAATTTTTCACTTTTTGAAATCTTGTAACAGTTACAATTGTTCATTTGTATGTTTTCTCAGTCCGGGAGTACTGAATTGCGCCAGGGGGGAATGTGGCGCCCCCAGGAGTATGGTCGCCACAGTGGCATTACCTTCTTCCTAGGGAGGGTGATGTCATGCTTGGAAGCAATGAGGGATCTCTCTATCAGGTAACTCCAGCACACAGCACAGTTCCCACTCCAGGCCAGCAGAGGGAGCTCTGAACCAAAACTGCTGAGGAGCTGCTCTCTGTGGCCAGGAAAGGGAAGTTAGTGGAGTTCGTGTGGAAAGGCGAGCTGGGAGGATTGAGCAGAAGTCGGGCTCACTCCTACCTGAAGTGCATTGTCCGGAGTCCGGTGTCCGAGGTTGTATGGATGCTGATGGTCCTGCAGCAAAAACCGGAGGAACAAGAGGCTGTAAATGCTCTGTTCCCAACTAAGACTCGGAGGCACAGCAGCAAGGTGTGTGAGCCAGAAATAGGAGGCTATGGCTGCCTGACATACTAGGGGAGTTCTAAAACAGAGCAAGCAAGAGGAAATTCAGTGTAACTCCGAACTGCAAGTACCTCAGAATAGCGCTAGGAAGGAGACTACACAACCCATCTGCATACAGAGATTCCTAAGTTGCTTCCAGGCTGATTAACTCCTGTTCCACCTGTAATCTGGATCCTGGACTGCACTTACAAAGCAAAGTAAAGGTAAAGGAAACTGCACCCTGTTGTGTCATTCCCTTCTTCATGCAACCCCTTCAGCACTGCTACATCTCTGTGCCTAACACTACACCCTCTTCCTCAATACCTATTACTACTGCCCTGGTACTACAGCTCTACCTGTGGGGAGCTATCACATCTTTGCTGCTTTATTCCATCTGCACTGCAGCATCGGCTTAACCCCTTCATTGCCGAGCACCACAGGTGGCGTCACGAATCATCTACCTATAAACTTTATTCGGCTACGTTTCACCCCTTTTGAATGCACGCCCAGGGCCACGGACCAGGTCACCGTGACACATCCCTCTGAGACACCGGCCCGGTACCGAGTAACCCCACAGCCCTGGGGGTGATCCACAAGCATATCATTATCTGAAAATAAAGATTAAACTGTGCCGCTAACTATAAATCTGTCTCTAATCTTCCCTTGATCTCTAAACTCCTGGAACGCCTGGTCCACTCCCGTCTTATCCGCTATCTCTCAGAAAACTCTGTTCTCGACCTTCTCCAATCTGGTTTCCGCTCTTTACACTCCACTGAAACTGCCCTCACTAAAGTCTCTAATGATCTGCTAACAGCTAAATCAAATGGTCATTGCTCCATGCCAATTCTCTTGGATCTCTCTGCAGCATTCGACACTGTGGATCATCAGCTTCTCCTCACTATGCTCCGTTCCATTGGCCTCAAGGACACCGTTCTCTCATGGTTCTCCTATCTCTCCGACCGCTCCTTTACTGTATCTTTTGCCGGTTCCTCCTCCTCTCACCTTCCCCTTACTGTTGGGGTCCCTCAAGGATCGGTTCTAGGCCCCCTCCTCTTCTCCTTGTACACTGCCCCTATTGGTCAAACAATCAGTAGATTTGGTTTCCAGTACCATCTCTATGCTGATGACACCCAATTATACGCTTCTTCTCCTGACATCACGCCAGCCTTTCTAGAAAACACCGGCGATTGTCTAAATGCTGTGTCTAATATCATGTCCTCACTATATCTGAAACTGAACCTGTCAAAGACAGAACTCCTGGTGTTTCCTCCCTCTACTAATGTACCTATACCAGACATTGCCATTTCTGTGTGTGGTTCCACTATTACTCCCCAGCAACAGGCCCGCTGTCTTGGGGTCATACTTGATACAGAGCTTTCCTTTGCCCCCCACATTCGATCACTGGCTCGCTCTTGTCATCTGCACCTCAAAAATATTTCTAGAATTCGACCTTTTCTTACTTTTGACTCTGCAAAAACTCTTACTGTTTCTCTTATTCATTCTCGACTATTGTAACTCTCTTCTAATCGGTCTCCCTCTTACCAAACTCTCCCCTCTCCAATCTGTCTTGAATGCTGCAGCCAGGATCATATTCCTCACCAATCGTTACACCGATGCCTCTACCTTGTGCCAGTCATTACACTGGCTACCCATCCACTCCAGAATTCAGTATAAACTTATTACCCTCACCCACAAAGCCCTCGATAGCTCAGCACCACCTTACATCTCCTCCCTTGTTTCAGTATACCACCCTACCAGCGCCCTCCGTTCTGCTGATGACCTGAGGTTAGCATCCTCAATAGTCAGAACCTCCCACTCCCGTCTCCAAGACTTTACACGTGCCGCGCCAATTCTTTGGAATGCACTTCCCAGGTCAATACGATTAGTCCCCAATCCCCACAATTTTAAGCATGCCCTTAAAACTCATTTATTCAGACTGGCCTACCACCTCAACACATTAACTTAATCTATCCCTGTGTGGCACAGCCAAAAGTTTTACCATAACCAGGTTCCCCGCATCATGTTCCCACATGCTTTATGCATCCATTAGCCCTCTGTGTTTGTACTGTTACACACTTAACATTATGGCTGGTCCGTACAATCAGGGCAACTGTTACCACCCACTTTTCGTGTTTCCCCTTTTTTCCTCATAGATTGTAAGCTTACGAGCAGGGCCCTCATTCCTCTAGGTATCTGTTATGATCTATGTGATTATTGTTATGCTGTAATGTCTATTGTCTGTACAAGTCCCCTCCGAAATGTAAAGTGCTGCGGAATATGTCGGCGCTATAGAAATAAAATGTATTATTATTATTACTTCATGAACCAAGGTATCATTTTAGGCTACTTTCAGACTTGCGTTCCCTGGCGCAGCACAGGGCCGCCGCTAAGCTCTGCCCCCCGGCCAGCTCCTCCTCTGGGCGCATGACGCTGCATGCGACCAGCGTACCCTATATTTAGCGTTGGGTACGCTGGCCGTGTGCTGGTATGTTTTTGAGGCGCATGCGCCTTTTGCGTTGCGCCGAGCGCACAAAAATGCAACACAGTGCGTTTGCTGCACGTCGGTGCAGCGCAAAAAGGGCGCATTCGCCAGCAAAAACATACCAGCACACGGTATGCTAAATATAGGGTACGCTGCTCGCACGCAGCGTCATGCGCCCAGAGGAGGAGCTGACCGGAGGAGGCGCGGCCGGGGGCAGAGCTTAGCGGCCAGGGAACGCAAGTCTGAAAGTAGCCTTCATCAGTATAACGGCGCCGACCTGACACTGTCTGTAGGTTACTGTGCACACTCCTGCTTACAGGTTCACTTTAAGACAAAATTCAGTTGTGTCACAAGTAAGAACTCCATTGGCTCCTCCTTTGGATTTTTAGCTTTATTTCAGGAATTTATGGTACATAAGCTATTTACATATAAGTGATCAGAATGTAGTTATGGTCAGGCAAAAGAAACTCTTAAAGGGAACACTACTAACCTGCATATATGAGGTTAATCTGCAGGCTGATTGAGTTGCAAACCTGCCCTGTAACCGCGCCTTCAGCACTGACTGACAGCCGGGTCTATTGGCTCCGACCATATGACTGACACCCGAACGTTGCCGGGAGAAAAAAAGTTGATATCCTTCCATCAGAGGGGCTCTGCGTGCAGGATCACAACACTACTGACCTGCTGATTAACCTCATTTCTGCAGGATAATAGCAGTTTTTACTCGACAGGATTCCTTTAACTGTTCTAAAAGGGTCAGAGTTTCCAGGAGTGGAAACAATAAGCTGAACACCAGATTGTCCTACTACATAGATGACCTGGCTGCCCTATCTACTAGTGGTCATGGTGAGACGCTGGACATACAGCTCCATTTAGTAAGGGCAGGAAAGGGCTCTCTGCTCTGTCCCCAGTGTGATCTCCTCAAATAACTGCGCTTTGCAGGGCTCCCAACTGTCCCAGATCCAACGGGAAAGTCCCGATTTTGACACTCCCACCCACTATCCCGGCCAGGATTATAGTTTTCTCGCACTGCGAATCAGCCGCCATGCCCACCTGTCATTTCAGAAAGGGCTATGTACCGATCTCCATACAATTCCCTCTATGCACAGAACAGAAGCCCCCGACTTCCCGACTCACGTGACCGGTCACATGACCGTGACATCATCACAGGTCCTGAAGCTGAAGTTGCTCCTCTTCTGCATCTGCTCAGGTTGCTCATATATGGCTTTTCTGTGCACATAGGACCTGTGATGAGGTCACAGGAGGGGAGGAGTCAAGGGTCACATGACCAGGGGCCTCAGTGTATGCAGGCCTCTGCTGTGCTGGTTGTCAAGGTGCTGGATGAGGGGAAGTTTATGTGTGGGGTCAGGAGCGGTTTACAGGCTGGATGTAGCAGAGCCGCGTGTGTAAGGGGTGTACCAAACGGAGCCCTGTGTGTACAGAGCTGAGTCATAAGTATGTGTACAAGGTGTACAGTGTGTACGAGGCGAGCGGAGCCGCGTGTGTACGAGGCGCATGGAGCGGAGCCGCGTGTGTACGAGGCGCATGGAGCGGAGCCGCGTGTGTACGAGGCGCATGGAGCGGAGCCGCGTGTGTACGAGGCGCATGGAGCGGAGCCGCGTGTGTACGAGGCGCATGGAGCGGAGCCGCGTGTGTACGAGGCGCATGGAGCGGAGCCGCGTGTGTACGAGGCGCATGGAGCGGAGCCGTGTGTGTGTATGAGGTGTACGGAGCCGTGAATGTACAAGGTTGGTGTATGGTGGGGAGCATTCATACCTCCCAACCGTCCCGGATCCAGCGGGACAGTCCCGATTTTGAGAGTCTGCCCCGCTGTCCTGGCTGGGAGCTTATTTTTCCCACGGACAGAGGAGTACACGACGGAGCCCCGAGGAGCACTTTAAAACTCGCACGTGATGTTCCACTGGAAGTGATGTGCTGGAAGCTGATAGGAAATTAGGTAATTTCGGGAGGAGATTGTGACGGAAACATGGAGGCACTACAGGGAATGCTTCAGATCCATCACCGTGTCCTCCTCCAACAGCGCAGACCCTCACCTTGGAATCGGGGATGCCAGCCATGTGAGTGGATCATGATATGTCCTGCACCGGGAGGTTCAGGTGGGTATTACAATGGGAGCCAGGCTGCTAGAGTATCTTTAACAGAATCTCTCTCTTTCGCTCCGTTCTCTCTCTCTCCGGTCTCTCTCTTTCGCTCTCTCCATTCTCTTTCTTTCTCTGTTTCCGTCTTTCATTTTTCTTCAGTACCAGTCAGTGTGCCCACAGTACCAGCCACTGTGCCCTAAATGAGTGCGATTATGGCATGGATATGGGTGTGACTAGTTGCGAAGTGGGTGTGGTCAGGGCGCAGTCTAAAATGTGCCGCTACACGCGCCACAGACTTTCGCCCCCTTTCCCTTCTAAAGTTGGGAGGTGTACGGTTTTGGTGGTCCAGAGAGAAGTGGAAAGAACGCTGGCAGGCCCTCTGCCATAGCCGAGGAAGACTGGCTGGCAGCACAACGGTTAAACACTGCGCTACACTGCCCGAAAGTCGTGAGTATACTGTATACAGGGCCTAGTGTCTCACCTTCCCAGCTCTTCTCCCATCTCATAGAATTCCTCCACATTTTGCTGCCGGAAGCTGCTCATGGTCCTCAGCTTCTTGGTTGCTGCCCCGAGAACCTGGCGCTCCCAACTAGAATTTCCGGACTCGTAATGTTCTGGATGCTTGAGTTATGACGTCTGCACACGGCACGCCTCCTCTGACGTTTGGGTTCAAGTGATTGGTCAGCAAGCAAGCCGTTCACGTAGTAGTGAGTGCTGGTCACAGTGTGCGCCGCTCAGCCAATCATGAGGCCTACTCTTCTGTTCCAGTGCCCCGGATTCATAGCGCAGGATGGCTGCTGTATATCGGCCTGTCAACTACATAGGCCGGCCTGCGAGTTTGCACTTGGAAGGAAGGTTGGGTAGTGGGAGTGTTAGGCAAGTGTCAGTCTCTGGGAGCTGCAGCTGGTCATTGGCTGCAAGGCTGTAATTGGCCTGACGCTGATTGGTGCATCAGGAGCGCGCTCAATCTTCCCCATCCCCATCACCAAGGAGGCAGGTTAGAAGGTGGAAGGCGTGCATTCAGGTCGCGCGCTCAGTCCCCGAGCAGGCTAGAAAGTGGGACGCGTTCTCAGTCCCGAGGCAGGCTAGGGAGGCGCGCATTCAGGAGCGCGCTCAGTCCCCGAGCAGGCTAGAAAGTGGGACGCGTTCTCAGTCCCGAGGCAGGCTAGGGAGGCGCGCATTCAGGAGCGCGCTCAGTCCCCGAGCAGGCTAGAAAGTGGGACGCGTTCTCAGTCCCGAGGCAGGCTAGGGAGGCGCGCATTCAGGAGCGCGCTCAGTCCCCGAGCAGGCTAGAAAGTGGGACGCGTTCTCAGTCCCGAGGCAGGCTAGGGAGGCGCGCATTCAGGAGCGCGCTCAGTCCCCGAGGCAGGGTTAATAGCTAGATTTAGGCTGTGTTCACACACAGCGTTTTTTAGCGGGTTTTACCGCGGTTTTCTCTATAAACTCGCTAAAAATAAGCTTCCCAGTCATTTCTATGCATTTTGCACTTTTTGGGCACATTGATGCGCTTTTTACCGCGAAAACGCATCGCGGTAAAAAACGCAGCATGGACATTAATTTTGCGGATTTTTCCGCGGTTTTGGCTTCCATGCGTTTTGAAACCGCTGAGGGAAAAAACGCATCAAAACCGCGCAGAAAACGCATCAAAACCGCCGCGGAAAAATAGGTGTGGTTTCCGGGAAGGGAGTCAGGTTTTCAAGCAGAAATTTTCTGCAACGTGTGCACTTAACCTGAGGTTCACATTTGCGGATGGGCGAACTGCGGAGGTCTGTGGACTTCCTCCATGAAGCTCTGCCCACTGCCGCACCTTCTCCGCTCAGCTCCGCCTATGTCCGCACGCGGCTTGCGTACCTTTCTTTTTCATTGGGTACACAGGCTGCTCGGATGTATACGATGCGGCAACCTGTGTCACACGCAACTTTGAAAGTGGAAGGCACGCATTCAGGAGCGTGCTCTGTCCGTACGGACTTGTGCGCCTGGGAAAGCTGCTGTATGCGCACATCTCCGTCCTGAGCTATATACTGTAACCAGAGCTGTATATTGTATAGGTGAGCATCTCCGTCCTGAGCTATATACTGTAACCAGAGCTGTATATTGTATAGGTGAGCATCTCCGTCCTGAGCTATATACTGTAACCAGAGATGTATATTGCATAGGTGAGCATCTCCGTCCTGAGCTATATACTGTGACCAGAGCTGTATATTGTATAGGTGAGCATCTCCGTCCTGAGCTATATACTGTAACCAGAGCTGTACATTGTATAGGTGAGCATCTCCGTCCTGAGCTACAGTATATACTGTAACCAGAGCTGTATATTGTATAGGTGAGCATCTCCGTCAAGAGCTACAGTATATACTGTAACCAGAGCTGTATATTGTATAGGTGAGCATCTCCGTACTGAGCTATATGCTGTAACCAGAGCTGTATATTGTATAGGTGAGCATCTCCGTCCTGAGCTATATACTGTAAGCAGAGCTGTATATTGTATAGGTGAGCATCTCCGTCCTGAGCTATATACTGTAACCAGATATGTATATTGCATAGGTGAGCATCTCCGTCCTGAGCTATATACTGTGACCAGAGCTGTATATTGCATAGGTGAGCATCTCCGTCCTGAGCTATATGCTGTAACCAGAGCTGTATATTGTATAGGTGAGCATCTCCGTCCTGAGCTATATACTGTAAGCAGAGCTGTATATTGTATAGGTGAGCATCTCCGTCCTGAGCTATATACTGTAACCAGATATGTATATTGCATAGGTGAGCATCTCCGTCCTGAGCTATATACTGTGACCAGAGCTGTACATTGTATAGGTGAGCATCTCCGTCCTGAGCTACAGTATATACTGTAACCAGAGCTGTATATTGTATAGGTGAGCATCTCCGTCAAGAGCTACAGTATATACTGTAACCAGAGCTGTATATTGTATAGGTGAGCATCTCCGTCCTGAGCTATATACTGTGACCAGAGCTGTATATTGTATAGGTGAGCATCTCCGTCCTGAGCTATATACTGTAACCAGAGCTGTACATTGTATAGGTGAGCATCTCCGTCCTGAGCTACAGTATATACTGTAACCAGAGCTGTATATTGTATAGGTGAGCATCTCCGTCAAGAGCTACAGTATATACTGTAACCAGAGCTGTATATTGTATAGGTGAGCATCTCCGTCCTGAGCTATATACTGTGACCAGAGCTGTATATTGTATAGGTGAGCATCTCCGTCCTGAGCTATATACTGTAACCAGAGCTGTATATTGTATAGGTGAGCATCTCCGTCCTGAGCTATATGCTGTAACCAGAGCTGTATATTGTATAGGTGAGCATCTCCGTCCTGAGCTATATACTGTGACCAGAGCTTTGTATTGTATAGGTGAGCATCTCCGTCCTGAGCTATATACTGTAACCAGAGCTATATATTGTATAGGTGAGCATCTCCGTCCTGAGCTATATACTGTAACCAGAGCTGTATATTGTATAGGTGAGCATCTCTGTCCTGAGCTATATACTGTAACCAGAGCTGTATATTGTATAGGTGAGCATCTCCGTCCTGAGCTATATACTGTAACCAGAGCTGTATATTGTATAGGTGAGCATCTCCGTCCTGAGCTATATACTGTGACCAGAGCTGTGTATTGTATAGGTGAGCATCTCCGTCCTGAGCTATATACTGTAACCAGAGCTGTATATTGTATAGTTGAGTATCTCCGTCCTGAGCTGTATACTGTAACCAGTGCTGTATATTGTATAGGTCAGCATCTCCGTCCTGAGCTATATACTGTAACCAGAGCTGTATATTGTATAGGTGAGCATCCCCGACCAGAGCTGTGTACTGTAACCAGAGCTGTACATTCTATAGGTGAGCATCTCCGTCCTGAGCTATATACTGTAACCAGAGCTGTACATTGTATAGGTGAGCATCTCCGTCCTGAGCTATATACTGTAACCAGAGCTGTATATTGTATTGGTGAGCATCTCCGTCCTGAGCTATATACTGTGACCAGAGCTGTATATTGTATAGGTGAGCATCTCCGTCCTGAGCTATATACTGTGACCAGAGCTGTATATTGTATAGGTGAGCATCTCCGTCCTGAGCTATATACTGTAACCAGAGCTGTTTATTGTATAGGTGAGCATCTCCGTCCTGAGCTATATACTGTAACCAGAGCTGTATATTGTATAGGTGAGCATCTCCGTCCTGAGCTATATACTGTAACCAGAGCTGTATATTGTATAGGTGAGCATCTCCGTCCTGAGCTATATACTGTAACCAGAGCTGTATATTGTATAGGTGAGCATTCTCGACCTGAGCTGTGTACTGTAACCAGAGCTGTATATTGTATAGGTGAGCATCCCCGTCCTGAGCTATATACTGTAACCAAAGCTGTATATTGTATAGGTGAGCATCCCCGACCTGAGCTATATACTGTGACCAGAGCTGTAAATGGTATAGGTGAGTATCGCCGACCTGAGCTATATACTGTGACCAGAGCTGTATATTGTATAGGTGAGCATCCCCGACCTGAGCTATATACTGTGACCAGAACTGTATATTGTGTAGGTGAGCATCTCTGTCCTGAGCTATATACTGTGACCAGAACTGTGTATTGTATAGGTGAGTATCTCCGTCCTGAGCTATATACTGTAACCAGAGCTGTGTATTGTATAGGTGAGCATCTCCGTCCTGAGCTATATACTGTAACCAGAGCTGTATATTGTATAGGTGAGCATCCCCGTCCTGAGCTATATACTGTAACAAGAGCTGTATATTGCAGAGGTGAGCATCTCCGTCCTGAGCTATGTACTGTAACCAGAACTGTATATTGCATAGGTGAGCATCCCCGTCCTGAGCTATATACTGTAACCAGAGCTGTATATTGTATAGGTGAGCATCCCCGTCCTGAGCTATTTACTGTAACAAGAGCTGTATATTGTAGAGGTGAGCATCTCCGTCCTGAGCTATGTACTGTAACCAGAACTGTATATTGTATAGGTGAGCATCCCCGTCCTGAGCTTTATACTGTAACCAGAGCTGTATATTGTATAGGTGAGCATCCCGGACCTGAGCTATATACTGTGACCAGAGCCGTATATTGTATAGGTGAGCATCCCTGACCTGAGCTATATACTGTGACCAGAGCTGTAAATTGCATAGGTGAGTATCGCCGACCTGAGCTATATACTGTGACCAGAGCTATATATTATATAGGTGAGCATCCCCGACCTGAGCTATATACTGTAACCAGAACTGTATATTGTATAGGTGAGCATCCCCGACCTGTGCTAAATACTGTGAACAGAGCTGTATATTGTATAGATGAGCATCCCCGACCTGAGCTATATACTGTAACCAGAGCTGTATATTGTATAGGTGAGCATCCCAGTCCTGAGCTATATACTGTAACCAGAACTGTATATTGTATAGGTGAGCATCCCCGACCTGTGCTAAATACTGTGAACAGAGCTGTATATTGTATAGATGAGCATCTCCGTCCTGAGCTATATACTGTAACCAGAGCTGTATATTGTATAGGTGAGCATCCCCGTCCTGAGCTATATACTGTAACAAGAGCTGTATATTGCAGAGGTGAGCATCTCCGTCCTGAGCTATGTACTGTAACCAGAACTGTATATTGTATAGGTGAGCATCCCCGTCCTGAGCTATATACTGTAACCAGAGCTGTATATTGTATAGGTGAGCATCCCCGTCCTGAGCTATTTACTGTAACAAGAGCTGTATATTGTAGAGGTGAGCATCTCCGTCCTGAGCTATGTACTGTAACCAGAACTGTATATTGTATAGGTGAGCATCCCCGTCCTGAGCTTTATACTGTAACCAGAGCTGTATATTGTATAGGTGAGCATCCCGGACCTGAGCTATATACTGTGACCAGAGCCGTATATTGTATAGGTGAGCATCCCTGACATGAGCTATATACTGTGACCAGAGCTGTAAATTGCATAGGTGAGTATCTCCGACCTGAGCTATATACTGTGACCAGAGCTATATATTATATAGGTGAGCATCCCCGACCTGAGCTATATACTGTAACCAGAACTGTATATTGTATAGGTGAGCATCCCCGACCTGTGCTAAATACTGTGAACAGAGCTGTATATTGTATAGATGAGCATCCCCGACCTGAGCTATATACTGTAACCAGAGCTGTATATTGCATAGGTGAGCATCCCAGTCCTGAGCTATATACTGTAACCAGAACTGTATATTGTATAGGTGAGCATCCCCGACCTGTGCTAAATACTGTGAACAGAGCTGTATATTGTATAGATGAGCATCTCCGTCCTGAGCTATATACTGTAACCAGAGCTGTATATTGTATAGGTGAGCATCCCAGTCCTGAGCTATATACTGTAACCAGAGCTGTATATTGTATAGGTGAGCATCTCCGTCCTGAGCTATATTCTGTAACCAGAGCTGTATATTGTATAGGTGAGCATCCCCAACCTGAGCTATATACTGTAACCAGAACTGTATATTGTATAGGTGAGCATCTCCGTCCTGAGCTATATACTGTAACCAGAGCTGTATATTGTATAGGTGAGCATCCCCCACCTGAGCTATATACTGTAACCAGAGCTGTATATTATATAGGTGAGCATCTCCATCCTGAGCTATACACTGTAACCAGAGCTCTATATTGTATAGGTGAGCATCCCCGACCTGAGCTATATATTGTGACCAGAGCTGTATATTGTATAGGTGAGCATCCCCGACCTGAGCTATATACTGTAACCAGAGCTGTATATCGTATAGGTGAGCATCTCCGTCCTGAGCTATATACTGTAACCAGAACTGTATATTGTATAGGTGAGCATCTCCGTCCTGAGCTATATACTGTAACCAGAGTTGTATATTGTATAGGTGAGCATCCCTGACCTGAGCTATATACTGTAACCAGAGCTGTATATCGTATAGGTGAGCATCTCCGTCCTGAGCTATATACTGTAACCAGAACTGTATATCTTATAGGTGAGCATCTCCGTCCTGAGCTATATACTGTAACCAGAACTGTATATTGTATAGGTGAGCATCTCCGTCCTGAGCTATATACTGTAACCAGAGCTGTATATTTTATAGGTGAGCATCCACGACCTGAGCTGTGTACTGTAACCAGAGCTGTATATTGTATAGGTGAGCATCCCCGACCTGAGCTATATACTGTAATCAGAGCTGTATATTGTATAGGTGAGCATCTCCGTACTGAGCTATATACTGTAACCAGAGCTGTACATTGTATAGGTGAGCATCTCCGTCCTGAGCTATATACTGTAACCAGAGCTGTATATTGTATAGGTGAGCATCTCCGTCCTGAGCTATATACTGTAACCAGAGCTGTATATTCTATAGGTGAGCATCTCTGTCCTGAGCTATATACTGTAACCAGAGCTGTGCATTGTATAGGTGAGCATCTCCGTCCTGAGCTATATACTGTAACCAGAGCTGAATATTGTATAGATGAGCATCTCCGTCCTGAGCTATATACTGTGACCAGAGCTGTATATTGTATAGGTGAGCATCCCCGACCTGAGCTATATACTGTGACCAGAGCTGTATACTGTATAGGTGAGCATCCACAACCTGAGCTGTATACTGTAACCAGAACTGTATATTGTATAGGTGAGCATCTCCGTCCTGAGCTATATACTGTAACCAGAACTGTATATTGTATAGGTGAGCATCTCCGTCCTAAGCTATATACTGTAACCAGAGCTGTATATTGTATAGGTGAGCATCCCATACCTGAGCTATATACTGTAACCAGAGCTGTATATTGTATAGGTGAGCATCTCCGTCCTGAGGTATATACTGTAACCAGAACTGTATATCGTATAGGTGAGCATCTCCGTCCTGCGCTATGTACTGTGACCAGAGCTTTATATTGTATAGGTGAGCATCTCCGACCTTAGCTATATACTGTGATCACAACTGTATATTGTATAGGCGAGCATCTCCATCCTGAGCTATATACTGTAACCAGAACTGTATATTGTATAGGTGAGCATCCCCGACCTGTGCTATATACTGTAACCAGTACTGTATATTGTATAGGTGAGCATCTCCGACCTGACCTATATACTGTAACCAGAACTGTATATTGTATAGGTAAGCATCCCCGACCTCAGCTGTGTACTGTAACCAGAGCTTTATATTGTATAGGTGAGCATCTCCGTCCTGAGCTATGTACTGTAACCATAACTGTATAATTGTATAGGTGAGCATGCCCGTCCTGAGCTATATACTGTAACCAGAACTGTATATTTTATAGGTGAACATCCCTGAGCTACATACTGTAACCAGAGCTGTATATTGTATAGGTGAACATCTCCGTCCTGAGCTATGTACTGTAACCAGAGCTGTATATTGTATAGGTGATCATCCCCGACTTGAGCTATATACTGTAACCAGAGCTGTATATTGTATAGGTGAGCATCTCCGTCCTGAGCTATATACTGTAACCAGAGCTGTATATTGTATAGGTGAGCATCCCCGTCCTCAGCTATATACTGTAACCAGAGCTGTATATTGTATAGGTGAGCATCTCCGTCCTGAGCTATGTACTGTAACCAGAACTGTATATTGTATAGGTGAGCATCCCCGACCTGAGCTATATACTATAACCAGAGCTGTATATTGTATAGGTGAGCATCTCCGTCCTGAGATATGTACTGTAACCAGAACTGTATATTGTATAGGTGAGCATCTGCGTCCTGAGGTATATACTGTAACCAGAACTGTATATCGTATAGGTGAGCATCTCCGTCCTGCGCTATATACTGTGACCAGAGCTTTATATTTTATAGGTGAGCATCCCCGACCTTAGCTATATACTGTGATCACAACTGTATATTGTATAGGTGAGCATCTCTGTCCTGAGCTATATACTGTAACCAGAACTGTATATTGTATAGGTGAGCATCCCCGACCTGAGCTATATACTGTAACCAGTACTGTATATTGTATAGGTGAGCATCTCCGACCTGAGCTATATACTGTAACCAGAACTGTATATTGTATAGGTGAGCATCTCCGTCCTGAGCTATGTACTGTAACCAGAACTGTATATTGTATAGGTGAGCATCCCCGACCTGAGCTATATAATGTAACCAGAGCTGTATATTGTATAGGTGAGCATCTCCATCCTGAGATATGTACTGTAACCAGAACTGTATATTGTATAGGTGAGCATCTCCGTCCTGAGCTATATACTGTAACCAGAACTGTATATTGTATAGGTGAGCATCTCCGTCCTGAACTATATACTGTAACCAGAGCTGTATATTGTGTAGGTGAGCATCCCCGACCTGAGCTATATATTGTACCCAGAGCTGTATATTGTATAGGTGAGCATCTCCGTCCTGAGCTATATACTGTAACCAGAACTATATATTGTATAGGTGAGCATCTCCGTCCTGAGCTGTATACTGTAACCAGAGCTGTATATTGTATAGGTGAGCATCCCCGACCTGAGCTATATACTGTGACCAGAGCTGTATATTGTATAGGTGTGCATCTCCATCCTGAGCTATATACTGTAGCCAGAGCTGTATATTGTATAGGTGAGCATCTCCATCCTGAGCTATATACTGTAACCAGAGCTGTATATTGTATAGGTGAGCATCTCCGTCCTGAGCTATATACTGTAACCAGAGCAGTATATTGTATAGGTGAGCATCCCCGACCTAAACTATATACTGTAACCAGAGCTGTATATTGTATAGGTGAGCATCTCCATCCTGAGCTATATACTGTAACCAGAGCTGTATATTGTATAGGTGAGCATCTCCGTCCTGAGCTATATACTGTAACCAGAGCAGTATATTGTATAGGTGAGCATCCCCGACCTAAACTATATACTGTAACCAGAGCTGTATATTGTATAGGTGAGCATCTCCGTCCTGAGCTATATACTGTACCCAGAGCTCTATATTGTATAGGTGAGCATCCCCAACCTGAACTTTATACTGTGACCAGAGCTGTATATTGTATAGGTGAGCATCTCCGTCCTGAGCTATATACTGTAACCAGAGCTGTATATTGTATATGTGATGTA
Source organism: Dendrobates tinctorius (assembly GCF_039654945.1). Classification (NCBI taxonomy): domain Eukaryota; kingdom Metazoa; phylum Chordata; class Amphibia; order Anura; family Dendrobatidae; genus Dendrobates; species Dendrobates tinctorius. The sequence continues at coordinate 8,778,856 of NW_027361760.1, read as the reverse complement.
CAATGTCTGCAAGATATGTTTTCTGTTGGAATGTGCTAAAAATCCTCCATTTTGTGAGAAGCTGCCTGCCAGTGTCTCATTTACATTGCACACTGCAGCAGCTTCCCTTCCCCCAAGTGTTATAAACCAACTTCTTACACCATTTGACCCTCTCCACCGCTGAAAGAAAAGGAAAAAAAAGTGTGGGAAAAAGGTCTTTGTCTGAAATCAAGGTTAGAAGTAAACCTTTAAGAGCTTGCCCTGCGAAAACCGTACAAAGTAGAGATATGAAAATCATATTTTTGTAACCTGAGCGGTCCCAGCTTCGACACCGCGTCTCTTTCGGAGTTCAAACATGTCCAGAACCTAAGATATGATTTGCTCCCAAATATAAGGTCGTACCTATGCCGTGCGTGGTATTGTTTTATTCTATGTGGTAAATCACAAACAATGGCGCCATATATATGTCTGTATGGGTTTCCATCGCGAAGCTACGGTGATTATAAGTTTTTAGTAAGATTTCTAACTTGGAAGAGAGAGGTGGGATTAACCCAGGATGCATCTCTCCGTGATGTCACATAGCAAAGCCTATAAGACATTCCCTGGGCAAAACCAGAGCAGAGAGCAGCCGCAGTCCGTGCTGACAAGAACTCCAGATGAGTGGAGATGTGTGGCTCCGCCTTCTTTCTCCACCGCATGGTTTGGCCTAAAGAGTCATGAACAACCGTGAGTGTACTTTCTATGTTCATCCATCTTTTATTTTATATTTGTAACTGTACATAATTAAGGTCTCAATTTTATAGCAACTTTTATCTTTAACCACTGCCCTACTTTTTCGGGGAATAAATGATAAAATTATTTAGTTCTGTCTCTATGCTCTAAGAATCGAACTATACGCCTTGGTTAGATAATCGTTACTAATTTGTCGGGTTGGCTTCGAACCCCTCCCTTGAGTCTATAACTTAAGCAGAGAAACCAGGAGCTGGTGGCAGCGCGTTGTGTACGGTGATTGCGGCTTGCTGGCAGTCCAGAAGGGTCTTATCTTGCTGAGTGAGGGGCTGCGACCACAGCATTGATAATTCCCTTACTGCAGAAGCCTAATTGCCGGTTCTCAACAGGCAGCCCGTCCGGCGACTAATTATCATAGGTGCAGTTCCCTGACTGACCTGAGGGTAAGGGGGGCGCCGGAGAGCTGCGAGTTCCAAAGTGGAACTGAGAAAGTGGGATGTACATAAATCCCTGCAGTACTTAGAAGATTGATAGCAGTGGTGGGGCACCCAAAATACCCCCTGCGTTAAATTGTAGAGCGAGATTAGCTTGCTGGATATTTTTGTCACATGGTGCCAGTGGTGGGATAACTAAGATAAGCAGAGCATCTCTGTCCTGAGCTATGTAATGTAACCAGAACTGTATATTGTATAGGTGAGCATCTCCGTCCTGAGCTATATACTGTAACCAGAGCTGTATATTGTATAGGTGAGCATCTCCGTCCTGAGCTATATACTGTAACCAGAGCTGTATATTGTATAGATGAGCATCCCCGACCTGAGCTATATATTGTAACCAGAGCTGTATATTGTATAGGTGAGCATCCCCGAACTGAGCTATATACTGTAACCAGAGCTGTATATTGTATAGGTGAGCATCCCAGGCCTGAGCTATGTTCTGTAACCAGAGTTGTATATTGTATAGGTGAGCATCCCCGACCTTAGCTATATACTGTAACCAGAGCTGTATATTGTATAGGCGAGCATCCCCGACCTGAGCAGTATACTGTAACCAGAGCTGTATATTGTATAGGTGAGCATCTCCGTCCTGAGCTATAAACTGTAACCAGAGCTGTATATTGTATAGATGAGCATCCCCGACCTGAGCTATATATTGTAACCAGAGCTGTATATTGTATAGGTGAGCATCCCCGACCTGAGCTATATACTGTAACCAGAGCTGTATATTGTATAGGTGAGCATCCCCGACCTGAGCTATGTTCTGTAACCAGAGCTGTATATTGTATAGGTGAGCATCCCGACCTGAGCTATATACTGTAACCATAGCTGTATATTGTATAGGCGAGCATCCCCGACCTGAGCAATATAGTGTAACCAGAGCTGTATATTGTATAGGTGAGCATCTCCGTCCTGAGCTATATACTGTAACCAGAACTGTATATTGTATAGGTGAGCTTCTCCGTCCTGAGCTATATACTGTAACCAGAACTGTATATTGTATAGGTGAGCATCTCCGTCCTGAGCTATATACTGTAACCAGAGCTGTATATTGTATAGGTGAGCATCCCCGACCTGAGCTATATACTATGATCACAACTGTATATTGTATAGGTGAGCATCTCCGTCCTGAGCTATATACTGTAACCAGAGCTGTATATTGTATAGGTGAGCATCTCCGTACTGAGCTATATACTGTAACCAGAGCTGTATATTGTATAGCGAGCATCCCCGACCTGAGCAATATACTGTAACCAGAGCTGTATATTGTATAGGTGAGCATCTCCATCCTGAGCTATATACTGTAACCAGAACTGTATATTGTATAGGTGAGCATCTCCGTCCTGAGCGATATACTGTAACCAGAGCTGTATATTGTATAGGTGAGCATCCCCGACCTGAGCTATATACTGTGATCACAACTGTATATTGTATAGGTGAGCATCTCCGTCATGAGCTATATACTGTAACCAGAGCTGTATATTGTATAGGTGAGCGTCTCCGTCCTGAGCTATATACTGTAACCAGAACTGTATATTGTATAGTTGAGCATCCCCGTCCTGAGCTATGTACTGTGACCAGAGCTGTATATTGTATAGGTGAGCATCCCCGACCTGAGCTATATACTGTGACCAGAGCTGTATATTGTATAGGTGAGCATCCCCGACCTGAGCTATATACTGTGACCAGAGCTGTATATTGTATAGGTGAGCATCTCCGTCCTGAGCTATATACTGTAACCAGAACTGTAGATTGTATAGGTGAGCATCTCCGTCCTGAGCTATATACTGTAACCAGAACTGTATATTGTATAGGTGAGCATCCCCGACCTGAGATATATACTGTAACCATAGCTGTATATTGTATAGGTGAGCATCTCCGTCCTGAGCTATATACTGTAACCAGAGCTGTATATTGTATAGGTGAGCATCCCCAACCTGAGCTATATACTGTAACCAGAACTGTATATTGTATAGGTGAGCATCTCCGTCCTGACCTATATACTGTAACCAGAACTGTATATTGTATAGGTGAGCATCTCCGTCCTGAGCTATATACTGTGACCAGAGCTGTATATTGTATAGGTGAGCATCTCCGTCCTGAGCTATATACTGTGACTAGAGCTGTATATTGAATAGGTGAGCATCCCCGATGTGAGCTATATACTGTAACCAGAACTAGATGTGACATAATGAAGCCCACTTTGGCACTGTCAGAAGCAAACATATGCCCCAAAATTTTGAAGTGTAGGGTACACTGATTGAGAAAACCCGACACTGAGTGGGATCACCATGGAAGCGGGTAGGAGCCGCCAGGCGGGGGCCCTTGCTTGTCATGACAGCAGGTACCTGGGTGTTGCTAGGTGAATCAGGAGCAGCCGGGTTCTGCAGAGAATCCATGCGGGTGGACAGGTTAGGTAGATACATCGTGATCTTATCCTGTTGATCTCTTTAACGGGTTACCTCTTGGCACAACCCCAACGCCAGAGGCCTCTGGGGTCCAGCGGATTCCATGGCCAGAGCAATCTGTAACTAATGGAAGCGGAGACAGAGATGGGGAAGTTCACATTCGTTTTTATTTTTTAAGTGGAACCTCGGGACCACGGTCCGGGGGGCTCCGAAGGGGGCGTGACTAGTGAGCCTCGGGCACCCGTAGTAAAGCCCCTGAGGCAGGGCCAGAATGGAATACCTGGAGGACACAGGTGCTACCTCCAGTTAGACCCCGAACACGTGGCAGCTGTCCCAGCGGGACCAAAAGGGATAACAAAACTTTCAGCAGAGTCCGTAATGCGCTGGGTCCTGGATCCGGTTAGTTGGTAAGGAGTCCGTTCCAGTGACCTTCACACAGTCCTTGGACTCGGATGGCCGTAGGAGGAACGGGATGGCTTAGGCCCAGATGGTTGCTGATATAACCAGGTAAAACAGGATACTGATATGCTGTGGAAACAGAGAGCATTAGACAATGCACAGAGACTGCAGATGCAGTGCAGACAGGTTAGCATGAGAACCGGATGTAGCAATGATAGATACTAGTTGCTCCTGCGCTCTCCCTATGGAGGAGAGGCCAGAAATAGCAGCCAGTGCGCTGCCATTGGTTTATTGCATTTTTTTAATAATGCACGCCGCCCCTTTAAGAAGGCAAGAGAGAAGGCGGGCGTGCCCTAATAGCCTTAGCTACAGATCTCCTCACAGGACGCCAGGAGGCAGGAGGGAGGACAGAACGCTGAGTAGCAGCATGAGAGGCTCGAGGTAAGTGCCCAGAACGGAGAGCAGCGGCAGTCCTGGACGCAGTGCCTGGACGGGGGCCAGGTGTAACAGCGGCAGACCTGGGCGCAGCGACAGGACGGGGACAGGGTGTAACACTTATTCTTGGCGCAGGAGACACGCGCCTGAATGTAGCATTTGACGTCACGAGCCCTATGCGGCCACCAGTACGTCCTTGCCAGAAGCTCAACTGTCCGCTTAGTACCAAAGTGTCCACTAGGGTGACCGGATCTCATATGGGGGGGAAAAAATGTCAGAATCTTGTTCGTCTGGACCCCACAAAACGATTCCCCTTTCCAGATATTGAGATAGCCAAAATTTCAGCTTGATCAAACGACGTTAACCCGTGCTGCTCGTCGCTCAAAGTTTGAAAAAATCCAAATTGAGGTATTTTAAGATTTAGGTATTTTGCATAGTCTGTTAGACTATAAAGAATGTGACAACAACATTGCAGAAATAGCCCTGACCAAATTTTCGAACCATTTGTGGTATTTGAATGCAGAGTTGGTGGGATTATCGTTTTTTGATCCCACCATTACAGACAATGAAAAGTTGTTAATGGCTAATAAATTGCTCAGTAGCACAGATGAACCATCAGAGCACGCTAACCTACATGAGTTGATAATTTTACATCGTTATCTTATCTATTCTAGAGCTTTTGTTAAAGTAGTTTTTGAAACATCAGAATATAATGCTCGGCATTTGCTTACAACTTGCAGGACATATTGCTTTTGTTCTTCATCTTTTGTCAGAAGGTCGTTAAAGTCGGTTACTTCCTACCTCTTTTAATTTTTCTTTCCTAACTTTTGGATTTACAACCCTAGCGTGCTCTGATGGTTCATCTGTGCTACTGAGCAATTTATTAGCCATTAACAACTTTTCATTGTCTGTAATGGTGGGATCAAAAAACGATAATCCCACCAACTCTGCATTCAAATACCACAAATGGTTCGAAAGTTTGGTCAGGGCTATTTCTGCAATGTTGTTGTCACATTCTTTATTGTCTAACAGACTATGCAAAATACCTAAATCTTAAAATACCTCAATTTGGATTTTTTTCAAACTTTGAGCGACGAGCGGCACGGGTTAACGTCGTTTGATCGAGCTGAAATTTTGGCTATCTCAATATCTGGAAAGGGGAATCGTTTTGTGGGGTCCAGACGGACAAAATTCCGACATCGATTTTTTGCGGTCACCCTAGTGTCCACCCACCTTGGACGGGTGAGCCCAAGAGAGGACCTCCAGACGCAAACAGGCAGGAACTAAAGTCTTGCCCGGGGGTACAGACTCAAGGGCGACCGGAGCCACTGTCCTCTGACTATCAGATGGTAAGATTAACCGAGGCTCCTCCTCCGCTGATACCACGGAGCGAGATAACGCATCGGCTCGGACATTCTTCTCACCGGAAAGGAAATGTAGGGTGAAGTGGAACCGGGAGAAGAAGAGGGACCATCGAGCATGGCGAGAATTTATCCGCTGGCCCGTTTGGAGAGAGACAAAATTTTTGTGGTCAGTGTAAACTTGGAAGGGATAGCGAGCCCCCTCCAGGAAGTTTCTCCATTCAGAAAAGGCCAACGTCATGGCTAGCAACTCCTTGTCCCCAATGGAATAGTTCCTTTCCGCCGGCGAGAAGGTCTTGGAAAAGAAGAAGCAAGGATGCTGCCGACCTTGAGCATTCTTCTGGAACAGGACTGCTCCAGCACCGACGGACGAGACATCCACCTCTAGAATAAATGGCTTATCCACATTGGGGCGATGTAAAATGGGAGCACTAGCGAAGTGAGACTTGATGGAGAGGAAGGCCTTAGATACCTCCTCTGACCACACTTTAGGATTCGCTCCCTTCTTGGTGAGGGCAACGAAGGGAGCTACCAAAGTCAAGAAGTGTGGGATGAATTGGCGGTAATAATTAATAAATCCCATAAAGCGCTGCACCGCTTTGAGGGAGTGAGGCTCCTGCCAATCCATTACCGCCTGCAGTTTGGCAGGATCCATGGCCAAACCCTGGGCCGAGATGATAGAGCCCAGGAAAGGCAAGGACTCCTGCTCAAACACGCACTTCTCCAACTTGGTGTATAGGGCGTTTGCTCGTAGGAGATCGAAGACTTTGCAAACCTCTCTCCGGTGGGATTCCAAATCTGGAGAGAAGATGAGAATATCGTCCAGATAGACCACCACCAAAGAGGAAAGCATATCTCGAAAGATATTGTTTACGAAGTCTTGAAAGACGGCCGGGGCATTAGATGGGCCAAAGGGCATGACCAGATACTCATAATGGCCATCCCTGGTATTAAAAGCCGTCTTCCACTCGTCTCCCTTACGTATTGCTTTTGGAAGTGCATTGAGCAGCAAGGTGGTGTGCTGGTGAAAGGGGAAAAAAAAAACCAAAAAAAAAACTCTTTTAAATCTTCTTCCTGAGCGAGTGTGAACGAGCTGAGTGTGACCTGAGCGTAAGTGCAAACTGTGGTAAGTGTGTGACTTGAAATTCAGTGACTTTAGATTCAGGGAGTTTCCAAGGGAGTTCTTAATGAATTGCTGTTATATTAATACTTTTTTTTTTTTTTTTAATTTATTTTTGCTTATCTTATTTTCTGGTGCAATCCCCATTAGGATGTGCTCCACTATTGCCAATGCCATCCAGTGCACGTCTTGCCGCATGTATGAAATCCTTGAACAGCCGGTCGAGGGTGCATACTGCTGTGCAAGATGTGAGCACGTTGTGCATTTGGAAGCCCAGATACTGGATCTAAATGTGCAGCTGGCAACACTGAGATCCATAGACAATATGGAAAGGAGTCTTCTGCTCACTGAGCAGACGCTCAATGGGATAGATGAGAGGGGGGGATGCTAGGTTGGAGCTGCAGGACAATGAAGCAGCTAGCTGGGTGACAGAAGGCGGGGTAGAGGGAAGAGCACCAGGGAGGCTAGTCCTGATCTGGCACACCCCAATAAGTTTGCTAAGTTGGCAGATGAGGGGAGTGTCGGTGCAGGAGTAGCACTGCTTCAGCAAGGCATGTCCTCTGAAAGCCGGAGGAGTGTCTGCTCCAGTAAGGGGGGAAATAGGAGAGCAGGGCAGGCCAGACAGGTTCTGGTAGTGGGAGACTCAATTATTAGGGGAACAGATAGGGCAATCTGTCACAAAGACAGGGATCGTCGAACGGTGTGCTGCCTACCTGGCGCTCGAGTCCGACACATCGCTGATCGGGTTGACAGATTACTGGGAGGGGCTGGAGAGGATCCAGCGGTCATGGTGCACATTGGCACAAATGACAAAGTTAGAGGTAGGTGGAAGGTCCTTAAAGATGATTTCAGGGAATTAGGCTGTAAGCTTAAAGCAAGGACCTCCAAGGTGGTATTTTCGGAAATACTTCCTGTACCAAGTGCCACGCCAGAGAGGCAACGGGAGATTAGGGAGGTTAATAAGTGGCTCAGGAATTGGTGTAGGAAGGAGGGGTTTGGGTTCCTGCAGAACTGGGCCGACTTCTCAGTTGGCTACAGGGGGAGAAAATGGCTAGAAGGTTGGAGGAGTGTTTAAACTAGGGACGGGGGGGGAGGGTATTCCTTTTATAGGAGGGGAAGACAGTGCAGATAGAGACCTGGGCACAAATAATGACATTGGGGGTGGGGGTGGCATGGGGGGTGGGGTTAGAACAGTTAATAATTTAAGAAAGAATAGAGGTACAGAGAGATACATAAAGTGCATGTATACTAATGCCAGAAGTCTCGCCAACAAAATGGAGGAATTGGAGTTAATGTTGTTGGAACATAATTATGACATGGTGGGGATATCTGAGACATGGCTGGATGAGAGCCATGACTGGGCTGTTAATTTACAGGGCTATAGTCTGTTAAGAAATGACCGTACAAATAAGCGAGGGGGAGGCGTGTGTTTATATGTAAAATCATCCTTAAAACCCATCCTTCGTGATAATATATATGAATCTAATGAAAATGTAGAGTCCCTGTGGGTAGAGATAAGGGGAGGGGGGAAAAATAATAAATTACTGATAGGGGTTTGTTATAAATCTCCAAAAATAATGGAAGCTACAGAGAATATCCTCATAAAGCAAATAGATGAAGCAGCGACTCAAGGAGAAGTCATTATTATGGGGGACTTCAACTACCCTGAAATACATTGGGGAACCGAAACCTGCAGTTCCAGCAAAGGTAATAGGTTTTTGACTACTATGAGAGACCATTACCTTTCACAACTGGTTCAGGACCCAACAAGAGGGGGGGCACTGTTAGACCTAATATTAACTAACAGGCCAGACCGCATATCAAATGTAAGGGTTGAGGGTCACTTGGGTAATAGTGATCACAAATTAATAAGTTTTCATGTATCCTTTAATAAGATGTGTAGTAGAGGGGTTACAAGGACACTAAACTTCAGGAAGGCAAATTTCCAATGGATGAGAGATGATCTTGGTGCAATTAACTGGGACGATATCCTGAGACATAAAAATACACAAAGAAAATGGGAGACGTTTATTAGCATCCTGAATAGGACCTGTGCACAATATATACCGTATGGGAATAAACATGCGAGAAATAGGAGGAAACCACTATGGCTAAATAGAGCTGTAAGGGGCGCAATAAGAGATAAAAATAAAGCATTTAGAGAATTAAAGCAAGTAGGTAGTGATGAGGCATTAAATAAATACAGAAGATTAAATAAATTCTGTAAAAAGCAAATCAAGACAGCAAAGATTGAGACAGAGAGACTCATTGCCAGAGAAAGTAAAAATAATCCCAAAATATTCTTTAACTACATAAATAGTAAGAAGCTAAAAAATGATAGTGTTGGTCCCCTTAAAAATAGTCTGGGTGAAATGGTGGATGAGGATGAGGAAAAAGCCAATATGCTAAATGACTTTTTTTCAACAGTATTTACACAAGAAAATCCCATGACGGATAACATGATCAGGGATAAAAATTCTCCATTAAATGTCACCTGCTTAACCCAGCAGGAAGTACGGCGGCGTCTACAAATCACTAAAATTGACAAATCCCCGGACCCGGATGGGATACACCCCCGAGTACTGCAGGAATTAAGCACAGTCATAGATAGACCACTATTTTTAATCTTTAAAGATTCCATAATAACAGGGTCTGTACCACAGGACTGGCGTATAGCAAATGTGGTGCCAATATTCAAAAAGGGGACAAAAACTGAACTTGGAAATTATAGGCCTGTAAGTTTAACCTCAACTGTGGGTAAAATCCTGGAGGGTTTTCTAAGAGATACTATACTGGAGTATCTGGAGAAGAATAACCTTATGACCCAATATCAACATGGGTTTACAAGAGACCGTTCCTGTCAGACTAATCTGATAAGCTTTTATGAAGAGGTAAGTTCCGGACTGGACCAAGGGAATGCAGTGGACGTGGTGTACATGGACTTTTCAAAAGCTTTTGATACGGTGCCACACAAAAGGTTGATACATAAAATGAGAACAATGGGGATAGGGGAAAATATGTGTAGGTGGGTTAAGAGCTGGCTCAGGGATAGGAAACAAAGGGTGGTTATTAATGGAGCACACTCGGACTGGGTCACGGTTAGCAGTGGGGTACCAGAGGGGTCAGTTTTGGGCCCGCTTCTTTTTAACATATTTATTAATGACCTTTTAGGGGGCATAGAGAGTAGAATTTCAATATTTGCAGATGACACTAAACTCTGCAGGGTAATTAATACAGAGGAGGACAATTTTATATTACAGGAGGATTTATGTAAACTAGAAGCTTGGGCTGATAAATGGCAAATGAGCTTTAATGGGGATAAATGTAAGGTCATGCACTTGGGTAGAACGAACAAGTTGTATAATTATGTGCTTAATTGTAAAACACTGGGCAAAACAGTCACTGAAAAAGACCTGGGTGTATGGGTGGACGACAAACTCACATTTAGTGGCCAGAGTCAAGCAGCTGCTGCAAAGGCAAATAAAATAATGGGATGCATTAAAAGAGGCATAGATGCTCATGAGGAGAACATAATTTTACCTCTATATAAGTCACTAGTGCGACCACACTTAGAATACTGTGTACAGTTCTGGTCTCCGGTGTATAAGAAAGACATAGCTGAACTGGAGCGGGTGCAGAGAAGAGCGACCAAGGTTATTAGGGAACTAGGGGGTCTGCAATACCAAGACAGGTTATTACACTTGGGGTTATTTAGTTTGGAGAATCGAAGGCTTAGGGGTGATCTTATTACAATGTATAAATATATGTGGGGACAATACAAAGACCTTTCTAATGATCTTTTTACTCTTAGACCTGTGACGGGGACAAGGGGGCATCCTCTACGTCTGGAGGAAAGAAGGTTTAAGCATACTCACAGATGCGGATTCTTTACTGTAAGAGCAGTGAGACTATGGAACTCTCTGCCATATGATGTTGTAATGAGTGATTCACTACTAAAATTTAAGAAGGGACTGGATGCCTTTCTTGAAAAGTATAATATTACAGGGTATATACACTAGTCTCCTTAATATTGCGTTGATCCAGGGAGCTAGTCTGATTGCCGTATGTGGAGTCGGGAAGGAATTTTTTTCCCCAATGTGAAGCTTACTGTTGCCACATGGGTTTTTTGCCTTCCTCTGGATCAACATGTTAGGGCAAGTTAGGATAGGATATGGGTTGAACTAGATGGACTTAAAGTCTCCCTTCAACCTTAATTACTATGTTACTATGTATGCGTATCAGGTTGTACGCTGCCCGCAGATCAAGTTTGGTAAATACTCTTGCTCCCCGCAACCTATCGAACAGCTCCGATATCAAGGGCAGAGGGTACTTATTCTTAATGGTGATGGCGTTAAGACCCCTGTAATCGATGCAAGGACGCAATTCACCGCTCTTTTTCTGCACAAAGAAGAATCCCGCCCCTGCTAGTGACACCGACTTCATAATAAATCCCCTGGCCAGGTTCTCTTTGATGTATTGTGACATTGCCTCCATCTCCGGAAGAGACGGGATGCACCCGACTCCGGGGAGGCTCTGCACCAGGCAGGATGTCGAAAGGACAGTCGTAGGGCCGGTGCGGCGGGAGAGTCTCTGCAGGTCTCTTGGAGAACACATCTGCGTACTTCTGATATTGTTTAGGGAGCGAAGATAGATCTGCGGGAGCCACAGTGGAAGCAACCTGAACGCACTCGCTCAGACATCTACCCTCACAAGACTTACTCCAACTAAGAATTTTCCCCGAGGACCACTCAATATGGGGAGAGTGGCAGCGCAACCAGGAAACTCCCAAGAGAACCTGATCGATACCTTCGGGCATAATAAGGAGGGAAACTGTCTCGTAATGGGACGGAGACAGTGAGAGTCTTAATGGAGCAGTCTGATGGGTAATCTGCAAGGGTAATGTCGAGCCGTTCACCACTCTGATGGTGACCGGTTGAGGTAACCTGGCCAAGGGTATCGCGTGCTGAAGAGCAAAGGCTGAGGACATAAAATTACCCTCCGCTCCAGAATCCACGCAAACCTCCACCGCCAGAGTGGAGGAACCGAACTCCAGCTCCCCCTTGAAGGTTAGCTTGGAGGAAAATGGTGTGGAGTCACTTGACCCTTCTGCTGTTGCCACTAGACACAGGTGTTTTTCCGAGCACTGTGGGCACCTATTGGCAACGTGACCAGACTGTCGGCAGTAGGAATGAGCTTTGGAGGTTTGAGCAGGGCGGAACTTAGAGCCCGTGTGAGGCACCTCCATAACCACGGACGACTCAGACACTCGATCGGGTGGCTCCAGAGGCTTAGAGAAAGTTGGAGCCAACCTAAACCTCTGTCTGGACTGGGAGCGCTCCAACCCTCGCTCTAGGAAGTGGAGATTAATGCGGGTGGAGATGGTAATAAGCTCCTCCAGAGTACCGGGAACCTCCTGAGTGGCCAGAGCGTCCTTAAAGTGGTCAGCCAAACCCCTCCAAAATATTGGTATTAGGGCCTTATCCAACCACTCCAACTCAGAGACCAGTGTCCGAAAACGGATGGCATACTGGCTGACCGGGGACAAATCCTGTGTCAGGGCCAACAGCTGTAGCGCGTTATCGTGTGTGACCCGTGGTCCCAGAAAGACCTGCTTCAGAGAGCCTAGGAACTGAGAGGCTCTCTGAACCGCGGGGTCACCACGCTCCCACAGTGGGGTGGCCCACTCCAGAGTTCTGCCAGCCAGAAGGGAAGCGATGAATCCGACCTTAGCCAACTCAGAGGGGAATCGCGCGGCCAACAGCTCTAACTGAATAGCACACTGGCTGATGAATCCCCTACAGGAGGCACTATCGCCTGAGAACTTCTCGGGCAGCGGGAGGTGGGATAACATCGGTGCAGGGATGGAAGTGGGAACACAAGAAACAGCCTCTGCGGCTGCCTGGTGTCAGGAACACCGCACTGCACTTGCTCACTGAGCCAGGGTGCGTGTCCTGAGTACAAAGACTGTGCACAAAGATACCTGCGGATCGTGCAGCAGTGGTGACAATGCATGCTCCAGGACCTGAATCACGTGACTGCTGGGGGCGTGGCCTAAGCTCCACAGAGGTAGGAGCTGCAGGGAAACTCCTAGAAGGGTAACTACAGGACAATGTTACCAAGGGGCATAGACAGAGACAGACACCAGATCAAGCCGGGTCAAAGCACGAGATAGCAGGACAGTACCAAAGGGCTTAGACAGAAAGAATAGTCAGGACGTAGCAATAGATCAGAAAACCAGAACAGGTATTAGACGGTACAATAGGGGTAAACTGTAACAGAGTAACGATAGCCAAGCCAGGAGGTCAGAACCAGAAAAGACAATGGTACCAAAAACGAGAGACGGAGTACAGAGTGAAGGAACAAGCCGGGTCATACACAGGAAGCAAACAGACAATGCAGAGTACACGCACACCAGGGGTCAAACACACCAGAATAGCAGTATAAGGCTACTTTCACACATCAGGTTTTCGGCGTCAGGCGCGATCCGGCGTCGTGCCGGAACGCCGGATCTGGCAAATGTTTTGTAAAACCTGATGTGCCGGATCCGGTTTTCTGCCGGATCCGTCTTGTTCTTGACAGACAAAACCGGATCAGTCTCATCCGTTTCATCCGTTTTTCTATCCGTTTTTCGACGGATTACGCCGGATCCGGTTTTTAAAATTGACCCTTGTGGCCTTCCGAACGGGATTGGCTACTGGAAAACTATATATAGCGTGTTCCTACAGCCCTTCTTTGACAGGTTGTAGAGGAGAAAGTGCAGGTTGGAGAGAAGAGCAAGTTACTGGCGAAGATGGATGTTGTCATTGGAAATATTTTGAAGAATTTGGCGGATTTTACAGCGGAGGCGAATCGTTTGAGGGTGATTGTTCTGGAGAAGGAGAGAGCGAGACAGCAGCGCATCAGGCATCGTAGACAACGTTTGTGGATCCACCCCATCACAGCCAAGAGAATGACGCGTGGGGTCTATTCTACACTCTGCATGGACCTTCGACGAAACCCGGATAAATTTTTTGGATATGTTCGGATGAAAATGGAGAATTTTGATTACTTGGTGGAGCGCATTGCACACCTCATAAGAAAAGCGGACACCTATTGCCGCTTCTCTGTTTCACCCGCAGAGCATCTGATGGTGACTTTAAGGTAAGCCACATTTATTGGATGTGATCGCATCAGAGCACACTTTCACTGCAATCTTGTTGGTGGTAGTTTGTATCTCCAAGTGTTATAGCTGAGTTTTGGTATGTAATGCTGTGATTTTAAACTAATTGATTGTTTTTTAATTCCCCACAGATTTCTTGCAACTGGAGAATCCCTTTCGTCACTGCATTTCCAGTACAGACTCGGGATTTCCACCATATCTGGAATAGTGAAGTACACATGCCGTGCACTGTGGGACTCCTTAGCTGAAGAGTTTTTACCAGAGCCCACAACAGAGAGGTGGATTGAAATTGCTGACAAGTTTCAACAGATATGTCAGTTTCCCAACTGCTTGGGCGCTGTGGACGGGAAACATATCCGCATTGTAAAGCCAGCCGGATCGGGATCGGAATATTTCAATTACAAGAAATATTTTTCAATTGTCCTCATGGCCATCGCTGACGCGGAATACAAATTTATTGCTGTTGATATTGGGGCCTATGGCCGCTCCAATGACTCTCAAGTTTTCAAACTGTCTGCCATGGGGCGTAAACTGTATGGAAACACCTTCCACTTCCCACCACCTAGACCGCTGCCGCAAACATCTGGTCCACCTATGCCATTTGTCTGTGTAGGGGATGAAGCCTTCCAGCTGTCAGAACACCTTTTGAAACCGTACTCTAGCAGAGGATTGACAAGACCAAAACGCATTTTTAATTACCGCCTCACAAGAGCAAGAAGAATGGTTGAATGTACCTTTGGTATTCTGACAGCCAAATGGCGGGTCCTATTGACTGCGATCAACCTCAAGACAGAAACTGTTGACGAGGTGATCAAAGCTTGCGTGGTACTCCACAATTTTGTTATCTGCAAGGAACCCATTTCCATTGAGGACACCTCTGAAGAAACCACCTTGCAAGATTACCATGACATTACCACTAGAAGTTCTGTGACGGTTTCAGTAATGAGGGACAATTTTGCACTATACTTTATGTCACCTCAAGGCAGAGTACACTGGCAGGATGACAGAGTGTGAAAGATTTGTGCCCTAAACTTGTGTACCTTCTGTACCAACAGTATATACCTTTGCCAACCAAAGTTGGCTATCTTGTCATGGTCTTACTATTTTTAGCTTTAGGCCACAGGTGTGTACCTGGTTGTGTTTTATGCAAAGTATTTCACCTTTTAACAAAAGTTGTGTACATTGTTAGGAAATCACCAACAATAAACATAACTTTTTAGGTGAAATACTTTGCTTCAAACACAACCAGGAACACAACTGTGGCAAAAAGCTAAAATTTACCCACAGATATATACCTGGTTTTGAATACCTTTTTACCTTTTAAATACCCTGTATTTAACCTTTTTTTTAAACATATTTCGCCGCAGAAAGAAATGACAGACAACCAGTGTAAACAATAATTTAACTTTTATTTAAAATATTTTTTTTTGTAAACTGTTTTTAAAGTTAAAAAAACTTTTTTAATAAAGGTTTGAAACCAACTAACACATCATAAATCTGTGTAGTGTGGGGTGGAAGTACTGCTGGAGGGGCTGCGGGACACTTCGACAATGGGAGTGTGGAGAGAGGACTGGGATCGTGGTGGGGAAGGAACAGTTAGAGGTGATGGTGTGGAAAAAGCTACAGAATGGGTGGACATGTGGGAGGCAGAAGAGGTGGTGGGCGGTGGAGTGGAGGGTTGGGCAGGGACTGTAGGAGCAGATGATGTTGATGGAAAGTTGTATGGGGAAGGAGTTTGGTACGGGGAAGGAGTTTGGTACGGGGAAGGAGTTTGGTACGGGGAAGGAGTTTGGTACGGGGCAGGTTGCTGGAAGTGGGGAGATGTCTGGTACTGGGGAGGTTGCTGGTACTGGGGAGGTTGCTGGTACTGGGGAGGTTGCTCGTATGTAATAGGAGGGGGAGGATGGAAAGTGGCTGGAGGGGGTGCAGATGTAATAGGAGGGGGAGGATGGAAAGTGGCTGGAGGGGGTGCAGGTGGAGGAACTACAGTGGTGGGAGGTGGAGGTTGGGAGGTAACCTGCTGTAGAGCACCGTGGCACGAATGCATTACATGCATCTGCTGGGTAGGAGATAGCGTTTCCATGCGCTCCACAACAGACCTGAAAAAGGTGTGGTTTGGCGAAGATCTTGCTTCTGAATGCATGGTTTGCAGGAGTGTCTTCACCTCCAGAATGCTGGAGTTGATCTGCTGAAAGCCTGCGGAGATTTGCTCTGACAAGACTTTTAGACAGTTCTGGAAAGATGCATTCAGATGCAAGAACTCTGGCGCATAAGTCTTTTCCTGACCCCTCTGCCGCTGCCGCCCAGTACCCGCAGGTGTACTAGAGGTGGCAGGGGCAGAAGGGTGGGGTAAAGGGAAAGCGATCTCCTCACCAGCAGCTTCATGTAATGTAGGTGGCCACGATGCTCCTGTGCTGGTGGATGGGACAGATGGGTCGAATGTGTGGGAAGGTGCAGATGTACCGGGGCGGTCGAAGTGTCCCTCGGTGCCGGTCTCCTCAGGGATCGCCTCAGAAGGGTCCAATCGTGCAGGCTCCCGAGTGCTGCTCACCGTGCTGTGGAATAAAGAGAAAAAAAAACAATTAAAATAGTGACATGGTATGGCCCTGGCTGAAAAAAAAAAGTTACATCTAAACATTTTTTTGTCACATGTGGTGTGTAATATTTACCTTCTGGTGAGCATTGTTTCCCGGAGGAACGACAGGGCTCGTGCGTACTTGTACTTGCTCCTGCGTCCTCCAGATCCACTCGGGGCCCGAATCTCTTTATTGAACTCCTTCTTGAAACGATCCCTCACAGACCGCCACCGCTTCACAATTCTCTCCCCTGAAACGAGAAAGGACAAAGTGGTTAGTATACAACATCAGTGTTTCCCAAACTCCAGTCCTCATGGTCCCCAGGGGTCATGTTTTCAGGATTTCCAAAGTAAATAGAAATCCTGAACACATGATCCGTGGGGACCACGAGGACTGGAGTTCGGGAAACACTGGTTTAAATCAAGCAACCGGTACTGTATATACTTACGCTCTTTAATCTGGCCCGAGCTTCGAGGTCCTCCCAGCGGTCCACAAGGAGCGAACAGATTTCCTCCCAGAGTCGCCGGGTAACAATCAGGTCAGCATGGCGGCGGTCAGCCATATTCCAGAGCGGCTCCCTTTCTCTGACGAGATCAATGAGGTGGTCCACATCGATTCCTCCATCCTCACCGTCCGAGTCGGGAGCACGCTGTGAAGGCTGTTAAAGAAAAAGACAAAAATAACATAATTAGCCTCCACAAAAGAAATGAAATAAAAAGTGCAAAAAAAAAAGCAAAAATATTTATACTTACACGCTGGTGACCGCCGCGTTGCTGTCGCCGACGACCCTGGGAGGCACTGAGAGGACCTCTTGGCCGAGCACCAGATTGGGAAGACTAGAGAAGAAAACAAAAAATGTTATGTCTTTGGATGTAGGCATTTGTTTGCTGTGTGTGGTCTGCAGAACATTGTTTTCTATGTGTTGTGTGTAGTGTGATGTTGTGTTTCTGCGTTTGATGCAAAAAAATTACCAATTGTGAGCCCACTCCAAGTGTCTGTCCACCCCTTCCTTCTTCTTCTGGGAGCTCCTCTTCATCTTGTGATTCCTGTTTTGAAATAAAAGGCAATGATTAGACATATATTACAGAGATGATGGATTTTGGAAATAAAAACTTACCGTCAAACGCTGACGATGCGAGGGAGGGCTCCCAGAAGAAGATGTGCTGTCTTCCTGATGGCCAGACTCCATGGCTGTGGGTGGTGTTCCTGCTGCTGCCATTGCTGCTGCTGCTGCTGCATCTATTGGGTGGCTGTTGAATAAAGAGAAACAAAGGGCCAATGAATATCTTGATATTCCATAGCCCTAGTTTGGAGGAATGGGGGATTTGATAATTACCGTCTCTCATCTGCTGCTGGACTCCCCTCCCGTTGTTCAGCATGCTGCTCCATTTGGGGTGGTGCTGATGGTGCTGCTGCTGCAGATGTCTGCTGCCTTCTCCTGCTCCTGTTTCTTGGCTTGGGTGGCATGTTGGGTGTGGCTGAGGGTCCCACTGTCTGGCTTTTATATATGTCTTGTGGGCAGCGCTACTGAGCATGCTCAGACCAAAAAAACCGGATCCGGCGCATTGCAGCGCTCATAGGCTTTTTCGCCGGAGACAAAAAACGTTACAGTAGCCGTTTTTTCCAGACGCTGGATCGCGTCACATTGCCGGATCCGGCGAAAATCGGATGAAACGCATGGCCATCTGGCTCGATCCGGCTCTAATGCAAGTCAATGGGGGGGAACCGGATCCGGCATTGCATTTCGCCGGATCCGGTTTCTGTCAAAAGCGCCGGATCGCGCCTGACGGCGAAAACCTGATGTGTGAAAGAGGCCTTACTGACAGAGAATGCCAGTATGGAGTGAGCATAAATACCCCTCCCAGATCCAAAGAGAGGCCGGCAATGTTAACCCTGTCAGAACAGGACATTAACCATGTCCTAACCATGACACCTGGGCAGCAGCCGCAGTAATATTCGCAGCTGAGGTTGAACGATCAAGAGCCACCAACCTGCCCCCCCTGCTGCCAAATGTGCTGCAGTAGTTGCTGTTTATCCACCATTACTAGCCAGACCCTGGCGCCAGTATAATGTTAGGGCTGGCAGAACGCACCAAATTATACAATAATAGTAGGTGCGTTCGCAGCCTGGGGTCCACCGTGCAGAGGTGGTACATTGCTGCTAAGTAAAGGCGGAAGTATAAAGCAGTGTGGGAAGGTCACACGTGGGTTAACGTCACCTAGTGTGAACAGCAGCGACTCTGTTAACTCACAGAGCCACACTACCGCTGAACATAAACACCGGAGCCTGTTTAACTCACAGAGCCCGGCCAAGTCGCACACAGAAAGCGGTCATAGACCCTACCCCAAGGACACGGGGTCAGAGTCCCTTTAGACCTGAGCGCACGGCGTCGCAACTGCGGACACCGTTATAAACGCTGACTTCAGTGTGTAGAGCACTTGCACTGTGGCGTGCCGTGCCACTGGTGGAGACCAATGCCTGTCACTGACTCTGACCTACCTACACCTAAGCCTGGGCGCTTAACAGGCTAGGCTGCACAACACATGCGTACCAAGGGTAGGGGTTCTTAATGAGTCATTCACCAGAGATATTCATACATGCATACGACACACACTCTTGATAGTCAGCTAATGCAGTCTATACTAGCGCTTGGCCATGCGAACCTTTCATAGCCGCGTGCTTCCGGGACTTTCCTGGCGTTTTGGATGGACCAATCCTAGCTGGAGAAGGACCTGAGCACGTGACCTTCGATCTCCAATGGGAGATCACACCACGGGCATGCTCAGTGGACCGCAAGGAGGACTTAGTCCCTGGAGAGACTCGCTGCTGGCCAGCCTGCGTTGCTAAAGGTGGACCAGAGGTGGCAGCAGCAAGCAAGCCCACAGTGCTGGTCTGAGCAGAGCGCTGGGAACGACAAGTCTACTGAGCAGGCTCCTCTGCAGCCGAAGGAGAATGGGAGACCGCCGAGTGCAAGGCTCAAGATTCATACCAGGAAAGGGGGGTGAGGGGACAATGCATACCAGGAAAGGGGGGTGAGAGGACCACTCATACCAGGATTGGGAGGTGAGAGGACCATCCATACCTGGATTGGGGGTGAGGAGTACCATGCATATCAGGATTGGGGATAAGAGGACCATGCGTACCAGGATGTGGAATGGGGTGTCATGCATACCAGGATTGGGGGTGAGGGGACCATGCATTTATTCGGACTCCCATGACAGCACCACGAGAGAGGGGATCCGCCCTTCGGGAACAGGAAACCTACAGATACAAAAAGGGCGGCACCTCTCCCACGCATCAGTTGGTTTCCTGTTCTTGAGGGGACAGGATCCTACAGATGATATACCGGATCCCAGGCCGGCCGGCCGGTACAGGTAGCGAGGGGGGTCTCCTACCTCGGCCTGGTGCGGAGCTCCTGGAGGACGCCACGGTGGCCCAGGATGGGTGGCACGACGGTGGCGGATACAGCAGGGAGCGGCGTCCGGAGGAGGTCCGTCTCCAGGAGTGGAAGCCGCCGCCAGTAAGTATGCCCTCCGGGGGCTCCCAGCTCCGGCGGCGCGATCGCGGAGGTTGGGGGGGGCGGCACAGCTGCTGGGGCTGGGGAGCGCTCCATAGTGGTCACATCGGAGTCGCGGTGATGTCAGGGGGTGGAGCCTGGGGGCGCTTCAGGATTGGCGGCGCCACTGCGCAGGCGCGGGGACCCAAGATGGCGGCGCCCATCGGGAGGACGCCGGTAAGCGCCGGTTCCCCTGCCCAAAGCGGCGCCAGCTGGGGAGGGGGGCCCTATTAGGGGGGAGGGCACGGCAGGAGGACATCTGCTGTCCGGAGGAGGGGTATATAGGCAGGACCCTAGATGGGTGCCTTGCCTTGGCCACATTATTGCGAGCAGTAATGGAGAGCGATCAGGAGCAGCAGCAGCAGCAAAAACAGCGGCAACAGCGACAATCTTCACTGCCGCCCCTGGATGACCTTAGGCAAGTCAAACAGAAGAAGAGAGAGGCCCGTGACAGTAAGGAGTGTCCGGGACGAAGTGACCAATCCAGTCATAAAGGCTTCTCTAGGCAGCAAGGAGCGTCGACTGAGAAAAATCCCCCTCATTCTCCGGTACTTGATTGTGGCACTGGTAAGTGATCTTCGTGAATGTTCACTCAGTGACGGGGCCTCCTTCTGTGTTTTATTCTAGGGGAAGAAAGCTATGAGTAAAACCAAACACAGGGAATGCGCACTCTGTGCATGCCCATTACCAGACTCATGCCCCAAAAAGTTGTGTCCCCCCTGTATCCAGCAGACAGTGGCGGAGGAGTCGCCCGCAGTAGCGGCGTGTTTAAGGGATATAGTAAGGGCAGAGATGAAGGAAACCCTAAAATCCCTGTCCCAACCAGAAAGTTTAAGGGGTGAGGACCCGGTGGAGTCGGATTCCTTGACAGAGTGGAGGAGAAGTAAGGACTCCCATATTTCATCTCCCTCGTCCTCCTCAGAAGAAATGGACTCTGGTCGGTTTTGCCTGCCGCTTGACCGAGTAGACAAGTTAGTAAAAGCAGTCAGAGTGACAATGGAGGTGGAGGAGCCAAAGCCTCAATTATACATGCAGGATGTAATGTTCGGGGGGGGCTGGAGCAGAGGAAGCGTAGAGTCTTCCCACTAAACGAAAAGATTCAGGCTCTCATCCGCAGAGAGTGGGAAAAAAACAGATAAAAGAGGGTCGCTACCACCAGCCCTCAAGCGGAGATATTCCTTTGACGATTCAGCAATGAATACTTGGGACAAAGCCACCAAATTAGATGCAGCTATTGCGAAAGCATCAAAAAGATCTTCACTACCCTTTGAAGACTTGTGGTCCCTTAAGATCCTCTAGACAGGAAGGCAGATACCTTCCTTAAATATACCTGGGAGATGGCAGCCGGTTCCTTAAGACCACCAGTAGCATCAACTTGCACGGCCAGGTCCATGATGGTCTGGTTGGACCAGTTAGAGTCGCAGTTAAAACAAGGAACATCTAGACAGGCAATCCTTGGGGCCCTACCAATAATCCAGGATGGCGCAGCCTTCCTAGCAGATGCCTCGGCTGATGCAGTCAGAATGGCCGCCAGGGCAGCAGGACTCTCTAATGCGGCTCGGAGAGCCCTGTGGCTAAAGTGCTGGCCGGGAGATATTCAGTCCAGGGCGAAACTCTGTACTATCCCGTGTGGGGGGGAATATTTATTTGGAGCGGTCCTGGACGAACTGCTGGAGAAGGCCGGGGATGATAAGAAAAAATTCCCAAATCTTTGGTCCGCATCTTACCGACGTCCGTTTAATAGAAGGAGATTCGGTCAAGGGAGAAGGCGTAACCCTTCACCTAATAGAGACCGTCCCAGATGGGAGGATAGAAGAAGAGGTACAGGCTTCATGTTCAGACGCTCGTCGAAAGAGCGAAAAAGACAGAACCAATGACTAGCAATTCCCGTGGGGGGTAGACTGTCATCCTTCCTCCCAGCATGGCTACAGGTCACCAATAGTGACTGGGTGCGGAATGTGATATCCACCGGACTCAGGTTGGAGTTCACTCAAGTCCCACAGGTTACCTTTAATCCAACACCCTTAAGGTCTTCACCCCTCGAGCAAGCGGCTTTAGAAGCAGAGGTCTTGAACCTGTGCCTGAAAAACGTTCTGATAGAGGTTCCAGAATCTGAGAGAAGAAGAGGGTTCTACTCTCCCTTATTCCTAATCCAAAAACCGGATAAAACATTCAGAACGATTATTAATTTACGTTTCCTTAATGAATTTTTGGTTAAACGCACCTTTAAAATGGAGTCCATTAATTCTACAATAAAGATGATGTTTGAACGGTGTTTTATGGCGGTCGTGGACTTGAAAGATGCATACTATCATGTGCCCATCCATGCAGATTTCCAGCAGTTCCTGAGAGTGGCGGTATCAATAGACGGTATAATCCGTCATTATCAATATAGAGCCCTTCCCTTTGGTCTCTCAGCAGCGCCCCGGGTATTTACAAAAATAGTGGCCGAAGTTATGGCTCATTTACGGGAAGTTGACATCTTAATTATCCCATACTTAGATGATTTTTTGATTGTGGGAAATTCAGTGGACCATTGTCTATCTCAGATAGAAAAAGCTAAGTCCAGATTAGAGAACCTCGGATAGATAATAAATTACGAGAAATCCCGATTTCAGCCCTTAAAGGTCCAGAAGTTTCTAGACTTGCTGTTAAATTCAGAAACTCAGCAGTGTCTGTTACCATTAGATAAATTACAGCAGATACAGCAGCAGGTTCTTCGGGCAATCGATAAACCCTCCATGACCCGCAGGTAGGCCATGTCCCTGTTAGGCTCCCTAACCTCATGTATCCCAGCGGTCAAGTGGGCACAATTCCACACTAGGGCCCTTCAGAAAGACGTCCTGGTTAATAGCAGAACCTTAGAGGGCTTCTTGCAGGGTCAAGTATTGCTAAGCCCCTCAACTATTACATCTCTTAGGTGGTGGCTCGATGTCGGAAATTTAGCCTCGGGGGTGCCCTGGGTGATGCAGATAACCCGCGTAATAACCACAGACGCTAGTCCTTGGGGTTGGGGGGCCCATATGGGGGACATAGTGGTACAGGGACAGTGGGACTCCGATGCTGAGACCTCATCTAACCAGAGGGAGCTGCTGGCGATTGAATTGGCCGTTAAAAAACTCATTATGTATCTACAGGGCCATCATGTGAGGATACTCTCAAACAACCAGGTAGCGGTAGCCTATGTCAACCACCAAGGTGGAACCGCTCCAAAGCCCTGATGCGGATAACGGAACGTCTCCTTCAGATAGCAGAGAAAAATTTTCTATCTTTAACCGCACTCCAGATCAGCGGAAAAGACAACATGAAGGCAGACTTTCTAAGCCGCAGGGCCCTAAAGCAGGGAGAATGGGCTTTAAACTCAGACATCTACAGTCATGGCCAAAAGTATTGACACCCCTGCAATTCTGTCAGATAATACTCAGTTTCTTCCTGAAAATGATTGCAAACACAAATTCTTTGGTATTATTATCTTCATTTCATAGAATCATAGAATCGTAGAGTTGGAAGGGACCTCCTGGGCCATCTGGTCCAACCCCCTGCTCAAAGCAGGATTCGCTAAATCATCCCAGTCAGATGTCTGTCCAGCCTCTGTTTGAAGACTTCCATTGAAGGAGAACTCACCACTTCTCGTGGCAGCCTGTTCCACTCATTGATCACTCTAACTGTCAAAAAGTTTTTTCTAATATCTAATCTGTGTCTCCTCCCATTCAGTTTCATCCCATTGCTTCTAGTCTTTCCTTGTGCAAATGAGAATAAAGTTGATCCTTCTACAATGTGACAGCCCTTTAGATATTTGTAGACAGCTATTAAGTCTCCTCTCAGTCTTCTCTTTTGCAAACTAAACATTCCCAAATCCTGCAACCTTTCCTCATAAGACAGGGTTTGCAGACCGGTCACCATTCTGGTCGCTCTTTTCTGAACTTGCTCCAGTTTGTTGATGTCTTTTTTAAAATGTGGTGCCCAAAACTGGACACAATATTCCAGATGAGGTCTGACCAAAGAGGAGTAGAGGGAAATAATGACTTCACGTGATCTAGACTGTATGCTTCTGTTAATACATCCTAGAATTGCATTTGCCTTTTTTGCTGCTGCATCACACTGTTGACTCATATTCAGTCTGTGATCTATTAGTATACCCAAGTCTTTTTCACATGTGCTGTCACTTAGCCCTATTCCTCCCACTCTATATATGCTTTTTCCATTTTTATTGCCCAGATGTAGTACTTTGCATTTCTCCCTGTTAAAAACCATTCTGTTTGTTGCTGCCCACTTCTCCAGTTTATTTAAATCTTTTTGAATCCTCTCTCTCTCTTCTCTAGTATTAGCTATCCCTCCTAGCTTTGTGTCATCAGCAAATTTAATCAGTTTACCCTCAATTCCTTCATCTAAATCGTTGATAAAGATGTTGAACAATACAGGGCCCAGGACAGAGCCCTGTGGTACCCCACTTGAGACATTCTTCCAACTGGATGTGCAGCCATTTACGACCACTCTTTGGGTCCGATCACTAAGCCAGTTATGAATCCACCTAACAGTTGCCTTGTCCATTCCATACTTAATCATTTTTTCAATAAGGATTGTATGAGAGACTTTGTCAAATGCTTTGCTGAAGTCAAGATATACTATATCTACAGCATTTCCTTGATCCACCCAATCAGTGATACCGTCATAGAAGGAAATTAAGTTAGTCTGACATGACTTATTAGTTACAAACCCATGCTGACTCTGTTTAATCACTTCATTCTTATCCAGGTATTGACATACATTTTGTTTAATAATTTGTTCAAAGATCTTTCCTGGTATAGAAGTCAGACTCACCGGCCTATAGTTACCTGGGTCCACCTTCTTCCCCTTTTTGAAGATAGGAACAACATTTGCTCTTCTCCAGTCTTCTGGCACTTCTCCTGTTCTCCAAGAATTTTCAAAGATTATAGAGAGGGGTTCAAAAATTTCTTCTGCTATCTCCTTCAGTACTCTGGGGTGTAATTCATCTGGACCTGGAGACTTGAATTCATTTAGGCTAGCTAAGTGTTTCCTCACTATCTTTCTGTTTATAGATATCCTGGATTCTTCTATTCCCTTAATAGGACAGTGAATAACAGTTGATGTTACATTTCCTTTCTGAGAGAAAACAGATGCAAAATAGGAATTTAAAAGTTCAGCCTTCTCAACATCCTGTCTTACCATTTCATCATTTTCATCCTGTAAAAATCCTATAGCATCTTTGACTTTTCTTTTACTTTTGACATATCCCCATAATCCTTTATTATTGCTTTTGACATCTCTTGCAAGCCTCAATTCATTTTCAGCTTTAGTTAATCTGATTTGTGCCCTGCAGGTTCTGCAGACAGCATTATATTCTTCTTTAGATATGCCTCCCTCTTTCCATTTTATAAACATTTTTTTCTTCCTTTTTAGCATGTGCTTAAGTTCTGTGTTCATCCATCCTGGTTTCCTTAACTGCTTCCTATTCTTCCCTCTTTTCGGAATTGTTAACAACTGTGCTTTGAGAATTTCATTTTTCAAGATTTCCCATCCTTCCTGGACATTTTTGTCTTTAAGGATATCCAGCCATTGGATTCCTCCAATTCTCTTTCTGAATCCCTTAAAATCTGCCTTTCTGAAATCTAACCTTGACGTCTGAGTCTTCACAGGTCTTCCGCCTCTAGTTATCCAAAATTCTAAAATAGCATGGTCGCTACCTCCTAGGGTCCCAGCCACTTTTACCTCCTCAACCATTTCCTCCCTGTTTATAAGGATTAGATCCAAGGTAGCAGTTCCCCTTGTTTTCTCCCTTACCTTTTGGAAGATAAAGTTGTCAGCAAGAGAGGATAAGAATTTCCTTGACCTGTTAGTTTTGCCTGAGAGAGATTCCCAACAAATGTCTGGATAGTTGAAATCTCCCATGACAACTATGTCATATTTTTTGGAGAACTTGGTCATTTGATGCATAAAGAGTTCATCCATAGCTTCAGCTTGCACAGGCGGCCTGTAGTAAATGCCTACAATGGTGTCCTTTCCATTGTTCTGTCCTTGTATTCTTACCCAAACAGTTTCCACAGAACTCCCAGTCTCTGAAGCTTCAATCTCTGTGCAGATATACGCGTTTCTAACATACAATGCGACACCCCCTCCTCGTTTATCAAGTCTGTTTCTTGCAAATAAGTTGTATCCTTCTAGTCTTGTATTCCAATCATGTGTATTGTCCCACCAAGTTTCAGTGATTCCAATGACATCATATTTCTTTTCCTGTGTTAGTAGTTCCAATTCTCCTTGTTTGTTGCCCATGCTTTGTGCATTAGTATAGAAACATTTTAGTTTGTGATTGGTTTCTCTTTCTCCAATATTTTTATTAATTAGATTCTTTCGTCTTTGTTCTTCCTTTCCACTTCTAATAGCAGAGTTCTCAATAGCATTTGTCAGGTGTATGGCTTTTTCTGGTCTTTTGCTTCCCTTCCCATGTTGTTCTAGTTTAAAGCTCTCCTCACAAGTGTAGCAAGGCGACTTCCAAATACATGCTTACCAGTCTTCGTAAGGTGCACCCCATCTCTAGCAAGTAGTCCATCGTATAAGTAGTTCACTCCGTGATCCAGAAATCCAAATCGTTGCTGACGGCACCATCGACGTAGCCAGTTGTTCACCTGCAGAATCTTATTCCACCTCCTTGTTCCATGGCCATCCACTGGGAGGATGGAAGAGAAGACCACCTGCGCGCCCAGTTCTTTCACTTTCTTGCCTAAGTCTTCAAAGTCTCTGCAGATGGTTTCCAGGTCGTTTCTTGCAGTGTCATTTGTCCCCACATGTAGTAGCAGGAATGGGTAGTCATCTGTAGGTCTGAAGAGTCCTGATATCCTGTCAGACACATCTTTAATTTTTGCACCTGGAAGACAACACATTTCTCTTGAAGTAATATCCGGTCTGCAGATAGCGGCCTCAGTTCCTCTCAACAGGGAATCCCCCATGACCACCACTCTCCGTTTCTTCTTCACAACATTTTTCTTTCTCCATCCAGGAGGACTCTGAAGGCGTACAAGGTTGCTGCTTGTTGGTAAAGTCTTATCCTGATGTATTTCTTCATTGTTTTCCTGCATGAGAGCCTGGTACTGGTTTCTGAGCAGTATGGGTGCTGACTGCCTCCTGATCCTCCTGCTTCTCTGGGACACATGTTTCCATTCCTCTGTTTCTTCAGGTGCACTTTGAATTACTTCTCTTTCTGTAACATGAAGAGATAATTCTGCTCTGTCCAAGAACTCTTCACCTTCCTTAATGATCTTCAACGTAGCTAACCTCTCTTCGAGATTTTGCAACTTTTCCTCCAACAGGGACACAAGCTTGCATTTGTGGCATGTGAAGTTTGGCTTTTCCACTGGTAAGTCTGTGAACATGTAGCAAGAAATGCAGCTCACCAAATGGCTCCTGGCCTCTTCCATCTTGAGATTTCTTAAAAACGATGAAAGATGAGCCCAAATTTTTCCGATTTCCTCTTTTCAGCTGCAACGGCCAAAACCCAGTGATCGTTGAGCTCGCGGAGACTCTTCACTTATCCCAGAAGGCACTGGGAATATGCAAATGATCTCCTCAAGACTCGTCCCCTGGTTTTCCGATTTCCTCTTTTCAGCTGCAACGGCCAAAACCCAGTGATCGTTGAGCTCGCGGAGACTCTTCACTTATCCCAGAAGGCACTGGGAATATGCAAATGATCTCCTCAAGACTCGTCCCCTGGTTTTCCGATTTCCTCTTTTCAGCTGCAACGGCCAAAACCCAGTGATCGTTGAGCTCGCGGAGACTCTTCACTTATCCCAGAAGGCACTGGGAATATGCAAATGATCTCCTCAAGACTCTTCCCCTGGTTTTCCGATTTCCTCTTTTCAGCTGCAACGGCCAAAACCCAGTGATCGTTGAGCTCGCGGAGACTCTTCACTTATCCCAGAAGGCACTGGGAATATGCAAATGATCTCCTCAAGACTCGTCCCCTGGTTTTCCGATTTCCTCTTTTCAGCTGCAACGGCCAAAACCCAGTGATCGTTGAGCTCGCGGAGACTCTTCACTTATCCCAGAAGGCACTGGGAATATGCAAATGATCTCCTCAAGACTCTTCCCCTGGTTTTCCGATTTCCTCTTTTCAGCTGCAACGGCCAAAACCCAGTGATCGTTGAGCTCGCGGAGACTCTTCACTTATCCCAGAAGGCACTGGGAATATGTAAATGATCTCCTCAAGACTCGTCCCCTGGTTTTCCGATTTCCTCTTTTCAGCTGCAACGGCCAAAACCCAGTGATCGTTGAGCTCGCGGAGACTCTTCACTTATCCCAGAAGGCACTGGGAATATGCAAATGATCTCCTCAAGACTCTTAAAAGAAAAAACACAAAAAGAATTGTCCTAAAGCCAAATTGGATATAATTCCACACCAAACATAACAAAGAGGGTGGACAAAAGTATTGGCACTGTTCGAAAAATCATGTGATGCTTCTCTAATTTGTGTAATTAACAGCACCTGTAACTTACCTGTGGCACCTAACAGGTGTTGGCAATAACTAAATCACACTTGCAGCCAGTTGACATGGATTAAAGTTGACTCAACCTCTGTCCTGTGTCCTTGTGTGTACCACATTGAGCACGGAGAAAAGAAAGAAGACCAAAGAACTGTCTGAGGACTTGAGAAACCAAATTGTGACGAAGCATGAGCAATCTCAAGGCTACAAGTCCATCTCCAAAGATCTGAATGTTCCTGTGTCTACCGTGCGCAGTGTCATCAAGAAGTTTAAAGCCCATGGCACTGTGGCTAACCTCCCTAGATGTGGCCAGAAAAGAAAAATTGACAAGAGATTTCAACGCAAGATTGTGCGGATGTTGGATAAAGAACCTCCACTAACATCCAAACAAGTTCAAGCTGCCCTGCAGTCCAAGGGTACAACTGTGTCAACCCGTACTATCCGTCGGCATCTGAATGAAAAGGGACTGTATGGTAGGAGACCCAGGAAGACTCCACTTCTTACCCTGAGACATAAAAAAGCCATGCTGGAGTTTGCCAAAACTTACCTGAAAAAGCCTAAAACATTTTGGAAGAATGTTCTCTGGTCAGATGAGACAAAAGTAGAGCTTTTAGGGCAAAAGCATCAACATAGAGTTTACAGGAGAAAAAAGAGGCATTCAAAGAAAAGTACACGGTCCCTACAGTCAAACATGGCGGAGGTTCCCTGATGTTTTGGGGTTGCTTTGCTGTCTCTGGCACTGGACTGCTTGACCGTGTGCATGGCATTATGAAGTCAGAAGACTACCAACAAATTTTGCAGCATAATTTAGGGCCCAGTGTGAGAAAGCTGGGTCTACCTCAGAGGTCATGGGTCTTCCAGCAGGACAATAACCCAAAACACACTTCAAAAAGCACTAGAAAATGATTTGAGAGAAAGCACTGGAGACTTCTAAGGTGGCCAGCAATGAGTCCAGACCTGAATCCCATAGAACACCTGTGGAGAGATCTAAAAATGGCAGTTTGGAGAAGGCACCCTTCAAATATCAGGGACCTGGAGTAGTTTGCCAAAGAAGAATGGTCTAAAATTCCAGCAGAGCATTGTAAGAAACTCATTGATGGTTACCGGAAGCGGTTGGTCGCAGTTATTTTGGCTAAAGGTTGTGCAACCAAGTATTAGGCTGAGGATGCCAATACTTTTGTCCGGCCCATTTTTGGAGCTTTGTGTGAAATGATCAATGTTTTGCTTTTTGCTTCATTCCCTTTTGTGTTTTTTTATTTAAGACAAATTAAATGAAGATAATAATTCCAAAGAATTTGTGTTTGCAATCATTTTCAGGAAGAAACTGAATATTATCTGACAGAATTGCAGGGGTGTCAATACTTTTGGCCATGACTGTACAACCAGATTGTCCGCAAATGGGGTCAACAGGAGGTGGACCTCTTTGCCACCAAAGAAAACAGGAAGGAAAAAATCTTTCTGCTCCCTAAATCCCAGGGAAAATCCACTGGCCGTGGACGCCCTCCTAATAAAATGGAACTTCTCGCTGGCTTATGCTTTTCCGCCTTTGAACCTTCTACCTCTGGTAGTGAGGAAGATCAGGGAAGACGGGGCAAGAGTCATATTGGTTGAGGACCATGTCAGTAAGCGATCCCTGGGTACTGCCGAACCTTCCAGATCTCCTCTACCAGGGGCCAGTCAACCACCCACAAGTAGCGGGACTCCGTTTGACGGCATGGTGTTTGAGAGGACACTAATGAGGGATAGAGGTTTCTCAAAAAATGTAATCGATACACTCCTAAAAAGTAGGAAACAAACCACCACAGGTATCTATGCTAGAAAATGGAGGCGATTCCTGTCCACCTTTGAGTTTAATATCAGGGATGGAATACCCGTAAAACAGATTCTAGAATTCCTCCAGAGGGGTCTCGAGTTGGGCCTTTCCACTAGTACATTGAAAGTACAGGTTTCAGCTTTAGGGGCCCTATTTGCATGCGACATTGCCGGTAACAATTGGGTGGCGAGATTCATTAAGGCAGTTACCAGATCGAGACCCATACTCAAGGATAGGTGTATACCTTGGGACTTAAATTTAGTCCTGACAGCCATGATAGAAAAACCGTTTGAACCTCTGGATTCTGCTTCACTAAAAATGATATCACTTAAGACAGCCTTTTTGGTAGCAATAACATCTGCACGTAGAATAGGCGACATAGGCACTTTCCAGATTGCCCCCTTACACAGAATTCTTACAGGATAGAGTAATCCTAAGGCCAGACCCGGCATACCTTCCCAAGTTAGCATCTCATTTTCATAGGACACAAGAAATAGTTCTGTTTTCCTTCCTCCCTAATCCAACCAATCCTAAAGAACAAAAACTTCAGGCTCTATGTTAAGAGATGCCTACTTAAATATTTAGCAGCCACGGATCCTTGGAGGAAGGAGAACACATTATTTTTATCCTTTCAAGGTCCCAGGAAAGGGTGTAGAGTGTCAAAGCGCACGTTAGCGAGGTGGATTAGGGAGGCTATCTCTCTTGCCTACACAGCAGGTGGCGGTCCGGCTCCACAGAACCTGAGGGCGCATTCCACTCGTGCCATTGCATCATCCTGGGCAGAGAGATCGGGAGTATCAATTGACCAGATATGTAAGGCGGCCACCTGGTCATCTCCTTCCACCTTTTTTAACCACTATCGGTTAGACATGGGTGCCTCCTCAGATCTCCCCTTCGGGCTAAGGGTGCTGCAGGCTGTAGTCCCTCCCTAAATTAGTTTACATCTCTGTAATTCTCTCGTGGTGCTGTCATGGGAGTCCGAATAAAGTATTAAGTTACGTACCGGTAACTGTATTTTTCGGAAGCCCATGACAGCACCCTTAGTTCCCTCCCTTGTTCACGTATAAGGGTGCACCCCTTTAGAGGATTGTTTTCGCGAGTTCACCTTATGTGGGAGATGGTTTAAAAAATTGTAAATAGGATAGATAGGTTGTATATATTGTATATATGCGGTGTACTAACCATGGTAGCCTCTCAAGCTCTGTAATCCAACTGATGCGTGGGAGAGGTG
The DNA here is from genome assembly GCF_039654945.1 of Dendrobates tinctorius. NCBI lineage: Eukaryota > Metazoa > Chordata > Amphibia > Anura > Dendrobatidae > Dendrobates > Dendrobates tinctorius. Next base: position 8,747,099 of record NW_027361760.1, on the reverse strand, counting down.
CCGCCCTTTTTGTATCTGTAGGTTTCCTGTTCCCGAAGGGCGGATCCCCTCTCTCGTGGTGCTGTCATGGGCTTCCGAAAAATACCGTTACCGGTACGTAACTTAATACTATCAGGATGGGGGGGTGAGAGGTAGCATGCATACCAGGATAAGGGGGGTGAGAGGACCATGCATACCAGGATAGGGGGGGTGAGAGGGCCATGCATACCAGGATAGGGGGGTGAGGGGACCATGCATACCAGGAAAGGGGGGGTGAGGGGACCATGCATACCAGGATTGGGGGTGAGGGGACCATGCATACCAGGATTGGGGGTGAGAGGACCATGCATATCAGGATGGTGGGTGAGAGGTAGCATGCATACCAGGATACTGGGGTGAGGGGACCATGCATATCAGGATTGGGGGTGAGGGGACCATGCATACCAGGAAAGGGGGGTGAGGGGACCATGCATACCAGGATACTGGGGTGAGGGGACCATGCATATCAGGATTGGCGGTGAGGGGACCATGTATACCAGGATTGGGGGTGAGAAGACCACGCATACCAGGATTGGGGGGGTGAGAGGACCATCCATACCTGGATTGGGGGTGAGGAGTACCATGCATACCAGGATTGGGAATGAGGGGACCATGCATACCAGGATTGGGATGGTAAGGGGACCATGCATTCCAGGATTGGGGGGTGAGAGGTCCATGCATACCAGGATTGGGAGTGCGGGGACCATGCCTACCAGGATTGGGGGGTGAGGGGACCATGCATACCTGGATTGGGGGGTGAGGGAACCATGGATACCAGGATATTGATGAGCGGGTACCATGCATACCAGGATGTGGAATGGGGTGCCATGCATACCAGGATTGGGGATGTTGGTACCATGCATATCAGGATCGGGGGGTGAGAGGACCATGCATACCAGGATAGGGGGGTGAGAGGACCATTGTATCACCAACCAATCATAAAGCATCTTTTATTTCACCAGAGCTGTTTAAAAGAAGCTTACCTCTGATTGGTTGCTATGAGCAACAGTTTTCCCACTCCACACAACACCTCAGCAGACACTGACATGGTAGGAGAAATCTAGCATCCCCGGGAACATAAGCTCCCAGCCATTGTCTGCCCCCCAGAAAGGAGCAGTGAGCACATGACAGAAATGTACTCTTCAGCTAGTACAGTATATAGCTCTTTTCACAGTATATAGGTATTGACTGAGATGCTCACCTACGCACCTATGGTTACAGTAAATAGCTTAGGTCACGGATGCTAAGGTTAGCATCCCTGATCTAAGCTATTTACTAGGTATACAATATACAGGTACAATATATAGGTATACTATATATAGCTATACAATATACAGCTCTGGTTACAGTATATTAGCTATTTAACCCATTCTACGCCCCGGGTGGCGAGCTATTTTATGAGTATATTGCCTCCAATCCTGGTATGTGCTGCGCCCTCCTATCCTGGTATGCATGGCCCCCCTCATCCCTATCCTGGTATGCATGGTACCCCTAATCCCTATCCTGGTATGTATGGTCCCCTCCCCCCCAATCCTGGTATGCATGGCACCCCATTCCTCATCCTGGTATGCATGGTCCCCTCAACCCCCCAATCCTGGTATGCATGGTCCCCTCACCTCCCCAATCCAGGTATGCATGGTCCCCTCAATCCCCCAATCCTGGAATGCATGGTCCCCTCACCCCCCCAATCCTGGAATGCATGGTCCCCTCAACCCCCAATCCTGGTCTGCATGGTACCCCCTCATACCTATCATGGTATGCATGGTCCCCTCACCCCTAAATCCTGGAATGCATGGTCCCCTCACCTCCCAATCCTGGTATGCATGGTCCCCCCTCATCCCTATCGTAGGATGTATGGTACCCTCTGACCCGCCAATCCTGGTATGCATGATCCCCTCATCCCCAATTCTGGTATACATGGCAGCCCTTACCTCCCAATTCTGGTATACATGGTCCCCTCATCCCCAATCCTGGTATGCATGATACCCCTCATCCCCATTCCTGGTATGCATGGTACTCCTCACCCCCCCAATCCTCATATGCATGGTACCCCCTCATCCCTATTTTGGTATGCATGGTCCCCTCACCCCCCAATCCTGGTATGCATGGTCCCTTCATTCCCAATCCTGGTATGCATGGTACTCCTCACCCCCAATCCAGGTATGGATGGTACTCTCACCTTCCATTCCTGGTATGTGTGGTACTCTCACCCCCATCCTGGTATGCGTGGTCCCCTCACCCCCCCATCCTGGTATGCATGGTCCCCTCACCCTCCTTTCCTGGTATGCACGGTTACCTCACCCCCCTATTCTGGTATGCATGGTCCTCTCAGCCCCCTATCCTGGTATGCATGGTCCTCTCAGCCCCCTATCCTGGTATGCATGGTCCTCTCAGCCCCCTATCCTGGTATGCATGGTCCTCTCAGCCCCCTATCCTGGTATGCATGGTCCTCTCAGCCCCCTATCCTGGTATGCATGGTCCTCTCAGCCCCCTATCCTGGTATGCATGGTCCTCTCAGCCCCCTATCCTGGTATGCATGGTCCTCTCAGCCCCCTATCCTGGTATGCATGGTCCTCTCAGCCCCCTATGTCTTGGAGGCGGTTGGGTGAGGAGCGAATAAGTGTGGAGGAGAGAAGGAGATCTTGGGAGGACCGGAGATTATGTGAGGGAAGGTATCGGGAGATTAGTTCAGAGACATATGGGGAAGACAGGTTATAGATGGCCTTGTAGGTCAGTATTAGTAATTTGAACTTGATACGCTGAGGGAATGGTAGCCAGTGAAGAGATTTGCAGAGGGGAGAAGGGGAGAAGTTGCGAGGAGAGAGATGAATTAGTCGGGCAGCAGAGTTAAGGATGGACTGGAGAGGTGAGAGGGTGTTAGCAGGGGAGACAACAGAAAAGGATGTTGCAGTAGTCGAGGCGGGACATATCCAGCAACGGATTCCGTCTTTTAAAATTGAGCATCCCCAGAATAATTTTTCTTCCTTTATTTTAACCCCTGCGGCTGCTTTATCCATTCTGGCACAAAAAATTCTCTCTCTCTCTCTCCAGAATCCTGTTCCTTTAAATTCCTACAGCTCCAGCTTCGATGGATCTGTCAAAAAAAACGATCCAGTGCATCAGTTTTTTGCAATCTTCACAGGATCCCTTTTTTCACATTTTGATGGATTGTGACTGATGGCAAAAAATTGAAGTGTGAAAGAGGCCTTATATCCAACAATGGATGGTGCTGGATCCGTCGCTGCCCGACTTTTCGATGTACACAAAAAATGTTCCTCTATCCGTTGTCTCCAGCCGAGGAAAGAGATTTGATGACGAATCACTGATTGGGTGAATCAGGGAAATGCTGTAGATATAGTATACCTTGACTTCAGCAAAGCATTTGACAAAGTATATCACGCAATCCTTTTTGAAAAAAGGATCAAGTATGGAATGGACAAGGCAACTGTTAGGTGGATTCATAACTGGCATAGTGATCAGACCCAAAGAGTGGTCGTAAATGGCTGCAAATCCAGTTAGAAGAATGTCTCAAGTGGGGTACCACAGGGCTCTGTCCTGGGCCCTGTATTGTTCAACATCTTTAGCAACAATTTAGATGAAGGAATTGAGGGTAAACTGATCAAATTTGCTGATGACACAAAGCTAGGAGGGATAGCTAATACTAGAGAAGAGAGAGAGAGGATTCAGAAAAATATAAATAAACTGGAGCAGTGGGCAGCAACTAACAGAATGGTTTTTAACAGGGAAAAATGCAAAGTACTACATCTAGGCAATAAAAATGAAAAAAGCATATACAGAAAGGGAGGAATAGGGATAAGCAACAGCTCATGTGAAAAAGACTTTGGTATACTAATAGATCACAGACTGAATATGAGTCAACAGTGCGATGCAGCAGCAAAAAAGCAAATGTAATTCTAGGATGTATTAACCCCTTACCTACAATTGACGTAATATTTCGTCCATGTGACCATGGACCTAATTACCATGGACGGAATATTACGTCACCATGATCAGCGGCGCCCACATGGTGAGCGCCGCTGATCGCGGCCGGGTGTCAGCTAATTATCATAGCTGACACCCGGCACAATGTGTCAGGGGCGGTCACAGACCGCCCCCGACACGTTAACCCCTTGCACACCGCGATCAAACGCGATCACGGTGTACCGGGGGTTAAAGGGAAGCATCGGCAGGGATGGGGCTCCCTCCGTGCTTCCCTGAGCCCCCCACAGCAGCGCAATGTGCAGCGCTGCTGCGGGGGGCTCCTTTCCTCCAGGCCCCCGAATCCAAGATGGCGACGGGGGCCTGAGGAAGCTGGCTTCCTCAGTGCCTGCAAAGCGCAGGCATGAGGAAGTCTGCAGCAGTGCCTGTGACAGATCGCTGATCAGCGATCTGTCACAGGACAGTGATGTCCCACCTGGGACAAGGTAATAAAGTAAAAAAAAAAAAAAAAAAGTGTTAAAAATAATTAAAAAAAAAAAAATCGCTAAATAAATTAGTAAAAAAAAAAAAAAATATTCTCCAATAAATCCATTTTTTCAAAATAAAAAAAACCAAAAACAATAAAAGTACACATATTTGGTATCGCCGCGTCCGTAATGACCTGCCCTATAAAACTGTCCCATTAGTTAACCCCTTTAGCGAACCCCTTAAAAAATAAAAATAAAAAACGAAGCAAAAAATAATAATTTATTATCATACCACCGAACATAAAGTGCAATAACGCGCGATCAAAAAGACACATATAAATATCCATGGTACCGCTGAAAACGTCATCTTGTCCCGCAAAAAACGAGCTGCCATACAGCATCATCCGCAAAAAAATAAAAAAGTTATAGCTCGCAGAATAAAGCAATACAAAAATAATTATTTTTTATATAAAATTGTTTTCATTGCAAAAAACCGACAAAACATAAAAAAACGACCTAAATGAGGTATCGCTGTAACCGTACTGACCCGAAGAATAAAACCGCTTTATCAATTTTACCGCACGCGGAACGGTGTAGACGCACCCCCCCAAAAGAAATTCATGAAACGCTGGTTTTTGTTCATTCTGCGTTCCAAAAATCGGAATAAAAAGCGATCAAAAAATGTCACGTGCCCGAAAATGGTACCAATAAAATTGTCAACTCGTCCCGCAAAAAATAAGACCTCACATGACTCGGTGGATCAAAATACGGAAAAATTATAGCTCTCAATATGTGGTGATGCAAAAACTACTTTTACAATAAAAAGCGTCTTTTAGCGTGTGACAGCCGCCAAACATAAAAACCGCCATAAATAGTAAATCAAACCCCCCGTTATCACCTCCTTAGTTAGGGAAAAATAATAAAACTAAAAGAAAATGTATTTATTTCCATTTTCCCGCTAGGGTTAGGGTTAGGGTTAGGGCTAGGGTTAGGGCTAGGGTTAGGGCTAGGGCTCAGATTAGGGTTAGGGGTGTGTTGAGGTTAGGGTTGGAGTTATAATTGGGGGGGTTTCCACTGTTTGGGCACATCAGGTGCTCTCCAAAGGCAACATGGCGTCTGATCTCAATTCCAGCCAATTCTGCGTTGAAAAAGTCAAATGGTGCTCCTTCCCTTCCAAGCTCTGCCATGCGCCCAAACAGTGTTTTACCCCCACATGTAGGGTATCAGCCTACTCAGGACAAATTACAAAACAACTTTTGGGGTCCAATTTCTCCTGTTACCCTTAGGAAAATAAAAAATTGGGGGCAAAAATATAATTTTGCGGAAAAAAATGTTTTTTTTATTTTCACGCCCAGGCGTTATAAACTTCGGTGAAGCACTTGGGGGTTCAAAGTGCTCTCCACACATCTAGATAAGCTCCGTGGGGGGGTCTAGTTTCCAAAATGGGGTCACTTGTGGGGAGTTTCAATAGTTTAGGTACATCAGGGGCTCTCCAAACGCACATGACACCCGCAGACCAATCCATCAAAGTCTGCATTTCAAAACGTCACTACTTCCCTTCCGAGCCCCGACGTGTGCCCATACAGTAGTTTTCTCCCACATATGAGGTATCAGCGTACTCAGGACAAATTGGACAACAACTTTTGGGGCCCAATTTCTCCTGTTACCCTTGGGAAAATAAAAAAATTGGGGACTAAAAGATGATGTTTGTTGAAAAAATACGATATTTTTATTTTCACGCCCGGTCGTTATAAACTTCTGTGAAGCACTGGGGGGTTCAAAGTGCTCACCACACATCTAGATAAGTTCATTCGGGGGTCTAGTTTCCAAAATGGGGTCACTTGTGGGGAGTTTCCACTGTTTAGGTACATCAGGGGCTCTCCAAAAGCAACATGACACCCGCAGACCATGCCATCAAAGTCTGCATTCCAAAACGTCACTACTTCCCTTCCGAGCCCTGATGTGTGCCCATACAGTAGTTTTCTCCCACATATGAGGTATCAGCGTACTCAGGACAAATTGGACAACAACTTTTGGGGTCCAATTTCTCCTGTTACCCTTGGGAAAATAAAAAATGGGGACTAAAAGATGATGTTTGTGGAAAAAATACGATTTTTTTATTTTCACGCCCGGACGTTATAAACTTCAGTGAAGCACTGGGGGGTTCAAAGTGCTCACCACACATCTAGATAAGTTCCTTGGGGGGTCTAGTTTCCAAAATGGTGTCATTTGTGGGGGGTTTCTACTGTTTTGGTACATCAGGGGCTTTCCTAACGCGACATGGTGTCCGATCTCAATTCCAGCCAAAAACGTCAAATGGCGCCGCTTCCCTTCCGAGCTCTGCCATGCGCCCAAATAGTGGTTTACACCCACATGTGGGGTATCAGCGTACTCAGGATAAATTGCACAATATCTTTTAGGGTCCTGTTACTTTTGGAAAAATAAAAATTGGGGGTGAAAAGATCATTTTTGTGGAAAAAATATGATTTTTTAATTGTACCGCTGTACGTTATAAACTTCTGTGAAGCCCTTGTGGGTTCAAAGTTCTCACCACATATCTAGATAAGTTCCTTGGGGGGTCTAGTTACCAAAATGGGGTCACTTGGGGGGTTTCCACTGTTTAGGTACATCAGGGGCTCTCCAAACGCGGCATGGCGTCCGATCTGAATTCCAGGCAATTTTGCATTGAAAAAGTCAAACGGCGCTCCTTCCCTACTGAGGTCTGCCATGCGCCGAAACAGTGGTTCCCCCCCACATATCAGGTATCAGCGTACTCAGGACAAATTGCACAATAACTTTTGCAGTCCAATTTCTCCTGTTACCCTTGGTAAAATAAAGAAAATTGAACCTGAATTATTTTTTTTGTGAAAAAAAGTTAAATGTTCATTTTTTTTTTAATATTCAAAAAATTCCTGTGACGCACCTAAAGGGTTAATAAACTTCTTGAATGTGGTTTTAAGCACCTTAAGGGGTGCATTTTTTAGAATGGTGTCACTTTTGGGTATTTTCTATCATATAGACCCCTCAAAGTGGCTTCAAATGTGAAGTGGTCCCTAAAAATAAAATGGTGTTGCAAAAATGAGAAATCGCTGGTCAATTTTTAACCCTTATAACTTCCTAACAAAAAAAATTTTGGTTCCAAAATTGTGCTCATGTAAAGTAAACATGTGGGAAATGTTATGTATTAAGTTTTTTGTGTGCCGTATCGCTGTGATTTAAGGGCATAAAAATTCAAAGTTGGAAAATTGCAAAATTTTCAAAATTTTCGCCAAATTTCCGTTTTTTTCACAAATAAACGCAAGTTATTTGAATGCAATTTTACCACTAACATGAAGTACAATATGTCACGAGAAAACAATGTCAGAATCACCGGGATCCATGGAAGCGTTCCAGAGTTATGACCTCATAAAGGGACAGTGGTCAGAATTGTAAAAATTGGCCCGTTAGTTAACGTGCAAACCACCCTTGGTAGTGAAGGGGTTAACAGAAGCATAGAGTCTAGATCACGTGAAGTCATTATTGCCCTCTACTCCTCTTTGGTCAGACCTCATCTGGAGCGACTTCCCCATTGCATGTGCTCTGCAATCAGGCAGGCTCGCTTTTGAAGCCATGGTCACCAACTAGCATGGGTACAGATGAGAAGAAAAAGTTCCCCCCCGTATATAGTGAAGGGTACAGGAGCCCCTTCCCCTAGCATATAGCACAAGCATAGCAGACCCCCAGTATACAGTAATTAATGTAGGTACAGTAGACCACTGTGACGATTAGGAGCAGGTTACGTCCGAGAGTGGACCCTCTGGATCGCAGATCTGGAGCCCCTGGGGTGAGCATGCCAGGTGAAGACCGACCCCTATACAGGGATCGTTTGGGGCAGGACCACAGGGGACAGAAGCGCGACAGCCAGAACCAAGAAGGACGGCTCGAAGGACAGCAAGGCTATGGGAGACAGACGGAACTTAAGGAACTAGAGCATGAGTTCCTGTGCGGGGAAGGAGGAGAAATAGAAACAGCAGGGAAAGTTACAGAGAGACTGGTGGAGAGGCTCATACACAGCCGACAGACAGGGAAGACACTGGGGGAACGCACGGGCAGGGCAAAGGCAGGCAAGGAGGACGGCACAGGAACAGGGACAGAGACAGAACAAACGGGTGACAAGGAATGCTCGTGAAGTGAGAACTACAGTGGAACTGTAGCGGCCAGAAAGGTGCAGGGGTACCACACGATCACCAGGCGCCCTCCTCATAGGGAGGACGCCTGAAATATCCTAGAGCCAGGAAGTACGTCCTCCAGCCCCACCCCTCAGCGACGCCCCCTACCAGAGGAAGAGAGCGGGAGGACGCACGCCCGCGACCTAAGGCCGGCACGTGTGCCCGCAGCAGGGCGGAAGGCAGAGCGGGTGTGCATGTGGACATGTGGGTGTGCATGCAGGTGAGGAGACGCTGCGGCGGGCGCCACCGCTGAAGGGGCATCGGCGGTCACGGCCGCCGATGTCACGGTACCCACCGCCTTACGTCCTTCCCTTCTGAGGTTGGCCAGAAATCTTTTCATGATAAGAGGGGCATTGACATTCTCTCGAGGCTCCCAGGACCTCTCCTCGGGACCAAAACCCCTCCAATCGATAAGAAAGAGAGTTTTTCCCCAGACTTTTTTCATGGCCAAAATGTCTTTTACTTCAAAGACGTCATCCAAGCCAATTGGTGAAGGAGAGGCAGTGGAAGCTGGTTGGAACCGATTCAGAACCACAGGTTTCAGGAGCGAGATATGGAAGGCGTTAGGAACCCGGAGCAAAGCAGGCAACCTCAGTTTATAAGCCACTTCATTAATGCGTCTGATCACTTCAAAAGGCCTGATGTATCGGGGACTTAACTTGTAAGAAGGGACTTTCAGGCGGATATGTTTGGTTGAAAGCCAGACTTTGTCACCAGGATGGTACGGAGGAACATCCTTCCGTCTCTTGTCCGCATGTTTCTTAACTCGGGCACTGGCATTCTCGAGCGCCTCCCTGGTTTCCTTCCAAATTTGCGAAAATCCCTTGGCAAGAGTATCTGCTGCGGGAAATCCTGATGACGTGGAAAAGGGCAGCGGAATACCAGGATTCTGACCTGTTACCACAAAAAATGGTGATTTGGTGGTTGATTCGCTGGGATGGTTATTATGCGAAAATTCAGCTAAGGGTAGGAGAGAGACCCAATTGTCTTGATGGGCATTGGAAAAGTGACGTAAGAAGGTCGTCAATACTTGATTAATTCGCTCCACTTGCCCGTTGGTCTGAGGATGATATGCAGAGGAAAAATCGAGAGATGTACCCATAAATCGACAGAGAGCCCTCCAGAATCGAGAGGTAAACTGGACCCCTAGATCCGACATGATCCGCTGAGGAAGACCATGCAGCCTGAAGATCTGGTGGATGAAGATCTCGGCCAACCTCGGGGCTGACGGCAGTCCGGGTAAAAGAATGAAATGGGCCATCTTGGAGAAGCGATCTGCTACGACTAAGATGGTGGTACATCCAGCTGAGCGGGGGAGATGAGTCACAAAATCCATAGCAATTTGCTGCCAAGGAGTTTCTGGAACTGGTAATGGGTGAAGAAGTCCGGAGGGCAGAGTCCTTGCAACCTTGTTCTGGACACAGGTCGTGCACGAGGCTACATAGTCCATAACATCCTGGCGAAGGGCGGGCCACCAGTAATAACGGGAAAGCAGCAAGAAGGTCTTCTTAGTCCCAACGTGCCCAGCAACTTTAGAGGAATGCCCCCAGCGCAGCACCTCCGAACGTTTGTCTTGGGGAACGAAGGTTTTGCCTGGTGGAGGAGTAGAGAAATTCACAGGAGCCATGGTGATAGCTTTAGCAGGCTCAATAATATATGATGGCTCTTCATTCCTCTCTGGCGACTGCAAAGACCTTGAAAGTGCATTCGCTTTGATGTTTTTATTGCCAGGTCGGAAGTGAAGCTTAAAATCAAAATGGGAAAAATACAGAGCCCATCTGGCTTGCCAGGAATTGAGTCTTTGGGCGGACTGCAGGTAGGCCAAATTCTTGTGGTCCGTGAAGATGGTGATAGGGTGTACTGCCCCTTCGAGTAAATATCGCCACTCCGCTAAGGCCATCTTAATGGCTAGCAATTCCCGGTCTCCAATGGAGTAATTGCACTCCGCAGGCGAAAAGGTTTTTGAAAAAAACCCGCAAGGCACCAGGCTTCCAGATGAGGCCTGCTGGGACAGAACCGCTCCAGCTCCGGTGGAAGAGGCATCCCCCTCTAAGATGAAGGGCCTGCTGGCTACCGGACGATGTAAGATTGGTGCTGATGCAAAAGACCGTTTCAGAGCAAGGAAGGCGTCTTCAGCATCGGGGGACCAGCTGTTTGACTTTGTCCCTTTACGGGTCAGGGCCGTGATGGGTTTGGTAACTGTAGAAAAATGAGGCACAAATTGTCGGTAATAGTTAGCGAATCCGAGGAAACGCTGGATGGCTTTTACACCAACGGGACGAGGCCACTTAAGTACTGCAGAGAGTTTCTATGGATCCATCTTCAGGCCGGAATCTGTGACGATATATCCCAAGAAGGGTAACGATGTTTGCTCAAAGAGGCATTTTTAAATTTTGGCGTAGAGTTGATTCTCTCAAAGACGATGTAGGACCATGCGCACGCTCCTCCGATGAGAGGGCAGATCGGGCGAGAAGATGAGAATATCATCTGAGTACACTACCACGCAGGAGTAGAGTAGATCCCGGAACACCTCGTTAACGAATTCCTGAAACACAGCCGGAGCATTGCAGAGACCAAATGGCATGACTAGATACTCATAATGCCCATCACGGGTATTGAAGGCCGTCTTCCACTCATCCCCTGCGCGGATCCGGATCAGATTGTAGGCTCCCCGCAGATCCAACTTCATGAAGATCCGAGCTCCTCTCAACCGGTCGAAGAGTTCTGGAATCAGCGGGAGCGGATATCGATTCTTAACCGTGATGTTGTTCCGGCCCCGGTAATCAATGCATGGTCGCAGTGATCCATCCTTTTTCTGGACAAAGAAAAAACCCGCACCCGCAGGGGATGAGGATTTCCGAATAAACCCCTTGGCCAGGTTTTCTTGTATGTATACCGTCATAGCCGTGGTCTCTGCTGGGGAGAGAGGATACATTCTTCCTCTGGAACAGCTCCGGGAATCAGGTCGATAGGGCAGTCATAGGACCGATGTGGTGGCAGAGACTCCGCTTCCTTCTTGCTGAAAACGTCGGCGTATGTGTGATATGGTGCAGGAAGGCCTGGGAGATCGACTGGCCTAGGCAGAGAATGAGGACGAACTAGGGCCCGCAGACAGCGTTCATGACAGGAGTGCCCCCAACGCAAGATCTCTCCAGAGCGCCAGTCGATAACTGGCTTATGCAGCCTGAGCCAGGGTAACCCTAGGAGAACCGCATGGGAGAACTGAGGCAGGACGTAAAAGGCTATTCTCTCGAGGTGGAGTGCACCAATTTGCAGGTCAATTTCGGCGGTAACCGTGGTGATGAGTTCGGGTAGAGGTTTGTCATCGATGGAGGTGATTGCACATGGATTTCTTAGGAAGACCACCGGAATCTGGAGTTTGTCAACCTGTTCTTGGTGAATGAAATTACCTGCCACGCCCGAGTCCACATACGCCTCCACAGATCCACGCCCCCGACCTGTAATAATCAGAGCTGAAAGGGTAAGTGGTAGAGAGGAGTTATGATCACCTAGGAGGTCCTCTCTTACCTGGCCTAGGTGGAGACGTTTCCCGACTTCTCAGGGCAGGTGCGTACGAAGTGGTTGGCTCCACCGCAGTACAAACAGAGTCCATTTGTCATCCTCTCCCTGCGCCGTTGCTCGGAGAGCTTGATACGATCTATCTGCATGGGCTCGGGAGCGGAGCTAATAGGAGGTGCAGAAGAACGCGTAATAGGAGCTTGATACAACCTAAAGGGTCTTTTCTCTCTGGCCGACTCTCTGACGCGTTCTAAAAAACGCAGATCAATACGAGTAGCCAGAGAGAGGAGATCTTCCAGGGTGGTGGGAGTGTCTCGCCCGGCAAGCTTGTCCATGATTTTACCAGAAAGGCCTCTCCAGAAGGCACCCACAAGAGCTTCATTATTCCACCCCAGCTCTGAAGACAGGGTCCGAAAGCAGATGGCGTATTGCCCTACCATAAGGGATCCCTGGCAAAGGTTAAAAAGGGCCTCCGTAGTGGAAGCTAAAAGCCCGGGTTCATCAAACACCTTACAGAATGTCTCCAAAAAATTCTGGACACTGGTAACCACGTGATCATCCCTCTCCCATAAAGGATTCACCCAAGCCAGCGCCTCTCCCTCGAGATGGGACAATATAAACGCCACTTTGGCGCGATCTGTGGGGTATTGTTGGGGCAGAAGCTCAAAGTGCAGTCTGCACTGGTTTAAAAAGCCCCTACATAACCTAGGGTCCCCGCTATACCTGGGAGGCTTCCCTAGGTGGGGGGGGTGGAGATGAAACAGCGTCCCGGACTTGGGTAGAAGCGGCCGCAGAGGACTGCAAAGCAAGCAGTCGATCGTCAACGGATGCCATATAACCCAAAATGTGGGATTGGGCATCGAGCTCCTGCTGGAGGCTGGCTAAGAGAGGAGCATGCCCTAGGTCAGTGGTTTGCAGGGCGGAGAGCCGGGTGTCTATGGATTTCATGAAGGACATTATCCGGGTCTGATTCTCTCGTAAGAAAAGCAGCTCCTTCTGTGTAGCAGCCGTGGCACCGGCGGGGTCCATGGCCTGGTGATACTGTGACGATTAGGAGCAGGTTATGTCCGAGAGTGGACCCTCTGGATCGCGGATCTGGAGCCCCTGGGGCGAGCACGCCAGGTGAAGACCGACCCCCTATACAGGGATCGTTTGGGGCAGGACCACAGGGCACAGAAGCGTGACAGCCGGAACCAAGAGGGACGGCTCGAAGGACAGCAAGGCTATGGGAGACAGACGGAACTTAAGAAACTAGAGCAGGAGTTCCTGGGCGGGGAAGGAGGAGAAATAGAAACAGCAGGGAAAGGTACAGAGAGACTGGCGGAGAGGCTCATACACAGCCGACAGACAGGGAAGACACTGGGGGAATGCACGGACAGAGCAGGGCAAAGGCAGGCAAAGAGGACGGCACAGGAACAGGGACAGACGTAGAACAAACGGGTGACAAGGAATGCACGTGAAGTGAGAACCACAGTGGAACTGTAGCGGCCAGAAAGGTGCAGGGGTACCACACGATCAATAGGTGCCCTCCTCATAGGGAGGATGCCTGAAATATCTTAGAGTCAGGAAGTACGTCCTCCAGCCCCGCCCCTCATCAACGCCCCCTACAAGAGGAAGAGAGCGGGAGGACGCATGCCTGCGACCTAAGGCCGGCGCGTGTGCCCGCAGCAGGGCGGAAGGCAGAGCGGGCGTGCACGTTGACGGGGGCGTGCAGGTGAGGAAACGCTGCGGCGGGCGCCGCCGCTGAAGGGGCATCGGCGGTCACAGCCGCCGATGTCACAACCACAGTATACTGCAAACCCCAGTATACCATATATAGCCTAGGTCAGGGATGCTCACATATACTGCATATAGTTCAGGTTGGGATGCATGCCTATACAGTATGTAGCTCAGGTCACACTATATAGCTCAGGTCTGGGATGCATACCTAAACAGAATATAGCTCTGGTTACAGTATATAGCTTAGGTCAGGGATGCTAACCCATACATTATACAGCTCAGGTTGGAGTATACAGCTCTGGTTACAGTATATAGCTTAGGTCGGGGATACTCACCTTTACAATATACAGCTATGGTTACAGTGTATAGTTTAGGTCAGAGGTGCTCACCTATACAGTATAAAGCTCTGGTTACATTATATAGCTCAGGACGGGAATGCTCACCTATGCAGCTCTGGTTACAGTATATAGCTTAGGTCAGGGATGCTTTCCTATACAATATACAGCTCTGGTTATGGTATATAGCTCAGGTCACGGATGCTCACCTATACAATATACAGCCCTGGTTACATTATATAGCTCAGGATTAGGATGCTCACCCATGCAGCTCTGGTTACAGTATATAGCTCAGGTCGGAGATGCTCACCTATACAATATACAGCTCTGGTTATATTATATAGCTCAAATCAGGGATGCTCACCTATACAGTATATAGCTCTGTTCACAGTATATAGCTCGGGTAGGGGATGCTCACCTATCTATAATATAACCGGCTAAGCGTCACTCTGTCCGAAGCCTTTATAGACTGCGCAAGCGCGACGCACCTGCGCAGTCTGGCTCCAGACAGAATGAGGCAGCCAGCGGTGAGGAGTGTGTATGGCGCTGGAGATGGCGGTACGCATACACACTGCATACCGCTATGTCCGGCGCCATACTTACATACTTATCTAACTGGGAGGAGCGTTGCCGCGGCGCTTCTCTTCAGCCGAAGACCTGGCCAGGAGAGCGGCCGGAATCGCGCATGCGCATAGCGCGATCTGGTGCCATTTTACTGAAGACACATTTGCAATGTCTTCAGCAATATGGCGCCGGACAGCGCTATGGACATGCGCGTGCAAGACTCCTCCCCGGCCTACAGCAGAACGTGACAGGCAGCGCTGGAGCACAGGGAAGAAGGCTGAGTATAAATTTTTTTTTTTGTATGTGTGTAGTTTAACATGCATACCACGAAAAGGGAAAGGGGACCATGCATACCAGGAAAGGGGGACAAGGGACCATGCATACCAGGAAAGGGGGACAGGGGATCATGCATACCAGGAGGGGGGTGAGGGGACCATGCATACCACGAAAGGGGGGTGAGGGGACCATGCATACCAGGAAAGGGGAGTGAGGGGACCACGCATACCATGAAAGGGGAGTGAGGGGACCACGCAGACCAGGATAGGGGGTGAGGGGACCACGCATACCACGAATGGGGAGTGAGGGGACCACGCATACCACGAAAGGGGGTGACGGGACCACACAAACCACGAAAGGAGGGTAAGGGGACCATATATACCACGAAAGGGGGTGAGGGGACCATGCATACCATGAAAGGGGGGTGAGGGGACCACGCATACCACGAAAGGAGGGTGAGGGGACCACGCATACCAAGAAAGAAGGGTGAGGGGACCACGTATACCACAAAAGGGGAGTGAGGGAACCACGCAAACCACGAAAGGAGGGTGAGGGGACCACGCATACCACGAAAGGGGAGTGAGGGGACCACGCATACCAGGAAAGGGGAGTGAGGGGACCACGCATACCAGGATAGGGGGTGAGGGGACCACACATACCATGAAAGGGGAGTGAGGGGACCACGCATACCAGTATAGGGGGGTGAGGGGACCACTCATACCACAAATGGAGGGTGAGGGGACCATGCATACCAAGATAGGAATGAGGGGGGTACCATGCCTACCAGGATATGGATAAGGGGGCCATACATACTATTATAGGGATGAGGGGGGACCATATATACCAGAATAGGGATGAGGGGTGCCATGCATACCAGGATAGGAGGGGGGGCAGCACATAACAGGATGGGAGACCATATACCAATAAAAATGCTAGCCACCCGGACGTAGAACGGGTTCATAGCTAGTACAGTATATAGCTCTGGTTACATTATATAGCTCAGGTCAGAGATGTTCACCTATACAGTATATAGCTCAGATTGGGGATGCTCACCTATACAGTATACAGCTCTTGTTACAGTATATAGCTCAGGACAGTCTTGCTCAGCTATACAGTATATAGCTCAGGTCAGGGATGCTCACTCACCTATACAGTTTACAGCTCTGGTTACAGTATATAGCTCAGGATGGGGATATTCACCTAAACAATATACAACTCTGGTTAGAGTATTTAGCTCACGACGGGGATGCTTACCTTTACAGCTCTGGTTACAGTATACAGTTTAGGTCAGGGATGCTTACCTATACAATGTACAGCTCTGGTTACAGCATACAGCTCAGGTCGGGGATGCTCACCTATACAATATACAGCTATGGTTACAGTATATAGTTTAGGTCGGGATGCTCACCTATATAGTATACAGCTCTGTTCATGGTGTATAGCTCAGGTTGGGGATGCTCACCTATACAGTATATTGCTCAGGTTGGGGTTGCTCACCTATACAGTATATAGCTCAGGTCAGGGATGTTCACCTTATTGAAAAAATGACTAAGTATGGAATGGACAAGGCAACTGTTAGGTGGATTCATAACTGGCTTAGTGATCGGACCCAAAGAGTGGTCGGAAATGGCTGCACATCCAGTTGGAAGAATGTCTCAAGTGGGGTACCACAGGGCTCTGTCCTGGGCCCTGTATTGTTCAACATCTTTATCAACGATTTATGTATTGTAAGGGTTCCAATGGATTGTGATGAATAAGAAAATGCTCACACAAGAATTGAATTTACTAAATTGATTTACTATATAAAGTGATAAGATCAAATAATAAACAATATAAAACTATAAATACATATGCATTAATCAGAAACAAGCATTATTCATACATTACATTACTCAGATAGACGTCGACCAGTCATCCTCCATGAGCCAAGAGAGAGAGAAAACATGTGTCCTAGTTCTTTTAAAATGTCCTGCTAAAAGGTGTGTCCAGCTCCACCATGTGGGGAATGATGTCTTTATTGGCTATAAACACATCTCTTTCTCTGTGTCTCTCTCTCCCTCTCTGCTAATCAGTACCCTCCTTTTATATGTAAAAACTTCTCTAAAGCCTTTGATGTAAAGTAAAATGTGAGACTTAAACAGTATCTATCCTTGGATGCCAGTGAGACGACCCCCGGAGGCCAAATAGATGAGAGTTCACCAGTTGACAATCCATGGGCAAAGTTAACACACCCAATCTAATTATGGCAACGAAGGTCCTTTGTTGGTAGATAAGTGTAAGCCAGTTATTTGTTCTGCTTGGACAATTTGACCATCTGGTTGAAACAAGTTTCAATTACCTTCTAGGAAGGTTCAAAGAGCTGAATATAGTATAACTGATTGAAACTATATCAATAGTTGGTATTAATTAATTGGAGTGTTGAAACCATTAAAAATAAATCATAGTATACATTCCACCCCTTGGTTTCAATCACTTTAATTAATTAACCTGTCACTAAACTATACCATTTATCATTATTTTCATTGTTAATATATATATATTTATTTATTTGCTACCAATAGAAAATCGCTTGGTAAAAAATAACATCCTGGGCTTAAAACGGAACAAAAACAACATTGGACGAACAGGTAATGAAATATCAAATGTCTGTAGAAATCTTCTTTCTTTGGATCTTCTTGACCGCAATTTTTAAATGGGTCTCTGTTGCAGGGAAAGCACGGGGATTATTATGCCCTCATCACTTTAGGGTGACTTCACTACTTTCCCTGGTTAGCAAAAGAACAGACTAGAGCGATCTGTCCCTGCCGTTCATGACATTAACCCCTCGTTTCTCCAAAGCAATGGGTGAGGGAAATGCAGGTGTCCATGGCTGAGCATAAGAGTACCTTTATCTTCTATTGCTGCCGCTGGTCAGGGCCTTATTCACCCTGGTTGATGGTTCAGCATCATCTGGGCTCAGTCTCAGTGCTCAATTGGACATCTTCAGTCTACACACAAGACACAGCCTGCACTGAGGGAAAGTGAAGTTCACAATCATACTTGAAAGTTCCAAAGTCTTGGCAGAGCTAACTCAGTCCAAAGCAACTGTCCAAAATAACTCAGTCCATGATATATTCACAGTCCAAAATAGAATAACTTGTTCAATATAACTCAGTCCTGGTGGCTTGTTTTCCACCCCTTGATCAAATGAATCAAACAAAATTACCGTAGGTTTGTTGGTCCAAATTGTGCCCAGAATGACCTTTGAAATTTTCTACAGTAGCAAATATTTCTACTCTAGATAATAATACTACATAAAATATATATCATATGTGTATGGACTTATACACTGATCAAATTCATGTCAATCACATTTGCATAATAACGATGATCATAATTACCAGTACAATTATGTTCATGGAGTTCACGAAATAATGTTACTACTAATCAGAATCAGTACAATTACATGTTAAGGAAAACCGAACCAAAACCAATTTGTGATTAACCCAATTCTAGCAAATTATTATTTTTACATAATATACACATTACATCAACACACACTCTGGCTAAACCTAAATGCACTCATTCAGTAAGCAGGAGTGATTCTCATTTATATATAGACAAACACACACTTTGGGTACCCACACATTTGCATTGTATGACTCAGGTGTAGGTGAACAAAGCTATATCAAGATATTAACAAACTAGCATTCATTGAAATCATTTAACATATATATATATTCTTCAAAGCCCAATTTGCACGGGAGCTCCCAAAAAATAAAAAAATGTTAAAACTCAAAAATAAGTCATAAAATATAATCTTATATTAGATGGACTCCTTTTTTACTACTGCAGGAATGAACTATTTACTGTGCACTGTATTTACATGTTAATTAAATGGCCAAGGTTTCTTCTTTCACTCCTGCAAACAAACAAAAGGTTAATTATGCACCCCACCCCCCAATCCAACATGTAGTTGACTGAAAAGAGGAAAAATAATTCCTTTAAAAACCAAGAATGCTTAACACAGTACAATTAAAATTCAGAAAATGAGCTCATAAAAAATACAAATATACCAAATAAAAAGTTAAAATAAAAATACCACGTGGATTTTTCTTTGGCTGTGAACCAATTTTAATCTAGGGATATCCATGACAAATACACAAAACACATACAATGACAAAGACAAACACTTAGTTCAAATAAGTCATCTATTTATCTTGTCAACCCCCCAGTATATTATCAGTCATCTAACTTTAGGTCAGTCTTAAATTCATTGTCTGTACTGCCACTCCCTCTTTGCCTTGTATGTTCCTCTCATGGCTCCCACATACAGAATCATCTTATATCTGCTGTGGTCTTTTGCCTTTTAAAACCTCAAGGTCTATTACAAACCCTTAGGTGAGGAATGCACATTTATGCATCACCAAGACCAAACCCAATTCATCATACATCAGCCAGCGCATACGTCACAGTATGCTCACAGGAGTATTTATCATCATATATCAGCCAGCGCATACTTCATAGTATGCTCACAGGAGTATTTCTCTAAGAAACTCTAGAATGAAAACAAATATCATTAGACATCAAAAAATGGCAAAACTGTTCAAACAATAATTTTCAGGGATGTTCCACAACTTTTATAATTAGTCCATGAGGGAATCTTGGCAGGGGGTGTAGTATGCCATGGTATTGGAAGAGTGCAAGGGGCGGTTACAGTGGGGGCTTTGCATGCCTCCATCAGGTGTCCCACCTCTATCTTTCCAACCCCCTATCTCATTTGTCGCCACCCTCTTGGGTCTGGCAAGTTGCAATTTACCTTTTCTCCTCAGATCTTGCCATCTCCTCAACAGGTCACTTGTAGAGATCCCATCTATCTCCTGGAATGGAACTCCACTAGCTATCAGGTCACAAAACAACTCCTTCCTGCTCTTTCTAATTTGAGTATCATCCTCTTTTCTCCTTTCTTGATCTACTCTCTTTACTGTACTATTTTTTGATACTTTTGCTCTCTCTAGAGCAGATAGCTGGGAGATTAGATTGCATGCTGTGTAGACAGTAGTGGAATTTCCCATAAGTGCACTGAACATAGTGAATAATGGGGCTTTGTAAGCAGCTGGGGCACCTTCTATGAACTTATTCTTCATCAATACTGTCAATATTGCAGCATCTGGTCCCTTCCAATCCTCAACAACAGCAAAGTGATCATTCAGATCAGGCAAAGGATTGCGAGTTATATGCATGCAATTTCTCTCAATCTCTGAACTCCATCTGCAAGAGATTCCCATCGTGTCTGTGGTATTATTTCCATGGGAGAGTCATACACTTGTGCCACAGAATCCCTCACCAAATGCAGCAAAGAGAAAGTCTCTGTAGTGTCCCTTGCACGTCTCATTTTTAGACGTATCATAGGATCAGTACAAATACTACAAAGTCCTATTGCCTCAAGACGGTTCAAAATTATAGTATCGGCTCCCTGATCCCATAATCTGAGAATCCATGCTAACAAAGGTTCTCCTGCTTGCTGCCTGTACCTGGTAGCTAATTCTGTTAATTCTCCAGCTGTATAATTCCTAGTTACTTCGGTCATTGAAGCTTCTGCTCCTGTAGCTGTGTTTCCTGCATCCATCCTATCTCCACTATGCTGTGTGACTTCTCTCCTAGTTTTAGTAGTCACAATCGGTCTGGCTTGCTTTTCTTCCTCATCTGTCTCACTGTTACAGAAATCACATTCTAGCAAATCTGACCATTTCTCATGTGCAATCATGGTTCTAATCTGTGCAGTACAAATATCTGACACTGGCCACTGTCTCCTCCTGCGCCTATTCTTATTCACATTTTTCATACATAAGCTTCAAAATTCCTTTGCATATTGTCATGCTGTTTCAATTGGTCTCTCAAGGCTGATTGCAAGCTAATCCTTTGCTCTATAGCTGTATGCAGCTTTAAATGCAAATCATCTATCTCCATCTGTAAGCTTTGACACACTTGCACAAAAATCCATCCAACAGCTGCTGCAGCTTTCTGCTCTTTTGCATCATACCTTGAGAGATCAAATTTTGCAGCCACTTCCTGGGGATTTGATAACTGCTGTCCCTCCATATACTTGTTACATTCCTGTGCCATTGGGGTCCACTTTCCTGGTAACACCCATTCTGGCAAAGATCTGACACTACTCTCAACTGCTTTCCTACTCTTAACAAACTTATTCAATTTTGCAAACATTTTTATTCAAAACAATCCCGCTTCTGACACCAATTTGTATTGTAAGGGTTCCAATGGATTGTGATGAATAAGAAAATGCTCACACAAGAATTGAATTTACTAAATTGATTTACTATATAAAGTGATAAGATCAAATAATAAACAATATAAAACTATAAATACATATGCATTAATCAGAAACAAGCATTATTCATACATTACATTACTCAGATAGACGTCGACCAGTCATCCTCCATGAGCCAAGAGAGAGAAAAAACATGTGTCCTAGTTCTTTTAAAATGTCCTGCTAAAAGGTGTGTCCAGCCCCACCATGTGGGGAATGATGTCACAAGTCTATTATCCATTGGCTATAAACACATCTCTTTCTCTGTGTCTCTCTCTCCCTCTCTGCTAATCCGTACCCTCCTTTTATATGTAAAAACTTCTCTAAAGCCTTTGATGTCCCAAAGTAAATGTGAGACTTAAACAGTATCTATCCTTGGATGCCAGTGAGACGACCCCCTGAGGCCAAATAGATGAGAGTTCACCAGTTGACAATCCATGGGCAAAGTTAACACACCCAATCTAATTATGGCAACGAAGGTCCTTTGTTGTTCTGCTTGGACAATTTGACCATCTGGTTGAAACAAGTTTCAATTACCTTCTAGGAAGGTTCAAAGAGCTGAATATAGTATAACTGATTGAAACTATATCAATAGTTGGTATTAATTAATTGGAGTGTTGAAACCATTAAAAATAAATCATAGTATACATTTTAGATGAAAGAATTGAGGGTAAACTGATTAAATTTGCTGATGACACAAAGCTAGGAGGGATAGCTAATACTAGAGAAGAGAGAGAGGATTCAAAAAGATATAAATAAACTGGAGAAGTGGGCAGCAACTAACAGAATGGTTTTTAACAGGGAAAAATGCAAAGTACTACATCTGGGCAATAAAAATGAAAAAAAGCATATATAGAACGGGAGGAATAGGGCTAAGCAACAGCACATGTGAAAAAGACTTGGGTATACTAATAGATCACAGACTGAATATTCTCATATTCTCAACAGTATACTCATATACATATATGACATATATACTCATATACTCATATATATATTCATATTCATATATTCATATTCATATTCATATATACACTCACTGGCCACTTTATTAGGTACACCTGTCCAACTGTGTGTTAAGACTTAATTTCTAATCAGCCAATCACATGGCGGCAACTCAGTGCATTTAGGCATGTAGACATGGTCAAGACAATCTCCTGCAGTTCAAACCGAGCATCAGTATGGGGAAGAAAGGTGATTTGAGTGCCTTTGAACGTGGCAAGATTGTTGGTGCCAGAAGGGCTGGTCTGAGTATTTCAGAAACTGCTGATCTACTGGGATTTTCACGCACAACCATCTCTAGGGTTTACAGAGAATGGTCCGAAAAAGAAAAAAAATCCAGTGAGCGGCAGTTCTGTGGCCGGAAATGCCTTGTTGATGCCAGAGGTCAGAGGAGAATGGGCATACTGGTTCGAGCTGATAGAAAGGCAACAGTGACTCAAATTGCCACCCGTTACAACCAAGGTAGGCAGAAGAGCATCTCTGAACGCACAGTGCGTCGAACTTTGAGGCAGATGGGCTACAGCAGCAGAAGACCACACTGGGTACCACTCCTCTCAGCTAAGAACAGGCATCTGATGGCTACTTTCAGCAGGATAATGCGCCATGTCATAAAGCTCGAATCATCTCAGATTGGTTTCTTGAACATGACAATGAGTTCACTGTACTCAAATGGCCTCCTCAGTCACCAGATCTCAATCCAATAGAGCATCTTTGGGATGTGGTGGAACGGGAGATTCGCATCAGGGATGTGCAGCCGACAAATCTGCGCCAACTGTGTGATGCCATCATGTCAATATGGTCCAAAATCTCTGAGGAATGCTTCCAGCACCTTGTTGAATCTCTGCCACGAAGAATTGAGGCAGTTCTGAAGGCAAAAGGGGGTCCAACCCGTTACTAGCATGGTGTACCTAATAAAGTGGCCAGTGAGTGTATACTCATAGACACATATACTCATCTCAACAGTGTGATGCAGCAGCAAAAAAGGCAAATGCAATTCTAGGATGTATTAACAGAAGCATACAGTCTAGATCACGTGAAGTCATTATTTCCCTCTACTCCTCTTTGGTCAGACCTCATCTGGAATATTGTGTCCAGTTTTGTGCACCACATTTTAAAAAAGACATCAACAAACTGGAGCAAGTTCAGAAAAGAGCGACCAGAATGGTGACCGGTCTGCAAACCCTGTCTTATGAGGAAAAGTTGCAGGATTTGGGAATGTTTAGTTTGGAAAAGAGAAGACTGAGAGGAGACTTAGTAGCTGTCTACAAATATCTAAAGGGCTGTCACATTGTAGAAGGATCAACTTTATTCTCATTTGCACAAGGAAAGACTAGAAGCAATGGGATGAAACTGAATGGGAGGAGACACAGATTAGATATTAGAAAAAACTTTTTGACAGTTATAGTGATCAATGAGTGGAACAACCTGCCATGAGAAGTGGTGAGTTCTCCTTCAATGGAAGTCTTCAAACAGAGGCTGGACAGGGATGATTTAGCGAATCCTGCTTTGAGCAGGGGGTTGGACCAGATGGCCCAGGAGGTCCCTTCCAACTCTACGATTCTATGATTCTATACAGTATATAGCTCTGGTTACAGTGTACAGCTCAGGTCGGGGATGCTCCCCTATACAATATACAGCCCTGGTTACATTATATAGCTCAGGATGGGGATGCTCACCTATACAGCTCTGGTTACAGTATATAGCTCAGGTCGGGGATTATCACCTATATAATATACAGCTCTGGTTATATTATATAGCTCAGGACGGGGATGCTTACCTATACAGTATATAGCTCTGTTCACAGTATATAGCTCAGGTCGAGGATGCTCACCTATACAGTTTACAGCTCTGGTTTCTGTATATAGCTCAGGACAGGGATGCTCACCTATACAATATTACAATATACAGCTCTGGTCACAGTATATAGTTCAGGTCGGGGATGCTCACCTATACAATATACAGCTCTGGTCACAGTATATAGCTCAGGTTGGGGATGCTCACCTATACAATATTCAGCTCTGGTTACAGTATATAGCTCAGGTCGAGGATGCTCACCTATACAGTTTACAGCTCTGGTTACTGTATATAACTCAGGACGGGGATGCTTACCTATACAGTATATAGCTCTGTTCATATTATATATCTCAGGTCGGGGATGCTCACCAATACAGTATACAGCACTGTTCACAGTATATAGCTCAGGACGGGGATGCTCATCTATACAATATACAGCTCTAGTTACAGTATATAGCTCAAGTAGCTCAGGTCGGGAATGCACGCCTGCAGCATACAGCAGCTATCACGGGCACACAAGTCTGTACTGACAGAGCGCGCTCCTGAAAGCGGCCCTTCCACCTTCTAGCTTGCTTTAGGGACTGAGCGCGCTCCTGAATGCACGCCTTCCACCTTCTGGCCTGCCTCGGGGACTGTGCGTGCTCCTGAATGCGCGCCTTCCACCCTCTAGCCTGCCTCAGGGACTGAGCACGCTCCTGAATGCACGCCTTCCACTTTCTAGCCTGCCTCGGCGACTAAGCGCACTCCTGAATGCGCGCCTTGAACATTCTTCTGTTATGATATAAGCCTGCTGCTGTTTATGGTTTATGCTGACTAATAAACCACATGGACTGATTTATGTTGAAAAGCCCGTGCCAGATCTGGTTAATCGGCTGCCAAGCGAGTGTCCCCAACACGTACAATAGGCGCTACTTTACATCTGCTTCAACCTCTTGAGCCGCGCGTCTCAGTCCGTAGATGGCTACTGCAGGAGGACTATTACTGAAAATATGTACCTTCATACAATACTCTGTAACCTCCTTGGAAGGATTGTTATCTTTGAACCACAGGAATCTCAAGAAATTTCTGTGTTCTTCTTTAACAAAGAAGCAATAGAACATGTGTTGATGTCCGCTGTGAATGCAACAGAGTCTCTACGAAAACGGAGAAGCACTCCTAAAAGTTTGTTGTTCAGATCCGGGCCTGATAACAAGATGTCATTCAGTGAAACACCTTCATACTTAGCACTCAAATCAAACACTATTCTGATCTGACCTGGCTTCTTCGGGTGATACACTCCAAGCAGAGGCAGATACCAGCGCTCTTCCAAGTCTTGAAGTGTAGGTGCTAACTCTGCATGACCATTCTTAAATATTTTCTCCATGAAGGTAAAGAAATGATCTTTCATCTCAGGTTTATTACGGAAGCTGTGCCTGAGGGAGACAAATTGTTTGTAAACTTGTTCTCTGTTGTTAGGCAAGCGTTGTCTTTAAGGCTTGAAGTACCTTTGAAGGGTAGAGGTGCAATCCAGCTCTTAGTTTTGTCCTGCACCATTCCTTGTGCCATCATCTCTAGGAATAGTCTATCTTCAAATGACATTGCTGTACAATTATCTTCTTTTGTCTTGTGGAAGACCGTACACCCAAGGTGATATTGGTCACAATTCTGGATGCAATCATCATAGAAAAAACTTGCTAAAATATTTGCTGCTAAAGTACTGTATGGCAATTCTTTTATGAAGTAGTGATTTTCACATGGTTGAAGGAGAGACGGATGTCCATTCTCGATAGTACTTGTAAGCATGTTGTTAACCATTGTCGGTTCATGTGCACCTCCTAAACAGACCTCTCCAACAATGACCCACCCAAGGTCCAGTCTCTAGGCATATGGAGCATTGTGTGAGCCATTGATCTGTTGTCTAACCTTGTGGACTCGTAGAATATTTCTCACAAGGAGCAAGACTATTTGAGCCTCTGGGTCAAGGCTGGCAATCAGGCGTTCTATATGCTTCAGATGAGGGTGATGTGATGCCACTTCAGGCATAGGTATCTCTGACCTATTGTCAGGAATCTGATTACATTCCAATATGGTAGGTAAGGGCAGACACAATTGGCCATCTATAGACTCGACTACATAGCCTGTTGCTCTCCTACCAGCTGTCTCTATTATACCAACACAAGTTTTTAAAGAGTAGGGGGCAATGGGTCCTCTGGCGTTAAAGCTATCAAAGAAGGCAGACTTGGATAATGACCTGTTACTCTGATCATCTAAAATCACGTACACTTTGATGGCTTTGTCCTTTTCGTCTGCTGGTTAAACTCACTAGGGAAATTTTAGAGCAGGACTTGCCTCCCATGAGATTTCCACAAAAATCTGTACACTACTGTACACTTAGAAGTGATTGCTGGAGTGTCGGTATTTGAGTCCTTGAGCTCTCCGCTATGCTCTTGGACTTGGGGCAGAGTCTCCGATGGTCCAGGGTGTAGAGCTGAATTATGTTCAGTGCTCTTAAATTCAGCACACTTTGCACTAGCTTCACAGTCCCTGGCGAAGTGGGATGTTGAAAAGCAGCATTTGTAGCAGATGTGGTTCTCCTTAAGGAAGGCCTTCCGTTCTTCCAAAGACTTTTCTCTGAAAGCTCTGCACTTAAGTAAGGAATGTGGCTTCTTTTGTAAGGGACACTGTCTGCTTGGATCTTTGGATTTGTGTTCCCCTTGACGGGAACTGAACTCTTTGTGAACTGAACCTGTGGAGGAAACGCTAGTTTTGTGGACCTCTACTATTGCTCTATGAGGTTTACTAACAGAGGTGTTGGCACAGGACAGCGTGAAATCAAAGCTAGGATCATTTCTAATTTTTGCTTGTTCTGTAACAAATTTTACAAACACATTGAATGGAGGAAATGGTACATTGTAAGTCTGTTTATACCTAGAACCATATGTAACCCACTTGTCTTGCATGTTGTACGCGAGTTTTTGAACAATGGGGGAATACAGCTCTATTGGTGTCAAGGTATGTCAACCCCACAAGATCTCCTCCTGCTTTTGCTACACACAACTCCATTAACAAGTCAATTAATTCTCTAAGCTTTGAATAGTCCTTGTTCGCTATTCTAGGAAAGTCTTCTAATCTTTTAAACAAGGCACTTTCTATAACCTCTACAGAGTCATAGCATTCATCACGTCTATTCCAAATTCTTTTGAGGCCAACATCTGGATAATTTATATGAATGTCTCTGATTCTCCTTACGTATTCAGCAGACTCACTTCCTAGCCATTTTACCAGGAGATCCACTTCTTCACTACATGATAGCCCTATGTCTCTTATGGCATTTTTGAAGGTGTAAGGGGTAGCAAGAGTGGACCCTCTGGGTCGCGGTACCTGGATCCCTGGGGCGAGCTGGCCAGGTGATGCCAACCCCTATACAGGGACCGTTAGGAGCAGGCCCGAAGGAGTCGAATACCGCGACAGCTGGTACCAAGAGGGGCGGCTCAGGTGCGGATGAGACAACAAGGCAGAGGGTCAGGAGCAACTGGAGTCAGGAGCGACGAGTCAGGAGCGACTAGAGTCGCATATATATATATATATATATATATACAGTGAATATTGTGAAGGGATGGACTGCCCCTTCCAGGAGATAATGCCACTCCTCCAGCGCCATCCTTATGGCCAGCAACTATCGATCCCCAATTGTGTAGTTACATTCTGCGGGTGAAAATGACTTGGAGAAGAACCCGCACGGAGCCAAGCGCCCAGTAGACGTCTTTTGGGAAAGAATCGCCCCAGCCCCTGTAGAAGATGTGTCTACCTCCAAGACGAAGGGATTGCCAACCTTTGGCTGATGCAAAACCGGAGCCGAGGCAAAAGCCCACTTCAGGGAAAGAAATGCGTCTTCTGCTTCTGAGGGCCAGATGTTCAGTCTTGCTCCCTTCCGGGTAAGGGCAACAATTGGCTTGGTTAAAGCAGAGAAGTGCAGGATGAATTGCCTATAATAATTTGCGAAGCCCAAGAATCGTTGAATGGCTTTCACTCTGACAGGTTGCGGCCATTTGAGCACAGCGGACAATTTCTCTGGGTCCATTCGCAACCCCCAGTCCGTGATAATATACCCCAAGAAGGGTAGGGAGGTCTGTTTAAACAGGCATTTCTCTATCTTGGCATAAAATCAATTCTCCCGCAGGCGTTGCAAGACCAGGCGAACACTCCTCCTGTGAGAGGACAGGTCTGGTGAAAAGATGAGCATGTCATCTAAATATAGCAAGAGGCACGAGTACAGAAGATCCCGGAAGACGTCGTTAATAAATTCTTGGAAGACCGCTGGGGCGTTAAAAAGTCCAAAGGGCATGACCAATTATTCGTAATAGCCATCCCGCGTGTTGAAGGCGGTCTTTCATTCATCTCCGGCACGTATTCTGACCAAATTGTAGGCCCCCGTAGATCCAGTTTAGTAAAGTTCCAGGCCCCACGCAGGCGGTCAAACAGTTCGGGGATAAGTGGTAGAGGATACCTATTCTTGACCGTGATGTTATTTAAGCCTCGGTAGTCAATGCAAGGTCGAAGGGATCCATAGTAGGCCCGATGCGGAGGAAGGGTCTCAGCTTCCTTCTTGTCGAAGGTCCGTGGGCACTTGGTGCAGACTGGTATGGGTAGCAGGCAGCAGACAACATTCTTGGCAAGAGTGACCCCAGCGAAGGACTTCCCCGGAGCGCCAAGCAAGGACTGGCTCATGCGACCTGAGCCAGGGCAGGCCAAGGAGCAGAGCGTGAGACAAATTAGGCAAAACATATAAAGCAATTCTCTCCCGGTGTAGGGCTCTGATTTGCATCTCCAGCTCGAGAGTGACCATGGTGACGGGGACAGGTAACAGCTTGCCATCTACCGAGGTGATCACACGCGGCTCTTCAAGGGTGACAAAAGGAATCCGGAACTTATCCACCTCTTCCATCCGAATGAAGTTGCCCGCCGCACCCAAGTCCACATGCGCCTCCACAGATCTACGCTCCCGACCTAGGAGAATTAATACTGAGATAGTAAGGGGTAGAGAGGGAACAGAGTCACCTAGGGAGGCCTCTCTTACCTGGCCTAGGCGGAGTAGTTTCCCGGCCTCTCCGGACAGAAACGCAGAAAGTGGTTGGTTCCACCACAATAGAGGCATAAACCTTGCTCTAATCTTTCCCTGCGACGAAGCTCCGATAGCTTAACGCGATCCACCTGCATGGGCTCCAGGGCAGAACTACTGGCAGGTTTGGTCGAATGAGGGCTAGGGACTGGGTTAAACCTAGATGGGCCTCTCTCCCTGAGTGTCTCACGGGAACGTTCCTGAAACCGCAAGTGAATCCGAGTAGCCAGGGATATAAGGACCTCTAAAGAGGTGGGGGTGTCCCGAACAGCAAGCTCGTCCTTGATTCTTCCCGAAAGCCCCCTCCAAAAGGCCCCTACCAATGCCTCGTTATTCCACCCAAGCTCTGAGGCCAGTGTCCGGAAGCGAAGAGCGTACTGTCCCACGGTAAGAGTTCCCTGTCGGAGATTGAAAAGTGACTCCGTGGTGGAGGCCAGATGCCCTGACTCGTCAAAGACCCGGCGAAAGGTGTCCAGGAAGTCTTGTATGCTGGATACCACCGGATCATCCTGTTCCCACAGGGGGTTCACCCATGCCAAGGCCTCCCCTTCGAGTTGGGACACGATAAATGCCACCTTAGCCCTATCAGACGGGTATTGCTAGTGCAGCAGCTCGAAATGTAGGCGGCACTAAATGAGAACCCCCGGCACAATTTGGGATCCCTACTATATCTTGGAGGCTTCCCCAAACATGGCGGTGGGTGAGGTGCAGGGTCGCGGGGCAGAGGCCGCTGCAGAAGACTGCAGGGACTGGAAACGGTCATCGACGGATGCCATGTAATTAAGAATATGGGACTATGTATCACGCTGCTGCGCGAGCTCCTGCTGGAGTCCCACCAGCAGAGGGGTGCTCCCTGGATCGGAGGTTTGAATGGTGGATAACCGGGTGTCCATGGACTTCATAAAAGCCATAATCCGGGTTTGGTTCTCTCGCAAAAAGAGTAATTCTTTTTGGGTGGCTGCCGGGGCACCAACGGGGTCCATGGCCTGATCATAATGTAAGGGGTAGAAAGAGTGGACCCTCTGGGTCGCGGTACCGGGATCCCTGGGGCGAGCTGGCCAGATGGTGCCGACCCCTATACAGGGACCGGTAGGAGCAGGCCCGAAGGAGTCGAATACCGTGACAGTTGGTACCAAGAGGGGCGGCTCAGGTGTGTATGAGACAACAAGGCAGAGGGTCAGGAGCGACTGGAGTCGGGAGCGACTGGAGTCAGGAGCGACCAGAGTAAGGAGTGACTAGAGTCAGGGGCGACCAGATGGGGCCAGAGTACCGTACAGGAAGGCACACGATAATCAGGCACCTCCATGATGGAGGAGCCGCCTGATATACCCCGTGCTGGCAAAGTCCATTGTGGCTTGATTGGCACTAATACTAGCTAATGGTGTGTTGTTAGAGTATGTGTGCTGTGCGGTCATATCTGTTAGATGTCTCTGGTTTGGTCCAACTGCTGTAGTACCTTTCATAAGCAAAAGCTTGGACAGATTCCGGATCTTCTGTGCTGCAGAAAGAGTATTGTAGTCAGTCTCATCCCAATGTGTATTTCCTTGCTTGTAGCCGGGAGACAGATAGTTGGCTTTCTGGAGGTCTGAAGAATCTAGTTGGCTTGACTCGTTGACAAAATGCTCTGTCTTCATCTGTGGGTCTGGATCGTCATTTGATTTGGAATACTGATGGACATACTCTGCAGTACATTGCAATGGATCTTGAGTAATTTGGTGTAGGCCTAGCACACTGCTGCATTTGCTGGGTTCGTCGTCAGCATATACAGTACGGCAGCTTCTAAGGCTTCTGCTTCCGCTATGGCAGCTGCTGTTTCTTTTTCAATAGCAAGCTTCTGTGATGTCGCTTCAAGACGCGCCTTTTCTGTATCCAGGGACGCTTGTTGTAATTTCAATTCTATCTCTTGCTCATCAAAGGTGCTTCTTGCGCGGGCAATGGGAGCAGCATTGCTGACAGATCGTGATATCATTTTGACATCTCTCATCTCAACTCGTGATCTCATTTTGACAGAGGATGCTCGTCCTTAATACATGATTCAACGGTTAGGAGAATGCTGCGATATCCCTTTGTCAGGCTCTGCGTGGATAATCACGGGCTCCGTATGGTCCGTTTAGTCGGTGTGACTGTCAGGATGTTGCTGCAATATCCGTATGCAATAACAGAATGCTTGGATAATGGCATACTCCGTATCGTCGGATGTTCTGAGCTTGTTCTCAGCAGTTGTTTCACTATACTGTCCTCATACACAGTGTGTAGTGAGACATGTAACTAAACCCCCTGTCTTCTTTAAGAAAGGGAGACTAAGTTGTAACCTTCTTTCATTGATTGCAGATGTGACAGGAAAGGGTGAAACTATAGGATGCAATAACAGGAGCATTTCAGAATATATAATTGCACAGAGCATAAAACACAAATAGTCTGCAATACACAGTAATATGAGGTAATGCACAGGTAACATGATGTAATACATAGGTAACATGAGGTAATACGGTACATAGGTGATGATTACCTACTTAGTTCAGCCAACGTATTGATAAACACAGGACTGTAACACATAGTGCTTGCCAACTATGCTTAGAGCAGGCTGTTTAAGGAGCATGAAGAAAATGAATGGTGAGGTTTCTCCTCAGACGCATGGAGGAACAATGGCTGCTGTTGCCTTCACAGTGTCATAATAAGACCTAGTGATGTGTCGTTCATGAACGATCCAACACAAAGCCGGCTCCTTGCTGTGAACGATGGGAGCCGGCACCCCAGTGAAAGCCACTAAAATCCCTGAAAAATCCCGGTGTTCAGCAGACGTAACTCCGCCCACGCAGCAAATTCATTGGTTCCTAGAAAGTGGGTGGGGTTAATGTGGTAGGAGGGCTGAGTTTCAGAAGCCTGACCACATAGCAATAGGGATCCAGTTAGGATCCAAAAAGAGTCGGCTCTTTTTGGTGAGCGGAGTCGTGAGAGCCAGATCACCAAAAAGCTGGACTGCCCATCACTAATAAGACCACAATGCAACAGGAACAATCCCACAATGTTCTAGGGACTTCCCATAATACATTGCAAATTAAACTAGAATCTATACATTAAACCGCCAGCAGATGGTGCTGCTACCTAACAATATGAAATATAGGAAAGATTAATACACACAAAATATACAATGTCTAATAACCAAGACATAAAAAAAATGACTAAACTTTCTAGACAGCAATTATATGGCTGGACAGAACACGGAAGATGATCCGTCCCAGAGGAACACAGGAAACCAGCAGGGGAGACATGGAGCCTGTCTAGACTGTCAGCTCTCAGCCCTGAAGACTGAAGTGCCTGTCAACCATTCCTTCCTCCCTACAAATTCCGACTACTGAGCTTCCTGCAACAGAGAAACTATCTCCTGGCAGTGGTGAGTTGAGCTGAGTACTGTATGCTGCCCTCCTAGTGCTGCAGCACACAATACGTCATGACTGGGAAACGAGTGCTGATCAGATTTGCACAGATTTTACTTTCTTGATGGGGGCCCCCTCCCTCCATAGGGTCCTGAATCGCTGCAGATGCAGGATGCTCACCCCTGAACTGGAGCTGTACCAGACACTACTCACCTGTCTGTCCAGAGCAGGAGCAGTCAGCCGGCGGAGCCCATGTGTGTGAGCAGATACCAAGCAGGCACAGTGCAGGGAGTCACATGGTTCTGACCCAGCAGTGTGTATGCCGCTGCCCCATCCCGCTCATGCTATGCGTGTGCTCATATTGCAGCAGCCACACACACTCACCTCACTGCACGCTCTCCCGCAGCATCACCCTATCACCTTCGCCTACAGCTTCCTCTCTCTGGCACAGCCGTCAGCCGCGATGCTGGATGACATCATCCAGCCGCGCCACTGACTGCTGTGACAGAGACAGGAAGCGCGGACAGCGAGCAGAATGGAACATTGCAGCTCCGCCGCCATTTCCTCTTGGAAGCAGCGGTGCTGCAGGGATCTCTCCCTGACTGCCGCACATGAGGGCAATCTGGCCAGGGGCCCCTCGGGGCTGGATAAACAGGCCAGATTGCCCTCATTAACCACTTACAGGGGCCGCCTGGAGACGCTGGGCCCTAGTGGAGCCACACCAGCTGCACATGCGGTGTATCTGCCCATGAATTGAAAGATACCCTTAATGTCACCGATAATGTTTATGTTCACACAGATGTGTTTTTAGTGCAGTTTTGCAGTACCAGCTATGTCTAAGAGACTTCAGGAATCTCCTGCACACTGCTTGTTTTCTTTGTCCTCAGTATTTGGTGTTTATTTGCACAATAGAGCATGTCACTTTCACCATTTTTCACGCATTGAAAAGAATGGATGGTGAAAAAATTGCAGGCATCAGGTTTTGCTCCATTTTTTGTGCCAAAACCTGATGACATAGAATCAGATTTCATTTTTGGGCACCAAGCTTTATCAGCATGCACAAGAGACATGGAGAATGACAAAAACAATGCAAAAAAACAGCTTTCTTGTAGTAAGTTTCTAACTGCCAAGAGAGAATATGGCCTGAAGGTAGGAAAAGTACCAAAATAATTATTTTTGGTAGGATTTTTTACAAGACAAAATCCTGGTGGCATTTTAGCAGGGATGTGTGGACTTTCTCTGTCCCCTGTGTACACTGTAATACTTCAGTATCGCAGCATATAGTAAAAGCAATTACAGGATAGCAGGGTCAAGGGGACAAAATAATATAGCCAAGAATAAAAAGTGTTACAAAATATAATAATTCAAATCACCATCCCTTTCATTTTCCCTCATTAAAAATAACTTAAAAAAATAAACGTGGCATCATCCGTAAAAGTCAAACTATCAGAAGTATCAAAATGAAGAGATAAATTACCTGCGTGGTAAAGAGAAAAAATGTGAAATGTCAGAATAGCAGATTCTTTTTGTTACTTCCCGTCCCTAAAAATTGCAATAAAAAGAAACATGTCATAGGCTCCCGAAATTAGCGTATATAAAAAAGTCACCTCACCATGCACAATACACAACCTCACACAGCTCCATGGATGGAAAAGTAAAAATGTGGGTCTCAAAAAATGGAATCACAAGCCAAATTTATTTTAAAAATATCTGAAAGTTTGGTATCACTGTAATCGCAATGATCCGGAAGAGTCATTGTCACGGGTTTACCATACCGCAACGGAGCGGAGCCAGAAGACCGCAGCATCTGGTTGCTCCTACTATGCTGAATCATACAGTTGGAAGGGACCTCCTGGGCCATCTGGTCCTACCGCCTGCTCAAAGCAGGATTTGCTAAATCATCCCAGACAGATGTCTGTCCAGCCTCTGTTTGAAGACTTCTATTGAAGGAGAACTCACCACCTCTCCTGGCAGCCGGTTCCACTCATTGATCACTCTAACTCAAAAAGTTTTTTGTAATATCTAATCTGTGTCTCCTCCCATTCAGTTTCATCCCATTGCTTCTAGTCTTTCCTTGTGCAAATGAGAATAAAGATGATCCTACAATGTGACAGCCCTTGAGATATCTGTAGACAGCTATTAAGTCTCCTCTCAGTCTTCTGCAAGCTAAACATTCCCAAATCCTGCAACCTTTCCTCATAAGACAGGGTTTGCAGACCGGTCACCATTCTGGTTGCTCGTTTCTGAACTTGCTCCAGTTTGTTGATGTCTTTTTTAAAATGTGGCACCCAAAACTGGACACAGTATTCCAGATGAGGTCTGACCAAAGAGGAGTAGAGGGAAATAATGACTTCACGTGATCTAGACTGTATGCTTCTGTTAATACATCCTAGAATTGCATTTGCCTTTTTTGCTGCTGCATCACACTGTTGACTCATATTCAGTCTGTGATCTATTAGTATACCCAAGTCTTTTTCACATGAGCTGTTGCTTAGCCCTATTCCTCTCATTCTGTATTTGCTTTTTTTATTGCCCAGATATAGTAGTTTGCATTTTTCCCTGTTAAAAACCATTTTTTTAGTTGCTGCCCACTGCTCCAGTTTATTTATATATTTTTGAATCCTCTCTCTCTCTTCTCTAGTATTAGCTATCCCTCCTAGCTTTGTGTCATCAGCAAATTTAATCAGTTTACCCTCAATTCCTTCATCTAAATCGTTGATAAAGATGTTGAAAAATACAGGGCCCAGGACAGAGCCCTGTGGTACCCCACTTGAGACATTCTTCCAACTAGATGTGCAGCCATTTACGACCACTATTTGGGTCCGATCACTAAGCCAGTTATGAATCCACCTAACAGTTGCCTTGTCCATTCCATACTTAGCTATTTTTTCAATAAGGATTGTGTGAGATACTTTGTCAAATGCTTTGCTGAAGTCAAGGTATACTATATCTACAGCATTTCCCTGATCCACCCAATCAGTGATTTAGTCATAGAAGTAAATTAAGTTAAGTCTGACATGACTTATTAGTTACAAACCCATGCTGACTCTGTTTAATCACTTCATTCTTATCCAGGTACTGACATACATGTTATTTAATAATTTGTTCAAAGATCTTTCCTGGTATAGAAGTCAGACTCACTGGCCTATAGTTGCCTGGGTCCACCTTCTTCCCCTTTTTGAAGATAGGAACAACATTTGCTCTTCTCCAGTCTTCTGGGACTTCTCCTGTTCTCCAAGAATTTTTAAAGATTATGGAGAGGGGTTCAAAAATTTCTTCTGCTATCTCCTTCTGGGTGTAATTCATCTGGACCTGGAGACTTGAATTCATTTAGGTTAGCTAAGTGTTTCCTCACTATCTTTCTGCTTATAGATATCCTGGATTCTTCTATTCCCTTAATAGGACAGTGAAAAATAGTTGATGTTACATTTCCTTTCTGAGAGAAAACAGATGCAAAATAGGAATTTAAAAGTTCGGCCTTCTCAACATCCTGTCTTACCATTTCATCATTTTCATCCTGTAAAAATCCTATAGCATCTTTGACTTTTCTTTTACTTTTGACATATCCCCAAAATCCTTTATTATTGCTTTTGACGTCTCTTGCAAGCCTCAATTTGTCAGCTTTAGTTAATCTGATTCGTGCCCTGCAGGTTCTGCAAACAGCTTTATATTCTTCTTTAGATATGCCTCCCTCTTTCCATTTTATAACTATTTCTTTCTTCCTTTTTAGCATGTGCTTAAGTTCTGTGTTCATCCTTCCTGGTTTCCTTAAACGCTTCCTATTCTTCCCTTTTTTCGGAATTGTTAACAATTGTGCTTTGAGAATTTCTTTCTTCAAGATTCCCATCCTTCCTCGACAATTTTGTCCTTAAGGATATCCAGCCATTGGATCCCTCCAATTCTCTTTCTGAATCCCTTAAAATCTGCCTTTCTGAAATCTAACCTTAACGTCTGAATCTTCACAGATCTTCCTCCTCTAGTTATCCAAAATTCTAAAATAGCATGGTCGCTATCTCCTAGGGTTCCAGCCACTTTTACCACCTCAACCATTTCCTCCCTGTTTATAAGGATTAGATCCAAGGTAGCAGTTCCCCTTGTTTTCTCCCCTACCTTTTGGAAGATAAAGTTGTCAGCAAGAGAGGATAAGAATTTCCTTGACCTGTTAGTTTTGCCTGAGAGAGATTCCCAACAAATGTCTGGATAGTTGAAATCTCCCATGACAACTATGTCATATTTTTTGGAGAACTTGGCCATTTGATGCAGAAAGAGTTCATCCATATCTTCAGCTTGCACAGGCGGTCTGTAGTAAATACCTACAATGGTGTCCTTTCCATTGTTCTGTCCTTGTATTCTTACCCAAACAGTTTCCACAGAACTCCCAGTCTCTGAAGCACTTCTCCAGTGTATTAAACGTGTTTCTTCCTGCAGAACAGGGGTTAATAGGCAATATTGGAAACTTCTACATTCAGCCGTGCTTGGTTAGCCACTCCTTTACCCTATAAAATCTGGGCTCATTTCCCATGTCATCATCAGAGTTGGCACTTGCTGCATGACATTGGAGTGGGAGTAGTTGGTTTTGAGAAGGAGGGCTGGAGGAATTTATTAGAGACTGTTGTCTGGTGTGTACACTTGGAAATTCCTTATCCTTCCCTGTTTTGCTTTCTCCCCCCTCCCTACAAACCCTGGTGAATACCTCTATTATATGTGAGTGTATATTTTGTGTGTACAGTAGCAACCCCTCTTCTCTGGGTGGGGGAAGGAAACAGATGAAGGGTTGTTTTTGGAGATAAGGCAAGGGCGGAGGTCCCGGCGTCTTCGCCATCTGAAGCATCCTGGGGAACAGGGCGAGCTAGGGCGCCCCCTACAGTTAGGGCCAGGAAGTGTGCCCCTGGTCCCAGGTCACTCACCAGTCGAATCATGACAGTCATGCTGAACACATCAGCTTCAAAATGTTTATACATGTCCTTTATGTAACCCCTTTTTTTCAGTCACCCATGACGGCACCACGAGAGGGGATTTGCCCTTCAAGGACAGAAAACCTTCAAAATAAAAAGAGCTACTCCTCTCTACGCATCAGTTGATTTCCTGTCCTTGATGGGAAACCCTCAGTACATTTGCGGTGAAGCTATGCTGGAAGAAGAGAATTCCTAGACCTTGGGGTGGCCGATTTTTGGCAGGCAGGGGTTCTGCTGCAGCCACTGACAGTAGCTCCACGGAGGCCCCAGTGGGATGTCCTCCCTGAGCAGGCGTGAGCAAGGCACCAGCAGCTGAATGCCGATACCCGCAGCCACGCTTCCCTGAGGTGCATCAGTGCGCAAGGGAGAAGGGAGCTGGACCGCAGCTATTGAAGAGCGCAGTGAACTCACCTGGTGGGGAGCTTGTCAGAGGCACCACGGCAATACGATACTGGATACAGCACTAGAGTGCTGACCAGAGGTGCGCACCAGAAGTTCGTGGACCAGATGTCGTGTTCGGATGACGCGCTTGGTGACAGCTTCTGGGGAGGGAGTGGTGTAGGGAGATGGACCGGGCCAGGGATACCTCTCTAGTGTCAGGGCCGGAACTATTGGGGCTGTCACCAATGTTGCCGGGGGGAGAGCTTTCTGACCAGGATTCAATCTGTCAATCCTACTTAGCAGTAGCCGTGGAGCGTTCCTACGATGCCCTAGACACCTCGGCACAGCCAAATTAGATGGAAAGGATTAGCAAAAGAATCACTTAACTGAACCATGCAGATCAGGCAGGAGACAGAAGAACTCCAAATGCACAAGGAGAAAATCACCAGCAACAACCTAGGGTCACCTGCTCAATTATATGCTCCCAGCCAGTAATCCCAGGTTCCCAATTATTGTTGTCAGGTGGGAAACTTCCATCAACCTGGCCAGCTCCACTACTCCCAGTAACCACCAGAGGGAGCTTCAGCTCAGAAGTCCGAGCAAGGGAATTCACAACAGTACCCTGTTATGATGAGTCACCGAAGGAGGAAAAAACAAAATACCAGCTAAGTCCAGAAAAAACAGAGAGGTTGGCAGCTATCTGATTGCAGACCCCTGAACCTATCCACAACAACTAGCAGTAGCCGTGGGGGGTTCCTACGGTGCCCTAGACCCCTCGATGACAGCCGGAGAACTACATAGCCTAAAGACAGAAAGGGGAAAAACTAAACTGCCCCAGAGCAGACCCCAAAGCAATAGGCAGCCCCCAACATATAATGACGGTGAAGCAAGATGAAAACACCAACACAGATAGAAAGATAGGTTGAGCAAATGATGGGGCCCAAGCTAACTACATAGGACAGGATAGGAAAGCTGCTGTCTGCTATCCGCAAAACCCCTATCAAAATGAGCCAACCGACTGATAGGAAAAACAGGCCCTGAAGACGCTAGGCTTCAAAAGACTATATCAGCACTCAGGTATATTCTGAAGACAGAGCAAAAGATCAACAGATCAGAGACAAAAATGGAATTCAGCTCACCCCCGGCCGGGGAAGGCAGAACTCCCAGGAAACAAGGCAAAACAAAAACAAAACTGAAGAGTACAAAGTAGAGCAGAAAAACTTAGCTTTGAGATGCAGGAATCAGACTGGTCTCCAAGAATCCAGCAGGAAAATCACCAGCCAGGAAGAAGGGTGTCGGCAGCCTTATATCCAGTCCTCAATTCCAGCCACCCAGTCATCATCTAGCTGCCCATGTGTTTGGTAATCAGCCTCACTACCTTCCTTCACCAGAGGAGGGAGTTCATCAGACCTCAATGGTGAAGGGGAAAATGAACTCACAACAGTACCTCCCCCTTGAGGAGGGGTCACCGAACCCTCATCCATGCCACCAGGGCGATCCGGGTGAGCCCGATGAAAGGCACGCACCAATCTTTAGGCATGAATATCAGAGGCAGAGACCCAGGAATTATCCTCCTGACCATAACCCTTCCACTTAACCAAATACTGGAGTCTCCGTCTAGCCAGACGAGAATCCAGTATCTTCTCTACCTCATATTCCATGTTACCTTCAACCAATATAGGGTCAGGAGGTGCCACCACAGGAACTACTGGTTCAACAAACCTCTTCAACAAGGGCTTATGAAACACATTATGAATTTTAAATGTGACAGGAAGAGCCAACCGAAAAGAGACCGGATTAATAATCTCCAAAATCTTGTAAGGTCCAATAAATCTAGGCTTAAACTTAGGAGAAGCCACCTTCATAGCGATATTTTTTGATGACAACCAAACCACATCACCCACCCTAAACTGGGGACCAACGGTCCTACGCCGGTTGGAAAACCGCTGGGCCTTTTCCTGGCAGAGAGACAACTTATCCACTACTTGGTCCCAGATCTGGTGCATTCTCTCCACCACAGTGTCAACACCTGGGCAGGCAGAAGGCTCCACCTGCCCTGAAGAAAATTGAGGGTGAAAACCAAAGTTACAAAAAAAAGGTGACATCAAAGTGGCAGAACTAGCTCTATTATTTAAAGCAAATTCGGCCAAGGGCAAAAATGAAACCCAATCATCCTGATCGGCAGAAATAAAACATCTCAAATACGACTCCAAAGTCTGGGTTGTTTTCTCCATCTGCCCATTGGTCCGAGGGTGAAATGCAGAGGAGAAGGACAACTGAATTCCCAGCTTGGAACAGAAAGTCCTCCAAAATCTAGACACAAACTGAACTCCTCTGTCAGATACAATGTTCTCAGGAATCCCGTGCAAGCGAACCACCTGTTGCAAAAACAAGGGCACCAACTCAGAGGAAGATGGCAACTTAGGGAGTGGTACAAGATGGACCATCTTAGAGAATCTATCACAAATCACCCAAATAACAGTCATTCTCTGAGAGACAGGCATATCAGAGATAAAATCCATTGAAATATGGGTCCATGGCCTCCTGAGCACAGGCAAAGGCATCAACAAGCCACTAGAGCGAGAACAAGGTTTAGACCGGGAACAAGTCCCACAGGACTGCACAAAATTCCTGACATCACGAGACAAGGTGGGCCACCAAAAAGACCGACTCACCAGATCTCTAGTACCAAAAATACCTGGATGACCAGCCAATGCAGAGCAATGAACTTCAGACATCACTCTCTTCCTCCACTGGTCAGGAACATACAACTTTCCACTGGGACAACGCTCAGGTTTGTCCTCCTGAAACTCTTCCAGAGCACGTCTCAAATCGGGCGAGATGGCAGAAAGAACTACCCCCTCGCCTAAGATGGTAGCAGGCAGTCACAACAGGAGAATCAGCAAGGAAACTCCTAGAGAGGGCGTCTGCCTTGACATTCTTAGTGCCCGGAAGAAAAGAGACCACAAAATCAAAACGTGTGAAAAACAAGGCCCACCTAGCCTGTCTAGGATTCAAGCGCTTGGCCGACTCTAGGTAAATCAAATTCTTGTGGTCAGTAAGGACCACGACTTGGTGTTTGGCTCCCTCCAACCAATGTCTCCACTCCTCAAATGCCCATTTCATGGCCAACAGTTCCCGATTCCCCACATCATAGTTACGTTCGGATGGGGAGAACTTTCGGGAAAAGAAAGCACAAGGATTCATTTTAGATGTCATAGGATCTTTTTGGGACAACACCGCTCCTGCACCAATCTCAGAAGCGTCCACCTCCACCTGAAACGGGAGTGAGACATCAGGTTGCCGCAAAACCGGAGCAGAAGTGAATCTTCGCTTCAGCTCCTGAAAGGAAGAAACAGCCTCCGGAGACCAATTCAGCACATCAGCACCCTTCCTAGTCAAATCCGTCAATGGCTTGGCAATACCAGAAAAATTAGCTATGAATTTCCGATAAAAATTAGCAAAACCCAAAAACTTCTGGAGGGCCTTCAAAGAAGTGGGCTGAACCCAATCATAAATGGCCTGTACCTTGGCCGGGTCCATTTCAATAGTTGACGGAGACAAAATAAATCCCAAAAATGAAATCCTCTGTACCCCAAAAAGGCATTTCGATCCCTTGACATACAGGGAATTCTCCCTCAAAATCCGGAACACAGTCCGAACATGTTCCACATGAGAGTCCCAATTCTTGGAGAAGATCAAAATATCATCCAGATAGATAATCAAAAATTTATCTACAAAGTCTCGGAATATATCGTTCATGAAGCACTGGAAGACAGAAGGGGCATTAGTGAGCCCAAAAGGCATCACCAGGTACTCAAAATGTCCCTCCGGAGTATTAAACGCCGTCTTCCATTCATCCCCATGCTTAACACGAATAAGATTATACGCCCCCCTGAGGTCAAGCTTGGTAAACCAGCAAGCATCTTTAACTCTGGAGAATAGATCAGAAATCAGGGGTAACGGATACTGATATTTAACAGTAATTTTGTTGAGGGCACGATAGTCAATACAAGGCCTTAATGAACCATCCTTTTTAGCCACGAAAAAAAACCCAGCACCTAAGGGTGAAGAGGATGGTCTAGTATGACCCTTCTCCAGTGCCTCCTTAATATAGGATCGCATAGCCTCGTGCTCGGGTACAGATAAATTGAAAAGCCGACCCTTGGGGAATTTACACCCCGGTTTCAGCTCAATTGCACAGTCATAACTCCTATGAGGAGGCAAAGACGCAGACTCAGGCTAGTTTCACACTAGCGCTTTTGAGTGCAGCGACGGCCTGCGCACGGCCGCCGCTAAGCCCCGCCCCCTGCCGCGCCTCCGCCGGTAGCTCCGCCTACCGGCGCATGACGCTGCATGCGTCCTGCGTCCCCTATCTTTATCACTGGGGGTGCAGGCCGTGTGCAGTATGCGTTTGGCGGTGCATGCGTCCATTTGAAGGTGCGCCGACCTGTGCCAAACGCAACCTGCTGCAGTTTGGTTGCGCTCGGCGCACCGTCAAAAGGGCGCATGCGCCGCCAAACGCATACTGCGCACGGCCTGCGCCCCCAGTGATAAAGATAGGGGACGCAGGACGCATGCAGCGTCTTGTGCCGGTAGGCGGAGCTACCGGCTGAGGCGCGGCAGGGGGCGGGGCTTAGCGGCGGCCGTGCGCAGGCCGTCGCTGCGCTCAAAAGCGCTAGTGTGAAACTAGCCTTCTCACTAAATACATCATAAAAGTCAGCCAAATAGTCAGGAACATCATGCGACTGGGGAGAGATGGAGAAAACAGGAGCATCACTAAGGGCACACCGATAACCCCAACTCACCACAGACAAAGATTTCCAATCCAGAACTGGATTATGAATTTGCAACCAGGGAAACCCCAGAACAATGGTATCATGCAAATTATGCAACACCAAAAATCTGCAATTTTCTTGATGGTCTGGGGCCACCCGCATTACCACCTGGGTCCAAAACTGAGGTTTAATCTTCGCCAAAGGAGTAGCATCAATACCCCTCAAAGGGATAGGCGTCCGCAGAGGAGTCATAGGAAATCCACAACGTTTAGCAAAATCCAAGTCCATCAGGTTAAGAGCTGCTCCTGAATCCACAAAAGCCTTGGCGGAAAATGTGGACAGGGAGCAGATCAGAGTAATTGCCAGAAGAAACTTGGGTTGAACACCACCCACAGAAAACGTGTGTGCACAACCTTTCTCTCGTTTAGGGCAGACAGAAATAATATGAGAGGCATCTCCACAAAAAAAACACAGCTTATTATGCCTTCTGAACTCCTGACGTTGCCCCCTATGTTGTGAGTTCATTTTCCCCTTCACTACTGAGGCCTGATGAACTCCCTCTTCTGGTAAAGAAA
Organism: Dendrobates tinctorius; assembly: GCF_039654945.1. Taxonomy (NCBI): domain Eukaryota; kingdom Metazoa; phylum Chordata; class Amphibia; order Anura; family Dendrobatidae; genus Dendrobates; species Dendrobates tinctorius. The sequence continues at coordinate 8,703,787 of NW_027361760.1, read as the reverse complement.
GATAGTGAGCCTGATTATCAAACACCTGAGCCTAATGATGATGACTGGCTGAGTGGAGTTACTGACTGGATATAAGGCTGCCAACGCCCTTCTGCCCTGCGGGTGATTTCTCTGTGGGATCCTTGGAGACCAGTCTGAATTCCTGCTCTTCTAAAGCTAAGTTTTCTGCTCGGCTTTTTGCATTTGTGCTTTGACTTTGTTTTGCTTTGATTTTCTGGATTTCTGCCATTCTCTGCTGGGGTGAGCTGAATTCCTTTAGCTCTGTCTTCTGAAAATACCTGAGTGCTGATATAGTTTTTGAAGCCTAGCTGCTTCAGGGTCTTTTTCCATATCAGCTTGTTGGCTTATGTCTTTGATAGGGTTTTGGCAGATTGCAGACAGCAACCTTCCTTTCCTTTTCTGTTTAGTTAGCTTGGGCCCCATCGTTTGCTCAGCCTATCTTTCTATCTGTGTGAGTGTTTTTTCATCTTGCTTCACCGTCATTATATGTTGGGGGCTGCCTTTTGCTTTGGGGTCTGCTCTGGGGCAGTTTAGATTTCCTTTTCTGTCTTTAGGCTATTTAGCTCTCCGGCTGTGATCGAGGGGTCTAGGGCACCATAGGAACCCCCCACGGCTACTGCTAGTTGTGTTGATAGGTTCAGGGGTCTGCAATCCGATAGTTGCCAACTTCTCTGGTTTTCTCGACGTAGCTTCTATTTTTGTGCCTGCCTCCTACAGTGACTCGTTCATAACAGCCCTAGACAAAACTCTATCACATTGCATAGGTTCAGACATTTGTTCAACAGGTGGCAACATCTCTCGTGTAGTTTTGCGTTCACGTAAACGCCGATCCACCTGAATGGCTAATGACATAGAATCGTCAAGACCAGAGGGAACAGGAAATCCCACCATAGTATCTTTTACAGTTTCTGACAAACCCTTCCGAAAGAGGGCTGCCAAGGCACCATCATTCCAGGTAGTAAGGACCGCCCACTTTCGGAATTTTTGACAGTGCAACTCTGCCGAATCCCAACCCTGGCTTAATGCCAACATGGTCTTTTCAGCCTGATCAATAGCATTAGGTTCATCATACAACAACCCCAAGGCTTATAAAAATACGTTCACATTATTCAGAATAGGATCATCAGGTTTCAAAGAAAACGCCCAATCCTGGGAAAAACAAAGCAAAACAAAGACAAAGCACCAAAGCAAAAGGCCGAGCAGCAAACTTAGCTTTAGAGGAGCAGGAATTCAGACTGGTCTCCAAGGATCCCACAGAGAAATCACCCGCAGGGCAGAAGGGCGTCGGCAGCCTTATATCCAGTCAGTAACTCCACTCAGCCAGTCATCATCATCAGCCTCAGGTGTTTGATAATCAGGCTCACTACCTTTCTTTACCAGAAGAGGGAGTTCCTCGGGCCTCAGTAATGAAGGGGAAAATGAACTCACAACAGAATACGGCGTTTAATACTTCGGAGGGACATTTTGAGTACCTGGTGATGCCTTTTGGGCTCACTAATGCCCCTTCTGTCTTCCAGTGCTTCATGAACGATATTTTCCGAGATTTTGTCGATAAATTTTTGATTATCTATCTGGATGATATTTTGATCTTCTCCAAGGATTGGGATTCTCATGTGGAACATATTCGGACTGTGTTCCGGATCTTGAGGGAGAATTCCCTGTATGTCAAAGGATCTAAATGCCTTTTTGGAGTACAGAGGATTTCTTTTTTGGGATTTATTTTGTCTCCGTCAACTATTGAAATGGACCTGGCCAAGGTACAGGCCATTTACAATTGGGTTCAGCCCACTTCTTTGAAGGCCCTCCAGAAGTTTTTGGGTTTTGCTAATTTTTATCGGAAATTTATAGCAAAATTTTCTAGTATTGCCAAGCCTTTGACTGATTTGACTAAGAAGGGTGCTGATGTGTTAAATTGGTCTCTGGAGGCGGTTTCTTTCTTTCAGGAGCTGAAGCGAAGATTGACCTCCGCCCCGGTTTTGCGGCAACCTGATGTCTTACTTCCGTTCCAGGTAGAGGTGGATGCTTCTGAGATTGGTGCAGGAGCTGTTTTGTCCCAAAAGGATCCTGTAACATCTAAAATGAATCCCTGTACATTCTTTTCCCGAAAGTTCTCTCCATCTGAACGTAACTATGATGTGGGGAATCGGGAACTGTTGGCCATGAAATGGGCATTTGAGGAGTGGAGACATTGGTTGGAGGGAGCTAAGCATCAAGTCGTGGTCCTCACTGACTACAAGAATTTGATTTACCTAGAGTCGGCTAAGCGCTTGAACCCTAGACAGGCTAGGTGGGCCTTGTTTTTTACACGTTTTGATTTTGTGGTTTCTTTTCTTCCTGGAACTAAAGGCAGACGCCCTCTCTAGGAGCTTCTTTGCTGATTCTCCTGTGGTGACCAAGCCTGCTACCATCTTAGTTGAAGGGGTAGTTCTTTCTGCCATCTCGCCCGATTTGAGATGTGCTCTGGAAGAGTTCCAGGAGGACAAACCTGAGCGTTGTCCCATTGGAAAGTTGTATGTTCCTGACCAGTGGAAGAAGAGAGTGATGTCTGAAGTTCATTGCTCTGCTTTGGCTTGTCATCCAGGTATTTTTGGTACTAGAGATCTGGTGAGTCGGTCTTTTTGGTGGCCCTCCTTGTCTCGTGATGTCAGGAATTTTGTGCAGTCCTGTGGGACGTGCTCCCGGTCTAAATCGTGTTCTCGCTCTAGTGGGTTGTTAATGCCTTTGCCTGTCCCCAAGAGGCCATGGACCCATATTTCAATGGATTTCATCTCTGATATGCCTGTCTCTCAAAGGATGACTGTTATTTGGGTGATTTGTGATAGGTTCTCTAAGATGGTTCATCTTGTACCACTCCCTAAGTTGCCGTCTTCCTCTGAGTTGGTGCCCGTTTTTGCAACAGGTGGTTTGCTTGCACGGGATTCCTGAGAACATTGTATCTGACAGAGGAGTTCAGTTTGTGTCTAGATTTTGGAGAACTTTCTGTTCCAAGCTGGGAATTCAGTTGTCCTTCTCCTCTGCTTTTCACCCTCAGACCAATGGGCAGACAGAGAGAACAAACCAGACCTTGGAGTCATATTTGAGATGTTTTATTTCTGCTGATCAGGATGATTGGGTTTCATTTTTGCCCTTGGCCGAATTTGCTTTAAATAATAGAGCTAGTTCTGCCACCTTTTTTCTGTAACTTTGGGTTTCATCCTCGATTTTCTTCAGGGCAGGTGGATCCCTCTGCCTGCCCGGGTGTTGACACTGTGGTGGAGAGAATGCACCAGATCTGGTACCAAGTGGTGGATAAGTTATCTCTCTCCCAGGAAAAGGCCCAGCGGTTTTCCAACTGACATAGGACCATTGGTCCCCAGTTTAAGGTTGGTGATGTGGTGTGGTTGTCATCAAAAAATATTGCTATGAAGGTGGCTTCTCCTAAGTTTAAGCCTAGAGTTATTGGACCTTACAAGATTTTGGAGATTATTAATCCGGTCTCTTTTCGTTTGGCTCTTCCTGTCACATTTAAATTCCATAATGTGTTCCATAAATCTTTGTTGAAGAGGTTTGTTGAACCTGTTGTTCCGGGGGTGGCACCTCCAGACCCTGTATTGGTTGAAGGTAACATGGAATATGAGGTAGAGAAAGTACTGGATTCCCGTCTGGCTAGACGGAGACTCCAGTATTTGGTTAAGTGGAAGGGTTATGGTCAGGAGGATAATTCCTGGGTCTCTGCCTCTGATATTCATGCCAAAAGATTGGTGCGTGCCTTTCATCGGGCTCACCCTGATCGCCCTGGTGGCGTGGTTGAGGGTTCGGTGACCCCTCCTCAAGGGGGAGGTACTGTTGTGAGTTCATTTTCCCCTTCTCTACTGAGGCCCGATGAACTCCCTCTTCTGGTAAACAAAGATAGTGAGCCTGATTATCAAACACCTGAGCCTAATGATGATGACTGGCTGAGTGGAGTTACTGACTGGATATAAGGCTGCCAACGCCCTTCTGCCCTGCGGGTGGTTTCTCTGGGATCCTTGGAGACCAGTCTGAATTCCTGCTCTTCTAAAGCTAAGTTTTCTGCTCGGCTTTTTGCATTTGTGCTTTGACTTTGTTTTGCTTTGATTTTCTGGATTTCTGCCATTCTCTGCTGGGGTGAGCTGAATTCCTTTAGCTCTGTCTTCTGAAAATACCTGAGTGCTGATATAGTTTTTGAAGCCTAGCTGCTTCAGGGTCTTTTTCCATATCAGCTTGTTGGCTTATGTCTTTGATAGGGTTTTGGCAGATTGCAGACAGCAACCTTCCTTTCCTTTTCTGTTTAGTTAGCTTGGGCCCCATCGTTTGCTCAGCCTATCTTTCTATCTGTGTGAGTGTTTTTCCATCTTGCTTCACCGTCATTATATGTTGGGGGCTGCCTTTTGCTTTGGGGTCTGCTCTGGGGGAGTTTAGATTTCCTTTTCTGTCTTTAGGCTATTTAGCTCTCCGGCTGTGATCGAGGGGTCTAGGGCACCATAGGAACCCCCCACGGCTACTGCTAGTTGTGTTGATAGGTTCAGGGGTCTGCAATCTGATAGTTGCCAACTTCTCTCGTTTTCTGGACGTAGCTTCTATTTTTGTGTCTGCCTCCTACGGTGACTCGTTCATAACAGCCCTAGACAAAACTCTATCACATTGCATAGGTTCATCCAAAGGGAGTTTGTAGCTATATTCCGCGCTGCCGCTTTAGACAAATTCCAGGAGAATGCTGTATGATTGCAGTGGTTTTATTCTACGCGTTTCAGGGGTCTCATGCCCCCTTCATCAGGAAATACCACAAATACATACAGGTATCACAGACATAAATAGGTTTGAAAGGATGCTGGATTTCAAAAAAATGAGTGCCAACAAGTCAGATGGTGCAGTGTCAAAGTTCAATGACACCACATGATTAACAGTTAACCTAAGATATATTACAAAAGAATACGTATTTTAAAAGATTTTTTGATTAAATTTTCGTTTACAAAACAGATGATAAAGTCAAATTTACGATTTAAACAAAAAAAAAAAAAAAAAAAAAAAGGGAGGGGGGAGTTTATTCCTGTTTGGAGGTGGATACCTTACAAGTGGACTATCGTATGGAAACAGCAAACCGCTTTTTTTTTTCATTGAAAGCATTGCAATATTTATACAAAAAGGGGAAAAAAGTAAAAACATAATTTTAATTCTTTACCAATAAAAAATATATAATTTTAGTTAAATTCTAAAAAATTAAATATAAAATTATTTTTTAGTATAGAGGAAATGAGTTAAAAAATAATAAAGTATGCTAAAAGCAGCAACACACGAGAAGCTGCACAGCAGTCAGCGCTGCTCAGAATGAGAACGCAGACAGCATGGATTCATTACTTCACTGATACAAAGATCATGGGCAAATTTTAGATATAACATGAAGCACATAAAAAAAGGGGGTTAATATCAGATGCAGCAACACACAGGATGCTGTGCAGGAGCCAACTACTGCTCAAAGAAAAAACGCAGGATAAAGGGGCAGAGTGAATGGGTGGCTTCATTAATAGATAAGATCGCAGGCAGTTTTTGTGTTCAACAAGTGACACATAGTCTTTACACTGTGAGGGAGTGGCAGTAACATTCTTGCACTGTTCACTAATCTCTATGACTAGGCAATGTATGCATGGGAGCTGAGTTAAAGGAGAAATAAGATACTATTATCAGCCGCGGTCATTCTTTCATGTCAGACTAGTAGAATTAGTAGTGCTTACCCGGGCTTAATTAAAGAAGAAAAAAAAAAAAAACAACTCTTCAAAAAATTCTTCAAAAAATGCAACTAACAGAGATAATGTTTAAGACAGAGGTATGAAAGTGATTGCTCCCAAGGGCAAAAGGAGCTAAACCTGATAGGAGGCTATACAGGATTTTCATATATATAACACTCTTTTAGAGCTAACGCACAAGCAATATTTAAGCAAATACATAAATAATTTTTTTTTTTTTTTTTTTTTTCATTAGACCAAGGAGGCACAGTATTGTAAAATTAATTATAAATATAAATATAAAATTGCAATTAGGTATTGCATTAAGTGCAAACAAATCTATAAAAAATATATAAAAAACCACAAGGCGGGGACTGCATAACTAGGTTGACATTATCAACAAGGGAAACTGACACAAATAGTGCAAATAAAATTTTAAATTTAAATAGAACAAAGAGAAATTATCGCAAAGAACTCAGAAGCCATCTATACACATGAGGGGTTTTTTTTTTTTGTTTTTTTTCCCCTTAAGGTTGCAGAGCATGTGAATATAGATATAAACAAAAATTCCACTGTCTAGGTAAAAACCTCAGTTATTTCATTTAGACCCTGTGGTTTCAGACTCCCTAATTTGTAGATCCAATAGGCTTCCTTTCTATTTAGTTTCGTTGATCTGTTCGGTGCACATTTAGGTATATGATCAATAGGGCTAATTTTTAATAATTTCGAATTCTTATTATGTACCAAGGCGTAATGTCTGGACAGCCCATGAGTAAGCAGGCCTTTTTTAATATTATGCCGATGGGAGTTCAGTCTGAGGTGTAGGGGTTGTGTGGTCCTCCCTACATATTGCTTACCACAGGGACATTCAATGACATAAATGACAAAGTCAGAGTTACAATTTAGAACAAAAGGGATCATAAATTTCTCTTTAGTAGAAAATGAAATTATATAATCAGCTTTATGATTTATATTAGAACAGCATAAGCAGTTCCTCGTGCCACATTTAAAGATTCCTTTAGTTGAATTCAGGGTATAACCACCAATGGGGCTAGCATGGGCTCTCAGGCGGCTAGGGGCTATTAGATCCTTGATTGTGGGGGCTCTACGGAATGTAACCCCGGGATTCCTAGGAAGGATATTGTTCAGAATGGGATCGTTCAGTAATATATGCCAATTCTTATGAAAAATTCTACGAATTTCATTATGTTCAATGGAGAATTGCGTTATAAAATTCATTAACGCAATTCTCCATTGAACATAATGAAATAGAGCCCCCACAATCAAGGATCTAATAGCCCCTAGCCGCCTGAGAGCCCATGCTAGCCCCATTGGTGGTTATACCCTGAATTCAACTAAAGGAATCTTTAAATGTGGCACGAGGAACTGCTTATGCTGTTCTAATATAAATCATAAAGCTGATTATATAATTTCATTTTCTACTAAAGAGAAATTTATGATCCCTTTTGTTCTAAATTGTAACTCTGACTTTGTCATTTATGTCATTGAATGTCCCTGTGGTAAGCAATATGTAGGGAGGACCACACAACCCCTACACCTCAGACTGAACTCCCATCGGCATAATATTAAAAAAGGCCTGCTTACTCATGGGCTGTCCAGACATTACGCCTTGGTACATAATAAGAATTCGAAATTATTAAAAATTAGCCCTATTGATCATATACCTAAATGTGCACCGAACAGATCAACGAAACTAAATAGAAAGGAAGCCTATTGGATCTACAAATTAGGGAGTCTGAAACCACAGGGTCTAAATGAAATAACTGAGGTTTTTACCTAGACAGTGGAATTTTTGTTTATATCTATATTCACATGCTCTGCAACCTTAAGGGGAAATAAAACAAAAAAAAAAAAAACCCTCATGTGTATAGATGGCTTCTGAGTTCTTTGCGATAATTTCTCTTTGTTCTATTTAAATTTAAAATTTTATTTGCACTATTTGTGTCAGTTTCCCTTGTTGATAATGTCAACCTAGTTATGCAGTCCCCGCCTTGTGGTTTTTTATATATTTTTTATAGATTTGTTTGCACTTAATGCAATACCTAATTGCAATTTTATATTTATATTTATAATTAATTTTACAATACTGTGCCTCCTTGGTCTAATGAAAAAAAAAAAAAAAAAAAAAAAAAAAATTATTTATGTATTTGCTTAAATATTGCTTGTGCGTTAGCTCTAAAAGAGTGTTATATATATGAAAATCCTGTATAGCCTCCTATCAGGTTTAGCTCCTTTTGCCCTTGGGAGCAATCACTTTCATACCTCTGTCTTAAACATTATCTCTGTTAGTTGCATTTTTTGAAGAATTTTTTGAAGAGTTGTTTTTTTTTTTTCTTCTTTAATTAAGCCCGGGTAAGCGCTACTAATTCTACTAGTCTGACATGAAAGAATGACCGCAGCTGATAATAGTATCTTATTTCTCCTTTAACTCAGCTCCCATGCATACATTGCCTAGTCATAGAGATTAGTGAACAGTGCAAGAATGTTACTGCCACTCCCTCACAGTGTAAAGACTATGTGTCACTTGTTGAACACAAAAACTGCCTGCGATCTTATCTATTAATGAAGCCACCCATTCACTCTGCCCCTTTATCCTGCGTTTTTTCTTTGAGCAGTAGTTGGCTCCTGCACAGCGTCCTGTGTGTTGCTGCATCTGATATTAACCCCCTTTTTTTATGTGCTTCATGTTATATCTAAAATTTGCCCATGATCTTTGTATCAGTGAAGTAATGAATCCATGCTGTCTGCGTTCTCATTCTGAGCAGCGCTGACTGCTGTGCAGCTTCTCGTGTGTTGCTGCTTTTAGCATCCTTTATTATTTTTTAACTCATTTCCTCTATACTAAAAAATAATTTTATATTTAATTTTTTAGAATTTAACTAAAATTATATATTTTTTATTGGTAAAGAATTAAAATTATGTTTTTACTTTTTTCCCCTTTTTGTATAAATATTGCAATGCTTTCAATGAAAAAAAAGCGGTTTGCTGTTTCCATACGATAGTCCACTTGTAAGGTATCCACCTCTAAACAGGAATAAACTCCCCCCTCCCTTTTTTTTTTTTTTTTTTTTTTTTGTTTAAATCGTAAATTTGACTTTATCATCTGTTTTGTAAACGAAAATTTAATCAAAAAATCTTTTAAAATACGTATTCTTTTGTAATATATCTTAGGTTAACTGTTAATCATGTGGAGTCATTGAACTTTGACACTGCACCATCTGACTTGTTGGCACTCATTTTTTTGAAATCCAGCATCCTTTCAAACCTATTTATGTCTGCGATACCTGTATGTATTTGTGGTATTTCCTGATGAAGGGGGCATGAGACCCCTGAAACGCGTAGAATAAAACCACTGCAATCATACAGCATTCTCCTGGAATTTGTCTAAAGCGGCAGCGCGGAATATAGCTACAAACTCCCTTTGGATTCATCATTTCTTTGGTCACTGAAGACCTGTGGATCTGCAGCAGCCGCTACCTACACGCTCTTATCTCATCCTAACCAGGTGAGCATATTTCATGATATACTGTCTTTTGTAACGTGGATAAGACCCTATTGCGCTTTTTTGTCTCCCCCTTTTTTTTGCAATAATTGCATAGGTTCAGACATTTGTTCAACAGGTGGCAACATCTCTCGTGTAGTTTTACGTTCACGTAAATGCCGATCCACCTGAATGGCTAATGACATAGAATCGTCAAGACCAGAGGGATCAGGAAATCCCACCATAGTATCTTTTACAGTTTCTGACATACCCTTCCGAAAGAGGGCTGCCAAGGCACCATCATTCCAGGTAGTAAGGACCGCCCACTTTCGGAATTTTTGACAGTGCAACTCTGCCGAATCCCAACCCTGGCTTAATGCCAACAGGGTCTTTTCAGCCTGATCAATAGCATTAGGTTCATCATACAACAACCCCAAGGCTTATAAAAATACATTCACATTATTCAGAATAGGATCATCAGGTTTCAAAGAAAACGCCCAATCCTGGGGATCGCCGCGCAGCAAAGAGATGACAATTTTAACCTGCTGCGTGGAGTTCCCCGACGAGTTAGGCTTCAAGGCAAAAAATAATTTACAATTATTCTTGAAATTCAAGAATTTAGACCAATCCCCCACAAATACATCAGGAGTAGTAATCTCTGGTTCCGCAGCATGTGAATGAGCAAGATAGGCGGAAATTCCCCGCACTTCAGCAGCGAGCTGCTCCACACGATCAGACAATTGCTTCATATCCATTGAGAGAAAAATTCCCCCTATGGCCTCAGAGATATAGAGGAAAAAATATGCACACAAAAAAAAAAAATTCTGACACTTTTTCTTTTCCTTTTTTTTTTTTTTTTTTTTTACAATTCTCTCCTGCTATTGAGTACCCTAGGATCTGCGGTATGGCTGGTGATTCTGTTATGATGAGTCACCGAAGGAGGAGAAAACAAAATACCAGCTAAGTCCAGAAAAACCACAGAGGTTGGCAGCTATCGGATTGCAGACCCCTGAACCTATCCACAACAACTAGCAGTAGCCGTGGGGGGTTCCTACGGTGCCCTAGACCTCTCGATCACAGCCGGAGAACTACATAGCCTAAAGACAAAAAGGGGAAAAACTAAACTGCCCCAGAGCAGACCCCAAAGCAATAGGCAGCCCCCAACATATAATGACGGTGAAGCAAGATGAAAACACCAACACAGATAGAAAGATAGGTTGAGCAAATGATGGGGCCCAAGCTAACTACATAGGACAGGATAGGAAAGCTGCTGTCTGCTATCCGCAAAACCCCTATCAAAATAAGCCAACCGGCTGATAGGAAAAACAGGCCCTGAAGACGCTAGGCTTCAAAAGACTATATCAGCACTCAGGTATATTCTGAAGACAGAGCAAAAGATCAACAGATCAGAGACAAAAATGGAATTCAGCTCACCCCCGGCCGGGGAAGGCAGAACTCCCAGGAAACAAGGCAAAACAAAAACAAAACTGAAGAGTACAAAGTAGAGCAGAAAAACTTAGCTTTGAGATGCAGGAATCAGACTGGTCTCCAAGAATCCAGCAGGAAAATCACCAGCCAGGAAGAAGGGCGTCGGCAACCTTATATCCAGTCCTCAATTCCAGCCACCCAGTCATCATCTAGCTGCCCATGTGTTTGGTAATCAGCCTCACTACCTTTCTTCACCAGAGGAGGGAGTTCATCAGACCTCAATGGTGATGTGGAAAATGAACTTACAACAGTACCCCCCTTGAGGAGGGGTCACCGAACCCTCATCCACACCACCAGGCCGATCAGGATGGGCCTGGTGAAAGACACGAATCAATCTCTTGGCATGGATGTCAGAAGCAGAGACCCAAGAATTATCCTCCTGGCCATAACCCTTCCACTTGACCAAGTACTGAAGTCTCCATCTAGCCAGATGAGAATCCAATATCTTCTCTACCTCATACTCCAAATTACCCTTAACCAGTACAGGGTCAGGGGGCGCGGCTATGGGAACTACTGGCTTCACAAACCTTTTCAACAAAGATTTATGAAAAACGTCATGAATCTTATACGTAACAGGAAGAGCCAAACGGAAAGAAACTGGGTTAAGGCTTTCCAAATCTTATAAGGTCCAATAAACCTTGGCCTGAACTTTGGAGATGCAACCTTCATGGGAATATTTTTTGAGGACAACCAAACCATATCACCCACTTTAAACCGGGGACCAATGGTCCTATGCCGGTTAGAAAACCGTTGGGCCTTTTCCTGAGAGTGGGACAACTTATCCACTACTTGGTCCAAATCTGCTGCATTCTCTCTACCATAGAATCCACACCTGGGCAGGCAGAAGCTTCCACCTGCCCCGAAGAAAATCGAGGATGAAACCCAATGTTACAAAAGAAAGGAGACATTAAAGTGGCAGAACTAGCCCTATTGTTTAGCGCAAATTCGGCCAAGGGCAAAAATGAGACCCAATCATCCTGATCAGCAGATATGAAACATCTCAAATAGGACTTCAAAGTCTGGTTTGTTCTCTCAGTCTGCCCATTGGTCTGAGGATGAAATGCAGAGGAGAAAGACAACTGAATTTCTAGTTTGGAACAAAAAGCTCTCCAAAATCTGGAAACAAACTGGACCCTTCTGTCCGACACAATGTTCTCAGGAATCCCATGCAGACGAACCACTTGTTGTAAAAACAAGGGCACCAACTCAGAAGAAGATGGCAACTTTGGGAGTGGTACAAGATGGACCATGCTAGAAAATCTATCACAGATCACCCAAATAACAGTCATTCTCTGAGAGACAGGGAGATCAGAGATAAAATCCATTGAGATATGGATCCATGGCCTCCTGGGCACTGGCAGGGGCATCAACAAACCACTAGCATGAGAACAGGGCTTGGACCGAGAACAAGTTCCACAGGACTGCACAAAATTCCTGACATCACGAGATAAGGCAGGCCACCAAAAAGACCGACTCACCAAATCTCTGGTACCTAGATGACCAGCCAACACGGAGATTACAGAATTTCAGAGATTACTCTTTTCCTCCACTGGTCAGGGACATACAATTTCCCCATAGGGCATCGTTCAGGTTTATCCTCCTGAAATTACTCCAGGGCACATCTCAAATCAGGAGAGATGGCGGAAAGAACTACACCATCATTTAGAATGGTAGTAGGTTCGGTCACATCAAGAGAATATGCGTAGAAACTAGTAGAAAGGGCGTCCGCCTTAACATTCTCAGTGCCCGGAAGAAAGGAGACCACAAAGTTAAAACGCGTGGAAAACAAGGCCCACCTAGCCTGTCTAGGATTCAAGCGCTTGGATGATTCAAGATAAATCAAATTCCTGTGATCGGTGCGGACCACAACTTGATGTCTAGCTCCCTCCAACCAATGTCTCCACTCCTCAAATGCCCACTTCATGGCCAACAATTCCTGATTCCCCACGACATAGATATATTCAGATAGAGAAATTTTTCGTGGAAAATTTTCAAGAAAAGAAGGCACAGGGATTCATCTTAGAGGTTACCGGATCTCTGAGACAAAACTGCTCCTGCACCAATCTCAGAATCATCTATTTCCACCTGAAATGGGAATGAAACATCAGGTTGTCACAGAACCAGAGCAGAAGTGAATCTCTGCTTAAGCTCCTGAAATGCTGAGACTGCCTCTGGAGACCAATTCACCACATCAGCGCCCTTTTTGGTCAAATCCGTCAGAGGTTTTACAATACCAGAAAAATTACTTATAAATTTACGTTAGAAATTAGCAAAACCCAAAAACTTCTTAAGAGCCTTCAGAGAAGTGGGCTGAACCCAATCATACATGGCCTGTTCCTTGGCCGGGACAATTTCAATAGCAGACGGGGACAAAATTAATCCCAAAAATGAAATCCTCTGTACACCAAAAAGACATTTCGATCCCTTAACATACAGAGTATTTTCCCTCAAAATCCGGAACACAGTCCGGACATGTTCCACATGAGAATCCCAATCACTGGAAAAGATCAAAATATCATCCAGATAAATGATCAAAAACTTATCCACAACCTCCCGGAAAATATCGTTCATAAAAGATTGGAAGATGGAAGGGGCATTAGTGAGCCCAAAAGGCATCACCAGGTACTCAAAATGTCCCTCCGAGTATTAAACGCCATCTTCCATTCATCCCTGTGTTTGATGCGAATAAGATTACACGCCCCCTGAGGTCAAGTTTGGTAAACCAACAAGTACTTTTAACTCTGGAAAATAATTCAGAAATCTGGGGTAACGGGCACTGATATTTAACAGTGATTTTGTTAAGGGAACGAGTCAATACATGGCCTTAATAAGCCATCTTTTTTGGCCACAAAAAAGAAAAAACAGCACCCAAAGGCGAAGAGGATGGTCTGATATAACCCTTCTCCAATGATTCCCTGATATAAGATCGCAGAGCATCATGTTCAGGTACCGATAAGTTGAAAAGCCGACCCTTGGGAAATTTACAACCGGGCATTAACTCAATTGCGCAGTCATAACTCCTATGAGGAGGCAAAGATGCGGACTTAGGCTAGTTTCACACTGGCATTCTCGGGTGCAGCGCAGGGCCGCCGCTAAGCCCCGCCCCCGGCCACGCGGCCCTGCTCTGCGCCCGAGAACGCTAGTGTGAAACTAGCCTTACTCTCACTAAATACATCAGAAAAATCTGCTAAATAGTCAGGAACATCTTGAGACTGGGGAGAGGTGTAGTAGTGTCACTAAGAACACATTGACAACCCCAACTCTCCACAGACACAGATTTCCAATCGAAAACAGGATTATGGGTTTGCAACCAAGGAAAAACCCAGTACAATAATATCATGTAAATTGTGCAACACCAAAAATTTACAATTCTCTTGATGGTCCGGGGCGACCCGCATTATTACCTGGGTCCAAAACTGGGGTTTATTCTCTGCAAAAGGGGTAGCATCAATCCCCCTCAAGGGAATAGGGGTCCGCAGGGCGCATTGGGAAACCACAACGTTTGGCAAAGTCAAGATCCATCAGATTCAAGGCTGTTCCTGAATCAACAAAGGCCTTAGCAGAAAATGTAGACAAGGAGCAGATCAAGGTAACTGCCAAAAGGAAGTTAGGCTCTACACTGGCCATGGCAAATGAGTGAGCAAAACGTTTTTCTCTTTTAGGGCAGACAGAAATAACATGAGAGGCGTCCCCACAAAAGAAGTATAACTTATTACGCCTTCTGAACTCTTGATGTTGTGCCCTAGACAAAACCCTATCACATTGCATGAGTTCAGAAATTTGTTCAAAAGTCATTACCGCCTCTCGTGTACTTTTACGTTCACGTAAACGTCGATGAATTGAAATGGCTAATGACATTGAGTCGTTAAGACCAGAGGGGACAGGAAATCCCACCATAACATCTTTTACAGTTTCTGCCAGACCTTTCCAAAAGAGAGCTGCTAGGGCATCATCATTCCATTTAGTAAGGACCGCCCACTTTTGGAAATTTTAGCAATATAACTCCGCAGCATCCTGACCCTGGTTCAATGCCAATAAGGTTTTCTCAGCTTGATCAATAGCATTAGGTTCATCATACAACAACCCCAGGGCCTGAAAAAATGCATCTACATTAGCCAGAATAGGATCTCCAGGTATCAAAGAAAAAGCCCAATCTTGGGGATCGCTGCGCAGCAGGGAGATGACAATTTTAACCTGCTGCACCGAGCTCCCCGATGAATTAGGCATCAAAGCAAGAAATAGTTTACAGTAATTCTTGAAATTCAAAAATTTTGACCGATCCCCCGAAAACACATCAGGAGTAGGGATCTTTGGTTCTACAGCAGATTGAGCGAGATAGGCAGAAATGCCCCGCACTTCTGCAGCGAGCTGCTCAACACGATCGGACAATTGCTTAGTTTCCATTAAGGAAAAAATCCTCCTACAGCCCCAGAGAAAAAGAGGAAAAATATATAAAAAAAATTCTGACTTTTTTTTTTTTTTTTTTACAATTCTTTCCTTCTGTTATGAATGGGTCACCGAGGAGGATGGCAGGAACAGGCTAAGCCACTAGAAAACCAGAGAAGTTGGTAACTAAGCGGATTGCAGACCCCTGATCCTATCCACTCAACTAGCAGAAGCCGTGGAGTGGTCCTACGATGCCCTAGACTCCTCGGCACAGCCGAAGAGCTAACTAAGGCTGGTTTCACATTCGCGTTAAAACAACGCTGCGCACTTCGTCGGTAAGCCCCGCCCCGATCCGGCTCCCTGCCCGCCCCATCCGGGATCACCGCCTACTTTCGCATTTGCACGCATGCGATCGGCGCACCCTATCTTTAGCATAGGGTGCGCAGATCATGCGCTGCCAGTGTGAAAGTAGCGTGCTGCGCACTTTTGACGGTGCGCCGTGTGCGCCGAAATGCAGCATGTTGCATTTCGGTGCGCACGGCGCACCGTCAAAAGAGCGCAGCACGCTACTTTCACACTGGCAGCGCATGATCTGCGCACCCTATGCTAAAGATAGGGTGCGCCGATTGCATGCGTGCAAATGCGAAAGTAGGCGGTGATCCCGGATGGGGCGGGCAGGGAGTCGGATCGGGGCGGGGCTTACCGACGCAGTGCGCAGCGTTGTTTTAACGCGAATGTGAAACCAGCCTAAGCCTAAAGCCAGAAAGGTGAAATCTAAACTACCCCGGAGCAGATCCCCAAAGGAATAGACAGCCCCCAAACATATATTTCCTCACCAATCGTTACACCGATGCCTCTACCTTGTGCCAGTCATTACACTGGCTACCCATCCACTCCAGAATTCAGTATAAACTTATTACCCTCACCCACAAAGCCCTCCATGGCTCAGCACCACCCTACATCTCCTCCCTTGTTTCAGTATACCACCCTACCCGCGCCCTCCGTTCTGCTGATGACCTGAGGTTAGTATCCTCAATAGTCAGAACCTCCCACTCCCGTCTCCAAGACTTTACACGTGCCGCGCCAATTCTTTGGAATGCACTTCCCAGGTCAATACGATTAGTCCCCAGTCCCCACAATTTTAAGCGTGTCCTGAAAACGCATTTATTCAGACTGGCCTATCGCCTCAACACATTAACCTAACCTATCCCTGTGTGGCAGAGCCAAAAATTTTACCATAACCAGGTTCCCAGCATCATGTTCCCACATGCTTTATGCATCCATTAGCCCTCTGTGTCTGTACTGTTACACACTTAACATTATGGCTGGTCCATACAATCAGGGCAACTGTTACCACCCACCTTTCGTGTCTACCTCTTTCCTCATAGACTGTAAGCTTGCGAGCAGGGCCCTCACTCCTCTTGGTATTTGTTATAATCTACTGTATGTGATTATTGTTATGCTGTAATGTCTATTGTCTGTACAAATCCCCTCTGAAATGTAAAGTGCTGCGGAATATGTCGGCGCTATAAAAATAAAATTTATTATTATTATTATTATATATTGTCGGTGAGACAAGATGAGACACAAACACAGGCAGAGAACAGACTAAGCAAACGGTGGGGCCCAAGCTGTCTAGACAGGACAGAAAAGATACTAGTAGTCTGCAATCATGCACAAAACCCTAAAAAAATCCAACACATCTGATATACAAAAAACCTGAGGCCACACAACCTCACCCCCGTTAGATCAGCACTCTGGTATGAACTGGAAGCAAAGCAAAAGATACTAACATAGCAGGGGACTGAACAAACTGCCACAAGCTGTAACATATGAGTGGGGCCCAGCGATGCCCCCAGCAGAGGGAGTAAGCTGAACCCTAGCAACAAAGCAGACAGCAAAAAAAGGCACAACCAAATTAGATGCAAGGGATTAGCAAAAGAATCACTTAACTGAACCATGCAAATCAGGCAGGAGACAGAAGAACTCCAAATGCACAAGGAGGAAATCACCAGCAACTACCAAGGGCAGCCTGCTCAATTATATGCTCCCAGCCAATAATCCCAGGTTCCCAATTATCGTCGTCAGGTGGGAAATTTCCATCAACCTGGCCAGCTCCACTACTCCCAGTAACCAGAAGAGGGAGCTTTGGCTCAGAAGTCTGAGCAAGGAAATTCACAACAGCACCCTTTCCATCTTTTCGGCGGTCCTTTCAGAAGGGACGTTATGCCTGCAAGAAACTGTCCAAAGATCAGGACAAGACGAAAGGTATCCTAGGGGAGGTAGAAGTTTCTTCTTTGGTAGACCCTCCCAAGAGGTCAAGAAGCCCCCTCATTGACTTGACTCCCCATGTGGGAGGAAGACTTTCTCTCTTCCTTCTGGCCTGGGAAAAAATTTCTTCCAGTGTCTGGATCCTTCAGATCATAATGTCAGACCTAAACTTAAGATTCCACGCCTCTCCGCAGGAAAGATACATAGAAATCCCTGTACAACCATCCCTGCACAAACAACTAGTGCTGGAAAATGAGGTACTGGCACTCAGAGAAAATCATGTCTTAGAAGTTCCCCTAGGGGAAGTAAAAAAGGGTTTTTACTCCCCCTTATTTCTGATTAAAAAAGCAGACATCCCCAAGGACCATAATAATTCTGAAAATCTTAAACAAATTCCTGGGCATCCCTTCTGTCATGTACCTGCTTCTCAGCACGTGACTTAGATTAACCCTTGCAGGCGCAACCCTATCTCCTCTCACTCAGTCCAGCATTCAACCTCTGTCCTATGCTGCAATGGGAGCATAAATCACACCCCGACACAGCCCACGCACCCCGCTTCGTACACGCTGCCACCACTCACCGAACACATGGGCGATGAGTCCCAGAAGTACTCCTACTACTGTCTGCCAATCAGCAGGGTCACACACTCTAAGGCTATGGATTCTTTTAGAGCATACAATGTTCAAACTTCTTAAAGTTTTAAGCTTTAATAGAAAAGGTACGGTGCTTACAATAAAAAAATAAAAAAAATGGAAATAACAAGTGAGAAACAAATATGCAAAAATGGTTATAAAAATAAAGGGAGAAACTTACAGAAATATCTAACCTTTGCCGTCTGGTATTCTGTTCCCTGAGGGGGAGGAATATGAAATGGAACACATCAGCTTGGCTGTCCCTCAACTGTGAACATCGTTCTTTGTGTAAGGCCTAATTTATAGATTTAGCCTGGAGATCAGATTTCTAGACCAGCCTCTCATGTTAATATTCTAATTCCTTGTTTGTTACTGAACCATGGCTACTTTACCAATAAATACATTATTTTTCTCTGAGCACCCTTTCTGCAACCTTTCTTTCTCATAATAAATATACAGTATCAGGCTGCAATTTGGCATCACCCTTCACAGACACCAGAAGTGTGAAATGTCTCCAATTCTGTGCCTTCCCAGGAAAGCACCCTGGGGTCTAAAACTGCCTTTTCTCAGGATAGCATATGCTATCACCTTTGTGAGACCTGCCGCCTAAGGACATGCTAGTTAACTGCCGGCCATACATCGCCTACAAATACATATTTCCACTATACCTTCATTCAAGATGGAGTCTGTGAGGACAGCAGTGAAGGTTCTCTTCCCAGGCCGTTCTATGGCAGTCCTGGACCTCAAGGATGCTTATTATCATGTCCCAATTCACATGCAATATCAAAAGTTCCTCAGAGTAGCAGTGCAGATACAGTCGGAAATCAGACACTTCCAATACAGAGCTTTCCCCTTTGGACTAGCGATAGCTCCCCGGATATTTACGGAGATAATTTCTGAAGTAACTGCTCATCTCCCTTGTAGATTGTGAGCCCTCGTGGGCAGAATCCTCTCTCCTCCTGTACCAATTGTGACTTGTATTGTTTAAGATTTCTTTACTTGTTTTTTATTACGTATATCCCTTTTCACATTTTTTATATCAAGGAAGGTGACGGTCACAAGGGGGTATTCTCTGCGTATGGAGGAGGGAAGGTTTTTCCACCAACATAGAATATGGAATTCCTTGCCTGAGGAGGTGGTGATGGTGAACTCAGTCAAGGGGTTCAAGAGAGGCATGGATGTCTTCCTACTGTAGAGCGCAACAATATTGAATATTACAGTTATTATGTTCTTTAGAAGGATGTAGATTCTGGGGATTTATTCTGACAGAATATATGCTGAACTGGATGGACAAATGTCTTTTTTCGGCCTTGCTAACCATGTTACATGTAAAGCGCCATGGAATAAATGGCACTATAATAATAAACTAGATGTGTATTTCCTGAAGGAAGTACAGATAGTGATTTGAAATGGTGCCCGGGCTGCCCCATTAAGAGAGACTTGCCTGCTGCCCCTGCAAGATTTTCAACTCAGGATCCGTTTTAACTGTGGGTGCCTCTCAGGGGCCACTTTGGCCTCAGGGTCCGATTTTGTGGGTGGGGCCCCTCAGGGTCCGATTTTGTGGCCGGGGCTGATCAGGGTCCGATTTTGTGGCCGGGGCTGATCAGGGTCCAATTTTGTGGCCGGGGCCCCTCAGGTCCGATTTGGTGGCCAGGGCCCCTAAAGGTCCGATTTGGTGGGTGGGGCCCCTCAGGGTCCGATTTGGTGGCCGGGGCCCCTCAGGGTCCGATTTGGTGGTTGGGGCCCCTCAGGGTCCGATTTGGTGGGTGGAGCCCCATCAGGGTCCGATTTTGTGGGTGGGGCCCCTCAGGGTCTGATTTTGTGGGTGGGGCCCCTTAAGGTCTGATTTTATGGACGGAGCCCCTCTGGATCCAATTTGGTGGGCGGGGCCCCTCGGGGTCCGATTTTGTGGTTGAGGCCACTCTGGGTCTAATTTGGTGGGCGGGGCCTTTCAGGGTCCGATTTGGTGGGTGGGGCCACTCTAGGTCTGATTTGGTGGGCGGGGCCCCTCAGGGTCTGATTTTGTTGGGCGGGCCCCTGTGGGTCTCATTTGGTGGGTGGGGCCCCTCAGGGTCCGAATTGGTGGGCGGGGCCCCTCAGGGTCCAATTTGGTAGGCGGTGCCTTTCAGGGATAGATTTAGTGGGTGGGGCCCCTCACGGTCCGATTTTCTTGGTGGGGCCCTCGGGGTCCGATTTTATGGCAGGGTCCCCTCAGGGTACGATTTGGTGGACGGAGCCCCTCAGGGTCCGATTTTGTGGTTGGGGACACTCAGGGTCCGATTTGGTGGGCGGGGCCACTCAGGGTCTGATTTGGTGGGCGGGGACCCTCAGGGTCTGATGTGGTGGGCGGGGCCCCTCAGGGTCTGAGTTGGTGGGCGGGGACCCTCAGGGTCTGATTTGGTGGGCGGGGCCCTTCAGGGTCCAAATTGGTGGGCTGGGCCTCTCAGGATCTGATTTGGTGGGCTGTGCCACTCTGGGTCCGTTTTGGTGGGCAGGGCCACTCTGGGTCCAATTTTTTGAGCGGGGCCACGCTGGGTCCGATTTGGAGGCCAGGGTGGCTCAGCCTCTGATTTGGAGGCCAGGGTAGCTCAGCCTCCGATTTGGAGCCTGGGGTCACTCAGCTTTCGATTTGGTGCGCCGGCCCTTTAAAACTCATTTCGGTGCGAGGCCCTTTAAGAATCATTTTTCGCGCGTTGGCCCTTTAAGAGCCAGTTTGGCTCACTGGGCCTCTAAATCCACTTTGGCGCACATGCTCTCTCAGGGGCATGCGTCATGTGATGAAGCTAGATTTGCATTTGTGCTGTGGGTTTCGCTTTAAGAGCTGAAATTATCTGCCAGAAACTCTGTCCGGGAGAGGTCATGTGATGTTCGTAGGCGTTGGCATAGTAACTGGGTGTGCCTGCGCATATCAATGAGCTTAACTGCCATTTCAATCGCCTCAGGGCATGTTTTGTCTATTGCAAAATTTCCCCATTCAAATGCATTGAGACAACCGAATCAACTGAATAATAAGAAGAACCAGATGTGTATTTCCTGAAGGAAGTACAGATAGTGGTTTGAAATGGTGCCCGGGCTGCCCCTTAAAGAGAGACTTGCCTGCTGCCCCTGCAAGACTTTCAACTCAGGATCCGTTTTAACTGTGAGTGCCTCTCAGGGGCCACTTTGGCCTCAGGATCTGATTTGGTGGGTGGGGCCCCTCAGGATCTGATTCCTTGGCCTGGGCTCCTCAGGGCTTGACTTGTTGGCCGGGATCCCTCAGGCTCCTATTTTGTAGGTGAGGCCCCTCAGGGTCCGATTTTGAGGGTGTGGCCCCTCAGGGTCCGATTTTGTGGGTGGGGCCCCTCAGGGTCCGATTTTGTGAGTGGGGCCCCTCAGGGTCTGATTTTGTGGCCGGGGCCACTCAGGGTCTGATTTTGTGGCTGGATCCCCTCAGGGTCCGATTTTGTGGGTGGGGCCCCTCAGGGTCCGATTTTGTGGCTGGGGCCCCTCAGGGCCTGATTTGGTGGGTGGGGCCCTTCAGGGTCCGATTTGGTGGGCGGGGCCCCTCAGAGTCTGCTTTGGTTAGCGGGGCCCCTCAGGGTCCGATTTGGTGGGCGGCGCCACTCTTGGTCCAATTTTGTGGGCGGAGCCACTCAGGGTCCGATTTGGTGGGTGGGGCCCCTCAGGGTCCGATTTGGTGGGTGGGGCCCCACAGGGTCCGATTTGGTGAGCAGTGCCCCTCAGGGTCTGATTTGGTGAGCGGGGCCCTTCAGGCGCCACTTTGGCCTGTGTGGCCCCTCAGGATACAATTCGGTGGCCTGGGCTTCTCGGGGCTTGAATTGGTGGCTGGGGCCCTTCAGGGTCCGATTTGGTGAGTGGGGCCCCTCAGGGTCTGAATTGGTGGGCTGGACTCCTCAGGGTCCGATTTGGTGAGCGCTTCCCCTCAGGGTCCAATTTGGTGAGCGCCCGGGGTCCCTCATGGTCCGATTTGGTGGGCGAGGCCCCTCAGGGTCCAATTTGGTGAGCGGGGCCCCTCAGGCTCCGATTTGGTGAGTGGGGCAACTCTGGGTCTGATTTGGTGGGCGGGGCCCCTCAGGGTCCGATTTGGTGGGCGGGTCCCCTAAGGGTCCGATTTGGTGGGCGTGGCCCCTCAGGGTCTGATTTTGTGGGTGGGGCCCTTCAGAGTCCGATTTTGTGGGTGATTTTGTGGGTGGGGACCCTCAGGGTCTGATTTTGTGTGTGGGGCCCCTCAGGGTCCAAATTGGTGGTTTGGGCCTCTAAGGGTCTGATTTGGTGGGCGGGGCCCATCAGGGTCCAATTTGGCAGGCGGGGCAACTCTGGGTCTGATTTGGTGGGCGGGGCCCCTCAGGGTCCGATTTGGTGGGCGGAGCCCCTCTGGGTCCAATTTGGTGGGCGGGTCCCCTCAGGGTCCGATTTGGTGGGCGTGGCCCTTCAGAGTCCGATTTTGTGGGTGATTTTGTGGGTGGGGCCCCTCAGGGTCTGATTTTGTGGCAGGGGCCCCTCAGGGTCTGATTTTGTGGCCGGGGCGCCTCGGTCTGATTTTGTGGGTGGGGCCCCTCAGGGTCTGATTTTGTGGCCGGGGCGCCTCGGTCTGATTTTGTGGGTGGGGCCCCTCAGGGTCCGATTTGGTTGGCGGGGCCACTCTCGGTCTGATTTGGTGGGTGGGGCCCCTCTGGGTCCGATTTGGTGGGCAGGGACCCTCAGGGTCTGATTTGGTGGGCGGGGCCCCTCAGGGTCCGATTTGGTGGGTGGGGCCCTTCAGGGTCCGATTTGGTAAGCGGTGCTCCTCAGGGTACAATTTGGTGGGCGGAGCACTCTGGGTCCGATTTGGTGGGCGGGGCCCTTCAGGGTCCAATTTGGTGGGCGGGGACACTGAGTCTGATTTGGTGGGTGGGGCCCCTCAGGGTCCGTTTTGGTGGGCGGGGCCACTCTGGGTCCAATTTTTTGAGCGGGGCCACGCTGGGTCCGATTTGGAGGCCAGGGTGGCTCAGCCTCCGATTTGGAGCCTGGGGTCACTCAGCTTTCGATTTGGCGCGCCGGCCCTTTAAAACTCATTTTGGTACGCGGCCCTTTAAGAATCACTTTCGCACGTTGACTCTTTAAGAGCCAGTTTGGCTCACTGGGCTTCTAAATCCACTTTGGCGCACATTCTCTCTCAGTGGCATGTGTCATGTGATGAAGCTAGATTTGCATTTGTGCTGTGGGTTTCGCTTTAAGAGCTGAAATTATCTGCCAGAAACTCTGTCCTGGAGATAGTAACTGGGTCTGCCTGTGCATATCAATGAGCTTAACTGCCATTTCAATCGCCTGAGGGCATGTTTTGTCTATAGCAAAATTTCCCCATTCAAATGCATTGAGACAATGCATTCCAATGACGGGAAAAAAAATTTTCTAACGTAAATTGCACAAAAACTACAAATCCAAACGACACGAAAAATACTTAGCACACCTCTCGTGGACGCTGGCTTCGAAACGACACCTCAACGGAGTCTGTGCGTGTAACGGTTCGGGCCGCATTTATTGCAGAAATCAACTGAATAATAAGAAGAACCAGATGTATATTTCCTGAAGGAAGTACAGATAGTGGTTTGAAATGGTGCCCGGGCTGCCCCTTTAAGAGAGACTTGCCTGCTGCCCCTGCAAGACTTTCAACTCAGGATCCGTTTTAACTGTGAGTGCCTCTCAGGGGCCACTTTGGCCTCAGGGTCTGATTTGGTGGGTGGGGCCCCTCAGGATCTGATTCCTTGGCCTGGGCTCCTCAGGACTTGAATTGTTGGCTGGGATCCCACAGGCTCCTATTTTGAGGGGGTGGCCCCTCAGGGTCCGATTTTGTGGGTGTGGCCCCTCAGGGTCTGATTTTGTGGGTGAGGCCCCTCAGGGTCCGATTTTGTGGGTGGGGACCCTCAGGGTCCGATTTTGTGACTGGATCCCCTGAGGGTCTGATTTTGTGGGTGGTGCCCCTCAGGGTCCGATTTTGTGGCCGGGGCCCCTCAGGGTCCAATTTTGTGGGTGGGGCCCTTCAGGGCCCGATTTTGTGGCCGGGGCTCCTCAGGGTCCGATTTGGTGGTTGGGGCCCCTCAGGGTCCGATTTTGTGGGTGGGGCCACTCTGGGCCCGATTTGGTGGGTGGGGCCACTCAGGGTCCGATTTTGTGGCTGGGGCCCCTCAGGGTCCGATTTTGTGGCTGGGGCCCATCAGGGTCCGATTTTGTGGCAGTGGCCCCTCAGGGTCCGATTTTGTGGGTGGGGCCCTTAGGGCCTGATTTTGTGGGCAGAGCCCCTCTGGGACCAATTTGGTGGGCGGGACCAATTTGGTGGGCGGGGCCTCTCAAGGTCCGATTCAGTGGGCGGGGCCCCACAGGGTCTGATTTCGTGGGTGGGGCCCTTCAGGATCCGATTCGGTGGCCTGGGCTCCTCAGGGCTTGAAATGGTGGACAGGATCCCTCAGGGTCACATTTTGTGGCAGGGGACTCTCGGTCCGATTTTGTGGGTGGGGCCTCTTAGGGTCCGATTTTGTGGGCGGAGCCCCTCAGGGTCCAATTTGGTGGGCGGGGCCCCTCTGGGTCCAATTTGGTGGGCGGGGCCCCTCAGGGTCTGGTTTGGTGAGCAGGGCTTCTCTGGGTCCGATTTGGTGGGTGGGGCCACTCTGGGTAAGATTTGGAGGCCGGCGTCAATGAGCTTCCGGGGTGGATCAGCCTCCGATTTGGAGGCCGGGGTGGCTCAGCCCCCGATTTGGAGGCCGGGGTCGCTCAGCCTCCGATTTGAAGGCCGGGGTGGCTCAACCTCAGATTTGGAGGCCGGGGTGGCTCAGCGTCAGATTTGGAGGCTGGGGTCACTTACCCTCAGATTTGGAGGCCGGGGTGGCTCAGCCTCCTATTTGGAGGCCGGGGTGGCGCAGCCTCCTATTTGGAGGCCGGGGTGGCGCAGCCTCCTATTTGGAGGCCTGGGTGGCGCAGCCTCCTCTTTGGAGGCCGGGGTGGCTCATCGTCCGATTTGGAGGCCGGGGTGGCTCAGCCTCCTATTTGGAGGCCGGGGTGGCTCAGCCTCCGATTTGGAGGCCGGGGTGGCTCAGCCTCCGATTTGGAGGCCGGGGTGGCTCAGTCTCTGATTTGGAGGCCGGGGTCTGTCAGCCTCCGATTTGGAGGCCGGGGTGGCTCAGCCTCCGATTTGGAGGCCGGAGTGACTCCGCCTCCGATTTGGAGGCCGGGGTGGATCCTCCTCCGATTTGGAGGCCGGGGTGGCTCAGCCTCCGATTTGGAGGCCGGGGTGGCTCAGCCTCCGATTTGGAGGCCGGGGTGGCTCAGCCTCCGATTTGGAGGCCGGGGTGGCTCAACCTCCGATTTGGAGGCCGGGGTGGCTCAGCCTCCGATTTGGAGGCCGGGGTGGCTCAGCCTCCGATTTGGAGGCCGGGGTGGCTCAGCCTCTGATTTGGAGGCCGGGGTGGCTCAGCCTCCGATTTGGAGGCTGGGGTGGCTCAGTCTCCGATTTGGAGGTCGGGGTCTGTCAGCCTCCAATTTGGAAGCCGGGGTGGCTCAGCCTCCGATTTGGAGGCCGAGGTCGATCAGCCTCCGATTTGGAGGTCGGGGTCGATCAGCCTCCGATTTGGAGCCTGGGGTCACTCAGCTTTCGATTTGGTCTGTCGGCCCTTTAAGACTCATTTCTTTGCGCTGGCCCTTTAAGAGCTAGTTTGGCTCACTGGGCTTCTTCTAAATCAACTTTGGTGGACATTCTCTCTCAGGGGCATGCGTCATGTGATGAAGCTAGATTTGCATTTGTGCTGTGGGTTTCGCTTTAAGAGCTGATATTATGTGGCAGAAGCTCTGTCCTGGGGGTCAAGTGAAGTTCGTAGGCGTTGGCATAGTAACTGGGTGTGCCTGTGCATATCAATGAGCTTAACTGCCATTTCAATCGCCTCAGGGCACGTTTTGCCATCTCCCATTGAAAAGCATTGGAGAAAATGCATTCCAATAACGGGAAAAAAAATTTTCAAACGCAAATTGCGCAAACACTACAAATCCGATTGACACGAAAAATACTTAGCACACCTCTCGTGGACGCTGGCTTCGAAACGACACCTCAATGGAGTCTGCGTGTAGCGGTTCGGGCCGCATTTATTGCGGAAATCAACTGAATAATAATAAGAAGAACCAGATGTGTATTTCCTGAAGGAAGTACAGATAGTGGTTTGAAATGGTGCCGGGCTGCCCCTTTAAGAGAGACTTGCCTGCTGCCCCTGCTAGACTTTCAACTCAGGATCCGTTTTAAGTGTGGGTGCCTCTCAGGGGCCACTTTGGCCTCAGGGTCTGATTTGGTGGGTGGGGCCCCTCAGGATCTGATTCGGTGGCCTGGGCTCCTCAGGGTTTGAATTGGTGGCCGGGATCCCTCAGGGTCCAATTTTGTGGGTGTGGCCCCTCAGGGTCTGATTTTGTGGGTGTGGCCCCTCAGGTTCCGATTTTGTGGGTGTGGCCCCTCAGGGTCCGATTTTGTGGGTGGGTCCCCTCATGGTCCGATTTGTGGGTGGGGCCCCTCAGGGTCTGATTTTGTGGGTGGGGCCCCTCAGGGTCCGATTTTGTGGCCGGGGCTGATCAGGGTCCGATTTTGTGGCCGGGCCCCTCAGGGTCCAATTTTGTGGCCGGGGCCCCTCAGGTCCGATTTGGTGGCCGGGGCCCCTAAAGGTCCGATTTGGTGGGTGGGGCCCCTCAGGGTCCGATTTGGTGGCCGGGGCCCCTCAGGGTCCGATTTGGTGGTTGGGGCCCCTCAGGGTCCGATTTGGTGGGTGGAGCCCCTCAGGGTCCGATTTTGTGGGTGGGGCCCCTCAGGGTCTGATTTTGTGGGTGGGGCCCCTTAAGGTCTGATTTTATGGACGGAGCCCCTCTGGATCCAATTTGGTGGGCGGGGCCTATCGGGGTCCGATTTTGTGGTTGAGGCCACTCTGGGTCTAATTTGGTGGGCGGGGCCTTTCAGGGTCCGATTTGGTGGGCGGGGCCACTCTAGGTCTGATTTGGTGGGCGGGGCCCCTCAGGGTCTGATTTTGTTGGGCAGGGCCCCTGTGGGTCTCATTTGGTGGGTGGGGCCCCTCAGGGTCCGAATTGGTGGGCGGGGCCCCTCAGGGTCCAATTTGGTAGGCGGTGCCTTTCAGGGTTAGATTTAGTGGGTGGGGCCCCTCACGGTCCGATTTTCTTGGTGGGGCCCTCGGGGTCCGATTTTATGGCAAGGTCCCCTCAGGGTACGATTTGGTGGATGGAGCCCCTCAGGGTCCGATTTTGTGGTTGGGGCCACTCAGGGTCCGATTTGGTGGGCGGGGCCCTTCAGGGTCTGATGTGGTGGGCGGGGACCCTCAGGGTCTGATGTGGTGGGCGGGGCCCCTCAGGGTCTGAGTTGGTGGGCGGGGACCCTCAGGGTCTGATTTGGTGGGCGGGGCCCTTCAGGGTCCAAATTGGTGGGCTGGGCCTCTCAGGGTCCGATTTGGTGGGCTGTGCCACTCTGGGTCCGTTTTGGTGGGCAGGGCCACTCTGGGTCCAATTTTTTGAGCGGGGCCACGCTGGGTCCGATTTGGAGGCCAGGGTGGCTCAGCCTCTGATTTGGAGGCCAGGGTAGCTCAGCCTCCGATTTGGAGCCTGGGGTCACTCAGCTTTCGATTTGGCGCGCCGGCCCTTTAAAACTCATTTTGGTGCGAGGCCCTTTAAGAATCATTTTTCGCGCGTTGGCATAGTAACTGGGTCTGCCTGCGCATATCAATGAGCTTAACTGCCATTTCAATCTCCTCAGGGCATGTTTTGTCTATGGCAAAATTTCCCCATTCAAATGCATTGAGACAATTCATTCCAATGACGGGAAAAAAAATTTTCTAACGCAAATTTCACAAAAACTACAAATCCGATTGACACGAAAAATACTTAGCACACCTCTCGTGGACGCTGGCTTCGAAACGACACCTCAACAGAGTCTGTGCGTGTAGCGGTTCGGGCCGCATTTATTGCGGAAATCAACTGAATAATAATAAGAACCAGATGTGTATTTCCTGAAGGAAGTACAGATAGTGGTTTGAAATGGTGCCTGGGCTGCCCCTTTAAGAGAGACTTGCCTGCTGCCCCTGCAAGACTTTCAACTCAGGATCCGTTTTAACTGTGAGTGCCTCTCAGGGGCCACTTTGGCCTCAGGGTCCGATTTTGTGGGTGGGGCCCCTCAGGGTCTGATTTTGCGTATGGGGCTCCTCAGGGAACGATTTGGTGGGTGGGGCCCCTCAGGGTTCGATTTTGTGGCCGGGGCCCCTCATGGTCCGATTTGGTGGTTGGGGCCCCTCAGGGTCTGATTTTGTTGCCGGGGCCCCTAAGGATTTGGTTTTGTGGCCGGGGCCCCTCAGGGTCCGATTATGTGGCCGGAACCCCTCAGGGTCTGATTTTGTGGGTGGGGCCCGTCAGGGTCCGATTTTGTGGCCGGGGCCCCTCAGGGTCTGATTTGGTGGTTGGGGCCCCTAAGGGTCCGATTTTGTTGCCGGGGCCCCTCAGGGTCTGATTTTGTGGGTGGGGCCCCTCATGGTCCCATTTGGTGGGTGGGGCCTCTCAGGGTCCGATGTGGTCAGATTTTGTGGCCGGGGCCCCTCAGGGTCCGATTTTGTGGCTGGGGCACCTCAGGGTCCAATTTGGTGGCCGGGGCCCCTCAGGGTATGATTTTGTGGGTGGGACCCCCTGGGTCCAATTTGGTAGGCGGGGCCACTCTGGGTCCAATTTGGTGGGCGGGGCCCCTCAGGGTCTAATTTGGTGGGCGGGGCCCCTCAGGGTCCAATTTGGTGGGTGGGGACCCTCAGGGTCTGATTTGGTGGGTGGGGCTCCTCAGGGTCTGATTTAGTGGGCGGTGCCCCTCAGGGTCCGATTTAGTGGGCGGTGCCCCTCAGGGTCCGATTTGGTGGGCAGAGCCCCTCAGGGTGTGATTTGGTGGGCGGGGCCCCTCAGGGTCCAATTTGGTGGACGGGGCCCCTCAGGGTCTGATTTGGTGGGTGGGCCCCTCAGGGTCCGATTTGGTTGGAGGGGCCCCTCAGCATCTGATTTGGAGGGTGGGGCTACTCTTGGTCTAATTTGGTGGGCAGGGCCCTTCAGGGTCCGATTTGGTGAGCGGGGCCCCTCAGGGTCTGATTTGGTGGGCGGCACCACTCTGGGTCCGATTTGGTGGGCGGGGCCCCTCAGGTCTGATTTGGTGGGCGTGGCCCTTCAGGGTCCGGTTTGGTGGGTGGGGCCTCTCAAAGTCCGATTTGGTGAGCTGGGCCCCTTAGGGTCCGAACTGGTGGGCGGAGCCACTCTGGGTCCGATTTGGTGGGCGGGGCCCCTCAGGGTCCGATTTGGTGGGCGGGGACCCTCAGGGTCCGATTTGGTGGGCGGGAACCCTCAGGGTCCGAATCGGAGGGCGGGGCCTCTCAGAGTCCGATTTGGTGAGCGGGGCCCCTCAGAGTTCGATTTGGTGAGCGGGGCCCCTCAGAGTCCGATATGGTGAGCGGGGCCCCTCATGGTCCGATTTGGTGGGCGGCGCCACTCTGGGTCCGATTTGGTGGGCGGGCCCCTCAGGGTCCGATTTGGTGGGCTGGGTCACTCTGGGTCTAATTTGGTGGGCGGGGCCCTTCAGAGTCCGATTTGATGGGCGGGGCCCCTCAGGGTCTGATTTGATGGGTGGGGCCCCCTCAGGGTCCGATTTGGTGGGCGGTGCCACTCTGGTTCCGATTTGGTGCGCGGGGCCACTCTGGGTCCGATTTGGTGCGCAGGGCCACTCTGGGTCCGATTTGGTGGGCAGGGCCACTTTGGGTCTGATTTGGAGGCCAGGGTGGCTCAGCCTCTCATTTGTAGGCCATGGTCGATCAGCCTCGGATTTGGAGCCTGGGGTCACTCAGCTTTCGATTTGGCGTGCCGGCCCTTTAAGACTCATTTTGGTGCGCCGGCCCTTTAAGAATCACTTTGGCGCGTCGGCCGTTTTAGAGACAGGGTCGCTTACTGGGCTTCTATATCCACTTTGGCGCACATTCTCTCTCAGCGTCATGCGTCATGTGATGAAGCTAGATTTGCATTTGTGCTGTGGGTTTTGCTTTAAGAGCTGATATTATGTGGCAGAAGCTCTGTCCTGGGGGCGTCATGTGACGTTCGTAGGCGTTGGCATAGTAACTGGGTGTGCCTGTGCATATCAATGAGCTTTACTGCCATTTGAATCGGCTCAGGGCACGTTTTAAGTTTCCCATTGAAAAGCATTGGAGACAGTGCATTCCAATGACGGGAAAAAAACATTTTCAAGCGCAAATTGTGCAAAAACTACAAATCCGATCGACACGAAAAATACTTAGCACACCTCTCGTGGACGCTGGCTTCGAAACGACACCTCAACAGAGTCTGTGCGTGTAGCGGTTCGGGCCGCATTAATTGCGGAAATCAACTGAATAATAATAACTAGATGTGTATTTCCTGAAGGAAGTACAGATAGTGGTTTGAAATGGTGCCTGGGCTGCCCCTTTAAGAGAGACTTGCCTGCTGCCCCTGCAAGACTTTCAACTCAGGATCTGTTTTAACTGTGGGTGCCTCTCAGGGTCTGATTTTGTGTGTGGGGCTCCTCAGGGTCCGATTTGGTGGGTGGGGCCCCTCAGGGAACGATTTGGTGGCCGGGGCCCCTCAGGGACCGATTTGGTGGGCTGGGCCTCTCAGGGTCCGATTTGGTGGACTGTGCCACTCTGGGTCCGTTTTGGTGGGCAGGGCCACTCTGGGTCCAATTTTTTGAGTGGGGCCATGCTGGGTCCGATTTGGAGGCCAGGGTGGCTCAGCCTCCGATTTGGAGCGTGGGGTCACTCAGCTTTCGATTTGGAGCGCCGGCCCTTTAAAACTCATTTCGGTGCGCGGCCCTTTAAGAATCATTTTTCGCGCGTTGGCCCTTTAAGAGCCAGTTTGGCTCACTGGGCTTCTAAATCCACTTTGGCGCACATTCTCTCTCAGGGTCATGCGTCATGTGATGAAGCTAGATTTGCATTTGTGCTGTGGGTTTCGCTTTAAGAGCTGAAATTATCTGCCAGAAACTCTGTCCGGGAGAGGTCATGTGATGTTCGTAGGCGTTGGCATAGTAACTGGGTGTGCCTGCGCATATCAATGAGCTTAACTGCCATTTCAATCGCCTCAGGGCATGTTTTGTCTAAAGCAAAATTTCCCCATTCAAATGCATTGAGACAATGCATTCCAATGACGGAAAAAAATTTTTCTAACGCAAATTGCACAAAAACTACAAATCCAAACGACACGAAAAATACTTAGCACACCTCTCGTGGATGCTGGCTTCGAAACGACACCTCAAGGGAGTCTGTGCGTGTAGCGGTTCGGGCCGCATTTATTGCGGAAATCAACTGAATAATAAGAAGAAGAACCAGATGTGTATTTCCTGAAGGAAGTACAGATAGTGGTTTGAAATGGTGCCCGGGCTGCCCCTTTAAGAGAGACTTGCCTGCTGCCCCTGCAAGACTTTCAACTCAGGATCCGTTTTAACTGTGAGTGCCTCTCAGGGGCCACTTTGGCCTCAGGGTCTGATTTGGTGGGTGGGGCCCCTCAGGATCTGATTCCTTGGCCTGGGCTCCTCAGGACTTGAATTGTTGGCCGGGATCCCTCAGGCTCCTATTTTGTGGGTGAGGCCCCTCAGGGTCCGATTTTGAGGGTGTGGCCCCTCAGGGTTCGATTTTGTGGGTGGGGCCCCTCAGGGTCCGATTTTGTGGGTGGGGCCCCTCAGGGTTCGATTTTGTGAGTGGGGCCCCTCAGGGTCCGAATTTGTTACTGGATCCCCTGAGGGTCCGATTTTGTGGCCGGGGACCCTCAGGGTCCAATTTTGAGGGTGTGGCCCTTCTGGGCCCGATTTTGTGGCCGGGGCTCCTCAGGGTCTTATTTAGTGGTTGGGGCCCCTCAGGGTCCGATTTTGTGGGTGGGGCCACTCTGGGCCCGATTTGGTGGGTGGGGCCACTCAGGGTCCGATTTTGTGGCCGGGGCCCCTCAGGGTCTGATTTTGTGGCTGGGTCCCATCAGCGTCCGATTTTGTGGCAGGGTCCCCTCAGGGTCCGATTTTGTGGGTGGGGCCCTTAGGGCCTGATTTTGTGGGCAGAGCCCCTCTGGGTCCGATTTGGTGGGCGGGACCACTCTGGGTCCAATTTGGTGGGCGGGGCCTCTCAGGGTCCAATTTGGTGGGCAGGGCCACTCTGGGTCTGATTCAGTGGGCGGGGCCCCACAGGGTCTGATTTAGTGGGTGGGGCCCCTCAGGATCCGATTCGGTGGCCTGGGCTCCTCAGGGCTTGAAATGGTGGACAGGATCCCTCAGGGTCACAATTTGTGGCCGGGGACTCTCAGTCTGATTTTGTGGGTGGGGCCTCTTAGGGTCCAATTTTGTGGGCGGAGCCCCTCAGGGTCCAATTTGGTGGGCGGGGCCCCTCTGAGTCCAATTTGGTGGGCGGGGCCCCTCAGGGTCTGGTTTGGTGGGCAGGGCTTCTCTGGGTCCGATTTGGTGGGTGGGGCCACTCTGGGTAAGATTTGGAGGCCGGGGTCGATGAGCTTCCGGTTTGGAGGCCGGGGTGGATCAGCCTCCGATTTGGAGGCCGGGGTGGCTCAGCCCCCGATTTGGAGGCTGGGGTGGTTCAGCCTCTGATTTGAGGGCCGGGATGTCTCAGCCTCCGATTTGGAGGCCGGGGTGGCTTACCCTCCGATTTGGAGGCTGGGGTGGCTCAGCCTCCG
The DNA here is from genome assembly GCF_039654945.1 of Dendrobates tinctorius. NCBI lineage: Eukaryota > Metazoa > Chordata > Amphibia > Anura > Dendrobatidae > Dendrobates > Dendrobates tinctorius. The sequence goes on along the minus strand of NW_027361760.1, from coordinate 8,671,061 downwards.
ATTTGGAGGCCGGGGTGGCTTACCCTCCGATTTGGAGGCTGGGGTGGCTCAGCCTCCGATTTGGAGGCCGGGGTGGCTCAGCCTCCGATTTGGAGGCCGGGGTGGCTCAGCCTCCGATTCGGAGGCCAGGGTGGCTCAGCCTCCGATTTGGAGGCCGGGGTGGCTCAACCTCCGATTTGGAGGCCGGGGTAGCTCAGCCTCCGATTTGGAGGCCAGGGTGGCTCAGCCTCCGATTTGGAGGCCGGGGTCGATCAGCCTCCGATTTGGAGGCCGGGGTCGATCAGCCTCCGATTTTGAGGCCGGGGTCGATCAGCCTCCGATTTGGAGGCCGGGGTCGATCAGCCTCCGATTTGGAGGCCGGGGTCGATAAGCCTCCGATTTTTAGGCCGGGGTCGATAAGCCTCCGATTTGGAGGCCGGGGTGGCTCAGCCTCCGATTTGGAGCCTGGGGTGGCTCAGCGTCCGATTTGGAGCCTGGGGTCACTCAGCTTTCGATTTGGCGTGTCGGCCCTTTAAGACTCATTTCGGTGCGCCGACCCTTTAACAATCACTTTGGCGCATCGGCCCTTTAAGAGCTAGTTTGGCTCACTGGGCTTCTTCTAAATCCACTTTGGCGGACATTCTCTCTCAGGGGCATACGTCGTGATGAAGCTAGATTTGCATTTGTGCTGTGGGTTTCGCTTTAAGAGCTGATATTATGTGGCAGAAGCTCTGTCCTTGGGGCGTCATGTGACGTTCGTAGGCGTTGGCATAGTAACTGGGTTTGCCTGCGCATATCAATGAGCTCAACTGCCATTTCAATCGCCTCAGGGCACGTTTTGTGTATGGCAAAATTTCCCCATTCAAATGCATCGAGACAGTTCATTCCAATGACGGGAAAAAAAAATTTCAAACGCAAATTGCGCAAAAACTACAAATCCGATCTACACGAAAAATACTTAGCACACCTCTCATGGACGCTGGCTTCGAAACGACACCTCAACGGAGTCTGTGCGTGTAGCGGTTCGGGCCGCATTAATTGCGGAAATCAACTTAATAATAATAACTAGAAGTGTATTTCCTGAATGAAGTACAGATAGTGGTTTGAAATGCTGCCCAGGCTGCCCCTTTAAGAGAGACTTGCCTGCTGCACCTGCAAGACTTTCAACTCGGGATCCTTTTTAACTGTGGGTGCCTCTCAGGGGCCACTTTGGCCTCAGGGTCCGATTTTGTGGGTGGGGCCCTCAGGGCCCGATTTTGTGGGTGGGGCACCTCAGGGTCCGATTTGGTGGGTGGGGCCCCTCAGGGTCCGATTTGGTGGCCGGGGCCCCTCAGGGGCTGATTTGGTGGGTGGGGCCCCTAAGGGTCCGATTTTGTGGCCGGGGCCCCTCAGGGTCTAATTTGATGGTTGAGGCCCCTCAGGGTCCAATCTTGTGGCCGTGGCCCCTCAGGGTCCGATTTTGTGGGTGGGGCCCCTCAGGGTTCGATTTTGTGGCCGGGGCCCCTCAGGGTCCGATTTCGTATGTGGGGCCCCTCAGGGTCCGATTTGGTGAGCGGGGCCCCTCAGGGTCCGATTTGGTGAGCAGGGCCCCTCAGGGTCTGATTTGGTGGGCGGGATCTATCAGAGTCTGATTTTGTGGCCGGGGCCCCTCAGGGTCTGATTTGGTGGTTGGGGCCCCTCAGGGTCCAATCTTGTGGCCGGGGCCCCTCAGGGTCCGATTTTGTGGGTGGGGCCCCTCAGGGTCCGATTTGGTGGCCGGGTCCCCTCAGGGGCTGATTTGGTGGGTGGGGCCCCTAAGGGTCCGATTTTGTGGCCGGGGCCCCTCAGGGTCTAATTTGGTGGTTGGGGCCCCTCAGGGTCCAATCTTGTGGCCGTGGCCCCTCAGGGTCCGATTTTGTGGGTGGGGCCCCTCAGGGTCCGATTTTGTGGCCGGGGCCCCTCAGGGTCCGATTTGGTATGTGGGGCCCCTCAGGGTCCGATTTGGTGAGCGGGGCCCCTCAGGGTCCGATTTGGTGAGCAGGGCCCCTCAGGGTCTGATTTGATGGGCGGGATCTATCAGAGTCTGATTTTGTGGCCGGGGCCCCTCAGGGTCTGATTTGGTGGTTGGGGCCCCTCAGGGTCCAATCTTGTGGCCGGGGCCCCTCAGGGTCCGATTTTGTGGGTGGGGCCCTTAGGGCCTGATTTTGTGGGCAGAGCCCCTCTGGGTCCGATTTGGTGGGCGGGACCACTCTGGGTCCAATTTGGTGGGCGGGGCCTCTCAGGGTCCAATTTGGTGGGCAGGGCCACTCTGGGTCTGATTCAGTGGACGGGGCCCCACAGGGTCTGATTTAGTGGGTGGGGCCCCTCAGGATCCGATTCGGTGGCCTGGGCTCCTCAGGGCTTGAAATGGTGGACAGGATCCCTCAGGGTCACATTTTGTGGCCGGGGACTCTCGGTCTGATTTTGTGGGTGGGGCCTCTTAGGGTCCAATTTTGTGGGCGGAGCCCCTCAGGGTCCAATTTGGTGGGCGGGGCCCCTCTGAGTCCAATTTGGTGGGCAGGGCCCCTCAGGGTCTTGTTTGGTGGGCAGGGCTTCTCTGGGTCCGATTTGGTGGGTGGGGCCACTTTGGGTAAGATTTGGAGGCCTGGGTCGATGAGCTTCCGGTTTGGAGGTCGGGGTGGATCAGCCTCCGATTTGGAGGCTGGGGTGGCTCAGCCCCCGATTTGGAGGCCGGGGTCACTCAGCCTCTGATTTGAAGGCCGGGGTGGCTCAGCCTCCGATTTGGAGGCCGGGGTGGCTCAGCGTCCGATTTGGAGGCCGGGGTGGCTTACCCTCCGATTTGGAGGCCGGGGTGGCTCAGCCTCCGATTTGGAGGCCGGGGTGGCTCAGCCTCCGATTTGGAGGCCGGGGTGGCTCAGGCTCCGATTTGGAGGCCAGGGTGGCTCAGACTCCGATTTGGAGGCCGGGGTGGCTCAACCTCCGATTTGGAGGCCGGGGTGGCTCAGCCTCCGATTTGGAGGCCGGGGTGGCTCAGCCTCCGATTTGGAGGCCGGGGTGGATCAGCCTCCGATTTGGAGGCCGGGGTGGATCAGCCTCCGATTTAGAGGCCGGGGTCGATCAGCCTCCGATTTGGAGGCCGGGGTCGATCAGCCTCCGATTTTGAGGCCGGGGTCGATCAGCCTCCGATTTGGAGGCCGGGGTCGATAAGCCTCCGATTTGGAGGCCGGGGTCGATCAGCCTCCGATTTGGAGGCCGGGGTGGCTCAGCCTCCGATTTGGAGCCTGGGGTGGCTCAGCCTCCGATTTGGAGCCTGGGGTCACTCAGCTTTCGATTTGGTGTGTCGGCCCTTTAAGACTCATTTCGGTGCGCCGGCCCTTTAACAATCACTTTGGCGCATCGGCCCTTTAAGAGCTAGTTTGGCTCACTGGGCTTCTTCTAAATCAACTTTGGCGGACATTCTCTCTCAGGGGCATGTGTCATGTGATGAAGCTAGATTTGCATTTGTGCTGTGGGTTTCGCTTTAAGAGCTGATATTATGTGGCAGAAGCTCTGTCCTTGGGGCGTCATGTGATGTTCGTAGGCGTTGGCATAGTAACTGGGTGTGCCTGCGCATATCAATGAGCTTAACTGCTATTTCAATCGCCTCAGGGCACGTTTTGCCATTTCCCATTGAAAAGCATTGGAGACAGTGCATTCCAATGACGGGAAAAAAACATTTCAAACTCAAATGGCGCAAAAACTACAAATCCGATCGACACGAAAAATACTTATCACACCTCTCATGGATGCTGGCTTCGAAACGACACCTCAACGGCGTCTGTGCGTGTAGCGGTTCGGGCCGCATTAATTGCGGAAATCAACTGGAAAATAATAATAAGAAGAATAAGTTAGCAGCGTTCGGATTACAATATAGTGGTTTTTTCAAACCACTATAATAAGTTAGCAGCGTTCGGATTACAATATAGTGGTTTTTTCAAACCACTGTAACTAGATGTGTATTTCCTGAAGGAAGTACAGATAGTGGTTTGAAATCGTACCCGGCTGCCCCTTTAAGAGAGACTTGCCTGCTGCCCCTGCAAGACTTTCAACTCAGGATCCGTTTTTACTGTGAGTGCCTCTCAGGGGCCACTTTGGCCCCAAGGTCTGATTTGGTGGGTGGGGCTCCTCAGGATCTGATTCCTTGGCCTGGGCTCCTCAGGGTTTGAATTGATGGCCGGGATCCCTCAGGCTCCTATTTTGTGGGTGTGGCCCCTCAGCATCCGATTTTGTGGGTGTGGCCCCTCAGGGTCAGATTTTGTGGGTGTGGCCCCTCAGGGTCCGATTTTGTGGGTGGGGCCCCTCGGGGTCCGATTTTGTGGTCGGGGCCCCTCAGGGTCCGTTTTTGTGGGTTGGGCCCCTCAGGGTCCGATTTTGTGGCCGGGGCCCCACAGGGTCCGATTTTGTGTCCGGGGCCCATCAGGGTCCGATTTTGTGGCCAGGGCCCCTCAGGGTCCGATTTTGTGGGTGGGGCCACTCAGGGTCCGATTTGGTGGGTGGAGCTACTCTGGGTCCGTTTTTTGGGCGGGGCTACTAAGGGTCCGATTTGGTGGGCGTGGCCCCTCAGTGTACGATTTGGTGGGCGGGGCCCCTCAAGGTCCAATTTGGAGGGCGGGGCCCCTCAGGGTCCGATATTCTGGCCGGGGCCCCTCAGGGTCCGATTTTGTGGGTTGGACCCCTCAGGGTCCGATTTTCTGGCCGGGGCCCCTCAGGGTCTGATTTTGTGTCCAGGGCCCCCAGGGTCCGATTTTGTGGTTGGGACCCCTCAGGGTCTGATTTTGTGGTTGGGGCCCCTCAGGGTCCGATTTTGTGGTTGGGGCGCCTCAGGGTCTGATTTTGTGGCCGGGGCCCCTCAGGGTCCGATTTTGTTGCTGGGGCCCATCAGGGTCCGATTTTGTGGCCGAGGCCACTCAGGGTCCGATTTGGTTGGGGCCCCTCAGTGTCTGATTTTGTGGCAGGGGTCAATCAGCCTCCGATCTGGAAGCCGGGGTGGCTCAGCCTCTGATTTGGAGGCCGGGGTCGATCAGCCTTCGATTTGGAGGTCGGGGTCGATCAGCCTCCGATTTGGAGGCCGGGGTGGCTCAGCGTCCGATTTGGAGCCTGGGGTCACTCAGCTTTCGATTTGGCGTGTCGGCCCTTTAAGACTCATTTCGGTGCGCCGACCCTTTAACAATCACTTTGGCGCGTCGGCCCTTTAAGAGCTAGTTTGGCTCACTGGGCTTCTTCTAAATCCACTTTGGCGGACATTCTCTCTCAGGGGCATACGTCGTGATGAAGCTAGATTTGCATTTGTGCTGTGGGTTTTGCTTTAAGAGCTGATATTATGTGGCAGAAGCTCTGTCTTGGAGAGGTCATGTGACGTTCGTAGGCGTTGGCATAGTAACTGGGTGTGCCTGCGCATATCAATGAGCTCAACTGCCATTTCAATCGCCTCATGGCACGTTTTGTCTATGCCAAAATTTCCCCATTCAAATGCATTGAGACAGTTCATTCCAATGACGGGAAAAAAAAATTTAAAACGCAAATTGCGCAAAAACTACAAATCCGATCTACACGAAAAATACTTAGCACACCTCTCATGGACACTGGCTTCGAAACGACACCTCAACGGAGTCTGTGCGTGTAGCGGTTCGGGCCGCATTAATTGCGGAAATCAACTTAATAATAATAACTAGAAGTGTATTTCCTGAATGAAGTACAGATAGTGGTTTGAAATGCTGCCCAGGCTGCACCTTTAAGAGAGACTTGCCTGCTGCACCTGCAAGACTTTCAACTCGGGATCCTTTTTAACTGTGGGTGCCTCTCAGAGGCCACTTTGGCCTCAGGGTCCGATTTTGTGGGTGGGGCCCTCAGGGCCCAATTTTGTGGGTGTGGCCCCTCAGGGTCCGATTTTGTGGGTGAGGCCCCTCAGGGTCGATTTTGTGGGTGGGGACCCTCAGGGTCCGATTTTGTGACTGGATGCCCTGAGGGTCTGATTTTGTGGGTGGGGCCCCTCAGGGTCTGATTTTGTGGCCGGGGCCCCTCAGGGTCCAATTTTGTGGGTGGGGCCCTTCAGGGCCCGATTTTGTGGCCGGGGCTCCTCAGGGTCCGATTTGGTGGTTGGGGCCCCTCAGGGTCTGATTTTGTGGGTGGGGCCACTCTGGGCCCGATTTGGTGGGTGGGGCCACTCAGGGTCCGATTTTGTGGCTGGGGCCCCTCAGGGTCCGATTTTGTGGCTGGGGCCCATCAGGGTCTGATTTTGTGGCAGTGGCCCCTTAGGGTCCGATTTTGTGGGTGGGGCCCTTAGGGCCTGATTTTGTGGGCAGAGCCCCTCTGGGTCCAATTTGGTGGGCGGGACCAATTTGGTGGGCGGGGCCTCTCAGGGTCCAATTTGGTGGGCGGGGCCACTCTGGGTCCGATTCAGTGGGCGGGGTCCCACAGGGTCTGATTTTGTGGGTGGGGCCCTTCAGGATCCGATTCGGTGGCCTGGGCTCCTCAGGGCTTGAAATGGTGGACAGGATCCCTCAGGGTCACATTTTGTGGCAGGGGACTCTCGGTCCGATTTTGTGGGTGGGGCCTCTTAGGGTCTGATTTTGTGGGCGGAGCCCCTCAGGGTCCAATTTGGTGGGCGGGGCCCCTCTGGGTCCAATTTGGTGGGCGGGGCCCCTCAGGGTCTGGTTTGGTGAGCAGGGCTTCTCTGGGTCTGATTTGGTGGGTGGGGCCACTCTGGGTAAGATTTGGAGGCCGGCGTCAATGAGCTTCCGGTTTGGAGGCCGGGGTGGATCAGCCTCCAATTTGGAGGCCGGGGTGGCTCAGCCCCCGATTTGGAGGCCGGGGTCGCTCAGCCTCCGATTTGAAGGCCGGGGTGGCTCAACCTCCGATTTGGAGGCCGGGGTGGCTCAGCGTCAGATTTGGAGGCTGGGGTCACTTACCCTCCGATTTGGAGGCCGGGGTGGCTCAGCCTCCTATTTGGAGGCCGGGGTGGCGCAGCCTCCTATTTGGAGGCCGGGGTGGCGCAGCCTCCTCTTTGGAGGCCGGGGTGGCTCATCGTCCGATTTGGAGGCCGGGGTGGCTCAGCCTCCTATTTGGAGGCCAGGGTGGCTCAGCCTCCGATTTGGAGGTCGGGGTGGCTCAGCCTCCGATTTGGAGGTCAGGGTGGCTCAGCCTCCGATTTCGAGGCAGGGGTGGCTCAGCCTCCGATTTGGAGGCCGGGTCGATCAGCCTCCAATTTGGAGGACGGTTTGGCTCAGCCTCCGATTTGGAGGCCGGGGTGACTCCGCCTCCGATTTGGAGGCCGGGGTGGCTCCTCCTCCGATTTGGAGGCCGAGGTGGCTCAGCCTCTGATTTGGAGGCCGGGGTGGCTCAGCCTCCGATTTGGAGGCCGGGGTGGCTCAGCCTCCGATTTGGAGGCCGGGGTGGCTCAGCCTCCGATTTGGAGGCCGGGGTGGCTCAGTCTCTGATTTGGAGGCCGGGGTCTATCAGCCTCCGATTTGGAGGCCGGGGTGGCTCAGCCTCCGATTTGGAGGCTGGTGTGACTCCGCCTCTGATTTGGAGGCCAGGGTGGATCCTCCTCCGATTTGGAGGCCGGGGTGGCTCAGCCTCCGATTTGGAGGCCGGGGTGGCTCAGCCTCCGATTTGGAGGCCGGGGTGGCTCAGCCTCCAATTTGGAGGCTGGGGTGGCTCAACCTCCGATTTGGAGGCCGGGGTGGCTCAGCCTCCGATTTGGAGGCCGGGGTGGCTCAGCCTCCGATTTGGAGGCCGGGGTGGCTCAGCCTCCGATTTGGAGGCCGGGGTGGCTCAGTCTCCGATTTGGAGGTCGGGGTCTGTCAGCCTCCAATTTGGAAGCCGGGGTGGCTCAGCCTCCGATTTGGAGGCCGAGGTCTGTCAGCCTCCGATTTGGAGGCCGGGGTCGATCAGCCTCCGATTTGGAGGCCGGGGTCGATCAGCCTCCGATTTGGAGGCCGGGGTCGATCAGCCTCCGATTTGGAGGCCGGGGTCGATCAGCCTCCGATTTGGAGGCCGGGGTCGATCAGCCTCCGATTTGGAGGCCGAGGTGGCTCAGCCTCCGATTTGGAGGCCGGGGTCGCTCAGCCTTCGATTTGGAGGCCGGGGTGGCTTAGCCTCCGATTTGGAGGCCGGGGTCGATCAGCCTCCGATTTGGAGGTCGGGGTCAATCAGCCTCCGATTTGGAGGCTGGGGTCGTTCAGCCTCCGATTTGGAGGCCGGGGTCGATCAGCCTCCGATTTGGAGGCCTGGGTGGCTCAGTCTCCGATTTGGAGCCTGGGGTCACTCAGCTTTCGATTTGGTCTGTCGGCCCTTTAAGACTCATTTCGTTGCGCCGGCCCTTTAACAATCACTTTGACGCGTCGGCCCTTTAAGAGCTAGTTTGGCTCACTGGGCTTCTTCTAAATCAACTTTGGCGGACATTCTCTCTCAGGGGCATGCGTCATGTGATGAAGCTAGATTTGCATTTGTGCTGTGGGTTTCGCTTTAAGAGCTGATATTATGTGGCAGAAGCTCTGTCCTGGGGGTCAAGTGAAGTTCGTAGGCGTTGGCATAGTAACTGGGTGTGCCTGTGCATATCAATGAGCTTAACTGCCATTTCAATCGTCTCAGGGCACGTTTTGCCATTTCCCATTGAAAAGCATTGGAGAAAATGCATTCCAATAACGGGAAAAAAAATTTTCAAACGCAAATTGCGCAAACACTACAAATCCGATTGACACGAAAAATACTTAGCACACTTCTCGTGGACTCTGGCTTCGAAACGACACCTCAATGGAGTCTGCGTGTAGCGGTTCGGGCCGCATTTATTGCGGAAATCAACTGAATAATAATAAGAAGAACCAGATGTGTATTTCCTGAAGGAAGTACAGATAGTGGTTTGAAATGGTGCCGGGCTGCCCCTTTAAGAGAGACTTGCCTGCTGCCCCTGCTAGACTTTCAACTCAGGATCCGTTTTAAGTGTGGGTGCCTCTCAGGGGCCACTTTGGCCTCAGGGTCTGATTTGGTGGGTGGGGCCCCTCAGGATCTGATTCGGTGGCCTGGGCTCCTCAGGGTTTGAATTGGTGGCCGGGATCCCTCAGGGTCCAATTTTGTGGGTGTGGCCCCTCAGGGTCTGATTTTGTGGGTGTGGCCCCTCAGGTTCCGATTTTGTGGGTGTGGCCCCTCAGGGTCCGATTTTGTGGGTGGGTCCCCTCATGGTCCGATTTTGTGGGTGGGGCCCCTCAGGGTCTGATTTTGTGGGTGGGGCCCCTCAGGGTCCGATTTTGTGGCCGGGGCTGATCAGGGTCCGATTTTGTGGCCGGGCCCCTCAGGGTCCAATTTTGTGGCCGGGGCCCCTCAGGTCCGATTTGGTGGCCGGGGCCCCTAAAGGTCTGATTTGGTGGGTGGGGCCCCTCAGGGTCCGATTTGGTGGCCGGGGCCCCTCAGGGTCCGATTTGGTGGTTGGGGCCCCTCAGGGTCCGATTTGGTGGGTGGAGCCCCTCAGGGTCCGATTTTGTGGGTGGGGCCCCTCAGGGTCTGATTTTGTGGGTGGGGCCCCTTAAGGTCTGATTTTATGGACGGAGCCCATCTGGATCCAATTTGGTGGGCGGGGCCCCTCGGGGTCCGATTTTGTGGTTGAGGCCACTCTGGGTCTAATTTGGTGGGCGGGGCCTTTCAGGGTCCGATTTGGTGGGCGGGGCCACTCTAGGTCTGATTTGGTGGGCGGGGCCCCTCAGGGTCTGATTTTGTTGGGCAGGGCCCCTGTGGGTCTCATTTGGTGGGTGGGGCCCCTCAGGGTCCGAATTGGTGGGCGGGGCCCCTCAGGGTCCAATTTGGTAGGCGGTGCCTTTCAGGGTTAGATTTAGTGGGTGGGGCCCCTCACGGTCCGATTTTCTTGGTGGGGCCCTCGGGGTCCGATTTTATGGCAGGGTCCCCTCAGGGTACGATTTGGTGGACGGAGCCCCTCAGGGTCCGATTTTGTGGTTGGGGCCACTCAGGGTCCGATTTGGTGGGCGGGGCCCTTCGGGGTCTGATGTGGTGGGCGGGGCCCCTCAGGGTCTGATGTGGTGGGCGGGGCCCCTCAGGGTCTGAGTTGGTGGGCGGGGACCCTCAGGGTCTGATTTGGTGGGCGGGGCCCTTCAGGGTCCAAATTGGTGGGCTGGGCCTCTCAGGGTCCGATTTGGTGGGCTGTGCCACTCTGGGTCCGTTTTGGTGGGCAGGGCCACTCTGGGTCCAATTTTTTGAGCGGGGCCACGCTGGGTCCGATTTGGAGGCCAGGGTGGCTCAGCCTCTGATTTGGAGGCCAGGGTAGCTCAGCCTCCGATTTGGAGCCTGGGGTCACTCAGCTTTCGATTTGGCGCGCCGGCCCTTTAAAACTCATTTTGGTGCGAGGCCCTTTAAGAATCATTTTTCGCGCGTTGGCCCTTTAAGAGCCAGTTTGGCTCACTGGGCCTCTAAATCCACTTTGGCGCACATGCTCTCTCAGGGGCATGCGTCATGTGATGAAGCTAGATTTGCATTTGTGCTGTGGGTTTCGCTTTAAGAGCTGAAATTATCTGCCAGAAACTCTGTCTGGGAGAGGTCATGTGATGTTCGTAGGCGTTGGCATAGTAACTGGGTGTGCCTGCGCATATCAATGAGCTTAACTGCCATTTCAATCGCCTCAGGGCATGTTTTGTCTATAGCAAAATTTCCCCATTCAAATGCATTGAGACAACCGAATCAACTGAATAATAAGAAGAACCAGATGTGTATTTCCTGAAGGAAGTACAGATAGTGGTTTGAAATGGTGCCCGGGCTGCCCCTTAAAGAGAGACTTGCCTGCTGCCCCTGCAAGACTTTCAACTCAGGATCCGTTTTAACTGTGAGTGCCTCTCAGGGGCCACTTTGGCCTCAGGATCTGATTTGGTGGGTGGGGCCCCTCAGGATCTGATTCCTTGGCCTGGGCTCCTCAGGGCTTGACTTGTTGGCCGGGATCCCACAGGCTCCTATTTTGTGGGTGAGGCCCCTCAGGGTCCGATTTTGAGGGTGTGACCCCTCAGGGTCCGATTTTGTGGGTGGGGCCCCTCAGGGTCCGATTTTGTGAGTGGGGCCCCTCAGGGTCTGATTTTGTGGCCGGGGCCACTCAGGGTCTGATTTTGTGGCTGGATCCCCCCTCAGGGTCCGAATTGGTGGTTTGGGCCTCTAAGGGTCTGATTTGGTGGGCGGGGCCCATCAGGGTCCAATTTGGCAGGCAGGGCAACTCTGGGTCTGATTTGGTGGGCGGGGCCCCTCAGGGTCCGATTTGGTGGGCGGAGCCCCTCTGGGTCCAATTTGGTGGGCGGGTCCCCTCAGGGTCCGATTTGGTGGGTGTGGCCCTTCAGAGTCCGATTTTGTGGGTGATTTTGTGGGTGGGGCCCCTCAGGGTCTGATTTTGTGGCAGGGGCCCCTCAGGGTCTGATTTTGTGGCCGGGGCGCCTCGGTCTGATTTTGTGGGTGGAGCCCCTCAGGGTCCGATTTGGTTGGCGGGGCCACTCTTGGTCTGATTTGGTGGGTGGGGCCCCTCTGGGTCCGATTTGGTGGGCGGGGACCCTCAGGGTCTGATTTGGTGGGCGGGGCCCCTCAGGGTCCGATTTGGTGGGTGGGGCCCTTCAGGGTCCGATTTGGTAAGCGGTGCTCCTCAGGGTACAATTTGGTGGGCGGAGCACTCTGGGTCCGATTTGGTGGGCGGGGCCCTTCAGGGTCCAATTTGGTGGGCGGGGACACTGAGTCTGATTTGGTGGGTGGGGCCCCTCAGGGTCCGTTTTGGTGGGCGGGGCCACTCTGGGTCCAATTTTTTGAGCGGGGCCACGCTGGGTCCGATTTGGAGGCCAGGGTGGCTCAGCCTCCGATTTGGAGCCTGGGGTCACTCAGCTTTCGATTTGGCGCGCCGGCCCTTTAAAACTCATTTTGGTACGCGGGCCTTTAAGAATCACTTTCGCACGTTGACTCTTTAAGAGCCAGTTTGGCTCACTGGTCTTCTAAATCCACTTTGGCGCACATTCTCTCTCAGGGGCATGTGTCATGTGATGAAGCTAGATTTGCATTTGTGCTGTGGGTTTCGCTTTAAGAGCTGAAATTATCTGCCAGAAACTCTGTCCTGGAGAGGTCATGTGATGTTCGTAGGCGTTGGCATAGTAACTGGGTCTGCCTGCGCATATCAATGAGCTTAACTGCCATTTCAATCGCCTCAGGGCATGTTTTGTCTATAGCAAAATTTCCCCATTCAAATGCATTGAGACAATGCATTCCAATGACGGGAAAAAAAATTTTCTAACGTAAATTGCACAAAAACTACAAATCCAAACGACACGAAAAATACTTAGCACACCTCTCGTGGACGCTGGCTTCGAAACGACACCTCAACGGAGTCTGTGCGTGTAACGGTTCGGGCCGCATTTATTGCGGAAATCAACTGAATAATAAGAAGAACCAGATGTATATTTCCTGAAGGAAGTACAGATAGTGGTTTGAAATGGTGCCCGGGCTGCCCCTTTAAGAGAGACTTGCCTGCTGCCCCTGCAAGACTTTCAACTCAGGATCCGTTTTAACTGTGAGTGCCTCTCAGGGGCCACTTTGGCCTCAGGGTCTGATTTGGTGGGTGGGGCCCCTCAGGATCTGATTCCTTGGCCTGGGCTCCTCAGGACTTGAATTGTTGGCCGGGATCCCTCAGGCTCCTATTTTGAGGGGGTGGCCCCTCAGGGTCCGATTTTGTGGGTGTGGCCCCTCAGGGTCTGATTTTGTGGGTGAGGCCACTCAGGGTCCGATTTTGTGGGTGGGGACCCTCAGGGTCCGATTTTGTGACTGGATCCCCTGAGGGTCTGATTTTGTGGGTGGGGCCCCTCAGGGTCCGATTTTGTGGCCGGGGCCCCGCAGGGTCCAATTTTGTGGGTGGGGCCCTTCAGGGCCCGATTTTGTGGCCGGGGCTCCTCAGGGTCCGATTTGGTGGTTGGGGCCCCTCAGGGTCCGATTTTGTGGGTGGGGCCACTCTGGGCCCGATTTGGTGGGTGGGGCCACTCAGGGTCCGATTTTGTGGCTGGGGCCCCTCAGGGTCCGATTTTGTGGCTGGGGCCCATCAGGGTCCGATTTTGTGGCAGTGGCCCCTCAGGGTCTGATTTTGTGGGTGGGGCCCTTAGGGCCTGATTTTGTGGGCAGAGCCCCTCTGGGTCCAATTTGGTGGGCGGGACCAATTTGGTGGGCGGGGCCTCTCAGGGTCCAATTTGGTGGGCGGGGCCACTCTGGGTCCGATTCAGTGGGCGGGGCCCCACAGGGTCTGATTTCGTGGGTGGGGCCCTTCAGGATCCGATTCGGTGGCCTGGGCTCCTCAGGGCTTGAAATGGTGGACAGGATCCCTCAGGGTCACATTTTGTGGCAGGGGACTCTCGGTCCGATTTTGTGGGTGGGGCCTCTTAGGGTCCAATTTTGTGGGCGGAGCCCCTCAGGGTCCAATTTGGTGGGCGGGGGCCCCTCTGGGTCCAATTTGGTGGGCGGGGCCCCTCAGGGTCTGGTTTGGTGAGCAGGGCTTTCTGGGTCCGATTTGGTGGGTGGGGCCACTCTGGGTAAGATTTGGAGGCCGGCGTCAATGAGCTTCCGGTTTGGAGGCCGGGGTGGATCAGCCTCCGATTTGGAGGCCGGGGTGGGCTCAGCCCCCGATTTGGAGGCGGGGGTCGCTCAGCCTCCGATTTGAAGGCCGGGGTGGATCAACCTCCGATTTGAAGGCCGGGGTGGCTCAGCGTCAGATTTGGAGGCTGGGGTCACTTACCCTCCGATTTGGAGGCCGGGGTGGCTCAGCCTCCTATTTGGAGGCCGGGGTGGCGCAGCCTCCTATTTGGAGGCCGGGGGTGGTGCAGCCTCCTCTTTGGAGGCCGGGGTGGCTCATCGTCCGATTTGGAGGCCGGGGTGGCTCAGCCTCCTATTTGGAGGCCGGGGTGGCTCAGCCTCCGATTTGGAGGTCAGGGTGGCTCAGCCTCCGATTTCGAGGGCAGGGGTGGCTCAGCCTCCGATTTGGAGGCCGGGTCGATCAGCCTCCAATTTGGAGGACGGTTTGGCTCAGCCTCCGATTTGGAGGCCGGGGTGACTCCGCCTCCGATTTGGAGGCCGGGGTGGCTCCTCCTCTGATTTGGAGGCCGAGGTGGCTCAGCCTCCGATTTGGAGGCCGTGGTGGCTCAGCCCTCCGATTTGGGAGGCCGGGGTGGCTCAGCCTCCGATTTGGAGGCCGGGGTGGCTCAGCCTCCGATTTGGAGGCCGGGGTGGCTCAGCCTCCGATTTGGAGGCTGGGGTGGCTCAGTCTCTGATTTGGAGGCCGGGGTGGCTCAGCCTCCGATTTGGAGGCTGGGGTGGCTCAGTCTCTGATTTGGAGGCCGGGGTCTGTCAGCCTCCGATTTGGGAGGCCGGGGTGCTCAGCCTCCGATTTTGGAGGCCGGAGTGACTCCGCCTCCGATTTGGAGGCCGGGGTCGATCAGCCTCCGATTTGGAGGCCGAGGTGGCTCAGTCTCCGATTTGGAGGCCGGGGTCGCTCAGCCTTCGATTTGGAGGCCGGGGTGGCTTAGCCTCCGATTTGGAGGCCGGGGTCGATCAGACTCCGATTTGGAGGTCGGGGTCGATCAGCCTCCGATTTGGAGGCTGGGGTCGTTCAGCCTCCGATTTGGAGGCCGGGGTCGATCAGCCTCCGATTTGGAGGCCTGGGTGGCTCAGTCTCCGATTTGGAGGCCGGGGTGACTCCGCCTCCGATTTGGAGGCCGGGGTGGCTCCTCCTCCGATTTGGAGGCCGAGGTGGCTCAGCCTCCGATTTGGAGGCCGGGGTGGCTCAGCCTCCGATTTGGAGGCCGGGGTGGCTCAGCCTCCGATTTGGAGGCCGGGGTGGCTCAGCCTCCGATTTGGAGGCCGGGGTGGCTCAGCCTTCGATTTGGAGGCTGGGGTGGCTCAGTCTCTGATTTGGAGGCTGGGGTCTGTCAGCCTCCGATTTGGAGGCCGGGGTGGCTCAGCCTCCGATTTGGAGGCCGGAGTGACTCCGCCTCCGATTTGGAGGCCGGGGTGGATCCTCCTCCGATTTGGAGGCCGGGGTGGCTCTGCCTCCGATTTGGAGGCCGGGGTGGCTCAGCCTCCGATTTGGAGGCCGGGGTGGCTCAGCCTCCGATTTGGAGGCCGGGGTGGCTCAGCCTCCGATTTGGATGCCGGGGTGGCTCAGCCTCCGATTTGGAGGCTGGGGTGGCTCAGTCTCCGATTTGGAGGTCGGGGTCTGTCAGCCTCCAATTTGGAAGCCGGGGTGGCTCAGCCTCCGATTTGGAGGCCGAGGTCTGTCAGCCTCCGATTTGGAGGCCGGGGTCGATCAGCCTCCGATTTGGAGGCCGGGGTTGATCAGCCTCCGATTTGGAGGCCGGGGTCGATCAGCCTCCGATTTGGAGGCCGGGGTCGATCAGCCTCCGATTTGGAGGCCGGGGTCGATCAGCCTCCGATTTGGAGGCCGAGGTGGCTCAGCCTCCGATTTGGAGGCCGGGGTCGATCAGCCTCCGATTTGGAGGTCGGGGTCGATCAGTCTCCGATTTGGAGGCTGGGGTCGTTCAGCCTCCGATTTGGAGGCCGGGGTCGATCAGCCTCCGATTTGGAGGCCTGAGTGGCTCAGTCTCCGATTTGGAGCCTGGGGTCACTCAGCTTTCGATTTGGTCTGTCGGCCCTTTAAGACTCATTTCGTTGCGCCGGCCCTTTAACAATCACTTTGACGCGTCGGCCCTTTAAGAGCTAGTTTGGCTCACTGGGCTTCTTCTAAATCAACTTTGGCGGACATTCTCTCTCAGGGGCATGCGTCATGTGATGAAGCTAGATTTGCATTTGTGCTGTGGGTTTCGCTTTAAGAGCTGATATTATGTGGCAGAAGCTCTGTCCTGGGGGTCAAGTGAAGTTCGTAGGCGTTGGCATAGTAACTGGGTGTTCCTGTGCATATCAATGAGCTTAACTGCCATTTCAATCGCCTCAGGGCACGTTTTGCCATTTCCCATTGAAAAGCATTGGAGAAAATGCATTCCAATAACGGGAAAAAAAATTTTCAAACGCAAATTGCGCAAACACTACAAATCCGATTGACACGAAAAATACTTAGCACACCTCTCGTGGACGCTGGCTTCGAAACGACACCTCAATGGAGTCTGCGTGTAGCGGTTCGGGCCGCATTTATTGCGGAAATCAACTGAATAATAATAAGAAGAACCAGATGTGTATTTCCTGAAGGAAGTACAGATAGTGGTTTGAAATGGTGCCGGGCTGCCCCTTTAAGAGAGACTTGCCTGCTGCCCCTGCTAGACTTTCAACTCAGGATCCGTTTTAAGTGTGGGTGCCTCTCAGGGGCCACTTTGGCCTCAGGGTCTGATTTGGTGGGTGGGGCCCCTCAGGATCTGATTCGGTGGCCTGGGCTCCTCAGGGTTTGAATTGGTGGCCGGGATCCCTCAGGGTCCAATTTTGTGGGTGTGGCCCCTCAGGGTCTGATTTTGTGGGTGTGGCCCCTCAGGTTCCGATTTTGTGGGTGAGGCCCCTCAGGGTCCGATTTTGTGGGTGGGTCCCCTCATGGTCCGATTTTGTGGGTGGGGCCCCTCAGGGTCTGATTTTGTGGGTGGGGCCCCTCAGGGTCCGATTTTGTGGTTAGGGCCTTTCAGGGTACGATTTTGTGGTTGGGCCCCTCAGTGTCCGATTTTGTGACCGAGGCCCCACAGGGACCGAATTTGTGGTTGAGGCCCCTCAGGGTCCGATTTTGTGGCCGGGGCCCCTCAGGGTCTGATTTTGTGGGTGGTGCCCCTCAGGGTCCGATTTTATGGGTGGGTCCCCTCAGGGTCTGATTTTGTGGGCGGGGCCACTCTGGGACTAATTTGGTGGGCGGGGCCACTCTGGGTCTAACTTGGTGGGTGGGGCCCTTCAGGGTCCGATTTGGTGGGCGGAGCCCCTCAGGGTCCGATTTGGTGGGCGGGGCCACTCTGGGTCTGATTTGTTGTGCGGGGCCCCTCAGGGTCCGATTTTGTGGGTGGGGACCCTCAGGGTCTGATTTTGTGGGTGGGGCCCCTCAGGGTCTGATTTTGTGGCTGGAGACCCTCAGGGTCTGATTTTGTGGGTGGGGCCCCTCAGGGTCTGATTTTGTGGCCGAGGCCCCTCAGGGTCTGATTTTGTGGTTGGGGCCCCTCGGTCCGATTTTGTGGGTGGGGCCCCTCAGGGTCCGATTTTGTGGGTGGGGCCCCTCAGGGTCCGATTTTGTGATTGGGGCCCCTCTGGGTTCGATTTTGTGACCGTTGTCTCAGGGTCTGATTTTGTGGTTGGGGCCCCTCAGGGTCCGATTTTGTGGCCGGGACCCCTCAGGGTCCGATTTTGTGGTTGGGGCCTCTCAGGGTCCGATTTTGTGGCCGGGGACCCTCAGGGTCCGATTTTGTGGGTGAGGCCCCTCAGGGTTCGATTTTGTGGGTGGGGCCTCTCAGGGTCCGATTTTGTGGGTGGGGCCCCTCAGGGTCCGATTTTGTGATTGGGGCCCCTCTGGGTTCGATTTTGTGACCGTTGTCTCAGGGTCTGATTTTGTGGTTGGGGCCCCTCAGGGTCTGATTTTGTGGCCGGCGCCCCTCAGGGTCCGATTTTGTGGCCGGGGCCCCTCAGGGTCCGATTTTGTGGTTGGGGCCCCTCAGGGTCCGATTTTGTGGCAGGGTCCCCTCAGGTTCCGATTTTGTGGCCGGGGCCCCTCAGGGTCCGATTTTGTGGGTGAGGCCCCTCAGGGTCCGATTTTGTGAGTGGAGCCCCCAGGGTCCATTTTGGTGGGCGGGGCCACTCTGGGTCTGATTTGGTGGGCGGGGCCCCTCAGGGTCCAATTTGGTGGGCGGGGCCCCTCAGGGTCCGATTTGGTGGGCGGGGCCCCTCAGGGTCCGATTTGGTGGGCGGGGCCACTCTGGGTCTGATTTGTTGTGCGGGGCCCCTCAGGGTCCGATTTTGTGGGTGGGGCCTTTCAGGGTCCGATTTTGTTGCCGGGGCCCCTCAGGGTCTGATTTGGTGGTTGGGGCCCCTAAGGGTCCGATTTTGTTGCCGGGGCCCCTCAGGGTCTGATTTTGTGGGTGGGGCCCCTCATGATCCCATTTGGTGGGTGGGGCCTCTCAGGGTCCGATGTGGTCAGATTTTGTGGCCGGGGCCCCTCAGGGTCCGATTTTGTGGCTGGGGCACCTCAGGGTCCAATTTGGTGGCCGGGGCCCCTCAGGGTATGATTTTGTGGGTGGGACCCCCTGGGTCCAATTTGGTAGGCGGGGCCACTCTGGGTCCAATTTGGTGGGCGGGGCCCCTCAGGGTCTAATTTGGTGGGCGGGGCCCCTCAGGGTCCAATTTGGTGGGTGGGGACCCTCAGGGTCTGATTTGGTGGGTGGGGCTCCTCAGGGTCTGATTTAGTGGGCGGTGCCCCTCAGGGTCCGATTTAGTGGGCGGTGCCCCTCAGGGTCCGATTTGGTGGGCAGAGCCCCTCAGGGTGTGATTTGGTGGGCGGGGCCCCTCAGGGTCCAATTTGGTGGACGGGGCCCCTCAGGGTCTGATTTGGTGGGTGGGCCCCTCAGGGTCCGATTTGGTTGGAGGGGCCCCTCAGCGTCTGATTTGGAGGGTGGGGCTACTCTTGGTCTAATTTGGTGGGCAGGGCCCTTCAGGGTCCGATTTGGTGAGCGGGGCCCCTCAGGGTCTGATTTGGTGGGCGGCACCACTCTGGGTCCGATTTGGTGGGCGGGGCCCCTCAGGTCTGATTTGGTGGGCGTGGCCCTTCAGGGTCCGGTTTGGTGGGTGGGGCCTCTCAAAGTCCGATTTGGTGTGCTGGGCCCCTTAGGGTCCGAACTGGTGGGCGGAGCCACTCTGGGTCCGATTTGGTGGGCGGGGCCCCTCAGGGTCCGATTTGGTGGGCGGGGACCCTCAGGGTCCGATTTGGTGGGCGGGAACCCTCAGGGTCCGAATCGGAGGGCGGGGCCTCTCAGAGTCCGATTTGGTGAGCGGGGCCCCTCAGAGTTCGATTTGGTGAGCGGGGCCCCTCAGAGTCCGATATGGTGAGCGGGGCCCCTCATGGTCCGATTTGGTGGGCGGCGCCACTCTGGGTCCGATTTGGTGGGCGGGCCCCTCAGGGTCCGATTTGGTGGGCTGGGTCACTCTGGGTCTAATTTGGTGGGCGGGGCCCTTCAGAGTCCGATTTGATGGGCGGGGCCCCTCAGGGTCTGATTTGATGGGTGGGGCCCCCTCAGGGTCCGATTTGGTGGGCGGTGCCACTCTGGTTCCGATTTGGTGCGCGGGGCCACTCTGGGTCCGATTTGGTGCGCAGGGCCACTCTGGGTCCGATTTGGTGGGCAGGGCCACTTTGGGTCTGATTTGGAGGACAGGGTGGCTCAGCCTCTCATTTGTAGGCCATGGTCGATCAGCCTCGGATTTGGAGCCTGGGGTCACTCAGCTTTCGATTTGGCGTGCCGGCCCTTTAAGACTCATTTTGGTGCGCCGGCCCTTTAAGAATCACTTTGGCGCGTCGGCCGTTTTAGAGACAGGGTCGCTTACTGGGCTTCTATATCCACTTTGGCGCACATTCTCTCTCAGCGTCATGCGTCATGTGATGAAGCTAGATTTGCATTTGTGCTGTGGGTTTCGCTTTAAGAGCTGATATTATGTGGCAGAAGCTCTGTCCTGGGGGCGTCATGTGACGTTCGTAGGCATTGGCATAGTAACTGGGTGTGCCTGTGCATATCAATGAGCTTTACTGCCATTTGAATCGGCTCAGGGCACGTTTTAAGTTTCCCATTGAAAAGCATTGGAGACAGTGCATTCCAATGACGGGAAAAAAACATTTTCAAGCGCAAATTGTGCAAAAACTACAAATCCGATCGACACGAAAAATACTTAGCACACCTCTCGTGGACGCTGGCTTCGAAACGACACCTCAACAGAGTCTGTGCGTGTAGCGGTTCGGGCCGCATTAATTGCGGAAATCAACTGAATAATAATAACTAGATGTGTATTTCCTGAAGGAAGTACAGATAGTGGTTTGAAATGGTGCCTGGGCTGCCCCTTTAAGAGAGACTTGCCTGCTGCCCCTGCAAGAATTTCAACTCAGGATCTGTTTTAACTGTGGGTGCCTCTCAGGGTCTGATTTTGTGTGTGGGGCTCCTCAGGGTCCGATTTGGTGGGTGGGGCCCCTCAGGGAACGATTTGGTGGCCGGGGCCCCTCAGGGACCGATTTGGTGGGCTGGGCCTCTCAGGGTCCGATTTGGTGGACTGTGCCACTCTGGGTCCGTTTTGGTGGGCAGGGCCACTCTGGGTCCAATTTTTTGAGCGGGGCCATGCTGGGTCCGATTTGGAGGCCAGGGTGGCTCAGCCTCCGATTTGGAGCGTGGGGTCACTCAGCTTTCGATTTGGAGCGCCGGCCCTTTAAAACTCATTTCGGTGCGCGGCCCTTTAAGAATCATTTTTCGCGCGTTGGCCCTTTAAGAGCCAGTTTGGCTCACTGGGCTTCTAAATCCACTTTGGCGCACATTCTCTCTCAGGGTCATGCGTCATGTGATGAAGCTAGATTTGCATTTGTGCTGTGGGTTTCGCTTTAAGAGCTGAAATTATCTGCCAGAAACTCTGTCCGGGAGAGGTCATGTGATGTTCGTAGGCGTTGGCATAGTAACTGGGTGTGCCTGCGCATATCAATGAGCTTAACTGCCATTTCAATCGCCTCAGGGCATGTTTTGTCTAAAGCAAAATTTCCCCATTCAAATGCATTGAGACAATGCATTCCAATGACGGAAAAAATTTTTTCTAACGCAAATTGCACAAAAACTACAAATCCAAACGACACGAAAAATACTTAGCACACCTCTCGTGGATGCTGGCTTCGAAACGACACCTCAAGGGAGTCTGTGCGTGTAGCGGTTCGGGCCGCATTTATTGCGGAAATCAACTGAATAATAATAAGAAGAACCAGATGTGTATTTCCTGAAGGAAGTACAGATAGTGGTTTGAAATGGTGCCCGGGCTGCCCCTTTAAGAGAGACTTGCCTGCTGCCCCTGCAAGACTTTCAACTCAGGATCCGTTTTAACTGTGAGTGCCTCTCAGGGGCCACTTTGGCCTCAGGGTCTGATTTGGTGGGTGGGGCCCCTCAGGATCTGATTCCTTGGCCTGGGCTCCTCAGGACTTGAATTGTTGGCCGGGATCCCTCAGGCTCCTATTTTGTGGGTGAGGCCCCTCAGGGTCCGATTTTGAGGGTGTGGCCCCTCAGGGTTCGATTTTGTGGGTGGGGCCCCTCAGGGTCCGATTTTGTGGGTGGGGCCCCTCAGGGTTCGATTTTGTGAGTGGGGCCCCTCAGGGTCCGATTTTGTTACTGGATCCCCTGAGGGTCCGATTTTGTGGCCGGGGACCCTCAGGGTCCAATTTTGAGGGTGTGGCCCTTCTGGGCCCGATTTTGTGGCCGGGGCTCCTCAGGGTCTTATTTAGTGGTTGGGGACCCTCAGGGTCCGATTTTGTGGGTGGGGCCACTCTGGGCCCGATTTGGTGGGTGGGGCCACTCAGGGTCCGATTTTGTGGCCAGGGCCCCTCAGGGTCTGATTTTGTGGCTGGGTCCCATCAGCGTCCGATTTTGTGGCAGGGTCCCCTCAGGGTCCGATTTTGTGGGTGGGGCCCTTAGGGCCTGATTTTGTGGGCAGAGCCCCTCTGGGTCCGATTTGGTGGGCGGGACCACTCTGGGTCCAATTTGGTGGGCGGGGCCTCTCAGGGTCCAATTTGGTGGGCAGGGCCACTCTGGGTCTGATTCAGTGGGCGGGGCCCCACAGGGTCTGATTTAGTGGGTGGGGCCCCTCAGGATCCGATTCGGTGGCCTGGGCTCCTCAGGGCTTGAAATGGTGGACAGGATCCCTCAGGGTCACAATTTGTGGCCGGGGATTCTCAGTCTGATTTTGTGGGTGGGGCCTCTTAGGGTCCAATTTTGTGGGCGGAGCCCCTCAGGGTCCAATTTGGTGGGCGGGGCCCCTCTGAGTCCAATTTGGTGGGCGGGGCCCCTCAGGGTCTGGTTTGGTGGGCAGGGCTTCTCTGGGTCCGATTTGGTGGGTGGGGCCACTCTGGGTAAGATTTGGAGGCCGGGGTCGATGAGCTTCCGGTTTGGAGGCCGGGGTGGATCAGCCTCCGATTTGGAGGCCGGGGTGGCTCAGCCCCCGATTTGGAGGCTGGGGTGGCTCAGCCTCCGATTTGAGGGCCGGGATGTCTCAGCCTCCGATTTGGAGGCCGGGGTGGCTTACCCTCCGATTTGGAGGCTGGGGTGGCTCAGCCTCCGATTTGGAGGCCGGGGTGGCTTACCCTCCGATTTGGAGGCTGGGGTGGCTCAGCCTCCGATTTGGAGGCCGGGGTGGCTCAGCCTCCGATTTGGAGGCCGGGGTGGCTCAGCCTCCGATTCGGAGGCCAGGGTGGCTCAGCCTCCGATTTGGAGGCCGGGGTGGCTCAACCTCCGATTTGGAGGCCGGGGTAGCTCAGCCTCCGATTTGGAGGCCAGGGTGGCTCAGCCTCCGATTTGGAGGCCGGGGTCGATCAGCCTCCGATTTGGAGGCCGGGGTCGATCAGCCTCCGATTTTGAGGCCGGGGTCGATCAGCCTCCGATTTGGAGGCCGGGGTCGATCAGCCTCCGATTTGGAGGCCGGGGTCGATAAGCCTCCGATTTTTAGGCCGGGGTCGATAAGCCTCCGATTTGGAGGCCGGGGTGGCTCAGCCTCCGATTTGGAGCCTGGGGTGGCTCAGCGTCCGATTTGGAGCCTGGGGTCACTCAGCTTTCGATTTGGCATGTCGGCCCTTTAAGACTCATTTCGGTGCGCCGACCCTTTAACAATCACTTTGGCGCATCGGCCCTTTAAGAGCTAGTTTGGCTCACTGGGCTTCTTCTAAATCCACTTTGGCGGACATTCTCTCTCAGGGGCATACGTCGTGATGAAGCTAGATTTGCATTTGTGCTGTGGGTTTCGCTTTAAGAGCTGATATTATGTGGCAGAAGCTCTGTCCTTGGGGCGTCATGTGACGTTCGTAGGCGTTGGCATAGTAACTGGGTTTGCCTGCGCATATCAATGAGCTCAACTGCCATTTCAATCGCCTCAGGGCACGTTTTGTGTATGGCAAAATTTCCCCATTCAAATGCATCGAGACAGTTCATTCCAATGACGGGAAAAAAAAATTTCAAACGCAAATTGCGCAAAAACTACAAATCCGATCTACACGAAAAATACTTAGCACACCTCTCATGGACGCTGGCTTCGAAACGACACCTCAACGGAGTCTGTGCGTGTAGCGGTTCGGGCCGCATTAATTGCGGAAATCAACTTAATAATAATAACTAGAAGTGTATTTCCTGAATGAAGTACAGATAGTGGTTTGAAATGCTGCCCAGGCTGCCCCTTTAAGAGAGACTTGCCTGCTGCACCTGCAAGACTTTCAACTCGGGATCCTTTTTAACTGTGGGTGCCTCTCAGGGGCCACTTTGGCCTCAGGGTCCGATTTTGTGGGTGGGGTCCTCAGGGCCCGATTTTGTGGGTGGGGCACCTCAGGGTCCGATTTGGTGGGTGGGGCCCCTCAGGGTCCGATTTGGTGGCCGGGGCCCCTCAGGGGCTGATTTGGTGGGTGGGGCCCCTAAGGGTCCGATTTTGTGGCCGGGGCCCCTCAGGGTCTAATTTGATGGTTGAGGCCCCTCAGGGTCCAATCTTGTGGCCGTGGCCCCTCAGGGTCCGATTTTGTGGGTGGGGCCCCTCAGGGTTCGATTTTGTGGCCGGGGCCCCTCAGGGTCCGATTTGGTATGTGGGGCCCCTCAGGGTCCGATTTGGTGAGCGGGGCCCCTCAGGGTCCGATTTGGTGAGCAGGGCCCCTCAGGGTCTGATTTGGTGGGCGGGATCTATCAGAGTCTGATTTTGTGGCCGGGGCCCCTCAGGGTCTGATTTGGTGGTTGGGGCCCCTCAGGGTCCAATCTTGTGGCCGGGGCCCCTCAGGGTCCGATTTTGTGGGTGGGGCCCCTCAGGGTCCGATTTGGTGGCCGGGTCCCCTCAGGGGCTGATTTGGTGGGTGGGGCCCCTAAGGGTCCGATTTTGTGGCCGGGGCCCCTCAGGGTCTAATTTGGTGGTTGGGGCCCCTCAGGGTCCAATCTTGTGGCCGTGGCCCCTCAGGGTCCGATTTTGTGGGTGGGGCCCCTCAGGGTCCGATTTTGTGGCCGGGGCCCCTCAGGGTCCGATTTGGTATGTGGGGCCCCTCAGGGTCCGATTTGGTGAGCGGGGCCCCTCAGGGTCCGATTTGGTGAGCAGGGCCCCTCAGGGTCTGATTTGATGGGCGGGATCTATCAGAGTCTGATTTTGTGGCCGGGGCCCCTCAGGGTCTGATTTGGTGGTTGGGGCCCCTCAGGGTCCAATCTTGTGGCCGGGGCCCCTCAGGGTCTGATTTTGTGGGTGGGGCCCTTAGGGCCTGATTTTGTGGGCAGAGCCCCTCTGGGTCTGATTTGGTGGGCGGGACCACTCTGGGTCCAATTTGGTGGGCGGGGCCTCTCAGGGTCCAATTTGGTGGGCAGGGCCACTCTGGGTCTGATTCAGTGGACGGGGCCCCACAGGGTCTGATTTAGTGGGTGGGGCCCCTCAGGATCCGATTCGGTGGCCTGGGCTCCTCAGGGCTTGAAATGGTGGACAGGATCCCTCAGGGTCACATTTTGTGGCCGGGGACTCTCGGTCTGATTTTGTGGGTGGGGCCTCTTAGGGTCCAATTTTGTGGGCGGAGCCCCTCAGGGTCCAATTTGGTGGGCGGGGCCCCTCTGAGTCCAATTTGGTGGGCAGGGCCCCTCAGGGTCTTGTTTGGTGGGCAGGGCTTCTCTGGGTCCGATTTGGTGGGTGGGGCCACTTTGGGTAAGATTTGGAGGCCTGGGTCGATGAGCTTCCGGTTTGGAGGCCGGGGTGGATCAGCCTCCGATTTGGAGGCCGGGGTCACTCAGCCTCTGATTTGAAGGCCGGAGTGGCTCAGCCTCCGATTTGGAGGCCGGGGTGGCTCAGCGTCCGATTTGGAGGCCGGGGTGGCTTACCCTCCGATTTGGAGGCCGGGGTGGCTCAGCCTCCGATTTGGAGGCCGGGGTGGCTCAGCCTCCGATTTGGAGGCCGGGGTGGCTCAGGCTCCGATTTGGAGGCCAGGGTGGCTCAGCCTCCGATTTGGAGGCCGGGGTGGCTCAACCTCCGATTTGGAGGCCGGGGTAGCTCAGCCTCCGATTTGGAGGCCGGGGTGGCTCAGCCTCCGATTTGGAGGCCGGGGTGGATCAGCCTCCGATTTGGAGGCCGGGGTGGATCAGCCTCCGTTTTAGAGGCCGGGGTCGATCAGCCTCCGATTTGGAGGCCGGGGTCGATCAGCCTCCGATTTTGAGGCCGGGGTCGATCAGCCTCCGATTTGGAGGCCGGGGTCGATAAGCCTCCGATTTGGAGGCCGGGGTCGATCAGCCTCCGATTTGGAGGCCGGGGTGGCTCAGCCTCCGATTTGGAGCCTGGGGTGGCTCAGCCTCCGATTTGGAGCCTGGGGTCACTCAGCTTTCGATTTGGTGTGTCGGCCCTTTAAGACTCATTTCGGTGCGCCGGCCCTTTAACAATCACTTTGGCGCATCGGCCCTTTAAGAGCTAGTTTGGCTCACTGGGCTTCTTCTAAATCAACTTTGGCGGACATTCTCTCTCAGGGGCATGTGTCATGTGATGAAGCTAGATTTGCATTTGTGCTGTGGGTTTCGCTTTAAGAGCTGATATTATGTGGCAGAAGCTCTGTCCTTGGGGCGTCATGTGACGTTCGTAGGCGTTGGCATAGTAACTGGGTGTGCCTGCGCATATCAATGAGCTTAACTGCTATTTCAATCGCCTCAGGGCACGTTTTGCCATTTCCCATTGAAAAGCATTGGAGACAGTGCATTCCAATGACGGGAAAAAAACATTTCAAACTCAAATGGCGCAAAAACTACAAATCCGATCGACACGAAAAATACTTATCACACCACTCATGGATGCTGGCTTCGAAACGACACCTCAACGGCGTCTGTGCGTGTAGCGGTTCGGGCCGCATTAATTGCGGAAATCAACTGGAAAATAATAATAAGAAGAATAAGTTAGCAGCGTTCGGATTACAATATAGTGGTTTTTTCAAACCACTATAATAAGTTAGCAGCGTTCGGATTACAATATAGTGGTTTTTTCAAACCACTGTAACTAGATGTGTATTTCCTGAAGGAAGTACAGATAGTGGTTTGAAATCGTACCCGGCTGCCCCTTTAAGAGAGACTTGCCTGCTGCCCCTGCAAGACTTTCAACTCAGGATCCGTTTTAACTGTGAGTGCCTCTCAGGGGCCATTTTGGCCCCAAGGTCTGATTTGGTGGGTGGGGCTCCTCAGGATCTGATTCCTTGGCCTGGGCTCCTCAGGGTTTGAATTGATGGCCGGGATCCCTCAGGCTCCTATTTTGTGGGTGTGGCCCCTCAGCATCCGATTTTGTGGGTGTGGCCGCTCAGGGTCAGATTTTGTGGGTGTGGCCCCTCAGGGTCCGATTTTGTGGGTGGGGCCCCTCGGGGTCCGATTTTGTGGTCGGGGCCCCTCAGGGTCCGTTTTTGTGGGTTGGGCCCCTCAGGGTCCGATTTTGTGGCCGGGGCCCCACAGGGTCCGATTTTGTGTCCGGGGCCCATCAGGGTCCGATTTTGTGGCCAGGGCCCCTCAGGGTCCGATTTTGTGGGTGGGGCCACTCAGGGTCCGATTTGGTGGGTGGAGCTACTCTGGGTCCGTTTTTTGGGCGGGGCTACTAAGGGTCCGATTTGGTGGGCGTGGCCCCTCAGTGTACGATTTGGTGGGCGGGGCCCCTCAAGGTCCAATTTGGAGGGCGGGGCCCCTCAGGGTCCGATATTCTGGTCGGGGCCCCTCAGGGTCCGATTTTGTGGGTTGGACCCCTCAGGGTCCGATTTTCTGGCCGGGGCCCCTCAGGGTCTGATTTTGTGTCCAGGGCCCCCAGGGTCCGATTTTGTGGTTGGGACCCCTCAGGGTCTGATTTTGTGGTTGGGGCCCCTCAGGGTCCGATTTTGTGGTTGGGGCGCCTCAGGGTCCGATTTTGTGGCCGGGGCCCCTCAGGGTCCGATTTTGTTGCTGGGGCCCATCAGGGTCCGATTTTGTGGCCGAGGCCACTCAGGGTCCGATTTGGTTGGGGCCCCTCAGTGTCTGATTTTGTGGCAGGGGTCAATCAGCCTCCGATCTGGAAGCCGGGGTGGCTCAGCCTCTGATTTGGAGGCCGGGGTCGATCAGCCTTCGATTTGGAGGTCGGGGTCGATCAGCCTCCGATTTGGAGGCCGGAGTGGCTCAGCGTCCGATTTGGAGCCTGGGGTCACTCAGCTTTCGATTTGGCGTGTCGGCCCTTTAAGACTCATTTCGGTGCGCCGACCCTTTAACAATCACTTTGGCGCGTCGGCCCTTTAAGAGCTAGTTTGGCTCACTGGGCTTCTTCTAAATCCACTTTGGCGGACATTCTCTCTCAGGGGCATACGTCGTGATGAAGCTAGATTTGCATTTGTGCTGTGGGTTTTGCTTTAAGAGCTGATATTATGTGGCAGAAGCTCTGTCTTGGAGAGGTCATGTGACGTTCGTAGGCGTTGGCATAGTAACTGGGTGTGCCTGCGCATATCAATGAGCTCAACTGCCATTTCAATCGCCTCAGGGCACGTTTTGTCTATGCCAAAATTTCCCCATTCAAATGCATTGAGACAGTTCATTCCAATGACGGGAAAAAAAAATTTAAAACGCAAATTGCGCAAAAACTACAAATCCGATCTACACGAAAAATACTTAGCACACCTCTCATGGACACTGGCTTCGAAACGACACCTCAACGGAGTCTGTGCGTGTAGCGGTTCGGGCCGCATTAATTGCGGAAATCAACTTAATAATAATAACTAGAAGTGTATTTCCAGAATGAAGTACAGATAGTGGTTTGAAATGCTTCCCAGGCTGCACCTTTAAGAGAGACTTGCCTGCTGCACCTGCAAGACTTTCAACTCGGGATCCTTTTTAACTGTGGGTGCCTCTCAGAGGCCACTTTGGCCTCAGGGTCCGATTTTGTGGGTGGGGCCCTCAGGGCCCAATTTTGTGGGTGTGGCCCCTCAGGGTCCGATTTTGTGGGTGAGGCCCCTCAGGGTCGATTTTGTGGGTGGGGACCCTCAGGGTCCGATTTTGTGACTGGATGCCCTGAGGGTCTGATTTTGTGGGTGGGGCCCCTCAGGGTCCGATTTTGTGGCCGGGGCCCCTCAGGGTCCAATTTTGTGGGTGGGGCCCTTCAGGGCCCGATTTTGTGGCCGGGGCTCCTCAGGGTCCGATTTGGTGGTTGGGGCCCCTCAGGGTCTGATTTTGTGGGTGGGGCCACTCTGGGCCCGATTTGGTGGGTGGGGCCACTCAGGGTCCGATTTTGTGGCTGGGGCCCCTCAGGGTCCGATTTTGTGGCTGGGGCCCATCAGGGTCCGATTTTGTGGCAGTGGCCCCTCAGGGTCCGATTTTGTGGGTGGGGCCCTTAGGGCCTGATTTTGTGGGCAGAGCCCCTCTGGGTCCAATTTGGTGGGCGGGACCAATTTGGTGGGCGGGGCCTCTCAGGGTCCAATTTGGTGGGCGGGGCCACTCTGGGTCCGATTCAGTGGGCGGGGCCCCACAGGGTCTGATTTCGTGGGTGGGGCCCTTCAGGATCCGATTCGGTGGCCTGGGCTCCTCAGGGCTTGAAATGGTGGACAGGATCCCTCAGGGTCACATTTTGTGGCAGGGGACTCTCGGTCCGATTTTGTGGGTGGGGCCTCTTAGGGTCTGATTTTGTGGGCGGAGCCCCTCAGGGTCCAATTTGGTGGGCGGGGCCCCTCTGGGTCCAATTTGGTGGGCGGGGCCCCTCAGGGTCTGGTTTGGTGAGCAGGGCTTCTCTGGGTCCGATTTGGTGGGTGGGGCCACTCTGGGTAAGATTTGGAGGCCGGCGTCAATGAGCTTCCGGTTTGGAGGCCGGGGTGGATCAGCCTCCGATTTGGAGGCCGGGGTGGCTCAGCCCCCGATTTGGAGGCCGGGGTCGCTCAGCCTCTGATTTGAAGGCCGGGGTGGCTCAACCTCCGATTTGGAGGCCGGGGTGGCTCAGCGTCAGATTTGGAGGCTGGGGTCACTTACCCTCCGATTTGGAGGCCGGGGTGGCTCAGCCTCCTATTTGGAGGCCGGGGTGGCGCAGCCTCCTATTTGGAGGCCGGGGTGGCGCAGCCTCCTCTTTGGAGGCCGGGGTGGCTCATCGTCCGATTTGGAGGCCGGGGTGGCTCAGCCTCCTATTTGGAGGCCGGGGTGGCTCAGCCTCCGATTTGGAGGTCAGGGTGGCTCAGCCTCCGATTTGGAGGTCAGGGTGGCTCAGCCTCCGATTTCGAGGCAGGGGTGGCTCAGCCTCCGATTTGGAGGCCGGGTCGATCAGCCTCCAATTTGGAGGACGGTTTGGCTCAGCCTCCGATTTGGAGGCCGGGGTGACTCCGCCTCCGATTTGGAGGCCGGGGTGGCTCCTCCTCCGATTTGGAGGCCGAGGTGGCTCAGCCTCTGATTTGGAGGCCGGGGTGGCTCAGCCTCCGATTTGGAGGCCGGGGTGGCTCAGCCTCCGATTTGGAGGCCGGGGTGGCTCAGCCTCCGATTTGGAGGCCGGGGTGGCTCAGTCTCTGATTTGGAGGCCGGGGTCTGTCAGCCTCCGATTTGGAGGCCGGGGTGGCTCAGCCTCCGATTTGGAGGCTGGTGTGACTCCGCCTCTGATTTGGAGGCCAGGGTGGATCCTCCTCCGATTTGGAGGCCGGGGTGGCTCAGCCTCCGATTTGGAGGCCGGGGTGGCTCAGCCTCCGATTTGGAGGCCGGGGTGGCTCAGCCTCCAATTTGGAGGCTGGGGTGGCTCAACCTCCGATTTGGAGGCCGGGGTGGCTCAGCCTCCGATTTGGAGGCCGGGGTGGCTCAGCCTCCGATTTGGAGGCCGGGGTGGCTCAGCCTCCGATTTGGAGGCCGGGGTGGCTCAGTCTCCGATTTGGAGGTCGGGGTCTGTCAGCCTCCAATTTGGAAGCCGGGGTGGCTCAGCCTCCGATTTGGAGGCCGAGGTCTGTCAGCCTCCGATTTGGAGGCCGGGGTCGATCAGCCTCCGATTTGGAGGCCGGGGTCGATCAGCCTCCGATTTGGAGGCCGGGGTCGATCAGCCTCCGATTTGGAGGCCGGGGTCGATCAGCCTCCGATTTGGAGGCCGGGGTCGATCAGCCTCCGATTTGGAGGCCGAGGTGGCTCAGCCTCCGATTTGAAGGCCGGGGTCGCTCAGCCTTCGATTTGGAGGCCGGGGTGGCTTAGCCTCCGATTTGGAGGCCGGGGTCGATCAGCCTCCGATTTGGAGGTCGGGGTCAATCAGCCTCCGATTTGGAGGCTGGGGTCGTTCAGCCTCCGATTTGGAGGCCGGGGTCGATCAGCCTCCGATTTGGAGGCCTGGGTGGCTCAGTCTCCGATTTGGAGCCTGGGGTCACTCAGCTTTCGATTTGGTCTGTCGGCCCTTTAAGACTCATTTCGTTGCGCCGGCCCTTTAACAATCACTTTGACGCGTCGGCCCTTTAAGAGCTAGTTTGGCTCACTGGGCTTCTTCTAAATCAACTTTGGCGGACATTCTCTCTCAGGGGCATGCGTCATGTGATGAAGCTAGATTTGCATTTGTGCTGTGGGTTTCGCTTTAAGAGCTGATATTATGTGGCAGAAGCTCTGTCCTGGGGGTCAAGTGAAGTTCGTAGGCGTTGGCATAGTAACTGGGTGTGCCTGTGCATATCAATGAGCTTAACTGCCATTTCAATCGCCTCAGGGCACGTTTTGCCATTTCCCATTGAAAAGCATTGGAGAAAATGCATTCCAATAACGGGAAAAAAAATTTTCAAACGCAAATTGCGCAAACACTACAAATCCGATTGACACGAAAAATACTTAGCACACCTCTCGTGGACGCTGGCTTCGAAACGACACCTCAATGGAGTCTGCGTGTAGCGGTTCGGGCCGCATTTATTGCGGAAATCAACTGAATAATAATAAGAAGAACCAGATGTGTATTTCCTGAAGGAAGTACAGATAGTGGTTTGAAATGGTGCCGGGCTGCCCCTTTAAGAGAGACTTGCCTGCTGCCCCTGCTAGACTTTCAACTCAGGATCCGTTTTAAGTGTGGGTGCCTCTCAGGGGCCACTTTGGCCTCAGGGTCTGATTTGGTGGGTGGGGCCCCTCAGGATCTGATTCGGTGGCCTGGGCTCCTCAGGGTTTGAATTGGTGGCCGGGATCCCTCAGGGTCCAATTTTGTGGGTGTGGCCCCTCAGGGTCTGATTTTGTGGGTGTGGCCCCTCAGGTTCCGATTTTGTGGGTGTGGCCCCTCAGGGTCCGATTTTGTGGGTGGGTCCCCTCATGGTCCGATTTTGTGGGTGGGGCCCCTCAGGGTCTGATTTTGTGGGTGGGGCCCCTCAGGGTCCGATTTTGTGGCCGGGGCTGATCAGGGTCCGATTTTGTGGCCGGGCCCCTCAGGGTCCAATTTTGTGGCCGGGGCCCCTCAGGTCCGATTTGGTGGCCGGGGCCCCTAAAGGTCCGATTTGGTGGGTGGGGCCCCTCAGGGTCCGATTTGGTGGCCGGGGCCCCTCAGGGTCCGATTTGGTGGTTGGGGCCCCTCAGGGTCCGATTTGGTGGGTGGAGCCCCTCAGGGTCCGATTTTGTGGGTGGGGCCCCTCAGGGTCTGATTTTGTGGGTGGGGCCCCTTAAGGTCTGATTTTATGGACGGAGCCCCTCTGGATCCAATTTGGTGGGCGGGGCCCCTCGGGGTCCGATTTTGTGGTTGAGGCCACTCTGGGTCTAATTTGGTGGGCGGGGCCTTTCAGGGTCCGATTTGGTGGGCGGGGCCACTCTAGGTCTGATTTGGTGGGCGGGGCCCCTCAGGGTCTGATTTTGTTGGGCAGGGCCCCTGTGGGTCTCATTTGGTGGGTGGGGCCCCTCAGGGTCCGAATTGGTGGGCGGGGCCCCTCAGGGTCCAATTTGGTAGGCGGTGCCTTTCAGGGTTAGATTTAGTGGGTGGGGCCCCTCACGGTCCGATTTTCTTGGTGGGGCCCTCGGGGTCCGATTTTATGGCAGGGTCCCCTCAGGGTACGATTTGGTGGACGGAGCCCCTCAGGGTCCGATTTTGTGGTTGGGGCCACTCAGGGTCCGATTTGGTGGGCGGGGCCCTTCGGGGTCTGATGTGGTGGGCGGGGCCCCTCAGGGTCTGATGTGGTGGGCGGGGCCCCTCAGGGTCTGAGTTGGTGGGCGGGGACCCTCAGGGTCTGATTTGGTGGGCGGGGCCCTTCAGGGTCCAAATTGGTGGGCTGGGCCTCTCAGGGTCCGATTTGGTGGGCTGTGCCACTCTGGGTCCGTTTTGGTGGGCAGGGCCACTCTGGGTCCAATTTTTTGAGCGGGGCCACGCTGGGTCCGATTTGGAGGCCAGGGTGGCTCAGCCTCTGATTTGGAGGCCAGGGTAGCTCAGCCTCCGATTTGGAGCCTGGGGTCACTCAGCTTTCGATTTGGCGCGCCGGCCCTTTAAAACTCATTTTGGTGCGAGGCCCTTTAAGAATCATTTTTCGCGCGTTGGCCCTTTAAGAGCCAGTTTGGCTCACTGGGCCTCTAAATCCACTTTGGCGCACATGCTCTCTCAGGGGCATGCGTCATGTGATGAAGCTAGATTTGCATTTGTGCTGTGGGTTTTGCTTTAAGAGCTGAAATTATCTGCCAGAAACTCTGTCTGGGAGAGGTCATGTGATGTTCGTAGGCGTTGGCATAGTAACTGGGTGTGCCTGCGCATATCAATGAGCTTAACTGCCATTTCAATCGCCTCAGGGCATGTTTTGTCTATAGCAAAATTTCCCCATTCAAATGCATTGAGACAACCGAATCAACTGAATAATAAGAAGAACCAGATGTGTATTTCCTGAAGGAAGTACAGATAGTGGTTTGAAATGGTGCCCGGGCTGCCCCTTAAAGAGAGACTTGCCTGCTGCCCCTGCAAGACTTTCAACTCAGGATCCGTTTTAACTGTGAGTGCCTCTCAGGGGCCACTTTGGCCTCAGGATCTGATTTGGTGGGTGGGGCCCCTCAGGATCTGATTCCTTGGCCTGGGCTCCTCAGGGCTTGACTTGTTGGCCGGGATCCCACAGGCTCCTATTTTGTGGGTGAGGCCCCTCAGGGTCCGATTTTGAGGGTGTGACCCCTCAGGGTCCGATTTTGTGGGTGGGGCCCCTCAGGGTCCGATTTTGTGAGTGGGGCCCCTCAGGGTCTGATTTTGTGGCCAGGGCCACTCAGGGTCTGATTTTGTGGCTGGATCCCCCCCTCAGGGTCCGAATTGGTGGTTTGGGCCTCTAAGGGTCTGATTTGGTGGGCGGGGCCCATCAGGGTCCAATTTGGCAGGCAGGGCAACTCTGGGTCTGATTTGGTGGGCGGGGCCCCTCAGGGTCCGATTTGGTGGGCGGAGCCCCTCTGGGTCCAATTTGGTGGGCGGGTCCCCTCAGGGTCCGATTTGGTGGGTGTGGCCCTTCAGAGTCCGATTTTGTGGGTGATTTTGTGGGTGGGGCCCCTCAGGGTCTGATTTTGTGGCAGGGGCCCCTCAGGGTCTGATTTTGTGGCCGGGGCGCCTCGGTCTGATTTTGTGGGTGGAGCCCCTCAGGGTCCGATTTGGTTGGCGGGGCCACTCTCGGTCTGATTTGGTGGGTGGGGCCCCTCTGGGTCCGATTTGGTGGGCGGGGACCCTCAGGGTCTGATTTGGTGGGCGGGGCCCCTCAGGGTCCGATTTGGTGGGTGGGGCCCTTCAGGGTCCGATTTGGTAAGCGGTGCTCCTCAGGGTACAATTTGGTGGGCGGAGCACTCTGGGTCCGATTTGGTGGGCGGGGCCCTTCAGGGTCCAATTTGGTGGGCGGGGACACTGAGTCTGATTTGGTGGGTGGGGCCCCTCAGGGTCCGTTTTGGTGGGCGGGGCCACTCTGGGTCCAATTTTTTGAGCGGGGCCACGCTGGGTCCGATTTGGAGGCCAGGGTGGCTCAGCCTCCGATTTGGAGCCTGGGGTCACTCAGCTTTCGATTTGGCGCGCCGGCCCTTTAAAACTCATTTTGGTACGCGGGCCTTTAAGAATCACTTTCGCACGTTGACTCTTTAAGAGCCAGTTTGGCTCACTGGTCTTCTAAATCCACTTTGGCGCACATTCTCTCTCAGGGGCATGTGTCATGTGATGAAGCTAGATTTGCATTTGTGCTGTGGGTTTCGCTTTAAGAGCTGAAATTATCTGCCAGAAACTCTGTCCTGGAGAGGTCATGTGATGTTCGTAGGCGTTGGCATAGTAACTGGGTCTGCCTGCGCATATCAATGAGCTTAACTGCCATTTCAATCGCCTCAGGGCATGTTTTGTCTATAGCAAAATTTCCCCATTCAAATGCATTGAGACAATGCATTCCAATGACGGGAAAAAAAATTTTCTAACGTAAATTGCACAAAAACTACAAATCCAAACGACACGAAAAATACTTAGCACACCTCTCGTGGACGCTGGCTTCGAAACGACACCTCAACGGAGTCTGTGCGTGTAACGGTTCGGGCCGCATTTATTGCGGAAATCAACTGAATAATAAGAAGAACCAGATGTATATTTCCTGAAGGAAGTACAGATAGTGGTTTGAAATGGTGCCCGGGCTGCCCCTTTAAGAGAGACTTGCCTGCTGCCCCTGCAAGACTTTCAACTCAGGATCCGTTTTAACTGTGAGTGCCTCTCAGGGGCCACTTTGGCCTCAGGGTCTGATTTGGTGGGTGGGGCCCCTCAGGATCTGATTCCTTGGCCTGGGCTCCTCAGGACTTGAATTGTTGGCCGGGATCCCTCAGGCTCCTATTTTGAGGGGGTGGCCCCTCAGGGTCCGATTTTGTGGGTGTGGCCCCTCAGGGTCTGATTTTGTGGGTGAGGCCCCTCAGGGTCCGATTTTGTGGGTGGGGACCCTCAGGGTCCGATTTTGTGACTGGATCCCCTGAGGGTCTGATTTTGTGGGTGGGGCCCCTCAGGGTCCGATTTTGTGGCCGGGGCCCCTCAGGGTCCAATTTTGTGGGTGGGGCCCTTCAGGGCCCGATTTTGTGGCCGGGGCTCCTCAGGGTCCGATTTGGTGGTTGGGACCCCTCAGGGTCCGATTTTGTGGGTGGGGCCACTCTGGGCCCGATTTGGTGGGTGGGGCCACTCAGGGTCCGATTTTGTGGCTGGGGCCCCTCAGGGTCCGATTTTGTGGCTGGGGCCCATCAGGGTCCGATTTTGTGGCAGTGGCCCCTCAGGGTCCGATTTTGTGGGTGGGGCCCTTAGGGCCTGATTTTGTGGGCAGAGCCCCTCTGGGTCCAATTTGGTGGGCGGGACCAATTTGGTGGGCGGGGCCTCTCAGGGTCCAATTTGGTGGGCGGGGCCACTCTGGGTCCGATTCAGTGGGCGGGGCCCCACAGGGTCTGATTTCGTGGGTGGGGCCCTTCAGGATCCGATTCGGTGGCCTGGGCTCCTCAGGGCTTGAAATGGTGGACAGGATCCCTCAGGGTCACATTTTGTGGCAGGGGACTCTCGGTCCGATTTTGTGGGTGGGGCCTCTTAGGGTCCAATTTTGTGGGCGGAGCCCCTCAGGGTCCAATTTGGTGGGCGGGGCCCCTCTGGGTCCAATTTGGTGGGCGGGGCCCCTCAGGGTCTGGTTTGGTGAGCAGGGCTTCTCTGGGTCCGATTTGGTGGGTGGGGCCACTCTGGGTAAGATTTGGAGGCCGGCGTCAATGAGCTTCCGGTTTGGAGGCCGGGGTGGATCAGCCTCCGATTTGGAGGCCGGGGTGGCTCAGCCCCCGATTTGGAGGCCGGGGTCGCTCAGCCTCCGATTTGAAGGCCGGGGTGGATCAACCTCCGATTTGGAGGCCGGGGTGGCTCAGCGTCAGATTTGGAGGCTGGGGTCACTTACCCTCCGATTTGGAGGCCGGGGTGGCTCAGCCTCCTATTTGGAGGCCGGGGTGGCGCAGCCTCCTATTTGGAGGCCGGGGTGGTGCAGCCTCCTCTTTGGAGGCCGGGGTGGCTCATCGTCCGATTTGGAGGCCGGGGTGGCTCAGCCTCCTATTTGGAGGCCGGGGTGGCTCAGCCTCCGATTTGGAGGTCAGGGTGGCTCAGCCTCCGATTTCGAGGCCGGGGTGGCTCTGCCTCCGATTTGGAGGCCGGGGTGGCTCAGCCTCCGATTTGGAGGCCGGGGTGGCTCAGCCTCCGATTTGGAGGCCGGGGTGGCTCAGCCTCCGATTTGGAGGCCGGGGTGGCTCAGCCTCCGATTTGGAGGCTGGGGTGGCTCAGTCTCTGATTTGGAGGCCGGGGTGGCTCAGCCTCCGATTTGGAGGCTGGGGTGGCTCAGTCTCTGATTTGGAGGCCGGGGTCTGTCAGCCTCCGATTTGGAGGCCGGGGTGGCTCAGCCTCCGATTTGGAGGCCGGAGTGACTCGGCCTCCGATTTGGAGGCCGGGGTCGATCAGCCTCCGATTTGGAGGCCGAGGTGGCTCAGTCTCCGATTTGGAGGCCGGGGTCGCTCAGCCTTCGATTTGGAGGCCGGGGTGGCTTAGCCTCCGATTTGGAGGCCGGGGTCGATCAGCCTCCGATTTGGAGGTCGGGGTCGATCAGCCTCCGATTTGGAGGCTGGGGTCGTTCAGCCTCCGATTTGGAGGCCGGGGTCGATCAGCCTCCGATTTGGAGGCCTGGGTGGCTCAGTCTCCGATTTGGAGGCCGGGGTGACTCCGCCTCCGATTTGGAGGCCGGGGTGGCTCCTCCTCCGATTTGGAGGCCGAGGTGGCTCAGCCTCCGATTTGGAGGCCGGGGTGGCTCAGCCTCCGATTTGGAGGCCGGGGTGGCTCAGCCTCCGATTTGGAGGCCGGGGTGTCTCAGCCTCCGATTTGGAGGCCGGGGTGGCTCAGCCTTCGATTTGGAGGCTGGGGTGGCTCAGTCTCTGATTTGGAGGCCGGGGTCTGTCAGCCTCCGATTTGGAGGCCGGGGTGGCTCAGCCTCCGATTTGGAGGCCGGAGTGACTCCGCCTCCGATTTGGAGGCCGGGGTGGATCCTCCTCCGATTTGGAGGCCGGGGTGGCTCTGCCTCCGATTTGGAGGCCGGGGTGGCTCAGCCTCCGATTTGGAGGCCGGGGTGGCTCAGCCTCCGATTTGGAGGCCGGGGTGGCTCAGCCTCCGATTTGGAGGCCGGGGTGGCTCAGCCTCCGATTTGGATGCCGGGGTGGCTCAGCCTCCGATTTGGAGGCTGGGGTGGCTCAGTCTCCGATTTGGAGGTCGGGGTCTGTCAGCCTCCAATTTGGAAGCCGGGGTGGCTCAGCCTCCGATTTGGAGGCCGAGGTCTGTCAGCCTCCGATTTGGAGGCCGGGGTCGATCAGCCTCCGATTTGGAGGCCGGGGTCGATCAGCCTCCGATTTGGAGGCCGGGGTCGATCAGCCTCCGATTTGGAGGCCGGGGTCGATCAGCCTCCGATTTGGAGGCCGAGGTGGCTCAGCCTCCGATTTGGAGGCCGGGGTCGATCAGCCTCCGATTTGGAGGTCGGGGTCGATCAGCCTCCGATTTGGAGGCTGGGGTCGTTCAGCCTCCGATTTGGAGGCCGGGGTCGATCAGCCTCCGATTTGGAGGCCTGAGTGGCTCAGTCTCCGATTTGGAGCCTGGGGTCACTCAGCTTTCGATTTGGTCTGTCGGCCCTTTAAGACTCATTTCGTTGCGCCGGCCCTTTAACAATCACTTTGACGCGTCGGCCCTTTAAGAGCTAGTTTGGCTCACTGGGCTTCTTCTAAATCAACTTTGGCGGACATTCTCTCTCAGGGGCATGCGTCATGTGATGAAGCTAGATTTGCATTTGTGCTGTGGGTTTCGCTTTAAGAGCTGATATTATGTGGCAGAAGCTCTGTCCTGGGGGTCAAGTGAAGTTCGTAGGCGTTGGCATAGTAACTGGGTGTGCCTGTGCATATCAATGAGCTTAACTGCCATTTCAATCGCCTCAGGGCACGTTTTGCCATTTCCCATTGAAAAGCATTGGAGAAAATGCATTCCAATAACGGGAAAAAAAATTTTCAAACGCAAATTGCGCAAACACTACAAATCCGATTGACACGAAAAATACTTAGCACACCTCTCGTGGACGCTGGCTTCGAAACGACACCTCAATGGAGTCTGCGTGTAGCGGTTCGGGCCGCATTTATTGCGGAAATCAACTGAATAATAATAAGAAGAACCAGATGTGTATTTCCTGAAGGAAGTACAGATAGTGGTTTGAAATGGTGCCGGGCTGCCCCTTTAAGAGAGACTTGCCTGCTGCCCCTGCTAGACTTTCAACTCAGGATCCGTTTTAAGTGTGGGTGCCTCTCAGGGGCCACTTTGGCCTCAGGGTCTGATTTGGTGGGTGGGGCCCCTCAGGATCTGATTCGGTGGCCTGGGCTCCTCAGGGTTTGAATTGGTGGCCGGGATCCCTCAGGGTCCAATTTTGTGGGTGTGGCCCCTCAGGGTCTGATTTTGTGGGTGTGGCCCCTCAGGTTCCGATTTTGTGGGTGTGGCCCCTCAGGGTCCGATTTTGTGGGTGGGTCCCCTCATGGTCCGATTTTGTGGGTGGGGCCCCTCAGGGTCTGATTTTGTGGGTGGGGCCCCTCAGGGTCCGATTTTGTGGCCGGGGCTGATCAGGGTCCGATTTTGTGGCCGGGCCCCTCAGGGTCCAATTTTGTGGCCGGGGCCCCTCAGGTCCGATTTGGTGGCCGGGGCCCCTAAAGGTCCGATTTGGTGGGTGGGGCCCCTCAGGGTCCGATTTGGTGGCCGGGGCCCCTCAGGGTCCGATTTGGTGGTTGGGGCCCCTCAGGGTCCGATTTGGTGGGTGGAGCCCCTCAGGGTCCGATTTTGTGGGTGGGGCCCCTCAGGGTCTGATTTTGTGGGTGGGGCCCCTTAAGGTCTGATTTTATGGACGGAGCCCCTCTGGATCCAATTTGGTGGGCGGGGCCCCTCGGGGTCCGATTTTGTGGTTGAGGCCACTCTGGGTCTAATTTGGTGGGCGGGGCCTTTCAGGGTCCGATTTGGTGGGCGGGGCCACTCTAGGTCTGATTTGGTGGGCGGGGCCCCTCAGGGTCTGATTTTGTTGGGCAGGGCCCCTGTGGGTCTCATTTGGTGGGTGGGGCCCCTCAGGGTCCGAATTGGTGGGCGGGGCCCCTCAGGGTCCAATTTGGTAGGCGGTGCCTTTCAGGGTTAGATTTAGTGGGTGGGGCCCCTCACGGTCCGATTTTCTTGGTGGGGCCCTCGGGGTCCGATTTTATGGCAGGGTCCCCTCAGGGTGCGATTTGGTGGACGGAGCCCCTCAGGGTCCGATTTTGTGGTTGGGGCCACTCAGGGTCCGATTTGGTGGGCGGGGCCCTTCGGGGTCTGATGTGGTGGGCGGGGCCCCTCAGGGTCTGATGTGGTGGGCGGGGCCCCTCAGGGTCTGAGTTGGTGGGCGGGGACCCTCAGGGTCTGATTTGGTGGGCGGGGCCCTTCAGGGTCCAAATTGGTGGGCTGGGCCTCTCAGGGTCCGATTTGGTGGGCTGTGCCACTCTGGGTCCGTTTTGGTGGGCAGGGCCACTCTGGGTCCAATTTTTTGAGCGGGGCCACGCTGGGTCCGATTTGGAGGCCAGGGTGGCTCAGCCTCTGATTTGGAGGCCAGGGTAGCTCAGCCTCCGATTTGGAGCCTGGGGTCACTCAGCTTTCGATTTGGCGCGCCGGCCCTTTAATACTCATTTTGGTGCGAGGCCCTTTAAGAATCATTTTTCGCGCGTTGGCCCTTTAAGAGCCAGTTTGGCTCACTGGGCCTCTAAATCCACTTTGGCGCACATGCTCTCTCAGGGGCATGCGTCATGTGATGAAGCTAGATTTGCATTTGTGCTGTGGGTTTTGCTTTAAGAGCTGAAATTATCTGCCAGAAACTCTGTCTGGGAGAGGTCATGTGATGTTCGTAGGCGTTGGCATAGTAACTGGGTGTGCCTGCGCATATCAATGAGCTTAACTGCCATTTCAATCGCCTCAGGGCATGTTTTGTCTATAGCAAAATTTCCCCATTCAAATGCATTGAGACAACCGAATCAACTGAATAATAAGAAGAACCAGATGTGTATTTCCTGAAGGAAGTACAGATAGTGGTTTGAAATGGTGCCCGGGCTGCCCCTTAAAGAGAGACTTGCCTGCTGCCCCTGCAAGACTTTCAACTCAGGATCCGTTTTAACTGTGAGTGCCTCTCAGGGGCCACTTTGGCCTCAGGGTCTGATTTGGTGGGCGGGGCCCTTCAGGGTCCAAATTGGTGGGCTGGGCCTCTCAGGGTCCGATTTGGTGGGCTGTGCCACTCTGGGTCCGTTTTGGTGGGCAGGGCCACTCTGGGTCCAATTTTTTGAGCGGGGCCACGCTGGGTCCGATTTGGAGGCCAGGGTGGCTCAGCCTCTGATTTGGAGGCCAGGGTAGCTCAGCCTCCGATTTG
Organism: Dendrobates tinctorius; assembly: GCF_039654945.1. Taxonomy (NCBI): domain Eukaryota; kingdom Metazoa; phylum Chordata; class Amphibia; order Anura; family Dendrobatidae; genus Dendrobates; species Dendrobates tinctorius. The sequence continues at coordinate 8,630,554 of NW_027361760.1, read as the reverse complement.
GAGCCTGGGGTCACTCAGCTTTCGATTTGGCGCGCCGGCCCTTTAATACTCATTTTGGTGCGAGGCCCTTTAAGAATCATTTTTCGCGCGTTGGCCCTTTAAGAGCCAGTTTGGCTCACTGGGCCTCTAAATCCACTTTGGCGCACATGCTCTCTCAGGGGCATGCGTCATGTGATGAAGCTAGATTTGCATTTGTGCTGTGGGTTTTGCTTTAAGAGCTGAAATTATCTGCCAGAAACTCTGTCTGGGAGAGGTCATGTGATGTTCGTAGGCGTTGGCATAGTAACTGGGTGTGCCTGCGCATATCAATGAGCTTAACTGCCATTTCAATCGCCTCAGGGCATGTTTTGTCTATAGCAAAATTTCCCCATTCAAATGCATTGAGACAACCGAATCAACTGAATAATAAGAAGAACCAGATGTGTATTTCCTGAAGGAAGTACAGATAGTGGTTTGAAATGGTGCCCGGGCTGCCCCTTAAAGAGAGACTTGCCTGCTGCCCCTGCAAGACTTTCAACTCAGGATCCGTTTTAACTGTGAGTGCCTCTCAGGGGCCACTTTGGCCTCAGGATCTGATTTGGTGGGTGGGGCCCCTCAGGATCTGATTCCTTGGCCTGGGCTCCTCAGGGCTTGACTTGTTGGCCGGGATCCCACAGGCTCCTATTTTGTGGGTGAGGCCCCTCAGGGTCCGATTTTGAGGGTGTGACCCCTCAGGGTCCGATTTTGTGGGTGGGGCCCCTCAGGGTCCAATTTTGTGAGTGGGGCCCCTCAGGGTCTGATTTTGTGGCCGGGGCCACTCAGGGTCTGATTTTGTGGCTGGATCCCCCCCTCAGGGTCCGAATTGGTGGTTTGGGCCTCTAAGGGTCTGATTTGGTGGGCGGGGCCCATCAGGGTCCAATTTGGCAGGCAGGGCAACTCTGGGTCTGATTTGGTGGGCGGGGCCCCTCAGGGTCCGATTTGGTGGGCGGAGCCCCTCTGGGTCCAATTTGGTGTGCGGGTCCCCTCAGGGTCCGATTTGGTGGGTGTGGCCCTTCAGAGTCCGATTTTGTGGGTGATTTTGTGGGTGGGGCCCCTCAGGGTCTGATTTTGTGGCAGGGGCCCCTCAGGGTCTGATTTTGTGGCCGGGGCGCCTCGGTCTGATTTTGTGGGTGGAGCCCCTCAGGGTCCGATTTGGTTGGCGGGGCCACTCTCGGTCTGATTTGGTGGGTGGGGCCCCTCTGGGTCCGATTTGGTGGGCGGGGACCCTCAGGGTCTGATTTGGTGGGCGGGGCCCCTCAGGGTCCGATTTGGTGGGTGGGGCCCTTCAGGGTCCGATTTGGTAAGCGGTGCTCCTCAGGGTACAATTTGGTGGGCGGAGCACTCTGGGTCCGATTTGGTGGGCGGGGCCCTTCAGGGTCCAATTTGGTGGGCGGGGACACTGAGTCTGATTTGGTGGGTGGGGCCCCTCAGGGTCCGTTTTGGTGGGCGGGGCCACTCTGGGTCCAATTTTTTGAGCGGGGCCACGCTGGGTCCGATTTGGAGGCCAGGGTGGCTCAGCCTCCGATTTGGAGCCTGGGGTCACTCAGCTTTCGATTTGGCGCGCCGGCCCTTTAAAACTCATTTTGGTACGCGGGCCTTTAAGAATCACTTTCGCACGTTGACTCTTTAAGAGCCAGTTTGGCTCACTGGTCTTCTAAATCCACTTTGGCGCACATTCTCTCTCAGGGGCATGTGTCATGTGATGAAGCTAGATTTGCATTTGTGCTGTGGGTTTCGCTTTAAGAGCTGAAATTATCTGCCAGAAACTCTGTCCTGGAGAGGTCATGTGATGTTCGTAGGCGTTGGCATAGTAACTGGGTCTGCCTGCGCATATCAATGAGCTTAACTGCCATTTCAATCGCCTCAGGGCATGTTTTGTCTATAGCAAAATTTCCCCATTCAAATGCATTGAGACAATGCATTCCAATGACGGGAAAAAAAATTTTCTAACGTAAATTGCACAAAAACTACAAATCCAAACGACACGAAAAATACTTAGCACACCTCTCGTGGACGCTGGCTTCGAAACGACACCTCAACGGAGTCTGTGCGTGTAACGGTTCGGGCCGCATTTATTGCGGAAATCAACTGAATAATAAGAAGAACCAGATGTATATTTCCTGAAGGAAGTACAGATAGTGGTTTGAAATGGTGCCCGGGCTGCCCCTTTAAGAGAGACTTGCCTGCTGCCCCTGCAAGACTTTCAACTCAGGATCCGTTTTAACTGTGAGTGCCTCTCAGGGGCCACTTTGGCCTCAGGGTCTGATTTGGTGGGTGGGGCCCCTCAGGATCTGATTCCTTGGCCTGGGCTCCTCAGGACTTGAATTGTTGGCCGGGATCCCTCAGGCTCCTATTTTGAGGGGGTGGCCCCTCAGGGTCCGATTTTGTGGGTGTGGCCCCTCAGGGTCTGATTTTGTGGGTGAGGCCCCTCAGGGTCCGATTTTGTGGGTGGGGACCCTCAGGGTCCGATTTTGTGACTGGATCCCCTGAGGGTCTGATTTTGTGGGTGGGGCCCCTCAGGGTCCGATTTTGTGGCCGGGGCCCCTCAAGGTCCAATTTTGTGGGTGGGGCCCTTCAGGGCCCGATTTTGTGGCCGGGGCTCCTCAGGGTCCGATTTGGTGGTTGGGGCCCCTCAGGGTCCGATTTTGTGGGTGGGGCCACTCTGGGCCCGATTTGGTGGGTGGGGCCACTCAGGGTCCGATTTTGTGGCTGGGGCCCCTCAGGGTCCGATTTTGTGGCTGGGGCCCATCAGGGTCCGATTTTGTGGCAGTGGCCCCTCAGGGTCCGATTTTGTGGGTGGGGCCCTTAGGGCCTGATTTTGTGGGCAGAGCCCCTCTGGGTCCAATTTGGTGGGCGGGACCAATTTGGTGGGCGGGGCCTCTCAGGGTCCAATTTGGTGGACGGGGCCACTCTGGGTCCGATTCAGTGGGCGGGGCCCCACAGGGTCTGATTTCGTGGGTGGGGCCCTTCAGGATCCGATTCGGTGGCCTGGGCTCCTCAGGGCTTGAAATGGTGGACAGGATCCCTCAGGGTCACATTTTGTGGCAGGGGACTCTCGGTCCGATTTTGTGGGTGGGGCCTCTTAGGGTCCAATTTTGTGGGCGGAGCCCCTCAGGGTCCAATTTGGTGGGCGGGGCCCCTCTGGGTCCAATTTGGTGGGCGGGGCCCCTCAGGGTCTGGTTTGGTGAGCAGGGCTTCTCTGGGTCCGATTTGGTGGGTGGGGCCACTCTGGGTAAGATTTGGAGGCCGGCGTCAATGAGCTTCCGGTTTGGAGGCCGGGGTGGATCAGCCTCCGATTTGGAGGCCGGGGTGGCTCAGCCCCCGATTTGGAGGCCGGGGTCGCTCAGCCTCCGATTTGAAGGCCGGGGTGGATCAACCTCCGATTTGGAGGCCGGGGTGGCTCAGCATCAGATTTGGAGGCTGGGGTCACTTACCCTCCGATTTGGAGGCCGGGGTGGCTCAGCCTCCTATTTGGAGGCCGGGGTGGTGCAGCCTCCTCTTTGGAGGCCGGGGTGGCTCATCGTCCGATTTGGAGGCCGGGGTGGCTCAGCCTCCTATTTGGAGGCCGGGGTGGCTCAGCCTCCGATTTGGAGGTCAGGGTGGCTCAGCCTCCGATTTCGAGGCAGGGGTGGCTCAGCCTCCGATTTGGAGGCCGGGTCGATCAGCCTCCAATTTGGAGGACGGTTTGGCTCAGCCTCCGATTTGGAGGCCGGGGTGACTCCGCCTCCGATTTGGAGGCCGGGGTGGCTCCTCCTCTGATTTGGAGGCCGAGGTGGCTCAGCCTCCAATTTGGAGGCCGGGGTGGCTCAGCCTCCGATTTGGAGGCCGGGGTGGCTCAGCCTCCGATTTGGAGGCCGGGGTGGCTCAGCCTCCGATTTGGAGGCCGGGGTGGCTCAGCCTCCGATTTGGAGGCTGGGGTGGCTCAGTCTCTGATTTGGAGGCCGGGGTGGCTCAGCCTCCGATTTGGAGGCTGGGGTGGCTCAGTCTCTGATTTGGAGGCCGGGGTCTGTCAGCCTCCGATTTGGAGGCCGGGGTGGCTCAGCCTCCGATTTGGAGGCCGGAGTGACTCCGCCTCCGATTTGGAGGCCGGGGTCGATCAGCCTCCGATTTGGAGGCCGAGGTGGCTCAGTCTCCGATTTGGAGGTGGGGTGGCTCAGTCTCTGATTTGGAGGCCGGGGTCTGTCAGCCTCCGATTTGGAGGCCGGGGTGGCTCAGCCTCCGATTTGGAGGCCGGAGTGACTCCGCCTCCGATTTGGAGGCCGGGGTGGATCCTCCTCCGATTTGGAGGCCGGGGTGGCTCTGCCTCCGATTTGGAGGCCGGGGTGGCTCAGCCTCCGATTTGGAGGCCGGGGTGGCTCAGCCTCCGATTTGGAGGCCGGGGTGGCTCAGCCTCCGATTTGGATGCCGGGGTGGCTCAGCCTCCGATTTGGAGGCTGGGGTGGCTCAGTCTCCGATTTGGAGGTCGGGGTCTGTCAGCCTCCAATTTGGATGCCGGGGTGGCTCAGCCTCCGATTTGGAGGCCGAGGTCTGTCAGCCTCCGATTTGGAGGCCGGGGTCGATCAGCCTCCGATTTGGAGGCCGGGGTCGATCAGCCTCCGATTTGGAGGCCGGGGTCGATCAGCCTCCGATTTGGAGGCCGGGGTCGATTAGCCTCCGATTTGGAGGCCGGGGTCGATCAGCCTCCGATTTGGAGGCCGAGGTGGCTCAGCCTCCAATTTGGAGGCCGGGGTCGATCAGCCTCCGATTTGGAGGTCGGGGTCGATCAGCCTCCGATTTGGAGGCTGGGGTCGTTCAGCCTCCGATTTGGAGGCCGGGGTCGATCAGCCTCCGATTTGGAGGCCTGAGTGGCTCAGTCTCCGATTTGGAGCCTGGGGTCACTCAGCTTTCGATTTGGTCTGTCGACCCTTTAAGACTCATTTCGTTGCGCCGGCCCTTTAACAATCACTTTGACGCGTCGGCCCTTTAAGAGCTAGTTTGGCTCACTGGGCTTCTTCTAAATCAACTTTGGCGGACATTCTCTCTCAGGGGCATGCGTCATGTGATGAAGCTAGATTTGCATTTGTGCTGTGGGTTTCGCTTTAAGAGCTGATATTATGTGGCAGAAGCTCTGTCCTGGGGGTCAAGTGAAGTTCGTAGGCGTTGGCATAGTAACTGGGTGTTCCTGTGCATATCAATGAGCTTAACTGCCATTTCAATCGCCTCAGGGCACGTTTTGCCATTTCCCATTGAAAAGCATTGGAGAAAATGCATTCCAATAACGGGAAAAAAAATTTTCAAACGCAAATTGCGCAAACACTACAAATCCGATTGACACGAAAAATACTTAGCACACCTCTCGTGGACGCTGGCTTCGAAACGACACCTCAATGGAGTCTGCGTGTAGCGGTTCGGGCCGCATTTATTGCGGAAATCAACTGAATAATAATAAGAAGAACCAGATGTGTATTTCCTGAAGGAAGTACAGATAGTGGTTTGAAATGGTGCCGGGCTGCCCCTTTAAGAGAGACTTGCCTGCTGCCCCTGCTAGACTTTCAACTCAGGATCCGTTTTAAGTGTGGGTGCCTCTCAGGGGCCACTTTGGCCTCAGGGTCTGATTTGGTGGGTGGGGCCCCTCAGGATCTGATTCGGTGGCCTGGGCTCCTCAGGGTTTGAATTGGTGGCCGGGATCCCTCAGGGTCCAATTTTGTGGGTGTGGCCCCTCAGGGTCTGATTTTGTGGGTGTGGCCCCTCAGGTTCCGATTTTGTGGGTGAGGCCCCTCAGGGTCTGATTTTGTGGGTGGGTCCCCTCATGGTCCGATTTTGTGGGTGGGGCCCCTCAGGGTCTGATTTTGTGGGTGGGGCCCCTCAGGGTCCGATTTTGTGGTTAGGGCCTTTCAGGGTACGATTTTGTGGTTGGGCCCCTCAGTGTCCGATTTTGTGACCGAGGCCCCACAGGGACCGAATTTGTGGTTGAGGCCCCTCAGGGTCCGATTTTGTGGCCGGGGCCCCTCAGGGTCTGATTTTGTGGGTGGTGCCCCTCAGGGTCCGATTTTATGGGTGGGTCCCCTCAGGGTCTGATTTTGTGGGCGGGGCCACTCTGGGACTAATTTGGTGGGCGGGGCCACTCTGGGTCTAACTTGGTGGGTGGGGCCCTTCAGGGTCCGATTTGGTGGGCGGAGCCCCTCAGGGGCCGATTTGGTGGGCGGGGCCACTCTGGGTCTGATTTGTTGTGCGGGGCCCCTCAGGGTCTGATTTTGTGGGTGGGGACCCTCAGGGTCTGATTTTGTGGGTGGGGCCCCTCAGGGTCTGATTTTGTGGCTGGAGACCCTCAGGGTCTGATTTTGTGGGTGGGGCCCCTCAGGGTCCGATTTTGTGGCCGAGGCCCCTCAGGGTCTGATTTTGTGGTTGGGGCCCCTCGGTCCGATTTTGTGGGTGGGGCCCCTCAGGGTCCGATTTTGTGGGTGGGGCCCCTCAGGGTCCGATTTTGTGATTGGGGCCCCTCTGGGTTCGATTTTGTGGCCGGGGTCTCTCAGGGTCTGATTTTGTGGTTGGGGCCCCTCAGGGTCCGATTTTGTGGCCGGGACCCCTCAGGGTCCGATTTTGTGGTTGGGGCCTCTCAGGGTCCGATTTTGTGGCCGGGGACCCTCAGGGTCCGATTTTGTGGGTGAGGCCCCTCAGGGTTCGATTTTGTGGGTGGGGCCTCTCAGGGTCCGATTTTGTGGGTGGGGCCCCTCAGGGTCCGATTTTGTGATTGGGGCCCCTCTGGGTTCGATTTTGTGACCGTTGTCTCAGGGTCTGATTTTGTGGTTGGGGCCCCTCAGGGTCTGATTTTGTGGCCGGCGCCCCTCAGGGTCCGATTTTGTGGCCGGGGCCCCTCAGGGTCCGATTTTGTGGTTGGGGCCCCTCAGGGTCCGATTTTGTGGCAGGGGCCCCTCAGGTTCCGATTTTGTGGCCGGGGCCCCTCAGGGTCCGATTTTGTGGGTGAGGCCCCTCAGGGTCTGATTTTGTGAGTGGAGCCCCCAGGGTCCATTTTGGTGGGCGGGGCCACTCTGGGTCTGATTTGGTGGGCGGGGCCCCTCAGGGTCCAATTTGGTGGGCGGGGCCCCTCAGGGTCCGATTTGGTGGGCGGGGCCCCTCAGGGTCCGATTTGGTGGGCGGGGCCACTCTGGGTCTGATTTGTTGGGCGGGGCCCCTCAGGGTCCGATTTTGTGGGTGAGGCCCCTCAGGGTCCGATTTTGTGGCTGGAGACCCTCAGGGTCTGATTTTGTGGGTGAGGCCCCTCAGGGTCCGATTTTGTGGCCGAGGCCCCTCAGGGTCTGGGCCCCTCAGTCCGATTTTGTGGGTGGGGCCCCTCAGGGTCCGATTTTGTGATTGGGGCCCCTCTGGGTTCGATTTTGTGGCCGGGGTTTCTCAGGGTCTGATTTTGTGGTTGGGGCCCCTCAGGGTCCGATTTTGTGGCCGGGACCCCTCTGGGTCCGATTTTGTGGTTGGGGCCTCTCAGGGTCCGATTTTGTGGCCGGGGACTCTCAGGGTCCGATATTGTGGGTGAGGCCCCTCAGGGTTCGATTTTGTGGGTGAGGCCCCTCAGGGTTCGATTTTGTGGGTGGGGCCTCTCAGGGTCCGATTTTGTGGGTGGGGCCCCTCAGGGTCCGATTTTGTGATTGGGGCCCCTCTGGGTTCGATTTTGTGACCGTTGTCTCAGGGTCTGATTTTGTGGTTGGGGCCCCTCAGGGTCCGATTTTGTGGCCGGCGCCCCTCAGGGTCCGATTTTGTGGCCGGGGCCCCTCAGGGTCCGATTTTGTGGTTGGGGCCCCTCAGGGTCCGATTTTGTGGCAGGGGCCCCTCAGGTTCCGATTTTGTGGCCGGGGCCCCTCAGGGTCCGATTTTGTGGGTGAGGCCCCTCAGGGTCCGATTTTGTGAGTGGAGCCCCCTGGGTCCATTTTGGTGGGCGGGGCCACTCTGGGTCTGATTTGGTGGGCGGGGCCCCTCAGGGTCCGATTTGGTGGGCGGGGCCCCTCAGGGTCCGATTTGGTGGGCGGGGCCCCTCAGGGTCCGATTTGGTGGGCGGTGCCCCTCAGGGTCTGATTTGTTGTTCGGGGCCCCTCAGGGTCCGATTTTGTGGGTGGGGCCCCTCAGGGTCCGTTTTTGTGGGTGGGGCCTCTCAGGGTCTGATTTTGTGGCTGGAGACCCTCAGGGTCTGATTTTGTGGGTGGGGCCCCTCAGGGTCCGATTTTGTGGCCGAGGCCCCTCAGGGTCTGATTTTGTGGTTGGGGCCCCTCGGTCCGATTTTGTGGGTGGGGCCCCTCAGGGTCTGATTTTGTGGGTGGGGCCCCTCAGGGTCCGATTTTGTGATTGGGGCCCCTCTGGGTTCGATTTTGTGGCCGGGGTCTCTCAGGGTCTGATTTTGTGGTTGGGGCCCCTCAGGGTCCGATTTTGTGGCCGGGACCCCTCAGGGTCCGATTTTGTGGTTGGGGCCTCTCAGGGTCCGATTTTGTGGCCGGGGACTCTCTGGGTCCGATATTGTGGGTGAGGCCCCTCAGGGTTCGATTTTGTGGGTGAGGCCCCTCAGGGTTCGATTTTGTGGGTGGGGCCTCTCAGGGTCCGATTTTGTGGGTGGGGCCCCTCAGGGTCCGATTTTGTGATTGGGGCCCCTCTGGGTTCGATTTTGTGACCGTTGTCTCAGGGTCTGATTTTGTGGTTGGGGCCCCTCAGGGTCCGATTTTGTGGCCGGCGCCCCTCAGGGTCCGATTTTGTGGCCGGGGCCCCTCAGGGTCCGATTTTGTGGTTGAGGCCCCTCAGGGTCCGATTTTGTGGCAGGGGCCCCTCAGGTTCCGATTTTGTGGCCGGGGCCCCTCAGGGTCCGATTTTGTGGGTGAGGCCCCTCAGGGTCCGATTTTGTGGCCGGGGCCCCTCAGGGTCCGATTTTGTGGTTGGGGCCCCTCAGGGTCCGATTTTGTGGCAGGGGCCCCTCAGGTTCCGATTTTGTGGCCGGGGCCCCTCAGGGTCCGATTTTGTGGGTGAGGCCCCTCAGGGTCCGATTTTGTGAGTGGAGCCCCCTGGGTCCATTTTGGTGGGCGGGGCCACTCTGGGTCTGATTTGGTGGGCGGGGCCCCTCAGGGTCCAATTTGGTGGGCGGGGCCCCTCAGGGTCCGATTTGGTGGGCGGGGCCCCTCAGGGTCCGATTTGGTGGGCGGGGCCACTCTGGGTCTGATTTGTTGGGCGGGGCCCCTCAGGGTCCGATTTTGTGGGTGAGGCCCCTCAGGGTCCGATTTTGTGGCTGGAGACCCTCAGGGTCTGATTTTGTGGGTGAGGCCCCTCAGGGTCCGATTTTGTGGCCGAGGCCCCTCAGGGTCTGGGCCCCTCAGTCCGATTTTGTGGGTGGGGCCCCTCAGGGTCCGATTTTGTGATTGGGGCCCCTCTGGGTTCGATTTTGTGGCCGGGGTTTCTCAGGGTCTGATTTTGTGGTTGGGGCCCCTCAGGGTCCGATTTTGTGGCCGGGACCCCTCTGGGTCCGATTTTGTGGTTGGGGCCTCTCAGGGTCCGATTTTGTGGCCCGGGACTCTCAGGGTCCGATATTGTGGGTGAGGCCCCTCAGGGTTCGATTTTGTGGGTGAGGCCCCTCAGGGTTCGATTTTGTGGGTGGGGCCTCTCAGGGTCCGATTTTGTGGGTGGGGCCCCTCAGGGTCCGATTTTGTGATTGGGGCCCCTCTGGGTTCGATTTTGTGACCGTTGTCTCAGGGTCTGATTTTGTGGTTGGGGCCCCTCAGGGTCCGATTTTGTGGCCGGCGCCCCTCAGGGTCCGATTTTGTGGCCGGGGCCCCTCAGGGTCCGATTTTGTGGTTGGGGCCCCTCAGGGTCCGATTTTGTGGCAGGGGCCCCTCAGGTTCCGATTTTGTGGCCGGGGCCCCTCAGGGTCCGATTTTGTGGGTGAGGCCCCTCAGGGTCCGATTTTGTGAGTGGAGCCCCCTGGGTCCATTTTGGTGGGCGGGGCCACTCTGGGTCTGATTTTGTGGCAGGGGCCCCTCAGGGTCCGATTTGGTGGGCGGGGCCCCTCAGGGTCCGATTTGGTGGGCGGGGCCCCTCAGGGTCCGATTTGGTGGGCGGTGCCCCTCAGGGTCTGATTTGTTGTTCGGGGCCCCTCAGGGTCCGATTTTGTGGGTGGGGCCCCTCAGGGTCCGTTTTTGTGGGTGGGGCCTCTCAGGGTCTGATTTTGTGGCTGGAGACCCTCAGGGTCTGATTTTGTGGGTGGGGCCCCTCAGGGTCCGATTTTGTGGCCGAGGCCCCTCAGGGTCTGATTTTGTGGTTGGGGCCCCTCGGTCCGATTTTGTGGGTGGGGCCCCTCAGGGTCTGATTTTGTGGGTGGGGCCCCTCAGGGTCCGATTTTGTGATTGGGGCCCCTCTGGGTTCGATTTTGTGGCCGGGGTCTCTCAGGGTCTGATTTTGTGGTTGGGGCCCCTCAGGGTCCGATTTTGTGGCCGGGACCCCTCAGGGTCCGATTTTGTGGTTGGGGCCTCTCAGGGTCCGATTTTGTGGCCGGGGACTCTCTGGGTCCGATATTGTGGGTGAGGCCCCTCAGGGTTCGATTTTGTGGGTGAGGCCCCTCAGGGTTCGATTTTGTGGGTGGGGCCTCTCAGGGTCCGATTTTGTGGGTGGGGCCCCTCAGGGTCCGATTTTGTGATTGGGGCCCCTCTGGGTTCGATTTTGTGACCGTTGTCTCAGGGTCTGATTTTGTGGTTGGGGCCCCTCAGGGTCCGATTTTGTGGCCGGCGCCCCTCAGGGTCCGATTTTGTGGCCGGGGCCCCTCAGGGTCCGATTTTGTGGTTGAGGCCCCTCAGGGTCCGATTTTGTGGCAGGGGCCCCTCAGGTTCCGATTTTGTGGCCGGGGCCCCTCAGGGTCCGATTTTGTGGGTGAGGCCCCTCAGGGTCCGATTTTGTGAGTGGAGCCCCCTGGGTCCATTTTGGTGGGCGGGGCCACTCTGGGTCTGATTTGGTGGGCGGGGCCCCTCAGGGTCCGATTTGGTGGGCGGGGCCCCTCAGGGTCTGATTTGGTGGGCGGGGCCCCTCAGGGTCCGATTTGGTGGGCGGGGCCCCTCGGGGTCCGATTTGGTGGGCGGGGCCCCTCTGTGTCAGATTTGGTGGGCGGAGCCCCTCTGGGTCTGATTTGGTGGGCGGGGCCACTCTGGGTCCAATTTGGTGGGCGGGGGCCTTCAGGGTCCGATTTGGTCGGCGGGGTCACTCTGGGTCCGATTTGGTGGGCGGGGCCACTCTGGGTGTGATTTTTTGAGCGGGGCCCCTCAGGGTTCGATTTGGTGGGCGGGGCCCCTCGGGGTCTGATTTTGTGGGCGGGGCCCCTCGGGGTCTGATTTGGTGGGCGGGGCCCCTGTGTCAGATTTGGTGGGCGGGGCCACTCTGGGTCCGATTTGGTGGGCGGGGCCACTCTGGGTCCGATTTGGTGGGCGGGGCCACTCTGGGTGTGATTTTTTGAGCGGGGTCACACTGGGTCCGATTTGGAGTCCAGGGTGGCTCAGCCTCCAATTTGGAGGCCGGGGTGGCTCAGCCTCCGATTTGGAGCCTGGGGTCACTCAGCTTTCGATTTGGCGTGTCGGCCCTTTAAGACTCATTTCGGTGCGCCGGACCTTTAAGAATCACTTTGGCGCGTCGGCCCTTTAAGGCTGGAGTCACACTGGCGAATAAAACAGACGAATGCAATGCGATAAAAAGTCGCATTGCTTTCGAACCCATGTTATTCTATGGGGCAGCTCTCATCATGCGATTTTTTTATCGCATCCGATCCTCTGACCGAGATAATCGCAGCGTGCTCTGATTGTCACTGATTTTCGGATCGGATTCGACAATGCATGTCTATGGGGGCGAGAAAAAATGGGATTGCAAACGGACCCGATGTGTGAGTTGCGATAAAAATCGCACCAAAAGCCGGCAATTTTTTTTCCTAAATACAGTAAAATCACAGTGTCCAGTTGAATAAAGCAACAAATTAATAGATATAGACACATTAAATAAATATATATATATATTTTTGTATATATATATTTTATACATGTTATAGACACACATTAATATATATATTTCTAGTTCATACAGTTCTTAATTGCAGAATAGCCACAGAATAACACATTAGCCGGCTTTTGTATAACATTCTCCTGCCCGACATGAAATGACACATGGTTTACATATAGTTAACCATTTCATTTCATGTTTTTTTTTATGTCTATCACTATTAATTATATGAGGGCTTGTGGGTTAAATTTTGGGCTTGTGGGTTAAATTTTGGGCTTGTAGGGGTTCATTTAAGGGGTTAAATTGTTGTATTAAATTACGGGGACTCCCGCTGACGTCACTGAGGCTGCAGGGAGTCCCCGTAATTTAATACAACGAATTAACCCCTAAAATGAACCCCTACAAGCCCAAAATTTAACCCACAAGCCCTCATATAATTAATAGTGATAGACATAAAAAAAAAACATGAAATGAAATGGTTAACTATATGTAAACCATGTGTCATTTCATGTCGGGCAGGAGAATGTTATACAAAAGCCGGCTAATGTGTCAGCGGCTATTCTGCAATTAAGAACTGTATGAACTAGAAATATATATATTAATGTGTCTCTATAACATGTATAAAATATATATATTTATTTAATGTGTCTATATCTATTAATTACTATGTGTGGGGAAACCTGTCATTGGGCTCCATTATATGTCCATTTTGCTTTCCTGCGAGAAAATCTCACCAGACGGATGTCAAAAGGATGCTTACATGCGATTAAAATCGCATCAATGAAGATAAATCGCATCAAAAACGCATCACTGGTTAAGATACCTTTGTGCGATTTCGGACCGTTAAAATGGGACCGATTTTTTATTCGTTGTGTGTGACTCCAGCCTAAGAGCCAGTTTGGCTCACTGGGCTTCTAAATCCACTTTGGTGCACATTCTCTCTCAGGGGCATGCGTCATGTGATGAAGCTAGATTTGCATTTGTGCTGTGGGTTTCGCTTTAAGAGCTGATATTATGTGGCAGAAGCTCTGTCCTGGGGGCGTCATGTGACGTTCGTAGGCGTTGGCATAGTAACTGGGTCTGCCTGCGCATATCAATGAGCTTAACTGCCATTTCAATCGCCTCAGGGCATGTTTTGTCTATGGCAAAATTTCCCCATTCAAATGCATTGAGACAATTCATTCCAATGACGGGAAAAAAAATTTTCTAACGCAAATTTCACAAAAACTACAAATCCGATTGACACGAAAAATACTTAGCACACCTCTCGTGGACGCTGGCTTCGAAACGACACCTCAACAGAGTCTGTGCGTGTAGCGGTTCGGGCCGCATTTATTGCGGAAATCAACTGAATAATAATAAGAAGAACCAGATGTGTATTTCCTGAAGGAAGTACAGATAGTGGTTTGAAATGGTGCCTGGGCTGCCCCTTTAAGAGAGACTTGCCTGCTGCCCCTGCAAGACTTTCAACTCAGGATCCGTTTTAACTGTGAGTGCCTCTCAGGGGCCACTTTGGCCTCAGGGTCCGATTTTGTGGGTGGGGCCCCTCAGGGTCTGATTTTGCGTATGGGGCTCCTCAGGGTCCGATTTGGTGGGTGGGGCCCCTCAGGGAACGATTTGGTGGGTGGGGCCCCTCAGGGTTCGATTTTGTGGCTGGGGCCCCTCATGGTCCGATTTGGTGGTTGGGGCCCCTCAGGGTCTGATTTTGTTGCCGGGGCCCCTAAGGATTTGGTTTTGTGGCCGGGGCCCCTCAGGGTCCGATTATGTGGCCGGAACCCCTCAGAGTCCGATTTTGTGGGTGGGGCCCGTCAGGGTCCGATTTTGTGGCCGGGGCCCCTCAGGGTCTGATTTGGTGGTTGGGGCCCCTAAGGGTCCGATTTTGTTGCCGGGGCCCCTCAGGGTCCGATTATGTGGCCGGAACCCCTCAGGGTCCAATTTTGTGGGTGGGGGCCGTCAGGGTCCGATTTTGTGGCCGGGGCCCCTCAGGGTCTGATTTGGTGGTTGGGGCCCCTAAGGGTCCGATTTTGTTGCCGGGGCGCCTCAGGGTCTGATTTTGTGGGTGGGGCCCCTCAGGGTCCCATTTGGTGGGTGGGGCCTCTCAGGGTCCGATGTGGTCAGATTTTGTGGCCGGGGCCCCTCAGGGTCCGATTTTGTGGCTGGGGCACCTCAGGGTCCAATTTGGTGGCCGGGGCCCCTCAGGGTATGATTTTGTGGGTGGGACCCCCTGGGTCCAATTTGGTAGGCGGGGCCACTCTGGGTCCAATTTGGTGGGCGGGGCCCCTCAGGGTCTAATTTGGTGGGCGGGGCCCCTCAGGGTCCAATTTGGTGGGTGGGGACCCTCAGGGTCTGATTTGGTGGGTGGGGCTCCTCAGGGTCTGATTTAGTGGGCGGTGCCCCTCAGGGTCTGATTTAGTGGGCGGTGCCCCTCAGGGTCCGATTTGGTGGGCAGAGCCCCTCAGGGTGTGATTTGGTGGGCGGGGCCCCTCAGTGTCCAATTTGGTGGACGGGGCCCCTCAGGGTCTGATTTGGTGGGTGGGCCCCTCAGGGTCCGATTTGGTTGGAGGGGCCCCTCAGCGTCTGATTTGGAGGGTGGGGCTACTCTTGGTCTAATTTGGTGGGCAGGGCCCTTCAGGGTCCGATTTGGTGAGCGGGGCCCCTCAGGGTCTGATTTGGTGGGCGGCACCACTCTGGGTCCGATTTGGTGGGCGGGGCCCCTCAGGTCTGATTTGGTGGGCGTGGCCCTTCAGGGTCCGGTTTGGTGGGTGGGACCTCTCAAAGTCCGATTTGGTGAGCTGGGCCCCTTAGGGTCCGAACTGGTGGGCGGAGCCACTCTGGGTCCGATTTGGTGGGCGGGGCCCCTCAGGGTCCGATTTGGTGGGCGGGGACCCTCAGGGTCCGATTCGGTGGGCGGGGACCCTCAGGGTCCGAATCGGAGGGCGGGGCCTCTCAGAGTCCGATTTGGTGAGCGGGGCCCCTCAGAGTCCGATTTGGTGAGCGGGGCCCCTCATGGTCCGATTTGGTGGGCGGCGCCACTCTGGGTCCGATTTGGTGGGCGGGCCCCTCAGGGTCCGATTTGGTGGGCTGGGTCACTCTGGGTCTAATTTGGTGGGCGGGGCCCTTCAGAGTCCGATTTGATGGGCGGGGCCCCTCAGGGTCTGATTTGATGGGTGGGGCCCCCTCAGGGTCCGATTTGGTGGGCGGTGCCACTCTGGTTCCGATTTGGTGCGCGGGGCCACTCTGGGTCCGATTTGGTGCGCAGGGCCACTCTGGGTCCGATTTGGTGGGCAGGGCCACTTTGGGTCTGATTTGGAGGCCAGGGTGGCTCAGCCTCTCATTTGTAGGCCATGGTCGATCAGCCTCGGATTTGGAGCCTGGGGTCACTCAGCTTTCGATTTGGCGTGCCGGCCCTTTAAGACTCACTTTGGTGCGCCGGCCCTTTAAGAATCACTTTGGCGCGTCGGCCGTTTTAGAGACAGGGTCGCTTACTGGGCTTCTATATCCACTTTGGCGCACATTCTCTCTCAGCGTCATGCGTCATGTGATGAAGCTAGATTTGCATTTGTGCTGTGGGTTTCGCTTTAAGAGCTGATATTATGTGGCAGAAGCTCTGTCCTGGGGGCGTCATGTGACGTTCGTAGGCGTTGGCATAGTAACTGGGTGTGCCTGTGCATATCAATGAGCTTTACTGCCATTTGAATCGGCTCAGGGCACGTTTTAAGTTTCCCATTGAAAAGCATTGGAGACAGTGCATTCCAATGACGGGAAAAAAAATTTTCAAGCGCAAATTGTGCAAAAACTACAAATCCGATCGACACGAAAAATACTTAGCACACCTCTCGTGGACGCTGGCTTCGAAACGACACCTCAACAGAGTCTGTGCGTGTAGCGGTTCGGGCCGCATTAATTGAGGAAATCAACTGAATAATAATAACTAGATGTGTATTTCCTGAAGGAAGTACAGATAGTGGTTTGAAATGGTGCCTGGGCTGCCCCTTTAAGAGAGACTTGCATGCTGCCCCTGCAAGACTTTCAACTCAGGATCTGTTTTAACTGTGGGTGCCTCTCAGGGTCTGATTTTGTGTGTGGGGCTCCTCAGGGTCCGATTTGGTGGGTGGGGCCCCTCAGGGAACGATTTGGTGGCCGGGGCCCCTCAGGGACCGATTTGGTGGGCTGGGCCTCTCAGGGTCCGATTTGGTGGGCTGTGCCACTCTGGGTCCGTTTTGGTGGGCAGGGCCACTCTGGGTCCAATTTTTTGAGCGGGGCCATGCTGGGTCCGATTTGGAGGCCAGGGTGGCTCAGCCTCCGATTTGGAGCGTGGGGTCACTCAGCTTTCGATTTGGCGCGCCGGCCCTTTAAAACTCATTTCGGTGCGCGGCCCTTTAAGAATCATTTTTCGCGCGTTGGCCCTTTAAGAGCCAGTTTGGCTCACTGGGCTTCTAAATCCACTTTGGCGCACATTCTCTCTCAGGGTCATGCGTCATGTGATGAAGCTAGATTTGCATTTGTGCTGTGGGTTTCGCTTTAAGAGCTGAAATTATCTGCCAGAAACTCTGTCCGGGAGAGGTCATGTGATGTTCGTAGGCGTTGGCATAGTAACTGGGTGTGCCTGCGCATATCAATGAGCTTAACTGCCATTTCAATCGCCTCAGGGCATGTTTTGTCTAAAGCAAAATTTCCCCATTCAAATGCATTGAGACAATGCATTCCAATGACGGGAAAAAAATTTTCTAACGCAAATTGCACAAAAACTACAAATCCAAACGACACGAAAAATACTTAGCACACCTCTCGTGGATGCTGGCTTCGAAACGACACCTCAAGGGAGTCTGTGCGTGTAGCGGTTCGGGCCGCATTTATTGCGGAAATCAACTGAATAATAAGAAGAAGAACCAGATGTGTATTTCCTGAAGGAAGTACAGATAGTGGTTTGAAATGGTGCCCGGGCTGCCCCTTTAAGAGAGACTTGCCTGCTGCCCCTGCAAGACTTTCAACTCAGGATCCGTTTTAACTGTGAGTGCCTCTCAGGGGCCACTTTGGCCTCAGGGTCTGATTTGGTGGGTGGGGCCCCTCAGGATCTGATTCCTTGGCCTGGGCTCCTCAGGACTTGAATTGTTGGCCGGGATCCCTCAGGCTCCTATTTTGTGGGTGAGGCCCCTCAGGGTCCGATTTTGAGGGTGTGGCCCCTCAGGGTTCGATTTTGTGGGTGGGGCCCCTCAGGGTCCGATTTTGTGGGTGGGGCCCCTCAGGGTTCGATTTTGTGAGTGGGGCCCCTCAGGGTCCGATTTTGTTACTGGATCCCCTGAGGGTCCGATTTTGTGGCCGGGGACCCTCAGGGTCCAATTTTGAGGGTGTGGCCCTTCTGGGCCCGATTTTGTGGCCGGGGCTCCTCAGGGTCTTATTTAGTGGTTGGGGCCCCTCAGGGTCCGATTTTGTGGGTGGGGCCACTCTGGGCCCGATTTGGTGGGTGGGGCCACTCAGGGTCCGATTTTGTGGCCGGGGCCCCTCAGGGTCTGATTTTGTGGCTGGGTCCCATCAGCGTCCGATTTTGTGGCAGGGTCCCCTCAGGGTCCGTTTTTGTGGGTGGGGCCCTTAGGGCCTGATTTTGTGGGCAGAGCCCCTCTGGGTCCGATTTGGTGGGCGGGACCACTCTGGGTCCAATTTGGTGGGCGGGGCCTCTCAGGGTCCAATTTGGTGGGCAGGGCCACTCTGGGTCTGATTCAGTGGGCGGGGCCCCACAGGGTCTGATTTAGTGGGTGGGGCCCCTCAGGATCCGATTCGGTGGCCTGGGCTTCTCAGGGCTTGAAATGGTGAACAGGATCCCTCAGGGTCACATTTTGTGGCCGGGGACTCTCGGTCTGATTTTGTGGGTGGGGCCTCTTAGGGTCCAATTTTGTGGGCGGAGCCCCTCAGGGTCCAATTTGGTGGGCGGGGCCCCTCTGAGTCCAATTTGGTGGGCGGGGCCCCTCAGGGTCTGGTTTGGTGGGCAGGGCTTCTCTGGGTCCGATTTGGTGGGTGGGGCCACTCTGGGTAAGATTTGGAGGCCGGGGTCGATGAGCTTCCGGTTTGGAGGCCGGGGTGGATCAGCCTCCGATTTGGAGGCCGGGGTGGCTCAGCCCCCGATTTGGAGGCTGGGGTGGCTCAGCCTCTGATTTGAGGGCCGGGGTGGCTCAGCCTCCGATTTGGAGGCCGGGGTGGCTCACCCTCCGATTTGGAGGCTGGGGTGGCTCAGCCTCCGATTTGGAGGCCGGGGTGGCTTACCCTCCGATTTGGAGGCTGGGGTGGCTCAGCCTCCGATTTGGAGGCCGGGGTGGCTCAACCTCCGATTTGGAGGCCGGGGTGGCTCAGCCTCCGATTTGGAGGCCAGGGTGGCTCAGCCTCCGATTTGGAGGCCGGGGTCGATCAGCCTCCGATTTTGAGGCCGGGGTCGATCAGCCTCCGATTTGGAGGCCGGGGTCGATCAGCCTCCGATTTGGAGGCCGGGGTCGATCAGCCTCCGATTTGGAGGCCGGGGTCGATAAGCCTCCGA
Source organism: Dendrobates tinctorius (assembly GCF_039654945.1). Lineage (NCBI taxonomy): Eukaryota > Metazoa > Chordata > Amphibia > Anura > Dendrobatidae > Dendrobates > Dendrobates tinctorius. The sequence continues at coordinate 8,612,013 of NW_027361760.1, read as the reverse complement.
TTTGGAGGCCGGGGTCGATAAGCCTCCGATTTGGAGGCCGGGGTGGCTCAGCCTCCGATTTGGAGCCTGGGGTGGCTCAGCGTCCGATTTGGAGCCTGGGGTCATTCAGCTTTCGATTTGGCGTGTCGGCCCTTTAAGACTCATTTCGGTGCACCGACCCTTTAACAATCACTTTGGCGCATCGGCCCTTTAAGAGCTAGTTTGGCTCACTGGGCTTCTTCTAAATCCACTTTGGCGGACATTCTCTCTCAGGGGCATACGTCGTGATGATGCTAGATTTGCATTTGTGCTGTGGGTTTCGCTTTAAGAGCTGATATTATGTGGCAGAAGCTCTGTCCTTGGGGCGTCATGTGACGTTCGTAGGCGTTGGCATAGTAACTGGGTGTGCCTGCGCATATCAATGAGCTCAACTGCCATTTCAATCGCCTCAGGGCACATTTTGTCTATGGCAAAATTTCCCCATTCAAATGCATCGAGACAGTTCATTCCAATGACGGGAAAAAAAAATTTCAAACGCAAATTGCGCAAACACTACAAATCTGATCTACACGAAAAATACTTAGCACACCTCTCATGGACGCTGGCTTCGAAACGACACCTCAACGGAGTCTGTGCGTGTAGCGGTTCGGGCCGCATTAATTGCGGAAATCAACTTAATAATAATAACTAGAAGTGTATTTCCTGAATGAAGTACAGATAGTGGTTTGAAATGCTGCCCAGGCTGCCCCTTTAAGAGAGACTTGCCTGCTGCACCTGCAAGACTTTAAACTCGGGATCCTTTTTAACTGTGGGGTGCCTCTCAGGGGCCACTTTGGCCTCAGGGTCCGATTTTGTGGGTGGGGCCCTCAGGGCCCGATTTTGTGGGTGGGGCACCTCAGGGTCCGATTTGGTGGGTGGGGCCCCTCAGGGTCCGATTTGGTGGCCGGGGCCCCTCAGGGGCTGATTTGGTGGGTGGGGCCCCTAAGGGTCCGATTTTGTGGCCGGGGCCCCTCAGGGTCTAATTTGATGGTTGAGGCCCCTCAGGGTCCAATCTTGTGGCTGTGGCCCCTCAGGGTCCGATTTTGTGGGTGGGGCCCCTCAGGGTTCGATTTTGTGGCCGGGGCCCCTCAGGGTCCGATTTGGTATGTGGGGCCCCTCAGGGTCCGATTTGGTGAGCGGGGCCCCTCAGGGTCCGATTTGGTGAGCAGGGCCCCTCAGGGTCTGATTTGGTGGGCGGGATCTATCAGAGTCTGATTTTGTGGCCGGGGCCCCTCAGGGTCTGATTTGGTGGTTGGGGCCCCTCAGGGTCCAATCTTGTGGCCGGGGCCCCTCAGGGTCCGATTTTGTGGGTGGGGCCCCTCAGGGTCCGATTTGGTGGCCGGGTCCCCTCAGGGGCTGATTTGGTGGGTGGGGCCCCTAAGGGTCCGATTTTGTGGCCGGGGCCCCTCAGGGTCTAATTTGGTGGTTGGGGCCCCTCAGGGTCCAATCTTGTGGCCGTGGCCCCTCAGGGTCCGATTTTGTGGGTGGGGCCCCTCAGGGTCCGATTTTGTGGCCGGGGCCCCTCAGGGTCCGATTTGGTATGTGGGGCCCCTCAGGGTCCGATTTGGTGAGCGGGGCCCCTCAGGGTCCGATTTGGTGAGCAGGGCCCCTCAGGGTCTGATTTGATGGGCGGGATCTATCAGAGTCTGATTTTGTGGCCGGGGCCCCTCAGGGTCTGATTTGGTGGTTGGGGCCCCTCAGGGTCCAATCTTGTGGCCGGGGCCCCTCAGGGTCCGATTTTGTGGGTGGGGCCCTTAGGGCCTGATTTTGTGGGCAGAGCCCCTCTGGGTCCGATTTGGTGGGCGGGACCACTCTGGGTCCAATTTGGTGGGCGGGGCCTCTCAGGGTCCAATTTGGTGGGCAGGGCCACTCTGGGTCTGATTCAGTGGACGGGGCCCCACAGGGTCTGATTTAGTGGGTGGGGCCCCTCAGGATCCGATTCGGTGGCCTGGGCTCCTCAGGGCTTGAAATGGTGGACAGGATCCCTCAGGGTCACATTTTGTGGCCGGGGACTCTCGGTCTCATTTTGTGGGTGGGGCCTCTTAGGGTCCAATTTTGTGGGCGGAGCCCCTCAGGGTCCAATTTGGTGGGCGGGGCCCCTCTGAGTCCAATTTGGTGGGCAGGGCCCCTCAGGGTCTTGTTTGGTGGGCAGGGCTTCTCTGGGTCCGATTTGGTGGGTGGGGCCACTTTGGGTAAGATTTGGAGGCCTGGGTCGATGAGCTTCCGGTTTGGAGGCCGGGGTGGATCAGCCTCCGATTTGGAGGCCGGGGTCACTCAGCCTCTGATTTGAAGGCCGGAGTGGCTCAGCCTCCGATTTGGAGGCTGGGGTGGCTCAGCCTCCGATTTGGAGGCCGGGGTGGCTTACCCTCCGATTTGGAGGCTGGGGTGGCTCAGCCTCCGATTTGGAGGCCGGGGTGGCTCAACCTCCGATTTGGAGGCCGGGGTGGCTCAGCCTCCGATTTGGAGGCCAGGGTGGCTCAGCCTCCGATTTGGAGGCCGGGGTCGATCAGCCTCCGATTTTGAGGCCGGGGTCGATCAGCCTCCGATTTGGAGGCCGGGGTCGATCAGCCTCCGATTTGGAGGCCGGGGTCGATCAGCCTCCGATTTGGAGGCCGGGGTCGATAAGCCTCCGATTTGGAGGCCGGGGTCGATAAGCCTCCGATTTGGAGGCCGGGGTGGCTCAGCCTCCGATTTGGAGCCTGGGGTGGCTCAGCGTCCGATTTGGAGCCTGGGGTCATTCAGCTTTCGATTTGGCGTGTCGGCCCTTTAAGACTCATTTCGGTGCACCGACCCTTTAACAATCACTTTGGCGCATCGGCCCTTTAAGAGCTAGTTTGGCTCACTGGGCTTCTTCTAAATCCACTTTGGCGGACATTCTCTCTCAGGGGCATACGTCGTGATGATGCTAGATTTGCATTTGTGCTGTGGGTTTCGCTTTAAGAGCTGATATTATGTGGCAGAAGCTCTGTCCTTGGGGCGTCATGTGACGTTCGTAGGCGTTGGCATAGTAACTGGGTGTGCCTGCGCATATCAATGAGCTCAACTGCCATTTCAATCGCCTCAGGGCACATTTTGTCTATGGCAAAATTTCCCCATTCAAATGCATCGAGACAGTTCATTCCAATGACGGGAAAAAAAAATTTCAAACGCAAATTGCGCAAACACTACAAATCTGATCTACACGAAAAATACTTAGCACACCTCTCATGGACGCTGGCTTCGAAACGACACCTCAACGGAGTCTGTGCGTGTAGCGGTTCGGGCCGCATTAATTGCGGAAATCAACTTAATAATAATAACTAGAAGTGTATTTCCTGAATGAAGTACAGATAGTGGTTTGAAATGCTGCCCAGGCTGCCCCTTTAAGAGAGACTTGCCTGCTGCACCTGCAAGACTTTAAACTCGGGATCCTTTTTAACTGTGGGGTGCCTCTCAGGGGCCACTTTGGCCTCAGGGTCCGATTTTGTGGGTGGGGCCCTCAGGGCCCGATTTTGTGGGTGGGGCACCTCAGGGTCCGATTTGGTGGGTGGGGCCCCTCAGGGTCCGATTTGGTGGCCGGGGCCCCTCAGGGGCTGATTTGGTGGGTGGGGCCCCTAAGGGTCCGATTTTGTGGCCGGGGCCCCTCAGGGTCTAATTTGATGGTTGAGGCCCCTCAGGGTCCAATCTTGTGGCTGTGGCCCCTCAGGGTCCGATTTTGTGGGTGGGGCCCCTCAGGGTTCGATTTTGTGGCCGGGGCCCCTCAGGGTCCGATTTGGTATGTGGGGCCCCTCAGGGTCCGATTTGGTGAGCGGGGCCCCTCAGGGTCCGATTTGGTGAGCAGGGCCCCTCAGGGTCTGATTTGGTGGGCGGGATCTATCAGAGTCTGATTTTGTGGCCGGGGCCCCTCAGGGTCTGATTTGGTGGTTGGGGCCCCTCAGGGTCCAATCTTGTGGCCGGGGCCCCTCAGGGTCCGATTTTGTGGGTGGGGCCCCTCAGGGTCCGATTTGGTGGCCGGGTCCCCTCAGGGGCTGATTTGGTGGGTGGGGCCCCTAAGGGTCCGATTTTGTGGCCGGGGCCCCTCAGGGTCTAATTTGGTGGTTGGGGCCCCTCAGGGTCCAATCTTGTGGCCGTGGCCCCTCAGGGTCCGATTTTGTGGGTGGGGCCCCTCAGGGTCCGATTTTGTGGCCGGGGCCCCTCAGGGTCCGATTTGGTATGTGGGGCCCCTCAGGGTCCGATTTGGTGAGCGGGGCCCCTCAGGGTCCGATTTGGTGAGCAGGGCCCCTCAGGGTCTGATTTGATGGGCGGGATCTATCAGAGTCTGATTTTGTGGCCGGGGCCCCTCAGGGTCTGATTTGGTGGTTGGGGCCCCTCAGGGTCCAATCTTGTGGCCGGGGCCCCTCAGGGTCCGATTTTGTGGGTGGGGCCCTTAGGGCCTGATTTTGTGGGCAGAGCCCCTCTGGGTCCGATTTGGTGGGCGGGACCACTCTGGGTCCAATTTGGTGGGCGGGGCCTCTCAGGGTCCAATTTGGTGGGCAGGGCCACTCTGGGTCTGATTCAGTGGACGGGGCCCCACAGGGTCTGATTTAGTGGGTGGGGCCCCTCAGGATCCGATTCGGTGGCCTGGGCTCCTCAGGGCTTGAAATGGTGGACAGGATCCCTCAGGGTCACATTTTGTGGCCGGGGACTCTCGGTCTGATTTTGTGGGTGGGGCCTCTTAGGGTCCAATTTTGTGGGCGGAGCCCCTCAGGGTCCAATTTGGTGGGCGGGGCCCCTCTGAGTCCAATTTGGTGGGCAGGGCCCCTCAGGGTCTGGTTTGGTGGGCAGGGCTTCTCTGGGTCCGATTTGGTGGGTGGGGCCACTCTGGGTAAGATTTGGAGGCCTGGGTCGATGAGCTTCTGGTTTGGAGGCCGGGGTGGATCAGCCTCCGATTTGGAGGCTGGGGTGGCTCAGCCCCCGATTTGGAGGCCGGGGTCACTCAGCCTCTGATTTGAAGGCCGGGGTGGCTCAGCCTCCGATTTGGAGGCCGGGGTGGCTCAGCGTCCGATTTGGAGGCCGGGGTGGCTTACCCTCCGATTTGGAGGCCGGGGTGGCTCAGCCTCCGATTTGGAGGCCGGGGTGGCTCAGCCTCCGATTTGGAGGCCGGGGTGGCTCAGGCTCCGATTTGGAGGCCAGGGTGGCTCAGCCTCCGATTTGGAGGCCGGGGTGGCTCAACCTCCGATTTGGAGGCCGGGGTAGCTCAGCCTCCGATTTGGAGGCCGGGGTCGATCAGCCTCCGATTTGGAGGCCGGGGTCGATCAGCCTCCGATTTGGAGGCCGGGGTCGATCAGCCTCCGATTTGGAGGCCGGGGTCGATCAGCCTCCGATTTGGAGGCCGGGGTCGATCAGCCTCCGATTTGGAGGCCGAGGTGGCTCAGCCTCCGATTTGGAGGCCGGGGTCGATCAGCCTCCGATTTGGAGGTCGGGGTCGATCAGCCTCCGATTTGGAGGCTGGGGTCGTTCAGCCTCCGATTTGGAGGCCGGGGTCGATCAGCCTCCGATTTGGAGGCCTGAGTGGCTCAGTCTCCGATTTGGAGCCTGGGGTCACTCAGCTTTCGATTTGGTCTGTCGGCCCTTTAAGACTCATTTCGTTGCGCCGGCCCTTTAACAATCACTTTGACGCGTCGGCCCTTTAAGAGCTAGTTTGGCTCACTGGGCTTCTTCTAAATCAACTTTGGCGGACATTCTCTCTCAGGGGCATGCGTCATGTGATGAAGCTAGATTTGCATTTGTGCTGTGGGTTTCGCTTTAAGAGCTGATATTATGTGGCAGAAGCTCTGTCCTGGGGGTCAAGTGAAGTTCGTAGGCGTTGGCATAGTAACTGGGTGTGCCTGTGCATATCAATGAGCTTAACTGCCATTTCAATCGCCTCAGGGCACGTTTTGCCATTTCCCATTGAAAAGCATTGGAGAAAATGCATTCCAATAACGGGAAAAAAAATTTTCAAACGCAAATTGCGCAAACACTACAAATCCGATTGACACGAAAAATACTTAGCACACCTCTCGTGGACGCTGGCTTCGAAACGACACCTCAATGGAGTCTGCGTGTAGCGGTTCGGGCCGCATTTATTGCGGAAATCAACTGAATAATAATAAGAAGAACCAGATGTGTATTTCCTGAAGGAAGTACAGATAGTGGTTTGAAATGGTGCCGGGCTGCCCCTTTAAGAGAGACTTGCCTGCTGCCCCTGCTAGACTTTCAACTCAGGATCCGTTTTAAGTGTGGGTGCCTCTCAGGGGCCACTTTGGCCTCAGGGTCTGATTTGGTGGGTGGGGCCCCTCAGGATCTGATTCGGTGGCCTGGGCTCCTCAGGGTTTGAATTGGTGGCCGGGATCCCTCAGGGTCCAATTTTGTGGGTGTGGCCCCTCAGGGTCTGATTTTGTGGGTGTGGCCCCTCAGGTTCCGATTTTGTGGGTGTGGCCCCTCAGGGTCCGATTTTGTGGGTGGGTCCCCTCATGGTCCGATTTTGTGGGTGGGGCCCCTCAGGGTCTGATTTTGTGGGTGGGGCCCCTCAGGGTCCGATTTTGTGGCCGGGGCTGATCAGGGTCCGATTTTGTGGCCGGGCCCCTCAGGGTCCAATTTTGTGGCCGGGGCCCCTCAGGTCCGATTTGGTGGCCGGGGCCCCTAAAGGTCCGATTTGGTGGGTGGGGCCCCTCAGGGTCCGATTTGGTGGCCGGGGCCCCTCAGGGTCCGATTTGGTGGTTGGGGCCCCTCAGGGTCCGATTTGGTGGGTGGAGCCCCTCAGGGTCCGATTTTGTGGGTGGGGCCCCTCAGGGTCTGATTTTGTGGGTGGGGCCCCTTAAGGTCTGATTTTATGGACGGAGCCCCTCTGGATCCAATTTGGTGGGCGGGGCCCCTCGGGGTCCGATTTTGTGGTTGAGGCCACTCTGGGTCTAATTTGGTGGGCGGGGCCTTTCAGGGTCCGATTTGGTGGGCGGGGCCACTCTAGGTCTGATTTGGTGGGCGGGGCCCCTCAGGGTCTGATTTTGTTGGGCAGGGCCCCTGTGGGTCTCATTTGGTGGGTGGGGCCCCTCAGGGTCCGAATTGGTGGGCGGGGCCCCTCAGGGTCCAATTTGGTAGGCGGTGCCTTTCAGGGTTAGATTTAGTGGGTTGGGCCCCTCACGGTCCGATTTTCTTGGTGGGGCCCTCGGGGTCCGATTTTATGGCAGGGTCCCCTCAGGGTACGATTTGGTGGACGGAGCCCCTCAGGGTCCGATTTTGTGGTTGGGGCCACTCAGGGTCCGATTTGGTGGGCGGGGCCCTTCGGGGTCTGATGTGGTGGGCGGGGCCCCTCAGGGTCTGATGTGGTGGGCGGGGCCCCTCAGGGTCTGAGTTGGTGGGCGGGGACCCTCAGGGTCTGATTTGGTGGGCGGGACCCTTCAGGGTCCAAATTGGTGGGCTGGGCCTCTCAGGGTCCGATTTGGTGGGCTGTGCCACTCTGGGTCCGTTTTGGTGGGCAGGGCCACTCTGGGTCCAATTTTTTGAGCGGGGCCACGCTGGGTCCGATTTGGAGGCCAGGGTGGCTCAGCCTCTGATTTGGAGGCCAGGGTAGCTCAGCCTCCGATTTGGAGCCTGGGGTCACTCAGCTTTCGATTTGGCGCGCCGGCCCTTTAATACTCATTTTGGTGCGAGGCCCTTTAAGAATCATTTTTCGCGCGTTGGCCCTTTAAGAGCCAGTTTGGCTCACTGGGCCTCTAAATCCACTTTGGCGCACATGCTCTCTCAGGGGCATGCGTCATGTGATGAAGCTAGATTTGCATTTGTGCTGTGGGTTTTGCTTTAAGAGCTGAAATTATCTGCCAGAAACTCTGTCTGGGAGAGGTCATGTGATGTTCGTAGGCGTTGGCATAGTAACTGGGTGTGCCTGCGCATATCAATGAGCTTAACTGCCATTTCAATCGCCTCAGGGCATGTTTTGTCTATAGCAAAATTTCCCCATTCAAATGCATTGAGACAACCGAATCAACTGAATAATAAGAAGAACCAGATGTGTATTTCCTGAAGGAAGTACAGATAGTGGTTTGAAATGGTGCCCGGGCTGCCCCTTAAAGAGAGACTTGCCTGCTGCCCCTGCAAGACTTTCAACTCAGGATCCGTTTTAACTGTGAGTGCCTCTCAGGGGCCACTTTGGCCTCAGGATCTGATTTGGTGGGTGGGGCCCCTCAGGATCTGATTCCTTGGCCTGGGCTCCTCAGGGCTTGACTTGTTGGCCGGGATCCCACAGGCTCCTATTTTGTGGGTGAGGCCCTTCAGGGTCCGATTTTGAGGGTGTGACCCCTCAGGGTCCGATTTTGTGGGTGGGGCCCCTCAGGGTCCGATTTTGTGAGTGGGGCCCCTCAGGGTCTGATTTTGTGGCCGGGGCCACTCAGGGTCTGATTTTGTGGCTGGATCCCCCCCTCAGGGTCCGAATTGGTGGTTTGGGCCTCTAAGGGTCTGATTTGGTGGGCGGGGCCCATCAGGGTCCAATTTGGCAGGCAGGGCAACTCTGGGTCTGATTTGGTGGGCGGGGCCCCTCAGGGTCCGATTTGGTGGGCGGAGCCCCTCTGGGTCCAATTTGGTGGGCGGGTCCCCTCAGGGTCCGATTTGGTGGGTGTGGCCCTTCAGAGTCCGATTTTGTGGGTGATTTTGTGGGTGGGGCCCCTCAGGGTCTGATTTTGTGGCAGGGGCCCCTCAGGGTCTGATTTTGTGGCCGGGGCGCCTCGGTCTGATTTTGTGGGTGGAGCCCCTCAGGGTCCGATTTGGTTGGCGGGGCCACTCTCGGTCTGATTTGGTGGGTGGGGCCCCTCTGGGTCCGATTTGGTGGGCGGGGACCCTCAGGGTCTGATTTGGTGGGCGGGGCCCCTCAGGGTCCGATTTGGTGGGTGGGGCCCTTCAGGGTCCGATTTGGTAAGCGGTGCTCCTCAGGGTACAATTTGGTGGGCGGAGCACTCTGGGTCCGATTTGGTGGGCGGGGCCCTTCAGGGTCCAATTTGGTGGGCGGGGACACTGAGTCTGATTTGGTGGGTGGGGCCCCTCAGGGTCCGTTTTGGTGGGCGGGGCCACTCTGGGTCCAATTTTTTGAGCGGGGCCACGCTGGCTCCGATTTGGAGGCCAGGGTGGCTCAGCCTCCGATTTGGAGCCTGGGGTCACTCAGCTTTCGATTTGGCGCGCCGGCCCTTTAAAACTCATTTTGGTACGCGGGCCTTTAAGAATCACTTTCGCACGTTGACTCTTTAAGAGCCAGTTTGGCTCACTGGTCTTCTAAATCCACTTTGGCGCACATTCTCTCTCAGGGGCATGTGTCATGTGATGAAGCTAGATTTGCATTTGTGCTGTGGGTTTCGCTTTAAGAGCTGAAATTATCTGCCAGAAACTCTGTCCTGGAGAGGTCATGTGATGTTCGTAGGCGTTGGCATAGTAACTGGGTCTGCCTGCGCATATCAATGAGCTTAACTGCCATTTCAATCGCCTCAGGGCATGTTTTGTCTATAGCAAAATTTCCCCATTCAAATGCATTGAGACAATGCATTCCAATGACGGGAAAAAAAATTTTCTAACGTAAATTGCACAAAAACTACAAATCCAAACGACACGAAAAATACTTAGCACACCTCTCGTGGACGCTGGCTTCGAAACGACACCTCAACGGAGTCTGTGCGTGTAACGGTTCGGGCCGCATTTATTGCGGAAATCAACTGAATAATAAGAAGAACCAGATGTATATTTCCTGAAGGAAGTACAGATAGTGGTTTGAAATGGTGCCCGGGCTGCCCCTTTAAGAGAGACTTGCCTGCTGCCCCTGCAAGACTTTCAACTCAGGATCCGTTTTAACTGTGAGTGCCTCTCAGGGGCCACTTTGGCCTCAGGGTCTGATTTGGTGGGTGGGGCCCCTCAGGATCTGATTCCTTGGCCTGGGCTCCTCAGGACTTGAATTGTTGGCCGGGATCCCTCAGGCTCCTATTTTGAGGGGGTGGCCCCTCAGGGTCCGATTTTGTGGGTGTGGCCCCTCAGGGTCTGATTTTGTGGGTGAGGCCCCTCAGGGTCCGATTTTGTGGGTGAGGCCCCTCAGGGTCCGATTTTGTGGGTGGGGACCCTCAGGGTCCGATTTTGTGACTGGATCCCCTGAGGGTCTGATTTTGTGGGTGGGGCCCCTCAGGGTCCGATTTTGTGGCCGGGGCCCCTCAGGGTCCAATTTTGTGGGTGGGGCCCTTCAGGGCCCGATTTTGTGGCCGGGGCTCCTCAGGGTCCGATTTGGTGGTTGGGGCCCCTCAGGGTCCGATTTTGTGGGTGGGGCCACTCTGGGCCCGATTTGGTGGGTGGGGCCACTCAGGGTCCGATTTTGTGGCTGGGGCCCCTCAGGGTCCGATTTTGTGGCTGGGGCCCATCAGGGTCCGATTTTGTGGCAGTGGCCCCTCAGGGTCCGATTTTGTGGGTGGGGCCCTTAGGGCCTGATTTTGTGGGCAGAGCCCCTCTGGGTCCAATTTGGTGGGCGGGACCAATTTGGTGGGCGGGGCCTCTCAGGGTCCAATTTGGTGGACGGGGCCACTCTGGGTCCGATTCAGTGGGCGGGGCCCCACAGGGTCTGATTTCGTGGGTGGGGCCCTTCAGGATCCGATTCGGTGGCCTGGGCTCCTCAGGGCTTGAAATGGTGGACAGGATCCCTCAGGGTCACATTTTGTGGCAGGGGACTCTCGGTCCGATTTTGTGGGTGGGGCCTCTTAGGGTCCAATTTTGTGGGCGGAGCCCCTCAGGGTCCAATTTGGTGGGCGGGGCCCCTCTGGGTCCAATTTGGTGGGCGGGGCCCCTCAGGGTCTGGTTTGGTGAGCAGGGCTTCTCTGGGTCCGATTTGGTGGGTGGGGCCACTCTGGGTAAGATTTGGAGGCCGGCGTCAATGAGCTTCCGGTTTGGAGGCCGGGGTGGATCAGCCTCCGATTTGGAGGCCGGGGTGGCTCAGCCCCCGATTTGGAGGCCGGGGTCGCTCAGCCTCCGATTTGAAGGCCGGGGTGGATCAACCTCCGATTTGGAGGCCGGGGTGGCTCAGCATCAGATTTGGAGGCTGGGGTCACTTACCCTCCGATTTGGAGGCCGGGGTGGCTCAGCCTCCTATTTGGAGGCCGGGGTGGTGCAGCCTCCTCTTTGGAGGCCGGGGTGGCTCATCGTCCGATTTGGAGGCCGGGGTGGCTCAGCCTCCTATTTGGAGGCCGGGGTGGCTCAGCCTCCGATTTGGAGGTCAGGGTGGCTCAGCCTCCGATTTCGAGGCAGGGGTGGCTCAGCCTCCGATTTGGAGGCCGGGTCGATCAGCCTCCAATTTGGAGGACGGTTTGGCTCAGCCTCCGATTTGGAGGCCGGGGTGACTCCGCCTCCGATTTGGAGGCCGGGGTGGCTCCTCCTCTGATTTGGAGGCCGAGGTGGCTCAGCCTCCAATTTGGAGGCCGGGGTGGCTCAGCCTCCGATTTGGAGGCCGGGGTGGCTCAGCCTCCGATTTGGAGGCCGGGGTGGCTCAGCCTCCGATTTGGAGGCCGGGGTGGCTCAGCCTCCGATTTGGAGGCCGGGGTGGCTCAGCCTCCGATTTGGAGGCTGGGGTGGCTCAGTCTCTGATTTGGAGGCCGGGGTGGCTCAGCCTCCGATTTGGAGGCTGGGGTGGCTCAGTCTCTGATTTGGAGGCCGGGGTCTGTCAGCCTCCGATTTGGAGGCCGGGGTGGCTCAGCCTCCGATTTGGAGGCCGGAGTGACTCCGCCTCCGATTTGGAGGCCGGGGTCGATCAGCCTCCGATTTGGAGGCCGAGGTGGCTCAGTCTCCGATTTGGAGGCCGGGGTCGCTCAGCCTTCGATTTGGAGGCCGGGGTGGCTTAGCCTCCGATTTGGAGGCCGGGGTCGATCAGCCTCCGATTTGGATGTCGGGGTCGATCAGCCTCCGATTTGGAGGCTGGGGTCGTTCAGCCTCCGATTTGGAGGCCGGGGTCGATCAGCCTCCGATTTGGAGGCCTGGGTGGCTCAGTCTCCGATTTGGAGGCCGGGGTGACTCCGCCTCCGATTTGGAGGCCGGGGTGGCTCCTCCTCCGATTTGGAGGCCGAGGTGGCTCAGCCTCCGATTTGGAGGCCGGGGTGGCTCAGCCTCCGATTTGGAGGCCAGGGTGGCTCAGCCTCCGATTTGGAGGCCGGGGTGGCTCAGCCTCCGATTTGGAGGCCGGGGTGGCTCAGCCTTCGATTTGGAGGCTGGGGTGGCTCAGTCTCTGATTTGGAGGCCGGGGTCTGTCAGCCTCCGATTTGGAGGCCGGGGTGGCTCAGCCTCCGATTTGGAGGCCGGAGTGATTCCGCCTCCGATTTGGAGGCCGGGGTGGATCCTCCTCCGATTTGGAGGCCGGGGTGGCTCTGCCTCCGATTTGGAGGCCGGGGTGGCTCAGCCTCCGATTTGGAGGCCGGGGTGGCTCAGCCTCCGATTTGGAGGCCGGGGTGGCTCAGCCTCCAATTTGGATGCCGGGGTGGCTCAGCCTCCGATTTGGAGGCTGGGGTGGCTCAGTCTCCGATTTGGAGGTCGGGGTCTGTCAGCCTCCAATTTGGAAGCCGGGGTGGCTCAGCCTCCGATTTGGAGGCCGAGGTCTGTCAGCCTCCGATTTGGAGGCCGGGGTCGATCAGCCTCCGATTTGGAGGCCGGGGTCGATCAGCCTCCGATTTGGAGGCCGGGGTCGATCAGCCTCCGATTTGGAGGCCGGGGTCGATCAGCCTCCGATTTGGAGGCCGGGGTCGATCAGCCTCCGATTTGGAGGCCGAGGTGGCTCAGCCTCCGATTTGGAGGCCGGGGTCGATCAGCCTCCGATTTGGAGGTCGGGGTCGATCAGCCTCCGATTTGGAGGCTGGGGTCGTTCAGCCTCCGATTTGGAGGCCGGGGTCGATCAGCCTCCGATTTGGAGGCCTGAGTGGCTCAGTCTCCGATTTGGAGCCTGGGGTCACTCAGCTTTCGATTTGGTCTGTCGGCCCTTTAAGACTCATTTCGTTGCGCCGGCCCTTTAACAATCACTTTGACGCGTCGGCCCTTTAAGAGCTAGTTTGGCTCACTGGGCTTCTTCTAAATCAACTTTGGCGGACATTCTCTCTCAGGGGCATGCGTCATGTGATGAAGCTAGATTTGTATTTGTGCTGTGGGTTTCGCTTTAAGAGCTGATATTATGTGGCAGAAGCTCTGTCCTGGGGGTCAAGTGAAGTTCGTAGGCGTTGGCATAGTAACTGGGTGTTCCTGTGCATATCAATGAGCTTAACTGCCATTTCAATCGCCTCAGGGCACGTTTTGCCATTTCCCATTGAAAAGCATTGGAGAAAATGCATTCCAATAACGGGAAAAAAAATTTTCAAACGCAAATTGCGCAAACACTACAAATCCGATTGACACGAAAAATACTTAGCACACCTCTCGTGGACGCTGGCTTCGAAACGACACCTCAATGGAGTCTGCGTGTAGCGGTTCGGGCCGCATTTATTGCGGAAATCAACTGAATAATAATAAGAAGAACCAGATGTGTATTTCCTGAAGGAAGTACAGATAGTGGTTTGAAATGGTGCCGGGCTGCCCCTTTAAGAGAGACTTGCCTGCTGCCCCTGCTAGACTTTCAACTCAGGATCCGTTTTAAGTGTGGGTGCCTCTCAGGGGCCACTTTGGCCTCAGGGTCTGATTTGGTGGGTGGGGCCCCTCAGGATCTGATTCGGTGGCCTGGGCTCCTCAGGGTTTGAATTGGTGGCCGGGATCCCTCAGGGTCCAATTTTGTGGGTGTGGCCCCTCAGGGTCTGATTTTGTGGGTGTGGCCCCTCAGGTTCCGATTTTGTGGGTGAGGCCCCTCAGGGTCCGATTTTGTGGGTGGGTCCCCTCATGGTCCGATTTTGTGGGTGGGGCCCCTCAGGGTCTGATTTTGTGGGTGGGGCCCCTCAGGGTCCGATTTTGTGGTTAGGGCCTTTCAGGGTACGATTTTGTGGTTGGGCCCCTCAGTGTCCGATTTTGTGACCGAGGCCCCACAGGGACCGAATTTGTGGTTGAGGCCCCTCAGGGTCCGATTTTGTGGCCGGGGCCCCTCAGGGTCTGATTTTGTGGGTGGTGCCCCTCAGGGTCCGATTTTATGGGTGGGTCCCCTCAGGGTCTGATTTTGTGGGCGGGGCCACTCTGGGACTAATTTGGTGGGCGGGGCCACTCTGGGTCTAACTTGGTGGGTGGGGCCCTTCAGGGTCCGATTTGGTGGGCGGAGCCCCTCAGGGTCCGATTTGGTGGGCGGGGCCACTCTGGGTCTGATTTGTTGTGCGGGGCCCCTCAGGGTCCGATTTTGTGGGTGGGGACCCTCAGGGTCTGATTTTGTGGGTGGGGACCCTCAGGGTCTGATTTTGTGGCTGGAGACCCTCAGGGTCTGATTTTGTGGGTGGGGCCCCTCAGGGTCCGATTTTGTGGCCGAGGCCCCTCAGGGTCTGATTTTGTGGTTGGGGCCCCTCGGTCCGATTTTGTGGGTGGGGCCCCTCAGGGTCCGATTTTGTGGGTGGGGCCCCTCAGGGTCCGATTTTGTGATTGGGGACCCTCTGGGTTCGATTTTGTGGCCGGGGTCTCTCAGGGTCTGATTTTGTGGTTGGGGCCCCTCAGGGTCCGATTTTGTGGCCGGGACCCCTCAGGGTCCGATTTTGTGGTTGGGGCCTCTCAGGGTCCGATTTTGTGGCCGGGGACCCTCAGGGTCCGATTTTGTGGGTGAGGCCCCTCAGGGTTCGATTTTGTGGGTGGGGCCTCTCAGGGTCCGATTTTGTGGGTGGGGCCCCACAGGGTCCGATTTTGTGATTGGGGCCCCTCTGGGTTCGATTTTGTGACCATTGTCTCAGGGTCTGATTTTGTGGTTGGGGCCCCTCAGGGTCTGATTTTGTGGCCGGCGCCCCTCAGGGTCCGATTTTGTGGCCGGGGCCCCTCAGGGTCCGATTTTGTGGTTGGGGCCCCTCAGGGTCCGATTTTGTGGCAGGGGCCCCTCAGGTTCCGATTTTGTGGTCGGGGCCCCTCAGGGTCCGATTTTGTGGGTGAGGCCCCTCAGGGTCCGATTTTGTGAGTGGAGCCCCCAGGGTCCATTTTGGTGGGCGGGGCCACTCTGGGTCTGATTTGGTGGGCGGGGCCCCTCAGGGTCCAATTTGGTGGGCGGGGCCCCTCAGGGTCCGATTTGGTGGGCGGGGCCCCTCAGGGTCCGATTTTGTGGGTGGGGCTCCTCAGGGTCCGATTTTGTGGGTGAGGCCCCTCAGGGTCCGATTTTGTGGCTGGAGACCCTCAGGGTCTGATTTTGTGGGTGAGGCCCCTCAGGGTCCGATTTTGTGGCCGAGGCCCCTCAGGGTCTGGGCCCCTCAGTCCGATTTTGTGGGTGGGGCCCCTCAGGGTCCGATTTTGTGATTGGGGCCCCTCTGGGTTCGATTTTGTGGCCGGGGTTTCTCAGGGTCTGATTTTGTGGTTGGGGCCCCTCAGGGTCCGATTTTGTGGCCGGGACCCCTCAGGGTCCGATTTTGTGGTTGGGGCCTCTCAGGGTCCGATTTTGTGGCCGGGGACTCTCAGGGTCCGATATTGTGGGTGAGGCCCCTCAGGGTTCGATTTTGTGGGTGAGGCCCCTCAGGGTTCGATTTTGTGGGTGGGGCCTCTCAGGGTCCGATTTTGTGGGTGGGGCCCCTCAGGGTCCGATTTTGTGATTGGGGCCCCTCTGGGTTTGATTTTGTGACCGTTGTCTCAGGGTCTGATTTTGTGGTTGGGGCCCCTCAGGGTCCGATTTTGTGGCCGGCGCCCCTCAGGGTCCGATTTTGTGGCCGGGGCCCCTCAGGGTCCGATTTTGTGTTTGGGGCCCCTCAGGGTCCGATTTTGTGGCAGGGGCCCCTCAGGTTCCGATTTTGTGGCCGGGGCCCCTCAGGGTCCGATTTTGTGGGTGAGGCCCCTCAGGGTCCGATTTTGTGAGTGGAGCCCCCTGGGTCCATTTTGGTGGGCGGGGCCACTCTGGGTCTGATTTGGTGGGCGGGGCCCCTCAGGGTCCGATTTGGTGGGCGGGGCCCCTCAGGGTCCGATTTGGTGGGCGGGGCCCCTCAGGGTCCGATTTGGTGGGCGGTGCCCCTCAGGGTCTGATTTGTTGTTCGGGGCCCCTCAGGGTCCGATTTTGTGGGTGGGGCCCCTCAGGGTCCGTTTTTGTGGGTGGGGCCTCTCAGGGTCTGATTTTGTGGCTGGAGACCCTCAGGGTCTGATTTTGTGGGTGGGGCCCCTCAGGGTCCGATTTTGTGGCCGAGGCCCCTCAGGGTCTGATTTTGTGGTTGGGGCCCCTCGGTCCGATTTTGTGGGTGGGGCCCCTCAGGGTCTGATTTTGTGGGTGGGGCCCCTCAGGGTCCGATTTTGTGATTGGGGCCCCTCTGGGTTCGATTTTGTGGCCGGGGTCTCTCAGGGTCTGATTTTGTGGTTGGGGCCCCTCAGGGTCCGATTTTGTGGCCGGGACCCCTCAGGGTCCGATTTTGTGGTTGGGGCCTCTCAGGGTCCGACTTTGTGGCCGGGGACTCTCTGGGTCCGATATTGTGGGTGAGGCCCCTCAGGGTTCGATTTTGTGGGTGAGGCCCCTCAGGGTTCGATTTTGTGGGTGGGGCCTCTCAGGGTCCGATTTTGTGGGTGGGGCCCCTCAGGGTCCGATTTTGTGATTGGGGCCCCTCTGGGTTCGATTTTGTGACCGTTGTCTCAGGGTCTGATTTTGTGGTTGGGGCCCCTCAGGGTCCGATTTTGTGGCTGGCGCCCCTCAGGGTCCGATTTTGTGGCCGGGGCCCCTCAGGGTCCGATTTTGTGGTTGAGGCCCCTCAGGGTCCGATTTTGTGGCAGGGGCCCCTCAGGTTCCGATTTTGTGGCCGGGGCCCCTCAGGGTCCGATTTTGTGGGTGAGGCCCCTCAGGGTCCGATTTTGTGAGTGGAGCCCCCTGGGTCCATTTTGGTGGGCGGGGCCACTCTGGGTCTGATTTGGTGGGCGGGGCCCCTCAGGGTCCGATTTGGTGGGCGGGGCCCCTCAGGGTCTGATTTTGTGGGCGGGGCCCCTCAGGGTCCGATTTGGTGGGCGGGGCCCCTCGGGGTCCGATTTGGTGGGCGGGGCCCCTCTGTGTCAGATTTGGTGGGCGGAGCCCCTCTGGGTCTGATTTGGTGGGCGGGGCCACTCTGGGTCCAATTTGGTGGGCGGGGGCCTTCAGGGTCCGATTTGGTCGGCGGGGTCACTCTGGGTCCGATTTGGTGGGCGGGGCCACTCTGGGTGTGATTTTTTGAGCGGGGCCCCTCAGGGTTCGATTTGGTGGGCGGGGCCCCTCGGGGTCTGATTTTGTGGGCGGGGCCCCTCGGGGTCTGATTTGGTGGGCGGGGCCCCTCTGTGTCAGATTTGGTGGGCGGGGCCACTCTGGGTCCGATTTGGTGGGCGGGGCCACTCTGGGTGTGATTTTTTGAGCGGGGTCACACTGGGTCCGATTTGGAGTCCAGGGTGGCTCAGCCTCCAATTTGGAGGCCGGGGTGGCTCAGCCTCCGATTTGGAGCCTGGGGTCACTCAGCTTTCGATTTGGCGTGTCGGCCCTTTAAGACTCATTTCGGTGCGCCGGACCTTTAAGAATCACTTTGGCGCGTCGGCCCTTTAAGGCTGGAGTCACACTGGCGAATAAAACAGACGAATGCAATGCGATAAAAAGTCGCATTGCTTTCGAACCCATGTTATTCTATGGGGCAGCTCTCATCATGCGATTTTTTTATCGCATCCGATCCTCTGACCGAGATAATCGCAGCGTGCTCTGATTGTCACCGATTTTCGGATCGGATTCGACAATGCATGTCTATGGGGGCGAGAAAAAATGGGATTGCAAACGGACCCGATGTGTGAGTTGCGATAAAAATCGCACCAAAAGCCGGCAATTTTTTTTCCTAAATACAGTAAAATCACAGTGTCCAGTTGAATAAAGCAACAAATTAATAGATATAGACACATTAAATAAATATATATATATATTTTTGTATATATATATTTTATACATGTTATAGAGACACATTAATATATATATTTCTAGTTCATACAGTTCTTAATTGCAGAATAGCCACAGAATAACACATTAGCCGGCTTTTGTATAACATTCTCCTGCCCGACATGAAATGACACATGGTTTACATATAGTTAACCATTTCATTTCATGTTTTTTTTTATGTCTATCACTATTAATTATATGAGGGCTTGTGGGTTAAATTTTGGGCTTGTGGGTTAAATTTTGGGCTTGTAGGGGTTCATTTAAGGGGTTAAATTGTTGTATTAAATTACGGGGACTCCCGCTGACGTCACTGAGGCTGCAGGGAGTCCCCGTAATTTAATACAACGAATTAACCCCTAAAATGAACCCCTACAAGCCCAAAATTTAACCCACAAGCCCTCATATAATTAATAGTGATAGACATAAAAAAAAAACATGAAATGAAATGGTTAACTATATGTAAACCATGTGTCATTTCATGTCGGGCAGGAGAATGTTATACAAAAGCCGGCTAATGTGTCAGCGGCTATTCTGCAATTAAGAACTGTATGAACTAGAAATATATATATTAATGTGTCTCTATAACATGTATAAAATATATATATTTATTTAATGTGTCTATATCTATTAATTACTATGTGTGGGGAAACCTGTCATTGGGCTCCATTATATGTCCATTTTGCTTTCCTGCGAGAAAATCTCACCAGACGGATGTCAAAAGGATGCTTACATGCGATTAAAATCGCATCAATGAAGATAAATCGCATCAAAAACGCATCACTGGTTAAGATACCTTTGTGCGATTTCGGACCGTTAAAATGGGACCGATTTTTTATTCGTTGTGTGTGACTCCAGCCTAAGAGCCAGTTTGGCTCACTGGGCTTCTAAATCCACTTTGGTGCACATTCTCTCTCAGGGGCATGCGTCATGTGATGAAGCTAGATTTGCATTTGTGCTGTGGGTTTCGCTTTAAGAGCTGATATTATGTGGCAGAAGCTCTGTCCTGGGGGCGTCATGTGACGTTCGTAGGCGTTGGCATAGTAACTGGGTCTGCCTGCGCATATCAATGAGCTTAACTGCCATTTCAATCGCCTCAGGGCATGTTTTGTCTATGGCAAAATTTCCCCATTCAAATGCATTGAGACAATTCATTCCAATGACGGGAAAAAAAATGTTCTAACGCAAATTTCACAAAAACTACAAATCCGATTGACACGAAAAATACTTAGCACACCTCTCGTGGACGCTGGCTTCGAAACGACACCTCAACAGAGTCTGTGCGTGTAGCGGTTCGGGCCGCATTTATTGCGGAAATCAACTGAATAATAATAAGAAGAACCAGATGTGTATTTCCTGAAGGAAGTACAGATAGTGGTTTGAAATGGTGCCTGGGCTGCCCCTTTAAGAGAGACTTGCCTGCTGCCCCTGCAAGACTTTCAACTCAGGATCCGTTTTAACTGTGAGTGCCTCTCAGGGGCCACTTTGGCCTCAGGGTCCGATTTTGTGGGTGGGGCCCCTCAGGGTCTGATTTTGCGTATGGGGCTCCTCAGGGTCCGATTTGGTGGGTGGGGCCCCTCAGGGAACGATTTGGTGGGTGGGGCCCCTCAGGGTTCGATTTTGTGGCTGGGGCCCCTCATGGTCCGATTTGGTGGTTGGGGCCCCTCAGGGTCTGATTTTGTTGCCGGGGCCCCTAAGGATTTGGTTTTGTGGCCGGGGCCCCTCAGGGTCCGATTATGTGGCCGGAACCCCTCAGAGTCCGATTTTGTGGGTGGGGCCCGTCAGGGTCCGATTTTGTGGCCGGGGCCCCTCAGGGTCTGATTTGGTGGTTGGGGCCCCTAAGGGTCCGATTTTGTTGCCGGGGCCCCTCAGGGTCCGATTATGTGGCCGGAACCCCTCAGGGTCCGATTTTGTGGGTGGGGGCCGTCAGGGTCCGATTTTGTGGCCGGGGCCCCTCAGGGTCTGATTTGGTGGTTGGGGCTCCTAAGGGTCCAATTTTGTTGCCGGGGCCCCTCAGGGTCTGATTTTGTGGGTGGGGCCCCTCAGGGTCCCATTTGGTGGGTGGGGCCTCTCAGGGTCCGATGTGGTCAGATTTTGTGGCCGGGGCCCCTCAGGGTCCGATTTTGTGGCTGGGGCACCTCAGGGTCCAATTTGGTGGCCGGGGCCCCTCAGGGTATGATTTTGTGGGTGGGACCCCCTGGGTCCAATTTGGTAGGCGGGGCCACTCTGGGTCCAATTTGGTGGGCGGGGCCCCTCAGGGTCTAATTTGGTGGGCGGGGCCCCTCAGGGTCCAATTTGGTGGGTGGGGACCCTCAGGGTCTGATTTGGTGGGTGGGGCTCCTCAGGGTCTGATTTAGTGGGCGGTGCCCCTCAGGGTCTGATTTAGTGGGCGGTGCCCCTCAGGGTCCGATTTGGTGGGCAGAGCCCCTCAGGGTGTGATTTGGTGGGCGGGGCCCCTCAGTGTCCAATTTGGTGGACGGGGCCCCTCAGGGTCTGATTTGGTGGGTGGGCCCCTCAGGGTCCGATTTGGTTGGAGGGGCCCCTCAGCGTCTGATTTGGAGGGTGGGGCTACTCTTGGTCTAATTTGGTGGGCAGGGCCCTTCAGGGTCCGATTTGGTGAGCGGGGCCCCTCAGGGTCTGATTTGGTGGGCGGCACCACTCTGGGTCCGATTTGGTGGGCGGGGCCCCTCAGGTCTGATTTGGTGGGCGTGGCCCTTCAGGGTCCGGTTTGGTGGGTGGGACCTCTCAAAGTCCGATTTGGTGAGCTGGGCCCCTTAGGGTCCGAACTGGTGGGCGGAGCCACTCTGGGTCCGATTTGGTGGGCGGGGCCCCTCAGGGTCCGATTTGGTGGGCGGGGACCCTCAGGGTCCGATTCGGTGGGCGGGGACCCTCAGGGTCCGAATCGGAGGGCGGGGCCTCTCAGAGTCCGATTTGGTGAGCGGGGCCCCTCAGAGTCCGATTTGGTGAGCGGGGCCCCTCATGGTCCGATTTGGTGGGCGGCGCCACTCTGGGTCCGATTTGGTGGGCGGGCCCCTCAGGGTCCGATTTGGTGGGCTGGGTCACTCTGGGTCTAATTTGGTGGGCGGGGCCCTTCAGAGTCCGATTTGATGGGCGGGGCCCCTCAGGGTCTGATTTGATGGGTGGGGCCCCCTCAGGGTCCGATTTGGTGGGCGGTGCCACTCTGGTTCCGATTTGGTGCGCGGGGCCACTCTGGGTCCGATTTGGTGCGCAGGGCCACTCTGGGTCCGATTTGGTGGGCAGGGCCACTTTGGGTCTGATTTGGAGGCCAGGGTGGCTCAGCCTCTCATTTGTAGGCCATGGTCGATCAGCCTCGGATTTGGAGCCTGGGGTCACTCAGCTTTCGATTTGGCGTGCCGGCCCTTTAAGACTCACTTTGGTGCGCCGGCCCTTTAAGAATCACTTTGGCGCGTCGGCCGTTTTAGAGACAGGGTCGCTTACTGGGCTTCTATATCCACTTTGGCGCACATTCTCTCTCAGCGTCATGCGTCATGTGATGAAGCTAGATTTGCATTTGTGCTGTGGGTTTCGCTTTAAGAGCTGATATTATGTGGCAGAAGCTCTGTCCTGGGGGCGTCATTTGACGTTCGTAGGCATTGGCATAGTAACTGGGTGTGCCTGTGCATATCAATGAGCTTTACTGCCATTTGAATCGGCTCAGGGCACGTTTTAAGTTTCCCATTGAAAAGCATTGGAGACAGTGCATTCCAATGACGGGAAAAAAAATTTTCAAGCGCAAATTGTGCAAAAACTACAAATCCGATCGACATGAAAAATACTTAGCACACCTCTCGTGGACGCTGGCTTCGAAACGACACCTCAACAGAGTCTGTGCGTGTAGCGGTTCGGGCCGCATTAATTGAGGAAATCAACTGAATAATAATAACTAGATGTGTATTTCCTGAAGGAAGTACAGATAGTGGTTTGAAATGGTGCCTGGGCTGCCCCTTTAAGAGAGACTTGCATGCTGCCCCTGCAAGACTTTCAACTCAGGATCTGTTTTAACTGTGGGTGCCTCTCAGGGTCTGATTTTGTGTGTGGGGCTCCTCAGGGTCCGATTTGGTGGGTGGGGCCCCTCAGGGAACGATTTGGTGGCCGGGGCCCCTCAGGGACCGATTTGGTGGGCTGGGCCTCTCAGGGTCCGATTTGGTGGGCTGTGCCACTCTGGGTCCGTTTTGGTGGGCAGGGCCACTCTGGGTCCAATTTTTTGAGCGGGGCCATGCTGGGTCCGATTTGGAGGCCAGGGTGGCTCAGCCTCCGATTTGGAGCGTGGGGTCACTCAGCTTTCGATTTGGCGCGCCGGCCCTTTAAAACTCATTTCGGTGCGCGGCCCTTTAAGAATCATTTTTCGCGCGTTGGCCCTTTAAGAGCCAGTTTGGCTCACTGGGCTTCTAAATCCACTTTGGCGCACATTCTCTCTCAGGGTCATGCGTCATGTGATGAAGCTAGATTTGCATTTGTGCTGTGGGTTTCGCTTTAAGAGCTGAAATTATCTGCCAGAAACTCTGTCCGGGAGAGGTCATGTGATGTTCGTAGGCGTTGGCATAGTAACTGGGTGTGCCTGCGCATATCAATGAGCTTAACTGCCATTTCAATCGCCTCAGAGCATGTTTTGTCTAAAGCAAAATTTCCCCATTCAAATGCATTGAGACAATGCATTCCAATGACGGGAAAAAAATTTTCTAACGCAAATTGCACAAAAACTACAAATCCAAACGACACGAAAAATACTTAGCACACCTCTCGTGGATGCTGGCTTCGAAACGACACCTCAAGGGAGTCTGTGCGTGTAGCGGTTCGGGCCGCATTTATTGAGGAAATCAACTGAATAATAAGAAGAAGAACCAGATGTGTATTTCCTGAAGGAAGTACAGATAGTGGTTTGAAATGGTGCCCGGGCTGCCCCTTTAAGAGAGACTTGCCTGCTGCCCCTGCAAGACTTTCAACTCAGGATCCGTTTTAACTGTGAGTGCCTCTCAGGGGCCACTTTGGCCTCAGGGTCTGATTTGGTGGGTGGGGCCCCTCAGGATCTGATTCCTTGGCCTGGGCTCCTCAGGACTTGAATTGTTGGCCGGGATCCCTCAGGCTCCTATTTTGTGGGTGAGGCCCCTCAGGGTCCGATTTTGAGGGTGTGGCCCCTCAGGGTTCGATTTTGTGGGTGGGGCCCCTCAGGGTCCGATTTTGTGGGTGGGGCCCCTCAGGGTTCGATTTTGTGAGTGGGGCCCCTCAGGGTCCGATTTTGTTACTGGATCCCCTGAGGGTCCGATTTTGTGGCCGGGGACCCTCAGGGTCCAATTTTGAGGGTGTGGCCCTTCTGGGCCCGATTTTGTGGCCGGGGCTCCTCAGGGTCTTATTTAGTGGTTGGGGCCCCTCAGGGTCCGATTTTGTGGGTGGGGCCACTCTGGGCCCGATTTGGTGGGTGGGGCCACTCAGGGTCCGATTTTGTGGCCGGGGCCCCTCAGGGTCTGATTTTGTGGCTGGGTCCCATCAGCGTCCGATTTTGTGGCAGGGTCCCCTCAGGGTCCGTTTTTGTGGGTGGGGCCCCTCAGGGTCCGATTTTGTGATTGGGGCCCCTCTGGGTTCGATTTTGTGGCCGGGGTTTCTCAGGGTCTGATTTTGTGGTTGGGGCCCCTCAGGGTCCGATTTTGTGGCCGGGACCCCTCAGGGTCCGATTTTGTGGTTGGGGCCTCTCAGGGTCCGATTTTGTGGCCGGGGACTCTCAGGGTCCGATATTGTGGGTGAGGCCCCTCAGGGTTCGATTTTGTGGGTGAGGCCCCTCAGGGTTCGATTTTGTGGGTGGGGCCTCTCAGGGTCCGATTTTGTGGGTGGGGCCCCTCAGGGTCCGATTTTGTGATTGGGGCCCCTCTGGGTTTGATTTTGTGACCGTTGTCTCAGGGTCTGATTTTGTGGTTGGGGCCCCTCAGGGTCCGATTTTGTGGCCGGCGCCCCTCAGGGTCCGATTTTGTGGCCGGGGCCCCTCAGGGTCCGATTTTGTGTTTGGGGCCCCTCAGGGTCCGATTTTGTGGCAGGGGCCCCTCAGGTTCCGATTTTGTGGCCGGGGCCCCTCAGGGTCCGATTTTGTGGGTGAGGCCCCTCAGGGTCCGATTTTGTGAGTGGAGCCCCCTGGGTCCATTTTGGTGGGCGGGGCCACTCTGGGTCTGATTTGGTGGGCGGGGCCCCTCAGGGTCCGATTTGGTGGGCGGGGCCCCTCAGGGTCCGATTTGGTGGGCGGGGCCCCTCAGGGTCCGATTTGGTGGGCGGTGCCCCTCAGGGTCTGATTTGTTGTTCGGGGCCCCTCAGGGTCCGATTTTGTGGGTGGGGCCCCTCAGGGTCCGTTTTTGTGGGTGGGGCCTCTCAGGGTCTGATTTTGTGGCTGGAGACCCTCAGGGTCTGATTTTGTGGGTGGGGCCCCTCAGGGTCCGATTTTGTGGCCGAGGCCCCTCAGGGTCTGATTTTGTGGTTGGGGCCCCTCGGTCCGATTTTGTGGGTGGGGCCCCTCAGGGTCTGATTTTGTGGGTGGGGCCCCTCAGGGTCCGATTTTGTGATTGGGGCCCCTCTGGGTTCGATTTTGTGGCCGGGGTCTCTCAGGGTCTGATTTTGTGGTTGGGGCCCCTCAGGGTCCGATTTTGTGGCCGGGACCCCTCAGGGTCCGATTTTGTGGTTGGGGCCTCTCAGGGTCCGACTTTGTGGCCGGGGACTCTCTGGGTCCGATATTGTGGGTGAGGCCCCTCAGGGTTCGATTTTGTGGGTGAGGCCCCTCAGGGTTCGATTTTGTGGGTGGGGCCTCTCAGGGTCCGATTTTGTGGGTGGGGCCCCTCAGGGTCCGATTTTGTGATTGGGGCCCCTCTGGGTTCGATTTTGTGACCGTTGTCTCAGGGTCTGATTTTGTGGTTGGGGCCCCTCAGGGTCCGATTTTGTGGCTGGCGCCCCTCAGGGTCCGATTTTGTGGCCGGGGCCCCTCAGGGTCCGATTTTGTGGTTGAGGCCCCTCAGGGTCCGATTTTGTGGCAGGGGCCCCTCAGGTTCCGATTTTGTGGCCGGGGCCCCTCAGGGTCCGATTTTGTGGGTGAGGCCCCTCAGGGTCCGATTTTGTGAGTGGAGCCCCCTGGGTCCATTTTGGTGGGCGGGGCCACTCTGGGTCTGATTTGGTGGGCGGGGCCCCTCAGGGTCCGATTTGGTGGGCGGGGCCCCTCAGGGTCTGATTTTGTGGGCGGGGCCCCTCAGGGTCCGATTTGGTGGGCGGGGCCCCTCGGGGTCCGATTTGGTGGGCGGGGCCCCTCTGTGTCAGATTTGGTGGGCGGAGCCCCTCTGGGTCTGATTTGGTGGGCGGGGCCACTCTGGGTCCAATTTGGTGGGCGGGGGCCTTCAGGGTCCGATTTGGTCGGCGGGGTCACTCTGGGTCCGATTTGGTGGGCGGGGCCACTCTGGGTGTGATTTTTTGAGCGGGGCCCCTCAGGGTTCGATTTGGTGGGCGGGGCCCCTCGGGGTCTGATTTTGTGGGCGGGGCCCCTCGGGGTCTGATTTGGTGGGCGGGGCCCCTCTGTGTCAGATTTGGTGGGCGGGGCCACTCTGGGTCCGATTTGGTGGGCGGGGCCACTCTGGGTCCGATTTGGTGGGCGGGGCCACTCTGGGTGTGATTTTTTGAGCGGGGTCACACTGGGTCCGATTTGGAGTCCAGGGTGGCTCAGCCTCCAATTTGGAGGCCGGGGTGGCTCAGCCTCCGATTTGGAGCCTGGGGTCACTCAGCTTTCGATTTGGCGTGTCGGCCCTTTAAGACTCATTTCGGTGCGCCGGACCTTTAAGAATCACTTTGGCGCGTCGGCCCTTTAAGGCTGGAGTCACACTGGCGAATAAAACAGACGAATGCAATGCGATAAAAAGTCGCATTGCTTTCGAACCCATGTTATTCTATGGGGCAGCTCTCATCATGCGATTTTTTTATCGCATCCGATCCTCTGACCGAGATAATCGCAGCGTGCTCTGATTGTCACCGATTTTCGGATCGGATTCGACAATGCATGTCTATGGGGGCGAGAAAAAATGGGATTGCAAACGGACCCGATGTGTGAGTTGCGATAAAAATCGCACCAAAAGCCGGCAATTTTTTTTCCTAAATACAGTAAAATCACAGTGTCCAGTTGAATAAAGCAACAAATTAATAGATATAGACACATTAAATAAATATATATATATATTTTTGTATATATATATTTTATACATGTTATAGAGACACATTAATATATATATTTCTAGTTCATACAGTTCTTAATTGCAGAATAGCCACAGAATAACACATTAGCCGGCTTTTGTATAACATTCTCCTGCCCGACATGAAATGACACATGGTTTACATATAGTTAACCATTTCATTTCATGTTTTTTTTTATGTCTATCACTATTAATTATATGAGGGCTTGTGGGTTAAATTTTGGGCTTGTGGGTTAAATTTTGGGCTTGTAGGGGTTCATTTAAGGGGTTAAATTGTTGTATTAAATTACGGGGACTCCCGCTGACGTCACTGAGGCTGCAGGGAGTCCCCGTAATTTAATACAACGAATTAACCCCTAAAATGAACCCCTACAAGCCCAAAATTTAACCCACAAGCCCTCATATAATTAATAGTGATAGACATAAAAAAAAAACATGAAATGAAATGGTTAACTATATGTAAACCATGTGTCATTTCATGTCGGGCAGGAGAATGTTATACAAAAGCCGGCTAATGTGTCAGCGGCTATTCTGCAATTAAGAACTGTATGAACTAGAAATATATATATTAATGTGTCTCTATAACATGTATAAAATATATATATTTATTTAATGTGTCTATATCTATTAATTACTATGTGTGGGGAAACCTGTCATTGGGCTCCATTATATGTCCATTTTGCTTTCCTGCGAGAAAATCTCACCAGACGGATGTCAAAAGGATGCTTACATGCGATTAAAATCGCATCAATGAAGATAAATCGCATCAAAAACGCATCACTGGTTAAGATACCTTTGTGCGATTTCGGACCGTTAAAATGGGACCGATTTTTTATTCGTTGTGTGTGACTCCAGCCTAAGAGCCAGTTTGGCTCACTGGGCTTCTAAATCCACTTTGGTGCACATTCTCTCTCAGGGGCATGCGTCATGTGATGAAGCTAGATTTGCATTTGTGCTGTGGGTTTCGCTTTAAGAGCTGATATTATGTGGCAGAAGCTCTGTCCTGGGGGCGTCATGTGACGTTCGTAGGCGTTGGCATAGTAACTGGGTCTGCCTGCGCATATCAATGAGCTTAACTGCCATTTCAATCGCCTCAGGGCATGTTTTGTCTATGGCAAAATTTCCCCATTCAAATGCATTGAGACAATTCATTCCAATGACGGGAAAAAAAATTTTCTAACGCAAATTTCACAAAAACTACAAATCCGATTGACACGAAAAATACTTAGCACACCTCTCGTGGACGCTGGCTTCGAAACGACACCTCAACAGAGTCTGTGCGTGTAGCGGTTCGGGCCGCATTTATTGCGGAAATCAACTGAATAATAATAAGAAGAACCAGATGTGTATTTCCTGAAGGAAGTACAGATAGTGGTTTGAAATGGTGCCTGGGCTGCCCCTTTAAGAGAGACTTGCCTGCTGCCCCTGCAAGACTTTCAACTCAGGATCCGTTTTAACTGTGAGTGCCTCTCAGGGGCCACTTTGGCCTCAGGGTCCGATTTTGTGGGTGGGGCCCCTCAGGGTCTGATTTTGCGTATGGGGCTCCTCAGGGTCCGATTTGGTGGGTGGGGCCCCTCAGGGAACGATTTGGTGGGTGGGGCCCCTCAGGGTTCGATTTTGTGGCTGGGGCCCCTCATGGTCCGATTTGGTGGTTGGGGCCCCTCAGGGTCTGATTTTGTTGCCGGGGCCCCTAAGGATTTGGTTTTGTGGCCGGGGCCCCTCAGGGTCCGATTATGTGGCCGGAACCCCTCAGAGTCCGATTTTGTGGGTGGGGCCCGTCAGGGTCCGATTTTGTGGCCGGGGCCCCTCAGGGTCTGATTTGGTGGTTGGGGCCCCTAAGGGTCCGATTTTGTTGCCGGGGCCCCTCAGGGTCCGATTATGTGGCCGGAACCCCTCAGGGTCCGATTTTGTGGGTGGGGGCCGTCAGGGTCCGATTTTGTGGCCGGGGCCCCTCAGGGTCTGATTTGGTGGTTGGGGCTCCTAAGGGTCCAATTTTGTTGCCGGGGCCCCTCAGGGTCTGATTTTGTGGGTGGGGCCCCTCAGGGTCCCATTTGGTGGGTGGGGCCTCTCAGGGTCCGATGTGGTCAGATTTTGTGGCCGGGGCCCCTCAGGGTCCGATTTTGTGGCTGGGGCACCTCAGGGTCCAATTTGGTGGCCGGGGCCCCTCAGGGTATGATTTTGTGGGTGGGACCCCCTGGGTCCAATTTGGTAGGCGGGGCCACTCTGGGTCCAATTTGGTGGGCGGGGCCCCTCAGGGTCTAATTTGGTGGGCGGGGCCCCTCAGGGTCCAATTTGGTGGGTGGGGACCCTCAGGGTCTGATTTGGTGGGTGGGGCTCCTCAGGGTCTGATTTAGTGGGCGGTGCCCCTCAGGGTCTGATTTAGTGGGCGGTGCCCCTCAGGGTCCGATTTGGTGGGCAGAGCCCCTCAGGGTGTGATTTGGTGGGCGGGGCCCCTCAGTGTCCAATTTGGTGGACGGGGCCCCTCAGGGTCTGATTTGGTGGGTGGGCCCCTCAGGGTCCGATTTGGTTGGAGGGGCCCCTCAGCGTCTGATTTGGAGGGTGGGGCTACTCTTGGTCTAATTTGGTGGGCAGGGCCCTTCAGGGTCCGATTTGGTGAGCGGGGCCCCTCAGGGTCTGATTTGGTGGGCGGCACCACTCTGGGTCCGATTTGGTGGGCGGGGCCCCTCAGGTCTGATTTGGTGGGCGTGGCCCTTCAGGGTCCGGTTTGGTGGGTGGGACCTCTCAAAGTCCGATTTGGTGAGCTGGGCCCCTTAGGGTCCGAACTGGTGGGCGGAGCCACTCTGGGTCCGATTTGGTGGGCGGGGCCCCTCAGGGTCCGATTTGGTGGGCGGGGACCCTCAGGGTCCGATTCGGTGGGCGGGGACCCTCAGGGTCCGAATCGGAGGGCGGGGCCTCTCAGAGTCCGATTTGGTGAGCGGGGCCCCTCAGAGTCCGATTTGGTGAGCGGGGCCCCTCATGGTCCGATTTGGTGGGCGGCGCCACTCTGGGTCCGATTTGGTGGGCGGGCCCCTCAGGGTCCGATTTGGTGGGCTGGGTCACTCTGGGTCTAATTTGGTGGGCGGGGCCCTTCAGAGTCCGATTTGATGGGCGGGGCCCCTCAGGGTCTGATTTGATGGGTGGGGCCCCCTCAGGGTCCGATTTGGTGGGCGGTGCCACTCTGGTTCCGATTTGGTGCGCGGGGCCACTCTGGGTCCGATTTGGTGCGCAGGGCCACTCTGGGTCCGATTTGGTGGGCAGGGCCACTTTGGGTCTGATTTGGAGGCCAGGGTGGCTCAGCCTCTCATTTGTAGGCCATGGTCGATCAGCCTCGGATTTGGAGCCTGGGGTCACTCAGCTTTCGATTTGGCGTGCCGGCCCTTTAAGACTCACTTTGGTGCGCCGGCCCTTTAAGAATCACTTTGGCGCGTCGGCCGTTTTAGAGACAGGGTCGCTTACTGGGCTTCTATATCCACTTTGGCGCACATTCTCTCTCAGCGTCATGCGTCATGTGATGAAGCTAGATTTGCATTTGTGCTGTGGGTTTCGCTTTAAGAGCTGATATTATGTGGCAGAAGCTCTGTCCTGGGGGCGTCATTTGACGTTCGTAGGCATTGGCATAGTAACTGGGTGTGCCTGTGCATATCAATGAGCTTTACTGCCATTTGAATCGGCTCAGGGCACGTTTTAAGTTTCCCATTGAAAAGCATTGGAGACAGTGCATTCCAATGACGGGAAAAAAAATTTTCAAGCGCAAATTGTGCAAAAACTACAAATCCGATCGACATGAAAAATACTTAGCACACCTCTCGTGGACGCTGGCTTCGAAACGACACCTCAACAGAGTCTGTGCGTGTAGCGGTTCGGGCCGCATTAATTGAGGAAATCAACTGAATAATAATAACTAGATGTGTATTTCCTGAAGGAAGTACAGATAGTGGTTTGAAATGGTGCCTGGGCTGCCCCTTTAAGAGAGACTTGCATGCTGCCCCTGCAAGACTTTCAACTCAGGATCTGTTTTAACTGTGGGTGCCTCTCAGGGTCTGATTTTGTGTGTGGGGCTCCTCAGGGTCCGATTTGGTGGGTGGGGCCCCTCAGGGAACGATTTGGTGGCCGGGGCCCCTCAGGGACCGATTTGGTGGGCTGGGCCTCTCAGGGTCCGATTTGGTGGGCTGTGCCACTCTGGGTCCGTTTTGGTGGACAGGGCCACTCTGGGTCCAATTTTTTGAGCGGGGCCATGCTGGGTCCGATTTGGAGGCCAGGGTGGCTCAGCCTCCGATTTGGAGCGTGGGGTCACTCAGCTTTCGATTTGGCGCGCCGGCCCTTTAAAACTCATTTCGGTGCGCGGCCCTTTAAGAATCATTTTTCGCGCGTTGGCCCTTTAAGAGCCAGTTTGGCTCACTGGGCTTCTAAATCCACTTTGGCGCACATTCTCTCTCAGGGTCATGCGTCATGTGATGAAGCTAGATTTGCATTTGTGCTGTGGGTTTCGCTTTAAGAGCTGAAATTATCTGCCAGAAACTCTGTCCGGGAGAGGTCATGTGATGTTCGTAGGCGTTGGCATAGTAACTGGGTGTGCCTGCGCATATCAATGAGCTTAACTGCCATTTCAATCGCCTCAGGGCATGTTTTGTCTAAAGCAAAATTTCCCCATTCAAATGCATTGAGACAATGCATTCCAATGACGGGAAAAAAATTTTCTAACGCAAATTGCACAAAAACTACAAATCCAAACGACACGAAAAATACTTAGCACACCTCTCGTGGATGCTGGCTTCGAAACGACACCTCAAGGGAGTCTGTGCGTGTAGCGGTTCGGGCCGCATTTATTGAGGAAATCAACTGAATAATAAGAAGAAGAACCAGATGTGTATTTCCTGAAGGAAGTACAGATAGTGGTTTGAAATGGTGCCCGGGCTGCCCCTTTAAGAGAGACTTGCCTGCTGCCCCTGCAAGACTTTCAACTCAGGATCCGTTTTAACTGTGAGTGCCTCTCAGGGGCCACTTTGGCCTCAGGGTCTGATTTGGTGGGTGGGGCCCCTCAGGATCTGATTCCTTGGCCTGGGCTCCTCAGGACTTGAATTGTTGGCCGGGATCCCTCAGGCTCCTATTTTGTGGGTGAGGCCCCTCAGGGTCCGATTTTGAGGGTGTGGCCCCTCAGGGTTCGATTTTGTGGGTGGGGCCCCTCAGGGTCCGATTTTGTGGGTGGGGCCCCTCAGGGTTCGATTTTGTGAGTGGGGCCCCTCAGGGTCCGATTTTGTTACTGGATCCCCTGAGGGTCCGATTTTGTGGCCGGGGACCCTCAGGGTCCAATTTTGAGGGTGTGGCCCTTCTGGGCCCGATTTTGTGGCCGGGGCTCCTCAGGGTCTTATTTAGTGGTTGGGGCCCCTCAGGGTCCGATTTTGTGGGTGGGGCCACTCTGGGCCCGATTTGGTGGGTGGGGCCACTCAGGGTCCGATTTTGTGGCCGGGGCCCCTCAGGGTCTGATTTTGTGGCTGGGTCCCATCAGCGTCCGATTTTGTGGCAGGGTCCCCTCAGGGTCCGTTTTTGTGGGTGGGGCCCTTAGGGCCTGATTTTGTGGGCAGAGCCCCTCTGGGTCCGATTTGGTGGGCGGGACCACTCTGGGTCCAATTTGGTGGGCGGGGCCTCTCAGGGTCCAATTTGGTGGGCAGGGCCACTCTGGGTCTGATTCAGTGGGCGGGGCCCCACAGGGTCTGATTTAGTGGGTGGGGCCCCTCAGGATCCGATTCGGTGGCCTGGGCTTCTCAGGGCTTGAAATGGTGAACAGGATCCCTCAGGGTCACATTTTGTGGCCGGGGACTCTCGGTCTGATTTTGTGGGTGGGGCCTCTTAGGGTCCAATTTTGTGGGCGGAGCCCCTCAGGGTCCAATTTGGTGGGCGGGGCCCCTCTGAGTCCAATTTGGTGGGCGGGGCCCCTCAGGGTCTGGTTTGGTGGGCAGGGCTTCTCTGGGTCCGATTTGGTGGGTGGGGCCACTCTGGGTAAGATTTGGAGGCCGGGGTCGATGAGCTTCCGGTTTGGAGGCCGGGGTGGATCAGCCTCCGATTTGGAGGCCGGGGTGGCTCAGCCCCCGATTTGGAGGCTGGGGTGGCTCAGCCTCTGATTTGAGGGCCGGGGTGGCTCAGCCTCCGATTTGGAGGCCGGGGTGGCTCACCCTCCGATTTGGAGGCTGGGGTGGCTCAGCCTCCGATTTGGAGGCCGGGGTGGCTTACCCTCCGATTTGGAGGCTGGGGTGGCTCAGCCTCCGATTTGGAGGCCGGGGTGGCTCAGCCTCCGATTTGGAGGCCGGGGTGGCTCAGCCTCCGATTCGGAGGCCAGGGTGGCTCAGCCTCCGATTTGGAGGCCGGGGTGGCTCAACCTCCGATTTGGAGGCCGGGGTGGCTCAGCCTCCGATTTGGAGGCCAGGGTGGCTCAGCCTCCGATTTGGAGGCCGGGGTCGATCAGCCTCCGATTTGGAGGCCGGGGTCGATCAGCCTCCGATTTTGAGGCCGGGGTCGATCAGCCTCCGATTTGGAGGCCGGGGTCGATCAGCCTCCGATTTGGAGTCCGGGGTCGATAAGCCTCCGATTTGGAGGCCGGGGTCGATAAGCCTCCGATTTGGAGGCCGGGGTGGCTCAGCCTCCGATTTGGAGACTGGGGTGGCTCAGCGTCCGATTTGGAGCCTGGGGTCACTCAGCTTTCGATTTGGCGTGTCGGCCCTTTAAGACTCATTTCGGTGCACCGACCCTTTAACAATCACTTTGGCGCATCGGCCCTTTAAGAGCTAGTTTGGCTCACTGGGCTTCTTCTAAATCCACTTTGGCGGACATTCTCTCTCAGGTGCATACGTCGTGATGATGCTAGATTTGCATTTGTGCTGTGGGTTTCGCTTTAAGAGCTGATATTATGTGGCAGAAGCTCTGTCCTTGGGGCGTCATGTGACGTTCGTAGGCGTTGGCATAGTAACTGGGTGTGCCTGCGCATATCAATGAGCTCAACTGCCATTTCAATCGCCTCAGGGCACATTTTGTCTATGGCAAAATTTCCCCATTCAAATGCATCGAGACAGTTCATTCCAATGACGGGAAAAAAAAATTTCAAACGCAAATTGCGCAAAAACTACAAATCCGATCTACACGAAAAATACTTAGCACACCTCTCATGGACGCTGGCTTCGAAACGACACCTCAACGGAGTCTGTGCGTGTAGCGGTTCGGGCCGCATTAATTGCGGAAATCAACTTAATAATAATAACTAGAAGTGTATTTCCTGAATGAAGTACAGATAGTGGTTTGAAATGCTGCCCAGGCTGCCCCTTTAAGAGAGACTTGCCTGCTGCACCTGCAAGACTTTAAACTCGGGATCCTTTTTAACTCTCAGGGGCCACTTTGGCCTCAGGGTCCGATTTTGTGGGTGGGGCCCTCAGGGCCCGATTTTGTGGGTGGGGCACCTCAGGGTCCGATTTGGTGGGTGGGGCCCCTCAGGGTCCGATTTGGTGGCCGGGGCCCCTCAGGGGCTGATTTGGTGGGTGGGGCCCCTAAGGGTCCGATTTTGTGGCCGGGGCCCCTCAGGGTCTAATTTGATGGTTGAGGCCCCTCAGGGTCCAATCTTGTGGCCGTGGCCCCTCAGGGTCCGATTTTGTGGGTGGGGCCCCTCAGGGTTCGATTTTGTGGCCGGGGCCCCTCAGGGTCCGATTTGGTATGTGGGGCCCCTCAGGGTCCGATTTGGTGAGCGGGGCCCCTCAGGGTCCGATTTGGTGAGCAGGGCCCCTCAGGGTCTGATTTGGTGGGCGGGATCTATCAGAGTCTGATTTTGTGGCCGGGGCCCCTCAGGGTCTGATTTGGTGGTTGGGGCCCCTCAGGGTCCAATCTTGTGGCCGGGGCCCCTCAGGGTCCGATTTTGTGGGTGGGGGCCCTCAGGGTCCGATTTGGTGGCCGGGTCCCCTCAGGGGTTGATTTGGTGGGTGGGGCCCCTAAGGGTCCGATTTTGTGGCCGGGGCCCCTCAGGGTCTAATTTGGTGGTTGGGGCCCCTCAGGGTCCAATCTTGTGGCCGTGGCCCCTCAGGGTCCGATTTTGTGGGTGGGGCCCCTCAGGGTCCGATTTTGTGGCCGGGGCCCCTCAGGGTCCGATTTGGTATGTGGGGCCCCTCAGGGTCCGATTTGGTGAGCGGGGCCCCTCAGGGTCCGATTTGGTGAGCAGGGCCCCTCAGGGTCTGATTTGATGGGCGGGATCTATCAGAGTCTGATTTTGTGGCCGGGGCCCCTCAGGGTCTGATTTGGTGGTTGGGGCCCCTCAGGGTCCAATCTTGTGGCCGGGGCCCCTCAGGGTCCGATTTTGTGGGTGGGGCCCTTAGGGCCTGATTTTGTGGGCAGAGCCCCTCTGGGTCCGATTTGGTGGGCGGGACCACTCTGGGTCCAATTTGGTGGGCGGGGCCTCTCAGGGTCCAATTTGGTGGGCAGGGCCACTCTGGGTCTGATTCAGTGGACGGGGCCCCACAGGGTCTGATTTAGTGGGTGGGGCCCCTCAGGATCCGATTCGGTGGCCTGGGCTCCTCAGGGCTTGAAATGGTGGACAGGATCCCTCAGGGTCACATTTTGTGGCCGGGGACTCTCGGTCTCATTTTGTGGGTGGGGCCTCTTAGGGTCCAAATTTGTGGGCGGAGCCCCTCAGGGTCCAATTTGGTGGGCGGGGCCCTTCTGAGTCCAATTTGGTGGGCAGGGCCCCTCAGGGTCTGGTTTGGTGGGCAGGGCTTCTCTGGGTCCGATTTGGTGGGTGGGGCCACTCTGGGTAAGATTTGGAGGCCTGGGTCGATGAGCTTCTGGTTTGGAGGCCGGGGTGGATCAGCCTCCGATTTGGAGGCTGGGGTGGCTCAGCCCCCGATTTGGAGGCCGGGGTCACTCAGCCTCTGATTTGAAGGCCGGGGTGGCTCAGCCTCCGATTTGGAGGCCGGGGTGGCTCAGCGTCCGATTTGGAGGCCGGGGTGGCTTACCCTCCGATTTGGAGGCCGGGGTGGATCAGCCTCCGATTTGGAGGCTGGGGTGGCTCAGCCCCCGATTTGGAGGCCGGGGTCACTCAGCCTCTGATTTGAAGGCCGGGGTGGCTCAGCCTCCGATTTGGAGGCCGGGGTGGATCAGCCTCCGATTTGGAGGCCGGGGTGGATCAGCCTCCGATTTAGAGGCCGGGGTCGATCAGCCTCCGATTTGGAGGCCGGGGTCGATCAGCCTCCGATTTTGAGGCCGGGGTCGATCAGCCTCCGATTTGGAGGCCGGGGTCGATAAGCCTCCGATTTGGAGGCCGGGGTCGATCAGCCTCTGATTTGGAGGCCGGGGTGGCTCAGCCTCCGATTTGGAGCCTGGGGTGGCTCAGCCTCCGATTTGGAGCCTGGGGTCACTCAGCTTTCGATTTGGTGTGTCGGCCCTTTAAGACTCATTTCGGTGCGCCGGCCCTTTAACAATCACTTTGGCGCATCGGCCCTTTAAGAGCTAGTTTGGCTCACTGGGCTTCTTCTAAATCAACTTTGGCGGACATTCTCTCTCAGGGGCATATGTCTTGTGATGAAGCTAGATTTGCATTTGTGCTGTGGGTTTCGCTTTAAGAGCTGATATTATGTGGCAGAAGCTCTGTCCTTGGGGCGTCATGTGACGTTCGTAGGCGTTGGCATAGTAACTGGGTGTGCCTGCGCATATCAATGAGCTTAACTGCTATTTCAATCGCCTCAGGGCACGTTTTGCCATTTCCCATTGAAAAGCATTGGAGACAGTGCATTCCAATGACGGGAAAAAAACATTTCAAACGCAAATGGCGCAAAAACTACAAATCCGATCGACACGAAAAATACTTATCACACCTGTCATGGATGCTGGCTTCGAAACGACACCTCAACGGCGTCTGTGCGTGTAGCGGTTCGGGCCGCATTAATTGCGGAAATCAACTGGAAAATAATAATAAGAAGAATAAGTTAGCAGCGTTCGGATTACAATATAGTGGTTTTTTCAAACCACTATAATAAGTTAGCAGCGTTCGGATTACAATATAGTGGTTTTTTCAAACCACTGTAACTAGATGTGTATTTCCTGAAGGAAGTACAGATAGTGGTTTGAAATCGTACCCGGCTGCCCCTTTAAGAGAGACTTGCCTGCTGCCCCTGCAAGACTTTCAACTCAGGATCCGTTTTAACTGTGAGTGCCTCTCAGGGGCCACTTTGGCCCCAAGGTCTGATTTGGTGGGTGGGGCTCCTCAGGATCTGATTCCTTGGCCTGGGCTCCTCAGGGTTTGAATTGATGGCCGGGATCCCTCAGGCTCCTATTTTGTGGGTGTGGCCCCTCAGCATCCGATTTTGTGGGTGTGGCCCCTCAGGGTCAGATTTTGTGGGTGTGGCCCCTCAGGGTCCGATTTTGTGGGTGGGGCCCCTCGGGGTCCGATTTTGTGAGTGGGGCCCCTCAGGGTCCGATTTTGTGAGTGGGGCCCCTCAGGGTCCGATTTTGTGGTCGGGGCCCCTCAGGGTCCGTTTTTGTGGGTTGGGCCCCTCAGGGTCCGATTTTGTGGCCGGGGCCCCACAGGGTCCGATTTTGTGTCCGGGGCCCATCAGGGTCCGATTTTGTGGCCAGGGCCCCTCAGGGTCCGATTTTGTGGGTGGGGCCACTCAGGGTCCGATTTGG
Source organism: Dendrobates tinctorius (assembly GCF_039654945.1). NCBI lineage: Eukaryota > Metazoa > Chordata > Amphibia > Anura > Dendrobatidae > Dendrobates > Dendrobates tinctorius. The sequence continues at coordinate 8,575,116 of NW_027361760.1, read as the reverse complement.
TGGGTGGAGCTACTCTGGGTCCGTTTTTTGGGCGGGGCTACTAAGGGTCTGATTTGGTGGGCGGGGCCCCTCAGTGTCCGATTTGGCGGGCGGGGCCCCTCAAGGTCCAATTTGGAGGGCGGGGCCCCTCAGGGTCCAATGTTCTGGCCGGGGCCCCTCAGGGTCCGATTTTGTGGGTTGGGCCCCTCAGGGTCCGATTTTCTGGCCGGGGCCCCTCAGGGTCTGATTTTGTGTCCAGGGCCCCCAGGGTCCGATTTTGTGGTTGGGACCCCTCAGGGTCCGATTTTGTGGTTGGGGCGCCTCAGGGTCCGATTTTGTGGCCGGGGCCCCTCAGGGTCCGATTTTGTTGCTGGGGCCCATCAGGGTCCGATTTTGTGGCCGAGGCCACTCAGGGTCCGATTTGGTTGGGGCCCCTCAGTGTCTGATTTTGTGGCAGGGGTCAATCAGCCTCCGATCTGGAAGCCGGGGTGGCTCAGCCTCTGATTTGGAGGCCGGGGTCGATCAGCCTTCGATTTGGAGGCCGGGGTCGATCAGCCTCCGATTTGGAGGCCGGGGTGGCTCAGCGTCCGATTTGGAGCCTGGGGTCACTCAGCTTTCGATTTGGCGTGTCGGCCCTTTAAGACTCATTTCGGTGCGCCGACCCTTTAACAATCACTTTGGCGCGTCGGCCCTTTAAGAGCTAGTTTGGCTCACTGGGCTTCTTCTAAATCCACTTTGGCGGACATTCTCTCTCAGGGGCATACGTCGTGATGAAGCTAGATTTGCATTTGTGCTGTGGGTTTTGCTTTAAGAGCTGATATTATGTGGCAGAAGCTCTGTCTTGGAGAGGTCATGTGACGTTCGTAGGCGTTGGCATAGTAACTGGGTGTGCCTGCGCATATCAATGAGCTCAACTGCCATTTCAATCGCCTCAGGGCACGTTTTGTCTATGGCAAAATTTCCCCATTCAAATGCATTGAGACAGTTCATTCCAATGACGGGAAAAAAAAATTTAAAACGCAAATTGCGCAAAAACTACAAATCCGATCTACACGAAAAATACTTAGCACACCTCTCATGGACACTGGCTTCGAAACGACACCTCAACGGAGTCTGTGCGTGTAGCGGTTCGGGCCGCATTAATTGCGGAAATCAACAATAATAATAACTAGAAGTGTATTTCCTGAAGGAAGTACAGATAGTGGTTTGAAATGCTGCCCCTTTAAGAGAGACTTGCCTGCTGCACCTGCAAGACTTTCAACTCGGGATCCTTTTTAACTGTGGGTGCCTCTCAGGGGCCACTTTGGCCTCAGGGTCCGATTTTGTGGGTGGGGCCCTCAGGGCCTGATTTTGTGGGTGTGGCCCCTCAGGGTCCGATTTTGTGGGTGTGGCCCCTCAGGGTCTGATTTTGTGGGTGAGGCCCCTCAGGGTCCGATTTTGTGGGTGGGGACCCTCAGGGTCCGATTTTGTGACTGGATCCCCTGAGGGTCTGATTTTGTGGGTGGGGCCCCTCAGGGTCCGATTTTGTGGCCGGGGCCCCTCAGGGTCCAATTTTGTGGGGGGGCCCTTCAGGGCCCGATTTTGTGGCCGGGGCTCCTCAGGGTCCGATTTGGTGGTTGGGGCCCCTCAGGGTCCGATTTTGTGGGTGGGGCCACTCTGGGCCCGATTTGGTGGGTGGGGCCACTCAGGGTCCGATTTTGTGGCTGGGGCCCCTCAGGGTCTGATTTTGTGGCTGGGGCCCATCAGGGTCCGATTTTGTGGCAGTGGCCCCTCAGGGTCCGATTTTGTGGGTGGGGCCCTTAGGGCCTGATTTTGTGGGCAGAGCCCCTCTGGGTCCAATTTGGTGGGCGGGACCAATTTGGTGGGCAGGGCCTCTCAGGGTCCAATTTGGTGGGCGGGGCCACTCTGGGTCCGATTCAGTGGGCGGGGCCCCACAGGGTCTGATTTCGTGGGTGGGGCCCTTCAGGATCCGATTCGGTGGCCTGGGCTCCTCAGGGCTTGAAATGGTGGACAGGATCCCTCAGGGTCACATTTTGTGGCAGGGGACTCTCGGTCCGATTTTGTGGGTGGGGCCTCTTAGGGTCCGATTTTGTGGGCGGGCCCCTCCGGGTCCAATTTGGTGGGCAGGGCCCCTCTGGGTCCAATTTGGTGGGCGGGGCCCCTCAGGGTCTGGTTTGGTGAGCAGGGCTTCTCTGGGTCCGATTTGGTGGGTGGGGCCACTCTGGGTAAGATTTGGAGGCCGGCGTCAATGAGCTTCCGGTTTGGAGGCCGGGGTGGATCAGCCTCCGATTTGGAGGCCGGGGTGGCTCAGCCCCCGATTTGGAGGCCGGGGTCGCTCAGCCTCCGATTTGAAGGCCGGGGTGGCTCAACCTCCGATTTGGAGGTCGGGGTGGCTCAGCGTCAGATTTGGAGGCTGGGGTCGTTCAGCCTCCGATTTGGAGGCCGGGGTCGATCAGCCTCCGATTTGGAGGCCTGGGTGGCTCAGTCTCCGATTTGGAGCCTGGGGTCACTCAGCTTTCGATTTGGTCTGTCGGCCCTTTAAGACTCATTTCGTTGCGCCGGCCCTTTAACAATCACTTTGACGCGTCGGCCCTTTAAGAGCTAGTTTGGCTCACTGGGCTTCTTCTAAATCAACTTTGGCGGACATTCTCTCTCAGGGGCATGCGTCATGTGATGAAGCTAGATTTGCATTTGTGCTGTGGGTTTCGCTTTAAGAGCTGATATTATGTGGCAGAAGCTCTGTCCTGGGGGTCAAGTGAAGTTCGTAGGCGTTGGCATAGTAACTGGGTGTGCCTGTGCATATCAATGAGCTTAACTGCCATTTCAATCGCCTCAGGGCACGTTTTGCCATTTCCCATTGAAAAGCATTGGAGAAAATGCATTCCAATAACGGGAAAAAAAATTTTCAAACGCAAATTGCGCAAACACTACAAATCCTATTGACACGAAAAATACTTAGCACACCTCTCGTGGACGCTGGCTTCGAAACGACACCTCAATGGAGTCTGCGTGTAGCGGTTCGGGCTGCATTTATTGCGGAAATCAACTGAATAATAATAAGAAGAACCAGATGTGTATTTCCTGAAGGAAGTACAGATAGTGGTTTGAAATGATGCCGGGCTGCCCCTTTAAGAGAGACTTGCCTGCTGCCCCTGCTAGACTTTCAACTCAGGATCCGTTTTAACTGTGAGTGCCTCTCAGGGGCCACTTTGGCCTCAGGGTCTGATTTGGTGGGTGGGGCCCCTCAGGATCTGATTCGGTGGCCTGGGCTCCTCAGGGTTTGAATTGGTGGCCAAGATCCCTCAGGGTCCAATTTTGTGGGTGTGGCCCCTCAGGGTCTGATTTTGTGGGTGTGGCCCCTCAGGTTCCGATTTTGTGGGTGTGGCCCCTCAGGGTCCGATTTTGTTGGTGGGTCCCCTCATGGTCCGATTTTGTGGGTGGGGCCCCTCAGGGTCTGATTTTGTGGGTGTGGCCCCTCAGGGTCCGATTTTGTGGTTAGGGCCTTTCAGGGTACGATTTTGTGGTTGGGCACCTCAGTGTCCGATTTTGTGACCGAGGCCCCACAGGGACCGAATTTGTGGTTGAGGCCCCTCAGGGTCCGATTTTGTGGCCGGGGCCCCTCAGGGTCTGATTTTGTGGGTGGTGCCCCTCAGGGTCCGATTTATGGGTGGGTCCCCTCAGGGTCTGATTTTGTGGGCGGGGCCACTCTGGGACTAATTTGGTGGGCGGGGCCCCTCAGGGTCTGATTTTGTGGCTGGGGCCCCTCAGGGTCTGATTTTGAGGGTGGGGCCCCTCAGGGTCTAATTTGGTGAGCGGGGCCCCTCAGGGTCTGATTTTGTGGGTGGGGCCCCTCAGGGTCCGATTTCGTGACCTGGGCCCCTTAGGGTCTGATTTTGTGACTGGGGCCCCTCTGGGTTCGATTTCGTGGCCGGGGACTCTCAGGGTCCGATTTTGTGGGTGGTGCCCCTCAGGGTCTTATTTTGCGGCTGGGGCCCCTCAGGGTCTGGTTTTGTGGGTGGGGCCCCTCAGGGTCTGATTTTGTGGGTGGGGCCCCTCAGGGTCCGATTTTGTGACCGGGGCACCTCAGGGTCTGATTTTGTGGTTGGGGCCCATCAGGGTCCGATTCTGTGGGTGGGGACCCTCAGGGTCTGATTTTGTGGGTGGGGCCCCTCAGGGTCCGATTTTGTGGCTGGTGTCCCTCAGGGTCTGATTTTGTGGGTGGGGCCCCTCAGGGTCCGATTTTGTGGCCGGGGCCCCTTAGGGTCTGATTTTGTGACTGAGGCCCCTCTGGGTTCGATTTTGTGGCCGGGGTCTCTCAGGGTCCGATTTTGTGCGTGGGGCCCCTCAGCGACCGATTTTGAGGGTGGGGCCACTCAGGGTCTAATTTGGTGGGCGGGGCCCCTCAGGGTCCGATTTTGTGGGTGGGGTCCCTCATGGTCTGATTTTGTGGGTGGGGCCCCTCAGGTTCTGATTTTGTGGTTGGGGCCCCTCAGGTTCTGATTTTGTGGCTGGGGCCCCTCAGGGTCCGATTTTGTGGGTGGGGCACCTCAGAGTCCGATTTTGTGGCTGGGGCCCCTCAGGGTCTGATTTTGTGGCGGGGCCCCTCAGGGTCTGATTTTGAGGGTGGGGCCCCTCAGGGTCTAATTTGGTGGGCGGGGCCCCTCAGGGTCTGATTTTGTGGGTGGGGCCCCTCAGGGTCTGATTTTGTGACTGGGGCCCCTCTGGGTTCGATTTTGTGGCCGGGGACTCTCAGGGTCCGATTTTGTGGGTAGGGCCCCTCAGGGTCTTATTTTGCGGCTTGGGCCCCTCAGGGTCTGGTTTTGTGGGTGGGGACCCTCAGGGTCTGATTTTGTGGGTGGGGCCCCTCAGGGTCCGATTTTGTGACCGGGGCACCTCAGGGTCTGATTTTGTGGTTGGGGCCCCTGAGGGTCCTATTTTTTGACTGGGGCCCCTCTAGGTTCGATTTTGTGGCCGGGGTCTATCAGGGTCCGATTTTGTGGTTGGGGCCCCTCAGGGTCTGATTTTGTGGCCGGGCCCACTCAGGGTCTGATTTTGTGGGTGGAGCCCCCTGGGTCCATTTTGGTGGGTGGGGCCACTCTGGGTCCGATTTAGTGGGCGGTGCCCCTCATGGTCCGATTTGGTGGGCGGGGCCTCCTGGGTCCGATTTGGTGGGCGGGGCCCCTCTGGGTCCGATTTGGTGGACGAGGCCCTTCAGGGTCCGATTTGGTGGGCGGGGCACCTCTGGGTCCCATTTGGTGGGCGGGGCCCTTCAGGGTCCGATTTGGTGGGCGGGATCAATCTGGATCCGATTTGGTGGGCGGGGCTCCTCGGGGTCCGATTTGGTGGGCGGGGTCAATCTGGGTCCGATTTTGTGGGCGGGGCTCCTCAGGTTCCGATTTGGTGGGCGGGGCCCCTCATGGTCCGATTTGATGGGCGGGGCCCCTCTGGGTCTGATTTGGTGGGCGGGGTCACTCGTTGTCCGACTTGGTGGGCGGGGCTTCTCAGGGTCTGATTTGGTGGGCGGGGCTCCTCAGGTTCCGATTTGGTGGACGGGGCCCTTCAGGGTCCGATTTGGTGGGCGGGGCCACTCGGAGTCTGATTTGGTGGTCGGGGCCCCTCAGGATCCGATTTGGTGGGCTGTGCTACTCTGGGTCTGATTTTTTGAGCGGGGCCACACTGGGTCCGATTTGGAGGCCAGGGTGGCTCAGCCTCCGATTTGGAGGCCGGGGTGGTTCAGCCTCCGATTTGGAGGCCGGGGTGGCTCAGCCTCTGATTTGGAGGCCGGGGTTACTCAACTTTCGATTTGGCGCGCCGGCCCTTTAAGACTCATTTCGGTGCGCTGGCCCTTTAAGAATCACTGTGGCACGTCGGCCCTTTAAGAGCCAGGGTGGCTCACTGGGCTTCTAAATCCACGTTGTCGCACATTCTCTCTCAGGGGCATGTGTCATGTGATGAAGCTAGATTTGCATTTGTGCTGTGGGTTTCACTTTAAGAGCTGATATTATGTGGCAGAAGCTCTGTCCTTGGGATGTCATGTGACGTTCGCAGGCGTTGGCATAGTAACTGGGTTTGCCTGCGCATATCAATGAGCTCAACTGCCATTTCAATCTCCTCAGGGCACGTTTTGCCATTACCCTTTGAAAAGCATTGGAGACAGTGCATTTCAATGACGGGAAAAAAAAAATTCAAACGCAAATTGCGCAAAAACTACAAATCCGATCGACACGAAAAATACTTAGCACACCTCTCGTGGACGCTGGCTTCGAAACAACACCTCAACGGCGTCTGTGCGTGTAGCGGTTCGGGCTGTATTAATTGCGGAAATCAACTTAATAATAATAACTAGATGTGTATTTCCTGAAGGAAGTACAGATAGTGGTTTGAAATGGTGCCTGGGCTGCCCCTTTAAGAGAGACTTGCCTGCTTCCCCTGCAAGACTTTCAACTCAGGATCTGTTTTAACTGTGAGTGCCTCTCAGGGGCCACTTTGGCTTCAGGTGTGAATTGGTGGGTGGGGCTCCTTAGGATTTGATTCCTTGGCCTGGGCTCCTCAGGGCTTGAATTGTTGGCGGGGATCCCTCAGGCTCCGATTTTGTGGGTGTGGCCACTCTGGGTCCTATTTTGTGGGTGTGGCCCCTCAGGGTCCGATTTTGTGGGTGGTGCCCCTCAGGGTCCGATTTTGTGGGTGGGGCCCCTCAGGGTCCGATTTTGTGAGTGGGGCCTCTCAGGGTCGAATTTTGTGGCCGGGGCCCCTCAGGGTCCGATTTTGTGACCGGGGTCTCTCAGGGTCCGATTTTGTGGGTGTGGCCCCTCAGGGTCCGATTTTGTGGTTTGGGCCCCTCAGGGTCCGATTTTGTAGGTGGGGCCCCTCAGGGTCTAATTTGGTGGGCGGGGCCCTTCAGGGTCCGATATTGTGGGTGGGGCCCCTCAGGGTCCGATTTTGTGACCGGGGACCCTCAGGGTCTGATTTTGTGGGTGGGGCCCCTCAGGGTCCGATTTTGTGGCTGGGGTCCCTCAGGGTCTGATTTTGTGAGTGGGGCCCCTCAGGGTCCGATTTTGTGGCCGGGGCCCCTTAGGGTCTGATTTTGTGACTGAGGCCCCTCTGGGTTCGATTTTGTGGCCGGGGTCTCTCAGGGTCCGATTTTGTGGGTGGGGCCCCTCAGCAACCGATTTTGAGGGTGGGGCCCCTCAGGGTCTAATTTGGTGGGCGGGGCCCCTCAGGGTCCGATTTTGTGGGTGTTGTCCCTCATGGTCTGATTTTGTGGGTGGGACGCCCTCAGGTTCTGATTTTGTGGTTGGGGCCCCTCAGTTTCTGATTTTGTGGCTGGGGTCCCTCAGGGTCCGATTTTGTGACTGGGGCCCCTCAGGGTCCGATTTTATGACTGGGGCCCCTCAGGGTCTGATTTTGTGGTTGGGGCCCCTCAGGGTCCGATTTTGTGGCCGGGGTCTCTCAGGGTCCGATTTTGTGGCCGGGTCCCCTCAGCGTCTGATTTTGAGGGTGGGGCCCCTCAGGGTCTAATTTGGTGGGCGGGGCCCCTCAGGGTCTTATTTTGTGGGTGGGGCCCCTCAGGGTCCGATTTCGTGACCTGGGCCCCTTAGGGTCTGATTTTGTGACTGGGGCCCCTCTGGGTTCGATTTTGTGGCCGGGGTCTCTCAGGGTCCGATTTTGTGGGTGGGGTCCCTCATGGTCTGTTTTTGTGGTTGGGGCCCCTCAGGTTCTGATTTTGTGGCTGGGGCCCCTCAGGGTCTGGTTTTGTGGGTGGGGCCCCTCAGGGTCTGATTTTGTGGTTGGGGCCCCTCAGGATCCGATTTTGTGGCCGGGGCCCCTCAGGGTCCGATTGTCCAATTTTGTGGGTGGGGCCCCTCAGGGTCCAGTTTTTTTGGCCGGGGCCCCTCAGGGTCCAATTTTGTGGGTGGGGCCCCTTAGGGTCCAATTTTGTGGGTGGGGCCTCTCAGGGTCCAATTTTGTGGGTGGGGCCCCTTAGGGTCTGATTTTGTGGCCGGGGCCCTTCAGGGTCCGATTTTGTGGCCGGGGCCCCTCAGGGTCCGATTTTGTGTCCGGTGCCTCTCAGGGTCCGATTTTGTGGTTGGGGCCCCTCAGGGTCCGATTTTGTGGCCGGTGCCCCTCAGGGTCCGATTTTGTGGTTGGGGCCCCTCAGGGTCCGATTTTGTGTCCGGAGCCTCTCGGTCCGATTTTGTGGTTGAGGCACCTCAGGATCCGATTTTGTGGCCGGTGCCCCTCAGGGTCCGATTTTGTGGCCGGGGCCCATCAGGGTCTGATTTTGTGGGTGGGGCCCCTCAGGGTCCGATATTGTGGTTGGGGCCCCTCAGGATCCGATTTTGTGGGTGGGGCACCTCAGGATCCGATTTTGTGGTTGGGGTCCCTCAGGGTTCAATTTTGTAGGCGGGGCCCCTCAGGGTCAGATTTTGTGGCCGGCGCCCCTCAGGGTCCGATGTTGTGGCCGGGGCCCCTCAGGGTCTGATTTTGTGGCCGGATCCCCTCAGGGTCCGATTTTGTGGCCGGGGTCCCTCAGGGTCCAATTTGGTGGGTGGGGCCACCCTGGGTCTGATTTGGTGGGCGGGGCCACTCTGGGTCCAATTTGGATGCCAGGGTGGCTCAGCCTCCGATTTGGAGGCCGGGGTGGCTCAGCCTCCGATTTGGAGCCTGGGGTCACTCAGCTTTCGATTTGGTGCGTAGGCCCTTTAAGACTCATTTCGGTGCGCCGGCCCTTTAAGAATCACTTAGGCGCTTCGGCCCTTTAAGAGCCAGTTTGGCTCACTGGGCTTCTAAATACACTTTGGCGCACATTCTCTTTCAGGGGCATGCGTCATGTGATGAAGCTAGATTTGCATTTGTGCTGTGGGTTTCGCTTTAAGAGCTGATATTATGTGGCAGAAGCTCTGTCCTTGGGGCATCATGTGACGTTCGTAGGCGTTGGCATAGTAACTGGGTGTGCCTGCGCATATCAATGAGCTCAACTGCCATTTCAATCGCCTCAGGGCACGTTTTGTCTATGCCAAAATTTCCCCATTCAAATGCATTGGAGACAGTGCATTCCAATGACGGGAAAAAGAAATTTCTAACGCAAATTGCGCAAAAACTACAAATCCGATCGACACGAAAAATACTTAGCACACCTCTCATGGATGCTGGCTTCAAAACGACACCTCAACGGAGTCTGTGCGTGTAGCAGTTCGGGCCGCATTAATAGCGGAAATCAACTGGAAAATAAGAAGAAGAAGAACTAGATGTGTATTTCCTGAAGGAACTACAGATAGTGGTTTGAAATGGTGCCCGGGCTGCCCCTTTAAGAAAGACTTGCCTGCTGCCCCTGCAAGACTTTCAACTCAGGATCCGTTTTAAGTGTGCGTGCCTCTCAGGGACCCCTTTGGCCTCAGGGTCTGATTTGGTGGGTGGGGCCCCTCAGGATCTGATTCGGTGGCCTGGGCTCCTCAGGGTTTGAATTGGTGGCCGGGATCCCTCAGGGTCCAATTTTGCGGGTGTGGCCCCTCAGGTCCGATTTTGTGGGTGTGGCCCCTGAGGGTCTGATTTTGTGGGTGGGGCCCTTCAGGGTCCGATTTTGTGGGTGGGTCTCTTCAGGGTCAGATTTTGTGGGTGGGCCCCTCAGGGTCCAATTTTGTGGGTGGGGCCCCTCAGGGTCCGATTTTGTGGCCGATGCCCCTCAGGGTCTGTTTTGTGGTTGGGGCCCCTCAGGGTCTGATTTTGTGGGTGGGGCCCCTCAGGGTCCTATTTTGTGTCCGGGACCCCTCAGGGTCTAATTTTGTGGCCAGGGCCCCTTAGGGTATGATTTTGTGGGTGGGGCCCATCAGGGTCAGATTTTGTGGTTGGGGCCTCTCAAGATCCAATTTTGTGGTTGGGGCCCCTCAGGGTCCGATTTTGTGGTCGAGGCCCCTCAGGGTCCGATTTTGTGGGTGGGGCCCCTTAGGGCCCGATCTTGTGGTTGGGGCTCCTCAGTGTCTGATTTGGTGGGCAGGGCCACTCTGGGTCCGATTTGGTGGGCGGGGCCACTCTGGGTCCAATTTGGTGGGCGGGGCCCCACAGAGTCCGATCTGGTGGGCAGGGCCACTCTAGGTCCTATTTGTAGGCCGGGGTCAATCAGCCTCAGATTTGGAGCCTGGGGTCACTCAGCTTTCGATTTGGCGCGCCAGCCCTTTAAGACTCATTTTGGTGTGTCGGCCCTGTGGGGTCATGTAAAGTTCGTAGACGTTGGCATAGTAACTGTGTCTGCCTGCGCATATCAATGAGCTTAACTGCCATTTGAATCGCCTCGCGACTGCCGCATGTTTTCCCTATGGCAAAATTTTCCAATTGAAATGCAATGAGACAGTGCATTCCAATGACAGGAAAATGTTTTTTCAAACACAAATTGCGCAAAAACTATAAATCTGATCGACATGAAAAATACTTAGCACACCTCTCGTGAACGCTGGCTTCGAAACGACACCTCAATGGAGTCTGTGTGTGTAGCGGTTCAGGCCGCAGTAATTGCAGAAATCAACTGAATAGTAATAATAATACTAGATGTGTATTTCCTGAAGGAAGTACAGATAGTGGTTTGAAATGGTGCCCGGGCTGCCCCTTTAAGAGAGACTTGCCTGCTGCCCCTGCAAGACTTTCAACTCAGGATCTGTTTTAACTGTGGGTGCCTCTCAGGGGCCACTTTGGCCTCAGGGTCCGATTTTGTGGGTGGGACCTCTCAGGGTCCGATTTGGTGGGCGGCGCCAGTCTGGGTCCAATTTTGTGGGCGGAGCCACTCAGGGTCCGATTTGGTGTGAGGGGCCCATCAGGGTCTGATTTGGTGAGCGGAAACCTTCAGGGTCTGGGTCCGATTTTGTGGCCGGGGCACCTCAGGGTCCGATTTTGTGGGTGGGGCCCCTTAGGGTCCGATTTGGTGGACGGGGCCACTCAGGGTCCGATTTGGTGGGCGGGGCCACTCAGGGTCCGATTTGGTGAGTGGGGCCCCTCAGAGTTCAATTTGGTCAGCGGGGCCCCTCAGGGTCCGATTTTGTGAGTGGGGCCCCTCAGGGTCCGATTTTGTGGTTGGGGCCTTTCAGAATCCGATTTAGTGGGCGGGGCCCCTCCGGGTCTGAAATGGTGGGCGAGGCCCCTCAGGGTCCGATTTGGTGGGCGGGGCCCATCAGGGTCCGATTTGGTGGGTTGGGCCCCTCAGGGTCCGATTTTGTGGGTGGGGCCCCTCAGGATCCGATTTTGTGGGTGGGGCCCCTCAGGATCTGATTTTGTGGTTGGGGCCCCTCAGGGTTCAATTTTGTAGGCGGGGCCCCTCAGGGTCCGATTTTGTGGCCGGGTCCCGTGAGGGTCCGATTTTGTGGCCGGAGCCCCTTAGGGTCCGATTTTGTGGTTGGGGCCCCTCAGGGTCCAATTTTGTGGTTGGGGCCCCTCAGGGTCCGATTTTGTGAGTGGGACCCTCAGGGTCCGATGTTGTGGCCGGGGCCCCTCAGGGTCTGATTTTGTGGCCGGATCCCCTCAGGGTCCGATTTTGTGGGTGGGGCCCCTCAGGATCTGATTCCTTCGCCTGGGCTCCTCAGGGCTTGAATTCTTGGCCGAGATCCCTCAGGCTCCTATTTTGTGGGTGTGGCCCCTCAGGGTCTGATTTTGTGGGTTTGGCCCCTCAGGGTCCGATTTTGTGGGTGGGGCCCCTCAGGGTCCGATATTGTGAGTGGGGCCCCTCAGGGTCCAATATTGTGAGTGGGGCCCCTCAGGGTCCGATTTTGTGGGTGGGGCCCCTCAGGGTCCGATTTTCTTTGCGGGGCCTCTCAGGGTCTGATTTGGTGGGCGGTGCCACTCTGGGTCCGATTTTGTGGGCGGGGCCCCTCTGGGTTCGATTTGGTGGGCGGGGCCCCTCAGGGTCTGATTTGGTGAACGGGGCCCCTCAGGGTCCGATTTGGTGGGTGGGGCCACTCTGGGTCCGATTTGGTGGGCGGGGCCCCTCAGGGTTCGATTTGGTGGGTGGGGCCACTCTGGGTCCGATTTGGTGGGCGGGGCCTCTCAGGGTCCGATTTGGTGGGCGGCGCCACTCTGGGTCCGATTTGGTGTTTGGGGCACCTCAGGGTCCGATTTGGTGGGCGGGGCCCCAAAGGGTCTGATTTGGTGAACGGGGCCCCTCGGGGTCCGATTTGGTGGGTGGGTCCATTCTGGGTCCGATTTGGTTGGCGGGGCCCCTCAGGGTCCGATTTGGTGAGCAGGGCCCCTCAGGGTCCGATTTGGTGGGCGGGGCCCCTCAGGGTCTGATTTGGTGGGCGGGGCACCTCAGTGTCCGAGTTGGTGGGCGGGGCCCCTCAGGGTCCGAATTGGTGGGTGGGGCTACTCTGGGTCTAATTTGGTGAGCGGGGCCCTTCAGGATTCAATTTGGAGGTTGGGGCCCCTCAGAGTCCGCTTTGGTAAGCGGGGCCTCTCAGGGTCCGATTTGGTGGGCGGCGCCAGTCTGGGTCCAATTTTGTGGGCGGAGCCACTCAGGGTCCGATTTGGTGTGAGGGGCCCATCAGGGTCTGATTTGGTGAGCGGAAACCTTCAGGGTCTGATTTGGTGGGTGGGGCCCCTCTGGGTCCGATTTGGTGGTCGGGGCCCTTCAGGGTCCGATTTGGTGGGTGGGGCCCCTCAGGGTCCGATTTGGTGGGCTACACCCTTCCTGGTCTGATTTGGTGAGCGGGGCCCCTCAGGCTCCGATTTGGTGAGCGGGGCCCCTCAGGGTCCGATTTGGTGGGCCGGACCCCTCAGTGTCTGATTTCATGAGTTGGGCCCCTCAGGGTCCGATTTGGTGGGCGGGGCCCCTCAGGGTCCGATTTTGTGGCAGGGGCCCCTCAGGGTCCGATTTTGTGGGTGCGACCCCTCGGGGTCCGATTTGGTGGGCGGGGCCCCTCAGGGTCTGATTTGGTGGGCGGGGCCCCTCAGGGTCTGATTTGGTAGGTGGGGCCCCTCAGGGTCCGATTTGGTGAGCTGGGCCCCTCAGGGTCTGATTTGGTGGGCGGGGCCCCTCAGGGTCTGATTTGGTGGGCGGGGCCCCTCAGGGTCCGATTTGGTGAGCTGGGCCCCTCAGGGTCTGATTTGGTGGGCGGGACCCCTCAGGGTCCGATTTGGTGGGCAGGGCTTTTCAGGCTCCAATTTGGTGGGCGGGGCCGCTATATGTCTGATTTGGTGGGCGGGGCCACTCTGGGTCCGATTTGCAGGGCGGTGTCCCTCAGAATCTGATTTGGTGGGCGAGGCCACTCTAGATCTGATTTGGTGGGCGGGGCCCATCAGGGTTTGATTTTGTGGGTGGGGCCCCTTTGGGTCTGATTTGGTGGGTGGGGCCCCTCAGGTTCTGATTTGGTGGTTGGGGCCCCTCAGGGTCCAATCTTGTGGCCGGGGCCCCTCAGGGTCTGATTTTGTGGGTGGGGCCCCTCAGGGTCCGATTTTGTGTCCGGGGCCCCTCAGGGTGCGATTTGGTGGGTGGGGCCCCTCAGGGTCTGATTTGGTGAGCGGGGCCCCTCAGGGTCTGATTTGGTGGGCGGGGCCCCTCAGGGTCCCATTTGGTGGGCGGGGACCCTCGGGGTCCGATTTGGTGGGCGGGATCCCTCGGGGTCCGATTTGGTGGGCGGGATCCCACGGGGTCCGATTTGGTGGGCAGGGACCCTCAGGGTCCGATTTGGTGGGTGGGGCCCCTCGGGGTCCGATTTGGTGAGCGGGGCCACTCTAGGTCTGATTTGGTAGGCGGGCCACTCTGGGTCCGATTTGGTGGGCGGGGCCCCTCAGAGTTCAATTTGGTCAGCGGGGCCCCTCAGGGTCCGATTTTGTGGTTGGGGCCTTTCAGAATCCGATTTAGTGGGCGGGTTCCCTTAGGGTCCCATTTTTATTGGGCGGGGCCCCTCAGGGTCCGATTTTGTGGCTGGGTCCCCTCAGGGTCTGGATTTGTGGGTGGGGCCCCTCAAGGTCCGATTTTGTGGGTGGGGCCCCTCAGAGTCCGATTTTGTGGCTGGGGCCCCTCAGGGTCTGATCTTGTGGCTGGGGCCCCTCAGGGTCCAATTTTGAGGGTGGGGCCCCTCAGGGTCTAATTTGGTGGGCGGGGCCCCTCAGGGTCTGATTTTGTGGGTTGGGCCCCTCAGGGTCCGATTTTGTGGCCGGGGCCCCTCAGGGTCCGATTTTGTGTCCGGGACCCCTCAGGGTCTGATTTTGTGGGCGGTGCCTCTCAGGGTCCGATTTTGTGGTTGGGGCCCCTCAGGGTCCGATTTTGCGGCCGGAGCCTCTCAGGGTCCAATTTTTGTGGTTGGGGCAACTCAGGATCTGATTTTGTGGCCGGGGTCCCTCAGGGTCCGATTTTGTGGCCGGGGCCCCTGAGGGTCCAATTTTGTGGGTGGGGCCCCTCAGGGTCCGATTTTGTGGGTGGGGCCCCTCAGGAACCGATTTTGTGGTTGGGGCCCCTCAGGGTTCACTTTTGTAGGTGGGGTCCCTCAGGGTCCGATTTTGTGGCCGGGGCCCCTCAGGGTCCGATTTTGTGGCCGGGGCCTGTCAGGGTCCGATTTTGTGGCCGGGGCCCGTCGGGGTCCGATTTTGTGGTTAGGGCCCCTCAGGGTCCGATTTTGTGGGTAGGGCCCCTCAGGGTCCGATTTGGTGGGCGGGGCCCCTCAGGGTCTGATTTGGTGGGCGGGGCACCTCAGTGTCCGAGTTGGTGGGCGGGGCCCCTCAGGGTCCAAATTGGTGGGTGGGGCTACTCTGGGTCTAATTTGGTGAGCGGGGCCCTTCAGGATTCAATTTGGAGGTTGGGGCCCCTCAGAGTCCGCTTTGGTAAGCGGGGCCTCTCAGGGTCCGATTTGGTGGGTGGCGCCACTCTGGGTCCAATTTTGTGGGCGGAGCCACTCAGGGTCCGATTTGGTGTGAGGGGCCCATCAGGGTCTGATTTGGTGAGCGGAAACCTTCAGGGTCTGATTTGGTGGGTGGGGCCCCTCTGGGTCCGATTTGGTGGTCGGGGCCCTTCAGGGTCCGATTTGGTGGGTGGGGCCCCTCAGGGTCCGATTTGGTGGGCGACGCCCTTCCTGGTCTGATTTGGTGAGCGGGGCCCCTCAGGCTCCGATTTGGTGAGCGGGGCCCCTCAGGGTCCGATTTGGTGGGCCGGACCCCTCAGTGTCTGATTTCATGAGTTGGGCCCCTCAGGGTCCGATTTGGTGGGCGGGGCCCCTCAGGGTCCGATTTTGTGGCAGGGGCCCCTCAGGGTCCGATTTTGTGGGTGCGGACCCTCGGGGTCTGATTTGGTGGGCGGGGCCCTTCAGGGTCTGATTTGGTGGGCGGGGCCACTCAGGGTCTGATTTGGTAGGTGGGGCCCCTCAGGGTCCGATTTGGTGAGCTGGGCCCCTCAGGGTCTGATTTGGTGGGCGGGGCCCCTCAGGGTCTGATTTGGTGGGCGGGGCCCCTCAGGGTCCGATTTGGTGAGCTGGGCCCCTCAGGGTCTGATTTGGTGGGCGGGGCCCCTCAGGGTCCGATTTGGTGGGCAGGGCTTTTCAGGCTCCAATTTGGTGGGCGGGGCCGCTATATGTCTGATTTGGTGGGCGGGGCCACTCTGGGTCCGATTTGCTGGGCGGGGTCCCTCAGAATCTGATTTGGTGGGTGGGGCCACTCTAGATCTGATTTGGTGGGCGGGGCCCATCAGGGTTTGATTTTGTGGGTGGGGCCCCTTAGGGTCTGATTTGGTGGGTGGGGCCCCTCAGGTTCTGATTTGGTGGTTGGGGCCCCTCAGGGTCCAATCTTGTGGCCGGGGCCCCTCAGGGTCCGATTTTGTGGGTGGGGCCCCTCAGGGTCCGATTTTGTGTCCGGGGCCCCTCAGGGTGCGATTTGGTGGGTGGGGCCCCTCAGGGTCCGATTTGGTGAGCGGGGCCCCTCAGGGTCTGATTTGGTGGGCGGGGCCCCTCAGGGTCCCATTTGGTGGGCGGGGACCCTCGGGGTCCGATTTGGTGGGCGGGATCCCTCGGGGTCCGATTTGGTGGGCGGGATCCCACGGGGTCCGATTTGGTGGGCAGGGACCCTCAGGGTCCGATTTGGTGGGTGGGGCCCCTCGGGGTCCGATTTGGTGAGCGGGGCCACTCTAGGTCTGATTTGGTAGGCGGGCCACTCTGGGTCCGATTTGGTGGGCGGGGCCCCTCAGAGTTCAATTTGGTCAGCGGGGCCCCTCAGGGTCCGATTTTGTGGTTGGGGCCTTTCAGAATCCGATTTAGTGGGCGGGTTCCCTTAGGGTCCCATTTTTATTGGACGGGGCCCCTCAGGATCCGATTTTGTGGCCGGGTCCCCTCAGGGTCTGGATTTGTGGGTGGGGCCCCTCAAGGTCCGATTTTGTGGGTGGGGCACCTCAGAGTCCGATTTTGTGGCTGGGGCCCCTCAGGGTCTGATCTTGTGGCTGGGGCCCCTCAGGGTCCAATTTTGAGGGTGGGGCCCCTCAGGGTCTAATTTGGTGGGCGGGGCCCCTCAGGGTCTGATTTTGTGGGTTGGGCCCCTCAGGGTGTGATTTTGTTACCGGGGCCCCTCAGGGTCCGATTTTGTGTCCGGGGCCCCTCAGGGTCTGATTTTGTAGGCGGTGCCTCTCAGGGTCCGATTTTGTGGTTGGGGCCCCTCAGGGTCCGATTTTGCGGCCGGAGCCTCTCAGGGTCCAATTTTGTGGTTGGGGCAACTCAGGATCTGATTTTGTGGCCGGGGTCCCTCAGGGTCCGATTTTGTGGCCGGGGCCCCTGAGGGTCCAATTTTGTGGGTGGGGCCCCTCAGGGTCCGATTTTGTGGGTGGGGCCCCTCAGGAACCGATTTTGTGGTCAGGGCCCCTCAGGGTTCAATTTTGTAGGTGGGGTCCCTCAGGGTCCGATTTTGTGGCCGGGGCCCCTCAGGGTCCGATTTTGTGGCCGGGGCCTGTCAGGGTCCGATTTTGTGGCCGGGGCCCGTCGGGGTCCGATTTTGTGGTTAGGGCCCCTCAGGGTCCGATTTTGTGGGTAGGGCCCCTCAGGGTCCGATTTTGTGAGTGGGGCCACTCAGGGTCCGATGTTGTGGCCGGATCCCCTCAGGGTCCGATTTTGTGGGTGGGGCCCCTCAGGGTCCAATTTTGTGGCCGGGGTCCCTCAGGGTCCAATTTTGTGGGTGGGGCCCCTTAGGGTCCGATTTTGTGGGTGGGGCCCCTCAGGGTACAATTTGGTGGGCGTGGCCACTCTGGGTCTGATTTGGTGGGCGGGGCCACTCTGGGTCCGATTTGTTGGGCGGGGCCACTCTGGGTCCGATTTGGTGAGCTGGGCCCCTCAGGGTCTGATTTGGTGGGCGGGATCTATCAGAGTCCGATTTGGTGGGTGGGGCCCCTCAGGGTCCAATTTGGTTGGCGGGGACCTTCGGGGTCCGATTTGGTGGGCGGGATCCCTCTGGGTCCGATTTGGTGGGCGAGGCCCCTCAGGGTCTGATTTGGTGGGCGGGGCCCCTCGGGGTCTGATTTGGTCTGTGGGGCCCCTCGGGGTCCGATTTGGTGAACGGGGCCACTCTAGGTCTGATTTGGTGGGCGGGCCACTCTGGGTCCGATTTGGTGGGCGGGGCCCCTCAGAGTTCAATTTGGTCAGCGGGGACCCTCAGGGTCTGATTTTGTGGGTGGGGCCCCTCAGGGTCCGATTTTGTGGTTGGGGCCTTTCAGAATCCAATTTAGTGGGCGGGGCCCCTCAGGGTCCGATTTGATGGGCGGGGCCCCTCAGGGTCCAATTTGGTGGGCGGGGACCCTCAGGGTCCCATTTGGTGGGCGGGGCCCCTCAGGGTCCGATTTGGTGGGCGAGGCCACTCTGGGTCTGATTTTGTGGGTTGGGCCCCTCAGGGTCCGATTTTGTGGCCGGGGCACCTCAGGGTCCGATTTTGTAGCCGGTGCCTCTCAGGGTCCGATTTTGTGGTTGGGGCCCCTCAGGATCCGATTTTTGGGGCCAGGGCCCCTCAGGGTCTGATTTTGCGGGTGGAGCCCCTCAGGGTCCGATTTTGCGGGCGGGGCCCCTTAGGGTCCGATTTTGCGGGTGGGGCCCCTCAGGGTCCGATTTTGTGGCCGGGGCTCCTCAGGTTCCGATTTTGTGGCCGGGGCCCCTCAGGGACCGATTTTGAGGGTGGGGCCCCTCAGGGTCTAATTTGGTGGGCGGGGCCCCTCAGAGTCCGATTTTGTGGGTGGGGCCCCTCAGGGTCCGATTTTGTGGGTGGGGCCCCTCAGGGTCTGATTTTGTGACCGGGGCCCCTCAGGGTCTGATTTTGTGGTTGGGGCCCCTCATGGTCCGATTTTGTGGCCGGGGTCTCTCAGGGTCCGATTTTGTGGCTGGGGCCCCTCAGGGTCTGGATTTGTGGGTGGGGCCCATTAGGGTCCGATTTTGTGGGTGGGGCCCCTCAGGGTCCGATTTTGTGGCTGGGGCCCCTCATGGTCTGATTTTGTGGCTGTGGCCCCTCAGGGTCTGATTTTGAGGGTGGGGCCCCTCAGGGTCTAATTTGGTGGGCGGGGCCCCTCAAGGTCCGATTTTGTGGGTGGGGCCCCTCACGGTCCGATTTTGTGGGTGGGGCCCCTCAGGGTCAGATTTTGTGGCTGGGGCCCCTCAGGGTCAGATTTTGTGGGTGGGGCCCATCAGGGTCCGATTTTGTTGGTGGGGCCCCTCAGGGTCCGATTTTGTGACCGGGGACCCTCACGGTCTGAATTTGTGGGTGGGGCCCCTCAGGGTCCGATTTTGTGGCTGGGGTCCCTCAGGGTCTGATTTTGTGGGTGGGGCCCCTCTGGGTTCGATTTTGTAGCTGGGGTCTCTCAGGGACCGATTTTGTGGGTGGGGCCCCTCAGCAACCGATTTTGAGGGTGGGGCCCCTCAGGGTCTAATTTGGTGGGCGGGGCCCCTCAGGGTCTGATTTTGTGGGTGGGGTCCCTCATGGTCTGATTTTGTGGGTGGGGCCCCTCAGGTTCTGATTTTGTGGTTGGTGCCCCTCAGGTTCTGATTTTGTGGCTGGGGTCCCTCAGGGTCTGATTTTGTGGGTGGGGCCCCTCAGGGTCCGATTTTGTGGCCGGGGTCTCTCAGGGTCCGATTTTGTGGCCGGGTCCCCACAGGGTCTGGATTTGTGGGTGGGGCCCTTAGGGTTTGATTTTGTGGGTGGGGCCCCTCAGAGTCCGATTTTGTGGCTGGGGCCCCTCAGGGTCTGATTTTGTGGCTGGGGCCCCTCAGGGTCTGATTTTGAGGGTGGGGCCCCTCAGGGTCTAATTTGGTGGGCGTGGCCCCTCGGTCTGATTTTGTGGGTGGGGCCCCTCAGAGTCCGATTTTGTGGCTGGGGCCCCTCAGGTTCTGATTTTGTGGCTGGGGTCCCTCAGGGTCTGATTTTGTGGGTGGGGTCCCTCAGGGTCCGATTTTGTGGCCGGGGTCTCTCAGGGTCCGATTTTGTGGCCGGGTCCCCACAGGGTCTGGATTTGTGGGTGGGGCCCTTAGGGTTTGATTTTGTGGGTGGGGCCCCTCAGAGTCCGATTTTGTGGCTGGGGCCCCTCAGGGTCTGATTTTGTGGCTGGGGCCCCTCAGGGTCTGATTTTGAGGGTAGGGCCCCTCAGGGTCTAATTTGGTGGGCGGGGCCCCTCGGTCTGATTTTGTGGGTGGGGCCCCTCAGGGTCCGATTTCGTGACCTGGGCCCCTTAGGATCTGATTTTGTGACTGGGGCCCCTCTGGGTTCAATTTTGTGGCCGGGGTCTCTCAGGGTCCTATTTTGTGGTTGGGGCCCCTCAGGGTCTGATTTTGTGGCCGGGCCCACTCAGGGTCTGATTTTGTGGGTGGGGCCCCTTAGGGTCTGATTTTGTGGGTGGAGCCCCCTGGGTCCATTTTGGTGGGCGGGGCCACTCTGGGTCCGATTTAGTGGGCGGGGCCCCTGAGGGTCCAATTTTGTGGGTGGGGCCCCTCAGGGTCCGATTTTGTGGGTGGGGCCCCTCAGGAACCGATTTTGTGGTTGGGGCCCCTCAGGGTTCAATTTTGTAGGTGGGGTCCCTCAGGGTCCGATTTTGTGGCCGGGGCCCCTCAGGGTCCGATTTTGTGGCCGGGGCCTGTCAGGGTCCGATTTTGTGGCCAGGGCCCGTCGGGGTCCGATTTTGTGGTTAGGGCCCCTCAGGGTCCGATTTTGTGGGTAGGGCCCCTCAGGGTCCGATTTTGTGGGTAGGGACCCTCAGGGTCCGATTTTGTGAGTGTGGCCATTCAGGGTCCGATGTTGTGGCCGGATCCCCTCAGGGTCCGATTTTGTGGGTGGGGCCCCTCAGGGTCCAATTTTGTGGCCGGGGTCCCTCAGGGTCCAATTTTGTGGGTGGGGCCCCTTAGGGTCCGATTTTGTGGGTCTGGCCCCTCAGGGTACAATTTGGTGGGCGGGGCCACTCTGGGTCTGATTTGGTGGGCGGGGCCACTCTGGGTCCGATTTGTTGGGCGGGGCCACTCTGGGTCCGATTTGGTGAGCTGGGCCCCTCAGGGTCTGATTTGGTGGGCGGGATCTCTCAGGGTCCGATTTTGTGGCTGGGGCCCCTCAGGGTCTGGATTTGTGGGTGGGGCCCATCAGGGTCCGATTTTGTGGGTGGGGCCCCTCAGGGTCCGATTTTGTGGCTGGGGCCCCTCATGGTCTGATTTTGTGGCTGTGGCCCCTCAGGGTCTGATTTTGAGGGTGGGGCCCCTCAGGGTCTAATTTGGTGGGCGGGGCCCCTCAAGGTCCGATTTTGTGGGTGGGGCCCCTCAGGGTCCGATTTTGTGGGTGGGGCCCCTCAGGGTCAGATTTTGTGGCTGGGGCCCCTCAGGGTCTGATTTTGTGGGTGGGGCCCATTAGGGTCCGATTTTGTGGGTGGGGCCCCTCAGGGTCCGATTTTGTGACCGGGGACCCTCACGGTCTGATTTTGTGGGTGGGGCCCCTCAGGGTCCGATTTTGTGGCTGGGGTCCCTCAGGGTCTGATTTTGTGGGTGGGGCCCCTCTGGGTTCGATTTTGTAGCTGGGGTCTCTCAGGGACCGATTTTGTGGGTGGGGCCCCTCAGCAACCGATTTTGAGGGTGGGGCCCCTCAGGGTCTAATTTGGTGGGCGGGGCCCCTCAGGGTCTGATTTTGTGGGTGGGGTCCCTCATGGTCTGATTTTGTGGGTGGGGCCCCTCATGTTCTGATTTTGTGGTTGGTGCCCCTCAGGTTCTGATTTTGTGGCTGGGGTCCCTCAGGGTCTGATTTTGTGGGTGGGGCCCCTCAGGGTCCGATTTTGTGACTGGGGCCCCTCAGGGTCTGATTTTGTGGTTGGGGCCCCTCAGGGTCCGATTTTGTGGCCGGGGTCTCTCAGGGTCCGATTTTGTGGCCGGGTCCCCACAGGGTCTGGATTTGTGGGTGGGGCCCTTAGGGTTTGATTTTGTGGGTGGGGCCCCTCAGAGTCCGATTTTGTGGCTGGGGCCCCTCAGGGTCTGATTTTGTGGCTGGGGCCCCTCAGGGTCTGATTTTGAGGGTGGGGCCCCTCAGGGTCTAATTTGGTGGGCGGGGCCCCTCGGTCTGATTTTGTGGGTGGGGCCCCTCAGGGTCCGATTTCGTGACCTGGGACCCTTAGGGTCTGATTTTGTGACTGGGGCCCCTCTGGGTTCAATTTTGTGGCCGGGGTCTCTCAGGGTCCTATTTTGTGGTTGGGGCCCCTCAGGGTCTGATTTTGTGGCAGGGCCCACTCAGGGTCCGATTTTGTGGGTGGGGCCCCTTAGGGTCTGATTTTGTGGGTGGAGCCCCCTGGGTCCATTTTGGTGGGCGGGGCCACTCTGGGTCCGATTTAGTGGGCGTGGCCCCTGAGGGTCTAATTTTGTGGGTGGGGCCCCTCAGGGTCCGATTTTGTGGGTGGGGCCCCTCAGGAACCGATTTTGTGGTTGGGGCCCCTCAGGGTTCAATTTTGTAGGTGGGGTCCCTCAGGGTCCGATTTTGTGGCCGGGGCCCCTCAGGGTCCGATTTTGTGGCCGGGGCCTGTCGGGGTCCGATTTTGTGGCCAGGGCCCGTCGGGGTCCGATTTTGTGGTTAGGGCCCCTCAGGGTCCGATTTTGTGGGTAGGGCCCCTCAGGGTCCGATTTTGTGGGTAGGGCCCCTCAGGGTCCGATTTTGTGAGTGTGGCCATTCAGGGTCCGATGTTGTGGCCGGATCCCCTCAGGGTCCGATTTTGTGGGTGGGGCCCCTCAGGGTCCAATTTTGTGGCCGGGGTCCCTCAGGGTCCAATTTTGTGGGTGGGGCCCCTTAGGGTACAATTTGGTGGGCAGGGCCACTCTGGGTCTGATTTGGTGGGCGGGGCCACTCTGGGTCCGATTTGTTGGGCGGGGCCACTCTGGGTCCGATTTGGTGAGCTGGGCCCCTCAGGGTCTGATTTGGTGTGAGGGATCTATCAGAGTCCGATTTGGTGGGCGGGGCCCCTCAGGGTCCAATTTGGTTGGCGGGGACCCTCGGGGTCCGATTTGGTGGGCGGGATCCCTCGGGGTCCGATTTGGTGGGCGAGGCCCCTCAGTGTCTGATTTGGTGGGCGGGGCCCCTCGGGGTGTGATTTGGTCTGTGGGGCCCCTCGGGGTCCGATTTGGTGAGCGGGGCCACTCTAGGTCTGATTTGGTGGTCGGGCCACTCTGGGTCCGATTTGGTGGGCGGGGCCCCTCAGAGTTCAATTTGGTCAGCGGGGACCCTCAGGGTCTGATTTTGTGGGTGGGGCCCCTCAGGGTCCGATTTTGTGGTTGGGGACTTTCAGAATCCGATTTAGTGGGCGGGGCCCCTTAGGGTCCGATTTGATGGGCGGGGCCCCTCAGGGTCCAATTTGGTGGGCGGGGCCCCTCAGGGTCCCATTTGGTGGGCGGGGCCCCTCAGGGTCCAATTTGGTTGGCGAGGCCACTCTGGGTCTGATTTTGTGGGTTGGGCCCCTCTGGGTCTGATTTTGTGGCCGGGGCCCCTCAGGGTCCGATTTTGTAGCCGGTGCCTCTCAGGGTCCGATTTTTGGGGCCAGGGCCCCTCAGGGTCCGATTTTGCGGGTGGAGCCCCTCAGGGTCCGATTTTGCGGGCGGGGCCCCTTAGGGTCCGATTTTGCGGGTGGGGCCCCTCAGGGTCTGATTTTGTGGCTGTGGCCCCTCAGGGTCTGATTTTGAGGGTGGGGCCCCTCAGCGTCTAATTTGGTGGGCGGGGCCCCTCAAGGTCCGATTTTGTGGGTGGGGCCCCTCAGGGTCCGATTTTGTGGGTGGGGCCCCTCAGGGTCAGATTTTGTGGCTGGGGCCCCTCAGGGTCTGATTTTGTGAGTGGGGCCCATCAGGGTCCGATTTTGTGGGTGGGGCCCCTCAGGGTCCGATTTTGTGACCGGGGACCCTCACGGTCTGATTTTGTGGGTGGGGCCCCTCAGGGTCCGATTTTGTGGCTGGGGTCCCTCAGGGTCTGATTTTGTGGGTGGGGCCCCTCTGGGTTCGATTTTGTAGCTGGGGTCTCTCAGGGACCGATTTTGTGGGTGGGGCCCCTCAGCAACCGATTTTGAGGGTGGGGCCCCTCAGGGTCTAATTTGGTGGGCGGGGCCCCTCAGGGTCTGATTTTGTGGGTGGGGTCCCACATGGTCTGATTTTGTGGTTGGTGCCCCTCAGGTTCTGATTTTGTGGCTGGGGTCCCTCAGGGTCTGATTTTGTGGGTGGGGCCCCTAAGGGTCCGATTTTGTGACTGGGGCCCCTCAGGGTCTGATTTTGTGGTTGGGGCCCCTCAGGGTCCGATTTTGTGGCCGGGGTCTCTCAGGGTCCGATTTTGTGGCCGGGTCCCCACAGGGTCTGGATTTGTGGGTGGGGCCCTTAGGGTTTGATTTTGTGGGTGGGGCCCCTCAGAGTCCGATTTTGTGGCTGGGGCCCCTCAGGGTCTGATTTTGTGGCTGGGGCCCCTCAGGGTCTGATTTTGAGGGTGGGGCCCCTCAGGGTCCGATTTCGTGACCTGGACCCCTTAGGGTCTGATTTTGTGACTGGGGCCCCTCTGGGTTCAATTTTGTGGCCGGGGTCTCTCAGGGTCCTATTTTGTGGTTGGGGCCCCTCAGGGTCTGATTTTGTGGCCGGGCCCACTCAGGGTCCGATTTTGTGGGTGGGGCCCCTTAGGGTCTGATTTTGTGGGTGGAGCCCCCTGGGTCCATTTTGGTGGGCGGGGCCACTCTGGGTCCGATTTAGTGGGCGGTGCCCCTCATGGTCCGATTTGGTGGGCGGGGCCCCTCATGGTCCGATTTGGTGGGCGGGGCCCCCTGGGTCCGATTTGGTGGGCGGGGCCCCTCTGGGTCCGATTTGGTGGGTAGGGCCCTTCAGGGTCCGATTTGGTGGGCGGGGCCCTTCAGGGTCCGATTTGGTGGGCGGGGTCAATCTGGGTCCGATTTGGTGGGGGGGCTCCTCCGGGTCCGATTTGGTGGGCGGGGTCAATCTGGGTCCGATTTGATGGGCGGGGTCACTCTGGGTCCGATTTGGTGGGCGGGGCCACTCTGGGTCCGATTTGGTGGGCGGGGTCACTCTGGGTCCGATTTGGTGGGCGGGGCTTCTCAGGGTCTGATTTGGTGGGCGGGGCTCCTCAGGGTCCGATTTGGTGGACGGGTCCCGTCAGGGTCCGATTTGGTGGGCGGGGCCACTCGGAGTCTGATTTGGTGGGCGGGGCCCCTCAGGATCCGATTTGGTGGGCTGTGCTACTCTGGGTCTGATTTTTTGAGCGGGGCCACACTGGGTCCGATTTGGAGGCCAGGGTGGCTCAGCCTCCGATTTGGAGGCCGGGGTGGCTCAGCCTCCGATTTGGAGGCTGAGGTCACTCAGCTTTCGATTTGGCGCGCCGGCCCTTTAAGACTCATTTCGGTGCGCTGGCCCTTTAAGAATCACTGTGGCACGTCGGCCCTTTCAGAGCCAGGGTGGCTCACTGGGCTTCTAAATCCACTTTGTCGCACATTCTATCTCAGGGGCATGTGTCATGTGATGAAGCTAGATTTGCATTTGTGCTGTGGTTTTCACTTTAAGAGCTGATATTATGTGGCAGAAGCTCTGTCCTTGGGATGTCATGTGACGTTCATAGGCGTTGGCATAGTAACTGGGTCTGCCTGCGCATATCAATGAGCTCAACTGCCATTTCAATCGCCTCAGGGCACGTTTTGCCATTACCCATTGAAATGCATTGGAGACAGTGCATTCCAATGACAGGAAAAAAAAATTTCAAACGCAAATTGCGCAAAAACTACAAATCCGATCGACACGAAAAATACTTAGCACACCTCTCGTGGACGCTGGCTTCGAAACAACACCTCAACGGCGTCTGTGCGTGTAGCGGTTCGGGCTGTATTAATTGCGGAAATCAACTTAATAATAATAACTAGATGTGTATTTCCTGAAGGAAGTACAGATAGTGGTTTGAAATGCTGCCCGGGCTGCCCCTTTAAGAGAGACTTGCCTGCTGCACCTGCAAGACTTTCAACTCAGGATCCGTGTTAACTGTGGGTGCCTCTCAGGGGCCACTTTGGCCTCAGGGTCCGATTTTGTGGGTGGGGCCCTCAGGGCCCGATTTTGTGGGTGGGGCCCCTCAGGGTCTGATTTTGAGGGTGGGGCCCCTCAGGGTCTAATTTGGTGGGCGGGGCCCCTCAGTCTGATTTTGTGGGTGGGGCCCTTCAGGGTCCGATTTCGTGACCTGGGCCCCTTAGGGTCTGATTTTGTGACTGGGGCCCCTCTGCGTTCAATTTTGTGGCCGGGGTCTCTCATGGTCTGATTTTGTGGTTGGGGTCCCTCAGGGTCTGATTTTGTTGCCGGGCCCAGTCAGGGTCCGATTTTGTGGGTGGGGCCCCTTAGGGTCTGATTTTGTGGGTGGAGCCCCCTGGGTCCATTTTGGTGGGCGGGGCCACTCTGGGTCTGATATAGTGGGCGGTGCCCCTCATGGTCCGATTTGGTGGGCGGGGCCCCTCTGGGTCCGATTTGTTGGGTGGGGCCCTTCAGGGTCCGATTTGGTGGGCGGGGCCCTTCAGGGTCCGATTTGGTGGGCGGGGTCAATCTGGGTCCGATTTGGTGGGGGGGGCTTCTCGGGGTCCGATTAGGTGGGCGGGGTCAATCTGGGTCCGATTTGGTGGGCGGGGCTCCTCAGGTTCCGATTTGGTGGGCGGGGCCCCTCAGGGTCCGATTTGGTGGGCGGGGCCACTCTGGGTCCGATTTGATGGGCGGGGCCCTTCAGGGTCCGATTTGGTGGGCGGGGTCACTATGAGTCCGATTTGGTGGGTGGGGCCCCTCAGGGTCCGATTTGGTGACTGGGGCCCCTCAGGGGCTGATTTGGTGGCTGGGGCCCCTCAGGGTCTGATTTTGTGGCTGGGGTCCCTCAGGGTCTAATTTTGTGGGTTGGGCCCCTCAGGGTCCGATTTTGTGACCGGGGCCCCTCAGGGTCTGATTTTGTGGTTGGGGCCCCTTAGGGTCCGATTTTGTGGCCGGGGTCTCTCAGGGTCCGATTTTGTGGCTGGGGCCCCTCAGGGTCTGGATTTGTGGGTGGGGCCCATTAGGGTCTGATTTTGTGGGTGGGGCCCCTCAGGGTCCGATTTTGTGACTGGGGCCCTTCAGTGTCTGATTTTGAGGGTGGGGCCCCTCAGGGTCTAATTTGGTGGCCGGGGCCCCTCAGGGTCCGATTTTGTGGGTGGGGCCCCTCAGGGTCCGATTTTGTGGGTGGGGCCCCTCAGGGTCCGATTTTGCGGCTGGGGCCCCTCAAGGTCTGATTTTGTGGTTGGGGCCCATCAGGGTCCGATTCTGTGGGTGGGGCCTCTCAGGGTCCGATTTTGTGACCGGAGACCCTCAGGGTCTGATTTTGTGGGTGGGGCCCCTCAGGGTCCGATTTTGTGTCCGGGACCCCTCAGGGTCCGATTTTGTGGCCGGTGCCTCTCAGGGTCCGATTTTATAATTGGGGCCCCTCAGGGTCCGATTTTGCAGCTGGATCCTCTCAGGGTCTGATTTTGTGGTTTCTGGCCCCTCAGGATCTGATTTTGTGGCCGGGGTCCCTGAGGGTCCGATTTTGTGGCCGGGGACCCTGAGGGTCCAATTTTGTGGCCGGGGCCCCTGAGGGTCCAATTTTGTGGGTGGGGCCCCTCAGGGTCTGATTTTGTGGGTGGGGCCCCTCAGGATCCGATTTTGTGGTTGGGGCCCCTCAGGGTTCAATTTTGTAGGTGGGGTCCCTCAGGGTCCGATTTTGTGGCCGGGGCCCCTCAGGGTCCGATTTTGTGGCCGGGGCCCGTTAGGGTCCGATTTTGTGGTTGGGGCCATTCAGGGTCCGATTTTGTGGGTAGTGCCCCTCAGGGTCCGATTTTGTGAGTGGGGCCACTCAGGGTCCGATGTTGTGGCCGGATCCCCTCAGGGTCCGATTTTGTGGGTGGGGCCCCTCAGGGTCCAATTTTGTGGCCGGGGCCCCTCAGGGTCCGATTTTGTGGGTGGGGCCCCTTAGTGTCCGATTTTGTGGGTGGGGCCCCTCAGGGTACAATTTGGTGGGCGGGGCCACTCTGGGTCTGATTTGGTGGGCGGGGCCACTCTGGGTCCGATTTGGTGGGCGGGGCCACTCTGGGTCCGATTTGGTGAGCTGGGCCCCTCAGGGTCTGATTTGGTGGGCGGGGCCCCTCAGAGTTCAATTTGGTTGGCGGGGACTCTCGGGGTCCGATTTGGTTGGCGGGATCCCTCGGGGTCCGATTTGGTGGGTGGGGCCCCTCGGGGTCAGATTTGGTGGGCGGGGCCCCACGGGGTCCGATTTGGTGGGTGGGGCTCCTCGGGGTCCGATTTGGTGAGCGGGGCCACTCTAGGTCTGATTTGGTGGGCGGGACACTCTGGGTCCGATTTGGTGGGCGGGGCCCCTCAGAGTTCAATTTGGTCAGCGGGGACCCTCAGGGTCCGATTTTGTGGTTGGGGCCTTTCAGAATCCGATTTAGTGGGCGGGGCCCCTCAGGGTCCGATTTGGTGGGCGGGGCCCCTCAGGGTCCAATTTGGTGGGCGGGGCCCCTCAGGGTCCACTTTGATGGGCGGGGCCCCTCAGGGTCCACTTTGGTGGGCGGGGCCCCTCAGGGTCCACTTTGGTGGGCGGGGCCACTTTGGGTCCGATTTGGTGGACGGGGCCCTTCAGGGTCCAATTTGGTGGACGGGGCCCTTCAGGGTCCAATTTGGTGGACGGGGCCCTTCAGGGTCCAATTTGGTGGGCGGGGCCCTTCAGGGTCCAATTTGGTGGGCGGGGACACTCAGTCTGATTTTGTGGGTTGGGCCCCTCAGGGTCCGATTTTGTGTCCGGGGCCCCTCAGGGTCCGATTTTGTAGCCGGTGCCTCTCAGGGTCCGATTTTGTGGTTGGGGCCCCTCAGGGTCCGATTTTTGGGGCCGGGGCCCCTCAGGGTCTGATTTTGCGGGTGGAGCCCCTCATGGTCCGATTTTGCAGGTGGGGCCCCTCAGGGTCCGATTTTGCGGGTGGGGCCCCTCAGGGTCCGATTTTGCGGGTGGGGCCTCTCAGGGTCCGATTTTGCGGGTGGGGCCCCTCAGGGACCGATTTTGAGGGTGGGGCCCCTCAGGGTCTAATTTGGTGGGTGGGGCCCCTCAGGGTCCGATTTTGTGGGTGGGGCCCCTCAGGGTCTGATTTTGTGGCCGGGGTCCCTCAGGGTCTGATTTTGTGGGTTGGGCCCCTCAGGGTCCGATTTTGTGGGTTGGGCCCCTCAGGGTCCGATTTTGTGACCGGGGCCCCTCAGGGTCTGATTTTGTTGTTGGGGCCCCTCAGGGTCCGATTTTGTGGCTGGGGTCTCTCAGGGTCCGATTTTGTGGCTGGGGCCCATCAGGGTCTGGATTTGTGGGTGGGGCCCATCAGGGTCCGATTTTGTGGGTGGGGCCCTTCAGGGTCCAATTTGGTGGACGGGGCCCTTCAGGGTCCAATTTGGTGGGCGGGGCCCTTCAGGGTCCAATTTGGTGGGCGGGGACACTCAGTCTGATTTTGTGAGTGGGGCCCCTCTGGGTTCGATTTTGTGGCCGGGGTCTCTCAGGGTCCGATTTTGTGGGTGGGGCCCCTCAGGGTCTTATTTTGCGTCTGGGGCCCCTCAGGGTCTGGTTTTGTGGGTGGGGCCCCTCAGGGTCTGATTTTGTGGGTGGGGCCCCTCAGGGTCCGATTTTGTGACCGGGGCACCTCAGGGTCTGATTTTGTGGCTGTGCCCACTCAGGGTCCGATTTGGTGGGCAGGGCCCCTCTGGGTCCGATTTGGTGGGCGGGGCCCTTCAGGGTCCGATTTGGTGGGCGTGGCCCTTCAGGGTCCGATTTGGTGGGCGGGGTCAATCTGGGTCCGATTTGGTGGGCGGGGCTCCCCGGGGTCCGATTTGGTGGGTGGGGTCAATCTGGGACCGATTTGGTGGGCGGGGCTCCTCAGGTTCCGATTTGGTGGGCGGGGCCCCTCAGGGTACGATTTGATGGGTGGGTCCCCTCTGGGTCCGATATGGTGGGCGGGGCCCTTCAGGGTCCTATTTGGTGGGCGGGGTCACTCTGGGTCCGATTTGGTGGGCGGGGCTTCTCAGGGTCTGATTTGGTGGGCGGCGCTCCTCAGGGTCCGATTTGGTGGACAGGGCCCTTCAGGGTCCGATTTGGTGGGCGGGGCCACTCGGAGTCTGATTTGGTGGGCGGGGCACCTCAGGATCCGATTTGGTGGGTTGTGCTACTCTGGGTCTGATTTTTTGAGCGGGGCCACACTGGGTCGGATTTGGAGGCCAGGGTGGCTCAGCCTCCGATTTGGAGGCCGGGGTGGCTCAGCCTCCGATTTGGAGGCCGGGGTCACTCAGCTTTCTATTTGGCGCGCCGGCCCTTTAAGACTCATTTCGGTGCGCTGGCCCTTTAAGAATCACTGTGGCACGTCGGCCCTTTAAGAGCCAGGCTTCGAAACCACACCTCAACGGCGTCTGTGCGTGTAGTGGTTCGTGCTGTATTAATTGCGGAAATCAACTTAATAATAATAATAATAAGAAGAAGAAGAATAAGTTAGCAGCGTTCGGATTACAATATAGTGGTTTTTTCAAACCACTATAATAATAATAAGAATAAGTTAGCAGCGTTCGGATTACAATATAGTGTTTTTTTCAAACCACTATAATAAGTTAGCAGCGTTCGGATTACAATATAGTGGTTTTTTCAAACCACTATAATAATAAGAAGAACTAGATGTGTATTTCCTGAAGGAAGTACAGATAGTGGTTTGAAATGGTGCCCGGGTTGCCCCTTTAAGAGACTTGCCTGCTGCCCCTGCAAGACTTTCAAGTCAGTATCCGTTTTAACTGTGGGTGCCTCTCAGGGGCCACCTTGGCCTCAGGGTGTGATTTGGTGGGTGGGGCCCCTCAGGATCCGATTCGGTGGCCAGGGCTTGAATTGGTGGCCGGGATCCCTCAGGGTCCGATTTTGTTGGTGGGGCCCCTCAGTGTCCGATTTTGTGGGGGGGCCCCTCAGGGTCTGATTGGGTGGGCGGGCCCCCTCAGGGTCTGATTTGGTGACCGGGTCTCCTCAGGGGCTGATTTGGTGGGTGGGGCCCCTCAGGGTCCGATTTTGTGGCTGGGGCCCCTCAGGGTCTGATTTGGTGGCTGGGGCCCATCAGGGTCCAATCTTGTGGCCGGGGTCCCTCAGGGTCCGATTTTGTGGCCGGGGCCCCTCAGTGTCCGATTTGGTGGGTGGGGCCCCTCAGGGTCCGATTTTGTGGCCGGGGCCCCTCTGGGTCATATTTGGTGGGTGGGGCCCCTCAGGGTCCTATTTGGTGGGTGGGGCCCCTCAGGGTCCGATTTGGTGGGTGGGGCCCCTCAGGGTCCGATTTGGTGAGCGGGGCCCCTCAGGGTCTGATTTGGTGGGCGGGATCTATCAGAGTCCGATTTGGTGGGCGGGGCCCCTCAGGGTCCAATTTGGTTGGCGGGGACCCTCGGGGTCCGATTTGGTGGGCGGGGCCCCTCAGGGTCCAATTTGGTGGGCGGGGCCCGTCAGGGTCCGATTTGGTGGGTAGGGCCCATCAAGGTCCGATTTTGTGGTCGGGGCCCCTAAAGGTCTGATTTTGAGGGTGGGGCCCCTCTGGGTCCGATTTGGTGGGTGGGGCCCCTCAGGGTCCGATTTTGTGGCCGGGGCCCCTCAGGGTCCAATTTTGTGGTCGAAGCCCCTCAGGGTCCGATTTTGTGGGTGGGGCCCCCTGGGTCTGATTTGGTGGGAGGGGCCCCTAAGGGTCCGATTTGGTGGCTGGGGCTCCTCAGGGTCTGATTTTGTGGGTGGGGCCCCTCAGGGTCCGATTTTGTGGTTGGGGCCCTTCAGAATCCAATTTGGTGGCCGGGGCCCCTCAGGGTCCGATTTGGTGGCCGGGGCCCCTCAGGGTCCGATTTTGTGGGTGGGGCTCCTTAGGGTCCGATTTTGTGGCCAGGGCCCCTCAGGGTCCAATTCTGTGGGTGGGGCCCCTCAGGGCCCGATTTTGTAGCCGGGGCCCCTCAGGGTCCGATTTTGTGGTTGGGGCCACTCTGGGTCCGATTTGGTGGGTGGGGCCACTCTGGGTCCGATTTGGTGGGCGGAGCTACTCTGGGTCCGATTTAGTGGGCGGGGCCCCTCAGGGTCTAATTTGGTGAGCGGGGCCCCTCAGGGTCTGATTTGGTGGGCGGTGCCCCTCAGGGTCCGATTTTGTGGCCGGGGCCCCTCAGGGTCCTATTTTGTGGCCGGGGCCCATCAGGGTCCGATTTTGTGGCCTGGGCCCATCAGGGTCCAATTCTGTGACTGGGGCCCATCAGGGTCCGATTTTGTGGCCGAGGCCCCTCAGGGTCCGATTTTGTTGGGGCCCCTCAGGGTATGATTTTGTGGCAGGGGCCCCTCAGGGTCCGATTTTGTGGGTGGGGTCCCTTAGGGTCTGATTTTGTGGGCGGAGCCCCTCTGGGTCCAATTTGGTGGGCAGGACCGCTTTGGGTCCGATTTGGTGGGCGGGACCACTCTGGGTCCAATTTGGTGGGTGGGGCCCCTCAGGAGCCGATTCGGTGGCCTGGGCTCCTCAGGGCTTGAAATGTTGGACAGGATCCCTCAGGGTCAGATTTTGTGGCCGGGGCCTCTCGGTCCGATCTTGTGGGTTCGGCCACTTAGGGTCCAATTTTGTGGGTGGGGCCCCCTGGGTCTGATTTGGTGGGCAGGGCCACTCTGGGTTCAATTTGGTGGGGGGCCCTTCAGGGTCCGATTTGGTGGGCGGGGCCCCTCAGGGTCCGATTTGGTGGGCGGGGTCCCTTAGGGTCTGATTTGGTGGGTGGGGACCCTCAGGGTCCGATTTGGTGGATGAGTTCCCTCAGGGTCCGATTAGGTGGGCGGATGTCCCTCAGGGTCCAATTTGGTGGGCGGGGCCCCTCAGGGTCTGATTTTGTGGCCGTGGCCCCTCCAGGTCCGATTTTGTGGCTGGGACCCCTCAGGGTCTGATTTTGTGGGTGGGGCCCCTCAGGGTCTGATTTTGTGGTTGGGGCCCCTCAGGGTCCGATTTTGTGGGTGGGGCCCCTTAGGGTCTGATTTTGTGGGTGGGGCCCCTCAGGGTCCAATTTGGTGGGCGGGGCCACTCTGGGTCCGATTTGGTGGGCGGGGCCACTCTGGGTCTGATTTGGTGGGCGGGGCCACTCTGGGTCCAATTTGGATGCCAGGGTGGCTCAGCCTCCTTTTTGTAGGCCAGGGTCTATCAGCCTCCGATTTGGAGCCTTGGGTCACTCAGCTTTCGATTTGGCGCGCCGGCCCTTTAAGACTCATTTTGGTGTGCCGGCTCTTTAAGAATCACTTTGGCGCGTCGGGGGCCGATTTTGTGGCCGGGGCCCCTCAGGGTCCGATTTGGTGGGTGGGGCCCCTCAGGGTCTGATTTTGTGGCCGGGGCCCCTCAGGGTCCGATTTTGTGGGAGAGACCCTCAGGGTCCGATTTTGTGGGAGGGGCCCCTCAGGGTCCAATTTTGTGGTTGGGGCCCCTCAGGGTCCGATTTGGTGGGCGGGGCTCCTCAGGGTCCGATTTGGTGGGCGGGGCTCCTCAGAGTCCGATTTGGTGGACGGGGCCCTTCAGGGTCTGATTTGGTGGGCGGGGCCACTCGGAGTCTGATTTGGTGGGCTGTGCTACTCTGGGTCTGATTTTTTTAGCGGGGCCACACTGGGTCCGATTTGGAGACCAGGGTGGCTCAGCCTCCGATTTGGAGGCCGGGGTGGCTCAGCCTCCGATTTGGAGCCTGGGGTCACTCAGCTTTCGATTTGGCGCGCCGGCCCTTTAAGACTCATTTCGGTGCGCCGGCCCTTTAAGAATCACTTTGGCACGTCGGCCCTTTAAGAGCCAGGGTGGCTCACTGGGCTTCTAAATCCACTTTGGCGCACATTCTCTCTCAGGGGCATGCGTCATGTGATGAAGCTAGATTTGCATTTGTGCTGTGGGTTTCGCTTTAAGAGCTGATATTATGTGGCAGAAGCTCTGTCCTCGGGGCGTCATGTGACGTTCGTAGGCGTTGGCATAGTAACTGGGTGTGCCTGCGCATATCAATGAGCTCAACTGCCCTTTCAATCGCCTCAGGGCACGTTTTGCCATTTCCCATTGAAAAGCATTGGAGACAGTGCATTCCAATGACGGGGAAAAAAAATTTCAAACGCAAATTGCACAAAAACTACAAATCCGATCGACACGAAAAATACTTAGCACACCTCTCATGGACGCTGGCTTCGAAACGACACCTCAACGGCGTCTGTGCGTGTAGCGGTTCGGGCCGCATTAATTGCGGAAATCAACTGGAAAATAATAATAAGAAGAATAAGTTAGCAGCGTTCGGATTACAATATAGTGGTTTTTTCAAACCACTATAATAAGTCAGCAGCGTTCGGATTACAATATAGTGTTTTTTTCAAACCACTATAATAAGAAACAGAAGAAGAATAAATTAGCAGCATTCGGATTACAAGATAGTGCTTTTTCAAGCACAATAACTAGATGTGTATTTCTTGAAGGAAGTACAGATAGTGCTTTGAAATGGTGCCCGGGCTGCCCTTTAAGGTAGACTTGCCTGCTGCCCCTGCAAGACTTTCAACTCAGGATCTGTTTTAACTGTGGGTGCAACTCAGGGGCCACTTTGGCCTTTGGTGCCTGATTTGGTGGGTTGGGCCCCTCAGGATCTGATTTGGTGGTGGCATGCGCTCCTCAGGGCTTGAATTGGTGGACGGGATCCCTCAGGGTCCGATTTTGCAGCCGGGTCCCCTCAGGGTCCGATTTTGTGGCTGGGGCCTCTCAGGGTCCGATTTTGTGGCTGGGGCCCCTTGGGGTCTGATTTTGTGGGCGGAGCCCCTCTGAGTCCAATTTGGTGTGCGGGATTCCTCAGGGTCCGATTTTGTGGGTGGGGCCCCTTAGGGTCTGATTGCCCAAGAGGGAAGCCAGAGAGAAAATTCACAACAGTCTCCCATTCTTCTTTGGCCGCAGTGGAGCCTGCTCAGCAGACTCCTCGATCCCGGTGTTTTGCTCTCACCTGCAGTGTGGGCTCGGTTGCTGTTGCCACCTCTGGTCCAGTTATGACAATGCAGCCTGGCCAGCAGCAAAAGACTCCAGAGTCTAAGTCCTTCCGTCACTCCACTGAGCATGCTCATGGGACGATCTCCCATTGGGGATCGGGAGTCACATGCTCAGATCCTTCTCGAGTTCTGATTGGACCATCAGGGGGATCAGGAAGGTTCTGGAAGGACACGGCTATAAAAGGTTCGCATGGCCGCCCCGCCATGCGCTATGATAGACTCTGAGGCTATAGTGCTTAGTGTATGTGTGATGGATGAATGAGCCTGGTGACTGACGCATTATATTTCCCCCCTCCTTAGATATTATGTATGAGTTATGGTTAGGAATCAGTCAGCACCGTAGCTCTGACACTGCTTAGCGCCGCAGTGTGTCTCCTCATCATTCACTAGTGCCCTGGACGTCGGCCAGTACAGGCCTCTAGACTACTGCTACCGCAGCATCCGCCAGAGCAGCGCCGTGCGCCTTATGTGCGCTTTCCAGCACAGTTGACAGACTGGTTAATGGCGTCCGTCAGGGCGGACATTGCACCCGCTCCAAGTGGTGGTTCACAATACCGTGACCTGTGTCGTTAACAGTTTGCGGTTGCTCGCCGGCTGGAGAGAACTACGTGAAGTAATGAAGTTCGGTCCTGCTATCATCGGGTTAGTGGTTACCCACCAGTGTCCGGCTTTCCCCTTCACGCCTTCTCATTGTTTAGCTGCAGTTGGTCACCTCTGCACAGTGGACCCCGTGCTGCGAAAGCACCTCATTTATTAATTCATCTTTATTCTTTGGTGCGTTCTGCCACCCTGCAACAGGACGGGTGGAATGGCAAGCTCAAATGGTATAAAAGTGTTTTCTTGTGTGTATATTAATAAAAAAACTGTTTTGATACCTTTACCGAGTGCACTCTGTCTTTTAACACTCCAATACAATAATCAACTGGCCAAGTGTACCAGTGAATTCATGATGCTGTGTTATGTGCATCATGAATTTACTAGCACAACAGACCAGGTGACTATACACACACACTGTCACGGGGCAGTAGGGAAAAAGCAGGAGACGTGGAACCTGGGCCCCTGAACTGCCCCTCAGGCTGAGGGGGTGCCCTGACTCTCCTTAACTTGGTGGTACACTTGAAGGTAGCGAGGCCCAAGTCCCCGACCTGTCCCTATCTCCTGTTTAGCCCTGAGCTAAACCACCAACCCCCTCACCAGGAGGTGAGACAGGGAATAAAGTCAATTGCACCCAAAAACACACAAAGGAAAATAAAACAGACACCACAGGGTTAAAACAATTAAAACCCAAAACTTAGCTTT
This sequence comes from Dendrobates tinctorius, assembly GCF_039654945.1. Taxonomy (NCBI): domain Eukaryota; kingdom Metazoa; phylum Chordata; class Amphibia; order Anura; family Dendrobatidae; genus Dendrobates; species Dendrobates tinctorius. Next base: position 8,539,347 of record NW_027361760.1, on the reverse strand, counting down.
GCTCTGCTGCAAATGCTCCAAGCAACAGAGTAAGGATCCGATCAGCATCCAGCAGCAACTCCACTGCTCCAGATAAGCTGAACCCCCTCTCCACCAGGTAGGTCCAGTCTACACCACACCAAGGTTGAGCAACAGAGTAAGGATCCGATCAGCATCCAGCAGCAACTCCACTGCTCCAGATAAGCTGAACCCCCTCTCCACCAGGTAAGTCCAGTCTTCACCAAGGTTGGCAAGCAAATGAACAATGTTACCAACAAGGAGCTAAGCACCTGACCTTCTTTTATAGGAAGGAGGGGGTTGGTCATCACTACTGGCTAATTAAGCATGTAGTAACCCCAGCGGCCACCGGGGGCAAAACCAGCACCAAAGCAACTACAGTTGTAGTAACCCCATCAGGGGCAAAAGGAAAAAGGTTTCTATAAGAATCCAGACTCTGCCACAGATCCAAAAATGGATCGTGACACACGCAAGTTGTATGACCTTTATCATCTCTACAGTTTGTGTTCAATTTGCAGCGATGGTGGAGATAACACAACTAATATTTGTGTCACCTGGCCAGATGTTACAAATCGTGATTTGGGGATGCACTAGCATCCGTCACTCTTTATGACACCTGATCATGTGACTATAAATATTATTTGTAGTATCACCACTGTGGCTTGAGTTTGAACGCAGACTGGAGAGATAATAAAGTTTATACAACTTCTACAATCCCCAGGCCTGGTGTCATGCTGAAGTGAGGACGCAAAAAATAATGCATCCTGACTTCAGAATGGTATCACACATGGGCAGAATACAAATATGAGTTAAACTGCAGCATTGCTACATTCTGCCTGAAATATATGCAGACTGAAGCGACGCTGCAGGTTAAAACTCATGTGTATTCACCTGCCCAGGTGTGAAAAATAGTTATGATACAAGGTCAGGGTATTGTATATATGATGTGTATTTTCCCCATCATCTCCTCAATTTATTCAACACACACTGAATAGAGCATGTGGTTAATTACAAGGTATATCTAGAATCCCCTGGCCTTGTGTCACAAATAGTTAAATGATGATGGTAAAAACACCATCTTCAATTAACCTTTTATGATACCTGGCAAGGTAGCAATAGATATGCCTTGCACTCAACACCATCCTCTATTAAGTCTGTGCAATATTAGCAGACTGAAGAGACTGGTGGGGAAAATACAAGTCATATATTTGTGTGTTTGACTATACATATCTCCAGGACTGACACAAGAAACATGTCAGTAATGGAGCTATGTGGTGTCAAAAACACTGTACGGCGCAGTGTGTGTACAACGCAGTGTGTGCAGGCAGCGAAAAACACATTAATCAAACTGTCATGATTAGGACATGGTTAATGTCCTGTTCTGACAGGGTTAACTTTTGCCGGCCTCTCTTTGGATCTGGGAGGGGTATTTATACTCACTCCATACAAGCATTCTCTGTCAGTTATACTGCTGTTCTGGTGTGTCTGACCCCTGGTGTGCGTGTACTCTGCATTGTTTGTTTGCTTCCCGTGTATGACCCGGCTTGTTCCTTCACTCTACTCCGTCTCTCATTTTGGTACCATTGTCTTTTCTGGTTCTGACCTCCTGGCTTGGCTATCATTACTCCGTTACAGTTTACCCCTATTGTACCGTCTAATGCCCGTTTGTCATGATCTCAGTGCAGGTTTGACTCACACACGTGGGGTTAATGTCTGGAACCAGTGCTGATGACTGGCATTTCTGGGGTTAAAGGTTGTGATCCCGGTGCAGGCTTACCTGCACACCTGGGGCTATGATTGTGGCCTCTCCCTGGTTCTGGGAGAGGCTTCTTATAGCCTCAGGATGCTCCCATCCCTGTCAGTTATACTCTTGCCCTTGGCATTGTGTGGTGACCCCTGAGTGTGTTTGTGCTGTGTTCTGGTTGCTTGATAATCTGTGTATGACTCGGTCTGTTCTCTGGATATTGCTTTGGGTTCTGCTTGGTATCTTATATGTCTGTTTGGTTTTGACTTCTGCTTGGCTCTGACTATCCGCTCTGTCTCATCCTTGGTACGTTACGGCTATCTCTGTGGATAAACCCCGTTTTGCCTGACTCTGAGTAATTCTGTATAGTGTCTTTCCATCTCACTAAGCAGGATGCTAAGCCCTGCCCCCTTGCAGTCACATGACCATAGGTCCCGTGTCTGCTTGCTAAACTTCAGCATCCACAGGTCCTGTGCATCGGTACTTTCTGGCTGTACCTGACCCCGGTACCCCTACATTGTGGGTGAGTCCCTGCTCAGCGGAGGCTGCACGCCGGCACTGACAGGATCCTGACACTCAGGACACGCGCACTCGCTCAGTGAGCAAGTACAGTGCGGTGTTCCTGACACCGCTCTGGTTTTCTGATCTATTGCTACGTCCTGACTATTCTTTCTGTCTAATCCTTTGGTAGTGTATTGCTATCTTGTGCTTTGACCTTGGCTTGATCTGGTTTCTGTCTCTGTCTATGCCCCTTGGTAACATTGTCCTGTAGTTACCTTTCTAGGAGTTTCCCTGCAGCTCCTAGCTCTGTAGAGCTTAGGCCACGCCCCCAGCAGTCACATGATTCAGGTCCTGGAGCATGCATTGTCACCACTGCTGCCCGCTCTGCAGGTATCTTTGTGCACATTCTTTTTACTCAGGACACGCGCCCTGGCTCAGTGAGCAAGTGCAGTGCGGTGTTCCTGACACAAACCATATTAGGTGAAAGCGGAATTGCACATTTATATAAAAAATATATATATATTTTTTATTGTGAAGGACGTTTGGGGGAAGATTGGGATACTTTGGGGGGTGTGGAGAGACGAGGAACGCTGGAAGTTGAGGAAGGGGTTCTAGGGGAAGGGACGACGAAAGTAGTGAGGGAAGGGAGATCAGGGATGGAACTTTAGGCAGGGTGAGACACATTAGGAGGAGAGGGGGAGGGACAAACAAAGTCTTTTGTTTTTTTGTCTTCTTTGGTGCAGGAGTCTCCTGCCTGGACCAACTTTCACCGTGTGACCGCCATACATTGCTTGACCGCCTTGAGCTGGTGGACCATGGCCTTGATGGGTAAAAGAGGGAATGTGGGTCACCCCTTTGATGCTCGGTGGTGGTGGTGGCGGTGCGCCTAGAAGAAGTGGTGGCGGTGCTCCTAGAAGGAGGCGAAGTGGTGGTGGTGCTCCTAGGAGGAGAAGTGGTGGCGGTGCTCCTAGGCAGAGAAGTAGTGGTGGTGCTCCTAGGAGGAGAAGTGGTGGTGGTGCTCCTAAGAGGAGAAGTGGTGGCGGTTCTCCTACAGTGATGAGGAGTGGTGGCGGTGCTCCTAGAAGGAGGAGAAGTGGTGGCGATGCTCCTATAATGATGATGAGTGGTGACGGTGCTCCTAGACGGAGAAGTGGTGGCGGTGCTCCAAACAGGAGAATAGGTGGCTGTGGTCCAAGCAGGTTCTGCGGTGGCGGTGCTCCAAGATGGTGGACCGATGGCAGTGGTGGTGCTCCAGACAGGAGCAGCACTTGCCATGGTGGTGGCAGAGGTGGAGTGTCCAGCAGCACTCAGCATTGGTGTGGTGTAGTGGTGTCCGGCTAGGCTTGGAATGCAAGTGGATGTGCAGTAGTATCCAGCAGAAGTTGGTAGTGAGGTGTAGCGAGTCAGTGGTGGCACAGTTGGAAATGATGCCACTGACTGCTGCACGTACTGATTCTGCTGCATAGCCTGCAAGTAAGCAATGTTGCAGGCCTGCAACACATTCAGCTGTTGCTCAGGAGTAAAGTGTTCCTCCATGCCCCGTTCAATATTACTGAAAAAATGGTGCGCTGGTCTGTTGAGGTCAGCCTCCAGCCAGTCAAGGCGACTATTGAGTGGAAGCGGTGTTCCATGTGGGTAAAACCGCATTCCATTAATGAAAAACCGCTTTCCACTCTGACAGCGCCTTGAGACTGGCATGAAAGGCCTCACTCAAGTGCATGAACTCGGGCATGACATTCCTGTCCGAGGCCCTCTGCCGCAGAATATATCTAGCAGGAAACAACAGTGCCATCAGGAACAAGAGTCAAAGCAGGAGCAATATAGCAATACAATACACAATGCAGTCACTGTTGATCCTGATGACACTGTTGTGTTTCCTGCTAGAATATATCTAGCAGGAAACACAACAGTGCCATCAGGAACAAGAGTCAAAGCAGGAACAATACAGCAATACAATACACAATGCAGTCACTGTTGATCCTGATGACACTGTTGTGTTTCCCGCTAGAATATAGCTAGCAGGAAACACAACAGTGCCATCAGGAACAAGAGTCAAAGCAGGAACAATACAGCACTACAATACACAATGCAGTTACTGTTGATCCTGTTGACACTGTTGGGTTTCCTGGTAGAATATATCTAGCAGGAAACAACAGTGCCATCAGGAACAAGAGTCAAAGCAGGAACAATACAGCAATACAATACACAATGCAGTCACTGTTGATCCTGATGACACTGTTGTGTTTCCCGCTAGAATATAGCAGGAAACACAACAGTGCCATCAGGAAAACAGTCACTGCAGCATCACACAGCAGGGAAATACTTACTAAACGCCTTTTTGGAACTTGGAGAGGCGCTGTCCCAGCCATCCATCAATGCTACGGCCACTTCATTCCATAGCCGCCGGATCACCACAGTGTCCTTGTACTGCTGGTCATAGCTGTCCCACAACGGGACACACTCCTGGACCAGGCAGATCAGGTACTCATTGTCCACGTAAACATCTTCATCCCATCGTGGAACCTAGAAAAAAATAAACATTATAATCTTGGAAATTTTTTGCGAATGAAAAAGATAGAAAAAGATACAGAAAAGAAGAAAGATAGAAGATGAAAAGCAGGACAGAAAAAAGGGAAGCGAAAAAATAAATTTAAAGAGAAAAAAAGGGATATTCAAAGCCATCATATACTTACATTCCGTATCACCACCGGGACTTGGCTAGGCTGATCCCGCTGTTCGGCCTCACTTGCCGGTTCCGATGATGTCTGAAAAAGAACAAAAATGATTACACATTTTTAGATGCGGCAGCTATACTTACCCAAAGACAGGAAGATACTCACATCACTCTCTGCTTGGTCCAGTTCTTGCTGGGACGGGTTGTATTCATCCTCAGAAGACATGTTGCAAGTAAAAAAAAACAAAACATTAGTACATAATACATTTGAAAAGGACAGGCAGACATATAGATTTAAGAATACTCACATTTTGGCTGCTGCAGCTCGGATCCAAAGTTGGAAGGCTGTCTTGTCTCTTCAAGGCTGTCTTGTCTCTTCAAGGCTGTCTGTAGAGGAGTGGTCTGACAGTGCAGACACCTTTTATCTAGACTCCTCTCAAACAATGTTGATTGTGTAGGGGGTTGTTTAAACAAGTGTCTAGACATTGTTTACTCAAAAATCGCATGCGCAGACGTGCACACGTCCATGAGCACGCATGCGACCCCATAGACTGTAATGTTATTTTTTGCACATTCCATGCGCACACATGCGCATGCGTTTTTTTACGAGGTGGGGCGGAACAAAAAATGCAACATATAGCATCTAGCGCGTCTGGGCGCACACCTGGAAAAATCACAGTGCACGAAAACACTGATGAACGCGTGCAAGGGCTAGACCCTGCGCCTGCCATGTTATAGATAGGGGAGCATTGCACATGCGACCGATAGCACACGATGCGCTGCGCGATATAAGTGTGAAACCAGCCATAGTTGCACTTTATTGTTAGGAGGATTTTTATTGCTAATTGGGTGCATGACATTTTTTATTTGTACATACAATTGGTTACCTCTTTGATTGAATATCTTGTTTCCTGTGTTTTCACAGATTTTTTGTAAATCCTATTGTATGATGGATTATAAAGCCCGTGAGTTTTCCTGGCACAATCAGCTGACTGGTGTTTTGAATTATAAACAGGGTAACCACTGAGGATAGTCAATGCCTGATCAAGAGAGCTGAGTAGTCTTGAAAGCTTGCAATTTGCTACCATCTTTTCAGTTAGCCATTAAAGGTATCAACCACTGAGGACTCTCAATTCTGAGGATAACGGTGATTCTGATGATCAGAGAAAGTCTTTTGAACTTCAAAATAACATTAAACAACTATTGCATAAAAGAATGAAAATTTATTGGAATAAAGCATTTTTAGAAAATTATATTAGATTGAAATTGATACCCAGAGGATTACGGATTCGGGTTTTCCATCATTTCCAGTTGATGATTTGGCTTTTATTTCTGACTGTGAAGAAGTGTGTTCCAAGAGTTCTTTCAAATTTATGGAGCTTTTGATTGGTCTTAATACTAAATTATTAACCGCACTAGACTCCCAGATTGATATGGCACAGAATGACTTGAAGTCAATCTCTTTCACTGAAGAATTGAATCTATTTGCATCAAGAATGAATAAGCATTTTGATGAATGGGAGACACAGATACCGGATACGCATTCTAAAAAATTATCAAGAGATACAAATAATTTTAAGCAAAAGAAAGTCTCTAGATGGAAACGCCAAAATATGACTTTTCATGGTGAAAGATCAATTTTGGTTTCGTCTGTTTCCTTCTCTGGTGAAGTCTCTGATTCCTCAGTAAATATGGTGTCCGCTCGGTTTGGGAAACAAAAAAGAAAGTGGGATAGGAAGCCTGGTTTTAATAAACGGAAAGCTACTATGGATAATAACACTAATACCCCTAAGGTAATTAACCTTTCTGATCAAATATTTTTTTGACATCGAGATTTCTTTGTTATCAAAGGGGTTATCATTTTCACCCGCTTCTCGATTTGATCATTTTACAGCCATAAAGGATCTTAATATATTTGCCAGATAACTCATCTATAAAAAGTGGTTTCATAATAAGGAGAAACAGCAACATTTTCCTAGACCAGAAGAACAGGAAGCGCTTCAAATACTTGAACAACTACAGGAGGAACATGATCTGATACCTTTGGGTAAGGTCACTTTATCTTTAAAACAGAAATCTCAGATATTTCCTTTGTTATCTGTGTGTCCTAGTGTAGACATTTTTGTCCATATAGCATCTGAAGAATTTGGTAAAATTCCATCTAATATTTATTTGGATAATTTGACAACGGATGAACGTACAGCTCTTTATTCCCTTAAGAAAAATAAAAATGTAGTATTTAAACCAGCCGATAAAGGGGGTAATATTGTGGTCTGGCCTTGTTGAATGTATGAACAAGAAATGAACCATTTGTTGAAAGACCGTCAATGCTACAAGAAATTAACTTTTAACCCCCTTATATCATATAGAACTCAACTTGTTGGATTACTACTAACTGCACGTGACTCTAAACTTATTGCCAAAGAGATACAAGATTTGCTTAGCATTAAAGAACCTGCTATACCCACTATATATCTACTTCCGAAGATACACAAACATTCTATGTGCCCCCCATGTACTTATTATCTCAGGAGTTGGAGGTTTAACAGATAATGTTTGTCGTTACATTGATTCGCATCTTAAACCATTAGTTGAGACCCTACCATCTTTTTTGTGTGACACTACAGACTTGCTTCGCAAAATTGAGTCCATGGTCATTGATGACGACATGATACTTGTTACTTGTGATGTTGAGGCCTTGTATACAAGTATCAAACATGAAGATGGCCTTAAAGCATCAAGATATTTTTTAATCATGTTGAATTTTAATACTGAGGAAATAAATTTTATTATTTTGCTTTTAAAATTTGTTTTAACTTATAATTTTGTTACTTTTAATGGCTCCTTCTGCAGCTCCAAGAAACAGCCATGGGTGTGGCCTGTGCGCCGTCCTATGCGAATCTGTTTGTGTGGCTGTGTGAGAGGGAGTTATTTTCAACCGATACCATGGATCGGGTTGTTTTTTTGGACCTGTTTTACTGATTTTTTTTTTATCTGGCGTTGTACCTCTGATGATCTTTTAAATTTTATTAACATTTTAAATTCTAATCAATTGAACATGAAATTGACATGCCATTTTGATTTTAATTGTGTTGATTTTTTAGATGTATCGATCAAACAAGATAGTTTCGGGATTTTACAAAACAGACATTTTTCAGAAGAAGACATCAGTAAATTCACTTTTACATGCTTCTTCAGCACATCCCAAACATGTTATTAATGCCATACCTACTGGGCAGTTTTTGAGGCTTTGGCATTTGTGCTCCTCCTTTGATGATTCTAAAATGCGTGCGGACGAAAAGAAGAGATTTATTGACCATGGATATAGTCATAGATGTATAAAAAAGGCCTATTATCGTGCCTTGAAGACTGAGTGGGACAATCTAATTTTTTCAACACATAAACCACAAAAAGATGATAAAGTTAGATTAATTACTGAATATCATTCCCGATGGGAATTGATGCGAGATATTCTTTCTAAACACTGGTCTATACTTACAAGTGATCCTATATTAAAAGATTATCTTCCAGAATGGCCTTGTATAACAGCACGTCGTGCACGTAATTTAAGAGACCATTTGACTAGGAGCTTTTAAACTATCAATAACCAATCGACATTGTTCCCATCCTTGGCTCCAAAACCCATTGAAAAATTAGGATGTGGTCCTTGTGGCAATTGTATTGCTTGTTCTAATATAGATTATGCCACTATGTTTGTTTGATCTGATAATAAATCTTATAAAATTACATAGACTATTACGTGCAACACTAAAGCAGTATTATATCATGCTACGTGTCCGTGCTCTAAAATTTATATTGGGCTGACAACAAGATCTTTGAAAATACATGTGTGTGAACACGTGAGAAATTATTGCTGCTGAAAAAGAAGTGACAATTGAACATTTGAAGACAATATCGAGACATTTTAAAATATGTCATAATTGTGATCCAACTGGCCTTCGGGTAATTGGTATAGATCGAGTCGTTACGGATTCACGTGGCGGCAATACTAGTCGCAGACTCGCACAAAAAGAAACTAGGTGGATCTGGACTCTCCGTATGCTTCAGCCTCTAGGTCTCAATGAAAATTTAACCCCTTAGTGACAGAACCAGTTTGCAGCTTAATGACCAGGTCAATTTTTACAATTTTGACCACTGTCACTTTATGAAGTTATAACTCTGGAACACTTTAATGGATCCCGCTGATTCTGAGATTTTTTTTATGACATATTGTACTTTATGCTAGTGGTAAAATTTCTTCGATATGACTTGTGTTTATTTATGAAAAAATGGAAATATGGCTAAAATTTTGAAAATTTTGCAATTTTAAAACTTTAAATTTTTGGCTCCCTGAAAAATGGCCACAGGAAAATTGCCCACAGGAAAAATGCCCACACAGAAAATTGCCCATGCGGAAAATTGCCCACATGGAAAATTGCCCACACAGAAAATTGCCCACACGGAAAATTGCCCACATGGAAAATTGCCCACACAGAAAATTGCCCACACGGAAAATTGCCCACATGGAAAATTGCCCACACAGAAAATTGCCAATTGCAGCATCACAAAGTTTAAGATCTATGATTTTTGAGGTGCAAGGAGAGAATGTTCACATGATATGTGATTAGCTTGTGATTTACAGTTGATCTAGTGCAAAACTGCAAAAATGAATATCTGTGTTTGTAGCAGTTTGTCATTATCAGCAATAGATATATATAGTCTGCTCTCATCTCTCACAGATTCTGCATTACTCCTCCCACCAGCCCAAAACAGCAGCACATGCAGAACCAGCAGCAGTGTGATCCAGAGGAGCCATCACTGCTATCAGTACTCACAAAAGTATCACTGTATTATCTGTGGAGTTACATGGGACTGCAGGTCACATCTAATACATTACCATCTCAGTGGGAGCCCACCAAAAGCAGGGAGCTGCTGGCAGAGATAGTTGTTCCTGGAAGCCCAAAAGGCACAGCAGAAAGGTGAAATTATGCCACTTGTACCACCTTGTGTACTTGCTGAGAATGTATGTTTTTGCAGTGGTGTAACTGGAGTCCGATGGGCCCCAGTGCCAAATTTTGACCTGCCCCCCACACGTGTTGGTCAGATGTATGGGCCACTGTAGTGTTCTAAATTCTATAAAGATTAATGAATTGCCCCTTTCATTATGTAGTGAAATGTCCCCCAACCTGGTATATATGTCCACATTCTGGTACACAGTATAGGTCCCAATGCTGGTATATATGGTCCCCATCCTGGTATGTATGGTCCAAATGGTCTCCATCCTGGTATATATGCCCACTTCCTGGAATATATGTCCCCATCCTGGTTTACATGGTCCCCAATCCTAGTGTATGTATTCCCGTTCTGCCCCTAATGCATAATTAAAAACAAAAACATTCTACTCACCTTTCCTGTGCTCCCACGTCACCCAGTGTCTTTTGTATCCACCGCACAGCCTGGCAGCTGACATCGGAGTGTGCGCCTTTGTCATGCGACAAAGTGCGGGCGTTCAGTGGGATGAGCCCTGGTTTTTGCGGGCTCTCGAAAGACAGCCAGGTCAGCAGACAAGAGCACCCACTGACCCGTGTGTCTCCATAGTGATGTCACTGACCAAGAGAGGAGCTGGAAGTGCCAGAGCAACACCGCTCTCCTATTGATTTCAGTGGCAGTGAATCTAGCGCCTGCACTTCCTTCCCTGTCCACTTATGACTACTAAGAGTAAGAGTGAACAGATCTACGTAGTTATGTATCATACACATATACTGCAGGTGTAGGCAGGCATAGGATGAAAGAAAATGCAGAATGGATTTGATTAATCCGCACCAAATCTGTGCGGAAAAATCTGCAGCATGTGCACAGCGTTTTTTGTTTTTCATAGGCTTAAATGGTACTGTACATCACTTGCAGTTCTGCTGCAGTTCTGCAGAGCCAAATCTGCTGCAGAACTGCAGAAGAATTTGCACCGCGTGCACATACCCTAAGGGTCTCTAGGCCCATACACACCACACTGAGAGTGGAATTATTTTTAGCACAGCGGACTGACAGCTCATAAGAACAGAATCTGTACTCTGGGATTAGGTATGAGTGAACTGAACCTGTAGAACCCGGAGCAGTCAGCTGGGCCCAAAGAACTGTGGTGAAATACTTTCTGCATTTTCTTTGCTGCCTGTGTTGCGCTGTATTGTATTTCAATGGAGCCCATGGAAGTTAACTGGGTTTCCTTGTTGACATTATTTCACATGTTCCTTCCAGGGCTTCCCCACTCCCATTGTTTCAAATTGGCAATCCTGTCATTCCTTTTGGTACAACCCCAGTGAACAATGGCTTTCCTGCTGTGCCAGCCAATTGTGTTTTGGTTAGTTAAAGCATGAACTTTAATAGATCTATCCCCATATTTTTTAATTTCTTTTCAATAAAAGTGTGTTTTGAGTTCATCTAAAGTATTCTAGCCAAAGGAACAACAAAGTTATGATTTACTTGGGGTTTGAATATCTTGCATTTCATACTATCAACGCAGTGGTGACTTAGAAATGCCGACTGCATCGCTCTTCAAAGTGCCATTCAATTCTCAAAACAAAAGATGACAACGTAGTTCAAGAACCAACAGAACATTATCATGACTCCTGCCCTCAAAAAGCAGAAGCAAATGTGCTTCTGTGCTGCAGAGCATCTCACCTAGAATTATAGTGGTTTGAAAAAACCACTATATTGTAATGCGAACGCTGCTAACTTATTCTTCTTCTTAAGTTGATTTCCGCAATTAATACGGCCCGAACCGCTACACGCACAGACTCCGTTGAGGTGTCGTTTTGAAGCCAGCGTCCACGAGAGGTGTGCTAAGTATTTTTCGTGTCGATCGGATTTGTAGTTTTTGCGCAATTTGCGTTTGAAATTTTTTTTTCCCGTCATTGGAATGCATTGTCTCAATGCATTTGAATGGGAAACTTAAAACGTGCCCTGAGGCGATTGAAATGGCAGTAAAGCTCATTGATATGCGCAGGCAGAACCAGTTACTATGCCAACGCCTACGAACGTCACATGACGCCCCCAGGACAGAGCTTCTGCCACATAATATCAGCTCTTAAAGTGAAACCCACAGCACAAATGCAAATCTAGCTTCATCACATGACACATGCCATTGAGAGAGAATGTGCGCCCCCGCCCACCAAATCGGACGCTGAGGGGCCCCGCCCACCAAATCAGACCCTGAGGGGCCCCGCCCACCAAATCGGACCCTGAGAGATCACGCCCACCAAATCAGACCCTGAGGGGCCCAGCTCACCAAATTGCACTCTGAGGGGCCCCGCTCACCAAATTGAACTCTGAGGGGCCCCGCTCACCAAATTGAACTCTGAGGGGCCCCGCTCACCAAATTGAACTCTGAGGGGCCCCGCCCACCAAATCGGACCCTGAGGAGCCCCGCCCACCAAATCGGACCCTGAGGGGCCCCGCCCACCAAATCGGACTCTGAGAGATCACGCCCACCAAATCAGACCTTGAGGGGCACTGCTCACCAAATCGGACCCTGAGGGGCCCTGCTCACCAAATTGGATTCTGAAAGACCCCAACCACCAAATCGGACCCTGAGGGGTCCCGCCCACCAAATCGGACACTGACGGGCCCTGCCCACCAAATCTGACCCTGAGGGGCCCCGCCCAGCAAATCGGACCCTGAGGGGCCCCACCCAGAAAATCGGACCCTGAGGGGGCCCGCCCACAAAATCGGACCCTGAGAGGCCCCACCCACCAAATCAGATCCTGAGGGGGCCCGGCCACCAAATCGGACCCTGAGGGGCCCCGGCCACCAAATCGGACCCTGAGGGGCCCCACCCACCAAATTGGACCCTGATGGGCCCCACCCACCAAATCGGACCCTGAGGGGCCCCGCCCACCAAATCGGACCCTGAGGGGCCCCGCCCACCAAATCAAACCCTGAGGGACCCCACCCAGCAAATCGGACCCTGAGGGGACACACCCACAAATCGGACCCTGAGGGGCCCCACCCACCAAATCGGACCCTGATGGGCCCCGCCCTCCAAATCAGATTCTGAAAGGCCCCAACCACGAAATCGGACCCGGAGGGGTCCCGCCCACCAAATCCGACCCTGAGGGGCCCCGCCCACCAAATAGGACCCTGAGGGGCCCCACCCAGGAAATCGGACCCTGAGGGGGCCCGCCCACCAAATCAGACCCTGAGTGGCCCCGCCCACCAAATCGGACCCTGAGGGGCACCGCCCACCAAATTGGACACTGAGGGGCCCCGCCCACCAAATTGGACCCAGAGTGGCCCCGCCCACCAAATCAGACCCAGGGGGCCCCACCCACAAAATCGGACCCTGAGGGGCCCCGGCCACCAAATTGGACCCTGAGGGGCCCCGACCACCAAATTGGACCCTGAGGGGCCCCGGCCACTATATTGTAATCTGAACGCTGCTAACTTATTCTTCTTATTATTATTATTATTAAGTTGATTTCCGCAATTAATACAGCCCGAACCGCTACACGCACAGACTCCGTTGAGGTGTCGTTTCGAAGCCAGCGCCCATGAGAGGTGTGCTAAGTATTTTTCGTGTCGATCAGATTTGTAGTTTTTGCGCAATTTGCGTTAGAAATTTTTTTTTCCCGTCATTGGAATGCACTGTCTCCAATGCATTTGAATGGGGAAATGGCAAAACATGCCCTGAGGCGATTGAAATGGCAGTTGAGCTCATTGATATGCGCAGGCAGAACCAGTTACTATGCCAACGCCTACGAACGTCACATGACGCCCCAAGGACAGAGCTTCTGCCACATAATATCAGCTCTTAAAGCGAAACCCACAGCACAAATGCAAATCTAGCTTCATCACATGACACATGCCCCTGTGAGAGAATGTGCGACAAAGTGTATTTAGAAGCCCAGTGAGCCAAACTGCAAAAGTGATTCTTAAAGGGCCGCCACACCGAAATGAGTCTTAAAGGGCCGACGCGCCAAATCGAAAGCTGAGTGACCCCAGGCTCCAAATTGGAGGCTGAGCCACCCGGCCTTAAAATCGGAGGCTGAGCAACCATGGCCTCCAAATCGGACCCAGAGTGGCCCCGCCCACCAAAAACGGACCCAGAGTGGCACAGCCCACCAAATCGGACACTGAGGGGCCCCAACCACAAAATCGGACCCTGAGGGGCCCCGGCCACAAAATCAGACCCTGAGAGACCCCGGCCACAAAATCGAACCCAGAGGGGCCCCACCCACAAAATTGGAACCTGAGGGGCCCCGCCACAAAATCGAACCCTGAGGGACCCCGCCCTCAAAATCAGACCCTGAGAGGCCCCGCCCACCAAATCGGACCCTGAGGGGCCCCGCCAACCAAATTGGACTCGGAGGGGCCCCACCCACAAAATCGGACCCTGAGGCCCCGGCCACAAAATCGGACCCTGAGAGACCCCCGGACACAAAATCGAACCCAGAGGGGCCCCGCCCACAAAATCGGACCCTGAGGGTCCCCGCCCACAAAATCGGACCCTGAGGGGCCCCGCCCTCAAATCGGACCCAGGGGGCTCCACCCACAAAATCAGACCCTAAGGGGCCCCACCCACAAAATCGGACCCTGAGTGGGCCCGGCCACAAAATCAGACGCTGAGGGGCCCCAACCACAAAATCGGACCCTGAGAGACCCCGGCCACAAAATCGAACCTAGAGGGGCCTCAGTCACAAAATAGGACCCTCAGGAGCCCCAACCACAAAATCAGACCCTGAGGGGCCAAACCCACAAAACCAGACCCTGAGGGGCCCCAGCCGCAAAATAAGACCCTGAGGGGCCCCAACCCACAAAATCGGACCCTGAGAGACCCCGGCCACAAAATCGAACCCAGAGGGGCCCTAGTCACAAAATCAGACCCAAAGGGGCCAGGTCACGAAATCGGACCCTGAGGGGACCCACCCACAAAATAAGACCCTGAGGGGCCCCGCCCACCAAATTAGACCCTGAGGGCCCCACACTCAAAATCAGACCCTGAGGAGCCCCAGCCACAAAATCAGACCCTGAGGGGCCCCAGACACAAAATCGGACTCTGAGGTGCCCCACCCACAAAATCGGACCCTGAGGGGCCCCACCCACAAATCCAGACCCTGAGGGGACCCGGACACAAAATCGGACCCTGAGAGACCCCGGCCACAAAATCGGACCCTGAGGGGCCCAACCACAAAATCAGACCCTGAGGGGCCCCAGTCACAAAATCGGACCCTGAGGGGCCCCACCCACAAAATCAGACCCTGAGGGACCCCAGCCACAAAATCAGAACCTGAGGGGCCCCAACCACAAAATCAGAACCTGAGGGGCCCAACCCACAAAATCAGACCATGAGGGACCCCACCCACAAAATCGGACCCTGAGGGGCCCCGCCCACCAAATTAGACCCTGAGGGGCCCCACCCTCAAAATCGGTCGCTGAGGGGCCCCACCCACAAAATCGGACCCTGAGAGACCCCGGCCACAAAATCGAACCCAGAGGGGCCTCAGTCACAAAATCAGACCCTAAGGGGCCCCGGCCACAAAATCGGATCCTGAGGGGCCCCGGCCACAAAATCGGATCCTGAGGGGCCCCACCCACAAAATCAGACCCTGAGGGACCCCAGCCACAAAATCGGACCCTGAGGGGCCCCACCCACAAAATCAGACCGTGAGGGTCCCCGGACACAAAATCGGACCCTGAGGGGCCCCACTCACAGAATCGGACCCTGATGGGCCCCACCCACAAAATCAGACCCTGAGGTGACCCAGCCACAAAATCGGACCCTGAGGGGCCCCACCCACAAAATCGGACCCTGAGGTGCCCCACCCACAAAATCGGACCCTGAGGGGCCCCGCCCACCAAATTAGACCCTGAGGGGCCCCACCCTCAAAATCAGACCCTGAGGGGCAACAGCCACAAAATCAGACCCTGAGGGGCCCCAGCCACAAAATCGGACCCTGAGGGGCCCCACCCACAAAATCGGACCCTGAGGGGCCCCACCCACAAATCCAGACCCTGAGGGGCCCTAACCACAAAATCGGACCCTGGGAGACCCCGGCCACAAAATCGGACCCTGAGGGGCCCCAACCACAAAATCAGACCCTGAGGGGCCCCAGCCACAAAATCGGACCCTGAGGGGCCCCACCCACAAAATCGGACCCTGAGGGGCCCACCCACAAAATCGGACCCTGAGGGGCCCCGCCCACCAAATTAGACCCTGAGGGGCCCCAGCCACAAAATCGGACCCTGAGGGGCCCCACCCACAAAATCGGACCCTGAGGGGCCCACCCACAAAATCGGACCCTGAGGGGCCCCGGCCACAAAATCGGACCCTGAGGGGCCCCGGCCACATAAGCGGACCCTGAGGGGCCCCACCCGCAAAATCGGACCCTAAGGGGCCCCGGGCACAAAATCGGACCCTGAGGGGCCCCACCCGCAAAATCGGACCCTGAGGGGCCCCACCCGCAAAATCGGACCCTGAGGGGCTCCACCCACAAAATCGGACCCTGAGGGGCCCCGGCCCCAAAAATCGGACCCTGAGGGGCCCCAACCACAAAATCGGACCCTGAGAGGCACCGGCTACAAAATCGGACCCTGAGGGGCCCCGGACACAAAATCGGACCCTGAGGGTCCCCGGACACAAAATCGGACCCTGAGGGGCCCAACCCACAAAATCAGACTCAGTGTCCCCGCCCACCAAATTGGACCCTGAAGGACCCCGTCCACCAAATCGGACCCAAAGTGGCCCCGCCTACCAAACCAGACCCAGAGTGTCCCCGCCCACCAAATCGGACCCTGAGGGGCCCCGCCCACCAAATCGGACCCTGAGGGGCCCCACCCACCAAATCTGACCCTGAGGGGCCCCGCCCACCAAATCGGACCCTGAGGGGCCCCGCCCACTAAATCGGATTCTGAAAGGCCCCAACCACAAAATCAGACCCTGAGGGGCCCCACCCACAAAATCGGACCCTGAGGGTCCCCGCTGACCAAATTGAACTCTGAGGGACCCCGCCCACCAAATCGGACCCAGAGTGGCCCGCCCACCAAATCAGACCTAGAGTGGCCCCGCTCACCAAATCGGACCCCGAGGGGCCCCACCCACCAAATCGGACCCCGAGGGGCCCCGACCACCAAATCGGACCCCGAGCAGCCCCGTCCACCAAATCGGACCCCGAGGGATCCCGCCCACCAAATCGGACCCCGAGGGTCCTCGCCAACCAAATTGGACCCTGAGGGGCCCCGCCCACCAAATCGGACCTAGAGTGGCCCCGCCTACCAAATCAGACCTAGAGGGGCCCCGCTCACCAAATCGGACCCCGAGGGGCCCCACCCACCAAATCGGACCCCGAGGGTCCCCGCCCACCAAATCGGACCCCGAGGGATCCCGCCCACCAAATCGGACCCCAAGGGGCCCCGCCCACCAAATCAGACTCTGATAGATCCCGCCCACCAAATCGGACCCTGAGGGGCCCCGCTCACCAAATCGGACCCTGAGGGGCCCCGCTCACCAAATCGGACCCTGAGTGGCCCCGCTCACCAAATCGGACCCTGAGGGGCCCGCCCACCAAATCGGACCCAGAGGGGCCCCACCCACAATATCGGACCGAGGGGCCCCGGCCACCAGATTGGACCCTGAGGGGCCCCAACCACCAAATCAGACCCTGAGGGGCCCCGGCCACAAAATCGGACCCTTAGGGGCCCCACCCACCAAATCAGCCCCTGAGGGGACCCGGCCACAAAATCGGACCCTTAGGGGCCCCACCCACCAAATCAGACCCTGAGGTGCCCCACCCACAAAATCGGGCCCTGAGGGCCCCACCCACAAAATCGGACCCTGAGGCCAAAGTGGCCCCTGAGAGGCACCCACAGTTAAAACGGATCCTGAGTTGAAAGTCTTGCAGGTGCAGCAGGCAAGTCTCTCTTAAAGGGGCAGCCTGGGCAGCATTTCAAACCACTATCTGAACTTCCTTCAGGAATTACACATCTAGTGTTAATTTTGTTATCTTTATTCAGTTGATTTCCGCAATTAATGCGGCCCGAACCGCTACATGCGCAGACTCCGTTGAGGCGTCGTTTCGAAGCCAGCATCCACGAGTGGTGTGCTAAGTATGTTTCTTGTCGATCGAATTTGTAGCTTTTACGCAATTTGCGTTTGAAAAATGGGAAAATTTTGCCATAGGAATACATGGGGCAGTCGTTAGGCGATTCAAATTTGAGGACCAGTTGCAGCAGTTAAGCTCATTGATATGCGCAGGCAGACCCAGTTACTATGCCAGCGCCTACGAACTTTACATGACCCCACCAGGACACAGTTTCTGCCAGATATCAGCTCTTAAAGCGAAACCCAAAGCACAAATACAAATCGAGCTTCATCACATGACGCATGCCCCTGAGAGAGAATGTTCGCCAAAGTGGATTTAGAAGCCCAGTGCGCCAAACTGTTTCTTAAAGGGCTGATGCGCCAAAGTGATTCTTAAAGGCCGGCGCACCAAAATGAGTCTTTAACGGCCAGCACGCCAAATCGAAAGCTGAGTGACCCGAGGCTCCAAAACGAAGGCTGAGTGACCCCGGCCTCCAAATCGGACCCCGAGGGGCCCCGCCCACCAAATTGGACCCTGAAGGGCCCCGTGCACCAAATCGGACCCTGAGGGGCCCCGCCCACCAAATTGTACCCTGAGGGGCCCCAGCCACAAAATGGGACCCTAAGGGGCCCCACCCACAAAATTGGACCCTGAGGGGCCCCGGCCACAAAATTGGACCCTGAGGGGCCCCGGCCACAACATCGGACCCTGAGTGGCCCCACTCACAAAATCGGACCCTGAGGGGCCCTACCCACAAAATCAGACCCTGAGGGGCCCCAACCACAAAATCGGACCCTGACGGGCCCCGGCCACAAAATCGGACCCTAACGGGCCCCGGCCACAAAATCGGACCCTGACGGGCCCCGGCCACAAAATCGGACCCTGATTGGCCCCGTCCACCAAATCGGACCCTGAGGGACCCCGCCCACTAAATCGGATTCTGAAAGGCCCCAACCACAAAATCGGACCCTGAGGGGCCCCGCTGACCAAATTGAACTCTGAGGGGCCCCGCCCACCAAATCGGATCTAGAGTGGCCCCGCCTACCAAATCAGACCCCGAGGGTCCCTGCCCACCAAATCGGACCCCGAGGGTCCCCGCCCACCAAATCGGACCCCGAGGGATCCCGCCCACCAAATCGGACCCCAAGGGGCCCCGCCCACCAAATCAGACTCTGATAGATCCCGCCCACCAAATCGGACCCTGAGGGGCCCCGCTCACCAAATCGGACCCTGAGGGGCCCCGCTCACCAAATTGGACCCAGAGGGGCCCCACCCACAAAATCGGACCCTGAGGGGCCCCGGCCACAAGATTGGACCCTGAGGGGCCCCAACCACCAAATCAGACCCTGAGGGGCCCCAGCCACAAAATCGGACCCTTAGGGGCCCCACCCACCAAATCAGCCCCTGAGGGGACCCGGCCACAAAATCGGACCCTTACGGGCCCCACCCACCAAATCAGACCCTGAGGTGCCCCACCCACAAAATCGGGCCCTGAGGGCCCCACCCACAAAATCGGACCCTGAGACCAAAGTGGCCCCTGAGAGGCACCCACAGTTAAAACGGATCCTGAGTTGAAAGTCTTGCAGGTGCAGCAGGCAAGTCTCTCTTAAAGGGGCAGCCTGGGCAGCAATTCAAACCACTATCTGTACTTCCTTCAGGAAATACACATCTAGTTATAGTGGTTTGAAAAAACCACTATATTGTAATCCGAACGCTGCTAACTTATTCTTCTTCCTATTATTATTATTAAGTTGATTTCCGCAATTAATGCGGCCCGAACCGCTACACGCACAGACTCCGTTGAGGTGTCGTTTCGAAGCCAGCGTCCATGAGAGGTGTGCTAAGTATTTTTCGTGTCGATCGGATTTGTAGTTTTTGCGCAATTTGCGTTTGAAAATTTTTTTTCCCGTCATTGGAATGCACTGTCTCCAATGCTTTTCAATAGGAAATGGCAAAACGTGCCCTGAGGCGATTGAAATGGCAGTTGAGCTCATTGATATGCGCAGGCACACCCAGTTACTATGCCAACGCCTACGAACTTCACTTGAACCCCAGCACAGAGCCTCTGCCACATAATATCAGCTCTTAAAGCGAAACTCACAGCACAAATGCAAATCTAGCTTCATCACATGACACATGCCCCTGAGAGAGAATGTGTGCGCCAAAGTGGATTTAAAAGAAGCCCAGTGAGCCAAACTAGCTCTTAAAGGGCCAAAGTGATTGTTAAAGGGCCAGCGCACCCAAATGAGTCTTAAAGGGCCGACACACCAAATCGGAGGCTGAGGCACCCCGGCCTCCAAATCGGAGGCTGAGCCACCCCGGCCTCCAAATCGGAGGCTGAGCCACCCCGGCCTCCAAATCGGAGGCTGAGTCACCCCGGCCTCCAAATCGGAGGCTGATCAACCCCGGCCTCCAAATCGGAGGCTGAGCCACCCCGGCCTCCAAATCGGAGGCTGATCGACCCCCGCCTCCAAATCGGAAGCTGAGCCACCCCGGCCTCCAAATCGGAGGCTGAGCCACCCCGGCCTCCAAATCGGACGCTGAGCCACCCCGGCCTCCAAATCGGAGGCTGATCGACCCGGCCTCCAAATCGGAGGCTGATCCACCCCGGCCTCCAAATCGGAGGCTGAGCCACCCCGGCCTCCAAATCGGAGGCTGATCGACCCGGCCTCCAAATCGGAGGCTGATCCACCCCGGCCTCCAAATCGGAGGCTGAGCCACCCCGGCCTCCAAATCGGAGGCTGAGCCACCCCGGCCTCCAAATCGGAGGCTGAGCCACCCCGGCCTCCAAATCGGAGGCTGATCGACCCCCGCCTCCAAATCGGAGGCTGAGCCACCCCGGCCTCCAAATCGGAGGCTGAGCCACCCCGGCCTCCAAATCGGAGGCTGAGCCACCCCGGCCTCCAAATCGGAGGCTGAGCCACCCCGGCCTCCAAATCGGAGGCTGATCGACCCCCGCCTCCAAATCGGAGGCTGAGCCACCCCGGCCTCCAAATCGGAGACTGAGCCACCCCGGCCTCCAAATCGGAGGCTGAGCCACCCCGGCCTCCAAATCGGAGGCTGAGCGACCCCGGCCTCCAAATCGGAGGCTGAGCCACCCCGGCCTCCAAATCGGAGGCTGATCGACCCCGGCCTCCAAATCGGAGGCAGAGCCACCCCGGCCTCCAAATCGGAGGCTGAGCCACCCCGGCCTCCAAATCGGAGGCTGAGCCACCCCGGCCTCCAAATCGGAGGCTGAGCCACCCCGGCCTCCAAATCGGAGGCTCATCGACCCCGGCCTCCAAATCGGAAGCTCATCGACCCCTGCCTCCAAATCGGAGGCTCTTTGACCTCGGCCTCCAAATCGGAAGCTCAACGACCCCGGCCTCCAAATTGGAGGCTGAGCGACCCCAGCCTCCAAATCTTACCCAGAGTGGCCCCACCCACCAAATCAGACCCAGAGAGGCCCTGCCCACCAAATCGGACCCTGAGGGGCCCCGCCCACCAAATCGGACCCTGTGGGGCCCCGCCCACCAAATCGGACCCTGAGAGGCCCCGCCCACCAAATTGGACCCAGAGTGGTCCCGCCCACCAAATTGGACCCAGTGGGGCTCCGCCCACAAAATCAGACCCAGAGGGGCCCCTGCCACAAAATCAGACCCTGAGGGGCCGCGGCCACAAAATCGGACCCTGATGGGCCCCAGTCACAAAATTGGACCCTGATAGGCCCCGGCCACAAAATCGGACCCTGAGGGGCCCCAACCACAAAATCGGACCCTGAGGGGAACCAACCACAAAATCGGACCCTGAGAGGCCCCGCCCACCAAATTGGACCCAGAGTGGTCCCGCCCACCAAATTGGACCCAGAGGGGACCCACACACAAAATCGGACCCAGAGGGGCCCCTGCCACAAAATCGGACCCAGAGGGGCCGCGGCCACAAAATCAGACCCAGAGGGGCCGCGTCCACAAAATCGGACCCTGAGGGTCCCCAACCACAAAATCGGACCCTGAGGGGACCCAACTACAAAATCGGACCCTGAGGGGCCCCGCCCACCAAATCGGACCCTGAGGGGCCCCAAAGGCCAAAGTTGCCCCTGAGAGTCACCCTCAGGTAAAACGGATACTGAGTTGAGAGTCTTGCAGGGGCAGCAGGCAAGTCTCTCTTAAAGGTGCAGACCGGACACCATTTCAAACCACTATCTGTACTTCCTTCAGGAAATACACATCTAGTTATAGTGGTTTGAAAAAACCACTATATTGTAATCCGAACGCTGCTAACTTATTCTTCTTCTTATTATTATTATTATTAAGTTGATTTCCGCAATTAATGCGGCCCGAACCGCTACACGCACAGACTCCGTTGAGGTGTCGTTTCGAAGCCAGCGTCCATGAGAGGTGTGCTAAGTATTTTTCGTGTCGATCGGATTTGTAGTTTTTGCGCAATTTGCGTTTGAAAATTTTTTTCCCCGTCATTGGAATGCACTGTCTCCAATGCTTTTCAATGGGAAATGGCAAAACGTGCCCTGAGGCGATTGAAATGACAGTTGAGCTCATTGATATGCGCAGGCAGACCCAGTTACTATGCCAACGCCTACGAACTTCACTTGAACCCCAGCACAGAGCCTCTGCCACATAATATCAGCTCTTAAAGCGAAACTCACAGCACAAATGCAAATCTAGCTTCATCACATGACACATGCCCCTGAGAGAGAATGTGTGCGCCAAAGTGGATTTAAAAGAAGCCCAGTGAGCCAAACTAGCTCTTAAAGGGCCAACGCGCCAAAGTGATTGTTAAAGGGCCTACGCGCCAAAGTGATTGTTATAGGGCCAACGCGCCAAAGTGATTGTTAATGGGCCAACGCGCCAAAGTGATTGTTAAAGGGCCGACGCGCCAAAGTGATTGTTAAAGGGCCGACGCGCCAAAGTGATTGTTAAAGGGCCGACACTCCAAATCGGAGGCTGAGCCACCCCGGCCTCCAAATCGGAGGCTGAGCCACCCCGGCCTCCAAATCGGAGGCTGAGCCACCCCGGCCTCCAAATCGGAGGCTGAGCCACCCCGGCCTCCAAATCGGAGGCTGAGCCACCCCGGCCTCCAAATCGGAGGCTGAGCCACCCCGGCCTCCAAATCGGAGGCTGATCCACCCCGGCCTCCAAATCGGAGGCTCATGGACCCCTGCCTCCAAATCGGAGGCTCTTTGACCTCGGCCTCCAAATCGGAAGCTCAACGACCCCGGCCTCCAAATCTTACCCAGAGAGGCCCCGCCCACCAAATCGGACCCTGAGGGGCCCCGCCCACCAAATCGGACCTTGTGGGGCCCCGCCCACCAAATCGGACCCTGAGGGGCCGCGGCCACAAAATCGGACCCTGATGGGCCCCGGTCACAAAATTGGACCGATAGGCCCCGGCCACAAAATCGGACCCTGAGGGGCCCCAACCACAAAATCGGACCCTGACGGGCCCCGGCCACAAAATCGGACCCTAACGGGCCCCGGCCACAAAATCGGACCCTGACGGGCCCCGGCCACAAAATCGGACCCTGATTGGCCCCGTCCACCAAATCGGACCCTGAGGGACCCCGCCCACTAAATCGGATTCTGAAAGGCCCCAACCACAAAATCGGACCCTGAGGGGCCCCGCTGACCAAATTGAACTCTGAGGGGCCCCGCCCACCAAATCGGATCTAGAGTGGCCCCGCCTACCAAATCAGACCCCGAGGGTCCCTGCCCACCAAATCGGACCCCGAGGGTCCCCGCCCACCAAATCGGACCCCGAGGGATCCCGCCCACCAAATCGGACCCCAAGGGGCCCCGCCCACCAAATCAGACTCTGATAGATCCCGCCCACCAAATCGGACCCTGAGGGGCCCCGCTCACCAAATCGGACCCTGAGGGGCCCCGCTCACCAAATTGGACCCAGAGGGGCCCCACCCACAAAATCGGACCCTGAGGGGCCCCGGCCACAAGATTGGACCCTGAGGGGCCCCAACCACCAAATCAGACCCTGAGGGGCCCCAGCCACAAAATCGGACCCTTAGGGGCCCCACCCACCAAATCAGCCCCTGAGGGGACCCGGCCACAAAATCGGACCCTTACGGGCCCCACCCACCAAATCAGACCCTGAGGTGCCCCACCCACAAAATCGGGCCCTGAGGGCCCCACCCACAAAATCGGACCCTGAGACCAAAGTGGCCCCTGAGAGGCACCCACAGTTAAAACGGATCCTGAGTTGAAAGTCTTGCAGGTGCAGCAGGCAAGTCTCTCTTAAAGGGGCAGCCTGGGCAGCAATTCAAACCACTATCTGTACTTCCTTCAGGAAATACACATCTAGTTATAGTGGTTTGAAAAAACCACTATATTGTAATCCGAACGCTGCTAACTTATTCTTCTTCCTATTATTATTATTAAGTTGATTTCCGCAATTAATGCGGCCCGAACCGCTACACGCACAGACTCCGTTGAGGTGTCGTTTCGAAGCCAGCGTCCATGAGAGGTGTGCTAAGTATTTTTCGTGTCGATCGGATTTGTAGTTTTTGCGCAATTTGCGTTTGAAAATTTTTTTTCCCGTCATTGGAATGCACTGTCTCCAATGCTTTTCAATAGGAAATGGCAAAACGTGCCCTGAGGCGATTGAAATGGCAGTTGAGCTCATTGATATGCGCAGGCACACCCAGTTACTATGCCAACGCCTACGAACTTCACTTGAACCCCAGCACAGAGCCTCTGCCACATAATATCAGCTCTTAAAGCGAAACTCACAGCACAAATGCAAATCTAGCTTCATCACATGACACATGCCCCTGAGAGAGAATGTGTGCGCCAAAGTGGATTTAAAAGAAGCCCAGTGAGCCAAACTAGCTCTTAAAGGGCCAAAGTGATTGTTAAAGGGCCAGCGCACCCAAATGAGTCTTAAAGGGCCGACACACCAAATCGGAGGCTGAGGCACCCCGGCCTCCAAATCGGAGGCTGAGCCACCCCGGCCTCCAAATCGGAGGCTGAGCCACCCCGGCCTCCAAATCGGAGGCTGAGTCACCCCGGCCTCCAAATCGGAGGCTGATCAACCCCGGCCTCCAAATCGGAGGCTGAGCCACCCCGGCCTCCAAATCGGAGGCTGATCGACCCCCGCCTCCAAATCGGAAGCTGAGCCACCCCGGCCTCCAAATCGGAGGCTGAGCCACCCCGGCCTCCAAATCGGACGCTGAGCCACCCCGGCCTCCAAATCGGAGGCTGATCGACCCGGCCTCCAAATCGGAGGCTGATCCACCCCGGCCTCCAAATCGGAGGCTGAGCCACCCCGGCCTCCAAATCGGAGGCTGATCGACCCGGCCTCCAAATCGGAGGCTGATCCACCCCGGCCTCCAAATCGGAGGCTGAGCCACCCCGGCCTCCAAATCGGAGGCTGAGCCACCCCGGCCTCCAAATCGGAGGCTGAGCCACCCCGGCCTCCAAATCGGAGGCTGATCGACCCCCGCCTCCAAATCGGAGGCTGAGCCACCCCGGCCTCCAAATCGGAGGCTGAGCCACCCCGGCCTCCAAATCGGAGGCTGAGCCACCCCGGCCTCCAAATCGGAGGCTGAGCCACCCCGGCCTCCAAATCGGAGGCTGATCGACCCCCGCCTCCAAATCGGAGGCTGAGCCACCCCGGCCTCCAAATCGGAGACTGAGCCACCCCGGCCTCCAAATCGGAGGCTGAGCCACCCCGGCCTCCAAATCGGAGGCTGAGCGACCCCGGCCTCCAAATCGGAGGCTGAGCCACCCCGGCCTCCAAATCGGAGGCTGATCGACCCCGGCCTCCAAATCGGAGGCAGAGCCACCCCGGCCTCCAAATCGGAGGCTGAGCCACCCCGGCCTCCAAATCGGAGGCTGAGCCACCCCGGCCTCCAAATCGGAGGCTGAGCCACCCCGGCCTCCAAATCGGAGGCTCATCGACCCCGGCCTCCAAATCGGAAGCTCATCGACCCCTGCCTCCAAATCGGAGGCTCTTTGACCTCGGCCTCCAAATCGGAAGCTCAACGACCCCGGCCTCCAAATTGGAGGCTGAGCGACCCCAGCCTCCAAATCTTACCCAGAGTGGCCCCACCCACCAAATCAGACCCAGAGAGGCCCTGCCCACCAAATCGGACCCTGAGGGGCCCCGCCCACCAAATCGGACCCTGTGGGGCCCCGCCCACCAAATCGGACCCTGAGAGGCCCCGCCCACCAAATTGGACCCAGAGTGGTCCCGCCCACCAAATTGGACCCAGTGGGGCTCCGCCCACAAAATCAGACCCAGAGGGGCCCCTGCCACAAAATCAGACCCTGAGGGGCCGCGGCCACAAAATCGGACCCTGATGGGCCCCAGTCACAAAATTGGACCCTGATAGGCCCCGGCCACAAAATCGGACCCTGAGGGGCCCCAACCACAAAATCGGACCCTGAGGGGAACCAACCACAAAATCGGACCCTGAGAGGCCCCGCCCACCAAATTGGACCCAGAGTGGTCCCGCCCACCAAATTGGACCCAGAGGGGACCCACACACAAAATCGGACCCAGAGGGGCCCCTGCCACAAAATCGGACCCAGAGGGGCCGCGGCCACAAAATCAGACCCAGAGGGGCCGCGTCCACAAAATCGGACCCTGAGGGTCCCCAACCACAAAATCGGACCCTGAGGGGACCCAACTACAAAATCGGACCCTGAGGGGCCCCGCCCACCAAATCGGACCCTGAGGGGCCCCAAAGGCCAAAGTTGCCCCTGAGAGTCACCCTCAGGTAAAACGGATACTGAGTTGAGAGTCTTGCAGGGGCAGCAGGCAAGTCTCTCTTAAAGGTGCAGACCGGACACCATTTCAAACCACTATCTGTACTTCCTTCAGGAAATACACATCTAGTTATAGTGGTTTGAAAAAACCACTATATTGTAATCCGAACGCTGCTAACTTATTCTTCTTCTTATTATTATTATTATTAAGTTGATTTCCGCAATTAATGCGGCCCGAACCGCTACACGCACAGACTCCGTTGAGGTGTCGTTTCGAAGCCAGCGTCCATGAGAGGTGTGCTAAGTATTTTTCGTGTCGATCGGATTTGTAGTTTTTGCGCAATTTGCGTTTGAAAATTTTTTTCCCCGTCATTGGAATGCACTGTCTCCAATGCTTTTCAATGGGAAATGGCAAAACGTGCCCTGAGGCGATTGAAATGACAGTTGAGCTCATTGATATGCGCAGGCAGACCCAGTTACTATGCCAACGCCTACGAACTTCACTTGAACCCCAGCACAGAGCCTCTGCCACATAATATCAGCTCTTAAAGCGAAACTCACAGCACAAATGCAAATCTAGCTTCATCACATGACACATGCCCCTGAGAGAGAATGTGTGCGCCAAAGTGGATTTAAAAGAAGCCCAGTGAGCCAAACTAGCTCTTAAAGGGCCAACGCGCCAAAGTGATTGTTAAAGGGCCTACGCGCCAAAGTGATTGTTATAGGGCCAACGCGCCAAAGTGATTGTTAATGGGCCAACGCGCCAAAGTGATTGTTAAAGGGCCGACGCGCCAAAGTGATTGTTAAAGGGCCGACGCGCCA
Organism: Dendrobates tinctorius; assembly: GCF_039654945.1. Lineage (NCBI taxonomy): Eukaryota > Metazoa > Chordata > Amphibia > Anura > Dendrobatidae > Dendrobates > Dendrobates tinctorius. The sequence continues at coordinate 8,511,822 of NW_027361760.1, read as the reverse complement.
AAGTGATTGTTAAAGGGCCGACACTCCAAATCGGAGGCTGAGCCACCCCGGCCTCCAAATCGGAGGCTGAGCCACCCCGGCCTCCAAATCGGAGGCTGAGCCACCCCGGCCTCCAAATCGGAGGCTGAGCCACCCCGGCCTCCAAATCGGAGGCTGAGCCACCCCGGCCTCCAAATCGGAGGCTGAGCCACCCCGGCCTCCAAATCGGAGGCTGATCCACCCCGGCCTCCAAATCGGAGGCTCATGGACCCCTGCCTCCAAATCGGAGGCTCTTTGACCTCGGCCTCCAAATCGGAAGCTCAACGACCCCGGCCTCCAAATCTTACCCAGAGAGGCCCCGCCCACCAAATCGGACCCTGAGGGGCCCCGCCCACCAAATCGGACCTTGTGGGGCCCCGCCCACCAAATCGGACCCTGAGGGGCCGCGGCCACAAAATCGGACCCTGATGGGCCCCGGTCACAAAATTGGACCGATAGGCCCCGGCCACAAAATCGGACCCTGAGGGGCCCCAACCACAAAATCGGACCCTGAGGGGACCCAACCACAAAATCGGACCCTGAGGCCCCGCCCACCAAATTGGACCCAGAGTGGTCCCGCCCACCAAATTGGACCCAGAGGGGCCCCACCCACAAAATTGGACCCAGAGGGGCCCCACCCACAAAATTGGACCCAGAGGGGCCCCAACCACAAAATCGGACCCTGAGGGGACCCAACCACAAAATTTTACCCTGAGGGGCCCCTGACACAAAATCGGACCCTGAGGGGCCCAGCCCACAAAATCGGACCCTGAGGGGCCCTGGCCACCAAATCGGACCCTAAGGGGCCCCGGCCACCAAATCGGACCCTGAGTGGCCCCGGCCACAAAATCGGACCCTGAGGGGCCCCACCCACAAAAGCAGGCACTGAGGGGCCCCACCCACAAAATCAGGCACTGAGGCCAAAGTGGCCCCTGAGAGGCACCCACAGTTAAATCGTATCCTGAGTTGAAAGTCTTGCAGGGGCAGCAGGCAAGTCTCTCTTAAAGGGGCAGCCCGGGCACCATTTCAAACCACTATCTGTACTTCCTTCAGGAAATACACATCTAGTATTAATGTTGTAATCCGAACGCTGCTAACTTTTTCTTTTTATTCAGTTGATTTCTGCAATTAATGCGGAACGAACCGCTACACGCACAGACTCCGTTGAGGTGTTGTTTCGAAGCCAGCGTCCACGAGAGGTGTGCTAAGTATTTTTCGTGTCGATCGGATTTGTAGTTTTTGCGCAATTTGCGTTTGAAATTTTTTTTTCCCGTCATTGGAATGCGTGTCTCAATGCTTTTCAATTGGCAACTTAAAACGTGCCCTGAGGCAATTCAAATGGCAGTAAAGCTCATTGATATGCGCAGGCACACCCATTTACTATGCCAACGCCTATGAACATCACATGACGCCCCCAGGACAGAGCTTTTGGCACATAATATCAGCTCTTAAAGCGAAACCCACAGCACAAATGCAAATCTAGCCTCATCACATGACGCATGCCCCTGAGAGAGAATGTGTGCCAAAGTGGATTTAGAAGCCCAGTGAGCCACCCTGTCTCTAAAACGGCCGACGTGCCAAAGTGATTCTTAAAGGGCCAGCGCGCCAAATCGAAAACTGAGTGACCCCAGGCTCCAAATCGGAGGCTTAGCCACCCCGGCCTCCAAATTGGAGGCTGATCGACCCTGGCCTCCAAATCGGACCCAGCGTGGACCCGCTCAAGAAATCGGACCCAGAGGGACTCCGCTCACCAAATCAGACCCAGAGTGGCCACGCCCAGCAAATCGGACCCAGAGTAGCCCCGCCCACCAAATCGGACCCTGAGAGGTCCCGCCCACCAAATTGGACCCAGAGTGGTCCCGCCCACCAAATCAGACCTTAAGGGGCCCCACCCACAAAATCGCACCCTGAGGGGCCCCTGCCACAAAATCAGACCCTGAGGGGCCCCAACAAAATCGGACCCTGAGAGGCCTCGGACAGAAAATCGGATCCTGAGGGGCCCCACCCACCAAATCAGACCCTAAGGCCAAAGTGGCCCCTGGGAGGCACTCACAGTTAACACAGATCCTGAGTTGAAAGTCTTGCAAGTCTCTCTTAAAGGGGCAGCCCGGGCACCATTTCAAACCACTATCTGTACTTCCTTCAGGAAATACACATCTAGTGTTAATTTTGTTATCTTTATTCAGTTGATTTCCGCAATTAATGCGGCCCGAACCGCTACATGCACTGACTCCGTTGAGGCGTCGTTTCGAAGCCAGCGTCCACGAGTGGTGTGCTAAGTATGTTTCTTGTCGATCGAATTTGTAGCTTTTACGCAATTTGCGTTTGAAAAATGGGAAAATTTTGCCATAGGAATACATGGGGCAGTCGTTAGGCGATTCAAATTTGAGGACCAGTTGCAGCAGTTAAGCTCATTGATATGCGCAGGCAGACCCAGTTACTATGCCAGCGCCTATGAACTTTACATGACCCCACCAGGACACAGTTTCTGCCAGATATCAGCTCTTAAAGCGAAACCCAAAGCACAAATACAAATCGAGCTTCATCACATGACGCATGCCCCTGAGAGAGAATGTTCGCCAAAGTGGATTTAGAAGCCCAGTGCGCCAAACTGTCTCTTAAAGGGCTGATGCGCCAAAGTGATTCTTAAAGGCCGGCGAACCAAAATGAGTCTTTAACGGCCAGCACGCCAAATCGAAAGCTGAGTGACCCGAGGCTCCAAAACGAAGGCTGAGTGACCCCGGCCTCCAAATCAGGCCCCGAGGGGCCCCGCCCACCAAATTGGACCCTGAAGGGCCCCGTCCACCAAATTGGACCCTGAAGGGCCCCGTCCACCAAATCGGACCCTGAGGGGCCCCGCCCACCAAATCGGACCCTGAGGGGCCCCGCCCACTAAATAGGATTCTGAAAGGCCCCAACCACAAAATCGGACCCTGAGGGGCCCCACCCACCAAATTGAACTCTGAGGTGCCCCGCCCACCAAATCGGACCCAGAGTGGCCCCGCTCACCAAATCAGACCTAGAGTGGCCCCGCTCACCAAATCGGACCTCGAGGGGCCCCACCCACCAAATCGGACCCTGAGGGGTCCCACCCACCAAATCGGACCCCGAGGGGCCCCGCCCACCAAATCAGACCCCGAGGGGCCCCACCCACCAAATCGGACCCTGAGGGGCCCCACCCACCAAATTGAACTCTGAGGTGCCCCGCCCACTAAATAGGATTCTGAAAGGCCCCAACCACAAAATCGGACCCTGAGGGGCCCCACCCACCAAATCAGCCCCTGAGGAGCCCCACCCACCAAATCGGACCCTGAGGGGCCCCACCCACCAAATCGGACCCCGAGGGGCCCCGCCCACCAAATCAGACCCCGAGGGATCCCGCCCACCAAATCGGACCCCGATGGTCCCGGCCAACCAAATTGGACCTTGAGGGGCCCCGCCCACCAAATCGGACTCTGATAGATCCCGCCCACCAAATCAGACCCTGAGGGGCCCAGCTCACCAAATCGGACCCTGAGGGGCCCCGCTCACCAAATCAGACCCTGAGGGGCCCCACCCACCAAATCGGACCATGAGGGGCCCCGGCCACAAGATTGGACCCTGAGGGGCCCCAACCACCAAATCAGACCCTGAGGGGCCCCGGCCACAAAATCGGACCCTGAGGGGCCCCACCCACCAAATCAGCCCCTGAGGGGACCCGGCCACCAAATCGGACCCTGAGGGGACCTGCCCACCAATGAGGGGCCCCGCCCACTAAATAGGATTCTGAAAGGCCCCAACCACAAAATCGGACCCTGAGGGGCCCCACCCACAAAATCGGACCCTGAGGGGCCCTGCTGACCAAATTGAACTCTGAGGTGCCCCGCCCACCAAATCGGACCCAGAGTGGCCCTGCTCACCAAATCAGACCTAGAGTGGCCCCGCTCACCAAATCGGACCTCGAGGGGCCCCACCCACCAAATCGGACCCTGAGGGGCCCCACCGACCAAATCGGACCCCGAGGGGCCCCGCCCACCAAATCAGACCCCGAGGGATCCCGCCCACCAAATCGGACCCCGATGGTCCCGGCCAACCAAATTGGACCCTGAGGGGCCCCGCCCACCAAATCGGACTCTGATAGATCCCGCCCACCAAATCAGACCCTGAGGGGCCCAGCTCACCAAATCGGACCCTGAGGGGCCCCGCTCACCAAATCAGACCCTGAGGGGCCCCACCCACCAAATCGGACCCTGAGGGGCCCCGGCCACAAGATTGGACCCTGAGGGGCCCCAACCACCAAATCAGACCCTGAGGGGCCCCGGCCACAAAATTGGACCCTGAGGGGCCCCACCCACCAAATCAGCCCCTGAGGGGACCCGGCCACCAAATCGGACCCTGAGGGGCCCCACCCACCAAATCGGACCCTGAGGTGCCCCGGCCACAAAATCAGACCCTGAGGGGCCCCACCCACAAAATCGGGCCCTGAGGGCCCCACCCACAAAATCGGACCCTGAGGCCAAAGTGGCCCCTGAGAGGCACCCACAGTTAAAACGGATCCTGAGTTGAAAGTCTTGCAGGTGCAGCAGGCAAGTCTCTCTTAAAGGGGCAGCCCGGGCAGCATTTCAAACCACTATCTGTACTTCCTTCAGGAAATACACATCTAGTTATAGTGGTTTGAAAAAACCACTATATTGTAATCTGAACGCTGCTAACTTATTCTTCTTCTTATTATTATTATTAAGTTGATTTCCGCAATTAATGCGGCCCGAACCGCTACACGCACAGACTCCGTTGAGGTGTCGTTTCGAAGCCAGCGTCCATGAGAGGTGTGCTAAGTATTTTTCGTGTCGATCGGATTTGTAGTTTTTGAGCAATTTGCGTTTGAAAATTTTTTTCCCGTCATTGGAATGCACTGTCTCCAATGCTTTTCAATGGGAAATGGCAAAACGTGCCCTGAGGCGATTGAAATGGCAGTTAAGCTCGTTGATATGCGCAGGCACACCCAGTTACTATGCCAACGCCTACGAACGTCACATGATCTCTCCAAGACAGAGCTTCTGCCACATAATATCAGCTCTTAAAGCGAAACCCACGGCACTAATGCAAATCTAGCTTCATCACGACACATGCCCGAGAGAGAATGTGCGCCAAAGTGGATTTAGAAGAAGCCCAGTGAGCCAAACTAGCTCTTAAAGGGCCGACGCGCCAAAGTGATTGTTAAAGGGCCGACGCGCCAAAGTGATTGTTAAAGGGCCGGCGCACCGAAATGAGTCTTAAAGGGCCGACATGCCAAATCGAAAGCTGATGACCACAGGCTTCAAATGGGAGGCTGATCGACTCCCCCGGCCTCCAAATCGGAGGCTGATCGACCCCGGCCTCCAAATCGGAGGCTGAGCCACCCCGGCCTCCAAATCGGAGGCTGAGTCACCCCGGCCTCCAAATCGGAGGCTGAGTCACCCCGGCCTCCAAATCGGAGGCTGAGCCACCCCGACCTCCAAATCGGAGGCTGAGCCACCCCGACCTCCCAAATCGGAGGCTCTTTGACCCCGGCCTCCCAAATCGGAGGCTGAGCCACCCCGGCCTCCAAATCGGAGGCTGAGTCACCCCGGCCTCTAAATCGGAGGCTGAGCCATCCCGGCCTCCAAATCGGAGGCTGAGCCACCCCGACCTCCAAATCGGAGGCTCTTTGACCCCGGCCTCCCAAATCGGAGGCTGAGCCACCCCGGCCTCCCAAATCGGAGGCTGAGCCACCCCGGCCTCCCAAATCGGAGGCTGAGCCACGCCGGCCTCCAAATCGGAGGCTGAGTCACCCCGGCCTCCAAATCGGAGGCTGAGCCACCCCGACCTCCAAATCGGAGGCTCTTTGACCCCGGCCTCCCAAATCGGAGGCTGAGCCACCCCGGCCTCCAAATCGGAGGCTGAGCCACCCCGGCCTCCAAATCGGAGGCTCTTTGACCCCGGCCTCCCAAATCGGAGGCTGAGCCACCCCGGCCTCCAAATCGTAGGCTGAGCCACCCCGGCCTCCAAATTGGAGGCTGAGCCACCCCGGCCTCCTAAATCGGAGGCTGAGCCACCCCGGCCTCCAAATCGGAGGCTGAGTCACCCCGGCCTCCAAATCGGAGGCTGAGCCACCCCGACCTCCAAATCGGAGGCTGAGCCACCCCGACCTCCAAATCGGAGGCTCTTTGACCCCGGCCTCCCAATCGGAGGCTGAGCTACCCCGGCCTCCCAAATCGGAGGCTGAGCCACCCCGGCCTCCCAAATCGGAGGCTGAGCCACCCCGGCCTCCCAAATCGGAGGCTGAGCCACCCCGGCCTCCAAATCGGAGGCTGAGCCACCCCGGCCTCCAAATCGGAGGCTGAGTCACCCCGGCCTCCAAATCGGAGGCTGAGCCACCCCGGCCTCCAAATCGGAGGCTGAGCCACCCCGGCCTCCAAATCGGAGGCTGATCGACCCCCGCCTCCAAATCGGAGGCTGAGCCACCCCGGCCTCCAAATCGGAGGCTGAGCCACCCCGGCCTCCAAATCGGAGGCTGAGCCACCCCGGCCTCCAAATCGGAGGCTGAGCCACCCCGGCCTCCAAATCGGAGGCTGATCGACCCCCGCCTCCAAATCGGAGGCTGAGCCACCCCGGCCTCCAAATCGGAGACTGAGCCACCCCGGCCTCCAAATCGGAGGCTGAGCCACCCCGGCCTCCAAATCGGAGGCTGAGCGACCCCGGCCTCCAAATCGGAGGCTGAGCCACCCCGGCCTCCAAATCGGAGGCTGATCGACCCCGGCCTCCAAATCGGAGGCAGAGCCACCCCGGCCTCCAAATCGGAGGCTGAGCCACCCCGGCCTCCAAATCGGAGGCTGAGCCACCCCGGCCTCCAAATCGGAGGCTGAGCCACCCCGGCCTCCAAATCGGAGGCTCATCGACCCCGGCCTCCAAATCGGAAGCTCATCGACCCCTGCCTCCAAATCGGAGGCTCTTTGACCTCGGCCTCCAAATCGGAAGCTCAACGACCCCGGCCTCCAAATTGGAGGCTGAGCGACCCCAGCCTCCAAATCTTACCCAGAGTGGCCCCACCCACCAAATCAGACCCAGAGAGGCCCTGCCCACCAAATCGGACCCTGAGGGGCCCCGCCCACCAAATCGGACCCTGTGGGGCCCCGCCCACCAAATCGGACCCTGAGAGGCCCCGCCCACCAAATTGGACCCAGAGTGGTCCCGCCCACCAAATTGGACCCAGTGGGGCTCCGCCCACAAAATCAGACCCAGAGGGGCCCCTGCCACAAAATCAGACCCTGAGGGGCCGCGGCCACAAAATCGGACCCTGATGGGCCCCAGTCACAAAATTGGACCCTGATAGGCCCCGGCCACAAAATCGGACCCTGAGGGGCCCCAACCACAAAATCGGACCCTGAGGGGAACCAACCACAAAATCGGACCCTGAGAGGCCCCGCCCACCAAATTGGACCCAGAGTGGTCCCGCCCACCAAATTGGACCCAGAGGGGACCCACACACAAAATCGGACCCAGAGGGGCCCCTGCCACAAAATCGGACCCAGAGGGGCCGCGGCCACAAAATCAGACCCAGAGGGGCCGCGTCCACAAAATCGGACCCTGAGGGTCCCCAACCACAAAATCGGACCCTGAGGGGACCCAACTACAAAATCGGACCCTGAGGGGCCCCGCCCACCAAATCGGACCCTGAGGGGCCCCAAAGGCCAAAGTTGCCCCTGAGAGTCACCCTCAGGTAAAACGGATACTGAGTTGAGAGTCTTGCAGGGGCAGCAGGCAAGTCTCTCTTAAAGGTGCAGACCGGACACCATTTCAAACCACTATCTGTACTTCCTTCAGGAAATACACATCTAGTTATAGTGGTTTGAAAAAACCACTATATTGTAATCCGAACGCTGCTAACTTATTCTTCTTCTTCTTATTATTATTATTAAGTTGATTTCCGCAATTAATGCGGCCCGAACCGCTACACGCACAGACTCCGTTGAGGTGTCGTTTCGAAGCCAGCGTCCATGAGAGGTGTGCTAAGTATTTTTCGTGTCGATCGGATTTGTAGTTTTTGCGCAATTTGCGTTTGAAAATTTTTTTCCCCGTCATTGGAATGCACTGTCTCCAATGCTTTTCAATGGGAAATGGCAAAACGTGCCCTGAGGCGATTGAAATGACAGTTGAGCTCATTGATATGCGCAGGCAGACCCAGTTACTATGCCAACGCCTACGAACTTCACTTGAACCCCAGCACAGAGCCTCTGCCACATAATATCAGCTCTTAAAGCGAAACTCACAGCACAAATGCAAATCTAGCTTCATCACATGACACATGCCCCTGAGAGAGAATGTGTGCGCCAAAGTGGATTTAAAAGAAGCCCAGTGAGCCAAACTAGCTCTTAAAGGGCCAACGCGCCAAAGTGATTGTTAAAGGGCCTACGCGCCAAAGTGATTGTTATAGGGCCAACGCGCCAAAGTGATTGTTAATGGGCCAACGCGCCAAAGTGATTGTTAAAGGGCCGACGCGCCAAAGTGATTGTTAAAGGGCCGACGCGCCAAAGTGATTGTTAAAGGGCCGACACTCCAAATCGGAGGCTGAGCCACCCCGGCCTCCAAATCGGAGGCTGAGCCACCCCGGCCTCCAAATCGGAGGCTGAGCCACCCCGGCCTCCAAATCGGAGGCTGAGCCACCCCGGCCTCCAAATCGGAGGCTGAGCCACCCCGGCCTCCAAATCGGAGGCTGAGCCACCCCGGCCTCCAAATCGGAGGCTGATCCACCCCGGCCTCCAAATCGGAGGCTCATGGACCCCTGCCTCCAAATCGGAGGCTCTTTGACCTCGGCCTCCAAATCGGAAGCTCAACGACCCCGGCCTCCAAATCTTACCCAGAGAGGCCCCGCCCACCAAATCGGACCCTGAGGGGCCCCGCCCACCAAATCGGACCTTGTGGGGCCCCGCCCACCAAATCGGACCCTGAGGGGCCGCGGCCACAAAATCGGACCCTGATGGGCCCCGGTCACAAAATTGGACCGATAGGCCCCGGCCACAAAATCGGACCCTGAGGGGCCCCAACCACAAAATCGGACCCTGAGGGGACCCAACCACAAAATCGGACCCTGAGGCCCCGCCCACCAAATTGGACCCAGAGTGGTCCCGCCCACCAAATTGGACCCAGAGGGGCCCCACCCACAAAATTGGACCCAGAGGGGCCCCACCCACAAAATTGGACCCAGAGGGGCCCCAACCACAAAATCGGACCCTGAGGGGACCCAACCACAAAATTTTACCCTGAGGGGCCCCTGACACAAAATCGGACCCTGAGGGGCCCAGCCCACAAAATCGGACCCTGAGGGGCCCTGGCCACCAAATCGGACCCTAAGGGGCCCCGGCCACCAAATCGGACCCTGAGTGGCCCCGGCCACAAAATCGGACCCTGAGGGGCCCCACCCACAAAAGCAGGCACTGAGGGGCCCCACCCACAAAATCAGGCACTGAGGCCAAAGTGGCCCCTGAGAGGCACCCACAGTTAAATCGTATCCTGAGTTGAAAGTCTTGCAGGGGCAGCAGGCAAGTCTCTCTTAAAGGGGCAGCCCGGGCACCATTTCAAACCACTATCTGTACTTCCTTCAGGAAATACACATCTAGTATTAATGTTGTAATCCGAACGCTGCTAACTTTTTCTTTTTATTCAGTTGATTTCTGCAATTAATGCGGAACGAACCGCTACACGCACAGACTCCGTTGAGGTGTTGTTTCGAAGCCAGCGTCCACGAGAGGTGTGCTAAGTATTTTTCGTGTCGATCGGATTTGTAGTTTTTGCGCAATTTGCGTTTGAAATTTTTTTTTCCCGTCATTGGAATGCGTGTCTCAATGCTTTTCAATTGGCAACTTAAAACGTGCCCTGAGGCAATTCAAATGGCAGTAAAGCTCATTGATATGCGCAGGCACACCCATTTACTATGCCAACGCCTATGAACATCACATGACGCCCCCAGGACAGAGCTTTTGGCACATAATATCAGCTCTTAAAGCGAAACCCACAGCACAAATGCAAATCTAGCCTCATCACATGACGCATGCCCCTGAGAGAGAATGTGTGCCAAAGTGGATTTAGAAGCCCAGTGAGCCACCCTGTCTCTAAAACGGCCGACGTGCCAAAGTGATTCTTAAAGGGCCAGCGCGCCAAATCGAAAACTGAGTGACCCCAGGCTCCAAATCGGAGGCTTAGCCACCCCGGCCTCCAAATTGGAGGCTGATCGACCCTGGCCTCCAAATCGGACCCAGCGTGGACCCGCTCAAGAAATCGGACCCAGAGGGACTCCGCTCACCAAATCAGACCCAGAGTGGCCACGCCCAGCAAATCGGACCCAGAGTAGCCCCGCCCACCAAATCGGACCCTGAGAGGTCCCGCCCACCAAATTGGACCCAGAGTGGTCCCGCCCACCAAATCAGACCTTAAGGGGCCCCACCCACAAAATCGCACCCTGAGGGGCCCCTGCCACAAAATCAGACCCTGAGGGGCCCCAACAAAATCGGACCCTGAGAGGCCTCGGACAGAAAATCGGATCCTGAGGGGCCCCACCCACCAAATCAGACCCTAAGGCCAAAGTGGCCCCTGGGAGGCACTCACAGTTAACACAGATCCTGAGTTGAAAGTCTTGCAAGTCTCTCTTAAAGGGGCAGCCCGGGCACCATTTCAAACCACTATCTGTACTTCCTTCAGGAAATACACATCTAGTGTTAATTTTGTTATCTTTATTCAGTTGATTTCCGCAATTAATGCGGCCCGAACCGCTACATGCACTGACTCCGTTGAGGCGTCGTTTCGAAGCCAGCGTCCACGAGTGGTGTGCTAAGTATGTTTCTTGTCGATCGAATTTGTAGCTTTTACGCAATTTGCGTTTGAAAAATGGGAAAATTTTGCCATAGGAATACATGGGGCAGTCGTTAGGCGATTCAAATTTGAGGACCAGTTGCAGCAGTTAAGCTCATTGATATGCGCAGGCAGACCCAGTTACTATGCCAGCGCCTATGAACTTTACATGACCCCACCAGGACACAGTTTCTGCCAGATATCAGCTCTTAAAGCGAAACCCAAAGCACAAATACAAATCGAGCTTCATCACATGACGCATGCCCCTGAGAGAGAATGTTCGCCAAAGTGGATTTAGAAGCCCAGTGCGCCAAACTGTCTCTTAAAGGGCTGATGCGCCAAAGTGATTCTTAAAGGCCGGCGAACCAAAATGAGTCTTTAACGGCCAGCACGCCAAATCGAAAGCTGAGTGACCCGAGGCTCCAAAACGAAGGCTGAGTGACCCCGGCCTCCAAATCAGGCCCCGAGGGGCCCCGCCCACCAAATTGGACCCTGAAGGGCCCCGTCCACCAAATTGGACCCTGAAGGGCCCCGTCCACCAAATCGGACCCTGAGGGGCCCCGCCCACCAAATCGGACCCTGAGGGGCCCCGCCCACTAAATAGGATTCTGAAAGGCCCCAACCACAAAATCGGACCCTGAGGGGCCCCACCCACCAAATTGAACTCTGAGGTGCCCCGCCCACCAAATCGGACCCAGAGTGGCCCCGCTCACCAAATCAGACCTAGAGTGGCCCCGCTCACCAAATCGGACCTCGAGGGGCCCCACCCACCAAATCGGACCCTGAGGGGTCCCACCCACCAAATCGGACCCCGAGGGGCCCCGCCCACCAAATCAGACCCCGAGGGGCCCCACCCACCAAATCGGACCCTGAGGGGCCCCACCCACCAAATTGAACTCTGAGGTGCCCCGCCCACTAAATAGGATTCTGAAAGGCCCCAACCACAAAATCGGACCCTGAGGGGCCCCACCCACCAAATCAGCCCCTGAGGAGCCCCACCCACCAAATCGGACCCTGAGGGGCCCCACCCACCAAATCGGACCCCGAGGGGCCCCGCCCACCAAATCAGACCCCGAGGGATCCCGCCCACCAAATCGGACCCCGATGGTCCCGGCCAACCAAATTGGACCTTGAGGGGCCCCGCCCACCAAATCGGACTCTGATAGATCCCGCCCACCAAATCAGACCCTGAGGGGCCCAGCTCACCAAATCGGACCCTGAGGGGCCCCGCTCACCAAATCAGACCCTGAGGGGCCCCACCCACCAAATCGGACCATGAGGGGCCCCGGCCACAAGATTGGACCCTGAGGGGCCCCAACCACCAAATCAGACCCTGAGGGGCCCCGGCCACAAAATCGGACCCTGAGGGGCCCCACCCACCAAATCAGCCCCTGAGGGGACCCGGCCACCAAATCGGACCCTGAGGGGACCTGCCCACCAATGAGGGGCCCCGCCCACTAAATAGGATTCTGAAAGGCCCCAACCACAAAATCGGACCCTGAGGGGCCCCACCCACAAAATCGGACCCTGAGGGGCCCTGCTGACCAAATTGAACTCTGAGGTGCCCCGCCCACCAAATCGGACCCAGAGTGGCCCTGCTCACCAAATCAGACCTAGAGTGGCCCCGCTCACCAAATCGGACCTCGAGGGGCCCCACCCACCAAATCGGACCCTGAGGGGCCCCACCGACCAAATCGGACCCCGAGGGGCCCCGCCCACCAAATCAGACCCCGAGGGATCCCGCCCACCAAATCGGACCCCGATGGTCCCGGCCAACCAAATTGGACCCTGAGGGGCCCCGCCCACCAAATCGGACTCTGATAGATCCCGCCCACCAAATCAGACCCTGAGGGGCCCAGCTCACCAAATCGGACCCTGAGGGGCCCCGCTCACCAAATCAGACCCTGAGGGGCCCCACCCACCAAATCGGACCCTGAGGGGCCCCGGCCACAAGATTGGACCCTGAGGGGCCCCAACCACCAAATCAGACCCTGAGGGGCCCCGGCCACAAAATTGGACCCTGAGGGGCCCCACCCACCAAATCAGCCCCTGAGGGGACCCGGCCACCAAATCGGACCCTGAGGGGCCCCACCCACCAAATCGGACCCTGAGGTGCCCCGGCCACAAAATCAGACCCTGAGGGGCCCCACCCACAAAATCGGGCCCTGAGGGCCCCACCCACAAAATCGGACCCTGAGGCCAAAGTGGCCCCTGAGAGGCACCCACAGTTAAAACGGATCCTGAGTTGAAAGTCTTGCAGGTGCAGCAGGCAAGTCTCTCTTAAAGGGGCAGCCCGGGCAGCATTTCAAACCACTATCTGTACTTCCTTCAGGAAATACACATCTAGTTATAGTGGTTTGAAAAAACCACTATATTGTAATCTGAACGCTGCTAACTTATTCTTCTTCTTATTATTATTATTAAGTTGATTTCCGCAATTAATGCGGCCCGAACCGCTACACGCACAGACTCCGTTGAGGTGTCGTTTCGAAGCCAGCGTCCATGAGAGGTGTGCTAAGTATTTTTCGTGTCGATCGGATTTGTAGTTTTTGAGCAATTTGCGTTTGAAAATTTTTTTCCCGTCATTGGAATGCACTGTCTCCAATGCTTTTCAATGGGAAATGGCAAAACGTGCCCTGAGGCGATTGAAATGGCAGTTAAGCTCGTTGATATGCGCAGGCACACCCAGTTACTATGCCAACGCCTACGAACGTCACATGATCTCTCCAAGACAGAGCTTCTGCCACATAATATCAGCTCTTAAAGCGAAACCCACGGCACTAATGCAAATCTAGCTTCATCACGACACATGCCCGAGAGAGAATGTGCGCCAAAGTGGATTTAGAAGAAGCCCAGTGAGCCAAACTAGCTCTTAAAGGGCCGACGCGCCAAAGTGATTGTTAAAGGGCCGACGCGCCAAAGTGATTGTTAAAGGGCCGGCGCACCGAAATGAGTCTTAAAGGGCCGACATGCCAAATCGAAAGCTGATGACCACAGGCTTCAAATGGGAGGCTGATCGACTCCCCCGGCCTCCAAATCGGAGGCTGATCGACCCCGGCCTCCAAATCGGAGGCTGAGCCACCCCGGCCTCCAAATCGGAGGCTGAGTCACCCCGGCCTCCAAATCGGAGGCTGAGTCACCCCGGCCTCCAAATCGGAGGCTGAGCCACCCCGACCTCCAAATCGGAGGCTGAGCCACCCCGACCTCCCAAATCGGAGGCTCTTTGACCCCGGCCTCCCAAATCGGAGGCTGAGCCACCCCGGCCTCCAAATCGGAGGCTGAGTCACCCCGGCCTCTAAATCGGAGGCTGAGCCATCCCGGCCTCCAAATCGGAGGCTGAGCCACCCCGACCTCCAAATCGGAGGCTCTTTGACCCCGGCCTCCCAAATCGGAGGCTGAGCCACCCCGGCCTCCCAAATCGGAGGCTGAGCCACCCCGGCCTCCCAAATCGGAGGCTGAGCCACGCCGGCCTCCAAATCGGAGGCTGAGTCACCCCGGCCTCCAAATCGGAGGCTGAGCCACCCCGACCTCCAAATCGGAGGCTCTTTGACCCCGGCCTCCCAAATCGGAGGCTGAGCCACCCCGGCCTCCAAATCGGAGGCTGAGCCACCCCGGCCTCCAAATCGGAGGCTCTTTGACCCCGGCCTCCCAAATCGGAGGCTGAGCCACCCCGGCCTCCAAATCGTAGGCTGAGCCACCCCGGCCTCCAAATTGGAGGCTGAGCCACCCCGGCCTCCTAAATCGGAGGCTGAGCCACCCCGGCCTCCAAATCGGAGGCTGAGTCACCCCGGCCTCCAAATCGGAGGCTGAGCCACCCCGACCTCCAAATCGGAGGCTGAGCCACCCCGACCTCCAAATCGGAGGCTCTTTGACCCCGGCCTCCCAATCGGAGGCTGAGCTACCCCGGCCTCCCAAATCGGAGGCTGAGCCACCCCGGCCTCCCAAATCGGAGGCTGAGCCACCCCGGCCTCCCAAATCGGAGGCTGAGCCACCCCGGCCTCCAAATCGGAGGCTGAGCCACCCCGGCCTCCAAATCGGAGGCTGAGTCACCCCGGCCTCCAAATCGGAGGCTGAGCCACCCCGGCCTCCAAATCGGAGGCTGAGCCACCCCGGCCTCCAAATCGGAGGCTGATCGACCCCCGCCTCCAAATCGGAGGCTGAGCCACCCCGGCCTCCAAATCGGAGGCTGAGCCACCCCGGCCTCCAAATCGGAGGCTGAGCCACCCCGGCCTCCAAATCGGAGGCTGAGCCACCCCGGCCTCCAAATCGGAGGCTGATCGACCCCCGCCTCCAAATCGGAGGCTGAGCCACCCCGGCCTCCAAATCGGAGACTGAGCCACCCCGGCCTCCAAATCGGAGGCTGAGCCACCCCGGCCTCCAAATCGGAGGCTGAGCGACCCCGGCCTCCAAATCGGAGGCTGAGCCACCCCGGCCTCCAAATCGGAGGCTGATCGACCCCGGCCTCCAAATCGGAGGCAGAGCCACCCCGGCCTCCAAATCGGAGGCTGAGCCACCCCGGCCTCCAAATCGGAGGCTGAGCCACCCCGGCCTCCAAATCGGAGGCTGAGCCACCCCGGCCTCCAAATCGGAGGCTCATCGACCCCGGCCTCCAAATCGGAAGCTCATCGACCCCTGCCTCCAAATCGGAGGCTCTTTGACCTCGGCCTCCAAATCGGAAGCTCAACGACCCCGGCCTCCAAATTGGAGGCTGAGCGACCCCAGCCTCCAAATCTTACCCAGAGTGGCCCCACCCACCAAATCAGACCCAGAGAGGCCCTGCCCACCAAATCGGACCCTGAGGGGCCCCGCCCACCAAATCGGACCCTGTGGGGCCCCGCCCACCAAATCGGACCCTGAGAGGCCCCGCCCACCAAATTGGACCCAGAGTGGTCCCGCCCACCAAATTGGACCCAGTGGGGCTCCGCCCACAAAATCAGACCCAGAGGGGCCCCTGCCACAAAATCAGACCCTGAGGGGCCGCGGCCACAAAATCGGACCCTGATGGGCCCCAGTCACAAAATTGGACCCTGATAGGCCCCGGCCACAAAATCGGACCCTGAGGGGCCCCAACCACAAAATCGGACCCTGAGGGGAACCAACCACAAAATCGGACCCTGAGAGGCCCCGCCCACCAAATTGGACCCAGAGTGGTCCCGCCCACCAAATTGGACCCAGAGGGGACCCACACACAAAATCGGACCCAGAGGGGCCCCTGCCACAAAATCGGACCCAGAGGGGCCGCGGCCACAAAATCAGACCCAGAGGGGCCGCGTCCACAAAATCGGACCCTGAGGGTCCCCAACCACAAAATCGGACCCTGAGGGGACCCAACTACAAAATCGGACCCTGAGGGGCCCCGCCCACCAAATCGGACCCTGAGGGGCCCCAAAGGCCAAAGTTGCCCCTGAGAGTCACCCTCAGGTAAAACGGATACTGAGTTGAGAGTCTTGCAGGGGCAGCAGGCAAGTCTCTCTTAAAGGTGCAGACCGGACACCATTTCAAACCACTATCTGTACTTCCTTCAGGAAATACACATCTAGTTATAGTGGTTTGAAAAAACCACTATATTGTAATCCGAACGCTGCTAACTTATTCTTCTTCTTATTATTATTATTATTAAGTTGATTTCCGCAATTAATGCGGCCCGAACCGCTACACGCACAGACTCCGTTGAGGTGTCGTTTCGAAGCCAGCGTCCATGAGAGGTGTGCTAAGTATTTTTCGTGTCGATCGGATTTGTAGTTTTTGCGCAATTTGCGTTTGAAAATTTTTTTCCCCGTCATTGGAATGCACTGTCTCCAATGCTTTTCAATGGGAAATGGCAAAACGTGCCCTGAGGCGATTGAAATGACAGTTGAGCTCATTGATATGCGCAGGCAGACCCAGTTACTATGCCAACGCCTACGAACTTCACTTGAACCCCAGCACAGAGCCTCTGCCACATAATATCAGCTCTTAAAGCGAAACTCACAGCACAAATGCAAATCTAGCTTCATCACATGACACATGCCCCTGAGAGAGAATGTGTGCGCCAAAGTGGATTTAAAAGAAGCCCAGTGAGCCAAACTAGCTCTTAAAGGGCCAACGCGCCAAAGTGATTGTTAAAGGGCCTACGCGCCAAAGTGATTGTTATAGGGCCAACGCGCCAAAGTGATTGTTAATGGGCCAACGCGCCAAAGTGATTGTTAAAGGGCCGACGCGCCAAAGTGATTGTTAAAGGGCCGACGCGCCAAAGTGATTGTTAAAGGGCCGACACTCCAAATCGGAGGCTGAGCCACCCCGGCCTCCAAATCGGAGGCTGAGCCACCCCGGCCTCCAAATCGGAGGCTGAGCCACCCCGGCCTCCAAATCGGAGGCTGAGCCACCCCGGCCTCCAAATCGGAGGCTGAGCCACCCCGGCCTCCAAATCGGAGGCTGAGCCACCCCGGCCTCCAAATCGGAGGCTGATCCACCCCGGCCTCCAAATCGGAGGCTCATGGACCCCTGCCTCCAAATCGGAGGCTCTTTGACCTCGGCCTCCAAATCGGAAGCTCAACGACCCCGGCCTCCAAATCTTACCCAGAGAGGCCCCGCCCACCAAATCGGACCCTGAGGGGCCCCGCCCACCAAATCGGACCTTGTGGGGCCCCGCCCACCAAATCGGACCCTGAGGGGCCGCGGCCACAAAATCGGACCCTGATGGGCCCCGGTCACAAAATTGGACCGATAGGCCCCGGCCACAAAATCGGACCCTGAGGGGCCCCAACCACAAAATCGGACCCTGAGGGGACCCAACCACAAAATCGGACCCTGAGGCCCCGCCCACCAAATTGGACCCAGAGTGGTCCCGCCCACCAAATTGGACCCAGAGGGGCCCCACCCACAAAATTGGACCCAGAGGGGCCCCACCCACAAAATTGGACCCAGAGGGGCCCCAACCACAAAATCGGACCCTGAGGGGACCCAACCACAAAATTTTACCCTGAGGGGCCCCTGACACAAAATCGGACCCTGAGGGGCCCAGCCCACAAAATCGGACCCTGAGGGGCCCTGGCCACCAAATCGGACCCTAAGGGGCCCCGGCCACCAAATCGGACCCTGAGTGGCCCCGGCCACAAAATCGGACCCTGAGGGGCCCCACCCACAAAAGCAGGCACTGAGGGGCCCCACCCACAAAATCAGGCACTGAGGCCAAAGTGGCCCCTGAGAGGCACCCACAGTTAAATCGTATCCTGAGTTGAAAGTCTTGCAGGGGCAGCAGGCAAGTCTCTCTTAAAGGGGCAGCCCGGGCACCATTTCAAACCACTATCTGTACTTCCTTCAGGAAATACACATCTAGTATTAATGTTGTAATCCGAACGCTGCTAACTTTTTCTTTTTATTCAGTTGATTTCTGCAATTAATGCGGAACGAACCGCTACACGCACAGACTCCGTTGAGGTGTTGTTTCGAAGCCAGCGTCCACGAGAGGTGTGCTAAGTATTTTTCGTGTCGATCGGATTTGTAGTTTTTGCGCAATTTGCGTTTGAAATTTTTTTTTCCCGTCATTGGAATGCGTGTCTCAATGCTTTTCAATTGGCAACTTAAAACGTGCCCTGAGGCAATTCAAATGGCAGTAAAGCTCATTGATATGCGCAGGCACACCCATTTACTATGCCAACGCCTATGAACATCACATGACGCCCCCAGGACAGAGCTTTTGGCACATAATATCAGCTCTTAAAGCGAAACCCACAGCACAAATGCAAATCTAGCCTCATCACATGACGCATGCCCCTGAGAGAGAATGTGTGCCAAAGTGGATTTAGAAGCCCAGTGAGCCACCCTGTCTCTAAAACGGCCGACGTGCCAAAGTGATTCTTAAAGGGCCAGCGCGCCAAATCGAAAACTGAGTGACCCCAGGCTCCAAATCGGAGGCTTAGCCACCCCGGCCTCCAAATTGGAGGCTGATCGACCCTGGCCTCCAAATCGGACCCAGCGTGGACCCGCTCAAGAAATCGGACCCAGAGGGACTCCGCTCACCAAATCAGACCCAGAGTGGCCACGCCCAGCAAATCGGACCCAGAGTAGCCCCGCCCACCAAATCGGACCCTGAGAGGTCCCGCCCACCAAATTGGACCCAGAGTGGTCCCGCCCACCAAATCAGACCTTAAGGGGCCCCACCCACAAAATCGCACCCTGAGGGGCCCCTGCCACAAAATCAGACCCTGAGGGGCCCCAACAAAATCGGACCCTGAGAGGCCTCGGACAGAAAATCGGATCCTGAGGGGCCCCACCCACCAAATCAGACCCTAAGGCCAAAGTGGCCCCTGGGAGGCACTCACAGTTAACACAGATCCTGAGTTGAAAGTCTTGCAAGTCTCTCTTAAAGGGGCAGCCCGGGCACCATTTCAAACCACTATCTGTACTTCCTTCAGGAAATACACATCTAGTGTTAATTTTGTTATCTTTATTCAGTTGATTTCCGCAATTAATGCGGCCCGAACCGCTACATGCACTGACTCCGTTGAGGCGTCGTTTCGAAGCCAGCGTCCACGAGTGGTGTGCTAAGTATGTTTCTTGTCGATCGAATTTGTAGCTTTTACGCAATTTGCGTTTGAAAAATGGGAAAATTTTGCCATAGGAATACATGGGGCAGTCGTTAGGCGATTCAAATTTGAGGACCAGTTGCAGCAGTTAAGCTCATTGATATGCGCAGGCAGACCCAGTTACTATGCCAGCGCCTATGAACTTTACATGACCCCACCAGGACACAGTTTCTGCCAGATATCAGCTCTTAAAGCGAAACCCAAAGCACAAATACAAATCGAGCTTCATCACATGACGCATGCCCCTGAGAGAGAATGTTCGCCAAAGTGGATTTAGAAGCCCAGTGCGCCAAACTGTCTCTTAAAGGGCTGATGCGCCAAAGTGATTCTTAAAGGCCGGCGAACCAAAATGAGTCTTTAACGGCCAGCACGCCAAATCGAAAGCTGAGTGACCCGAGGCTCCAAAACGAAGGCTGAGTGACCCCGGCCTCCAAATCAGGCCCCGAGGGGCCCCGCCCACCAAATTGGACCCTGAAGGGCCCCGTCCACCAAATTGGACCCTGAAGGGCCCCGTCCACCAAATCGGACCCTGAGGGGCCCCGCCCACCAAATCGGACCCTGAGGGGCCCCGCCCACTAAATAGGATTCTGAAAGGCCCCAACCACAAAATCGGACCCTGAGGGGCCCCACCCACCAAATTGAACTCTGAGGTGCCCCGCCCACCAAATCGGACCCAGAGTGGCCCCGCTCACCAAATCAGACCTAGAGTGGCCCCGCTCACCAAATCGGACCTCGAGGGGCCCCACCCACCAAATCGGACCCTGAGGGGTCCCACCCACCAAATCGGACCCCGAGGGGCCCCGCCCACCAAATCAGACCCCGAGGGGCCCCACCCACCAAATCGGACCCTGAGGGGCCCCACCCACCAAATTGAACTCTGAGGTGCCCCGCCCACTAAATAGGATTCTGAAAGGCCCCAACCACAAAATCGGACCCTGAGGGGCCCCACCCACCAAATCAGCCCCTGAGGAGCCCCACCCACCAAATCGGACCCTGAGGGGCCCCACCCACCAAATCGGACCCCGAGGGGCCCCGCCCACCAAATCAGACCCCGAGGGATCCCGCCCACCAAATCGGACCCCGATGGTCCCGGCCAACCAAATTGGACCTTGAGGGGCCCCGCCCACCAAATCGGACTCTGATAGATCCCGCCCACCAAATCAGACCCTGAGGGGCCCAGCTCACCAAATCGGACCCTGAGGGGCCCCGCTCACCAAATCAGACCCTGAGGGGCCCCACCCACCAAATCGGACCATGAGGGGCCCCGGCCACAAGATTGGACCCTGAGGGGCCCCAACCACCAAATCAGACCCTGAGGGGCCCCGGCCACAAAATCGGACCCTGAGGGGCCCCACCCACCAAATCAGCCCCTGAGGGGACCCGGCCACCAAATCGGACCCTGAGGGGACCTGCCCACCAATGAGGGGCCCCGCCCACTAAATAGGATTCTGAAAGGCCCCAACCACAAAATCGGACCCTGAGGGGCCCCACCCACAAAATCGGACCCTGAGGGGCCCTGCTGACCAAATTGAACTCTGAGGTGCCCCGCCCACCAAATCGGACCCAGAGTGGCCCTGCTCACCAAATCAGACCTAGAGTGGCCCCGCTCACCAAATCGGACCTCGAGGGGCCCCACCCACCAAATCGGACCCTGAGGGGCCCCACCGACCAAATCGGACCCCGAGGGGCCCCGCCCACCAAATCAGACCCCGAGGGATCCCGCCCACCAAATCGGACCCCGATGGTCCCGGCCAACCAAATTGGACCCTGAGGGGCCCCGCCCACCAAATCGGACTCTGATAGATCCCGCCCACCAAATCAGACCCTGAGGGGCCCAGCTCACCAAATCGGACCCTGAGGGGCCCCGCTCACCAAATCAGACCCTGAGGGGCCCCACCCACCAAATCGGACCCTGAGGGGCCCCGGCCACAAGATTGGACCCTGAGGGGCCCCAACCACCAAATCAGACCCTGAGGGGCCCCGGCCACAAAATTGGACCCTGAGGGGCCCCACCCACCAAATCAGCCCCTGAGGGGACCCGGCCACCAAATCGGACCCTGAGGGGCCCCACCCACCAAATCGGACCCTGAGGTGCCCCGGCCACAAAATCAGACCCTGAGGGGCCCCACCCACAAAATCGGGCCCTGAGGGCCCCACCCACAAAATCGGACCCTGAGGCCAAAGTGGCCCCTGAGAGGCACCCACAGTTAAAACGGATCCTGAGTTGAAAGTCTTGCAGGTGCAGCAGGCAAGTCTCTCTTAAAGGGGCAGCCCGGGCAGCATTTCAAACCACTATCTGTACTTCCTTCAGGAAATACACATCTAGTTATAGTGGTTTGAAAAAACCACTATATTGTAATCTGAACGCTGCTAACTTATTCTTCTTATTATTATTATTATTAAGTTGATTTCCGCAATTAATGCGGCCCGAACCGCTACACGCACAGACTCCGTTGAGGTGTCGTTTCGAAGCCAGCGTCCATGAGAGGTGTGCTAAGTATTTTTCGTGTCGATCGGATTTGTAGTTTTTGAGCAATTTGCGTTTGAAAATTTTTTTCCCGTCATTGGAATGCACTGTCTCCAATGCTTTTCAATGGGAAATGGCAAAACGTGCCCTGAGGCGATTGAAATGGCAGTTAAGCTCGTTGATATGCGCAGGCACACCCAGTTACTATGCCAACGCCTACGAACGTCACATGATCTCTCCAAGACAGAGCTTCTGCCACATAATATCAGCTCTTAAAGCGAAACCCACGGCACTAATGCAAATCTAGCTTCATCACGACACATGCCCGAGAGAGAATGTGCGCCAAAGTGGATTTAGAAGAAGCCCAGTGAGCCAAACTAGCTCTTAAAGGGCCGACGCGCCAAAGTGATTGTTAAAGGGCCGACGCGCCAAAGTGATTGTTAAAGGGCCGGCGCACCGAAATGAGTCTTAAAGGGCCGACATGCCAAATCGAAAGCTGATGACCACAGGCTTCAAATGGGAGGCTGATCGACTCCCCCGGCCTCCAAATCGGAGGCTGATCGACCCCGGCCTCCAAATCGGAGGCTGAGCCACCCCGGCCTCCAAATCGGAGGCTGAGTCACCCCGGCCTCCAAATCGGAGGCTGAGTCACCCCGGCCTCCAAATCGGAGGCTGAGCCACCCCGACCTCCAAATCGGAGGCTGAGCCACCCCGACCTCCCAAATCGGAGGCTCTTTGACCCCGGCCTCCCAAATCGGAGGCTGAGCCACCCCGGCCTCCAAATCGGAGGCTGAGTCACCCCGGCCTCTAAATCGGAGGCTGAGCCATCCCGGCCTCCAAATCGGAGGCTGAGCCACCCCGACCTCCAAATCGGAGGCTCTTTGACCCCGGCCTCCCAAATCGGAGGCTGAGCCACCCCGGCCTCCCAAATCGGAGGCTGAGCCACCCCGGCCTCCCAAATCGGAGGCTGAGCCACGCCGGCCTCCAAATCGGAGGCTGAGTCACCCCGGCCTCCAAATCGGAGGCTGAGCCACCCCGACCTCCAAATCGGAGGCTCTTTGACCCCGGCCTCCCAAATCGGAGGCTGAGCCACCCCGGCCTCCAAATCGGAGGCTGAGCCACCCCGGCCTCCAAATCGGAGGCTCTTTGACCCCGGCCTCCCAAATCGGAGGCTGAGCCACCCCGGCCTCCAAATCGTAGGCTGAGCCACCCCGGCCTCCAAATTGGAGGCTGAGCCACCCCGGCCTCCTAAATCGGAGGCTGAGCCACCCCGGCCTCCAAATCGGAGGCTGAGTCACCCCGGCCTCCAAATCGGAGGCTGAGCCACCCCGACCTCCAAATCGGAGGCTGAGCCACCCCGACCTCCAAATCGGAGGCTCTTTGACCCCGGCCTCCCAATCGGAGGCTGAGCTACCCCGGCCTCCCAAATCGGAGGCTGAGCCACCCCGGCCTCCCAAATCGGAGGCTGAGCCACCCCGGCCTCCCAAATCGGAGGCTGAGCCACCCCGGCCTCCAAATCGGAGGCTGAGCCACCCCGGCCTCCAAATCGGAGGCTGAGTCACCCCGGCCTCCAAATCGGAGGCTGAGCCACCCCGGCCTCCAAATCGGAGGCTGAGCCACCCCGGCCTCCAAATCGGAGGCTCTTTGACCCCGGCCTCCCAAATCGGAGGCTGAGCCACCCCGGCCTCCAAATCGGAGGCTGAGTCACCCCGGCCTCCAAATCGGAGGCTGAGCCACCCCGACCTCCAAATCGGAGGCTCTTTGACCCCAGCCTCCCAAATCGGAGGCTGAGCCACCCCGGCCTCCAAATCGGAGGCTGAGCCACCCCGGCCTCCAAATCGGAGGCTGAGCCACCCCGGCCTCCAAATCGGAGGCTGAGTCACCCCGGCCTCCAAATCGGAGGCTGAGCCACCCCGGCCTTCAAATCGGAGGCTGAGTCACCCCGGCCTCCAAATCGGAGGCTGAGCCACCCCGACCTCCAAATCGGAGGCTGATCCACCCCGGCCTCCAAATCGGAGGCTGAGCCAGCCCGGCCTCCAAATCGGAGGCTGAGCCACCCCGGCCCTCCAAATCGGAGGCTGATCCACCCCGGCCTCCAAATCGGAGACTGAGTCACCCCGGCCTCCAAATCGGAGGCTGATCCACCCCGGCCTCCAAATCGGAGGCTGATCCACCCGGCTTCCAAATCGGAGGCTGATCCACCCCGGCCTCCAAATCGGAGGCTGATCCACCCCGGCCTCCAAATCGGAGGCTGAGCCACCCCGGCCCTCCAAATCGGAGGCTGATCCACCCCGGCCTCCAAATCGGAGGCTGATCCACCCGGCTTCCAAATCGGAGGCTGATCCACCCCGGCCTCCAAATCGGAGGCTGATCGACCCAGGCCTCCAAATCGGAGGCTGAGCCACCCCGGCCTCCAAATCGGAGGCTGAGCCACCCCGGCCTCCAAATCGGAGGCTGAGCCACCCCGGCCTCCAAATCGGAGGCTGAGCCACCCCGGCCTCCAAATAGGAGGCTGAGCCACCCCAGCCTCCAAATCGGAGGCTGATCGACCCCGGCCTCCAAATCGGAGGCTGATCGACCCCGGCCTCCAAATAGAAGGCTGATCGACCCCGGCCTCCAAATAGAAGGCTGATCGACCCCGGCCTCCAAATCAGAGGCTGAGCCACCCCGGCCTCCAAATAGGAGGCTGAGCCACCCTGGCCTCCAAATCGTAGGCTGATCCACCCCGGCCTCCAAATCGGAGGCTGAGCCTCCCCGGCCTCCAAATCGGAGGCTGAGCCACCCCGGCCTCCAAATCGGAGGCTGAGCCACCCCGGCCTCCAAATCGGAGGCTCTTTGACCCCGGCCTCCAAATCGGAAGCTCATCGACCCTGGCCTCCAAATTGGAGGCTGAGCGACCCCAGCCTCCAAATCTTACCCAGAGTGGCCCCACCCACCAAATCGGACCCAGAGAGGCCCTGCCCACCAAACCAGACTTTGAGGGGCCCCGCCCACCAAATCGGACCCTGTGGGACCCCACCCACTAAATCGGACCCAGAGTGGTCCCCCCAACCAAATCGGACCCAGAGTGGCCCCGCCCACCAAATCGGACCCTGAGAGGCCCCACCCACCAAATCGGACCCAGAGTGGTCCCGCCAACCAAATCGGACCCAGAGTGGTCCCGCCCACCAAATAGGACCCAGAGGGTCTCCGCCCACAAAATCAGACCCTAAGGGGCCCCACCCACAAAATCTGACCCTGAGGGGCCCCAACCACAAAATCGGACCCTGATTGGTCCCAACCACAAAATCGGACCGTGAGGGGCCCCAGCCACAAAATCGGACCCTGAGGGGCCCCACACAAAATCGGAACCTGAGGGGCCACACCCACAAAATCGAAGCCTGAGAGATCCCCGCCAACAATTCAAGCCCTGAGGCACCCAGGCCAAGTAATCGGATCCTGAGGGGCCCCACCCACAAAATCAGACCATGAGGCCAAAGTGGCCCCTGAGAGGCACTCACAGTTAAATCGTATCCTGAGTTGAAAGTCTTGCAGGGGCAGCAGGCAAGTCTCTCTTAAAGGGGCAGCCCAGGCACCATTTCAAACCACTATCTGTACTTCCTTCAGGAAATACACATCTAGTATTATTATTACTATTCAGCTGATTTCCGCAATTAATGCGGCCCGAACCGCTACACGCACAGACTCCGTTGAGGCTTCGTTTCGAAGCCAGCGTCCACGAGTGGTGTGCTAAGTATTTTTCCTGTTGATCGGATTTGTAGTTTTTGCGCAATTTGCATTTGAAAAAACATTTTCCTCAATGCATTTCAATGGGAAAATGTTGCCATAAAGAAAACATGGGACAGTCGTGAGGTGGCAGTTAAGCTCACTGATATGCGCAGGCTCACCCAGTTACTATGCCAACGCCTACGAACATCACATGACCTCTCTAGGACAGAGTTTCTGGCATATAATTTCAGCTCTTAAAGCGAAACCCACAGCATAAGTGCAAATCTAGCTTCATCACATGACGCATGCCCCTGAGAGAGAATGTGCGCCAAAGTGGATTTAGAAGCCCAGTGCGCCAAACTGGCTCTTAAAGGACCGACGCGCCAAAGTGATTCTTAAAGGGCTGGCGCGCCAAATCGAAAGCTGAGTGACCCCAGGCTCCAAATCGGAGGCTGAGCCACCCTGCTCTCCAAATCGGACCCAGCGTGGCCCCGCTCAAAAAAATCAGACCCTGAGTGGCCCCGCCCACCAAAACGGACCCAGAGTGGCACAGCCCACCAAATCGGACCCTGAGTGTCCCCGCCCACCTAATCAGACTCAGAGTGTCCCCACCCACCAAATTGGACCCTGAGGAGCACCGCCCACCAAATCAGACCCAGAGTGGCCCCACCCACCAAATCGGACCCTGAGGAGCACCCCCCACCAAATTGGATTCAGAGGGGCCCTGACCACCAAATCGGACCCTGAGGCGCCCCGCCCACCAAATCGGACCGTGAGGGGCACCGCCCACTAAATCGGACCGAGTGGCCCCGCCCACCAAATCGGACCCTGAGAGGCACCGCCCACTAAATCGGACCCAGAGTGGCCCCCCCACCAAATTGGACCCAGAGTGCCCCCCCCACCAAATTGGACCCAGAGTGGCCCCACCCACCAAAAATGGACCCAGGGTGCTCCGCCCACAAAATCAGACCCTAAGGAGACCCACCCACAAAATCGCACCCTGAGGGGACCCGGCCACAAAATCAGACCCTGAGGGGCCCCACCCACAAAATCAGACCCTGATGGGCCCCAGCCACAATATCAGACCCTGAGGGGCCCCAGCCACAAAATCGGACCCTGAGGGGCCCCGGCCACAAAATCGGACCCTGAGGGGCCCCGGCCACAAAATCAAACCCTGTGGGGCCCGGCCACAAAATTGGACCCTGAGGTGCCCCACCCACAAAATGGGACCCTGAGGGGCCCCATCCACAAAATTGGACCCTGATGGGCCCCGGCCACAAAATCGGACCCTGAGGGGCCCCACTCACAAAATCGGACCTTGAGGGGCCACACCCACAAAATGAGACCCTGAGGGATCCCGGCCAGCAATTCAAGCCCTGAGGAGCCCATGCCACCGAATCGGTTCCTGAGGGTCCCCACCCATCAAATCAGACCCTGAGGCCAAAGTGGCCCCTGAGAGGCACCCACAGTTAAAACGGATCCTGAGTTGAAAGTCTTGCAGGGGAAGCAGGGAAGTCTTTCTTAAAGGGGCAGCCCGGGCACCATTTCAAACCACTATCTGTACTTCCTTCAGGAAATACACATCTAGTATTATTATTACTATTCAGTTGATTTCCGCAATTAATGCGGCCCGAACCGCTACACGCACAGACTCCGTTGAGGTGTCATTTTGAAGCCAGCGTCCATGAGAGGTGTGCTAAGTATTTTTTGTGTCGATCGGATTTGTAGTTTTTGCACAATTTGCGTTTGAAAAAACATTTTCCTGTCATTGGAATGCACTGTCTCAATGCATTTTAATGGGAAAATGTTGCCATAGGGAAAACATGGGGCAGTCGTGAGATGGCAGTTAAGCTCATTGATATGCACAGGCCAGGGCCGGCGTCAGCACCCGGCGCACTCGGGCAAGTGTCTGGGATACCCGCCGGCCGCCGCCACGCCCCCATGTACTGACCCCATCCTGCGCCCTCTGCGAGGGACCCACGCAGTGACGCAGCCCCTTACAGCCAGCAATGATCATCGCTTCCTTTGGCTGTAATCTTGTGTGCGGTGTTGACACAGGACCTGTGATGAGGTCACAGGAGAGGAGGAGTCAGGAGTCACATGATCAAGGCGGCTGCAGGACTCTGCTGTGCTGGTCGCTTTTCATTATGGTGCTGGTCTGGATGGATGAGGTAACGTTTATGTGTGGGACAGTGGGGTCAGGGAGGGGTTTACAAGGTGGATGTAGCAGAGCCATGTGTGTACTTGTGTGGGGTCAGGGAGGTGTTTTACAAGGTGGATGTAGCAGAGCCGTGTGTGTACTTGTGTGGGGTCAGGGAGGGGTTTTACAAGGTGGATGTAGCTGAGCCGTGTGTGTACTTGTGTGGGGTCAGGAGGGGTTTTACAAGGTGGTTGTAGCAGAGCCGTGTGTGTACTTGTGTGGGGTCAGGAGGGGTTTACAAGGTGGATGTAGCAGAGCCGTGTGTGTACTTGTGTGGGGTCAGGAGGGGTTTACAAGGTGGATGTAGCAGAGCCGTGTGTGTACTTGTGTAGGGTCAGGAGGGGTTTACAAGGTGGATGTAGCAGAGCCGTGTGTGTACTTATGTGGGGTCAAGAGGTGTTTTACAAGGTGGATGTAGCAGAGCCGTGTGTGTACTTGTGTGGGGTCAGGAGGAGGGGGTTTTACAAGGTGGATGTAGCAGAGCCGTGTGTGTACTTGTGTGGGGTCAGGAGGGGTTTAACAAGGTGTATGTAGCAGAGCCGTGTGTGTACTTGTGTGGGGTCAGGAGGGGTATTACATGGTGGATGTAGCAGAGCCGTGTGTGTACTTCTCTGGGGTCAGGAGGGGTTTACAAGGTGGATGTAGCAGAGCCGTGTGTGTACTTGTGTGGGGTCAGGAGGGGGTTTTACAAGGTGGATGTAGCAGAGCCGTGTGTGTACTTGTGTGGGGTCAGGAGGGGTTTTACAAGGTGGATGTAGCAGTGCCGTGTGTGTACTTGTGTGGGGTCAGGAGGGGTTTTAGAAGGTGGATGTAGCAGAGCCGTGTGTGTTCTTTGGTGGGGTCAGGAGGGGTTTACAAGGTGTACGGAGCAGAGCCGTGTGTGTACGAGGTGTACGGAGCAGAGCCGTGTGTGTACGATGTGTACGGAGCGAAGCCGTGTGTGTACAAGGTGTATGGAGCAGAGCCGTGTGTGTACGAGATGTACGGAACGGAGCCCTGTGTGTACGGAGCTGAGCCGTGTGTTTATGGAGCGGAGCAGAGCCGGGGGTGTATGGAGCGTAGCCGTGTGTGTACGAGGTGTATGGTGGGGGGCATTTATACCTCCCGAGTCCCAACAGTCCCGGATCCAGCGAGACAGTCCCGATTTTGAGAGAGAGACTGCCCCAGCCGGGAGCATACTTTCCCCGTGGGACACAGTAGTACACAGCGGAGCCCCAAGGAGCAATTTAAAACTTGCACGTAACGTTCTACTGGAAGTGACGTGCTGGAAGCCGACCAGAAATTAGGTAATTTCAGTAGGAGATTGTGACGGAACCATGGAGGCACTTCAGGGAATGCTTCAGATCCATCACCGTGTCCTCCTCTGACAGAGCAGACAGCGGGATCGCCTTGGAATCGGGGATGTCGGGCATGTGAGCGGATCATGATATGTCCTGCACCAGGAGGCTCAGGTGGGCATTACAATGGGAGCTGGGCTGCTACAGTATCTTTATAGAATTTTTCTTTCTCTGTTTCTTTCTCTCTCTGTTCTTTCTCTCTAATCTTTTTTTCTCTCTCTCTGTTTCTTCTCTCTCTCTGTTCCTTCTCTCTCTCTGTTCTCTTTCTTTCTTTCTGTCTCTGTTTTTTCTCTCTCTCTGTTCTCTCTTTCCTCTTTTTCTTTCTCTCTCTCTGATCTTTCTTTCCCCTCTTTCTTTCTATCTGTTCTTTCCCCTCTTTCTTTTTCTCTCTACCTCTCTGTTCTTCCTTTCCCCTCCTTCTTTCTCTCTCTCCCTGTTCTTTTTTTCTGTCGACGCCTTTTTCTCTCTGTTCTTTCTCTCTCCGTTCTTTCTTACCCTCTTTTTTTCTCTCTCCCTCTCTGTTCTTTTTTCCCCTCTTTCTTTCTTTCTCTCTCTGTTCTTTTTTTCTGTCCACTCTTTCTTTCTCTTTGTTCTTTTTCTTTCTTTTTTCTTTCTCTCTGTTCTTTCTTTCCCCTCTTTCTCTATCTGTTCTTTCTTTCTTTACCCTCTTTCTTTCTCTTTCTCTCTGTTCTTTTCTTTCTCTTTCTCTCTCTGTTCTTCCTTTCTTTCTCTTTGTTCTTTATTTTCTTTCTCTTTCTTTCTCTGTTCGTTCTTTCTATGTTCTTTCTTTCTCTTGCTCTCTGTATCTTTCTCTCTCTGTTCTTCCTTCCATTCTTTCTCTCTTTCTTTCTCTGTTCTTTATTTCCCCTCTTTCTTTCTGTTCTCTCTCTGTTCTTTCTCTCTCTCTTCTTTTTTTATGTGTACACTACTAATCAGTAGCCTCCTTCACATGAACGTGTTTTGCCACAGAGCGAGTGTCCGTGTGGATCACATGCGTGTCCGTGTGATCCACACGGAGACAAGTCTGTTTTTGGCGGTCACCACGGATGTCACACGGCATGAGTCGTGGTATGTGTTAAGGGGGGGCCCACTGAGACTTTTTCGCCCGGGGCCCTCAAAAACCTGGAGTCGGCCCTGGTGCAGGCACACCCAGTTACTATGCCAACGAATACGAACTTTACATGACCCCAGCAGGACACAGTTTCTGCCAGATAATAGTGGCCAAAGTGGCCCCTGAGAGGCACCCACAGTTAAAACGGATCCTGAGTTGAAAGTCTTGCAGGGTACAGCAGGCAAGTCTCTCTTAAAGGGGCAGCCCGGGCACCATTTCAAACCACTATCTGTACTTCCTTCAGGAAATACACATCTAGTTATAGTGGTTTGAAAAAACCACTATATTGTAATATTAATGTTGTAATCCGAAAGCTGCTAACTTATTCTTATTATTCAGTTGATTTCCGCAATTAATGCGGCCCGAACCGCTACACGCACAGACTCCTTTGAGGTGTCGTTTCGAAGCCAGCGTCCACAAGAGGTGTGCTAAGTAATTTTCGTGTCTATCGGATTTGTAGTTTTTGCGCAATTTGCGTTTGAAATTTTTTTTTCCCGTCATTGGAATGCACTGTCTCTTTCAATGGGGAAATTTTGCCATAGAGAAAACATGCCCTGAAGCGATTCAAATGGCACTTAAGCTCATTGATATGCACAGGCAGACCCAGTTACTATGCCAACACCTACGAACTTTACAGGACGCCCCCAGGACACAGTTTCTGCCAGATAATATCAGCTCTTAAAGCGAAACCCACAGCACAAATGCAAATCTAGCTTCATCACATGACGCATGCCCCTGAGAGAGAATGTACGCCAAAGTGGATTTAGAAGCCCAGTGCGCCAAACAAGCTCTTAAACGGGCGACGCGCCTAAGTGGTTCTTAAAGGGCCGGTGCACCAAAATGAGCCTTAAAGGGCCGGCGCGCCAAATTGAAAGCTGAGTGACCCCAGGCTCCAAATCGGAGGCTGATCGACCCTGGCATACAAATCGGAGGCTGAGCCACCCAGGCCTCCAAATCGGATGCAGAATGGCCCCGCCCACCAAATCGGACCCTGAGAGGCCCCGCCCACCAAAGCAGACCCAGAGTGGTCCCGCCCTCCAAATCAGACCCAGAGTGGACCCGCCCACAAAATCAGACCCTGAGAGTCCCCTCCCAACAAATCGGACCCAGAGTGGCCCAGCCCATCAAATCGGACCCTGAGGGGTCCCTCCCACCAAATCAGACCCTAAGGGGCCCCGCCCACCTAATCGGACCTAGAGTGGTCTCGCCCACTAAATCAGACCCTGAGGGGCCCCGCCCACTAAATCAGACCCTGAGGGGCCCCGCCCACCAAATCGGACCCAGAGTGGCCCCGCCCACCCTGAGGAGCCCAGTTCACTGAATCGGATCCTGAGGGGCCCCACCCACCATATCAGACCCTGAGTGGCCCCACAGGCCAAAGTGGGCCCTGAGAGGCACCCACAGGTAAAACGGATCCTGAGTTGAAAGTCTTCCAGGGGCAGCAGGCAAGTCTCTCTTAAAGAGGCAGCCCAGGCACGATTTCAAACCACTATCTGTACTTCCTTCAGGAAATACACATCTAGTTATAGTGGTTTGAAAAAACCACTATATTGTAATCCGAACGCTGCTAACTTATTCTTCTTCTTCTTCTTCTTATTATTATTATTAAGTTGATTTCCGCAATTAATGCGGCCCGAACCGCTACATGCACAGACTCCGTTGAGGTGTCGTTTCGAAGCCAGCGTCCACGAGAGGTGTGCTAAGTATTATTCGTGTCGATCGGATTTGTAGTTTTTGCGCAATTTGCGTTTGAAAATTTT
The DNA here is from genome assembly GCF_039654945.1 of Dendrobates tinctorius. Classification (NCBI taxonomy): domain Eukaryota; kingdom Metazoa; phylum Chordata; class Amphibia; order Anura; family Dendrobatidae; genus Dendrobates; species Dendrobates tinctorius. Next base: position 8,479,812 of record NW_027361760.1, on the reverse strand, counting down.
TTTTCCCGTCATTGGAATGCACTGTCTCCAATGCTTTTCAATAGGAAATGGCAAAACGTGCCCTGAGGCGATTGAAATGGCAGTTGAGCTCATTGATATGCGCAGGCAGAACCAGTTACTATGCCAACGCCTACGAACTTCACTTGAACCCCAGCACAGAGCCTCTGCCACATAATATCAGCTCTTAAAGCAAAACCCACAGTACAAATGCAAATCTAGCTTCATCACATGACACATGCCCCTGAGAGAGAATGTGTGCGCCAAAGTGGATTTAGAAGAAGCCCAGTGAGCCAAAGTAGCTCTTAAAGGGCCAACGCGCCAAAGTGATTGTTAAAGGGCCAGCACACCCAAATGAGTCTTAAAGGGCCGACACACCAAATCGGAGACTGAGTCACCCCGGCCTCCAAATCGGAGGCTGAGCCACCCCGGCCTCCAAATCGGAGGCTGAGCCACCCCGGCCTCCAAATCGGAGGCTGAGCCACCCCGGCCTCCAAATCGGAGGCTGAGCCACCCCGGCCTCCAAATCGGAGGCTGAGCCACCCCGGCCTCCAAATCGGAGGCTGAGCCAACCCGGCCTCCAAATCGGAGGCTGAGCCACCCCGGCCTCCAAATCGGAGGCTGAGCCACCCCGGCCTCCAAATCGGAGGCTGAGCCACCCCGGCCTCCAAATCGGAGGCTGAGCCACCCCGGCCTCCAAATCGGAGGCTGAGCCACCCCGGCCTCCAAATCGGAGGCTGAGCCACCCCGGCCTCCAAATCGGAGGCTGAGCCACCCCGGCCTCCAAATCGGAGGCTGAGCCACCCCGGCCTCCAAATCGGAGGCTGAGCCACCCCGGCCTCCAAATCGGAGGCTGAGCCACCCGGGCCTCCAAATCGGAGGCTGAGCCACCCCGACCTCCAAATCGGAGGCTGAGCCACCCCGGCCTCCAAATCGGAGGCTGAGCCACCCCGGCCTCCAAATTGGGGGCTCATCGACCCCGGCCTCCAAATCGGAAGCTCATCGACCCCGGCCTCCAAATCGGAGGCTCTTTGACCTCGGCCTCCAAATCGGAAGCTCAACGACCCCGGCCTCCAAATTGGAGGCTGAGCAACCCCAGCCTCCAAATCTTACCCAGAGTGGCCCCACCCACCAAATCAGACCCAGAGAGGCCCTGCCCACCAAATCGGACCCTGTGGGGCACCGCCCACCAAATCGGACCCTGAGAGGCCCCGCCCACCAAATTGGACCCAGCGTGGTCCCGCCCACCAAATTGGACCCAGAGTGGTCCCGCCCACCAAATTGGACCCAGAGGGGCTCCGCCCACAAAATCAGACCCATAGGGGCCCCTGCCACAAAATCAGACCCTGAGGGGCCGCGGCCACAAAATCAGACCCTGATGGGCCCCAGTCACAAAATTGGACCCTGATAGGCCCCGGCCACAAAATCAGACCCTGAGGGGCCCCAACCACAAAATCCGACCCTGAGGGGACCCAACCACAAAATCGGACCCTGAGAGGCCCCGCCCACCAAATTGGACCCAGAGTGGTCCCGCCCACCAAATTGGACCCAGAGGGGCCCCACCCACAAAATTGGACCCAGAGGGGCCCCTGCCACAAAATCGGACCATGAGGGGCCGCGGCCACAAAATCAGACCCTGAGGGGCCGCGGCCACAAAATCGGACCCTGAGGGGCCCCAACCACAAAATCGGACCGACCCTGAGGGGATCCAACAACAAAACCAGACCCTGAGGGGACCAACCACAAAATCGGACCCTGAGGGGCCCCGGCCACAAAATCGGACCCTGATGGGACCTGCCCACCAAATTGGACCCTGAGGAGCCCCGCCCACAAAATCGGACCCTGACGGGCCCCGGCCACAAAATCGGACCCTGAGGGGCCCCACCCACAAAATTGGACCCTGCGGGGTTCTGGCCACAAAAATCGGATCCTGAGTAGCCCCGGCCACAAAATCAGACCCTGAGGGGCCCCAGCCACAAAATCGGACCTTGAGGGGCCCCACCCACCAAATCAGACCCTGAGGGGCCCCGGCCACCAAATCGGACCCTGAGGGGCCCCGGCCACAAAATCGGACCCTGAGGGGCCCCACCCACAAAATCGGACCCTGAGGGGCCACACCCACAAAATCAGGCCCTGAGGGGCCCCACCCACAAAATCAGACCCTGAGGCCAAAGTGGCCCCTGAGAGGCACCCACAGTTAAATCGGATCCTGAGTTGAAAGTCTTGCAGGGGCAGCAGGCAAGTCTCTCTTAAAGGGGCAGCCCATTTCAAACCACTATCTGTACTTCCTTCAGGAAATACACATCTAGTATTATTATTACTATTCAGTTGATTTCCACAATTAATGCAGCCCGAACCGCTAAACGCACAGACTCCGCTGAGGTGTCGTTTCGAAGCCAGCGTCCATGAGAGGTGTGCTAAGTATTTTTCGTGTAGATCAGATTTGTAGTTTTTGCGCAATTTGCGTTTGAAATTTTTTTTTCCCGTCATTGGAATGCACTGTCTCAATGCATTTGAATGGAAAATGGCAAAACGTGCCCTGAGGCGATTGAAATGGCAGTAAAGCTCATTGATATGCGCAGGCACACCCAGTTACTATGCCAACGCCTACGAACGTCACATGACGCCCCCAGAACAGAGCTGCCACATAATATCAGCTCTTAAAGCGAAACCCACAGCACTAATGCAAATCTTGCCTCATCCCATGACGCATGCCCCTGAAAGAGAATGTGCGCCAAGGTGTGCCCCCGCCCACCAAATCGTACCCTGAGGGGCCCTGCCCACCAAATCGTACCCTGAGGTGCCCCGCCCACCAAATCGGACCCTAAGGGGCCCCGCCCACCAAATCAGGCTCTGAGAGATCCCGCCCACCAAATCAGACCCTGAGGGGCCCCGCTCACCAAATCGAACCCTGAGGGGCCCCCCTCACCAAATAGGACCCTGAGGAGCCCCGCTCACCAAATTGAACTCTGAGGGGCCCCGCTCACCAAATCTGACCCTGAGGGGCCCCACTGACCAAATCGGACCCTGAGGGGCCCCACCCACCAAATCAGACCCTGAGGGGCCCTGGCCACCAAATCGGACCCTGAGGGGCCCCACCCACCAAATCAGACCCTGAGGGGCCCCGGCCACAAAATCGGACCCTGAAGGGGCCGCCCCTGAGGGAGTGCGCCAAAGTGCGCCCCCGCCCACCAAATCGGACCCTGAGGGGCCCCGCCTACCAAATCGGACTCAGAGATCCCGCCCACCAAATCAGACCCTGAGGGGCCCCGCTCACCAAATCGAACCCTGAGGGGCCCCCCTCACCAAATAGGACCCTGAGGAGCCCCGCTCACCAAATTGAACTCTGAGGGGCCCCGCTCACCAAATCTGACCCTGAGGGGCCCCACTGACCAAATCGGACCCTGAGGGGCCCCACCCACCAAATCAGACCCTGAGGGGCCCTGGCCACCAAATCGGACCCTGAGGGGCCCCACCCACCAAATCAGACCCTGAGGGGCCCCGGCCACAAAATCGGACCCTGAAGGGGCCGCTCCTGAGAGAGTGCGCCAAAGTGCGCCCCCGCCAACCAAATCGGACCCTGAGGGGCCCCGACTACCAAATCGGACTCTGAGAGATCCCGCCCACCAAATCAGACCCTGAGGGGCCCCACTCACCAAATCGGACCCCGAGGGGCCCCGCCCACTAAATCAGACCCTGAGGGGCCCCGCCCACCAAATTGGACCCCGAGGGGCCCCGCCCACCAAATCGGACCCTGAGGGGACCCGCCTGCCAAATCGGACCCTGAGGGGCCCCGCCCACCAAATCGGACCCTGAGGGGACTCGCCTGCCAAATCGGACCCTGAGGGGCCCCGCCCACCAAATCGGACCCTGAGTGGCACCGTCCAACAAAACGGACCGAGTGGCCCCACCAACCAAATTGGACCCAGAGTGGCCCCAACCACAAAATCGGACCCTGAGGGGACCCAACCACAAAATCGGACCCTGAGGAGCCCCGGCCACAAAATCGGGCCCTGAAGGGCCCCACCCACAAAATCGGACCCTGAGGGGCCGCACCCACAAAATTAGACCCTGAGGGGCCACACCCACAAAATCGGACACTGAGGGACCACACCCACAAAATAGGAGCCTGAGGGATCCCGGCCAACAATTCAAGCCCTGAGGAGCCCAGGCCAAGGAATCAGATCCTGAGGGGCCCCACCCACCAAATCAGACCCTGAGGCCAAAGCGGATCCTGAGTTGAAAGTCTTGCAGGTGCAGCAGGCAAGTCTCCCTTAAAGGGGCAGCCCAGGCACCATTTCAAACCACTATCTGTACTTCCTTCAGGAAATACACATCTAGTTATAGTGGTTTGAAAAAACCACTATATTGTAATCCGAACGCTGCTAACTTATTCTTCTTCTTATTATTATTATTAAGTTGATTTCCGCAATTAATGCGGCCCGAACCGCTACATGCACAGACTCCGTTGAGGTGTCGTTTCGAAGCCAGCGTCCATGAGAGGTGTGCTAAGTATTTTTCGTGTCGATCGGATTTGTAGTTTTTGTGCAATTTGCGTTTGAAAATTTTTTTTCCCGTCATTGGAATGCACTGTCTCCAATGCTTTTCAATAGGAAATGGCAAAACGTGCCCTGAGGCGATTGAAATGACAGTTGAGCTCATTGATATGCGCAGGCAGACCCAGTTACTATGCCAACGCCTACGAACGTCACATGATCTCTCCAAGACAGAGCTTCTGCCACATAATATCAGCTCTTAAAGCAAAACCCACAGCACAAATGCAAATCTAGCTTCATCACATGACACTTGCCCCTGACAGAGAATGTGCGCCAAAGTGGATTTAGAAGCCCAGTGAGCCACCCTGGCTCTTAAAGGGCCGACGCGCCAAAGTGATTCTTAAAGAGCCGGCGCACCAAAATGAGTCTTAACCCCTTCACTACCAAGGGTGGTTTGCACGTTAACTACCGAGCCAATTTTTACAATTCTGACCACTGTACCTTTATGAGGTCATAACTCTGGAACGCTTTCATGGATCCTGGTGATTCTGACATTGTTTTCTCGTGACATATTGTACTTCATGCTAGTGGTAAAATTGCATTCAAATAACTTGCGTTTATTTGTGAAAAAAACGGATATTTGGCGAAAATTTTGAAAATTTCGCAATTTTCCAACTTTGAATTTTTATGCCCTTAAATCACAGCGATACGGCACACAAAAAACTTAATACATAACATTTCCCACATGTTTACTTTACATCAGCACAATTTTGCAACCAAAATTTTTTTTTGCTAGGAAGTTATAAGGGTTAAAAATTGACCAGCGATTTCTCATTTTTGCAACACCATTTTATTTTTAGGGACCACTTCACATTTGAAGCCACTTTGAGGGGTCTATATGATAGAAAATACCCAAAAGTGACACCATTCTAAAAACTGCACCCCTCAAGGTGCTTAAAACCACATTCAAGAAGTTTATTAACCCTTTAGGTGCGTCACAGGAATTTTTTGAATATTAAAAAAAAAATGAACATTTTACTTTTTTTCACAAAAAAAATACTTCAGGTTCAATTTTCTTTATTTTACCAAGGGTAACAGGAGAAATTGGACTGCAAAAGTTATTGTGCAATTTGTCCTGACTACGCTGATACCTGATATGTGGGGGGGAACCACTGTTTCGGCGCATGGCAGAGCTCAGAATGGAAGGAGCGCCGTTTGACTTTTTCAATGCAAAATTGGCTGGAATTCAGATCGGACGCCATGTCACGTTTGGCGAGCCCCTGATGTACCTAAACAGTGGAAACCCCCCCAAGTGACCCCATTTTGGAAACTAGACCCCCCAAGGAACTTATCTAGATATGTGGTGAGAACTTTGAACCCACAAGGGCTTCACAGAAGTTTATAACGTACAGCGGTACAATTAAAAAATCATATTTTTTCCACAAAAATGATCTTTTCACCCACAATTTTTATTTTTCCAAGGGTAACAGGACCCTAAAAGTTATTGTGCAATTTGTCCTGAGTACGCTGATACCCCATATGTGGGTGTAAATGACTATTTGGGCGCATAGCAGAGCTCGGAAGGGAAGCAGCGCCATTTGACGTTTTTGGCTAGAATTGAGATCGGACACCATGTCGCGATTGGAAAACCCCTGATGTACCAAAACAGTGGAAACCCCCCACAAATGACACCATTTTGGAATCTAGACCCCCCAAGGAACTTATCTAGATGTGTGGTGAGAACTTTGAACCCCCAAGGGCTTCACAGAAGTTTATAACGTACAGGAGTACAATTAAAAAATCATATTTTTTCCACAAAAATGATCTTTTCACCCTCAATTCTTATTTTTCTAAAAGTAACAGGACCCTAAAAGATATTGTGCAATTTATCCTGAGTACGCTGATACCCCACATGTGGGTGTAAACCACTATTTGGGCGTATGGCAGAGCTCGGAAGGGAAGCAGCGCCATTTGACGTTTTTGGCTGGAATTGAGATCGGACACCATGTCGCATTAGGAAAGCCCCTGATGTACCAAAACAGTAGAAACCCCCCACAAATGACACCATTTTGGAAACTAGACCCCCCAAGGAACTTATCTAGATGTGTGGTGAGCACTTTGAACCCCCCAGTGCTTCACTGAAGTTTATAACGTCCGGGCGTGAAAATAAAAAAATCGTATTTTTTCCACAAACATGATCTTTTAGTCCCCATTTTTTTATTTTCCCAAGGGTAACAGGAGAAATTGGACCCCAAAAGTTGTTGTCCAATTTGTCCTGAGTACGCTGATACCTCATATGTGGGAGAAAACTACTGTATGGGCACACGTCGGGGCTCGGAAGGGAAGTAGTGACGTTTTGGAATGCAGACTTTGATGGAATGATCTGCGGGTGTCATGTTGCGTTTGGAGAGCCCCTGATGTACCTAAACAGTGGAAACCCCCCACAAGTGACCCAATTTTGGAAACTAGACCCCCTAATGAACTTATCTAGATGTGTGGTGAGCACTTTGAACCCCCCAGTGCTTCACAGAAGTTTATAACGACCGGGCGTGAAAATAAAAAAATCGTATTTTTTCCACAAACATGATCTTTTAGTCCCCATTTTTTTATTTTCCCAAGGGTAACAGGAGAAATTGGACCCCAAAAGTTGTTGTCCAATTTGTCCTGAGTACGCTGATATCTCATATGTGGGAGAAAACTACTGTATGGGCACACGTCGGGGCTCGGAAGGGAAGTAGTGACGTTTTGGAATGCAGACTTTGATGGATTGGTATGCGGGTGTCATGTGCGTTTGGAGAGCCCCTGATGTACCTAAACTATTGAAACTCCCCACAAGTGACCCCATTTTGGAAACTAGACCCCCCACGGAGCTTATCTAGATGTGTGGAGAGCACTTTGAACCCCCAAGTGCTTCACAGAAGTTTATAACGCCTGGGCGTGAAAATAAAAAAAACATTTTTTTCCGCAAAATTATATTTTTGCCCCCAATTTTTTATTTTCCTAAGGGTAACAGGAGAAATTGGACCCCAAAAGTTGTTTTGTAATTTGTCCTGAGTAGGCTGATACCCTACATGTGGGGGTAAAACACTGTTTGGGCACATGGCAGAGCTTGGAAGGGAAGGAGCACCATTTGACTTTTTCAACGCAGAATTGGCTGGAATTGAGATCAGACGCCATGTTGCCTTTGGAGAGCACCTGATGTGCCCAAACAGTGGAAACCCCCAATTATAACTCCAACCCTAACCTCAACACACCCCTAACCCTAATCTGAGCCCTAGCCCTAACCCTATCCCTAACCCTAACCCTAGCCCTAACCCTAGCCCTAACCCTAACCCTAGCCTTAACCCTAGCCCTAACCCTAGCCCTAACCCTAACCTTAACCCTACCCTAACCCTAACCCTAGCGGGAAAATGGAAATAAATACATTTTCTTTTAGTTTTATTATTTTTCCCTAACTAAGGGGGTGATAACGGGGGGTTTGATTTACGATTTATGGCGGTTTTTATGTTTGGCGGCTGTCGCACGCTAAAAGACGCTTTTTATTGTAAAAATAGTTTTTGCATCACCACATATTGTGAGCTATAATTTTTCCATATTTTGACCCACCGAGTCATGTGAGGTCTTATTTTTTGCGGGACGAGTTGTCGTTTTTATTGGTACCATTTTCGGGCACGTGACATTTTTTGATCGCTTTTTATTCCGATTTTTGGGATGCAGAATGAACAAAAACCAGCTTTTCATGAATTTCTTTTGGGGGGTGCGTTTACACCGTTCCGCGTGCGGTAAAATTGATAACGCGTTTTTATTCTTCGGGTCAGTACGGTTACAGCGATACCTCATTTAGTTCGTTTTTTTATGTTTTGTCGGTTTTTTGCAATGAAAACAATTTTATATAAAAAATAATTATTTTTGTATCGCTTTATTCTGCGAGCTATAACTTTTTTATTTTTTTGCGGATGATGCTGTATGGTGGCTCGTTTTTTGCGGGACAAGATGACGTTTTCAGCGGTACCATGGATATTTATATGCGTCTTTTTGATCGCGTGTTATTGCACTTTTTGTTCGGTGGTATGATAATAAATCATTATTTTTTGCTTCGTTTTTTATTTTTATTTTTTAAGGGGTTCGCTAAAGGGGTTAACTAATGGGACAGTTTTATAGGGCAGGTCATTACGGACGCGGCGATACCAAATATGTGTACTTTTATTGTTTTGTTTTTTTTTTATTTTCAAAAAATGGATTTATTGGGGAATATATTTTTTTTTTTTAACTAATTTATTTAGCGATTTTTTTAAAATTATTTTTAACACTTTTTTTTTTTTTTTTTTACTTTATTACCTTGTCCCAGGTGGGACATCACTGTCCTGTGACAGATCGCTGATCTGTCACATCACAGATCACTGTGACAGATCAGCGATCTGTCACAGGCACTGCTGCAGACTTCCTCATGCCTGCGCTTTGCAGGCACTGAGGAAGCCAGCTTCCTCAGGCCCCCGAAGGCCCCCGTCGCCATCTTGGATTCGGGGGCCTGGAGGAAGGGAGTCCCCCGCAGCAGCGCTGCACATTGCGCTGCCGTGGGGGGCTCAGGGAAGCAAGGAGGGAGCCCCCTCCCTGCCGATGCTTCCCATTAACCTCCGGTACACCGCGATCGCGTTTGATCGCGGTGTGCAAGGGGTTAACGTGTCGGGGGCGGTCCGTGACCGCCCCTGACACATTGTGCCGGGTGTCAGCTATGATAATTAGCTGACACTCGGCCGCGATCAGCGGCGCTCACCACGTGGGCGCCGCTGATCGCGATGACGTAATATTCCGTCCATGGTAATTAGGTCCATGGTCACATGGACGGAATATTACGTCAATTGTAGGTAAGGGGTTAAAGGGCCGGCGCGCCAAATCGAAAGCTGAGTGACCCAAGGCTCCAAATCGGAGGCTGATAGACCCTGGCCTACAAAAAGGAGGCTGAGCCACCCTGGCATCCAAATTGGACCCAGAGTGGCCCCGCCCACCAAATCGGACCCAGAGTGGCCCCGCCCACCAAATCAGACCCAGAGTGGCCCCACCCACCAAATTGGACCCTGAGGGGCCCCACCCACAAAATCGGACCCTGAGGGGCCCCGGCCACAAAATCGGACCCTGAGGGGCCCCGCCTACAAAATTGAACCCTGAGGGGCCCCAACCACAAAATCAGATCCTGAGGGGACCCACCCACAAAATCGGATCCTGAGGGGCCCCACCCACAATATCGGACCCTGAGGGGCCCCACCCACAAAATCAGACCCTGAGGGCCCGGTCACAAAATTGGATCCTGAGGGGCCCCAACCACAAAATCGATCCCTGAGGGGCCCCAACCACAAAATCGGACCCTGAGGGGCCCCACCCACAAAATTGGATCCTGAGGGGCCCCACCCACAAAATTGGACCCTGAGGGGCCCCGGCCAAAAAATTGGACCCTGAGGAGCCCCACCCACAAAATCGGACCCTGAGGGACCCCGGCCACAAAATCGGACCCTGAGGGGCCCCACCCACAAAATCGGACCCTGAGGGGATCCGGCCACAAAATCGGACCCTGAGGGACCCCGGCCACAAAATCGGACCCTGAGGGGCCCCTCCCACAAAATCGGACCCTGAGGGGATCCGGCCACAAAATCAGACCCTGAGGGGCCCCGGGCACAACATCGGACCCTGAGGGGACCCACTCACAAAATCGGACCCTGAGGGGCCCCAACCACAAAATCGGACCCTGAGGGGCCCCGGCCACAAAATCGGACCCTGAGGGGCCCCGGCCACAAAATCGGACCCTCACGGGCCCCGGCCACAAAATCGGACCCTGAGGGGCCCCGGCCACAAAATCGGACCCTGAGGGGCCCCGCATACAAAATTGAACCCTGAGGGGCCCCAACCACAAAATCGGATCCTGAGGGGCCCCACCCACAAAATCGGATCCTGAGGGGCCCCACCCACAATATCGGACCCTGAGGGGCCCCAGCCACAAAATCAGACCCTGAGGGCCCCGGTCACAAAATTGGATCCAGAGGGGCCCCAACCACAAAATCGATCCCTGAGGGGCCCCAACCACAAAATCGGACCCTGAGGGGCCCCACTGACAAAATTGGACCCTGAGGGGCCCCACCCACAAAATTGGACTCTGAGGGGCCCCACCCACAAAATTGGACCCTGAGGGGCCTCGGCCAAAAAATTGGACCCTGAGGGGCCCCACCCACAAAATTGGACCCTGAGGGGCCCCGGCCACAAAATCGGACCCTGAGGGACCCCGGCCACAAAATCGGACCCTGAGGGGCCCCACCCACAAAATCGGACCCTGAGGGGATCCGGCCACAAAATCAGACCCTGAGGGGCCCCGGCCACAACATCGGACCCTGAGGGGACCCACTCACAAAATCGGACCCTGAGGGGCCCCAACCACAAAATCGGACCCTGAGGGGCCCCACCCAGAAAATCGGACCCTGAGGGGCCCCGGCCAAAAAATTGGACCCTGAGGGGCCCCACCCACAAAATCGGACCCTGAGGGGATCCGGCCACAAAATCAGACCCTGAGGGGCCCCGGCCACAACATCGGATCCTGAGGGGCCCCATTCACAAAATCGGACCCTGAGGGGCCCCAACCACAAAATCGGACCCTGAGGGGCCCCGGCCACAAAATTGGACCCTCACGGGCCCCGGCCACAAAATCGGACCCTGAGGGGCCACGGCCATAAAATCAGACCCTGAGGGGCCCCGCCTACAAAAATTGAACCCTGAGGGGCCCCAACCACAAAATCGGATCCTGAGGGGCCCCACCCACAAAATCGGATCCTGAGGGGCCCCACCCACAATATCGGACCCTGAGGGGCCCCACCCACAAAATCAGACCCTGAGGGCCCCGATCACAAAATTGGATCCTGAGGGGCCCCAACCACAAAATCGTTCCCTGAGGGGCCCCAACCACAAAATTGGACCCTGAGGGGCCCCACCGACAAAATTGGACCCTGAGGGGCCCCACCCACAAAATTGGACCCTGAGGGGCCCCACCCACAAAATTGGACCCTGAGAGGCCCCGGCCAAAAAATTGGACCCTGAGGGACCCCACCCACAAAATTGGACCCTGAGGGGCCCCGGCCACAAAATCGGACCCTGAGGGACCCTGGCCACAAAATCAGACCCTGAGGGGCCCTCACCCACAAAATCGTACCCTGAGGGGATCCGGCCACAAAATCAGACCCTGAGGGTCCCCAGCCACAACATCGGACCCTGAGGGGCCCCACTCACAAAATCGGACCCTGAGGGGCCCAGCCCACCAAATCGAACCCTGAGTGGCCCCGTCCACCAAATCGGACCCTAAGGGGCCCCACCCACAAAATCGGACCCTGAGGTGCCCCGGCCACAAAATCAGACCCAGAGGGGCCCCACCCACAAAATTGGGCCCTGAGGGGTCCCACCCACAAAATCAGACCCTGAGGCCAAAGTGGCCCCTGAGAGGCACCCACAGCTAAAACGGATCCTGAGTTGAAAGTCTTGCAGGGGCAGCAGCCAGGTCTCTCTTAAAGGGGCAGCCCGGGCACCATTTCAAACCACTATCTGTACTTCCTTCAGGAAATACACATCTAGTATTAATGTTGTAATCCGAACGCTGCTAACTTATTCTTATTATTCAGTTGATTTCCGCAATTAATGCGGCCAGAACCGCTACATGCACAGACTCCGTTGAGGTGTCGTTTCGAAGCCAGCATCCACCGGAGGTGTGCTAAGTACTTTTCGTGTCGATCGGATTTGTAGTTTTTGCGCAATTTGCGTTTGAAAATTTTTTTTCCCATCATTGGAATGCACTGTCTCCAATGCTTTTCAATAGGAAATGGCAAAACGTGCCCTGAGGCGATTGAAATGACAGTTGAGCTCATTGATATGCGCAGGCAGACCCAGTTACTATGCCAATGCCTACGAACTTCACTTGAACCCCAGCACAGAGCCTCTGCCACATATCAGCTCTTAAAGCGAAACTCACAGCACAAATGCAAATCTAGCTTCATCACATGACACATGCCCCTGAGAGAGAATGTGTGCGCCAAAGTGGATTTAGAAGAAGCCCAGTGAGCCAAACTAGCTCTTAAAGGGCCAACGCGCCAAAGTGATTGTTAAAGGGCCAGCGCACCCAAATGAGTCTTAAAGGGCCGACACACCAAATCGGAGGCTGAGCCACCCCGGCCTCCAAATCGGAGGCTGAGCCACCCCGGCCTCCAAATCGGAGGCTGAGCCACCCCGGCCTCCAAATCGGAGGCTGAGCCACCCCGGCCTCCAAATCGGAGGCTGAGCCACCCCGGCCTCCAAATCGGAGGCTGAGCCACCCCGGCCTCCAAATCGGAGGCTGATCGACCCCGGCCTCTAAATCGGAGGCTGATCGACCCCGGCCTCCAAATCGGAGGCTGATCGACCCCGGCCTCCAAATCGGAGGCTGAGCCACCCCGGCTTCCAAATCGGAGGCTGAGCTACCCCGGCCTCCAAATCGGAGGCTGAGCCACCCCGGCCTCCAAATCGGACGCTGAGCCACCCCGGCCTCCAAATCGCTCAGGGTCCGATTTGGTGGGCGGGGCCCCACAGTGTCCGATTTGGTGGGCGGGGCCCCTCAGGGTCCGATTTGGTGGGCAGGGCCTCTCTGGGTCTGATTTGGTGGGTGGGGCCACTCTGGGTAAGATTTGGAGGCTGGGGTCGCTCAGTCTCCAATTTGGAGGCCGGGGTCATTGAGCTTCCGATTTGGAGGCCGAGGTCAAAGAGCCTCCGATTTGGAGGCTGAGCGACCCCAGCCTCCAAAGCTTACCCAGAGTGGCCCCGCCCACCAAATCAGACCCAGAGAGGCCCTGCCCACCAAATCGAACCCTGAGGGGCCCCGCCCACCAAATCGAACCCTGAGGGGCCCCGCCCACCAAATTAAACCCTGTGGGGCACCGCCCACCAAATCGGACCCTGTGGGGCCACGCCCACCAAATCGGACCCAGAGGCCCCGCCCACCAAATTGGACCCAGAGTGGTCCCGCCCACCAAATTGGACCCAGTGGGGCTCCGCCCACAAAATCAGACCCAGAGGGGCCCCTGCCACAAAATCAGACCCTGAGGGGCCGCGGCCACAAAATCGGACCCTGATGGGCCCCAGTCACAAAATTGGACCCTGATAGGCCCCGGCCACAAAATCGGACCCTGAGGGGCCCCAACCACAAAATCGGACCCTGAGGGGACCCAACCACAAAATCGGACCCTGAGAGGCCCCGCCCACCAAATTGGACCCAGAGTGGTCCCGCCCACAAAATCGGACCCAGAGGGGCCCCACCCACAAAATCGGACCCTGAGGGGCCCCTGCCACAAAATCGGACCCTGAGGGGCCGCGGCCACAAAATCAGGCCCTGAGGGGCCGCGGCCACAAAATCGGACCCTGAGGGGCCCCAACCACAAAATCGGACCCTGAGGGGACCCAACCACAAAATCGGACCCTGAGGGGCCCCTGACACAAAATCGGACCCTGAGGGGCCCCGGCCACAAAATCGGACCCTGAGGGGCCCAACCCACAAAATCGGACCCTGAGGGGCCCTGCCCACCAAATTGGACCCTGAGGGGCCCCGCCCACCAAATCGGACCCTGAGAGGCCCCACCCACAAAATCAGACCCTGAGAGGCCCCACCCTCAAAATCGGACCCTGAGGGGCCCCACCCACAAAAAATTTTTTCCCGTCATTGGAATGCACTGTCTCCAATGCTTTTCAATGGGAAATGGCAAAACGTGCCCTGAGGCGATTGAAATAGCAGTTAAGCTCATTGATATGCGCAGGCAGACCCAGTTACTATGCCAACGCCTACGAACGTCACATGACGCCCCGAGGACAGAACTTCTGCCACATAATATCAGCTCTTAAAGCGAAACCCACAGCACTAATGCAAATCTAGCTTCATCACATGACACATGCCCCTGAGAGAGAATGTGCGCCAAAGTGGATTTAGAAGAAGCCCAGTGAGCCAAACTAGCTCTTAAAGGGCCGACGCGCCAAAGTGATTGTTAAAGGGCCGACGCGCCAAAGTGATTGTTAAAGGGCAGGCGCACCGAAATGAGTCTTAAAGGGCCGACACGCCAAATCGAAAGCTGATGACCACAGGCTTCAAATGGGAGGCTGATCGACTCCCCCGGTCTCCAAATCGGAGGCTGAGCCACCCCGGCCTCCAAATCGGAGGCTGAGCCACCCCGGCCTCCAAATCGGAGGCTGAGCCACCCTGGCCTCCAAATCGGACCCAGTGTGGCCCCGCTCAAAAAATCAGACCCAGAGTAGCACAGCCCACCAAATCGGATCCTGGGGGCCCCGCCCACCAAATCAGACTCCGAGTGGCCCCGTCCACCAAATCGGACCCTGATGAGCTCCGCCCACCAAATCAGACATTGAGAAGCCCCGCCCACCAAATCGGACCCAGAGTGACCCCGCCCACCAAATCGGACCTTGAAGGGCCCCACCCATCAAATCGGACCCAGAGTGGCCCCGCCCATCAAATCGGACTCTGAGGTGCCCCGCCCACCAAATCGGAACCTGAGGATCCCCACCCACCAAATCGGACCCAGATTGACCCTGCCCACCAAATCGGACCCCGAGGAGCCCCGCCCACCAAATCGGACCCAGATTGACCTCGCCCACCAAATCGGACCTTGAAGGGCCCCCGCCCACCAAATTGGACCCAGAGGTGCCCCGCTCACCAAATAGGACCCTGAAGGGCCCCGCCCACCAAATCGGACCCAGAGGGGCCCCGCCCACCAAATCGGACCCAGGGGCCCCGCCCACCAAATCAGACCATGAGGGTCCCCGCCCACCAAATCGGACCATGAGGGGCACCGCCCACTAAATCGGACCCAGAGTGGCCCCGCCCACCAAAATGGACCCAGGGGGCTCCACCCACAAAATCAGACCTTAAGGGGCCCCACCCACAAAATCGGACCCTGAGTGGGCCCTGCCACAAAATCAGACCCTGAGGGGCCCCAACCACAAAATCGGACCCTGAGAGACCCCGGCCACAAAATCAAACCTAGAGGGGCCCCAGTCACAAAATAGGACCCTCAGGGGCCCCAACCACAAAATCAGACCCTGAGGTGCCCCGGTCACAAAATCGGACCCTGAGGGGCCCCACCCACAAAATCAGACCCTGAGGGGCCCCACCCACAAAACCAGACCCTGAGGGGCCCCACCCACAAAACCAGACCCTGAGGGGCCCCACCCACAAAATCGGACCCTGAGAGACCCCGGCCACAAAATCAGACCCTAAGGGGCCCAGGTCACGAAATCAGACCCTGAGGGGCCCCACCCACAAAATCAGACCCTGAGGGGCCCCTCCCACCAAATTAGACCCTGAGGGGCCCCACCCTCAAAATCAGACCCTGAGGGGCCCCAACCACAAAATCGGACCCTGAGAGGCACCGGCTACAAAATCGGACCCTGAGGGGCCCCGGACACAAAATCGGACCCTGAGGGGCCCCGGCCACAAAATCGGACCCTGAGGGGCCCCGCCCACCAAATCGGACCCTGAGGGGCCCCTCCCACCAAATTAGACCCTGTAGCCCCACCCTCAAAATCAGACCCTGAGGGGCCCCAACCACAAAATCGGACCCTGAGAGGCACCGGCTACAAAATCGGATCCTGAGTGGCCCCGGCCACAAAATCGGACCCTGAGGGGCCCCAGCCACAAAATCGGACCCTGAGGGACCCAACCAACAAATTCAGACTCAGTGTCCCCGCCCACCAAATTGGACCCTGAAGGGCCCCGTCCACCAAATCGGACCCTGAGGGGCCCCACCCACAAAATCGGACCCTGAGGGGCCCCACCCACAAAATCAGGCCCTGAGGGGCCCCACCCACAAAATCAGACCCTGAGGGGCCCCGCCCACCAAATCGGACCCTGAGGGGCCCCACCCACTAAATCGGATTCTGAAAGGCCCCAACCACAAAATCGGACCCTGAGGGGCCCCACCCAAAAAATCGGACCCTGAGGGTCCCCGCTGACCAAATTGGACCTCGAGGGGCCCCACCCACCAAATCGGACCCCGAGGGGCCCCGCCCACCAAATCGGACCCCGAGGGGCCCCGCCCACCAAATCGGACCCCGACCGGCCCCGCCCACCAAATCGGACCCCAAGGGTCCCCGTCAACCAAATCGGACCCCGAGGGTCCCCGTCAACCAAATTGGACCCTGAGGGGCCCCTCCCACCAAATCGGACTCTGATACATCCCGCCCACCAAATCAGACCCTGAGGGGCCCAGCTCACCAAATCGGACCCAGAGTGGCCCCACCCACCAAATCGGACCCAGAGTGGCCCCGCTCACCAAATTGTACCCAGAGTGGCCCCGCCCACCAAATTGTACCCTGAGGGGCCCCACCCACAAAATCGGACCCTAAGGGACCCCACCCACAAAATTGGACCCTGAGGGGCCCCGGCCACAAAATTGGACCCTGAGGGGCCCCACCCACAAAATCGGACCCTGAGGGGATCCGGCCACAACATCGGACCCCGAGTGGCCCCACTCACAAAATCGGACCCTGAGGGGCCCTACCCACAAAATCGGACCCTGAGGGGCCCCAACCACAAAATGGGACCCTGACGGGCCCCGGCCACAAAATCGGACCCTGACGGGCCACGGCCACAAAATCGGACCCTGACGGGCCCCGGCCACAAAATCGGACCCTGAGGGGCCCCAACCACAAAATCGGAGCCTGAGAGGCACTGGCCACAAAATCGGACCCTGAGGGGCCTCACCCACAAATCCAGACCCTGAGGGGACCCGGCCACAAAATCGGACCCTGAGGGGCCCCACCCTCCAAATCTGACCCTGAGGGGCCCCGCCCACCAAATCGGACCCTGAGGGGCCCCGCTCGCCAAATCAGACCCTGAGGGGCCCCACTCACCAAATCGGATTCTGAAAGGCCCCAACCACAAAATCGAACCCACAGTGGCCCCACCCACAAAATCGGACCCTGATTGGCCCCGGCCACAAAATCAGACCATGAGGGGCCCCGCCCACCAAATCAGACCCTGAGGGGCCCTGCCCTCTAAATCGGACCCTGAGTGGCCCCGCCCACCAAATCGGACTCTGAGGGGCCACGCTCACCAAATCGGGCCCTGAGGGGCCCCGCTCACCAAATCGGACCCTGAGGGACCCCGCCCACCAAATCGGATTCTGAAAGGCCCCAACCACGAAATCGGACCCTAAGGGGTCCCGCCCACCAAATCTGACCCTGAGGGGCCCCGCCCACCAAATAGGACCCTGAAGGGCACCACCCAGCAAATCAGATCATGAGGGGCCCCACCCACAAAATTGGACCCTGAGGGGCCCCACCCACCAAATCGGACCCTAAGGGGACCCGCCTGCCAAATCGGACCCTGAGGGGCCCCGCCCACCAAATCGGACCCTGAGTGGCACCGTCCAACAAAACGGACCGAGCGGCCACACCCACAAAATCGGACCCTGAGGGGACCCAACCACAAAATCGGACCCTGAGGAGCCCCGGCCACAAAATCGGACCCTGAAGGGCCCCACCCACAAAATCGGACCCTGAGGGGCCGCACCCACAAAATTAGACCCTGAGGGGCCACACCCACAAAATCGGACACTGAGGGACCACACCCACAAAATAGGAGCCTGAGGGATCCCGGCCAACAATTCAAGCCCTGAGGAGCCCAGGCCAAGGAATCAGATCCTGAGGGGCCCCACCCACCAAATCAGACCCTGAGGCCAAAGCGGATCCTTAGTTGAAAGTCTTGCAGGGGCAGCAGGCAAGTCTCCCTTAAAGGGGCAGCCCAGGCACTATTTCAAACCACTATCTGTACTTCCTTCAGGAAATACACATCTAGTTATAGTGGTTTGAAAAAACCACTATATTGTAATCCGAACGCTGCTAACTTCTTCTTCTTCTTCTTATTATTATTATTAAGTTGATTTCCGCAATTAATGCGGCCCGAACCGCTACACGCACAGACTCCGTTGAGGTGTCGTTTTGAAGCCAGCGTCCATGAGAGGTGTGCTAAGTATTTTTCGTGTCGATCGGATTTGTAGTTTTTGCGCAATTTGCGTTTGAAAATTTTTTTTCCCGTCATTGGAATGCACTGTGTCAATGCTTTTCAATGGGAAGCTTAAAACGTGCCCTGAGGCGATTGAAATGGCAGTTGAGCTCATTGATATGCGCAGGCAGACCAAGTTACTATGCCAACGCCTACGAACGTCACATGACATCTCCAGAACAGAGCTTTTGCCACATAATATCAGCTCTTAAAGCTAAACCCACGGCACAAATGCAAATCTAGCTTCATCACATGACGCATGCCCCTGAGAGAGAATGTGTGCGCCAAAGTGGATTTAGAAGCCCAGTGAGCCACCCTGGCTCTTAAAGGGCCGACGCGCCAAAGTGATTCTTAAAGAGCCGGCGCACCAAAATGAGTCTTAAAGGGCCGGCGTGCCAAATCGAAAGCTGAGTGACCCAAGGCTCCAAATCGGAGGCTGATAGACCCTGGCCTACAAAAAGGAGGCTGAGCAACCCTGGCATCCAAATCGGACCCAGAGTTGCCCCGCCCACGAAATCGGACCCAGAGTGGCCTCGCCCACCAAATCAGACCCAGAGTGGCCCCGCCCACCAAATTGGACCCTGAGGAGCCCCACCCACAAAATCGGACCCTGAAGGCCCCACCCACAAAATCGGACCCTGAGGGGCCCCACCCACAAAATTGGACCCTGAGGGGCCCCGGCCACAAAATCGAACCCAGAGGGGCCCCACCCACAAAATTGGACCCTGAGCGCCCCCAACCACAAAATCGGACCCTGAGGGGCCCCAACCCCAAAATCGGACCCTGAGGGGCCCCGGCCACAAAATCGGACCCTCAGGGGCCCCGCCTCAAAATCGGACCCTGAGGGGCCCCTCCCTCAAAAATCGGACCCTGAGAGGCCCCGCCCACCAAATCAGACCCTGAGGGGCTCCGCCAACCAAATCGGACTCTAAAGGGCCCCACCCACAAAATCAGACCCTGAGGGCCCCCAACCACAAAATAGGACCCTAAGGGGCACCACCCTCAAAATCGGACCCTGAGTAGACCCGGCCACAAAATCGGACCCTGAGGGGCCCCAACCACAAAATCGGACCCTGAGGGGCCCAGGCCACAAAATCGAACCCTGAGGGGCCCCACCCTCAAAATCGGATCCTGAGGGGCCCAACCAACAAAATCGGACCCTGAGGGGCCCCAGCCACAAAATCGGACACTGAGGGGCCCCACCCACAAAATCGGACCCTGAGGGGCCCCGGCCACAAAATTGGAACCTGAGGGGCCCCGGCCACAAAATCGGACCCTGAGGGGTCCCAACCACGAAATCAGACCCTGAGGGGCCCCGGACTCAAAATCGGACCGTGAGGGCCCCCAACCACAAAATCGGACCCTGAGGGGCCCCAACCACAAAATCGGACCCTGAGAGACCCCGGCCACAAAATCGGACCCAGAGGGGCCACACCCACAAAATCAGACCATGAGGGGCCACAACCACAAAATCGGACCCTGAGGGGCCACACCCACAAAATCGGACCCTGAGGGGCCACACCCACAAAATCGGACCCTGAGGGGCCACACCCACAAAATAGGAGCCTGAGGGATCCCGGACAACAAATCAGACCCTGAGGCCAAAGTGGCCCCTGAGAGGCACATACAGTTAAAACGGATCCTGAGTTAAAAGTCTTGCAGGGGCAGCCCGGGCACCATTTCAAACCACTATCTGTACTTCCTTCAGGAAATACACATCTAGTTATAGTGGTTTGAAAAAACCACTATATTGTAATCCGAACGCTGCTAACTTATTCTTCTTCTTCTTCTTCTTATTATTATTAAGTTGATTTCCGCAATTAATGCGGCCCGAACCGCTACACGCACAGACTCCGTTGAGGTGTCGTTTCGAAGCCAGCGTCCATGAGAGGTGTGCTAAGTATTTTTCGTGTCGATCGGATTTGTAGTTTTTGCGCAATTTGCGTTTGAACATTTTTTTTCCCGTCATTGGAATGCACTGTCTCCAATGCTTTTCAATAGGAAATGGCAAAACGTGCCCTGAGGCGATTGAAATGACAGTTGAGCTCATTGATATGCGCAGGCAGACCCAGTTACTATGCCAACGCCTACGAACTTCACTTGAACCCCAGCACAGAGCCTCTGCCACATAATATCAGCTCTTAAAGCGAAACCCACAGCACAAATGCAAATCTAGCTTCATCACATGACACATGCCCCTGAGAGAGAATGTGTGCGCCAAAGTGGATTTAAAAGAAGCCCAGTCAGCCAAACTAGCTCTTAAAGGGCCAACGCTCCAAAGTGATTGTTAAAGGGCCAGTGCACCCAAATGATTCTTAAAGGGCCGACACACCAAATCGGAGACTGAGCCACCCCGGCCTCCAAATCGGACAATGAGCCACCCCGGCCTCCAAATGAGAGGCTGATCCACCCCGGCCTCCAAATCGGAGCCTGATCCACCCCGGCCTCCAAATCGGAGCCTGATCCACCCCGGCCTCCAAATCGGAGGCTGATCGACCCAGGCCTCCAAATCAGAGGCTGAGCCACCCCAGCCTCCAAATAGGAGGCTGAGCCACCCCGGCCTCCAAATCGGAGGCTGATCGACCCCGGCCTCCAAATCGGAGGCTGAGGAACCCCGGCCTCCAAATCGGAGGCTGATCCACCCCGGCCTCCAAATCGGAGGCTGATCCACCCCGGCCTCCAAATCGGAGGCTGAGCCACCCCGGCCTCCAAATCGGAGGCTGATCCACCCCGGCCTCCAAATCGGAGGCTGATCCACCCCGGCCTCCAAATCGGAGGCTGAGCCACCCCGGCCTCCAAATCGGAGGCTGAGCCACCCCGGCCTCCAAATCGGAGGCTGATCCACCCCGGCCTCCAAATCGGAGGCTGATCCACCCCGGCCTCCAAATCGGAGGCTGATCCACCCCGGCCTCCAAATCGGAGGCTGATCCACCCCGGCCTCCAAATCGGAGGCTGATCCACCCCGGCCTCCAAATCGGAGGCTGATCCACCCCGGCCTCCAAATCGGAAGCTGATCCACCCCGGCCTCCAAATCGGAGGCTGATCGACCCAGGCCTTCAAATAGGAGGCTGAGCCACCCCGGCCTCCAAATAGGAGGCTGAGCCACCCCGGCCTCCAAATAGGAGGCTGAGCCACCCCGGCCTCCAAATCGGAGGCTGAGCCACCCCGGCCTCCAAATCGGAGGCTGATCGACCCCGGCCTCCAAATCGGAGGCTGAGCCACCCCGGCCTCCAAATCGGAGGCTGAGCCACCCCGGTCTCCAAATCGGAGGCTGAGCCACCCCGGCCTCCAAATCGGAGGCTGAGCCTCCCCAGCCTCCAAATCGGAGGCTGATCCACCCCGGCCTCCAAATCGGAGGCTGATCCACCCCGGCCTCCAAATCGGAGGCTGAGCCACCCCGGCCTCCAAATCGGAGGCTGAGCCACCCCGGCCTCCAAATCGGAGGCTGAGCCACCCCGGCCTCCAAATCGGAGTCTCATCGACCCCGGCCTCCAAATCAGAGGCTTTTTGACCTCGGCCTCCAAATCGGAAGCTCAACGACCCCGGCCTCCAAATTGGAGGCTGAGCGACCCCAGCCTCCAAATCTTACCCAGAGTGGCCCCGCCCACCAAATCGGACCCTGTGGGGGCCCGCCCACCAAATCGGACCCTGAGAGGCCCCGCCCACCAAATAGGACCCAGAGTGGTCCCGCCCACCAAATTGGACCCAGAGTGGTCCCGCCCACCAAATTGGACCCAGAGGGGCTCCGCCCACAAAATCAGACCCAGAGGGGCCCCTGCCACAATATCAGACCCTGAGGGGCCGCGGCCACAAAATCGGACCCTGATGGGCCCCAGTCACAAAATTGGACCCTGATAGGCCCCGGCCACAAAATCGGACCCTGAGGGGCCCCAACCACAAAATCGGACCCTGAGGGGACCCAACCACAAAATCGGACCCTGAGAGGCCCCGCCCACCAAATTGGACCCAGAGTGGTCCCGCCCACCAAATTGGACCCAGAGGGGCCCCACCCACAAAATTGGACCCAGAGGGGCCCCTGCCACAAAATCGGGCCCTGAGGGGCCACGGCCACAAAATCAGACCCTGAGGGGCCGCGGCCACAAAATCGGACCCTGAGGGGCCCCAACCACAAAATCGGACCCTGAGGGGACCCAACCACAAAATCGGACCCTGAGGGGACCCAACCACAAAATCGGACCCTGAGGGGCCTCGGCCACAAAATCGGACCCTGAGGGGCCCAACCCACAAAATCGGACCCTGAGGGGACCTGCCCACCAAATTGGACCCTGAGGGGCCCCGCCCACCAAATCGGACCCTGAGAGGTCCCACCCACAAAATCGGACCCTGACGGGCCCCGGCCACAAAATCGGACCCTGAGGGGCCCCACCTGCAAAATTGGACCCTGAGGGGTTCCGGCCACAAAAATCGGATCCTGATTGGCCCCGGCCACAAAATCGGACCCTGAGGGGCCCCAGCCACAAAATCGGACCTTGAGGGGCCCCACCCACCAAATCAGACCCTGAGGGGCCCCGGCCACCAAATCGGACCCTGAGTGGCCCCGGCCACAAAATCGGACCCTGAGAGGCCCCACCCAAAAAAATCAGACCCTGAGGGGCCCCACCCACAAAATCAGGCCCTGAGGGGCCCCACCCACAAAATCAGACCATGAGGCCAAAGTGGCCCCTGAGAGGCACCCACAGTTAAATCGTATCCTGAGTTGAAAGTCTTGCAGGGGCAGCAGGCAAGTCTCTCTTAAAGGGGCAGCCCGGGCACCATTTCAAACCACTATCTGTACTTCCTTCAGGAAATACACATCTAGTATTATTATTACTATTCAGTTGATTTCCGCAATTAATGCGGCCCGAAACGCTACACGCACAGACTCCGTTGAGGTGTCATTTCGAAGCCAGCGTTCACGAGAGGTGTGCTAAGTATTTTTCATGTCGATCAGTTTTATAGTTTTTGCGCAATTTGCGTTTAAAAAAACATTTTCCTGTCATTGGAATGCACTGTCTCAATGCATTTCGATTGGAAAATTTTGCCATAGGTAAAGCATGGGGCAGTCGCGAGGCGACTGATATGCGCAGGCACATCCAGGCACACCCAGCACACCCAGTTACTATGCCAACGCCTACGAACTTTTCATGACCCCTCCAGGACAGAGTTTCTGGCAGATAATATTAGCTCTTAAAGCGAAACCCAGAGCACAAATGCAAATCTAGCTTCATCACATGACGCATGACCCTGAGAGAGAATATGCGCCAAAATGGATTTAGAAGCCCAGTGCGCCAAACTGGCTCTTAAAATGCCGACGCACCAAATCACCAAATCGGACCCTGAGGGGCCCCGCTCACCAAAAGGAACTCTGAGGTGCCCCGCTCACCAAATCGGACCCTGAGGGGCCCTGTTCACCAAATTGAACTCTGAGGGGCCCCGCTCACCAAATCAGACCCTGAGGGGCCCTGCTCACCAAATTGAACTCTGAGTGGCCCCGCTCACCAAATCAGACCCTGAGGGGCCCTGCTCACCAAATTGAACCCTGAGGGGCCCCGCCCACCAAATCGGATTCTGAAAGGCCCCAGCCACAAAATCGGACCCTGAGGGGCCCCGGATACAAAATCGGACCCTCAGGGGCTCCACCCACAAAATCTGACCCTGAGGGGCCCCAATCACAAAGTCGGACCCTGAGGGGCCCCGCCAACCAAATCTGACCCTGATGGGCCCCACCCACCAAATCGGACCCTGAGGCGCCCCGCTGACCAAATCGGACCCTGAGGGGCCCCGCTCACCAAATCGGACCCTGAGGGGCCCCGCCCACCAAATCGGATTCTGAGTGGCCCTGCCATCCAAATCGGACCCTGAGGGGCCCCGCTCACCAAATGGAACTCTGAGGTGCCCCGCTCACCAAATCGGACCCTGAGTGGCCCCGCCCACAAAATCGGACCCTTAGGGGACTCGCCCCACAAATCGGACCCTGAGGGGCCCCACCCACCAAATCGGACCCTGAGGGGCCCCACTCACCAAATCGGATCCTGAGGGTCCCCGCCCACCAAATCGGACCCTGATGGGCACAGCTCTCCAAATCGGACCCTGAGGGGGCCCGTTCACAAAATCGAACCCTAAGGGGCCCCGTCCACCAAATCAGACCCAGAGGGGCCCCACCCACCAAATTGGACCCTGAAGGGCCTCACCCACCAAATCAGACCCTGAGGGGCCCCGCTCACTAAATCGGACCCTGAGGGGCCACGCCCACCAAATTGGACCCTGAGGGTCCCCGCTCACCAAATCGGACCCTGAGGGGCCCCGCTCACCAAATGGAACTCTGAGGTGCCCCGCTCACCAAATCGGACCCTGAGTGGCCTGCCCACCAAATCGGACCCTGAGGGGCCCCGCTCACCAAATCGGACCCTGATGGGCACAGCTCTCCAAATCGGACCCTGAGGGGGCCCGTTCACAAAATCGAACCCTAAGGGGCCCCGTCCACCAAATCAGACCCAGAGGGGCCCCACCCACCAAATTGGACCCTGAAGGGCCTCACCCACCAAATCAGACCCTGAGGGGCCCCGCTCACTAAATCGGACCCTGAGGGGCCACGCCCACCAAATTGGACCCTGAGGGGCCCCGCTCACCAAATGGAACTCTGAGGTGCCCCGCTCACCAAATCGGACCCTGAGTGGCCCGCCCACCAAATCGGACCCTGAGGGGCCCCGCTCACCAAATCGGACCCTAAGGGGCCCCGCCCACCAAATCGGACCCTTAGGGCCCCCACCCACCAAATCGGATCCTCAGGGGCTCCACTCACCAAATCGGACCCTGAGGGTCCCCGCCCACCAAATCGGACCCTGAGGGGCCCAGCTCTCCAAATCGGACCCTGAGGGGGCCCGTTCACAAAATCGAACCCTGAGGGGCCCCGTCCACCAAACCAGACCCAGAGGGGCCCACCCACCAAATTGGACCCTGAGTGACCCCGCCAACAAAATCAGACCCTGAGGGGCCCCGGCCTCAAAATCAGACCCTGAGGGATCCCGGCCACCAATTCAAGCCCTGAGGAGCCCAGGCCACTGAATCGGATCCTGAGGGGCCCCACCTACCAAATCAGACCCTGAGGCCAAAAGTGGCCCCTTAGAGGCACCCACAGTTAAAACAGATCCTGACTTCAAAGTCTTGCAGGGGCAGCAGGCAAGTCTCTCTTAAAGGGGCAGCCCGGGCACCATTTCAAACCACTATCTGTACTTCCTTCAGGAAATACACATCTAGTATTATTATTACTATTCAGTTGATTTCCGCAATTAATGCGGCCCGATCGGCTACACGCACAGACTCCGTTGAGGTGTCGTTTCGAAGCCAGCGTCCACGAGAGGTGTGCTAAGTATTTTTCGTGTCGAACGGATTTGTAGTTTTTGCGCAATTTGCGTTTGAAAAAACATTTTCTTGTCATTGGAATGCACTGTCTCATTGCATTTTAATGGGAAAATGTTGCCATAGGGAAAACATGGGGCAGTCGTGAGGTGGCAGTTATGCTCATTGATATGCGTAGGCCAGGGCCGGCGTCAGCACCCGGGCAAGTGCCGGGGCCCTGGCGAGATCTGAGGACCCACTCACGCTGTCTGGGATACCCGCCGGCCGCCGCCACGCCCCCCATGTGCTGACCCCATCCTGCGCCCTCCACGAGGGACCCACGCAGTGACGCAGCCCCTTAGGCTGAGTGCACACGACTTTTTAGCCCTGCGGATTTTTCCACTCAGAATGGAAGAAATCCGCAGGTTAAATGACCTGCATTTTTCCTGCGGATTTCTTCCATTTTTCCTGCGGTTTTCTGTGGTTTTCCTCCTGCGGATTTGGTGACAGGGGAGATGGAAAACCGCACAAAAGAAGTAACGTGCTGCGGATTTTGTACCGCAGGAAAACTGCGCAGAAAAATCCGCAGCGTCTGCTGTACGTTTTTTTTTTTCATTGATGTTAAGGCTACTGTACATCACAATGCGGATATGCAATGTTTCTGCGCGGTAAAATCCGCTGCGGATCCACTGGATATCCGCATCGTGTGCACACAGCCTTACTGCCAGCAATGGTCATCGCTTCCTTCGGCTGTAATCTTGTGTGCGGTGTTGTCACAGGACCTGTGATGAGGTCACAGGAGGGGAGGAGTCAGGGGTCACATGGTCAGGGCGGCTGCAGGACTCTGCTGTGCTGGTCGCTTGTCATTACGGTCCTGGTCTGGATGGATGAGGTAACATTTATGTGTGGGACAGTGGGGTCAGGGAGGTGTTTTACAAGGTGGATGAAGCAGAGCCGTGTGTGTACTTGTGTGGGGTCAGGAGGGTTTTACAAGGTGGATGTAGCAGGGCCGCGTGTGTACTTGTGTGGGGTCAGGAGGGGTTTTACAAGGTGGATGTAGCAGTGCCGTGTGTGTACTTGTGTGGGTCAGGAGGTGTTTTACAAGGTGGATGTAGCAGAGCCGCGTGTGTACTTGTGTGGGGTCAGGAGGGGTTTTACAAGGTGGATGTAGCAGAGCCGCGTGTGTACTTGTGTGGGGTCTGGAGGGGTTTTACATGGTGGATGTAGCAGGGCCGCGTGTGTACTTGTGTGGGGTCAGGAGGGGTTTTACAAGGTGGATGTAGCAGTGCCGTGTGTGTACTTGTGTGGGTCAGGAGGTGTTTTACAAGGTGGATGTAGCAGGGCCGCGTGTGTACTTGTGTGGGGTCAGGAGGGGTTTTACAAGGTGGATGTAGCAGTGCCGTGTGTGTACTTGTGTGGGTCAGGAGGTGTTTTACAAGGTGGATGTAGCAGAGCCGCGTGTGTACTTGTGTGGGGTCAGGAGGGGTTTTACAAGGTGGATGTAGCAGAGCCGCGTGTGTACTTGTGTGGGGTCAGGAGGGGTTTACAAGGTGGATGTAGCAGAGCTGTGTGTGTACTTGTGTGGGGTCAGGAGGGGTTTTACAAGGTGGATGTATCAGAGCTGTGTGTGTACTTGTGTGGGGTCAGGAGGTGTTTTACAAGGTGGATGTAGCAGAGCCGTGTTTGTACTTGTGTGGGGTCAGGAGGGGTTTTTCAAGGTGGATGTAGCAGAGCCGTGTGTGTACTTGTGTGGGGTCTGGAGGGGTTTTACATGGTGGATGTAGCAGAGCCATGTGTGTACTTGTGTGGGTCAGGAGGTGTTTTACAAGGTGGATGTAGCAGAGCTGTGTGTGTACTTGTGTGGGTCAGGAGGTGTTTTACAAGGTGGATGTAGCAGAGCCGTGTGTGTACTTGTGTGGGGTCAGGAGGGATTTTACAAGGTGGATGTAGCAGAGCCGTGTGAGTACTTGTGTGGGTCAGGAGGGGTTTTACAAGGTGGATGTAGCAGAGCCGTTTGTGTACTTGTGTGGGTCAGGAGGGGTTTACAAGGTGGATGTAGCAGAGCCGTGTGTGTACTTGTGTGGGGTCAGGAGGGGTTTACAAGGTGGATGTAGTAGAGCCGTGTGTGTACTTGTGTGGGGTCAGGAGGGGTTTTACAAGGTGTATGGAGCAGAGCCGTGTGTGTACGAGGTGTACGGAGCAGAGCCGTGTGTGTACGAGGGGTACGGAGGGGAGCTGAGTGTTTATGAAGCAGAGCCGTGTGTTTATGGAGCGGACCCTGAGGGGCCCCTCCCTCAAAAATCGGACCCTGAGAGGCCCCGCCCACCAAATCAGACCCTGAGGGGCTCCGCCAACCAAATCGGACTCTAAAGGGCCCCACCCACAAAATCAGACCCTGAGGGCCCCCAACCACAAAATAGGACCCTAAGGGGCCCCACCCTCAAAATCGGACCCTGAGTAGACCCGGCCACAAAATCGGACCCTGAGGGGCCCCAACCACAAAATCGGTCCCTGAGGGGCCCAGGCCACAAAATCGAACCCTGAGGGGCCCCACCCTCAAAATCGGATCCTGAGGGGCCCAACCAACAAAATCGGACCCTGAGGGGCCCCAGCCACAAAATCGGACACTGAGGGGCCCCACCCACAAAATCGGACCCTGAGGGGCCCCGGCCACAAAATTGGAACCTGAGGGGCCCCGGCCACAAAATCGGACCCTGAGGGGTCCCAACCACGAAATCAGACCCTGAGGGGCCCCGGACTCAAAATCGGACCGTGAGGGCCCCCAACCACAAAATCGGACCCTGAGGGGCCCCAACCACAAAATCGGACCCTGAGAGACCCCGGCCACAAAATCGGACCCTGAGGGGCCCCGGCCACAAAATCGGACCTTGAGAGGCCCCGGCCACAAAATCGGACCCTGAGGGGCCCCGGCCACAAAATCGGACCCTGCTGGGTGCCGGTCACAAAATCAGACCCTGAGGGGTCCCAACCACAAAATCAGACCCTGAGGGGCCCCAGTCACAAAATCAGACCCTGAGCGACCCCAACCACAAAATCGGACCCTGAGGGGCCCCGGCCACAAAATCGGACACTGAGGGGCCCCAACCACAAAATCGGACCCTGAGGGGCCCCAGCCACGAAATCAGACCCTGAGGGGCGCCGGCCACAAAATCGGACCCTGAGGGCCCCCAACCACAAAATCAGACCCTGAGGGGCCCCGCCACAAAACTGGACCCTGAGGGCCCCCAACCACAAAACTGGACCCTGAGGGGCCCCAACCACAAAATCGGACCCTGAGGGGCCCCAACCACAAAATCGGACCCTGAGGGGCCCCGGCCACAATATCGGACCCTGAGAGACCCCGGCCACAAAATCGAACCCAGAGGGGCCCCACCCACAAAATTGGACCCTGAGTGGCCCCGCCCACCAAATCGGACCCTGAGGGTCCCCGCCCACAAAATCGGACCCTGAGGGGCCCCGCCCTCAAAATCGGACCCTGAGGGGCCCCACCCACAAAATCGGACCCTGAGGGGCCCCACCCTCAAAATCGGACCCTGAGGGGTCCAACCAAGAAAATCGCCACAAAATCGGACCCTGAGGGGCCCCGGCCACAAAGTCGGACCCTGAAGGGCCCCGGCCACAAAATCGGACCCTGAGGGGTCCTGGCCACAAAATCAGGCCCTGAGGGGCCCCACCCACAAAATTAGACCCTGAGGGGCCCCGGCCATAAAATCAGACCCTGAGGGGCCCCGGCCATAAAATCGTACCCTGAGGGGCCCCGGCCACAAAATCGTACCCTGAGGGGCCCCACCCACAAAATCAGACCATGAGGGGCCCCACCCACAAAATCGGACCCTGAGGGGCCCCACCCATAAAATCGGACCCTGAGGGGACCCACCCACAAAATCGGACCCTGAGGGTCCACACCCACAAAATCGGACCCTGAGAGGCCACACCCACAAAATCAGACCCTGAGGGGCCCCACCCACAAAATTGGACCCTGAGGAATCCCGGCCACTAATTCAAATCCTGAGGAGCCCAGGCCACCGAATCGGATCCTGAGGGGCCCCACCCACCAAATCAGACCATGAGGCCAAAGTGGCCCCTGAGAGGCACCCACATTTAAAACGGATACTGAGTTGAAAGTCTTGCAGGGGCAGCAGCCAAGTCTCTCTTAAAGGGGCAGCCCAGGCACCATTTCAAACCACTATCTGTACTTCCTTCAGGAAATACACATCTAGTATTAATGTTGTAATCCGAACGCTGCTAACTTATTCTTATTATTCAGTTGATTTCCGCAATTAATGCGGCCAGAACCGCTACACGCACAAACTCCGTTGAGGTGTCGTTTCGAAGCCAGCATCCACCGGAGGTGTGCTAAGTATTTTTCGTGTCGATCGGATTTGTAGTTTTTGCGCAATTTGCGTTTGAAAATTTTTTTTCCCGTCATTGGAATGCACTGTCTCCAATGCTTTTCAATAGGAAATGGCAAAACGTGCCCTGAGGCGATTGAAATGACAGTTGAGCTCATTGATATGCGCAGGCAGACCCAGTTACTATGCCAACGCCTACGAACTTCACTTGAACCCCAGCACAGAGCCTCTGCCACATATCAGCTCTTAAAGCGAAACTCACAGCACAAATGCAAATCTAGCTTCATCACATGACACATGCCCCTGAGAGAGAATGTGTGCGCCAAAGTGGATTTAGAAGAAGCCCAGTGAGCCAAACTAGCTCTTAAAGGGCCAACGCGCCAAAGTGATTGTTAAAGGGCCAGCGCACCCAAATGAGTCTTAAAGGGCCAACACACCAAATCGGAGGCTGAGCCACCCCGGCCTCCAAATCGGAGGCTGAGCCACCCCGGCCTCCAAATCGGAGGCTGAGCCACCCCGGCCTCCAAATCGGAGGCTGATCGACCCCGGCCTCTAAATCGGAGGCTGAGCCACCCCGGCCTCCAAATCGGAGGCTGATCGACCCCGGCCTCCAAATCGGAGGCTGAGCCACCCCGGCCTCCAAATCGGAGGCTGAGCTACCCCGGCCTCCAAATCGGAGGCTGAGCCACCCCGGCCTCCAAATCGGAGGCTGAGCGACCCCGGCCTCCAAATCGGAGGCTGATCCACCCCGGCCTCCAAATCGGAGGCTGAGCCACCCCGGCCTCCAAATCGGAGGCTGAGCCACCCCGGCCTCCAAATCGGAGGCTGAGCCACCCCGGCCTCCAAATCGGAGGATGAGCCACCACGGCCTCTAAATCGGAGGCTGAGCCACCCCGGCCTCCAAATCGGAGGCTCATCGACCCCGGCCTCCAAATCGGAAGCTCATCGACCCCTGCCTCCAAATCGGAGGCTCTTTGACCTCGGCCTCCAAATCGGAAGCTCAACGACCCCGGCCTCCAAATTGGAGACTGAGCGACCCCAGCCTCCAAATCTTACCCAGAGTGGCCCCACCCACCAAATCAGACCCAGAGAGGCCCTGCCCACCAAATCGGACCCTGAGGGGCCCCGCCCACCAAATCGGACACTGTGGGGCCCCGCCCACCAAATCGGACCCTGAGAGGCCCCGCCCACCAAATTGGACCCAGAGTGGCCCCACCCACCAAATTGGACCCAGAGTGGTCCCGCCCACCAAATTGGACCCAGTGGGGCTCCGCCCACAAAATCAGAACCAGAGGGGCCCCTGCCACAAAATCAGACCCTGAGGTGCCGCGGCCACAAAATCGGTCCCTGATGGGCCCCAGTCACAAAAATGGACCCTGATAGGCCCCGGCCACAAAATCGGACCCTGAGGGGCCCCAGCCACAAAATCGGACCCTGGGCGGCCCAACCACAAAATCGGACCCTGAGGGACCCCGGCCACAAAATCAGACCCTGAGGGGCCCCAGCCACAAAATCGGACCCTGAGGGGCCCCGGCCACGAAATCGGACCCTGAGGGTCGCTGGCCACAAAATCGGACCCTGAGGGGCCCCAACCACAAAATTAGACCCTGAGGGGCACCGGCCACAAAATCGGACCCTGAGGGCCCCCAACCACAAAACCGGACCCAGAGGGGCCCCAACCACAAAATCGGACCCTGAGGCGCCCCAACCACAAAATCGGACTCTGAGGGGCCCCGGCCACAAAATCGTATCCTGAGAGACCCCGGCCACAAAATCGAACCCAGAGGGGCCCCACCCACAAAATTGGACCCTGAGGGGCCACCCACAAAATCGGACCCTGAGGGGCCCCACCTACAAAATCGGACCCTGAGGGGCCCCACCCACAAAATCGGACCCTTAGGGGCCCCACCCACCAAATCAGACCCTGAGGCCAAAGTGGCCCCTGAGAGGCACTCACAGTTAAAACGGATCCTGAGTTGAAAGTCTTGCAGGGGCAGCAGGCAAGTCTCTCTTAAAGGGGCAGCCCGGGCACCATTTCAAACCACTATCTGTACTTCCTTCAGGAAATACACATCTAGTTATAGTGGTTTGAAAAAACCACTATATTGTAATCCGAACGCTGCTAACTTATTCTTCTTATTATTATTATTATTAAGTTGATTTCCGCAATTAATGCGGCCCGAACTGCTACACGCACAGACTCCGTTGAGGTGTCGTTTCGAAGCCAGCGTCCACGAGAGGTGTGCTAAGTATTTTTCGTGTCGATCGGATTTGTAGTTTTTGCGCAATTTGCGTTTGAAAATTTATTTTCCCGTCATTGGAATGCACTGTCTCCAATGCTTTTCAATGGGTAATGGCAAAACGTGCCCTGAGGCGATTGAAATGACAGTTGAGCTCATTGATATGCGCAGGCAGACCCAGTTACTATGCCAACGCCTACGAACTTCACTTGAACCCCAGCACAGAGCCTCTGCCACATAATATCAGCTCTTAAAGCGAAACTCACAGCACAAATGCAAATCTAGCTTCATCACATGACACATGACCCTGAGAGAGAATGTGTGCGACAAAGTGGATTTAAAAGAAGCCCAGAGAGCCAAACTAGCTCTTAAAGGGCCAACGCGCCAAAGTGATTGTTAAAGGGCCAGCGCACCCAAATGAGTCTTAAAGGGCCGACACACCAAATCGGAGACTGAGCCACCCCGGCCTCCAAATCGGAGGCTGAGCCACCCCGGCCTCCAAATCGGAGGCTGAGCCACCCCGGCCTCCAAATCGGAGGCTGAGCCACCCCGGCCTCCAAATCGGAGGCTGAGCCACCCCGGCCTCCAAATCGGAGGCTGAGCCACCCCGGCCTCCAAATCGGACGCTGAGCCACCCCGGCCTCCAAATCGGACGCTGAGCCACCCCGGCCTCCAAATCGGACGCTGAGCCACCCCGGCCTCCAAATCGGAGGCTCATCGACCCCAGCCTCCAAATCGGAAGCTCATCGACCCCTACCTCCAAATCGGAGGCTCTTTGACCTCGGCCTCCAAATCGGAAGCTCAACGACCCCGGCCTCCATATTGGAGGCTGAGCGACCCCAGCCTCCAAATCTTACCCAGAGTGGCCCCGCCCACCAAATCAGACCCAGAGAGGCCCTGCCCACCAAATCGAACCCTGAGGGGCCCCGCCCACCAAATCGAACCCTGAGGGGCCCCGCCCACCAAATTAAACCCTGTGGGGCACCGCCCACCAAATCGGACCCAGAGGCCCCGCCCACCAAATTGGACCCAGAGTGGTCCCGCCCACCAAATTGGACCCAGTGGGGCTCCGCCCACAAAATCAGACCCAGAGGGGCCCCTGCCACAAAATCAGACCCTGAGGGGCCGCGGCCACAAAATCGGACCCTGATGGGCCCCAGTCACAAAATTGGACCCTAATAGGCCCCGGCCACAAAATCGGACCCTGAGGGGCCCCAACCACAAAATCGGACCCTGAGGGGACCTAACCACAAAATCGGACCCTGAGAGGCCCCGCCCACCAAATTGGACCCAGAGTGGTCCCGCCCACAAAATCGGACCCAGAGGGGCCCCACCCACAAAATCGGACCCTGAGGGGCCCCTGCCACAAAATCGGACCCTGAGGGGCCGCGGCCACAAAATCAGGCCCTGAGGGGCCGCGGCCACAAAATCGGACCCTGAGGGGCCCCAACCACAAAATCGGACCCTGAGAGTCCCCGCCCACCAAATTGGACCCAGAGTGGTCCCGCCCACAAAATCGGACCCAGAGGGGCCCCACCCACAAAATCGGACCCTGAGGTGCCCCACCCACAAAATCGGACCCTGAGGGGCCCCTGACACAAAATCGGACCCTGAGGGGCCCCGGCCACAAAATCGGACCCTGAGGGGCCCAACCCACAAAATCGGACCCTGAGGGGCCCCGCCCACCAAATTGGACCCTGAGGGGCCCCGCCCACCAAATCGGACCCTGAGAGGCCCCACCCACAAAATCGGACCCTGAGAGGCCCCACCCACAAAATCGGACCCTGAGGGGCCCCACCCAAAAAATTGGACCCTGAGGGGTTCCGGCCACAAAAATCGGATCCTGAGTGGCCCCGGCCACAAAATCAGACCCTGAGGGGCCCCAGCCACAAAATCGGACCTTGAGGGGCCCCACCCACCAAATCGGACCCTGAGGGGCCCCGGCCACCAAATCGGACCCTGAGTGGCCCCGGCCACAAAATCGGACCCTGAGGGGCCCCACCCACAAAATCGGACCCTGAGGGGCCCCACCCACAAAATCAGGCCCTGAGGGGCCCCACCCACAAAATCAGACCCTGAGGCCAAAGTGGCCCCTGAGAGGCACCCACAGTTAAATCGTATCCTGAGTTGAAAGTCTTGCAGGGGCAGCAGGCAAGTCTCTCTTAAAGGGGCAGCCCGGGCACCATTTCAAACCACTAACTGTACTTCCTTCAGGAAATACACATCTAGTTATAGTGGTTTGAAAAAACCACTATATTGTAATCCGAACGCTGCTAACTTATTCTTCTTATTATAGTGGTTTGAAAAAACCACTATATTGTAATCCGAACGCTGCTAACTTATTCTTATTATTATTAAGTTGATTTCCGCAATTAATGCGGCCCGAACCGCTACACGCACAGACGCCGTTAAGGTGTCGTTTCGAAGCCAGCGTCCATGAGAGGTGTGCTAAGTATTTTTCGTGTCGATCGGATTTGTAGTTTTTGCGCAATTTGCGTTTGAAATTTTTTTTTCCCGTCATTGGAATGCACTGTCTCCAATGCTTTTCAATGGGAAATGGCAAAACGTGCCCTGAGGCGATTGAAATGGCAGTTGAGCTCATTGATATGCGCAGGCAGACCCAGTTACTATGCCAACGCCTACGAACGTCACATGACAACCCCAGGAGAGAGCTTCTGCCACATAATATCAGCTCTTAAAGCAAAACCCACAGCACAAATGCAAATCTAGCTTCATCACATGACGCATGCCCCTGAGAGAGAATGTGCACCAAAGTGGATTTAGAAGCCCAGTGAGCCACCCTGGCTCTTAAAGGGCCGACGCGCCAAAGTGATTCCTAAAGAGCCGGCGCACCAAAATGAGTCTTAAAGGGCCGGCGCGCCAAATCGAAAGTTGAGTGACCCAAGGCTCCAAATCGGAGGCTGAGCTACCCCGGCCTCCAAATTGGACCCAGAGTGGCCCCGCCCACCAAATCGGACCCTGAGGGGCCCCACCCACAAAATCGGACCCTGATGGGATCCGGCCACAAAATCAGACCCTGAGGGGCCCCGGCCACAACAACGGACCCTGAGGGGCCCCACTCACAAAATCGGACCCTGAGGGGCCCCACCCACAAAATCGGACCCTGAGGGGCCCGAACCACAAAATCAGACCCTGAGGGGCCCCGGCCACAAAATCGGACCCTCTCGGGCCCCGGCCACAAAATCGGACCCTGAGGGGCCCCGCCTACAAAATCGAACCCTGAGGGGCCCCAACCACAAAATCGGATCCTGAGGGGCCCCACCCACAAAATCAGATCCTGAGGGGCCCCAACCACAATATCGGACCCTGAGGGGCCCCACCCACAAAATCAGACCCTGAGGGCCCCGGTCACAAAATTGGATCCTGAGGGGCCCCAACCACAAAATCGAACCCTGAGGGGCCCCAACCACAAAATCGGACCCTGAGGGGCCCCACCCACAAAATTGGTCCTTGAGGGGCCCCACCCACAAAATTGGACCCTGAGGGGCCCCACCCACAAAATTGGACCCTGAGGGGCCCCACCCACAAAATTGGACCCTGAGGGGCCCCACCCACAAAATTGGACCCTGAGGGGCCCAGGCCAAAAAACTGGACCCTGAGGGGCCCCACTCACAAAATTGGACCCTGAGGGGCCCCGGCCACAAAATCGGACCCTGAGGGGCCCCAGCCACAAAATCGGATCCTGAGGGGCCCCAACCACAAAATCGGACCGTGAGAGGCTCCGGACACAAAATTGGACCCTGAGGGGCCCCAACCACAAAATCAGACCCTGAGAGGCACCGGCCACAAAATCGGACTCTGAGGGGCCCCGGACACAAAATCGGACCCTGAGGGGCCCCGGCCACAAAATCAGACTCAGTGTCCCTGCCCACCAAATCGGACCCTGAGGTGCCCTGCCCACCAAATCGGACCATAGTGGCCCCGCCCACCAAATCAGACCCAGAGTGGCCCCGCCCACCAAATCAGACCCAGAGTGTCCCCGCCCACCAAATCGGACCCTGAGGGGCCCCGCCCACCAATTTGGACCCTGAGGGGCCCCGCCCACGAAATCGGACCCTGAGGAGCCCCGCTGACGAAATCGGACCCTGAGGGGCCCCGCCCACCAAATCGGACCCAGAGAGGCCCTGCCCACCAAACCGGACCCTGAGGGGCCCCGCCATCCAAATCGGACCCTGTGGGGCCCCGCCCACTAAATCGGACCCAGAGTGGTCCCGCCAACCAAATTGGACCCAGAGTGGCCCCGCCCACCAAATCGGACCCAGAGGGTCTCCGCCCACAAAATCAGACCCTAAGGGGCCCAACCCACAAAATCTGACCCTGAGGGGTCCCAACCACAAAATCAGACCGTGATTGGTCCCAACCACAAAATCAGACCCTGAGGGGCCCTGGCCACAAAATCGGACCCTGAGGGGCCCCGGCCACAAAATCGGACCCTGAGGGGCCCCGGTTACAAAATCGGACCCTGAGGGGCCCCGGCCACAAAATCGGACCCTGAGGGGCCCAACCCACATAATCGGACCCTGAGGGGCCACGGCGAGAAAATCGGACCCTGTGGGGATCCGGCCACAAAATCAGACCCTGAGGGGCCCCGGCCACAAAATCGGACCCTGAGGGGCCACACCCACAAAATCGGAGCCTGAGAGATCCCCGCCAACAATTCAAGCCCTGAGGCGCCCAGGCCAAGGAATCGGATCCTGAGGGGCCCCACCCACCAAATCAGACCCTGAGGCCAAAGTGGCCTCTGAGAGGCACTCACAGTTAAAACGGATCCTGAGTTGAAAGTCTTGCAGGGGCGGCAGGCAAGTCTCTCTTAAAGGGGCAGCCCGGGCACCATTTCAAACCACTATCTGTACTTCCTTCAGGAAATACACATCTAGTTATTATTAATCAGTTGATTTCCGCAATTAATGCGGCCCGAACCGCTACATGCACAGACTCCGTTGAGGTGTCGTTTCGAAGCCAGCATCCATGAGAGGTGTGCTAAGTATTTTTCGTGTCGATCGGATTTGTAGTTTTTGAGCAATTTGCGTTTGAAATTTTTTTTTCCCGTCATTGGAATGCACTGTCTCCAATGCTTTTCAATGGGAAATGGCAAAACGTGCCCTGAGACAATTGAAATAGCAGTTAAGCTCATTGATATGCGCAGGCAGACCCAGTTACTATGCCAACACCTACGAACGTCACATGACGCCCCGAGGACAGAACTTCTGCCACATAATATCAGCTCTTAAAGCGAAACCCACAGCACTAATGCAAATCTAGCTTCATCACATGACACATGCCCCTGAGAGAGAATGTGCGCCAAAGTGGATTTAGAAGAAGCCCAGTGAGCCAAACTAGCTCTTAAAGGGCCGACGCGCCAAAGTGATTGTTAAAGGGCCGACGCGTCAAAGTGATTGTTAAAGGGCCGGCGCACCGAAATGAGTCTTAAAGGGCCGACACGCCAAATCGAAAGCTGATGACCACAGGCTTCAAATGGGAGGCTGATCGATTCCTCCGGTCTCCAAATCGGAGGCTGATCGACCCCGGCCTCCAAATCGGAGGCTGAGCCACCCCGGCCTTCAAATCGGAGGCTGAGCCACCCCGGCCTCCAAATCGGAGGCTGAGCCACCCCGGCCTCCAAATCGGAGGCTGAGCCACCCCGGCCTCCAAATCGGAGGCTCTTTGACCCCGGCCTCCCAAATCGGAGGCTGAGCCACCCCGGCCTCCCAAATCGGAGGCTTAGTCACCCCGGCCTCCAAATCGGAGGCTGAGCCACCCCGGCCTCCAAATCGGAGGCTGAGCCACCCCGGCCTCCAAATCGGAGGCTGAGCCACCCCGACCTCCAAATCGGAGGCTCTTTGACCCCGGCCTCCCAAATCGGAGGCTGAGCCACCCCGGCCTCCAAATCGGAGGCTGAGCTACACCGGCCTCCAAATCGGAGGCTGAGCCACCCCGGCCTCCAAATCGGAGGCTGAGCCACCCCGGCCTCCAAATCGGAGGCTGAGCCACCCCGGCCTCCGAATCGGAGGCTGAGCCACCCCGGCCTCCGAATCGGAGGCTGAGCCACCCCGGCCTCCAAATCGGAGGCTGAGCCACCCCGGCCTCCCAAATCGGAGGCTGAGCCACCCCGGCCTCCCAAATCGGAGGCTGAGCCACCCCGGCCTCCCAAATCGGAGGCTGAGCCACCCCGGCCTCCAAATTGGAGGCTCTTTGACCCCGGCCTCCCAAATCGGAGGCTGAGCCACCCCGTCCTCCAAATCGGAGGCTGAGTCACCCCGGCCTCCAAATCGGAGGCTGAGCCACCCCGACCTCCAAATCGGAGGCTCTTTGACCCCGGCCTCCCAAATCGGAGGCTGAGCCACCCCGGCCTCCAAATCGGAGGCTGAGCCACCCCGGCCTCCAAATCGGAGGCTGAGCCACCCCGGCCTCCCAAATCAGAGGCTGAGCCACCCCGGCCTCCCAAATCAGAGGCTGAGCCACCCCGGCCTCCAAATCGGAGGCTGAGCCACCCCGTCCTCCAAATCGGAGGCTGAGCCACCCCGGCCTCCAAATCGGAGGCTGAGTCACCCCGGCCTCCAAATCGGAGGCTGAGCCACCCCGGCCTCCAAATCGGAGGCTGAGCCACCCCGACCTCCAAATCGGAGGCTCTTTGACCCCGGCCTCCCAAATCGGAGGCTGAGCCACCCCGGCCTCCAAATCGGAGGCTGAGCCACCCCGGCCTCCCAAATCAGAGGCTGAGCCACCCCGGCCTCCCAAATCAGAGGCTGAGCCACCCCGGCCTCCAAATCGGAGGCTGAGCCACCCCGGCCTCCAAATCGGAGGCTGAGCCACCCCGGCCTCCAAATCGGAGGCAGAGCCACTCCGGCCTCCAAATCGGAGGCTGAGCCACCCCGGCCTCCAAATCGGAGGCTGAGCCACCCCGGCCTCCAAATCGGAGGCTGAGCCACCCCGGCCTCCAAATCGGAGGCTCTTTGACCCCGGCCTCCAAATCGGAAGCTCATCGACCCTGGCCTCCAAATCGGAGGCTGAGCGACCCCAGCCTCCAAATCTTACCCAGAGTGGCCCCACCCACCAAATCGGACCCAGAGAGGCCCTGCCCACCAAACCAGACTTTGACGGGCCCCGCCCACCAAATCGGACCCTGTGGGGCCCCACCCACTAAGTCGGACCCAGAGTGGTCCCGCCAACCAAATCGGACCCAGAGTGGCCCCGCCCACCAAATCAGACCCTGAGAGGCCCCACCCACCAAATCGGACCCAGAGTGGTCCCGCCAACCAAATCGGACCCAGAGTGGTCCCGCCCACCAAATAGGACCCAGAGGGTCTCCGCCCACAAAATCAGACCCTAAGGGGCCCCACCCACAAAATCTGACCCTGAGGGGCCCCAACCACAAAATCGGACCCTGATTGGTCCCAACCACAAAATCGGACCCTGAGGGGCCCCAGCCACAAAATCGGACCCTGAGGGGCCCCACACAAAATCGGAACCTGAGGGGCCACACCCACAAAATCGAAGCCTGAGACATCCCCGCCAACAATTCAAGCCCTGAGGCACCCAGGCCAAGTAATCGGATCCTGAGGGGCCCCACCCACCAAATCAGACCCTGAGGCCAAAGTGGCCTCTGAGAGGCACTCACAGTTAAAACGGATCCTGAGTTGAAAGTCTTGCAGGGGCAGCAGGCAAGTCTCTCTTAAAGGGGCAGCCCGGGCACCATTTCAAACCACTATCTGTACTTCCTTCAGGAAATACACATCTAGTTATTATAGTGGTTTGAAAAAACCACTATATTGTAATCCGAACGCTGCTAACTTATTCTTCTTCTTATTATTATTATTATTAAGGTGATTTCCGCAATTAATACAGCCCGAACCGCTACACGCACAGACGCCGTTGAGGTGTTGTTTCGAAGCCAGCGTCCACGAGAGGTGTGCTAAGTATTTTTCGTGTCGATCGGATTTGTAGTTTTTGCGCAATTTGCGTTTGAAATTTTTTTTTCCCGTCATTGGAATGCACTGTCTCCAATGCTTTTCAATGGGTAATGGCAAAACGTGCCCTGAGGCGATTGAAATGGCAGTTGAGCTCATTGATATGCGCAGGCAGACCCAGTTACTATGCCAACGCCTACGAACGTCACATGACATCCCAAGGACAGAGCTTCTGCCACATAATATCAGCTCTTAAAGTGAAACCCACAGCACAAATGCAAATCTAACTTCATCACATGACACATGCCCCTGAGATAGAATGTGCGACAAAGTGGATTTAGAAGCCCAGTGAGCCACCCTGGCTCTTAAAGGGCCGACGTGCCACAGTGATTCTTAAAGGGCCAGCGCACCGAAATGAGTCTTAAAGGGCAGGCGCGCCAAATCGAAAGCTGAGTGACCCCGGCCTCCAAATCGGAGGCTGAGCCACCCCGGCCTCCAAATCGGAGGCTGAGCCACCCCGGCCTCCAAATCGGAGTCTGAGTCACCCTGGCCTCCAAATCGGACCCAGTGTGGCCCCGCTCAAAAAATCAGACCCAGAGTAGCACAGCCCACCAAATCGGATCCTGGGGGCCCCGCCCACCAAATCAGACTCCGAGTGGCCCCGTCCACCAAATCGGACCCTGAGGAGCCCCGCCCACCAAATCAGACACTGAGAAGCCCCGCCCACCAAATCGGACCCAGAGTGACCCCGCCCACCAAATCGGACCCTGAAGGGCCCCACCCATCAAATCGGACCCAGAGTGGCCCCGCCCATCAAATCGGACTCTGAGGGGCCCCGCCCACCAAATCGGAACCTGAGGATCCCCGCCCACCAAATCGGACCCAGATTGACCCCGCCCACCAAATCGGACCCCGAGGAGCCCCGCCCACCAAATCGGACCCAGATTGACCCCGCCCACCAAATCGGACCTTGAAGGGCCCCGCCCACCAAATCGGACCCAGAGGTGCCCCGCTCACCAAATAGGACCCTGAAGGGCCCCGCCCACCAAATCGGACCCAGAGGGGCCCCGCCCACCAAATCGGACCCAGGGGCCCCGCCCACCAAATCAGACCATGAGGGTCCCCGCCCACCAAATAGGACCATGAGGGGCACCGCCCACTAAATTGGACCCAGAGTGGCCCCGCCCACCAAAATGGACCCAGGGGGCTCCACCCACAAAATCAGACCTTAAGGGGCCCCACCCACAAAATCGGACCCTGAGTGGGCCCGGCCACAAAATCAGACCCTGAGGGGCCCCAACCACAAAATCGGACCCTGAGAGACCCCGGCCACAAAATCAAACCTAGAGGGGCCCCAGTCACAAAATAGGACCCTCAGGGGCCCCAACCACAAAATCAGACCCTGAGGTGCCCCGGTCACAAAATCGGACCCTGAGGGGCCCCACCCACAAAATCAGACCCTGAGGGGCCCCACCCACAAAACCAGACCCTGAGGGGCCCCAGCCGCAAAATAAGACCCTGAGGGGCCCCACCCACAAAATCGGACCCTGAGAGACCCCGGCCACAAAATCAGACCCTAAGGGGCCCAGGTCACGAAATCGGACCCTGAGGGGCCCCACCCACAAAATCAGACCCTGAGGGGCCCCTCCCACCAAATTAGACCCTGAGGGGCCCCACCCTCAAAATCAGACCCTGAGGGGCCCCAACCACAAAATCGGACCCTGAGAGGCACCGGCTACAAAATCGGACCCTGAGGGACCCCGGACACAAAATCGGACCCTGAAGGGCCCCGGCCACAAAATCGGACCCTGAGGGGCCCAACCCACAAATTTAGACTGTGTCCCCGCCCACCAAATTGGACCCTGAAGGGCCCCGCCCACCAAATCGGACCCAGATGGGGCCCCGCCCACCAAATCGGACCCAGGGGCCCCGCCCACCAAATCAGACCATGAGGGTCCCCGCCCACCAAATAGGACCATGAGGGGCACCGCCCACTAAATCGGACCCAGAGTGGCCCCGCCCACCAAAATGGACCCAGGGGGCTCACCCACAAAATCAGACCTTAAGGGGCCCCACCCACAAAATCGGACCCTGAGTGGGCCCGGCCACAAAATCAGACCCTGAGGGGCCCCAACCACAAAATCGGACCCTGAGAGACCCCGGCCACAAAATCAAACCTAGAGGGGCCCCAGTCACAAAATAGGACCCTCAGGGGCCCCAACCACAAAATCAGACCCTGAGGTGCCCCGGTCACAAAATCGGACCCTGAGGGGCCCCACCCACAAAATCAGACCCTGAGGGGCCCCACCCACAAAACCAGACCCTGAGGGGCCCCAGCCGCAAAATAAGACCCTGAGGGGCCCCACCCACAAAATCGGACCCTGAGAGACCCCGGCCACAAAATCAGACCCTAAGGGGCCCAGGTCACGAAATCGGACCCTGAGGGGCCCCACCCACAAAATCAGACCCTGAGGGGCCCCTCCCACCAAATTAGACCCTGAGGGGCCCCACCCTCAAAATCAGACCCTGAGGGGCCCCAACCACAAAATCGGACCCTGAGAGGCACCGGCTACAAAATCGGACCCTGAGGGGCCCCGGACACAAAATCGGACCCTGAAGGGCCCCGGCCACAAAATCGGACCCTGAGGGGCCCAACCCACAAATTCAGACTCAGTGTCCCCGCCCACCAAATTGGACCCTGAAGGGCCCCGCCCACCAAATCGGACCCAGAGGGGCCCCGCCCACCAAATCGGACCCAGGGGCCCCGCCCACCAAATCAGACCATGAGGGTCCCCGCCCACCAAATAGGACCATGAGGGGCACCGCCCACTAAATCGGACCCAGAGTGGCCCCGCCCACCAAAATGGACCCAGGGGGCTCACCCACAAAATCAGACCTTAAGGGGCCCCACCCACAAAATCGGACCCTGAGTGGGCCCGGCCACAAAATCAGACCCTGAGGGGCCCCAACCACAAAATCAGACCCTG
The DNA here is from genome assembly GCF_039654945.1 of Dendrobates tinctorius. Taxonomy (NCBI): domain Eukaryota; kingdom Metazoa; phylum Chordata; class Amphibia; order Anura; family Dendrobatidae; genus Dendrobates; species Dendrobates tinctorius. Next base: position 8,436,385 of record NW_027361760.1, on the reverse strand, counting down.
AGGTGCCCCGGTCACAAAATCGGACCCTGAGGGGCCCCACCCACAAAATCAGACCCTGAGGGGCCCCACCCACAAAACCAGACCCTGAGGGGCCCCAGCCGCAAAATAAGACCCTGAGGGGCCCCACCCACAAAATCGGACCCTGAGAGACCCCGGCCACAAAATCAGACCCTAAGGGGCCCAGGTCACGAAATCGGACCCTGAGGGGCCCCACCCACAAAATCAGACCCTGAGGGGCCCCTCCCACCAAATTAGACCCTGAGGGGCCCCACCCTCAAAATCAGACCCTGAGGGGCCCCAACCACAAAATCGGACCCTGAGAGGCACCGGCTACAAAATCGGACCCTGAGGGGCCCCGGACACAAAATCGGACCCTGAAGGGCCCCGGCCACAAAATCGGACCCTGAGGGGCCCAACCCACAAATTCAGACTCAGTGTCCCCGCCCACCAAATTGGACCCTGAAGGGCCCCGCCCACCAAATCGGACCCAGAGGGGCCCCGCCCACCAAATCGGACCCAGGGGCCCCGCCCACCAAATCAGACCATGAGGGTCCCCGCCCACCAAATAGGACCATGAGGGGCACCGCCCACTAAATCGGACCCAGAGTGGCCCCGCCCACCAAAATGGACCCAGGGGGCTCACCCACAAAATCAGACCTTAAGGGGCCCCACCCACAAAATCGGACCCTGAGTGGGCCCGGCCACAAAATCAGACCCTGAGGGGCCCCAACCACAAAATCGGACCCTGAGAGACCCCGGCCACAAAATCAAACCTAGAGGGGCCCCAGTCACAAAATAGGACCCTCAGGGGCCCCAACCACAAAATCAGACCCTGAGGTGCCCCGGTCACAAAATCGGACCCTGAGGGGCCCCACCCACAAAATCAGACCCTGAGGGGCCCCACCCACAAAACCAGACCCTGAGGGGCCCCAGCCGCAAAATAAGACCCTGAGGGGCCCCACCCACAAAATCGGACCCTGAGAGACCCCGGCCACAAAATCAGACCCTAAGGGGCCCAGGTCACGAAATCGGACCCTGAGGGGCCCCACCCACAAAATCAGACCCTGAGGGGCCCCTCCCACCAAATTAGACCCTGAGGGGCCCCACCCTCAAAATCAGACCCTGAGGGGCCCCAACCACAAAATCGGACCCTGAGAGGCACCGGCTACAAAATCGGACCCTGAGGGGCCCCGGACACAAAATCGGACCCTGAAGGGCCCCGGCCACAAAATCGGACCCTGAGGGGCCCAACCCACAAATTCAGACTCAGTGTCCCCGCCCACCAAATTGGACCCTGAAGGGCCCCGTCCACCAAATCGGACCCAAAGTGGCCCCGCCCACCAAATCAGACCCAGAGTGGCCCCGCCCACCAAATCGGACCCTGAGGGGCCCCACCCACCAAATGGGACCCTGAGGGGCCCCGCCCACCAAATCGGACCCTGAGGGGCCCCACCCACCAAATCGGACCCTGAGGGGCCCCGCCCAGTAAATCGGATTCTGAAAGGCCCCAACCACAAAATCGGACCCTGAGGGGCCCCACCCACAAAATCAGACCCAGAGTGGCCCCGCCCACCAAATCGGATCCTGAGGGGCCCCGCCCACCAAATCGGACCCTGAGGGGCCCCGCCCACCAAATGGGACCCTGAGGGGCCCCGCCCACCAAATGGGACCCTGAGGGGCCCCGCCCACCAAATCGGACCCTGAGGGGCCCCGGCTACAAAATCGGACCCTGAGGGGCCCCGGACACAAAACCGGACCCTGAGGGGCCCCGGCCACAAAATCGGACCCTGAGGGACCCAACCAACAAATTCAGACTCAGTGTCCCCGCCCACCAAATTGGACCCTGAAGGGCCCCGTCCACCAAATCGGACCCAAAGTGGCCCCGCCCACCAAATCAGACCCAGAGTGGTCCCGCCCACCAAATGGGACCCTGAGGGGCCCCGCCCACCAAATCGGACCCTGAGGGGCCCCGCCCACCAAATCGGACCCTGAGGGGCCCCACCCACTAAATCGGATTCTGAAAGGCCCCAACCACAAAATCGGACCCTGAGGGGCCCCTCCCACAAAATCGGACCCTGAGGGTCCCCGCTGACCAAATTGAACTCTGAGGGGCCCCGCCCACCAAATCGGACCCAGAGTGGCCCGCCCACCAAATCACACCTAGAGTGTACCCGCTCACCAAATCGGACCCCGAGGGGCCCCACCCACCAAATCAGACCCCGAGGGGCCCCGCCCACCAAATCGGACCCCGAGGGGCCCCGCCCACCAAATCGGACCCCGAGCGGCCCCGCCCACCAAATCGGACCCCAAGGGATCACGCCCACCAAATCGGACCCCGAGGGTCCCCGTCAACCAAATTGGACCCTGAGGGGCCCCTCCCACCAAATCGGACTCTGATACATCCCGCCCACCAAATCAGACCCTGAGGGGCCCAGCTCACCAAATCGGACCCAGAGTGGCCCCACCCACCAAATCGGACCCAGAGTGGCCCCGCCCACCAAACTGTACCCAGAGTGGCCCCGCCCACCAAATTGTACCCTGAGGGGCCCCACCCACAAAATCGGACCCTAAGGGACCCCACCCACAAAATTGGACCCTGAGGGGCCCCGGCCACAAAATCGGACCCTGAGGGGATCCGGCCACAACATCGGACCCCGAGTGGCCCCACTCACAAAATCGGACCCTGAGGGGCCCTACCCACAAAATCGGACCCTGAGGGGCCCCAACCACAAAATGGGACCCTGACGGGCCCCGGCCACAAAATCGGACCCTGACGGGCCACGGCCACAAAATCGGACCCTGATGGGCCCCGGCCACAAAATCGGACCCTGAGGGGCCCCAACCACAAAATCGGAGCCTGAGAGGCACCGGCCACAAAATCGGACCCTGAGGGGCCTCACCCACAAATCCAGACCCTGAGGGGACCCGGCCACAAAATCGGACCCTGAGGGGCCCCACCCTCCAAATCTGACCATGAGGGGCCCCGCCCACCAAATCGGACCCTGAGGGGCCCCGCTCGCCAAATCGGACCCTGAGGGGCCCCACTCACCAAATCGGATTCTGAAAGGCCCCAACCACAAAGAGGGACCCTGATGGGCCCCGGACACAAAATCAGACCCTGAGGGGCCCCACTCATAAAATCGGACCCTGAGGGGCCCCAACCACAAAATCGAACCCACAGTGGCCCCACCCACAAAATCGGACCCTGATTGGCCCCGGCCACAAAATCAGACCATGAGGGGCCCCGCCCACCAAATCAGACCCTGAGGGGCCCTGCCCTCTAAATCGGACCCTGAGTGGCCCCGCCCACCAAATCGGACCCTGAGGGGCCACGCTCACCAAATCGGGCCCTGAGGGGCTCCGCTCACCAAATCGGACCCTGAGGGACCCCGCCCACCAAATCGGATTCTGAAAGGCCCCAACCACGAAATCGGACCCTAAGGGGTCCCGCCCACCAAATCTGACCCTGAGGGGCCCGCCCACCAAATAGGACCCTGAAGGGCCCCACCCAGCAAATCAGACCATGAGGGGCCCCACCCACAAAATTGGACCCTGAGGGGCCCCACCCACAAAATCAGACCCTGAGGGGACCCACCCACAAAATCGGACCCTGAGGGGCCACACCCACAAAATCGGACCCTGAGGGGCCACACCCACAAAATCAGACCCTGAGTGGCCACACCAACAAAATTGGACCCTGAGGGATCCCGGCCACCAATTCAAACCCTGAGGAGCCCAGGCCACCGAATCTGATCCTATGGGGCCCCACCCACCAAATCAGACCCTGAGGTCAAAGTGGCCCCTGAGAGGCACCCACAGTTAAAACGGATCCTGAGTTGAAAGTCTTGCAGGGGCAGCAGGCAAGTCTCTCTTAAAGGGGCAGCCCGGGCACCATTTCAAACCACTATCTGTACTTCATTCAGGAAATACACATCTAGTTATTATTATTCAGTTGATTTCCGCAATTAATGCGGCCCGAACCGCTACACGCACAGACTCCGTTGAGGTGTCGTTTCGAAGCCAGCGTCCACAAGAGGTGTGCTAAGTATTTTTCGTGTCGATCGGATTTGTAGTTTTTGCGCAATTTGCGTTTGAAAATGTTTTTTCCCGTCATTGGAATGCACTGTCTCCAATGCTTTTCAATGGGAAATGGCAAAACGTGCCCTGAGGCGATTCAAATGGCAGTTGAGCTCATTGATATGCGCAGGCAGACCCAGTTACTATGCCAACGCCTACGAACGTCACATGACGCCCCGAGGACAGAACTTCTGCCACATAATATCAGCTCTTAAAGCGAAACCCACAGCACTAATGCAAATCTAGCTTCATCACATGACACATGCCCCTGAGAGAGAATGTGCGCCAAAGTGGATTTAGAAGAAGCCCAGTGAGCCAAACTAGCTCTTAAAGGGCCGACGCGCCAAAGTGATTGTTAAAGGGCCGACGCGCCAAAGTGATTGTTAAAGGGCCGGCGCACCGAAATGAGTCTTAAAGGGCCGACACGCCAAATCGAAAGCTGATGACCACAGGCTTCAAATGGGAGGCTGATCGACTCCCCCGGCCTCCAAATCGGAGGCTGTGCCACCCCGGCCTCCAAATCGGAGGCTGAGCCACCCCGGCCTCCAAATCGGAGGCTGAGTCATCCCGGCCTCCAAATCGGAGGCTGAGCCACCCCGGCCTCCAAATCGGAGGCTGAGCCACCCCGGCCTCCAAATCGGAGGCTGAGCCACCCCGGCCTCCAAATCGGAGGCTGAGCCACCCCGGCCTCCAAATCGGAGGCTGAGCCACCCTGGCCTCCAATTCGGAGGCTGTGTCACCCCGGCCTCCAAATCGGAGGCTGAGCCACCCCGGCCTCCAAATCGGAGGCTGAGCCACCCCGGCCTCCAAATAGAAGGCTGAGCCACCCCGGCCTCCAAATCGTAGGCTCTTTGACCCCGGCCTCCCAAATCGGAGGCTGAGCCACCCCGGCCTCCAAATCGGATTCTGAGCCACCCCGGCCTCCAAATCGGAGGCTGAGCCACCCCGGCCTCTAAATCGGAGGCTGAGCCACCCCGGCCTCCCAAATCGGAGGCTGAGCCACCCCGGCCTCCCAAATCGGAGGCTGAGCCACCCCGGCCTCCAAATCGGAGGCTGAGCCACCCCGGCCTCCCAAATCGGAGGCTGAGCCACCCCGGCCTCCAAATCGGAGGCTGAGCCACCCCGACCTCCAAATCGGAGGCTCTTTGACCCCGGCCTCCCAAATCGGAGGCTGAGCCACCCCGGCCTCCAAATCGGAGGCTGAGCCACCCCGGCCTCCAAATCGGAGGCTGAGCCACCCAGGCCTCCAAATCGGAGGCTGAGCCACCCAGGCCTCCAAATCGGAGGCTGAGCCACCCCGGCCTCCAAATCGGAGGCTGAGCCACCCCGGCCTCCAAATCGGAGGCTGAGCCACCCCGGCCTCCAAATCGGAGGCTGAGCCACCCCGGCCTCCAAATCGGAGGCTGAGCCACCCCGGCCTCCAAATCGGAGGCAGAGCCACTCCGGCCTCCAAATCGGAGGCTGAACCACCCCGGCCTCCAAATCGGAGGCTGAGCCACCCCGGCCTCCAAATCGGAGGCTGAGCCACCCCGGCCTCCAAATCGGAGGCTCTTTGACCCCGGCCTCCAAATCGGAAGCTCATCGACCCTGGCCTCCAAATCGGAGGCTGAGCGACCCCAGCCTCCAAATCTTACCCAGAGTGGCCCCACCCACCAAATCGGACCCAGAGAGGCCCTGCCCACCAAACAAGACTTTGAGGGGCCCCGCCCACCAAATCGGACCCTGTGGGGCCCCACCCACTAAATCGGACCCAGAGTGGTCCCGCCAACCAAATCGGACCCAGAGTGGCCCCGCCCACCAAATCAGACCCTGAGAGGCCCCACCCACCAAATCGGACCCAGAGTGGTCCCGCCAACCAAATCGGACCCAGAGTGGTCCCGCCCACCAAATAGGACCCAGAGGGTCTCCGCCCACAAAATCAGACCCTAAGGGGCCCCACCCACAAAATCTGACCCTGAGGGGCCCCAACCACAAAATCGGACCCTGATTGGTCCCAACCACAAAATCGGACCCTGAGGGGCCCCACACAAAATCGGAACCTGAGGGGCCACACCCACAAAATCGAAGCCTGAGACATCCCCGCCAACAATTCAAGCCCTGAGGCACCCAGGCCAAGTAATCGGATCCTGAGGGGCCCCACCCACCAAATCAGACCCTGAGGCCAAAGTGGCCTCTGAGAGGCACTCACAGTTAAAACGGATCCTGAGTTGAAAGTCTTGCAGGGGCAGCAGGCAAGTCTCTCTTAAAGGGGCAGCCCGGGCACCATTTCAAACCACTATCTGTACTTCCTTCAGGAAATACAAATCTAGTTATTATAGTGGTTTGAAAAAACCACTATATTGTAATCCGAACGCTGCTAACTTATTCTTCTTCTTATTATTATTATTATTAAGTTGATTTCCGCAATTAATACAGCCCGAACCGCTACACGCACAGACGCCGTTGAGGTGTTGTTTCGAAGCCAGCGTCCACGAGAGGTGTGCTAAGTATTTTTCGTGTCGATCGGACACTGAGGGGCCCCAACCACAAAATCGGACCCTGAGAGACCCCGGCCACAAAATCGGACCCTGAGGGGCCCCGGCCACAAAATCGGACCTTGAGAGGCCCCGGCCACAAAATCGGACCCTGAGGGTCCCCGGCCACAAAATCGGACCCTGCTGGGTGCCGGTCACAAAATCAGACCCTGAGGGGTCCCAACCACAAAATCAGACCCTGAGGGGCCCCAGTCACAAAATCAGACCCTGAGCGACCCCAACCACAAAATCGGACCCTGAGGGGCCCCGGCCACAAAATCGGACACTGAGGGGCCCCAACCACAAAATCGGACCCTGAGGGGCCCCAGCCACGAAATCAGACCCTGAGGGGCGCCGGCCACAAAATCGGACCCTGAGGGCCCCCAACCACAAAATCAGACCCTGAGGGGCCCCCAACCACAAAACTGGACCCTGAGGGCCCCCAACCACAAAACTGGACCCTGAGGGGCCCCAACCACAAAATCGGACCCTGAGGGGCCCCAACCACAAAATCGGACCCTGAGGGGCCCCGGCCACAATATCGGACCCTGAGAGACCCCGGCCACAAAATCGAACCCAGAGGGGCCCCACCCACAAAATTGGACCCTGAGTGGCCCCGCCCACCAAATCGGACCCTGAGGGTCCCCGCCCACAAAATCGGACCCTGAGGGGCCCCGCCCTCAAAATCGGACCCTGAGGGGCCCCACCCACAAAATCGGACCCTGAGGGGCCCCACCCTCAAAATCGGACCCTGAGGGGTCCAACCAAGAAAATCGCCACAAAATCGGACCCTGAGGGGCCCCGGCCACAAAGTCGGACCCTGAGGGGCCCCGGCCACAAAATCGGACCCTGAGGGGTCCTGGCCACAAAATCAGGCCCTGAGGGGCCCCACCCACAAAATTAGACCCTGAGGGGCCCCGGCCATAAAATCAGACCCTGAGGGGCCCCGGCCATAAAATCGTACCCTGAGGGGCCCCGGCCACAAAATCGTACCCTGAGGGGCCCCACCCACAAAATCAGACCATGAGGGGCCCCACCCACAAAATCGGACCCTGAGGGGCCCCACCCATAAAATCGGACCCTGAGGGGACCCACCCACAAAATCGGACCCTGAGGGTCCACACCCACAAAATCGGACCCTGAGAGGCCACACCCACAAAATCAGACCCTGAGGGGCCCCACCCACAAAATTGGACCCTGAGGAATCCCGGCCACTAATTCAAATCCTGAGGAGCCCAGGCCACCGAATCGGATCCTGAGGGGCCCCACCCACCAAATCAGACCATGAGGCCAAAGTGGCCCCTGAGAGGCACCCACATTTAAAACGGATACTGAGTTGAAAGTCTTGCAGGGGCAGCAGCCAAGTCTCTCTTAAAGGGGCAGCCGAGGCACCATTTCAAACCACTATCTGTACTTCCTTCAGGAAATACACATCTAGTATTAATGTTGTAATCCGAACGCTGCTAACTTATTCTTATTATTCAGTTGATTTCCGCAATTAATGCGGCCAGAACCGCTACACGCACAAACTCCGTTGAGGTGTCGTTTCGAAGCCAGCATCCACCGGAGGTGTGCTAAGTATTTTTCGTGTCGATCGGATTTGTAGTTTTTGCGCAATTTGCGTTTGAAAATTTTTTTTCCCGTCATTGGAATGCACTGTCTCCAATGCTTTTCAATAGGAAATGGCAAAACGTGCCCTGAGGCGATTGAAATGACAGTTGAGCTCATTGATATGCGCAGGCAGACCCAGTTACTATGCCAACGCCTACGAACTTCACTTGAACCCCAGCACAGAGCCTCTGCCACATATCAGCTCTTAAAGCGAAACTCACAGCACAAATGCAAATCTAGCTTCATCACATGACACATGCCCCTGAGAGAGAATGTGTGCGCCAAAGTGGATTTAGAAGAAGCCCAGTGAGCCAAACTAGCTCTTAAAGGGCCAACGCGCCAAAGTGATTGTTAAAGGGCCAGCGCACCCAAATGAGTCTTAAAGGGCCAACACACCAAATCGGAGGCTGAGCCACCCCGGCCTCCAAATCGGAGGCTGAGCCACCCCGGCCTCCAAATCGGAGGCTGAGCCACCCCGGCCTCCAAATCGGAGGCTGAGCCACCCCGGCCTCCAAATCGGAGGCTGATCGACCCCGGCCTCTAAATCGGAGGCTGAGCCACCCCGGCCTCCAAATCGGAGGCTGATCGACCCCGGCCTCCAAATCGGAGGCTGAGCCACCCCGGCCTCCAAATCGGAGGCTGAGCCACCCCGGCCTCCAAATCGGAGGCTGAGCGACCCCGGCCTCCAAATCGGAGGCTGATCCACCCCGGCCTCCAAATCGGAGGCTGAGCCACCCCGGCCTCCAAATCGGAGGCTGAGCCACCCCGGCCTCCAAATCGGAGGCTGAGCCACCCCGGCCTCCAAATCGGAGGATGAGCCACCACGGCCTCTAAATCGGAGGCTGAGCCACCCCGGCCTCCAAATCGGAGGCTCATCGACCCCGGCCTCCAAATCGGAAGCTCATCGACCCCTGCTTCCAAATCGGAGGCTCTTTGACCTCGGCCTCCAAATCGGAAGCTCAACGACCCCGGCCTCCAAATTGGAGACTGAGCGACCCCAGCCTCCAAATCTTACCCAGAGTGGCCCCACCCACCAAATCAGACCCAGAGAGGCCCTGCCCACCAAATCGGACCCTGAGGGGCCCCGCCCACCAAATCGGACACTGTGGGGCCCCGCCCACCAAATCGGACCCTGAGAGGCCCCGCCCACCAAATTGGACCCAGAGTGGTCCCGCCCACCAAATTGGACCAAGTGGGGCTCCGCCCACAAAATCAGAACCAGAGGGGCCCCTGCCACAAAATCAGACCCTGAGGTGCCGCGGCCACAAAATCGGTCCCTGATGGGCCCCAGTCACAAAAATGGACCCTGATAGGCCCCGGCCACAAAATCGGACCCTGAGGGGCCCCAGCCACAAAATCGGACCCTGGGCGGCCCAACCACAAAATCGGACCCTGAGGGACCCCGGCCACAAAATCAGACCCTGAGGGGCCCCAGCCACAAAATCGGACCCTGAGGGGCCCCGGCCACGAAATCGGACCCTGAGGGTCGCTGGCCACAAAATCGGACCCTGAGGGGCCCCAACCACAAAATTAGACCCTGAGGGGCACCGGCCACAAAATCGGACCCTGAGGGCCCCCAACCACAAAACCGGACCCAGAGGTGCCCCAACCACAAAATCGGACCCTGAGGCGCCCCAACCACAAAATCGGACTCTGAGGGGCCCCGGCCACAAAATCGTACCCTGAGAGACCCCGGCCACAAAATCGAACCCAGAGGGGCCCCACCCACAAAATTGGACCCTGAGGGGCCACCCACAAAATCGGACCCTGAGGGGCCCCACCTACAAAATCGGACCCTGAGGGGCCCCACCCACAAAATCGGACCCTTAGGGGCCTCACCCACCAAATCAGACCCTGAGGCCAAAGTGGCCCCTGAGAGGCACTCACAGTTAAAACGGATCCTGAGTTGAAAGTCTTGCAGGGGCAGCAGGCAAGTCTCTCTTAAAGGGGCAGCCCGGGCACCATTTCAAACCACTATCTGTACTTCCTTCAGGAAATACACATCTAGTTATAGTGGTTTGAAAAAACCACTATATTGTAATCCGAACGCTGCTAACTTATTCTTCTTCTTATTATTATTATTAAGTTGATTTCCGCAATTAATGCGGCCCGAACTGCTACACGCACAGACTCCGTTGAGGTGTCGTTTCGAAGCCAGCGTCCACGAGAGGTGTGCTAAGTATTTTTCGTGTCGATCGGATTTGTAGTTTTTGCGCAATTTGCGTTTGAAAATTTTTTTTCCCGTCATTGGAATGCACTGTCTCCAATGCTTTTCAATGGGTAATGGCAAAACGTGCCCTGAGGCGATTGAAATGACAGTTGAGCTCATTGATATGCGCAGGCAGACCCAGTTACTATGCCAACGCCTACGAACTTCACTTGAACCCCAGCACAGAGCCTCTGCCACATAATATCAGCTCTTAAAGCGAAACTCACAGCACAAATGCAAATCTAGCTTCATCACATGACACATGACCCTGAGAGAGAATGTGTGCGACAAAGTGGATTTAAAAGAAGCCCAGAGAGCCAAACTAGCTCTTAAAGGGCCAACGCGCCAAAGTGATTGTTAAAGGGCCAGCGCACCCAAATGAGTCTTAAAGGGCCGACACACCAAATCGGAGACTGAGCCACCCCGGCCTCCAAATCGGAGGCTGAGCCACCCCGGCCTCCAAATCGGAGGCTGAGCCACCCCGGCCTCCAAATCGGAGGCTGAGCCACCCCGGCCTCCAAATCGGAGGCTGAGCCACCCCGGCCTCCAAATCGGACGCTGAGCCACCCCGGCCTCCAAATCGGACGCTGAGCCACCCCGGCCTCCAAATCGGACGCTGAGCCACCCCGGCCTCCAAATCAGACGCTGAGCCACCCCGGCCTCCAAATCGGAGGCTGAGCCACCCCGGCCTCCAAATCGGAGGCTGAGCGACCCCGGCCTCCAAATCGGAGGCTGATCCACCCCGGCCTCCAAATCGGAGGCTGAGCCACCCCGGCCTCCAAATCGGAGGCTGAGCCACCCCGGCCTCCAAATCGGAGGCTGAGCCACCCCGGCCTCCAAATCGGAGGATGAGCCACCACGGCCTCTAAATCGGAGGCTGAGCCACCCCGGCCTCCAAATCGGAGGCTCATCGACCCCGGCCTCCAAATCGGAAGCTCATCGACCCCTGCTTCCAAATCGGAGGCTCTTTGACCTCGGCCTCCAAATCGGAAGCTCAACGACCCCGGCCTCCAAATTGGAGACTGAGCGACCCCAGCCTCCAAATCTTACCCAGAGTGGCCCCACCCACCAAATCAGACCCAGAGAGGCCCTGCCCACCAAATCGGACCCTGAGGGGCCCCGCCCACCAAATCGGACACTGTGGGGCCCCGCCCACCAAATCGGACCCTGAGAGGCCCCGCCCACCAAATTGGACCCAGAGTGGTCCCGCCCACCAAATTGGACCCAGTGGGGCTCCGCCCACAAAATCAGAACCAGAGGGGCCCCTGCCACAAAATCAGACCCTGAGGTGCCGCGGCCACAAAATCGGTCCCTGATGGGCCCCAGTCACAAAAATGGACCCTGATAGGCCCCGGCCACAAAATCGGACCCTGAGGGGCCCCAGCCACAAAATCGGACCCTGGGCGGCCCAACCACAAAATCGGACCCTGAGGGACCCCGGCCACAAAATCAGACCCTGAGGGGCCCCAGCCACAAAATCGGACCCTGAGGGGCCCCGGCCACGAAATCGGACCCTGAGGGTCGCTGGCCACAAAATCGGACCCTGAGGGGCCCCAACCACAAAATTAGACCCTGAGGGGCACCGGCCACAAAATCGGACCCTGAGGGCCCCCAACCACAAAACCGGACCCAGAGGTGCCCCAACCACAAAATCGGACCCTGAGGCGCCCCAACCACAAAATCGGACTCTGAGGGGCCCCGGCCACAAAATCGTACCCTGAGAGACCCCGGCCACAAAATCGAACCCAGAGGGGCCCCACCCACAAAATTGGACCCTGAGGGGCCACCCACAAAATCGGACCCTGAGGGGCCCCACCTACAAAATCGGACCCTGAGGGGCCCCACCCACAAAATCGGACCCTTAGGGGCCTCACCCACCAAATCAGACCCTGAGGCCAAAGTGGCCCCTGAGAGGCACTCACAGTTAAAACGGATCCTGAGTTGAAAGTCTTGCAGGGGCAGCAGGCAAGTCTCTCTTAAAGGGGCAGCCCGGGCACCATTTCAAACCACTATCTGTACTTCCTTCAGGAAATACACATCTAGTTATAGTGGTTTGAAAAAACCACTATATTGTAATCCGAACGCTGCTAACTTATTCTTCTTCTTATTATTATTATTAAGTTGATTTCCGCAATTAATGCGGCCCGAACTGCTACACGCACAGACTCCGTTGAGGTGTCGTTTCGAAGCCAGCGTCCACGAGAGGTGTGCTAAGTATTTTTCGTGTCGATCGGATTTGTAGTTTTTGCGCAATTTGCGTTTGAAAATTTTTTTTCCCGTCATTGGAATGCACTGTCTCCAATGCTTTTCAATGGGTAATGGCAAAACGTGCCCTGAGGCGATTGAAATGACAGTTGAGCTCATTGATATGCGCAGGCAGACCCAGTTACTATGCCAACGCCTACGAACTTCACTTGAACCCCAGCACAGAGCCTCTGCCACATAATATCAGCTCTTAAAGCGAAACTCACAGCACAAATGCAAATCTAGCTTCATCACATGACACATGACCCTGAGAGAGAATGTGTGCGACAAAGTGGATTTAAAAGAAGCCCAGAGAGCCAAACTAGCTCTTAAAGGGCCAACGCGCCAAAGTGATTGTTAAAGGGCCAGCGCACCCAAATGAGTCTTAAAGGGCCGACACACCAAATCGGAGACTGAGCCACCCCGGCCTCCAAATCGGAGGCTGAGCCACCCCGGCCTCCAAATCGGAGGCTGAGCCACCCCGGCCTCCAAATCGGAGGCTGAGCCACCCCGGCCTCCAAATCGGAGGCTGAGCCACCCCGGCCTCCAAATCGGAGGCTGAGCCACCCCGGCCTCCAAATCGGACGCTGAGCCACCCCGGCCTCCAAATCGGACGCTGAGCCACCCCGGCCTCCAAATCGGACGCTGAGCCACCCCGGCCTCCAAATCAGACGCTGAGCCACCCCGGCCTCCAAATCGGAGGCTCATCGACCCCAGCCTCCAAATCGGAAGCTCATCGACCCCTACCTCCAAATCGGAGGCTCTTTGACCTCGGCCTCCAAATCGGAAGCTCAACGACCCCGGCCTCCATATTGGAGGCTGAGCGACCCCAGCCTCCAAATCTTACCCAGAGTGGCCCCGCCCACCAAATCAGACCCAGAGAGGCCCTGCCCACCAAATCGAACCCTGAGGGGCCCCGCCCACCAAATCGAACCCTGAGGGGCCCCGCCCACCAAATTAAACCCTGTGGGGCACCGCCCACCAAATCGGACCCTGTGGGGCCCCGCCCACCAAATCGGACCCAGAGGCCCCGCCCACCAAATTGGACCCAGAGTGGTCCCGCCCACCAAATTGGACCCAGTGGGGCTCCGCCCACAAAATCAGACCCAGAGGGGCCCCTGCCACAAAATCAGACCCTGAGGGGCCGCGGCCACAAAATCGGACCCTGATGGGCCCCAGTCACAAAATTGGACCCTAATAGGCCCCGGCCACAAAATCGGACCCTGAGGGGCCCCAACCACAAAATCGGACCCTGAGGGGACCCAACCACAAAATCGGACCCTGAGAGGCCCCGCCCACCAAATTGGACCCAGAGTGGTCCCGCCCACAAAATCGGACCCAGAGGGGCCCCACCCACAAAATCGGACCCTGAGGGGCCCCTGCCACAAAATCGGACCCTGAGGGGCCGCGGCCACAAAATCAGACCCTGAGGGGCCGCGGCCACAAAATCGGACCCTGAGGGGCCCCAACCACAAAATCGGACCCTGAGAGTCCCCGCCCACCAAATTGGACCCAGAGTGGTCCCACCCACAAAATCGGACCCAGAGGGGCCCCACCCACAAAATCGGACCCTGAGGTGCCCCACCCACAAAATCGGACCCTGAGGGGCCCCTGACACAAAATCGGACCCTGAGGGGCCCCGGCCACAAAATCGGACCCTGAGGGGCCCAACCCACAAAATCGGACCCTGAGGGGCCCCGCCCACCAAATTGGACCCTGAGGGGCCCCGCCCACCAAATCGGACCCTGAGAGGCCCCACCCACAAAATCGGACCCTGAGAGGCCCCACCCACAAAATCGGACCCTGAGGGGCCCCACCCACAAAATTGGACCCTGAGGGGTTCCGGCCACAAAAATCGGATCCTGAGTGGCCCCGGCCACAAAATCGGACCCTGAGGGGCCCCAGCCACAAAATCGGACCTTGAGGGGCCCCACCCACCAAATCGGACCCTGAGGGGCCCCGGCCACCAAATCGGACCCTGAGTGGCCCCGGCCACAAAATCGGACCCTGAGGGGCCCCACCCACAAAATCGGACCCTGAGGGGCCCCACCCACAAAATCAGGCCCTGAGGGGCCCCACCCACAAAATCAGACCCTGAGGCCAAAGTGGCCCCTGAGAGGCACCCACAGTTAAATCGTATCCTGAGTTGAAAGTCTTGCAGGGGCAGCAGGCAAGTCTCTCTTAAAGGGGCAGCCCGGGGCACCATTTCAAACCACTAACTGTACTTCCTTCAGGAAATACACATCTAGTTATAGTGGTTTGAAAAAACCACTATATTGTAATCCGAACGCTGCTAACTTATTCTTCTTATTATAGTGGTTTGAAAAAACCACTATATTGTAATCCGAACGCTGCTAACTTATTCTTCTTATTATTATTAAGTTGATTTCCGCAATTAATGCGGCCCGAACCGCTACACGCACAGACGCCGTTAAGGTGTCGTTTCGAAGCCAGCGTCCATGAGAGGTGTGCTAAGTATTTTTCGTGTCGATCGGATTTGTAGTTTTTGCGCAATTTGCGTTTGAAATTTTTTTTTCCCGTCATTGGAATGCACTGTCTCCAATGCTTTTCAATGGGAAATGGCAAAACGTGCCCTGAGGCGATTGAAATGGCAGTTGAGCTCATTGATATGCGCAGGCAGACCCAGTTACTATGCCAACGCCTACGAACGTCACATGACAACCCCAGGAGAGAGCTTCTGCCACATAATATCAGCTCTTAAAGCAAAACCCACAGCACAAATGCAAATCTAGCTTCATCACATGACGCATGCCCCTGAGAGAGAATGTGCACCAAAGTGGATTTAGAAGCCCAGTGAGCCACCCTGGCTCTTAAAGGGCCGACGCGCCAAAGTGATTCCTAAAGAGCCGGCGCACCAAAATGAGTCTTAAAGGGCCGGCGCGCCAAATCGAAAGTTGAGTGACCCAAGGCTCCAAATCGGAGGCTGAGCTACCCCGGCCTCCAAATTGGACCCAGAGTGGCCCCGCCCACCAAATCGGACCCTGAGGGGCCCCACCCACAAAATCGGACCCTGATGGGATCCGGCCACAAAATCAGACCCTGAGGGGCCCCGGCCACAACAACGGACCCTGAGGGGCCCCACTCACAAAATCGGACCCTGAGGGGCCCCACCCACAAAATCGGACCCTGAGGGGCCCGAACCACAAAATCAGACCCTGAGGGGCCCCGGCCACAAAATCGGACCCTCTCGGGCCCCGGCCACAAAATCGGACCCTGAGGGGCCCCGCCTACAAAATTGAACCCTGAGGGGCCCCAACCACAAAATCGGATCCTGAGGGGCCCCACCCACAAAATCAGATCCTGAGGGGCCCCAACCACAATATCGGACCCTGAGGGGCCCCACCCACAAAATCAGACCCTGAGGGCCCCGGTCACAAAATTGGATCCTGAGGGGCCCCAACCACAAAATCGAACCCTGAGGGGCCCCAACCACAAAATCGGACCCTGAGGGGCCCCACCCACAAAATTGGTCCTTGAGGGGCCCCACCCACAAAATTGGACCCTGAGGGGCCCCACCCACAAAATTGGACCCTGAGGGGCCCAGGCCAAAAAACTGGACCCTGAGGGGCCCCACTCACAAAATTGGACCCTGAGGGGCCCCGGCCACAAAATCGGACCCTGAGGGGCCCCAGCCACAAAATCGGATCCTGAGGGGCCCCAACCACAAAATCGGACCGTGAGAGGCTCCGGACACAAAATTGGACCCTGAGGGGCCCCAACCACAAAATCAGACCCTGAGAGGCACCGGCCACAAAATCGGACTCTGAGGGGCCCCGGACACAAAATCGGACCCTGAGGGGCCCCGGCCACAAAATCAGACTCAGTGTCCCTGCCCACCAAATCGGACCCTGAGGTGCCCTGCCCACCAAATCGGACCCATAGTGGCCCCGCCCACCAAATCAGACCCAGAGTGGCCCCGCCCACCAAATCAGACCCAGAGTGGCCCCGCCCACCAAATCGGACCCTGAGGGGCCCCGCCCACCAATTTGGACCCTGAGGGGCCCCGCCCACGAAATCGGACCCTGAGGAGCCCCGCTGACGAAATCGGACCCTGAGGGGCCCCGCCCACCAAATCGGACCCAGAGAGGCCCTGCCCACCAAACCGGACCCTGAGGGGCCCCGCCATCCAAATCAGACCCTGTGGGGCCCCGCCCACTAAATCGGACCCAGAGTGGTCCCGCCAACCAAATTGGACCCAGAGTGGCCCCGCCCACCAAATCGGACCCAGAGGGTCTCCGCCCACAAAATCAGACCCTAAGGGGCCCAACCCACAAAATCTGACCCTGAGGGGCCCCAACCACAAAATCAGACCCTGATTGGTCATAACCACAAAATCAGACCCTGAGGGGCCCTGGCCACAAAATCGGACCCTGAGGGGCCCCGGCCACAAAATCGGACCCTGAGGGGCCCCGGTTACAAAATCGGACCCTGAGGGGCCCCGGCCACAAAATCGGACCCTGAGGGGCCCAACCCACATAATCGGACCCTGAGGGGCCACGGCGAGAAAATCGGACCCTGTGGGGATCCGGCCACAAAATCAGACCCTGAGGGGCCCCGGCCACAAAATCGGACCCTGAGGGGCCACACCCACAAAATCGGAGCCTGAGAGATCCCCGCCAACAATTCAAGCCCTGAGGCGCCCAGGCCAAGGAATCGGATCCTGAGGGGCCCCACCCACCAAATCAGACCCTGAGGCCAAAGTGGCCTCTGAGAGGCACTCACAGTTAAAACAGATCCTGAGTTGAAAGTCTTGCAGGGGCAGCAGGCAAGTCTCTCTTAAAGGGGCAGCCCGGGCACCATTTCAAACCACTATCTGTACTTCCTTCAGGAAATACACATCTAGTTATTATTATTCAGTTGATTTCTGCAATTAATGCGGCCCGAACCGCTACACGCACAGACTCCGTTGAGGTGTCGTTTCGAAGCCAGCATCCATGAGAGGTGTGCTAAGTATTTTTCGTGTCGATCGGATTTGTAGTTTTTGAGCAATTTGCGTTTGAAAATTTTTTTTCCCGTCATTGGAATGCACTGTCTCCAATGCTTTTCAATGGGAAATGGCAAAACGTGCCCTGAGGCAATTGAAATAGCAGTTAAGCTCATTGATATGCGCAGGCAGACCCAGTTACTATGCCAACGCCTACGAACGTCACATGACGCCCCGAGGACAGAACTTCTGCCACATAATATCAGCTCTTAAAGCGAAACCCACAGCACTAATGCAAATCTAGCTTCATCACATGACACATGCCCCTGAGAGAGAATGTGCGCCAAAGTGGATTTAGAAGAAGCCCAGTGAGCCAAACTAGCTCTTAAAGGGCCGACGCGCCAAAGTGATTGTTAAAGGGCCGACGCGTCAAAGTGATTGTTAAAGGGCCGGCGCACCGAAATGAGTCTTAAAGGGCCGACACGCCAAATCGAAAGCTGATGACCACAGGCTTCAAATGGGAGGCTGATCGATTCCTCCGGTCTCCAAATCGGAGGCTGATCGACCCCGGCCTCCAAATCGGAGGCTGAGCCACCCCGGCCTTCAAATCGGAGGCTGAGTCACCCCGGCCTCCAAATCGGAGGCTGAGCCACCCCGGCCTCCAAATCGGAGGCTGAGCCACCCCGGCCTCCAAATCGGAGGCTCTTTGACCCCGGCCTCCCAAATCGGAGGCTGAGCCACCCCGGCCTCCCAAATCGGAGGCTTAGTCACCCCGGCCTCCAAATCGGAGGCTGAGCCACCCCGGCCTCCAAATCGGAGGCTGAGCCACCCCGGCCTCCAAATCGGAGGCTGAGCCACCCCGACCTCCAAATCGGAGGCTCTTTGACCCCGGCCTCCCAAATCGGAGGCTGAGCCACCCCGGCCTCCAAATCGGAGGCTGAGCTACACCGGCCTCCAAATCGGAGGCTGAGCCACCCCGGCCTCCAAATCGGAGGCTGAGCCACCCCGGCCTCCAAATCGGAGGCTGAGCCACCCCGGCCTCCGAATCGGAGGCTGAGCCACCCCGGCCTCCAAATCGGAGGCTGAGCCACCCCGGCCTCCAAATCGGAGGCTGAGCCACCCCGGCCTCCCAAATCGGAGGCTGAGCCACCCCGGCCTCCCAAATCGGAGGCTGAGCCACCCCGGCCTCCAAATTGGAGGCTCTTTGACCCCGGCCTCCCAAATCGGAGGCTGAGCCACCCCGGCCTCCGAATCGGAGGCTGAGCCACCCCGGCCTCCAAATCGGAGGCTGAGCCACCCCGGCCTCCAAATCGGAGGCTGAGCCACCCCGGCCTCCCAAATCGGAGGCTGAGCCACCCCGGCCTCCAAATCGGAGGCTGAGCCACCCCGGCCTCCCAAATCGGAGGCTGAGCCACCCCGGCCTCCCAAATCGGAGGCTGAGCCACCCCGGCCTCCAAATTGGAGGCTCTTTGACCCCGGCCTCCCAAATCGGAGGCTGAGCCACCCCGGCCTCCAAATCGGAGGCTGAGTCACCCCGGCCTCCAAATCGGAGGCTGAGCCACCCCGACCTCCAAATCGGAGGCTCTTTGACCCCGGCCTCCCAAATCGGAGGCTGAGCCACCCCGGCCTCCAAATCGGAGGCTGAGCCACCCCGTCCTCCAAATCGGAGGCTGAGCCACCCCGGCCTCCAAATCGGAGGCTGAGCCACCCCGGCCTCCAAATCGGAGGCTGAGTCACCCCGGCCTCCAAATCGGAGGCTGAGTCACCCCGGCCTCCAAATCGGAGGCTGAGCCACCCCGGCCTCCAAATCGGAGGCTGAGCCACCCCGACCTTCAAATCGGAGGCTCTTTGACCCCGGCCTCCCAAATCGGAGGCTGAGCCACCCCGGCCTCCAAATCGGAGGCTGAGCCACCCCGGCCTCCCAAATCAGAGGCTGAGCCACCCCGGCCTCCCAAATCAGAGGCTGAGCCACCCCGGCCTCCAAATCGGAGGCTGAGCCACCCCGGCCTCCAAATCGGAGGCTGAGCCACCCCGGCCTCCAAATCGGAGGCAGAGCCACTCCGGCCTCCAAATCGGAGGCTGAGCCACCCCGGCCTCCAAATCGGAGGCTGAGCCACCCCGGCCTCCAAATCGGAGGCTGAGCCACCCTGGCCTCCAAATCGGAGGCTCTTTGACCCCGGCCTCCAAATCGGAAGCTCATCGACCCTGGCCTCCAAATCGGAGGCTGAGCGACCCCAGCCTCCAAATCTTACCCAGAGTGGCCCCACCCACCAAATCGGACCCAGAGAGGCCCTGCCCACCAAACCAGACTTTGACGGGCCCCGCCCACCAAATCGGACCCTGTGGGGCCCCACCCACTAAATCGGACCCAGAGTGGTCCCGCCAACCAAATCGGACCCAGAGTGGCCCCGCCCACCAAATCAGACCCTGAGAGGCCCCACCCACCAAATCGGACCCAGAGTGGTCCCGCCAACCAAATCGGACCCAGAGTGGTCCCGCCCACCAAATAGGACCCAGAGGGTCTCCGCCCACAAAATCAGACCCTAAGGGGCCCCACCCACAAAATCTGACCCTGAGGGGCCCCAACCACAAAATCGGACCCTGATTGGTCCCAACCACAAAATCAGACCCTGAGGGGCCCCAGCCACAAAATCGGACCCTGAGGGGCCCCACACAAAATCGGAACCTGAGGGGCCACACCCACAAAATCGAAGCCTGAGACATCCCCGCCAACAATTCAAGCCCTGAGGCACCCAGGCCAAGTAATCGGATCCTGAGGGGCCCCACCCACCAAATCAGACCCTGAGGCCAAAGTGGCCTCTGAGAGGCACTCACAGTTAAAACGGATCCTGAGTTGAAAGTCTTGCAGGGGAAGCAGGCAAGTCTCTCTTAAAGGGGCAGCCCGGGCACCATTTCAAACCACTATCTGTACTTCCTTCAGGAAATACACATCTAGTTATTATAGTGGTTTGAAAAAACCACTATATTGTAATCCGAACGCTGCTAACTTATTCTTCTTCTTATTATTATTATTATTAAGGTGATTTCCGCAATTAATACAGCCCGAACCGCTACACGCACAGACGCCGTTGAGGTGTTGTTTCGAAGCCAGCGTCCACGAGAGGTGTGCTAAGTATTTTTCGTGTCGATCGGATTTGTAGTTTTTGCGCAATTTGCGTTTGAAATTTTTTTTTCCCGTCATTGGAATGCACTGTCTCCAATGCTTTTCAATGGGTAATGGCAAAACGTGCCCTGAGGCGATTGAAATGGCAGTTGAGCTCATTGATATGCGCAGGCAGACCCAGTTACTATGCCAACGCCTACGAACGTCACATGACATCCCAAGGACAGAGCTTCTGCCACATAATATCAGCTCTTAAAGTGAAACCCACAGCACAAATGCAAATCTAGCTTCATCACATGACACATGCCCCTGAGATAGAATGTGCGACAAAGTGGATTTAGAAGCCCAGTGAACCACCCTGGCTCTTAAAGGGCCGACGTGCCACAGTGATTCTTAAAGGGCCAGCGCACCGAAATGAGTCTTAAAGGGCAGGCGCGCCAAATCGAAAGCTGAGTGACCCCGGCCTCCAAATCGGAGGCTGAGCCACCCCGGCCTCCAAATCGGAGGCTGAGCCACCCCGGCCTCCAAATCGGAGTCTGAGTCACCCTGGCCTCCAAATCGGACCCAGTGTGGCCCCGCTCAAAAAATTAGACCCAGAGTAGCACAGCCCACCAAATCGGATCCTGGGGGCCCCGCCCACCAAATCAGACTCCGAGTGGCCCCGTCCACCAAATCGGACCCTGAGGAGCCCCGCCCACCAAATCAGACACTGAGAAGCCCCGCCCACCAAATCGGACCCAGAGTGACCCCGCCCACCAAATCGGACCCTGAAGGGCCCCACCCATCAAAAATCAGACCCTGAGGGGCCCCACCCACAAAACCAGACCCTGAGGGGCCCCAGCCGCAAAATCAGACCCTGAGGTGCCCCGGTCACAAAATCGGACCCTGAGGGGCCCCACCCACAAAATCAGACCCTGAGGGGCCCCACCCACAAAACCAGACCCTGAGGGGCCCCAGCCGCAAAATAAGACCCTGAGGGGCCCCAACCACAAAATCGGACCCTGAGAGACCCCGGCCACAAAATCAAACCTAGAGGGGCCCCAGTCACAAAATAGGACCCTCAGGGGCCCCAACCACAAAATCAGACCCTGAGGTGCCCCGGTCACAAAATCGGACCCTGAGGGGCCCCACCCACAAAATCAGACCCTGAGGGGCCCCACCCACAAAACCAGACCCTGAGGGGCCCCAGCCGCAAAATAAGACCCTGAGGGGCCCCACCCACAAAATCGGACCCTGAGAGACCCCGGCCACAAAATCAGACCCTAAGGGGCCCAGGTCACGAAATCGGACCCTGAGGGGCCCCACCCACAAAATCAGACCCTGAGGGGCCCCTCCCACCAAATTAGACCCTGAGGGGCCCCACCCTCAAAATCAGACCCTGAGGGGCCCCAACCACAAAATCGGACCCTGAGAGGCACCGGCTACAAAATCGGACCCTGAGGGGCCCCGGACACAAAATCGGACCCTGAAGGGCCCCGGCCACAAAATCGGACCCTGAGGGGCCCAACCCACAAATTCAGACTCAGTGTCCCCGCCCACCAAATTGGACCCTGAAGGGCCCCGCCCACCAAATCGGACCCAGAGGGGCCCCGCCCACCAAATCGGACCCAGGGGCCCCGCCCACCAAATCAGACCATGAGGGTCCCCGCCCACCAAATAGGACCATGAGGGGCACCGCCCACTAAATCGGACCCAGAGTGGCCCCGCCCACCAAAATGGACCCAGGGGGCTCACCCACAAAATCAGACCTTAAGGGGCCCCACCCACAAAATCGGACCCTGAGTGGGCCCAGCCACAAAATCAGACCCTGAGGGGCCCCAACCACAAAATCGGACCCTGAGAGACCCCGGCCACAAAATCAAACCTAGAGGGGCCCCAGTCACAAAATAGGACCCTCAGGGGCCCCAACCACAAAATCAGACCCTGAGGTGCCCCGGTCACAAAATCGGACCCTGAGGGGCCCCACCCACAAAATCAGACCCTGAGGGGCCCCACCCACAAAACCAGACCCTGAGGGGCCCCAGCCGCAAAATAAGACCCTGAGGGGCCCCACCCACAAAATCGGACCCTGAGAGACCCCGGCCACAAAATCAGACCCTAAGGGGCCCAGGTCACGAAATCGGACCCTGAGGGGCCCCACCCACAAAATCAGACCCTGAGGGGCCCCTCCCACCAAATTAGACCCTGAGGGGCCCCACCCTCAAAATCAGACCCTGAGGGGCCCCAACCACAAAATCGGACCCTGAGAGGCACCGGCTACAAAATCGGACCCTGAGGGGCCCCGGACACAAAATCGGACCCTGAAGGGCCCCGGCCACAAAATCGGACCCTGAGGGGCCCAACCCACAAATTCAGACTCAGTGTCCCCGCCCACCAAATTGGACCCTGAAGGGCCCCGTCCACCAAATCGGACCGAAAGTGGCCCCGCCCACCAAATCAGACCCAGAGTGGCCCCGCCCACCAAATCGGACCCTGAGGGGCCCCACCCACCAAATGGGACCCTGAGGGGCCCCGCCCACCAAATCGGACCCTGAGGGGCCCCGCCCACCAAATCGGACCCTGAGGGGCCCCACCCACCAAATCGGACCCTGAGGGGCCCCGCCCAGTAAATCGGATTCTGAAAGGCCCCAACCACAAAATCGGACCCTGAGGGGCCCCACCCACAAAATCAGACCCAGAGTGGCCCCGCCCACCAAATGGGACCCTGAGGGGCCCCGCCCACCAAATGGGACCCTGAGGGGCCCCGCCCACCAAATGGGACCCTGAGGGGCCCCGCCCACCAAATGGGACCCTGAGGGGCCCCGCCCACCAAATCGTACCCTGAGGGGCCCCGGCTACAAAATCGGACCCTGAGGGGCCCCGGACACAAAACCGGACCCTGAGGGGCCCCGGCCACAAAATCGGACCCTGAGGGACCCAACCAACAAATTCAGACTCAGTGTCCCCGCCCACCAAATTGGACCCTGAAGGGCCCCGTCCACCAAATCGGACCCAAAGTGGCCCCGCCCACCAAATCAGACCCAGAGTGGTCCCGCCCACCAAATGGGACCCTGAGGGGCCCCGCCCACCAAATCGGACCCTGAGGGGCCCCGCCCACCAAATCGGACCCTGAGGGGCCCCACCCACTAAATCGGATTCTGAAAGGCCCCAACCACAAAATCGGACCCTGAGGGGCCCCTCCCACAAAATCGGACCCTGAGGGTCCCCGCTGACCAAATTGAACTCTGAGGGGCCCCGCCCACCAAATCGGACCCAGAGTGGCCCGCCCACCAAATCACACCTAGAGTGTACCCGCTCACCAAATCGGACCCCGAGGGGCCCCACCCACCAAATCAGACCCCGAGGGGCCCCGCCCACCAAATCGGACCCCGAGGGGCCCCGCCCACCAAATCGGACCCCGAGCGGCCCCGCCCACCAAATCGGACCCCAAGGGATCACGCCCACCAAATCGGACCCCGAGGGTCCCCGTCAACCAAATTGGACCCTGAGGGGCCCCTCCCACCAAATCGGACTCTGATACATCCCGCCCACCAAATCAGACCCTGAGGGGCCCAGCTCACCAAATCGGACCCAGAGTGGCCCCACCCACCAAATCGGACCCAGAGTGGCCCCGCCCACCAAACTGTACCCAGAGTGGCCCCGCCCACCAAATTGTACCCTGAGGGGCCCCACCCACAAAATCGGACCCTAAGGGACCCCACCCACAAAATTGGACCCTGAGGGGCCCCGGCCACAAAATTGGACCCTGAGGGGCCCCACCCACAAAATCGGACCCTGAGGGGATCCGGCCACAACATCGGACCCCGAGTGGCCCCACTCACAAAATCGGACCCTGAGGGGCCCTACCCACAAAATCGGACCCTGAGGGGCCCCAACCACAAAATGGGACCCTGACGGGCCCCGGCCACAAAATCGGACCCTGACGGGCCACGGCCACAAAATCGGACCCTGATGGGCCCCGGCCACAAAATCGGACCCTGAGGGGCCCCAACCACAAAATCGGAGCCTGAGAGGCACCGGCCACAAAATCGGACCCTGAGGGGCCTCACCCACAAATCCAGACCCTGAGGGGACCCGGCCACAAAATCGGACCCTGAGGGGCCCCACCCTCCAAATCTGACCCTGAGGGGCCCCGCCCACCAAATCGGACCCTGAGGGGCCCCGCTCGCCAAATCGGACCCTGAGGGGCCCCACTCACCAAATCGGATTCTGAAAGGCCCCAACCACAAAGAGGGACCCTGATGGGCCCCGGACACAAAATCAGACCCTGAGGGGCCCCACTCATAAAATCGGACCCTGAGGGGCCCCAACCACAAAATCGAACCCACAGTGGCCCCACCCACAAAATCGGACCCTGATTGGCCCCGGCCACAAAATCAGACCATGAGGGGCCCCGCCCACCAAATCAGACCCTGAGGGGCCCTGCCCTCTAAATCGGACCCTGAGTGGCCCCGCCCACCAAATCGGACCCTGAGGGGCCACGCTCACCAAATCGGGCCCTGAGGGGCTCCGCTCACCAAATCGGACCCTGAGGGACCCCGCCCACCAAATCGGATTCTGAAAGGCCCCAACCACGAAATCGGACCCTAAGGGGTCCCGCCCACCAAATCTGACCCTGAGGGGCCCCGCCCACCAAATAGGACCCTGAAGGGCCCCACCCAGCAAATCAGACCATGAGGGGCCCCACCCACAAAATTGGACCCTGAGGGGCCCCACCCACAAAATCAGACCCTGAGGGGACCCACCCACAAAATCGGACCCTGAGGGGCCACACCCACAAAATCGGACCCTGAGGGGCCACACCCACAAAATCAGACCCTGAGTGGCCACACCAACAAAATTGGACCCTGAGGGATCCCGGCCACCAATTCAAACCCTGAGGAGCCCAGGCCACCGAATCTGATCCTATGGGGCCCCACCCACCAAATCAGACCCTGAGGTCAAAGTGGCCCCTGAGAGGCACCCACAGTTAAAACGGATCCTGAGTTGAAAGTCTTGCAGGGGCAGCAGGCAAGTCTCTCTTAAAGGGGCAGCCCGGGCACCATTTCAAACCACTATCTGTACTTCATTCAGGAAATACACATCTAGTTATTATTATTCAGTTGATTTCCGCAATTAATGCGGCCCGAACCGCTACACGCACAGACTCCGTTGAGGTGTCGTTTCGAAGCCAGCGTCCACAAGAGGTGTGCTAAGTATTTTTCGTGTCGATCGGATTTGTAGTTTTTGCGCAATTTGCGTTTGAAAATGTTTTTTCCCGTCATTGGAATGCACTGTCTCCAATGCTTTTCAACGGGAAATGGCAAAACGTGCCCTGAGGCGATTCAAATGGCAGTTGAGCTCATTGATATGCGCAGGCAGACCCAGTTACTATGCCAACGCCTACGAACGTCACATGACGCCCCGAGGACAGAACTTCTGCCACATAATATCAGCTCTTAAAGCGAAACCCACAGCACTAATGCAAATCTAGCTTCATCACATGACACATGCCCCTGAGAGAGAATGTGCGCCAAAGTGGATTTAGAAGAAGCCCAGTGAGTCAAACTAGCTCTTAAAGGGCCGACGCGCCAAAGTGATTGTTAAAGGGCCGACGCGCCAAAGTGATTGTTAAAGGGCCGGCGCACCGAAATGAGTCTTAAAGGGCCGACACGCCAAATCGAAAGCTGATGACCACAGGCTTCAAATGGGAGGCTGATCGACTCCCCCGGCCTCCAAATCGGAGGCTGAGCCACCCCGGCCTCCAAATCGGAGGCTGAGCCACCCCGGCCTCCAAATCGGAGGCTGAGTCATCCCGGCCTCCAAATCGGAGGCTGAGCCACCCCGGCCTCCAAATCGGAGGCTGAGCCACCCCGGCCTCCAAATCGGAGGCTGAGCCACCCCGGCCTCCAAATCGGAGGCTGAGCCACCCCGGCCTCCAAATCGGAGGCTGAGCCACCCTGGCCTCCAAATCGGAGGCTGTGTCACCCAGGCCTCCAAATCGGAGGCTGAGCCACCCCGGCCTCCAAATCGGAGGCTGAGCCACCCCGGCCTCCAAATCGGAGGCTGAGCCACCCCGGCCTCCAAATCGAAGGCTGAGCCACCCCGGCCTCCAAATCGGAGGCTCTTTGACCCCGGCCTCCCAAATCGGAGGCTGAGCCACCCCGGCCTCCAAATCGGATTCTGAGCCACCCCGGCCTCCAAATCGGAGGCTGAGCCACCCCGGCCTCCAAATCGGAGGCTGAGCCACCCCGGCCTCCCAAATCGGAGGCTGAGCCACCCCGGCCTCCCAAATCGGAGGCTGAGCCACCCCGGCCTCCCAAATCGGAGGCTGAGCCACCCCGGCCTCCAAATCGGAGGCTGAGCCACCCCGACCTCCAAATCGGAGGCTCTTTGACCCCGGCCTCCCAAATCGGAGGCTGAGCCACCCCGGCCTCCAAATCGGAGGCTGAGCCACCCCGGCCTCCAAATCGGAGGCTGAGCCACCCCGGCCTCCAAATCGGAGGCTGAGCCACCCCGGCCTCCAAATCGGAGGCTGAGCCACCCCGGCCTCCAAATCGGAGGCTGAGCCACCCCGGCCTCCAAATCGGAGGCTGAGCCACCCCGGCCTCCAAATCGGAGGCTGAGCCACCCCGGCCTCCAAATCGGAGGCTGAGCCACCCCGGCCTCCAAATCGGAGGCTGAGCCACCCCGGTCTCCAAATCGGAGGCAGAGCCACTCCGGCCTCCAAATCGGAGGCTGAACCACCCCGGCCTCCAAATCGGAGGCTGAGCCACCCCGGCCTCCAAATCGGAGGCTGAGCCACCCCGGCCTCCAAATCGGAGGCTCTTTGACCCCGGCCTCCAAATCGGAAGCTCATCGACCCTGGCCTCCAAATCGGAGGCTGAGCGACCCCAGCCTCCAAATCTTACCCAGAGTGGCCCCACCCACCAAATCGGACCCAGAGAGGCCCTGCCCACCAAACAAGACTTTGAGGGGCCCCGCCCACCAAATCGGACCCTGTGGGGCCCCACCCACTAAATCGGACCCAGAGTGGTCCCGCCAACCAAATCGGACCCAGAGTGGCCCCGCCCACCAAATCAGACCCTGAGAGGCCCCACCCACCAAATCGGACCCAGAGTGGTCCCGCCAACCAAATCGGACCCAGAGTGGTCCCGCCCACCAAATAGGACCCAGAGGGTCTCCGCCCACAAAATCAGACCCTAAGGGGCCCCACCCACAAAATCTGACCCTGAGGGGCCCCAACCACAAAATCGGACCCTGATTGGTCCCAACCACAAAATCGGACCCTGAGGGGCCCCACACAAAATCGGAACCTGAGGGGCCACACCCACAAAATCGAAGCCTGAGACATCCCCGCCAACAATTCAAGCCCTGAGGCACCCAGGCCAAGTAATCGGATCCTGAGGGGCCCCACCCACCAAATCAGACCCTGAGGCCAAAGTGGCCTCTGAGAGGCACTCACAGTTAAAACGGATCCTGAGTTGAAAGTCTTGCAGGGGCAGCAGGCAAGTCTCTCTTAAAGGGGCAGCCCGGGCACCATTTCAAACCACTATCTGTACTTCCTTCAGGAAATACACATCTAGTTATTATAGTGGTTTGAAAAAACCACTATATTGTAATCCGAACGCTGCTAACTTATTCTTCTTCTTATTATTATTATTATTAAGTTGATTTCCGCAATTAATACAGCCCGAACCGCTACACGCACAGACGCCGTTGAGGTGTTGTTTCGAAGCCAGCGTCCACGAGAGGTGTGCTAAGTATTTTTCGTGTCGATCGGATTTGTAGTTTTTGCGCAATTTGCGTTTGAAATTTTTTTTTCCCGTCATTGGAATGCACTGTCTCCAATGCTTTTCAATGGGTAATGGCAAAACGTGCCCTGAGGCGATTGAAATGGCAGTTGAGCTCATTGATATGCGCAGGCAGACCCAGTTACTATGCCAACGCCTACGAACGTCACATGACATCCCAAGGACAGAGCTTCTGCCACATAATATCAGCTCTTAAAGTGAAACCCACAGCACAAATGCAAATCTAGCTTCATCACATGACACATGCCCCTGAGATAGAATGTGCGACAAAGTGGATTTAGAAGCCCAGTGATCCACCCTGGCTCTTAAAGGGCCGACGTGCCACAGTGATTCTTAAAGGGCCAGCGCACCGAAATGAGTCTTAAAGGGCAGGCGCGCCAAATCGAAAGCTGAGTGACCCCGGCCTCCAAATCGGAGGCTGAGCCACCCCGGCCTCCAAATCGGAGGCTGAGCCACCCCGGCCTCCAAATCGGAGTCTGAGCCACCCTGGCCTCCAAATCGGACCCAGTGTGGCCCCGCTCAAAAAATCAGACCCAGAGTAGCACAGCCCACCAAATCGGATCCTGGGGCCCCGCCCACCAAATCAGACTCCGAGTGGCCCCGTCCACCAAATCGGACCCTGAGGAGCCCCGCCCACCAAATCAGACACTGAGAAGCCCCGCCCACCAAATCGGACCCAGAGTGACCCCGCCCACCAAATCGGACCCTGAAGGGCCCCACCCATCAAATCGGACCCAGAGTGGCCCCGCCCATCAAATCGGACCCTGAAGGGCCCCGCCCACCAAATTGGGCCCTGAGATCCCACCCACAAATTTGGACCCAGAGGGGCTCCACCTACAAAATCAGACCCTAAGGGGCCCCATCCACAAAATCAGACCGAGGGGCCACGGCCACAAAATTGGACCCCGAGGGGCCCCAACCACAAAATCGGACCCTGAGGGGCCCCACCCACAAAATCAGACCCAGAGTGGCCCCACTCACAAAATCGGACTCTGAGGGGCTATACCCACAAAATCGGACCCTGAGGGGCCCTGCCCACTAAATCGGACCTAGAGTGGTCCCACCCACCAAATCGGACCCTGAGGGGCCCTGCCCACCAAATCGGACCCTCAGGGGCCCCGCCCACCAAATCGGACCCAGAGGGGCTCTGCCCACCAAATCGGACCCAGAGTGGCCCCGCCCACCAAATTGGACCCAGAGGGGCTCTGCCCACAAAATCAGGCCTTAAGGGGCCACACCTACAAAAAAGGACCTTCAGGTGCCCCGGCCTCAAATTCGGACCTTGAGGGGCCCCAACCACAAAATCGGACCCTGAGGGGCTCCGGCCACAAAATCGGACTCTGAGGGGCTCCGCCCACCTATTCAAGCTCTGAGGAGCCCAGGTTGCCGAATCGGATCCTGAGGGTCCCCACCCACGAAATCAGACCCGGGGCCCCCACTGGCCAAAGTGACCCCTGAGAGGCACCCAGTTAAAACGGATCCTGAGTTGAAAGTCTTGCACGGGCAGCAGTCAAGTCTCTCTTAAAGGGGCAGCCCAGGCACCATTTCAAAGCACTATCTGTACTTCCTTCAGGAAATACACATCTAGTTATTATTATTCAGTTGATTTTCCGCAAATAATGCAGCCTGAACCGCTACATGCACAGATTCTGTTGAGGTGTCGTCTCGAAGTCAGTGTCCACGAGGTGTGCTAAATATTTTTCGTGTCGATCGGATTTGTAGTTTTTGCGCAATTTGCTTTTGAAAAAACGTTTTCCTCAATGCATTTCAATGGGAAAATGTTGCCACAGGGAAAACCTGCCCTGAGGCGATTCAAATGGCAGTTAAGCTCATTGATATGCACTGGCAGACCCAGTTACTATGCCAACGCCTACGAACTTCACATGACCTCCCCAGGACACAGTCTCTGCCAGATAATTTCAGCTCTTAAAGCGAAACCCACAGCACAAAAGCAAATCCAGCTTCATCACATGAGGCATGCCCCTGAGAATGTGCACCAAAGTGGATTTAGAAGCCCAGTGAGCCAAACTGGCTCTTAAAGGGCCGACGCACCGAAATGAGTATTAAAGGGTCGGCGCGCCAAATCGAAAGCTGAGTGACCCCAGGCTCCAAATCGGAGGCTGATCCACCCCGGCCCCCAAATTGGAGGCTGATCAACCCTGGCCTACAAATTGGAGGTTGAGCCACCCTGGCCTCCAAATCGGACCCAGAGTGGCCCCACTCACCAAATTGGACCCAGAGTGGCCCCGCCCACCAAATCAGACCTAGAGTGGGCCCGCCCACCAAATCGGACCCAGTGTGGCCCCGCCCACCAAATCAGACCCAGAGTGGCCCTGCCCACCAAATCAGACCCTGAACGGAGGGCATTTTTATGTATGTATTGTATGTCTGTAGCATGTTGTATGTATGTACTTTTTTCCCACGGTCATTAGTTCATTCACAGATCAGCCAGTACTCCCCGCAGCCTCAGTGACATCAGCGGGAGTCCCCCGACTGATCTGTGAATTAACTAATGACCGTGGGAAAAAAGTCATAAACTTTCCCACGGTAATTAGATCATCTACAGGCAGCCATTGAGGCTGCGCAGAGCTGAATCAATTCATTTAGTAGTAGTTTACAGTGGGGCTGGTCGCATTAGCACCTGTCCTCATTTTAAACTATTTAACCCCTTCTGATGGATTGCAGCGTGGGACATGACTGAACAGCTGAGAGGTAAGGATATTTGTTTTTTTTGTTTTTGTTTTTTTTTTCAGGTCATGGTTTTTTTGGGATTACCAGACTAATATAAATTTGTCATAAACTTGGGGTATTTATTTCATTAAATGACTTTTTAATTAATGTCTGTGTGGTTTTAAACCCTTTCTTAGTATAGGGTTAATAATGGATCTGTGTCTTATTGACACCTCTCCATTGTTAATCAGCTTAATGTCACCTTACAATCGAATGGTGACATTAACCCTTTGCTATATTAACCCATTTGCCACCACTACAGGGCAATGGGAATAGAGAGGATAAGTGCCAGAATTGGCACATCTTATAGATGCACCATTTCTGGGGTGTCTGGGAGCAGATTTTTGTAGCAGGGGGGCCAAAAACAATGGTCCCTTTCATGGCTATTAAAATCTGCCCTCACTCACCTGCTTAATCTCTCTGGTTGAGAAATTACAGCGGAAGCCCACGCATTTTTTTACAACTAATTAACCCCTTAAAATAGCAACTACACCTCCCAAATTTTGCACACAAACCCTCATCTAATTATTAGTCAGGGACATATAAAAAACATGAAATTAAATGGTTTACTGAATGTAAACCATGTTTCATTTCATGCCGGGTTGGAGAATGATTTGATAGAAGCCGGCAATTGAATTAGCGGCTATTCTGCTATGAAGAACTCTGTGAAATATAAATATATATATATATATATATATATATATATGTTTGTCACAATGACATGTATGTATGTATATAAATATATATGTATTCTATGTGTATATATCTATTCTTTCGTTTCTTTATTAAACATGTCAGTGTGAGTTTACTGTATAGCGCACTGAATTGCCGGCTTTTCTAAAAGACACCGTGTGCGTATTTCTCACAAGTCACATGTGTAGTCCGTGTGTAATGCGTATTTTTAGCGCACCCATAGACTTTCATTGGCGTACTACGGGCGTAGTACGCTGACAATCGCAGCATGCTGCGATTGGCACGGACCGTAGAATACAGACGAGAAATATACGGCTGTTGGGAGCTGCCCCATAGAGAATCATTTGTCCGTGTGTAATGCGTGGTTTTAACGTCTCACACTCGTCCTTATTCCTCTCTAGTGTGACCCCGGCCTTAGGCTGCATTCACACAAGCACTTTGCCCAGTGCCACTGGTAATTATCACCATTGTGATTTTCTCCACCATTATAGGTCACTGACCTATAATCGATGATTATCACTAGGTGTTTTGCTGGCCCCATTGAAATGAATGGGGCACGGTCCTGCAATGAATTGTCGGCAGTGATAATCGCCACTGGCAAAAGCCCCTGTGTGAATGGGCTCTTAAGGCCCTGTCACACAGTACGAGATTTGTCATTATGAGCCTGCAATCTGTGGTGTTGCAGGCTTGTAACTCTGACCTCATACAGTGTGACATACTGTACAAGTATTAGCTGAAAGCCCCCTGCACTTCCTTGTATGAGCTGAAAGAAAGTTCAGCCCTTTCTTTGCTCCTATGAGTCCTGCTGTGATTGCGCAATCACCACATGTGACAGCGGGATACAAAATTGTATAAACATGTGTGGCAGCATCAAAATCAGAGAGGTTATCTGCCAGTGTGACAGGGCCCTTACTCTGTTATTTTAGAGGATTTTTCTATTAATCTACATTCCCAGTTTTGGTCCAGGTTTCTGGTCACCTGCTCCATCACAGGAACAACTGAACGAAAGGCAAGAGGAGAAAAATGTATTCATTTTTGCTCTTTTTGATAGTGGGAATGCAAAGGATTCATTTGGCCTCTGTGGTATGCGTTCCATTTTTTAAAATGCAAAAGCAAAAGTTGCAACCCTTTTGTTTCTGTTTAAAAAAAGCTGAAAATAATACAAATTAATCTAAAATGAATCATATAATTTCCCATTGGTATCAATGAGAACAAAAACTACTCAATTTTTCTCCATTTTCTTCAATTCATGGATGGAGTGGCTGCACAAAAAGCTAGCAAGAACAGAAGTAGAAGTGAGCATTTACTCTGACAGGATTTTTCAGACAGAATTTGTGTATTAGATTGTGTTCACACATTCATTTTTTTAGTTATGCTGATAAGTTTTTTTTAGTTTTGCCGTACAAAAAAAATCTGCTTCAGATCCATTTTTATTTCAGTTTTTGACTATCACAACAGCACAGCCTGCAACAGATATTTTTCAGTTTAAAAAGCTAAAACAAAATGGATCTAAAGCAAACTGAAGCCATTCCGTTTTTTCAAGCTCCATTGAAATCAGTAGGAGAAAAATTGATATGTTAAATGCTAAAACATATGGGCGAGCACAATTAATGTGTGACTATGTAGTGCGGCATCACACAACCCTGCCGCACAAAAATGCTATTGATATGTGCTATTCAGAGATGACTCTTACAGTTGAAATCAATGCATTCAGATTTTTGCCATGATTCTCTGGTGCAAGATTTCTGGCAAACACTTGCTTGTGTGTTTTAGCCACTATACAACTGTCTTTTAGATTAGTTACTCCAAAAACAGATCAGTATGAGAACCCCTTTACACTCTTCAATCATTGTTCATTGATTGTTGGGCAGATCTGTGGTTGCAGTGAAATTGTGGACAATCAATGTCATGTTTGTGGCCATGTGCAAATGGAATATGTTCCCAATTTATAACAGCAACCACTG
The DNA here is from genome assembly GCF_039654945.1 of Dendrobates tinctorius. Taxonomy (NCBI): domain Eukaryota; kingdom Metazoa; phylum Chordata; class Amphibia; order Anura; family Dendrobatidae; genus Dendrobates; species Dendrobates tinctorius. The sequence continues at coordinate 8,402,482 of NW_027361760.1, read as the reverse complement.
ATCTGATGAACCATCAATAAACAATCATTGAAGTGTGTAAATGAGTCCTAAGTAGTGTTGAGCGATACCACTAGATATTGAAAAATATCGGATCGGATTGGATCGGCCGATATCCAAAAAGTATCGGGTATCGCCGATTCCGATCCCGGAAGTCCCATTCAAGTCAATGGGACAGAAATATCGGAATGAAAAATAACCATTTCTTTACTGGCACATCCAGTTCAGGAGGGGGGAAGAGTGTGGGCGGTGTGTGGGCGGACACTGTGCGTGTCTGTGTGTGCGGGCGGGGTCTGTGCGGGCCTGCTGGGGGTCTGTACGGGCCTGATGGGGGCTTGTGCCGGCTGCCGGGGGTCTGTATGGGCCTGCCGGGGGCTTGTGCCGACTGCCGGGGGTCTGTACGGGCCTGCCGGGGGCTTGTGCCAGCTGCCGGGGGTCTGTACGGGCCTGCCGGGGACTTGTGCCGGCTGCCGGGGGTCTGTGCGGGCCTGCTGGGGGGTCTTGTGTGTGTGCAGGCATCGTCCGATGGGACCACAAGTCCCATCGGGCGATGCCTGCTACAATGACAGTGATTGACAAATTAGCCAATGATGGGACATCATCCGGCTAATGTGTTGAATGTAAAAAAACAAACAAAACATACTACATACATACTACATATATACAACATTCATACATACTACTACATAATACTTATAATACTACATAATACTTACATACATACTACATACTACATATATACATACTACATATATACTACAGCAGCAGGGGGTTGGACCAGATGGCCCAGGAGGTCCCTTCCAACTCTACGATTCTATGATTCTACATACATACATACATACTACATATATGTATATATACATACTACATAATACTTATAATACTACATAATACTTCATTCATACAGCATACATACATACTACATATATACTTCATATATACTACATTCATACAACATACATATATACATACTACATATATACTACATTCATACAGCATACATACATACATACTACATACATACTACATATATACAAAATTCATACAACATACATACATACTACATACATACTACATTCATGCAACATACATACTACATATATACTACATTCATACAGCATACATACTACATATATACAAAATTCATACAACATACATACTGTACATACTACATACTTACTACATACATACAACATGCTACAGACATACAACATACATACTACATACAATTAGAGTTGAGCGATACCAGCCGATACTTGAAAATATCGGATCGGAATGGATCGGCCGATCTTAAAAAAAAGTATCTGTATCGCCGATTCCGATACCGGGAACCAATGCAAGTCAATGGGGCCAAAATATCGGAATTAAAAAAAACCCTTTCTTTCCTTGTAGGTTAATTCTACATGAAGAAAAACAACTAAGAATAATGTAGAATGTATTGTGGGAGGTGGAGGAGACATTAAAGCCATAGAGGTTTAGCCCAATCAAATGGAATAGCAGGAATTAAACTTTTTTTTTAAAGACGTTAGGAGTTACAAAGATATTGACTATGTTAGCCTCATTTATATTTTGCCAGACATGTATGTCTTCTTCTTCTTTCTTCTTTCTTCTTCTTTCTTATTCTTCTTCCTTTTTTTACCTTCTTCTTCTTCTTATTCCTTTTTTTACATTCTTCTTCTTCCTTTTTTTACATTCTTCTACTTCCTTTTTTTACATTCTTCTTCTTATTCCTTTTTTTACATTCTTCTTCTTCCTTTTTTTAAATTCTTCTACTTCCTTTTTTTACATTCTTCTTTTTCCTTTTCTTACATTCTTCATATTCTTCTTATTCAACAATTATTATTCTACATATTCAACTTCTTCATCTTCTTCCTATTCTTCTTCATCATATTCTTGTTTGTGTCAGGCATTCCTGTAGTTGTTATCTAGAAAAGTTAGAAGTTTACACCTTCTGTTCTGCCTGTCACAAAAGATTTACAACAGGATTTGTCCGCGTTCAGTTTGGCCTGCAGCAGCAGGCCTTTTCCAGGGGCACCACGAGGAGGAACGGACTCACCCCCATACACTGCTTAGTCTTCTTCTGCTTATAAATAAGATAATATCATTTGCTCAGAGTATTAGTCTTATGCTTAATGTTCTTCTGCTTTGTTTTTTTATGCTTCTTTGTCTTCTCTCTCTTGTTGTTCTGCATCTTGGTGGTTGTCTTCCTGTTCTTTGTCCTCTTGAACCAGCTGACGGTACTGGCACCCGGAGGGGCAGCAGAAGGAACAAGAGCCAATGGCACTACCGAGGACCAGCTGACGGTGCTGGAACCCGGTTACTAAGCAGGAGGTACCTGTGCTACAAAGCACTACCAAGGACCAGCAGACGTTGCCAGAACTCGGATACCGAGATGGAGGCACCTAGGCCAAAGGCTCTGACGAGAACCAGCTGACGGTGCTGGAACCCGGAGGGGTAGCATAAGCTGCAAGAGCAAATGGAAATAGTGAGGACCAGCTGACAGTGCTGGCACCCGGAGGGGCAGCAGAAGGAATAAGAGCCAATGGCACAACCGAGGACCAGCTGACGGTGCTGGAACCCGGTTACTAAGCAGGAGGTACCTGTGCTACAAAGCACTACCAAGGACCAGCAGACGTTGCCGGAACTCGGATACCGAGATGGAGGCACCTAGGCCAAAGGCTCTGACGAGAACCAGCTGACGGTGCTGGAACCCGGAGGGGTAGCATAAGCTGCAAGAGCAAATGGAAATAGCGAGGACCAGCTGACAGTGCTGGCACCCGGAGGGGCAGCAGAAGGAATAAGAGCCAATGGCACAACCGAGGACCAGCTGACGGTGCTGGAACCCGGTTACTAAGCAGGAGGTACCTGTGCTACAAAGCACTACCAAGGACCAGCAGACGTTGCCGGAACTCGGATACCGAGATGGAGGCACCTAGGCCAAAGGCTCTGACGAGAACCAGCTGACGGTGCTGGAACCCGGAGGGGTAGCAGAAGTTACCCCTGAAAAGCAAAGTTGGCATGCCGCAAGCTGGCCGCAGTTACCGAATCACACAGTCCTACAGGGGGTTCTTGTCCTACTGGCACTACGGAACAAGCCTTTCTTACCAGAACCCGCAGTCCACATAGGAAGCACCTAAACTGCTGGCACCCTAGCCTCGGCTAACCCAACCGCAACACGACATGGCAACTTGGGGTGGCAAACTGACATTGACACTTCCCGGAAACAGCAGGCAGGGCTGGAACCAAGCTGGGCAGGAGGGAGTACCCATGCCAAAGTCAGTTATGAGCAGCAACTGGCGATGTTGGAGCCCAGGGACAAGCACTTAGCAGGCTGAGGCCTGATGTGCTGTCAATTGGGAGGCAGCAGGACAGATTGCCATCAAAACAGCAGGGGAACAGTTGACGTTACTGAACCCCACAAACACAGGAGCTAGTGTTTTACTCTGTGAAGACGGCACTTCCGAGCAACAACTGGCTGTGTTGAAGCCCAGGAACAAGCACGGAGCAGGCTGAGGCTGCATTGAAGAAATTTTAAGATCGGTTGTAGACTTCTACTAATTTTAACCAAGCTCCACTTAGGCCTGTGGCTTCACTGATTTTCGTATTTCCCCTGTCCTCCAACCCCGCCAGTTACAGCTCCGAAGTGGCGTCTGCACAATCCACACATGTTCCTGTGTTACAGGTGTTCAGTCCGGTCAGTTAATCCCCTGATGTGTGTCCGGCAATGTCGCCTGCTCTGTCCAGGTGTTCAGTCCGGTCAGTTAATCCCCTGATGTGTGTCCGGCAATGTCGCCTGCTCTGTCCACATTCCCATAACTAGTTATGGGAATGTGGACAGAGCAGGCGACATTGCCGGACACACATCAGGGGATTAACTGACCGGACTGAACACCTGTAACACAGGAACAAGTGTGGATTGTGCAGACGCCACTTCGGAGCTGTAACTGGCAGGGTTGGAGGACAGGGGAAATACGAGAGACAGTGGAGCCACAGGCCTAATTGGAGCACGGTTAAAAATCAGTAGTGGTACGACTGTGTAGGCAGCAGGAGACTTTGCCATCCACACAGCAGGGGATCAGCTGACGTTACTGAACCCCACTGAGACACGGGAGCAAGTGTCTCTTTCCGTGTGGACGGCACTTCCGAGTTACAACTGGCTGTGTTGAAGCCCAGGAAATAGGAGGGTGTAGGCAGAGGCCTACTGTCTTTGGAATGTGGAGACAGCAGGAGAGACTGCCATCCACACAGCAGGGGATCAGCTGACGTTACTGAACCCCACTGAGACACGGGAGCAAGTATCTCTTTCCGTGTGGACGGCACTTCCGAGCTACAACTGGCTGTGTTGAAGCCCAGGAAATAGGAGGGTGTAGGCAGAGGCCTACTGTATTTGGAATGTGGAGACAGCAGGAGAGACTGCCATCCACACAGCAGGGGATCAGCTGACGTTACTGAACCCCACTGAGACACGGGAGCAAGTGTCTCTTTCCGTGTGGACGGCACTTCCGAGCTACAACTGGCTGTGTTGAAGCCCAGGAAATAGGAGGGTGTAGGCAGAGGCCTACTGTATTTGGAATGTGGAGACAGCAGGAGAGACTGCCATCCACACAGCAGGGGATCAGCTGACGTTACTGAACCCCACTGAGACACGGGAGCAAGTGTCTCTTTCCGTGTGGACGGCACTTCCGAGCTACAACTGGCTGTGTTGAAGCCCAGGAAATAGGAGGGTGTAGGCAGAGGCCTACTGTATTTGGAATGTGGAGACAGCAGGAGAGACTGCCATCCACACAGCAGGGGATCAGCTGACGTTACTGAACCCCACTGAGACACGGGAGCAAGTGTCTCTTTCCGTGTGGACGGCACTTCCGAGCTACAACTGGCTGTGTTGAAGCCCAGGAAATAGGAGGGTGTAGGCAGAGGCCTACTGTCTTTGGAATGTGGAGACAGCAGGAGAGACTGCCATCTCCACAGCAGGGGAACAGCTGGCAGTGCTGAACCCCACTAACACTCGAACGAATGTGTTTGGCTCTGTGGAGACGACACTTCTGAACACCAACTGACGCTGTTGGAGCCCAGGATTAGGCGAGGAGCAGGCTGGGGCCTGTTGCTTTTGGCAGGTGAAGGCAGCAGGAGACTTGCCATCTCCACAGCAGGGGAACAGCTGGCAGTGCTGAACCCCACTAACACTCGAACGAATGTGTTTGGCTCTGTGGAGACGACACTTTGAACACCAACTGATGCTGTTGGAGCCCAGGATTAGGCGTGGAGCAGGCTGGGGCCTACTGGATTTTGGCAGGTGAAGGCAGCAGGAGACTTGCCATCTCCACAGCAGGGGAACAGCTGGCAGTGCTGAACCCCACTAACACTTGAACGAATGTGTTTGGCTCTGTGGAGACGACACTTCTGAACACCAACTGACGCTGTTGGAGTCCAGGATTAGGCGAGGAGCAGGCTGGGGCCTGTTGCTTTTGGCAGGTGAAGGCAGCAGGAGACTTGCCATCTCCACAGCAGGGGAACAGCTGGCAGTGCTGAACCCCACTAACACTTGAACGAATGTGTTTGGCTCTGTGGAGACGACACTTCTGAACACCAACTGACGCTGTTGGAGTCCAGGATTAGGCGAGGAGCAGGCTGGGGCCTGTTGCTTTTGGCAGGTGAAGGCAGCAGGAGACTTGCCATCTCCACAGCAGGGGAACAGCTGGCAGTGCTGAACCCCACTAACACTTGAACGAATGTGTTTGGCTCTGTGGAGACGACACTTCTGAACACCAACTGACGCTGTTGGAGCCCAGGATTAGGCGAGGAGCAGGCTGGGGCCTGTTGCTTTTGGCAGGTGAAGGCAGCAGGAGACTTGCCATCTCCACAGCAGGGGAACAGCTGGCAGTGCTGAACCCCACTAACACTTGAATGAATGTGTTTGGCTCTGTGGAGACGACACTTCTGAACACCAACTGACGCTGTTGGAGCCCAGGATTAGGCGAGGAGCAGGCTGGGGCCTGTTGCTTTTGGCAGGTGAAGGCAGCAGGAGACTTGCCATCTCCACAGCAGGGGAACAGCTGGCAGTGCTGAACCCCACTAACACTTGAACGAATGTGTTTGGCTCTGTGGAGACGACACTTCTGAACACCAACCGATGCTGTTGGAGCCCAGGATTAGGCGTGGAGCAGGCTGGGGCCTACTGGATTTTGGCAGGTGAAGGCAGCAGGAGACTTGCCATCTCCACAGCAGGGGAACAGCTGGCAGTGCTGAACCCCACTAACACTTGAACGAATGTGTTTGGCTCTGTGGAGATGACACTTCTGAACACCAACTGACACTGTTGGAGCCCAGGATTACGCATGCCGCATGCAGAGGCCAATGGGCAGCGGTTTTTATGGAGGTTGTTGACTACTACTGATTCTAACCATGCTCCACTTAGGCCTCTGGCTCCACTGTCTCTACTATTTACCCTGACCTCCAACCCCGCCAGCTACATCTCTGAAGTGGTGTCAGCACAATCTACACTTGTTCCTGTGTTACTGGTGCTCAGTCCCGTCAGTTGATCCCCTGATGTTTGTCCGGCAAGTTCGCCAGCTCTGTCCTCATTCCCAGTACTGGTTATGGGAATGTGGACAGAGCAGGAGACCTTGCCGGACACACATCAGGGGATAAACTGATGGGACTGAGCCACAGGAACACAGGAACAAGTGTAGATTGTGCTGACGCCACTTCAGAGATGTAGATGGCGGGGTTGGAGGTCAGGGGAAATAGTAGAGACAGTGGAGCCAGAGACCTAAGTTGGGCACGGTTAAAAATCAGTAGTGGTTTGAATGTTGATGGAGCTGGTGACTTTGCCATCCACACAGCAGGGGATCAGCTGGCGTTACTGAACCCCACTAACACAGGAGCTAGTGTGTTTCTCTGTGCAGACGACACATCTGAGCGACAACTGGCTGTGTTGAAGCACAGGGATTATAGTTCAGGTGGTAGAAAAATGAACACACCAGCAGACCTGGATACAGTTGCCAACCACTAATTTAGTGTGTAAGAGGAATGGCAAAGTCTTTGGAGATCCAGGCCTTGTTCATTTTCAGAAAAGTCAGCCGGTCAACATTATCGGAAGATAGTCGCGTGCGACGGTCTGTTAGTACACCACCTGCGGCACTAAAGACACGTTCCGATAATACACTGGCAGCAGGGCAAGCCAGCACCTCCAATGCATACTGGCTAAGCTCTGGCCATGTATCCATTTTAGAGACCCAAAACTTGAAGGGGGAAGAGCCATCTGGGAGTACAGTGACAGGGCAAGACATGTAGTCTGACACCATCTGATGGAAGCGTTGCCTCCTGCTGACTCGAGGCGTCGCTGATGGTGTAGACAATTGTGGTGGACACACAAAACTTTGCCACATTTGGGCCATAGTGGTCTTGCCTTGTGCTGCGGCGCTGCCTCTGCTCCCTCTTTGTGCAGAGTTTCCTCCACTGCAACATTATGGACTGCACCAGTGACTCTTCGTACTCCCGCAGTTTACGCTCCCGGTTCAACGTTGGTATGAGCCTTTGTACGCTGTCCCAGTAGCGAGGATCTAGGAGGGTGTACACCCAATAATCAGCTGAGACGAGAATGTGGGCGATGCGGCGGTCGTTTCTCAGGCACTGCAGCATGAAATCAACCATGTGCTGCAGACTCCCAACTGCCAAAGAACCGCTGTCCCCTGTTTGAGGCGTGACCTCGGCCTGCTCTGCATCACCCCACCCTCGCTGTACATACTGAGTAGAGGTTTGTGTACCTCCCTCCTCTGGAGAGATGTCTTCCTCCTCCATCGACTCCTCCTCATCCTCCTCACAAAGTGTCCCCTGCCTAGGCCTTTGTGAGGAAACACGTAGCGCAGACTGTCCAGAAGCAGATGGCATTTGGGACTCCTCATCCTCCACCTCTTCCGAAACCTCATCCCTTAGTGCTTGCAGTGTTTGTTGAAGCAGGCAGATAAGGGGGACAGTCATGCTGACTAGTGCATCATCTGCACTCGCCATCCGCGTGGATTCATCGAAGGCACGCAAAACGAGGCAGATGTCCTTCATAGAGGCCCACTCAATGGTGATGAAGTGTGAACGGCGCATAGTGCGACTTGTTTGCGCCTGATGCAGCTGGTACTCCATGACTGCTGCCTGCTGCTCACACAACCGCTCCAACATATGTAACGTTGAATTCCACCGGGTGGGTAGGTCACATATGATGCGATGTTCCGGAAGGCCAAATCGTCGCTGCAGAGCAGCGAGGCGCGATCTTGCCGTGCTGGAACGCCGCAAGTGAGCGCACTCTATGCGGACCTTGTGCAACAGTGCATCAAGATCCGGATAGTCCCTCAGAAAGCTCTGCACGACCAAGTTAAGCACATGTGCCAGACATGGGATGTGTGTGAGGTTGCCTAGGCCAAGAGCTGCCACCAGATTTCGGCCATTGTCACACACTACCAAGCCTGGCTGGAGATTCGCTGGCCCAAACCACACATCGCTCTCCAGCTTGATAGCATTCCAGAGCTCCTGCGCTGTGTGGCTTCGATTCCCCAAAGAAATTAATTTGAGTACAGCCTGTTGACGTTTGGCCACGGCTGTGCTCATATCGGTCGTAACAGGCTCCTGCTCTGCTGTTTCTGAGGAACTTGAGTAGGAGGAGGAGTCTATGTGTACAGACTGGAGTCCTGCAATCCGTGGCGTTGGAAGAACACGTACAGCGCCACTCTCCAGATCTGTACCCGGCTCCACAACATTGACCCAGTGGGCAGTGAGGGAAAGGTATCGTCCCTGTCCATGGTTACTGGTCCACGCATCGGTGGTCAGGTGGACCTTGCTACTAACGGCGTTTAGTAGCGCATGTTTTATTTTGTCCTCAACATGTTTCTGCAGGGCAGGGACGGCTCGCCTGCTGAAATAAAAGCGGCTGGGCACGTTGTATTGGGGGACTGCCAATGCCATTAAGTCCCGGAAGGTGTCAGTGTCCACCAGCCTGAATGACAGCATTTCAACTGCCAGAAGTTTGGCAATGCCAGCATTCAGAGACTGTGCTCGGGGATGGTTTGCCGAGTAAGGGCGCCTTTTATCCCATGCCTGTGCTACCGATGGCTGTGATGGATGGGAACGTGCTGCTATGGGTGGAATCTGACAGGGTCTCCGGACAACAGTGGCAGAGGTTCTTCCTTGGCGATCCTGTGAGGAAGCCGAACCAGCAGTGTGTGAGCTGGAGGAAGAGGCCCCAACACGAACTGAAGAGGTGGTAGGTGGTTCTGTACGTTGGCCTACGTCTTCAGGGTGTCTCTGCAACTCCAACTCGTGCTTGGTGCGCACATGTTTCCACATATTTGTGGTATTGAGGTTGCTGACATTTCTCCCTCTTTTGACTATCTGCTGACACAGCTTGCATTTGACAAAGCAAATGTCATCTGCAACTGTGTCAAAAAAGGACCACGCACTGCAACTCTTGGGAGCGCCCGTTTTGCCTTTGGAATGAGGAATGCTCCTAACGGGTGCCGAAGTGGAGGGTACAGGCAACCAAGTCTTCCCCCTCCCTCTGCCTCCTGTTTTGGCCGGTAGGGGAATCTCTTCCTCCGAGCTGCTCCCACCACCTTCCTGTTCCTCACGCCATGATGGGTCAAGGACCTCATCATCTTCCCTCCCCTCTTCAAACAGCTGCTTCTCCGGGGTTGTCTCGCCAGCACCGTACGCACCAGAAAGTGGCAACTGAGTCTCGTCATCATCTGATGCGTACTGAGGTGTGCTGGCCATAGGCACTGGCCCACTCGCCTCTTCAGATTCAGAGGGACAAAGAAGTTGCGCATCACTGCATACTCCCTCTTCTTCACATTCAGGAATGCTGCTTGGCTGGCCCCCTCTTTCCAAGCCAACAGATTCCGAGAACAGAAGTAGAGACTGTGATGGCTCCTGTCCATGTCTCTCTGACGGCCTGGGCACTTTGGCAGGTGGAGAAGAGACAGATGGTTGCTCTTCGGTGCTCTGGTCCTGAGAGGCTGTGGAAGTAATTGAAGTCGATGCGTTAGCTGCCATCCATCCGACAACGGCTTCAATTTGTTCCTCCCGCAGCAGTGGGATACGTTGAGGTCCTACAAAGCTGCGCATAAAGGACTGTTGCCTGCTAAAACTGGGGGATGCTGATCCACTGGTGCCCGCAGCAGGCCCAGAATCCCCACGTCCTCTACCTGCAGAATCCCCACGTCCTCTCCCTGCAGAATCCCCACGTCCTCTCCCTGCTGAAACTCCACGCCCACGCGCCTTACTCCCTGCCTTCTTCATCTTGCCAGACTGCTTAAGATAGGCAGAAAAGTACAAAGGGGGGCCTTAGTGTGCTTATTCCTGAACAGCTGGTTACAGGTACAAGAAACACTAATTTTATGAAGTGTGTGTGTGTGGACTACACTTTAATAGGAGCTGATGTGGCCTACACAAGTTCCAAATGTAGTGTTTGGTGAACTTTTTTTGTGGTTTCTTTGTTGGAAACAAACTCAAAGTATGTGAACAAAGAAATGAAACTGATAGTATCACCAACTTTTTGGAGCTATTACAATGCAGGCAGGTAACCTACAATGCAAAAGATAAGGCTCCAAAAAAATTGGGTAATACTAATCTGGCTGCGCCGGCAGGGCACAAGCCAGAAAAAAAGGCTCCTCTATCTACTCCTATATAGTGTTTGCAACCAACCAATGTTGATGGATACGGATGGATGCACACTAATAGGAGAAGAAAAAATGAGCTGCCCTCAAAGACAAATATGTGTGAGGCAGTGACGCACGTTGAGCGTCCTACAACCAGACGTAGCTGCAGGACACTCTACTCTGCGTGAGCTGCACTCACACACAGTCAGAGACCTCTCAGACAGCCGTGAACAGTGCAGCTAAGTGGGCACTGGCACTGACAGGCTGCAGAAAGGCTCCGCTGTGTACTCCTATATAGTGTTTGCAACCACCGTAGATGGAGACGGATGGATGCACACTAATAGAAGAAAAAATGAGCTGCAATAAAAGAAAAATGTGTGAGGCAGTGACACGCTGAGCGTCCTACAACCAGACGTAGCTGCAGGACACACTACTCAGCGTGAGCTGCACTCACACACAGTCAGAGACCTCTCAGACAGCCGTGAACAGTGCAGCAAAGTGGACACTAGCACTGAAAGGCTGCAGAAAGGCTCCGCTGTCTACTACTAGTGTTTGCAACCAACGTATATGGATACGGATGGAAGCACACTAGATTGAAATTATGTAAAAAATGCAGCTCAAAAATTAAAAGATGTATGAGGCAGCAGTGATCACACTGGGTGGCCTACAGCCTGACGTGGCTGCAGGACCCACTCCACAGCGTGAGCTGCACTCACACAGCCCTTGCAGACAGCTGTGAACACTGCTGCTAGGGCAAAGAAGGCTACAGTGGTGGTTTATGTAGCCTGGGTAAAGCACTAGATGTTTGGTGGAATTGCTATTTCTAACTGTCCCTCACAGTCTTCTACAGCAGCCTGTCCCTAACTGAATTCACAGCAGAGTGAACCAGAAATGGCGGCAGCGGTGGCTTTTATAGTGCATCATGACATCATTTCGGCAGTCAATCACAGCCATGCCAATAGTTAACATGCCTACATGCCTAACAGGATGTGCCCACACTTCGGAGGATTCCCATTGGCTTAATCAAAGCAAGCAGGCTCATAGCATGATGGGAACTTCCGATTCCGATTCCGGAATCCGATATGACAAAAGTATCGGAAGTCAGTATCGGAATTCCGATACCACTAATATTGGCCGATACCCGATACTTGCGGTATCGGAATGCTCAACACTACATACAATACATTCATACAATCATACAGTACATATAACATAGAGTAAATACTCACCAATACTTGTCACTTTGATCCCCGAAGCCAGTGTCATCTATGAAAAAGATGAAAATAACAAACAAGCCATATACTCCCTGATCCGTAGAAATCCACGAGGGTCCCACGCCGATCTCCCGTGGAGAACAGCAGCATCAGCTAATGCGACCGCTCTCTGCGGGGCTCCCGGAATCCAATGACGGGAGGTAGGTATCCTTCCGCACTGTATTCCTCCGCCACTGAATTTTTTATTTTCAGCATATTTCAATTTTTATTGTATTTTTATATATGCGATTTTATATACTATGTGTTAACTCCTGGGATGTGGATTTGTATCATTATTAATTATTTATTATTCATCATTACTCATCATTTATTTTGTAACCCCAGGTGTGCAGCTCAAAAACCTGCAATGGGATCATGACAGATTTCAGTTCTCCATTACTTTTCGACCGGGGTCCAAAAATGTTAAAGCGGATGCCCTGTCCAGAAGTTTTGATCCAGTGTCTCCCCCTGAGCCGCCGTCCTCCATTCTTCCCCCAGGGGTGGTAGTGGCGGGGGTCTCAACTGAGTTGGAACAAGAAATTCTAAGGGCTCAGGCCCTAGCTCCGGCAACCAGGCCAGGGGATAAACTGTTTGTTCCAGATTCATTGCGGCCTAGACTTCTGCAGGAGTTTCATGAGTCTAGGCTGAGTGCTCATCCAGGTATCACGGCCACTAGAGAGGCAGTAGCCAGGGGCTTTTGGTGGCCTTCGTTAAGGTCCGATGTCAAGGAATTTGTTTCTGCTTGTGGCATGTGTGCCCGTTCCAAAAGCTCGCATAACCGACCGGCTGGGGAACTCATACCTTTACCGGTTCCTGATAGGCCATGGACTCATCTTTCCATGGATTTTATTACCGGCCTTCCACCTTCCGTGATCTGGGTGGTGGTGGATAGGTTTTCTAAACAGGCCCATTTCATTCCCTTGGCAGCATTACCTTCAGCAGAAACATTGTCAAGGTTGTTTGTGCAGCATGTGGTCCGATTGCATGGGGTACCCCTGAATGTTGTGTCTGACAGAGGTATGCAGTTTGTGGCCAAATTTTGGAGGGCGTTCTGTATGAAATTGGGCATCTCACTCTCCTTCTCGTCGGCATATCACCTGGAGAGTAATGGTCAGGCAGAACACACTAATCAATCCCTGGAACAAATTCTCTGGTGTCTGACCTCCGCCAGACAGGATTGGTGTGATGCGTTACCATTGGCTGAATTCGCTTTTAACAAGCGGGTGAGTCAGTCCACCAACATGTCCCCATTCCTGATTAACCATGGGTTTAATCCGCATTTTGGGGAGTTTTCTCGGGTGGATTCCGGTTGTCCAGGGGCAGAGGGGTCCGTTCAACGGTTAAAGAACCTCTGGGCTGAAGTCCGGCGTAATATCTCTCGGGCCCAGGGGAGATACAAATATTTTGCTGACAAAAAGAGAGCCTCGGGAGACATGTTTCAGGTGGGAGAGGTTTGGCTCTCCACACGTAGCATCAACTTAAAGGTACCATCAGCTAAGTTGGGACCAAAGTTCATTGGTCCGTACGAGATTATGGAGATAGTCAACCCAGTGGCATATAGGTTGCGTCTCCCTGCCTCCTTAAAAATATCCAATGTGTTCCATAAATCTCTGTTGAAACCCGCAGGATCTGTCAAAGAGAACTCTGAGTCTGTTTTTCCTCCAGTGCTGGTGGAGGGTCAATTGGAGTATGAGGTCGGACATATTGTGGACTCTCAGCGGGTGCGCCGCTCTTTACAGTACCTGGTCCACTGGAAGGGATATGGACCAGAGGAGCGCTCATGGGTCCCTGCTCGCTTGGTACACGCAGATCGCCTGGTTCGGGCTTTCCATGCCAAGTACCCGGGGAAGCCTGGGGGACCAGATGCCCCCCGTTGAGAGGGGGGTACTGTCATGATCCCAGTGCAGGTTTTTGAGCTGCACACCTGGGGTTAATGTCTGGAGCTCGGTGCAGGTTTTGACTTGCACACCTGGGGTTAATGATTGTTGCCTCTTTCTGGTTCTGGGAGAGCTTCTTAAACCCCTGAGAAGCTTCAATCCCTCCCAGTTATACTTTTGCCTTTGGCCTAGTGTGCTGACCCCCGTGTGCCTGTTTGTTGCTATAGCTTGTTTAAATGGTTCTGACCCGGTTCTGTTTCCCGTTGTGAGTTTGCCTGTTGATTTTGTACTGCATTAGTATCTCTGTGTATGACTCATTGCCTGTGACCTGACTACTCTCTGCTCGCCCCTCTTGTACCTTTGCAGCTATCTCTGTGTGTGACTCATTGGCTACGTCTTGACTATTCTCCATCTATGCCCCCTGGTAACTTTGTCTCGCAGTTACCCTGCTAGGAGTTATCTTGCAGCCCCTAGCTCTGTGGAGTTTAGGCCACGCCCCTAGCAGTCACATGCTTCAGGTCCTGCAGCTCTGAAGTACGTATCTACTCGGCTGCTGCCCGCTCCACAGGTATCTTTGAGCACAGTTCGCTTTACTCAGGACACGCACACTGGCTCAGTGAGCAAGTTCAGTGCGGTGTTCCTGACAGGTGTCCAGGTTATATTTGGAGAATCCCGGAAATTCTCTAATGCCGTTGGTTCAGGCCTCGGTAACTTCGGCAACATGGAATGCATATGGTAAAGCCTGGAAGGAATGGTGGGGATTTGTGGGAGGATTACCTGTGGATTCTTGTAAGTATTCGAGGTTGGAAGTGACTTTTTCTTATGTGCGTTATTTACACGAAAATGGTTTCTCTTCAGCACTGGCTAGGAACAGATTAGCGGGGTTGGCATTTCAATTCAAATTATGGGATTGGGAGGATGTTACGAAACATTTCATTCTTAGGCAAGCATTAAAAGGTTGGGGCAAAGTCAGGGCTGTCAAGAATATTCAATGGCCCATCTCTTTTTCACTTCTAGAAAAAATTATGGAAGGTACAAATTCAGTATGCAGCTCAGCTTTTGAGGCAAAATTGTTTTCAGCGGTTTTTAGTATTGTGTTTTTTGGGGCCATGCGCATTAGTGAAATAGTCCCAGCTTCGGCGTGAGATAGCGGGGTTTGCAATATAATGATGTAGTTCCATGTAAGGGAGGTTTTCGGGTTCGCATTCGGAGGTCAAAAACCAACACTACAGGCAGTGGGTTATGGTTTTCTTTAGTTGCCATACATGGCCCGGTTTGTCCCATTTCGTTGTTAACACAGTATGCTGAGATTAGACCTATTTCCTAGGCGTTTTTTGCGCATGCCGATGGTTCTTTTTTAATGAGATTTCAGTTCCTTTCTTTGCTGCACAGAATTATTTTTAATTTGGGTCTCTCTCCTGAGGAATTTGGCACTCATTCATTTAGGATTGGTGCAGCGACGGAGGCAGCTCGGGAGGGTCTCAGCGACAAGGAAATAATGAGGATAGGCAGATGGCGTTCTGATTGTTTTTTCCGTCATATCAGGCCGGAGTTATTAACCATATAATTAATATGAGTATTGGTTTTTCTTTCTTTTCTCTTTCAGGTTGTTCAAGACCCAGTGTCTGGATTATAGGCCATTCATATGCTTTTTGGGCCGAGCAAAGGGCTGAGAGGCTCCCTGGTGGGAAGTCATTGGGTCTTTATAATGTAGATGTAAATTGGAGAGGTATTCGTGGTTTGAGGTGGGCACAGGTATTAATTGAAGTGGTACAGATTTCCAGAACAGCTACATCTCCAGTCATACTGGTAGTACATGCCGGGGGGAATGATTTAGGGTCTATTCAACTTTTGGAACTTATCACTTTAATGTGTGCAGATTTGGATAAGTTTCCTGGTTTATTTAATCAGTTGATAGTGGTTTGGTCAGAAATAATTCCCAGGTTGGTTTGGCACGGTGCGCGGGATGGGGCAGCTATAGAAAGGGCACGCAGAGTTATAAATCAACGCATTTTGCGTTTTATACACTTAAGAGGAGGCATTATAGTGAGGCATAGAAAACTGGAGATTAGTATTGGGAGGCTTTTGCATCCGGATGGGGTGCATTTGACGGAGTTGGGTTTGGACATTTTCATAGCAGGTATCCAGGAGGGTATTGAAGAGGCAATTTTTTCTTTGGGTGGGGGTCGTAGCTCTTAGGGGTCGCTACTCGATGGCAGAAGAAAACAAGGATGGGGAACATGTGCTGGGAGTCCGGTGACATATCCCCTCAAGGTTTTACTGGATGATTAACATGATAAGCTGCGACCATAACCCTCCAATTGTGGGTGTTAAAGAGTTGGTGATTTGTCATTCATTACCCGATAATAAAGTGGTGTTTTCTTTTGGAAAATTGGTTTGGTGTTGTTTTCTTTGCGTCGGGGGAAGAGGAGGTAGGAAGTTTACTAATGTATGGACAGTCTGATAGGGCCCGGCTTATTTGTCGGGTACTCTTGACTGGCCATCAAGTTGTTGTTAGGGTTAACTTTTGTACTACCTTCCTCTTCCCCGGAGGGCGCAAAGGAATGGGTTAAATTTCAGCTGGAAACGGTGGTTGTGTGCCATTGGAGGAGAGCAGGGTTGCCATGGAGATGGATGCTCCCATTGAGAGGGGTATTTACAAGGTATTTGACAAGGTGTCGAGAGCGGCCCACCCTTCCCACTCTTTTTGGTTTATTAATTTCGTTATTTTAGTGTGGAAATTGTTGCTTTGAAGAAATTAAAGTCACAGTGTGGCGGAAGAAAACAAGGATGGGTAACATGTGCCGGGAGTCCGGTGACATAACCCCACAAGGTTTTACTGGATGATTAACATGATAAGCTGCTACCATAACCCTCCAAATGTGGGTGTTAAAGAAATTGTTGCTTTGAAGAAATTAAAGTCGCAGTGTGTGGTGGAAGAAAACAAGGATGGGTAACATGTGGCGGAAGTCCGGTGACATAACCCCACAAGGTTTTACTGGATGATTAACATGATAAGCTGCGACCATAACCCTCCAAATGTGGGTGCTAAAGAGTTGGTGATTTGTCATTCATTACCCGATAATAAAGTGGTGTTTTCTTTTGGAAAATTGGTTTGTGTTGTTGTCTTTGCATCGGGGGAAGAGGAGGTGGGAAGGTTACTAATGTATGGACAGTCTACAAATTTTACATAAATTATTAGCATTTTGAAGAACATTTTGTTTTCCTGCACTAAGCCAAGTCTGCAGAGGCTCATAGGTATCACAGTGACAGATACACCCACAAGTGACCTCATTTTGAAAACTAGACCCTTCAATGCATCCATCTAGGGCAGTGCTCCCCAACCTTTTTTGCACCAGGGACCGGCTTCAAGCAAGACCATTCTTCCATGGCCCAGCAGGGCGGGGATGGAGGTGTGACAGGGGCGGGGCTTTGGTCATAAGGGGGCAGGGCTATGGACACAGTTGTAGTTTAGCAGTGCATACTTATCATTTAATTATAACATTTAGAATGTGATTCAACTCACCATAGGTTTTGAATGAGTGGGAGCACCTGGCTTGTTTCTCTGTTTCAGTGGGAGCACCGGGATACTTCTACGGATGACCATCACTGCTAATGATGATTGGAACCTACAAGGAAATGGAGCATTGAGCACTTAAGAAAAATTGTACTGGAGTACTGTACATGCTGATTATTTTCTAATCATCAGAAAATGTATGTGTGTTTCCCCCTGTCCTGTCCAGCTCTGTGTTGCTCCCCCTGTTGTATGCATGGCTCCCCTGTCCCATTCTTGTATACATGGGTCTGCTCCCATCCTTGCATACATTGCTCCGCTCCCACTCTCCCATCCTGTATGCATGGCTCTGCTCCCACTCTCCCATCCTGTATGCATGGCTCTGCTCCCACTCTCCCATCCTGTATACATGGCTCCCCTGTCCCATCCTGTATACATGGCTCCCCTCCCACTCTCCCTACCTTGTATATATGGCTCTGCTCCCACTCTCCCTCCCTTGTTTATATGGCTCTGCTCCCACTCTCCCTCCCTTGTATACATGGCTCCGCTCCCACTCTCCCTCCCCTGTATATGTGGCTCTGCTCCCACTCTTCCTCCCTTGTATATATGGCTCCACTCCCACTCTCCCTTCCTTTTATATATGGCTCCGCTCCCACTCTCCCTCCTGTGTATATGTAGCTCCGCTCCCACTCTCCCTCCCCTGTATATATGGCTCCGCTCCCACTCTCCCTCCCCTGTATATATGGCTCCGCTCCCACTCTCCCTCCCCTGTATATTTGGCTCCGCTCGCACTCTCCCTCCCTTGTATGCATGGCTCCGCTCCCACTCTCCCTCCCCTGTATATATGGCTCCGCTCCCACTCTCCCTCCCTTGTATATATGGCTCCACTCCCACTCTCCCTCCCCTGTATATTTGGCTCTGCTCCCACTCTCCCTCCCCTGTATATATGGCTCCGTTCCCACTCTCCCTTCCCTGTATATTTGGCTCCGCTTCCACTCTCCCTCCCTTGTATATATGGCTCCGCTCCCACTCTCCCTCCCTTATATATATACGGCTCCGCTTCCACTCTCCCTCCCTTATATATATGGCTCCGTTCCCACTCTCCCTCCCCTGTATATATGGCTCCGCTCCCACTCTCCCTCCCCTGTATATTTGGCTCCGCTCCCACTCTCCCTCCCCTGTATATATGACTCCGCTGCCACTCTCCCTCCCCTGTATATATGACTCCGCTCCCACTCTCCCTCCCCTGTATATATGGCTCCGCTCCCACTCTCCCTCCCCTGTATATTTGGCTCCGCTCCCACTCTCCCTCCCCTGTATATATGACTCCGCTCCCACTCTCCCTCCCCTGTATATATTGCTCTGCTCCCACTCTTCCTCCCTTGTATTTATGGCTCCACTCCCACTCTCCCTCCCCTGTATATATGGCTCCGCTCCCACTCTCCCTCCCCTGTATATATGGCTCCGCTCCCACTCTCCCTCCCCTGTATATTTGGCTCCGCTTCCACTCTCCCTCCCTTGTATATATGGCTCCGCTCCCACTCTCCCTCCCTTATATATATACGGCTCCGCTCCCACTCGCCCTCCCTTATATATATGGCTCCGTTCCCACTCTCCCTCCCTTGTATATTTGGCTCCGCTCGGCTCCCCCATCCTCCCCCATCATACTTACCCTCACATCGCTGACCTTCCTTCCCGTCGCTGAACTTCCCTCCCTGCATCTCGCAGCGCTTCAGCTCCTATGCGGAGCGGTCACGTGCTACCGCTCATTAAGGTCTATGAATATGGACGCCACGCCTATAGGAGATGAGTGGCATCCATATTCATGACCTTAAATGAGCGGTACACTTGACCGCTCAGCGCTGGATGAAGCCGCCGACATGGACCGGTGAGTATCAGCTGCTGCACCGCCGCCGGCTCCCCTTGTGTCCGCGGACCGGCAAGGGCACTGCAACGGCCCAGTGGTTGGGGACCCCTGATCTAGGGGTATAATAATAATTTTTACTCTAAAGGTCTTGAACAAATTCATGTAAAGCAGATGGAAAAAATTATGATTGAGGTTTTTTTTTTTCAAATGTACCATTATAAAGACAGTTTTGTTTGGACATTCACATGAAAATAATATCATGCACCCCAAAACTGATAGCCCTGCTTCTCCCGTGTTCAGAAATGTGCCCATTGTGACCCTAATCTTATGTGTAGGGACATAGCTAGGCCTAAAATGAAAGGAATGGGGGTTGTAGAGCGCACGCTTTTCTTGAAAATGTTTTAGGCCCTATGGCAAATTTGTAGTGTCTTGCAGTGCCAAAACAGTGTCGGACCCGCATGATTGACCCCATTTTTAAAACTAGACCCTTCAATGCATTCATCTAGGGGTATAATGAAAATTTTCACTGTAAAGGTTTTGAACAAATTAATGCAAAGCAGATGGAAAAATTAGGATTTTGAGGTTTTTCTGCGAATGTACCATTATAAAGACAGTGGACAGTGGACATATAAATAAAATCATGCACTCCAACAGTGATAGCCCTGTTTCTCCTGTGTTCAGAAATATGCTTATTGTGACCCTATTCTTAGGTGTAGGGACACAGATAGGCCTAAATGGAAAGGAGTGGGGGGTGTAGAGCGCACGCTTTTCTTGAAAATGTTTTAGGCCCTATGGCACATTTTTAGTGTATTGCAGGGCCAAAACAGTGATGGACCCCCACAAGTGACCCCAAACTAGAACAAAAAGCTAATAATAAAATGAACAAAAAATCTAAAAAAAAAAAAGTTATAAAAGCATACAGTAACAAATAGAGATGAGCGACTTTGCCTTTTTTCGGGTCGAGTCGGGGTTCACGAAACCCGACTTTCGCAAAAGTCGGGTCGAACGAAATCGGCCGATTATCGTGAAAAGTCGAAGGCCGACTGAAACACGAAACCCAATGCAAGTCAATGGGGAAGCAAATTCGGCAGGGAGTGGAGGACAGGAAACACACCTACAGTGCCCTTTTGAATGCCAAAAACATCAATTCTGATTACTGAAGCTTTTCAACCTTAATTTACTTCATAATACTAGTTACACACTGACAAATGGGGGTTATTTGGCTAAATTTGTGGGGGGTAGGGCTGGCTCCAGGTTATCATGTGCCCTGGGCCAAAAAGCGCCCCTTTAACACATACCATAACTCATGATGCTCCGATACCGCAGAGAAATAGCGGCATAGTACAATGAAAAATACTTCACTTTTTACATCTCATGACTGATATCCATTTTTAATAGCTCCAAAAACGGACAGTATATTACTCCATACAGTATTATGGCCACCGTATAGTGCACTATACAGAGTAATGAGGCCCATATATTTCTCCATACAGAATCATCGGTCCCATATAATGTTTGAAACAGTATATGATGAGCTCCACATAATGCTACAGTATATGTTGGTCACCATGGATGAAGCTCCACTGTTTTATGGGCCCAAATAATGCTCCATACATAATGGGCCCCATTTCTAATGCTCTAGTGTATAATGTGCCCTGTAAATGCTGCGCCAGTGTCTGATGTCCACCTTTGGAATGCTCCAGTGTATGGTGGACCCCATATATCATTCTCCAGAGTATAGTGCTCCCCAAAAATTGCTGTCCCAACATTGAAAACAATTAAATAAGTCTCCTCGCTATGGAATCCCTGTACTAGTCTGGACTCCTCGTCGTCCCCATCGTCCATCTCACTGCACTTGGCAGTTTAGGCAGAGGGCATACAGACGTGATGTCATTGCACTCTCTGAACAGACTATCACTGTCAGGAAACGCGGAAGACATCATGGCGGTGGAGCAGGGAGAGGTATTTCAACTTTGCAATTGCTGTGATCCTGAGCAAGCAGGGGGGCCACTCGTTGGTGATGGCAGTGGCACAGGGCCCCTCTAATAGTACGGCGGTGTGTCTGACGGCGGGTGGGGGTGGGCCCTCCGGGAGGGTCCTCCCACCGGCAGAGACACTTTTGCGTACTATGAGGGGCCCTGTGCCAGTGCCGTCGCCCATGAGTATGCCCCCCCACCAGCTCAAGGAACCTGCACTTTCATCTGCACCTTCCTCTTTTTCACCGTGTAAGGTGGTATAGTATGCAGGAAGGGGAACCTGAGTTTCCTCTGGGTCAGATTCTGGCTGTGTAGAGTGTGAGGGGAATGTAGTGGTCTGGGTCAATGTACCAGCAGAATCATCTAGCAGTGGCTGGGCATCAGTGCACTTGTGGCGTCCCCAGGAGTACGGTCGCCACAGTGGCATTACCTTCCTCCTAGGGAGTGTGATGTCATGCTTGGGAGCAACGAAGGATCTCTCTAGCAGTTAAACCAACACACAACACAGTTCCCACTCCAGGCCAGCAGGGAGACCTCTGAACCTGACTGCTAAGGAGCTGCTCTCTGTGGTGGGGTGGAGGTAAGTTAGGGCAGTCTGTGAAGGGAAGGGGAAGTGTGTGGACGTGAGAAGGGGAGCTGGAGGATGAGCAGAGTTAAGGCTCAATCCTAGCTGGAGCGCATGGTCCGGATTCCGGTCTCCGAGTTTGTAGGGACACTGACGTTCCTGCAGCAGAATCCGGAGGAAGTAGCAGCTGTAAATGCTCTGTACCCAACTGAGCCTCGGAGGCCCCAGCATCGACGTGTGTGAGCCAGAAGGAAAAGGCTATGGCTGCCAGCCATACAAGAAAGTTCCAAAAGAGAGTCAACAGGGGGAACTTCATTGAACTCAGCACTGCGAGTACCTCAGATAAGCACTAGAACGGAGGCTACACTACTTAGCTGCAGAGAGAGAAATACAAATTGGCTTCCAGGCTGACCAACTCCTTCTTCATCTGTACTCTGGTCCTGGACAGCACCTACCAAGTACAGGTAAAGGAACTGCAAGACTGTGTCTGTCATCTTTCTCCTGCGCCTGGCGCAAGGCTCAGCTACATCCTGCACTGCACACCATCTCCCAACTCTTTCATCTGCCCTGCGACTACGGCCCTACCTGTGCAGGTCTTCTACATCTTAGCTGCACCACAACATCTGTCCCACAGAAGCGACACTGCAGCGCTGGTCAATCTAATCAGAAACCAGAGGTGGCGTCACGTATCATTCACCTATAAACGTAATTCACCCCTTTGCATGGACGCCCAGGGCCACCGAACGGGTCACCACCACCGTGACACATCCCTGTGAGACACCGGCCCGGTACTGATTAACCCCACTGCCCTGGCTGGCCACCCACACTCCATGTCAGATTCATCTTGGACTGGGGAATTCATGATTTGACTTGATAACCCAGGAATGGTATGAAAGAGCTACATGGACTAATGTGAAGTGTGGCCTGCTGCCTCATTCAGTTTGGGTGGGGGTGCAGGACACAAGGAAAGGGGTTCTTCCTGACCAGGAGACAGCACTTGACCACTCAGTGCTTGCATTTTTTGAAACTTCAGAAGAGGCGGGCATATTTGATGGAGTCTGTTTTGGCAATGTAAGCCAAAACCAGTTCCTCATGCTCTGCCTTTAAAAGCGGTTAACCTACTCCCAGAAAAGGTATCATTCCAGGCATTCCGGAGCCAGACCATGACGCAGGCTCAACACCTCCTGCCTTAGCTGCTATTGTGCTTTTGCCACTACCAGCAGATGCACCACCACCATCATCACGAGCTGGCCCCCCCGCGCCCACATCCGCGGCCTCTTCCACCAAACTTCAAAATTTTGCACAAAATAGACACAAAATATCATCAGATATATGGCACTGTATCAGAAATGTACAGCTCTATTCAGTCAAAGGATAATTGTCAATCTCCATATATATTCCATCAGTCACACAGAGACGCTCACAGGCTCAGTATGGATTAGACAAGAATATAAAAAGTAGACAAAGTGTACAGTATCATCAGATAGCAGGTATATATAGCATAGTTTAAACATTAACAATGTACGTCTATATATCAGGAGTAGTGTTGAGCCACCACGCTAGTGTTTTAGTTCGTCACACAGGAGGCAAGTTCATCGAATGTTCGTCGAACCCCATTGAAAACAATGGCAGGCAAACACAAACACATACAAACACATTGAAAACAATTACAAAACACCTTAAAAGGTGTCCCAAAGCAGAGAAAATGATCAGAAAACAAAAATTACATATGGAAAAGGGCAACTACATTTAGAAAAGAGGTGGAGGAGTAAAAGGAGGAGGTGGAGGAGACACAGATATAGGCTTGTCATTCCCTTATGAAGTCAAGAAAGGCTGGAATAAAAATGTAAAATACCAACCAAAAAAAAAATTCTGAAATCGAACATGATCATATACCATTGGACTTCCCTTCAATAAGTTATGCCAACTGGCAATCGGGCGGCGTTATTACCACGAACCTCCAAACAGCGTCCATGAAGGCAAAGTGTTTGCTTTCCGGGGGCAGTATGATTGCAAAGCTGAACCTTAAAGGAATGTCCAAAAGGGCACCACCAGGAGTGGAGCCTGCGGCTTAATTGGACTCCACCCGGGAAACCACAATCATGCCACCTCAAGAAAAGATGCACATATTGAAAGCTTTGTCGATTGTGTGTGTGGTGTGGTATGTCCGTTTGTAGATGTGCTAGCAATTTGTCAGCTTTATTCCGTTAACGAACGAGACTCCGGCATGCCCCCGGAGTCTCAAGCTTACTAGAGGGATACGCGAGGCTCTGGCACTATCATGGTCTCTCATGACGTTACATGTCCGGGGCTGCATGCGCGCTACACTGAAAGGACCAGCTTTTGTCGCTTACAGGTGCAGATAACCAGCAAAACACCGTTAGTGATGGGGATCTGTGATTCCAATTATTCCCCGCGAACGATGATTTCCGAGTAAGTGCAGGTCAACCGCAATTCCTGAATTAGGCCTAACCGGCATTCCTGAAAAAATGCAAAAAAATACGTGTCCAAACCACAGTTGCTGTAGCTTGCTCAACAGCTCGGCAGCCGTTCTCAGGCCCAGTATGGATTCGACAAGATTCTAGAAAGTTGATAAAGGGTACAGTTTCACTATAGCATGTATAGCATAGTTTACACATTAAAAACGTAGGTCTATATAACAGGAGGCAGGCTCAGACGGTCTCAGGCCCAGTATGGATTAGACGTGATTGGACAAAGGTGAGAAAGGGTACCGTATCACTGGATAACAGGTATGTATAGCATAGTTTACACATTAAAAACCTATGTCTATATAACAGGAGGCAGGCTCAGACGGTCTCAGGCCCTGTATGGATTAGACGTGATTGGACAAAGGTGAGAAAGGGTACCGTATCACAGGATAACAGGTATATATAGCATAGTTTACACATTAAAAACGTAGGTCTATATATCAGGAGGCAGGCTCAGACGGTCTCAGGCCCAGTATGGATTAGGCGTGATTGGACAAAGGTGAGAAAGGGTAACGTATCACCGGATTACAGGTATGTATAGCATAGTTTACACTTTAAAAACCTATGTCTATAGATCAGGAGGCAGGCTCAGACGGTCTCAGGCCCAGTATGGATTTGACCAGCTTGTACAAAGTTGAGAAAGGGTACATTATCACTTGATAGCAGGTATATATAGCATAGTTTAAATATTTAAAACCTCCATGTTCTCAGTATGGATTAGACAACAATCTAAAAAGTAGAAAAAAGGAAATGTATTTGAAGCATACACCAGTATACACTTTTGGTGGTATTTTTAAATCTTCATATATATTTCTGTCTCAGTAAGACAGTCCAGACTCTCTGCAATAGGAAATGAGATGCATACAATTACTGACATAAATTCTAGTGATTGCAGAAATCTAGGAATTCCTATTCACAGGATTAACTTCCGTCACAATTCTCAGAGGCGATGCAGACCCTCAATTAATTAGTGTGTGGAGACAGTGAAAACCTTTCTTTGTGAAGAAAGTGTTGCTGTATCGCAGTACCGTTGATCCCATCGCCATTACTCATCCATGT
This sequence comes from Dendrobates tinctorius, assembly GCF_039654945.1. Lineage (NCBI taxonomy): Eukaryota > Metazoa > Chordata > Amphibia > Anura > Dendrobatidae > Dendrobates > Dendrobates tinctorius. The sequence continues at coordinate 8,377,242 of NW_027361760.1, read as the reverse complement.
AATTTTGATCACAGGGAGAGATGTAAACATGGTGCTCACTGTCTATCATGCTCTGTCACGTAACTTTGGAGTGCAAAAGACAGAAGCCACAGGCCGTTGGCGATTCATTTGGATTGGCATGAGAGGGCACATTTAAAAATGTGCGCTGGAATATCACACGTCTGTGGGTAGGAAAACTGTGAAAGCTGATGAGAAACCACCACTGCATCTCATTGTGAGTCAACGTCCATAAGAAATGGAAGCCATTAATCATCTGGAGCTAGAGCCCGGACAGCAGGACAGGGCATAGCTACATCTTAACCATCATCTTTCAGTTCAATCAATTTGTAGTGGCAGTCCCAGTGAAGGATTTGACAGCCCAGACTACACAGCGGAGGAGCAGGGAGAGGTAAACATTGCAATTGCTGGGGCCCTGCCCAAGCTAGGGGGGCACACTCGTGGGCGTCGGTACTGGCACTGGGCCCCTCATAGTATGGCGGTGTGTCTGACGGCGGGTCTGCACCACCACCGTCAGAGACACTTGATTGCACTATGAGGGACCCTGTGCCAGTGCCCGCGCCCAAGCGTCGGCCCACCCACCTGTCCAGGGCAACGGCACTCGCACGGTTGCGTGCGCTAGGTGGTGACCCCGGCCATGGGGGGAGGAGGCAGCCCAGTTAGGGAGGTTTACAAAATGGAATATGTTGATGTGGGACATTCACCTGCTGCTAAAGGCGAAATTGGTCAAGTGGCAGGAAGAGGCGGACCAAAGAAAGCCATTTTTCTGTCAACCTATGTGTCATCAGGGTAAAAGTGTGACAAAATCCTTGGAAACCCATGCATGGTTCATTTTAATGAAGGTTAGATCATCCACATTTTGGGTCGACAGACGGGTCCTTTTTTATGTCAGGAATGATCCAGCAGCACTGAAGACTCTTTCCGATAGCACACTTGCAGCTGGGCAAGCGAGCTCCTGTAAGGCATATTGTGCCAATTCAGGCCAGGTGTCCAGTTTAGCTGCCCAAAAGTCAAATGGTAATGACCTGTGAGGGAGAACATCGATATGGGAGGAAAAGTAGTTTGTAACCATAGTTGACAAGTGCTGTCTCCTGTCACTTTCAATTGATGCAGTATTACCAGTCATGTGAGCAGGACTTGAAAAATCAGTCCACAACATGGTCATGAAACCCCTGTCTCCAACACCACTTCTGAGGTGTGCACCACCAACACCTCTTCCAAGTTGCCCCCGGCCCCTACGGCTCGTGTGACAACCATCACCGCTGCTGTGTGCTGGGAATGCCTCGGTTTACCGGTTTACCAGAGTTGCTTGTTTGTTAGCCAATATTAGGTCAAGGTTCTCCTGTGGCTTGATGTTTTGGAATTTGCCTTTATAGCATGGATCCAGGATGCTGGCCAACCAGTAGTCATCGTTCATCATTTTGGCAATGCGGGGGTCCCTTTTTAGGATCTGCAAGGCATAATCTGACATGTGGGCCTATGCTCACGGTGTCAATGATGCACTGCGAGTGCTGGGTGGAGGAGCACTTTCAGGCAAATCCACATCTCTCCAGTCACGCACAAACCCAGTACAAGACCTTGCCACGCCAACATTTTCTCTTGCCCCACGAGAAGCATCCTCCTCCCCTAAATAATCATCCCCATCATCATCCTCTTCTTCCTCCACCTCGTCCACGACAGTTCCCTGAACAGACAATGGCTGACTGTCATCAAGGCTTCCCTCCTCTTACTCATCATTCTCGGCTGCAGACGCCTGCTCCTTGATGTGCGTCAAAGTTTGCATGAGCAGACGCATAAGTGGGATGCTCATGCTTATGATGGCGTCGTCTGCGCTTACCAGCTGTGTGCATTCCTCAAAACATTGAAGGACTTTACAGAGGTCTTTCAGCTTCAACCACTGCACACTTCTCAACTCCATGTCTGCCCTCAAAGAGCCTGCCCGTGTATCCTCCCCACAAATGCATTACGGCCTGCCTCTGTTCGCACAGCCGGTCAACCATGTGCAGGGTGGAGTTCCACCATGTTTCATCGTCGATAATTAGGAGGTGCTTGGGAAGGTGGAGCAATTGCTGCAGCTTCTGCATACGACTGGAGTGTACCGGCGGATGTGCGAGCACAGTCTTCGAACCTTATGGAGCAGGCCTGTTAACTCTGGATAATTAGTGAGGAAGCACTGCACCACCAGGTTCAAGGTGTGAGCCAAGCAAGGTATGCGTGTGAGTTTTGAAAGGGCTATGGCTGCCACAAAATTCCGGCCGTTATCACTAACTACCTTGCCTGCCTCAAGATGTAGACTGCCCAGCCATGACTCAGTTTGTCGCTGAAAGTAGTCGGCCAGTACCTCTGCCGTGTGTCTGTCGCCCAAACACATCATCTGCAACACAGCCTGCTGACGCTTTCCACTAGCTGATCGATAGTGGGACACATCGTGTGCACCACTGTCAGCTGCGGATGCAGTGCTCGTGCGACTGCGCTCTGTAGACGAGCTTTCGCTTCTGGAGGAGGAGGAGGGTCGAACGCCTACAGCCAACTGTTTCCTATACCATGGGCTAGGCAGCACTGTGCCATCATAGCTGTCCCCTGTGGACCCTGCATCAACCACATTAACCCGGTGCACAGTGATGGACACGTAACGGCCCTGGCCATGCCTACTAGACCATGCATCAGTTGTGAGGTGCACCTTTCCGCTCACTGATTGCTTGAGTGCATGGACAATGCGGTCTTTCACATGAAGGTGGAGGGCTGGGATGGCTTTGCGAGAAAAGAAGTGGTGACTGGGTAGGTCATGAGTTTGCGGAAAGCTGGCCATGAGTTCGCGGAAAGCTGCGCTTTCAACCAACCGATAGGGCATCATCTCTTACGAGATTAGTTTGGCAATGTGGGCATTCAAACCCAGTGTACGCGGATGAGAGGATGAGTACTTTCTTGTCCTACTCATAGTCTCTGGTAGGGTGAGCTGGACTTGAGAGCTGCATATGGTGGAACTAGCGGTGGACATGGCGGACTGAGAGAGGGTTGATGATGGTGATGGAGTTGGTGGTCTTTCTGATGGCCTAGATTCAGTCTTTTGTTGCAATAACAGTGTGATTCCCTGACTGATTTGCCCTTACGACGACAACTCAACATTTGCTGCTGGTGGTGTGCTAACCGGTGGACTTACAGTGGGGGAAACAATGTAGCGTTGCTGTCTACCTTCTTTGGGAGCAGTAGCACATGTGGTACATGAGTTTTGGTAGTCCGTCCACGCTTGCAAGTGCATGGTGGTTAAATGTCTTAGCATGCAACTGGTATTCAAATTTCTCAGATTTTTCCCTCGGTTAAAGGTCTTTGCGCACTTCTTACAGATAACCTTTGCCTGACCATTAGGATTTTCATAGAATCATAGAATCGTAGAGTTGGAAGGGACCTCCTGGGCCATCTGGTCCAACCCCCTGCTCAAAGCAGGATTCGCTAAATCATCCCAGTCAGATGTCTGTCCAGCCTCTGTTTGAAGACTTCCATTGAAGGAGAACTCACCACTTCTCGTGGCAGCCTGTTCCACTCATTGATCACTCTAACTGTCAAAAAGTTTTTTCTAATATCTAATCTGTGTCTCCTCCCATTCAGTTTCATCCCATTGCTTCTAGTCTTTCCTTGTGCAAATGAGAATAAAGTTGATCCTTCTACAATGTGACAGCCCTTTAGATATTTGTAGACAGCAATTAAGTCTCCTCTCAGTCTTCTCTTTTGCAAACTAAACATTCCCAAATCCTGCAACCTTTCCTCATAAGACAGGGTTTGCAGACCGGTCACCATTCTGGTCGCTCTTTTCTGAACTTGCTCCAGTTTGTTGATGTCTTTTTTAAAATGTGGTGCCCAAAACTGGACACAATATTCCAGATGAGGTCTGACCAAAGAGGAGTAGAGGGAAATAATGACTTCACGTGATCTAGACTGTATGCTTCTGTTAATACATCCTAGAACTGCATTTGCCTTTTTTGCTGCTGCATCACACTGTTGACTCATATTCAGTCTGTGATCTATTAGTATACCCAAGTCTTTTTCACATGTGCTGTCACTTAGCCCTATTCCTCCCATTCTATATATGCTTTTTTCATTTTTATTGCCCAGATGTAGTACTTTGCATTTCTCCCTGTTAAAAACCATTCTGTTAGTTACTGCCCACTTCTCCAGTTTATTTAAATCTTTTTGAATCCTCTCTCTCTCTTCTCTAGTATTAGCTATCCCTCCTAGCTTTGTGTCATCAGCAAATTTAATCAGTTTACCCTCAATTCCTTCATCTAAATCGTTGATAAAGATGTTGAACAATACAGGGCCCAGGACAGAGCCCTGTGGTACCCCACTTGAGACATTCTTCCAACTGGATGTGCAGCCATTTACGACCACTCTTTGGGTCCGATCACTAAGCCAGCTATGAATCCACCTAACAGTTGCCTTGTCCATTCCATACTTAGTCATTTTTTCAATAAGGATTGTATGAGAGACTTTGTCAAATGCTTTGCTGAAGTCAAGATATACTATATCTACAGCATTTCCTTGATCCACCCAATCAGTGATACCGTCATAGAAGGAAATTAAGTTAGTCTGACATGACTTATTAGTTACAAACCCATGCTGACTCTGTTTGATCACTTCATTCTTATCCAGGTATTGACTTACATGTTGTTTAATAATTTGTTCAAAGATCTTTCCTGGTATAGAAGTCAGACTCACCGGCCTATAGTTGCCTGGGTCCACCTTCTTCCCCTTTTTGAAGATAGGAACAACATTTGCTCTTCTCCAGTCTTCTGGCACTTCTCCTGTTCTCCAAGAATTTTCAAAGATTATGGAGAGTGGTTCAGAAATTTCTTCTGCTATCTCCTTCAGTACTCTGGGGTGTAATTCATCTGGACCTGGAGACTTGAATTCATTTAGGTTAGCTAAGTGTTTCCTCACTATCTTTCTGTTTATAGATATCCTGGATTCTTCTATTCCCTTAATAGGACAGTGAATAACAGTTGGTGTTACATTTCCTTTCTGAGAGAAAACAGATGCAAAATAGGAATTTAAAAGTTCAGCCTTCTCAACATCCTGTCTTACCATTTCATCATTTTCATCCTGTAAAAATCCTATAGCATCTTTGACTTTTCTTTTACTTTTGACATATCCCCAAAATCCTTTATTATTGCTTTTGACATCTCTTGCAAGCCTCAATTCATTTTCAGCTTTAGCTAATCTGATTTGTGCCCTGCAGATTCTGCAGACAGCATTATATTCTTCTTTAGATATGCCTCCCTCTTTCCATTTTATAAACATTTTTTTCTTCCTTTTTAGCATGTGCTTAAGTTCTGTGTTCACCCATCCTGGTTTCCTTAAATGCTTCCTATTCTTCCCTCTTTTCGGAATTGTTAACAACTGTGCTTTGAGAATTTCATTTTTCAAGATTTCCCATCCTTCCTGGACATTTTTGTCTTTAAGGATATCCAGCCATTGGATCCCTCCTATTATCTTTCTGAATCCCTTAAAATCTGCCTTTCTGAAATCTAACCTTGACGTCTGAGTCTTCACAGGTCTTCCGCCTCTAGTTATCCAAAATTCTAAAATAGCATGGTCGCTACCTCCTAGGGTTCCAGCCACTTTTACCTCCTCAACCATTTCCTCCCTGTTTATAAGGATTAGATCCAAGGTAGCAGTTCCCCTTGTTTTCTCCCCTACCTTTTGGAAGATAAAGTTGTCAGCAAGAGAGGATAAGAATTTCCTTGACCTGTTAGTTTTGCCTGAGAGAGATTCCCAACAAATGTCTGGATAGTTGAAATCTCCCATGACAACTATGTCATATTTTTTGGAGAACTTGGCCATTTGATGCATAAAGAGTTCATCCATATCTTCAGCTTGCACAGGCGGCCTGTAGTAAATGCCTACAATGGTGTCCTTTCCATTGTTCTGTCCTTGTATTCTTACCCAAACAGTTTCCACAGAACTCCCAGTCTCTGAAGCTTCAATCTCTGTGCAGATATATGCGTTTCTAACATACAATGCAACACCCCCTCCTCGTTTATCAAGTCTGTTTCTTGCAAATAAGTTGTATCCTTCTAGTCTTGTATTCCAATCATGTGTATCGTCCCACCAAGTTTCAGTGATTCCAATGACATCATATTTCTTTTCCTGTGTTAGTAGTTCCAATTCTCCTTGTTTGTTGCCCATGCTTTGTGCATTAGTATAGAAACATTTTAGTTTGTGATTGGTTTCTCTTTCTCCAATATTGTTATTAATTAGATTCTTTCGTCTTTGTTCTTCCTTTCCACTTCTATTAGCAGAGTTCTCAATAGCATTTGTCAGGTGTATGGCTTTTTCTGGTCTTTTGCTTCCCTTCCCATGTTGTTCTAGTTTAAAGCTCTCCTTACAAGTGTAGCAAGGCGACTTCCAAATACATGCTTTCCAGTCTTCGTAAGGTGCACCCCATCTCTAGCAAGTAGTCCATCGTATAAGTAGTTCACTCCGTGATCCAGAAATCCAAATAGTTGCTGACGGCACCATCGACGTAGCCAGTTGTTCACCTGCAGAATGTTATTCCACCTCCTTGTTCCATGGCCATCCACTGGGAGGATGGAAGAGAAGACCACCTGCGCTCCCAGTTCTTTCACTTTCTTGCCTAAGTCTTCAAAGTCTCTGCAGATGGTTTCCAGGTCGTTTCTTGCGGTGTCATTTGTCCCCACATGTAATAGCAGGAATGGGTAGTCATCTGTAGGTCTGAAGAGTCCTGATATCCTGTCAGACACATCTTTAATTTTTGCACCTGGAAGACAGCACATTTCTCTTGAAGTTATATCCGGTCTGCAGATAGCGGCCTCTGTTCCTCTCAACAGGGAATCCCCCATGACCACCACTCTCCGTTTCTTCTTCACAACATTTTTCTTTCTCCATCCAGGAGGACTCTGAAGGCGTACAAGGTTGCTGTTTGTTGGCAAAGTCTTATCCTGATGTATTTCTTCATCATTTTCCTGCGTGAGAGCCTGGTACTGGTTTCTGAGCAGTATGGGTGCTGACTGCCTCCTGATCCTCCTGCTTCTCTGGGTCACATGTCTCCATTCCTCTGTTTCTTCAGGTGCACTTCGAATTTCTTCTCTTTCTGTAACATGAAGAGATAATTCTGCTCTGTCCAAGAACTCTTCACCTTCTTTAATGATCTTCAACGTAGCCAACCTCTCTTCGAGATTTTGCAACTTTTCCTCCAACAGGGACACAAGCTTGCATTTGTGGCATGTGAAGTTTGGCTTTTCCACTGGTAAGTCTGTGAACATGTAGCAAGAAATGCAGCTCACCAAATGGCTCCTGGCCTCTTCCATCTTGAGATTTCTTAAAAACGATGAAAGATGAGCCAAAATTCGCGCGCCGATAGGCGCGCGGTTTTTCCGATTTCCTCTTTTCAGCTGCAACGGCCAAAACCCAGTGATCGTTGAGCTCGCGGAGACTCTTCACTTATCCCAGAAGGCACTGGGAATATGCAAATGATCTCCTCAAGACTCTTCCCCTGGTTTTCCGATTTCCTCTTTTCAGCTGCAACGGCCAAAACCCAGTGATCGTTGAGCTCGCGGAGACTCTTCACTTATCCCAGAAGGCACTGGGAATATGCAAATGATCTCCTCAAGACTCTTCCCCTGGTTTTCCGATTTCCTCTTTTCAGCTGCAACGGCCAAAACCCAGTGATCGTTGAGCTCGCGGAGACTCTTCACTTATCCCAGAAGGCACTGGGAATATGCAAATGATCTCCTCAAGACTCTTCCCCTGGTTTTCCGATTTCCTCTTTTCAGCTGCAACGGCCAAAACCCAGTGATCGTTGAGCTCGCGGAGACTCTTCACTTATCCCAGAAGGCACTGGGAATATGCAAATGATCTCCTCAAGACTCTTCCCCTGGTTTTCCGATTTCCTCTTTTCAGCTGCAACGGCCAAAACCCAGTGATCGTTGAGCTCGCGGAGACTCTTCACTTATCCCAGAAGGCACTGGGAATATGCAAATGATCTCCTCAAGACTCTTCCCCTGGTTTTCCGATTTCCTCTTTTCAGCTGCAACGGCCAAAACCCAGTGATCGTTGAGCTCGCGGAGACTCTTCACTTATCCCAGAAGGCACTGGGAATATGCAAATGATCTCCTCAAGACTCTTCCCCTGGTTTTCCGATTTCCTCTTTTCAGCTGCAACGGCCAAAACCCAGTGATCGTTGAGCTCGCGGAGACTCTTCACTTATCCCAGAAGGCACTGGGAATATGCAAATGATCTCCTCAAGACTCTTCCCCTGGTTTTCCGATTTCCTCTTTTCAGCTGCAACGGCCAAAACCCAGTGATCGTTGAGCTCGCGGAGACTCTTCACTTATCCCAGAAGGCACTGGGAATATGCAAATGATCTCCTCAAGACTCTTCCCCTGGTTTTCCGATTTCCTCTTTTCAGCTGCAACGGCCAAAACCCAGTGATCGTTGAGCTCGCGGAGACTCTTCACTTATCCCAGAAGGCACTGGGAATATGCAAATGATCTCCTCAAGACTCTTCCCCTGGTTTTCCGATTTCCTCTTTTCAGCTGCAACGGCCAAAACCCAGTGATCGTTGAGCTCGCGGAGACTCTTCACTTATCCCAGAAGGCACTGGGAATATGCAAATGATCTCCTCAAGACTCTTCCCCTGGTTTTCCGATTTCCTCTTTTCAGCTGCAACGGCCAAAACCCAGTGATCGTTGAGCTCGCGGAGACTCTTCACTTATCCCAGAAGGCACTGGGAATATGCAAATGATCTCCTCAAGACTCTTCCCCTGGTTTTCCGATTTCCTCTTTTCAGCTGCAACGGCCAAAACCCAGTGATCGTTGAGCTCGCGGAGACTCTTCACTTATCCCAGAAGGCACTGGGAATATGCAAATGATCTCCTCAAGACTCTTCCCCTGGTTTTCCGATTTCCTCTTTTCAGCTGCAACGGCCAAAACCCAGTGATCGTTGAGCTCGCGGAGACTCTTCACTTATCCCAGAAGGCACTGGGAATATGCAAATGATCTCCTCAAGACTCTTCCCCTGGTTTTTTGTTCAAAAAAGTGCCACACTGCACTCTTCCTACTATGGAAGACATTTTGAGGCCTTTCACACTGTGCTATTTTGACCGTCTGGCCAAGCTGTCCTGCAACTCTTTTGGTTTTTGTAACCCGTTTTTGGACTGCTCCGGGCCTGCCAGATAACAGCTGTTGCAATGTCGATGCCCGCTGCGGATGCTCCTCCTCCTCTTCTGAGCTATTGGCAGCGGCATCCTCTACCCCCAATGGATGCCAATCTGGGTCAACAACTGGGTCATCCATCACCTCCTCTTCATTGTCATGTGCACCTTAATCTGTGTCACCGTGTATGGTGGTATAGTATGCGGGAAGGGGCACCTGAGTTTCATCTGGGTCAGATTCTGGCTCAGTACACTGCGAGGACAATGTAGTGCTCTGAGTGAATGTACCAGCAGAATCATCTATCAGTGGCTGTGCATCAGTACACTCCATGACAGATTCATCTTTGCCTGGGTAATTCACGATTTGACTTGATAACCCAGGCATGGTATGTGAAAACAGCTCCATGGAGTAATCAGTAGTATGGCCTGCGTCATCCTTCAATCTTGGTTGGGGTGAAGGACACAAGGAAAGGTGTGGTTCATGAACATGAGCCTCAAATGATGACTCAGTGCTTTTATTTTTTAAAACTTCAGAAGAGGAGGCGATAGAGCTGGAGGCTGAGTCAGCAATGTAAGCCAAAACTTGTTCTTGAAGCTCCGGCTTTAAAAGCAGTTTACCTACTCCCAGAAAAGGGAGCCTTTGAGGCCTTGTGGAGCCAGACGATGATGCAGGCTCAACACCTCCTGCATTAGGTGCTATTTTGCTTTTGCCACTACCAGCAGATCCACCACCAACACCAACACAATCATTACCAGCTGCCAACCCCCGCCCACTTCCACGGACTCTTCCACCACACTTCCTCATTTTTGAGGAAAATGTACCCAAAAAAACGACCAACTATATGTACTGTAAAACAAGGTACAAGGTGGATATAGTAGTGGGGAGAATTGGAATCTCTGTAGACTTCAGGACACAGTTGGATTCTGTCAGGCCCTGTTTATTTTACACCGCAATGTGACAGGCAGATTCTGGATGGTGTAATAAAGGTAGATAGAGGACTGTGGAGAATTGGAATATCTGTAGACTTCAGGACACAGTTGGATTCTGTCAGGCCCTGTTTATTTTACACCGCAATATGACAGGCAGATTCTGGATGTTGTAAGAAAGGTGGATAGAGGACTGTGGAGAATTGGAATCTCTCTACACTTCAGGACACAGTTGTATTTTGTCAGGCCCTGTGTCTATAACACTGCAATGTGACCGCCAGAAATTGCCTAGTGTATGACAAACTACAAGGTGTATATAGAATTGGGCAGAATTGGAATCTCCCTAGAGTGTAGGTCTGTAAGAACGGACAAACTCTTTGACTTTTCCTTACAGAGTCACACACATAGATAGCTTCAATTTGGCCATGATAACAGCCATTACATGGTACTGAGAGAGGAGCATGCACGTACACCACTGTATAGTGTATGTAAAATTGGCAAGCTCTGTGTTTTTGTATATGGACTGACACACGCTGTCTCTCTCTAGTTTTGAATGTAATCAAACAGCAAATATACTAAACTGTTTGAAAAATGGACAAAACTATAAGGTATAGGTCTGTAAGAACGGACAAACTCCTCGACTTTTCCTTACAGAGTCACACACGAAGATAGCTTCAATTTGGCTGTGATAACAGCCGTTACACGGTACTGAGAGAGGAGCGTGCACGTACACCGCTGTACGGTGTATGTAAAATTCTCAAGCTCCGTGTTTTTGTATACGGACTGACACACGCTGTCTCTCTCTAGTTTTGAATGTAATCAAACAGCAAATATACTAAACTGTTTGAAAAACGGACAAAACTATAAGGTATAGGTCTGTAAGAATGGACAAACTCCTCGACTTTTCCTTACAGAGTCACACACGTAGATAGCTTTAATTTGGCCATGATAACAGCCGCACTGAGAGAGGAGCGTGCACATACACCGCTGTACGGTGTATGTAAAATTGTCAAGCTCCGTGTTTTTGTATATGGACTGACACACGCTGTCTCTCTCTAGTTTTGAATGTAATCAAACAGCAAATATACTAAACTGTTTGAAAAACGGACAAAACTATAAAGGTGTAGGTCTGTAAGAACGGACAGACTCCTCGACTTTTCCTTACAGAGTCACACATGTTAATAGCTTCAATTTGGCCGTGATAACAGCCGTTACACGGTACTGAGAGAGGAGCATGCACGTACACCGCTGTACGGTGTATGTAAAATTGTCAAGCTCCGTGTTTTTGTATATGGACTGACACGCTGTCTCTCTCTAGTTTTGAATGTAATCAAACAGCAAATATACTAAACTGTTTGAAAAACGGACAAAACTATAAAGGTGTAGGTCTGTAAGAACGGACAAACTCCTCGACTTTTCCTTACAGAGTCACACACGTATATAGCTTCAATTTGGCCGTGATAACAGCTGTTACATGGTACTGTGTGAGGAGCATACACCGCTGTACGGTGTGTGAAAAAATGAACGCTCACTACCTCACCAGGACAAAACAATACAATTTGGATTGCTTTTAAAAAAGCAGTTTGAACACCAGTGTGCACATAGCAATGCAGCTAGCCTTAAAAGCCAGGCTAATCACCACCAGCGCTGCTGCACAAAAGCAAAAATCTTCACCTTTCACTGCACAGTAACTACAGTGAAAAGCGCTAGCAGCTGAAGAAGTTTTTTTTTCTTTTTGCCTTCCTAACGCTCTCCCTACAGAATCAGCAGCTGCAGCAGCTCTCCCTATTCTGAGATCAGCATGAGTAACATGGCGGTCGGCGTCCCCGCCCTTTTATACCCCCCGTGACGCCACACAAAGCAAGCCAATCACTTGCATGCCCTTCTCCAAGATGGTGGTGACCGCTGCCTATGTCATCACGTTGCCCAGTGTCCGTTCTTCCTGATTGGCTGAAAAAGGGCGCTAAAGCATCTTTTGAAACGCGACTTTGGTGCTAAAGTCACCGACCTCGTGGCTGACCTCACGCTAGGGTCGGGTTTCGTTTCATGAAACCCGACTTTGGCGAAAGTCGGCGACTTTTGAATTTTTTCGACCCGTTTCGCTCAACTCTAGTAACAAACTAACGGAAACTGACACTAAAAGTAATGGATGCTGACAATAACGGACGCTAACGGACAATAATGGACGCTGACTAATAAATGGACGCTGACAATAATAGACGCTAACTAATAAACGGCGCTGACATAAACGGACGCTGTCACTAAGAATAACGGACGGTAACTGACAATAAATGGACACAGACAATAACGGACGCTGACACTGACTAAACCTAATGGACACTAGCTAATGGCACCTTTAGACCTTTCAATAGTTAGGCTACTTTCAGATTTCAGTCTTCTTTAACTGGCAGGATGCAGTGAAATACCGGACTACCGGATCCAGCCGCAAACGCTGACACTGGATCCTTCTTTCTGCCAGATATATTCCTGGCAGAGAAGGTCTTCCGGGAATGGGCAGTGCGAAAAACCGGTCCGGCGTTTGGAAAAGACGTTGCATGCAACGTTTTTTCCAGGCGCTGGACCTGCAATTCTTGCCGGATCCGGCAAAAGCCGGACGTGCCACATTGTCATCCGGCGCAGTGCGGCGACAATGAAAGTGTACTGGCAAAAAGCCGGATCCAGTCGTAACAGGCGCCGGATCCGGCTTTTACATATTTCGCCGCATCGCACCGGATAGCAAAAAACTGAAATATGAAAGTAGCCTTAGCGTGGGCGAACACAGACCTGTCGGCACATTACAGTGTAACACAGAGTAACCCCGCCCACCAAATCAGACCCAGAGTGGTCCTGCCCACCAAATCGGAACCTATAGGGTCACGCCTACCAAATCGAATCCAGGGTGGCTCCGCCCACCAAATTGGACCCAGAGTGGCCCCGCCCACCAAATCGGACACAGAGTGGTCCCGCCCACCAAATCAGACCCTATGGAGCCCCCACCAAATCGGACCCAGAGTGGCCCCGTCCACCAATCTGAACCCAGAGTGGCCCCGCCCAATAAATCGGACCTTATGGGGCCCCATCCACCAATCGGATTGAGTGGCCACGCCCACGAAATCAGACCCAGAGTGTGGCCCCACCCACCAAATCGGACACTATGGGGCCCTGCCCAATAAATCGGTCCCAGAGTGGCCCCGGCCACCAAATCAGACCCTGAGGGGCCCACCCACCAATCGGACCCAGAGGGGCCCCGCCCACCAAATCGGACCCAGAGTCGCTCCGCCCACCAAATCAGACCCTGAGGGGCCCACCCACCAAATCAGACCCAGAGTCCCTCCGCCCACCAAATCGGAACCTGAGGGGCCCCGCCCACCAAATCGGACCCAGAGTGGCCCCGCCCACAAAATCAGACCCTAAGGGCCCCACCCACAAAATCGAACCCTGAGAGGCACCAGCCACAAAATCGGACCCTGAGGGATTCCGTCCACCAAATCGGACCCTGAGGGGCCCCACCCACAAAATCGGATCCTGAGGGATCCCGTCCACCAATTCAAGTCCTGAGGAGCCCAGGCCACCGAATCAGATCCTGAGGGGCCCCACCCACCAAATCAGACCCTAAGGGGCCATATAGGCCAAAGTGGCCCCTGAGAGGCACCCACAGTTAAAACGGATCCTGAGTTGAAAGTCTTGCAGGGGCAGCAGGCATGTCTCTGTTTTCCTTCAGGAAATACACATCTAGTTATAGTGGTTTGAAAAAAACACTATATTGTAATCCGAACGCTGCTAACTTATTATAGTGGTTTGAAAAAACCACTATATTGTAATCCGAACGCTGCTAACTTATTATAGTGGTTTGAAAAAACCACTATATTGTAATCCGAACGCTGCTAACTTCTTCTTCTTATTATTATTATTATAGTGGTTTGAAAAAACCACTATATTGTAATCCGAACGCTGCTAACTTCTTCTTCTTCTTCTTCTTCTTATTATTATTATTAAGTTGATTTCCGCAATTAATGCGGCCCGAACTGCTACACGCACAGACGCCGTTAAGGTGTTGTTTCGAAGCCAGCGTCCACGAGAGGTGTGCTAAGTATTTTTCGTGTCGATCGGATTTGTAGTTTTTGCGCAATTTGCGTTTGAAATTTTTTTTTCCCGTCATTGGAATGCACTGTCTCCAATGCTTTTCAATGGGTAATGGCAAAACGTGCCCTGAGGCGATTGAAATGGCAGTTGAGCTCATTGATATGCGCAGGCAGACCCAGTTACTATGCCAACGCCTACGAACGTCACATGACATCCCAAGGACAGAGCTTCTGCCACATAATATCAGCTCTTAAAGTGAAACCCACAGCACAAATGCAAATCTAGCTTCATCACATAACACATGCCCCTGAGATAGAATGTGCGACAAAGTGGATTTAGAAGCCCAGTGAGCCACCCTGGCTCTTAAAGGGCCGACGTGCCACAGTGATTCTTAAAGGGCCAGCGCACCGAAATGAGTCTTAAAGGGCCGGCGCGCCAAATCGAAAGCTGAGTGACCCCGGCCTCCAAATCGGAGGCTGAGCCACCCCGGCCTCCAAATCGTAGGCTGAACCACCCCGGCCTCCAAATCGGAGGCTGAGCCACCCTGGCCTCCAAATCGGACCCAGTGTGGCCCCGCTCAAAAAATCAGACCCAGAGTAGCACAGCCCACCAAATCGGATACTGAGGAGCCGCGCCCACCAAATCGGACCCTGAAGGGCCCCGTCCACCAAATCGGACCCTGAGGAGCCCCGCCCACCAAATCAGACCCTGAGAAGCCCCGCCCACCATTTCGGACCCAGAGTGACCCCGCCCACCAAATCGGACCCTGAAGGGCCCCGCCCATCAAATCGGACCCAAAATGGCCCCGCCCACCAAATCGGACCCAGAGGGGCCCCGCCCATCAAATCGGACCCTGAGTGGCCCCGCCCATCAAATCGGACCCCGAGGGGCCCCGCCCACCAAATTGGAACCTGAGGAGCCCCACCCACCAAATTGGACCCAGATTGACCCCGCCCACCAAATCGGACCCCGAGGAGCCCCGCACACCAAATCGGACCCAGTTTGACCCCGCCCACCAAATTGGACCCTGAAGGGCCCCGCCCACCAAATCGGACCCAGAGGTGCCCCGCCCACCAAATCGGACCCTGAAGGGCACCGCCCACCAAATCGGACCCAGAGGGGCCCCGCCCACCAAATCGGACCCAGAGGGGCCACGCCCACCAAATCGGACAATGAGGGGCACCGCCCACTAAATCGGACCCAGAGTGGCCCCACCCACAAAATCGGACCCTGAGTGGGCCAGGCCACAAAATCAGACCCTGAGGGGCCCCAACCACAAAATCGGACCCTGAGAGACCCCGGCCACAAAATCGAACCTAGAGTGACCCCAGCCACAAAATCAGACCCTGAGGGTCCCCGGTCACAAAATCGGACCCTGAGGGACCCCAGCCACAAAATCAGACCCTGAGGGTCCCCGGTCACAAAATCGGACCCTTAGGGGCCCCACCTACAGAATCGGACCCTGATGGGCCCCACCCACAAAATCAGACCCTGAGGGGCCCCAGCCACAAAATCGGACCCTGAGGGGCCCCACCCACAAAATTGGACCCTGAGGGGCCCCGCCCACCAGATTAGACCCTGAGGGGCCCCACCCTCAAAATCAGACCCTGAGGGGCCACAGCCACAAAATCAGAACATGAGGGGCCCCAGCCACAAAATCGGACCCTGAGGGGCCCCACCCACAAAATCGGACCCTGATGGGCCCCACCCACAAATCCAGACCCTGAGGGGCCCCGGCCACAAAATCGGACCATGAGAGACCCCGGCCACAAAATCAGACCCTGAGGGGCCCCAACCACAAAATCAGACCCTGAGGGACCCCAGCCACAAAATCAGACCCTGAGGGGCCCCGATCACAAAATGGGACCCTGAGGGGCCCCACCCACAAAATCGGACCCTGAGGGGCCCCGCCCACCAAATTAGACCCTGAGGGGCCCCACCCTCAAAATCGGTCCCTGAGGGGCCCCGGCCGCAAAATCGTACCCTGAGGGGCCCCGGCCGCAAAATCGGACCCTGAGGGGCCCCACCCGCAAAATCGGACCCTAAGGGGCCCCGGCCACAAAATCGGACCCTGAGGGGCCCCACCCGGAAAATCGGACCCTAAGGGGCCCCACCCGCAAAATTGGACCCTGAGGGGCCCCACCCGCAAAATCGGACCCTGAGGGGCCCCACCCGCAAAATCGAACCCTGAGGGGCTCCACCTGCAAAATCGGACCCTGAGGGGCCCCGGCCCCAAAAATCGGACCCTGAGGGGCCCCAACCACAAAATCGGACCCTGAGAGGCACCGGCTACAAAATCGGACCCTGAGGGGCCCCGGACACAAAATCGGACCCTGAGGGGCCCCGGCCACAAAATCGGACACTGAGGGGCCCAACCCACAAAATTAGACTCAGTGTCCCCGCCCACCAAATTGGACCCTGAAGGGCCACGTCCACCAAATCGGACCCAAAGTGGCCCCGCCCACCAAATCAGACCCAGAGAGGCCCCGCCCACCAAATCGGACCCTGAGGGGCCCCGCCCACCAAATCGGACCCTTTGGGGCCCCGCCCACCAAATCGGATTCTGAAAGGCACCAACCACAAAATAGGACCCTGAGGGGCCCCACCCACAAAATCGGACCCTGAAGGTCCCCGCTGACCAAATTGAACTCTGAGGGGCCCCGCCCACCAAATCGGACCCAGAGTGGCCCGCCCACCAAATCAGACCTAGAGTGGCCCGGCTCACCAAATCGGACCCCGAGGGGCACCACCCACCAAATCGGACCCCGAGGGGCCCCGCCCACCAAATCGGACCCCGAGGGGCGCCGCCCACCAAATCGGACCCCGAGGGATCCCGCCCACCAAATCGGACCCCGAGGGTCCCCGCCAACCAAATTGGACCCTGATGGGCCTCGCCCACCAAATCGGACTCTGATAGATCCCGCCGACCAAATCAGACCCTGAGGGGCCCAGCTCACCAAATCGGACCCAGAGTGGCCCCGCCCACCAAATTGGACCCAGAGTGGCCCCGCCCACCAAATCAGACCCAGCGTGGCCCCGCCCACCAAATTGTACCCTGAGGGGCCCCACCCACAAAATCGGACCCTAAGGGGCTCCACCCACATAATTGGACCCTGAGGGGCCCCGGCCACAAAATAGGACCCTGAGGGGCCCCACCCACAAAATCGGACCCTGAGGGGATCCGGCCACAAAATCGGACCCTGAGTGGCCCCACTCACAAAATCGGACCCTGAGGGGCCCTACCCACAAAATCGGACCCTGAGGGGCCCCAACCACAAAATCGGACCCTAACGGGCCCCGGCCACAAAATCGGACCCTGAGGGGCCCCGGCCACAAAATCGGACCCTGAGGGACCCCACCTACAAAATTGAACCCTGAGGGGCCCCAACCACAAAATCGGATCCTCAGGGGCCCCAGCCACAAAATCGGACTCTGAGGGACCCCACCCACAAAATCGGACCCTGAGGGGCCCCACCCACAAATCCAGACCCTGAGGGGACCCGGCCACAAAATTGGACCCTGATGGGCCCCGCCCACCAAATCGGACCCTGAGGGGCCCCGCCCACTAAATCAGATTCTGAAAGTCCCCAACCACAAAATCGGACCCTGAGGGGCCCCGCTGACCAAATTGAACTCTGAGCAGCCCCGCCCACCAAATCGGACCCAGAGTGGCCCGCCTACCAAATCAGACCTAGAGTGGCCCCGCTCACCAAATCGGACCCCGAGGGGCCCCACCCACCAAATCGGACCCCGAGGGTCCCCGCCCACCAAATCGGACCCCGAGGGGTACCGCCCACCAAATCGGACCCCGAGGGGCACCGCCCACCAAATCGGACCCCGAGGGATCCCGCCCACCAAATCGGACCCCGAGGGTCCCCGCCCACCAAATTGGACCCTGAGGGGCCCCGCCCACCAAATCGGACTCTGATAGATCCTGCTCACCAAATCGGACTCTGAGGGTCCCCACCCACCAAATCGGACCCTGAGGGGCCCCAGCCACAAAATCGGACCCTGAGGGTCCCCACCCACAAAATTGGACCCTGAGGGGCCCCGGCCACAAGATTGGACCCTGAGGGGCCCCAACCACCAAATCAGACCCTGAGGGGCCCCGGCCACAAAATCGGACCCTTAGGGGCCCCGCCCACCAAATCAGACCCAGAGGGGACCCGGCCACCAAATCGGACCCTGAGGGGCCCCACCCACAAAATCGGACCCTGAGGGGACCCACCCACAAAATCGGACCCTGAGGGGCCCCACCCACAAAATCGGACCCTAAGGGGCTCCACCCACATAATTGGACCCTGAGGGGCCCCGGCCACAAAATAGGACCCTGAGGGGCCCCACCCACAAAATCGGACCCTGAGGGGATCCGGCCACAAAATCGGACCCTGAGTGGCCCCACTCACAAAATCGGACCCTGAGGGGCCCTACCCACAAAATCGGACCCTGAGGGGCCCCAACCACAAAATCGGACCCTAACGGGCCCCGGCCACAAAATCGGACCCTGAGGGGCCCCGGCCACAAAATCGGACCCTGAGGGACCCCACCTACAAAATTGAACCCTGAGGGGCCCCAACCACAAAATCGGATCCTCAGGGGCCCCAGCCACAAAATCGGACTCTGAGGGACCCCACCCACAAAATCGGACCCTGAGGGGCCCCACCCACAAATCCAGACCCTGAGGGGACCCGGCCACAAAATTGGACCCTGATGGGCCCCGCCCACCAAATCGGACCCTGAGGGGCCCCGCCCACTAAATCAGATTCTGAAAGTCCCCAACCACAAAATCGGACCCTGAGGGGCCCCGCTGACCAAATTGAACTCTGAGCAGCCCCGCCCACCAAATCGGACCCAGAGTGGCCCGCCTACCAAATCAGACCTAGAGTGGCCCCGCTCACCAAATCGGACCCCGAGGGGCCCCACCCACCAAATCGGACCCCGAGGGTCCCCGCCCACCAAATCGGACCCCGAGGGGTACCGCCCACCAAATCGGACCCCGAGGGGCACCGCCCACCAAATCGGACCCCGAGGGATCCCGCCCACCAAATCGGACCCCGAGGGTCCCCGCCCACCAAATTGGACCCTGAGGGGCCCCGCCCACCAAATCGGACTCTGATAGATCCTGCTCACCAAATCGGACTCTGAGGGTCCCCACCCACCAAATCGGACCCTGAGGGGCCCCAGCCACAAAATCGGACCCTGAGGGTCCCCACCCACAAAACTGGACCCTGAGGGGCCCCGGCCACAAGATTGGACCCTGAGGGGCCCCAACCACCAAATCAGACCCTGAGGGGCCCCGGCCACAAAATCGGACCCTTAGGGGCCCCGCCCACCAAATCAGACCCAGAGGGGACCCGGCCACCAAATCGGACCCTGAGGGGCCCCACCCACAAAATCGGACCCTGAGGGGACCCACCCACAAAATCGGACCCTGAGGGGCCCCACCCACAAAATCGGACCCTGAGGGGATCCGGCCACAAAATCGGACACTGAGGGACCCCATCTACAAAATTGAACCCTGAGGGGCCCCAACCACAAAATCGGATCCTGAGGGGCCCCACCCACAAAATCGGATCCTGAGGGGCCCCAACCACAAAATCGGACCCCGAGGGGCCCCATCCACAAAATTGGACCCTCAGGGGCCCCGGCCACAAAATCGGACCCCGAGGGACCCCGGCCACAAAATCAGATCCTGAGGGGCCCCAACCACAAAATCGGACCCTGAGAGGCTCCGGCCACAAAATCGGACCCTGAGGGGCCCCAACCACAAAATCGGACCCTGAGAGGCACCGGCCACAAAATCGGACCCTGAGGGGCCCGGACACAAAATCGGACCCTGAGGGGCCCAACCCACAAAATCAGACCCTGAGGGGCCCCGGCCACAAAATCGGACCCTGAGGGGCCCCGGCCACAAAATCAGATCCTGAGGGGCCCCACCCACAAAATCGGATCCTGAGAGGCCCCAACCACAAAATCGGACCCCGAGGGGCCCCATCCACAAAATTGGACCCTCAGGGGCCCCGGCCACAAAATCGGACCCTGAGGGACCCCGGCCACAAAATCAGATCCTGAGGGGCCCCAACCAAAAAATCGGACCCTGAGAGGCTCCGGCCACAAAATCGGACCCTGAGGGGCCCCAACCACAAAATCGGACCCTGAAAGGCACCGGCCACAAAATCGGACCCTGAAGGGACCAACCCACAAAATCAGACTCAGTGGCCCCGAACACTAAATCGGATTCTGAAAGGCCCCAACCACAAAATCGGACCCTGAGGGGCCCCACCCACAAAATCGGACCCTGAGGGGCCCCGCTGACTAAATTGAACTCTGAGGGGCCCCGCCCACCAAATCGGACCCAGAGTGGCCCCGCCCACCAAATCAGACCTAGAGTGGCCCCGCTCACCAAATCGGACCCAGACTGGCCCGCCTACCAAATCAGACCTAGAGTGGCCCCGCTCACCAAATCGGACCCCGAGGGGCCCCACCCACCAAATCGGACCCCGAGGGTCCCCGCCCACCAAATCGGACCCCGAGGGGTACCGCCCACCAAATCGGACCCCGAGGGGCACCGCCCACCAAATCGGACCCCGAGGGATCCCGCCCACCAAATCGGACCCCGAGGGTCCCCGTCCACCAAATTGGACCCTGAGGGGCCCCGCCCACCAAATCGGACTCTGATAGATCCTGCTCACCAAATCAGACTCTGAGGGTCCCCACCCACCAAATCGGACCCTGAGGGGCCCCAGCCACAAAATCGGACCCTGAGGGTCCCCACCCACAAAATTGGACCCTGAGGGGCCCCGGCCACAAGATTGGACCCTGAGGGGCCCCAACCACCAAATCAGACCCTGAGGGGCCCCGGCCACAAAATCGGACCCTTAGGGGCCCCGCCCACCAAATCAGACCCAGAGGGGACCCGGCCACCAAATCGGACCCTGAGGGGCCCCACCCACAAAATCGGACCCTGAGGGGACCCACCCACAAAATCGGACCCTGAGGGGCCCCACCCACAAAATCGGACCCTGAGGGGATCCGGCCACAAAATCGGACCCTGAGGGACCCCATCTACAAAATTGAACCCTGAGGGGCCCCAACCACAAAATCGGATCCTGAGGGGCCCCAACCACAAAATCGGATCCTGAGGGGCCCCAACCACAAAATCGGACCCCGAGGGGCCCCATCCACAAAATTGGACCCTCAGGGACCCCGGCCACAAAATCAGATCCTGAGGGGCCCCAACCACAAAATCGGACCCTGAGAGGCTCCGGCCACAAAATCGGACCCTGAGGGGCCCCAACCACAAAATCGGACCCTGAGAGGCACCGGCCACAAAATCGGACCCTGAGGGGCCCGGACACAAAATCGGACCCTGAGGGGCCCAACCCACAAAATCAGACCCTGAGGGGCCCCGGCCACAAAATCGGACCCTGAGGGGCCCCGGCCACAAAATCGGATCCTGAGGGGCCCCACCCACAAAATCGGATCCTGAGAGGCCCCAACCACAAAATCGGACCCCGAGGGGCCCCATCCACAAAATTGGACCCTCAGGGGCCCCGGCCACAAAATCGGACCCTGAGGGACCCCGGACACAAAATCAGATCCTGAGGGGCCCCAACCACAAAATCGGACCCTGAGAGGCTCCGGCCACAAAATCGGACCCTGAGGGGCCCCAACCACAAAATCGGACCCTGAAAGGCACCGGCCACAAAATCGGACCCTGAGGGGCCCCGGACACAAAATCGGACCCTGAAGGGCCCAACCCACAAAATCAGACTCAGTGGCCCCGAACACTAAATCAGATTCTGAAAGGCCCCAACCACAAAATCGGACCCTGAGGGGCCCCACCCACAAAATCGGACCCTGAGGGGTCCCGCTGACTAAATTGAACTCTGAGGTGCCCCGCCCACCAAATCGGACCCTAGAGTGGCCCCGCTCACCAAATCGGACCCCGAGAGGCCCCTCCCACCAAATCGGACCCTGAGGGATCCCGCCCACCAAATCGGACCCCGAGGGTCCCCGCCAACCAAATTGGACCCTGAGGGGCCCCGCCCACCAAATCGGACTCTGATAGATCCCGCCCATAAAATCAGACCCTGAGGGACCCCGCTCACTAAATCGGACCCTGAGGGGCCCCACCCACCAAATCGGACCCTGAGGGGCCCCACCCACCAAATTGGACCCTGAGGGGCCCCACCCACCAAATCACACCCTGAGGGGCCCCAGCCACAAAATCGGACCCTGAGGGGCCCCACCCACAAAATCAGACCCTGAGGGGCCCCAGCCACAAGATTGGACCCTGAGGGGCCCCAACCACCAAATCAGACCCTAAGGGGCCCCGGCCACAAAATCGGACCCTGAGGGGCCCCACCCACCAAATCAGCCCCTGAGAGGACCCGGCCACCAAATCGGACCCTGAGGGGCCCCACCCACCAAATCGGACACTGAGGTGCCCCGGCCACAAAATTGGACCCTGAGGGGCCCCACCCACAAAATCGGGCCCTGAGGGTCCCACCCACAAAATCGGACCCTGAGGCCAAAGTGGCCCCTGAGAGGCACCCACAGTTAAAACGGATCCTGAGTTGAAAGTCTTGCAGGTGCAGCAGGCAAGTCTTTCTTAAAGGGGCAGCATTTCAAACCACTATCTGTACTTCCTTCAGGAAATACACATCTAGTTATTATTATTATTATTTTCCAGTTGATTTGCGCAATTAATGCGGCCCGAACCGCTACACGCACAGACGCCCTTGAGGTGTCGTTTCGAAGCCAGCGTCCACGAGAGGTGTGCTAAGTATTTTTCGTGTCGATCGGATTTGTAGTTTTTGCGCAATTTGCATTTGAAATTTTTTTTTCCCGTCATTGGAATGCACTGTCTCCAATGCTTTTCAATGGGAAATGGCAAAACGTGCCATGAGGCGATTGAAATGGCAGTTAAGCTCATTGATATGCGCAGGCACACCCAGTTACTATGCCAACGCCTACGAACGTCACATGACGCCCCAAGGACAGAGCTTCTGCCACATATCAGCTCTTAAAGCGAAACCCACAGCACAAATGTAAATCTAGCTTCATCACATGACGCATGCCCCTGAGAGAATGTGCGCCAAAGTGGATTTAGAAGCCCAGTGAGCCACCCTGTCTCTTAAAGGTCCGACGTGCCAAAGTGATTGTTAAAGGGCCAGCGCACCGAAATGAGTCTTAAAGGGCCGGCGTGCCAAATCGAAAGCTGAGTGACCCCGGCCTCCAAATCAGAGGCTGAGCCACCCCGGCCTCCAAATCGGAGGCTGAGCCACCCTGGCCTCCAAATCGGACCCAGTGTGGCCCCGCTCAAAAAATCAGACCCAGAGTGGCACAGCCCACCAAATCGGATCCTGAGGGGCCCCGCCCACCAAATCGGACCCTGAGGGGCCCCGCCCACCAAATCGGACCCAGAGGGGCCCCGCCCACCAAATCGGACCCAGAGGGGCCCCGCCCACCAAATCGGACCCAGAGTGACCCCGCCCACCAAATTGGACCCTGAGGGTCACCGCCCACTAAATCGGACCCAGAGTGGCCCCGCCCACCAAAATGGACCCAGGGGCTCCACCCACAAAATCAGACCCTAAGGGGCCCCACCCACAAAATCAGACCCTAAGGGGCCCCACCCACAAAATCGGACCCTGAGTGGGCCCAGCCACAAAATCAGACCCTGAGGGGCCCCAACCACAAAATCGGACCCTGAGAGACCCCGGCCACAAAATCGATCCTAGAGGGGCCCCAGTCACAAAATAGGACCCTGAGGGGCCCCAACCACAAAATCAGACCCTGAGGTGCCCCGGTCACAAAATCGGACCCTGAGGGGCCTCACCCACAAAATCAGACCCTGAGGGGCCCCACCCACAAAATCAGACCCTGAGGGGCTCCACCCACAAAATCAGACCCTGAGGGGCCCCAGCCACAAAATCGGACCCTGAGAGACCCCGGCCACAAAATCGAACCCAGAGGGGCCCCAGTCAAAAAATCGGACCCTGAGGGGCCCCGGTCACAAAATCGGACCTTGAGGGGCCCCACCCACAAAATCAGACCCCAAGGGACCCCAGCCACAAAATCGGACCCTGAGGGGCCCCACCCACAAAATCAGACCCTGAGGGGCCCCAGCCACAAAATCGGACCCTGAGGGGCCCCAACCACAAAATTGACCCTGAGGGTCCCCGGTCACAAAATCAGACCCTGAGGGGCCCCACCCACAAAATCAGACCCTGAGGGGCCCCAACCACAAAATCGGACCCTGAGGGGCCCCACCCACAAAATCAGACCCTGAGGGGCCCCAGCCACAAAATCGGACCCTGAGGGGCCCCAACCACAAAGTCAGACCCAGAGGTGCCCCGGTCACAAAATCGGACCCTGAGGGGCCCCACCCACAAAATCACACCCTGGGGGACCACAGCCACAAAATCAGACCCTGAGGGGCCCCAACCACAAAATCGGACCCTGAGGGGCCCCACCCACAAAATCAGACCCTGAGGGGCCCCGGCCACAAAATCGGACCCTGAGAGACCCCGGCCACAAAATCAGACCCTGAGGGGCCCCAACCACAAAATCAGACCCTGAGGGTCCCCGGTCACAAAATCGGACCCTGAGGGGCCCTACCCACCCAAAAAAATCAGACCCTGAGGGGCCCCAGCCACAAAATCGGACCCTGAGGGGCCCCAACCATAAAATCAGACCCTGAGGTGCCCCGGTCACAAAATCGGACCCTGAGGGGCCCCACCCACAAAATCAGACCCTGAGGGGCCCCGGCCACAAAATCGGACCCTGAGGGGCCCCGGCCACAAAATCGGACCCTGAGGGGCCCCAGCCACAAAATCAGACCCTGAGGGGCCCCAGCCACAAAATCAGACCCTGAGGGGCCCCAGCCACAAAATCAGACCCTGAGGGGCCCCAGCCACAAAATCAGACCCTGAAGGGCCCCGGCCACAAAATCGGACCCTGAGGGGCCCCGGCCACAAAATCGGACCCTGAGGGGCCCCGGCCACAAAATCGGACCCTGAGGGGCCCCACCCGCAAAATCGGACCCTGAGGGGCCCCACCTGCAAAATCGGACCCTGAGGGGCCCCACCTGCAAAATCGGACCCTGAGGGGCCCCGGCTACAAAATCAGACCCTGAGGGGCCCCAGCCACAAAGTCAGACCCTGAGGGGACCCACCCACAAAATCGGACCCTGAGGGGCCCCACCCACAAAATCGGACCCTGAGGGGATCCGGCCACAAAATCGGACCCTGAGGGACCCCATCTACAAAATTGAACCCTGAGGGGCCCCAACCACAAAATCGGATCCTGAGGGGCCCCAACCACAAAATCGGATCCTGAGGGGCCCCAACCACAAAATCGGACCCCGAGGGGCCCCATCCACAAAATTGGACCCTCAGGGACCCCGGCCACAAAATCAGATCCTGAGGGGCCCCAACCACAAAATCGGACCCTGAGAGGCTCCGGCCACAAAATCGGACCCTGAGGGGCCCCAACCACAAAATCGGACCCTGAGAGGCACCGGCCACAAAATCGGACCCTGAGGGGCCCGGACACAAAATCGGACCCTGAGGGGCCCAACCCACAAAATCAGACCCTGAGGGGCCCCGGCCACAAAATCGGACCCTGAGGGGCCCCGGCCACAAAATCGGATCCTGAGGGGCCCCACCCACAAAATCGGATCCTGAGAGGCCCCAACCACAAAATCGGACCCCGAGGGGCCCCATCCACAAAATTGGACCCTCAGGGGCCCCGGCCACAAAATCGGACCCTGAGGGACCCCGGACACAAAATCAGATCCTGAGGGGCCCCAACCACAAAATCGGACCCTGAGAGGCTCCGGCCACAAAATCGGACCCTGAGGGGCCCCAACCACAAAATCGGACCCTGAAAGGCACCGGCCACAAAATCGGACCCTGAGGGGCCCCGGACACAAAATCGGACCCTGAAGGGCCCAACCCACAAAATCAGACTCAGTGGCCCCGAACACTAAATCAGATTCTGAAAGGCCCCAACCACAAAATCGGACCCTGAGGGGCCCCACCCACAAAATCGGACCCTGAGGGGTCCCGCTGACTAAATTGAACTCTGAGGTGCCCCGCCCACCAAATCGGACCCTAGAGTGGCCCCGCTCACCAAATCGGACCCCGAGAGGCCCCTCCCACCAAATCGGACCCTGAGGGATCCCGCCCACCAAATCGGACCCCGAGGGTCCCCGCCAACCAAATTGGACCCTGAGGGGCCCCGCCCACCAAATCGGACTCTGATAGATCCCGCCCATAAAATCAGACCCTGAGGGACCCCGCTCACTAAATCGGACCCTGAGGGGCCCCACCCACCAAATCGGACCCTGAGGGGCCCCACCCACCAAATTGGACCCTGAGGGGCCCCACCCACCAAATCACACCCTGAGGGGCCCCAGCCACAAAATCGGACCCTGAGGGGCCCCACCCACAAAATCAGACCCTGAGGGGCCCCAGCCACAAGATTGGACCCTGAGGGGCCCCAACCACCAAATCAGACCCTAAGGGGCCCCGGCCACAAAATCGGACCCTGAGGGGCCCCACCCACCAAATCAGCCCCTGAGAGGACCCGGCCACCAAATCGGACCCTGAGGGGCCCCACCCACCAAATCGGACACTGAGGTGCCCCGGCCACAAAATTGGACCCTGAGGGGCCCCACCCACAAAATCGGGCCCTGAGGGTCCCACCCACAAAATCGGACCCTGAGGCCAAAGTGGCCCCTGAGAGGCACCCACAGTTAAAACGGATCCTGAGTTGAAAGTCTTGCAGGTGCAGCAGGCAAGTCTTTCTTAAAGGGGCAGCATTTCAAACCACTATCTGTACTTCCTTCAGGAAATACACATCTAGTTATTATTATTATTATTTTCCAGTTGATTTGCGCAATTAATGCGGCCCGAACCGCTACACGCACAGACGCCCTTGAGGTGTCGTTTCGAAGCCAGCGTCCACGAGAGGTGTGCTAAGTATTTTTCGTGTCGATCGGATTTGTAGTTTTTGCGCAATTTGCATTTGAAATTTTTTTTTCCCGTCATTGGAATGCACTGTCTCCAATGCTTTTCAATGGGAAATGGCAAAACGTGCCATGAGGCGATTGAAATGGCAGTTAAGCTCATTGATATGCGCAGGCACACCCAGTTACTATGCCAACGCCTACGAACGTCACATGACGCCCCAAGGACAGAGCTTCTGCCACATATCAGCTCTTAAAGCGAAACCCACAGCACAAATGTAAATCTAGCTTCATCACATGACGCATGCCCCTGAGAGAATGTGCGCCAAAGTGGATTTAGAAGCCCAGTGAGCCACCCTGTCTCTTAAAGGTCCGACGTGCCAAAGTGATTGTTAAAGGGCCAGCGCACCGAAATGAGTCTTAAAGGGCCGGCGTGCCAAATCGAAAGCTGAGTGACCCCGGCCTCCAAATCAGAGGCTGAGCCACCCCGGCCTCCAAATCGGAGGCTGAGCCACCCTGGCCTCCAAATCGGACCCAGTGTGGCCCCGCTCAAAAAATCAGACCCAGAGTGGCACAGCCCACCAAATCGGATCCTGAGGGGCCCCGCCCACCAAATCGGACCCTGAGGGGCCCCGCCCACCAAATCGGACCCAGAGGGGCCCCGCCCACCAAATCGGACCCAGAGGGGCCCCGCCCACCAAATCGGACCCAGAGTGACCCCGCCCACCAAATTGGACCCTGAGGGTCACCGCCCACTAAATCGGACCCAGAGTGGCCCCGCCCACCAAAATGGACCCAGGGGCTCCACCCACAAAATCAGACCCTAAGGGGCCCCACCCACAAAATCAGACCCTAAGGGGCCCCACCCACAAAATCGGACCCTGAGTGGGCCCAGCCACAAAATCAGACCCTGAGGGGCCCCAACCACAAAATCGGACCCTGAGAGACCCCGGCCACAAAATCGATCCTAGAGGGGCCCCAGTCACAAAATAGGACCCTGAGGGGCCCCAACCACAAAATCAGACCCTGAGGTGCCCCGGTCACAAAATCGGACCCTGAGGGGCCTCACCCACAAAATCAGACCCTGAGGGGCCCCACCCACAAAATCAGACCCTGAGGGGCTCCACCCACAAAATCAGACCCTGAGGGGCCCCAGCCACAAAATCGGACCCTGAGAGACCCCGGCCACAAAATCGAACCCAGAGGGGCCCCAGTCAAAAAATCAGACCCTGAGGGGCCCCGGTCACAAAATCGGACCTTGAGGGGCCCCACCCACAAAATCAGACCCCAAGGGACCCCAGCCACAAAATCGGACCCTGAGGGGCCCCACCCACAAAATCAGACCCTGAGGGGCCCCAGCCACAAAATCGGACCCTGAGGGGCCCCAACCACAAAATTGACCCTGAGGGTCCCCGGTCACAAAATCAGACCCTGAGGGGCCCCACCCACAAAATCAGACCCTGAGGGGCCCCAACCACAAAATCGGACCCTGAGGGGCCCCACCCACAAAATCAGACCCTGAGGGGCCCCAGCCACAAAATCGGACCCTGAGGGGCCCCAACCACAAAGTCAGACCCAGAGGTGCCCCGGTCACAAAATCGGACCCTGAGGGGCCCCACCCACAAAATCACACCCTGGGGGACCACAGCCACAAAATCAGACCCTGAGGAGCCCCAACCACAAAATCGGACCCTGAGGGGCCCCACCCACAAAATCAGACCCTGAGGGGCCCCGGCCACAAAATCGGACCCTGAGAGACCCCGGCCACAAAATCAGACCCTGAGGGGCCCCAACCACAAAATCAGACCCTGAGGGTCCCCGGTCACAAAATCGGACCCTGAGGGGCCCTACCCACCCAAAAAAATCAGACCCTGAGGGGCCCCAGCCACAAAATCGGACCCTGAGGGGCCCCAACCATAAAATCAGACCCTGAGGTGCCCCGGTCACAAAATCGGACCCTGAGGGGCCCCACCCACAAAATCAGACCCTGAGGGGCCCCGGCCACAAAATCGGACCCTGAGGGGCCCCGGCCACAAAATCGGACCCTGAGGGGCCCCAGCCACAAAATCAGACCCTGAGGGGCCCCAGCCACAAAATCAGACCCTGAGGGGCCCCAGCCACAAAATCAGACCCTGAGGGGCCCCAGCCACAAAATCAGACCCTGAAGGGCCCCGGCCACAAAATCGGACCCTGAGGGGCCCCGGCCACAAAATCGGACCCTGAGGGGCCCCGGCCACAAAATCGGACCCTGAGGGGCCCCACCCGCAAAATCGGACCCTGAGGGGCCCCACCTGCAAAATCAGACCCTGAGGGGCCCCACCTGCAAAATCGGACCCTGAGGGGCCCCGGCTACAAAATCAGACCCTGAGGGGCCCCAGCCACAAAGTCAGACCCTGAGGGGCCCCGGCCACAAAATCGGACCCTGAGTGGCCCCGGCTACAAAATCGGACCGAGAGGCCCCACCCACAAAATCGCACCATAAGGGGCCCCACCCACAAAATCGGACCCTGAGGGGCCCCACCCACAAAATCAGACCATGAGGGGCCCCACCCACAAAACTGTACCCTGAGGCATCCCGGCCACCAATAAAAACCCTGAGGAGCCCAGGCCACCGAATCGGATCCTGAGGGGCCCCACCCACCAAATGAGACCCTGAGGCCAAAGTGGCCGCTGAGAGGCACCCACACTTAAAACGGATCCTGAGTTGAAAGTGTTGCAGGGGCAGCAGGCAAGTCTCTCTTTAAGGGGCAGCCCGGGCACCATTTCAAACCACTATCTGTACTTCCTTCAGGAAATACACATCTAGTATTATTATTATTATTCAGTTGATTTTCCGCAATTAATGCTGCCCGAACCACTACACGCACAGACTCCGTTGAGGTGTCATTTCGAAGCCAGCGTCCACGAGTGGTGTGCTAAGTATTTTTTGTGTCGATCGGATTTGAAGTTTTTGCGCAATTTGCGTTTGAAACTTTTTTCCCTGTCATTGGAATACATTGTCTAAATGCATTTCAATAGGAAAATTTTGCCATATAAAGACATGGGGCAGCTTCATCACATGATGCCCCTGAGAGAGAATGTGTGCCAAAGCGGATTTAGAAGCCCAGTGTGCCAAACTGGCTCTTAAAGGGCCGACGCGCCAAAGTGATTCTTAAAGGGCCGGCGCGCCAAATTGAAAGCTGAGTGACCCCAGGCTCCAAATCGGAGGCTGAGCCACCCCAGCCTCCAAATCGGAGGATGAGCCACTCTGGCCTCCAAATCAGACCCAGCTTGGCCCCGCTCAAAAAATGGGACCCAGAGTGGCCTCGCCCACCAAAACGGACCCTGAGGGGCCCCGCCCACCAAATCGGACCCTGAGGGGCCCCGCCCACCAAATCGGACCCTGAGGGGCCCCGCCCACCAAATTGGACCCAGAGGGGCCCCGCTCACCAAATCTGACCCAGAGGGGCCCCGTCCACCAAATCGGACCCTGAGGAGCCCCGCCCACCAAATCGGACCCAGAGTGACCCCGCCCACCAAATTGGACCCTGAAGGGCCCCGCCCACCAAATCGGACCCAGAGGGGCCCCGTCCACCAAATCGGACCAGAGTGGCCCCACCCACAAAATCAGACCCTGAGGCCAAAGTAGCCCCTGAGGGGCACCCTGAGTTCAAAGTCTTGCAGGGGCAGCAGGCAAGTCTCTCTTAAAGGGGCAGCCCGGGCACCATCTGTATTTCCTTCAGGAAATACACATCTAGTATTATTATTATTATTATTCAATTCATTTCTGCAATTAATGCGGCCTGAACCGCTACACACACAGACTCCGCCGAGGCGTCGTTTCGATGCCAGCATCCACGAGTGGTATGCTAAGTATTTTTTGTGTCGATCGGATTTGTAGTTTTTGCGCAATTTGTGTTTGAGAAAACATTTTCCTGTCATTGGAATGCATTGTCTCAATGCATTTCAATGGGAAAATTTTGCCATAGGGAAAACATGGGGCATTCGTGAGGTGGCAGTTAAGCTCATTGATATGCGCAGGCACACCCAGTTACTATGCCAATGCCTACGAACTTTACATGACCCCAGCAGGACAGAGTTTCTGCCAAATAATATCACCTCTTAAAGTGCAACCCAAAGCACAAATGCAAATCTAGCTTCATCACATGACGCATGCCCCTGAGAGAGAATGTGCGCCAAAGTGGATTTAGAATCCCAGTGCGGCAAGCTGGCTCTTAAAGGGCCGACGTGCCAAAGTGAGGCAAAGGGCTGGCATACCAAAATGAGTCTCAAAGGGCTGGCGTGCCAAATGGAAAGCTGAGTGACCCCAGGCTCCAAATCGGAGACTGATTGACCCCGGCCTCCAAATTGGAGGATGAGCCACCCCGGCCTCCAAATCGGAGGCTGTTCAACCCTGGCCTACAAATCGGAGGCTGAGCCACCCTGACCTCCAAATCGGACCCAGAGTGGTCCCGCCTACCAAATCAGACCCTGAGGGGCCCCATCCACCATATTGGACCCTGAGAGGCCCCACCCACCAAATCGGACCCTGAGGGGCCCCACCCACAAAATCGGACCCTGAGGGTCCCCGGCCACAAAATCGGACCCTGAGGGGCCCCGGCCACAAAATCGGACCCTGAGGGGCCCCGGCCACCAAATCGGACCCTGAGGGGCCTCCGCCACAAAATCGGACCCTGAGGGGCCCCACCCACAAAATCGGACCCTGAGGGGTTCCGGCCACAAAATCGGACCCTCAGGGGCCCCACCCACAAAATCGGGCCCTAAGTGGCCCCACCAACAAAATCGGACCCTGAGGCCAAAGTAGCCCCTGAGGGGCACCCTGAGTTCAAAGTCTTGCAGGGGCAGCAGGCAAGTCTCTCTTAAAGGGGCAGCCCGGGCACCATCTGTATTTCCTTCAGGAAATACACATCTAGTATTATTATTATTATTCAATTCATTTCTGCAATTAATGCGGCCTGAACCGCTACACGCACAGACTCCGCCGAGGCGTCGTTTCGATGCCAGCATCCACGAGTGGTGTGCTAAGTATTTTTTGTGTCGATCGGATTTGTAGTTTTTGCGCAATTTGTGTTTGAGAAAACATTTTCCTGTCATTGGAATGCATTGTCTCAATGCATTTCAATGGGAAAATTTTGCCATAGGGAAAACATGGGGCATTCGTGAGGTGGCAGTTAAGCTCATTGATATGCGCAGGCACACCCAGTTACTATGCCAATGCCTACGAACTTTACATGACCCCAGCAGGACAGAGTTTCTGCCAAATAATATCACCTCTTAAAGTGCAACCCAAAGCACAAATGCAAATCTAGCTTCATCACATGACGCATGCCCCTGAGAGAGAATGTGCGCCAAAGTGGATTTAGAATCCCAGTGCGGCAAGCTGGCTCTTAAAGGGCCGACGTGCCAAAGTGAGGCAAAGGGCTGGCATACCAAAATGAGTCTCAAAGGGCTGGCGTGCCAAATGGAAAGCTGAGTGACCCCAGGCTCCAAATCGGAGACTGATTGACCCCGGCCTCCAAATTGGAGGATGAGCCACCCCGGCCTCCAAATCGGAGGCTGTTCAACCCTGGCCTACAAATCGGAGGCTGAGCCACCCTGACCTCCAAATCAGACCAAGAGTGGTCCCGCCTACCAAATCAGACCCTGAGGGGCCCCATCCACCATATTGGACCCTGAGAGGCCCCACCCACCAAATCAGACCCTGAGGGGCCCCACCCACAAAATCGGACCCTGAGGGTCCCCGGCCACAAAATCGGACCCTGAGGGGCCCCGGCCACAAAATCGGACCCTGAGGGGCCCCGGCCACCAAATCAGACCCTGAGGGGCCCCACCCACAAAATCGGACCCTGAGGGTCCCCGGCCACAAAATCGGACCCTGAGGGGCCCCGGCCACAAAATCGGACCCTGAGGGGCCCCGGCCACCAAATCGGACCCTGAGGGGCCTCCGCCACAAAATCGGACCCTGAGGGGCCCCACCCACAAAATCGGACCCTGAGGGGTTCCGGCCACAAAATCGGACCCTCAGGGGCCCCACCCACAAAATCGGGCCCTAAGTGGCCCCACCAACAAAATCGGACCCTGAGGCCAAAGTGGCCCCTGAGAGGCACCCACAGTTAAAATGAATCCTGAGTTGAAAGTCTTGCAGGGGAAGCAGGCAAGTCTCTCTTAAAGGGGCAGCCCGGGCACCATTTCAAACCACTATCTGTACTTCCTTCAGGAAATACACATCTAGTGCTTCTTTTTCTTCTTATTAAGTTGATTTCCGCAATTAATGCGGCCCGAACCGCTACACGCACAGACTCGGTTGAGGTGTCGTTTCGAAGCCAGCATCCACGAGAGGTGTGCTAAGTATTTTTCGTGTCGATTGGATTTGTAGTTTTTGCGCAATTTGCGTTTGAACATTTTTTTTCCAGTCATTGGAATGCACTGTCTCAATGCTTTTCAATGGGAAACTTAAAACGTGCCCTGAGGCAATTCAAATGGCAGTAAAGATCATTGATATGCGCAGGCACACCCAGTTACTATGCCAACGCCTACGAATGTCACATGACGCCCCCAGGACAGAGCTTCAGCCACATAATATCAGCTCTTAAGGCGAAACCCACAGCACAAATGCAAATCTAGCTTCATCACATGATGCATGCCCCTGAGAGAGAATGTGCGCCAAACTGGATTTAGAAGCCCAGTGAGCCACCCTGTCTCTAAAACAGCTGGCGCACCAAAATGAGTCTTAAAGGGCCGGCGCGCCAAATTGAAAGCTGAGTGACCCCAGGCTCCAAATCAGAGGCTGATCGACCATGGCCTACAAATGGGAGGGTGAGCCACCCTGGCCCACAAAATCGGACCCAGAGTGGCCCCGCCCACCAAATCGGACCCAGAGTGGCCCCGCCCACCAAAGCAGACCCAGTGTGGCCCCGCCCACCAAATCGGACCAAGAGTGGCCCCGCCCACCAAATCAGACCCAGTGTGGCCCACGCCCACCAAATCGGACCCTGAAGGGCCCCTCCCACCAAATCAGACCCAGAGTGGCCCCGCCCAGCAAATCGGACACTAAGGGGCCCCGCCCACCAAATCGGACACTGAAGAGGCCCGCCCACCAAATCGGACCTGAGGGGCCCCACCCACAAAATCAGACCCTGAGGGGCACCGGCCACAAAATCGGACCCTGAGGGGCCCCGGACACAAAATCGGACCCTGAGGGGCCCCAACCACAAAGTCAGACCCTGAGGACTGCATCCCACCAAATCGGACCCTGAGGGGCCCCGGCCACCAAATCAGACCCTGAGGGGCCCCGGCCACCAAATCGGACCCTGAGGGGGCCTAACCACAAAATCGAACCCAGAGTTGCCCAGCTCACCAAATCGGACCCTGAGGGGCCCCGGCCACCAAATCGGACCCTGAGGGGCCCCAACCACCAAATCGGACCCTGAGGGGCCCCGACCGCCAAATCGGACCCTGAGGGGCCCCGGCCACAAAATTGGGCCATGAGGGGCCCCGCCCACAAAATCGGACCCTGAGGCCAAAGTGGCCCCTGAGAGGCACCCACAGTTAAAACGGATCCTGAGTTGAAAGTCTTGCAGGGGAAGCAGGCAAGTCTCTCTTAAAGGGGCAGCCTGGGCACCATTTCAAACCACTATCTGTACTTCCTTCAGGAAATACACATCTAGTATTAATGTTGTAATCCGAAAGTTGCTAACTTATTCTTATTATTCAGTTGATTTCCGCAATTAATGCGGCCCGAACCGCTACATGCACAGACTCCGTTCAGGTGTCGTTTCGAAGCCAGCGTCCACGAGCGGTGTGCTAAGTAATTTTCGTTTCGATCGGATTTGTAGTTTTTGTGCAATTTGCGTTAGAAAATTTATTTTCCAGTCATTGGAAAGTATTGTCTCAATGCTTTTCAATGGGGAAATTTTGCCATAGAGAAAACATGCCCTGAGGTGATTCAAATGGCAGTTAAGCTGATTGATATGCGTAGGCAGAACCAGTTACTATGCCAACGCCTACGAACTTTACATGACGCCCCCAGGACACAGTTTCTGGCAGATAATATCACCTCTTAAAGCGAAACCCACAGCACAAATGCAAATCTAGCTTCATCATGCCTCTGAGAGAGAATGTACGCCAAAGTGGATTTAGAATCCCAGTGCGCCAAACCAGCTCTTAAACGGCCGACGTGCCTAAGTGATTCTTAAAGGGCCGGCGCACCAAAATGAGCCTTAAAGGGCCAGAGCACCAAATCGAAAACTGAGTGACCCCAGGCTCCAAATCGAAGGCTGATCCACCCTGGCCTACAAATCAGAGGCTGAGCCACCCTGGCCTCCAAATCGGACCCAGAGTGGCCCCACTCACCAAATCGGACCCAGAGTGGCCCCGCCCACCAAATCGGATCCTGAGGGGCCCCGCCCACCAAATCAGACCCAGAATGGCCATGCCCACCAAATCGGACCCTGAAAATCTCCGCCCACCAAATTAGACCCAGAGTGGCCCCGCCCACCCAAATCGGACCCTGAGGGGCCCCGATCAACAAACCAGACCCTGAGGGGCCCCGCCAACCAAATCGGATTCTGAGGGGCCCCGCCCACTAAATCGGATCCAGAGTGGCCCCGTCCACCAAATCGGACCCTGAGGGGCCCCAGCCACAAAATCGGACCTTGAGGGGTCCCACCCACCAAATCAGACCCTGAGGGGCCCCGGCCACCAAATCGGACCCTGAGGGGCCCCGGCCACCAAATCGGACCCTGAGTGGCCCCGGCCACAAAATCGGACCCCGAGGGGCCCCACCCACAAAATCGGACCCTGAGGGGCCCCATCCACAAAATCAGGCCCCCCACCCACAAAATCAGACCATGAGGCCAAAGTGGCCCCTGAGAGGCACCCACAGTTAAATCGTATCCTGAGTTGAAAGTCTTGCAGGGGCAGCAGGCAAGTCTCTTAAAGGGGCAGCCCGGGCACCATTTCAAACCACTATCTGTACTTCCTTCAGGAAATACACATCTAGTATTATTATTACTATTCAGTTGATTTCCGCAATTAATGCGGCCCGAACCTCTGCACGCACAGACTCCGTGGAGGCCTCGTTTCGAAGCCAGCATCCACGAGTGGTGTGCTAAGTATTTTTCATGTAGATCGGATGTAGAGTTTTTGCGCAATTTGCGTTTCAAAAAACATTTTCCTCAATGCATTTCAATGGGAAAATGTTGCCACAGGGAAAACATGGGACAGTCGTGAGGTGGCAGTTAAGCTCATTGATATGCGCAGGCTCACCCAGTTACTATGCCAACGCCTACGAACTTCACATGACCTCTCTAGGACAGCGTTTCTGGCAGATAATTTCAGCTCTTAAAGCGAAACCAACAGCATAAATGCAAATCTAGCTTCATCACATGACGCATGCCCCTGAGAGAGAATGTGCGCCAAAGTGGATTTAGAAGCCCAGTGAGCCAAACTGGCTCTTAAAGGGCCAACGCACCAAAGTGATTGTTAAAGGGTCGGCGCACCGAAATGAGTCTTAAAGGTCCGGCGCGCCAAATCGAAAGCTGAGTGACCCGAGGCTCCAAATCGGAGGCTGAGCCACCCCGACCTCCAAATCAGAGGCTGATCCACCCTGGCCTCCAAATCGGACCCAGCGTGGCCCCTCTAAAAAAAATCAGACCCCGAGTCGCCCCGCCCACCAAATTGGACCCTGAAGGGCCCCGCCCACCAAATCAGACTGTGTACCCCCCCACCAAATTGTACCCTGAAGGGCCCCACCCACCAAATCGGACCATGAAGGGCCCCGCCCACCAAATCAGACCCAGAGTGGCCCCACCCACCAAATGGGACCCTGAGGGGCCCCGCCCACCAAATCGGACCCTGAGGGGTCCCGTCCACCAAATCGGACCCTGAGAGGCCCCGCCCACCAAATCGAATTCTGAGGGGCCCCAACCACAAAATCGGACCCTGAGGGGCCCCACCCACAAAATCAAAACCTGAGGGGCCCCACCCACAAAATTGGACCCTGAGGGGCCCCGCCGACCAAATCGGACCCTGAGGGGCCCCGCTAACCAAATCGAACTCTGAGGGGCCCCACTCACCAAATCGGACCCTGAGGGGCTCCGCCCACCAAATTGGATTCTGAGTGGCCCCTCCCACCAAATCGGACCCTGAGGGGCCCCACCCACCAAATCGGACCCTGAGGTGCCCCTGCCACAAAATCAGACCCTGAGGCCAAAGTGACCCCTGAGAGGCACCCACAGTTAAAACGGATCCTGAGTTGAAAGTCCTGCAGAGGCAGCAGGCAAGTCTCTCTTAAAGGGGCAGCCCGGGCACCATTTCAAACCACTATCTGTACTTCCTTCAGGAAATACACATCTAGTATTATTATTACTATTCAGTTGATTTCCGCAATTAATGCGGCCTGAACCGCTACACGCACAGACTCCGTTGAGGTGTCGTTTCGAAGCCAGCGTCCACGAGTGGTGTGCTAAGTATTTTTCGTGTCGATCGGATTTGTAGTTTTTGTGCAATTTGCGTTTGAAATTTTTTTTTCCCGTCATTGGAATGCATTTCTCAATGCTTTACAAAGGGCAACTTAAAACGTGCCCTAAGGCAATTCAAATGGCAGTAAAGCTCATTGATATGTGAAGGCACACCCATTTACTATGCAAACACCTACGAATGTCACATGACGCCCCCAGGACAGATCTTCTGACACATATCAGTTCTTAAAGCGAAACCCACAGCACAAATGCAAATCTAGCCTCATCACATGAAGCATGCCCCTGAGAGAGAATGTGCGCCAAAGTGGATGTAGAAGCCCAGTGATCCACCCTGTCTCTAAAACGACCGATGCGCCAAAGTGATTCTTAAAGGGCCAGCGCGCCAAATCGAAAACTGAGTGACCCCAGACTCCAAATCAGAGGCTGATCGACCCTGGCCTCCAAATCGGACCCAGCATGGCCCCGCTCAAGAAATCGGACCCAGAGGGGCTACGCTCACCAAATCAGACCCAAAGTGGCCCCGCCCAGCAAATCGGACCCAGAGTAGCCCCGCCCACCAAATCAGACCCTGAGGGGCCCCGCCCACCAAATCGGCCCCCGAGTGGCGCCGCCCACCAAATCGGCCCCCGAGTGGCCCCGCCCACCATATTGGGCCCCGAGTGGCCCCACCCACCATATCGCGCCCCCGAGTGGCACCATCCACCAAATCGGCCCCCGAGTGGCCCCACCCACCAAATGGGACCCTGAAGGCCCCAACCACAAAATCGGACCCTGATGAGCCCCGGCTACAAAATCGGGTCCTGAAAGGCCCCACCCACAAAATTGGAGCCTGAGGGGCCCCGGCCACAAAACCGGACCCTAAGGGGTCCCACCCACAAAATCGGACCTGAGGGGATCCGGCCACAAAATCAGACCCTGAGGGGCCACACCCACAAAATCGGACCCTGAGGGGCCACACCCACAAAATCGGACCCTGAGGGGCCACTCCCACAAAATCGGACCCTGAGGGGCCACACCCACAAAATCGGAGCCTGAGGGATCCCCATCAACAATTCAAGCCCTGAGGAGCCCAGGCCAAGGAATCAGATCCTGGGTGGCGTCCCTGAGTTGAAAGTCTTGCAGGGGCAGCAGGCAAGTCTCTCTTAAAGGGGCAGCCCGGGCACCATTTCAAACCACTATCTGTACTTCCTTCAGGAAATACACATCTAGTATTATTATTACTATTCAGTTGATTTCCGCAATTAATGCGGCCTGAACCGCTACACGCACAGACTCCGTTGAGGTTTCGTTTCGAAGCCAGTGTTCACGAGAGGTGTGCTAAATATTTTTCATGTCGATCAGATTTATAGTTTTTGCGCAATTTGAGTTTGAAAAAACATTTTCCTGTCATTGCAATGGTGCTGTCTCAATGCATTTCAATTGGAAAATTTTGCCATAGGGAAAACATGGGGCAGTCGTGAGGCGATTCAAATAGCAGTTAAGCTCATTGATATGCGCAGGCACACCCAGTTACTATGCCAACGCCTACGAACTTTTCATGACCCCTCCAGGACAGAGTTTCTGGCAGATAATATCAGCTCTTAAAGCGAAACCCAGAGTACAAATGCAAATCTAGCTTCATCACATGACGCATGCCCCTGAGAGAGAATATGCGCCAAAGTGGATTAAGAAGCCCAGTGCGCCAAACTGGCTCTTAAACGGCCGACGCGCCTAAGTGATTCTTAAAGGGCCGGCGCACCAAAATGAGTCTTAAAGGGCCGGCGCGCCAAATCGAAAGCTGATTGACCCCAGGCTCCAAATCGGAGGCTGATTGACCCTGGCCTACAAATCGGAGGCTGATCGACCCTGGCCTACAAAACGGAGACTGAGCCACCCTGGCCTCCAAATCGGACCCAGAGTGGCACAGCCCAATAAATCGGACCCTGAGGGGCCCCACCCACCAAGTCAGACCCAGAGTGGCCCCACCCACCAAGTCAGACCCAGAGTGGCCCCGCCCACCAAATCAGACCCTGAGGGGCCCTGCCTACCAAATCAGACCCAGAGTGGCCCCGCCCACCAAAAAGGACCCAGAGTGGCACAGCCCACCAAATCGAACCCTGAAGGGCCCTGCCCACCAAATCAGACCCAGAGTGGCCCCACCCACCAAGTCAGACCCAGAGTGGCCCTGCCCACTAAATCGGACCCTGAGGGGCTCCGTCCACCAAATCGAACCCAGAGTGGCCCCGCCCACCAAATCAGACCCAGAGTGGCCCCGCCCACCAAATCAGACCCATAGTGGCCCCGCCCACCAAATCAGACCCTGAGGGGCCTAACCCACCAAATCAGACCCAGAGTGGCCCCGCCCACCAAAAAGGACCCAGAGTGGCACAGCCCACCAAATCGTACCCTGAAGGGCCCCGCCCACCAAATCGGACCCAGAGTGGCCCCTCCAACCAAATCGGACCCTGAGGAGCACCGCCCACCAAATCGGACCCAGAGTGACCCCGCCCACTAAATCGGACCCTGTGGGGCCCCGCTCACCACATCGGACCCTGAGGGGCCACACCCACCAAATCGGACCCAGAGTGGCCTTGCCCACCAAATCGGACCCCGAGGGGCCCCACCCACCAAATCAGCCCCTGAGGGGCCCCGGCCACCAAATTGGACCCTGAGGGGCCCCACCTACCAAATCGGACCCTGAGGGGCCCCGGCCACAAAATCGGACCCTGAGGGGCCCCACCCACAAAATCGGACCATGAGGCCAAAGATGCCCCTGAGAGGCACCCACAGTTAAAACGGATCCCGAGTTGAGTCTTGCAGGGGCAGCAGGCAAGTCTCTCTTAAAGGGGCAGCCTGGGCACCATTTCAAACCACTATCTGTACTTCCTTCAGGAAATACACATCTAGTGTTAATTTTGTTATCTTTA
Organism: Dendrobates tinctorius; assembly: GCF_039654945.1. NCBI lineage: Eukaryota > Metazoa > Chordata > Amphibia > Anura > Dendrobatidae > Dendrobates > Dendrobates tinctorius. Next base: position 8,336,699 of record NW_027361760.1, on the reverse strand, counting down.
TTCAGTTGATTTCTGCAATTAATGCAGCCCGAACCGCTACACGCACAGACTCTGTTGAGGTGTCGTTTCGAATCCAGCGTCCACGAGAGGTGTGCTAAGTAATTTTCGTGTCGATCGGAGATGTAGTTTTTGCGCAATTTGCATTTGAAAAAACATTTTCCTCAATGCTTTTCAATAGGAAAATGTTGCCACAGTCAAAACATGCCCTGAGGCGATTGAAATGGCAGTTAAGCTCATTGATATGCGCAGGCACACCCAGTTACTATGCCAATGCCTACGAATGTCACATGACGCCCCCAGGACAGAGCTTCTGCCACATAATATCAGCTCTTAAAGCGAAACCCACAGCACAAATGCAAATCTAACTTCATCACGACACATGCCCCTGAGAGAGAATATGCAAAAAAGTGGATTTAAAAGCCCAGTGCGCCAAACTTGCTCTTAAACGGCGGACGCGCCTTAGGCCTCTTTCACACTTCCATTTTTGACAATCAGTCAAAATCCGCCAGGTTTTGAAAAAAACGGATCCGCAATTTTTTTTTGCGGATCCGTTTTTTTCCCCATTGAGTTGCATTACTGGCGGATCTTGACTGATGGTCATCCGTTGGATCCGTTTTTGAGAGGATCCGCCAAATTTTTTTCCTCCTCTGGCATGCCTGGACGGACCCTGCAACGTTTTTTTTGTGGTTGGATCCGCATTTTTCAGTGCGCATGCCCGGTGAAAGGAAGTCAGGGAGAAAATTAACCCTGAAATCCTTTCTGGTGGAGGAAAAAAATTCTCTCTCTCTCTCTCCCCCTCCCCCTTCCCGGCCAGCGGTTCCTTCAAATTTCCTCATTCTGCGGATCCGTCAAAAAACGGATCCTGTGGCATCCGTTCACATCAGTTAGGAACGGATCCGCTTGTCCGCCTTTTTGGCGGATTTTAACTGACACAAAAAACTGAAGTGTGAAAGAGGCCTAAGTGATTCTTAAAGGGCCGATGCACCAAAATGAGTCTTAAAGGGCTGGCGCGCCAAATCGAAAGCTGAGTGACCCCAGGCTCCAAATCTGAGGCTGATCGACCATGGCCTACAAATCGGAGGCTGAGCCACCCTGGCCTCCAATCGGACCCAGAGTGGACCCGCCCACCAAATCGGACCCAGAGTGGCCCCGCCCATCAAATCAGACCCAGGGTGGCCCCGCCCACCAAATCAGACCCAGAGTGGCCCCGCCCACCAAATCAGACCCAGAGTGGCCCCGCCCACCAAATCGGACCCAGAGTGGCCCCGCCCACCAAATCGAACCCTGAGGGGCCCCGCCCACCAAATCGAACCCTGAGGGGCCCCGCCCACCAAATCGGACACCGAGGGGCCCCACCAACCAAATCGGACACTGAGGGGCCCCGCTCACCAAATTGGACCCTGAGGGGCCCCGCTCACCAAACTGAACTCTGAGGGGCCTTGCTCACCAAATCGGACCCTGAGAGGCCCCTCCCACCAAATCAGATTCTGAGTGGCCCCAACCACAAAATCGGAACCTGAGGGGCCCCGGACACAAAATCGGACCCTGAGGGGCCCCACCCACCAAATCAGACCCTGAGGGGCCCCGCCCACCAAATCTGACCCTGAGGGGCCCCGCCCACCAAATCGGACGCTGAAGGGCCCCGCTCACCAAATCGCACCCTGAGGGGCCCCGCTCACCAAATCAGACCCTGAGGGGCCCCGCTCACCAAATCGGACCCTGAGTGATCCCTTCCACCAATTCAAGCCCTGAGGAGCCCAGGCCACCGAATCGGATCCTCAGTGGCCCCACCCACCAACTCAGACCCTGAGGGGCCCCGCAGGTCAAAGTGGCCCCTGAGAGGCACCCACAGTTAAAACGGATCCTGAGTTGAAAGTCTTGCAGGGGCAGCAGGCAAGTCTCTCTTAAAGGGGCAGCCCGGGCACCATTTCAAACCACTATCTGTATTTCCTTCAGGAAATACACATCTAGTTATACTGGTTTGAAAAAAACACTATATTGTAATCCGAACGCTGCTAACTTATTCTTCTTCTTATTATTATTATTATTAAGTTGATTTCCGCAATTAATGCGGCCCGAACCGCTACACGCACAGACTCCATTGAGGTGTCGTTTCGAAGCCAGCGTTCATGAGAGGTGTGCTAAGTATTTTTCGTGTCGATCGGATTTTTAGTTTTTGCGCAATTTGCATTTGAAAATTTTTTTTCCCGTCATTGGAATGCACTGTCTCCAATGCTTTTCAATGGCAAATGGCAAAACGTGCCCTGAGGCGATTGAAATGGCAGTTGAGCTCATTGATATGCGCAGGCAGACCCAGTTACTATGCCAACGCCTACGAACGTCACATGACACCCCGAGGACAGAGCTTCTGCCACATAATATCAGCTCTTAAAGCGAAAACGACAGCACAAATGCAAATCTAGCTTCATCACATGACACATGCCCCTGTGAGAAAATGTCCGCCAAAGTTGATTTAGAAGAAGCCCAGTGAGCCAAACTAGCTCTTAAAGGGCCGACGCGCCAAAGTGATTGTTAAAGGGCCGGCGCACCGAAATGAGTCTTAAAGGGCCGACACGCCAAATCGAAAGCTGAGCGACCCCAGGCTCCATATCGGAGGCTGAGCCACCCCGGCCTCCAAATCGGAGGCTGAGCCACCCCGGCCTCCGAATCGGAGGCTGAGCGACCCCGGCCTCCGAATCGGAGGCTGAGCCACCCCGGCCTCCGAATCGGAGGCTGAGCCACCCCGGCCTCCGAATCGGAGGCTGAGCCACCCCGGCCTCCGAATCGGAGGCTGAGCCACCCCGGCCTCCGAAACGGAGGCTGAGCCACCCCGGCCTCCGAATCGGAGGCTGAGCCACCCCAGCCTCCGAATCGGAGGCTGAGCCACCCCGGCCTCCGAATCGGAGGCTGAGCCACCCCGGCCTCCGAATCGGAGGCTGAGCCACCCCGGCCTCCGAATCGGAGGCTGAGCCACCCCGGCCTCCGAATCGGAGGCTGAGCCACCCCGGCCTCCGAATCGGAGGCTGATCGACCCCGGCCTCCGAATCGGAGGCTGATCGACCCCGGCCTCCGAATCGGAGGCTGAGCCACCCCGGCCTCCGAATAGGAGGCTGAGCCACCCCGGCCTCCGAATCGGAGGCTGAGCCACCCCGGCCTCCGAATCGGAGGCTGAGCCACCCCGGCCTCCGAATCGGAGGCTGAGCCACCCCGGCCTCCGAATCGGACGATGAGCCACCCCGGCCTCCAAATCGGACGATGAGCCACCCCGGCCTCCAAATCGGACGATGAGCCACCCCGGCCTCCAAATAGGAGGCTGCGCCACCCCGGCCTCCAAATAGGAGGCTGAGCCACCCCGGCCTCCAAATAGGAGGCTGAGCGACCCTGGCATCCAAATCGGAGGCTGAGCGACCCCGGCCTTCAAATCGGAGGCTGCGTCACCCCGGCCTTCAAATAGGAGGCTGCGCCACCCCGGCCTCCAAATAGGATGCTGAGCCACCCCGGCCTCCAAATCGGAGGCTGAGCGACCCTGGCATCCAAATCGGAGGCTGAGCGACCCCGGCCTCCAAAATCGGAGGATGAGCCACCCCATCCTTCAAATCTGAGTCTGAGCCACCCCGGCCTCCAAATCGGAGGCTGAGCCACCCCGGCCTCCAAATCGGACCCTGAGGGGCCCCGCTCACCAATTCAGACCGTGAGGGGACCCGCCCGCCAAATCAGACCCTGAGGGGCCCAGCCCGCCAAATCGGACCCTGAGTAGCCCCGCCCAACAAAAAGGTCCCAGAGTCGCCCCACCCACCAAATCGGACCCAGAGTGGCCCCACCCACAAAATCAGACCCTGAGGGGCCCCAACCACAAAATCAGACCCTGATGAGCCCCGGCTACAAAATCGGGCCCTGAAGGGCCCCACCCACAAAATTGGACCCTGAGGGGCCCCGGCCACAAAATCGGACCCTGAGGGTCCCCACCCACAAAATCGGACCCTGAGGGGATCCGGCCACAAAATCAGACCCTGAGGGGCCCCGGCCACAAAATCGGACCCTGAGGGGCCTCGGCCACAAAACCGGACCCTGAGGGGCTCCACTCACAAAATCGGACCCTGAGGGGCCCCACCCACAAAATCGGACCGAGGGGCCACACCCACAAAATCGGACCCTGAGGGGCCACACCCACAAAATCGGAGCCTGAGGGATCCCCGCCAACAATTCAAGCCCTGAGGAGCCCAGGCCAAGAAATCAGATCCTGAGGGGCCCCACCCACCAAATCAGACCCTGAGGCCAAAGTGGCCCCTGAGAGGCCCTCACACTTAAAACGGATCCTGAGTTGAAAGTCCTGCAAGGGCAGCAGGCAAGTCTCTCTTAAAGGGGCAGCCCGGGCACCATTTCAAACCACTATCTGTACTTCCTTCAGGAAATACACATCTAGTTATAGTGGTTTGAAAAAACCACTATATTGTAATCCGAACGCTGCTAACTTATTCTTCTTCTTATTATTATTATTAAGTTGATTTCCGCAATTAATGCGGCCCGAACCGCTACACGCACAGACTCCGTTGAGGTGTCGTTTCGAAGCCAGCGTCCATGAGAGGTGTGCTAAGTATTTTTCGTGTCGATCGGATTTGTAGTTTTTGCGCAATTTGGGTTTGAAAATTTTTTTTCCCGTCATTGGAATGCACTGTCTCCAATGCTTTTCAATAGGAAATGGCAAAACGTGCCCTGAGGCGATTGAAATGGCAGTTGAGCTCATTGATATGCGCAGGCAGACCCAGTTACTATGCCAACGCCTACGAACTTCACTTGAACACCAGCACAGAGCCTCTGCGACATAATATCAGCTCTTAAAGCGAAACCCACAGCACAAATGCAAATCTAGCTTCATCACATGACACATGCCCCTGAGAGAGAATGTGTGCGCCAAAGTGGATTTAAAAGAAGCCCAGTGAGCCAAACTAGCTCTTAAAGGGCCAACGCGCCAAAGTGATTGTTAAAGGGCCAGCGCACTCAAATGAGTCTTAAAGGGCTGACACACCAAATCGGAGGCTGAGCCACCCCGGCCTCCAAATCGGAGGCTGAGCCACCCCGGCCTCCAAATCGGAGGCTGAGCCACCCCGGCCTCCAAATCGGAGGCTGAGCCACCCCGGCCTCCAAATCGGAAGCTCATCGACCCCGGCCTCCAAATTGGAGGCTGAGCGACCCCAGCCTCCAAATCTTACCCAGAGTGGCCCCACCCACCAAATCAGACCCAGAGAGGCCACACCCACAAAATAGGAGCCTGAGGGTTCCTGGCCAACAATTCAAGCCCTGAGGGGCCCCACCCTCAAAATCGGACCCTGAGGGGCCCAATCAACAAAATCGGACCCTGAGGGGCCCCAGTCACAAAATCGGACCCTGAGGGGCCCCACCCACAAAATTGGACCCTGAGAGGCCCCACCCGCAAAATCAGACCCTGAGGGGCCCCGGCCATAAAATCAGACCCTGAGGGGCCCCGGCCATAAAATCGGACCCTGAGGGGCCCCGGACACAAAATCATACCCTGAGGGGCCCCACCCACAAAATCAGACCATGAGGGGCCCCACCCACAAAATCGGACCCTGAGGGTCCCCACCCATGAAATCGGACCCTGAGGGGACCCACCCACAAAATCGGACCCTGAGGGGCAAACACCCACAAAATCCGACCCTGAGGGGCCACACCCACAAAATTGGACCCTGAGGAATCCCGGCAACTAATTCAAATCCTGAGGAGCCCAGGCCACCGAATCGGATCCTGAGGGGCCCCACCCACCAAATCAGACCCTGAGGCCAAAGTGGCCCCTGAGAGGCACCCACATTTAAAACGGATCCTGAGTTGAAAGTCTTGCAGGGGCAGCAGGCAAGTCTCTCTTAAAGGGGCAGACAAGGCACCATTTCAAACCACTATCTGTACTTCCTTCAGGAAATACACATCTAGTATTAATGTTGTAATCCGAAAGTTGCTAACTTATTCTTATTATTCAGTTGATTTCCGCATTTAATGCGGGCCGAACCGCTTCATGCACAGACTCCGTTTAGGTGTCGTTTCGAAGCCAGCATCCACGAGAGGTGTGCTAAGTAATTTTCGTTTCGATCGGATTTGTAGTTTTTGTGCAATTTGCGTTAGAAAATTTATTTTCCAGTCATTGGAAAGTATTGTCTCATTGCTTTTCAATTTGGAAATTTTGTCATAGAGAAAACATGCCCTGAGGCGATTCAAAAGGAAGTTAAGCTGAATGCAAATCTAGCTTCATCACATGACGCATGCCCCTGAGAGAGAATGTATGCCAAAGTGGATTTAGAAGCCCAGTGCGCCAAACCAGCTCTTAAACGGCCGACGCGCCTAAGTGATTCTTAAAGGGCCGGCGCACCAAAATGAGCCTTAAAGGGCCGGAGCGCCAAATCGAAAGCTGAGTGACCCCAGGCTCCAAATCGGAGGCTGAGACACCCCGGCCTCCAAATCGGAGGCTGAGCCACCCCGGCCTCCAAATCGGACCCAGAGTGGCCCCACTCACCAAATCGGACCCAGAGTGGCCCCGCCCAACAAATCGGATCCTGAGGGGCCCCGCCCACTAAATCAGACCCTGAGGGGACCTGCCCACCAAATCGGACCCAGAGTGGCCCTGCCCACCAAATCAGACCCAGAGTGGCCCCGCCCATCAAATCGGACCCAGGGTGGCCCCGCCCACCAAATCAGACCCAGAGTGGCCCCGCCCACCAAATCAGACCCAGAGTTACCCCGCCCACCAAATCGGACCCAGAGTGGCCCCGCCCACCAAATCGGACCCTGAGGGGCCCCGCCCACCAAATCATACACTGAGGGGCCCCACCAAACAAATCGGACACTGAGGGGCCCCGCTCACCAAATTGGACCCTGAGGGGCCCCGCTCACCAAACTGAACTCTGAGGGGCCTCGCTCACCAAATCGGACCCTGAGAGGCCCCTCCCACCAAATCAGATTCTGAGTGGCCCCAACCACAAAATCGGAACCTGAGGGGCCCCGGACACAAAATCGGACCCTGAGGGGCCCCACCCACCAAATCAGACCCTGAGGGGCCCCGCCCACCAAATCTGACCCTGAGGGGCCCCGCCCACCAAATCGGACGCTGAAGGGCCCCGCTCACCAAATCGCACCCTGAGGGGCCCCGCTCACCAAATCAGACCCTGAGGGGCCCCGCTCACCAAATCGGACCCTGAGTGATCCCTTCCACCAATTCAAGTCCTGAGGAGCCCAGGCCACCGAATCGGATCCTCAGTGGCCCCACCCACCAACTCAGACCCTGAGGGGCCCCGCAGGTCAAAGTGGCCCCTGAGAGGCACCCACAGTTAAAACGGATCCTGAGTTGAAAGTCTTGCAGGGGCAGCAGGCAAGTCTCTCTTAAAGGGGCAGCCCGTTCACCATTTCAAACCACTATCTGTATTTCCTTCAGGAAATACACATCTAGTTATAGTGGTTTGAAAAAACCACTATATTGTAATCCGAACGCTGCTAACTTATTCTTATTATTCAGTTGATTTCCGCATTTAATGCGGGCCGAACCGCTTCATGCACAGACTCCGTTGAGGTGTCGTTTCGAAGCCAGCGTCCACGAGAGGTGTGCTAAGTAATTTTCGTTTCGATCGGATTTGTAGTTTTTGTGCAATTTGCGTTAGAAAATTTATTTTCCAGTCATTGGAAAGTATTGTCTCAATGCTTTTCAATGGGGAAATTTTGTCATAGAGAAAACATGCCCTGAGGCGATTCAAAAGGAAGTTAAGCTGATTGATATGTGCAGGCAGACCCAGTTACTATGCCAACGCCTACGAACTTTACATGAAGCCCCCAGGACACAGTTTCTGGCAGATAATATCAGCTCTTAAAGCGAAACCCACAGCACAAATGCAAATCTAGCTTCATCACATGACGCATGCCCCTGAGAGAGAATGTATGCCAAAGTGGATTTAGAAGCCCAGTGCGTCAAACCAGCTCTTAAACGGCCGACGCGCCTAAGTGATTCTTAAAGGGCCGGCGCATCAAAATGAGCCTTAAAGGGCCGGAGCGCCAAATCGAAAGCTGAGTGACCCCAGGCTCCAAATCGGAGGCTGATCCACCCTGGCCTACAAATCGGAGGCTGAGCCACCCTGGCCTCCAAATCGGACACAGAGTGGCCCCACTCACCAAATCGGACCCAGAGTGGCCCCGCCCACCAAATCGGATCCTGAGGGGCCCCGCCCACTAAATCAGACCCTGAGGGGACCTGCCCACCAAATCGGACCCAGAGTGGCCCCGCCCACCAAATCGGACCCTGAGGGGCCCCGATCAACATATCAGACCCTGAGGGGCCCCGCCAACCAAATCGGATTCTGAGGGGCCCCGCCCACTAAATCGGATCCAGAGTGGCCCAGCCCACCAAATCGGACCCTGAGGGGCCCCACCCACCAAATCGAGCCCTGAGGGGCCCCGGCCACAAAATCGGACCCTGAGGGGTCCCACCCACCAAATCGAGCCCTGAGGGGCCCCGGCCACAAAATCGGACCCTGAGGGGTCCCAACCACAAAATCGGACCCTGAGGGGCCCCACCCACAAAATCGGACCCCGAGGGGCCCCACCCACAAAATCGGACCCTGAGGGGCCCACCCACAAAATCAGGCCCTGAGGGGCCCCACCCACAAAATCAGACCATGAGGCCAAAGTGGCCCCTGAGAGGCACCCACAGTTAAATCGTATCCTGAGTTGAAAGTTTTGCAGGGGCAGCAGGCAAGTCTCTTAAAGGGGCAGCCAGGGCACCATTTCTAACCACTATCTGTACTTCCTTCAGGAAATACACATCTAGTATTATTATTACTATTCAGTTGATTTCCGCAATTAATGCAGCCCGAACCGCTGCACGCACAGACTCCGTTGAGGCCTCGTTTCGAAGCCAGCATCCACGAGTGGTGTGCTAAGTATTTTTCATGTAGATCGGATGTAGAGTTTTTGCGCAATTTGCGTTTCAAAAAACATTTTCCTCAATGCATTTCAATGGGAAAATGTTGCCACAGGGAAAACATGGGACAGTCGTGAGGTGGCAGTTAAGCTCATTGATATGCGCAGGCTCACCCAGTTACTATGCCAACGCCTACGAACTTCACATGACCTCTCTAGGACAGCGTTTCTGGCAGATAATTTCAGCTCTTAAAGCGAAACCAACAGCATAAATGCAAATCTAGCTTCATCACATGACGCATGCCCCTGAGAGAGAATGTGCGCCAAAGTGGATTTAGAAGCCCAGTGAGCCAAACTGGCTCTTAAAGGGCCAACGCACCAAAGTGATTGTTAAAGGGTCGGTGCACCGAAATGAGTCTTAAAGGTCCGGCGCGCCAAATCGAAAGCTGAGTGACCCGAGGCTCCAAATCGGAGGCTGAGCCACCCCGACCTCCAAATCAGAGGCTGATCCACCCTGGCCTCCAAATCGGACCCAGCGTGGCCCCTCTAAAAAAAAATCAGACCCTGAGTCGCCCCGCCCACCAAATCAGACTGTGTACCCCCCCCACCAAATTGTACCCTGAAGGGCCCCGCCCACCAAATCGGACCATGAAGGGCCCCACCCACCAAATCGGACCCAGAGTGGCCCCGCCCACCAAATCGGACCCTGAGGGGCCCCGTTGAGGTGTCGTTTCGAAGCCAGCGTCCACGAGTGGTGTGCTAAGTATTTTTCGTGTCGATCGGATTTGTAGTTTTTGTGCAATTTGCGTTTGAAATTTTTTTTTCCCGTCATTGGAATGCATTTCTCAATGCTTTACAAAGGGCAACTTAAAACGTGCCCTAAGGCAATTCAAATGGCAGTAAAGCTCATTGATATGTGAAGGCACACCCATTTACTATGCAAACACCTACGAATGTCACATGACGCCCCCAGGACAGATCTTCTGACACATAATATCAGCTCTTAAAGCGAAACCCACAGCACAAATGCAAATCTAGCCTCATCACATGAAGCATGCCCCTGAGAGAGAATGTGCGCCAAAGTGGATGTAGAAGCCCAGCCCACCCTGTCTCTAAAACGGCTGACGCGCCAAAGTGATTCTTAAAGGGCCAGCGCGCCAAATCGAAAACTGAGTGACCCCAGGCTCCAAATCAGAGGCTGATCGACCCTGGCCTCCAAATCGGACCCAGAGGGGCTCCGCTCACCAAAACAGACCCAAAGTGGCCCCGCCCAGCAAATCGGACCCAGAGTAGCCCCGCCCACCAAATCAGACCCTGAGGGGCCACGCCCACCAAATCGGCCCCCGAGTGGCGCCGCCCACCACTTCGGCCCCCGAGTGGCCCCGCCCACCATATTGGGCCCCGAGTGGCCCCACCCACCATATCGCGCCCCCCGAGTGGCACCATCCACCAAATCGGCCCCCGAGTGGTTCCGCCCACCAAATGGGACCCTGAAGGCCCCAACCACAAAATCGGACCCTGATGAGCCCCGGCTACAAAATTGGGCCCTGAAAGGCCCCACCCACAAAATTGGAGCCTGATGGGCCCCGGCCACAAAATCGGACCATGAGAGGCCCCAACCACCAAATCGGACCCTGAGGGGCCCCGGCCACAAAATCGGACCCCGAGGGGCCCCAACCACCAAATCGGACCCTGAGGGGACCCTGCCACAAAATCGGACCTTGAGGGGCCCCACCCACAAAATCGGGCCCTAAGGGGCCCCACCCACAAAATTGGACCCTGAGGTCAAAGTGGCCCCAGAGAGGCACCTACAGTTAAAACGGATCCTGAGTTGAAAGTCTTGCAGGGGCAGCAGGCAAGTCTCTCTTAAAGGGGCAGCCCGGGCACCATTTCAAACCACTATCTGTACTTCCTTCAGGAAATACACATCTAGTTATTATTATTAAGTTGATTTCCGCAATTAATACGGCCCGAACCGCTACACGCACAGACTCCGTTGAGGTGTCGTTTCGAAGCCAGCGTCCACGAGAGGTGTGCTAAGTATTTTTCGTGTCGATCGGATTTGTAGTTTTTGCGCAATTTGCGTTTGAAAATTTTTTTTCCCGTCATTGGAATGCACTGTCTCCAATGCATTTGAATGGGGAAATGGCAAAACGTGCCCTGAGGCGATTGAAATGGCAGTTGAGCTCATTGATATGCGCAGGCAGACCCAGTTACTATGCCAACGCCTACGAACGTCACATGACCTCTCCAAGACAGAGCTTCTGCCACATAATATCAGCTCTTAAAGCAAAACCCACAGCACAAAGGCAAATCTAGCTTCATCACATGACGTATGCCCCGAGAGAGAATGTGCGCCAAAGTGGATTTAGAAGCCCAGTGAGCCACCATGGCTCTTAAAGGGCCGACGCGCCAAAGTGATTCTTAAAGAGCCGGCGCACCAAATCGAAAGCTGAGTGACCCAAGGCTCCAAATCGGAGGCTGATAGACCCTGGCCTACAAAAAGGAGGCTGAGCCACCCTGGCATCCAAATTGGACCCAAAGTGGCCCCGCCCACCAAATCGGGCCCAGAGTGTCCCCGCCCACCAAATCAGACCCAGAGTGGCCCCACCCACCAAATTGGACCCTGAGGGGCCCCACACACAAAATCGGACCCTAAGGGGCCCCAACCACAAAATCGGACCCTGAGAGGCTCCGGACACAAAATCGGACCCTGAGGGGCCCCGCCCACTAAATCGGATTCTGAAAGGCCCCAACCACAAAATCAGACCCTGAGGGGCCCCACCCACAAAATCGGAACCTGAGGGGCCCCGCTGACCAAATTGAACTCTGAGGGGCCCCAACCACAAAATCAGACCCTGAGGTGCCCCGGTCACAAAATCGGACCCTGAGGGGCCTCACCCACAAAATCAGACCCTGAGGGGCCCCACCCACAAAATCGGACCCTGAGGGGTCCGGCCACAAAATCGGACCCTGAGGGGCCCCGGCCACAAAATCGGACCATTAGAGGCCCCAACCACCAAATCGGACCCTGAGGGGCCCCGGCCACAAAATCGGACCCCGAGGGGCCCCAACCACCAAATCGGACCCTGAGGGGACCCGGCCACAAAATCGGACCTTGAGGGGCCCCACCCACAAAATCGGGCCCTGAGGGGCCCCACCCACAAAATTGGACCCTGAGGTCAAAGTGGCCCCTGAGAGGCACCCACAGTTAAAACGGATCCTGAGTTGAAAGTCTTGCAGGGGCAGCAGGCAAGTCTCTCTTAAAGGGGCAGCCCGGGCACCATTTCAAACCACTATCTGTACTTCCTTCAGGAAATACACATCTAGTATTAATGTTGTAATCCGAAAGTTGCTAACTTATTCTTATTATTCAGTTGATTTCCGCATTTAATGCGGGCCGAACCGCTTCATGCACAGACTCCGTTGAGGTGTCGTTTCGAAGCCAGCGTCCACGAGAGGTGTGCTAAGTAATTTTCGTTTCGATCGGATTTGTAGTTTTTGTGCAATTTGCGTTAGAAAATTTATTTTCCAGTCATTGGAAAGTATTGTCTCAATGCTTTTCAATTTGGAAATTTTGTCATAGAGAAAACATGCCCTGAGGCGATTCAAAAGGAAGTTAAGCTGAATGCAAATCTAGCTTCATCACATGATGCATGCCCCTGAGAGAGAATGTATGCCAAAGTGGATTTAGAAGCCCAGTGCGCCAAACCAGCTCTTAAACGGCCGTCGCACCTAAGTGATTCTTAAAGGGCCGGCGCACCAAAATGAGCCTTAAAGGGCCGGAGCGCCAAATCGAAAGCTGAGTGACCCCAGGCTCCAAATCGGAGGCTGATCCACCCTGGCCTACAAATCGGAGGCTGAGCCACCCTGGCCTCCAAATCGGACCCAGAGTGGCCCCACTCATCAAATCGGACCCAGAGTGGCCCCGCCCACCAAATCGGATCCTGAGGGGCCCCGCCCACTAAATCAGACCCTGAGGGGACCTGCCCACCAAATCGGACCCAGAGTGGCCCCGCCCACCAAATCGGACCCTGAGGGGCCCCGATCAACATATCAGACCTTGAGGGGCCCCGCCAACCAAATCGGATTCTGAGGGGCCCCGCCCACTAAATCAGATCCAGAGTGGCCCAGCCCACCAAATCGGACCCTGAGGGGCCCCACCCACCAAATCGAGCCCTGAGGGGCCCCGGCCACAAAATCGGACCCTGAGGGGTCCCAACCACAAAATCGGACCCTGAGGGGCCCCACCCACCAAATCGGACCCTGAGGGGCCCCGCCCACCAAATCAGACCCAGATTTGCCCCGCCCGCCAAATCGGACCCTGATGGGCCCTGCTCACCAAATCAGACCCTGAGAGGCCCAACCCACCAATTCGGACTCTGAGGGACCCCGCCCACCAATTGCACTCTGAGAGATCCCGCTCACCAAATCAGACCCTGAGGGGCCCCGCTCACCAAATCGGACCCTGAGGGGCCCCGCTCACCAAATTGGACCCTCAGGGGCCCCGCTCACCAAATCGGACCCTGAGGGGCCCTGCTCACCAAATTGAACTCTGAGGGGCCCCGCTCACCAAATCGGACCCTGAGCGGCCCCGCCCACCAAATCGGATTCTGAAAGGCCCCAACCACAAAATCGGACCCTTAGGGGCCCCACCCACAAAATCGGACCCTGAGGGGCCCCAACCACAAAATCGAACCCAGAGTGGCCCAGCTCACCACATCAGACCCTGAGGGGCCCCAACCACAAAATCGAACCCAGAGTGGCCCAGCTCACCAAATCGTACCGAGGGGCCCCACCCACAAAATTAGACCCTGAGGGGCACCGGCCACAAAATCGCACCCTGAGGGGCCCCGGCCACAAAATCAGACCCTGAGGGGCCCCGGCCACAAAATCAGACCCTGAGGGGCCTCTCCCACAAAATTGGACCCTGAGGGGCCCCGCCCACCAAATCAGACCCAGAATGGACCCCGCCCACCAAATCGGACCCTAAGGGGCCCCGCCCACCAAATCAGACCCTGAGGGGCACCGCCCACCAAATCGGACCCAGAATGGCCCCCCCACCAAATTGGACCCAGAGTGGCCCGCCCACCAAGACGGACCCAGGGGTCTCCGTCCACAAAATCAGACCCTAAGGGGCCCCACCCACAAAATTGGACCCTGAGTGGACCCGGCCACAAAATCAGACCCTGAGGGGCCGCACCCACAAAATTGGACCCTGAGAAGCCACACCCACAAAATCGGACCCTGAGGGATCCCAGCCACCAATTCAAGCCCTGAGGAGCCCAGGCCACCGAATCGGATCCTGAGGGGCCCCACCCACCAAATCAGACCCTGAGGCCAAAATGGCCCCTGAGAGGCACCCACGGTTAAAACGGATCCTGAGTTGAAATTCTTGCAGGGGCAGCAGGCAAGTCTCTTTTAAAGGGGCAGCCCGGGCACCATTTCAAACCACTATCTGTACTTCCTTCAGGAAATACACATCTAGTTATAGTGGTTTGAAAAAACCACTATATTGTAATCCGAACGCTGCTAACTTATTCTTCTTCTTATTATTATTAAGTTGATTTCCGCAATTAATGCGGCCCGAACCGCTACACGCACAGACTCCGTTGAGGTGTCGTTTCGAAGCCAGCGTCCATGAGAGGTGTGCTAAGTATTTTTCGTGTCGATCGGATTTGTAGTTTTTGAGCAATTTGCGTTTGAAAATTTTTTTTCCCATCATTGGAATGCACTGTCTCCAATGCTTTTCAATGGGAAATGGCAAAACGTGCCCTGAGGCGATTGAAATAGCAGTTAAGCTCATTGATATGCGCAGGCAGACCCAGTTACTATGCCAACGCCTACGAACGTCACATGACGCCCCGAGGACAGAACTTCTGCCACATAATATCAGCTCTTAAAGCGAAACCCACAGCACTAATGCAAATCTAGCTTCATCACATGACACATGCCCCTGAGAGAGAATGTGCGCCAAACTGGATTTAGAACAAGCCCAGTGAGCCAAACTAGCTCTTAAAGGGCCGACGCGCCAAAGTGATTGTTAAAGGGCCGACGCGCCAAAGTGATTGTTAAAGGGCCGGCGCACCGACATGAGTCTTAAAGGGCCGACACGCCAAATCGAAAGCTGATGACCACAGGCTTAAAATGGGAGGCTGATCGACTCCCCCGGTCTCCAAATCGGAGGCTGATCGACCCCGGCCTCCAAATCGGAGGCTGAGCCACCCCAGCCTCCAAATCGGAGGCTGAGCCACCCCGGCCTCCAAATCGGAGGCTGAGTCACCCCGGCCTCCAAATCGGAGGCTGAGCCACCCCGGCCTCCAAATCGGAGGCTGAGCCACCCCGGCCTCCAAATCGGAGGCTGAGCCACCCTGGCCTCCAATTCGGAGGCTGTGTCACCCCGGCCTCCAAATCGGAGGCTGAGCCACCCCGGCCTCCAAATCGGAGGCTGAGCCACCCCGGCCTCCAAATAGAAGGCTGAGCCACCCCGGCCTCCAAATCTGAGGCTCTTTGACCCCGGCCTCCCAAATCGGAGGCTGAGCCACCCCGGCCTCCAAATCGGATTCTGAGCCACCCCGGCCTCCAAATCGGAGGCTGAGCCACCCCGGCCTCTAAATCGGAGGCTGAGCCACCCCGGCCTCCCAAATCGGAGGCTGAGCCACCCCGGCCTCCCAAATCGGAGGCTGAGCCACCCCGGCCTCCCGAATCGGAGGCTGAGCCACCCCGGCCTCCCAAATCGGAGGCTGAGCCACCCCGGCCTCCAAATCGGAGGCTGAGCCACCCCGGCCTCCAAATCTGAGGCTCTTTGACCCCGGCCTCCCAAATCAGAGGCTGAGCCACCCCGGCCTCCAAATCGGATTCTGAGCCACCCCGGCCTCCAAATCGGAGGCTGAGCCACCCCGGCCTCTAAATCGGAGGCTGAGCCACCCCGGCCTCCCAAATCGGAGGCTGAGCCACCCCGGCCTCCCAAATCGGAGGCTGAGCCACCCCGGCCTCCCAAATCGGAGGCTGAGCCACCCCGGCCTCCCAAATCGGAGGCTGAGCCACCCCGGCCTCCAAATCGGAGGCTGAGCCACCCCGACCTCCAAATCGGAGGCTCTTTGACCCCGGCCTCCCAAATCGGAGGCTGAGCCACCCCGGCCTCCAAATCGGAGGCTGAGCCACCCAGGCCTCCAAATCGGAGGCTGAGCCACCCCGGCCTCCAAATCGGAGGCTGAGCCACCCCGGCCTCCAAATCGGAGGCTGAGCCACCCCGGCCTCCAAATCGGAGGCTGAGCCACCCCGGCCTCCAAATCGGAGGCTGAGCCACCCCGGCCTCCAAATCGGAGGCTGAGCCACCCCGGCCTCCAAATCGGAGGCAGAGCCACTCCGGCCTCCAAATCGGAGGCTGAACCACCCCGGCCTCCAAATCGGAGGCTGAGCCACCCCGGCCTCCAAATCGGAGGCTGAGCCACCCCGGCCTCCAAATCGGAGGCTCTTTGACCCCGGCCTCCAAATCGGAAGCTCATCGACCCTGGCCTCCAAATCGGAGGCTGAGCGACCCCAGCCTCCAAATCTTACCCAGAGTGGCCCCACCCACCAAATCGGACCCAGAGAGGCCCTGCCCACCAAACAAGACTTTGAGGGGCCCCGCCCACCAAATCGGACCCTGTGGGGCCCCACCCACTAAATCGGACCCAGAGTGGTCCCGCCAACCAAATCGGACCCAGAGTGGCCCCGCCCACCAAATCAGACCCTGAGAGGCCCCACCCACCAAATCGGACCCAGAGTGGTCCCGCCAACCAAATCGGACCCAGAGTGGTCCCGCCCACCAAATAGGACCCAGAGGGTCTCCGCCCACAAAATCAGACCCTAAGGGGCCCCACCCACAAAATCTGACCCTGAGGGGCCCCAACCACAAAATCGGACCCTGATTGGTCCCAACCACAAAATCGGACCCTGAGGGGCCCCACACAAAATCGGAACCTGAGGGGCCACACCCACAAAATCGAAGCCTGAGACATCCCCGCCAACAATTCAAGCCCTGAGGCACCCAGGCCAAGTAATCGGATCCTGAGGGGCCCCACCCACCAAATCAGACCCTGAGGCCAAAGTGGCCTCTGAGAGGCACTCACAGTTAAAACGGATCCTGAGTTGAAAGTCTTGCAGGGGCAGCAGGCAAGTCTCTCTTAAAGGGGCAGCCCGGGCACCATTTCAAACCACTATCTGTACTTCCTTCAGGAAATACAAATCTAGTTATTATAGTGGTTTGAAAAAACCACTATATTGTAATCCGAACGCTGCTAACTTATTCTTCTTCTTATTATTATTATTATTAAGTTGATTTCCGCAATTAATACAGCCCGAACCGCTACACGCACAGACGCCGTTGAGGTGTTGTTTCGAAGCCAGCGTCCACGAGAGGTGTGCTAAGTATTTTTCGTGTCGATCGGACACTGAGGGGCCCCAACCACAAAATCGGACCCTGAGAGACCCCGGCCACAAAATCGGACCCTGAGGGGCCCCGGCCACAAAATCGGACCTTGAGAGGCCCCGGCCACAAAATCGGACCCTGAGGGGCCCCGGCCACAAAATCGGACCCTGCTGGGTGCCGGTCACAAAATCAGACCCTGAGGGGTCCCAACCACAAAATCAGACCCTGAGGGGCCCCAGTCACAAAATCAGACCCTGAGCGACCCCAACCACAAAATCGGACCCTGAGGGGCCCCGGCCACAAAATCGGACACTGAGGGGCCCCAACCACAAAATCGGACCCTGAGGGGCCCCAGCCACGAAATCAGACCCTGAGGGGCGCCGGCCACAAAATCGGACCCTGAGGGCCCCCAACCACAAAATCAGACCCTGAGGGGCCCCCAACCACAAAACTGGACCCTGAGGGCCCCCAACCACAAAACTGGACCCTGAGGGGCCCCAACCACAAAATCGGACCCTGAGGGGCCCCAACCACAAAATCGGACCCTGAGGGGCCCCGGCCACAATATCGGACCCTGAGAGACCCCGGCCACAAAATCGAACCCAGAGGGGCCCCACCCACAAAATTGGACCCTGAGTGGCCCCGCCCACCAAATCGGACCCTGAGGGTCCCCGCCCACAAAATCGGACCCTGAGGGGCCCCGCCCTCAAAATCGGACCCTGAGGGGCCCCACCCACAAAATCGGACCCTGAGGGGCCCCACCCTCAAAATCGGACCCTGAGGGGTCCAACCAAGAAAATCGCCACAAAATCGGACCCTGAGGGGCCCCGGCCACAAAGTCGGACCCTGAGGGGCCCCGGCCACAAAATCGGACCCTGAGGGGTCCTGGCCACAAAATCAGGCCCTGAGGGGCCCCACCCACAAAATTAGACCCTGAGGGGCCCCGGCCATAAAATCAGACCCTGAGGGGCCCCGGCCATAAAATCGTACCCTGAGGGGCCCCGGCCACAAAATCGTACCCTGAGGGGCCCCACCCACAAAATCAGACCATGAGGGGCCCCACCCACAAAATCAGACCCTGAGGGGCCCCACCCATAAAATCGGACCCTGAGGGGACCCACCCACAAAATCGGACCCTGAGGGTCCACACCCACAAAATCGGACCCTGAGAGGCCACACCCACAAAATCAGACCCTGAGGGGCCCCACCCACAAAATTGGACCCTGAGGAATCCCGGCCACTAATTCAAATCCTGAGGAGCCCAGGCCACCGAATCGGATCCTGAGGGGCCCCACCCACCAAATCAGACCATGAGGCCAAAGTGGCCCCTGAGAGGCACCCACATTTAAAACGGATACTGAGTTGAAAGTCTTGCAGGGGCAGCAGCCAAGTCTCTCTTAAAGGGGCAGCCCAGGCACCATTTCAAACCACTATCTGTACTTCCTTCAGGAAATACACATCTAGTATTAATGTTGTAATCCGAACGCTGCTAACTTATTCTTATTATTCAGTTGATTTCCGCAATTAATGCGGCCAGAACCGCTACACGCACAAACTCCGTTGAGGTGTCGTTTCGAAGCCAGCATCCACCGGAGGTGTGCTAAGTATTTTTCGTGTCGATCGGATTTGTAGTTTTTGCGCAATTTGCGTTTGAAAATTTTTTTTCCCGTCATTGGAATGCACTGTCTCCAATGCTTTTCAATAGGAAATGGCAAAACGTGCCCTGAGGCGATTGAAATGACAGTTGAGCTCATTGATATGCGCAGGCAGACCCAGTTACTATGCCAACGCCTACGAACTTCACTTGAACCCCAGCACAGAGCCTCTGCCACATATCAGCTCTTAAAGCGAAACTCACAGCACAAATGCAAATCTAGCTTCATCACATGACACATGCCCCTGAGAGAGAATGTGTGCGCCAAAGTGGATTTAGAAGAAGCCCAGTGAGCCAAACTAGCTCTTAAAGGGCCAACGCGCCAAAGTGATTGTTAAAGGGCCAGCGCACCCAAATGAGTCTTAAAGGGCCAACACACCAAATCGGAGGCTGAGCCACCCCGGCCTCCAAATCGGAGGCTGAGCCACCCCGGCCTCCAAATCGGAGGCTGAGCCACCCCGGCCTCCAAATCGGAGGCTGAGCCACCACGGCCTCCAAATCGGAGGCTGATCGACCCCGGCCTCTAAATCGGAGGCTGAGCCACCCCGGCCTCCAAATCGGAGGCTGATCGACCCCGGCCTCCAAATCGGAGGCTGAGCCACCCCGGCCTCCAAATCGGAGGCTGAGCCACCCCGGCCTCCAAATCGGAGGCTGAGCGACCCCGGCCTCCAAATCGGAGGCTGATCCACCCCGGCCTCCAAATCGGAGGCTGAGCCACCCCGGCCTCCAAATCGGAGGCTGAGCCACCCCGGCCTCCAAATCGGAGGCTGAGCCACCCCGGCCTCCAAATCGGAGGATGAGCCACCACGGCCTCTAAATCGGAGGCTGAGCCACCCCGGCCTCCAAATCGGAGGCTCATCGACCCCGGCCTCCAAATCGGAAGCTCATCGACCCCTGCTTCCAAATCGGAGGCTCTTTGACCTCGGCCTCCAAATCGGAAGCTCAACGACCCCGGCCTCCAAATTGGAGACTGAGCGACCCCAGCCTCCAAATCTTACCCAGAGTGGCCCCACCCACCAAATCAGACCCAGAGAGGCCCTGCCCACCAAATCGGACCCTGAGGGGCCCCGCCCACCAAATCGGACACTGTGGGGCCCCGCCCACCAAATCGGACCCTGAGAGGCCCCGCCCACCAAATTGGACCCAGAGTGGCCCCACCCACCAAATTGGACCCAGAGTGGTCCCGCCCACCAAATTGGACCCAGTGGGGCTCCGCCCACAAAATCAGAACCAGAGGGGCCCCTGCCACAAAATCAGACCCTGAGGTGCCGCGGCCACAAAATCGGTCCCTGATGGGCCCCAGTCACAAAAATGGACCCTGATAGGCCCCGGCCACAAAATCGGACCCTGAGGGGCCCCAGCCACAAAATCGGACCCTGGGCGGCCCAACCACAAAATCGGACCCTGAGGGACCCCGGCCACAAAATCAGACCCTGAGGGGCCCCAGCCACAGAATCGGACCCTGAGGGGCCCCGGCCACGAAATCGGACCCTGAGGGTCGCTGGCCACAAAATCGGACCCTGAGGGGCCCCAACCACAAAATTAGACCCTGAGGGGCACCGGCCACAAAATTGGACCCTGAGGGCCCCCAACCACAAAACCGGACCCAGAGGGGCCCCAACCACAAAATCGGACCCTGAGGCGCCCCAACCACAAAATCGGACTCTGAGGGGCCCCGGCCACAAAATCGTACCCTGAGAGACCCCGGCCACAAAATCGAACCCAGAGGGGCCCCACCCACAAAATTGGACCCTGAGGGGCCACCCACAAAATCGGACCCTGAGGGGCCCCACCTACAAAATCGGACCCTGAGGGGCCCCACCCACAAAATCGGACCCTTAGGGGCCCCACCCACCAAATCAGACCCTGAGGCCAAAGTGGCCCCTGAGAGGCACTCACAGTTAAAACGGATCCTGAGTTGAAAGTCTTGCAGGGGCAGCAGGCAAGTCTCTCTTAAAGGGGCAGCCCGGGCACCATTTCAAACCACTATCTGTACTTCCTTCAGGAAATACACATCTAGTTATAGTGGTTTGAAAAAACCACTATATTGTAATCCGAACGCTGCTAACTTATTCTTCTTCTTATTATTATTATTAAGTTGATTTCCGCAATTAATGCGGCCCGAACTGCTACACGCACAGACTCCGTTGAGGTGTCGTTTCGAAGCCAGCGTCCACGAGAGGTGTGCTAAGTATTTTTCGTGTCGATCGGATTTGTAGTTTTTGCGCAATTTGCGTTTGAAAATTTTTTTTCCCGTCATTGGAATGCACTGTCTCCAATGCTTTTCAATGGGTAATGGCAAAACGTGCCCTGAGGCGATTGAAATGACAGTTGAGCTCATTGATATGCGCAGGCAGACCCAGTTACTATGCCAACGCCTACGAACTTCACTTGAACCCCAGCACAGAGCCTCTGCCACATAATATCAGCTCTTAAAGCGAAACTCACAGCACAAATGCAAATCTAGCTTCATCACATGACACATGACCCTGAGAGAGAATGTGTGCGACAAAGTGGATTTAAAAGAAGCCCAGAGAGCCAAACTAGCTCTTAAAGGGCCAACGCGCCAAAGTGATTGTTAAAGGGCCAGCGCACCCAAATGAGTCTTAAAGGGCCGACACACCAAATCGGAGACTGAGCCACCCCGGCCTCCAAATCGGAGGCTGAGCCACCCCGGCCTCCAAATCGGAGGCTGAGCCACCCCGGCCTCCAAATCGGAGGCTGAGCCACCCCGGCCTCCAAATCGGAGGCTGAGCCACCCCGGCCTCCAAATCGGAGGCTGAGCCACCCCGGCCTCCAAATCGGACGCTGAGCCACCCCGGCCTCCAAATCGGACGCTGAGCCACCCCGGCCTCCAAATCGGACGCTGAGCCACCCCGGCCTCCAAATCGGACGCTGAGCCACCCCGGCCTCCAAATCGGAGGCTCATCGACCCCAGCCTCCAAATCGGAAGCTCATCGACCCCTACCTCCAAATCGGAGGCTCTTTGACCTCGGCCTCCAAATCGGAAGCTCAACGACCCCGGCCTCCATATTGGAGGCTGAGCGACCCCAGCCTCCAAATCTTACCCAGAGTGGCCCCGCCCACCAAATCAGACCCAGAGAGGCCCTGCCCACCAAATAGAACCCTGAGGGGCCCCGCCCACCAAATCGAACCCTGAGGGGCCCCGCCCACCAAATTAAACCCTGTGGGGCACCGCCCACCAAATCGGACCCTGTGGGGCCCCGCCCACCAAATCGGACCCAGAGGCCCCGCCCACCAAATTGGACCCAGAGTGGTCCCGCCCACCAAATTGGACCCAGTGGGGCTCCGCCCACAAAATCAGACCCAGAGGGGCCCCTGCCACAAAATCAGACCCTGAGGGGCCGCGGCCACAAAATCGGACCCTGATGGGCCCCAGTCACAAAATTGGACCCTAATAGGCCCCGGCCACAAAATCGGACCCTGAGGGGCCCCAACCACAAAATCGGACCCTGAGGGGACCCAACCACAAAATCGGACCCTGAGAGGCCCCGCCCACCAAATTGGACCCAGAGTGGTCCCGCCCACAAAATCGGACCCAGAGGGGCCCCACCCACAAAATCGGACCCTGAGGGGCCCCTGCCACAAAATCGGACCCTGAGGGGCCGCGGCCACAAAATCAGACCCTGAGGGGCCGCGGCCACAAAATCGGACCCTGAGGGGCCCCAACCACAAAATCGGACCCTGAGAGTCCCCGCCCACCAAATTGGACCCAGAGTGGTCCCACCCACAAAATCGGACCCAGAGGGGCCCCACCCACAAAATCGGACCCTGAGGTGCCCCACCCACAAAATCGGACCCTGAGGGGCCCCTGACACAAAATCGGACCCTGAGGGGCCCCGGCCACAAAATCGGACCCTGAGGGGCCCAACCCACAAAATCGGACCCTGAGGGGCCCCGCCCACCAAATTGGACCCTGAGGGGCCCCGCCCACCAAATCGGACCCTGAGAGGCCCCACCCACAAAATCGGACCCTGAGAGGCCCCACCCACAAAATCGGACCCTGAGGGGCCCCGCCCACCAATTTGGACCCTGAGGGGCCCCGCCCACGAAATCGGACCCTGAGGGGCCCCGCCCACCAATTTGGACCCTGAGGGGCCCCGCCCACCAAATCAGACCCAGAGTGGCCCCGCCCACCAAATCGGACCCTGAGGGGCCCCGCCCACCAATTTGGACCCTGAGGGGCCCCGCCCACGAAATCGGACCCTGAGGAGCCCCGCTGACGAAATCGGACCCTGAGGGGCCCCGCCCACCAAATCGGACCCAGAGAGGCCCTGCCCACCAAACCGGACCCTGAGGGGCCCCGCCATCCAAATCGGACCCTGTGGGGCCCCGCCCACTAAATCGGACCCAGAGTGGTCCCGCCAACCAAATTGGACCCAGAGTGGCCCCGCCCACCAAATCGGACCCAGAGGGTCTCCGCCCACAAAATCAGACCCTAAGGGGCCCAACCCACAAAATCTGACCCTGAGGGGCCCCAACCACAAAATCAGACCCTGATTGGTCCCAACCACAAAATCAGACCCTGAGGGGCCCTGGCCACAAAATCGGACCCTGAGGGGCCCCGGCCACAAAATCGGACCCTGAGGGGCCCCGGTTACAAAATCGGACCCTGAGGGGCCCCGGCCACAAAATCGGACCCTGAGGGGCCCAACCCACATAATCGGACCCTGAGGGGCCACGGCGAGAAAATCGGACCCTGTGGGGATCCGGCCACAAAATCAGACCCTGAGGGGCCCCGGCCACAAAATCGGACCCTGAGGGGCCACACCCACAAAATCGGAGCCTGAGAGATCCCCGCCAACAATTCAAGCCCTGAGGCGCCCAGGCCAAGGAATCGGATCCTGAGGGGCCCCACCCACCAAATCAGACCCTGAGGCCAAAGTGGCCTCTGAGAGGCACTCACAGTTAAAACGGATCCTGAGTTGAAAGTCTTGCAGGGGCAGCAGGCAAGTCTCTCTTAAAGGGGCAGCCCGGGCACCATTTCAAACCACTATCTGTACTTCCTTCAGGAAATACACATCTAGTTATTATTATTCAGTTGATTTCCGCAATTAATGCGGCCCGAACCGCTACACGCACAGACTCCGTTGAGGTGTCGTTTCGAAGCCAGCATCCATGAGAGGTGTGCTAAGTATTTTTCGTGTCGATCGGATTTGTAGTTTTTGAGCAATTTGCGTTTGAAAATTTTTTTTCCCGTCATTGGAATGCACTGTCTCCAATGCTTTTCAATGGGAAATGGCAAAACGTGCCCTGAGGCAATTGAAATAGCAGTTAAGCTCATTGATATGCGCAGGCAGACCCAGTTACTATGCCAACGCCTACGAACGTCACATGACGCCCCGAGGACAGAACTTCTGCCACATAATATCAGCTCTTAAAGCGAAACCCACAGCACTAATGCAAATCTAGCTTCATCACATGACACATGCCCCTGAGAGAGAATGTGCGCCAAAGTGGATTTAGAAGAAGCCCAGTGAGCCAAACTAGCTCTTAAAGGGCCGACGCGCCAAAGTGATTGTTAAAGGGCCGACGCGTCAAAGTGATTGTTAAAGGGCCGGCGCACCGAAATGAGTCTTAAAGGGCCGACACGCCAAATCGAAAGCTGATGACCACAGGCTTCAAATGGGAGGCTGATCGATTCCTCCGGTCTCCAAATCGGAGGCTGATCGACCCCGGCCTCCAAATCGGAGGCTGAGCCACCCCGGCCTTCAAATCGGAGGCTGAGTCACCCCGGCCTCCAAATCGGAGGCTGAGCCACCCC
The DNA here is from genome assembly GCF_039654945.1 of Dendrobates tinctorius. Taxonomy (NCBI): domain Eukaryota; kingdom Metazoa; phylum Chordata; class Amphibia; order Anura; family Dendrobatidae; genus Dendrobates; species Dendrobates tinctorius. The sequence continues at coordinate 8,311,934 of NW_027361760.1, read as the reverse complement.
GGCCTCCAAATCGGAGGCTGAGCCACCCCGGCCTCCAAATCGGAGGCTCTTTGACCCCGGCCTCCCAAATCGGAGGCTGAGCCACCCCGGCCTCCCAAATCGGAGGCTTAGTCACCCCGGCCTCCAAATCGGAGGCTGAGCCACCCCGGCCTCCAAATCGGAGGCTGAGCCACCCCGGCCTCCAAATCGGAGGCTGAGCCACCCCGACCTCCAAATCGGAGGCTCTTTGACCCCGGCCTCCCAAATCGGAGGCTGAGCCACCCCGGCCTCCAAATCGGAGGCTGAGCTACACCGGCCTCCAAATCGGAGGCTGAGCCACCCCGGCCTCCAAATCGGAGGCTGAGCCACCCCGGCCTCCAAATCGGAGGCTGAGCCACCCCGGCCTCCAAATCGGAGGCTGAGCCACCCCGGCCTCCGAATCGGAGGCTGAGCCACCCCGGCCTCCAAATCGGAGGCTGAGCCACCCCGGCCTCCCAAATCGGAGGCTGAGCCACCCCGGCCTCCCAAATCGGAGGCTGAGCCACCCCGGCCTCCCAAATCGGAGGCTGAGCCACCCCGGCCTCCAAATTGGAGGCTCTTTGACCCCGGCCTCCCAAATCGGAGGCTGAGCCACCCCGGCCTCCAAATCGGAGGCTGAGTCACCCCGGCCTCCAAATCGGAGGCTGAGCCACCCCGACCTCCAAATCGGAGGCTCTTTGACCCCGGCCTCCCAAATCGGAGGCTGAGCCACCCCGGCCTCCAAATCGGAGGCTGAGCCACCCCGGCCTCCAAATCGGAGGCTGAGCCACCCCGGCCTCCCAAATCAGAGGCTGAGCCACCCCGGCCTCCCAAATCAGAGGCTGAGCCACCCCGGCCTCCAAATCGGAGGCTGAGCCACCCCGTCCTCCAAATCGGAGGCTGAGCCACCCCGGCCTCCAAATCGGAGGCTGAGCCACCCCGGCCTCCAAATCGGAGGCTGAGTCACCCCGGCCTCCAAATCGGAGGCTGAGCCACCCCGGCCTCCAAATCGGAGGCTGAGCCACCCCGGCCTCCAAATCGGAGGCTGAGCCACCCCGACCTCCAAATCGGAGGCTCTTTGACCCCGGCCTCCCAAATCGGAGGCTGAGCCACCCCGGCCTCCAAATCGGAGGCTGAGCCACCCCGGCCTCCCAAATCAGAGGCTGAGCCACCCCGGCCTCCCAAATCAGAGGCTGAGCCACCCCGGCCTCCAAATCGGAGGCTGAGCCACCCCGGCCTCCAAATCGGAGGCTGAGCCACCCCGGCCTCCAAATCGGAGGCAGAGCCACTCCGGCCTCCAAATCGGAGGCTGAGCCACCCCGGCCTCCAAATCGGAGGCTGAGCCACCCCGGCCTCCAAATCGGAGGCTGAGCCACCCTGGCCTCCAAATCGGAGGCTCTTTGACCCCGGCCTCCAAATCGGAAGCTCATCGACCCTGGCCTCCAAATCGGAGGCTGAGCGACCCCAGCCTCCAAATCTTACCCAGAGTGGCCCCACCCACCAAATCGGACCCAGAGAGGCCCTGCCCACCAAACCAGACTTTGAGGGGCCCCGCCCACCAAATCGGACCCTGTGGGGCCCCACCCACTAAATCGGACCCAGAGTGGTCCCGCCAACCAAATCGGACCCAGAGTGGCCCCGCCCACCAAATCAGACCCTGAGAGGCCCCACCCACCAAATCGGACCCAGAGTGGTCCCGCCAACCAAATCGGACCCAGAGTGGTCCCGCCCACCAAATAGGACCCAGAGGGTCTCCGCCCACAAAATCAGACCCTAAGGGGCCCCACCCACAAAATCTGACCCTGAGGGGCCCCAACCACAAAATCGGACCCTGATTGGTCCCAACCACAAAATCAGACCCTGAGGGGCCCCAGCCACAAAATCGGACCCTGAGGGGCCCCACACAAAATCGGAACCTGAGGGGCCACACCCACAAAATCGAAGCCTGAGACATCCCCGCCAACAATTCAAGCCCTGAGGCACCCAGGCCAAGTAATCGGATCCTGAGGGGCCCCACCCACCAAATCAGACCCTGAGGCCAAAGTGGCCTCTGAGAGGCACTCACAGTTAAAACGGATCCTGAGTTGAAAGTCTTGCAGGGGAAGCAGGCAAGTCTCTCTTAAAGGGGCAGCCCGGGCACCATTTCAAACCACTATCTGTACTTCCTTCAGGAAATACACATCTAGTTATTATAGTGGTTTGAAAAAACCACTATATTGTAATCCGAACGCTGCTAACTTATTCTTCTTCTTATTATTATTATTATTAAGGTGATTTCCGCAATTAATACAGCCCGAACCGCTACACGCACAGACGCCGTTGAGGTGTTGTTTCGAAGCCAGCGTCCACGAGAGGTGTGCTAAGTATTTTTCGTGTCGATCGGATTTGTAGTTTTTGCGCAATTTGCGTTTGAAATTTTTTTTTCCCGTCATTGGAATGCACTGTCTCCAATGCTTTTCAATGGGTAATGGCAAAACGTGCCCTGAGGCGATTGAAATGGCAGTTGAGCTCATTGATATGCGCAGGCAGACCCAGTTACTATGCCAACGCCTACGAACGTCACATGACATCCCAAGGACAGAGCTTCTGCCACATAATATCAGCTCTTAAAGTGAAACCCACAGCACAAATGCAAATCTAGCTTCATCACATGACACATGCCCCTGAGATAGAATGTGCGACAAAGTGGATTTAGAAGCCCAGTGAACCACCCTGGCTCTTAAAGGGCCGACGTGCCACAGTGATTCTTAAAGGGCCAGCGCACCGAAATGAGTCTTAAAGGGCAGGCGCGCCAAATCGAAAGCTGAGTGACCCCGGCCTCCAAATCGGAGGCTGAGCCACCCCGGCCTCCAAATCGGAGGCTGAGCCACCCCGGCCTCCAAATCGGAGGCTGAGCCACCCCGGCCTCCAAATCGGAGTCTGAGTCACCCTGGCCTCCAAATCGGACCCAGTGTGGCCCCGCTCAAAAAATTAGACCCAGAGTAGCACAGCCCACCAAATCGGATCCTGGGGGCCCCGCCCACCAAATCAGACTCCGAGTGGCCCCGTCCACCAAATCGGACCCTGAGGAGCCCCGCCCACCAAATCAGACACTGAGAAGCCCCGCCCACCAAATCGGACCCAGAGTGACCCCGCCCACCAAATCGGACCCTGAAGGGCCCCACCCATCAAAAATCAGACCCTGAGGGGCCCCACCCACAAAACCAGACCCTGAGGGGCCCCAGCCGCAAAATCAGACCCTGAGGTGCCCCGGTCACAAAATCGGACCCTGAGGGGCCCCACCCACAAAATCAGACCCTGAGGGGCCCCACCCACAAAACCAGACCCTGAGGGGCCCCAGCCGCAAAATAAGACCCTGAGGGGCCCCACCCACAAAATCGGACCCTGAGAGACCCCGGCCACAAAATCAAACCTAGAGGGGCCCCAGTCACAAAATAGGACCCTCAGGGGCCCCAACCACAAAATCAGACCCTGAGGTGCCCCGGTCACAAAATCGGACCCTGAGGGGCCCCACCCACAAAATCAGACCCTGAGGGGCCCCACCCACAAAACCAGACCCTGAGGGGCCCCAGCCGCAAAATAAGACCCTGAGGGGCCCCACCCACAAAATCGGACCCTGAGAGACCCCGGCCACAAAATCAGACCCTAAGGGGCCCAGGTCACGAAATCGGACCCTGAGGGGCCCCACCCACAAAATCAGACCCTGAGGGGCCCCTCCCACCAAATTAGACCCTGAGGGGCCCCACCCTCAAAATCAGACCCTGAGGGGCCCCAACCACAAAATCGGACCCTGAGAGGCACCGGCTACAAAATCGGACCCTGAGGGGCCCCGGACACAAAATCGGACCCTGAAGGGCCCCGGCCACAAAATCGGACCCTGAGGGGCCCAACCCACAAATTCAGACTCAGTGTCCCCGCCCACCAAATTGGACCCTGAAGGGCCCCGCCCACCAAATCGGACCCAGAGGGGCCCCGCCCACCAAATCGGACCCAGGGGCCCCGCCCACCAAATCAGACCATGAGGGTCCCCGCCCACCAAATAGGACCATGAGGGGCACCGCCCACTAAATCGGACCCAGAGTGGCCCCGCCCACCAAAATGGACCCAGGGGGCTCACCCACAAAATCAGACCTTAAGGGGCCCCACCCACAAAATCGGACCCTGAGTGGGCCCAGCCACAAAATCAGACCCTGAGGGGCCCCAACCACAAAATCGGACCCTGAGAGACCCCGGCCACAAAATCAAACCTAGAGGGGCCCCAGTCACAAAATAGGACCCTCAGGGGCCCCAACCACAAAATCAGACCCTGAGGTGCCCCGGTCACAAAATCGGACCCTGAGGGGCCCCACCCACAAAATCAGACCCTGAGGGGCCCCACCCACAAAACCAGACCCTGAGGGGCCCCAGCCGCAAAATAAGACCCTGAGGGGCCCCACCCACAAAATCGGACCCTGAGAGACCCCGGCCACAAAATCAGACCCTAAGGGGCCCAGGTCACGAAATCGGACCCTGAGGGGCCCCACCCACAAAATCAGACCCTGAGGGGCCCCTCCCACCAAATTAGACCCTGAGGGGCCCCACCCTCAAAATCAGACCCTGAGGGGCCCCAACCACAAAATCGGACCCTGAGAGGCACCGGCTACAAAATCGGACCCTGAGGGGCCCCGGACACAAAATCGGACCCTGAAGGGCCCCGGCCACAAAATCGGACCCTGAGGGGCCCAACCCACAAATTCAGACTCAGTGTCCCCGCCCACCAAATTGGACCCTGAAGGGCCCCGTCCACCAAATCGGACCCAAAGTGGCCCCGCCCACCAAATCAGACCCAGAGTGGCCCCGCCCACCAAATCGGACCCTGAGGGGCCCCACCCACCAAATGGGACCCTGAGGGGCCCCGCCCACCAAATCGGACCCTGAGGGGCCCCGCCCACCAAATCGGACCCTGAGGGGCCCCACCCACCAAATCGGACCCTGAGGGGCCCCGCCCAGTAAATCGGATTCTGAAAGGCCCCAACCACAAAATCGGACCCTGAGGGGCCCCACCCACAAAATCAGACCCAGAGTGGCCCCGCCCACCAAATGGGACCCTGAGGGGCCCCGCCCACCAAATGGGACCCTGAGGGGCCCCGCCCACCAAATGGGACCCTGAGGGGCCCCGCCCACCAAATGGGACCCTGAGGGGCCCCGCCCACCAAATCGTACCCTGAGGGGCCCCGGCTACAAAATCGGACCCTGAGGGGCCCCGGACACAAAACCGGACCCTGAGGGGCCCCGGCCACAAAATCGGACCCTGAGGGACCCAACCAACAAATTCAGACTCAGTGTCCCCGCCCACCAAATTGGACCCTGAAGGGCCCCGTCCACCAAATCGGACCCAAAGTGGCCCCGCCCACCAAATCAGACCCAGAGTGGTCCCGCCCACCAAATGGGACCCTGAGGGGCCCCGCCCACCAAATCGGACCCTGAGGGGCCCCGCCCACCAAATCGGACCCTGAGGGGCCCCACCCACTAAATCGGATTCTGAAAGGCCCCAACCACAAAATCGGACCCTGAGGGGCCCCTCCCACAAAATCGGACCCTGAGGGTCCCCGCTGACCAAATTGAACTCTGAGGGGCCCCGCCCACCAAATCGGACCCAGAGTGGCCCGCCCACCAAATCACACCTAGAGTGTACCCGCTCACCAAATCGGACCCCGAGGGGCCCCACCCACCAAATCAGACCCCGAGGGGCCCCGCCCACCAAATCGGACCCCGAGGGGCCCCGCCCACCAAATCGGACCCCGAGCGGCCCCGCCCACCAAATCGGACCCCAAGGGATCACGCCCACCAAATCGGACCCCGAGGGTCCCCGTCAACCAAATTGGACCCTGAGGGGCCCCTCCCACCAAATCGGACTCTGATACATCCCGCCCACCAAATCAGACCCTGAGGGGCCCAGCTCACCAAATCGGACCCAGAGTGGCCCCACCCACCAAATCGGACCCAGAGTGGCCCCGCCCACCAAACTGTACCCAGAGTGGCCCCGCCCACCAAATTGTACCCTGAGGGGCCCCACCCACAAAATCGGACCCTAAGGGACCCCACCCACAAAATTGGACCCTGAGGGGCCCCGGCCACAAAATTGGACCCTGAGGGGCCCCACCCACAAAATCGGACCCTGAGGGGATCCGGCCACAACATCGGACCCCGAGTGGCCCCACTCACAAAATCGGACCCTGAGGGGCCCTACCCACAAAATCGGACCCTGAGGGGCCCCAACCACAAAATGGGACCCTGACGGGCCCCGACCACAAAATCGGACCCTGACGGGCCACGGCCACAAAATCGGACCCTGATGGGCCCCGGCCACAAAATCGGACCCTGAGGGGCCCCAACCACAAAATCGGAGCCTGAGAGGCACCGGCCACAAAATCGGACCCTGAGGGGCCTCACCCACAAATCCAGACCCTGAGGGGACCCGGCCACAAAATCGGACCCTGAGGGGCCCCACCCTCCAAATCTGACCCTGAGGGGCCCCGCCCACCAAATCGGACCCTGAGGGGCCCCGCTCGCCAAATCGGACCCTGAGGGGCCCCACTCACCAAATCGGATTCTGAAAGGCCCCAACCACAAAGAGGGACCCTGATGGGCCCCGGACACAAAATCAGACCCTGAGGGGCCCCACTCATAAAATCGGACCCTGAGGGGCCCCAACCACAAAATCGAACCCACAGTGGCCCCACCCACAAAATCGGACCCTGATTGGCCCCGGCCACAAAATCAGACCATGAGGGGCCCCGCCCACCAAATCAGACCCTGAGGGGCCCTGCCCTCTAAATCGGACCCTGAGTGGCCCCGCCCACCAAATCGGACCCTGAGGGGCCACGCTCACCAAATCGGGCCCTGAGGGGCTCCGCTCACCAAATCGGACCCTGAGGGACCCCGCCCACCAAATCGGATTCTGAAAGGCCCCAACCACGAAATCGGACCCTAAGGGGTCCCGCCCACCAAATCTGACCCTGAGGGGCCCCGCCCACCAAATAGGACCCTGAAGGGCCCCACCCAGCAAATCAGACCATGAGGGGCCCCACCCACAAAATTGGACCCTGAGGGGCCCCACCCACAAAATCAGACCCTGAGGGGACCCACCCACAAAATCGGACCCTGAGGGGCCACACCCACAAAATCGGACCCTGAGGGGCCACACCCACAAAATCAGACCCTGAGTGGCCACACCAACAAAATTGGACCCTGAGGGATCCCGGCCACCAATTCAAACCCTGAGGAGCCCAGGCCACCGAATCTGATCCTATGGGGCCCCACCCACCAAATCAGACCCTGAGGTCAAAGTGGCCCCTGAGAGGCACCCACAGTTAAAACGGATCCTGAGTTGAAAGTCTTGCAGGGGCAGCAGGCAAGTCTCTCTTAAAGGGGCAGCCCGGGCACCATTTCAAACCACTATCTGTACTTCATTCAGGAAATACACATCTAGTTATTATTATTCAGTTGATTTCCGCAATTAATGCGGCCCGAACCGCTACACGCACAGACTCCGTTGAGGTGTCGTTTCGAAGCCAGCGTCCACAAGAGGTGTGCTAAGTATTTTTCGTGTCGATCGGATTTGTAGTTTTTGCGCAATTTGCGTTTGAAAATGTTTTTTCCCGTCATTGGAATGCACTGTCTCCAATGCTTTTCAACGGGAAATGGCAAAACGTGCCCTGAGGCGATTCAAATGGCAGTTGAGCTCATTGATATGCGCAGGCAGACCCAGTTACTATGCCAACGCCTACGAACGTCACATGACGCCCCGAGGACAGAACTTCTGCCACATAATATCAGCTCTTAAAGCGAAACCCACAGCACTAATGCAAATCTAGCTTCATCACATGACACATGCCCCTGAGAGAGAATGTGCGCCAAAGTGGATTTAGAAGAAGCCCAGTGAGTCAAACTAGCTCTTAAAGGGCCGACGCGCCAAAGTGATTGTTAAAGGGCCGACGCGCCAAAGTGATTGTTAAAGGGCCGGCGCACCGAAATGAGTCTTAAAGGGCCGACACGCCAAATCGAAAGCTGATGACCACAGGCTTCAAATGGGAGGCTGATCGACTCCCCCGGCCTCCAAATCGGAGGCTGAGCCACCCCGGCCTCCAAATCGGAGGCTGAGCCACCCCGGCCTCCAAATCGGAGGCTGAGTCATCCCGGCCTCCAAATCGGAGGCTGAGCCACCCCGGCCTCCAAATCGGAGGCTGAGCCACCCCGGCCTCCAAATCGGAGGCTGAGCCACCCCGGCCTCCAAATCGGAGGCTGAGCCACCCCGGCCTCCAAATCGGAGGCTGAGCCACCCTGGCCTCCAAATCGGAGGCTGTGTCACCCAGGCCTCCAAATCGGAGGCTGAGCCACCCCGGCCTCCAAATCGGAGGCTGAGCCACCCCGGCCTCCAAATCGGAGGCTGAGCCACCCCGGCCTCCAAATCGAAGGCTGAGCCACCCCGGCCTCCAAATCGGAGGCTCTTTGACCCCGGCCTCCCAAATCGGAGGCTGAGCCACCCCGGCCTCCAAATCGGATTCTGAGCCACCCCGGCCTCCAAATCGGAGGCTGAGCCACCCCGGCCTCCAAATCGGAGGCTGAGCCACCCCGGCCTCCCAAATCGGAGGCTGAGCCACCCCGGCCTCCCAAATCGGAGGCTGAGCCACCCCGGCCTCCAAATCGGAGGCTGAGCCACCCCGACCTCCAAATCGGAGGCTCTTTGACCCCGGCCTCCCAAATCGGAGGCTGAGCCACCCCGGCCTCCAAATCGGAGGCTGAGCCACCCCGGCCTCCAAATCGGAGGCTGAGCCACCCCGGCCTCCAAATCGGAGGCTGAGCCACCCCGGCCTCCAAATCGGAGGCTGAGCCACCCCGGCCTCCAAATCGGAGGCTGAGCCACCCCGGCCTCCAAATCGGAGGCTGAGCCACCCCGGCCTCCAAATCGGAGGCTGAGCCACCCCGGCCTCCAAATCGGAGGCTGAGCCACCCCGGCCTCCAAATCGGAGGCTGAGCCACCCCGGCCTCCAAATCGGAGGCAGAGCCACTCCGGCCTCCAAATCGGAGGCTGAACCACCCCGGCCTCCAAATCGGAGGCTGAGCCACCCCGGCCTCCAAATCGGAGGCTGAGCCACCCCGGCCTCCAAATCGGAGGCTCTTTGACCCCGGCCTCCAAATCGGAAGCTCATCGACCCTGGCCTCCAAATCGGAGGCTGAGCGACCCCAGCCTCCAAATCTTACCCAGAGTGGCCCCACCCACCAAATCGGACCCAGAGAGGCCCTGCCCACCAAACAAGACTTTGAGGGGCCCCGCCCACCAAATCGGACCCTGTGGGGCCCCACCCACTAAATCGGACCCAGAGTGGTCCCGCCAACCAAATCGGACCCAGAGTGGCCCCGCCCACCAAATCAGACCCTGAGAGGCCCCACCCACCAAATCGGACCCAGAGTGGTCCCGCCAACCAAATCGGACCCAGAGTGGTCCCGCCCACCAAATAGGACCCAGAGGGTCTCCGCCCACAAAATCAGACCCTAAGGGGCCCCACCCACAAAATCTGACCCTGAGGGGCCCCAACCACAAAATCGGACCCTGATTGGTCCCAACCACAAAATCGGACCCTGAGGGGCCCCACACAAAATCGGAACCTGAGGGGCCACACCCACAAAATCGAAGCCTGAGACATCCCCGCCAACAATTCAAGCCCTGAGGCACCCAGGCCAAGTAATCGGATCCTGAGGGGCCCCACCCACCAAATCAGACCCTGAGGCCAAAGTGGCCTCTGAGAGGCACTCACAGTTAAAACGGATCCTGAGTTGAAAGTCTTGCAGGGGCAGCAGGCAAGTCTCTCTTAAAGGGGCAGCCCGGGCACCATTTCAAACCACTATCTGTACTTCCTTCAGGAAATACACATCTAGTTATTATAGTGGTTTGAAAAAACCACTATATTGTAATCCGAACGCTGCTAACTTATTCTTCTTCTTATTATTATTATTATTAAGTTGATTTCCGCAATTAATACAGCCCGAACCGCTACACGCACAGACGCCGTTGAGGTGTTGTTTCGAAGCCAGCGTCCACGAGAGGTGTGCTAAGTATTTTTCGTGTCGATCGGATTTGTAGTTTTTGTGCAATTTGCGTTTGAAATTTTTTTTTCCCGTCATTGGAATGCACTGTCTCCAATGCTTTTCAATGGGTAATGGCAAAACGTGCCCTGAGGCGATTGAAATGGCAGTTGAGCTCATTGATATGCGCAGGCAGACCCAGTTACTATGCCAACGCCTACGAACGTCACATGACATCCCAAGGACAGAGCTTCTGCCACATAATATCAGCTCTTAAAGTGAAACCCACAGCACAAATGCAAATCTAGCTTCATCACATGACACATGCCCCTGAGATAGAATGTGCGACAAAGTGGATTTAGAAGCCCAGTGAGCCACCCTGGCTCTTAAAGGGCCGACGTGCCACAGTGATTCTTAAAGGGCCAGCGCACCGAAATGAGTCTTAAAGGGCAGGCGCGCCAAATCGAAAGCTGAGTGACCCCGGCCTCCAAATCGGAGGCTGAGCCACCCCGGCCTCCAAATCGGAGGCTGAGCCACCCCGGCCTCCAAATCGGAGTCTGAGCCACCCTGGCCTCCAAATCGGACCCAGTGTGGCCCCGCTCAAAAAATCAGACCCAGAGTAGCACAGCCCACCAAATCGGATCCTGGGGCCCCGCCCACCAAATCAGACTCCGAGTGGCCCCGTCCACCAAATCGGACCCTGAGGAGCCCCGCCCACCAAATCAGACACTGAGAAGCCCCGCCCACCAAATCGGACCCAGAGTGACCCCGCCCACCAAATCGGACCCTGAAGGGCCCCACCCATCAAATCGGACCCAGAGTGGCCCCGCCCATCAAATCGGACCCTGAAGGGCCCCGCCCACCAAATTGGGCCCTGAGATCCCACCCACAAATTTGGACCCAGAGGGGCTCCACCTACAAAATCAGACCCTAAGGGGCCCCATCCACAAAATCAGACCGAGGGGCCACGGCCACAAAATTGGACCCCGAGGGGCCCCAACCACAAAATCGGACCCTGAGGGGCCCTACCCACAAAATCAGACCCAGAGTGGCCCCACTCACAAAATCGGACTCTGAGGGGCTATACCCACAAAATCGGACCCTGAGGGGCCCTGCCCACTAAATCGGACCTAGAGTGGTCCCACCCACCAAATCGGACCCTGAGGGGCCCTGCCCACCAAATCGGACCCTCAGGGGCCCCGCCCACCAAATCGGACCCAGAGGGGCTCTGCCCACCAAATCGGACCCAGAGTGGCCCCGCCCACCAAATTGGACCCAGAGGGGCTCTGCCCACAAAATCAGGCCTTAAGGGGCCACACCTACAAAAAAGGACCTTCAGGTGCCCCGGCCTCAAATTCGGACCTTGAGGGGCCCCAACCACAAAATCGGACCCTGAGGGGCTCCGGCCACAAAATCGGACTCTGAGGGGCTCCGCCCACCTATTCAAGCTCTGAGGAGCCCAGGTTGCCGAATCGGATCCTGAGGGTCCCCACCCACGAAATCAGACCCGGGGCCCCCACTGGCCAAAGTGACCCCTGAGAGGCACCCAGTTAAAACGGATCCTGAGTTGAAAGTCTTGCACGGGCAGCAGTCAAGTCTCTCTTAAAGGGGCAGCCCAGGCACCATTTCAAAGCACTATCTGTACTTCCTTCAGGAAATACACATCTAGTTATTATTATTCAGTTGATTTTCCGCAAATAATGCAGCCTGAACCGCTACATGCACAGATTCTGTTGAGGTGTCGTCTCGAAGTCAGTGTCCACGAGGTGTGCTAAATATTTTTCGTGTCGATCGGATTTGTAGTTTTTGCGCAATTTGCTTTTGAAAAAACGTTTTCCTCAATGCATTTCAATGGGAAAATGTTGCCACAGGGAAAACCTGCCCTGAGGCGATTCAAATGGCAGTTAAGCTCATTGATATGCACTGGCAGACCCAGTTACTATGCCAACGCCTACGAACTTCACATGACCTCCCCAGGACACAGTTTCTGCCAGATAATTTCAGCTCTTAAAGCGAAACCCACAGCACAAAAGCAAATCCAGCTTCATCACATGAGGCATGCCCCTGAGAATGTGCACCAAAGTGGATTTAGAAGCCCAGTGAGCCAAACTGGCTCTTAAAGGGCCGACGCACCGAAATGAGTATTAAAGGGTCGGCGCGCCAAATCGAAAGCTGAGTGACCCCAGGCTCCAAATCGGAGGCTGATCCACCCCGGCCCCCAAATTGGAGGCTGATCAACCCTGGCCTACAAATTGGAGGTTGAGCCACCCTGGCCTCCAAATCGGACCCAGAGTGGCCCCACTCACCAAATTGGACCCAGAGTGGCCCCGCCCACCAAATCAGACCTAGAGTGGGCCCGCCCACCAAATCGGACCCAGTGTGGCCCCGCCCACCAAATCAGACCCAGAGTGGCCCTGCCCACCAAATCAGACCCTGAACGGAGGGCATTTTTATGTATGTATTGTATGTCTGTAGCATGTTGTATGTATGTACTTTTTTCCCACGGTCATTAGTTCATTCACAGATCAGCCAGTACTCCCCGCAGCCTCAGTGACATCAGCGGGAGTCCCCCGACTGATCTGTGAATTAACTAATGACCGTGGGAAAAAAGTCATAAACTTTCCCACGGTAATTAGATCATCTACAGGCAGCCATTGAGGCTGCGCAGAGCTCAATCAATTCATTTAGTAGTAGTTTACAGTGGGGCTGGTCGCATTAGCACCTGTCCTCATTGTAAACTATTTAACCCCTTCTGATGGATTGCAGCGTGGGACATGACTGAACAGCTGAGAGGTAAGGATATTTGTTTTTTTTGTTTTTGTTTTTTTTTTCAGGTCATGGTTTTTTTGGGATTACCAGACTAATATAAATTTGTCATAAACTTGGGGTATTTATTTCATTAAATGACTTTTTAATTAATGTCTGTGTGGTTTTAAACCCTTTCTTAGTATAGGGTTAATAATGGATCTGTGTCTTATTGACACCTCTCCATTGTTAATCAGCTTAATGTCACCTTACAATCGAATGGTGACATTAACCCTTTGCTATATTAACCCATTCGCCACCACTACAGGGCAATGGGAATAGAGAGGATAAGTGCCAGAATTGGCACATCTTATAGATGCACCATTTCTGGGGTGTCTGGGAGCAGATTTTTGTAGCAGGGGGGCCAAAAACAATGGTCCCTTTCATGGCTATTAAAATCTGCCCTCACTCACCTGCTTAATCTCTCTGGTTGAGAAATTACAGCGGAAGCCCACGCATTTTTTTACAACTAATTAACCCCTTAAAATAGCAACTACACCTCCCAAATTTTGCACACAAACCCTCATCTAATTATTAGTCAGGGACATATAAAAAACATGAAATTAAATGGTTTACTGAATGTAAACCATGTTTCATTTCATGCCGGGTTGGAGAATGATTTGATAGAAGCCGGCAATTGAATTAGCGGCTATTCTGCTATGAAGAACTCTGTGAAATATAAATATATATATATATATATATATATATATGTTTGTCACAATGACATGTATGTATGTATATAAATATATATGTATTCTATGTGTATATATCTATTCTTTCGTTTCTTTATTAAACATGTCAGTGTGAGTTTACTGTATAGCGCACTGAATTGCCGGCTTTTCTAAAAGACACCGTGTGCGTATTTCTCACAAGTCACATGTGTAGTCCGTGTGTAATGCGTATTTTTAGCGCACCCATAGACTTTCATTGGCGTACTACGGGCGTAGTACGCTGACAATCGCAGCATGCTGCGATTGGCACGGACCGTAGAATACAGACGAGAAATATACGGCTGTTGGGAGCTGCCCCATAGAGAATCATTTGTCCGTGTGTAATGCGTGGTTTTAACGTCTCACACTCGTCCTTATTCCTCTCTAGTGTGACCCCGGCCTTAGGCTGCATTCACACAAGCACTTTGCCCAGTGCCACTGGTAATTATCACCATTGTGATTTTCTCCACCATTATAGGTCACTGACCTATAATCGATGATTATCACTAGGTGTTTTGCTGGCCCCATTGAAATGAATGGGGCACGGTCCTGCAATGAATTGTCGGCAGTGATAATCGCCACTGGCAAAAGCCCCTGTGTGAATGGGCTCTTAAGGCCCTGTCACACAGTACGAGATTTGTCATTATGAGCCTGCAATCTGTGGTGTTGCAGGCTTGTAACTCTGACCTCATACAGTGTGACATACTGTACAAGTATTAGCTGAAAGCCCCCTGCACTTCCTTGTATGAGCTGAAAGAAAGTTCAGCCCTTTCTTTGCTCCTATGAGTCCTGCTGTGATTGCGCAATCACCACATGTGACAGCGGGATACAAAATTGTATAAACATGTGTGGCAGCATCAAAATCAGAGAGGTTATCTGCCAGTGTGACAGGGCCCTTACTCTGTTATTTTAGAGGATTTTTCTATTAATCTACATTCCCAGTTTTGGTCCAGGTTTCTGGTCACCTGCTCCATCACAGGAACAACTGAACGAAAGGCAAGAGGAGAAAAATGTATTCATTTTTGCTCTTTTTGATAGTGGGAATGCAAAGGATTCATTTGGCCTCTGTGGTATGCGTTCCATTTTTTAAAATGCAAAAGCAAAAGTTGCAACCCTTTTGTTTCTGTTTAAAAAAAGCTGAAAATAATACAAATTAATCTAAAATGAATCATATAATTTCCCATTGGTATCAATGAGAACAAAAACTACTCAATTTTTCTCCATTTTCTTCAATTCATGGATGGAGTGGCTGCACAAAAAGCTAGCAAGAACAGAAGTAGAAGTGAGCATTTACTCTGACAGGATTTTTCAGACAGAATTTGTGTATTAGATTGTGTTCACACATTCATTTTTTTAGTTATGCTGATAAGTTTTTTTTAGTTTTGCCGTACAAAAAAAATCTGCTTCAGATCCATTTTTATTTCAGTTTTTGACTATCACAACAGCACAGCCTGCAACAGATATTTTTCAGTTTAAAAAGCTAAAACAAAATGGATCTAAAGCAAACTGAAGCCATTCCGTTTTTTCAAGCTCCATTGAAATCAGTAGGAGAAAAATTGATATGTTAAATGCTAAAACATATGGGCGAGCACAATTAATGTGTGACTATGTAGTGCGGCATCACACAACCCTGCCGCACAAAAATGCTATTGATATGTGCTATTCAGAGATGACTCTTACAGTTGAAATCAATGCATTCAGATTTTTGCCATGATTCTCTGGTGCAAGATTTCTGGCAAACACTTGCTTGTGTGTTTTAGCCACTATACAACTGTCTTTTAGATTAGTTGCTCCAAAAACAGATCAGTATGAGAACCCCTTTACACTCTTCAATCATTGTTCATTGATTGTTGGGCAGATCTGTGGTTGCAGTGAAATTGTGGACAATCAATGTCATGTTTGTGGCCATGTGCAAATGGAATATGTTCCCAATTTATAACAGCAACCACTGATCTGATGA
This sequence comes from Dendrobates tinctorius, assembly GCF_039654945.1. Lineage (NCBI taxonomy): Eukaryota > Metazoa > Chordata > Amphibia > Anura > Dendrobatidae > Dendrobates > Dendrobates tinctorius. The sequence continues at coordinate 8,296,397 of NW_027361760.1, read as the reverse complement.
ACCATCAATAAACAATCATTGAAGTGTGTAAATGAGTCCTAAGTAGTGTTGAGCGATACCACTAGATATTGAAAAATATCGGATCGGATTGGATCGGCCGATATCCAAAAAGTATCGGGTATCGCCGATTCCGATCCCGGAAGTCCCATTCAAGTCAATGGGACAGAAATATCGGAATGAAAAATAACCATTTCTTTACTGGCACATCCAGTTCAGGAGGGGGGAAGAGTGTGGGCGGTGTGTGGGCGGACACTGTGCGTGTCTGTGTGTGCGGGCGGGGTCTGTGCGGGCCTGCTGGGGGTCTGTACGGGCCTGATGGGGGCTTGTGCCGGCTGCCGGGGGTCTGTATGGGCCTGCCGGGGGCTTGTGCCGACTGCCGGGGGTCTGTACGGGCCTGCCGGGGGCTTGTGCCAGCTGCCGGGGGTCTGTACGGGCCTGCCGGGGACTTGTGCCGGCTGCCGGGGGTCTGTGCGGGCCTGCTGGGGGGTCTTGTGTGTGTGCAGGCATCGTCCGATGGGACCACAAGTCCCATCGGGCGATGCCTGCTACAATGACAGTGATTGACAAATTAGCCAATGATGGGACATCATCCGGCTAATGTGTTGAATGTAAAAAAACAAACAAAACATACTACATACATACTACATATATACAACATTCATACATACTACTACATAATACTTATAATACTACATAATACTTACATACATACTACATACTACATATATACATACTACATATATACTACAGCAGCAGGGGGTTGGACCAGATGGCCCAGGAGGTCCCTTCCAACTCTACGATTCTATGATTCTACATACATACATACATACTACATATATGTATATATACATACTACATAATACTTATAATACTACATAATACTTCATTCATACAGCATACATACATACTACATATATACTTCATATATACTACATTCATACAACATACATATATACATACTACATATATACTACATTCATACAGCATACATACATACATACTACATACATACTACATATATACAAAATTCATACAACATACATACATACTACATACATACTACATTCATGCAACATACATACTACATATATACTACATTCATACAGCATACATACTACATATATACAAAATTCATACAACATACATACTGTACATACTACATACTTACTACATACATACAACATGCTACAGACATACAACATACATACTACATACAATTAGAGTTGAGCGATACCAGCCGATACTTGAAAATATCGGATCGGAATGGATCGGCCGATCTTAAAAAAAAGTATCTGTATCGCCGATTCCGATACCGGGAACCAATGCAAGTCAATGGGGCCAAAATATCGGAATTAAAAAAAACCCTTTCTTTCCTTGTAGGTTAATTCTACATGAAGAAAAACAACTAAGAATAATGTAGAATGTATTGTGGGAGGTGGAGGAGACATTAAAGCCATAGAGGTTTAGCCCAATCAAATGGAATAGCAGGAATTAAACTTTTTTTTTAAAGACGTTAGGAGTTACAAAGATATTGACTATGTTAGCCTCATTTATATTTTGCCAGACATGTATGTCTTCTTCTTCTTTCTTCTTTCTTCTTCTTTCTTATTCTTCTTCCTTTTTTTACCTTCTTCTTCTTCTTATTCCTTTTTTTACATTCTTCTTCTTCCTTTTTTTACATTCTTCTACTTCCTTTTTTTACATTCTTCTTCTTATTCCTTTTTTTACATTCTTCTTCTTCTTCCTTTTTTTAAATTCTTCTACTTCCTTTTTTTACATTCTTCTTCTTCCTTTTCTTACATTCTTCATATTCTTCTTATTCAACAATTATTATTCTACATATTCAACTTCTTCATCTTCTTCCTATTCTTCTTCATCATATTCTTGTTTGTGTCAGGCATTCCTGTAGTTGTTATCTAGAAAAGTTAGAAGTTTACACCTTCTGTTCTGCCTGTCACAAAAGATTTACAACAGGATTTGTCCGCGTTCAGTTTGGCCTGCAGCAGCAGGCCTTTTCCAGGGGCACCACGAGGAGGAACGGACTCACCCCCATACACTGCTTAGTCTTCTTCTGCTTATAAATAAGATAATATCATTTGCTCAGAGTATTAGTCTTATGCTTAATGTTCTTCTGCTTTGTTTTTTTATGCTTCTTTGTCTTCTCTCTCTTGTTGTTCTGCATCTTGGTGGTTGTCTTCCTGTTCTTTGTCCTCTTGAACCAGCTGACGGTACTGGCACCCGGAGGGGCAGCAGAAGGAACAAGAGCCAATGGCACTACCGAGGACCAGCTGACGGTGCTGGAACCCGGTTACTAAGCAGGAGGTACCTGTGCTACAAAGCACTACCAAGGACCAGCAGACGTTGCCAGAACTCGGATACCGAGATGGAGGCACCTAGGCCAAAGGCTCTGACGAGAACCAGCTGACGGTGCTGGAACCCGGAGGGGTAGCATAAGCTGCAAGAGCAAATGGAAATAGTGAGGACCAGCTGACAGTGCTGGCACCCGGAGGGGCAGCAGAAGGAATAAGAGCCAATGGCACAACCGAGGACCAGCTGACGGTGCTGGAACCCGGTTACTAAGCAGGAGGTACCTGTGCTACAAAGCACTACCAAGGACCAGCAGACGTTGCCGGAACTCGGATACCGAGATGGAGGCACCTAGGCCAAAGGCTCTGACGAGAACCAGCTGACGGTGCTGGAACCCGGAGGGGTAGCATAAGCTGCAAGAGCAAATGGAAATAGTGAGGACCAGCTGACAGTGCTGGCACCCGGAGGGGCAGCAGAAGGAATAAGAGCCAATGGCACAACCGAGGACCAGCTGACGGTGCTGGAACCCGGTTACTAAGCAGGAGGTACCTGTGCTACAAAGCACTACCAAGGACCAGCAGACGTTGCCGGAACTCGGATACCGAGATGGAGGCACCTAGGCCAAAGGCTCTGACGAGAACCAGCTGACGGTGCTGGAACCCGGAGGGGTAGCAGAAGTTACCCCTGAAAAGCAAAGTTGGCATGCCGCAAGCTGGCCGCAGTTACCGAATCACACAGTCCTACAGGGGGTTCTTGTCCTACTGGCACTACGGAACAAGCCTTTCTTACCAGAACCCGCAGTCCACATAGGAAGCACCTAAACTGCTGGCACCCTAGCCTCGGCTAACCCAACCGCAACACGACATGGCAACTTGGGGTGGCAAACTGACATTGACACTTCCCGGAAACAGCAGGCAGGGCTGGAACCAAGCTGGGCAGGAGGGAGTACCCATGCCAAAGTCAGTTATGAGCAGCAACTGGCGATGTTGGAGCCCAGGGACAAGCACTTAGCAGGCTGAGGCCTGATGTGCTGTCAATTGGGAGGCAGCAGGACAGATTGCCATCAAAACAGCAGGGGAACAGTTGACGTTACTGAACCCCACAAACACAGGAGCTAGTGTTTTACTCTGTGAAGACGGCACTTCCGAGCAACAACTGGCTGTGTTGAAGCCCAGGAACAAGCACGGAGCAGGCTGAGGCTGCATTGAAGAAATTTTAAGATCGGTTGTAGACTTCTACTAATTTTAACCAAGCTCCACTTAGGCCTGTGGCTTCACTGATTTTCGTATTTCCCCTGTCCTCCAACCCCGCCAGTTACAGCTCCGAAGTGGCGTCTGCACAATCCACACATGTTCCTGTGTTACAGGTGTTCAGTCCGGTCAGTTAATCCCCTGATGTGTGTCCGGCAATGTCGCCTGCTCTGTCCAGGTGTTCAGTCCGGTCAGTTAATCCCCTGATGTGTGTCCGGCAATGTCGCCTGCTCTGTCCACATTCCCATAACTAGTTATGGGAATGTGGACAGAGCAGGCGACATTGCCGGACACACATCAGGGGATTAACTGACCGGACTGAACACCTGTAACACAGGAACAAGTGTGGATTGTGCAGACGCCACTTCGGAGCTGTAACTGGCAGGGTTGGAGGACAGGGGAAATACGAGAGACAGTGGAGCCACAGGCCTAATTGGAGCACGGTTAAAAATCAGTAGTGGTACGACTGTGTAGGCAGCAGGAGACTTTGCCATCCACACAGCAGGGGATCAGCTGACGTTACTGAACCCCACTGAGACACGGGAGCAAGTGTCTCTTTCCGTGTGGACGGCACTTCCGAGTTACAACTGGCTGTGTTGAAGCCCAGGAAATAGGAGGGTGTAGGCAGAGGCCTACTGTCTTTGGAATGTGGAGACAGCAGGAGAGACTGCCATCCACACAGCAGGGGATCAGCTGACGTTACTGAACCCCACTGAGACACGGGAGCAAGTATCTCTTTCCGTGTGGACGGCACTTCCGAGCTACAACTGGCTGTGTTGAAGCCCAGGAAATAGGAGGGTGTAGGCAGAGGCCTACTGTATTTGGAATGTGGAGACAGCAGGAGAGACTGCCATCCACACAGCAGGGGATCAGCTGACGTTACTGAACCCCACTGAGACACGGGAGCAAGTGTCTCTTTCCGTGTGGACGGCACTTCCGAGCTACAACTGGCTGTGTTGAAGCCCAGGAAATAGGAGGGTGTAGGCAGAGGCCTACTGTATTTGGAATGTGGAGACAGCAGGAGAGACTGCCATCCACACAGCAGGGGATCAGCTGACGTTACTGAACCCCACTGAGACACGGGAGCAAGTGTCCCTTTCCGTGTGGACGGCACTTCCGAGCTACAACTGGCTGTGTTGAAGCCCAGGAAATAGGAGGGTGTAGGCAGAGGCCTACTGTATTTGGAATGTGGAGACAGCAGGAGAGACTGCCATCCACACAGCAGGGGATCAGCTGACGTTACTGAACCCCACTGAGACACGGGAGCAAGTGTCTCTTTCCGTGTGGACGGCACTTCCGAGCTACAACTGGCTGTGTTGAAGCCCAGGAAATAGGAGGGTGTAGGCAGAGGCCTACTGTCTTTGGAATGTGGAGACAGCAGGAGAGACTGCCATCTCCACAGCAGGGGAACAGCTGGCAGTGCTGAACCCCACTAACACTCGAACGAATGTGTTTGGCTCTGTGGAGACGACACTTCTGAACACCAACTGATGCTGTTGGAGCCCAGGATTAGGCGAGGAGCAGGCTGGGGCCTGTTGCTTTTGGCAGGTGAAGGCAGCAGGAGACTTGCCATCTCCACAGCAGGGGAACAGCTGGCAGTGCTGAACCCCACTAACACTCGAACGAATGTGTTTGGCTCTGTGGAGACGACACTTTGAACACCAACTGATGCTGTTGGAGCCCAGGATTAGGCGTGGAGCAGGCTGGGGCCTACTGGATTTTGGCAGGTGAAGGCAGCAGGAGACTTGCCATCTCCACAGCAGGGGAACAGCTGGCAGTGCTGAACCCCACTAACACTTGAACGAATGTGTTTGGCTCTGTGGAGATGACACTTCTGAACACCAACTGACGCTGTTGGAGTCCAGGATTAGGCGAGGAGCAGGCTGGGGCCTGTTGCTTTTGGCAGGTGAAGGCAGCAGGAGACTTGCCATCTCCACAGCAGGGGAACAGCTGGCAGTGCTGAACCCCACTAACACTTGAACGAATGTGTTTGGCTCTGTGGAGACGACACTTCTGAACACCAACTGACGCTGTTGGAGTCCAGGATTAGGCGAGGAGCAGGCTGGGGCCTGTTGCTTTTGGCAGGTGAAGGCAGCAGGAGACTTGCCATCTCCACAGCAGGGGAACAGCTGGCAGTGCTGAACCCCACTAACACTTGAACGAATGTGTTTGGCTCTGTGGAGACGACACTTCTGAACACCAACTGACGCTGTTGGAGCCCAGGATTAGGCGAGGAGCAGGCTGGGGCCTGTTGCTTTTGGCAGGTGAAGGCAGCAGGAGACTTGCCATCTCCACAGCAGGGGAACAGCTGGCAGTGCTGAACCCCACTAACACTTGAATGAATGTGTTTGGCTCTGTGGAGACGACACTTCTGAACACCAACTGACGCTGTTGGAGCCCAGGATTAGGCGAGGAGCAGGCTGGGGCCTGTTGCTTTTGGCAGGTGAAGGCAGCAGGAGACTTGCCATCTCCACAGCAGGGGAACAGCTGGCAGTGCTGAACCCCACTAACACTCGAACGAATGTGTTTGGCTCTGTGGAGACGACACTTCTGAACACCAACCGATGCTGTTGGAGCCCAGGATTAGGCGTGGAGCAGGCTGGGGCCTACTGGATTTTGGCAGGTGAAGGCAGCAGGAGACTTGCCATCTCCACAGCAGGGGAACAGCTGGCAGTGCTGAACCCCACTAACACTTGAACGAATGTGTTTGGCTCTGTGGAGATGACACTTCTGAACACCAACTGACACTGTTGGAGCCCAGGATTACGCATGCCGCATGCAGAGGCCAATGGGCAGCGGTTTTTATGGAGGTTGTTGACTACTACTGATTCTAACCATGCTCCACTTAGGCCTCTGGCTCCACTGTCTCTACTATTTACCCTGACCTCCAACCCCGCCAGCTACATCTCTGAAGTGGTGTCAGCACAATCTACACTTGTTCCTGTGTTACTGGTGCTCAGTCCCGTCAGTTGATCCCCTGATGTTTGTCCGGCAAGTTCGCCAGCTCTGTCCTCATTCCCAGTACTGGTTATGGGAATGTGGACAGAGCAGGAGACCTTGCCGGACACACATCAGGGGATAAACTGATGGGACTGAGCCACAGGAACACAGGAACAAGTGTAGATTGTGCTGACGCCACTTCAGAGATGTAGATGGCGGGGTTGGAGGTCAGGGGAAATAGTAGAGACAGTGGAGCCAGAGACCTAAGTTGGGCACGGTTAAAAATCAGTAGTGGTTTGAATGTTGATGGAGCTGGTGACTTTGCCATCCACACAGCAGGGGATCAGCTGGCGTTACTGAACCCCACTAACACAGGAGCTAGTGTGTTTCTCTGTGCAGACGACACATCTGAGCGACAACTGGCTGTGTTGAAGCACAGGGATTATAGTTCAGGTGGTAGAAAAATGAACACACCAGCAGACCTGGATACAGTTGCCAACCACTAATTTAGTGTGTAAGAGGAATGGCAAAGTCTTTGGAGATCCAGGCCTTGTTCATTTTCAGAAAAGTCAGCCGGTCAACATTATCGGAAGATAGTCGCGTGCGACGGTCTGTTAGTACACCACCTGCGGCACTAAAGACACGTTCCGATAATACACTGGCAGCAGGGCAAGCCAGCACCTCCAATGCATACTGGCTAAGCTCTGGCCATGTATCCATTTTAGAGACCCAAAACTTGAAGGGGGAAGAGCCATCTGGGAGTACAGTGACAGGGCAAGACATGTAGTCTGACACCATCTGATGGAAGCGTTGCCTCCTGCTGACTCGAGGCGTCGCTGATGGTGTAGACAATTGTGGTGGACACACAAAACTTTGCCACATTTGGGCCATAGTGGTCTTGCCTTGTGCTGCGGCGCTGCCTCTGCTCCCTCTTTGTGCAGAGTTTCCTCCACTGCAACATTATGGACTGCACCAGTGACTCTTCGTACTCCCGCAGTTTACGCTCCCGGTTCAACGTTGGTATGAGCCTTTGTACGCTGTCCCAGTAGCGAGGATCTAGGAGGGTGTACACCCAATAATCAGCTGAGACGAGAATGTGGGCGATGCGGCGGTCGTTTCTCAGGCACTGCAGCATGAAATCAACCATGTGCTGCAGACTCCCAACTGCCAAAGAACCGCTGTCCCCTGTTTGAGGCGTGACCTCGGCCTGCTCTGCATCACCCCACCCTCGCTGTACATACTGAGTAGAGGTTTGTGTACCTCCCTCCTCTGGAGAGATGTCTTCCTCCTCCATCGACTCCTCCTCATCCTCCTCACAAAGTGTCCCCTGCCTAGGCCTTTGTGAGGAAACACGTAGCGCAGACTGTCCAGAAGCAGATGGCATTTGGGACTCCTCATCCTCCACCTCTTCCGAAACCTCATCCCTTAGTGCTTGCAGTGTTTGTTGAAGCAGGCAGATAAGGGGGACAGTCATGCTGACTAGTGCATCATCTGCACTCGCCATCCGCGTGGATTCATCGAAGGCACGCAAAACGAGGCAGATGTCCTTCATAGAGGCCCACTCAATGGTGATGAAGTGTGAACGGCGCATAGTGCGACTTGTTTGCGCCTGATGCAGCTGGTACTCCATGACTGCTGCCTGCTGCTCACACAACCGCTCCAACATATGTAACGTTGAATTCCACCGGGTGGGTAGGTCACATATGATGCGATGTTCCGGAAGGCCAAATCGTCGCTGCAGAGCAGCGAGGCGCGATCTTGCCGTGCTGGAACGCCGCAAGTGAGCGCACTCTATGCGGACCTTGTGCAACAGTGCATCAAGATCCGGATAGTCCCTCAGAAAGCTCTGCACGACCAAGTTAAGCACATGTGCCAGACATGGGATGTGTGTGAGGTTGCCTAGGCCAAGAGCTGCCACCAGATTTCGGCCATTGTCACACACTACCAAGCCCGGCTGGAGATTCGCTGGCCCAAACCACACATCGCTCTCCAGCTTGATAGCATTCCAGAGCTCCTGCGCTGTGTGGCTTCGATTCCCCAAAGAAATTAATTTGAGTACAGCCTGTTGACGTTTGGCCACGGCTGTGCTCATATCGGTCGTAACAGGCTCCTGCTCTGCTGTTTCTGAGGAACTTGAGTAGGAGGAGGAGTCTATGTGTACAGACTGGAGTCCTGCAATCCGTGGCGTTGGAAGAACACGTACAGCGCCACTCTCCAGATCTGTACCCGGCTCCACAACATTGACCCAGTGGGCAGTGAGGGAAAGGTATCGTCCCTGTCCATGGTTACTGGTCCACGCATCGGTGGTCAGGTGGACCTTGCTACTAACGGCGTTTAGTAGCGCATGTTTTATTTTGTCCTCAACATGTTTCTGCAGGGCAGGGACGGCTCGCCTGCTGAAATAAAAGCGGCTGGGCACGTTGTATTGGGGGACTGCCAATGCCATTAAGTCCCGGAAGGTGTCAGTGTCCACCAGCCTGAATGACAGCATTTCAACTGCCAGAAGTTTGGCAATGCCAGCATTCAGAGACTGTGCTCGGGGATGGTTTGCCGAGTAAGGGCGCCTTTTATCCCATGCCTGTGCTACCGATGGCTGTGATGGATGGGAACGTGCTGCTATGGGTGGAATCTGACAGGGTCTCCGGACAACAGTGGCAGAGGTTCTTCCTTGGCGATCCTGTGAGGAAGCCGAACCAGCAGTGTGTGAGCTGGAGGAAGAGGCCCCAACACGAACTGAAGAGGTGGTAGGTGGTTCTGTACGTTGGCCTACGTCTTCAGGGTGTCTCTGCAACTCCAACTCGTGCTTGGTGCGCACATGTTTCCACATATTTGTGGTATTGAGGTTGCTGACATTTCTCCCTCTTTTGACTATCTGCTGACACAGCTTGCATTTGACAAAGCAAATGTCATCTGCAACTGTGTCAAAAAAGGACCACGCACTGCAACTCTTGGGAGCGCCCGTTTTGCCTTTGGAATGAGGAATGCTCCTAACGGGTGCCGAAGTGGAGGGTACAGGCAACCAAGTCTTCCCCCTCCCTCTGCCTCCTGTTTTGGCCGGTAGGGGAATCTCTTCCTCCGAGCTGCTCCCACCACCTTCCTGTTCCTCACGCCATGATGGGTCAAGGACCTCATCATCTTCCCTCCCCTCTTCAAACAGCTGCTTCTCCGGGGTTGTCTCGCCAGCACCGTACGCACCAGAAAGTGGCAACTGAGTCTCGTCATCATCTGATGCGTACTGAGGTGTGCTGGCCATAGGCACTGGCCCACTCGCCTCTTCAGATTCAGAGGGACAAAGAAGTTGCGCATCACTGCATACTCCCTCTTCTTCACATTCAGGAATGCTGCTTGGCTGGCCCCCTCTTTCCAAGCCAACAGATTCCGAGAACAGAAGTAGAGACTGTGATGGCTCCTGTCCATGTCTCTCTGACGGCCTGGGCACTTTGGCAGGTGGAGAAGAGACAGATGGTTGCTCTTCGGTGCTCTGGTCCTGAGAGGCTGTGGAAGTAATTGAAGTCGATGCGTTAGCTGCCATCCATCCGACAACGGCTTCAATTTGTTCCTCCCGCAGCAGTGGGATACGTTGAGGTCCTACAAAGCTGCGCATAAAGGACTGTTGCCTGCTAAAACTGGGGGATGCTGATCCACTGGTGCCCGCAGCAGGCCCAGAATCCCCACGTCCTCTACCTGCAGAATCCCCACGTCCTCTCCCTGCAGAATCCCCACGTCCTCTCCCTGCTGAAACTCCACGCCCACGCGCCTTACTCCCTGCCTTCTTCATCTTGCCAGACTGCTTAAGATAGGCAGAAAAGTACAAAGGGGGGCCTTAGTGTGCTTATTCCTGAACAGCTGGTTACAGGTACAAGAAACACTAATTTTATGAAGTGTGTGTGTGTGGACTACACTTTAATAGGAGCTGATGTGGCCTACACAAGTTCCAAATGTAGTGTTTGGTGAACTTTTTTTGTGGTTTCTTTGTTGGAAACAAACTCAAAGTATGTGAACAAAGAAATGAAACTGATAGTATCACCAACTTTTTGGAGCTATTACAATGCAGGCAGGTAACCTACAATGCAAAAGATAAGGCTCCAAAAAAATTGGGTAATACTAATCTGGCTGCGCCGGCAGGGCACAAGCCAGAAAAAAAGGCTCCTCTATCTACTCCTATATAGTGTTTGCAACCAACCAATGTTGATGGATACGGATGGATGCACACTAATAGGAGAAGAAAAAATGAGCTGCCCTCAAAGACAAATATGTGTGAGGCAGTGACGCACGTTGAGCGTCCTACAACCAGACGTAGCTGCAGGACACTCTACTCTGCGTGAGCTGCACTCACACACAGTCAGAGACCTCTCAGACAGCCGTGAACAGTGCAGCTAAGTGGGCACTGGCACTGACAGGCTGCAGAAAGGCTCCGCTGTGTACTCCTATATAGTGTTTGCAACCACCGTAGATGGAGACGGATGGATGCACACTAATAGAAGAAAAAATGAGCTGCAATAAAAGAAAAATGTGTGAGGCAGTGACACGCTGAGCGTCCTACAACCAGACGTAGCTGCAGGACACACTACTCAGCGTGAGCTGCACTCACACACAGTCAGAGACCTCTCAGACAGCCGTGAACAGTGCAGCAAAGTGGACACTAGCACTGAAAGGCTGCAGAAAGGCTCCGCTGTCTACTACTAGTGTTTGCAACCAACGTATATGGATACGGATGGAAGCACACTAGATTGAAATTATGTAAAAAATGCAGCTCAAAAATTAAAAGATGTATGAGGCAGCAGTGATCACACTGGGTGGCCTACAGCCTGACGTGGCTGCAGGACCCACTCCACAGCGTGAGCTGCACTCACACAGCCCTTGCAGACAGCTGTGAACACTGCTGCTAGGGCAAAGAAGGCTACAGTGGTGGTTTATGTAGCCTGGGTAAAGCACTAGATGTTTGGTGGAATTGCTATTTCTAACTGTCCCTCACAGTCTTCTACAGCAGCCTGTCCCTAACTGAATTCACAGCAGAGTGAACCAGAAATGGCGGCAGCGGTGGCTTTTATAGTGCATCATGACATCATTTCGGCAGTCAATCACAGCCATGCCAATAGTTAACATGCCTACATGCCTAACAGGATGTGCCCACACTTCGGAGGATTCCCATTGGCTTAATCAAAGCAAGCAGGCTCATAGCATGATGGGAACTTCCGATTCCGATTCCGGAATCCGATATGACAAAAGTATCGGAAGTCAGTATCGGAATTCCGATACCACTAATATTGGCCGATACCCGATACTTGCGGTATCGGAATGCTCAACACTACATACAATACATTCATACAATCATACAGTACATATAACATAGAGTAAATACTCACCAATACTTGTCACTTTGATCCCCGAAGCCAGTGTCATCTATGAAAAAGATGAAAATAACAAACAAGCCATATACTCCCTGATCCGTAGAAATCCACGAGGGTCCCACGCCGATCTCCCGTGGAGAACAGCAGCATCAGCTAATGCGACCGCTCTCTGCGGGGCTCCCGGAATCCAATGACGGGAGGTAGGTATCCTTCCGCACTGTATTCCTCCGCCACTGAATTTTTTATTTTCAGCATATTTCAATTTTTATTGTATTTTTATATATGCGATTTTATATACTATGTGTTAACTCCTGGGATGTGGATTTGTATCATTATTAATTATTTATTATTCATCATTACTCATCATTTATTTTGTAACCCCAGGTGTGCAGCTCAAAAACCTGCAATGGGATCATGACAGATTTCAGTTCTCCATTACTTTTCGACCGGGGTCCAAAAATGTTAAAGCGGATGCCCTGTCCAGAAGTTTTGATCCAGTGTCTCCCCCTGAGCCGCCGTCCTCCATTCTTCCCCCAGGGGTGGTAGTGGCGGGGGTCTCAACTGAGTTGGAACAAGAAATTCTAAGGGCTCAGGCCCTAGCTCCGGCAACCAGGCCAGGGGATAAACTGTTTGTTCCAGATTCATTGCGGCCTAGACTTCTGCAGGAGTTTCATGAGTCTAGGCTGAGTGCTCATCCAGGTATCACGGCCACTAGAGAGGCAGTAGCCAGGGGCTTTTGGTGGCCTTCGTTAAGGTCCGATGTCAAGGAATTTGTTTCTGCTTGTGGCATGTGTGCCCGTTCCAAAAGCTCGCATAACCGACCGGCTGGGGAACTCATACCTTTACCGGTTCCTGATAGGCCATGGACTCATCTTTCCATGGATTTTATTACCGGCCTTCCACCTTCCGTGATCTGGGTGGTGGTGGATAGGTTTTCTAAACAGGCCCATTTCATTCCCTTGGCAGCATTACCTTCAGCAGAAACATTGTCAAGGTTGTTTGTGCAGCATGTGGTCCGATTGCATGGGGTACCCCTGAATGTTGTGTCTGACAGAGGTATGCAGTTTGTGGCCAAATTTTGGAGGGCGTTCTGTATGAAATTGGGCATCTCACTCTCCTTCTCGTCGGCATATCACCTGGAGAGTAATGGTCAGGCAGAACACACTAATCAATCCCTGGAACAAATTCTCTGGTGTCTGACCTCCGCCAGACAGGATTGGTGTGATGCGTTACCATTGGCTGAATTCGCTTTTAACAAGCGGGTGAGTCAGTCCACCAACATGTCCCCATTCCTGATTAACCATGGGTTTAATCCGCATTTTGGGGAGTTTTCTCGGGTGGATTCCGGTTGTCCAGGGGCAGAGGGGTCCGTTCAACGGTTAAAGAACCTCTGGGCTGAAGTCCGGCGTAATATCTCTCGGGCCCAGGGGAGATACAAATATTTTGCTGACAAAAAGAGAGCCTCGGGAGACATGTTTCAGGTGGGAGAGGTTTGGCTCTCCACACGTAGCATCAACTTAAAGGTACCATCAGCTAAGTTGGGACCAAAGTTCATTGGTCCGTACGAGATTATGGAGATAGTCAACCCAGTGGCATATAGGTTGCGTCTCCCTGCCTCCTTAAAAATATCCAATGTGTTCCATAAATCTCTGTTGAAACCCGCAGGATCTGTCAAAGAGAACTCTGAGTCTGTTTTTCCTCCAGTGCTGGTGGAGGGTCAATTGGAGTATGAGGTCGGACATATTGTGGACTCTCAGCGGGTGCGCCGCTCTTTACAGTACCTGGTCCACTGGAAGGGATATGGACCAGAGGAGCGCTCATGGGTCCCTGCTCGCTTGGTACACGCAGATCGCCTGGTTCGGGCTTTCCATGCCAAGTACCCGGGGAAGCCTGGGGGACCAGATGCCCCCCGTTGAGAGGGGGGTACTGTCATGATCCCAGTGCAGGTTTTTGAGCTGCACACCTGGGGTTAATGTCTGGAGCTCGGTGCAGGTTTTGACTTGCACACCTGGGGTTAATGATTGTTGCCTCTTTCTGGTTCTGGGAGAGCTTCTTAAACCCCTGAGAAGCTTCAATCCCTCCCAGTTATACTTTTGCCTTTGGCCTAGTGTGCTGACCCCCGTGTGCCTGTTTGTTGCTATAGCTTGTTTAAATGGTTCTGACCCGGTTCTGTTTCCCGTTGTGAGTTTGCCTGTTGATTTTGTACTGCATTAGTATCTCTGTGTATGACTCATTGCCTGTGACCTGACTACTCTCTGCTCGCCCCTCTTGTACCTTTGCAGCTATCTCTGTGTGTGACTCATTGGCTACGTCTTGACTATTCTCCGTCTATGCCCCCTGGTAACTTTGTCTCGCAGTTACCCTGCTAGGAGTTATCTTGCAGCCCCTAGCTCTGTGGAGTTTAGGCCACGCCCCTAGCAGTCACATGCTTCAGGTCCTGCAGCTCTGAAGTACGTATCTACTCGGCTGCTGCCCGCTCCACAGGTATCTTTGAGCACAGTTCGCTTTACTCAGGACACGCACACTGGCTCAGTGAGCAAGTTCAGTGCGGTGTTCCTGACAGGTGTCCAGGTTATATTTGGAGAATCCCGGAAATTCTCTAATGCCGTTGGTTCAGGCCTCGGTAACTTCGGCAACATGGAATGCATATGGTAAAGCCTGGAAGGAATGGTGGGGATTTGTGGGAGGATTACCTGTGGATTCTTGTAAGTATTCGAGGTTGGAAGTGACTTTTTCTTATGTGCGTTATTTACACGAAAATGGTTTCTCTTCAGCACTGGCTAGGAACAGATTAGCGGGGTTGGCATTTCAATTCAAATTATGGGATTGGGAGGATGTTACGAAACATTTCATTCTTAGGCAAGCATTAAAAGGTTGGGGCAAAGTCAGGGCTGTCAAGAATATTCAATGGCCCATCTCTTTTTCACTTCTAGAAAAAATTATGGAAGGTACAAATTCAGTATGCAGCTCAGCTTTTGAGGCAAAATTGTTTTCAGCGGTTTTTAGTATTGTGTTTTTTGGGGCCATGCGCATTAGTGAAATAGTCCCAGCTTCGGCGTGAGATAGCGGGGTTTGCAATATAATGATGTAGTTCCATGTAAGGGAGGTTTTCGGGTTCGCATTCGGAGGTCAAAAACCAACACTACAGGCAGTGGGTTATGGTTTTCTTTAGTTGCCATACATGGCCCGGTTTGTCCCATTTCGTTGTTAACACAGTATGCTGAGATTAGACCTATTTCCTAGGCGTTTTTTGCGCATGCCGATGGTTCTTTTTTAATGAGATTTCAGTTCCTTTCTTTGCTGCACAGAATTATTTTTAATTTGGGTCTCTCTCCTGAGGAATTTGGCACTCATTCATTTAGGATTGGTGCAGCGACGGAGGCAGCTCGGGAGGGTCTCAGCGACAAGGAAATAATGAGGATAGGCAGATGGCGTTCTGATTGTTTTTTCCGTCATATCAGGCCGGAGTTATTAACCATATAATTAATATGAGTATTGGTTTTTCTTTCTTTTCTCTTTCAGGTTGTTCAAGACCCAGTGTCTGGATTATAGGCCATTCATATGCTTTTTGGGCCGAGCAAAGGGCTGAGAGGCTCCCTGGTGGGAAGTCATTGGGTCTTTATAATGTAGATGTAAATTGGAGAGGTATTCGTGGTTTGAGGTGGGCACAGGTATTAATTGAAGTGGTACAGATTTCCAGAACAGCTACATCTCCAGTCATACTGGTAGTACATGCCGGGGGGAATGATTTAGGGTCTATTCAACTTTTGGAACTTATCACTTTAATGTGTGCAGATTTGGATAAGTTTCCTGGTTTATTTAATCAGTTGATAGTGGTTTGGTCAGAAATAATTCCCAGGTTGGTTTGGCACGGTGCGCGGGATGGGGCAGCTATAGAAAGGGCACGCAGAGTTATAAATCAACGCATTTTGCGTTTTATACACTTAAGAGGAGGCATTATAGTGAGGCATAGAAAACTGGAGATTAGTATTGGGAGGCTTTTGCATCCGGATGGGGTGCATTTGACGGAGTTGGGTTTGGACATTTTCATAGCAGGTATCCAGGAGGGTATTGAAGAGGCAATTTTTTCTTTGGGTGGGGGTCGTAGCTCTTAGGGGTCGCTACTCGATGGCAGAAGAAAACAAGGATGGGGAACATGTGCTGGGAGTCCGGTGACATATCCCCTCAAGGTTTTACTGGATGATTAACATGATAAGCTGCGACCATAACCCTCCAATTGTGGGTGTTAAAGAGTTGGTGATTTGTCATTCATTACCCGATAATAAAGTGGTGTTTTCTTTTGGAAAATTGGTTTGGTGTTGTTTTCTTTGCGTCGGGGGAAGAGGAGGTAGGAAGGTTACTAATGTATGGACAGTCTGATAGGGCCCGGCTTATTTGTCGGGTACTCTTGACTGGCCATCAAGTTGTTGTTAGGGTTAACTTTTGTACTACCTTCCTCTTCCCCGGAGGGCGCAAAGGAATGGGTTAAATTTCAGCTGGAAACGGTGGTTGTGTGCCATTGGAGGAGAGCAGGGTTGCCATGGAGATGGATGCTCCCATTGAGAGGGGTATTTACAAGGTATTTGACAAGGTGTCGAGAGCGGCCCACCCTTCTCACTCTTTTTGGTTTATTAATTTCGTTATTTTAGTGTGGAAATTGTTGCTTTGAAGAAATTAAAGTCACAGTGTGGCGGAAGAAAACAAGGATGGGTAACATGTGCCGGGAGTCCGGTGACATAACCCCACAAGGTTTTACTGGATGATTAACATGATAAGCTGCTACCATAACCCTCCAAATGTGGGTGTTAAAGAAATTGTTGCTTTGAAGAAATTAAAGTCGCAGTGTGTGGTGGAAGAAAACAAGGATGGGTAACATGTGGCGGAAGTCCGGTGACATAACCCCACAAGGTTTTATTGGATGATTAACATGATAAGCTGCGACCATAACCCTCCAAATGTGGGTGCTAAAGAGTTGGTGATTTGTCATTCATTACCCGATAATAAAGTGGTGTTTTCTTTTGGAAAATTGGTTTGTGTTGTTGTCTTTGCATCGGGGGAAGAGGAGGTGGGAAGGTTACTAATGTATGGACAGTCTACAAATTTTACATAAATTATTAGCATTTTGAAGAACATTTTGTTTTCCTGCACTAAGCCAAGTCTGCAGAGGCTCATAGGTATCACAGTGACAGATACACCCACAAGTGACCTCATTTTGAAAACTAGACCCTTCAATGCATCCATCTAGGGCAGTGCTCCCCAACCTTTTTTGCACCAGGGACCGGCTTCAAGCAAGACCATTCTTCCATGGCCCAGCAGGGCGGGGATGGAGGTGTGACAGGGGCGGGGCTTTGGTCATAAGGGGGCAGGGCTATGGACACAGTTGTAGTTTAGCAGTGCATACTTATCATTTAATTATAACATTTAGAATGTGATTCAACTCACCATAGGTTTTGAATGAGTGGGAGCACCTGGCTTGTTTCTCTGTTTCAGTGGGAGCACCGGGATACTTCTACGGATGACCATCACTGCTAATGATGATTGGAACCTACAAGGAAATGGAGCATTGAGCACTTAAGAAAAATTGTACTGGAGTACTGTACATGCTGATTATTTTCTAATCATCAGAAAATGTATGTGTGTTTCCCCCTGTCCTGTCCAGCTCTGTGTTGCTCCCCCTGTTGTATGCATGGCTCCCCTGTCCCATTCTTGTATACATGGGTCTGCTCCCATCCTTGCATACATTGCTCCGCTCCCACTCTCCCATCCTGTATGCATGGCTCTGCTCCCACTCTCCCATCCTGTATACATGGCTCCCCTGTCCCATCCTGTATACATGGCTCCCCTCCCACTCTCCCTACCTTGTATATATGGCTCTGCTCCCACTCTCCCTCCCTTGTTTATATGGCTCTGCTCCCACTCTCCCTCCCTTGTATACATGGCTCCGCTCCCACTCTCCCTCCCCTGTATATGTGGCTCTGCTCCCACTCTTCCTCCCTTGTATATATGGCTCCACTCCCACTCTCCCTTCCTTTTATATATGGCTCCGCTCCCACTCTCCCTCCTGTGTATATGTAGCTCCGCTCCCACTCTCCCTCCCCTGTATATATGGCTCCGCTCCCACTCTCCCTCCCCTGTATATATGGCTCCGCTCCCACTCTCCCTCCCCTGTATATTTGGCTCCGCTCGCACTCTCCCTCCCTTGTATGCATGGCTCCGCTCCCACTCTCCCTCCCCTGTATATATGGCTCCGCTCCCACTCTCCCTCCCTTGTATATATGGCTCCACTCCCACTCTCCCTCCCCTGTATATTTGGCTCTGCTCCCACTCTCCCTCCCCTGTATATATGGCTCCGTTCCCACTCTCCCTTCCCTGTATATTTGGCTCCGCTTCCACTCTCCCTCCCTTGTATATATGGCTCCGCTCCCACTCTCCCTCCCTTATATATATACGGCTCCGCTTCCACTCTCCCTCCCTTATATATATGGCTCCGTTCCCACTCTCCCTCCCCTGTATATATGGCTCCGCTCCCACTCTCCCTCCCCTGTATATTTGGCTCCGCTCCCACTCTCCCTCCCCTGTATATATGACTCCGCTGCCACTCTCCCTCCCCTGTATATATGACTCCGCTCCCACTCTCCCTCCCCTGTATATATGGCTCCGCTCCCACTCTCCCTCCCCTGTATATTTGGCTCCGCTCCCACTCTCCCTCCCCTGTATATATGACTCCGCTCCCACTCTCCCTCCCCTGTATATATTGCTCTGCTCCCACTCTTCCTCCCTTGTATTTATGGCTCCACTCCCACTCTCCCTCCCCTGTATATATGGCTCCGCTCCCACTCTCCCTCCCCTGTATATATGGCTCCGCTCCCACTCTCCCTCCCCTGTATATTTGGCTCCGCTTCCACTCTCCCTCCCTTGTATATATGGCTCCGCTCCCACTCTCCCTCCCTTATATATATACGGCTCCGCTCCCACTCGCCCTCCCTTATATATATGGCTCCGTTCCCACTCTCCCTCCCTTGTATATTTGGCTCCGCTCGGCTCCCCCATCCTCCCCCATCATACTTACCCTCACATCGCTGACCTTCCTTCCCGTCGCTGAACTTCCCTCCCTGCATCTCGCAGCGCTTCAGCTCCTATGCGGAGCGGTCACGTGCTACCGCTCATTAAGGTCTATGAATATGGACGCCACGCCTATAGGAGATGAGTGGCATCCATATTCATGACCTTAAATGAGCGGTACACTTGACCGCTCAGCGCTGGATGAAGCCGCCGACATGGACCGGTGAGTATCAGCTGCTGCACCGCCGCCGGCTCCCCTTGTGTCCGCGGACCGGCAAGGGCACTGCAACGGCCCAGTGGTTGGGGACCCCTGATCTAGGGGTATAATAATAATTTTTACTCTAAAGGTCTTGAACAAATTCATGTAAAGCAGATGGAAAAAATTATGATTGAGGTTTTTTTTTTTCAAATGTACCATTATAAAGACAGTTTTGTTTGGACATTCACATGAAAATAATATCATGCACCCCAAAACTGATAGCCCTGCTTCTCCCGTGTTCAGAAATGTGCCCATTGTGACCCTAATCTTATGTGTAGGGACATAGCTAGGCCTAAAATGAAAGGAATGGGGGTTGTAGAGCGCACGCTTTTCTTGAAAATGTTTTAGGCCCTATGGCAAATTTGTAGTGTCTTGCAGTGCCAAAACAGTGTCGGACCCGCATGATTGACCCCATTTTTAAAACTAGACCCTTCAATGCATTCATCTAGGGGTATAATGAAAATTTTCACTGTAAAGGTTTTGAACAAATTAATGCAAAGCAGATGGAAAAATTAGGATTTTGAGGTTTTTCTGCGAATGTACCATTATAAAGACAGTGGACAGTGGACATATAAATAAAATCATGCACTCCAACAGTGATAGCCCTGTTTCTCCTGTGTTCAGAAATATGCTTATTGTGACCCTATTCTTAGGTGTAGGGACACAGATAGGCCTAAATGGAAAGGAGTGGGGGGTGTAGAGCGCACGCTTTTCTTGAAAATGTTTTAGGCCCTATGGCACATTTTTAGTGTATTGCAGGGCCAAAACAGTGATGGACCCCCACAAGTGACCCCAAACTAGAACAAAAAGCTAATAATAAAATGAACAAAAAATCTAAAAAAAAAAAAGTTATAAAAGCATACAGTAACAAATAGAGATGAGCGACTTTGCCTTTTTTCGGGTCGAGTCGGGGTTCACGAAACCCGACTTTCGCAAAAGTCGGGTCGAACGAAATCGGCCGATTATCGTGAAAAGTCGAAGGCCGACTGAAACACGAAACCCAATGCAAGTCAATGGGGAAGCAAATTCGGCAGGGAGTGGAGGACAGGAAACACACCTACAGTGCCCTTTTGAATGCCCAAAACATCAATTCTGATTACTGAAGCTTTTCAACCTTAATTTACTTCATAATACTAGTTACACATTGACAAATGGGGGTTATTTGGCTAAATTTGTGGGGGGTAGGGCTGGCTCCAGGTTATCATGTGCCCTGGGCCAAAAAGCGCCCCTTTAACACATACCATAACTCATGATGCTCCGATACCGCAGAGAAATAGCGGCATAGTACAATGAAAAATACTTCACTTTTTACATCTCATGACTGATATCCATTTTTAATAGCTCCAAAAACGGACAGTATATTACTCCATACAGTATTATGGCCACCGTATAGTGCACTATACAGAGTAATGAGGCCCATATATTTCTCCATACAGAATCATCGGTCCCATATAATGTTTGAAACAGTATATGATGAGCTCCACATAATGCTACAGTATATGTTGGTCACCATGGATGAAGCTCCACTGTTTTATGGGCCCAAATAATGCTCCATACATAATGGGCCCCATTTCTAATGCTCTAGTGTATAATGTGCCCTGTAAATGCTGCGCCAGTGTCTGATGTCCACCTTTGGAATGCTCCAGTGTATGGTGGACCCCATATATCATTCTCCAGAGTATAGTGCTCCCCAAAAATTGCTGTCCCAACATTGAAAACAATTAAATAAGTCTCCTCGCTATGGAATCCCTGTACTAGTCTGGACTCCTCGTCGTCCCCATCGTCCATCTCACTGCACTTGGCAGTTTAGGCAGAGGGCATACAGACGTGATGTCATTGCACTCTCTGAACAGACTATCACTGTCAGGAAACGCGGAAGACATCATGGCGGTGGAGCAGGGAGAGGTATTTCAACTTTGCAATTGCTGTGATCCTGAGCAAGCAGGGGGGCCACTCGTTGGTGATGGCAGTGGCACAGGGCCCCTCTAATAGTACGGCGGTGTGTCTGACGGCGGGTGGGGGTGGGCCCTCCGGGAGGGTCCTCCCACCGGCAGAGACACTTTTGCGTACTATGAGGGGCCCTGTGCCAGTGCCGTCGCCCATGAGTATGCCCCCCCACCAGCTCAAGGAACCTGCACTTTCATCTGCACCTTCCTCTTTTTCACCGTGTAAGGTGGTATAGTATGCAGGAAGGGGAACCTGAGTTTCCTCTGGGTCAGATTCTGGCTGTGTAGAGTGTGAGGGGAATGTAGTGGTCTGGGTCAATGTACCAGCAGAATCATCTAGCAGTGGCTGGGCATCAGTGCACTTGTGGCGTCCCCAGGAGTACGGTCGCCACAGTGGCATTACCTTCCTCCTAGGGAGTGTGATGTCATGCTTGGGAGCAACGAAGGATCTCTCTAGCAGTTAAACCAACACACAACACAGTTCCCACTCCAGGCCAGCAGGGAGACCTCTGAACCTGACTGCTAAGGAGCTGCTCTCTGTGGTGGGGTGGAGGTAAGTTAGGGCAGTCTGTGAAGGGAAGGGGAAGTGTGTGGACGTGAGAAGGGGAGCTGGAGGATGAGCAGAGTTAAGGCTCAATCCTAGCTGGAGCGCATGGTCCGGATTCCGGTCTCCGAGTTTGTAGGGACACTGACGTTCCTGCAGCAGAATCCGGAGGAAGTAGCAGCTGTAAATGCTCTGTACCCAACTGAGCCTCGGAGGCCCCAGCATCGACGTGTGTGAGCCAGAAGGAAAAGGCTATGGCTGCCAGCCATACAAGAAAGTTCCAAAAGAGAGTCAACAGGGGGAACTTCATTGAACTCAGCACTGCGAGTACCTCAGATAAGCACTAGAACGGAGGCTACACTACTTAGCTGCAGAGAGAGAAATACAAATTGGCTTCCAGGCTGACCAACTCCTTCTTCATCTGTACTCTGGTCCTGGACAGCACCTACCAAGTACAGGTAAAGGAACTGCAAGACTGTGTCTGTCATCTTTCTCCTGCGCCTGGCGCAAGGCTCAGCTACATCCTGCACTGCACACCATCTCCCAACTCTTTCATCTGCCCTGCGACTACGGCCCTACCTGTGCAGGTCTTCTACATCTTAGCTGCACCACAACATCTGTCCCACAGAAGCGACACTGCAGCGCTGGTCAATCTAATCAGAAACCAGAGGTGGCGTCACGTATCATTCACCTATAAACGTAATTCACCCCTTTGCATGGACGCCCAGGGCCACCGAACGGGTCACCACCACCGTGACACATCCCTGTGAGACACCGGCCCGGTACCGATTAACCCCACTGCCCTGGCTGGCCACCCACACTCCATGTCAGATTCATCTTGGACTGGGGAATTCATGATTTGACTTGATAACCCAGGAATGGTATGAAAGAGCTACATGGACTAATGTGAAGTGTGGCCTGCTGCCTCATTCAGTTTGGGTGGGGGTGCAGGACACAAGGAAAGGGGTTCTTCCTGACCAGGAGACAGCACTTGACCACTCAGTGCTTGCATTTTTTGAAACTTCAGAAGAGGCGGGCATATTTGATGGAGTCTGTTTTGGCAATGTAAGCCAAAACCAGTTCCTCATGCTCTGCCTTTAAAAGCGGTTAACCTACTCCCAGAAAAGGTATCATTCCAGGCATTCCGGAGCCAGACCATGACGCAGGCTCAACACCTCCTGCCTTAGCTGCTATTGTGCTTTTGCCACTACCAGCAGATGCACCACCACCATCATCACCAGCTGGCCCCCCCGCGCCCACATCCGCGGCCTCTTCCACCAAACTTCAAAATTTTGCACAAAATAGACACAAAATATCATCAGATATATGGCACTGTATCAGAAATGTACAGCTCTATTCAGTCAAAGGATAATTGTCAATCTCCATATATATTCCATCAGTCACACAGAGACGCTCACAGGCTCAGTATGGATTAGACAAGAATATAAAAAGTAGACAAAGTGTACAGTATCATCAGATAGCAGGTATATATAGCATAGTTTAAACATTAACAATGTACGTCTATATATCAGGAGTAGTGTTGAGCCACCACGCTAGTGTTTTAGTTCGTCACACAGGAGGCAAGTTCATCGAATGTTCGTCGAACCCCATTGAAAACAATGGCAGGCAAACACAAACACATACAAACACATTGAAAACAATTACAAAACACCTTAAAAGGTGTCCCAAAGCAGAGAAAATGATCAGAAAACAAAAATTACATATGGAAAAGGGCAACTACATTTAGAAAAGAGGTGGAGGAGTAAAAGGAGGAGGTGGAGGAGACACAGATATAGGCTTGTCATTCCCTTATGAAGTCAAGAAAGGCTGGAATAAAAATGTAAAATACCAACCAAAAAAAAAAATTCTGAAATCGAACATGATCATATACCATTGGACTTCCCTTCAATAAGTTATGCCAACTGGCAATCGGGCGGCGTTATTACCACGAACCTCCAAACAGCGTCCATGAAGGCAAAGTGTTTGCTTTCCGGGGGCAGTATGATTGCAAAGCTGAACCTTAAAGGAATGTCCAAAAGGGCACCACCAGGAGTGGAGCCTGCGGCTTAATTGGACTCCACCCGGGAAACCACAATCATGCCACCTCAAGAAAAGATGCACATATTGAAAGCTTTGTCGATTGTGTGTGTGGTGTGGTATGTCCGTTTGTAGATGTGCTAGCAATTTGTCAGCTTTATTCCGTTAACGAACGAGACTCCGGCATGCCCCCGGAGTCTCAAGCTTACTAGAGGGATACGCGAGGCTCTGGCACTATCATGGTCTCTCATGGCGTTACATGTCCGGGGCTGCATGCGCGCTACACTGAAAGGACCAGCTTTTGTCGCTTACAGGTGCAGATAACCAGCAAAACACCGTTAGTGATGGGGATCTGTGATTCCAATTATTCCCCGCGAACGATGATTTCCGAGTAAGTGCAGGTCAACCGCAATTCCTGAATTAGGCCTAACCGGCATTCCTGAAAAAATGCAAAAAAATACGTGTCCAAACCACAGTTGCTGTAGCTTGCTCAACAGCTCGGCAGCCGTTCTCAGGCCCAGTATGGATTCGACAAGATTCTAGAAAGTTGATAAAGGGTACAGTTTCACTATAGCATGTATAGCATAGTTTACACATTAAAAACGTAGGTCTATATAACAGGAGGCAGGCTCAGACGGTCTCAGGCCCAGTATGGATTAGACGTGATTGGACAAAGGTGAGAAAGGGTACCGTATCACTGGATAACAGGTATGTATAGCATAGTTTACACATTAAAAACCTATGTCTATATAACAGGAGGCAGGCTCAGACGGTCTCAGGCCCTGTATGGATTAGACGTGATTGGACAAAGGTGAGAAAGGGTACCGTATCACAGGATAACAGGTATATATAGCATAGTTTACACATTAAAAACGTAGGTCTATATATCAGGAGGCAGGCTCAGACGGTCTCAGGCCCAGTATGGATTAGGCGTGATTGGACAAAGGTGAGAAAGGGTAACGTATCACCGGATTACAGGTATGTATAGCATAGTTTACACTTTAAAAACCTATGTCTATAGATCAGGAGGCAGGCTCAGACGGTCTCAGGCCCAGTATGGATTTGACCAGCTTGTACAAAGTTGAGAAAGGGTACATTATCACTTGATAGCAGGTATATATAGCATAGTTTAAATATTTAAAACCTCCATGTTCTCAGTATGGATTAGACAACAATCTAAAAAGTAGAAAAAAGGAAATGTATTTGAAGCATACACCAGTATACACTTTTGGTGGTATTTTTAAATCTTCATATATATTTCTGTCTCAGTAAGACAGTCCAGACTCTCTGCAATAGGAAATGAGATGCATACAATTACTGACATAAATTCTAGTGATTGCAGAAATCTAGGAATTCCTATTCACAGGATTAACTTCCGTCACAATTCTCAGAGGCGATGCAGACCCTCAATTAATTAGTGTGTGGAGACAGTGAAAACCTTTCTTTGTGAAGAAAGTGTTGCTGTATCGCAGTACCGTTGATCCCATCGCCATTACTCATCCATATAATTTTGATCACAGGGAGAGATGTAAACATGGTGCTCACTGTCTATCATGCTCTGTCACGTAACTTTGGAGTGCAAAAGACAGAAGCCACAGGCCGTTGGCGATTCATTTGGATTGGCATGAGAGGGCACATTTAAAAATGTGCGCTGGAATATCACACGTCTGTGGGTAGGAAAACTGTGAAAGCTGATGAGAAACCACCACTGCATCTCATTGTGAGTCAACGTCCATAAGAAATGGAAGCCATTAATCATCTGGAGCTAGAGCCCGGACAGCAGGACAGGGCATAGCTACATCTTAACCATCATCTTTCAGTTCAATCAATTTGTAGTGGCAGTCCCAGTGAAGGATTTGACAGCCCAGACTACACAGCGGAGGAGCAGGGAGAGGTAAACATTGCAATTGCTGGGGCCCTGCCCAAGCTAGGGGGGCACACTCGTGGGCGTCGGTACTGGCACTGGGCCCCTCATAGTATGGCGGTGTGTCTGACGGCGGGTCTGCACCACCACCGTCAGAGACACTTGATTGCACTATGAGGGACCCTGTGCCAGTGCCCGCGCCCAAGCGTCGGCCCACCCACCTGTCCAGGGCAACGGCACTCGCACGGTTGCGTGCGCTAGGTGGTGACCCCGGCCATGGGGGGAGGAGGCAGCCCAGTTAGGGAGGTTTACAAAATGGAATATGTTGATGTGGGACATTCACCTGCTGCTAAAGGCGAAATTGGTCAAGTGGCAGGAAGAGGCGGACCAAAGAAAGCCATTTTTCTGTCAACCTATGTGTCATCAGGGTAAAAGTGTGACAAAATCCTTGGAAACCCATGCATGGTTCATTTTAATGAAGGTTAGATCATCCACATTTTGGGTCGACAGACGGGTCCTTTTTTATGTCAGGAATGATCCAGCAGCACTGAAGACTCTTTCCGATAGCACACTTGCAGCTGGGCAAGCGAGCTCCTGTAAGGCATATTGTGCCAATTCAGGCCAGGTGTCCAGTTTAGCTGCCCAAAAGTCAAATGGTAATGACCTGTGAGGGAGAACATCGATATGGGAGGAAAAGTAGTTTGTAACCATAGTTGACAAGTGCTGTCTCCTGTCACTTTCAATTGATGCAGTATTACCAGTCATGTGAGCAGGACTTGAAAAATCAGTCCACAACATGGTCATGAAACCCCTGTCTCCAACACCACTTCTGAGGTGTGCACCACCAACACCTCTTCCAAGTTGCCCCCGGCCCCTACGGCTCGTGTGACAACCATCACCGCTGCTGTGTGCTGGGAATGCCTCGGTTTACCGGTTTACCAGAGTTGCTTGTTTGTTAGCCAATATTAGGTCAAGGTTCTCCTGTGGCTTGATGTTTTGGAATTTGCCTTTATAGCATGGATCCAGGATGCTGGCCAACCAGTAGTCATCGTTCATCATTTTGGCAATGCGGGGGTCCCTTTTTAGGATCTGCAAGGCATAATCTGACATGTGGGCCTATGCTCACGGTGTCAATGATGCACTGCGAGTGCTGGGTGGAGGAGCACTTTCAGGCAAATCCACATCTCTCCAGTCACGCACAAACCCAGTACAAGACCTTGCCACGCCAACATTTTCTCTTGCCCCACGAGAAGCATCCTCCTCCCCTAAATAATCATCCCCATCATCATCCTCTTCTTCCTCCACCTCGTCCACGACAGTTCCCTGAACAGACAATGGCTGACTGTCATCAAGGCTTCCCTCCTCTTACTCATCATTCTCGGCTGCAGACGCCTGCTCCTTGATGTGCGTCAAAGTTTGCATGAGCAGACGCATAAGTGGGATGCTCATGCTTATGATGGCGTCGTCTGCGCTTACCAGCTGTGTGCATTCCTCAAAACATTGAAGGACTTTACAGAGGTCTTTCAGCTTCAACCACTGCACACTTCTCAACTCCATGTCTGCCCTCAAAGAGCCTGCCCGTGTATCCTCCCCACAAATGCATTACGGCCTGCCTCTGTTCGCACAGCCGGTCAACCATGTGCAGGGTGGAGTTCCACCATGTTTCATCGTCGATAATTAGGAGGTGCTTGGGAAGGTGGAGCAATTGCTGCAGCTTCTGCATACGACTGGAGTGTACCGGCGGATGTGCGAGCACAGTCTTCGAACCTTATGGAGCAGGCCTGTTAACTCTGGATAATTAGTGAGGAAGCACTGCACCACCAGGTTCAAGGTGTGAGCCAAGCAAGGTATGCGTGTGAGTTTTGAAAGGGCTATGGCTGCCACAAAATTCCGGCCGTTATCACTAACTACCTTGCCTGCCTCAAGATGTAGACTGCCCAGCCATGACTCAGTTTGTCGCTGAAAGTAGTCGGCCAGTACCTCTGCCGTGTGTCTGTCGCCCAAACACATCATCTGCAACACAGCCTGCTGACGCTTTCCACTAGCTGATCGATAGTGGGACACATCGTGTGCACCACTGTCAGCTGCGGATGCAGTGCTCGTGCGACTGCGCTCTGTAGACGAGCTTTCGCTTCTGGAGGAGGAGGAGGGTTGAACGCCTACAGCCAACTGTTTCCTATACCATGGGCTAGGCAGCACTGTGCCATCATAGCTGTCCCCTGTGGACCCTGCATCAACCACATTAACCCGGTGCACAGTGATGGACACGTAACGGCCCTGGCCATGCCTACTAGACCATGCATCAGTTGTGAGGTGCACCTTTCCGCTCACTGATTGCTTGAGTGCATGGACAATGCGGTCTTTCACATGAAGGTGGAGGGCTGGGATGGCTTTGCGAGAAAAGAAGTGGTGACTGGGTAGGTCATGAGTTTGCGGAAAGCTGGCCATGAGTTCGCGGAAAGCTGCGCTTTCAACCAACCGATAGGGCATCATCTCTTACGAGATTAGTTTGGCAATGTGGGCATTCAAACCCAGTGTACGCGGATGAGAGGATGAGTACTTTCTTGTCCTACTCATAGTCTCTGGTAGGGTGAGCTGGACTTGAGAGCTGCATATGGTGGAACTAGCGGTGGACATGGCGGACTGAGAGAGGGTTGATGATGGTGATGGAGTTGGTGGTCTTTCTGATGGCCTAGATTCAGTCTTTTGTTGCAATAACAGTGTGATTCCCTGACTGATTTGTCCTTACGACGACAACTCAACATTTGCTGCTGGTGGTGTGCTAACCGGTGGACTTACAGTGGGGGAAACAATGTAGCGTTGCTGTCTACCTTCTTTGGGAGCAGTAGCACATGTGGTACATGAGTTTTGGTAGTCCGTCCACGCTTGCAAGTGCATGGTGGTTAAATGTCTTAGCATGCAACTGGTATTCAAATTTCTCAGATTTTTCCCTCGGTTAAAGGTCTTTGCGCACTTCTTACAGATAACCTTTGCCTGACCATTAGGATTTTGTTCAAAAAAGTGCCACACTGCACTCTTCCTACTATGGAAGACATTTTGAGGCCTTTCACACTGTGCTATTTTGACCGTCTGGCCAAGCTGTCCTGCAACTCTTTTGGTTTTTGTAACCCGTTTTTGGACTGCTCCGGGCCTGCCAGATAACAGCTGTTGCAATGTCGATGCCCGCTGCGGATGCTCCTCCTCCTCTTCTGAGCTATTGGCAGCGGCATCCTCTACCCCCAATGGATGCCAATCTGGGTCAACAACTGGGTCATCCATCACCTCCTCTTCATTGTCATGTGCACCTTAATCTGTGTCACCGTGTATGGTGGTATAGTATGCGGGAAGGGGCACCTGAGTTTCATCTGGGTCAGATTCTGGCTCAGTACACTGCGAGGACAATGTAGTGCTCTGAGTGAATGTACCAGCAGAATCATCTATCAGTGGCTGTGCATCAGTACACTCCATGACAGATTCATCTTTGCCTGGGTAATTCACGATTTGACTTGATAACCCAGGCATGGTATGTGAAAACAGCTCCATGGAGTAATCAGTAGTATGGCCTGCGTCATCCTTCAATCTTGGTTGGGGTGAAGGACACAAGGAAAGGTGTGGTTCATGAACATGAGCCTCAAATGATGACTCAGTGCTTTTATTTTTTAAAACTTCAGAAGAGGAGGCGATAGAGCTGGAGGCTGAGTCAGCAATGTAAGCCAAAACTTGTTCTTGAAGCTCCGGCTTTAAAAGCAGTTTACCTACTCCCAGAAAAGGGAGCCTTTGAGGCCTTGTGGAGCCAGACGATGATGCAGGCTCAACACCTCCTGCATTAGGTGCTATTTTGCTTTTGCCACTACCAGCAGATCCACCACCAACACCAACACAATCATTACCAGCTGCCAACCCCCGCCCACTTCCACGGACTCTTCCACCACACTTCCTCATTTTTGAGGAAAATGTACCCAAAAAAACGACCAACTATATGTACTGTAAAACAAGGTACAAGGTGGATATAGTAGTGGGGAGAATTGGAATCTCTGTAGACTTCAGGACACAGTTGGATTCTGTCAGGCCCTGTTTATTTTACACCGCAATGTGACAGGCAGATTCTGGATGGTGTAATAAAGGTAGATAGAGGACTGTGGAGAATTGGAATATCTGTAGACTTCAGGACACAGTTGGATTCTGTCAGGCCCTGTTTATTTTACACCGCAATATGACAGGCAGATTCTGGATGTTGTAAGAAAGGTGGATAGAGGACTGTGGAGAATTGGAATCTCTCTACACTTCAGGACACAGTTGTATTTTGTCAGGCCCTGTGTCTATAACACTGCAATGTGACCGCCAGAAATTGCCTAGTGTATGACAAACTACAAGGTGTATATAGAATTGGGCAGAATTGGAATCTCCCTAGAGTGTAGGTCTGTAAGAACGGACAAACTCTTTGACTTTTCCTTACAGAGTCACACACATAGATAGCTTCAATTTGGCCATGATAACAGCCATTACATGGTACTGAGAGAGGAGCATGCACGTACACCACTGTATAGTGTATGTAAAATTGGCAAGCTCTGTGTTTTTGTATATGGACTGACACACGCTGTCTCTCTCTAGTTTTGAATGTAATCAAACAGCAAATATACTAAACTGTTTGAAAAATGGACAAAACTATAAGGTATAGGTCTGTAAGAACGGACAAACTCCTCGACTTTTCCTTACAGAGTCACACACGAAGATAGCTTCAATTTGGCTGTGATAACAGCCGTTACACGGTACTGAGAGAGGAGCGTGCACGTACACCGCTGTACGGTGTATGTAAAATTCTCAAGCTCCGTGTTTTTGTATACGGACTGACACACGCTGTCTCTCTCTAGTTTTGAATGTAATCAAACAGCAAATATACTAAACTGTTTGAAAAACGGACAAAACTATAAGGTATAGGTCTGTAAGAATGGACAAACTCCTCGACTTTTCCTTACAGAGTCACACACGTAGATAGCTTTAATTTGGCCATGATAACAGCCGCACTGAGAGAGGAGCGTGCACATACACCGCTGTACGGTGTATGTAAAATTGTCAAGCTCCGTGTTTTTGTATATGGACTGACACACGCTGTCTCTCTCTAGTTTTGAATGTAATCAAACAGCAAATATACTAAACTGTTTGAAAAACGGACAAAACTATAAAGGTGTAGGTCTGTAAGAACGGACAGACTCCTCGACTTTTCCTTACAGAGTCACACATGTTAATAGCTTCAATTTGGCCGTGATAACAGCCGTTACACGGTACTGAGAGAGGAGCATGCACGTACACCGCTGTACGGTGTATGTAAAATTGTCAAGCTCCGTGTTTTTGTATATGGACTGACACGCTGTCTCTCTCTAGTTTTGAATGTAATCAAACAGCAAATATACTAAACTGTTTGAAAAACGGACAAAACTATAAAGGTGTAGGTCTGTAAGAACGGACAAACTCCTCGACTTTTCCTTACAGAGTCACACACGTATATAGCTTCAATTTGGCCGTGATAACAGCTGTTACATGGTACTGTGTGAGGAGCATACACCGCTGTACGGTGTGTGAAAAAATGAACGCTCACTACCTCACCAGGACAAAACAATACAATTTGGATTGCTTTTAAAAAAGCAGTTTGAACACCAGTGTGCACATAGCAATGCAGCTAGCCTTAAAAGCCAGGCTAATCACCACCAGCGCTGCTGCACAAAAGCAAAAATCTTCACCTTTCACTGCACAGTAACTACAGTGAAAAGCGCTAGCAGCTGAAGAAGTTTTTTTTTCTTTTTGCCTTCCTAACGCTCTCCCTACAGAATCAGCAGCTGCAGCAGCTCTCCCTATTCTGAGATCAGCATGAGTAACATGGCGGTCGGCGTCCCCGCCCTTTTATACCCCCCGTGACGCCACACAAAGCAAGCCAATCACTTGCATGCCCTTCTCCAAGATGGTGGTGACCGCTGCCTATGTCATCACGTTGCCCAGTGTCCGTTCTTCCTGATTGGCTGAAAAAGGGCGCTAAAGCATCTTTTGAAACGCGACTTTGGTGCTAAAGTCACCGACCTCGTGGCTGACCTCACGCTAGGGTCGGGTTTCGTTTCATGAAACCCGACTTTGGCGAAAGTCGGCGACTTTTGAATTTTTTCGACCCGTTTCGCTCAACTCTAGTAACAAACTAACGGAAACTGACACTAAAAGTAATGGATGCTGACAATAACGGACGCTAACGGACAATAATGGACGCTGACTAATAAATGGACGCTGACAATAATAGACGCTAACTAATAAACGGCGCTGACATAAACGGACGCTGTCACTAAGAATAACGGACGGTAACTGACAATAAATGGACACAGACAATAACGGACGCTGACACTGACTAAACCTAATGGACACTAGCTAATGGCACCTTTAGACCTTTCAATAGTTAGGCTACTTTCAGATTTCAGTCTTCTTTAACTGGCAGGATGCAGTGAAATACCGGACTACCGGATCCAGCCGCAAACGCTGACACTGGATCCTTCTTTCTGCCAGATATATTCCTGGCAGAGAAGGTCTTCCGGGAATGGGCAGTGCGAAAAACCGGTCCGGCGTTTGGAAAAGACGTTGCATGCAACGTTTTTTCCAGGCGCTGGACCTGCAATTCTTGCCGGATCCGGCAAAAGCCGGACGTGCCACATTGTCATCCGGCGCAGTGCGGCGACAATGAAAGTGTACTGGCAAAAAGCCGGATCCAGTCGTAACAGGCGCCGGATCCGGCTTTTACATATTTCGCCGCATCGCACCGGATAGCAAAAAACTGAAATATGAAAGTAGCCTTAGCGTGGGCGAACACAGACCTGTCGGCACATTACAGTGTAACACAGAGTAACCCCGCCCACCAAATCAGACCCAGAGTGGTCCTGCCCACCAAATCGGAACCTATAGGGTCACGCCTACCAAATCGAATCCAGGGTGGCTCCGCCCACCAAATTGGACCCAGAGTGGCCCCGCCCACCAAATCGGACACAGAGTGGTCCCGCCCACCAAATCAGACCCTATGGAGCCCCCACCAAATCGGACCCAGAGTGGCCCCGTCCACCAATCTGAACCCAGAGTGGCCCCGCCCAATAAATCGGACCTTATGGGGCCCCATCCACCAATCGGATTGAGTGGCCACGCCCACGAAATCAGACCCAGAGTGTGGCCCCACCCACCAAATCGGACACTATGGGGCCCTGCCCAATAAATCGGTCCCAGAGTGGCCCCGGCCACCAAATCAGACCCTGAGGGGCCCACCCACCAATCGGACCCAGAGGGGCCCCGCCCACCAAATCGGACCCAGAGTCGCTCCGCCCACCAAATCAGACCCTGAGGGGCCCACCCACCAAATCAGACCCAGAGTCCCTCCGCCCACCAAATCGGAACCTGAGGGGCCCCGCCCACCAAATCGGACCCAGAGTGGCCCCGCCCACAAAATCAGACCCTAAGGGCCCCACCCACAAAATCGAACCCTGAGAGGCACCAGCCACAAAATCGGACCCTGAGGGATTCCGTCCACCAAATCGGACCCTGAGGGGCCCCACCCACAAAATCGGATCCTGAGGGATCCCGTCCACCAATTCAAGTCCTGAGGAGCCCAGGCCACCGAATCAGATCCTGAGGGGCCCCACCCACCAAATCAGACCCTAAGGGGCCATATAGGCCAAAGTGGCCCCTGAGAGGCACCCACAGTTAAAACGGATCCTGAGTTGAAAGTCTTGCAGGGGCAGCAGGCATGTCTCTGTTTTCCTTCAGGAAATACACATCTAGTTATAGTGGTTTGAAAAAAACACTATATTGTAATCCGAACGCTGCTAACTTATTATAGTGGTTTGAAAAAACCACTATATTGTAATCCGAACGCTGCTAACTTATTATAGTGGTTTGAAAAAACCACTATATTGTAATCCGAACGCTGCTAACTTCTTCTTCTTATTATTATTATTATAGTGGTTTGAAAAAACCACTATATTGTAATCCGAACGCTGCTAACTTCTTCTTCTTCTTCTTCTTCTTATTATTATTATTATTAAGTTGATTTCCGCAATTAATGCGGCCCGAACCGCTACACGCACAGACGCCGTTAAGGTGTTGTTTCGAAGCCAGCGTCCACGAGAGGTGTGCTAAGTATTTTTTGTGTCGATCGGATTTGTAGTTTTTGCGCAATTTGCGTTTGAAATTTTTTTTTCCCGTCATTGGAATGCA
Source organism: Dendrobates tinctorius (assembly GCF_039654945.1). Taxonomy (NCBI): domain Eukaryota; kingdom Metazoa; phylum Chordata; class Amphibia; order Anura; family Dendrobatidae; genus Dendrobates; species Dendrobates tinctorius. Next base: position 8,262,602 of record NW_027361760.1, on the reverse strand, counting down.
CTGTCTCCAATGCTTTTCAATGGGTAATGGCAAAACGTGCCCTGAGGCGATTGAAATGGCAGTTGAGCTCATTGATATGCGCAGGCAGACCCAGTTACTATGCCAACGCCTATGAACGTCACATGACATCCCAAGGACAGAGCTTCTGCCACATAATATCAGCTCTTAAAGTGAAACCCACAGCACAAATGCAAATCTAGCTTCATCACATAACACATGCCCCTGAGATAGAATGTGCGACAAAGTGGATTTAGAAGCCCAGTGAGCCACCCTGGCTCTTAAAGGGCCGACGTGCCACAGTGATTCTTAAAGGGCCAGCGCACCGAAATGAGTCTTAAAGGGCTGGCGCGCCAAATCGAAAGCTGAGTGACCCCGGCCTCCAAATCGGAGGCTGAGCCACCCCGGCCTCCAAATCGTAGGCTGAACCACCCCGGCCTCCAAATCGGAGGCTGAGCCACCCTGGCCTCCAAATCGGACCCAGTGTGGCCCCGCTCAAAAAATCAGACCCAGAGTAGCACAGCCCACCAAATCGGATACTGAGGAGCCGCGCCCACCAAATCGGACCCTGAAGGGCCCCGTCCACCAAATCGGACCCTGAGGAGCCCCGCCCACCAAATCAGACCCTGAGAAGCCCCGCCCACCATTTCGGACCCAGAGTGACCCCGCCCACCAAATCGGACCCTGAAGGGCCCCGCCCATCAAATCGGACCCAAAATGGCCCCGCCCACCAAATCGGACCCAGAGGGGCCCCGCCCATCAAATCGGACCCTGAGTGGCCCCGCCCATCAAATCGGACCCCGAGGGGCCCCGCCCACCAAATTGGAACCTGAGGAGCCCCACCCACCAAATTGGACCCAGATTGACCCCGCCCACCAAATCGGACCCCGAGGAGCCCCGCACACCAAATCGGACCCAGTTTGACCCCGCCCACCAAATTGGACCCTGAAGGGCCCCGCCCACCAAATCGGACCCAGAGGTGCCCCGCCCACCAAATCGGACCCTGAAGGGCACCGCCCACCAAATCGGACCCAGAGGGGCCCCGCCCACCAAATCGGACCCAGAGGGGCCACGCCCACCAAATCGGACAATGAGGGGCACCGCCCACTAAATCGGACCCAGAGTGGCCCCACCCACAAAATCGGACCCTGAGTGGGCCAGGCCACAAAATCAGACCCTGAGGGGCCCCAACCACAAAATCGGACCCTGAGAGACCCCGGCCACAAAATCGAACCTAGAGTGACCCCAGCCACAAAATCAGACCCTGAGGGTCCCCGGTCACAAAATCGGACCCTGAGGGACCCCAGCCACAAAATCAGACCCTGAGGGTCCCCGGTCACAAAATCGGACCCTGAGGGGCCCCACCTACAGAATCGGACCCTGATGGGCCCCACCCACAAAATCAGACCCTGAGGGGCCCCAGCCACAAAATCGGACCCTGAGGGGCCCCACCCACAAAATTGGACCCTGAGGGGCCCCGCCCACCAGATTAGACCCTGAGGGGCCCCACCCTCAAAATCAGACCCTGAGGGGCCACAGCCACAAAATCAGAACATGAGGGGCCCCAGCCACAAAATCGGACCCTGAGGGGCCCCACCCACAAAATCGGACCCTGATGGGCCCCACCCACAAATCCAGACCCTGAGGGGCCCCGGCCACAAAATCGGACCATGAGAGACCCCGGCCACAAAATCAGACCCTGAGGGGCCCCAACCACAAAATCAGACCCTGAGGGACCCCAGCCACAAAATCAGACCCTGAGGGGCACCGATCACAAAATGGGACCCTGAGGGGCCCCACCCACAAAATCGGACCCTGAGGGGCCCCGCCCACCAAATTAGACCCTGAGGGGCCCCACCCTCAAAATCGGTCCCTGAGGGGCCCCGGCCGCAAAATCGTACCCTGAGGGGCCCCGGCCGCAAAATCGGACCCTGAGGGGCCCCACCCGCAAAATCGGACCCTAAGGGGCCCCGGCCACAAAATCGGACCCTGAGGGGCCCCACCCGGAAAATCGGACCCTAAGGGGCCCCACCCGCAAAATTGGACCCTGAGGGGCCCCACCCGCAAAATCGAACCCTGAGGGGCCCCACCCGCAAAATCGAACCCTGAGGGGCTCCACCTGCAAAATCGGACCCTGAGGGGCCCCGGCCCCAAAAATCGGACCCTGAGGGGCCCCAACCACAAAATCGGACCCTGAGAGGCACCGGCTACAAAATCGGACCCTGAGGGGCCCCGGACACAAAATCGGACCCTGAGGGGCCCCGGCCACAAAATCGGACACTGAGGGGCCCAACCCACAAAATTAGACTCAGTGTCCCCGCCCACCAAATTGGACCCTGAAGGGCCACGTCCACCAAATCGGACCCAAAGTGGCCCCGCCCACCAAATCAGACCCAGAGAGGCCCCGCCCACCAAATCGGACCCTGAGGGGCCCCGCCCACCAAATCGGACCCTTTGGGGCCCCGCCCACCAAATCGGATTCTGAAAGGCACCAACCACAAAATAGGACCCTGAGGGGCCCCACCCACAAAATCGGACCCTGAAGGTCCCCGCTGACCAAATTGAACTCTGAGGGGCCCCGCCCACCAAATCGGACCCAGAGTGGCCCGCCCACCAAATCAGACCTAGAGTGGCCCGGCTCACCAAATCGGACCCCGAGGGGCACCACCCACCAAATCGGACCCCGAGGGGCCCCGCCCACCAAATCGGACCCCGAGGGGCGCCGCCCACCAAATCGGACCCCGAGGGATCCCGCCCACCAAATCGGACCCCGAGGGTCCCCGCCAACCAAATTGGACCCTGATGGGCCTCGCCCACCAAATCGGACTCTGATAGATCCCGCCGACCAAATCAGACCCTGAGGGGCCCAGCTCACCAAATCGGACCCAGAGTGGCCCCGCCCACCAAATTGGACCCAGAGTGGCCCCGCCCACCAAATCAGACCCAGCGTGGCCCCGCCCACCAAATTGTACCCTGAGGGGCCCCACCCACAAAATCAGACCCTAAGGGGCTCCACCCACATAATTGGACCCTGAGGGGCCCCGGCCACAAAATAGGACCCTGAGGGGCCCCACCCACAAAATCGGACCCTGAGGGGATCCGGCCACAAAATCGGACCCTGAGTGGCCCCACTCACAAAATCGGACCCTGAGGGGCCCTACCCACAAAATCGGACCCTGAGGGGCCCCAACCACAAAATCGGACCCTAACGGGCCCCGGCCACAAAATCGGACCCTGAGGGGCCCCGGCCACAAAATCGGACCCTGAGGGACCCCACCTACAAAATTGAACCCTGAGGGGCCCCAACCACAAAATCGGATCCTCAGGGGCCCCAGCCACAAAATCGGACTCTGAGGGACCCCACCCACAAAATCGGACCCTGAGGGGCCCCACCCACAAATCCAGACCCTGAGGGGACCCGGCCACAAAATCGGACCCTGATGGGCCCCGCCCACCAAATCGGACCCTGAGGGGCCCCGCCCACTAAATCAGATTCTGAAAGTCCCCAACCACAAAATCGGACCCTGAGGGGCCCCGCTGACCAAATTGAACTCTGAGCAGCCCCGCCCACCAAATCGGACCCAGAGTGGCCCGCCTACCAAATCAGACCTAGAGTGGCCCCGCTCACCAAATCGGACCCCGAGGGGCCCCACCCACCAAATCGGACCCCGAGGGTCCCCGCCCACCAAATCGGACCCCGAGGGGTACCGCCCACCAAATCGGACCCCGAGGGGCACCGCCCACCAAATCGGACCCCGAGGGATCCCGCCCACCAAATCGGACCCCGAGGGTCCCCGCCCACCAAATTGGACCCTGAGGGGCCCCGCCCACCAAATCGGACTCTGATAGATCCTGCTCACCAAATCGGACTCTGAGGGTCCCCACCCACCAAATCGGACCCTGAGGGGCCCCAGCCACAAAATCGGACCCTGAGGGTCCCCACCCACAAAATTGGACCCTGAGGGGCCCCGGCCACAAGATTGGACCCTGAGGGGCCCCAACCACCAAATCAGACCCTGAGGGGCCCCGGCCACAAAATCGGACCCTTAGGGGCCCCGCCCACCAAATCAGACCCAGAGGGGACCCGGCCACCAAATCGGACCCTGAGGGGCCCCACCCACAAAATCGGACCCTGAGGGGACCCACCCACAAAATCGGACCCTGAGGGGCCCCACCCACAAAATCGGACCCTGAGGGGATCCGGCCACAAAATCGGACACTGAGGGACCCCATCTACAAAATTGAACCCTGAGGGGCCCCAACCACAAAATCGGATCCTGAGGGGCCCCACCCACAAAATCGGATCCTGAGGGGCCCCAACCACAAAATCGGACCCCGAGGGGCCCCATCCACAAAATTGGACCCTCAGGGGCCCCGGCCACAAAATCGGACCCTGAGGGACCCCGGCCACAAAATCAGATCCTGAGGGGCCCCAACCACAAAATCGGACCCTGAGAGGCTCCGGCCACAAAATCGGACCCTGAGGGGCCCCAACCACAAAATCGGACCCTGAGAGGCACCGGCCACAAAATCGGACCCTGAGGGGCCCGGACACAAAATCGGACCCTGAGGGGCCCAACCCACAAAATCAGACCCTGAGGGGCCCCGGCCACAAAATCGGACCCTGAGGGGCCCCGGCCACAAAATCAGATCCTGAGGGGCCCCACCCACAAAATCGGATCCTGAGAGGCCCCAACCACAAAATCGGACCCCGAGGGGCCCCATCCACAAAATTGGACCCTCAGGGGCCCCGGCCACAAAATCGGACCCTGAGGGACCCCGGCCACAAAATCAGATCCTGAGGGGCCCCAACCAAAAAATCGGACCCTGAGAGGCTCCGGCCACAAAATCGGACCCTGAGGGGCCCCAACCACAAAATCGGACCCTGAAAGGCACCGGCCACAAAATCGGACCCTGAAGGGACCAACCCACAAAATCAGACTCAGTGGCCCCGAACACTAAATCGGATTCTGAAAGGCCCCAACCACAAAATCGGACCCTGAGGGGCCCCACCCACAAAATCGGACCCTGAGGGGCCCCGCTGACTAAATTGAACTCTGAGGGGCCCCGCCCACCAAATCGGACCCAGAGTGGCCCCGCCCACCAAATCAGACCTAGAGTGGCCCCGCTCACCAAATCGGACCCAGACTGGCCCGCCTACCAAATCAGACCTAGAGTGGCCCCGCTCACCAAATCGGACCCCGAGGGGCCCCACCCACCAAATCGGACCCCGAGGGTCCCCGCCCACCAAATCGGACCCCGAGGGGTACCGCCCACCAAATCGGACCCCGAGGGGCACCGCCCACCAAATCGGACCCCGAGGGATCCCGCCCACCAAATCGGACCCCGAGGGTCCCCGTCCACCAAATTGGACCCTGAGGGGCCCCGCCCACCAAATCGGACTCTGATAGATCCTGCTCACCAAATCAGACTCTGAGGGTCCCCACCCACCAAATCGGACCCTGAGGGGCCCCAGCCACAAAATCGGACCCTGAGGGTCCCCACCCACAAAATTGGACCCTGAGGGGCCCCGGCCACAAGATTGGACCCTGAGGGGCCCCAACCACCAAATCAGACCCTGAGGGGCCCCGGCCACAAAATCGGACCCTTAGGGGCTCCGCCCACCAAATCAGACCCAGAGGGGACCCGGCCACCAAATCGGACCCTGAGGGGCCCCACCCACAAAATCGGACCCTGAGGGGACCCACCCACAAAATCGGACCCTGAGGGGCCCCACCCACAAAATCGGACCCTGAGGGGATCCGGCCACAAAATCGGACCCTGAGGGACCCCATCTACAAAATTGAACCCTGAGGGGCCCCAACCACAAAATCGGATCCTGAGGGGCCCCAACCACAAAATCGGATCCTGAGGGGCCCCAACCACAAAATCGGACCCCGAGGGGCCCCATCCACAAAATTGGACCCTCAGGGACCCCGGCCACAAAATCAGATCCTGAGGGGCCCCAACCACAAAATCGGACCCTGAGAGGCTCCGGCCACAAAATCGGACCCTGAGGGGCCCCAACCACAAAATCGGACCCTGAGAGGCACCGGCCACAAAATCGGACCCTGAGGGGCCCGGACACAAAATCGGACCCTGAGGGGCCCAACCCACAAAATCAGACCCTGAGGGGCCCCGGCCACAAAATCGGACCCTGAGGGGCCCCGGCCACAAAATCGGATCCTGAGGGGCCCCACCCACAAAATCGGATCCTGAGAGGCCCCAACCACAAAATCGGACCCCGAGGGGCCCCATCCACAAAATTGGACCCTCAGGGGCCCCGGCCACAAAATCGGACCCTGAGGGACCCCGGACACAAAATCAGATCCTGAGGGGCCCCAACCACAAAATCGGACCCTGAGAGGCTCCGGCCACAAAATCGGACCCTGAGGGGCCCCAACCACAAAATCGGACCCTGAAAGGCACCGGCCACAAAATCGGACCCTGAGGGGCCCCGGACACAAAATCGGACCCTGAAGGGCCCAACCCACAAAATCAGACTCAGTGGCCCCGAACACTAAATCAGATTCTGAAAGGCCCCAACCACAAAATCGGACCCTGAGGGGCCCCACCCACAAAATCGGACCCTGAGGGGTCCCGCTGACTAAATTGAACTCTGAGGTGCCCCGCCCACCAAATCGGACCCTAGAGTGGCCCCGCTCACCAAATCGGACCCCGAGAGGCCCCTCCCACCAAATCGGACCCTGAGGGATCCCGCCCACCAAATCGGACCCCGAGGGTCCCCGCCAACCAAATTGGACCCTGAGGGGCCCCGCCCACCAAATCGGACTCTGATAGATCCCGCCCATAAAATCAGACCCTGAGGGGCCCCGCTCACTAAATCGGACCCTGAGGGGCCCCACACACCAAATCGGACCCTGAGGGGCCCCACCCACCAAATTGGACCCTGAGGGGCCCCACCCACCAAATCACACCCTGAGGGGCCCCAGCCACAAAATCGGACCCTGAGGGGCCCCACCCACAAAATCAGACCCTGAGGGGCCCCAGCCACAAGATTGGACCCTGAGGGGCCCCAACCACCAAATCAGACCCTAAGGGGCCCTGGCCACAAAATCGGACCCTGAGGGGCCCCACCCACCAAATCAGCCCCTGAGAGGACCCGGCCACCAAATTGGACCCTGAGGGGCCCCACCCACCAAATCGGATACTGAGGTGCCCCGGCCACAAAATTGGACCCTGAGGGGCCCCACCCACAAAATCGGGCCCTGAGGGTCCCACCCACAAAATCGGACCCTGAGGCCAAAGTGGCCCCTGAGAGGCACCCACAGTTAAAACGGATCCTGAGTTGAAAGTCTTGCAGGTGCAGCAGGCAAGTCTTTCTTAAAGGGGCAGCATTTCAAACCACTATCTGTACTTCCTTCAGGAAATACACATCTAGTTATTATTATTATTATTTTCCAGTTGATTTGCGCAATTAATGCGGCCCGAACCGCTACACGCACAGACGCCGTTGAGGTGTCGTTTCGAAGCCAGCGTCCACGAGAGGTGTGCTAAGTATTTTTCGTGTCGATCGGATTTGTAGTTTTTGCGCAATTTGCATTTGAAATTTTTTTTTCCCGTCATTGGAATGCACTGTCTCCAATGCTTTTCAATGGGAAATGGCAAAACGTGCCATGAGGCGATTGAAATGGCAGTTAAGCTCATTGATATGCGCAGGCACACCCAGTTACTATGCCAACGCCTACGAACGTCACATGACGCCCCAAGGACAGAGCTTCTGCCACATATCAGCTCTTAAAGCGAAACCCACAGCACAAATGTAAATCTAGCTTCATCACATGACGCATGCCCCTGAGAGAATGTGCGCCAAAGTGGATTTAGAAGCCCAGTGAGCCACCCTGTCTCTTAAAGGTCCGACGTGCCAAAGTGATTGTTAAAGGGCCAGCGCACCGAAATGAGTCTTAAAGGGCCGGCGTGCCAAATCGAAAGCTGAGTGACCCCGGCCTCCAAATCAGAGGCTGAGCCACCCCGGCCTCCAAATCGGAGGCTGAGCCACCCTGGCCTCCAAATCGGACCCAGTGTGGCCCCGCTCAAAAAATCAGACCCAGAGTGGCACAGCCCACCAAATCGGATCCTGAGGGGCCCCGCCCACCAAATCGGACCCTGAGGGGCCCCGCCCACCAAATCGGACCCAGAGGGGCCCCGCCCACCAAATCGGACCCAGAGGGGCCCCGCCCACCAAATCGGACCCAGAGTGACCCCGCCCACCAAATTGGACCCTGAGGGGCACCGCCCACTAAATCGGACCCAGAGTGGCCCCGCCCACCAAAATGGACCCAGGGGCTCCACCCACAAAATCAGACCCTAAGGGGCCCCACCCACAAAATCAGACCCTAAGGGGCCCCACCCACAAAATCGGACCCTGAGTGGGCCCAGCCACAAAATCAGACCCTGAGGGGCCCCAACCACAAAATCGGACCCTGAGAGACCCCGGCCACAAAATCGATCCTAGAGGGGCCCCAGTCACAAAATAGGACCCTGAGGGGCCCCAACCACAAAATCAGACCCTGAGGTGCCCCGGTCACAAAATCGGACCCTGAGGGGCCTCACCCACAAAATCAGACCCTGAGGGGCCCCACCCACAAAATCAGACCCTGAGGGGCTCCACCCACAAAATCAGACCCTGAGGGGCCCCAGCCACAAAATCGGACCCTGAGAGACCCCGGCCACAAAATCGAACCCAGAGGGGCCCCAGTCAAAAAATCGGACCCTGAGGGGCCCCGGTCACAAAATCGGACCTTGAGGGGCCCCACCCACAAAATCAGACCCCAAGGGACCCCAGCCACAAAATCGGACCCTGAGGGGCCCCACCCACAAAATCAGACCCTGAGGGGCCCCAGCCACAAAATCGGACCCTGAGGGGCCCCAACCACAAAATTGACCCTGAGGGTCCCCGGTCACAAAATCAGACCCTGAGGGGCCCCACCCACAAAATCAGACCCTGAGGGGCCCCAACCACAAAATCGGACCCTGAGGGGCCCCACCCACAAAATCAGACCCTGAGGGGCCCCAGCCACAAAATCGGACCCTGAGGGGCCCCAACCACAAAGTCAGACCCAGAGGTGCCCCGGTCACAAAATCGGACCCTGAGGGGCCCCACCCACAAAATCACACCCTGGGGGACCACAGCCACAAAATCAGACCCTGAGGGACCCCAACCACAAAATCGGACCCTGAGGGGCCCCACCCACAAAATCAGACCCTGAGGGGCCCCGGCCACAAAATCGGACCCTGAGAGACCCCGGCCACAAAATCAGACCCTGAGGGGCCCCAACCACAAAATCAGACCCTGAGGGTCCCCGGTCACAAAATCGGACCCTGAGGGGCCCTACCCACCCAAAAAAATCAGACCCTGAGGGGCCCCAGCCACAAAATCGGACCCTGAGGGGCCCCAACCATAAAATCAGACCCTGAGGTGCCCCGGTCACAAAATCGGACCCTGAGGGGCCCCACCCACAAAATCAGACCCTGAGGGGCCCCGGCCACAAAATCGGACCCTGAGGGGCCCCGGCCACAAAATCGGACCCTGAGGGGCCCCAGCCACAAAATCAGACCCTGAGGGGCCCCAGCCACAAAATCAGACCCTGAGGGGCCCCAGCCACAAAATCAGACCCTGAGGGGCCCCAGCCACAAAATCAGACCCTGAAGGGCCCCGGCCACAAAATCGGACCCTGAGGGGCCCCGGCCACAAAATCGGACCCTGAGGGGCCCCGGCCACAAAATCGGACCCTGAGGGGCCCCACCCGCAAAATCGGACCCTGAGGGGCCCCACCTGCAAAATCGGACCCTGAGGGGCCCCACCTGCAAAATCGGACCCTGAGGGGCCCCGGCTACAAAATCAGACCCTGAGGGGCCCCAGCCACAAAGTCAGACCCTGAGGGTCCCCGGCCACAAAATCGGACCCTGAGTGGCCCCGGCTACAAAATCGGACCGAGAGGCCCCACCCACAAAATCGCACCATAAGGGGCCCCACCCACAAAATCGGACCCTGAGGGGCCCCACCCACAAAATCAGACCATGAGGGGCCCCACCCACAAAACTGTACCCTGAGGCATCCCGGCCACCAATAAAAACCCTGAGGAGCCCAGGCCACCGAATCGGATCCTGAGGGGCCCCACCCACCAAATGAGACCCTGAGGCCAAAGTGGCCGCTGAGAGGCACCCACACTTAAAACGGATCCTGAGTTGAAAGTCTTGCAGGGGCAGCAGGCAAGTCTCTCTTTAAGGGGCAGCCCGGGCACCATTTCAAACCACTATCTGTACTTCCTTCAGGAAATACACATCTAGTATTATTATTATTATTCAGTTGATTTTCCGCAATTAATGCTGCCCGAACCACTACACGCACAGACTCCGTTGAGGTGTCATTTCGAAGCCAGCGTCCACGAGTGGTGTGCTAAGTATTTTTTGTGTCGATCGGATTTGAAGTTTTTGCGCAATTTGCGTTTGAAACTTTTTTCCCTGTCATTGGAATACATTGTCTAAATGCATTTCAATAGGAAAATTTTGCCATATAAAGACATGGGGCAGCTTCATCACATGATGCCCCTGAGAGAGAATGTGTGCCAAAGCGGATTTAGAAGCCCAGTGTGCCAAACTGGCTCTTAAAGGGCCGACGCGCCAAAGTGATTCTTAAAGGGCCGGCGCGCCAAATTGAAAGCTGAGTGACCCCAGGCTCCAAATCGGAGGCTGAGCCACCCCAGCCTCCAAATCGGAGGATGAGCCACTCTGGCCTCCAAATCAGACCCAGCTTGGCCCCGCTCAAAAAATGGGACCCAGAGTGGCCTCGCCCACCAAAACGGACCCTGAGGGGCCCCGCCCACCAAATCGGACCCTGAGGGGCCCCGCCCACCAAATCGGACCCTGAGGGGCCCCGCCCACCAAATTGGACCCAGAGGGGCCCCGCTCACCAAATCTGACCCAGAGGGGCCCCGTCCACCAAATCGGACCCTGAGGAGCCCCGCCCACCAAATCGGACCCAGAGTGACCCCGCCCACCAAATTGGACCCTGAAGGGCCCCGCCCACCAAATCGGACCCAGAGGGGCCCCGTCCACCAAATCGGACCAGAGTGGCCCCACCCACAAAATCAGACCCTGAGGCCAAAGTAGCCCCTGAGGGGCACCCTGAGTTCAAAGTCTTGCAGGGGCAGCAGGCAAGTCTCTCTTAAAGGGGCAGCCCGGGCACCATCTGTATTTCCTTCAGGAAATACACATCTAGTATTATTATTATTATTATTCAATTCATTTCTGCAATTAATGCGGCCTGAACCGCTACACACACAGACTCCGCCGAGGCGTCGTTTCGATGCCAGCATCCACGAGTGGTATGCTAAGTATTTTTTGTGTCGATCGGATTTGTAGTTTTTGCGCAATTTGTGTTTGAGAAAACATTTTCCTGTCATTGGAATGCATTGTCTCAATGCATTTCAATGGGAAAATTTTGCCATAGGGAAAACATGGGGCATTCGTGAGGTGGCAGTTAAGCTCATTGATATGCGCAGGCACACCCAGTTACTATGCCAATGCCTACGAACTTTACATGACCCCAGCAGGACAGAGTTTCTGCCAAATAATATCACCTCTTAAAGTGCAACCCAAAGCACAAATGCAAATCTAGCTTCATCACATGACGCATGCCCCTGAGAGAGAATGTGCGCCAAAGTGGATTTAGAATCCCAGTGCGGCAAGCTGGCTCTTAAAGGGCCGACGTGCCAAAGTGAGGCAAAGGGCTGGCATACCAAAATGAGTCTCAAAGGGCTGGCGTGCCAAATGGAAAGCTGAGTGACCCCAGGCTCCAAATCGGAGACTGATTGACCCCGGCCTCCAAATTGGAGGATGAGCCACCCCGGCCTCCAAATCGGAGGCTGTTCAACCCTGGCCTACAAATCGGAGGCTGAGCCACCCTGACCTCCAAATCGGACCCAGAGTGGTCCCGCCTACCAAATCAGACCCTGAGGGGCCCCATCCACCATATTGGACCCTGAGAGGCCCCACCCACCAAATCGGACCCTGAGGGGCCCCACCCACAAAATCGGACCCTGAGGGTCCCCGGCCACAAAATCGGACCCTGAGGGGCCCCGGCCACAAAATCGGACCCTGAGGGGCCCCGGCCACCAAATCGGACCCTGAGGGGCCTCCGCCACAAAATCGGACCCTGAGGGGCCCCACCCACAAAATCGGACCCTGAGGGGTTCCGGCCACAAAATCGGACCCTCAGGGGCCCCACCCACAAAATCGGGCCCTAAGTGGCCCCACCAACAAAATCGGACCCTGAGGCCAAAGTAGCCCCTGAGGGGCACCCTGAGTTCAAAGTCTTGCAGGGGCAGCAGGCAAGTCTCTCTTAAAGGGGCAGCCCGGGCACCATCTGTATTTCCTTCAGGAAATACACATCTAGTATTATTATTATTATTCAATTCATTTCTGCAATTAATGCGGCCTGAACCGCTACACGCACAGACTCCGCCGAGGCGTCGTTTCGATGCCAGCATCCACGAGTGGTGTGCTAAGTATTTTTTGTGTCGATCGGATTTGTAGTTTTTGCGCAATTTGTGTTTGAGAAAACATTTTCCTGTCATTGGAATGCATTGTCTCAATGCATTTCAATGGGAAAATTTTGCCATAGGGAAAACATGGGGCATTCGTGAGGTGGCAGTTAAGCTCATTGATATGCGCAGGCACACCCAGTTACTATGCCAATGCCTACGAACTTTACATGACCCCAGCAGGACAGAGTTTCTGCCAAATAATATCACCTCTTAAAGTGCAACCCAAAGCACAAATGCAAATCTAGCTTCATCACATGACGCATGCCCCTGAGAGAGAATGTGCGCCAAAGTGGATTTAGAATCCCAGTGCGGCAAGCTGGCTCTTAAAGGGCCGACGTGCCAAAGTGAGGCAAAGGGCTGGCATACCAAAATGAGTCTCAAAGGGCTGGCGTGCCAAATGGAAAGCTGAGTGACCCCAGGCTCCAAATCGGAGACTGATTGACCCCGGCCTCCAAATTGGAGGATGAGCCACCCCGGCCTCCAAATCGGAGGCTGTTCAACCCTGGCCTACAAATCGGAGGCTGAGCCACCCTGACCTCCAAATCAGACCAAGAGTGGTCCCGCCTACCAAATCAGACCCTGAGGGGCCCCATCCACCATATTGGACCCTGAGAGGCCCCACCCACCAAATCAGACCCTGAGGGGCCCCACCCACAAAATCGGACCCTGAGGGTCCCCGGCCACAAAATCGGACCCTGAGGGGCCCCGGCCACAAAATCGGACCCTGAGGGGCCCCGGCCACCAAATCAGACCCTAAGGGGCCCCACCCACAAAATCGGACCCTGAGGGTCCCCGGCCACAAAATCGGACCCTGAGGGGCCCCGGCCACAAAATCGGACCCTGAGGGGCCCCGGCCACCAAATCGGACCCTGAGGGGCCTCCGCCACAAAATCGGACCCTGAGGGGCCCCACCCACAAAATCGGACCCTGAGGGGTTCCGGCCACAAAATCGGACCCTCAGGGGCCCCACCCACAAAATCGGGCCCTAAGTGGCCCCACCAACAAAATCGGACCCTGAGGCCAAAGTGGCCCCTGAGAGGCACCCACAGTTAAAATGAATCCTGAGTTGAAAGTCTTGCAGGGGAAGCAGGCAAGTCTCTCTTAAAGGGGCAGCCCGGGCACCATTTCAAACCACTATCTGTACTTCCTTCAGGAAATACACATCTAGTGCTTCTTTTTCTTCTTATTAAGTTGATTTCCGCAATTAATGCGGCCCGAACCGCTACACGCACAGACTCGGTTGAGGTGTCGTTTCGAAGCCAGCATCCACGAGAGGTGTGCTAAGTATTTTTCGTGTCGATTGGATTTGTAGTTTTTGCGCAATTTGCGTTTGAACATTTTTTTTCCAGTCATTGGAATGCACTGTCTCAATGCTTTTCAATGGGAAACTTAAAACGTGCCCTGAGGCAATTCAAATGGCAGTAAAGATCATTGATATGCGCAGGCACACCCAGTTACTATGCCAACGCCTACGAATGTCACATGACGCCCCCAGGACAGAGCTTCAGCCACATAATATCAGCTCTTAAGGCGAAACCCACAGCACAAATGCAAATCTAGCTTCATCACATGATGCATGCCCCTGAGAGAGAATGTGCGCCAAACTGGATTTAGAAGCCCAGTGAGCCACCCTGTCTCTAAAACAGCTGGCGCACCAAAATGAGTCTTAAAGGGCCGGCGCGCCAAATCGAAAGCTGAGTGACCCCAGGCTCCAAATCAGAGGCTGATCGACCATGGCCTACAAATGGGAGGGTGAGCCACCCTGGCCCACAAAATCGGACCCAGAGTGGCCCCGCCCACCAAATCGGACCCAGAGTGGCCCCGCCCACCAAAGCAGACCCAGTGTGGCCCCGCCCACCAAATCGGACCAAGAGTGGCCCCGCCCACCAAATCAGGCCCAGTGTGGCCCACGCCCACCAAATCGGACCCTGAAGGGCCCCTCCCACCAAATCAGACCCAGAGTGGCCCCGCCCAGCAAATCGGACACTAAGGGGCCCCGCCCACCAAATCGGACACTGAAGAGGCCCGCCCACCAAATCGGACCTGAGGGGCCCCACCCACAAAATCAGACCCTGAGGGGCACCGGCCACAAAATCGGACCCTGAGGGGCCCCGGACACAAAATCGGACCCTGAGGGGCCCCAACCACAAAGTCAGACCCTGAGGACTGCATCCCACCAAATCGGACCCTGAGGGGCCCCGGCCACCAAATCAGACCCTGAGGGGCCCCGGCCACCAAATCGGACCCTGAGGGGGCCTAACCACAAAATCGAACCCAGAGTTGCCCAGCTCACCAAATCGGACCCTGAGGGGCCCCGGCCACCAAATCGGACCCTGAGGGGCCCCAACCACCAAATCGTCCACGAGCGGTGTGCTAAGTAATTTTCGTTTCGATCGGATTTGTAGTTTTTGTGCAATTTGCGTTAGAAAATTTATTTTCCAGTCATTGGAAAGTATTGTCTCAATGCTTTTCAATGGGGAAATTTTGCCATAGAGAAAACATGCCCTGAGGTGATTCAAATGGCAGTTAAGCTGATTGATATGCGTAGGCAGAACCAGTTACTATGCCAACGCCTACGAACTTTACATGACGCCCCCAGGACACAGTTTCTGGCAGATAATATCACCTCTTAAAGCGAAACCCACAGCACAAATGCAAATCTAGCTTCATCATGCCTCTGAGAGAGAATGTACGCCAAAGTGGATTTAGAATCCCAGTGCGCCAAACCAGCTCTTAAACGGCCGACGTGCCTAAGTGATTCTTAAAGGGCCGGCGCACCAAAATGAGCCTTAAAGGGCCAGAGCACCAAATCGAAAACTGAGTGACCCCAGGCTCCAAATCGAAGGCTGATCCACCCTGGCCTACAAATCAGAGGCTGAGCCACCCTGGCCTCCAAATCGGACCCAGAGTGGCCCCACTCACCAAATCGGACCCAGAGTGGCCCCGCCCACCAAATCGGATCCTGAGGGGCCCCGCCCACCAAATCAGACCCAGAATGGCCATGCCCACCAAATCGGACCCTGAAAATCTCCGCCCACCAAATTAGACCCAGAGTGGCCCCGCCCACCCAAATCGGACCCTGAGGGGCCCCGATCAACAAACCAGACCCTGAGGGGCCCCGCCAACCAAATCGGATTCTGAGGGGCCCCGCCCACTAAATCGGATCCAGAGTGGCCCCGTCCACCAAATCGGACCCTGAGGGGCCCCAGCCACAAAATCGGACCTTGAGGGGTCCCACCCACCAAATCAGACCCTGAGGGGCCCCGGCCACCAAATCGGACCCTGAGGGGCCCCGGCCACCAAATCGGACCCTGAGTGGCCCCGGCCACAAAATCGGACCCCGAGGGGCCCCACCCACAAAATCGGACCCTGAGGGGCCCCATCCACAAAATCAGGCCCCCCACCCACAAAATCAGACCATGAGGCCAAAGTGGCCCCTGAGAGGCACCCACAGTTAAATCGTATCCTGAGTTGAAAGTCTTGCAGGGGCAGCAGGCAAGTCTCTTAAAGGGGCAGCCCGGGCACCATTTCAAACCACTATCTGTACTTCCTTCAGGAAATACACATCTAGTATTATTATTACTATTCAGTTGATTTCCGCAATTAATGCGGCCCGAACCGCTGCACGCACAGACTCCGTGGAGGCCTCGTTTCGAAGCCAGCATCCACGAGTGGTGTGCTAAGTATTTTTCATGTAGATCGGATGTAGAGTTTTTGCGCAATTTGCGTTTCAAAAAACATTTTCCTCAATGCATTTCAATGGGAAAATGTTGCCACAGGGAAAACATGGGACAGTCGTGAGGTGGCAGTTAAGCTCATTGATATGCGCAGGCTCACCCAGTTACTATGCCAACGCCTACGAACTTCACATGACCTCTCTAGGACAGCGTTTCTGGCAGATAATTTCAGCTCTTAAAGCGAAACCAACAGCATAAATGCAAATCTAGCTTCATCACATGACGCATGCCCCTGAGAGAGAATGTGCGCCAAAGTGGATTTAGAAGCCCAGTGAGCCAAACTGGCTCTTAAAGGGCCAACGCACCAAAGTGATTGTTAAAGGGTCGGCGCACCGAAATGAGTCTTAAAGGTCCGGCGCGCCAAATCGAAAGCTGAGTGACCCGAGGCTCCAAATCGGAGGCTGAGCCACCCCGACCTCCAAATCAGAGGCTGATCCACCCTGGCCTCCAAATCGGACCCAGCGTGGCCCCTCTAAAAAAAATCAGACCCCGAGTCGCCCCGCCCACCAAATTGGACCCTGAAGGGCCCCGCCCACCAAATCAGACTGTGTACCCCCCCACCAAATTGTACCCTGAAGGGCCCCACCCACCAAATCGGACCATGAAGGGCCCCGCCCACCAAATCAGACCCAGAGTGGCCCCACCCACCAAATGGGACCCTGAGGGGCCCCGCCCACCAAATCGGACCCTGAGGGGTCCCGTCCACCAAATCGGACCCTGAGAGGCCCCGCCCACCAAATCGAATTCTGAGGGGCCCCAACCACAAAATCGGACCCTGAGGGGCCCCACCCACAAAATCAAAACCTGAGGGGCCCCACCCACAAAATTGGACCCTGAGGGGCCCCGCCGACCAAATCGGACCCTGAGGGGCCCCGCTAACCAAATCGAACTCTGAGGGGCCCCACTCACCAAATCGGACCCTGAGGGGCTCCGCCCACCAAATTGGATTCTGAGTGGCCCCTCCCACCAAATCGGACCCTGAGGGGCCCCACCCACCAAATCGGACCCTGAGGTGCCCCTGCCACAAAATCAGACCCTGAGGCCAAAGTGACCCCTGAGAGGCACCCACAGTTAAAACGGATCCTGAGTTGAAAGTCCTGCAGAGGCAGCAGGCAAGTCTCTCTTAAAGGGGCAGCCCGGGCACCATTTCAAACCACTATCTGTACTTCCTTCAGGAAATACACATCTAGTATTATTATTACTATTCAGTTGATTTCCGCAATTAATGCGGCCCGAACCGCTACACGCACAGACTCCGTTGAGGTGTCGTTTCGAAGCCAGCGTCCACGAGTGGTGTGCTAAGTATTTTTCGTGTCGATCGGATTTGTAGTTTTTGTGCAATTTGCGTTTGAAATTTTTTTTTCCCGTCATTGGAATGCATTTCTCAATGCTTTACAAAGGGCAACTTAAAACGTGCCCTAAGGCAATTCAAATGGCAGTAAAGCTCATTGATATGTGAAGGCACACCCATTTACTATGCAAACACCTACGAATGTCACATGACGCCCCCAGGACAGATCTTCTGACACATATCAGTTCTTAAAGCGAAACCCACAGCACAAATGCAAATCTAGCCTCATCACATGAAGCATGCCCCTGAGAGAGAATGTGCGCCAAAGTGGATGTAGAAGCCCAGTGATCCACCCTGTCTCTAAAACGACCGATGCGCCAAAGTGATTCTTAAAGGGCCAGCGCGCCAAATCGAAAACTGAGTGACCCCAGACTCCAAATCAGAGGCTGATCGACCCTGGCCTCCAAATCGGACCCAGCATGGCCCCGCTCAAGAAATCGGACCCAGAGGGGCTATGCTCACCAAATCAGACCCAAAGTGGCCCCGCCCAGCAAATCGGACCCAGAGTAGCCCCGCCCACCAAATCAGACCCTGAGGGGCCCCGCCCACCAAATCGGCCCCCGAGTGGCGCCGCCCACCAAATCGGCCCCCGAGTGGCCCCGCCCACCATATTGGGCCCCGAGTGGCCCCACCCACCATATCGCGCCCCCGAGTGGCACCATCCACCAAATCGGCCCCCGAGTGGCCCCACCCACCAAATGGGACCCTGAAGGCCCCAACCACAAAATCGGACCCTGATGAGCCCCGGCTACAAAATCGGGTCCTGAAAGGCCCCACCCACAAAATTGGAGCCTGAGGGGCCCCGGCCACAAAACCGGACCCTAAGGGGTCCCACCCACAAAATCGGACCTGAGGGGATCCGGCCACAAAATCAGACCCTGAGGGGCCACACCCACAAAATCGGACCCTGAGGGGCCACACCCACAAAATCGGACCCTGAGGGGCCACTCCCACAAAATCGGACCCTGAGGGGCCACACCCACAAAATCGGAGCCTGAGGGATCCCCATCAACAATTCAAGCCCTGAGGAGCCCAGGCCAAGGAATCAGATCCTGGGTGGCGTCCCTGAGTTGAAAGTCTTGCAGGGGCAGCAGGCAAGTCTCTCTTAAAGGGGCAGCCCGGGCACCATTTCAAACCACTATCTGTACTTCCTTCAGGAAATACACATCTAGTATTATTATTACTATTCAGTTGATTTCCGCAATTAATGCGGCCTGAACCGCTACACGCACAGACTCCGTTGAGGTTTCGTTTCGAAGCCAGTGTTCACGAGAGGTGTGCTAAATATTTTTCATGTCGATCAGATTTATAGTTTTTGCGCAATTTGAGTTTGAAAAAACATTTTCCTGTCATTGCAATGGTGCTGTCTCAATGCATTTCAATTGGAAAATTTTGCCATAGGGAAAACATGGGGCAGTCGTGAGGCGATTCAAATAGCAGTTAAGCTCATTGATATGCGCAGGCACACCCAGTTACTATGCCAACGCCTACGAACTTTTCATGACCCCTCCAGGACAGAGTTTCTGGCAGATAATATCAGCTCTTAAAGCGAAACCCAGAGTACAAATGCAAATCTAGCTTCATCACATGACGCATGCCCCTGAGAGAGAATATGCGCCAAAGTGGATTAAGAAGCCCAGTGCGCCAAACTGGCTCTTATACGGCCGACGCGCCTAAGTGATTCTTAAAGGGCCGGCGCACCAAAATGAGTATTAAAGGGCCGGCGCGCCAAATCGAAAGCTGATTGACCCCAGGCTCCAAATCGGAGGCTGATTGACCCTGGCCTACAAATCGGAGGCTGATCGACCCTGGCCTACAAAACGGAGACTGAGCCACCCTGGCCTCCAAATCGGACCCAGAGTGGCACAGCCCAATAAATCGGACCCTGAGGGGCCCCACCCACCAAGTCAGACCCAGAGTGGCCCCACCCACCAAGTCAGACCCAGAGTGGCCCCGCCCACCAAATCAGACCCTGAGGGGCCCTGCCTACCAAATCAGACCCAGAGTGGCCCCGCCCACCAAAAAGGACCCAGAGTGGCACAGCCCACCAAATCGAACCCTGAAGGGCCCTGCCCACCAAATCAGACCCAGAGTGGCCCCACCCACCAAGTCAGACCCAGAGTGGCCCTGCCCACTAAATCGGACCCTGAGGGGCTCCGTCCACCAAATCGAACCCAGAGTGGCCCCGCCCACCAAATCAGACCCAGAGTGGCCCCGCCCACCAAATCAGACCCATAGTGGCCCCGCCCACCAAATCAGACCCTGAGGGGCCTAACCCACCAAATCAGACCCAGAGTGGCCCCGCCCACCAAAAAGGACCCAGAGTGGCACAGCCCACCAAATCGTACCCTGAAGGGCCCCGCCCACCAAATCGGACCCAGAGTGGCCCCTCCAACCAAATCGGACCCTGAGGAGCACCGCCCACCAAATCGGACCCAGAGTGACCCCGCCCACTAAATCGGACCCTGTGGGGCCCCGCTCACCACATCGGACCCTGAGGGGCCACACCCACCAAATCGGACCCAGAGTGGCCTTGCCCACCAAATCGGACCCCGAGGGGCCCCACCCACCAAATCAGCCCCTGAGGGGCCCCGGCCACCAAATTGGACCCTGAGGGGCCCCACCTACCAAATCGGACCCTGAGGGGCCCCGGCCACAAAATCGGACCCTGAGGGGCCCCACCCACAAAATCGGACCATGAGGCCAAAGATGCCCCTGAGAGGCACCCACAGTTAAAACGGATCCCGAGTTGAGTCTTGCAGGGGCAGCAGGCAAGTCTCTCTTAAAGGGGCAGCCTGGGCACCATTTCAAACCACTATCTGTACTTCCTTCAGGAAATACACATCTAGTGTTAATTTTGTTATCTTTATTCAGTTGATTTCTGCAATTAATGCAGCCCGAACCGCTACACGCACAGACTCTGTTGAGGTGTCGTTTCGAATCCAGCGTCCACGAGAGGTGTGCTAAGTAATTTTCGTGTCGATCGGAGATGTAGTTTTTGCGCAATTTGCATTTGAAAAAACATTTTCCTCAATGCTTTTCAATAGGAAAATGTTGCCACAGTCAAAACATGCCCTGAGGCGATTGAAATGGCAGTTAAGCTCATTGATATGCGCAGGCACACCCAGTTACTATGCCAATGCCTACGAATGTCACATGACGCCCCCAGGACAGAGCTTCTGCCACATAATATCAGCTCTTAAAGCGAAACCCACAGCACAAATGCAAATCTAACTTCATCACGACACATGCCCCTGAGAGAGAATATGCAAAAAAGTGGATTTAAAAGCCCAGTGCGCCAAACTTGCTCTTAAACGGCGGACGCGCCTTAGGCCTCTTTCACACTTCCATTTTTGACAATCAGTCAAAATCCGCCAGGTTTTGAAAAAAACGGATCCGCAATTTTTTTTTGCGGATCCGTTTTTTTCCCCATTGAGTTGCATTACTGGCGGATCTTGACTGATGGTCATCCGTTGGATCCGTTTTTGAGAGGATCCGCCAAATTTTTTTCCTCCTCTGGCATGCCTGGACGGACCCTGCAACGTTTTTTTTGTGGTTGGATCCGCATTTTTCAGTGCGCATGCCCGGTGAAAGGAAGTCAGGGAGAAAATTAACCCTGAAATCCTTTCTGGTGGAGGAAAAAAATTCTCTCTCTCTCTCTCCCCCTCCCCCTTCCCGGCCAGCGGTTCCTTCAAATTTCCTCATTCTGCGGATCCGTCAAAAAACGGATCCTGTGGCATCCGTTCACATCAGTTAGGAACGGATCCGCTTGTCCGCCTTTTTGGCGGATTTTAACTGACACAAAAAACTGAAGTGTGAAAGAGGCCTAAGTGATTCTTAAAGGGCCGATGCACCAAAATGAGTCTTAAAGGGCTGGCGCGCCAAATCGAAAGCTGAGTGACCCCAGGCTCCAAATCTGAGGCTGATCGACCATGGCCTACAAATCGGAGGCTGAGCCACCCTGGCCTCCAATCGGACCCAGAGTGGACCCGCCCACCAAATCGGACCCAGAGTGGCCCCACCCATCAAATCAGACCCAGGGTGGCCCCGCCCACCAAATCAGACCCAGAGTGGCCCCGCCCACCAAATCAGACCCAGAGTGGCCCCGCCCACCAAATCGGACCCAGAGTGGCCCCGCCCACCAAATCGAACCCTGAGGGGCCCCGCCCACCAAATCGAACCCTGAGGGGCCCCGCCCACCAAATCGGACACTGAGGGGCCCCACCAACCAAATCGGACACTGAGGGGCCCCGCTCACCAAATTGGACCCTGAGGGGCCCCGCTCACCAAACTGAACTCTGAGGGGCCTTGCTCACCAAATCGGACCCTGAGAGGCCCCTCCCACCAAATCAGATTCTGAGTGGCCCCAACCACAAAATCGGAACCTGAGGGGCCCCGGACACAAAATCGGACCCTGAGGGGCCCCACCCACCAAATCAGACCCTGAGGGGCCCCGCCCACCAAATCTGACCCTGAGGGGCCCCGCCCACCAAATCGGACGCTGAAGGGCCCCGCTCACCAAATCGCACCCTGAGGGGCCCCGCTCACCAAATCAGACCCTGAGGGGCCCCGCTCACCAAATCGGACCCTGAGTGATCCCTTCCACCAATTCAAGCCCTGAGGAGCCCAGGCCACCGAATCGGATCCTCAGTGGCCCCACCCACCAACTCAGACCCTGAGGGGCCCCGCAGGTCAAAGTGGCCCCTGAGAGGCACCCACAGTTAAAACGGATCCTGAGTTGAAAGTCTTGCAGGGGCAGCAGGCAAGTCTCTCTTAAAGGGGCAGCCCGGGCACCATTTCAAACCACTATCTGTATTTCCTTCAGGAAATACACATCTAGTTATACTGGTTTGAAAAAAACACTATATTGTAATCCGAACGCTGCTAACTTATTCTTCTTCTTCTTATTATTATTATTAAGTTGATTTCCGCAATTAATGCGGCCCGAACCGCTACACGCACAGACTCCATTGAGGTGTCGTTTCGAAGCCAGCGTTCATGAGAGGTGTGCTAAGTATTTTTCGTGTCGATTGGATTTTTAGTTTTTGCGCAATTTGCATTTGAAAATTTTTTTTCCCGTCATTGGAATGCACTGTCTCCAATGCTTTTCAATGGTAAATGGCAAAACGTGCCCTGAGGCGATTGAAATGGCAGTTGAGCTCATTGATATGCGCAGGCAGACCCAGTTACTATGCCAACGCCTACGAACGTCACATGACGCCCCGAGGACAGAGCTTCTGCCACATAATATCAGCTCTTAAAGCGAAAACGACAGCACAAATGCAAATCTAGCTTCATCACATGACACATGCCCCTGTGAGAAAATGTCCGCCAAAGTTGATTTAGAAGAAGCCCAGTGAGCCAAACTAGCTCTTAAAGGGCCGACGCGCCAAAGTGATTGTTAAAGGGCCGGCGCACCGAAATGAGTCTTAAAGGGCCGACACGCCAAATCGAAAGCTGAGCGACCCCAGGCTCCATATCGGAGGCTGAGCCACCCCAGCCTCCAAATCGGAGGCTGAGCCACCCCGGCCTCCGAATCGGAGGCTGAGCGACCCCGGCCTCCGAATCGGAGGCTGAGCCACCCCGGCCTCCGAATCGGAGGCTGAGCCACCCCGGCCTCCGAATCGGAGGCTGAGCCACCCCGGCCTCCGAATCTTAGGCTGAGCCACCCCGGCCTCCGAAACGGAGGCTGAGCCACCCCGGCCTCCGAATCGGAGGCTGAGCCACCCCGGCCTCCGAATCGGAGGCTGAGCCACCCCGGCCTCCGAATCGGAGGCTGAGCCACCCCGGCCTCCGAATCGGAGGCTGAGCCACCCCGGCCTCCGAATCGGAGGCTGAGCCACCCCGGCCTCCGAATCGGAGGCTGAGCCACCCCGGCCTCCGAATCGGAGGCTGATCGACCCCGGCCTCCGAATCGGAGGCTGATCGACCCCGGCCTCCGAATCGGAGGCTGAGCCACCCCGGCCTCCGAATAGGAGGCTGAGCCACCCCGGCCTCCGAATCGGAGGCTGAGCCACCCCGGCCTCCGAATCGGAGGCTGAGCCACCCCGGCCTCCGAATCGGACGATGAGCCACCCCGGCCTCCAAATCGGACGATGAGCCACCCCGGCCTCCAAATCGGACGATGAGCCACCCCGGCCTCCAAATAGGAGGCTGCGCCACCCCGGCCTCCAAATAGGAGGCTGAGCCACCCCGGCCTCCAAATAGGAGGCTGAGCGACCCTGGCATCCAAATCGGAGGCTGAGCGACCCCGGCCTTCAAATCGGAGGCTGCATCACCCCGGCCTTCAAATAGGAGGCTGCGCCACCCCGGCCTCCAAATAGGATGCTGAGCCACCCCGGCCTCCAAATCGGAGGCTGAGCGACCCTGGCATCCAAATCGGAGGCTGAGCGACCCCGGCCTCCAAAATCGGAGGATGAGCCACCCCGTCCTTCAAATCTGAGTCTGAGCCACCCCGGCCTCCAAATCGGAGGCTGAGCCACCCCGGCCTCCAAATCGGACCCTGAGGGGCCCCGCTCACCAATTCAGACCGTGAGGGGACCCGCCCGCCAAATCAGACCCTGAGGGGCCCAGCCCGCCAAATCGGACCCTGAGTAGCCCCGCCCAACAAAACGGTCCCAGAGTCGCCCCACCCACCAAATCGGACCCAGAGTGGCCCCACCCACAAAATCAGACCCTGAGGGGCCCCAACCACAAAATCAGACCCTGATGAGCCCCGGCTACAAAATCGGGCCCTGAAGGGCCCCACCCACAAAATTGGACCCTGAGGGGCCCCGGCCACAAAATCGGACCCTGAGGGTCCCCACCCACAAAATCGGACCCTGAGGGGATCCGGCCACAAAATCAGACCCTGAGGGGCCCCGGCCAAAAATCGGACCCTGAGGGGCCTCGGCCACAAAACCGGACCCTGAGGGGCTCCACTCACAAAATCGGACCCTGAGGGGCCCCACCCACAAAATCGGACCGAGGGGCCACACCCACAAAATCGGACCCTGAGGGGCCACACCCACAAAATCGGAGCCTGAGGGATCCCCGCCAACAATTCAAGCCCTGAGGAGCCCAGGCCAAGAAATCAGATCCTGAGGGGCCCCACCCACCAAATCAGACCCTGAGGCCAAAGTGGCCCCTGAGAGGCCCTCACACTTAAAACGGATCCTGAGTTGAAAGTCCTGCAAGGGCAGCAGGCAAGTCTCTCTTAAAGGGGCAGCCCGGGCACCATTTCAAACCACTATCTGTACTTCCTTCAGGAAATACACATCTAGTTATAGTGGTTTGAAAAAACCACTATATTGTAATCCGAACGCTGCTAACTTATTCTTCTTCTTATTATTATTATTAAGTTGATTTCCGCAATTAATGCGGCCCGAACCGCTACACGCACAGACTCCGTTGAGGTGTCGTTTCGAAGCCAGCGTCCATGAGAGGTGTGCTAAGTATTTTTCGTGTCGATCGGATTTGTAGTTTTTGCGCAATTTGGGTTTGAAAATTTTTTTTCCCGTCATTGGAATGCACTGTCTCCAATGCTTTTCAATAGGAAATGGCAAAACGTGCCCTGAGGCGATTGAAATGGCAGTTGAGCTCATTGATATGCGCAGGCAGACCCAGTTACTATGCCAACGCCTACGAACTTCACTTGAACACCAGCACAGAGCCTCTGCGACATAATATCAGCTCTTAAAGCGAAACCCACAGCACAAATGCAAATCTAGCTTCATCACATGAAACATGCCCCTGAGAGAGAATGTGTGCGCCAAAGTGGATTTAAAAGAAGCCCAGTGAGCCAAACTAGCTCTTAAAGGGCCAACGCGCCAAAGTGATTGTTAAAGGGCCAGCGCACTCAAATGAGTCTTAAAGGGCTGACACACCAAATCGGAGGCTGAGCCACCCCGGCCTCCAAATCGGAGGCTGAGCCACCCCGGCCTCCAAATCGGAGGCTGAGCCACCCCGGCCTCCAAATCGGAGGCTGAGCCACCCCGGCCTCCAAATCGGAAGCTCATCGACCCCGGCCTCCAAATTGGAGGCTGAGCGACCCCAGCCTCCAAATCTTACCCAGAGTGGCCCCACCCACCAAATCAGACCCAGAGAGGCCACACCCACAAAATAGGAGCCTGAGGGTTCCTGGCCAACAATTCAAGCCCTGAGGGGCCCCACCCTCAAAATCGGACCCTGAGGGGCCCAATCAACAAAATCGGACCCTGAGGGGCCCCAGTCACAAAATCGGACCCTGAGGGGCCCCACCCACAAAATTGGACCCTGAGAGGCCCCACCCGCAAAATCAGACCCTGAGGGGCCCCGGCCATAAAATCAGACCCTGAGGGGCCCCGGCCATAAAATCGGACCCTGAGGGGCCCCGGACACAAAATCATACCCTGAGGGGCCCCACCCACAAAATCAGACCATGAGGGGCCCCACCCACAAAATCGGACCCTGAGGGTCCCCACCCATGAAATCGGACCCTGAGGGGACCCACCCACAAAATCGGACCCTGAGGGGCAAACACCCACAAAATCCGACCCTGAGGGGCCACACCCACAAAATTGGACCCTGAGGAATCCCGGCAACTAATTCAAATCCTGAGGAGCCCAGGCCACCGAATCGGATCCTGAGGGGCCCCACCCACCAAATCAGACCCTGAGGCCAAAGTGGCCCCTGAGAGGCACCCACATTTAAAACGGATCCTGAGTTGAAAGTCTTGCAGGGGCAGCAGGCAAGTCTCTCTTAAAGGGGCAGACAAGGCACCATTTCAAACCACTATCTGTACTTCCTTCAGGAAATACACATCTAGTATTAATGTTGTAATCCGAAAGTTGCTAACTTATTCTTATTATTCAGTTGATTTCCGCATTTAATGCGGGCCGAACCGCTTCATGCACAGACTCCGTTTAGGTGTCGTTTCGAAGCCAGCATCCACGAGAGGGGTGCTAAGTAATTTTCGTTTCGATCGGATTTGTAGTTTTTGTGCAATTTGCGTTAGAAAATTTATTTTCCAGTCATTGGAAAGTATTGTCTCATTGCTTTTCAATTTGGAAATTTTGTCATAGAGAAAACATGCCCTGAGGCGATTCAAAAGGAAGTTAAGCTGAATGCAAATCTAGCTTCATCACATGACGCATGCCCCTGAGAGAGAATGTATGCCAAAGTGGATTTAGAAGCCCAGTGCGCCAAACCAGCTCTTAAACGGCCGACGCGCCTAAGTGATTCTTAAAGGGCCGGCGCACCAAAATGAGCCTTAAAGGGCCGGAGCGCCAAATCGAAAGCTGAGTGACCCCAGGCTCCAAATCGGAGGCTGAGACACCCCGGCCTCCAAATCGGAGGCTGAGCCACCCCGGCCTCCAAATCGGACCCAGAGTGGCCCCACTCACCAAATCGGACCCAGAGTGGCCCCGCCCAACAAATCGGATCCTGAGGGGCCCCGCCCACTAAATCAGACCCTGAGGGGACCTGCCCACCAAATCGGACCCAGAGTGGCCCCGCCCACCAAATCAGACCCAGAGTGGCCCCGCCCATCAAATCGGACCCAGGGTGGCCCCGCCCACCAAATCAGACCCAGAGTGGCCCCGCCCACCAAATCAGACCCAGAGTTACCCCGCCCACCAAATCGGACCCAGAGTGGCCCCGCCCACCAAATCGGACCCTGAGGGGCCCCGCCCACCAAATCAGACACTGAGGGGCCCCACCAAACAAATCGGACACTGAGGGGCCCCGCTCACCAAATTGGACCCTGAGGGGCCCCGCTCACCAAACTGAACTCTGAGGGGCCTCGCTCACCAAATCGGACCCTGAGAGGCCCCTCCCACCAAATCAGATTCTGAGTGGCCCCAACCACAAAATCGGAACCTGAGGGGCCCCGGACACAAAATCGGACCCTGAGGGGCCCCACCCACCAAATCAGACCCTGAGGGGCCCCGCCCACCAAATCTGACCCTGAGGGGCCCCGCCCACCAAATCGGACGCTGAAGGGCCCCGCTCACCAAATCGCACCCTGAGGGGCCCCGCTCACCAAATCAGACCCTGAGGGGCCCCGCTCACCAAATCGGACCCTGAGTGATCCCTTCCACCAATTCAAGTCCTGAGGAGCCCAGGCCACCGAATCGGATCCTCAGTGGCCCCACCCACCAACTCAGACCCTGAGGGGCCCCGCAGGTCAAAGTGGCCCCTGAGAGGCACCCACAGTTAAAACGGATCCTGAGTTGAAAGTCTTGCAGGGGCAGCAGGCAAGTCTCTCTTAAAGGGGCAGCCCGTTCACCATTTCAAACCACTATCTGTATTTCCTTCAGGAAATACACATCTAGTTATAGTGGTTTGAAAAAACCACTATATTGTAATCCGAACGCTGCTAACTTATTCTTATTATTCAGTTGATTTCCGCATTTAATGCGGGCCGAACCGCTTCATGCACAGACTCCGTTGAGGTGTCGTTTCGAAGCCAGCGTCCACGAGAGGTGTGCTAAGTAATTTTCGTTTCGATCGGATTTGTAGTTTTTGTGCAATTTGCGTTAGAAAATTTATTTTCCAGTCATTGGAAAGTATTGTCTCAATGCTTTTCAATGGGGAAATTTTGTCATAGAGAAAACATGCCCTGAGGCGATTCAAAAGGAAGTTAAGCTGATTGATATGTGCAGGCAGACCCAGTTACTATGCCAACGCCTACGAACTTTACATGAAGCCCCCAGGACACAGTTTCTGGCAGATAATATCAGCTCTTAAAGCGAAACCCACAGCACAAATGCAAATCTAGCTTCATCACATGACGCATGCCCCTGAGAGAGAATGTATGCCAAAGTGGATTTAGAAGCCCAGTGCGTCAAACCAGCTCTTAAACGGCCGACGCGCCTAAGTGATTCTTAAAGGGCCGGCGCATCAAAATGAGCCTTAAAGGGCCGGAGCGCCAAATCGAAAGCTGAGTGACCCCAGGCTCCAAATCGGAGGCTGATCCACCCTGGCCTACAAATCGGAGGCTGAGCCACCCTGGCCTCCAAATCGGACACAGAGTGGCCCCACTCACCAAATCGGACCCAGAGTGGCCCCGCCCACCAAATCGGATCCTGAGGGGCCCCGCCCACTAAATCAGACCCTGAGGGGACCTGCCCACCAAATCGGACCCAGAGTGGCCCCGCCCACCAAATCGGACCCTGAGGGGCCCCGATCAACATATCAGACCCTGAGGGGCCCCGCCAACCAAATCGGATTCTGAGGGGCCCCGCCCACTAAATCGGATCCAGAGTGGCCCAGCCCACCAAATCGGACCCTGAGGGGCCCCACCCACCAAATCGAGCCCTGAGGGGCCCCGGCCACAAAATTGGACCCTGAGGGGTCCCACCCACCAAATCGAGCCCTGAGGGGCCCCGGCCACAAAATCGGACCCTGAGGGGTCCCAACCACAAAATCGGACCCTGAGGGGCCCCACCCACAAAATCGGACCCCGAGGGGCCCCACCCACAAAATCGGACCCTGAGGGGCCCCACCCACAAAATCAGGCCCTGAGGGGCCCCACCCACAAAATCAGACCATGAGGCCAAAGTGGCCCCTGAGAGGCACCCACAGTTAAATCGTATCCTGAGTTGAAAGTTTTGCAGGGGCAGCAGGCAAGTCTCTTAAAGGGGCAGCCAGGGCACCATTTCTAACCACTATCTGTACTTCCTTCAGGAAATACACATCTAGTATTATTATTACTATTCAGTTGATTTCCGCAATTAATGCAGCCCGAACCGCTGCACGCACAGACTCCGTTGAGGCCTCGTTTCGAAGCCAGCATCCACGAGTGGTGTTATAAGTATTTTTCATGTAGATCGGATGTAGAGTTTTTGCGCAATTTGCGTTTCAAAAAACATTTTCCTCAATGCATTTCAATGGGAAAATGTTGCCACAGGGAAAACATGGGACAGTCGTGAGGTGGCAGTTAAGCTCATTGATATGCGCAGGCTCACCCAGTTACTATGCCAACGCCTACGAACTTCACATGACCTCTCTAGGACAGCGTTTCTGGCAGATAATTTCAGCTCTTAAAGCGAAACCAACAGCATAAATGCAAATCTAGCTTCATCACATGACGCATGCCCCTGAGAGAGAATGTGCGCCAAAGTGGATTTAGAAGCCCAGTGAGCCAAACTGGCTCTTAAAGGGCCAACGCACCAAAGTGATTGTTAAAGGGTCGGTGCACCGAAATGAGTCTTAAAGGTCCGGCGCGCCAAATCGAAAGCTGAGTGACCCGAGGCTCCAAATCGGAGGCTGAGCCACCCCGACCTCCAAATCAGAGGCTGATCCACCCTGGCCTCCAAATCGGACCCAGCGTGGCCCCTCTAAAAAAAAATCAGACCCTGAGTCGCCCCGCCCACCAAATCAGACTGTGTACCCCCCCCACCAAATTGTACCCTGAAGGGCCCCGCCCACCAAATCGGACCATGAAGGGCCCCACCCACCAAATCGGACCCAGAGTGGCCCCGCCCACCAAATCGGACCCTGAGGGGCCCCGTTGAGGTGTCGTTTCGAAGCCAGCGTCCACGAGTGGTGTGCTAAGTATTTTTCGTGTCGATCGGATTTGTAGTTTTTGTGCAATTTGCGTTTGAAATTTTTTTTTCCCGTCATTGGAATGCATTTCTCAATGCTTTACAAAGGGCAACTTAAAACGTGCCCTAAGGCAATTCAAATGGCAGTAAAGCTCATTGATATGTGAAGGCACACCCATTTACTATGCAAACACCTACGAATGTCACATGACGCCCCCAGGACAGATCTTCTGACACATAATATCAGCTCTTAAAGCGAAACCCACAGCACAAATGCAAATCTAGCCTCATCACATGAAGCATGCCCCTGAGAGAGAATGTGCGCCAAAGTGGATGTAGAAGCCCAGCCCACCCTGTCTCTAAAACGGCTGACGCGCCAAAGTGATTCTTAAAGGGCCAGCGCGCCAAATCGAAAACTGAGTGACCCCAGGCTCCAAATCAGAGGCTGATCGACCCTGGCCTCCAAATCGGACCCAGAGGGGCTCCGCTCACCAAAACAGACCCAAAGTGGCCCCGCCCAGCAAATCGGACCCAGAGTAGCCCCGCCCACCAAATCAGACCCTGAGGGGCCACGCCCACCAAATCGGCCCCCGAGTGGCGCCGCCCACCACTTCGGCCCCCGAGTGGCCCCGCCCACCATATTGGGCCCCGAGTGGCCCCACCCACCATATCGCGCCCCCCGAGTGGCACCATCCACCAAATCGGCCCCCGAGTGGTTCCGCCCACCAAATGGGACCCTGAAGGCCCCAACCACAAAATCGGACCCTGATGAGCCCCGGCTACAAAATTGGGCCCTGAAAGGCCCCACCCACAAAATTGGAGCCTGATGGGCCCCGGCCACAAAATCGGACCATGAGAGGCCCCAACCACCAAATCGGACCCTGAGGGGCCCCGGCCACAAAATCGGACCCCGAGGGGCCCCAACCACCAAATCGGACCCTGAGGGGACCCTGCCACAAAATCGGACCTTGAGGGGCCCCACCCACAAAATCGGGCCCTAAGGGGCCCCACCCACAAAATTGGACCCTGAGGTCAAAGTGGCCCCAGAGAGGCACCTACAGTTAAAACGGATCCTGAGTTGAAAGTCTTGCAGGGGCAGCAGGCAAGTCTCTCTTAAAGGGGCAGCCCGGGCACCATTTCAAACCACTATCTGTACTTCCTTCAGGAAATACACATCTAGTTATTATTATTAAGTTGATTTCCGCAATTAATACGGCCCGAACCGCTACACGCACAGACTCCGTTGAGGTGTCGTTTCGAAGCCAGCGTCCACGAGAGGTGTGCTAAGTATTTTTCGTGTCGATCGGATTTGTAGTTTTTGCGCAATTTGCGTTTGAAAATTTTTTTTCCCGTCATTGGAATGCACTGTCTCCAATGCATTTGAATGGGGAAATGGCAAAACGTGCCCTGAGGCGATTGAAATGGCAGTTGAGCTCATTGATATGCGCAGGCAGACCCAGTTACTATGCCAACGCCTACGAACGTCACATGACCTCTCCAAGACAGAGCTTCTGCCACATAATATCAGCTCTTAAAGCAAAACCCACAGCACAAAGGCAAATCTAGCTTCATCACATGACGTATGCCCCGAGAGAGAATGTGCGCCAAAGTGGATTTAGAAGCCCAGTGAGCCACCATGGCTCTTAAAGGGCCGACGCGCCAAAGTGATTCTTAAAGAGCCGGCGCACCAAATCGAAAGCTGAGTGACCCAAGGCTCCAAATCGGAGGCTGATAGACCCTGGCCTACAAAAAGGAGGCTGAGCCACCCTGGCATCCAAATTGGACCCAAAGTGGCCCCGCCCACCAAATCGGGCCCAGAGTGTCCCCGCCCACCAAATCAGACCCAGAGTGGCCCCACCCACCAAATTGGACCCTGAGGGGCCCCACACACAAAATCGGACCCTAAGGGGCCCCAACCACAAAATCGGACCCTGAGAGGCTCCGGACACAAAATCGGACCCTGAGGGGCCCCGCCCACTAAATCGGATTCTGAAAGGCCCCAACCACAAAATCAGACCCTGAGGGGCCCCACCCACAAAATCGGAACCTGAGGGGCCCCGCTGACCAAATTGAACTCTGAGGGGCCCCAACCACAAAATCAGACCCTGAGGTGCCCCGGTCACAAAATCGGACCCTGAGGGGCCTCACCCACAAAATCAGACCCTGAGGGGCCCCACCCACAAAATCGGACCCTGAGGGGTCCGGCCACAAAATCGGACCCTGAGGGGCCCCGGCCACAAAATCGGACCATGAGAGGCCCCAACCACCAAATCGGACCCTGAGGGGCCCCGGCCACAAAATCGGACCCCGAGGGGCCCCAACCACCAAATCGGACCCTGAGGGGACCCGGCCACAAAATCGGACCTTGAGGGGCCCCACCCACAAAATCGGGCCCTGAGGGGCCCCACCCACAAAATTGGACCCTGAGGTCAAAGTGGCCCCTGAGAGGCACCCACAGTTAAAACGGATCCTGAGTTGAAAGTCTTGCAGGGGCAGCAGGCAAGTCTCTCTTAAAGGGGCAGCCCGGGCACCATTTCAAACCACTATCTGTACTTCCTTCAGGAAATACACATCTAGTATTAATGTTGTAATCCGAAAGTTGCTAACTTATTCTTATTATTCAGTTGATTTCCGCATTTAATGCGGGCCGAACCGCTTCATGCACAGACTCCGTTGAGGTGTCGTTTCGAAGCCAGCGTCCACGAGAGGTGTGCTAAGTAATTTTCGTTTCGATCGGATTTGTAGTTTTTGTGCAATTTGCGTTAGAAAATTTATTTTCCAGTCATTGGAAAGTATTGTCTCAATGCTTTTCAATTTGGAAATTTTGTCATAGAGAAAACATGCCCTGAGGCGATTCAAAAGGAAGTTAAGCTGAATGCAAATCTAGCTTCATCACATGATGCATGCCCCTGAGAGAGAATGTATGCCAAAGTGGATTTAGAAGCCCAGTGCGCCAAACCAGCTCTTAAACGGCCGTCGCACCTAAGTGATTCTTAAAGGGCCGGCGCACCAAAATGAGCCTTAAAGGGCCGGAGCGCCAAATCGAAAGCTGAGTGACCCCAGGCTCCAAATCGGAGGCTGATCCACCCTGGCCTACAAATCGGAGGCTGAGCCACCCTGGCCTCCAAATCGGACCCAGAGTGGCCCCACTCATCAAATCGGACCCAGAGTGGCCCCGCCCACCAAATCGGATCCTGAGGGGCCCCGCCCACTAAATCAGACCCTGAGGGGACCTGCCCACCAAATCGGACCCAGAGTGGCCCCGCCCACCAAATCGGACCCTGAGGGGCCCCGATCAACATATCAGACCTTGAGGGGCCCCGCCAACCAAATCGGATTCTGAGGGGCCCCGCCCACTAAAT
This sequence comes from Dendrobates tinctorius, assembly GCF_039654945.1. Classification (NCBI taxonomy): domain Eukaryota; kingdom Metazoa; phylum Chordata; class Amphibia; order Anura; family Dendrobatidae; genus Dendrobates; species Dendrobates tinctorius. The sequence goes on along the minus strand of NW_027361760.1, from coordinate 8,229,080 downwards.
CAGATCCAGAGTGGCCCAGCCCACCAAATCGGACCCTGAGGGGCCCCACCCACCAAATCGAGCCCTGAGGGGCCCCGGCCACAAAATCGGACCCTGAGGGGTCCCAACCACAAAATCGGACCCTGAGGGGCCCCACCCACCAAATCGGACCCTGAGGGGCCCCGCCCACCAAATCAGACCCAGATTTGCCCCGCCCGCCAAATCGGACCCTGATGGGCCCTGCTCACCAAATCAGACCCTGAGAGGCCCAACCCACCAATTCGGACTCTGAGGGACCCCGCCCACCAATTGCACTCTGAGAGATCCCGCTCACCAAATCAGACCCTGAGGGGCCCCGCTCACCAAATCGGACCCTGAGGGGCCCCGCTCACCAAATTGGACCCTCAGGGGCCCCGCTCACCAAATCGGACCCTGAGGGGCCCTGCTCACCAAATTGAACTCTGAGGGGCCCCGCTCACCAAATCGGACCCTGAGCGGCCCCGCCCACCAAATCGGATTCTGAAAGGCCCCAACCACAAAATCGGACCCTTAGGGGCCCCACCCACAAAATCGGACCCTGAGGGGCCCCAACCACAAAATCGAACCCAGAGTGGCCCAGCTCACCACATCGGACCCTGAGGGGCCCCAACCACAAAATCGAACCCAGAGTGGCCCAGCTCACCAAATCGTACCGAGGGGCCCCACCCACAAAATTAGACCCTGAGGGGCACCGGCCACAAAATCGCACCCTGAGGGGCCCCGGCCACAAAATCAGACCCTGAGGGGCCCCGGCCACAAAATCAGACCCTGAGGGGCCTCTCCCACAAAATTGGACCCTGAGGGGCCCCGCCCACCAAATCAGACCCAGAATGGACCCCGCCCACCAAATCGGACCCTAAGGGGCCCCGCCCACCAAATCAGACCCCGAGGGGCACCGCCCACCAAATCGGACCCAGAATGGCCCCCCCACCAAATTGGACCCAGAGTGGCTCGCCCACCAAGATGGACCCAGGGGTCTCCGTCCACAAAATCAGACCCTAAGGGGCCCCACCCACAAAATTGGACCCTGAGTGGACCCGGCCACAAAATCAGACCCTGAGGGGCCGCACCCACAAAATTGGACCCTGAGAAGCCACACCCACAAAATCGGACCCTGAGGGATCCCAGCCACCAATTCAAGCCCTGAGGAGCCCAGGCCACCGAATCGGATCCTGAGGGGCCCCACCCACCAAATCAGACCCTGAGGCCAAAATGGCCCCTGAGAGGCACCCACGGTTAAAACGGATCCTGAGTTGAAATTCTTGCAGGGGCAGCAGGCAAGTCTCTTTTAAAGGGGCAGCCCGGGCACCATTTCAAACCACTATCTGTACTTCCTTCAGGAAATACACATCTAGTTATAGTGGTTTGAAAAAACCACTATATTGTAATCCGAACGCTGCTAACTTATTCTTCTTCTTATTATTATTAAGTTGATTTCCGCAATTAATGCGGCCCGAACCGCTACACGCACAGACTCCGTTGAGGTGTCGTTTCGAAGCCAGCGTCCATGAGAGGTGTGCTAAGTATTTTTCGTGTCGATCGGATTTGTAGTTTTTGAGCAATTTGCGTTTGAAAATTTTTTTTCCCATCATTGGAATGCACTGTCTCCAATGCTTTTCAATGGGAAATGGCAAAACGTGCCCTGAGGCGATTGAAATAGCAGTTAAGCTCATTGATATGCGCAGGCAGACCCAGTTACTATGCCAACGCCTACGAACGTCACATGACGCCCCGAGGACAGAACTTCTGCCACATAATATCAGCTCTTAAAGCGAAACCCACAGCACTAATGCAAATCTAGCTTCATCACATGACACATGCCCCTGAGAGAGAATGTGCGCCAAACTGGATTTAGAACAAGCCCAGTGAGCCAAACTAGCTCTTAAAGGGCCGACGCGCCAAAGTGATTGTTAAAGGGCCGACGCGCCAAAGTGATTGTTAAAGGGCCGGCGCACCGACATGAGTCTTAAAGGGCCGACACGCCAAATCGAAAGCTGATGACCACAGGCTTAAAATGGGAGGCTGATCGACTCCCCCGGTCTCCAAATCGGAGGCTGATCGACCCCGGCCTCCAAATCGGAGGCTGAGCCACCCCGGCCTCCAAATCGGAGGCTGAGCCACCCCGGCCTCCAAATCGGAGGCTGAGTCACCCCAGCCTCCAAATCGGAGGCTGAGCCACCCCGGCCTCCAAATCAGAGGCTGAGCCACCCCGACCTCCAAATCGGAGGCTCTTTGACCCCGGCCTCCCAAATCGGAGGCTGAGCCACCCCGGCCTCCAAATCGGAGGCTGAGTCACCCCGGCCTCCAAATCGGAGGCTGAGCCACCCCGGCCTCCAAATCAGAGGCTCTTTGACCCCGGCCTCCCAAATCGGAGGCTGAGCCACCCCGGCCTCCAAATCGGAGGCTGAGCCACCCCGGCCTCCAAATCGGAGGCTGAGCCACCCCGGCCTCCCAAATCGGAGGCTGAGCCACCCCGGCCTCCCAAATCGGAGGCTGAGCCACCCCGGCCTCCCAAATCGGAGGCTGAGCCACCCCGGCCTCCCAAATCGGAGGCTGAGCCACCCCGGCCTCCCAAATCGGAGGCTGAGCCACCCCGGCCTCCAAATCGGAGGCTGAGCCACCCCGGCCTCCAAATCGGAGGCTCTTTGACCCCGGCCTCCCAAATCGGAGGCTGAGCCACCCCGGCCTCCAAATCGGAGGCTGAGCCACCCCGGCCTCCAAATCGGAGGCTGAGCCACCCCGGCCTCCAAATCGGAGGCTGAGCCACCCCGGCCTCCAAATCGGAGGCTGAGCCACCCCGGCCTCCAAATCGGAGGCTGAGCCACCCCGGCCTGCAAATCGGAGGCTGAACCACCCCGGCCTCCAAATCGGAGGCAGAGCCACTCTGGCCTCCAAATCGGAGGCTGAACCACCCCGGCCCCAAATCGGAGGCTGAGCAACCCCGGCCTCCAAATCGGAGGCTGAGCCACCCCGGCCTCCAAATCGGAGGCTCCTTGACCCCGGCCTCCAAATCGGAAGCTCATCGACCCTGGTCTCCAAATCGGAGGCTGAGCAACCCCAGCCTCCAAATCTTACCCAGTGTGGCCCCACCCACCAAATCGGACCCAGAGAGGCCCTGCGCACCAAACCAGACTTTGAGGGGCCCCGCCCACCAAATCAGACCCTGTGGGGCCCCACCCACTAAATCGGACCCAGAGTGGTCCCGCCAACCAAATCGGACCCTGAGAGGCCCCACCCACCAAATCGGACCCAGAGTGGTCCCGCCAACCAAATCGGACCCAGAGTGGTCCCGCCCACCAAATAGGACCCAGAGTGGTCCCGCCCACCAAATAGGACCCAGAGGGTCTCCGCCCACAAAATCAGACCCTAAGGGGCCCCACCCACAAAATCTGACCCTGAGGGGCCCCAACCACAAAATCGGACCCTGATTGGTCCCAACCACAAAATCGGAACCTGAGGGGCCACACCCACAAAATCGAAGCCTGAGAGATCCCCGCCAACAATTCAAGCACTGTGGCACCCAGGCAAAGTAATCGGATCCTGAGGGGCCCCACCCACCAAATCAGACCCTGAGGCCAAAGTGGCCTCTGAGAGGCACTCACAGTTAAAACGGATCCGGAGTTGAAAGTCTTGCAGGGGCAGCAGGCAAGTCTCTCTTAAAGGGGCAGCCCGGGCACAATTTCAAACCACTATCTGTACTTCCTTCAGGAAATACACATCTAGTATTACAATTATAATGCGCCAATCACAAGTTATTCAGTTGATTTCCGCAATTAATGCGTCCCGAACCGCTACACGCACAGACTCCATTGAGGTGTCGTTTCGAAGCCAGCATTCACAAGAGGTGTGCTAAGTATTTTTCATGTCGATCAGATTTTTAGTTTTCGCTCAATTTGCGCTTGAAAAAACATTTTCCTGTCATTAGAATGCACTGTCTCAATGCATTTCAAATGGAAAATTTTGCCATAGGGAAAACATGGGGCAGTCGTGACGCGATTCAAATAGTAGTTAAGCTCATTGATATGCGTAGGCACATCCAGTTACTATGCCAACGCCTACAAACTTTTCATGACCCCTCCAAGACAGAGTTTCTGGCAGATAATATCAGCTCTTAAAGCGAAACCCAGAGCACAAATGCAAATCTAGCTTCATCACATGACGCATGCCCCTTAGAGAGAATGTGCGCCAAAGTGGATTTAGGAGCCCAGTGAGCCAAACTGGCTCTATAACGGCCAACGCGCCTAAGTGATTCTTAAAGGGCCGGCGCACCAAAATGAGTCTTAAAGGGCCGGCACGCCAAACCGAAAGCTGAGTGACCCCAGGCTCCAAATCAGAGGCTGATTGAACTTGGCCTACAAATCGGAGGCTGATCGACCCTGGCCTACAAAACGGAGACTGAGCCACCCTGGCTTCCAAATCGGACCCAGAGTGGCCCCGCCCACCAAATCGGACCCTGAGGTGCCCCGCCCACCAAATCGGACCCAGAGCGGCTCCGTCCACCAAATCGGACCCAGAGGGGCTCCGTCCACCAAATTGGACCCAGAGGGGCCCCGCCCACCAAATCGGACCCTGAGGGGCCCCACCCACCAAATCGGACCCAGAGGGGCCCCGCCCACCAAATCGGACCCTGAGGGGCCCCACCCACCAAATCGGACCCAGAGTGGCCCCGCCCACCAAATCGGACCCAGAGTGGCCCCGCCCACCAAATCGGACCCAGGGTGGCCCCGCCCACCAAATCGGACCCAGGGTGACCCCGCCCACCCAACCGGACCCAGAGGGGCTCCGTCCACCAAATCGGACCCTGAGGGGCCCCGCCCACCAAATCGGACCCAGAAGGGCTCCGTCCACCAAATCGGACCCTGAGGGGCCCTGCCCACCAAATCGGACCCTGAGGGGCCCCAACCACAAAATCGGACCCTGAGGGGTCCAGGCCACAAAATCGGACCCTGAGGGGTCCCGGTCACAAAATTGGACCTTGAGGGGCTCCGGCCACAAAATCGGACCCTGATTGGCCCCACCCACAAAATCGGACCCTGAGGGGCCCCGGCCACAAAATCGGACCCTGAGAGGTCCCGCCCACCAAATCGCATTCTGAAAGGCCCCAACCACAAAATTGGACCCTGAGGGGCCCCGGACACAAAATCGGACCCTGAGGGGCCCCACCCACAAAATCGGACCCTGAGGGGATCCAGCCACAAAATCGGACCCTGAGGGGATCCGGCCACAAAATCAGACCCTGAGGGGCCCCACACACAAAATCGGACAGATGGGCCCCACCTACAAAATCGGACCCTGAGGGGCCCCACCTACAAAATCAGACCCTGAGGGGCCCCACCAACAAAATCAGACCCTGAGGGGCCACACCCACAAAATCGGAGCCTGAGGGATCCCTGCCAACAATTCAAGCCCTGAGGAGCCCAGGCCAAGGAATCAGATTCTGAGGCGCCCCACTCACCAAATCAGACCCTGAGGCCAAAGTGGCCCCTGAGAGGCACTCACAGTTAAAACGGATCCTGAGTTGAAAGTATTGCAGAGGCAGCAGGCAAGTCTCTCTTAAAGGGGCAGCCCGGGCACCATTTCAAACCACTATCTGTACTTCCTTCAGGAAATACACATCTAGTTATAGTGGTTTGAAAAAACCACTATATTGTAATCCGAACGCTGCTAACTTATTATAGTGGTTTGAAAAAACCACTATATTGTAATCCGAACACTGCTAACTTAATCTTCTTCTTATTATTATTAAGTTGATTTCCGCAATTAATGCGGCCCGAACCGCTACACGCACAGACTCCGTTGAGGTGTCGTTTCGAAGCCAGCGTCCATGAGTGGTGTGCTAAGTATTTTTCGTGTCGATCGGATTTTTAGTTTTTGCGCAATTTGCATTTGAAAATTTTTTTTCCCGTCATTGGAATGCATGGTCTCCAATGCTTTTCAATAGGAAATGGCAAAACATGCCCTGAGGCGATTGAAATGGCAGTTGAGCTCATTGATATGCGCAGGCAGACCTAGTTACTATGCCAACGCCTACGAACTTCACTTGAACCCCAGCACAGAGACTCTGCCACATAATATCAGCTCTTAAAGCAAAACCCACAGCACAAATGCAAATATTGCTTCATCACATGACACATGCCCCTGAGAGAGAATGTGTGCGCCAAAGTGGATTTAAAAGAAGCCCAGTGAGCCAAACTAGCTCTTAAAGGGCCAACGCGATTGTTAAAGGGCCAGCGCACCCAAATGAGTCTTAAAGGGCCGACACACCAAATCAGAGACTGAGCCACCCTGGCCTCCAAATCGGAGGCTTTACCACCCCGGCCTCCAAATCGGAGGCTGAGCCACCCCGGCCTCCAAATCGGAGGCTGAGCCACCCCGGCCTCCAAATCGGAGGCTGAGCCACCCCGGCCTCCAAATCGGAGGCTGAGCCACCCCGGCCTCCAAATCGGAGGCTGATCCACCCCGGCCTCCAAATCGGGGGCTGAGCGACCCCGGCCTCCAAATCGGAGGCTGAGCCACACCGGCCTCCAAATCGGAGGCTGAGCCACCCCGGCCTCCAAATCGGAGGCTGAGCCACCCCGGCCTCCAAATCGGAGGCTGAGCCACCCCGGCCTCCAAATCGGAGGCTGAGCCACCCCGGCCTTCAAATCGGAGGCTGAGCCAACCCGGCCTCCAAATCAGTGGCTGAGCCACCCCGGCCTCCAAATCGGACGCTGAGCCACCCCGGCCTCCATATCGGAGGCTGATCCACCCCGGCCTCCAAATCAGAGGCTGAGCCACCTCGGCCTCCAAATCGGAGGCTGAGCCACCCCGGCCTCCAAATCGGAGGCTGAGCCACCCCGGCCTCCAAATCGGAGGCTGAGCCACCCCGGCCTCCAAATCGGAGGATGAGCCACCCCGGCCTCCAAATCGGAGGATGAGCCACCCCGGCCTCCAAATCGGAGGCTGAGCCACCCCGTCCTCCAAATCGGAGGCTGAGCCACCCCGGCCTCCAAATCGGAAGCTCATCGACCCCGGCCAACAAATCGGAGGCTCTTTGACCTCGGCCACCAAATCGGAGGTTCTTTGACCTCGGCCTCCAAAATCGGAAGCTCAACGATCCCGGCCTCCAAATTGGAGGCTGAGCGACCCCAGCCTCCAAATCTTACCCAGAGTGGCCCCACCCACCAAATCAGACCCAGAGAGGCCCTGCCCACCAAATCGGACCCTGAGGGGCCCCGCCCACCAAATCGGACCCTGTGGGGCCCCGCCCACCAAATCGGACCCTGAGGCCCCGCCCACCAAATTGGACCCAGAGTGGTCCCGCCCACCAAATTGGACCCAGAGTGGTCCCGCCCACTAAATTGGACCCAGAGTGGTCCCACCCACCAAATTGGACCCAGAGGGGCTTCGCCCACAAAATCAGACCCAGAGGGGCCCCTGCCACAAAATCAGACCCTGAGGGGCCGCGGCCACAAAATCGGAACCTGATGGGCCCCAGTCACAAAATTGGACCCTGATAGGCCCTGGCCACAAAATCGGACCCTGAGGGGCCCCAACCACAAAATCGGACCCTGGGGGGATCCAACCACAAAATCGGACCCTGAGAGGTCCCGCCCACCAAATTGGACCCAGAGTGGTCCCGCCCACCAAATTGGACTCAGAGGGGCCCCACCCACAAAATCGGACCCAGAGGGGCCCCTGCCACAAAATCGGACCCTGAGGGGCCGCGGCCAAAAAAACAGACCCTGAGGGGCCGCAGCCACAAAATCGGACCCTGAGGGGCCCCAACCACAAAATCGGACCCTGAGGGGACCCAACCACAAAATCGTACCCTGAGGGGCCCCTGACACAAAACCGGACCCTGAGGGGCCCAATCCACAAAATCGGACCCTGAGGGGCCCTGCCCACCAAATTGGACCCTGAGGGGCCCCGCCCACCAAATCGGACCCTGAGAGGCCCCACCCACAAAATCGGACCCTGACGGGCCCTGGCCACAAAATCGGACCCTGAGGGGCCCCACTCACAAAATTGGACCCTGAGGGGTTCCGGCCACAAAAATCGGATCCTGAGTGGCCCGGCCACAAAATCGGACCCTGAGGGGCCCCAGCCACAAAATCGGACCTTGAGGGGCCCCACCCACCAAATCAGACCCTGAGGGGCCCCGGCCACCAAATCAGACCCTGAGGGGCCCCGGCCGCCAAATCGGACCCTGAGTGGCCCCGGCCACAAAATCGGACCCTGAGGGGCCCCACCCACAAAATCGGACCCTGAGGGGCCCCACCCAAAAGATCAGGCCCTGAAGGGCCCCACCCACCAAATCAGACCCTGAGGCCAAAGTGGCCCCTGAGAGGCCCTCACACTTAAAACGGATCCTGAGTTGAAAGTCCTGCAAGGGCAGCAGGCAAATCTCTCTTAAAGGGGCAGCCCGGGCACCATTTCAAATCACTATCTGTACTTCCTTCAGGAAATACACATCTAGTTCTTCTTCTTATTATTATTATTATTAAGTTGATTTCCGCAATTAATGCGGCCCGAACCGCTACACGCACAGACTCTGTTGAGGTGTCGTTTCGAAGCCAGCGTCCATGAGAGGTGTGCTAAGTATTTTTCGTGTCGATCGGATTTTTAGTTTTTGCGCAATTTGCGTTTGAAAATTTTTTTTCCCGACATTGGAATGCACTGTCTCCAATGCTTTTCAATAGGAAATGGCAAAATGTGCCCTGAGGCGATTGAAATGACAGTTGAGCTCATTGATATGCGCAGGCAGACCCAGTTACTATGCCAACGCCTACGAACTTCACTTGAACCCCAGCACAGAGCCTCTGCCACATAATATCAGCTCTTAAAGCGAAACCCACAGCACAAATGCAAATCTAGCTTCATCACATGACACATGCCCCTGAGAGAGAATGTGTGCGCCAAAGTGGATTTAAAAGAAGCCCAGTGAGCCAAACTAGCTCTTAAAGGGCCAACGCGCCAAAGTGATTGTTAAAGGGCCAGCGCACTCAAATGAGTCTTAAAGGGCCGACACACCAAATCGGAGGCTGAGCCACCCCGGCCTCCAAATCGGAGGCTGAGCCACCCCGGCCTCCAAATCGGAGGCTGAGCCACCCCGGCCTCCAAATCGGAGGCTGAGCCACCCCGGCCTCCAAATCGGAGGCTGATCCACCCCGGCCTCCAAATCGGAGGCTGATCCACCCCGGCCTCCAAATCGGAGGCTGATCCACCCCGGCCTCCAAATCGGAGGCTGATCCACCCCGGCCTCCAAATCGGAGGCTGATCCACCCCGGCCTCCAAATCGGAGGCTGATCCACCCCGGCCTTCAAATCGGAGGCTGATCCACCCCGGCCTCCAAATCGGAGGCTGATCGACCCAGGCCTCAAAATAGGAGGCTGAGCCACCCCGGCCTCCAAATAGGAGGCTGAGCCACCCCGGCCTCCAAATAGGAGGCTGAGCCACCCCGGCCTCCAAATAGGAGGCTGATCGACCCCGGCCTCCAAAAAGGAGGCTGATCGACCCCGGCCTCCAAATAGGAGGCTGATCGACCCCGGCCTCCAAATCGGAGGCTGATCGACCCCGGCCTCCAAATCTGAGGCTGATCGACCCCGGCCTCCAAATCGGAGGCTGAGCCACCCCAGCCTCCAAATCGGAGGCTGAGCCACCCCGGCCTCCAAATCGGAGGCTGAGTCACCTCGGCCTCCAAATCGGAGGCTGAGCCACCCCGGCCTCCAAATCGGAGGCTGAGCCACCCCGGCCTCCAAATCGGAGGCTGAGCCACCCCGGCCTCCAAATCGGAGGCTGAGCCACCCCGGCCTCCAAATCGGAGGCTGAGCCACCCCGGTCTCCAAATCGGAGGCTGAGCCACCCCGGCCTCCAAATCGGAGGCTGAGCCACCCCGCCCTCCAAATCGGAGGCTGAGCCACCACGGCCTCCAAATCGGAGGCTGATCCACCCCGCCCTCCAAATCGGAGGCTGATCCACCCCGCCCTCCAAATCGGAGGCTGATCCACCCCGCCCTCCAAATCGGAGGCTGATCCACCCCGCCCTCCAAATCGGAGGCTGATCCACCCCGGCCTCCAAATCGGAGGCTGATACACCCCGGCCTCCAAATCGGAGGCTGATCGACCCAGGCCTCCAAATCGGAGGCTGATCGACCCAGGCCTCCAAATCGGAGGCTGAGCCACCCCGGCCTCCAAATAGGAGGCTGAGCCACCCCGGCCTCCAAATCGGAGGCTGAGCCACCCCGGCCTCCAAATCGGAGGCTGAGCCACCCCGGCCTCCAAATCGGAGGCTGAGCCACCCCGGCCTCCAAATCGGAGGCTGAGCCAACCCGGCCTCCAAATCGGAGGCTGAGCCAACCCGGCCTCCAAATCGGAGGCTGAGCCAACCCGGCCTCCAAATCGGAGGCTGAGCCAACCCGGCCTCCAAATCGGAGGCTGAGCCAACCTGGCCTCCAAATCGGAGGCTGAGCCAACCCGGCCTCCAAATCGGAGGCTGAGCCACCCCGGCCTCCAAATCGGAGGCTGAGCCACCCCGGCTTCCAAATCGGAAGCTCATCGACCCCGACCTCCAAATCGGAGGCTCTTTGACCTCGGCCTCCAAATCGGAAGCTCAACGACCCCGGCCTCCAAATTGGAGGCTGAGCGACCCCAGCCTCCAAATCTTACCCAGAGTGGCCCCACCCACCAAATCAGACCCAGAGAGGCCACACCCACAAAATAGGAGCCTGAGGGATCCCGGCCAACAATTCAAGCCCTGAGGGGCCCCACCCTCAAAATCGGACCCTGAGGGGCCCAATCAACAAAATCGGACCCTGAGGGGCCCCAGCCACAAAATCGGACCCTGAGGGGCCCCACCCACAAAATCAGACCCTGAGAGGCCCCACCCGCAAAATCAGACCCTGAGGGGCCCCGGCCATAAAATCAGACCCTGAGGGGCCCCAGCCATAAAATCGGACCCTGAGGGGCCCCGGACACAAAATCATACCCTGAGGGGCCCCACCCACAAAATCAGACCATGAGGGGCCCCACCCACAAAATCGGACCCTGAGGGTCCCCACCCATAAAATTGGACCCTGAGGGGACCCACCCACAAAATCGGACCCTGAGGGGCAAACACCCACAAAATCCGACCCTGAGTGGGCCCGGCCACAAAATCAGACCCTGAGGGGCCCCAGCCGCAAAATAAGACCCTGAGGGGCCCCACCCACAAAATCGGACCCTGAGAGACCCCGGCCACAAAATCGAACCCAGAGGGGCCCCAGTCACAAAATCAGACCATAAGGGGCCCAGGTCATGAAATCGGACCCTGAGGGGCCCCACCCACAAAATCAGACCCTGAGGGGCCCCGCCCACCAAATTAGACCCTGAGGGGCCCCACCCTCAAAATCAGACCCTGAGGGGCCCCAGCCACAAAATCAGACCCTGAGGGGCCCCAGCCACAAAATTGGACTCTGAGGGGCCCCACCCACAAAATCGGACCCTGAGGGGCCCCACCCACAAATCCAGACCCTGAGGGGACCCGGCCACAAAATCGGACACTGAGAGACCCCGGCCACAAAATCGGACCCTGAGGGGCCCCAACCACAAAATCAGACCCTGAGGGGCCCCAGTCACAAAATCGGACCCTGAGGGGCCCCACCCACAATCAGACCCTGAGGGACCCCAGCCACAAAATCAGAACCTGAGGGGCCCCAACCACAAAATCAGAACCTGAGGGGCCCCACCCACAAAATCAGACCATGAGGGACCCCACCCTCAAAATTGGTCGCAGAGGGGCCCCACCCACAAAATCGGACCCTGAGAGACCCCGGCCACAAAATCGGACCCTCAGGGGCTCCGGCCACAAAATCGGACCCTGAGGGACCCCGGCCACAAAATCGGACCCTGAGAGGCTCCGGCCACAAAATCGGACCCTGAGAGGCTCCGGCCGCAAAATCGGACCCTGAGGGGCCCCAACCACAAAATCAGACCCTGAGAGGCAGCGGCCACAAAATCGGACCCTGAGGGGCCCCGGACACAAAATCGGACCCTGAGGGGCCCCGGCCACAAAATCGGACCCTGAGGGGCCCAACCCGCAAAATCAGACCCTGAGGGGCCCCGCCCACCAAATTAGACCCTGAGGGGCCCCACCCTCAAAATCGGACCCTGAGGGGCCCCAGCCACAAAATCAGACCCTGAGGGGCCCCAGCCACAAAATCGGACTCTGAGGGGCCCCACCCACAAAATCGGACACTGAGGGGCCCCACCCACAAATCCAGACCCTGAGGGGACCCGGCCACAAAATCGGACCCTGAGGGGTCCTGCCCACCAAATTGGACCCTGAGGGGCCCCGCCCACTAAATCGGATTCTGAAAGGCCCCAACCACAAAATCGGACCCTGATGGGCCCCGCTGACCAAATTGAACTCTGAGGGGCCCCACCAACCAAATCGGACCCAGAGTGGCCCGCCTACCAAATCAGACGTAGAGTGGCCCCGCTCACCAAATCGGACCCCGAGGGGCCCCACCCACCAAATCGGACCCCGAGGGTCCCCGCCCACCAAATCGGACCCTGAGGGGCCCCACCCACCAAATCGGACCCTGAGGGGCCCCGGCCACAAAATCGGACCCTGAGGGGCCCCACCCACAAAATCGGACCCTGAGGGGCCCCGGCCACAAGATTGGACCCTGAGGGGCCCCAACCACCAAATTAGACCCTGAGGGGCCCCGGCCACAAAATCGGACCCTTAGGGGCCCCACCCACCAAATCAGCCCCTGAATGGACCCGGCCACCAAATCGGACCCTGAGGGGCCCCACCCACCAAATCGGACCCTGAGGCCAAAGTGGCCCCTGAGAGGCACCCACAGTTAAAACGGATCCTGAGTTGAAAGTCTTGCAGGTGCAGCAGGCAAGTCTCTCTTAAAGGGGCAGCCTGGGCAGCATTTCAAACCACTATCTGTACTTCCTTCAGGAAATACACATCTAGTTCTTCTTATTATTATTTTCCAGTTGATTTCCGCAATTAATGCGGCCCGAACCGCTACACGCACAGACTCCGTTGAGGTGTCGTTACGAAGCCAGCGTCCATGAGAGGTGTGCTAAGTATTTTTCGTGTTGATCGGATTTGTAGTTTTTGCGCAATTTGCGTTTGAAAATTTTTTTTCCCGTCATTGGAATGCACTGTCTCAATGCATTTGAATGGGGAAATTTTGCTATAGACAAAACATGCCCTGAGGCGATTGAAATGGCAGTTAAGCTCATTGATATGCGCAGGCAGACCCAGTTACTATGCCAACGCCTACGAACGTCACATGACCTCTCCAAGACAGAGCTTCTGCCACATAATATCAGCTCTTAAAGCAAAACCCACAGCACAGATGCAAATCTAGCTTCATCACATGACGTATGCCCCTGTGAGAGAATGTGCGCCAAAGTGGATTTAGAAGCCCAGTGAGCCACCCTGGCTCTTAAAGGGCCGATGCACCAAAGTGATTCTTAAAGAGCCGGCGCACCAAAATGAGTCTTAAAGAGCCGGCGCGCCAAATCGAAAGCTGAGTGACCCAAGGCTCCAAATCGGAGGCTGAGCAACCCTGGCATCCAAATTGGACCCAGAGTGGCCCCGCCCACCAAATCAGACCAAGAGTGGCCCCACCCACCAAATTGGACCCTGAGGGGCCCCACCCACAAAATCGGACCCTGAGGGGCCCCGGCCACAAAATCGGACCCTGAGGGGCCCCACCCACAAAATCGCACCCTGAGGGACCCCAACTACAAAATCGGACCCTGAGGGGCCCCGGCCACAAAATCAGACCCTGAGGGGCCCAAACTACAAAATCGGACCCTGAGGGGCCCCGGCCACAAAATCGGATCCTGAGGGGCCCCAACTACAAAATCGGACCCTGAGGGGCCCCACACTCAAAATCAGATCCTGAGGGGCCCAACCAACAAAATCGGACCCTGAGGGGCCCCAGCCACAAAATCGGACCCTGAGGGGACCCGCCCACAAAAACGGACCCTGAGGGGCCCCGCCCACAAAATCGGACCCTGAGGGGCCCCACCCTCAAAATCGGACCCTGAGGGACCCCGGCCACAAAGTCGGACCCTGAGGGGCCCCGGCCACAAAATCGGACCCTGGGGGGCCCCGGCCACAAAATCGGACCCTGGGGGGCCCCGGCCACAAAATCGGACCCTGAGAGGCCCCACCCACAAAATCGGACCATAAGGGGCCCCACCCATAAAATGGGACCCTAAGGGGCCCCACCCACAAAATTAGATCATGAGGGGCCCCACCCACAAAACTGGACCCTGAGGCATCCCGGCCACCAATAAAAACCCTGAGGAGCCCAGGCCACCGAATCGGATCCTGAGGGGCCCCACCCACCAAATCAGACACTGAGGCCAAAGTGGCCCCTGAGAGGCACCCACACTTAAAACGGATCCTGAGTTGAAAGTCTTGCAGGGGCAGCAGGCAAGTCTCTCTTAAAGGGGCAGCCCGGGCACCATTTCAAACCACTATCTGTACTTCCTTCAGGAAATACACATCTAGTTATAGTGGTTTGAAAAAACCACTATATTGTAATCCGAACGCTGCTAACTTATTCTTCTTATTATTATTAAGTTGATTTCCGCAATTAATGCGGCCCGAACCGCTACACGCACAGACTCCGTTGAGGTGTCGTTTCGAAGCCAGCGTCCATGAGAGGTGTGCTAAGTATTTTTCGTGTCGATTGGATTTGTAGTTTTTGCGCAATTTGCGTTTGAAAATTTTTTTTCCAGTCATTGGAATGCACTGTCTCCAATGCTTTTCAATAGGAAATGGCAAAACGTGCCCTGAGGCGATTGAAATGACAGTTGAGCTCATTGATATGCGCAGGCAGACCCAGTTACTATGCCAACGCCTACGAACTTCACTTGAACCCCAGCACAGAGCCTCTGCCACATAATATCAGCTCTTAAAGCGAAACTCACAGCACAAATGCAAATCTAGCTTCATCACATGACACATGCCCCTGAGAGAGAATGTCCGCCAAATTTGATTTAGAAGAAGCCCAGTGAGCCAAACTAGCTCTTAAAGGGCCGACACACCAAATCGGAGACTGAGCCACCCCGGCCTCCAAATCGGAGGCTGAGCCACCCCGGCCTCCAAATCGGAGGCTGAGCCACCCCGGCCTCCAAATCGGAGGCTGAGCCACCCCGGCCTCCAAATCGGAGGTTGATCGACCCCGGCCTCCAAATCGGAGGTTGATCGACCCCGGCCTCCAAATCGGAGGCTTATCGACTCCGGCCTCCAAATCGGAGGCTGATCGACCCCGGCCTCCAAATCGGAGGCTGAGCCACCCCGGCCTCCAAATCGGAGGCTGAGCCACCCCGGCCTCCAAATCGGAGGCTGAGCCACCCCGGCCTCCAAATCGGAGGCTGAGCCACCCCGGCCTCCAAATCGGAGGCTGAGCCACCCCGGCCTCCAAATCGGAGGCTGAGCCAACCCGGCCTCCAAATCGGAGGCTGAGCCACCCCGGCCTCCAAATCGGAGGCTGAGCCACCCCGGCCTCCAAATCGGAGGCTGATCCACCCCGGCCTCCAAATCGGAGGCTCATCGACCCCGGCCTCCAAATCGGAAGCTCATCGACCCCTGCCTCCAAATCTGAGGCTCTTTGACCTCGGCCTCCAAATCGGAAGCTCAACGACCCCGGCCTCCAAATTGGAGGCTGAGCGACTCCAGCCTCCAAATCTTACACAGAGTGGCCCCACCCACCAAATCAGACCCAGAGAGGCCCTGCCCACCAAATAGGACCCTGAGGGGCCCCGCCCACCAAATCGGACCCTGTGGGGCCCCGCCTACCAAATCGGACCCTGAGAGGCCCCGCCCACCAAATTGGACCCAGAGTGGTCCCGCCCACCAAATTGGACCCAGAGTGGTCCCGCCCACCAAATTGGACCCAGTGGGGCTCCGCCCACAAAATCGGACCCTGAGGGGCCGCGGCCACAAAATCAGACCCTGAGGGGCCGCGGCCACAAAATCGGAACCTGAGGGGCCCCAACCACAAAATCGGACCCTGAGGGGACCCAACCACAAAATCTGACCCTGAGGGGCCCCTGACACTAAATCGGACCCTGAGGGGCCCCGGCCACAAAATCGGACCCTGAGGGGCCCAACCCACCAAATTGAACTCTGAGGGGCCCTGCCCACCAAATTGGACCCTGAGGGGCCCCGCCCACCAAATCGGACCCTGAGGGGCCCCAGCCACAAAATCGGACACAGAGGGGCCCCACCCACAAAATTGGACCCTGAGGAGTTCCGGCCACAAAAATCGGATCCTGAATGGCCCCGGCCACAAAATCGGACCCTGAGGGGCGCCAGCCACAAAATCGGACCTTGAGGGGCCCCACCCACCAAATCAGACCCTGAGGGGCCCCGGCCACCAAATCGGACCTTGAGGGGCCCCGGCCACCAAATCGGACCCCGAGTGGCCCCGGCCACAAAATCGGACCCTGAGTGGCCCCGGCCACAAAATCGGACCCTGAGGGGCCCCACCCACAAAATCGGACCCTGAGGGGCCCCACCCACAAAATCAGGCCCTGAGGGGCCCCACCCACAAAATCAGACCCTTAGGCCAAAGTGGCCCCTGAGAGGCACCCACAGTTAAATCGTATCCTGACTTGAAAGTCTTGCAGGGGCAGCAGGCAAGTCTCTCTTAAAGGGGCAGCCCGGGCACCATTTCAAACCACTATCTGTACTTCCTTCAGGAAATACACATCTAGTTATAGTGGTTTGAAAAAACCACTATATTGTAATCCGAACGCTGCTAACTTATTCTTCTTCTTATTATTATTATTAAGTTGATTTCCGCAATTAATACAGCCCGAACCGCTACACGCACAGACGCCGTTGAGGTGTTGTTTCGAAGCCAGCGTCCACGAGAGGTGTGCTAAGTATTTTTCGTGTCGATCGGATTTGTAGTTTTTGCGCAATTTGCGTTTGAAAATTTTTTTTCCCGTCATTGGAATGCACTGGCTCCAATGCTTTTCAATGGGTAATGGCAAAACGTGCCCTGAGGCGATTGAAATGGCAGTTGAGCTCATTGATATGCGCAGGCAGACCCAGTTACTATGCCAACGCCTACGAACGTCACATGACATCCCAAGGACAGAGATTCTGCCACATAATATCAGCTCTTAAAGTGAAACCCACAGCACAAATGCAAATCTAGCTTCATCACATGACACATGCCCCTGAGATAGAATGTGCGACAAAGTGGATTTAGAAACCCAGTGAGCCACCCTGGCTCTTAAAGGGCCGACGTGCCACAGTGATTCTTAAAGGGCCAGCGCACCGAAATGAGTCTTAAAGGGCCGGTGCGCCAAATCGAAAGCTGAGTGACCCCGGCCTCCAAATCGGAGGCTGAGCCACCCCGGCCTCCAAATCGGAGGCTGAACCACCCCGGCCTCCAAATCAGAGGTTGAGCCACCCTGGCCTCCAAATCGGACCCAGTGTGGCCCCGCTCAAAAAATCAGACCCAGAGTAGCACAGCCCACCAAATCGGATCCTGGGGGGCCCCGCCCACCAAATCAGACTCCGATTGGCCCCGCCCACCAAATCGGACCCTGAAGGGCCCCGCCCACCAAATCAGAACCTGAGGGGCCCCGCCCACCAAATCGGAACCTGAGGAGCCCCGCCCACCAAATCGGACCCAGATTGACCCCGCCCACCAAATCGGACCCCGAGGAGCCCCGCCCACCAAATCGGACCCAGATTGACCCCACCCACCAAATCAGACCTTGAAGGGCCCCGCCCACCAAATCGGACCCAGAGGTGCCCCGCCCACCAAATCGGACCCTGAAGGGCCCCGCCCACCAAATCGGACCATGAGGGGCCCCGCCCACCAAATCAGACCATGAGGGGCACTGCCCACTAAATCGGACCATGAGGGGCACCTCCCACCAAAATGGACCCAGGGGGCTTAACCCACAAAATCAGACCCTAAGGGGCCCCACCCACAAAATCGGACCCTGAGTGGGCCCGGCCACAAAATCAGACCCTGAGGGGCCCCAACCACAAAATCGGACCCTGAGAGACCCCGGCCACAAAATCGAACCTAGAGGGGCCCCAGTCACAAAATCAGACCCTAAGGGGCCCCAACCACAAAATCGGACCCTGAGAGGCTCCGGACACATAATCGGACCCTGAGGGGCCCCGCCCACTAAATCGGATTCTGAAAGGCCCCAACCACAAAATCAGACCCTAAGGGGCCCCACCCACAAAATCGGAACCTGAGGGGCCCCGCTGACCAAATTGAACTCTGAGGGGCCCCAACCACAAAATCAGACCCTGAGGTGCCCCGGTCACAAAATCGGACCGAGGGGCCTCACCCACAAAATCAGACCCTGAGGGGCCCCACCCACAAAATCGGACCCTGAGGGGTCCGGCCACAAAATCGGACCCTGAGGGGCCCCGGCCACAAAATCGGACCATGAGAGGCCCCAACCACCAAATTGGACCCTGAGGGGCCACGGCCAAAAAATCGGACCCCGAGGGGCCCCAACCACCAAATCGGACCCTGAGGGGACCCGGCCACAAAATCGGACCTTGAGGGGCCCCACCCACAAAATCGGGCCCTGAGGGGCCCCACCCACAAAATTGGACCCTGAGGTCAAAGTGGCCCCTGAGAGGCACCCACAGTTAAAACGGATCCTGAGTTGAAAGTCTTGCAGGGGCAGCAGGCAAGTCTCTCTTAAAGGGGCAGCCCGGGCACCATTTCAAACCACTATCTGTACTTCCTTCAGGAAATACACATCTAGTATTAATGTTGTAATCCGAAAGTTGCTAACTTATTCTTATTATTCAGTTGATTTCCGCATTTAATGCGGGCCGAACCGCTTCATGCACAGACTCCGTTGAGGTGTCGTTTCGAAGCCAGCGTCCACGAGAGGTGTGCTAAGTAATTTTCGTTTCGATCGGATTTGTAGTTTTTGTGCAATTTGCGTTAGAAAATTTATTTTCCAGTCATTGGAAAGTATTGTCTCAATGCTTTTCAATTTGGAAATTTTGTCATAGAGAAAACATGCCCTGAGGCGATTCAAAAGGAAGTTAAGCTGAATGCAAATCTAGCTTCATCACATGACGCATGCCCCTGAGAGAGAATGTATGCCAAAGTGGATTTAGAAGCCCAGTGCGCCAAACCAGCTCTTAAACGGCCGACGCACCTAAGTGATTCTTAAAGGGCCGGCGCACCAAAATGAGCCTTAAAGGGCCGGAGCGCCAAATCGAAAGCTGAGTGACCCCAGGCTCCAAATCGGAGGCTGATCCACCCTGGCCTACAAATCGGAGGCTGAGCTACCCTGGCCTCCAAATCGGACCCAGAGTGGCCCCACTCATCAAATCGGACCCAGAGTGGCCCCGCCCACCAAATCGGAGGCTGAGCCACCCCGGCCTCCAAATCGGAGGCTGAGCCACCCCAGCCTCCAAATCGGAGGCTGAGCCACCCCGGCCTCCAGATCGGAGGCTGAGCCACCCCGGCCTCCAAATCGGAGGCTGAGCCACCCCGGCCTCCAAATCGGAGGCTGAGCCACCCCGCCCTCCAAATCGGAGGCTGAGCCACCCCGGCCTCCAAATCGGAGGCTGAGCCACCCCGCCCTCAAAATTTATTTTCCAGTCATTGGAAAGTATTGTCTCAATGCTTTTCAATTTGGAAATTTTGTCATAGAGAAAACATGCCCTGAGGCGATTCAAAAGGAAGTTAAGCTGAATGCAAATCTAGCTTCATCACATGACGCATGCCCCTGAGAGAGAATGTATGCCAAAGTGGATTTAGAAGCCCAGTGCGCCAAACCAGCTCTTAAACGGCCGACGCACCTAAGTGATTCTTAAAGGGCCGGCGCACCAAAATGAGCCTTAAAGGGCCGGAGCGCCAAATCGAAAGCTGAGTGACCCCAGGCTCCAAATCGGAGGCTGATCCACCCTGGCCTACAAATCGGAGGCTGAGCTACCCTGGCCTCCAAATCGGACCCAGAGTGGCCCCACTCATCAAATCGGACCCAGAGTGGCCCCGCCCACCAAATCGGATCCTGAGGGGCCCCGCCCACTAAATCAGACCCTGAGGGGACCTGCCCACCAAATCGGACCCAGAGTGGCCCCGCCCACCAAATCGGACCCTGAGGGGCCCCGATCAACATATCAGACCCTGAGGGGCCCCGCCAACCAAATCGGATTCTGAGGGGCCCCGCCCACTAAATCAGATCCAGAGTGGCCCAGCCCACCAAATCGGACCCTGAGGGGCCCCACCCACCAAATCGAGCCCTGAGGGGCCCCGGCCACAAAATCGGACCCTGAGGGGTCCCAACCACAAAATCGGACCCTGAGGGGCCCCACCCACCAAATCGGACCCTGAGGGGCCCCGCCCACCAAATCGAAGCCTGAGAGATCCCCGCCAACAATTCAAGCACTGTGGCACCCAGGCAAAGTAATCGGATCCTGAGGGGCCCCACCCACCAAATCAGACCCTGAGGCCAAAGTGGCCTCTGAGAGGCACTCACAGTTAAAACGGATCCGGAGTTGAAAGTCTTGCAGGGGCAGCAGGCAAGTCTCTCTTAAAGGGGCAGCCCGGGCACAATTTCAAACCACTATCTGTACTTCCTTCAGGAAATACACATCTAGTATTACAATTATAATGCGCCAATCACAAGTTATTCAGTTGATTTCCGCAATTAATGCGTCCCGAACCGCTACACGCACAGACTCCGTTGAGGTGTCATTTCGAAGCCAGCATTCACAAGAGGTGTGATAAGTATTTTTCATGTCGATCAGATTTTTAGTTTTCGCTCAATTTGCGCTTGAAAAAACATTTTCCTGTCATTAGAATGCACTGTCTCAATGCATTTCAAATGGAAAATTTTGCCATAGGGAAAACATGGGGCAGTCGTGACGCGATTCAAATAGTAGTTAAGCTCATTGATATGCGTAGGCACATCCAGTTACTATGCCAACGCCTACAAACTTTTCATGACCCCTCCAAGACAGAGTTTCTGGCAGATAATATCAGCTCTTAAAGCGAAACCCAGAGCACAAATGCAAATCTAGCTTCATCACATGACGCATGCCCCTGAGAGAGAATGTGCGCCAAAGTGGATTTAGGAGCCCAGTGAGCCAAACTGGCTCTATAACGGCCAACGCGCCTAAGTGATTCTTAAAGGGCCGGCGCACCAAAATGAGTCTTAAAGGGCCGGCACGCCAAACCGAAAGCTGAGTGACCCCAGGCTCCAAATCAGAGGCTGATTGAACTTGGCCTACAAATCAGAGGCTGATCGACCCTGGCCTACAAAACGGAGACTGAGCCACCCTGGCTTCCAAATCGGACCCAGAGTGGCCCCGCCCACCAAATCGGACCCTGAGGTGCCCCGCCCACCAAATCGGACCCAGAGCGGCTCCGTCCACCAAATCGGACCCAGAGGGGCTCCGTCCACCAAATCGGACCCAGAGGGGCCCCGCCCACCAAATCGGACCCTGAGGGGCCCCGCCCACCAAATCGGACCCTGAGGGGCCCCGCCCACCAAATCGGACCCAGGGTGGCCCCGCCCACCAAATCGGACCCAGGGTGGCCCCGCCCACCAAATCGGACCCAGGGTGGCCCCGCCCACCCAACCAGACCCAGAGGGGCTCCGTCCACCAAATCGGACCCTGAGGGGCCCCGCCCACCAAATCGGACCCAGAAGGGCTCCGTCCACCAAATCGGACCCTGTGGGGCCCTGCCCACCAAATCGGACCCTGATGGGCCCCAACCACAAAATCGGACCCTGAGGGGTCCAGGCCACAAAATCGGACCCTGAGGGGTCCCGGTCACAAAATTGGACCTTGAGGGGCTCCGGCCACAAAATCGGACCCTGATTGGCCCCACCCACAAAATCGGACCCTGAGGGGCCCCGGCCACAAAATCGGACCCTGAGAGGTCCCGCCCACCAAATCGCATTCTGAAAGGCCCCAACCACAAAATTGGACCCTGAGGGGCCCCGGACACAAAATCGGACCCTGAGGGGCCCCACCCACAAAATCGGACCCTGAGGGGATCCAGCCACAAAATCGGACCCTGAGGGGATCCGGCCACAAAATCAGACCCTGAGGGGCCCCACACACAAAATCGGACAGATGGGCCCCACCTACAAAATCGGACCCTGAGGGGCCCCACCTACAAAATCAGACCCTGAGGGGCCCCACCAACAAAATCAGACCCTGAGGGGCCACACCCACAAAATCGGAGCCTGAGGGATCCCTGCCAACAATTCAAGCCCTGAGGAGCCCAGGCCAAGGAATCAGATTCTGAGGCGCCCCACTCACCAAATCAGACCCTGAGGCCAAAGTGGCCCCTGAGAGGCACTCACAGTTAAAACGGATCCTGAGTTGAAAGTATTGCAGAGGCAGCAGGCAAGTCTCTCTTAAAGGGGCAGCCCGGGCACCATTTCAAACCACTATCTGTACTTCCTTCAGGAAATACACATCTAGTTATAGTGGTTTGAAAAAACCACTATATTGTAATCCGAACGCTGCTAACTTATTATAGTGGTTTGAAAAAACCACTATATTGTAATCCGAACGCTGCTAACTTATTCTTCTTCTTATTATTATTAAGTTGATTTCCGCAATTAATGCGGCCCGAACCGCTACACGCACAGACTCCGTTGAGGTGTCGTTTCGAAGCCAGCGTCCATGAGTGGTGTGCTAAGTATTTTTCGTGTCGATCGGATTTTTAGTTTTTGCGCAATTTGCATTTTAAAAATTTTTTTCCCGTCATTGGAATGCACGGTCTCCAATGCTTTTCAATAGGAAATGGCAAAACATGCCCTGAGGCGATTGAAATGGCAGTTGAGCTCATTGATATGCGCAGGCAGACCTAGTTACTATGCCAACGCCTACGAACTTCACTTGAACCCCAGCACAGAGACTCTGCCACATAATATCAGCTCTTAAAGCGAAACCCACAGCACAAATGCAAATATTGCTTCATCACATGACACATGCCCCTGAGAGAGAATGTGTGCGCCAAAGTGGATTTAAAAGAAGCCCAGTGAGCCAAACTAGCTCTTAAAGGGCCAACGCGATTGTTAAAGGGCCAGCGCACCCAAATGAGTCTTAAAGGGCCGACACACCAAATCAGAGACTGAGCCACCCCGGCCTCCAAATCGGAGGCTTTACCACCCCGGCCTCCAAATCGGAGGCTGAGCCACCCCGGCCTCCAAATCGGAGGCTGAGCCACCCCGGCCTCCAAATCGGAGGCTGAGCCACCCCGGCCTCCAAATCGGAGGCTGAGCCACCCCGGCCTCCAAATCGGAGGCTGAGCCACCCCGGCCTCCAAATCGGAGGCTGAGCCACCCCGGCCTCCAAATCGGAGGATGAGCCACCCCAGCCTCCAAATCGGAGGATGAGCCACCCCGGCCTCCAAATCGGAGGCTGAGCCACCCCGGCCTCCAAATCGGAAGCTCATCGACCCCGGCCAACAAATCGGAGGCTCTTTGACCTCGGCCTCCAAATCGGAGGTTCTTTGACCTCGGCCTCCAAAATCGGAAGCTCAACGACCCCGGCCTCCAAATTGGAGGCTGAGCGACCCCAGCCTCCAAATCTTACCCAGAGTGGCCCCACCCACCAAATCAGACCCAGAGAGGCCCTGCCCACCAAATCGGACCCTGAGGGGCCCCGCCCACCAAATCGGACCCTGTGGGGCCCCGCCCACCAAATCGGACCATGAGGCCCCGCCCACCAAATTGGACCCAGAGTGGTCCCGCCCACCAAATTGGACCCAGAGTGGTCCCGCCCACTAAATTGGACCCAGAGTGGTCCCACCCACCAAATTGGACCCAGAGGGGCTTCGCCCACAAAATCAGACCCAGAGGGGCCCCTGCCACAAAATCAGACCCTGAGGGGCCGCGGCCACAAAATCGGAACCTGATGGGCCCCAGTCACAAAATTGGACCCTGATAGGCCCTGGCCACAAAATCGGACCCTGAGGGGCCCCAACCACAAAATCGGACCATGGGGGGACCCAACCACAAAATCGGACCCTGAGAGGTCCCGCCCACCAAATTGGACCCAGAGTGGTCCCGCCCACCAAATTGGACTCAGAGGGGCCCCACCCACAAAATCGGACCCAGAGGGGCCCCTGCCACAAAATCGGACCCTGAGGGGCCGCGGCCAAAAAAACAGACCCTGAGGGGCCGCGGCCACAAAATCGGACCCTGAGGGGCCCCAACCACAAAATCGGACCCTGAGGGGACCCAACCACAAAATCGTACCCTGAGGGGCCCCTGACACAAAACCGGACCCTGAGGGGCCCAATCCACAAAATCGGACCCTGAGGGGCCCTGCCCACCAAATTGGACCCTGAGGGGCCCCGCCCACCAAATCGGACCCTGAGAGGCCCCACCCACAAAATCGGACCCTGACGGGCCCTGGCCACAAAATCGGACCCTGAGGGGCCCCACTCACAAAATTGGACCCTGAGGGGTTCCGGCCACAAAAATCGGATCCTGAGTGGCCCGGCCACAAAATCGGACCCTGAGGGGCCCCAGCCACAAAATCGGACCTTGAGGGGCCCCACCCACCAAATCAGACCCTGAGGGGCCCCGGCCACCAAATCAGACCCTGAGGGGCCCCGGCCACCAAATCGGACCCTGAGTGGCCCCCGCCACAAAATCGGACCCTGAGGGGCCCCACCCACAAAATCGGACCCTGAGGGGCCCCACCCACAAAATCAGGCCCTGAAGGGCCCCACCCACCAAATCAGACCCTGAGGCCAAAGTGGCCCCTGAGAGGCCCTCACACTTAAAACCTGAGTTGAAACTCCTGCAAGGGGAGCAGGCAAGTCTCTCTTAAAGGGGCAGCCCGGGCACCATTTCAAACCACTATCT
This sequence comes from Dendrobates tinctorius, assembly GCF_039654945.1. Taxonomy (NCBI): domain Eukaryota; kingdom Metazoa; phylum Chordata; class Amphibia; order Anura; family Dendrobatidae; genus Dendrobates; species Dendrobates tinctorius. Next base: position 8,204,214 of record NW_027361760.1, on the reverse strand, counting down.
GTACTTCCTTCAGGAAATACACATCTAGTTCTTCTTCTTATTATTATTATTATTAAGTTGATTTCCGCAATTAATGCGGCCCGAACCGCTACACGCACAGACTCCGTTGAGGTGTCGTTTCGAAGCCAGCGTCCATGAGAGGTGTGCTAAGTATTTTTCGTGTCGATCGGATTTGTAGTTTTTGCGCAATTTGCGTTTGAAAATTTTTTTTCCCGTCATTGGAATGCACTGTCTCCAATGCTTTTCAATAGGAAATGGCAAAACGTGCCCTGAGGCGATTGAAATGACAGTTGAGCTCATTGATATGCGCAGGCAGACCCAGTTACTATGCCAACGCCTACGAACTTCACTTGAACCCCAGCACAGAGCCTCTGCCACATAACATCAGCTCTTAAAGCGAAACCCACAGCACAAATGCAAATCTAGCTTCATCACATGACACATGCCCCTGAGAGAGAATGTGTGCGCCAAAGTGGATTTAAAAGAAGCCCAGTGAGCCAAACTAGCTCTTAAAGGGCCAACGCGCCAAAGTGATTGTTAAAGGGCCAGCGCACTCAAATGAGTCTTAAAGGGCCGACACACCAAATCGGAGGCTGAGCCACCCCGGCCTCCAAATCGGAGGCTGAGCCACCCCGGCCTCCAAATCGGAGGCTGAGCCACCCCGGCCTCCAAATCGGAGGCTGAGCCACCCCGGCCTCCAATTCGGAGGCTGAGCCACCCCGGCCTCCAAATCGGAGGCTGATCCACCCCGGCCTCCAAATCGGAGGCTGATCCACCCCGGCCTCCAAATCGGAGGCTGAGCCACACCGGCCTCCAAATCGGAGGCTGAGCCACCCCGGCCTCCAAATCGGAGGCTGAGCCACCCCGGCCTCCAAATCGGAGGCTGAGCCACCCCGGCCTCCAAATCGGAGGCTGAGCCACCCCGGCCTCCAAATCGGAGGCTGAGCCACCCCGGCCTCCAAATCGGAGGCTGAGCCACCCCGGCCTCCAAATCGGAGGCTGAGCCACCCCGGCCTCCAAATCGGAGGCTGAGCCACCCCGGCCTCCAAATCGGAGGCTGAGCCAACCCGGCCTCCAAATCGGAGGCTGAGCCAACCCAGCCTCCAAATCGGAGGCTGAGCCACCCCGGCCTCCAAATCGGAAGCTCATCGACCCCGGCCTCCAAATCGAAAGCTCAACGACCCCGGCCTCCAAATTGGAGGCTGAGCGACCCCAGCCTCCAAATCTTACCCAGAGTGGCCCCACCCACCAAATCAGACCCAGAGAGGCCACACCCACAAAATAGGAGCCTGAGGGATCCCGGCCAACAATTCAAGCCCTGAGGGGCCCCACCCTCAAAATCGGACCCTGAGGGCCCCAATCAACAAAATCGGACCCTGGGGGGCCCCAGCCACAAAATCGGACCCTGAGGGGCCCCATCCACAAAATCGGACCCTGAGAGGCCCCACCCGCAAAATCAGACCCTGAGGGGCCCCGGCCATAAAATCAGACCCTGAGGGGCCCCGGCCATAAAATCGGACCCTGAGGGGCCCCGGACACAAAATCATACCCTGAGGGGCCCCACCCACAAAATCAGACCATGAGGGGCCCCACCCACAAAATCGGACCCTGAGGGTCCCCACCCATAAAATCGGACCCTGAGGGGACCCACCCACAAAATCGGACCCTGAGGGGCAAACACCCACAAAATCCGACCCTGAGGGGCCACACCCACAAAATTGGACCCTGAGGAATCCCGGCAACTAATTCAAATCCTGAGGAGCCCAGGCCACCGAATCGGATCCTCAGGGGCCCCACCCACCAAATCAGACCCTGAGGCCAAAGTGGCCCCTGAGAGGCACCCACATTTAAAACGGATCCTGAGTTGAAAGTCTTGCAGGGGCAGCAGGCAAGTCTCTCTTAAAGGGGCAGACCGGGCACCATTTCAAACCACTATCTGTACTTCCTTCAGGAAATACACATCTAGTTATTAAGTTGATTTCCGCAATTAATGCGGCCCGAACCGCTACACGCACAGACTCCGTTGAGGTGTCGTTTCGAAGCCAGCGTCCATGAGAGGTGTGCTAAGTATTTTTCGTGTCGATCGGATTTGTAGTTTTTGCGCAATTTGCGTTTTAAAATTTTTTTTCCCGTCATTGGAATGCACTGTCTCCAATGCTTTTCAATAGGAAATGGCAAAACGTGCCCTGAGGCGATTGAAATGACAGTTGAGCTCATTGATATGCGCAGGCAGACCCAGTTACTATGCCAACGCCTACGAACTTCACTTGAACCCCAGCACAGAGCCTCTGCCACATAATATCAGCTCTTAAAGCGAAACTCACAGCACAAATGCAAATCTAGCTTCATCACATGACACATGCCCCTGAGAGAGAATGTATGCGCCAAAGTGGATTTAAAAGAAGCCCAGTGAGCCAAACTAGGTCTTAAAGGGCCAACGCGCCAAAGTGATTGTTAAAGGGCCAGCGCACCCAAATGAGTCTTAAAGGGCCGACACACCAAATCGGAGGCTGAGCCACCCCGGCCTCCAAATCGGAGGCTGAGCCACACCGGCCTCCAAATCGGACGCTGAGCCACCCCGGCCTCCAAATCGGACGCTGAGCCACCTCGGCCTCCAAATCGGAGGCTGAGCCACCCCGGCCTCCAAATCGGAGGCCGAGCCACCCCGGCCTCCAAATCGGAGGCTGAGCCGCCCCGGCCTCCAAATCGGAGGCTGATCGACCCCAGCCTCCAAATCGGAGGCTGATCGACCCCCGCCTCCAAATCGGAGGCTGAGCCACCCCGGCCTCCAAATCGGAGGCTGAGCCACCCCGGCCTCCAAATCGGAGGCTGAGCGTCCCCGGCCTCCAAATCGGAGGCTGATCGACCCCGGCCTCCAAATCGGAGGCTGAGCCACCCCAGCCTCCAAATCGGAGGCTGAGCCACCCCGGCCTCCAAATCGGAGGCTGATCGACCCGGGCCTCCAAATCGGAGGCTGAGCCACCCCGGCCTCCAAATTGGAGGCTGAGCCACCACGGCCTCCAAATCGGAGGCTGAGCCACCCCGGCCTCCAAATCGGAGGCTCATCGACCCCGGCCTCCAAATCAGAGGCTATTTGACCTCGGCCTCCAAATCGGAAGCTCAACGACCCCGGCCTCCAAATTGGAGGCTGAGCTACCCCAGCCTCCAAATCTTACCCAGAGTGGCCCCACCCACCAAATCAGACCCAGAGAGGCCCTGCCCACCAAATCGGACCCTGAGGGGCCCCGCCCACCAAATCGGACCCTGTGGGGCCCCGCCCACCAAATCGGACCCTGAGAGGCCCCGCCCACCAAATTGGACCCAGAGTGGTCCCGCCCACCAAATTGGACCCAATGGGGCTCCGCCCACAAAATCAGACCCAGAGGGGCCCCTGCCACAAAATCAGACCCTGAGGGGCCGCGGTCACAAAATCGGACCCTGATGGGCCCCAGTCACAAAATTGGACCCTGATAGGCCCCGGCCACAAAATCGGACCCTGAGGGGCCCCAACCACAAAATCGGACCCTGAGGGGACCCAACCACAAAATCGGACCCTGAGAGGCCCTGCCCACCAAATTGGACCCAGAGTGGTCCCACCCACCATATTGGACCCAGAGGGGCCCCACCCACAAAATCGGACCCAGAGGGGCCGCGGTCACAAAATCAGACCCTGAGGGGCCGCGGCCACAAAATCAGACCCTGAGGGGCCCCAACCACAAAATCGGACCCTGAGGGGACCCAACCACAAAATCGGACCCTGAGGGGCCCCGCCCACCAAATCGGACCCTGAGGGGCCCCAAAGGCCAAAGTTGCCCCTGAGAGTCACCCACAGGTAAAACGGATCCTGAGTTGAGAGTCTTGCAGGGGCAGCAGGCATGTCTCTCTTAAAGGTGCAGACCGGACACCATTTCAAACCACTATCTGTACTTCCTTCAGGAAATACACATCTAGTATTAATGTTGTAATCCGAACGCTGCTAACTTTTTCTTTTTATTCAGTTGATTTCCGCAATTAATGCGGCCCGAACCGCTACACGCACAGACTCCGTTGAGGTGTTGTTTCGAAGCCAGCGTCCACAAGAGGTGTGCTAAGTATTTTTCGTGTCGATCGGATTTGTAGTTTTTGCGCAATTTGCGTTTGAAAATTTTTTTTCCCGTCATTGGAATGCATGTCTCAATGCTTTTCAATGGGCAACTTAAAAAGTGCCCTGAGGCAATTCAAATGGCAGTAAAGCTCATTGATATGCGCAGGCACACCCATTTACTATGCCAACGCGTACGAACATCACATGACGCCCCCAGGACAGAGTTTCTGGCAGATAATTTCAGCTCTTAAAGCAAAACCCACAGCATAAGTGCAAATCTAGCTTCATCACATGACGCATGCCCCTGAGAGAGAATGTGCGCCAAAGTGGATTTAGAAGCCCAGTGAGCCACCCTGTCTCTAAAACGGCCGACGCGGCAAAGTGATTCTTAAAGGGCCAGCACGCCAAATCGAAAACTGAGTAACCCCAGGCTCCAAATCAGAGGCTTAGCCACCCCGGCCTCCAAATCGGAGGCTGATCGACCCTGGCCTCCAAATCGAACCCAGCGTGGCCCCGCTCAAGAAATCGGACCCAAAGGGGCTCCGCTCACCAAATCAGACCCTGAGTGGCCCCGCCCAGCAAATCGGACCCAGAGTGGCCCCGCCCACCAAATCGGCCACCGAGGGGCCCCGCCCACCATATCGGGCTCCGAGTGGACCCGCCCACCATACCGGGCCCCAAGTGGCCCCACCCACCATATCGGGCCCCGAGTGGCCCCGCCCACCAAATCGGCTTCCGAGTGGCCCCGCCCACCAAATCGACCCCCGAGTGGCCCCGCCCACCAAATTGACCCCCAAGTGGCCCCGCCCACCAAATCAGCCCCCGAGTGGCCCGCCCACCAAATCGGCCCCGAGTGGCCCCGCCCACCAAATTGGACCCAGAGTGGTCCCGCCCACCAAAACGGACCCAGAGTGGTCACGCCCACCAAATTGGACCCAGAGGGGCTCCGCCCACAAAATCAGACCTTAAGGGGCCCCACCCCCAAATCGGACCCTGAGGGGCCCCGACCACAAAATCAGACCCTGAGGGGCCCCAACAAAATCAGACCCTGAGGGGCCTCGGCCACAAAATCGGACCCTGATGGGCCCCAGTCACAAAATCGAACCCTGAGGGGCCCCGGCCACAAAATCGGACCATGAGGGGCTCCAACCACAAAATCGGACCCTGAGGGGCCCCGGCCAGAAAATCGGACCCTGAGGGGCCCCGGCCAGAAAATCAGACCCTGTGGGGCCCTGCCTACCAAATCAGACCCAGAGTGGCCCCACCCACAAAATCGGAACCTGAGGGGCCCCACCCACAAAATCGGAACCTGAGGGGCCCCAACCACAAAATCGGACCCTGAGGAGCCCTTCCACAAAATCGGGCCCTGAAGGGCCCCACCCACAAAATTGGACCCTGAGGGGCCCCGGCCACAAAATCGGACCCTGCGGGGCCCCACTCACAAAATCGGACCCTTAGGGGCCCACCCACAAAATCGGACACAGAGGGGCCACACCCACAAAATCAGACCATGAGGGGCCACACCCACAAAATCGGACCCTGAGGTGCCACACCCACAAAATAGGAGCCTGAGGGATCCCAGACAACAAATCAGACCCTGAGGCCAAAGTGGCCCCTGAGAGGCACATACAGTTAAAACGGATCCTGAGTTAAAAGTCTTACAGGGGCAGCCCGGGCACCATTTCAAACCACTATCTGTACTTCCTTCAGGAAATACACATCTAGTGTTATTATTACTATTCAGTTGATTTCCGCAATTAATGCGGCCCGAACAGCTACACGCACAGACTCCGTTGAGGCCTCGTTTCGAAGCCAGCGTCCACGAGTGGTGTGCTAAGTATTTTTCGTGTTGATCGGATTTGCAGTTTTTGCGCAATTTGCGTTTGAAAAAACATTTTCCTGTCATTGGAATGTCTCAATGCAAATCTAGCTTCATCACATGATGCATGCCCCTAAAAGATAATGTGAGCCAAAGTGGATTTAGAAGCCCAGTGCGCCAAACTGGCTCTTAAAGGGCTGACGCGCCTAAGTGATTCTTAAAGGGCCGGTGCACCAAATCGAAAGCTGAGTGACCCCAGGTTCCAAAACGGAGGCTGAGCCACCCTGGCCTCCAAATCGGACCCAGCGTGGCCCCGCTCAAAAAATCGGACCCAGAGTAGCCCCGCCCACCAAAACGGACCCACAGAGGCACAGCCCACCAAACTGGACCCTGAAGGGCCCCGCCCGCCAAATCAGACTCAGAGTGTCCCCGCCCACCAAATTAGACCCTGAAGGGCCCCGCCCAACAAATCAGACCCAGAGTAGCCCCACCCACCAAATCGGACCCTGAAGAGCACTGCCCACCAAATCGGACCCATAGTGACCCCGCCCACCAAATGGGACCCTGAGGGGCCCCGCCCACCAAATCGGACCCTGAGGGGCCCTGCCCACCAAATCGGACCCTGAGGGGCACCGCCCACTAAATCATACCGAGAGTGGCCCCGCCCTCCAAATCGGACCCTGAGAAGCCCCGCCCAACAAATCAGACCCCGAGGGGCCCCGCCCACCAGATGTAACCCAGAGTGCCCCCCCACCAAATCAGACCCTGAGGGGCCCCACCCACTAAATCGGACCCTGAAGGGCTCCGGCCACCAAATCGGACCCTGAGGGGCCCCACCCACCAAATCGGACCCTGAGGGGCCCCGGCCAGAAAATCGGACCCAGAGGGGCTCCACCCACAAAACCGGACCCTGAGGGGCCCCACCCACAAAATCGGACCCTGAGGGGCCCCACCCACAAAATCGGACCCTGAGGGGCCCCACCCACAAAATCGGACCCTGAGGCCAAAGTGGCCCCTGATAAGCACCCACAGTTAAAACGGATCCTGAGTTGAAAGTCTTGCAGGGACAGCAGGCAAGTCTCTCTTAAAGGGGCAGCCCGGGCACCATTTCAAACCACTATCTGTACTTCCTTCAGGAAATACACATCTAGTATTATTATTATTATTCAGTTGATTTCTGCAATTAATGCGGCCCGCACCGCTACATGCACAGACTCCGTTGAGGCGTCGTTTCGAAGCCAGCGTCCGCGAGTGGTGTGCTAAGTATTTTTCGTGTCGATCAGATTTGTAGTTTTTGCGCAATTTGCGTTTGAAATTTTTTTTTCCCATCATTGGAATGCACTGTCTCCAATGCTTTTCAATGGGAAGCTTAAAACATGCCCTGAGGCGATTGAAATGGCAGTTGAGCTCATTGATATGCGCAGGCACACCCAGTTACTATGCCAACGCCTACGAACATCACATGACACCCCGAGGAGAGAGCTTCTGCCACATAATATCAGCTCTTAAAGCAAAACCCACAGCACAAATGCAAATCTAGCATGCCCCTGAGAGAGAATGTGTGCGCCAAAGTGGATTTAGAAGCCCAGTGAGCCACCCTGGCTCTTAAAGGGCCAACGCGCCAAAGTGATTCTTAAAGAGCCGGCGCACCAAAATGAGTCTTAAAGGGCCGGCACGCCAAATCGAAAGCTGAGTGACCCAAGGCTCCAAATCGGAGACTGATAGACCCTGGCCTACAAAAAGGAGGCTGAGCAACCGTGGCATCCAAATTGGACCCAGAGTGGCCCCTTCCACCAAATCAGACCCAGAGTGGCCCCGCCCACCAAATCAGACCGAGAGTGGCCCCGCCCACCAAATTGGACCCTGAGGGGCCCCACTCACAAAATCGGACCCTGAGGGGCCCCACCCACAAAATCGGACCATGAGGGGCCCCAACCACAAAATCGGACCCTGAGGGACCCCGGCCACAAAATCGGACCCTGACGGGCCCCGGCCACAAAATCGGACCATGAGGGGCCCCAACCACAAAATCGGACCCTGAGGGACCCCGGCCACAAAATCGGACATTGACGGGCCCCGGCTACAAAATCGGACCCTGAGGGGCCCCGGCCACAAAATCGGACCCTGAGGGACCCCACCTACAAAACTGAACCCTGAGGGGCTCCACCCACAAAATCGGATCCTGAGGGGCCCCACCCACAAAATCGGATCATGAGGGGCCCCAACCACAAAATCGAACCCTGAGGGGCCCCACCCACAAAATTGGACCCTAAGGGGCCCCGGCCACAAAATCGGACCCTGAGGGACCCCGGCCACAAAATCAGATCCTGAGGGGCCCCAACCACAAAATCGGACCCTGAGAGGCTCCAGCCACAAAATCGGACCCTGAGGGGCCCCAACCACAAAATCGGACCCTGAGAAGCACCGGCCACAAAATCAGATCCTGAGGGGCCCCGGCCACAAAATCAGATCCTGAGGGGCCCCAACCACAAAATCGGACCCTGAGAGGCTCCGGCCACAAAATCAGATCCTGAGGGGCCCCGGCCACAAAATCGGACCCTGAGGGGCCCAACCCACAAAATCAGACTGTGTCCCCGCCCACCAAATTGAACGCTGAGGGGCCCCGCCCACCAAATCGGACCCAGAGTGGTTCGCCCACCAAATCAGACCTAGAGTGGCCCCGCTCACCAAATCGGACCCCGAGAGGCCCCGCTCACCAAATCGGACCCTGAGGGGCCCCACCCACTAAATCGGACCCCGTGGGGCCCCGCCCACCAAATCGGACCCCGAGGGGCCCCGCCCACCAAATCGGACCCTGAGGGATCCCGCCCACCAAATTGGACCCCGAGGGTCCCCGCCAACCAAATTGGACCCTGAGGGGCCCTGCCCACCAAATCAGACCCTGAGGGGCCCCGCTCACCAAATCGGACCCTGAGGGGCCCCACCCACCAAATCGGACCCTGAGGGGCCCCGGCCACAAAATCGGACCGAGGGGCCCCGGCCACAAAATCGGACCGAGGGGTCCCACCCACAAAATCGGACCCTGAGGGGCCCCACCCACAAAATCGGACCCTGAGGGCCTCCACCCACAAAATCGGACCCTGAGGGGCCCCGGCCACAAGATTGGACCCTGAGGGGCCCCAACCACCAAATTAGACCCTGAGGGGCCCCGGCCACAAAATCGGACCCTGAGGGGCCCCACCCACCAAATCAGCCCCTGAGGGGACCCGGCCACCAAATCGGACCCTGAGGGGCCCCACCCACCAAATCAGACCCTGAGGTGCCCCGGCCACAAAATCAGACCCTGAGGGGCCCCACCCACAAAATCGGGCCCTGACGGGCCCCGGCCACAAAATCGGACCATGAGGGGCCCCAACCACAAAATCGGACCCTGAGGGACCCCGGCCACAAAATCGGACCCTGAGGCCAAAGTGGCCCCTGAGAGGCACCCACAGTTAAAATGGATCCTGAGTTGAAAGTTTTGCAGGTGCAGCAGGCAAGTCTCTGTTAAAGGGGCAGCACGGGCAGCATTTCAAACCACTATCTGTACTTCCTTCAGGAAATACACATCTAGTGTTAATTTTGTTATCTTTATTCAGTTGATTTCCGCAATTAATGCGGCCTGAACCGCTACACGCACAGACTCCGTTGAGGCGTCGTTTCGAAGCCACCGTCCACTAGAGGTGTGCTAAGTATTTTTCGTGTCAATCGGATTTGTAGCTTTTGAGCAATTTGCATTTGAAACATTTTTTTCTCGTCATTGGAATGCATTGTCTCAATGCTTTTCAATGGGAAAATTTTGCCATATTAAGACATGGGGCAGCTTCATCACATGACGCATGCCCCTGAGAGAGAATGTGCACCAAAGTGGATTTAGAAGCCCAGTGAGCCAAACTGGTTCTTAAAGGGCCGACGCGCCAAAGTGATTCTTAAAGGGCCGGCGCGCCAAATCGAAGGCTGAGTGACCCCAGGCTCCAAATCAGAGGCTGATTGAACCCGGCATCAAAATCGGAGTCTGAGCCACCCTGGCCTCCAAATCAGAGGCTGAGCCACCACGGCCTCCAAATCGGAGGCTGAGCCACCACGGCCTCCAAATCAGAGGCTGATCGACCCCTGCCTCCAAATCGGAGGTTGATCAACCCCGGCCTCCAAATCGGAGGCTGAGCCACCCCGGCCTCCAAATCAGAGGCTGAGCCACCCCAGCCTCCAAATCGGAGGCTGATCGACCCCGGCCTCCTAATCGGAGGCTGATCGACCCTGGCCTCCAAATCGGAGGCTGATCGACCTCGGCCTCCAAATCGGAGGCTGATCGACCCCGGCCTCCAAATCGGAGGCTGATCGACCCCGGCGACCAAATCGGAGGCTGATCGACCCCGGCCTCCAAATCGGAGGCTGAGCCACCCCGGCCTCCAAATCGGAGGCTGATCGACCCCGGCCTCCAAATCGGAGGCTGATCGACCCCGGCCTCCAAATCGGAGGCTGATCGACCCCGGCCTCCAAATCAGAGGTTGATCGACCCCGGCCTCCAAATCGGAGGCTGATCGACCCCGGCCTCCAAATCGGAGGCTGATCGACCCCGGCCTCCAAATTGGAGGCTGAGCCACCCCGACCTCCAAATCGGAGGCTGAGCCAAACCGTCCTCCAAATCGGATGCTGATCGACCCCGGCCTTCAATTCGGAGGCTGAGCCACCCTGGCCTCCAAATCGGAGGCTGAGCCACCCCGGCCTCCAAATCGGAGGCTGAGCCACCCCGACCTCCAAATCGGAGGCTGAGCCACCCCGACCTCCAAATCGGAGGCTGAGCCACCCCGACCTCCAAATCGGAGGCTGAGCCACCCCGACCTCCAAATCGGAGGCTGAGCCACCCCGACCTCCAAATCGGAGGCTGAGCCACCCCGACCTCCAAATCGGAGGCTGAGCCACCCCGGGCTCCAAATCGGACCCTGAGGGGACCCACCCACCAAATCGGACCCTGAGTAGCCCCACCCACAAAATCGGACCCTGAGGGACCCCACCCACAAAATTGGATCCTGAGGGGCCCCGGCCACAAAATCGGACCCTGAGGGGCCCCACCCACAAAATCGGACCCTTAGGGGATCCGGCCACAAAATCAGACCCTGAGGGGCCCCAGCCACAAAATCGAACCCTGAGGGGCCCCACTCACAAAATCGGACCCTGATGGGACCCACCCACAAAATTGGACCCTGAGGGGCCACACCCACAAAATCGGACCCTGAGAGGCCACACCCACAAAATCGGAGCCTGAGGGATCCCTGCCAACAATTCAAGCCCTGAGGAGCCCAGGCCAAGGAATCAGATCCTGAGGGGCCCCACCCACCAAATCAGACCCTGAGGCCAAAGTGGCCCCTGAGAGGCACTCACAGTTAAAACGTATCCTGAGTTGAAAGTCTTGCCAGGGCAGCCCGAGCACCATTTCAAACCACTATCTGTACTTCCTTCAGGAAATACACATCTAGTATTAATGTTGCAATACGACCGCTGCTAACTTATTCTTATATTCAGTTGATTTCCGCAATTAATGCGGCCCGAACTGCTACACGCACAGACTCCGTTGAGGTGTCGTTTCGAAGCCAGCGTCCACGAGAGGTGTGCTAAGTAATTTTTCTGTCGTTTGGATTTGTAGTTTTTGCGCAATTTTCATTAGAATTTTTTTTTTCCAGTCATTTGAATGTATTGTCTCAATGCTTTTCAATGGGGAAATTTTGCCTTAGAGAAAACATGCCCTGAGGCGATTCAAGTGGCAGTTTAGCTCATTGATATGCGCAGGCAGACCCAGTTACTATGCCAACGCCAAAGAACCTCACATGACATCCTCAGGACACAGTTTCTGGCGATAATATCAGCTCTTAAAGCGAAACCCACAGCACAAATGCAAATCTAGCTTCATCACATGACGCGTGCCCCTGAGAGAGAATGTACGCCAAAGTGAATTTAGAAGCCCAGTGCGCCAAACTAGCTCTTAAACAGCCGATGCGCCTAAGTGAATCTTAAAGGGCCGGCACACCAAAATGAGCCTTAAAGGGCCGGCGCGCCAAATCGAATGCTGAGTGACCCCAGGCTCCAAATCGGAGGCTGATTGACCCTGGCCTACAAATCAGAGGCTGAGCCACCCAGGCCAACAAATTGGCCCCGGAGTGGCCCCGCCCGCCAAATCGGACCCAGAGAGGCCCCGCCCACCAAATTGGACCCTGAGGGGCCCCGCTCACCAAATCAGACCCGTAGTGGCCCCGCCCTCCAAATCGGACCCAGAGTGGCCCTCCCACCAAATTGAACCCTGAGGGACACCTCCCACCAAATCAGACTCAGAGTGGTCCCGCCTACCAAATTGTACCCTGAAGGGCCCCGCCCACAAAATTGGACCCAGAGTGGCCCCACCCACCAAATCAGACCCTGAGGTGTCCCACCCACCAAATCTGACCCTAATGGGCCCCGCCCACCTAATCAGACCCAGAGTGGCCCCGCCCACCAAATCAGGCCATGAGGGGCGCCGCCCACCAAATCAGACCCTCATGGGCCCCGCCTGCCAAATCATACCCTGAAGAGCCCCACCAACCAAATCGGATCCTGAGGGGACCCGCCCACCAAATTGGACCCTGAGAGTCCCCGTCTACCAAATCGGAACCAGAGGAGCCCCACCCACGAAATTGGACCCTGTGGGGCCCCACTCACCAAATCGGACCCTGTGGGGCCCCGCCCACCAAATTGGACCCAGAGTGGCCCCTCCCACCAAATCAGACCTTGTGGGGCCCCGCCCATCAAATCGGACCCTGTGGTGCCCCACCCACCAAATCGAACTCTGAGGGGCCCCGCCCACCAAATCGGACCCAGAGGGGCCCCGCCCGCCAAATCAGACCCTGCGGGGCCGTGCCCACCAAACCGGACCCTGAGGGGCCTCGCCCACCAAATCGGCCCACCAATTCAAGCCCTGAGGAGCCCTGTCCACTGAATTGGATCCTGAGGGGCCCCACCCACCAAATCAGACCCTGAGGGGCCCCACAGGCCAAAGTGGCCCCTGAGAGGCACCCACAGGTGAAACGGATACTGAGTTGAAAGTCGTGCAGGGGCAGCAGGCAAGTCTCTCTTAAAGTCGCAGCCCGGGCCCCATTTCAAACCACTATCTGTACTTCCTTCAGGAAATACACATCTAGTTATTATTATTAAGTTGATTTCCGCAATTAATGCGGCCCGAACCGCTACACGCACAGACTCCGTTGAGGTGTCGTTTCGAAGCCAGCGTCCATGAGAGGTGTGCTAAGTATTTTTCGTGTCGATCGGATTTGTAGTTTTTGAGCAATTTGCGTTTGAAAATTTTTTTTCCCGTCATTGGAATGCACTGTCTCCAATGCTTTTCAATGGGAAATGGTAAAACGTGCCCTGAGGCGATTGAAATAGCAGTTAAGCTCATTGATATGCGCAGGCAGACCCAGTTACTATGCCAACGCTTACGAACGTCACATGACGCCCCGAGGACAGAACTTCTGCCACATAATATCAGCTCTTAAAGCGAAACCCACAGCACTAATGCAAATCTAGCTTCATCACATGACACATGCCCCTGAGAGAGAATGTGCGCCAAAGTGGATTTAGAAGAAGCCCAGTGAGCCAAATTAGCTCTTAAAGGGCCGACGCGCCAAAGTGATTGTTAAAGGGCCGACGCGCCAAAGTGATTGTTAAAGGGCCGGCGCACCGAAATGAGTCTTAAAGGGCCGACACGCCAAATCGAAAGCTTATGACCACAGGCTTCAAATGGGAGGCTGATCGACTCCCCCGGCCTCCCAAATCGGAGGCTGAGCCACCCCGGCCTCCAAATCGGAGGCTGAGTCACCCCGGCCTCCAAATCGGAGGCTGAGCCACCCCGACCTCCAAATCGGAGGCTCTTTGACCCTGGCCTCCCAAATCGGAGGCTGAGCCACCCTGGCCTCCAAATCGGAGGCTGTGTCACCCCGGCCTCCAAATCGGAGGCTGAGCCACCCCGGCCTCCAAATCGGAGGCTGAGCCACCCCGACCTCGAAATCGGAGGCTCTTTGACCCCGGCCACCCAAATCGGAGGCTGAGCCACCCCGGCCTCCAAATCGGAGGCTGAGCCACCCCGGCCTCCAAATCGGAGGCTGAGTCACCCCGGCCTCCAAATCGGAGGCTGAGCCACCCCGGCCTCCAAATCGGAGGCTGAGCCACCCCGGCCTCCAAATCGGAGGCTCTTTGACCCCGGCCTCCCAATCGGAGGCTGAGCCACCCCGGCCTCCAAATCGGAGGCTGAGCCACCCCGGCCTCCAAATCGGAGGCTGAGCCACCCCGGCCTCCCAAATCGGAGGCTGAGCCACCCCGGCCTCCCAAATCGGAGGCTGAGCCACCCCGGCCTCCCAAATCGGAGGCTGAGCCACCCCGGCCTCCCAAATCGGAGGCTGAGGCACCCCGGCCTCCCAAATCGGAGGCTGAGTCACCCCGGCCTCCAAATCGGAGGCTGAGCCACCCCGGCCTCCCAAATCGGAGGCTGAGCCACCCCAACCTCCAAATCGGAGGCTCTTTGACCCCGGCCTCCCAAATCGGAGGCTGAGCCACCCCGGCCTCCAAATCGGAGGCTGAGCCACCCCGGCCTCCAAATCGGAGGCTGAGCCACCCCGGCCTCCAAATCGGAGGCTGAGCCACCCCGGCCTCCAAATCGGAGGCTGAGCCACTCCGGCCTCCAAATCGGAGGCTGAGCCACCCCGGCCTCCAAATCGGAGGCTGAGCCACCCCGGCCTCCAAATCGGAGGCTCTTTGACCCCGGCCTCCAAATCGGAAGCTCATCGACCCTGGCCTCCAAATCGGAGGCTGAGCGACCCCAGCCTCCAAATCTTACCCAGAGTGGCCACACCCACCAAATTGGACCCAGAGAGGCCCTGCCCACCAAACCAGACTTTGAGGGGCCCCGCCCACCAAATCGGACCCTGTGGGGCCCCACCCACTAAATCGGACCCAGAGAGGTCCTGCCAACCAAATCGGACCCAGAGTGGCCCCGCCCACCAAATCGGACCCTGAGAGGCCCCACCCACCAAATTGGACCCAGAGTGGTCCCGCCAACCAAATCGGACCCAGAGTGGTCCCGCCCACCAAATAGGACCCAGAGGGTCTCCGCCCACAAAATCAGACCCTAAGGGGCCCCACCCACAAAATCTGACCCTGAGGGGCCCCAACCACAAAATCGGACCCTGATTGGTCCCAACCACAAAATCGGACCCTGAGGGGCCCCAGCCACAAAATCGGACCCTGAGGGGCCCCACACAAAATCGGAACCTGAGGGGCCACACCCACAAAATCGAAGCCTGAGAGTTCCCCGCCAACAATTCAAGCCCTGAGGCACCCAGGCCAAGTAATCGGATCCTGAGGGGCCCCACCCACCAAATCAGACCCTGAGGCCAAAGTGGCCTCTGAGAGGCACTCACAGTTAAAACGGATCCTGAGTTGAAAGTCTTGCAGGGGCAGCAGGCAAGTCTCTCTTAAAGGGGCAGCCCGGGCACCATTTCAAACCACTATCTGTACTTCCTTCAGGAAATACACATCTAGTTATAGTGGTTTGAAAAAACCACTATATTGTAATCCGAACGCTGCTAACTTATTCTTCTTCTTATTATTATTAAGTTGATTTCCGCAATTAATGTGGCCCGAACCGCTACACGCACAGACTCCGTTGAGGTGTCGTTTCGAAGCCAGCGTCCATGAGAGGTGTGCTAAGTATTTTTCGTGTCGATCGGATTTGTAGTTTTTGCGCAATTTGCGTTTGAAAATTTTTTTTACCGTCATTGGAATGCACTGTCTCCAATGCTTTTCAATAGGAAATGGCAAAACGTGCCCTGAGGCGATTGAAATGACAGTTGAGCTCATTGATATGCGCAGGCAGACGCAGTTACTATGCCAATGCCTACGAACTTCACTTGAACCCCAGCACAGAGCCTCTGCCACATAATATCAGCTATTAAAGAGAAACAAATGCAAATGCAAATGCAAATCTAGCTTCATCACATGACACATGCCCCTGAGAGAGAATGTGTGCACCAAAGTGGATTAAAAAGAAACCCAGTGAGCCAAACTAGCTCTTAAAGGGCCAATGCGCCAAACTGATTGTTAAAGGCCCAGCGCACCCAAATGAGTCTTAAAGGGCCGACACACCAAATCGGAGACTGAGCCACCCCGGCCTCCAAATCGGAGGCTGAGCCACCCCGGCCTCCAAATCGGAGGCTGAGCCACCCCGGCCTCCAAATCGGAGGCTGAGCCACCCCGGCCTCCAAATCGGAGGCTGAGCCACCCCGGCCTCCAAATCGGAGGCTGAGCCACCCCGGCCTCCAAATCGGAGGCTGATCCACCCCGGCCTCCAAATCGGAGGCTGAGCCACCCCGGCCTCCAAATCGGAGGCTGATCCACCCCGGCCTCCAAATCGGAGGCTGAGCCACCCCGGCCTCCAAATCGGAGGCTGAGCCACCCCGGCCTCCAAATCGGAGGCTCATCGACCCCGGCCTCCAAATCGGAAGCTCATCGACCCCTGCCTCCAAATCGGAGGCTCTTTGACCTCGGCCTCCAAATCGGAAGCTCAACGACCCCGACCTCCAAATTGGAGTCTAAGCGACCCCAGCCTCCAAATCTTATCCAGAGTGGCCCCACCCACCAAATCAGACCCAGAGAGGCCCTGCCCACCAAATCGGTCCCTGAGGGGCCCCGCCCACCAAATCGGACCCTGTGGGGCCCCGCCCACCAAATCGGACCCTGAGAGGCCCCGCCCACCAAATTGGACCCAGAGTGGTCCCGCCCACCAAATTGGACCCAGAGTGGTCCCGCCCACCAAATTGGACCCAGTGGGGCTCCGCCCACAAAATCAGACCCTGAGGGGACGCGGCCACAAAATCGGACCCTGATGGGCCCCAGTCACAAAATTGGACCCTGATAGGCCCCGGCCACAAAATCGGACCCTGAGGGGCCCCAACCACAAAATCGGACCCTGAGGGGACCCAACCACAAAATAGGACCCAGAGTGGCCGCGCCCACCAAATTGGACCCAGAGTGGTCCTGCCCACCAAATTGGACCCAGAGGGGCCCCGCCCACAAAATTGGACCCAGAGGGGCCCCAACCACAAAATCGGACCCTGAGGGGACCCAACCACAAAATCGGACCCTGAGGGGCCCCTGACACAAAATCGGATCCTGAGGGGCCTCGGCCACAAAATCGGACCCTGAGGGGCCCAGCCCACAAAATCGGACCCTGAGGGGCCCTGCCCACCAAATTGGACCCTGAGGGGCCCCGCCCACCAAATCAGACCCTGAGAGGCCCCACCCACCAAATCGGACCCTGAGGGGCCCTGGCCACAAAATTGGACCCTGAGGGGCCCACCCACAAAATCAGACTCTGAGGGGTTCCGGCCACAAAATCGGACCCTGAGGGGCCCCGGCCACAAAATCGGACCCTAAGGGGGCCCCACCCACCAAATCGGACCCTGAGGGGCCCCGGCCACAAAATCGGACCCTGAGGGGCTCCACCCACCAAATCGGACCCTGAGGGGCCCCAGCCACCAAATCGGACCCTGAGGGGCCCCGGCCACAAAATCGGACCCTGTGGGGCCCCACCCACAAAATCAGGCCTTGAGGGGCCCCACCCACAAAATCGGACCCTGGGGCCAAAGTGGCCCCTGAGAGGCACCCACAGTTAAAACGGATCCTGAGTTGAAAGTCTTGCAGGGGCATCAGGCAAGTCTCTCTTAAAGGGGCAGCCTGGGCACCATTTCAAACCACTATCTGTACTTCCTTCAGGAAATACACATCTAGTATTAATGTTGTAATCCGACCGCTGCTAACTTATTCTTATTATTCAGTTGATTTCCGCAATTAATGCGGCCCAAACCACTAAACGCACAGACTCTGTTGAGGTGTTGTTTCGAAGCCAGCGTCCACGAGAGGTGTGCTAAGTAATTTTCGTGTCAATTGGATTTGTAGTTTTTGCGCAATTTGCATTAGAACATTTTTTTTCACGTCATTTGAATGTATTGTCTCAATGCTTTTCAATGGGGAAATTTTGCCTTAGAGAAAATATGCCCTGAGGCGATTCAAATGGCAGTTTAGCTCATTGATATGTGCAGGCAGACCCAGTTACTATGCCAACGCCAAAGAACTTCACATGACGCCCCAAGGACAGAGCTTCTGCCACATAATATCAGCTCTTAAAGCGAAACCCACAGCACAAATGCAAATCTAGCTTCATCACATGACGCATGCCCCTGAAAGGGAATGTGCGCCAAAGTGGATTTAGAATCCCAGTGAGCCAAACTGGCTCTTAAAGGGCCGGCACGCCAAATCGAAAGCTGAGCGACCCCGGCCTCCAAATCGGAGGCTGAGCCACCCTGGCCTCCAAATTGGACCCAGTGTGGCCCCACTCAAAAAATCAGACCCAGAGTGGCACAGTCCATCAAATCAGACACTGAGGAGCCCCGCCCACCAAATTGGACCCTGAGGGGCCCCGCCCACCAAATTGGACCCTGAGGGGCCCCGCCCACCAAATTGGACCCTGAGGGGCCCCGCCCAACAAATTGGACCCTGAGGGGCCCCGCCCAACAAATTGGACCCTGAGGGGCCCCGCCCACCAAATTGGACCCTGAGGGGCCCCGCCCACCAAATCGGACCCAGAGTGGCCCCGCCCACCAAATCGGACCCAGAGGGGCCCCGCCCACCAAATCGGACCCAGAGGGGCCCCGCCCACCGAATCGGACCCTGAGGAGGCCCGCCCACCAAAACGGACCCAGAGTGGCACAGCCCACCAAATTGGACCCTGAAGGGCCCCGCCCACCAAATCGGACCCTGAGGAGACCCGCCCACCAAAATCGGACCCAGAGTGACCTCGCCCACCAAATCGGACCCTGAAAGGCCCCGCCCACCAAATCGGACCCAGAGTGGCCCTGCACACCAAATTGGACCCTGAGTGGCCCCGCCCACCAAAATGGACCCAGAGGGCTCCACCCACAAAATCAGAACCTAAGGGGCCCCACCCACAATATCAGACCCTGAGGTGCCCCGGCCACAAAATCGGACCCTGAGGGGCCCCACCCACCAAATCGGACCCAGAGGGGCCCCGCCCACCAAATCGGACCCAGAGGGGCCCCGCCCACCGAATCGGACCCTGAGGAGGCCCGCCCACCAAAACGGACCCAGAGTGGCACAGCCCACCAAATTGGACCCTGAAGGGCCCCGCCCACCAAATCGGACCCTGAGGAGACCCGCCCACCAAAATCGGACCCAGAGTGACCCCGCCCACCAAATCGGACCCTGAAAGGCCCCGCCCACCAAATCGGACCCAGAGTGGCCCTGCACACCAAATTGGACCCTGAGGAGCCCCGCCCACCAAATCGGACCCAGAGTGGCCCCGCCCACCAAAATGGACCCAGAGGGCTCCACCCACAAAAGCAGAACCTAAGGGGCCCCACCCACAATATCGGACCCTGAGGTGCCCCGGCCACAAAATCGGACCCTGAGGGGCCCCACCCACAAAATCGGACCCTGAGGGGCCCCAGCCACAAAATCGGACCCTGAGGGGCACCGGCCACAAAATCGGACCCTGAGGGGCACCGGCCACAAAATCGGACCCTGAGGGACCCCAAACACAAAATCAGACCCTGAGGGGCCCCACCCACAAAATCGGACCCTGAGGGGCCCCACCCACAAAACCAGACCCTGAGGGGCCCCAACCACAAAATCGGACCCTGAGGGGCCCCAACCACAAAATTGGACCCAGAGGGGCCCCAGTCACAAAATCGGACCCTGAGGGGCCACACCCACAAAATAGGAGCCTGAGGGATCCCAGCCAACAATTCAAGCCCTGAGGAGCCCAGGCCAAGGAATTAGATCCTGAGGGGCCCCACCCACCAAATCAGACCCTGAGGCCAATGTGACCCCTGAGAGGCACTCACAGTTAAAACGGATCCTGAGTTGAAAGTCTTACAGGGGCAGCAGGAAAGTCTCCCTTAAAGGGGCACCATTTCAAACCACTATCTGTACTTCCTTCAGGAAATACATATCTAGTTCTTCTTCTTATTTTCCAGTTGATTTCCGCAATTAATGCGGCCCGAACCGCTACACGCACAGAAGCCGTTGAGGTGTCGTTTCGAAGCCAGCGTCCATGAGAGGTGTGCTAAGTATTTTTCGTGTCGATCGGATTTGTAGTTTTTGCGCAATTTGCGTTTGAAAATTTTTTTTCCCGTCATTGGAATGCACTGTCTCCAATGCTTTTCAATGGGAAATGGCAAAACGTGCCCTGAGGCGATTGAAATGGCAGTTGAGCTCATTGATATGCGCAGGCACACCCAGTTACTATGCCAACGCCTACGAACTTCACATGACGCCCCGAGGACAGAGCTTCTGCCACATAATATCAGCTCTAAAAGCAAAACCCACAGCACAAATGCAAATCTAGCTTCATCACATGACGCATGCCCCTGAGAGAGAATGTGCACCAAAGTGGATTTAGAAGCCCAGTGAGCCACCCTGGCTCTTAAAGGGCCGACGTGCCAAAGTGATTCTTAAAGGGCCGGCACACCGAATTGAGTCTTAAAGGGCCGGCGCGCCAAATCGAAAGCTGAGTGACCCCAGGCTCCAAATCGGAGGCTGAGCCACCCTGGCCTCCAAATCCGACCCAGTGTGGCCCCGCTAAAAAAATCAGACCCAGAGTGGCACAGCCCACCAAATCGGATCCTGAGGGGCCCCGCCCACCAAATCAGACTCCGAGAGGCCCCGCCCACCAAATCGGACCCTGAAGGGCACCGTCCACCAAATCGGACCCTGAGGAGCCCCGCCCACCAAATCGGACCCTGAAGGGCCCCGCCCACCAAATAGGATCCTGAGGGGCCCCGCCCACCAAATCAGACTCCGAGAGGCCCCGCCCACCAAATCGGACTCTGAAGGGCCCCGCCCACCAAATCGGACCCAGAGGGGCCCCGCCCACCAAATCGGAGCCAGAGTGACCCAGCCCACCAAATCGGACCCTGAAGGGCCCCGCCCACCAAATCGGAGCCAGAGGGGCCCCGCCCATCAAATCGGACCCTGAGGAGCCCCGCCCACCAAATCGGACCCAGAGTGACCCCGTCCACCAAATCGGACCCAGAGGGGCCCCGCCCACCAAATCGGATCCAGAGGGGCCCCGCCCACCAAATCGGAAGCTGAGGGGCCCAGCCCACTAAATCGAACCCTGAGGGGTCCCGCCCACCAAATCGGACCCTGAGGGGCCCCGCTCACCATATCGGAAGCTGAGGGGCCCCGCCCACCAAATCGAACCCTGAGGGGTCCCGCCCACCAAATCGGACCCTGATGGGCCCCGCCCAACAAATCGGACCTTGAGGGCCCCACCCACCAAGTCGAACCCTGTGGTGCCCCGCCCACCAAAACGGACCCTGAGGGGCCCCGCCCACCAAATAGGACCCCGCCCTGCAAATCGGACCCTGATGGGCCCCGCCCACCAAATCGAAAGCTGAGGGGCCCCGCCCACCAAATCGAACCCTGAGGGGTCACGCCCACCAAATCGAAAGCTGAGGGGCCCCGCCCACCAAATCGAACCCTGAGGGGTCACGCCCACCAAATCGGACCCTGAGGGGCCCCGCCCACCAAATCGGACCCTGAGGGGCCCCGCTCACCAAATCGGACCCTGAGGGGCCCCGCCCACCAAATCGGACCCTGAGGGTCCCCACCTATCAAATCGGACCATGAGGGGCCCCGCTTACCAAATCGGACCCTGAGGGGCCCCGCCCAACAAATCGGATTCTGAAAGTCCCCAACCACAAAATCGGACCCTGAGGGGCCCCGGACACAAAATCGGACCCTGAGGGGCCCCGGACACAAAATCGGACCCTGAGGGGCTCCACCCACAAAATCGGACCCTGAGGGGCTCGCCCACCAAATCTGACCCTGAAGGGCCCCGCTGACCAAATCGGACCCTGAGGGGCCCCACTGACCAAATCGGACCCTGAGGGGCTCCGCTCACCAAATCGGACCGTGAGGGGCCCCGCCCACCAAATTGGATTCTGAGTGGCCCCTCTCACCAAATCGGACGCTGAGGGGCCCCACCCACAAAATCGGACCCTGAGGGGTTCCGGCCACAAAATCGGACCCTGAGGGGACACGGCCACAAAATCGGACCCTGAGGGGCCTTAACCACCAAATCGGACCCTGAGTGGACCTGGCAAAAATAAATATCAAATGTAAAGGATCTCAAAGCGAAAAATCATATGAAAAAACCTTAAAACGATGCTTTATTATTAAAAGACCAAAGGTCACACCACAAAGTGAACAAAACAACAACGTGTCCAATAAATCCCCAAATACAAAAAACATGTAACGGGGGTTCCTAGGAGTCCCTATTTACGTCTAATGCTCAATCCTTCCTTGCCGCGGAGGTTGGCACCCTAGGGGGAACGTTGTGGCGCCCCCGCTCAACGGTGGCTGTCCCTATGGACCCTGATGAACCCTACAGCCACTAGGGATCCCTTCCCCGATGCTAAAGGGGCCCCTATCATTAGACAGAGATCAACTATAGTAAGGAGGACCCTAATCCCCAAAAAGGTTAAAATCAAAGGAACACATAAATGTACTGGCATTAAAGTGATGGCATCTCAATGACATGAGTCACATAGATACAACAAATACATCGGATAAATTCCACAGCATATAGAGTATCCAATGTCATTTATATGAGGTTAGATCAAAATGGCACAAGAATGCAAACTCCACAAATGGTCAATCGCTCAATAGCCAAAGATTTGCATACATAGTGACAATAAACATGCCACCTGACTAGAGATACAGTGCCAATTAAAACATAGTCCAAAAAACTCAGTGATCAATGCTGCAGATACTCATCATGTCAGACGCCTTCTGCCATGTACGTGAAGCGCCTCGACGCGTTTCGCCCCATCTGGGCTCATCAGGAGGGCCGGTCTCAGTAAAAATAGTGTCCTGATGTGGTATAGTAGATGTGCTGGCATGATAACCCTTATTTTATAGTTACCGCCACAGCGTTCGCCAGCTCCGGACGCTATGAAGGGACACACCCCCTTGACACTACTGCGCATGTCCCGACTAACAAAGAGACTCACCCATTGGTTATAGAGTGTCTCATTCATATCCTCACATCGAGTGCGCCTGTCATGATTTAGGTAACGCCCCTGTCCCGGATGAGAAAACAATCCCACCCTACCCCCGTATTATACTGCGTTTGATGATAGACGCGCAAAGTACCGGGGGGTGGGTATGTGTTAATATTCAGTGTGACCTAGTTCCTAGCATGCTTGTCGCTCATCAATATACCACAGCAAAGGGGCTTGCGTGTATACAGCCCGGAACTGCTTGTATTACTTCCGGATAGGTCAAAAATGGATCTCACCGTGCAGAGCCACGGTCTCTCAAAAGCGCATTCACTGCATCAACAGCTCAAAAAGTGTCCACCGGGCAGGTTCCAACTAGGAAATAACACCAACATGAATCCCTATTACTGCGCATGTCCCCCATCGGCCATTCAGAGCCCGCATACATAGCGGGTACAGAGCACTCAATGGAGGCCGGCAGCAAACATCCCAAACAGAGGCACAATGGGAACAAATGAACCCGATCCTCCAACCCAGGAGAGCAGGGGCAATATGTAACGCTGGCACCATAACAAACAACCCATGTTCGTTTCTTTGTTTATACTACGATATCAAACACAATCAATGTAGATCCATGATGGAAATCATCATGTTAGTAGGGACATTCTGTCCTCTGTTCATATATATATATATTTGGCCAATATGTAAATCTATAGTTAAACGCAATATTATATTAGCAGAGCAGAGGAAATGTATACTACTATCCTCATGGGTGAACATGTGTTTTAATGCCCGTGTTCATCTCTTAAAAATGGTGCCAAATAAGACACCCTGTTTGTAAGTGCGTTAAATACGCCAATACATAAATTAACTAAATAATCTGGGTGGTCTCAAGGCGGGAATGTCTCTACTAACATGATGATTTCCATCATGGATCTACATTGATTGTGTTTGATATCGTAGTATAAACAAAGAAACGAACATGGGTTGTTTGTTATGGTGCCAGCGTTACATATTGCCCCTGCTCTCCTGGGTTGGAGGATCGGGTTCATTTGTTCCCATTGTGCCTCTGTTTGGGATGTTTGCTGCCGGCCTCCATTGAGTGCTCTGTACCCGCTATGTATGCGGGCTCTGAATGGCCGATGGGGGACATGCGCAGTAATAGGGATTCATGTTGGTGTTATTTCCTAGTTGGAACCTGCCCGGTGGACACTTTTTGAGCTGTTGATGCAGTGAATGCGCTTTTGAGAGACCGTGGCTCTGCACGGTGAGATCCATTTTTGACCTATCCGGAAGTAATACAAGCAGTTCCGGGCTGTATACACGCAAGCCCCTTTGCTGTGGTATATTGATGAGCGACAAGCATGCTAGGAACTAGGTCACACTGAATATTAACACATACCCACCCCCCGGTACTTTGCGCGTCTATCATCAAACGCAGTATAATACGGGGGTAGGGTGGGATTGTTTTCTCATCCGGGACAGGGGCGTTACCTAAATCATGACAGGCGCACTCGATGTGAGGATATGAATGAGACACTCTATAACCAATGGGTGAGTCTCTTTGTTAGTCGGGACATGCGCAGTAGTGTCAAGGGGGTGTGTCCCTTCATAGCGTCCGGAGCTGGCGAACGCTGTGGCGGTAACTATAAAATAAGGGTTATCATGCCAGCACATCTACTATACCACATCAGGACACTATTTTTACTGAGACCGGCCCTCCTGATGAGCCCAGATGGGGCGAAACGCGTCGAGGCGCTTCACGTACATGGCAGAAGGCGTCTGACATGATGAGTATCTGCAGCATTGATCACTGAGTTTTTTGGACTATGTTTTAATTGGCACTGTATCTCTAGTCAGGTGGCATGTTTATTGTCACTATGTATGCAAATCTTTGGCTATTGAGCGATTGACCATTTGTGGAGTTTGCATTCTTGTGCCATTTTGATCTAACCTCATATAAATGACATTGGATACTCTATATGCTGTGGAATTTATCCGATGTATTTGTTGTATCTATGTGACTCATGTCATTGAGATGCCATCACTTTAATGCCAGTACATTTATGTGTTCCTTTGATTTTAACCTTTTTGGGGATTAGGGTCCTCCTTACTATAGTTGATCTCTGTCTAATGATAGGGGCCCCTTTAGCATCGGGGAAGGGATCCCTAGTGGCTGTAGGGTTCATCAGGGTCCATAGGGACAGCCACCGTTGAGCGGGGGCGCCACAACGTTCCCCCTAGGGTGCCAACCTCCGCGGCAAGGAAGGATTGAGCATTAGACGTAAATAGGGACTCCTAGGAACCCCCGTTACATGTTTTTTGTATTTGGGGATTTATTGGACACGTTGTTGTTTTGTTCACTTTGTGGTGTGACCTTTGGTCTTTTAATAATAAAGCATCGTTTTAAGGTTTTTTCATATGATTTTTCCCTGAGTGGACCTGGCCACAAAATCGGACCCTGAGGGGCCCCACCCACCAAATCAGACCCTGAGGGGCCCCGGCCACCAAATTGGACCCTGAGGGGCCCCACCCATCAAATCGAACCCTGAGGGGCCCCTGCCACAAAATCGAACCCTGAGGGGCAACACCCACAAAATCGGACCCTGAGGGGCCACACCCACAAAATAGGAGTCTGAGGGATCCCGGCCAACAATTCAAGCCCTGAGGAGCCCAGGCCAAGGAATCAGATCCTGAGGGGCCCCACCCACCAAATCAGTCCCTGAGGCCAAAGTCGCCCCTGAGAGGCACTCAGTTAAAACAGATCCTGAGTTGAAAGTCTTGCAGGGGCAGCAGGCAAGTCTCTCTTAAAGGGGCAGCATTTCAAAGCACTATCTGTACTTCCTTCAGGAAATACACATCTAGTATTATTATTATTATTCAGCTGATTTTCCGCAATTAATGCTGCCCGAACCACTACACGCACAGACTCCGTTGAGGTGTCGTTTCGAAGCCAGCGTCCACGAGTGGTGTGCTATTTTTCGTGTCGATCGCATTTGTAGTTTTTGCGCAATTTGTGTTTGAAAATGTTTTTCCCCATCATTGGAATGCATTGTTTCAATGCATTTCAATAGGAAAATTTTGCCATAGGAAGACATAGGGCAGCTTCATCACATGATGCATGCCCCTGAGAGAGAATGTGCGCCAAAGTGGATTTAGAAGCCCAGTGCGCCAAACTGGCTATTAAAGGGCCGACGGGCCAAAGTGATTCTTTAAGGGCCGGCGCACCAAAACAAGTCTTAAAGGGCCGGCGCGCCAAATCGAAAGCTGAGTGACCCCAGGCTCCAAATCAGAGGCTGATTGAACCCGGCATCAAAATCGGAGGCTGAGCCACCCCGGCCTCCAAATCGGGGGCTGAGCCACCCTGGCCTCCAAATCGGAGGCTGAGCCACCCCGGCCTCCAAATCGGAGGCTGAGCCACCCCGGCCCCCAAATCGGAGGCTGAGCCACCCTGGCCTCCAAATCGGAAGCTGATCGACCCCAACCTCCAAATCAAAGGCTGATCGACCCCGGCCTCCAAATCGGAGGCTGAGCCACTCTGGCCTCCAAATCGAAGGCTGAGCCACCCCGGCCTCCAAATCGAAGGCTGAGCCACCCCGGCCTCCAAATCGGAGGCTGAGCCACCCCGGCCTCCAAATCGGATGCTGAGCCACCAGGGCCTCCAAATCAGAGGCTGAGTGACCCCAGCCTCCAAATCGGAGACTGAGTGATCCCAGCCTCCAAATCGGAGACTGAGTGACCCCAGCCTCCAAATCGGAGGCTGATCGACCCTGGGGTCCAAATCGGAGGCTGAGCGATCCCGGCCTCCAAATCGGAAGCTGAGCCACCCTGGCCTCCAAATCGGAGGCTGAGCCACCCCGGCCTCTAAATCAGAGGTTGAGCCACCCCGGCCTCCAAATCGGAGGCTGAGCCACCCCAGCCTCCAAATTGGAGGCTAAGCCACCCCGGCCTCCAAATCGGAGGCTGAGCCACCAGGGCCTCCAAATCAGAGGCTGAGTGACCCCAGCCTCCAAATCGGAGGCTGAGTGACACCTGCCTCCAAATCGGAGGCTGATCGACCCTGGGGTCCAAATCAGAGGCTGAGCCACCCCGGCCTCCAAATCGGAGGCTGAGCCACCCTGACCTCTAAATCAGAGGTTGAGCCACCCCGGCCTCCAAATCGGAGGCTGAGCCACCCCAGCCTCCAAATTGGAGGCTAAGCCACCCCGGCCTCCAAATCGGAGGCTGAGCCACCAGGGCCTCCAAATCAGAGGCTGAGTGAACCCAGCCTCCAAATTGGAGGCTGATCGACCCTGGGGTCCAAATCGGAGGCTGAGCGATCCCGGCCTCCAAATCGGGGGCTTAGCCACCCCGGCCTCCAAATTGGAGGCTCATCGACCCCGGCCTCCAAATCAGAGGCTCAACGACCCCGGCCTCCAAATCGGAGGCTCATCGACCCCGGCCTCCAAATCTTACCCAGAGTGGCTCCACCCACCAAATCGGATACAAAGAGGCCCTGCCCACCAATACGGACCCTGAGGGGCCCCGCCCACAAAATCAGACCCTAAGGGGCCCCACCCACTAAATCGGACCGAGAGGCCCCGGCCACAAAATCTGACCCTGAGGGGCCCCGCCCACCAAATCAGATCCTGTGGGGCCCGCCCACTAAATCGGACCCAGAGTGGCCCCACCCACCAAATCTATATATATTAGATTAGATATATTAGATATTAGTGATATCGTATCGAGAGGACCTCTCATTTCGAGCAGACGTAGTACAAGAATTTGGGATATTCTGGTCCAGAATCGAGTGATGACTAAACGGGATACTTGGTTAGAAAGAGGAGCCCCAAAAGGAAATTACAAGTGTTGGCATTGTGCATATTGTTGGTATCATCGCACCGATCGTACATTACAAATGGGTGCAATTAGACACATAGTTTCAGATTTCATCACATGTAAAACGGATCATGTGGTTTACGTGATTTTTTGCCCATGTCGTTTTTTCTATATCGGCAAAACAATACGTCCCCTATATGTCCGATTTCGAGAACACTTTAAATCAATAAAAACAGGTAAAGGGGTTCCACGGTTGATCAGTCATGTTAGGAGTGTACACTGAATGGATCCTAGTGTTCTTTCCTTTGCGGGAATTGAAAAAGTATCTTTGCCACCTCAAGGGGGGAACCTTAATAAAATTTTGCTCAGACGAGAATCCAAATGGATTTTAGGCACACAGGCGACAGGTCCGATAGGTTTTAACGACAGGGTCGATATGGCGATTTTTCTGTAATGAATTCCATAGTTATATACTAGGCGAAAAACTTAGTTAAATGTTAATAATTGGTCCCCATAATATGGACATTAAGATTCGTGACAGTTATAGAGTACGAATAAATCATAGAATGGCCTTTATATTTATAGAAATATTGTGAACAAGTCTTTTGCCATAAAAAAGGTTTTAGTCATGCAAAATTATATAAAAAAAGACGGATAAATGAGGTTAAATTACGTCAAGGGTAGTCTGTATTAGGATTTGAAAAAAGAATAAATAAATTAAGAATGTATTCTGTTAAATTTATATTAAAAGTTTCATTTTGAGCTGTATCATCAAATGAGGATGTCATAATAATCGTTACTGTACGTGTATTAAAGAAATGGCAGCACTTGTGGTAGCATATGTATAGAAGGAATTTATTTATATATATGTATAATATATTTATGACATACTTTTCCAGATAAAGATCTTTCCATGGAGGGTTAGTCTAATTGTATTAGGTCTTTCACATGGTATGACCAAAGTAATGTTAGTTTTATCTCATCTAGCAATGAAATCTTTGTCCGCCAGCAGATGGTCAGTTGAAAATGTATGGTGTGTATGTGTCATGCGTTTCACATGGTTTTAATTCACTTGTCACTTTAGACAACAGCTGAGGTAGGAGGAGAGATGGAGATGCGAGGTGCATATGAATCCATCACATCCCCCTAAACTCTGACCCGTAGAAGCGCTTTAATAGCGCGAAACGGCCATTGTCAGCCTCTTTGCACTTTTGTCACCACAACCCCGACTCGACATGTAATTTTATGAGTCAATAAAACGAACATAATTTATCCCGTGGAGTGCGACCATTTTCTTCTGTTTGGAGCTTAATATATATATATATATATATATATATACACTCACTGGCCACTTTATTAGGTACACCTGTCCAACTGTGTGTTAAGACTTAATTTCTAATCAGCCAATCACATGGCGGCAACTCAGTGCATTTAGGCATGTAGACATGGTCAAGACAATCTCCTGCAGTTCAAACCGAGCATCAGTATGGGGAAGAAAGGTGATTTGAGTGCCTTTGAACGTGGCATGATTGTTGGTGCCAGAAGGGCTGGTCTGAGTATTTCAGAAACTGCTGATCTACTGGGATTTTCACGCACAACCATCTCTAGGGTTTACAGAGAATGGTCCGAAAAAGAAAAAAAATCCAGTGAGCGGCAGTTCTGTGGCCGGAAATGCCTTGTTGATGCCAGAGGTCAGAGGAGAATGGGCATACTGGTTCGAGCTGATAGAAAGGCAACAGTGACTCAAATTGCCACCCGTTGCAACCAAGGTAGGCAGAAGAGCATCTCTGAACGCACAGTGCGTCGAACTTTGAGGCAGATGGGCTACAGCAGCAGAAGACCACACTGGGTACCACTCCTCTCAGCTAAGAACAGGCATCTGATGGCTACTTTCAGCAGGATAATGCGCCATGTCATAAAGCTCGAATCATCTCAGATTGGTTTCTTGAACATGACAATGAGTTCACTGTACTCAAATGGCCTCCTCAGTCACCAGATCTCAATCCAATAGAGCATCTTTGGGATGTGGTGGAACGGGAGATTCGCATCAGGGATGTGCAGCCGACAAATCTGCGCCAACTGTGTGATGCCATCATGTCAATATGGTCCAAAATCTCTGAGGAATGCTTCCAGCACCTTGTTGAATCTCTGCCACGAAGAATTGAGGCAGTTCTGAAGGCAAAATGGGGTCCAACCCGTTACTAGCATGGTGTACCTAATAAAGTGGCCAGTGAGTGTATATATATATATATATATATATATATTCCCAGCCACATTCTTACCAGACTGCTTGTGTCCTTGCTCAATACAGTTGCATTAGGCCGTGCAAGTCTAGTCGGCATGTGACCGCATGTATGCAAATCACAAACTTGCAGTCACACAACTGCCGAATAACCACAACACTGCGAGCAATGTGGGGTTTCACAAGTGTGCAGTCACATAGAATGACACTGAGTGAATGCACACGCGCACAGCCCCATTGTACAATGACACACACATCACAGTCCTTGAATCTGCGCTAGCAATAAAACACTTTTCCCAATACTCCCTTCCCTCCTCTCCCCTTGTCAGGCCATATAATCTTCAGCTCCTATGTGGATCACTGCTCATGATTCCTGCCGTCCGCTGCCCATACAGTCCCTCCATAACAGTACCATACAGTCCCTTTATAACACCACCATACGGTCCCTCCATAACAGCACCATACAATACCTCCATAACACCTTGTCCACCATACAGTTTCTCAACAGAACAGTACACTTCCTCACTAAGACCAATGAACAATGCTTTACTAATACCACAATGTGCCTCAGCAAAACCAACACACGGTGTCTGGACAGTGCCACACACACATATCTATGAAGAGGTAGGGAGACAGATGGTCTTATCAGTGGTGTTCTGCAGCCCGGGTCAGAGTTCTTAGTCCAGTGCACCAGTGCAGGATTCTGCTCTGTAGGTCGGTTAGTCGCTCTGTCTGTGGTATGATGGGATTTATGGCAGCTGTTTGAAATCTCTCAAATACAGATCGGGGGGGCACCCTGTGCACTCAGACGATCAATAGATTTCTTGCCCAGTGGTAGAATAAATTTGATATGGAATGAAATACCATGGCAGATATATTGCAATGAAAAAGACAATTTTAAGGGTGCAGCAAAAACGTGTCTGTTCAAGATTTTTGGCCAATGTTTCGGTCCTCAGACCTTGCTCACAACCTACAAAATACACATATATACACACACATAAAAAAACAGGATACATGCAGTTTGTGAAAAAATGATAGCATAAAAAACATTAAAAATAAAAACGTAAATAATAGATATTGCCTATGCAAAAATTTATAAACACATGAGGGTTATCAATCAGAATGCAAATTACCGTATATAGACTTGTGTATAAGGCGACCCGTGTATAAGCCGACCCCCCAATTTTGCCACAAAAAACTGGGAAAACTTATTGACTCGCATATAAGCCTAGGGTGGAAAATGCAGCAGCTACTGGTAAATTTCAAAAATAAAAATAGATACATATAAAAGTACAATTAATTGAAACATCAGTAGGCTAAATGTTTTGAATATCCATATTGAATCAGGAGCCACATACAATGCTCCATACAGTTCATGATGGGCCCCATAAGATGCTCCATACAAAATACACCCCATATAATGCTGCACAAAGGTTAATAATGACCCCATAATATGCTCCATAGAATAATATGCCCCATATAATGCTCCATAAAGGTTATGGCCCCATAAGATATTCCATAGATTATGCCCCATATGCTGACCCATAAGATGCTCCATAGATTATGCCCCCATAAGATGCTCCATAGATTATACCCCCATAAGATGCTCCATAAGATGCTCCATAGATTATACCCCCATAAGATGCTCCATAGATTATGTCCCCATAAGATGCTCCATAGATTATGTCCCCATAAGATGCTTCATAGATTATGCCCCCATATGCTACTTCTGTTGCAAATAAAAAAAATGACATACTCACCTCTCGTCGCTGGGGGCCAGGTGCCGGTGTCACCGCTGGCTCAGGACCCCGGCACTGGCGATATTCACCTGTCCCCATTCCACCGCTGCATGCCGCTCTGACTCCCGGGACTCTGTCAGTGACTGTTCAGGCAGAGGGCGCGGCATGCACTAAGTACATCACCGCGCCCTCTGACCTGAACGTCACAGACAGAGGATGCAGAGGACAGAGTGGAGCGAAGCGATGGACCAGGGACAGGTGAATATAGCTTATACTTACCCCCTCCTGGTGCGGTCTCTGCAGCCTCCCCGTTTGTCACGGTGTCAGGCTCCTTGCTTCAGCGGTCACATGGTACCGCTCATTAAAGTCATGAATATACACATATTCATGACTTTAATGAGCGGTACCACGTGACCGCTGAAGGAAGTAGCCTAAGACCGTGGGAGAAATGGGGGGCTGCAGAGACCATGCCGGGGGGGTCAGTATGTTCTGAAACCCCCGCTCCCCTCCCCCGCCGACCCCTGGTATATGACTCGCGTATAAGCCGAGAGGGGGACTTTCAGCCCCCAAAAATGGGCTGAAAAATCTCAGCTTATACACGAGTATATACGGTAATAATAGTTATATATCAGTAAATACATGGAAATAAGCCATAGAGAAAAAGAATAAGTAAAAGGCTGTGTGCCCACTTTGCATTTTTTATGCATTTCCGCAGCGGCAAGGCCACCGCGGAAACGCTTAAAAAACGCTAGTTAAAACGCATTCCCATGCAGTTGCTGTGCCAATGCTGTGGATTTTTCCACTGCTGAATCGCATTGCGGAAAAATCCGCAGCATGTCCATTAATTTGGCGGAATCGCGGCGATTCCGCCCACATAGGATTGCATTGAGACGCTCACTTTATGCATGTGGCTATGCCCACCATGCGTCAAGTGAGCGCTTCATGTGCGGATAGTACCCAGGGTCTGGAGGAGAGGAGACTGTCCTCCATGCCCTGGGTACCATATTCCTGTAAAAAATAGAATTAAAATAAAAAATATGGATATACTTACCCTCTGTTGGCCCCCGGAGTCCTCCCGGTCCTCAGTGGTGCACGTGGCGGCTTTGTTCCCAGGCATGCTTCAAACCAAAATGACTTTTGTGACATCGCGGTCGTGTGACCGCTACGTCATCAGAGGTCATTCTTGCAACGCTGCATCACTGGGAACGGAACTCGCCGGCAGCGCCAATGAGGACCAGGAGGAGATCGGGGGCCAGCAGAGGGTAAGAATATCCGTATTTTTTATTTTTTTATTATTTTTTAACATTCTGTCTGTTACTACTGATGCTGCATAGGCAGCATCAATAGTAAAAAGTTGGTCACACTAGTTAAGCACTATGCTTGTGTGTGACCAACCTGTCAATCACTTTCCAAGTGATGCTTCAAATCACTTGGAAAAGCGCAAGCATTCCGCAAGCTAAAAACGTTTGCAAAACACTTGTGTTTTGCGGGAAAATGCATGCGAATTCCGCATGTGTTTTACCCGCGGCAGGGATTTGCGGAAATGATGCGGAAAATTCTGCAGCATTTCTGCAACGTGGGCACATAGCCAAAAATGCAGAAAAAAAAGAAGACATGGAAAAGAAAAGGAAAAAAAAATGGGAATATGTCTTGGAGGTGGGAACAAATAAGATATGGACTACAATGAACATGGAATGGCAGTAAAGGTGAGGAGAAGAGTAATTGATAAGGCGCATAAAGATTAAAGTAGGTGAGAAAGCCAAGGAAAGGGACTAGGTATAGAAAGTGAGGGGAAAAAAATTAAACAGGGGGTGATAAAATAATAATTATATAACAGAAGGGGTAAATAAAGGTAAGAATGAAAAAAAAAGAACAAAAAAGCCAGCAATAAAATGTAGAGCACAGGCTAAAATATGTAATGCAGCAAACGATTAGGATGGAAGATGAAGGCACACAGGAGGGAACTAGGAGTGAGGAATGAGGACTGCAATGCAATGAATAGAGAAGTGTCTACATGACAGATACCTGGTAAACAAGTAGGGGGAGGAGGCGCCACAAGCACTCACCAGGCAGGGGAGACAGATGGCCATCTGCTGCTGAAGATGCAGCAGGACGAGGTGTCAACAAGTCTGGTTTACTTTGAATAAGTGGCTCCTGCAGGAGATGACGTCATGCTGTGATTCATTGGAAGTGTGGCAGAGAGCGTTTACTGTGCAGGACGGAAGTGGGGCAGGGGGGAGGGCGGAAGTGAGGAGGCACTTAACCCACACTGAGAAAAGTGCCCAATGCTCAGTCTGGCCCTGTCTTGCTGGTACTCCAGCGGCCCTGTGCAGCTGCTTAGGCACCGACCCGGGGGGCATATGCCCTCCTGCCACCCGGCCTAGCCCGCCCCTGGGTGAAACAGTGACCGGCATGGTTGTAAACGTCCAGTATGTGTCGCAGAGGTTCTCTGTGCTCTAAGCCAAAATACTTGTAGTCCACAAGTTATTTACCTATAAGGGTGGCTTATAGGGCTAGTTAGAGAGCTGGGCGGATCGGCTAGCCATACATACACCGCCCACATATGGGGCTGATTTGGGATATATAATGTGACTGAGTTCTGATCACATGGGTTGTGTGTTTGATCCTACTGGTCAGAGTGCAAGGTCCCGGAAGGCCTGGGTGTGTTGGAAGTGTCTGGGATTGAACTTCCTGAAGAGCACATGGAAAGGCCCGAACCTGATAGAGTCTGTGATGGCTCTGTGTAGGGAAGCTACTGCCCGGCTGTGGCTCTGCAACTGATGGCCTAGTGAGCAAGGCACTGTCTGGAACAGGGATCTGTTGTGAGTTCATTTTTCCCTTCACCATTGAGGTCTGATGAACTCCCTCCTCTAGTGAAGGAAGGTAGTGAGACTGATTACCAAACACCTGGGCAGCTAGATGATGACTGGGTGGCTGGAATTGAGGACTGGATATAAGGCTGCCGACGCCCTTCTTCCTGGCTGGTGATTTTCCTACTGGATTCTTGGAGACCAGTCTGATTCCTGCATCTCAAAGCTAAGTTTTTCTGCTCTGCTTTGTACTCTTCTGTTTTGTTTTTGTTTTGCCTTGTTTTTTGGGAGTTCTGCCATCCCCGGTCGGGGGTGAGCTGAATTCCATTTTTGTCTCTGATCTGTTGATATTTTGCTCTGTCTTCAGAATATACCTGAGTGCTGATATAGTCTTTTGAAGCCTAGCGACTTCAGGGCCTGTTTTTCCTATCAGTCGGTTGGCTTATTTTGATAGGGTTTTTACGGATGGCAGACAGCAGCCTTCCTATCCTTTCCTATGTAGTTAGCTTGGGCCCCATCATTTGCTCAACCTATCTTTCTATCTGTGTTAGTGTTTTCATCTTGCTTCACCGTCATTATATGTTGGGGGCTGCCTATTGCTTTGGGGTCTGCTCTGGGGCAGTTTAGTTTTTCCCCTTTCTGTCTTTAGGCTATATAGCTCTACGGCTGTGATCAAGGGGTCTAGGGCACCGTAGGAACCCCCCACGGCTACTGCTTGTTGTTGTGGATAGGTTCAGGGGTCCGCAATCCGATAGCTGCCAACCTCTCTGGTTTTTCTGGACTTAGCTGGTATTTTGTTTTTTCCTCCTTCGGTGACTCATCATAACAGAATCACCAGCCATACCGCAGATCCTAGGGTACTCAATAGCAGGAGAGAATTGTAAAAAAAAAAAAAAAAAAGTGTCAGAATTTTTTTTTTTTTTGTGTATGCATATTTTTTCTTCTATATCTCTGAGGCCGTAGGGGGAATTTTTCTCTCAATGGAGATGAAGCAATTGTCTGATCATGTGGAGCAGCTCGCTGCTGAAGTGCGGGGAATTTCCGCCTATCTTGCTCATTCACATGCTGCTGAACCAAGGATTCCTACTCCTGATGTATTTTTGGGGGATCAGTCTAAATTCTTGAATTTCAAGAATAATTGTAAATTATTTTTTGCCTTGAAGCCTAACTCGTCGGGGAACTCCACGCAGCAGGTTAAAATTGTCATCTCTTTGCTGCGCGGCGATCCCCAGGATTGGGCGTTTTCTTTGAAACCTGATGATCCTATTCTGAATAATGTGAATGCATTTTTTCAAGCCTTGGGGTTGTTGTATGATGAACCTAATGCTATTGATCAGGCTGAAAAGACCCTGTTGGCATTAAGCCAGGGTCGGGATTCGGCAGAGTTGTACTGTCAAAAATTCCGAAAGTGGGCGGTCCTTACTACCTGGAATGATGGTGCCTTGGCAGCCCTCTTTCGGAAGGGTTTGTCAGAAACTGTAAAAGATACTATGGTCGGATTTCCTGTTCCCTCTGGTCTTGACCATTCTATGTCATTAGCCATTCAGGTGGATCGGCGTTTACGTGAACGCAAAACTACACGAGAGATGTTACCACCTGTTGAACAAATGTCTGAACCTATGCAATGTGATAGAGTTTTGTCTAGGGCGCAACGTCAGGAGTTCAGAAGGCGTAATAAGCTGTTTTTTTGTGGAGATGCCTCACATATTATTTCTGTCTGCCCTAAACGAGAGAAACGTTGTGCACACACGTTTTCTGTGGGTGGTGTTCAACCTAAGTTTCTTCTGGCAATTACTCTGATCTGCTCCCTGTCCACATTTTCCGCCAAGGCTTTTGTGGATTCAGGAGCAGCTCTGAACCTGATGGACTTGGATTTTGCTAAACGTTGTGGATTTCCTATGACACCTCTGCGGACGCCTATCCCTTTGAGGGGTATTGATGCTACTCCTTTGGCGAAGAATAAACCTCAGTTTTGGACCCAGGTGGTAATGCGGGTCTCCCCAGACCATCAAGAAAATTTCAGATTTTTGGTGTTGCATAATTTGCATGATACCATTGTTCTGGGGTTTCCCTGGTTGCAAATCCATAATCCAGTTCTGGATTGGAAATCTTTGTCTGTGGTGAGTTGGGGTAGTCGGTGTGCCCTTAGTGATGCTCCTGTTTTCTCCACCTCTCCCCAGTCACATGATGTTCCTGACTATTTGGCTGACTTTTATGATGTATTTAGTGAGAATGAGTCTGCGTCTTTGCCTCCTCATAGGAGTTATGACTGTGCTATTGAGCTGAATCCAGGGTGTAAATTCCCCAAGGGTCGGCTTTTCAATTTATCTGTACCCGAGCACGAGGCTATGCGATCCTATATTAAGAAGGTATTGGAGAAGGGTCATATTAGACCATCCTCTTCACCCTTAGGTGCTGGGGGGTTTTTTCGTGGCTAAAAAGGATGGTTCATTAAGGCCTTGTATTGACTATCGTGCCCTCAACAAAATTACTGTTAAATGTCAGTATCCGTTACCCCTGATTTCTGATCTATTCTCCAGAGTTAAAGGTGCTTGCTGGTTTACCAAGCTTGACCTCAGGGGGCGTATAATCTTATTCGCATTAAGCATGGGGATGAATGGAAGACGGCGTTTAATACTCCGGAGGGACATTTTGAGTACCTGGTGATGCCTTTTGGGCTCACTAATGCCCCTTCTGTCTTCCAGTGCTTCATGAACGATATATTCCGAGACTTTGTGGATAAATTTTTGATTATCTATCTGGATGATATTTTGATCTTCTCCAAGAATTGGGACTCTCATGTGGAACATGTTCGGACTGTGTTCCGGTTTTGAGGGAGAATTCCCTGTATGTCAAGGGATCGAAATGCCTTTTTGGGGTACAGAGGATTTCATTTTTGGGATTTATTTGGTCTCCGTCAACTATTGAAATGGACCCGGCCAAGGTACAGGCCATTTATGATTGGGTTCAGCCCACTTCTTTGAAGGCCCTCCAGAAGTTTTTGGGTTTTGCTAATTTTTATCGGAAATTTATAGCTAATTTTTCTGGTATTGCCAAGCCATTGACGCATTTGACTAGGAAGGGTGCTGATGTGCTGAATTGGTCTCCGGAGGCTGTTTCTTCCTTTCAGGAGCTGAAGCGAAGATTCACTTCTGCTCCGGTTTTGCGGCAACCTGATGTCTCACTCCCATTTCAGGTGGAGGTGGATGCTTCTGAGATTGGTGCAGGAGCGGTGTTGTCCCAAAAAGATCCTGTGACATCTAAAATGAATCCTTGTGCTTTCTTTTCCCGAAAGTTCTCCCCATCCGAACGTAACTATGATGTGGGGAATCGGGAACTGTTGGCCATGAAATGGGCATTTGAGGAGTGGAGACATTGGTTGGAGGGAGCCAAACACCAAGTCGTGGTCCTTACTGACCACAAGAATTTGATTTACCTGGAGTCGGCCAAGCGCTTGAATCCTAGACAGGCTAGGTGGGCCTTGTTTTTCACACGTTTTGATTTTGTGGTCTCTTTTCTTCCGGGCACTAAGAATGTCAAGGCAGACGCCCTCTCTAGGAGTTTCCTTGCTGATTCTCCTGTTGTGACTAAGCCTGCTACCATCTTAGGCGAGGGGGTAGTTCTTTTTGCCATCTCGCCCGATTTGAGACATGCTCTGGAAGAGTTTCAGGAGGACAAACCTGAGCGTTGTCCCAGTGGAAAGTTGTATGTTCCTGACCAGTGGAGGAAGAGAGTGATGTCTGAAGTTCATTGCTCTGCATTGGCTGGTCATCCAGGTATTTTTGGTACTAGAGATCTGGTGAGTCGATCTTTTTGGTGGCCCGCCTTGTCTCGTGATGTCAGGAATTTTGTGCAGTCCTGTGGGACTTGCTCCCGGTCTAAACCTTGTTCTCGCTCTAGTGGGTTGTTGATGCCTTTGCCAGTCCCCAGGAGGCCATGGACCCATATTTCAATGGATTTCATCTCTGATATGCCTGTCTCTCAGAGAATGACTGTTATTTGGGTGATTTGTGATAGATTCTCTAAGATGGTTCATCTTGTACCACTCCCTATGTTTCCATCTTCCTCTGAGTTGGTGCCCCTGTTTTTGCAACAGGTTTGCACGGGATTCCTGAGAACATTGTATCTGACAGAGGAGTTCAGTTTGTGTCTAGATTTTGGATGACTTTCTGTTCCAAGCTGGGAATTCAGTTGTCCTTCTCCTCTGCGTTTCACCCTCAGACCAATGGGCAGACGGAGAGAACAAACCAGACCTTGGAGTCATATTTGAGACATTTTATTTCTGCTGATCAGGATGATTGGGTTTCATTTTTGCCCTTGGCCGAATTTGCTTTAAATAATAGAGCTAGATCTGCCACTTTGATGTCACCTTTTTTTTGTAACTTTGGTTTTCACCCTCGATTTTCTTCAGGGCAGGTGGAGCCTTCTGCCTGCCCAGGTGTTGACACTGTGGTGGAGAGAATGCACCAGACCTGGGACCAAGTAGTGGATAAGTTGTCTCTCTCCCAGGAAAAGGCCTAGCGGTTTTCCAACCGGCGTAGGACCGTTGGTCCCAAGTTTAAGGTGGGTGATAAGGTTTGGTTGTCATCAAAAAATATCGCTATGAAGGTGGCTTCTCCTAAGTTTAAGCGTAGATTTATTGGACCTTACAAGATTTTGGAGATTATTAATCCGGTCTCTTTTCGGTTGGCTCTTCCTGTCACATTTAAAATTCATAATGTGTTTCATAAGTCCTTGTTGAAGAGGTTTGTTGAACCAGTAGTTCCTGTGGTGGCACCTCCTGACCCTATATTGGTTGAAGGTAACATGGAATATGAGGTAGAGAAGATACTGGATTCCCGTCTGGCTAGACGGAGACTCCAGTATTTGGTTAAGTGGAAGGGTTATGGTCAGGAGGATAATTCCTGGGTCTCTGCCTCTGATATTCATGCCAAAAGATTGGTGTGTGCTTTTCATCGGGCTCACCCGGATCGCCCTGTGGCATGGAGGAGGGTTCGGTGACCCCTCCTCAAGGGGGAGGTACTGTTGTGAGTTCATTTTTCCCTTCACCATTGAGGTCTGATGAACTCCCTCCTCTAGTGAAGGAAGGTAGTGAGACTGATTACCAAACACCTGGGCAGCTAGATGATGACTGGAATTGAGGACTGGATATAAGGCTGCCGACGCCCTTCTTCCTGGCTGGTG
This sequence comes from Dendrobates tinctorius, assembly GCF_039654945.1. NCBI lineage: Eukaryota > Metazoa > Chordata > Amphibia > Anura > Dendrobatidae > Dendrobates > Dendrobates tinctorius. The sequence continues at coordinate 8,164,413 of NW_027361760.1, read as the reverse complement.
ATTTTCCTGCTGGATTCTTGGAGACCAGTCTGATTCCTGCATCTCAAAGCTAAGTTTTTCTGCTCTGCTTTGTACTCTTCTGTTTTGTTTTTGTTTTGCCTTGTTTTTTGGGAGTTCTGCCATCCCCGGCCGGGGGTGAGCTGAATTCCAATTTTGTCTCTGATCTGTTGATATTTTGCTCTGTCTTCAGAATATACCTGAGTGCTGATATAGTCTTTTGAAGCCTAGCGACTTAAGGGCCTGTTTTTCCTATCAGTCGGTTGGCTCATTTTGATAGGGTTTTTGCGGATGGCAGACAGCAGCCTTCCTATCCTGTCCTATGTAGTTAGCTTGGGCCCCATCATTTGCTCAACCTATCTTTCTATCTGTGTTAGTGTTTTCATCTTGCTTCACCGTCATTATATGTTGGGGGCTGCCTATTGCTTTGGGGTCTGCTCTGGGGCAGTTTAGTTTTTCCCCTTTCTGTCTTTAGGCTATATAGTTCTCCGGCTGTGATCAAGGGGTCTAGTGCACCGTAGGAACCCCCCACGGCTACTGCTAGTTGTTGTGGATAGGTTCAGGGGTCTGCAATCTGATAGCTGCCAACCTCTGATTTTTCTGGACTTAGCTGGTATTTTGTTTTTTCCTCCTTCGGTGACTCATCATAACAGTGATCCCAGTACGGCCGCTTCCCTGATAACCCGTGAGGGATAAACCGTGAGTAATGCTGACTGGGGTCAGTAAGAGACTGTGTTCTGGCTATAGATCATGCGTAATCACAAAAATTACCCAACAATCACATGTTCCCAATTAAGGGTAATATACCACCAACAATTGATATCACTTTATGGTAACCAAAAAGTGGAATAAAAATTTGGTACCACACAATGGCATATAGTCATAAAAAAACACATCTTTATTGATATAAAACATAAAAAACACAGGAGCAGCAAGAAAGGTGTCAAACAATGGAAAAAGGGACTAAAAAAAGTCCATGGGAAGTCCTACCACAGCAATTTGTCTTGAACATTTAAGTACACCCAATAATATAGTGGAAAGGGACAAAAACACCCACACAATGGTGTAATGTAATAAATATCTTTGTCTATGACCGACATATAAGGATCAATCCGTTGTACCAATCCCTTCTTATATAGATGCCCTAAGCGGTACTAACCACAGGACGGGTGAACAATAAAAGGTTAAATACCTATAAATGTCAGCTGGAGGAGATTCCTGGACGTCCCTTAAGTCCCTAAGAGGTGACTCGGCGGGGTCACAAAGTTTTTTCTCCAGTCAGCTTGTGGTGACTCAGCGGCGTCACGAAGGTGACAAGCGTCTGGCTGTAACTCGGCGGAGTTACGAAACTTGCTGTGGGTCAACGGGTCCACGAAGACAGTGCAGCAGAAGCGTGCAGAGACTTGTGCTTACAGGAGCTGCATTTACACTTGCAGCAAGAGGTTCTGCAGCAGCAGGAGCTGCAGTGACACCAGCAGCCGCTTGTGGTCGGCAGCCGGAGGTCCCGGTGGGCTTGTGGCTACAGCAGGAGCTGTGGCAGTACCAGCAGAAGCTGGTGGAGTGTTGTAAAAGGACATCAGAGGTCCAGTGCGGACAATCTCTTAAAGGGCCAGTACAAGCCTGACAGACATACTTGTTTGTGTGAACTGGATCTGAGAGTACCGTGCGGAGTCCACGGGTTGTACCCCAGCGAGGGGGTTGTGTCCCAAAAGGGGGCGGCAATTTAAACAGCGTTGGTTCCAAAAAAGAGGTGGGGTCCCAAAAGGGGGGGTATCCCAAAAGGGAGTAGTTGCCCAAAAAGGAGGAAGTCCCAAAAGGGAGTAGTTGCCCAAAAAGGGGTGGAGTCCCAAAAGGGGAGGTATCCCAAAAGGGAGTAGTTGCCCAAAAAGGGGTGGAGCCTTCAAAAGGGGCAGCATCAGTTACCACAGCAGACATGTTTGAGGGACAACCGTGTGTCTGTTATACCTATTCCACTTGCGGCATAGACTTTCCGGATGACGACACGCCGCAGGTGTGTACAGTGATATCGTACCATGAAGGAGTCTCTGGACCACTGGACTCAGAGTCAGATGACTCTGACGGGAAATACTCTTGTTCTCTGCCTGACGGAGGAAAAGGTTAAGGTGTGCTGTATCCATGGGGTCACTATGGACTATACTGTGGACAGAGTGCTTATGAATATATCCAAAAGTGACGAGTGCCAAGATGGCGGTATAACACTAGACTCGTCGTTCTCACTTGAGAGGACCCAGGACTTTGCGTGCTTTGCAGGTCTGGTGGGTTGCTCAGAGGTGGGGGTTCCTGTTAATGAGAGATATAAGGAGGATGGAGGCCTCTCTACTGATGGGGTGGCGTATGTTAAAGCAGTAACACCTCCCAAAATGAACGGGTCAGATGTAGGGGTGACCGGATGCGTCGGCCCAACTTACTGACCTGAGTTCCCCTGAAGTATATGACAGTGGAGCTGACACCCAGATAGAGCGTATCTTGGGGGTTCACCGTACTGTGTGGTGTGACTGTGACGTGCTATTGCCAGTAGCTACCACTAGGACTGAGTCTAATGCTGTGCAGACTGAAACTTGGACACAAGGGAATGACAGTGCTTCACAAGGTGGAGACGGGGAAGCTCCAGGAGTGGAATCTGACACTGTCAGCAATGGGGACCGCTGGTTCCAGGATGACCGATTGGGGGGTGGTGACTCCCATTCAGACGGTGACGACAGTGGAAAAGAGTGCAGTAATACTGACTCAAGTTTAAATAGCAGGTCTTCCTCCCGTCTCCGGAGGCGTAAGGGCCGAAAAGGGGCTGAACAAACTGCACCCTCAGACAAAATAGAAGAGCTGACTGAGAAGCTGACCAATTTGACCGAGGTCACACGACAACTAAAGGAACAAATCAACACGCTGACAAAGGAAATATGCACGTGGAAAGAGCGAGCTGACAGTTTCCACCAGGTAGAACCACGTGTCCAAAGCTTGCAGAAAGAGCATGAGGAGCTCTGTCAACAGCTGGCGAAGGAGAGTTTGAAGGTGGAGAGTATGGAAGTTGCCTACTCCGCGCAGTTGGAGCGGGTGCAGCACCTGGAGTCCGAGCTTTCAGCAGTCAAGGTCTGGTTTGGAGAGAAGGAAGCACAGGAGGTCCAGGACCTCATTAAAAAGTGCTCTGGTGAGAAGAAAAAGGTGACAGAATTACAAGCCGAACTAAAGGCAATTAAAGAGCATAACGTACAAGAAAAGGCCCTGAGACAAACGGTTGAGCACAGAGTGAATTAGCTGGAGAAGGAAGTCTCTGAGCTCAGAAGTCACCTGTCAACATGGCAAAATGTGAATCAGGCCTTAAAAGAAGACGTGGAAGTGCTCAGAGAAGCAGTAAGAGGTCTTCCACAAGAGGAGGCATTGGTAGTTGAAGATTTACAGCGGCCATGTCCGAGGGATAACAAGGCAGAGTTACAAATGCCTATCTTAGTGAGGGGGCCTGAAGAGTGTAAAACTGGGCAAGACTGTGCGCTGAGAACGGAACAAGACAATTGCCCGGTTGTAGTAGAGGTCTTGATGGAAAATTATGTGGCCAAGCGAGAGCCTTCTGTCCATGAAGAGACTCGGCCCTCAATCTTCAAGTGCGTGATAGAGGTACCCGAAGACGTGCAAGAAGCTAGTACCAGTGAGGGTGTGCATGAGGCTTTTAAAAAGGCGGTCAAAGCGTGTAGGGTGCACTGGGCACCTGAGACTCAGCAGTTGGTCGTACTGTCAACCAAGGAAGGCACAGAGAAGCGGGTGGCTGGCCTGACGGATATGCATCTGCAATGTCTCTGTGCAAAACAGATGATCATGTTGAGTAATGTGAAAGCCGCTCGACGTCTGGAGCTTGCGAGGGAAACAAAAAATCGTCTGGGCTTGGTGGAAGAAATAATTCCGGTACCCAAACATCTGGTGGGGAGAGTCATTGGAAGGCTTAGAAAAGTGATGGATGCAAGACCTTGTGAATAGATCCGGTGTGGCGAGGGTGAGGATCAGACCTGATGATGAAGTCCAGGTATCTGGTGAAGATGGCATGGTTCCATTCATTGTTTTTGGCTCTGTGGAAAGCCTTAAGGGCATGTCACACTAAGCGATATCGCTAGCAATATCGCTATAACTTGTGACGTTATAGCGATATTGCTAGCGATATCGCTGTGTCTGATACTTACCTACGACCGGCTCCCCCGCTGGTTATCGCTGATCGCGCGAGAACGTCCTGGACTTTCTCATCATCAGCTTCCTGTGGCGCTTCCTGCTGTGACGACGAGCGACGCGTGGAGCCGGGCGGGGGAACGCAGGATCGCCTGGTGTGACAGGTAAGTAGCGACCCCCGACCCCAGCGATGTCGCTGGTGAGATCTGCCTGTGTGGCAGCTCACTAGCGACCACTTAGCGATGTACCAGCGATCCTGACCGCGTCATATCGCTGGTACATCTCTAAGTGTGACAGTACCTTTAGGAACTTCCGGATGCTCCTGGAGTATTGGGTAACGTGCCTGAGGGAGATGGAGCAGCTAAAGCTGGACCAAATGCAGGTTGATAAACAGATGCGAAACATAAAGTGGTGGCCGCCTTCATCCCAGGGCGTAAGGACCAGAAGGTACCCTCCAAATAATGAAATGGCAGGTAGCCGAAGACTTTCGGCGAGACAAGAACGTTGAGAATCTGCAAGTGGCAGTTCTACTCTCAGTATGACCTGGACCTGGACAGTAGCTCCTGTGATGTACTAGATGGGTCAGACTCAGACCAGACAGTGGGCTCGACTGTAAGTGGGACTTATGACCGCACCAACTGGCAGAGCCGGTCATGGAAAGAAAAGTCGGGTGACGGAGAGTACTGGAAAACTGTGGAGACTAAAAAGGGTCTACTGACACAGACAGACTGTGACTTGAGGGCCAAAGCCCATGGCCGATATACTGACCGCTGGGGACGGGGGAGGCCTAACACAGTTATGATGCTGAATGATGTGCAAAACAGACTAAGACAGTCCTCTCGATTTGTAGTGCACGGCGACAGTGGGTACCTGGTCTTGAGACACCAAGTGTATGACAGATGTTCAACCTCACAAGTTTGAACAGGGGAGAGGGTATGTGGTGCAGTAACCTCTGTTAAAGCTAGGGGGTGCTGCATATGCGACTCAGAATATGCATGTGGGCATTTCCTTGATGGTGAAACAGTGACCGGCATGGTTGTAAACTTCCAGTATGTGTCGCAGAGGTTCTCTGTGCTATAAGCCAAAATAGCATTGTCATGCTGGGAATTGTAGTCCACAAGTTATTTACCTATAAGAGTGGCTTATAGGGCTAGTCAAGAGAGCTGGGCGGGATCGGCTAGCCATACATACAACGCCCACATACAGGGGTGGTTTGGGATATATAATGTGACTGAGGTCTGATCACATGGGTTGTGTGTTTGATCCTGAGTGGTCAGAGTGCAAGGTCCCAGAAGGCCTGGGTGTGTTGGAAGTGTCTGGGATTGAACTTCCTGAAGAGCACATGTAAAGGCCCGAACCTGATAGAGTCTATGACGGCTCTGTGTAGGGAAGCTACTGCCTGGCTGTGGCTCTGCAACTGAAGGCCTAGTGAGCAAGGCACTGTCTGGAACAGTGACCCCAGTGCGGCCGCTTCCGTGATAACCCGTGAGGGATAAACTGTGAGTAATGCTGACCGGGGTCAGTAAGAGACTGAATTCTGGCTATAAAGCATGCGTGCAGGACATGGCACAGCCTGTGTGCCCACAGGCCTGAGAGAGCGAAGCTCTACTATGGACATTAGGAACTCGTCTGATTTAAGACTGTTTGCCTTGTGTTCCTGTGACAGTAGTTTATGAAGGAAATAAACCACACAGACTGTTACTTTAAGCAAAAGAGTTCCTGTGTGCCTCAATATCGAAGCCAAGGGAGTTAATCCCCATTCACTCATATGGTGGATCTGTACAGTATATATTTATATATATATATATATATATATATCTCATTGACACACGTGTCAATGATATATATATATATGTCATTGACACGTGTGTGTGTGTGTGCATGTATTTATATATATTTATATTTCATATAGATAGCAGAATAGGTAAAAATTCAATTGTCGGCATCTGTAATATCATTACAGTATCCGACAGGATATGAAATATGGTTTACATACAGTAAGCCATTGCATATCCGTTAGATTTATATATGTCTCTCACTAATAATGTTAGCAGTGTGTGTGTAAAATTTTGAAGCTGTAGGTGTTAAATTAAAGGATTAACTAACGGGAAAAACTTGCGTGGGCTGAGGCGCAATTTTCTCCGCCAGAGAGAGCAAGCCAGTGACTGAGGGCAGAAATTAATAGCCTAGAGAGGGACCATTGTTTTTGGGCTCTCCCTGGCTAAAAAAAATCTGCCCCAGCCACCCCAGAAAAGGCGCATCTGTAAGATGTGCCAATTCTGGCACTTACCCTCTCTCTTCCCATTGCCCTGTAGTGGGTGGCATATGGGGTAATAAGGGGTTAATGTCACCTTGCTATTGTAAGGTGACATTAAACCTGGCTAATAATGGAGAGGTGTCATTATTAAAACCCCTTCACGACCCATGACACCTACGTAGGCGTCATGAAAAGTCGTGCCCAAACGACCCATGACTCCCCCGTAGGCGTCATGCTATAAATAGAGTTCCTGCGGGTCGGGTGACCGGGGTCACTGAAAGGTCACCTGACCCGCACACAGAGGACACTCTATGGTTAGTCCCAGGGGGTGTGGCTTAGGCCCCACATGCCTACGATCGCTCTGATTGGCTGTTAAAAGTGAAACAGCCAATCAGAGCGATTTGTAATATTTCACCAATGAAATTTGGTGAAATAATACAATCCAGCTGCAATAGCATCGGACTTGGCTGGACACCGACACCCGCCCCCCCACACACACTGACTGGTGGGGCCGATCGGCCCCCGCCATCAATGGCGGCGATCGGTCGCTGCCGTCATCATCTGCTCCCCCTCCCCTTCCTATCGTTCCCCCACCTTCTGATTCCCCCCCGGTACCTCCGATGTCCTGCTGTGTCTCCCGGTGTCCCGCCATCCAGATCATGGGCGCCAACTTGCAAAATGGCGGGCGCATGCGCAGTGCGCCTGCCATTGTCCTAGATGGCGGCACCCTTGAATTTGCCGGCTGCCCATTCATTTTTCATTTTGATCACTGTGATAAACTCTCACAGTGATCAAAATGAAAAAAAGTAAATACACCCCCCGTTTATCACCCCCATAGCCAGGCACAAATAATAAAATAAAAAATATATATTTTTTTTACGGTTAGGGTTAGAATTAGGGTTAGAAATAGGGTTAGGGTTGGAATTAGGGTTAGGGCTGGAATTAGAGTTAAGATTAGGGTTAGGGGTGGGTTGGGGTTGGGATTAGGGTTAGGCTTGTGGTTAGGGTTATGTCATGTCGGACGCTATTCACACCACAGCGTCCGGCAGGCAGAGGTAGTTCCACCTCCGTCCACTATAGCCTCAGTGGCGCCGGCTTGAGTTTCTCAGGCTATCGGGGGTTAATCTAGCTGAAGATCAGGTTGGATGTTTGGTCACGCCCATGGTCTTTAAATAGTCGTGCTGGCATATGGGCGTCGCCGATTATAGCTTGTGTGTCATACCAAGTGGTTCCGGTCTGGAGTGGAGGTGTTGGAGAGAGAGAGAGATTCATATCTGGTGTCGTATGATCCATTGTTACCTTCTCGCCTTCCCATATTTGTGTTTTGTTGTGCCCTGTTCACATTACTGTATAGTCCTGTGTGTATGCGGCGCGGTGCAGTTTAAGTTCTCCCTGTCTGTCTTAGTGATTGATCTAGGCTGCTGTTCACATTAACGGCAGCCCTGCCCTGCCCTAGGCTTTATTTGATTACGCACCTTTATCTGGGCCTGGATCATCCTTTATCTGTGGTGCTGGTCAGGCAGTGTGGAGGTTGGACCTGAAATGTCTGCATGGACCTGGCTAACCTTTACCTGCGCTTGTCCTCTCTGGTGCCATAGGAGCGATTCTGAAATGCTTGAGGTACAGTGTGCATGTAATGAGGTCTTGCTTTTATACATTTAGGAGGCCGTAATGGCACAGCGAACATAAAAAACGTAGAGTAGGACTCCCCATACGAGACTGCCTTGACGTGGCGGGGTAGCTCAAACAATTGATCAATTTTTTGCTAAATGTCTCATTTTTGAATGCAGATAGAAACCAATGTGTGTTTTCACACTTTATGTATTACGTTCTGACCACAAGCAGCGCTGGCTTCTCCCCCTCTTTTTTCTTGATATTGGTTTTGTGGCTGACCACCACTGTAGCCGTGCGCGCTGGGTCATGTACGCCATTCTTTCTGTTTTCTTAGTGATTGATCTAGGCTGCTGTTCACATTAACGGCAGCCCTGCCCTGCCCTAGGCTTTATTTGATTACGCACCTGTATCTGGGCCTGGATTATCCTTTATCTGTGGTGCTGGTCAGGCAGTGTGGAGGTTGGACCTGAAATGTCTGCATGGACCTGGCTAACCTTTACCTGCGCTTGTCCTCTCTGGTGCCATAGGAGCGATTCTGAAATGCTTGAGGTACAGTGTGCATGTAATGAGGTCTTGCTTTTACACATTTAGGAGGCCGTAATGGCACAGCGAACATAAAAAACGTAGAGTAGGACTCCCCATACGAGACTGCCTTGACGTGGCGGGGTAGCTCAAACAATTGATCAATTTTTTGCTAAATGTCTCATTTTTGAATGCAGATAGAAACCAATGTGTGTTTTCACACTTTATGTATTACGTTCTGACCACAAGCAGCGCTGGCTTCTCCCCCTCTTTTTTCTTGATATTGGTTTTGTGGCTGACCACCACTGTAGCCGTGCGCGCTGGGTCATGTACGCCATTCTTTCTGTTTTCGTAGTGATTGATCTAGGCTGCTGTTCACATTAACGGCAGCCCTGCCCTGCCCTAGGCTTTATTTGATTACGCACCTGTATCTGGGCCTGGATCTTCCTTTATCTGTGGTGCTGGTCAGGCAGTGTGGAGGTTGGACCTGAAATGTCTGCATGGACCTGGCTAACCTTTACCTGCGCTTGTCCTCTCTGGTGCCATAGGAGCGATTCTGAAATGCTTGAGGTACAGTGTGCATGTAATAAGGTCTTGCTTTTATACATTTAGGAGGCCGTAATGGCACAGCGAACATAAAAAACGTAGAGTAGGACTCCCCATACGAGACTGCCTTGACGTGGCGGGGTAGCTCAAACAATTGATCAATTTTTTGCTAAATGTCTCATTTTTGAATGCAGATAGAAACCAATGTGTGTTTTCACACTTTATGTATTACGTTCTGACCACAAGCAGCGCTGGCTTCTCCCCCTCTTTTTTCTTGATATTGGTTTTGTGGCTGACCACCACTGTAGCCGTGCGCGCTGGGTCATGTACGCCATTCTTTCTGTTTTCTTAGTGATTGATCTAGGCTGCTGTTCACATTAACGGCAGCCCTGCCCTGCCCTAGGCTTTATTTGATTACGCACCTGTATCTGGGCCTGGATCATCCTTTATCTGTGGTGCTGGTCAGGCAGTGTGGAGGTTGGACCTGAAATGTCTGCATGGACCTGGCTAACCTTTACCTGCGCTTGTCCTCTCTGGTGCCATAGGAGCGATTCTGAAATGCTTGAGGTACAGTGTGCATGTAATGAGGTCTTGCTTTTATACATTTAGGAGGCCGTAATGGCACAGCGAACATAAAAAACGTAGAGTAGGACTCCCCATACGAGACTGCCTTGACGTGGCGGGGTAGCTCAAACAATTGATCAATTTTTTGCTAAATGTCTCATTTTTGAATGCAGATAGAAACCAATGTGTGTTTTCACACTTTATGTATTACGTTCTGACCACAAGAGCGCTGGCTTCTCCCCCTCTTTTTTCTGTATAGTCCTGTGTGTATGCGGCGCGGTGCAGTTTAAGTTCTCCCTGTCTGTCTTTATTGTTTGGGGCTTTGGTGGTTTGTCTCCTCACTGGGTGGAGGGTTAAGCTTAGGGCTGAGCAGGAGATAAGGAAAGGGTGGAGGCTCAGGCATTTGCACCTTCAGCAAAAACCCTGGGTTGAGGGTCAGACAGGGTTTCCCCTAGTTAAAGGGACATCACAGGGGCCCCGGGTATTTCTGCCTTAGTTGACCTAAGCCCCACGTGACATTATAATCGGCCATGGACAGAAATCTCCATGGATTTTATCACTGACTTGCCAGTCTCGGCGGGGAACACGGTCATCCTGGTGGTGGTTGACCGATTTTCAAAGATGGCGCATTTTGTCTCATTGCCCTCCTTGCCCAATGCTAAGACGTTGGCTCAGGTGTTTGTGCAGGAGGTGGTCAGACTCCACAGAGTTCCGTCGGACATAGTATCTGATAGGGGAACTCAATTTGTTGCGAGGTTTTGGAAAGCTTTTTGCTCACGTTTGGGGATCAAGTTGTCACATTCATCGGCGTTTCATCCACAGTCAAATGGTCAAACTGAGCGCATGAACCAAAATCTGGAGCAGTATTTACGATGCTTTGTGTCCGACAACCAAGAGGAGTGGTCTACTTTCCTTCCTCTGGCCGAGTTTGCGTTAAATAATCACCGTCAAGAGTCATCGGGAGAGTCTCCGTTCTTTTGTGTTTACGGTCAACATCCTCAATTTTGTACCTTACGTCAGGGTGACTCGGAGGGCGTCCCGGAGGACCAGCTAGGAGCTCAATTATCATCGGAGGAGGGTGAAACAGCGATTGTTGAGCATGAGTGCGAGGTACAAGCGGGTGGCTGACAGTAGACGCGTGCCAGGTCCGGACCTGTGTGTGGGTGAATGGGTGTGGTTAGCTACGAAGAACATAAAACTCAAAATCCCTTCTTTAAAACTGGGTCCAAGGTTTATTGGGCCTTTTAGGATTTCTGCCATCATTAACCCAGTTGCTTATCGGTTGGAACTCCCTGCAGTATACAAGATACACAACGTGTTTCACAGGGCTTTATTGAAAAAGGTGGTAGGCTCTGTGGACACGACGCCGATGCCACCTCCAGTCATGGTGGATGGCGATTTAGAGTTTGAGGTCTCCAAGGTAGTGGACTCTCGAGTAGTGCGCCGTACTCCAGTATTTGGTACACTGGTGGGGGTATGGTCCGGAGGAGAGGTCTTGGGTACCAGCCTCGGACATACATGCAGATCGGCTGGTCAGTTCTTTTCACCGTCGTCATCCAGACAAGCCGGGTCCTATGAGTCTTGAGGGCCCTGGGGTCCCTCGTAGAAGACGGGGTACTGTCATGTCGGACGCTATTCACACCACAGCGTCCGGCAGGCAGAGGTAGTTCCACCTCCGTCCACTATAGCCTCAGTGGCGCCGGCTTGAGTTTCTCAGGCTATCGGGGGTTAATCTAGCTGAAGATCAGGTTGGATGTTTGGTCACGCCCACGGTCTTTAAATAGTCGTGCTGGCATATGGGCGTCGCCGATTATAGCTTGTGTGTCATACCAAGTGGTTCCGGTCTGGAGTGGAGGTGTTGGAGAGAGAGAGAGATTCATATCTGGTGTCGTATGATCCATTGTTACCTTCTCTCCTTCCCATATTTGTGTTTTGTTGTGCCCTGTTCACATTACTGTATAGTCCTGTGTGTATGCGGCGCGGTGCAGTTTAAGTTCTCCCTGTCTGTCTTTATTGTTTGGGGCTTTGGTGGTTTGTCTCCTCACTGGGTGGAGGGTTAAGCTTAGGGCTGAGCAGGAGATAAGGAAAGGGTGGAGGCTCAGGCATTTGCACCTTCAGCAAAAACCCTGGGTTGAGGGTCAGACAGGGTTTCCCCTAGTTAAAGGGACATCACAGGGGCCCCGGGTATTTCTGCCTTAGTTGACCTAAGCCCCGCGTGACAGGTTAGAGTTGGGATTAAGTTTAGGGGTGTGTTGGGGTTAGGGTTGTGGTTAGGGTTATGATTAGGGTTGGGTTAGGGGTGTGTTGGGGTTAGAGTTGGAGTTAGAATTGAGGGGTTTCAACTGTTTAGGCACATCACGGGGTCTCCGAACGCAACATGGCGCTACGATTTATTCCAGCCAATTTTGCGTTCGAAATGTCAAACAGCACTCCCACCATTCCGAGCCCCGATGTGTGCCCAAACAGTGGTTTACCCCCACATATGGGGTATGAGCGTACTCAGGAAAAATTGCACAACAACTTTGGGGGTCTAATTTCTCCTGTTACCCTTGGGAAAATAAAAGATTGGGGGCTAAAAAAATGATTTTTGTGAAAAAAAATGATTTTTTTATTTTCATGGCTCTGCGTTTATAAACTTCTGTGAAGCACTTGGGGGTTCAAAGTGCTCACTACACATCTAGATAAGCTCCTTGGGGGGGTCTAGTTTCCAAAATGGGGTCACTTGTGGGGAGTTTCCACTGTTTAGGCACATCAGAGGCTCTGCAAACGTAACATGACGCCCGCAGACAATTCCATCAAATCGGTATTTCAAAACGTCACTACTTCCCTTCCGAACCCCGATGTGTGCCCAAACAGTGGTCACCCCCCACATATGGGGTACCAGCATACTCAGGAAAAACTGGACAACAGCTTTTGGGGTCGAATTTATCCTGTTCCCCTTGTGAAAATAAAAAATTGCGGGCTAGAATATAATTTTTTGAGGAAAAAAAAGGATTTTTTTGTTTACAAGGTTCTGCGTTATAAACTTCTGTGAAGCACTTGGGGGTTCAAAGTGCTCACCACACATCTAGATAAGTTCCTTGGGTGGTCTAGTTTCCAAAATGGGGTCACTTGTGGGGGATTTCCACTGTTTAGGCACATCAGAGGCTCTGCAAACGTAACATGACGCCCGCAGACCATTCCATCAAGTCGGTATTTCAAAACGTCACTACTTCCCTTCCGAGCCCCGACGTGTGCCCAAACAGTGGTCCCCCTATATATCAGGTACCAGCGTACTCAGGACAAACTGGACAACAACTTTTGGGGTCGAATTTATCCTGTTACCCTTGTGAAAATAAAAAATTGCGGGCTAAAAAATCATTTTTTGAGGAAAAAAAAGATTTTTTATTTTCATGGCTCTGCGTTTATAAACTTCTGTGAAGCACTTGGGGGTTAGAAGTGCTCACTACACATCTAGATAAGCTCCTTGGGGGGTCTAGTTTCCAAAATGGGGTCACTTGTGGGGGAGCTCCAATGTTTAGGTACACAGGGGTTCTCCAAACACGACATGGTGTCCGCTAACGATTGGAGCTAATTTTCCATTCAAAAAGTCAAATGGTGCTCCTTCTCTTACAGGCCCTGCCGTGCACCCAAACAGTGGTTTATGACCACATATGAGATATCGGTGTACTCAGGAGAAATTGCCCAACAAATTTTAGGATCTATTTTATCCTGTTACCCATGTGAAAATGAAAAAACTGAGGCTAAAAGAAAATTTTTGTGAAAAAAAAGTCCTTTTTTTTCACGGATCAATTTGTGAAGCACCTTCCCTTCCTTCCCTTCTGAGCTCTCCCATGCGCCCAAACAGTGGTTCCCCCCCACATATGGGGTACCAGCGAACTCAGGACAAATTGCACAACAACTTTTGTGGTCCAATTTCTCCTGTTAGCCTTGCAAAAAAAAAAAATAGCGGGCTAAAAAATCATTTTTGAGGAAAAAAAATGATTTTTTATTTTCACTTCTCTGCGTTATAAGCTTCTGTGAAGCACTTGAGGGTTCAAAGTGCTCACTATGCATCTAGATAAGTTCCTTGGAGGGTCTACTTTCCAAAATGGGGTCACTTGTGGGGGAGCCCCAATGTTTAGACACACAGGGACTCTCCAAACTCGTCATGGCAACCGCTAAATATTCCAGCATATTTTCCATTCAAAAAGTCAAATGGTGCTCCTTCCCTTCCGGGTCCTGCCGTGCGCCCAAACAGTGGTTTATAACCACATATGAGGTATTGGTGTACTCAGGAGAAATTGGCCAACAAATTTTAGGATCCATTTTATCCTGTTACCCATGTGAAAATGAAAAAATTGATGCTAAAAGAAAATTTTTGTTGGAAAAATTAAAAGGTCCATTTAGTTGCTGTGAAGCACCTGAAGGGTTAATAATCTTCTTGAATATAGTTTTGAGTAGCTTGAGGGGTGCAGTTTTTAGAATGGTGTCACTTTTGGGTATTTTCTGCCATATAGACCTCTCAAAGTGACTTCAAATGTGAGGTGGTCCCTAAAAAAAATGGTTTTGTAAATTTTGTTGTAAAAATGAGAAATCGCTGGTCAACTTTTAACCCTTATAACTTCCCAACAAAAAAAAATTTGTTTCCAAAATTGTGCTGATGTAAAGTAGACATGTGGGAAATGTTATTTATTAACTATTTTGTGTCACATAACTCTGGTTTAACGGAATAAAAATTCAAAATGTGGAAATTTTCGCTAAATTTCCATTTTTTTCACAAATAAATGCAAACAATATCGACCTAAATTTACCCCTAACATGAAGCCCAATATGTCACGAAAAAACAGTCTCAGAATCACTAGGATCCATTGAAGCGTTCCTGAGTTATTACCTCATAAAGGGACACTGGTCAGAATTGCCAAAAATGGCCAGATCATTAAGGTCAAAATAGGCTGGGTCATGAAGTGGTTAATCCACTAGTCTGAAAGGGTTATAAAACACTGTATATATGTTCTCACGAATATTTGAGGCTATGGATCCATTATATGTCCATTTTGCGCTCCGGAGACAAAATCTTGCCATACGGGATGTCACACGGATGCTTAGATGTGAGAAAATAGCATCCTCGCATTGCATATGGATGACATATGGATCACTGTTCAGGGAACATTTCTGCGATTCTCGTCCGTGTAAAACGGACCGTATTTTTATACATTGTGTGTGACTCCAGCCTAAAAGTGATACCAATCGGATTTGGTAGAATATTTTTTAAAAAGGAATCCTTTAATAGCAAATGCCAGTGTTTACTTAACCCCTTAACGACCGCCGATACGCCTTTTAACGGTGGTCATTAAGGGTACATAAACCACAGCGCCCTTAATTAACGGCGCTGTGATTTAAGTGAATAGCGCCCCCCAGTGTTGGATTTTCTCCGGGGTCTCGGCTGCCGGGGGTAGCCGAGACCCCAGAGAACATGAATCTGGTCGGATTTCACCGACCCCGTTTTTGCGATCGCCATTATTAACCCTAACGGCGACCGCAAAAAAAAAGCCGCAATTTTCGATTAAATTTCTCTCTCCTCTGATGTGATCGCATATCAGAGAGAGAAATAGGGTCCCCGATCCCCCCCTTATATTCACCGATGGTCCTGGGTCCCCTCCGGTGGTCCTGGGCTCCGTCCCGGGCTCCGGTGGGCGCCGCCATCTTGGAAAATGGCGGGCGGCTCATGCGCAGTGCGCCCGCCTGGAATCTGCCAAACGGCAGATTCCATACATTTATTTTGATCACTGTGATAAAGTATCACAGTGATCAAAATAAAAAAGTAAAAAACACACACACACACACACACAATAACATTTTAATAGCACCCTTTTGACCTAGTAAAGCCACTAGTCTTCTTGGGAATGATGCAACAAGTTTTTCACACCTGAATTTGGGTATCCTCTGCCATTCTTCCTAGCAGATCCTCTCCAGTTCCATCAGGTTGGATGGTGAACGTCGGTGGACAGCCATTTTTAGGTCTCTCCAGAGATGCTCAGTTGGGTTTGGGTCAGGGCTCTGGCTGCGCCAGTCAGGAATGGTCACAGAGTTGTTCCGAAGTCACTCATTTGTTATTTTAGCTGTGTGCTTAGGGTCATTGTCTTGTTGGAATATGATCCTTCGGCCAAGTCTGAGGTCTAGAGCACTCTGGAAGAGGTTTTCATCCAGGATATCTCTGTACTTGGCCTCATTCATCTTTCCTTCAATGGCAACCAGTCATCCTGTCCCTGCAGCTGAAAAACACCCCCATAGCATGATTTTGCCACCAACATGTTTCACTGTTGGGATTGTATTGGCCAAGTGATAAGCAGTGCCTGTTTTTCTCCACACATACCGCTTAGAATTATCACCAAAAAGTTCTATCTTCGTCTCATAAGACCAGAAAACCTTATTTCTCATAGTCTGGGAGTCGTTCATGTGTTTTTTAAACACAAATTTTTATTTCAAATTTTCATAGACATTGCTTCATTTCACATAACAAGTCATATTTCCAATAAACAGACAATAACTTAGCCTATCATCCTCCCTTCCAACCCTCCCTTGAACAAACCCTCTTCCTCTTACATTTTCAGTGATCTCCCCTAGCAACTTCGCACACACGTTATGTCTAGACCACTTGTAAAACACAGATTGCAAGCATCACCCCTGTAAAATATCGCCACACATTTTTTTTCTTTTTAACTCCTGTCCCAACCAGGACCTTACACCTCACCTTCATTAGCCACCTTCAGTTTCCCCAAATTGTTTTGGATGTCCTCCAATAGGTACCATTCTGTATATTTAAAGGGCCTTACTATTCTCCTTATTTCTTCTTCATCACACTGTATTACTATGAAATGCCTCCATTTTTTAAAAAATTTACCCGTCAAGCCCTCCTTGTTCCTTTCCGCCTCCAACTGTTCGATTCTGAGTAAAGATTTAATCTGTCCCATCACCTCTTCCTCCGACGGCACACTTCCCTCAAGCCATGTGGACAGTAGAGCCCTCTTGCCTATCATAGCCACCCCATGAAACAATTTTGGTAATTTGGGCCTCTGGTCCTCCCCTCCTATTACTACCTGTCCTTTGTTCCTGTAATGAAAGATCCACAGCAATGGATCCATTTCAACTTCCACACTCCCCACTTTTTGCATAAATGTTTGCAGTCTCTTCCAGAATTTCTGGCTCTGGGCATTGCCAGATCCCATGGAATAGGTCTGTTTTTGGCAATTTACATTTGGGGCAATGGGTCACTCTGTTTATCTGTTGTGTATTTGGGATGTTAAAACCATAGATTGCTCTATGCATCAACCTATATTGTGTATCCCTCCAACCTTCATTAATCACCTCCTTCCTCATCTTCATCCACCCCTGTAATATCTTATCCCCTGCTTCAGTGTCACCTAATTGTCTTGCCCATGCTCTCCAGACTTGTTCTGGACATATTGGAATCAAAACCTCCCTCAAAGCTTTATATAATGCGGAGATAGAGTTCTCATGTCGGTCTTTCATAATAATTCTGTCCATGTCATTCGTCACCTGTTCCATTCTAACATCCCTCAGTTGTGACATTAGCCCCTTTTCTATCTGTTTGTATTGGAGGATTTGAAATGTGGATAGCCCATATTTTGTCACGATTTCCTGGTATGTCAGCCATCTATTCTCAGTCTCATGTATTAGATCCGTCACCCTATTTATCCCCTTGTTCCTCCATTCTGAAAATAGTTTGTTGTCCCTTCCCACTGGGAAATCTGGGAACCTCCATATATCAAGATGTTTGGATATTCTCCAGGACAACTTGAATTTTTTCCTCACTGCTTTCCAGGCCATCACCGTATCTCTACATACCAGTGAGTGTTTAATGTTCCTTGGTATGTTGGCCAATGACGTGTGCAATAGTGCCCCTAAATCCCAGGGTTTACAGAACTCACTCTCTAAACGTATGTCAGAATGCCCATTTGTCTTCCTCAACCAGTCTATGGCGTGTCTCATCAGGCATGCCAAATTATACCCTCTAATATTTGGCAGTTTAATGCCTCCTTGTTCCAAAGATTGCATCAATTTTTCCGTTTTGATTCTCGGTCTTTTCCCCCTCCATAGGAATGTCGAGAATGCTTTATTCAATCTATTTATGTCTGTGTGCTTCAACAACATGGGGATGGTCTGCATTGGGTAGAGTAACTTTGGAAAGCACATCATTTTCAAGAGATGATTTCTACCTAGCAAAGATAACGGTAGCCCTTCCCACATCTTTAGTTCCCGTTCTATTTTCTGTATCAAAGGTTTGTAGTTCAATTCATATATCGACGCTGACGTACGTCCCATCTGCATTCCTAGATATTTAAGGTGTGACTTTGCTATTGGTATCCCACAGATGTCCACCCTTGTTCCATCTGCTACCATTAGTGGCATCTTTTGCCCATAGAGGAATAGTATTTCACACTTTGCTCTGTTCAGTTTAAAACCTGACAATCTGTTTTATCACTTTTGGTAGATCACTCTGAGGGTTGTTCATGAATATGATATCATCCGCAAATAGGGCTGAGTGCAGTCGTTCCTTCCCGACACTAATACCTTCGAAACAATCTCCTTCATTTAACAGTCGAGACAATGGCTCAATGGCAAGATTAAACAGGAGGGGTGACAGTGGACATCCCTGTCTAGTCCCTTTGCTCAATGGGAAAGACCGCGACAGGAACCCGGGCGTCGCCACCCTCGCCTGAGGATTCGCATACAATACTCCTATGAATGTACGAAAAGCTCCCCTTATCCCCATATTATCTAGCACCGTCTCCAGCCATGTCCACCCCACGCTGTCGAACGCTTTTTCAGCATCAAGCGTGACCATGGCTGGACACTCCTCCTTTCGAAGATCTCTATGTCTAATGGCATCCATTACCAACATGGCCCGCCGCACATTTGTCACCGCTGCCCTCCCTTTAACAAACCCCGATTGTGCCGGTGAAATTAAATTTGGTATTATCTCCGCCAACCTATTGGCCATCAATTTGGCCAAAATTTTGAGATCCTGATTTATTAATGAAATTGGCCTATAATTTGCTGGATTGTCTGGATTCTTATCACCCTTGGGTATCAATTTTATGTACGCAGTGTTGAGATGTCCCGAAATTCCACACCCTCCCAGTATTTTATTGTACATTCTAGTCAGAACCGGTGCTATCTGCTCTCTCATTTCTTTATAAAATTCCCCATTGAACCCGTCAGGTCCCGGTGCCTTGTGTACGTTCAATTCCCCTATTACCGACTGTACTTCTATTGTTATTTCCGCGTTCAATCTAGACAGCTCTTCCGTATTTATTTGCGAGAGTTTTATTTTTTCCAACAGATCACTACCCCTGTCACCCGTCTCTTCCCCCTTGCTATATAGTTTTGCATAATAATTCCCCAAAATCTCTGTAATCTCCTGTGGGCTTGAGGATTTGCTCCCGTCCGGTCTAGTCATATTAGTTATCAAGGTCATTGGTCGTCGTCCTTTCGCCAGATTGGCCAATAGTTTCCCCGCTTTATTGCCAAATTTGTGTAGGTCAACTTCCTGTTGTGATCATATCAGATCCTCTCTTTTCCCCGCCCAAGAGTGAAATTCCTGTCTCGCTGCCTTCCACTCCTCTTTCGCACTTTGTGTCTTGTTTGCTAAGTACCACGTGTATTTCTCTCTGAGGGCCTCACTTGCGTCTTGGTATTGTTTGTGAGTATGTTTTCTAAGTTTAGCTACATGTCCCATCAATCTCCCTCTCAATACTGTTTTTGCTGTTTCCCAGAACAACATTACATCCGCCTCATGTTCACTGTTAGTTCTGCTATAATCATCCCACCATTCGGTCAGAGTTTTGGCAAATTCCTTGTCTCTAAGCAAAAACGACGGAAACCTCCACAGATAATCCATCCCCCTCTGTATTATATCAGTGATGTCTAGAAGCACCGGGCTGTGATCCGATATCACCATATCTTCAATAACCACATCCCTAACCCTATGCATCAGAAATTGGTCAACCAAGATGTAGTCAATCCTGGACCACGCTTCATGGGGATGCGAATAGTGAGTGTACTCCCGGTCATTTGGATGATACAATCTCCAGCTATCTTTCAGATTTGTGTCCTCCAAAAGCTTAGCCATTAAACCTTTTACCTCCCTATTTGGCCTACCATCATCCCTACTATATCTCGTCTTCCCCCCCTTGAAACCACTGCATTAAAGTCCCCTCCCACTACCCTTTTGAGTTCTGTATCCTTTTCCAGTTCTTGAGTGATGAAGTAAAAAAAAGAAGTTTGTTCGTTGTTGGGGGCATATATGTTATGTATACCAAATTCTCCCTGTGGACTGGAAAGCTTGATGTGGATATACCTCCCTTCTTCGTCACTGGTCTGGGACACTATCGTGTGATTAAAATTTTTGTTGATTAGAATCATCACCCCTGCCTTGCGTCCCAAGGAGCCTGACCCAACTACTTTTCCCACCCATAATTTCTGCATACGAAAGAAATCCCCCTGGGGTAAGTGTGTCTCCTGTAGTAATGCTATATCCACTTTCAATCTTTTGAGTTGCCTCAATATCATCATACGTTTATGTGGTGATTTCAATCCCTTCACATTCCATATCACTATTTTAACCATTATCCCAATTCCTCAAATATTTCAAGTCGCCATGTGGTCTTTCATATGTGTGATGTTGTGTTTCCTCCAAGCGTTCGGTGCGCTTATGCCGTTGCTTTCCCTGAACCCATCTACCCTTCCTATATCTATTAGCAATTAAAAACCCCTCAACTAACCCCCCCTTTACAATCAAACGTCTCTTCACTCCCATTTTTTCTGTGATGCTCCTGGCTCCGCAATTCCCCCTCAGCCACCTAATTAAGAATTATACATAGCCTACCCCTCGTTATTTTGTTACCCAACTCACCCAGACAAGGCCTTCTTGGTCAATATTCGTGCCAACATATAATGCCCCCTCCCTTCTCTCCCATACATAGTATTTGTTATTTCTGAACCCCGAATCCCTCTTCTTCCCAACGGTGTGGACATCCCAACACCCAACAGAGAAGTTTATCAAAAAAATACAAATGAGAAAGAAGCCCGTTCCCCCCAGATATTAGTACTCCCCCTACCCCTCAGAGTAGGCAAGACCCCAAGATCAATAGAATCTGAAGAGACGAGGGGAACCAAAAAGAAGAGGCCAGAAAGGAAAAGAAAAAAAAACACCTTCGACCTCTACTATCCGCCAATCTCCCCTCCCATAAGTCCCTCAGTTCAGTAAAAAAAAAAAAAAACTTTTTCCTTTTTCTTCTTTTCTTCAAATCCTCCCTCCAGAGTCTCTCTCAAGGCACTCCCCTGCCCTGGTTTCCAGACTTGTGTGGCGGCGATCTTCGTGCCTTGGGGTTCTCCATGTGAGCCTCCTTCCCTTCCTCTCTCCTCTCCCTCCATTCGTTCCAGCCCTCCTCCCGAACCTCCCCCTCCCTCTCCCCGTATCGAGCACCCCTCCTTTCCGTAGATTCACTTGTCAGGTTTCTGTCCTCCATCCATCTCTCCGCCTCTCTCAAGTCCTTTGTCACAAAAAGAGATCCATCTTGTTTTGTCACTCTCAGAAGGGCAGGATAGAGTAGCTGAAACTTTATACCCTTGCGGTACAGTGTAGTGCATATCTTACTGAAGGACTTCCTTTTCCGGGTGACCTCTGCCGAATATTCCCCAAAGATCAATACTTTATGTCCTTGTAGAGACAGTGGGGTCCTCCGTCCTCTAAATGCTCGCAACAACTCTTGTCTTTGTATTCCAAATATTTTATTATGACTTGGCGCGGTCTGGCTGATCCAGTCACCCCTGCATTACCCTCCTTCCCATTCGCTCCCCATGCGCCCGTGTTCTCTCTTACAGGGCCCACTCTGTGCGCTCTTTCCACTCTGCATTTGTGTGTCAGGCCCAGCACCTTGGGAAGCTCTGCTTCACAAATGCTATCCAGCTGCCGCATGCTTATTGTTCCCGGTAACCCCACTAGCCTTAAGTTGCTTCTCCTGGAACGGTTTTCTAGATCTTCCAGTTTGTCTTTCATATCCTGGGAACCCTCCTCCATCTTACCCTTTAACGTTATCACCTCATCCTCTGTGTTAGATAATCTTTGTTCCAGCTCTGCCACTCTGGCTCCCTGCTGTGTGAACTGTTCTTTAATAGGGGATAGCGCTACCCCCACCATGGCCTCCAGGGATTCCTTTATCTTGTCCGCCAGGTGTGCTGCCACTGCCCCTGCCAGGCGATCATAGTCTGAGCACGTCCGTTAACTGACTGCTCTGTTGGGCTGCCGGCTGCTCATGCTGCCTCTTCCCCTCCTCCTCCACCAGGCTCTGCTCACCTCCTTGCAGACCGCTGTATCCCGCGTCTGCCGCGCCCGCCGCCATTTTGTGGTCTCGTGCTGTGTGATCTTCCCCAACAGCTCCTGGCTTTAAATGCTTGCCGCCGCTCCGGAGAAGGTACCGCTCCATATACCGGCGTCTCCTACTCCTTATCCCTCACTTCCCGCTGTCTCCCGCGGCCGTGGGGTGGTCTGTGTCGGTCTTTGTAGCTGAGGGGTGTGCGGAGCTCTGTCTCCTGCGTCCTCACATCACAGCGCCGGAACCGGAAGTCTCTCATGTGTTTTTTAGGAAACTCTAAATATATCTTCATATGTCTTGCACTGAGGAGATGCTTCTGTCGGGCCACTCTGCCATAAATGCCTGACTGGTGGAGGGCTGCAATGTTAGTTATTCCACAAAGTCAACTTTTTCCCATCTCACTATATGGAGCCACTATACCGCATGGAGCACTATATAGGTTCATTATACTGTATGAATGACTATAATGGACCTTTACACTGTATGGAGCACTATATGGGGCCAATATACTGTGAGGCACTATATGTGGCCATTATAGTGTATCAAACACTCTATAGGACCATTATAATGAATAGAGAACTCTATGGGGTCATTATACTGTATGCAGCACTATACAGGGCTATTATACTGTATGGAGCACAATATGGGCCATTATACTATGGGAGACTATGTATGGCTATTCTATTGTATAGAGCATTATACTGTCGGACATTATATGGGACAATTATAAGGTATGGGGCACCATATGCTGCCATTATTCTGCATGGAGCACTATTTTGGGCCATAATACTGTGGGGCACCATATGTGGCCATTGTACTGTATTAAGCACTATATGGGGCCATTATACTGTATGGAGTACTATATTGGACCATTTTACTGTATGGAGCACTATTTGGAGCCATTATACTGTGCATACATGGTCAAAATTGTTGGTACCCCTCATTTAATGCAGAAAAACCCACAACGGTGTCAGAAATAACTTGAATCTGACAAAAGTAATAATAAATCAAAAATCTATGAAAATGAACAAATGAAAATTAGACAATGATTTGCAACCATGCTTCTACAGAATTAAAAAATAAAGCTGATAAGAAAAGAAATACACCGCACTATACTGGGAAATGAAAAAATAATATAACTGAGTTCTCACTTGCTGATGTATGGAAAAAATCACGTGGTGGTGGATGTATAGCAGTATCCTGAGACTATTCACCTTGTCATTGATGTATATTGCCTTTCATTTGGATGCCAAAACTGCTGAGTAGATAATATAGGGTTAAATAGGGGTGAGCCTGTTAGCGTGTTTCAGAGGAAAAAAAAATGAACTAAGCTTAATTTACTCACTTGAGTATGTCAGAACCATATAAAATACATGCTGTAAATGTAGCCATTGCTAGGTATTAAGATTGGAATGTTGCAGCCTGTTTCTGATGTAAAAAAATACAATAGTTGAAAAATAAAATGAAACGCAAAAAACGAGGGGAATAAATAGATGTTTGGGACGATAACTGAATGCTGACCTTACTGCATGCCAATTTCAACAGGCAAGGTCAGAATGATTTATCCTGTACAAAACAAATGATGGCACAGGTCCTGCAAAGTGAATGAGCGTTAGTCACAGCTTGTGCCCGCTAGTGGAACGGGGTGCTTGATTCTGGTGCACTTACTTGCAGGGCCAGTGCTCAGTGAGGCAGGCTTGGATGCTCAGCGTGGGGGCTGCTGCTACTCCGTATGGAAGTGGAGACTGCCGCTGTCTCGCGCGCTCCGTCCGAGAGCAACGCTGAGGGAGTCAACGTGTGATGGGGCGGGGCTAGCATGACGTCTCACTGGGGATAAGACGGTGGCTCAAAGGCGGCACAATACCGACGCGTTTCGAGAGATAGCTACTCTCTTCATCAGGGTGGTGGCTCTTAGTGTGTGGACCGTCAATTTAGAGCAGACTGAGCCTGAATTAAGTGATCACCTGACCCAAATGCCTGATTGAGCGACTTGATTAGATGTAGTACAAAGTACTGGTGTGTCTACAGTTGTGGCCAAAAATATTGACACCCCGGCAATTCTGTCAGATAATACTCAGTTTCTTCCTGAAAATGATTGCAAACACAAATTGTTTGGTATTATCTTCATTTAATTTGTCTTAAATGAAAAACACAAAAAGAATTGTCCTAAAGCCAAATTGGATATAATTCCACACCAAACATAAAAAAGAGGGTGGACAAAAGTATTGGCACTGTTCGAAAAATCATGTGATGCTTCTCTAATTTGTGTAATTAACAGCACCTGTAACTTACCTGTGGCACCTAACAGGAGTTGGCAACAACTAAATCACACTTGCAGCCAGTTGACATGGATTAAAGTTGACTCAACCTCTGTCCTGTGTCCGTGTGTGTACCACATTGAGCATGGAGAAAAGAAAGAAGACCAAAGAACTGTCTGAGGACTTGAGAAACCAAATTGTGAGGAAGCATGAGCAATCTCAAAGCTACAAGTCCTTCTCCAAAGACCTGTATGTTCCTGTGTCTACCGTGCGCAGTGCCCATGGCACTGTGGCTAACCTCCCTAGATGTGGACAGAAAGGAAAACTTGACAAGAGATTTCAACGCAAGTGGATAAAGAACCTCGACTAACATCCAAACAAGTTCAAGCTGCCCTGCAGTTCGAGGGTACAACAGTGTCAACCTGTAGTATCCGTCGACATCTGAATGAAAAGGGACTGTATGGTAGGAGACGACCCAGGAAGACCCCACTTCTTACCCCGAGACATAAAAAAGCCAGGCTGGAGTTTGCCAAAACTTACCTGAAAAAGCCTAAAACATTTTGGAAGAATGTTCTCTGGTCAGATGAGACAAAAGTAGAGCTTTTTGGGCAAAGGCATCAACATAGAGTTTACAGGAGAAAAAAAGAGGCATTCAAAGAAAAGAACACGGTCCCTACAGTCATGGTGGAGGTTCTCTGATGTTTTGGGGTTGCTTTGCTGCCTCTGGCACTGGACTGCTTGACCGTGTGCATGGCATTATGAAGTCTGAAGACTACCAACAAATTTTGCAGCATAATGTAGGGCCCAGTGTGAGAAAGCTGGGTCTCCCTCAGAGGTCATGGGTCTTCCAGCAGGACAATGACCCAAAACACACTTCAAAAAGCACTAGAAAATGGTTTGAGAGAAAGCACTGGAGACTTCTAAGGTGACCAGCAATGAGTCCAGACCTGAATCCCACAGAACACCTGTGGAGAGTTCTAAAAATGGCAGTTTGGAGAAGGCACCCTTCAAATATCAGGGACCTGGAGCAGTTTGCCAAAGAAGAATGGTCTAAAATGCCAGCAGAGTATTGTAAGAAACTCATTGATGGTTACCGGAAGCGGTTGGTCGCAGTTATTTTGGCTAAAGGTTGTGAAATCAAGTATTAGGCTGAGGGTGCCAATACTTTTGTCTGACCCATTTTTGGAGTTTTGTGTGAAATGATCAATGTTTTGCTTTTTGCTTCATTCTCTTTTGTGTTTTTTCATTTAAGATAAATTAAATGAAGATAATAATACCAAAGAATTTGTGTTTGCAATCATTTTCAAGAAGAAACTGAGTATTATCTGACAGAATTGCAGGGGTGTCAATACTTTTGGCCACAACTGTACATGTAACTAAATGATTGTGGGACCCTATCATTACCAATGTGCTACAGAGATTGGTTAAATTTTAGCCCTATTTGGTCCAAAAATTCCTTATGAGAATTAAAAAGTGAAACAAAAAAAAATGAAAAATAAAAAATAAAAATGAAAATAAAAATAAAACATAACCTTATTTACATAAATGTATAAAGTGTTATTAAAAAATGTGTTTAAAAAATGACAATGAAAATGTGCCAAAGCCCAATATCTGCCGATGAGGTGCCTCTTTAGATGTTTGTTTCATTATACTCAAAGGGTTCATAGGCTTACATGGCAGCCAAATAAATGCATGATACTGGGGTCTTATTCAGCATAATGGCATGATTATGATTGGTACCACATCCTCCTACCAAATTGATTCCAATAAATGAGATATACTTAGGTGTTATTATAAAAGAAAATGTTTTAATTTCTGTTTTTGTTGTATCAAGATTTTTTTTTTCTTTTAATATATTATAAGATATAAAAATATGGACCATTAAGAATTGACAAAAAATTATACATGAATAAATCTCCATTTAAGTGTACTAAAAGAGAAAAAATCCTATGTCATCTTAGGGGATTGTATAAAAAAAATCTCAATCTTGCTCATAAAATGTATTTCCTTAAGAAGGGTGATAATCCTTCAACAACTACTTATACTATGGGTTCAGAATTCATTCATACCGGCCTTTCTTTACCCTCCTCATTCAATCCTTTGAATGAATATTCCAATTCATTCAAAACTTTCGAAACTCTGGTATCAACAGATATAAAGAAACTAGCTAACAAAAATAACCGCAAAATGCGATATATGACATGCAACCTAACAGCTGGTGAAAAAGATTCTATCATTAGTCTGCAGGCAAACAACAACTTGATTATTCGTCCTGCAGACAAAGGCGGGGGAATAGTAATTATGGATCACAGTATGTATCACAATGAATCCATGAGGTTACTAGGTGATCCTTGTGATGGGGTATACGACAGAGCAAGAAGGGACAACAGGCCGAGGGACGATCAAACGAGATTTGTTAAGGCAGGGAGCATACAACATCAAATATCCATAATGTCCTTGGAGTCCATGAGAAGTCCACAATAAGTCCACACAATGGAAACAAATCCGGGCACCTCACGATAGTCCTTGTGCCAGATACGATAACAATAATCCTTGCAATAGTCCACAGGATTCCACACAATCCCACGGACATCATGAGCTGGCCTCAACTCAGTTCGTGACTCCTTCACGTCCGCACTCAAATCACAACTGATCTTAAAACAAGAATATATTGTCAGGCCTCCTGGGATCAGCCCATCTGAAGGGGGGTAGGGGTCACACCTACTATTCAATGGTTTGGTCCATCAGAAGATTCTAGAAATGTAAGGGCTCCACTGAGTCTACAGGATGTGTATTGTAGGTTATCTTCTGCTTAGGAAACAATAGCCAAAGTTCCACTAGCTGTTGACACAAACCTAAATTAGATTATGGTTCGGGGACATTGCAAAGTATTGGGGAAGGAGACATGGTTAATTTACAGCAAATACAACCAGAGAAAAGGTAAATGACAAATTATACAAAATACAGGACAGGGCAAAACTACAAATCATGACAATCCATTCCCCTCCCAATTTGTGTACGTACTAGGGACCTCTACAGGTCGCTTGTTAAGTACACACAGGCATGGCTGACCAGACTCAGGGCTCCTCCTGCCTGGACAGTCCATCTGCATTTTGGTGTTGGCTGGCTGTTCTATACTGTATGGTAAAGTTATAGGGCTGCAGAGCCAGGCTCCATCGTAGTAAGCGTCCATTGTCCCCAGAGACTCGGTTCAGCCAGGTGAGGGGATTGTGATCAGTAATGACAGTGATTTCTCGTCCATACAGATACGGCCTTAGTTTCCTAAGGGTCCACACTACAGCCAGACATTCTTTTTCAACAGTTGCATAGGCCACTTCTCGGTCCAGCAGTTTCCTGCTAAGGTAGGCGATGGGGTGTTGGTCCCCAGCTGCATTCACCTGGCTGAGGACAGCTCCCAGTCCATAAGCAGAGGCGT
The DNA here is from genome assembly GCF_039654945.1 of Dendrobates tinctorius. Classification (NCBI taxonomy): domain Eukaryota; kingdom Metazoa; phylum Chordata; class Amphibia; order Anura; family Dendrobatidae; genus Dendrobates; species Dendrobates tinctorius. The sequence goes on along the minus strand of NW_027361760.1, from coordinate 8,136,669 downwards.
CCGGTTGCACAATGAATCTCCTCTTGTAATCTGGAGCAGCCAGAACAGGGTCACAGACCAGGGCGTCCTTCAGCCGGATAAAAGCCTCATCACAGGCTGGAGTTCAGATCACCAGCCGGGGCATCGTTTTCTCGGTCAGGTCGGTAAGAGGCTTGGTCACAGTGCTGAAATGAGAAACAAATTTTCGGTAATAACTGGCAGTGCCCAAAAAAGCCATAACTTGTTTCTTAGTTTGGGGTACAGGCCAGTCTCTAATAGCCTGGATTTTGGCAGGTTCAGGACGGAGCTTCCCTCCTCCTACTCTATGCCCTAGGTACTGGACTTCACCCATCCCTAATTGGCATTTATCGGGTCGAATGGTTAGGCCGGCTGCAAGAATCAGGTCAAGAATAATGGCTACTTGATTCAGATGTTCCTCCCACGTCTGGCTGTAGGTGGCGATATCATCCAAGTAGGCACAAGCAAAGTGTGACTCAAGATCTCACTGGGGAATCCTACTCTGGTGAAAATGGTAACCAGGGCCTTGGCCACCTTTGATGCAGAAATACTTGACAAGGCCACAGCTTCTGGATATCGGGTGGCATAGTCCACAACAGTGAGAATGTACTGCTTTCCAGATTTACTTGGTTTAGCCTGAGGTCCAATGATACCGACAGCTATTCTTTGAAAGGATTCTTCTATTATAGGGAGCGGTTGCAGGGGTGCCTTTGGGTGATCTCTGGGTTGCCCTCTACCCCAAGCTGCAACATCTCCTCCAGTTCGTGCTGCATGGTGTTTCAAACAGATTCAGGTACCCGGTAAGGAGCCTGTTGTATGGGACGGATACCCTGAGTGTCCACATGATGTTGGGTGACGGTGGTTCGACCTGGTTGGGATGAGAAAGCAGACCGTCTCTGTTGAAGCACTCCCAGCATCTGGTTTTTCTGCAAGGAATCCAGGTGATCTCCAGAGGAACCTGTTCCACAGTGGATGGGGCTCTCGCTGCTTCCACGAGATCAGGTAGGGAGTCCTCATCCTCTTGACCGTCTTCTGAAGCTAGCCGACAGCTTGCTATCATTGGAAGGTTCCGGTCATGGTACTCCTTAGTCATATTCACATGGACAGTCTTTTGTCTTAGCCCCTGATCATCTAAAGCAAGAAGATAATTGGTATCATTTAGTTTTCTGAGAACCTGGAAGAGACCCTCCCATGTTGTCTGCAGTTTATTCTGCCGATGAGGAACAATCATTAAGACCTGTTGTCCTACAAACTCCCGATAGCGTGCTTTACGGTCATACCATGTCTTCTGTCTGGCTTGAGCCATACGCACATGACTCTGGGCTAAACTAGCGAGTTGAGTCAGGGTTTCTCGCAGCTTTAGGACATAAGGGACAACAGGGGCTCCTGTATCTTCAACTTGTCCCTCCCAATATTCTTTTAGCAGGGTTAAGGGTCCTCGGACCTTTCTTCCATAGAGTAGTTCAAAGGGGGAAAACCCGGGGGACTCCTGGGGAACTTCCCGATAGGCAAACAAGAGATGGGGTAGGTACTTCTCCCAGTTTGAATCTCTGTCAGTGTAGGTCCTCAGCATATTCTTCAGAGTGCCATTGAATCGTTCACAAAGTCCATTTGTTTGGGGATGATACGGGTCGTTCGGATCGCTCGTACTCCACAGGTGTGCCACAGACACTGGACCAGCTCTGACATGAACTGGGAGCCTTGGTCTGACAAGATCTCACTGGGGAATCCTACTCTGGTGAAAATGGTAACCAGGGCCTCGGCCACCTTGGATGCAGAAATACTTGACAAGGCCACAGCTTCTGGATATCGGGTGGCATAGTCCACAACAGTGAGAATGTACTGCTTTCCAGATTTACTTGGTTTAGCCAGAGGTCCAATGATATCGACAGCTATTCTTTGAAAGGATTCTTCTATTATAGGGAGCGGTTGCAGGGGTGCCTTTGGGTGATCTCTGGGTTGCCCTCTACGCTGACATATGTCGCAAATTCGGCAGAAATGCGCTACGGCTTGGGAAATCCCAGGCCAATAGAAAGATTGAGTCAATCGTCTCTCAGTGCGGGTTTTGCCTTGATGGCCAGCAGTAGGAATGTCAAGAGCAAGGTTTAATAGGGGAATTCTGTATTTCTGAGGAACAATCAGCTGTTTGCTATAAGTCCAGGGCTTATCTAGGGAGTCAGCATTGGTAACCCGATACAGAAGTCCATTTTCTCTGATAATTCTTTCCCCGTTCTCCCCCAACTGTCCTATCTCAGCTCGAGCTCTAAAACTAGCTAGGGTGGGGTCAGTATCTACCTCTTGTCTAAACTGAACTTTATCCCAAGTAACACTCACATTGTCCCCACAAGAAGAACCACTCACCAGCTTTGACGGCAGTTCTGGTGGCCTCATTTCCATGGATGGGTTGTACACGTCCACATTTGCTGCTCTCTTGACTTGACTTCTGGTTACCGCGCCGACAAAGTGGCAATGAAGATTTCCCACATCATTTCCTAGAACATGTGCAGGGAGGCCGCTCATCACACCGACCACGCATTGTTTTGCCCCAAAGCCATAATCCAGGGTCACACTCGCTCTTGGAATATATCTCTGGGTACCTCCAGCCAATTCAATGGCAATTCCTGGTCCCTTTTGAATTGCTTCTGGTTGAATTACTCGGGGATCGGCTATGGTGAGAAAAGCCCTAGTGTCATGGAAGCCAACAACTTTTTGGCCATCCAGCACGACCTCCTGTAGATGTTTGTGCTGAAGATCAGAAGAACAGGTGGCTGGGGCTCGCACCCCATAGACTCCGGGTAGGGGAGCCAGGATATCAGAGTCACTTGGCAAGTCATCAGGGACTGAATCCAGCTCTTCTCCTGGTGAGGGTGTCTGTAGATAATGAACAGGCAAAGGCGGTCTGTAGCTGTCCTGCCTCTGAACACCTGGACATTGGAATTGCAGATGCCCAGGCTGCCCACATCTATAACATCTGCGCACTGGGATTCTTCCTCCACGTCGTAGTCCCGAATGTGAAGCAGGAGTAATGTGAGGCACAGTCACACGAAGGTCACCATGAGTTGATGGTCTAGTGGGATGGTGAATATTGGAGGCCGAAGGACCAGGGGCCGCCAGCGTTGGGGGGCTGGTAGTTTTTTTTCTCACTGAGTAGTAGTTTTTTCCACTGAGGCTTGATGGTGAGAGCCTCATCAGCTAGAGATGCAGCTTCCTCTACAGTGGCTGGTCTCCTTTCACGCACCCATTCCTGGATCTCAGTGGGGCACTTGAAGTAAAACTGCTCTTTTAGGATGACTTGGAGGAAGGTCTCCCAAGTTAAGGCCTCCTCTCCCTCCAGCCAGCGATGACATACTTGTTTGAGTCTGTGGACATACATCTTGAAGGACATTTCCTCATCACAGGCTAAAGTACGGAACTGGGTCCTGTAAGTGTCTGGGGTCACAGCATAATGTTCTAGAATAGTCTGTTTAATCTCCGCATACTCACAGTTCCACCGAGGGTCCATAGCTCTATAGGCTGCGGCAGCTCCACCCTCTAAGAACCCCACCAGATGTCGGACTCGCTCCCTTTCCGGGACTTCCATTAATCGACACTGATGCTCAAAGTCCTGGAAGAAGCCCTCAATGTCACCTGAAGCCTCATTAAACGGCTTGAAGTCTTAGGGGACACTCTGGGGAGTTCCCTCATGGTGGGTGCTGGGGTTACAGTCTGTCTGGAGCTTCTAGCTGCTTCCACAGCGAGCTGGCTCTCCAGCAATGCCCTCTCTTGAGCTCTATGAATGACCTCCCTTTTATCTTCTAAGGTAGCATCTTCTCCCAGCAATGCCATCTGCCTCTCCAGCAATGCCCTCTCCTTAGCTCCGCGCATGACCTCCCTCTTATCTTCTATGGTATCCTCTTCTCCCAGCAATGCCAACTCCTCCTCGTACCACACAACCCACTGACTTTTTTGGGCATTTACCTCCGGCTGCAGTCTTTCCTCCGTTTGCTGTGGGGATCCTTCCTCAGCATCATCTTGCAGGCAAACTCCTTCCAAAGCCTCAATCAGCTGCTCCTTGGAGAGTCCCTTGTAGCGGACTCCCAGTTCACGGGCCTTTGTTTGTAGGTTCACCGCAGTCCAGTTCTTGTACTCTGCGGTGCTGGTTCCAGATGTTGACGGGCCGTTGTCCTCCATTCCTTCTGCTCTGATCCCACCGCTGCCAACCAGTTTGTGACAGGGTATACGACAGAGCAAGAAGGGACAACAGGCCGAGGGACGATCCAACGAGATTTGTTTAGGCAGGGAGCATACAACATCAAATATCCATAATGTCCTTGGAGTCCATGAGAAGTCCACAATAAGTCCACACAATTTAAAGAAATCTGGGCACCTCACGATAGTCCTTGTGCCAGATACGATAACAATAATCCTTGCAATAGTCCACAGGATTCCACACAATCCCACGGACGTCACGAGCTGGCCTCAACTCAGTTCGTGACTCCTTCACGTCCGCACTCAAATCATAACTGATCTTAAAACAAGAATGTATTGTCAGGGCTCCTGGGATCAGCCCATCTGAAGGGGGGGTAGGGGTCACACCTACTATTCAATGGTTTGGTCCATCAGAAGATTCTAAAAATGTAAGGGCTCCACTGAGTCTACAGGATGTGTATTGTAGGTTATCTTCTGCTTAGGAAACAATAGCCAAAGTTCCACTAGCTGTTGACATGAGCCTAAATTAGATTATGGTCCAGGTACATCACAAGACATAAAGTATTGGGGAAGGAGACATGGTTAATTTACAGCAAATACAACCAGAGAAAAGTTAAATGACATATTATACAAAATACAGGACAGGGCAAAACTACAAATCATGACAATCCTGTCACTTATAAACAAATCCCCGCAGATCCAACAGAATCATTTCTTAAACTCAATTCTCTAGCCCTTAAAGGTAAATCTTTAGGCATTCTAACAAAAAAAAGAGTATCAGTTTATTAATAACAAAACTCCATCAATAGCAGTGTTTTATCACATTCCCAAAGTTCATAAAAATGCAGTAAATCCACCAGGCAGGCCTATTATATCAGGCATAAATTGTCTTACAGCTAACTTATCTAAATATGTGGATAACCATCTACAAAAATGTATGTCCTTGCTGCCAGCTTATATAAAAGATACCACTCACACTTTACATGTCCTGGAATCATTGGAGTGGAATGACAATTTTATTTTAGCAACTCTGGACATTAAATCATTATATACGGTCATTAACCCTTCTTAAGGTCGGGCGGCAGCACAATTTTTTCTTGGCGCTTTAAAAACTTACAAACCTCTACAGATCCAATTCATCCTTGACAGTATTGACTTCATTATGAAACACAACTATTTCACGTACGAAAACCAGTTCTATATTCAGACCCATGGCACCACGATGGGCACGAGATTCGCGCCTAGTTTCGCAAACATCTATGTAGGCATGTGGGAACATGAACATATTTACAACAATGGTGCCTTACATAAGAATATAAAATTATGGAGCCGTTTCATTGATATTTTGTTCATTTGGGATGGCTCATTATCCGACCTTAATTTATTCATTTCTAGATTAAACATCAATGATTTTGGACTGGTGTTTACACCCACGGTTAGTAGATCCAACATAAATTTTCTGGACTTAAGCATTTGTATTGAACAAGGCAAATTAATTACAAAAAGATACCACAAAGAGGTAGACTCCAACAGTTATATTCATACTAGTAGTTGCCATCTACCCACATGGCTAATTAATATTCCAAAAAGCCAGTATATGCAAATTAGACGTAATTGTACAAACACTATTGACTATCAAAAGGAAACACAATATTTAACCAGTCAATTTGTAGCCAAAGGGTATGATATAGAGCTTCTCAATAGGACCAGGCAGGAGGTACAACCCATGCCAAGATCTTCTCTGACCCACAAACCTCCCACAGTTAATAACCCACCTGCTTTCCAAGAACAAATTCAAAATTTACCCATTATTACTCAGTTTCATGCAGGCCATAAGGCATTTAACAAAATCATATGTAAACATTGGTCACATTTACAGGGAGACAAGTATGTAGGCGACTTGCTTCCCAAAAGACCTCGGTTCGTGTACACTAAAGCGCAAAATTTAGGCCCTTTATTGGCCCCCACGACTAAAATGCGCAGTTCTATTAATCATATCAACCAATTAGCCCGTTCAAGTTCAAACCTACCAGGCTTTCAATCATGTGGGAAGTGTTTGTTGTATCAGAACAGCAACATCTAAACAAGTACATAATCATTTCATGGATTCATCCAACACTAATACTTATTCTGTTAAAGATAGCATTTCGTGTCAAACATCAGGCGTTATTTATATTTTAAAATGTCCCTGTGGTAAGATTTCGGTAGGGAGAACTAAGAGACCCCTTCAGGTTAGGATTAAGGAGCATCTAGATAATATTAGAAAAGGCTATAAGGGACATCCATTATCCCGTCACTTTTTGGATACTCACAATCGATCGTGCAAAGGGGTTTTCTTTTTGGGCATTCAAATAGTTTGGCCAAATCCAAGAAGGGGTGACTATCTTAAAGCAATGTCCCGGGTAGAATCCAGGTGGATCTACACCCTGGACAGTCTGGCCCCAATGGGCCTGAATCATGAAATTGAGCTGTATGCATTCTAGCCCCTTCCTTTTTTTTCTCCCTCCCCCCCTATATATTATTATTATATATCATAATTTTAGACATGTTTTTATACAATCCCCCAAGATGACATAGGATTTTTTCTCTTTTAGTACACTCAAATGGAGATTTATTCATGTATAATTTTTTGTCAATTCTTAATGATCCATATTTTTTATATCTTATAATATATACAAAGAAAAATTCTTGATACAACAAAAACAGAAATTAAAACATTTTCTTTTATAATAACACCTAAGTATATCTCATTTATTGGAATCAATTTGGTATGAGGATGTGGTACCAATCATAATCATGCCATTATGCTGAATAAGACCCCAGTATCATGCATTTATTTGGCTGCCATGTAAGCCTATGAACCCTTTAAGTATAATGAAACAAACATCTAAAGAGGCACCTCATTGGCAGACATTGGGCTTTGGCACATTTTCATTGTCATTTTTTAAACACATTTTTTAATAACACTTTTTTTATACATTTATGTAAATAAAGGTTATGTTTTATTTTTATTTTTTTTTTGTTTCACTTTTTAATTCTCATAAGGAATTTTTGGACCAAATAGGGTTAAAATTTAACCCATTTCTGTAGCACATTGGTAATGATAGGGTCCCGCAATCATTTAGTTACATGTAGACACACCAGTACATTGAGGGACTTGATTAGATGTAGTACAATCAGGCATTTGGGTCAGGTGATCACTTAGTTCAGGCTCAGTCTGCTATAAATTGACGGTCCGCACACTATGAGGCACAATCCTGATGAAGAAAGTAGCTATCTCTCGAAACGCATCGGTATTGTGCCGCCTTTGAGCCACCGTCTTATCCAATGTGAGACGTCACGCTAGCCCCGCCCCCATCACACGCCGACTCCCTCAGCGTTGCTCTCGGCCGGAGCGCGCGAGGCAGCGGCAGTCTCCACTTCCATACAGAGTAGCAGCAGCCCCCACGCTGAGCACCCAAGCCTGCCTCACTGAGCACTGGCCCTGCAGGTAAGTGCACCAGAATCAAGCACCCCGTTCCACTAGCGGGCACAAGCTGTGACTAACGCTCATTCACTTTGCAGGACCTGTGCCATCATTTGTTTTGTACAGGATAAATCATTCTGACCTTGCCTGTTGAAATTGGTATGCAGTAAGGTCAGCATTCAGTTATCGTCCCAAACGTCTATTTATTCGCCTCTTTTTTGGTGTTTCATTTTATTTTTCAACTATTATATTTTTTTATATCAGAAACAGGCTGCAACATTCCAATCTTAATACCTAGCAACGGCTACATTTACAGCATGTATTTTATATGGTTCTGACATACACAAGTGAGTAAATTAAGCTTAGTTCATTTTTTTTTCTCTGAAACACACTAACAGGCTCACCCCTATTTAACCCTATATTATCTACTCAGCAGTTTCGCATCCAAATGAAAGGCAATATACATCAATGACAAGGTGAATAATCTCAGGATACTGCTATACATCCACCACCACGTGATTTTATCATACATCAGCAAGTACTCAGTTATATTAGCGCAGTGTATTTCTTTTCTTATCAGCTTTAGCTCTTTTAAACAGGCACCAGCACAGATCCTGTTATTCACCAGCTGCATCTGGGAATAGTGGATCTTCCTTCTCTGTCCAGGTGGACTGGTGCCAGTGTGTTAATCTTAAACTAAAAAATAAATAAAACTCATGAAAAAGTCCTGGACATGATGATAAAATTGCCACTCTGAAATCTCTTCCCCTCAAATTTGTCTCGCACATACATAGCTTTCCATTATCAAGTATATGGCATGATTCTCATGTTACAAAAGTCGGGGATGTGTGGGAGGGGTGTCATTTTCTCTCTTTCTCTGGGCTCAAGGACAAATACCATCTTCCTTCAGCAGAGTTTATGCCTTATTTGACGTTAAAAGATCATATTCAAAAAATACATCGCAACAGAGTTTCTAATTTTAAAATAGTCTCTGCGCTAGTAGGTAACCCTAATCTCAAAAACAAATGGTCTGTTAAAAGCATTTACCTCTATTTTAACGGGGATACTGAGTTTTTAAAAAACAATTACATGGGCAGATGGGAGGTAGACTTTAAGTCATCTATACAGTTGGACCAATAGGAATACGTGATAAAACGTTCATATAAATCCACTGTATCGATGAGTTTACATGAGACTTTTTTGAAAGTTATGCTTCAGTGGTATTACACGCCTACACGTCAGTCACATATTAGTACAGACATTTCGCCTTTATGCTGGAGAGGCTGCCTTCAACCCGGAAACTTATATCATATTTTCTGGTGCTGCCCGAAGCTGCGAAGCATATGGTCGCAAGTCAACCTTCATGTAAATTATTTATCCCAGATTCCTATTGAGGTCACCCCACGAATGTCGCTTTTGTCCTTGGACTTTGAGAATGTCAGCCCATCTATAAAATTTGTGATCATACATATCCTCTTGACAGTTAAAAATTGCATCGCTACATGGTGGAAAAAACCTGATGTGCCTAAATTTACTGATATCATAAACCTCTTGCGTACACACAGTTGGATGGAAGAGAAAATTGCTTTTAACTCTGGTACCTTAAATAAGTATTACTTGAAGTGGGAAGTGTGGAATTTAAGGTTCAGATAATTTCTACCTTTATTCATTCTCTTTAATATGTCTGTAGTTTGAATTATAAAAGTATTTTAATGACCAGTGTCTGGAAGTAGAGCGGTGCTCTCTAGCTTTTTATTTTCCCTTGTTCTCTTTGTTTCCCCTTTTAAAGATAAAATTTCAATAAAAATCATTTGAAAAGAAAAAAGCCTGGACAGAAATAATGGCACCCTTAACTTAATATTTTGTTGCACAACCTTTTGAGTCAATTAATGCATTCAAACGATTCCTGTAACTGTCAATGAGACTTCAGCTCCTCTCAACAGGTATTTTGGCCCACTCCTCAAGAGCAAACTGCTCCAGTTGTCTCGTGTTTGAAGGTTGCCTTTTCCAGACGACATGTTTCAGCTCTTTCCATAGATGCTCAATAGGATTTAGGAAAGATATATATCTTTGTACCATGTTAGCCAGTAGATAGAATAATATTTAGAATTGAGAGTCCTCAGTGGTTGATACCTTTTAATGGCTAACTGAAAAGATGGTAACAAATTGCAAGCTTTCGAGTCAACGCAGGTCTCTTCATCAGGCTAGACTAATACAAAATCTGAAGAATCACATATTTATACACAAGACAGCACAAAAATAACGCAATAGCTAAGACAAGTGATGTCAAATCAAATCAATCAAATCAAATTTATTATCGTCAAGTACATATTACATATATACAAGGAATTCTTTGTGGCAAAGAGGCAACATAATATATAACAACAGATACAACAAGTAACATCTAACAAGACAGATACAGTATATAGTCTACACATGACGATTTAATTGTTGAACCGAGAGTGGATAGAAGCTGTTCATATGGAGGTTGGTGCAGCATTTGGGGACTCTGAAGCGACGTCCTGAAGGGAGTAGTTGGAATGAGGAGTGTCCCGGGTGAGAGGGATCGGATGAAATTTTCAATGCGTGGGATCGAATACTCTTATCATAAAGATCCTGGATTTTAGGCAGGGGGAACCTATAATTCTCTCTGCTGTTCTGAAAGTCCTTTGTAAGCGGAGTTTGTCATGCGCAGTGGCTCCCCCATACCAGACTATCAGAGAGGAACAAATCACAGATCTGATGACAGCATTAAAGAATAAGATCAGCAGATTCTTAGACAAACCATATCTTTTCAGCTGACGTAGGAAGAACATCCTCTGTTGTGCTTTTCTTATAACAGCATCCACGTTTTTCCCCCATTTAAGATCATGAGAGATGATAACACCAAGGAATTTGGTCTCTGTGACCCTAAGAACCACTTTGTCATGGATGTAGATTGGAAGTATCTCATGTTGATCTTTCCTAAAATCCACAACCATCTCAGCAGTTTTTTTGTGTTGAGTACAAGATTATTGGCTTTACACCAGTCACATATTCTTTCCACCTCACTCTGATACAAGTCTTCAGCATTTCCCCTGATGAGACCAATCAGTGTCATATCATCGGCAAATTTCAAGATTTTTACTGAGTCTGCTAAAGAGATGCAATCATTCGTATAGAGAGAAAACAGTAACTGGGACAAAACACACCCCTGAGGTGCCCCGATGTTTGTGACCAAGGTGTCCGAAGTGAATGGTCCAACTTTTACACTCTGTATCCTGGCTGTCAGGAAGTTATAAATCCACAAGCATAAGTTGAGAGGGACTCCAAGAGCTACCATTTTCTTATGAAGTAAATTCGGATCAATGGTATTGAACGCTGAGCTAAAGTCCATGAAAAGAATCCGGACATATGAGTGCAGTTCATCTGTATGATCCAAAATGTACTGCAGTGCCAGATTGACAGTGTCGTTTGCCGAACGATTCTCCTTATAGGCAAACTGAAGCGGGTCCCATAGCTTCTGCGTGAATTTTATCAGGTGATAGGGAGATCATAATTCTTTCGAAGACTTTCATAGTTACACATGTGAGTGCTACTGGTCTATAGTCGTTCAACTCAGAGGATCCCACTTTCTTGGGGACAGGGATAATTGTGGAATTTTTCCAGCACTGAGGTACAACGCACTCTTTCAGTGACACATTGTATATATTTGTCAGTATAGGGGCAAGCTGGGTAGCACATACTTTCAGACACATTGGAGATACACCATCAGGGCCAGGTGCCTTTTTGACCTTAAGTCCCTTCAGGATGCGTATCACCTCTGCCTCGGAGAACACTACTTGGGTGTTGCACTATGAATGATCTTTATATGAAAAGACTGAGGAGCTTAGAGATGAATAGCCACTGTGTAGAGCTTGCCTCAAATCTGCAGTAGAATTCATTTAACTCTTCTGCCAGACTTCTGCTGGGGTTCACTATAGTGGGGTGGCTTTTATAATTGGTGACCTCTCTTAATCCTCTCCATGCAGATCTAGTATCTTTTGATGAGAACCTTTCCTCCAGAATCTTTGCATAATCGTGTTTGGCTAACTTGATCTCTTTAGATAGCGAGTTCCTAAGTTTCTTGAATTCAGTAATATCGCCTGCTTTATAAGCCTCCTCTTTTCTCTTACGGATCAACCTGACTTTACTTGTAAACCACGGCTTGTTGTTTCCCCGAAAGTGGACAGATTTGGATGGCATAAACGTGTCTTCACAAAAATGGATATATGAGGACACTGCATCAACCCATTCATCCAGACCCGAGCATGTTTCCTGGAATACCTCCCAGTCCGTGCATTCAAAGCATGCTTGTAGTTGCAATTTTGCCTCCTCAGACCATGTCTTCTTTGTATAAACTGTAGGTTTGGATGTTTTCAACCTTTGCCTGTAGGCTGGAATTAAATGAATTAGACAATGATCTGAAAAGCCCACTGCTGCTCTCCTCATTGCCCTGTAGGCCCCTTTTATGACTGTATAGCAGTGATCAAGCGTATTGTTCTCTCTCGTGAAGCAGTTTATATGTTGAGTAAATTTGGGGAGATCCAGGTTGAGTTTTCCTTTGTTAAAGTCCCCCATTACGATCACAAATGCTTCTGGAGATCCTTTCTCCCATTCTGATATTTTGCAAGCTAATTCACCAATAGCAGCTTTAACAGATGCTTGAGGGGGAATATATACTGCAACCAGAACCATAGATGAAAACTCTCTTGGAGAGTAAAATGGTCTACAATTGAGTGCAAGGTACTCTAGATCTGGAGAGCAACCTTTTCCCAGTATGTTAACATCACAGCACCAGCTAGTGTTGATGTAGAGACATACCCCACCCCCCCTTTGTTTACCTGAAGCTACACAATCACGGTCAGCTCTGTAGATAACAAAACCAGGTAGATCCAGACTACAATCAGGGATGGTCTCATTCAACCAGGTCTCAGTAAAACAAAGAGCAGCTGAATTGGCCATATCAGATCTCATGTTACAAAGTAAGCTCAGATCCTCCATTTTGTTAGATAAGGAATGGACATTAGCCAAGTGGAGTGAAGGAAGAGCTGTTCTGAACCCTCTCCTCCGAAGGCGTGCCAGGATGCCTCCTCTCCTACCTCTCTTGCAGTACACCGCCACAGGTTTCACAGAAGTAATGGATTTTATGTACTCAATCGTTGAATTAGCAATCATGCTCCAAGAAAGGGAGTCTATGAGAAATTGCGGATGATTCCAGAATAATAAATCGTCCCTTGAAATCATAAGAGTAGGTTTACAGAGTGCAGTGGCCATGATTACACTCAGCTTGTAGCTATAAAGACTGAACAGTCACCGCTTATCAGAGTTAAATGTACAACTTTCCATAAAGGGTGCTCCCAGCACTGCTGGGGGGAGGGCATGGGTGCAACAAGACAGGGACATCAGGGGACACGCCAACAGTCAGTCCAAACCTGCCCAGCTCACCCCTTCAGCTCCACCTGGACGACAAGATCTCCAGAACATCTCCAGCACCGCACACTCCACCAGCTTTCCTATCCCGGGATCATCTGCATGCTGGAAATAGGTACAAGTTGTAGGAAAGTTGGCAGGCAGCCAGCAGCTTCACTCTCTCCCAGCTGAATCCAGGCACGGAGCTCCACGAGGACAGAAAGACACCGGTCCCAGCTGATCGCAGTCTCCACACTACTCCCAGCTCTGCCGAATCCTGTAGCTACGCAATGGTGAGTGAACCAAAGGGAGAATTAACAATTAAACGGGGTAAAAAACTAAAAAACTCAGGAGCCTTATGCCAGAGCAGCCATCTCTCGGCGCTCCTCCTCCTCCTCCCCTAGGGCTTTCCTAGGGCTTTTATCCTGTTACTCAACTGCATTCGGGTTCTGGACTATCTTATCCTTTGTGTGGTGGATTGTATATGGACCTTTCGTATTTTTGCATAAATAAAGGTCTTGGGATTGTTCTTCTTCCCTTGCTCTGTTAATTGTGTGATACCAGAGAAGGATCCAGTGACAATGTAGTATGGCAAATTCAGATCTGGCTTTCTTATGATTTTTTTTCAACAATAGTGTCCTCCTTGTTCATCTCCCATGAAGTCCACTTTGGCTCATACAATGATGGATGTTGCGATCTGACACTGATGTTCCTTGAGCTTGAAGTTCATCTTTAGGCTACTTGCACATGTTGCGGATGTGCAGTGTTTTTTCCGCACGGATTTGCACCGAATCCACAAAGGGTAGTTTAAGCAATGTTAATCAATGGGAATACAGAATTGGTGTGCACATGCTGCAGAAAATTCCGCACTGATTCTCAGCGTTTTATTTTCCGCAACATGTCATTTCTTTTTGCGGATCTGCAGTGTTTCTGCACTCACTGACTTACATTGAGTCAGTCAAATCCACAGCTAAATCTCAGGTGTAAAAAGGTCTGTGGATTAGCTGTGGATTTGCGTGCCAAAAACGCTGCAGAAACGAAAGAGGAAGAATGTGTGGGTGGAGAATGTGTGTGGGCAGAGACTGTGTGAAGGAAAATATGTATGTGAGTGGAGAATATGTGCATGTCTGTCTGCGGGTGTCTGTGTCTGTCTATCGTCTGATGGGACTACTACTCCCATCCGGCTATGTCTGCAAAAGTGATAGCATGAGCCGATGATGGGATGGCAGTCCCATCATCCGGCGACTGTGTTCAATTGTAAAACAAAATAAACATTCATACTCACCAAACAACTAATCCCCGATGCCCCCAATCTCCTGCATCAAAAATAAAATAATAGGCCAACACAAATACTCACCTTTCCACCATAGTCTATTTAATAATGAGTGTCCCACAATGATCACTAGTGTAGAACAGTCACTTCGGGAGATGTGACTGCTCTACCCAGCCTGCAGAGATACACTGACAGGAGGTGATCCTGTTTTTTTGTTGCAGGAGATCGAGGGATTCAGGGATTAGGCGATGCAATAAGTATGGTAAATTAAGATCCAATAAAGGAGTCTTTGTCATTATTTCAATTAAAGAACTATATTCTGGCTGTGTCTTTATTTACCATGTAACTTTAGGATTAGTAGTGGATAGGTGTCTTATAGATGCTTCTTACTAATCTGTGGGTTTGATGTCACTGGACAATACAAAGGTGACATCAACCTCACAAATATTACTCCACTTTCCACCACTACAGGGCAAGTGGGAAGAGCGAAGCTAAGTGCCAGAATTGGCACATCTATAAGATGTGCCATTTCTGGAGTGGCTGAGAGCTGATGTTTTTAGCCTGGGGGGTGCCAATATACATGGCTCCTTCCCAGGCTATTAATATCAGCCTACAACTGTCTGCCTAGCCTTTGCTGGTTCAATTTTATAGGGGACCCATGTCAATTTTTTTCAAGGGTTCAACTGTAAACAAGCCAGTAAAGGCTAAGCAAACATCTGTGAGCTGATATTAATAGCCTGGGATCCTTTAAGGCTATTGGCTCCTTCTCAGAATATTATCATCAGCTCTCAGCCGTTGGCTTTCCCTCTGCTGGTTATGAAACTTGAGAAACACAAACGCCCAATAATTTGTCAAAGGAAAAAGGCAGTATCAAATACAAATGAACCACCATAATAATAGGGATTCCACTTCTTATATGATCATAAACAAGGAGAAAAAGGAGTACTGGATTCAAATTAGTATTTAAAAGAGTATACAAATTTTATTAGTCATATACATATAGTTAATTCAAATAGATAGCAAAGTTGCAAAACGCAACAGACAGGACAGACACAGGGGGGAGATAAAATGGCAATGTGCACCAGTGCATACTCACAAATGGAGGCATGGTATGAACCTAATGGCACCAACAGTGGCGATAAGCTGACCCCATTGTAAACAGTAGCCATGCCCCAATGTGAGTATGCAATGGTGCACATGGCCATTTTATCTCCCCCGTGTCTGTCCTGTTTGTTTTGCAACTTTGCTATCTATTTGAATTAACTGCATGTATATGACTAATAACATTTGTATACTCTTTTAAATACTATCGTATATACTCGTGTATAAGATAAGATTTTCAGCCCATTTTTTGGGCTGAAAGTCCCCCTCTCGTCTTATACACGAGTCATATACATGGGGGTCGGTGGGGGAGGGGGAGCCGGGGTGTCAGAGATCATACTTACCCCCCCGGTGCAGTCTCTGCAGCCCCCACGCTTCTCCATGGTCTCCCTTCCTGCCTTCAGTGGTCATGTGGTACCGCTCATTAAACTCATAAATATGCACATATTCATGAGTGTAATGAGCGGTATCACATGACCGCTGAAGGCAGAAAGGGAGACCATGGAGAAGCGGGGCTGCAGAGACCGGGCCAGGAGGGGGTATGTATAACGATATTCACCTGTCCAGGGTCCATCGCTGCTCACCGCTGTCTGCTGCGTCATATGTCAGTGACGTTTAGGCCGCAGAGGGCGCGGTGACGTGGTTAGTGTGCGCTGTGCCCTCTGCTGGCTGAACAGTCACTGACACAGGAAGCGACAGACAGCGGTGAGCAGCGATGGACCCCGGACAGTTGAATATCTCAGGTGCCGGGTCCTGAGCACGAGGTGAGTATAGCATTTTTTTTTCCAGCAGCATATGGGGGCATAATATATGGAGCATCTTATGGGGGCAGCATGTGGGGGCATATTCTGTGGGGCAGCATATGGGGGCATAGTCTATGGGACAGCATATGGGGGCATAGTCTATGGAGCAGCATATGGAGGAATATTCTATGGAGTAGCATATGAGGGCATAATCTATGAGCATTATATGGGGCATAATCTATGGAGCATTTTATGGGGGCATAACCTTTATGGAGCATTATATGGGGCATATTATTCTATGGAGCATCTTATGGGGGCATTATTAACCTTTGTGCAGCATTATATGGGATGTATTTTGTATGGAGCATCTTATGGGGCCCATCATGAACTGTATGGAGCATTATATGGGGCCCATGATTCAATATTGATATTCAAAAAATTTAACCTACTGATGTCTCAATTAATTTTACTTTTATTGGTATCCATTCTTATTTTTTAAATTTACCAGTAGCTGCTGCATTTTCCACCCTAGGCTTATATGCGAGTTAATAAGTTTTCCCAGTTTTTTGTGGAAAAATTAGGGGGGTCGGCTTATACACGGGTCGCCTTATACACGAGTATATATGGTACTTTGAATCCAGAACTCCTTTTTCTTCTTGTGTTATGAACCTTACACTGAAGCTCATGCAATTTTTTAATTTTTTTTTTGAAAAATAAACATTTCACGCAAATTTTGTGTGTCTTTTATTTAACTCTTCATGTACCATTTTATTAATGAGGGTTTCTGGCTGATACACAGATAAATATAAATATATATATATATATATATATATATATATATATATATATATATATATATATCTATCTCTGGCAAAAATTAAGAGACCACTGCACAGTTTTATAAAAATCTTTACATGTCTGACAGCCATTCCATTCCAGTGTCAGTTGAATTCCAACCAGAGTACACCTCATTCTACTTAATGTGCTTCTGATTAGGTGATCACCTGAACCAAATCTTATTTAACGAAGGAAAGTATAAAAAAACCCTGCTGTGGTGTTCACAATCCTTTTGCAATAGGATAAACTGGATGGCAAAATAAGTGCTAGAAATATACCAAAAGTAATAGGAATGCAAAAATAACTTTTAAGCATGCCAAAGGAGTTGAAAAGAGTGAGGAAAAGAAGTCCTCAATTTTGGCTTTACTAGCAGAGAGATACAGTGAGTGTCATGGTGCCTCCATCCTTAAAATTTCTAAGAGTGCAGTCCATTACAATGAGGTCAAGCAGCAGACATTGGGACCAATAAAGCTACAGACCAGCAGAGGGCAAAAACAACTCTCCACTGACCGGGATGACTGTCATCTTATTTGTATGTCACAAAAGGAATGCAAATGGCAGCTGGGGTGAGGTGCATGGCAAGAACAGTTCATAACAGGCTCCTAGAGGCAGGGATCAAGTCATGTACAGCTAGAAAAACACGGGTATTACATACCTGGTAATGTGTTTTTTCATGACACATGACGGCACCACGAGAGAGGGGATCCGCCCCACGAGGACAGGAAACCTTCAAGATAAAAGGGGCGGCTCCTCTCTCCGCATCAGTTGTTTTACAGAGCACGAGAGGAACTCCACAGGTTAGTGGACACATAAATAATACATATTTTATACTGCTAAATTTCCAACACCAAGGGAGTGTATAATACTAACAAAACACCCAACTAATGACGTGATCAAATAGGGCGGGAATATAAGGGTGCCGTCATGTGTCATGAAAAAACACATTACCAGGTATGTAATACCCGTGTTTTTCCTTTCTACATGACGGCACCACGAGAGAGTTACAGAGATTTGTATTCTCTTTAGGGGGGGATTACTGCCTGTAAAGGGGGTTTTACACTAAGCGATATCGCTAGCAATATCGCTAAAACGTCACTGGTTTTGTGACGTTATAGCGATATTGTTAGCGATATCGCTATGTGTGATACTTACCAACGACCGGCTCCCCCGCTGTCCATCGCTGATCGCGCGAGAATGTCCGGCTCCATTTCTCGTCGGGCGCTTCCTGCTGAGACTTCCTGCTGTGACGTCCAGCGACGCGTGGAGGCGGGCGGGAGGACGCAGGATCGCTGTGTGTGAATGGTAAGTATCGTGCGCTGCGTCGCTGCTGCATCGCTGTGAGATCTTTCTGTATGAAAGCTCACTAGCGATCATTTAGCGATGCACCAGCGATCCTGACCGGGTCGTATCGCTGGTCGGATCGCTGGTGCATCGCTAAATGTAAAAGGGCCTTAACACTCTTCTCCCAAATGTGAGATCAGAGGCAGCAGATAGGTCTAATCTGTAATGTCTGAAAAAGGTAGATGGAGAGGACCAAGTGGCCGCCTTACAGATTTGGTCGATGGAGGCGTCCGCTCTCTCCGTCCAGGACGTTGCCATGGCCCTCGTGGAGTGGGCTTTTAGGCCCTCTGGAACAGCCCTGCCTGCACTACTATATGCTAGTATGATGGCCTCTCTCACCCATCTAGCTATAGTTTGCTTAGAGGCTTTAAGGCCTTTCCTGATATGAGACAAATAAGGCCCTCTGTTTCCTCCATGGTTTTGTCACCTCTAAATACTGTAGGATACATCTCCTAACGTCTAAGCAATGTAATCTCTCTTCCTTTTTGTTACCGGGGTTAGGACAAAAGGATGGCAAGATTATTTCCTGAGCTCTGTGGAATTTCGACACTACCTTAGGGAGGTATGCTGGATCTAATCTTAACATGACTATCGTCCATAACCTGAGTGTATGGCGGGTCTGCTGATAGTGCGTGTAAGTCCCCAACCCTTCGTGCCGATGTGAGTGCCACTAACAAGGCTGTTTTTAAAGTTAACACTTTATCTGATGTTGCGTTTATTGCGTTTATTGGTTCAAATGGGCTTTCCGTTAGAGATGATAGGACTAAATTTAGATCCCAGGGAGGAGGTTTAGGAGATGGGACAGAGTCAGTTCTAGTACAGGCCCGGATAAATCTGGCGACCCATCTATCGTTTGCCAGGTCATAGTTGAATAATGCTGCCAGGGCTGAGACGTGTACTTTCAGGGTGCTGACCGCTAAACCCAAGTCTAAACCCCTTTGTAGAAACTCTAGCACTGCCCTCACCGGTACTTCCCCCTCCTGTATTGGGCCTGAGGTGGACAAAAATTTTCTCCATATTCTCCCGTATATTTTTGTAGTCACTGGCTTTCTGCTACTGATTAGGGTGGCAATCAACCTTGCTGAAAAACCTTCCTTCTCTAACAGTGACCTTTCAAATTCCAGGCTGTCAAATGCAGCCTGGAATTCGGAGGGTGATTGAAGGGACCCTGTGTTAGGAGGTCGTGGTCCTCTGGGAGCACCCATGGGTCTGTCACTGACATCACTCTTAGCCAATAGAACCACGGCCTTTTTGGCCAAAAGGGAGCTATCAATTACTCTGGCTTGGTCCTCCCTGATCTTTTTCAGGACTAATGGAATGAGGCATATCGGAGGGAAGGCGTACAGGAGACCTGATGTCCATTTTATCCTGAAGGCGTCTACCGCCAGTGGCATGTCTGCTGGCCTTAGGGAGCAGAATTTTTGAACTTTTCTGTTGGTTTTTGAGGCGAAGAGATCTATTATGGGTTTTCCCCACCTCTGCACAATTTGTTGAAAAATGGACTCTTTTAGGCACCATTCGCCTTGCTTTAAGCGGTTTCTGCTCAGAAAGTCCGCCTTCAGGTTGTCCACGCCTCGGATATGCAGGGCCGATAATGAGAGAAACTGATGTTCCACCAGAGTCAGGATTCTTCCTGCTATTTCCATTAATGCCCGAGAACGGGTGCCTCCCTGATGGTTCACGTATGCAACTGCTGTACGATTGTCCGATAGGACTTTCACATGATGTCCTCTCAGGTGTGTCAGCAATCCTTCCAGCGCTCTTTCGATGGCTAGTAGCTCCCACTCGTTTGAGGATAGATCTTTTTCCTCCTGAGCCCAAGGATCTTGGAGCCATAGGGTGTCTAGATGGGACTGGCATCTGTCGTGACTACTCTGGAGGCTGTATATGTCCAGGGTACACCCCTCGGAGAGGACTCTATCTGTAACCACCATCTTAGTGACTGGAGTACAGGATCCGGGATGGTGAGCTTCTGTTCTAACTGCCCTTGAAGCGTCAGATCGCTTTGTAACACACACCACTGAAGTTCCCTTGTGTGAAATTGAGCCCATTTTACCGCTGGTATGCAGGAGGTTAGGGACCCCAACACTGACATGGCTTTCCTCAGAGTCATTGTTGGCTTTCCTAATGTTGTCCTGATTAGATTTTTGATTTTCTCTTCTTTCTCCTTTGGGAGGCGACTTTCCTGTATTACCGAGTCTATTGTTAGGCCCAAAAAATTCTGGACCATTGTTGGCTCCAATCTGGATTTTTTGAGGTTCAGTTGCCAACCCAGAGTCTGAAGAGTCTCTATCACTATCTTGACTTGTTCCTGACAGTGAGCGAAATCTTTCCCCACTATCAAGAAGTCGTCCAGATATGGTATTACTAGAGCATCTTTTTCTCTGAGATGTGCCGTGACCTCCGCAATTAATTTCGTGAAGACCCGGGGGGCTGTTGCTACCCCAAAGGGCAGAGCCTTGTACTGAAAGTGATGCCACTGAGATTTTATCTGGACTGCCACCCTGAGATATTTGCGGTCTTGCTGCCGGATCGGGACATGATAGTAAGCATCCTTGAGATCCAGGACCGACATGTAACACCGAGGGAAGAGGAGTTTCACTGTAGATCTTATCGTCTCCATCTTGAATGATGGGACTACTAGATACTTGTTGAGGCCTTTCAGATTTATAATCGTCCTCCAGGAATCGTCTGGTTTCTTTATCAGAAATAGGGGGGAGTAAAAGCCTTCCTTCTTTTCTTTTTTTGGAACTTCTTCCAGTACGAGTTTTTGTATAAGCGATAATACCTCCTCTTCCAAACTCTTTTGTCTTTCTTGAGATGATTGTACCGGAGTTTGAATGAATTTTTGTGGTGGCCCGTGGTGGAATTTTAACTCCAGACCTGACCCTACTATCTGTCGGATCCAGGTGCTGGATGAGATCCTTTCCCAGGCTGGGAGGAAGTGAGAGAGCCTTCCCCCCACCTGAGAAGGACCGTCACTGGGCGGGTTTTTTGGCTTCTCTTGGGGGTTTACTGAAATAGAAGCCTCTCCCTCCTCTGTATCGTCTGTCAGAATTGTTTCTGTCACGATCTTTAAACTGTTGTCTTCTGAATTTTCGGCCCCTCTGAAAGGAGCGCCGAAAGGCTTGAAATGGTTGTTTCGGAAAATTCTTTTTTGTATCACTCGCTTTTTCCAACACTTCATCCAATGCCGGACCGAATAAGAAATTTCCTTCACATGGTAGAGAGCAAAGTTTCATTTTTGCCTGAGTGTCCCCCAGCCAGCACTTGAGCCATACCGCACGCCGTCCTACATTGGTTAAGGCTGCTGACTTTGACGCTAGCCTGGCCGAATCTGCTGACGCCTCTGCGAGAAAGTCTGCCGCCGCTCTAATAGCCGGTAATGCTTCCAGAATCGTCTCTCTGGGAACTCCTTGTTCTAATTGATACTCCAAGTTGTCTGTCCATATCTTCAGGGACCTAGCCACACAAGTGGCTGCGTTGGCGGGTCTTAGTGCCCCAGCCGAGGTTTCCCAGGCTGCCTTAAGGCAATTGTCTGCCTTCCGGTCCAGCGGTTCTTTTAGAAACCCCAGGTCCTCAAAGGGTAGGGAAGATTTTCTGGCGACCTTTGATATCACTACATCAATTTTGGGGGCCCTATCCCAGGATGAGGATGCCTCTTCCTCAAAGGGGTATCTCCTCTTCAGGGAATTCGTTATCTGGGACTTCCTTTCTGGTTTTTCCCATTCGCGTTTTATGAGTGCTTTCAGTTGCTCATTAACAGGGAAGGTCTTACGTTTTTTCTTTTGCAGTCCACTGAACATGAGTTCTTGGGCTGTCTTTTTTGCTCGCTCTTCTACTAGCCCCATGGTAGATCTAACTGCTTTAATGAGTTCATCCGTAGTTTCTACTGGGAACGTATCTTCCCCGTCCGAGCTACTTCCTGAATACTGCGTCTTATTTGAGTCGTCCTCTGACCCTGTGGAGTCTTGTTGAGAGACCCCTGAGGGGCTTGATCTCCTAGTTTTCCTCTCTGTGTCTACAGATTGTAATGCTCTTACTGACTTGGAAACTTCTGTCTGAATTATGGACCTCAGACTATCCGAAAATGAGGGTGTCTCCTCCGCTATGGTCTTGTTAATGCACTCCTGGCATAACTTTTTGTTCCAGGCTGCTTCTACGGGACTTTTACATAAAGCACATTCTTTATTTTTAGACTTTCCTCTACATTTCTTAGGGACCTCCTATACTCCACCCCGCCAATGTATGTAAGAGGAGGAGAGGGAAGGGAGGAGAAAAGAGAAAGAGAACAGACATTAGATTACTGGACTTTCTCGAAGTTCACTCACCACTCGGGCGCTTCACAGAACGGGTACCGGATCTGGAGGCTGACTGGTCCTTTCACTGTCTCCCAACGAGACTATGGACCCCTCTTTCCTGCGGTGACGATCCGCCCGTGCGCTGCCCGAGTGGCTCACACTACTGCTGCGGCGTGTCTTTGCTTTCTCCTCTGAGCACGACCACCTCTCCTTTGCTTCCTGGCGCGGTTGCACATGCTCTGGCGAAGGGCTCTCCATTATGCTGCCTATGGCTGCGAGTAGTCACCTCCAACTCAAAATTGGTGCTGTGACGCCTGCTCGCCATTTCTGGCGATCTTAAATAGCACTTCTTTTTTTTTTGGACCACCTGGTCCCGCACCTGCCCCGCTAGTGTCTGTGTGAACGCGCGCGCGCGCCCTCTGCGTGCCCCCCCCCGGGACCGTGCACACCTTCTGCCTCTCGCAGCTGCGGTGCTGTCTACTTCCGGGTCGCACGCAACCACTTCCGGTTCATCGGCCGTCATGCGCACTCCTAACGCGCGTGCCTCCCGGTGCGGCCATACGAACCTGGGCCGGGTGAGCACCTGGGCCCTACTTGCTTCGGGGCCCCCAGACACCCCTTACCTGCCCGATGGCCTGGCCACCACTGACTGCAGGTATACCTTTCCTTTCCACTGCGGGGTCCGGTGTCTGGTTTTCAACAGGGAGGGTACACTGTCTGTGGCCTCCGAGGAGCCTTTTTCTCTGCCCGGGCACCGATGTGTCTCCTGGGCTGCATGGCCACTGTATGTCGACAGGGAGGGAACACTGCAAGTGGCCTCCCTGGACCTTCTTTGTGTGCTGTCATCTTGGAGGGTCCACCGCCAAGGTACCCCGCTTCGCCTGGGCATCTGCCCTACCGGCTGTGGCCATGCCTTCGCTCAGGGGGGACATAGGCATATATGGCCCCCGAGGCGACTACCAGTACCCGGCGTCGGGTGTAGCAAATCCATGCATGCCATTAATCACCCGACCCGGGTCCAGGCATCCTCTTCTTTCTTCAAAATCTTCAAGAGGCTTTCAGCTTGAGGGTTCCCCGTCGAGGACAGGAAACCAACTGATGCGGAGAGAGGAGCCGCCCCTTTTATCTTGAAGGTTTCCTGTCCTCGTGGGGCGGATCCCCTCTCTCGTGGTGCCGTCATGTAGAATGGAAAAAAGCCTTTCATCAATAACAAGCAAAGGAGAGCCAGGGTGAATTTTGCCAAAGACCATAAGGTAAGGTAATTCTCTGAGTCTAATTTTCAGCTTTTCCCAACACCTGGTCATCTAATGGTTAGACGGAGACCTGGAGAGTTTTACAAGCTTGCACCCACTGTGAAATTTGGTGGAGGATCATGATGATCTGTGGATGCTTCAGCAAGGCTGGAATTGGGCAGGTTAATCTTAGCGAAGGACGTATGAATCAAGCAGCATACAAGGTTATCCTGGAAAAACAGTTGATTCCTTATGCTCAGGCAATGTTCCCCAAATCTGAGGACTGGTTTTTCCAGCAGGACAATGTGCCATGCCACACAGCTAGGTCAATAAATGTGTGGATGAAGGACCACCACATTAAATCCCTGTCATGGCCAGCCCAATCTCCAGATCTGAACCCCATTGAAAATCTGTGGAATGTAATCAGGAGGAAGATGGATAGTCACAAGCCATCAACCAAAGAAGAACTGTTGGACAGGGCAGGAGACAGGTAAGGTGCATAACTTTATCTAGCAACCTTCCACGACAGCATAGGTTGTCTCCACGTCCTAATGGGGGACAGGAAGCACAAAGAGGTTAAAAGGTCCCTCCCACGTCCCTTTCACCAGTGTCTTTCCTGTCCCCCATGGGGCATGGAGAGGTTAAGGGTATGCTGCTTGGCCGGCTGCTGCAGTTTACTTGATGGATTCCATAGCCGGGCAGTGGTGGTCGGTGGCTCTGCCTTCTCTCCTCCGTACTGCTCCCGTCCTCCTTTGAATTTGGGACCTTCCTGGCCCAACCGCGCTCACTCTGGGGGTAAAGAGGGCCAAAGATCCCTGACCGGAGGCCTCCCGCAGCTCTCCGATCTCTCTTCCTGATGCGCGGTTTCCTGGCGACCCGGAAATGACGTCACGCGCGCGGTCACTTCCGGGGCACGCGTTCCTCCATGGAGCGCAGATGACTTCCGGTCTGGACCTATGGTGGCCCCCGGACAGCTGGCAGCGCGCGGAGCACGCCAGTAAGAACTGTGCCTGCTCCGGACACCGGGAGGGGGAAAAGCATGAACAAGCGCTGAGGGCGGGGTTAACTCCTTATTAACTCGCCGGAAGACGCCGACAGGTAAGGCAAATCCCCTGTCAGCATGGACGGTTCTTCCTGCCCTGCATCTGCAGAGCCAAGCGCTGCCCCAGCCACAGTGAGTGTTATTTTAGGTGGGTCCTAGTGGTGTGATCCTGGGTATAGGGGGTCCTCAAAATGCTTCTCTCCTCTCTTGTAGAGAGAAAAGTCTGCCCATAAAAGCACCAATACCACCAGCAAACCAGCCAAATGTGCCATATGTAGTGCAAAGCTTCCCTCATACTGGAGGAAGAAATTATGTCAGGCGTGCACGAACGGGGTGGTCAGGTCTGAGCACCCCTCATTGATTGATGAAATCCACAGCCTGGTCACACAACAGGTTCAACAGCCGCGGAGACACCATCACATGTTTCTCAACGCAAGCAATGACTAGCCAGGTCTTTCCCCGGGAAGGAACAACCACGGGAAGGGCAGTCTCCAATGAAGGAAACCACCTATGCCAAAACATGGTATCCATCCACAGACAGCTGTTTCGGGGTATTGCCCCTCATCAGTGTGGAGTAGGAAACTGGCTAGTAGGAGCAATGCCTAGTGAAAGGCTATGAACATAAGGATGAGTGACCTCATGGAGATCAACATCCAACACTGCGGAGACACCATCACATGTTTCTCAACGCAGTGATCTAGAGCAATGCCCCCATCCCTTATGGGAAATATGCAAAAGCATGTAAATCAACAGCCGCGGAGACACCATCACATGTTTCTCAACGCAAGCAATGACTAGCCAGGTCTTTCCCCGGGAAGGAACAACCACGGGAAGGGCAGTCTCCAATGAAGGAAACCAGTAGGAGCAATGCCTAGTGAAAGGCTATGAACATAAGGATGAGTGACCTCATGGAGATCAACATCCGCAGTGTTGGATGTTGATCTCCATGAGGTCACTCATCCTTATGTTCATAGCCTTTCACTAGGCATTGCTCCTACTAGCCAGTTTCCTACTCCACACTGATGAGGGGCAATACCCCGAAACAGCTGTCTGTGGATGGATACCATGT
Source organism: Dendrobates tinctorius (assembly GCF_039654945.1). Classification (NCBI taxonomy): domain Eukaryota; kingdom Metazoa; phylum Chordata; class Amphibia; order Anura; family Dendrobatidae; genus Dendrobates; species Dendrobates tinctorius. Next base: position 8,110,649 of record NW_027361760.1, on the reverse strand, counting down.
TTTGGCATAGGTGGTTTCCTTCATTGGAGACTGCCCTTCCCGTGGTTGTTCCTTCCCGGGGAAAGACCTGGCTAGTCATTGCTTGCGTTGAGAAACATGTGATGGTGTCTCCGCGGCTGTTGATTTACATGCTTTTGCATATTTCCCATAAGGGATGGGGGCATTGCTCTAGATCACTGCGTTGAGAAACATGTGATGGTGTCTCCGCAGTGTTGGATGTTGATCTCCATGAGGTCACTCATCCTTATGTTCATAGCCTTTCACTAGGCATTGCTCCTACTAGCCAGTTTCCTACTCCACACTGATGAGGGGCAATACCCCGAAACAGCTGTCTGTGGATGGATACCATGTTTTGGCATAGGTGGTTTCCTTCATTGGAGACTGCCCTTCCCGTGGTTGTTCCTTCCCGGGGAAAGACCTGGCTAGTCATTGCTTGCGTTGAGAAACATGTGATGGTGTCTCCGCGGCTGTTGATTTACATGCTTTTGCATATTTCCCATAAGGGATGGGGGCATTGCTCTAGATCACTGCGTTGAGAAACATGTGATGGTGTCTCCGCAGTGTTGGATGTTGATCTCCATGAGGTCACTCATCCTTATGTTCATAGCCTTTCACTAGGCATTGCTCCTACTAGCCAGTTTCCTACTCCACACTGATGAGGGGCAATACCCCGAAACAGCTGTCTGTGGATGGATACCATGTTTTGGCATAGGTGGTTTCCTTCATTGGAGACTGCCCTTCCCGTGGTTGTTCCTTCCCGGGGAAAGACCTGGCTAGTCATTGCTTGCGTTGAGAAACATGTGATGGTGTCTCCGCGGCTGTTGATTTACATGCTTTTGCATATTTCCCATAAGGGATGGGGGCATTGCTCTAGATCACTGCGTTGAGAAACATGTGATGGTGTCTCCGCAGTGTTGGATGTTGATCTCCATGAGGTCACTCATCCTTATGTTCATAGCCTTTCACTAGGCATTGCTCCTACTAGCCAGTTTCCTACTCCACACTGATGAGGGGCAATACCCCGAAACAGCTGTCTGTGGATGGATACCATGTTTTGGCATAGGTGGTTTCCTTCATTGGAGACTGCCCTTCCCGTGGTTGTTCCTTCCCGGGGAAAGACCTGGCTAGTCATTGCTTGCGTTGAGAAACATGTGATGGTGTCTCCGCGGCTGTTGATTTACATGCTTTTGCATATTTCCCATAAGGGATGGGGGCATTGCTCTAGATCACTGCGTTGAGAAACATGTGATGGTGTCTCCGCAGTGTTGGATGTTGATCTCCATGAGGTCACTCATCCTTATGTTCATAGCCTTTCACTAGGCATTGCTCCTACTAGCCAGTTTCCTACTCCACACTGATGAGGGGCAATACCCCGAAACAGCTGTCTGTGGATGGATACCATGTTTTGGCATAGGTGGTTTCCTTCATTGGAGACTGCCCTTCCCGTGGTTGTTCCTTCCCGGGGAAAGACCTGGCTAGTCATTGCTTGCGTTGAGAAACATGTGATGGTGTCTCCGCGGCTGTTGATTTACATGCTTTTGCATATTTCCCATAAGGGATGGGGGCATTGCTCTAGATCACTGCGTTGAGAAACATGTGATGGTGTCTCCGCAGTGTTGGATGTTGATCTCCATGAGGTCACTCATCCTTATGTTCATAGCCTTTCACTAGGCATTGCTCCTACTAGCCAGTTTCCTACTCCACACTGATGAGGGGCAATACCCCGAAACAGCTGTCTGTGGATGGATACCATGTTTTGGCATAGGTGGTTTCCTTCATTGGAGACTGCCCTTCCCGTGGTTGTTCCTTCCCGGGGAAAGACCTGGCTAGTCATTGCTTGCGTTGAGAAACATGTGATGGTGTCTCCGCGGCTGTTGATTTACATGCTTTTGCATATTTCCCATAAGGGATGGGGGCATTGCTCTAGATCACTGCGTTGAGAAACATGTGATGGTGTCTCCGCAGTGTTGGATGTTGATCTCCATGAGGTCACTCATCCTTATGTTCATAGCCTTTCACTAGGCATTGCTCCTACTAGCCAGTTTCCTACTCCACACTGATGAGGGGCAATACCCCGAAACAGCTGTCTGTGGATGGATACCATGTTTTGGCATAGGTGGTTTCCTTCATTGGAGACTGCCCTTCCCGTGGTTGTTCCTTCCCGGGGAAAGACCTGGCTAGTCATTGCTTGCGTTGAGAAACATGTGATGGTGTCTCCGCGGCTGTTGATTTACATGCTTTTGCATATTTCCCATAAGGGATGGGGGCATTGCTCTAGATCACTGCGTTGAGAAACATGTGATGGTGTCTCCGCAGTGTTGGATGTTGATCTCCATGAGGTCACTCATCCTTATGTTCATAGCCTTTCACTAGGCATTGCTCCTACTAGCCAGTTTCCTACTCCACACTGATGAGGGGCAATACCCCGAAACAGCTGTCTGTGGATGGATACCATGTTTTGGCATAGGTGGTTTCCTTCATTGGAGACTGCCCTTCCCGTGGTTGTTCCTTCCCGGGGAAAGACCTGGCTAGTCATTGCTTGCGTTGAGAAACATGTGATGGTGTCTCCGCGGCTGTTGATTTACATGCTTTTGCATATTTCCCATAAGGGATGGGGGCATTGCTCTAGATCACTGCGTTGAGAAACATGTGATGGTGTCTCCGCAGTGTTGGATGTTGATCTCCATGAGGTCACTCATCCTTATGTTCATACACAACAGGTTCAGACCTCCCTAGCCGCCCTTTCTCCCCCTCCCCTTCCTCTAACTGTGAGATCACCTTCCTCAAAAAGGCGAAGGGTTCAACTAGAGGACTTGGACTCCGAGTCAGGACATTCCTACGATTCAGGTTCTGAAAAATGGGAGGAACCGGGAACCTCTAAATTGGCTGAAGCCAGAAGATACCTCTTTTCCTCAGAATATGTGGAGGAGCTGGTCATTGCGGTGCGTGCCACCATGGGACTAGAGGATGAGCCAATCCCTCAGTTGACACAAGACAAAATGTTTGGAGGGTTTGAGGGGCCCAAACAGACAGGTTTCCCAGTACAGAGGAGCATAGCGGATATGATCTCCCAAGCATGGGAGTACCCAGAAAAGCGCTATTCGGCTCCATCGGAACTCAGGCATAGATTCCCCCTGGAGGAAGATGCATTTAAATTGGACATCCCAAAAGTTGATGTCCAGGTGGCAAGAGTAGTGAAATAGACAGTCCTTCCATTTGACGATGTATCCCAGCTTAGGGATCCAATGGACCGCAAGCTAGAGAGCCTGCTAAGAAAGGCCTGGGAAACCTCTGCCTCTGTCTCAAAATCAGGAATTGCTTCCAAATGCGTTTCTAGATCCCTCTTCCACTGGATGGAGGAACTAGAGAATCATATTTCTCGGGGGACCTCAAGGGACGAGCTTCTTAACTCCGTTCCCATACTACAGAGGGCTACAGGCTTCTTGGTGGATGTGTCTATGGAGATAATCCGCACCTCTGCCAGATCTATGGTACAATCTAATTCTGCCAGACGAGCCCTCTGGCTTAAAACATGGAGCGGGGATGTTACCTCCAAGGTTAAGCTCTGTTCTATCCCCTTCAAAGGTGAACACGTCTTTGGCCCAGCCCTGGATGAAATCCTTGAAAAGGCCACAGATAAAAAGAAAATGCTTCCTGAGCAGAAGGCTCCAAGGAAGTGTTTTTTTTCGAGCCCCCCAGAACCAGTCATCCCAGCCGAAAGGGAAGGGAAAGACAGGAAGTTGGAGTTATGCTAAGGGGAGAGGAAAGAACATCCTGGGTCCCCCAGCAGCAACAGCAGCAGGAAAAACAATGATTTGGCCCCGGTGGGGGGGAAGGCTTTCGAATTTTTTTCACTTTTGGCAGTTGATTTCCAACAGCCCCTGGGTCCTCAGTGTGATCAAGGAGGGCCTTCTTCTAGAATTCGAATCCTCCCCCCCGCGGGGTATGAGTTACCTCCCTACCATCTCGGGAGGCTTTAGCACTAAAATCCGGCATTCAGCTCCTTCTCTAATCGTGCGCCATTTCTCAAGTCCCTGTGGGAGAGCAGGGAAAAGATCATTATTCCAGGCTGTTTCTAGTAAAGAAGCCCACAGGAGAGGCGAGGATAATAAACTTGAAAAACCTCAACCGACACATCGCATACCACAGATTCAAAATGGAGTCGGTAAAGACCGCCATTCCCTTGATAGGGCCTTCTTCCTTCATGGCAACCATAGACCTGAAGGATGCCTATTTTCATGTTCCTATACATCCTTCTCACAGGAAATATCTAAGGTTTGTGATCCGTCAGGTCCAGAGATCAAGCACTATCAGTACAACGTACTACCCTTTGGGATATCCTCTGCCCCTCGAGTATTTTCAAAATTATGGCAGAAGCTGTGTCCCACATCAGAAGCCAGGGTATATGCATTGTACCCTACCTGGATGACCTATTGATAATAGGAACCTCCTACCAGACCCTGGAAAACCAGGTGACTCAAACTCTGGACATTCTCTCTCTGAGGTGGATCCCGAATATAAAAAATCACAGATCCAACCCTCTCAAGAAATAAAATTTTTGGGAGTCCTCTTAGACTCAGATGTCCTTTCTTCCAGAGGAAAATCAGAGGTCTATAATATCAAAGATCTCGAGTTTCAGAAAACAGAGGTCCCCGACCCTCAGGTCAGCTATGTCCGTACTAGGGTCGATGATGTCTTGCATCCAGTCGATGCCTTGGGAGCAGGCCCATTCCAGAATCCTCCAGTCCCATATCTTGGGAAATTGGAACAGAGACCACAAATGCCTGAACAAAAGAGTCCAGACCCCAGGGAAAGTGAAAGCTTCACTAGCTTGGTGGATTGATCACACAAATCTGCGCAGAGGAGTCAGCTGGTCCCAGAGCCCCTTGGTCACGGTAACATCAGATGCCAGCAAAAAAGGCTGGGGAACCGTAGTGTCCCAGCGGCCATTCCAGGGGTTAAGGAATCGGGAAGTGAGTGCGAGATCTTCAAACTTCAGAGAGCTGAAAGCAATGGAAGAAGCTCTCCTGGCTGCAAAACATATGGTCCAGGGCTATCATATCAAGGTCTACTCCGACAACGTGACGACAGTGGCTCACCTCAGGCACCAAGGTGGCACAAGGTCCAACAGCCTAGAGGACCTCTCAGGTCGAATATTTTCCTGTGCCGAAAGGCACCTCCTTTCACTAACAGCAGTCCACCTAAAGGGGACGTCCAATCTTCAGGCAGACTTCCTGAGCAGAGGATGTATCCAGCCTGGCGAGTGGAGTCTGAATGGAAGAATCTTTCAGGAGCTAGTGAACAGGTGGGGCCTTCTGGAGGTGGATCTACTAGTATCAAGCAGAAATGCTCAAGTAGGAAACTACTTCTTCTCCTGAACCCCAGGGACAGATCTCTGGGGTAGAAGCCTTTTCCCACAAGTGGGTGTTCCATCTGGCATTTGTCTTGCCCCCAGTTCCAATCCTTGCTGCAACCCTGAGAAAGATCAGAGAAGATCAAACTCAAACCATCCTGGCAGCTCCGCTATGGCCGAAGAGGAGCTGGTATTCTTTAATTACGGAACTCCAGGTAGACGGGCCGCTCCACCTACCCCTGGAAGGCGACCTCCTCCTGCAGGGCCCCCTACATCATCCAAACCTTTGGGGAATGAAGTTAGTGGCCTGGTTACTGAGACCCAAATCTTGAGGGCCAAGGGTCTATCAGAGGCGGTAGTCGCAACCCTTCAGAAATCAAGGAAACCTGTCACCAATGCCATATACAACAAGGTATGGAAGAAATTCTAATCTTGGTGTCTGCTGAATCCTCCTGACCCAGCAAATCCTAACATCTCCTGTATCCTGGATTTCTTACAAAAGGGGCTCGAGTTAGGCCTAAAACCTAGCACCCTGAGGGTACAAGTCTCGACCTTAAACTCCATGTTCGACCTTGTAGCAATTTCCTCAGCAAGACATATAGGAGAGCTCCAGACTCTTTCAATCAGAGAGCCCTACTTAACCATTAGAGACGATTCCATAGTCCTCTCCCTTGATCCATCCTTTCTCCCGAAGGTTGTGTCTGACTTTCATAGGTCACAGAAAATAATACTTCCCTCGTTTTGCCAAAACCCTGCAAATCCTAAAGAGGAGGTTTTCATACGCTTGACGTAAGGCACATAATCCTTCTAATCCTTCAGTACCCGAGTTGTTTTGAACCCTATAGAATCGACCACAACCTGTTTTTCCATTCGTCGGGGGCAAACCAATGAAGGAAGGTGGCAAAAAACACCATTGCCAACTGGATCAAGAAGGCCATCTTCAAAGCATATCTAACACAGAATATCACACCCCCTGCGGGAATCAAGGCTCACTGAACACGATCTACTTCTGCCTCATGGGCTGAGAGGGCAGGCGCATCCTCAGAGCAGATCTGCAGGGCTGCAACTTGGTCCTCGTTACATACTTTTACTAGACACTATAGGTTCGACCTTGGGTCCAACAGGGATTTAGTCTTTGGTCGAAAAGTTCTTCAGGCCGTTGTCCCCCCCCCTGGTGCAGAATAGGTTGGTATGCCTCCTATGCTGTCGTGGAAGGTTGCTAGAGAAAATAGAATTAGACTTACCGGTAATTTGGTTTCTAGAAACCTTCCACAACAGCACTATTTCCCTCCCTGTATTCTTGGACAAATTCTGAGAATTTTAAGGTAACCGGTGCTACGGTGTTCAGATATAAGTCACTGGTGAGAGGGAGGTGGGAGGGTCCTTTCAACCTCTTTGTGCTTCCTGTCCCCCATTAGGGCGTGGCGACAACCTCCTATGCTGTCGTGGAAGGTTTCTAGAAACTGAATTACCGGTAAGTCTAATTCTATTTTTTCATACAAACATGCTTCTTGGTCAGTCGTACTACATTATGCACTGATCATATCAATCTGCTGTTTATTTTATTTTACTTCTGCTTTCTCACAACTAGCCTGCCCTTTAACACATTCTGTGCACTCTTTCCATATCCACCCCTCCCTTCTCCCCTCTCCCATGTATAACTCTGAGGCTCTACGGACATTTCTTACCCACTCCAAACCATCCAATACCTCCATGCAGCACTCAAAACGTTCATACAAATCATCCCACTACCTGCTGTTTTTCTCCTTTTACTAGTTGCAGGTGACATCTCCCCCACCCCTTGGCATCCCTCCACCAGCATACATTACTCTTCTCCAGCTGCATATAGAAACTTTATATGCAGCTTTATATGAAAATCCCTATTTATTATAATTACCAGACCTGAAATAACAAGCACTTTTCACCTACTGTGTCCCCATTTCCTTGTAGATTGTAAGCTTGCAAGCAGGGACCTCACTCCTAATGTCACTGTTTAAATTGTTTTAACTTGTATTGAATTTATTGTCTGTACATGTCCCTGCTTAATTGTAAAGTGCTGCGGAATATGTTGGTGCTATATAAATAAAAATTATTATTAATGCATTCTGTATATTTCAGTATGGACTCAAATAGCCATTTTTATATTCACACTACAGAGCCACTAAACTGCTTGGAGTACCATATAGGGCCATTATACTGTAGAGATGACTATAAGGGACCTTTATACTGTATGGAGCATTATATGTGGCCATTATACTGTATCAAACTCTATGGGACCATTATACTGTATGGAGAACTATATGGGGCCATTATCCTGTATGAAGATCTATATGTGGCAATTAAACTGTATGGAGCACTATATGTTGCCATTATACTTTATGAAACACTATATGGGGTCATTATTCTGTATGGAGCACTATATGGGGTAAATATACTGTGGGCACTATAGGTGTCCATTATACTGTATGAAGCACTATATTGGGCCATTATGGAGCACTATATTCGGCCGTTATACTGTATGGAACACTATATGGGGTAATTATACTGATGGCACTATATGTGCCAATTATACTGTATGGAGCACTATTTGGAGCCATTGGACTGTATGGAGCACTATATAGGGCCATTATACCATATGGAGCACTATTTAGGGCCATTCCATTTTATGGAGCATTATATGGGGCCATTATACTGTGGGGCTCTATATGTGGCCATTAGACTGCATAGAGCATTATATGTGGCAATTACATTGTATGGAGCATTATAAGTGGCCATTTTACTGTGGGGCATTATATGAGGCCATTATACTGTATGAAGCACTATATGTGGCTATTGTACTGTATGGAGTACTACATGGGGTCATTATACTGTATGGAGCACAATATGTGGCAATTATACTGTATGGAGCACTATATTAGGACATTATACCACATGGAGCACTATATTGGGCCACTATTCTGCATGGAGCACTATCTGGGGCCATTATTCTGTTTGCCACTACATGTGGCCATTATTCTGTATGGAGCACTACATGGGGTCATTATACTGTATGGAGCACTATATGTTGGCAGTATACTGTGGGCACTATATGTGGCCACTATACTGTATTAAGCACTATATGGGGCCATTATGCTGTATGGAGTACTATATAGGGCCATTATACCGTGGGGCACTTTATGTGGCCATTATACTGTATGGAGCACTATATGGAGCCACTATACCGTATAGGGCCATTATATTATATTGTATGGATGACTATAAGGGACCTTTACACTGTATGGAGCACTATATGGGGCCAATATACTGTACTGAACACTCTATGGGACCATTATACTGTATGGAGCACTATAGGGGACCTTTATACTGTATGGAACACTATACAGGGCCATTGTACTGTATGGAGCACCATATGGGACCATTATACCATGGGGGTCAATATAGGGTTTGTGATGGTGGGATATGGTATGTGGGTATCATTTTGTTTGTATTAATATTTAACTAATTTTCATGGTGTTCTTGTAAGGGGTTGCAAAGATTGTAAAAATCCCCACCTTCCTCTCGGTCTAACGTTGATAATTGCATATGTTTTAATATCTAATGCTGCTATGTACATAATGTAATTTTCCTGTTTCTGATTGTGAATAGGGAAAGAGTAGTAAATGGTTGGGGCAACTAGAGGGGGGGCGCAATAGGAGCACATAGTATAGGCCTAGTAAATAGTTAATGTAGGAGGGGCTCCATGTGGGTAAGCTAGGAGGATTTCCTTATTTGATTCAGTAGGGCCTCAGAGCCTGGTAAAGGCGGCTGGCAACCCAAGATTATAGCCCAGTTTGTCCCGGGCCTTTAGTGGCTGAAAGTTGCAGCCGGAAAGTGATGCAGGGCAGCACCAGGATGTGGCAGCTACTCCTAAGTTAGTGAAGCTGGACAAGAGAGATGCTGCGGAACCAGACGGGTTGGTACGTCCCGCGGACACCCTGGGAGGAATGAGGGAAGACACAGGGAAAGCGAAGAATGCATACTGTGTGGAACCTTATGATGTGGCTGTAACTGAAATACTGCATACGGATGCAAGTAAATTCTATTATGTTGAGTTAGAACTGGACTCTGTCTCTTTCTGTGTAACAAAGCCAGCAGCAGAACTTCAGTAGACCAGATGGGACCCTGATGGTGCAGAAGGCATAACAAAAGGTACACTGCGAAGAGGACAGTGTATGCATGTGGCGGGAGACCAAGACGCATTTGAACAATCTATGTCAGCCACGACTACGGCTCTGGCTACCCTCACATTTTCTTGTAGGATGAGTTATTTGCTAATTGACCAATGGCGGCTGTTGTAATGTGATATCAGCCCCCCACAGTAATGCTAATATGATGACATATTGACCTAGCTTATTGACACAATGAGCTCCTGCGACCTACTCCCTGACCTGTGAATGAGGAGGGGGACTTTTAAAATATGGTGGAGAGCTTGGATGTGCGGTTTGAAGGACAGGGCAGAGTCAAGGGTTACTCCGAGGCAGCAGACCTCCAGTACGGGGGGAAAGCGTGATGTCGTCACTTGTTATAGAAAGGTCGGGTAAGGAAGATCTGTGAGATGGGGGAAAGATGATCAGTTCAGATTTGTCCACATTGAGTTTGAGGAAGCGAGAGGGAGGATATGGCTGATAGACACTCTGGGATTCTGGAGAGCAGAGAGGTGACATCTGGGCCAGAGAGGTAGATCTGAGTATCATCGGCATAAAGTTGGTACTGGAATCCATGGGACTTTATGAGTTGCCCCAGGGCAAGTGTATAGATTGAGAAGAGTAGGGGTCCTAGAACAGAGCCTTGGGGGACTCCAACAGAGAGAGGGTGGGATGAGGAGTTAGTGCGGGAGTGGGAGATGCTGAATGTGCGGTTGGAAAGGTATGAGGAGATCCAGGATAGGGCAAGGTCTTTGATGCCAAAGGAGGAGAGGATCTGTAGTAGGAGGCAGTGGTCAACTGTGTCGAAAGCAGAGGACATGTCTAGAAGGAGGAGTATAGAGTATTGTCCGTTAGCTTTGGCTGTAAGTAGGTCGTTGGTAATTTTGGTCAGAGCTGTCTCAGTGGAATGATGGGGGCGGAAGCCAGATTGTAGATTGTCAAAGAGCAACTTAGGCTACTTTCACACTAGCGTCGGCCGACGTACGTACTTTCACAATGCGTCGTTTTGGCAAAAAAACGCATCCTGCAAAGTTGCCCGCAGGATGCGTTTTTTCTCCATAGACAAGCATTAGCGTCGCATTGCGACGTATGGCCACACGTCGAATCCGTCGTGCGACAGATGCGTCGTGTTTTGGCGGCCGCGGCGCACACAAAAACGTTACATGCATGTAACTTTTTTGTGCATCGTGTCCGCCTTTTTCGACAGCGCATGTGCGGCCGAAACTCCGCCCCCTCCTCCCTGAACATTACAATGGGGCAGCGGATGCGTTGAAAAACTGCATCCGCTGCCCCCGTTGTGCACAACTTTCACAGCTTGCGACGTCCGTCGGCCGACGCTAGTGTGAAAGTAGCTTTAGATGAGAGGTGAGAGGAAAGTTCAGCGTGGACATGCTGCTCCAGGAGTTTAGAAGCGAATGGGAGCAGCGATATTGGGCGATAGCTGGACGTGGCTGTTGGATCTAGAGTTGGCTTTTTAAGGATAGGCGTGATTGTGGCATGTTTGAAAGCAGAAGGGAAGGTACCAGAAGTTAGTGATAGGTTGAAGAGGTGGGTTAGGGATGGGATAAGAGTGGTGGTGATGTTGGGGAGGAGGTGGGATGGGATCGGGTCAAGTGCACAAGTGGTGAGGTGTGATTTGGAGAGATGAGCAAGCTCCCCTTCAGTGATGTTAGATAAGGAGGTTATGAGGTTTGGGCATTGGTCTGGTATGCAAAGGGTTTGTGGTGGTTGAACAATAAAGACTTGCCGTGTTTGGTCTATCTTGTTTTTGAAGTGTGCGGCAAAGTTTTCGGCAGAGATTAGGGAAGTTGGAGGGGGCAGTTAAAAGTAATGAACAACTGTTTGAGGTTGTGGGATATGGAAGATACAAGGGATGTAAAGTAGGCCTGTTTAGCAGAGATGAGGGCAGATTTGAATGCAAGTGTTGCTTGTTTGAGTGCAGTGAAGTCGTCTTGCAAATGCATTTTCTTCCAGCGCTGTTCTGGATGCTTTCCAAAGCTTTTTAGTGATGTTATTGTGCCAGGGTTGTCTATTGATTCGTCGCACTCTGTTATGCATGACAGGGGTGACCGAGTCGATGGCTGATGCAAGAGTGGCATTGTAGAAAGTAGTGGCAGTGTCAGTGTCGTGGAGTGAAGATATGGAGGACAGTGGTAGGATAGAGTCAGAGAGTGTGCGAGTGTCTAGATGTGCGAGGTTTCTGCAGGGGTGCACATGCTGCTGGACATGGGTGACAGGTGAGGAGGACAGGGATGAGAAAGTAAGTACAGTGGGGCAAAAAAGTATTTAGTCAGTCAGCAATAGTGCAAGTTCCACCACTTAAAAAGATGAGAGGCGTCTGTAATTTATATCATAGGTAGACCTCAACTATGGGAGACAAACTGAGAAAAAAAAATCCAGAAAATCACATTGTCTGTTTTTTTTTCATTTTATTTGCATATTATGGTGGAAAATAAGTATTTGGCCAGAAACAAGCAATCAAGATTTCTGGCTCTCACAGACCTGTAACTTCTTCTTTAAGAGTCTCCTCTTTCCTCCACTCATTACCTGTAGTAATGGCACCTGTTTAAACTTGTTATTAGTATAAAAAGACACCTGTGCACACCCTCAAACAGTCTGACTCCAAACTCCACTATGGTGAAGACCAAAGAGCTGTCAAAGGACACCAGAAACAAAATTGTAGCCCTGCACCAGGCTGGGAAGACTGAATCTGCAATAGCCAACCAGCTTGGAGTGAAGAAATCAACTGTGGGAGCAATAATTAGAAAATGGAAGACATACAAGACCACTGATAATCTCCCTCGATCTGGTGCTCCACGCAAAATCCCACCCCGTGGGGTCAGAATGATCACAAGAACGGTGAGCAAAAATCCCAGAACCACGCGGGGGGACCTAGTGAATGAACTGCAGAGAGCTGGGACCAATGTAACAAGGCCTACCATAAGTAACACACTACGCCACCATGGACTCAGATCCTGCAGTGCCAGACGTGTCCCACTGCTTAAGCCTGTACATGTCCGGGCCCATCTGAAGTTTGCTAGAGAGCATTTGGATGATCCAGAGGAGTTTTGGGAGAATGTCCTATGGTCTGATGAAACCAAACTGGAACTGTTTGGTAGAAACACAACTTGTCGTGTTTGGAGGAAAAAGAATACTGAGTTGCATCCATCAAACACCATACCTACTGTAAAGCATGGTGGTGGAAACATCATGCTTTGGGGCTGTTTCTCTGCAAAGGGGCCAGGACGACTGATCCGGGTACATGAAAGAATGAATGGGGCCATGTATCGTGAGATTTTGAGTGCAAACCTCCTTCCATCAGCAAGGGCATTGATGATGAAACGTGGCTGGGTCTTTCAACATGACAATGATCCAAAGCACACCGCCAGGGCAACGAAGGAGTGGCTTCGTAAGAAGCATTTCAAGGTCCTGGAGTGGCCTAGCCAGTCTCCAGATCTCAACCCTATAGAAAACCTTTGGAGGGAGTTGAAAGTCCGTGTTGCCAAGCGAAAAGCCAAAAACATCACTGCTCTAGAGGAGATCTGCATGGAGGAATGGGCCAACATACCAACAACAGTGTGTGGCAACCTTGTGCAGACTTACAGAAAACGTTTGACCTCTGTCATTGTGATATATCCTTTGTTGGCAAAGTATTGAGATGAAATTTTGTTTCTGACCAAATACTTATTTTCCACCATAATATGCAAATAAAATGAAAAAAAAACAGACAATGTGATTTTCTGGATTTTTTTTTCTCAGTTTGTCTCCCATAGTTGAGGTCTACCTATGATGTAAATTACAGACGCCTCATCTTTTTAAGTGGTGGAACTTGCACTATTGCTGACTGACTAAATACTTTTTTGCCCCACTGTAGATGGTGGTCAGATAGAAGAGGGGAGGTGAAGTTAGAGAGCAGAGGCGGGTGAAGACCAGGTCTAATGTGTGTCCGTCTGTGTGGGTGGCTGAGGAGGACCACTAAGTCCAAAAGATGAAGGAAGGGACAGGAGTTTGGAGGCCTGCTGACAGGTGAGTGTCAATGGGGATTTTGAAGTCACCCATGATGATGGTGGGAATGCCAGCAGAGAGGAAGCGAAGGAGCCAGGTAGAGAATTCGTCAATGAAGGCAGTGGTCGGGCCTGGAGGTCAGTATATGGTGGCCACTTGGAGGTTGGAGGGAGAATAGATGCGGACAGAGTGGACTTCAAAAGAGGAGAGGACAAGGGAGGGAAGAGGTGGGATTGGGTTGAAGGTGGTTGGAAGAAAGGAGAGGGCCCACTCCTCCACCATGTCTGTTGCCAGAGCGAGGAGTGTGGGTGAAGTGGAGGCCGCCGCAACTATCGCAGCAGGGGAGGCGGTGTCGGAGAGTGTCAGCCATGTTTCGGTGAGGCCAAGGAAGGAATTGTAAAATCTATATATACTTCCATTGTACTGTATGCAGCATTATATAGGGCCATTATACTGTTTGAAATTATGTGGCCATTATACTGTATAAAGCACTATATGGAGCCATAGATTATAATCTATAGGGCACTATTGTGGCCATTATACTGTATGGAGTGCTTTATGGGGCGCTATATGTGACCTCTGCTGTATGGAGCAGTGTATGAGGCCATTATACTGTATGGATCACTATATATGGCCATGATACTGCATGGAGAATGATGTGGGGCCACTATACTATATGGAGAAATAGGGTTCATTATACTGTGGAGAATTATCTATATGGCCATTATACTATATTGAGCACTATATGTGGCCATTATACTGTAAGACGCATTATGTAGGGCCATTATACTGTAAAATCACTATATGGGACCATTATACTGTATGGAGCACTATATCGGGCCATTATACTGTATGCCCTCTCCAAAGGTGTTTGTTCTATATAAATCTCTCAGGTGGTGCAGTTATGAGATAAAGGGAAAAATCTTAATTACTTACCTGTAACAGGATTTTACAGAGCCCATCACAGCACCCTGATATTCCTTTTATCGCTGGTTGTAAAGCACTACTTTGAGTGTCTAGTTATGAATAATGATGCTTGATTGGTGATGGTTGTACAAATAACTGTCTCGAGGTCCTCTCGTGCTCTGAAACCCAACTTATGTGGAGATACACCACCTTTTTATTCAGTAGGTTTCTTGTCCTTGATGGGCGGATACCGTCTCAGGTGGTGCGGTCATGGGCTCTGGAAAATCCCGTTACCGGTAAGTAACTAAGATTTTCCTCCAAAAACTGCCAGGAGAAGTTGCCAATAGCAGTTTTCCCTTAAACTTGCCTCTGTGACCATCTAAAAAAACCTGCACATAGCAGAACAACTTCCTGTGGCCGCTATACATATCAGCCACATGAAGTTCTGGTATGTGTATATATATATATATATATATATATATATATATATATATATATATATATATATATACACACATACATACACATACAACACACACTGTGTACCAAATTATGCAAAAAATATTTCCTTATATTTTCTCTAAATTACCTATATGAATTGCAGTCATTGTTATTTTCCAGTCATCTAATATTCTAGTATAATTTCAATGTTTTTGAACAAACTGCCTATGAAAACAGTATATTTTTAAAAATAAGAAACACTCAAAATGCATGTTCCAAATTATTATGCACAGCAGAGTTTTCAACCTTTTTATTTTGATCAAAAAAATGGTCAATTGTGAAATTATAAGCATTATCAGCTTATTACAAAATGAAATCAAACAGTTTTCAAGTCAAAACTTTATTCTAGGTGATGTTACATTTGCACATAGGACCCCTTGTTCGAAAGAAGCTTCTGAACTCTCTCGTCCATTGAATTTGTCAGTTTTTGGATGGTTTATGCTTCAATTGTTTTCCATGTGGACAGAATACCCTCCCAGAGCTGTTGCTTAGATGTGAACTGCCTCCCACCATCATAGACACTCCTTTTGATGATGCCTCAGAGGTTCTCAATGGGGTTGAGGTCAGGGGAAGATGGTGGCCACACCATAAGTTTGTCCTCTTTTATGCCCATAGCAGTCAGAGATGCAGATGTGTTATTTGCAGCATAAGACGGTGCATTATCATGCATGAAAATGATCTTGCTGCGGAAAGCACGGTTCTTCCTCTTGAACCATAGCAGGAAGTGCGGTTTTAGAAACTCCACATAGATTATGGAGTTTATCTTTACCCCTTCAGGGATCCTAAAGGGGCCGACAATCTCTCTCCCCATGATTCCAGCCCAAAACATTACTCCACCTCCTCCTTTTTGGCGCCTTAGCCGTGTTTTCATGGGGTGTCCATCAACCAGCCATCCTCCACTCCATCCATCTGGACCATCGAGCGTTGCATGGCACTCATGGGTGAACAAAACAGTTTGGAAGTCAGTCTTCATGTATCGTTTGGCACACTGGAGCCATTTCTGCTTGTGTGCAGTGGATAGAGGTGGTCGACAGGATGGCTTACGCACAGCTGCAAACCTCTGAAGGACCCTGCATCTTGTTGTTCGGGGGACGTTGGAGGCACCAGCAGCTTCAAAAACTTGTCTGCTGCTATGACAAGGCATTTTTGCAGCTGCTCTTTTAACCTGACGCAATTGCCTGTTGGAAAGAGTCCTCAATTTTTCCTTATCAGCATGCACACGTGTGTGCTGGGAATCAGCTACATACTTCTTGATTGTGCGATGATCTCGATGAAGTGTCTTGGCAATGTTGATTGTAGTCATGCCTTGACCTAAATACTCCACAATTTGTTGCTTCTCAGCAGCCGACACATCCTTTTTCTTTCCCATTTTGGCAAAAAATGTAGGCTGCTTAATAATGTGCAACAGCTTTCTTAAGTAGTCTTGCCTTTATTTGGACACACCTGCCAAACTAATTTGCACAGGTATCTGCAATTGCTTTCAGTGATATAAAGAGCCCTGACACACATCACCATCAATGAGTTTAAATGACAAATAAAAAAATTCTAACCTTATCACTCCTAAACTCTTTTTGCATAATAATTTGGAACACATTTTATATTCAGACATACATACATACACACAAAAGTAAAAACCACATAGATAGCCATGCACTAAAATTGCTCTAAATATGACAAAAATTACAAAACCGTCCCTAAGCAGCTTCTAAAGGACCCACTTTGCAGTAGGAGTCAGGCTGTGGGACCATAGGCAGGTGAAGAGCACCGCATAACGCTCCATGGCAGCATTTGCTATTAGAGTACAATAATAATAAATCTTATTTCTATAGCGCCGACATGTTCTGCAGCACTTTACATTCCAAAGGGGATTTGCACAGACAATAAACATTACAGCAAAACAATAATCACATAGATCATAACAGATACCAAGAGGAATGAGGGCCCTGCTCGCAAGCTTACAATCTATGAGGAAAAAAGGGAGACATGAAAGGTGGGTGGTAACATTTGCCCTGATTGTATGGACCAGCCATAATGTTAAGTGTGTAACAGTACAGACACAGAGGGCTAATGGATGCATAAAGCATGTGGGAACATGATGCGGGGAACCTGGTTATGGTAAAAACTTTTGGCTGTGTCACATAGGGATAGATTAGGTTAATGTGTTGAGGCGGTAGGCCAGTCTGAATAAATGAGATTTCAGGACACACTTAAAATTGTGGGGATTGGGGACTAATCGTATTGACCTGGGAAGTGCATTCCAAAGAATTGGCGCAGCACATGTATAGTCTTGGAGACGGGAGTGGGCGGTTCTGATTATTGTGGATGCTAACCTCAGGTCATCAGCAGAACGGAGGGCGCGGGTAGGATGGTATACTGAAACAAGGGAGGAGATGTAGGGTGGTGCTGAGCCATGAAGAGCTTGGTGGGTGAGGGTAATAAGTTTGTACTGGATTCTGGAGTGGATGGGTAGCCAGTGTAATGAATGGCACAAGTACAAGATATTTTGCTCTTAACTAAAGCGATGTTTGCAACGTTATTACACTAGCGACTGTTTGGTAACTGCGGACTTAGTGATGCAGATACCCAGGACTGGTAGGCATTATTCACCGATCAGTATTTCAGAAGTATTTGTAAACCAGGAATGGTTTCAAGTCAGGAGAAGAGTGAATTTTTCAGTTAGGCCACTTTCACACATTCAGAATTTGGTCAGTATGTTGCATCACTATTTGTAAG
This sequence comes from Dendrobates tinctorius, assembly GCF_039654945.1. NCBI lineage: Eukaryota > Metazoa > Chordata > Amphibia > Anura > Dendrobatidae > Dendrobates > Dendrobates tinctorius. The sequence continues at coordinate 8,092,967 of NW_027361760.1, read as the reverse complement.
CTAAAACCAGGAGTGGGAGAAAAATGCAGAAGTGGTGACGTATTTCTATTATACTTTTCCACGGATTTTTCCACTCCAGTACTTGTAAACCAAAATCAGATGTAAAATACTGAATGTGGCCTTAGAGCTAGTTTTGGCTTAATAGCCAATCAGTATGCAATGTTCCTGTGATGTAGAATGATGCCACCTAGTGGTCTGGACTCCTGTTGAAGTATAGTCTATACATCAGTATTCAGAGTGCAAGAGCAGTGCTTGATGCCACATGGTTGTACATATCGGTGTCCAAAATTGAGCAAGCATGTGGGCATATGTGTTATGAATGGGTCACCGAGGATGGCAGGAACAAGCTAAGCCACCAGAAGACCAGAGAGGTTGGTAACTAAGTGGAATGCAGACCCCTGATCCTATCCGCACAACTAGCAGTAGCCGTGGAGCGTTCCTACCATGCCCTAGACGCTTTGTCACAGCCGGAGGACTAACTAAGCCTAAAGACAGAAAGATGAAATCTAAATTGCCCCAGAGCAGATCCCCAAAGGAATAGACAGCTCCCAAACATATATTGTCGGTGAGACAAAGATGAGGCACAAACACAGGCAGAGAACAGACTGAGCAAACGGTGGGGCCCAAGCTGTCTAGACAGGACAGGACAGAAAAAGAAACTGTCTGCAATCACGCACAAAACCCTGAAAAAGTCCAACACTTCTGATATACAAAAAAACCTGAGATCACATGATCTCACCCCCGCTAGATCAGCACTCTGGTATAAACTGGCAGCAAGCAAAAAGATACTAACATTACAGGGGACTGAACAAGCTGCAAAATATGAAGCAGGGCCCAGCTCCCAGCAGGGAGAACGCTGAACCCTAGCAGCAAAAAAAGACAACCAGATTACATGCAAAGGATTAGCAAAAGAATCACTTAGCTGAACATGCAGATCAGGCAGGTGACAAAAGAGCTCCAAATGCACACGAAGGTTGCTGGTGATTTTTTCCTCTAAGAGCAGCCAGCTCCATTATATGCTCCCAGCCAGTAATCCCAGATTCCCAATTATCGTCAGGTGGAGAACCTCCATCCACCTGGCCAGCTCCACTACCCTCAGTAACCACCAGAGGGAGCTTCGGCTCAGAAATCCAAGCAAGGGAGTTCACAACACATATGTTTGACTGTTGAGAATGTATGTCGGTTATTGTGCTTGCCTGTATGTTGTGAGCATACATTTCAGAGCAAACTTGCATCACTGTTGTGAGTTCATTCTCTGGTTCACCAGTTGTGAGTTCTCCTTCCGGACTCCTTCTGGTGGTAACAGGAGTAGTGAGGCTGATTTGATCGGTGGAGATCAGACACCTGAAAATTAGGATAACGATTGGACCTCAGGAGGCTCAGATTGGATTTAAGACAGCCGACGCCCTATTCAGTTGCTGGTGATTCCTTCTGCTTGTCAGGTCTTGGTTCTCAGCTCTGTTCCAGTTAGCTCAAGCTAAGTTCTCTGCTAATGTTCACACTTGATTTTGTTGTTCTATTCAGGTTTTTTTGTGGTCAGCCAGCCCCTTGGGCTGTGCTGAATTTCCACTCTTATTTATCTGTATTTGCCAATTTGCTTTTTGTCCCTTATTATATTGGCCTCTTTTTGCTCTGTCTCAGAATATTTCAGAGTGCTGATATAGTGGGAGAAGTCTAGTGACTTCAGGGTTAATTTTGCTATCAGAAGTGTTGGACATTATTTTGTAGGGTTTTGGGCAGATTGCAGACAGTGTCTTTCCTTTCCTATCCTCTCTAGTTAGTTTGGGCCCCATCGTTTGCTCAGCCTATTTTCCTACCTGTGTTTGTGTTTTCATCTTGTTTCACCGTCAATACATGTGTGGGGGCTGTCTATTCCTTTGGGGTCTGCTCTGGGGCAGTTAGTTTTCCCTTTTCTTGCTTTAGGCTTATTTAGTCCTCCGGCCGTGACGAGGCGTCTAGGTTCATCGTAGGCACGCTCCACGGCTGCTGCTAGCTGTGTGGTAGGATCAGGGATCTGCAATCTGCATAGTTACCAACCTCTCTGGTTTTTCTGGGCTTAGCATGTTTAGGTTTTTTCCTCCTCGGTGACCCATTCATAACAGAATCACCAGCCATACCGCAGATTCTAGTGTACTCAAAAGCAGGAGAAAGTTGTTAAAAAAAAAAAAAGTGTCAGAATTTTTTTTTTTTTTTTAATATTTTTTCCTCTTTTTTTTCTCTGGGGCTGTAGGAGGATTTTTTTTGTAATGGAGATTAAGCAATTGTCTGATCATGTGGAGCAGCTGGCTGCTGAAGTGCAGGGAATTTCAACCTACTTCATTCAGTCACATGCTGCTGAACCTAAGATCCCTACTCCTGATGTGTTTTCTGGGGATCGGTCTAAATTTCTGAATTTTAAGAATTGTAAATTATTTCTAGCCTTGAAGCCTAACTCATTGGGGAGCTCTTTGCAGCAGGTTAAAATTGTCATCTCCTTGCTGCATGGCGATCCCCAGGATTGGGCTTTTTCTCGGACACCTGAAAATCCTATTCTGACTAATGTGGATGCATTTTTTCAAGCCTTGGGGTTGTTGTATGATGAACCTAATGCTGTTGATCAAGCTGAGAGAACCCTGCTGGCATTAAACCAGGGTCAGGATTCTGCAAAGTTATACTGTCAAAAATTCCGAAAGTGGGCGGTCCTTACTACATGGAATGATAGTGCTTTGACAGCTCTTTTGGAAGGGTTTATCAGAGACCGTAAAAGATGTTGTGGTGGGATTTCCTGGATGATTCTGTCATTAGCCATTCAAGTTGATTGGCGTTTACGTGAACGTAAAACTACACGGGAGGCGCTGCCACCTTTTGAACAAATGTCTGAACCTATGCAATGTGATGGGATTTTTTCTAGGGCGCAATGTCAGGAGTTTAGAAGGCGTAATAAGCTGTGTTTTTTTTCTGTGGAGACGCCTCTCATTATTTCTGTCTGCCCAAAACGAGAGGAACGTTTTGCACACACATTTGCTGTGGGCAGTATACAACCTAAGTTTCTTTTGGCAATTACTCTGATCTGCTCCTTATCCACGTTTTCCACGAAGGCTTTTGTGGATTTAGGAGCAGCATTGAATCTGATGGATTTGGACTTTGCTAAACGTTGTGGTTTTTCCATGACGCCTCTATGGACGCCTATTCGTTTGAGGGGTATTGATGCTACTCCTTTGGCGGAGAATAAACCTCAGTTTTGGACCCAGGAGACAATGCGAGTTGCCCCAGACCACCAAGAAAATTGTAAATTTTTGGTGCTGCATAATTTGCATGATACTATTGTTCTGGGTTTTCCTTGGTTGCAAACTCATAATCCAGTTTTGGATTGGAAATCTGGGTCTGTGGTGAGTTGGGGTTGTCAGTGTGTTCTTAGGGACGCTCCTGTTCTCTCCACCTCTCCTCAGTCTCATGATATTCCTGATTATCTAGCCGATTTTTCTGATGTATTTAGTGAGAGCAAGTCTGCGTCTTTGCCTCCTCATAGGAGTTATGACTGTGCAATTGAGTTGATGCCTGGGTGTAAATTTCCCAAGGGTCGGCTTTTCAACTTATCAGTACCCGAACATGATGCTATGCGATCCTATATTAAGGAGTCATTGGAGAAGGGTCATATTAGACCATCCTCGTCACCTCTAGGTGCTGGGGTTTTTTTGTGGCCAAGAAAGATGGTTCATTAAGACCGTGTATTGATTATCGATCCCTTAACAAGATGAGGATTAAATATCAGTACCCGTTACCTCTGATGTCTGATTTATTCTCCAGAGTTAAGAGTGCCTGCTGGTTTACTAAGCTTGACCTCAGGGGGGCGTATAATCTTATTCGCATCAAGCACGGGGATGAATGGAAGACGGCGTTTAATACTCCAGAGGGACATTTTGAGTACCTGGTGATGCCTTTCGGGCTCACTAATGCCCCTTCTGTCTTCCAGTCCTTTATGAATGATATTTTCCGTGACTTTGTGGATAAGTTTTTGATCATCTATCTGGATGATATTTTGATCTTTTCTAGTGATTGGGATTCTCATGTGGAACACGTCTGGACTGTGTTCCGGATTTTGAGGGAGAATTCCGTTTGTTAAGGGATCGAAATGCCTTTTTGGTGTACAGAGGATTTCATTTTTGGGATTTATCTCATCTCTTGAAATGGACCCGGCCAAGGTACAGGCCATTTATGATTGGGTCCAGCCTACTTCTTTGAAGGCCCTCCAGAAGTTTTTGGGTTTTGCTAATTTCTATCGTAAATTTATAGGTAATTTTTCTGGTATTGTCAAACCATTGACTGATCTGACCAAGAAAGGCACTGATGTGCTGAATTGGTCTCCTGAGGCTATCTCAGCATTTCAGGAGCTTAAGCAGAGATTTACTTCAGCTACACTTTTACGGCAACCTGATGTCTCACTTCCATTTCAGGTGGAGGGAGATGCTTCTGAGATTGGTGCAGGAGCTGTTTTGTCCTAAAAAGACCCTGTGACTTCTAAGATGAATCCCTGTGCCTTCTTTTCTCAAAAGTTCTCCCCATCTGAACGCAACTATGACGTGGGGAATCGGGAATTGTTGGCCATGAAGTGGGCTTTTGAGGAGTGGAGACATTGGTTGGAGGGAGCTAGACATCAAGTTGTGGTCCTCACCGAACACAAGAATATGATTTATCTGGAGTCGGCCAAACGCTTGAATCCTAGACAGGCTGGATGGGCCTTGTTTTTCACGCGTTTTAATTTTGTGGTCTCTTTTCTTCCGGGCACTAAGAATGTTAAGGCAGACGCCCTTTCTAGGAGTTTCTTTGCCGATTCTCTTAGTGTGACGAAGCCTACTACCATCCTAGGTGAGGGGGTAGTTCTTTCTGCCATTTCGCCCAATTTGAGACACGCCCTGGAGGAATTTCAGGAGGATAAACCTGAGCGTTGCCCTATGGGAAAATTGTATGTTCCTGACCAGTGGAGAAAGAGAGTGATGTCTGAAATTCATTGCTCCGCATTGGCTGGTCATCCAGGTATTTTTGGTACCAGAGATTTGGTGAGTGGGTCCTTTTGGTGGCCTGCCTTATCTTGTGACGTCAGGAATTTTGTAGTGTCCTGTGGGACTTGTTCTCGGTCTAAACCCTGTTCTCCTTCTAGTTGGCTGCTGATGCCCTTGCCGGTGCCCAAGAGGCCATGGACCCATATCTCAATGGATTTTATTTCTGATCTTCCTGTCTCTCAGAGAATGACTTATCTGGGTGATTTGTGATAGATTTTCGAAGATGCTCCATCTTGTACTACTCCCAAAGTGGCCATCTTCCGCTGAGTTGGTGCCCTTGTTTTTACAACAGGTGGTTCAGTTACATGGGATTCCTGAGAACATTGTGTCCGACAGAGGAGTCCAGTTTGTTTCCAGATTCTGGAAAGCCTTTTGTTCCAATCTGGGAATACAGTTATCCTTCTCCTCCGCGTTTCATCCCCAGACCAATGGACAGACAGAGAACAAACCAGACCTTGGAATCTTATTTGAGATGCTTTATATCTGCTGATCAGGATGATTGGGTATCATTTTTGCCCTTGGCCGAATTCGCATTGAACAATAGAGCTAGTTCTGCCACTTTGATGTCACCCTTTTTTTGTAATTTTGGGTTTCATCCTCGATTCTCTTCAGGGCAAGTGGAATCTTCGTCCTGCCCAGGTGTGGACACTGTGGTTAAGAGAATGCAGCAGATATGGGACCAAGTGGTGGATAAGTTGTCACTCTCTCAGGAAAAGGCCCAGCGATTTTCCAACCGGCATAGGACCATTGGTCCCCGGTTTAAAGTGGGTGATATGGTTTGGTTGTCATCTAAGAATATTCCTATGAAGGTTGCATCTCCTAAATTTAAGCCAAGATTTATTGGTTCTTATCAGATTTTGGAAATTCTTAATCCTGTTTCGATTGGCTCTTCCAGTTATGTTCAAGATCCGTAACGTATTTCACAAATCTCTGTTGAAGAGGTTTGTTGAGCCAGTGGTTCCTAAGGGAGCACCTCCTGACCCTGTGTTGGTTGAAGGCAATGTGGAATATGAGGTAGAGAAAATATTGGATTCTCGTTTGGTTAGACGGAGACTCTAGTATTTGGTCAAATGGAAGGATTATGGTCAGGAGGATAATTCTTGGGTCTCTGCCTCCGATATTCATGCCAATAGATTGGTTCGTGCTTTTCACCTGGCCCATCCTGATCGGCCTGGTGGCGTGGATGAGGGTTCGGTGACCCCTCCTCAAGGGGGAGTACTGTTGTGAGGTAATTTTCTGGTTCGCCAGTTGTGAGTTCTCCTTCCGGACTCCCTCTGGTGGTAACAGGAGGTAGTGAGGCTGATTTGATCGGTGGAGATCAGACACCTGAGAATGAGGATGACGATTGGACCTCAGGAGGGTCAGATTGGATTTAAGACAGCCGACGCCCTATTCAGTTGCTGGTGATTCCTTCTGCTTGTCAGGTCTTGGTTCTCAGCTCTGTTCCAGTTAGCTCAAGCTAAGTTCTCTGCTAATGTTCACACTTGATTTTGTTGTTCTATTCAGTTTTTTGTGTGGTCAGCCAGCCCCAGCTTGGGCTGTGCTGAATTTCCACTCTTATTTATCTGTATTTGCCAATTGGCCTCTTTTTGCTCTGTCTCAGAATATTTTAGAGTGCTGATATAGTGGGAGAAGTCTAGTGACTTCAGGGTTAATTTTGCTATCAGAAGTGTTGGACATTATTTTGTAGGGTTTTGGGCAGATTGCAGACAGTGTCTTTCCTTTCCTATCCTCTCTAGTTAGTTAGTTTGGGCCCCATCGTTTGCTCAGCCTATTTTCCTACCTGTGTTTGTGTTTTCATCTTGTTTGAACGTCAATACATGTGTGGGGGCTGTCTATTCCTTTGGGGTCTGCTCTGGGGCAGTTAGTTTTCCCTTTTCTTGCTTTAGGCTTATTTAGTCCTCCGGCCGTGATGAGGCATCTAGGCTCATCGTAGGCATGCTCCACGGCTGCTGCTAGCTGTATGGTAGTATCAGGGATCTGCAATCTGCATAGCTACCAACCTTTCTGGTTTTTCTGGGCTTAGCATGTTTAGGTTTTTTCCTCCTCGGTGACCCATTCATAACATATCACGTTATATACTTTTTCTGCTCCAGCACCATCTTCCAGAGTCCCATCAGCCAGTGTGATGTATTGGCAACGCAAATCTGCAAAGGATGTCAGACATTGGGGTATACAAATCTACCAGATTTAAATAATTTAGCTCTGGACATTCGCCTTAATTACCCCTCAGGATCTGTGGTTCCTGGTTGGATTTCAAACTCTCATTCATGATTCCATCTAACGCTATGTGCAAACGTTGCGGATCTGCAGCGTTTTTCCGCACGGATTTGCATCAAAGCCACAGTGTAGTGCACAGGCAATGTTAGTCTATGGTAAATAAAGAATTGCTGTGCACATGCTGCGGAAAAATCTCTCTCTCTTGAGGCATAAGGGAGAAAAATTCACATATCCAATACCATCTAACAAATCCGCGTACCAAAAACGCATTACAATCCGCATCAATTCCACAGGAAATCCACAAGTGTTTTCTGCCAAGAGATGAGGATTTTGTGCAGAAAATTCCGCAGACTAATCTGCAACGTGTGCATGTACCCTAATCATGCGTGAAAATCCAATTGGTTAAACAGTAAGCTCTCGTTAAGATGTCCGTTTTTTTCCTGCAGCGCTAACGTGTACCCATTTATACTCAGAGTGTGTCTATATCAGTTTTTTCTGTGAACTGTTCGCAAAAAAAAAAAAAAAAATCACAGCATCATGTCAGTTTTTGATTAAAGTTACTGATTAAAATCACCCACTCAAGTCCATGTGTCCTTGCAAATCATCAACAGTACGCTGACTTCTGAAATCCATGACATCTGAACATAATTACTATTGTAATAGGTAGAAGTTTACAATTTAATTTTTTTTAGCATATGAGAATTTATAGTAAAGATGGACACATTGCCCAAACACGGAGGAAAGTCGCTCTTTATTCATGAGAAAGACTGATGGATGGTTCTCCCAGGTATGCCCATCTTACAGTGCAGAAGGTGCGTACATGTGCCTGCCTGCTTGTAGTACCTGTATTGTGGAAATTGCACACGTGCACATATTGAGCAAGCATATTGAAGTGTTCAGATATGCATGTGATGATATAACCATAATGACAGCACTATATGGATGTTTTTTATGCAGCCTAGCAAAGATATATGCAGTCACAGATAGTGAAAATATTTGAGAGCCATATGGCCATTTTTTTTTTTTTTTTTTTTTAAGTTAATGGCATTGAAAGAATTCCCTCTGCAGGATCTTCAGCTCATGGCGAAACTGTAAAACAGACACAAAGTATCTCTTACACTGTAGGCAATATCTTGTATTACACAGAACATTCATTGACATCAATGGGCACTAATTTACATTTAAATATACCCCTTGTTGATGCTGTCAGTTACCCCTCAGATTTACCAACAGACTTCAACTGATAATTTCCTGCTAGGACCCTTAGCAATCTGCAGATTATGAAGTAACCCTTTCCAACAGACATGCATAAGCCGCCCAATATCTGCAGTGCGATTCCACCACAACCTCGCGCTGCGCTTCATGCAAGTTTTCAGCATAATTTTGTGCCACCCATTTATGGGCAATCTGTTTGTCTGAAGAAGTTAACAAAACCTCAAAAAAAGGAAAGGGGAATAGGGAAGGAAATAAACACATAGGTAGTATGAAGTTATATCGAATGTATAAAAATGTATGAAATAAAAGGTAAAGTCCCCTACTAAACATACAAAGAAGAAAAAAACGAAGATACAAGTCCAAAATGTGAATAAAATATATAACTATTAGTCAAATACATTAAAAGTCACAAAGGTCTCAAAAGACAAAGTACACATGTAAAGTGAATGATTAGAATAATATAAAATGGTATGTGTATAAAGTAAATTTCTATTTCTGCCAACACATGTGTACCTTGGATATAGTGAGGGGTATATCAGCAAAATTGATCAGACAAAAAAGAGAAAAAAAGATTGAAACCCAAATGAGTGAAAAAAAACCACTTTAATTTGAAACAATGATAAAAGATGACAAAGGTGAAAAGAAATGTTCAGGGGAACAAAAGGGGACACAATGCACTGGGGACAATATCTTTGTAACAAAGGGCTAATAGCAGCAAAAATGTGGTAATTAAAATTTAAGAAGCACATACAAAAAGATGGTGAATGCTATGAAAAATGTAATGAATATAAAAAAAATAAGAAAAAAAATGGACCCACATGAAAAAACAGATACGATATGTGGCAAGGAAGGCAATGTTAGGGTTAATAAATAATAAAGTACAAGTGCCTGTACTGTCATCTTTTAATACACATAATCTGTGCCTGCTAACTATGCTTGCCCTCTCCTCCATCTTTCAACAGGTACTACACCATGCAATATAGTGGCAGTATATTTATACTTCACTTTATGGGCAGGCATAGTTAGCTGGCACAGATTATGTGGTCACAAGTGTATTAGAAGGTGTACTGTCGTACATGCACTTGCACTTTATTTATTAACCCTCACATTGCCTTCCTTGCCACATATCGTATGTTTTTTCACCTTTTGTTCCCCTGAGCATTTGTTTTCACCTTTATCTCATCTTTTATCACTGTATCTAATAGTTAACTAAATACATTAAAAGGTATAGGGTGGGGAAAATAACAGACATATGCACTTTTTCTAGCCATTCAGGTTACTTACAGACACACATTTTCTGCACGTATTGATAGGTCTCAGTGGTTGATACATTCAATGTGTTTTTCCAGTACATGGATTCAGGTTATAGCACTTTGTAAAATTTACCATTCCATTCCATATCAATGTTAATCTCCCATGGTAATTATTTTTATGCTATAAGTTCACAACTCATGAGTGTCACACTGAATTGCATCCATTGCACTACCAGTTAATTTCCCCATTCTATACCTTGTAATGTACTGTATTTGATTAATAAAGTTATATATGTTATTCACATTTTTGACTTGTATCTTCGTTTTTTTTCCTTCTCTCTTTGTTGCCTCAAGGTCTATAATAAACTGAAGCGGCATTTTACCATAGATTGAAATTAAAATTACTTTTTCATATTATACTTGAGTGCAGAGCTCTTCCTATATTTTACAACAGAAGACATGATCCCATGGAACAATTCTGTTAGTCATTGGAGAGAGAAAGGTCAGAATGGAAAGAGGACAAAATTCTTTGTTGTTGGTCCTGATCAACGCAAAAAATTATGATTACAGACTTTATGGCTGTATTTACAAATCTTTATTCACATATGGAGTCTGTGTAAAAGGATGTAAATGGATTGTCATTTCTTTGATTTAAAAAAAATTGGATTAAAACATAAGTGGGAAGACAAAACATCTAATTTTGCAAGTACAGCTGGGGGTTGTTCCAAACATCTTGGGGGGACAAACCACAGATCTTCTCTGGATGAAGGCTTGCATAAATCATTCTGCCTCTATGTAATCTGAGACGCATTGTTGAAATTAGGGCTCTGTGGCGATCTCATCAATTCCAGGATTATTTTTTCTTCTTTACACTTAAAATTAATGTAATTAAGAATTTATCTTGCGTCTGAGGGTATTTGTCCTAATGCAGAATGCAGAAGGAGCCTCCCTAATGGTATTAAATGGTGGATACATATCTGCCTATATTTGTGAGCATACAGACCACCAAAAAATAATGACTAGGGATGAGCGAATAGCTTCGGACAAGTCCTTATCCGAATAGCTATAGTGCTTACCGAATGGCTGAATCGGGAACCCGGAGCGCTCCCAATAATTAGCTGTTCGGCGCCGCAACTGCATGTGGTGCGGCTGTGCCACAGTTACAACACATGCATGGAGAGCCCAACAAACAGGCTATCCATACATGTGTTGTGAAAGTCACAGCAGCGACACATGCAGCTGCCGTGCCAAACAGCTGATTATCGAGAGCGCTCCCGGTATCCTGGTTCCTGAGGCAGCTATTCGGTATGCGCTATAGCTATTCGGATAAGGACTTATCCAAAGCTATTCGCTGATACCTAATAACGGAATTAACAACCATAGACGCAGTGGCCACCCAAGGAATGATGAAGGACCAAGTAATACCCATACACTGTTTAGAGAAGTCTTCAGAAATGGTCCTTCTGGTAGAATTGTGGCCAAAAAGCCATAAACTTTAAACATTGAGAGGCAACGGTGAAGTATGGTGGAGGTTTGCTGCCAGTTTAGAATTCATTAAAGAAAAGAAAGTTGGCGATTTAGCCAAGTTAATTGGTGTCCTTAATACTGAGAAATACAAGCATATACTTTATCATGCAGAAGTGCCCAGGGAGGAATCTGACTCGCTCCAAATCTGTTCTGTAGCAGGACAATGACCCAAACATACAGCCAATGTAATTAAGTAATGTCTTCAGCATAAAGAACATGTCTTGGAAGCGATGATATGGACCCTACAAAGCCCTGATCTCAAAATCAAGTCTGTATGAGTGCGAAAGAAGAGAAAGGAGGATTTGCGCAGACCTACATCTACGGAAGGTGTGATTCGTTCTCAACACATATTTGGAACAACCTCTCTGCCAAGGTCCTTCAAATATCTGTTTGAAAGGGTATCATTAAGAAATGATGCTTTAAGGCAAACACAAAGATCGTGCTGAGCTTTGTCAAGTCTTTTACCTCACCTCATTGCTAGATTTACATTTACACTAATCAGTACAGCTGAGTAATTTCCTACATGCTGCTACTTCTTTCCTCTGTACTAAATAAGGAATAAAGAATAAACAATCATCCCAGAGATCACTGCAGCTAGTCTCTTCCAACAAGCTCAGAAAGGATTACGAATTGAGAGAGTGTCTGTAAAGAGGAAAACTGACAAGAGCGCAGAATACAATTATTATAATGGCCAGATATATGGTGTTATTCCTCATACTGACACAGGACAACTTATTCTGAGAAGTGACTTGAAAGTACTGTTTGATTTTTAATCTTATAGTGTTAATCCCATTCACAAAAATCACTTATTAAACATTGTATAACAAAACTCAATATATGAAATTACACAAATTAATCAAATTGCAGGGTCCACAAGAAAACTTGCTCTAAGTGCCCAAAATCCTACTACAGTTTTCACTTAGGTAGCCAGAGGATTGGCCTGGTGTAGTCCTTAACAATTTGAGCATGCACAGTTTGCTCGCTTTCGATTTGCAATGCAAGGATGCAGTTCCAGCACACAGTGGTCATGCATGTTGAATTTTTTTGCCCTGCTTTCACAGCAGAGCAGAATGGGCATGGGTAGTGTAGTTCATCTCAGTACTGGGTCACAAGACAACCTCTGCTACCAATGACCATTTCAGACTGACCAAATAAAAAGAATTACTGATTCTGTAAGTGTAAGGAAAAGTGGAAGAAGGAAGCAGTGTAACCCAAAATGGATATTACAGTAGGCAGGCTTGTTAAAGTTTTGAAAAGGTTAGGTGAGAGTTGGAGAAAAAAAAATAAACTTGTTAGTAAAATCTCCTTTAACAGTGTAGATTAAAATAAAAAAAAGCTACAGAAAAAAATAATATTCAATTAGTTGACGTTGAGAAGTTATACAGAATGGGATTGATAAGCAGAACTGCTCAATCTGCATGTAAGCCAGGAAAATTCTGCTCAACCTAAAGTAAAAAATGGCTTTATCTTTCACAGGTATTCATTTCCTACATCAGCAAGGGCTGAGCTCATACAGTGCAGTTATTGCAGCCCATGGACTCAAGTATGCAAAAATGGCTGACGTGACAAAATGGCAGTAGCCGTAAGAAAAAAAAAAACTAAACAAAATAATTAGACTAACCAAATCAGGTACAGAATTAATCTACAAGCATAACAGAAAACAAATGCATAACTATATACCATCTAGGTATCTTGGCAACATTGTCAAAAATTCATCATTGATAAAGTTGATACACTGACCACCAAGAAGCACTCTGACCTTATGAAAAATATCTACTACAGTGGAAAGCGTCAAGGAAAAAAAATATATAGTACAGTACATAGGCAGATTGTGCAAGCAACCAGTTATGTATAATCAGAATTCATGTGCAATTTAAAAGGTCAATTGCAAATCCATACAAAAAATACAATTAAATAAAAAGAGCATACTGTACATAGCTAGTTCCTGCACGTCACCAACTCAATACTTCAAAGAGTAAATCCTCCAAAATATCTGGTACTGGTAGGTATGTCTTCCTGAGATTATGAAAATCAGCTGATAGGACCACAAGGTACTGGTGACACAGCAGTGGACATATCGAATGGTCCAAGACAGATTTATCCTTACCTATATTCATAGGTGTAAAATCAGGGGGCGAGAGGATTGGTACAAAAAATAGATGGTCTTGACATAAAGCCAGGAACAGATAAGTCAGCCATATTAAAGGTTTCCAAAGAATGGTCTTGCTTCCTGACATCAGGCAATAAAGGCATTTCAGGAGGGCAGAGATCAAGATTGATATTTTCACTATTGATTGAAGGAAACTCTTTGGGATCCTCCTGGTTGGAAGAAGTATGGGAATGTAGACTACAAGCAAACTGGTCTCCATCACAGGAGCAGTCAGTGTTCTTGGAAGAATTCTGCTTAGAGCTGACTGTATATATGGAGACAAAGAAAAGAAGTCATTGTGACAGCTGATAATACAGCAAGACACACCACCATACTATCTAAAGAGAAAACACATTCTACAGAAAAATAGTCCTGGGTGCACCAGGCATTAGGGAAATGAAAAGATGTTATTACTCTGTAGTCCCAGGCTCTCCTATCTCCAACAATAAGCAGGGCTGCAGTTTAAGAAAATACATCATCCAGCAGATGGCAGCATCAGAGTCACGTTGTACTTGGTCATCTCACGGAGGACAAGAGGATGAGACTGCAGGCCAGAAAAGGCACGTATACTATATAGTTGGAGCGTAGAAATGGGCAATACACTGCAATGTTCAGTGCACATTCTATTTTGGGGCTGCACTCTATAAGTAGTGTCAGGCACTAATTGGGAACTTTGTGGTATATCACTGTATATGGGCCTGCTTTCAGGGCTGGCATTATGGGGGGGGGCTGGGCAATTGCCCAGGGCTTCCACACCCATGGGGACACAAAACCTCTACAGCAGGAGCTACATAAATAATAGCATTAGGCTATGCGCACATGCTGTGGATTCATCCGCGGATTTGTATCTGCGGATTCGCAGGTAAAATGACCTGCGGTTTTACCTGCGGATTGGCCAGCGGTTTCACACCTGGATAATGGAATAGATGGCAAACCGAAGCGGAATCCGCAGAAAGAATTGACATGTCATTTCTTTCTGCGGATTCAAAACCGCAGCTATTCCGCAGTTGAAAATCCGCAGCATGTGCACTGCGGATTGTAAATCCCATAGACTTACATTGTACTGTACACTGTCTGCAGAACTGCTGCAGATCCGCAGAGGCCAAATACGCAGCGGATCCGCAGCAGAATCCGCAGCGTGTGCACATAGCCTTAACCCTTTCGCGCCTGAGCCTGTTTTTGCCTTCGTGACCAGGCCAATTTTTTCAATTCTGACCAGTGTCACTTTATGAGGCCATAACTCTAGAACGCTTCAACGGATCCTGCTGATTCTGACATTGTTTTCTCATGACATATTGTACTTCAGGATAGTGGTAAAATTTCTTAGATATGAACTGCGCTTATATGTTAAAAAAATCAAAATTTGGCAAAAATTTTGAAAATTTTGCAATTTTCAAACTTTTAATTTTTATGCCCTTAAATCAGAGAGTGATATTGCACAAAATAGTTAATAAATAACATTTCCCACATGTCTACTTTACATCTGCACAATTTTGGAAACATAATTTTTTTTTTTTTAGGAAGTTATAAGGGTTAAAAGTTGACCAGCGATTTCTCATTTTTACAACAAAATTTACACCACCGTTTTTTTTAGGGACCACCTCACATTTGAAGTGAGTTTGGGAGGTCAATATGACAGAAAATACCCAAAAGTGACACCATTCTAAAAACTGCACCTCTCAATGTACTCAAAACCACATTCAAGAAGTTTATTAACCCTTCAGGTGTTTCACATGAATGAATAAAACGGAAAAAAGTGGTTTGGTACCGTGTTAGCCAGTAGAAAAAAAATATATATATAAAGTGCTGTCAGTGAGAGAAACAAAATAGGAATCTTGTCGGTATGATACCTTTTAATGGCTAACAAATAATAGTGAATGTTGTTACAAAGCAAGCTTTCGGGACTGCTTATGTCCCTTCATCAGGCTGATATGACAAAATATTTGAAGAAACCTTATTTATATACAGTTTAAAGCACAACATTTCAATAAACAAACAATGAGCTTGAAGAGAGAATCCTTAATTAGGTAAGATCAGATAGGTAGTGTGAAAAGTTCTGAAGATCAAAGGGCTACTTGGAGTAGATAGCTCAGATATGGTAATGGGTCATAAAACCTTGAGTCCTGTGTGAATAGAATCAAAGATAGTAATGAATTTATGCTCCCACACTCTCCGATGTGTCTGCGATTTAAAATTGCCTTTTAAAATGACAACTTTCATATTGCCTATGTTGTGTCCTGGACCACAGAAATGTTTAGCCACAGGTAAATGGTTTTTTTTGTCTGTAATTGTATGACGATGAGACCTCATCCTTGCTCTCAGTCTCTGTCCTGTTTCTCCAACATACAGGCCACCCACAGGACATATATTGCATAGAATTAAATACACCACATTGGAAGAGGAACATGTGAATGTCCCTGGGATCTTATAGTCCTGCTGTGTGTTGGGAATTTGGATTTTGTCTTTGGTCTCTATATGAATGCAGGTTTTGCATCTTCTCCCATTGCAAGGATATGTTCCTCTTGGTGAATCAGAGGGCATTGAACTTCGGATAATGATGTTTCTTAGATTGGGAGGTTGCCTGTAACATAGCAAGGGGGGGTCTTTGAATAGTGTTTTTAACCGGTCATCCTTGTGTAGGATATGGTGAAGTTTCTTAGCCATTTTTCTGAGTATTTCAAGCTGTGGGTTGTAGGTCACTACCAGAGGTACACGATGATTTTCCTCTTTTTTTCCTGTATTGAAGTACTTGACTTCTAGGGATCCTTGTGGCCCTAACGATCTGATCATCAATGGAGGTGGGATGGTAACCTTGATTTAAAAATGACATTTTAAGCTGGGTTAGGTGTTCATCCCTGTCCTTGGGACTGGAACAGATACGGTTATATCTGAGGGCCTGGCTGTAGACAATGGATTTCTTAATGTGTTTAGGATGGAAGCTGTCCCATTTGAGGTATGTGGGACGGTCAATTGGTTTCCGATATACTGATGTTTGGAATGAACCATTTTGGATATTTATGGTGGTGTCTAGGAAGTTGATTTTTGTTTTTGAATGGTCTAATGTCAAGTTTATGGTTGGATGAAATTTGTTGAATTTGTCATGGAAATTTAGAAGTTCTTGTTCAGGCTCAGTCCAGATTATTAATATGTCATCAATGTAACGGAAATAGGCAAAGGGTTTGATGGAGCAGGATGCTAAAAAGTCATTTTCCAGTTTAGCCATGAAGAGATTAGCATACTGGGGTGCCATTTTACTTCCCATAGCGGTGCCGGTGCGTTGTAGGTAGAGCTCCTCACCGAAAGAGAAAAAGTTGTGTGTGAGGATGAATCTGGTAAGTGCTATTACAGACTTGGAGGGGATCCCATTGGCCTCAAGAAACATTTGGCAGGCCGCTAGTCCATATTCGTGTGGGATGTTGGAATATAAGGATTCGACGTCCATGGTGGCTAAGATGGTGCTGTCGGGGAGGGGACCTATCGTGGATAGCTTATTAAGCAGGTCTGTAGTGTCCTGTATATAGCTGGCTGTCTTCCTTACCAGCGGCTTGAGGATGTTTTCAATCCACCCTGAGAATTTTTCAGTTAGTGTTCCCACCCCTGAGATGATTGGCCTCCCTGGGTTGCCTGGCTTATGAATCTTGGGAAGCATATAGAAAGTTCCCATCCTTGGATTCTCGGGTATTAAGTCCAGAAGGTTTATGGGGTCTGTACATAGACCTTTGATGACTCTTTTCAACTCCCTCAGATATTTTGGAGTTGGGTCATCATCCAGTTTGGTGTAGTACTGTATATCCATCAGTTGTCTGTGAGCCTCTTTGATGTAGTCAGTTGTATTAAGGAGAACTATGGCACCACCTTTATCCGCAGGCTTAATTGTGATCTCCCTGTTGTTCTTAAGGCCGTGAATCGCCATTTTCTCCTGCAAACTTATATTAGATGTTTCCTTTGCTTTTTTATCCAATATCGTGGACTGCATCAAATGTCTAAATGAGTCAATATATTGGTCCAAAATGGTGTTGCGGCCAGAGGGAGGTGTCCAGTCAGAGTTTTTCTTACTCTCTAGTTTGACTAGAGGTCTCACATTCTGTCCTGCAAAACCTCTAGACAAAACAGAACTTTGTAGTGACATGGAACAATACTTCAGGAGACTTAGACTGAAGGAGTTCTTCTCTGTCAAAGAGGACTTGGGGCTTCTGGGCAGCCAAACTCAAGTCAAACTAGAGAATAAGAAAAACTCTGACTGGACACCTCCCTCTGGCCGCAACACCATTTTGGACCAATATATTAACTCATTTAGACATTCGATGCAGTCCACGATATTGGATAAAAAAAGCAAAGGAAATATCTAATATAAGTTTGCAGGAGAAAATGGCGATTCACGGCCTTAAGAACAACAGGGAGATCACAATTAAGCCTGCGGATAAAGGTGGTGCCATAGTTCTCCTTAATACAACTGACTACATCAAAGAGGCTCACAGACAACTGATGGATATACAGTACTACACCAAACTGGATGATGACCCAACTCCAAAATATCTGAGGGAGTTGAAAAGAGTCATCAAAGGTCTATGTACAGACCCCATAAACCTTCTGGACTTAATACCCGAGAATCCAAGGATGGGAACTTTCTATATGCTTCCCAAGATTCATAAGCCAGGCAACCCAGGGAGGCCAATCATCTCAGGGGTGGGAACACTAACTGAAAAATTCTCAGGGTGGATTGAAAACATCCTCAAGCCGCTGGTAAGGAAGACAGACAGCTATATACAGGACACTACAGACCTGCTTAATAAGCTATCCACGATAGGTCCCCTCCCCGACAGCACCATCTTAGCCACCATGGACGTCGAATCCTTATATTCCAACATCCCACACGAAGATGGACTAGCGGCCTGCCAAATGTTTCTTGAGGCCAATGGGATCCCCTCCAAGTCTGTAATAGCACTTACCAGATTCATCCTCACACACAACTTTTTCTCTTTCGGTGAGGAGCTCTACCTACAACGCACCGGCACCGCTATGGGAAGTAAAATGGCACCCCAGTATGCTAATCTCTTCATGGCTAAACTGGAAAATGACTTTTTAGCATCCTGCTCCATCAAACCCTTTGCCTATTTCCGTTACATTGATGACATATTAATAATCTGGACTGAGCCTGAACAAGAACTTCTAAATTTCCATGACAAATTCAACAAATTTCATCCAACCATAAACTTGACATTAGACCATTCAAAAACAAAAATCAACTTCCTAGACACCACCATAAATATCCAAAATGGTTCATTCCAAACATCAGTATATCGGAAACCAATTGACCGTCCCACATACCTCAAATGGGACAGCTTCCATCCTAAACACATTAAGAAATCCATTGTCTACAGCCAGGCCCTCAGATATAACCGTATCTGTTCCAGTCCCAAGGACAGGGATGAACACCTAACCCAGCTTAAAATGTCATTTTTAAATCAAGGTTACCATCCCACCTCCATTGATGATCAGATCGTTAGGGCCACAAGGATCCCTAGAAGTCAAGTACTTCAATACAGAAAAAAAGAGGAAAATCATCGTGTACCTCTGGTAGTGACCTACAACCCACAGCTTGAAATACTCAGAAAAATGGCTAAGAAACTTCACCATATCCTACACAAGGATGACCGGTTAAAAACACTATTCAAAGACCCCCCCTTGCTATGTTACAGGCAACCTCCCAATCTAAGAAACATCATTATCCGAAGTTCAATGCCCTCTGATTCACCAAGAGGAACATATCCTTGCAATGGGAGAAGATGCAAAACCTGCATTCATATAGAGACCAAAGACAAAATCCAAATTCCCAACACACAGCAGGACTATAAGATCCCAGGGACATTCACATGTTCCTCTTCCAATGTGGTGTATTTAATTCTATGCAATATATGTCCTGTGGGTGGCCTGTATGTTGGAGAAACAGGACAGAGACTGAGAGCAAGGATGAGGTCTCATCGTCATACAATTACAGACAAAAAAAACCATTTACCTGTGGCTAAACATTTCTGTGGTCCAGGACACAACATAGGCAATATGAAAGTTGTCATTTTAAAAGGCAATTTTAAATCGCAGACACATCGGAGAGTGTGGGAGCATAAATTCATTACTATCTTTGATTCTATTCACACAGGACTCAAGGTTTTATGACCCATTACCATATCTGAGCTATCTATTCCAAGTAGCCCTTTGATCTTCAGAACTTTTCACACTACCTATCTGATCTTACCTAATTAAGGATTCTCTCTTCAATCTCATTGTTTGTTTATTGAAATGTTGTGCTTTAAACTGTATATAAATAAGGTTTCTTCAAATATTTTGTCATATCAGCCTGATGAAGGGACATAAGCAGTCCCGAAAGCTTGCTTGCTATTATTTGTTAGCCATTAAAAGGTATCATACCGACAAGATTCCTATTTTGTTTCTCTCACTGACAGCACTTTATATACATGAATGAATGGAATGTGGAAGGAAAAAATAAACATTTAACTTTTTTTCACAAACATTTTACTTCAGAACCATTTTTTTTATTTTCACAAGTGTAAAAACAGAAAATGAACCACAAAATTTTTTGTGCAATTTCTCCCAAATACGCCGATACCCCGTATGTGGGGCTAAACCACTGTTTGAGCACACGGCAGAGCTCAGAAAGGAAGGAGTGCCGTTTGACTTTTTCAATGCAGAATTGGCTGGAATTGAGATAGGACGCCATGTCGCATTTGGAGAGCCCCTAATGTGCCTAAACAGTGGAAACCCCCACAAGTGACCCCATTTTGGAAACTAGACCCCTTAAAGAACTTATCTAGATGTGTCGTGAGCACTTTGAACCCCCAAGTGCTTCACAGAAGTTTATAACGTAGAGCCATGAAAATAAAAAATCATTTTTGTTCCACAAACATGATCTTTTAGCATCCAATTTTTTATATTCACAAGAGTAACAGGAGAAATTGGACCCCAAAAGTTGTTGTCCAATTTGTCCTGAGTACACTGGTACCCCATATGTGGAAGAAAACTACTGTTTGGGCACACGGTGGGGCTCGGAAGGGAAGTAGTGACGTTTTGGAATGCAGACTTTGATGGATTGGTCTGCGGGCGTCATGTCGCGTTTGCAGAGCCCCTGATGTGCCTAAACAGTGGAAATCCTCCACAAGTGACCCCTTTTTGGAAACTAGACCCCCCCAAGGAACTTATCTAGATGTGTGGTGAGCACTTTGAACCCCCAAGTGTTTCACTAAAGTTTATAATGTAGAGCCGTGAAAATAAAAAAATCATTTTGTTTCCACAAAAATGATCTTTTAGCTCCCAATTTTTATTTTCACAAGGGTAACAGGAGAAATTGGACCCTAAGAGTTGTTGTCCAATTTGTCCTGAGTACGCTGGTACCCCACATGTGGGGGGGAACCACTGTTTGGGCACACGGTGGGGCTCGGAAGGGAAGTAATGACGTTCTGGAATGCAGACTTTGATGGAATGGTCTGCGGGCGTCATATTGCATTTACAGAGCCCCTGATGTACCTAAACAGTGGAAACCCCCAATTCGAATCCCAACCCTAACCCCAACACACCCCTAACCCTAACCCTAGACCTAACCCTAGACCTAACCCTAGACCTAACCCTAGACCTAACCCTAGACCTAACCCTAGACCTAACCCTAGACCTAGCCTCTAGCCTGCCTACCTGCTTTTTTTTTCTTTACTTTTTTTTTTATTTTTGTGTTTTTTATTTTTTGTATTTTTGACTCATAGTAACGCCACTTCTCCTCTGATCTCACACTGGCAGATGATCAGAGGAGAAGCAGCGTTACTATGTGACAAGATCGCTGCCCGGCACATAGTAACGCCACTTCTCCTCTGATCTCACACTGACAGATGAGCAGAGGTGAAGCAGCGTTACTGTGTGACAAGATCGCTGCCTGACACAGCTGTGCCAGGCAGCGATCAGCTGTGCCAGGCAGCGATCTAGTCACACTGTAACGCTGCTTCACCTCTGCTCATCTGTCAGCATGAGCTCAGAGGAGAAGTCGCGTTATAATGAGGGAGATCGCCGGGAAACAAGCAGCTTTCCCAGCGAGCTCTCTCATTGGCTGCTGTGACGCGACGTCATCAGGACCTGAACCAATCAGGTCTCGATGACGTCGGGGGTCCCAGCGTGCATTGTGCACCGGGATCCCCGCGTTATAAGGTATGAGGGGGTCCCGGGGGGGCACAAAACCGCCGACAGTAGATAAACGTCGGCGCTGCACAAAGCCCAGCAAGCGCCAACGTTTATCTACTGTGGGCGGTCGCGAAGAGGTTAAAAAAATAAAAGAAATCCTCATATATTTGGTATCGCTATGATTGTAAAAACCAGATCAAAATATAAAGTAAATTAATCCGACCAGTAAACGGCGCAACAAGAATGAAAAAAAAAAAATCAGAATTTTTAATAGTTGATTTTTTACTACATTAACAACAAAAAGTAAATTTTTAAAATTATTCGATTCTTTTGGGGTACCCTTTTTCCTAGGTTATACTCACACCTGGGATGTTTTGCTAATTATGAGTCTCCAGTTTCTAAAACCCATTTTATTCAACACTTATGTAATGCAATTATTTAAAAATCATACAATGTGATTTCTATTTTTTATTTTTAGATTCTGTCTCTCACAGGTGACATGTACCTACGATGAAAATTACAGACCTCTCCATTCTTTGTAGGTGGGATAACTTGCAAAATCAGCAGTTTATCAAATACTTTTTTCCCCCATTGAATCTGTGTAATATACAGAGCACATACACATATATATATATATGTGTATGTGCTCTGTATATTACACACATTCAGTGGGGAAAATAAGTATTTGATACACTGCCAATTTTGCAAGTTTTCCCACCTACAAAGAATGGAGAGGTCTGTAATTTTTATCGTAAGTACCCTTCACCTGTGAGAGACAGAATCTAAAAAGAAAAAACTGAAAAGCACATTGTATGATTTTTACATCGATGTAAATACTTAGGTCCCCAAAAAATGAGAAAGGTATTCAACAAGGAGTGATACCTTTATTGGCTAACCAGAGAAATTATATTTGCAAGCTTTCAGGGCTCAGAAGTCCCCTTCATCAAGGCTACATAACAAGTGAATTACTGAGAAGAGACGGCAACATTTAAATAGGAATTACAACAGGACATGAGGTGATGCTTGCTAGAGACAGGCCAAGGAAATTAAATTAATGTTTTTGTTACAAATGCAGATGAGGTCCAAGTGTTCTATTAGAGATCTGAAGACCTTCTTGTGGAGGTGTGTACTGTGTCCATGTAATGAGTCATGAATCCAGGTGTCAAATTGAGTCCTATGGTTAGAGATTGAAACATTTATAAATATGATCTCCCAGATTTTTCTCTCTCTGTCACTAATAAAATGACCTTTCAATATTAGGACTTTTAGATCTGCCAAGCTGTGTCCAGGTCTAGTGAAGTGTATCCTGTTATGAATGAGTCACCGGAGGAGGAAAAAACAAAAATACAAGCTAAGTCCAGAAAACCGGAGAGGTTGGTAGCTAGCGGATTGCAGACCCCTGATCCTATTCACAACAACTAACAGTAGCCGTGGAGTGTTCCTACGGTGGTCCTAGACACCTCGTCACAGCCGGAGAACTAAATAAGCCTAAAGAAAGGGGAAATCTAAACTGCCCCAGAGCAGACCCCAAAGCAATAGACAGCCCCCAACATGTATTGACGGTGAAAACAGATGAAAACACAGACAGAAAGACAGGCAGAGCAAACGATGGGGCCCAACTAACTAGATAGGAAAGGACAGAAAAGATGCTGGCTGCAATCCGCAAAAACCCTACCAAAAATGTCCCAACAAGTCTGATAGGAAAAACGGCCCTGAAGTCACTAGACTTCAAAATCCCTATATCAGCACTCCAATATATTCTGAAGACAGAGCAAAAGAGAATTAACCGATCAGGGACAAAAATGGAAATTCAGCCAAGCCCCAGCCGGGGCTGGCTGAACACAAAACTAAGCAAATCAGACAAAATCTCAAGGAACAATAACAGAGCAAAAACTTAGCTTTAGAAGACCGGAACTGAACTGGAGGCCAGAGCTCAGAGCAGAGAAATCACCAGCAACCCTACAGGGCGTCGGCTGCCTTATATCCACTCAGAGATTCCGGATGCTTCTTATGGAGCCACTCCTTAGTTGCCCTGGCTGTGTGTTTTAAGTCATTATCATGCTGGAAGACCCAGCCACGACCCATCTTTAATGAGGGAAGGAGGTTGTTGGCCAAAATCTTGAGACACATGTCCCCATCCATCCTCCCTTCAATACTGTGTAGAATTTTTGTTCATTTGCAGAAAGGCACCGCCAAAGTATGGAGTTTTCCACACAATGCATCATGGTTGAGATGTTTATTCTTGGGTCGTACTCATCCTTCCTCCAAATACTAGTGGAGTTGATACCAAAACATTCTATTTTGGACTCATTTGATCACATGACTTTCTCCCATGCCTTCTCTTGATCATCCAGCTGGTTACTGGTGAAGTTCAAACAGGCCTGGACATATGCTGACATGAGCAAGGGGATCTTGCATTTCCTGCAGAATTTTAATCCATGACGGCATAGCGTATTACTAATGGTAATGTTTGAGACTGTGGTCTCAGCTCTCTTCAAGTCAATGACCAGGTCCTCCTGTGTAGTTCTGGGCCAAGTCCTGACCTTTCTCAAACACCCTTAGCCCATGAGGCGAGATCTTGCATGGAGCCCCAGACTGAGGAAGATTGACAGGCATCTTGTGTTTCTTCCATTTTCTAATAATTGCGCCAGCAAAAGTTGTTTCCTTCTCACCAAGCTGCTCGCCTATTGTCTTGTAGCCCATCCAACCCTTGTGCAGGTCTGCAATTTTGTTCCTAGTGTCCTTAGACAGCTCTTTGGTCTTGGTGGAGAGGTTGGTGAGCGATTGATTGAGTGTGTGGACAAGTGACTTTTATACAGGTAACGAGTTCAAACAGGTGCTATTAATACAGGTAATGAGTGCAGAATAGGAGGGCTTCTTAAAGAAAAACAAATAGATCTAAGAGCCAGAGTTCTTGGTGGTTTTAATTTTTAGATTCTGTCTCTCACAGTTGAAGTGTGCATACGAAAAAGTTACAGACCTCTACAGACTTATTTTACCCACAGTATAGATACACACTATATATCTCAATATATATATTGTTGCCAGAGGTTTAGACATTAATGTCTATGTGTTGAGGGCACACCAAATTGATACTGCTGTACAAGATGTACACTGACTACTGTACATTGTATCAAAGTGTCATATCTTCAGTGTTGACCCATGAAAAGATGTAATAAAACATTTACAAAAGTGTGAGAAGCGTACTCACTTTTGTGATATACTGTATGTGCATATACATGTGTCCAACATACAATGGCTTGTGTTACATACAGTGTGTATGTAGCATCCGCATTTATAAACAGCATCAGCGCAGACAAGAGTTCATAGGTTCCTCTCACTTCCTAAAACTCAATGTGGACAAAACTGAACTCATCATCTTTCTCCCATCTTACCTAACCCCCCTACCCGATCTATCACAATGAACAACCCCACGTCCTCTGCAGTACCAGAAGTTGACTGCCTAGGAGTAACCCTTGACTTTGCCTCATCCTTCAAACCGCACACCCAAAGCTCTTGCCAACTCCAACTTAAATACATTTCCAGAATCTATTCTTTCCTCAACCCTGAATCTGCTAAAATGTTAGTTCATGCCCTCAACATCTCCCGCTTCAACTAACGGGAGCTTGGTAGTTATATCAGTGTAGATGAGGGCACTTTGATTGTGGTCTATGGGGTACTGTAACTTTATATGCTTTCAAAGGATAACATTTTTTGCACGGAAGCTAGAGAGCCTTAAAAAGGGAAGAAAACACAAATTTGCCCCAGCATGTTTCCATATCTTCAAGGTGTAGTCTTCATGGACTTTAAGATCCCCATAAAATGGTTGTTTGATCATCTCCAAGATAAAACCTTCTCTCCCTCTACTCATTGATAGACCAAAAAAAAATGTAAAAAACAGGTAAAGTTTATGAAAATCAATGTATGTTAGTAAGTGGTTTCTTATCGATTGCTGCATTGGCTAACCCTTTAAAAAGATACAGAAAATAATTGTACTTTAAAATATGTATAAAACCACTAAAGTAACTGAAGGAACTCAAAGGGAAATTAAGAATTATATAACAATAAAAGCAGGATGCAGATGAGGTGCTACAACGTACAAGCAATCAGTATACAAATGAACCAGTCTTACCAATACTTTCTTTTCTATATGCAGATCCCCGCAATCCAAATGGACAATCCATATTTTGCATATCACAGTCATATTCTCTATGGCAGAGGAGATAAACCACATTATTTTCTGTTTGCCAGACTATCAACAAATTTAGCCGCCAACACCAACAACTCACACTGATGCAATGTTCATCAGTGGCCGCCTTCTTCCCATGCGGCTGTGTGTAAAGTGCTCAAAGCGTTCAGACTTCTTCCAGGTGTAGTAGTATTGTACACACTCCCCCACTGACCGTGTACGGACCTTGGCGAACAAATGTGAATAAGGCAAAATTACATGATTCTTATTCAGAAGTACTCCCGTACATACACACATTGAGAAGAATCTTACCTTGTTGGCCTGAATAAGATGGAAGTTTTTACCATAGACACGAAACCCTTGCTCAAAACTTCTGCACTCATCCTCACTCCATGCACACAAGTGACCTAATCAGGACATTGGAATTAAAAGAAAAATACAAAGCCAAGTCAGAATTATCTTCTTGCTATATGCAACTTTATAATACATATACGGTGGATTAAAAAAAAAAAAAAAGGTTTACACACTCCTGTTAAAAAGCCAGGAAGCGCTTTTTCGACACATCACCCATAATCTGTACACTTTAGTTGAAAACAAATCTTTTTGTGGAAAAAAAAAAATAATGTGAATAAATACATACAGCCTTTAACAGCTACCTGTGTTGAAGTACCATTTTAATTTATGACAGCAGTCTATCAAACATCGCACATCTAAAATTGATATCTTTGCCAACGCTTCTTTGAAGCAGCGCTTTAAGTATGTCAGATTGCAAGGAAACGGTCAATCCACAAATTTTCAATTGGTCTGAACTCTGGCTGGGCCATTCCAAAACTTATTCTGCTGAAGCCTTTCATTTGTTGATTTGGAAGCATGATTAGGGTTGCCGTTGTGCTGAAAGTCTTCATTTTCAGCATTTTTACTAGAGGCCCAATTGTTTTGTTGTCAAACTGACTAGTATTTGGAACTATTCATAGTACAGTTGCTGAAAAACAGCCATACAGCATAATGCTGCCTCCATCATGCTTCACTTTGGGTATGATCTCCTTTCTGGCTATTGCAACAATCACGCCTTTTGGCATCAAGGCCAAAAAGTTTAACTGCTTTCATCAGGCCATAAAACTATTTTCTACATGTCAAAACCTACCTAATGTCAAAAAGCAACACATGAAGAATATGGGAAATTGTTGTCACCTGCAGTACAGAACCAGTACTTACCACAAATTCCTGCAGCTAATAATATTAGTTTAACTGTAGCCCTCTTGACTGCCTCCCGGACCAGTTTTCTTTGTATTTTTATCAATTTGTGAAGGACACTCCATTCTAGGTAATATATTTGGGGTCTTGGAAATGTTTTAGTAGCCTTCCCTTACTGATAACTACCAATAACGAGATCCCTCTGCTGTATTATAAGTAATTAATGGACCATGGCTTTTGTTGCAAAATGCAACTACGAGAAGGTCAGTAAAATCCTACTAGAACAACCAAACTTTATATGGGTTAATCAGAATCACTTTATCCTGTTCACGAAGTGCGTTCCACAAACTGCCTTACATGTATGGTGTCGCGAATTCCGATCACCTGACTGCAGACCATGTCTGCATGTTGCCCCGGGGGGGCTGTAGGAAAGGTATCTGGCAACAGATCCATTGTTTAAAAATTTAAAAAGAAAAATCTTTAATATATAACATGGTTAAAATTATGGTATAAATCCATTAGTTTAGAAAAAAAGGCAAGTAACCTGGGAAACTCATGTTTCAAACCGACTGGTTCTTCATCATAGTTCAGAGTGTTCCCATACTCAAAGTAGCCCTAAAATAAACAAGGGAGTGGAAGGAAATGAATAAACCTCTCTTACCGTCTCCCCCTCTCCCTCCCCCCAGACAATCCCACATAAGAAAACCCATTATACTATAGAATAAGTCAGTAAAAGTATAGCAAGTTGGTCATTTTATTCATGCCCAAAGGAACTCTAGTATCTTTCATGCGAAGGGTCCTGGATCTGTCCCCACCACATTTCAATTGTGGTATTTTTTCAAGTGTGTGGACTTTACATGAACTAACATCACCCCTGTGGCAATTAAAAACAAAATTTGTGATGCCCCTGGGAGACTGAGTTGTGGGATTTTGAGCATCATAAAGATGTTCAGATATACGTTTGCGCAAAGACCTTGTAGTGCACCCAACATATAGTATAACAAAATCAGTACATGTGATGACATAAGGGCTGCTGCAATTCAAAAAATCATATACAGGATAAACCTTTGATCTGATAAAAGGCCCCCGTTACGTAAAAGTGTAGATTTGTGACGTCACACATACTAGGGTTAATTTTTAACTTATTTAGGACAGCTAAAGAGTAATCAAATTACCCCATCTTAACATCTTCGTGACGGAGGTATTACGTTGTCGTTTTTTGCTCCTCTTTCTCTCAGAGCCATAAGTTTTTTATTTTTCGGTCAATATGGCCATGTGAGGGATTTTTTTTGCAGGACGAGTTGTACTTTTGAATGATACCATTGGCTTTAACATATTGTGAACTGGAAAACGAGAAAAAAATTCCAAGTGCGGGGAAATTGCAAACAAAGTACAATTCCACAATAGTTTTTTGTTTTGCTTTTTTACTAGGTTCACTAAATGCTAAAACTGACTTGCCATTATGATTCTCCAGGTCATTACGAGTTCATAGACACCAAACATGTCTAGGTTCTTTTTTATTTAAGTGGTAAAAAAAATTCCAAAGTTAAAAAAAAAAAAAATAGCGCCATTTTCCCGAGACCCATAGGGTCTCCATTTTTCATGATCTCGGGATGGGTGAGAGGATATTTTTTGCATGCCGAGCTGACATTTTTAATGATACCATGTTGGTGCAGATACAATCTTTTGATTGCCGGTTATTGCATTTTAATGCAATATCGCGGCGACCAAAAAACTTAATTCTGGCATTTCGATTTTTTTCTCGCTACGCCGTTTAGCGATCTGGTTAATTTTTTTTTAATTGATAGATCGAGCAATTCTGAACGTGGCGATACCAAATATGTCTATGTTTGTTTTTATTTTTGTTTAATTTTGAATGGGGCAAAAGGGGGGGGGGGGGTTAAACTTTTCACTTTTGGCATGCTTCAATAGCCTCCATGGGAGACTAGAAGCTGCCATAGCTTGATCGGCTCTGCTACATAGAGGCGATACTCAGATCGCCTCTATGTAGCAGAATGACAGCATTGTTATGAGCGCCGACCACAGGGTGTCGCTCACAGCAATCCGGCATCAACAACCATAGAGGTCTCAAAGGAGACCTCTGGTTGTTTTGCCGACGCACCGATGACCCCCAATCACGTGACGGGGGACAGTGGTGTGCGTATTTCCGGCCCGGCGGTCGGAAGCGCCATTTAAATGACGCTGTCAGAGATTGACAGTGGCATTTCACTAATTAATAGGCACAAGTGGATTGAGATTCCACTTGCACCTATTGCAGGCACAAAATGTCAGCTGCTCAAAACAGCTGACATGTCCCGGCTTTGATGGGGGCTCACTGCTGGATCCCTCATCAAAGCAGGGGATACTGCCAGCTGACGTTCAGTGCTGTGCAAATTAATTGGGACAAAGCATTTTTTTTTTTTTTTAAGTAAAATTGTAAGTTGGTTACCAGTCAGTGATACAAACCAGTTTTAACTGCTTTGAACAGGTGTGAGTGTACAACCTTGAATAACAAAATGTGGTTTGACTGGTTTTAGTCAGAAAATAACAGCTAGCTACCCCCTCAGCTTCAGCTGAGAGCCTGTTTCTGTGAGGAGTGGTTTAGTGTACTTTTTCTCTCGGTGTGATTCATGACTGTAAAAAAGGATGTTAGGCTGGTTTCACACTTGCGTTTTTTAGCGCTGTGCGCCTCGTGCGTATGCGCATTGCTCCCCTATCTTTAGCATGGCGGGCGCATGGTATAGCGCTTGAACGCGTTCATGTGCGTTGCGTTTTTCCAGGTGTTCGCCCAGGCGCGCCAGACACATGTTGCATTTTTCTGTGCGCCCAACTGCTGCCAAAAAACGCATGCGCACGTTAGCGCACGGAATGCGCAAAAAAACATTACAGTCCATGGGATCGCATGCGTGAGCCAGTACATGCTCATGCATGCGTTTAAAATTGCATGCGTTTAGAGTTAACATGGCGACAAACTGGTTAAATCGTATGCGCAAAAAAACAGCAAATGCATTTAAAACGCTTAATGCGTTTTTTGCATGCGTTTGGAATGCGTAGGAGGCGCAGCACAAAAAAACGCTAGTGTGAAAGTAGCCTTACTCAAGGGGAGAGATCTAGAATTACTATTCTTAATGAACATACAAGTCTGACTGTAAATCTACAGTTTCAAGAATAATTCGCAGACACAATGAATCTAGATCGTTTTCTCCAAAACGAAAAGGGAAATGTGGAAGAAAAAGGAAAACAACACCAAGAATTGATAAAACACTTATAATAATAATAATAAATTTTATTTTTATAGCGCCGACATATTCCGCAGCACTTTACATTTCAGAGGGGATTTGTACAGACAATAGACATTACAGCATAACAATAATCACATACAGTAGATTATAACAAATACCAAGAGGAAAGAGGGCCCTGCTCGCAAGCTTACAGTCTATGAGGAAAGAGGGAGACACGAAAGGTGGGTGGTAACAGTTACCCTGATTGTATGGACCAGTCATAATGTTAAGTGTGTAACAGTACAGACACAGAGGGCTAATGGAGGCATAAAGCATGTGGGAACATGATGCGGGGAACCTGGTTATGGTAAAACTTTTGGCTCTGCCACACAGGGATAGGTTAGGTTAATGTGTTGGGGTGGTAGGCCAGTCTGAATAAATGCGTTTTCAGGACACGCTTAAAATTGTGGGGATTGGGGACTAATCGTATTGACCTGGGAAGTGCATTCCAAAGAATTGGCGCGGCACGTGTAAAGTCTTGGAGACGGGAGTGGGAGGTTCTGACTATTGAGGATGCTAATCTCAGGTCATCAGCAGAACGGAGGGCGCGGGTAGGGTGGTATACTGAAACAAGGGAGGAGATGTAGGGTGGTGCTGAGCCATGGAGGGCTTTGTGAGTGAGGGTAATAAGTTTATACTGAATTCTGGAGTGGATGGGTAGCCAGTGTAATGACTGGCACAAGGTAGAGGCATCGGTGTAACGATTGGTGAGGAATATGATCCTGGCTGCAGCATTCAAGACAGATTGGAGGGGGGAGAGTTTGGTAAGAGGGAGACCGATTAGAAGAGAGTTACAATAGTCGAGACGAGAATGAATAAGAGAAACAGTAAGAGTTTTTGCAGAGTCAAAGGTAAGAAAAGGTCGAATTCTAGAAATGTTTTTGAGGTGCAGATGACAAGAGCGAGCCAGTGATCGAATGTGGGGGGCAAAGGAAAGCTCGGAATCAAGTATGACCCCAAGACAGCGGGCCTGTTGCTGGGGAGTAATAGTGGAACCACACACAGAAATGGCAATGTCGGGTATAGGTACATTAGTAGAGGGAGGAAACACCAGGAGTTCAGTCTTTGACAGGTTCAGTTTCATATATAGTGAGGACATGATATTAGACACAGTGTTTAGACAATCGCCGGTGTTTTCTAGAAAGGCTGGCATGATGTCAGGAGAAGAAGCGTATAATTGGGTGTCATCAGCATAGAGATGGTACTGGAAATCAAATCTACTGATTGTTTGACCAATAGGGGCAGTGTACAAGGAGAAGAGGAGGGGACCTAGAACCGATCCTTGGGGGACCCCAACAGTAAGGGGAAGATGAGAGGAGGAGGAACTGGCAAAAGATTCAGTAAAGGAGCGGTCGGAGAGATAGGAGAACCAGGAGAGAACGGTATCCTTGAGGCCAATGGAAGGGAGCATAGTGAGGAGGAGCTGATGATCCACAGTGTCGAATGCTGCAGAGAGATCCAAGAGAATTAGCATGGAGTAGTGACCATTTGATTTAGCTGTTAGCAGATCATTAGAGACTTTAGTGAGGGCAGTTTCAGTGGAGTGTAAAGAGCGGAAACCGGATTGGAGAGGGTCGAGAAGAGAGTTTTCTGAGAGATAGCGGATAAGACGGGAGTGGACCAGGCGTTCCAGGAGTTTAGAGATGAAGGGAAGATTAGAGACAGGTCTATAGTTAGCGGCACAGTTTTGGTCGAGGGATGGTTTTTTAAGTAGTGGATGTATGATGGCATGCTTAAATGAGAAGGGAAAAATACCAGAAGAGAGAGAGAGGTTAAATATTTTAGTTAGGTGAGGGGTGACAGCAGGGGAAAGGGACTGAAGGAGCTGTGACGGAAATGGGTCACTGGTGCAAGTAGTTGGGCGAGAAGATGCAAGGAGCCTGCTTACTTCTTCTTCTGTGACTGGTTCAAAATCAGAGAGTGAGTTCGATGCAGTGGGGGAGGGAGGACAGTGCATGGTATGAGGTGATTGGGAGATAATTTCCTGTCGGATCTGGTCAATTTTTTCTTTGAAGTAATTGGCCAGATCGTCAGCTCGGAGCTCCGTGGTTGGGGCCTGTACTCTTGGATTGAGTAGAGAATGAAAAGTGTCAAAGAGACGTTTCGGGTTATTGGACAGTGAGGTGATGAGGGTGTTGAAATAGGTTTGTTTGGAGAGGTGAAGGGCAGTGTTGTATGTTCTAAGCATAAACTTAAAATAGATGAAATCACTTATCAGAAATAGTAAAATTAATGCAAGAAAAACAAGTAAACACCTCCAAAAGAAACTTGTTCGCTGCTGGTATTGATATTAGCGATTCGACTGTACGGCGCAGGCTTCTGGAAGTTGGTCGGAGGGCAATAAAACCAGTAAAGAAACAACTTCTCACATCTCCAATGAAGGCAAAATGACTCGCATGAGCAAAAAAATATAAATCTTGGACAACTAGCCAGTGGAAAAAGGTAATTTTCAGTGATGAAACCCATCTTTTTGTTCAAGGGTACAGAGCAAGTGGTGTTAGAAGAAGCAAAAAAGAACCACTGAGAGCTGATCATATTCAACAAACTGTAAAACACCCTCAAAAACAGATGTTTTGGGGTTTTTTACAGCTGATGGTACAGGGAGCTTATTTCCTGTCGATGGTATGATGAATTCATCCAAATATATAGTTCTTTCAAAACGTTTTATTGTGCCATTCATGCGGAAATTTGAAGGGACACTCCAACAAGATTTGGCTCCATGCCACAATTCCAAGTGTGTGAAGAAATTCCTGGAAGAAAATAAAGTAAAAGTGCTGGACTGGCCTGGCAATTCACCAGACTTAAATCCTATAGAAAATTTGTGGAGCATTGTGAAGAAATGTCTTGGCAAAATGGACTGTACAACCAAAGAACGCATGATAAACAGTGCCATACAAGTGTGGTTCCATGATGAAGAATAGAAGAATTTATGCAAAACATGGATTTTTGTGATAACTCACCGTAAAATCCTTTTCTCTGAGACGCTCATTGGGGGACACAGGTACTGTGGGTGTATGCTACCGCCGCCTGGAGGCTGACACGAAGTGAAAAAAAAAGAAAAAAAAAAAGGTTAGCTCCTCCTCTGCCGTATACACCCTTGCCCTTGCCCAGATTGTGGGCGGAAACCAGTTTGGTGCAAAAGCAGTAGGAGATCAAGCAAACATCAGACAACATCAACCTTAATGCAGGTAACATGTCTAGGAAAACACCACCCTAATATCAAACAAAAAAGCATATTAATTAAACAAGAGCCAACTGGCTGTCAGGGTGGGTGCTGTGTCCCCCAATGAGCGTCTCTGAGAAAAGGATTTTACGGTGAGTTATCACAAAAATCCATGTTTCTTCGCCTCATTTGGGGGACACAGGTACTGAGGGACGTCCTAAAGCAGTCCCTGGGTGGGAAGTTGACTCACCGATCCAAGCTACATGCACATCCTGTCTAAAAGGTGCGCCACTGCTGCTTGGAGAATCCTTCTACCCAGGCTTGCATCTGCTGGAGCCTGAGTATGGATATTGTAATGTTTGGCAAATGTGTGCAGGCTGGACCAGGTTGCTGCCTTGCAAACCTGTTCTGCCGATGCCTGGAGCCGAAGAGACCAAGAGGCGCCACCGCCCGAGTAGAGTGTGTTTTGATCCCTGCTGGAGCTGGTGCGCTTCTGATGCGGTAAGACTCTTGAATAGTCAACCGAATCCACCTGGCTATGGTCGATTTTGAGGCAGCGAGTCCCTTCCTGCGACTTTCAGGGAGCACAAACAGCACATCTGACTGACGAAAGGGTGCCGTCCGTGACACGTACCTCCTGAGTGCTCTCACCAGGTCCAAATGTATGAAGGGCCTTTTCCGCACAGTGTACCGGTGCTGAACAAAAAGAGGGAAAGACAATATCCTCATTAATGTGGAACGAGGAAACAACTTTTGGCAAAAAAGGAGGAGCTGGTCTGAGAACCACCTTATCTTTGTGGAAAGTCAGAAAGGGGGCTCGACAAGATAGAGCTGCCAGCTCAGAGACCGGTCGATCCCTATCCTTGTTGGGGCGACCTGATGCAGCAGAATTGGTCGCTGTGGTCCACCCGGGGTTGCAAAAGGCCCGAAATCATGCCTGAAACTGGTGACGAAACGGTGGTTTGAATTCTTGCATTGATCAAATAGTCCCCCGTCATAGATATCCGATTTGCGATCTCTGATACTTCAGCTGGTAGGTCTATGTCTTGCAAGGCTCTGTTCAATGATTCTGACCAAGAAATCATGGCCTTGGCTACCCACGCTGCCGCGAACGAAGGAGGGAGTGCTGATCCTGATGCCTCAAACACTGAGCGCGCCAAGTTCTCTAGGAGACGAACAGTGGGATCCTTAATAGAAGAACCATTAGGTACGGATAGTAGGGTTCTCGTAGCCAAGCGTGACACAGGTGGATCCACCGTTGGGGATTCCGTCCATTTTTTACGGAGAACCGAGGCAAAAGGATACCTCGCCTCGAGTGCCTTCTGGCCCGAGAAACGCCTGTCCGGCTGTTCTCTGTGTCGTTGCACTATGTCCTCAAACTCAGGATGAGTGCAAAATACTCCATAGGGGCGCTTAACTCGCTTAAATGACACCTTATGGCCCAAAGCCAGAGTGGAATCATCCTCAATCCCCAGAGTCTGGTTGACGGCTTCTATGAGGCCGGGGTCACACTGACGCAAAATACGGTCCGTAGCTTACATGCGTAATACGGATGAATGACCCCTAAATAGTGCTCCGTATGTCATCCGTAAGCAAGGTGTGGTCGCGTATTTTGTGCATGTCTGCATCCGTATGGCGAGATTTTCTCGCCGCCTTGCAAAATGGACATATAATGGAGCCCTATGACAGGGTTTCTAACAGAAACGAAATAATAGATATAGACACATAGAATGCATAATATATATATATACACATATACAGTGGGGCAAAAAAGTATTTAGTCAGTCAGCAATAGTGCAAGTTCCACCACTTAAAAAGATGAGAGGCGTCTGTAATTTACATCATAGGTAGACCTCAACTATGGGAGACAAACTGAGAAAAAAAAATCCAGAAAATCACATTGTCTGTTTTTTTTTCATTTTATTTGCATATTATGGTGGAAAATAAGTATTTGGTCAGAAACAAAAGTTCATCTCAATACTTTGTGATATATCCTTTGTTGGCAATGACAGAGGTCAAACGTTTTCTGTAAGTCTTCACAAGGTTGCCACACACTGTTGTTGGTATGTTGGCCCATTCCTCCATGCAGATCTCCTCTAGAGCAGTGATGTTTTTGGCTTTTCGCTTGGCAACACGGACTTTCAACTCCCTCCAAAGGTTTTCTATAGTGTTGAGATCTGGAGACTGGCTAGGCCACTCCAGGACCTTGAAATGCTTCTTACGAAGCCACTCCTTCGTTGCCCTGGCGGTGTGTTTTGGATCATTGTCATGTTGAAAGACCCAGCCACGTTTCATCTTCAATGCCCTTGCTGATGGAAGGAGGTTTTCACTCAAAAATCTCACGATACATGGCCCCATTCATTCTTTCATGTACCCGGATCAGTCGTCCTGGCCCCTTTGCAGAGAAACAGCCCCAAAGCATGATGTTTCCACCACCATGCTTTACAGTAGGTATGGTGTTTGATGGATGCAACTCAGTATTCTTTTTCCTCCAAACACGACAAGTTGTGTTTCTACCAAACAGTTCCAGTTTGGTTTCATCAGACCATAGGACATTCTCCCAAAACTCCTCTGGATCATCCAAATGCTCTCTAGCAAACTTCAGACGGGCCCGGACATGTACAGGCTTAAGCAGTGGGACACGTCTGGCACTGCAGGATCTGAGTCCATGGTGGCGTAGTGTGTTACCTATGGTAGGCCTTGTTACATTGGTCCCAGCTCTCTGCAGTTCATTCACTAGGTCCCCCCGCGTGGTTCTGGGATTTTGCTCACCGTTCTTGTGATCATTCTGACCCCACGGGGTGGGATTTTGCGTGGAGCACCAGATCGAGGGAGATTATCAGTGGTCTTGTATGTCTTCCATTTTCTAATTATTGCTCCCACAGTTGATTTCTTCACTCCAAGCTGGTTGGCTATTGCAGATTCAGTCTTCCCAGCCTGGTGCAGGGCTACAATTTTGTTTCTGGTGTCCTTTGACAGCTCTTTGGTCTTCACCATAGTGGAGTTTGGAGTCCGACTGTTTGAGGGTGTGCACAGGTGTCTTTTTATACTGATAACAAGTTTAAACAGGTGCCATTACTACAGGTAATGAGTGGAGGAAAGAGGAGACTCTTAAAGAAGAAGTTACAGGTCTGTGAGAGCCAGAAATCTTGATTGCTTGTTTCTGACCAAATACTTATTTTCCACCATAATATGCAAATAAAATGAAAAAAAACAGACAATGTGATTTTCTGGATTTTTTTTTCTCAGTTTGTCTCCCATAGTTGAGGTCTACCTATGATGTAAATTACAGACGCCTCTCATCTTTTTAAGTGGTGGAACTTGCACTATTGCTGACTGACTAAATACTTTTTTGCCCCACTGTATGTATATATATATATATATATATATATATATATATATATATACACACACACACAAGTCATTGAGATAAACACACATATACATATATATATATATATATATATATATATATATATATATATATATATATACACACACACACATATATATATATATATATATATTTTTTTTTTCCCACAGAGTTCTTCATAGCAGAATAGCCGCTAATTAACCCCTTCACGACCTTTGACGCCACGTAGGCGTCATGAAAAGTCGTTGCAAAACGACCTATGCGGCGTCATGAAAAGATCTCCCTCCTGCGGGTCGGGTGAGCGGGTTCAATGAAAGTTCACCCAACCCGCCGGTACAGGGGGACCTAGACTTGACCCCAGGGGGGGTGGCTTCGCCCCCCCGGGGATACGATCACTCCCAGTGACCTTTTTGTCACCCCCCTCGCATCTGATTGGAGCTAGCGTCCATGTGACGCTAGCCCTCCAATCAGATGTGGAGGGGCGGGATAAAATCATGGCTGCCTCGTTCCTCAACTTCATCCTGTCCGTGGAAGCTGAGGAACGAGGTGCCAGACTGCCGCCCTGACCTGCGATCGCCGCCGCCGTCACCGCTGTCATCGCCGCTGCCACCACTGCCTTCCGGTAGTATAACTTCCCCTCCACCGCCTAATTCCAGCCCCTCCCACCTCCGCTCACTCACCCCTGCCCCCTGATCCTCCCCCAGCACCCCCAATCTCCCCCCAGCACCCCCAATCTCCCCCCAGCACCCCCAATCTCCCCCCAGCACCCCCAATCTCCCCCCAGCACCCCCAATCTCCCCCCAGCACCCCCAATCTCCCCCCAGCACCCCCAATCTCCCCCCAGCACCCCCAATCTCCCCCCAGCACCCCCAATCTCCCCCAGCACCTCCGATCTCCCCCAGCACTCCCGATCATCCACCTGCTGTTACCTCTTCTGCGCTCCTCAGCCGCCTACTGCCTCCTGTGACTGTGCCGCAGTAATCACCCTCATTAACCCCTGCCCCCCGATTAACCCCTGCCCCCCTGATTAACCCCTGCTGCTGCAGGTTCTTTTATTTCTTTATCTCCTCCGCCACATCCTGCCCCCCGGTGCCTGACAGCCCCCCTCTGCCCCTGGTGATCCCCCAGCACCCCTGATCATCCCCCAGCACCCCTGATCCTCCCCCAGCACCCCCGATCTCCCCCAGCACCCCCCGATCTCCCCCAGCACCCCCCGATCTCCCCCAGCACCCCCCGATCTCCCCCAGCTCCCCCCGATCATCCACCTGCTGTTACCTCTTCTGCGCTCCTCAGCCGCCTACTGCCTCCTGTGACTGAGAGCCCCAGTAATCACCCTCATTAACCCCTGCCCCCCTGATTAACCCCTGCCCCCCTGATTAACCCCTGCCCCCCTGATTAACCCCTGCCCCCCTGATTAACCCCTGCTGCTGCAGGTTCTTTTATTTCTTTATCTCCTCCGCCACCTTCTGCCCCCCCGGTGCCTGACAGCCCCCCTCTGCCCCTGGTGATCCCCCAGCACCCCTGATCCTCCCCCAGCACCCCTGATCCTCCCCCAGCACCCTTGATCCTCCCCCAGCACCCTTGATCCTCCCCCAGCACCCCCGATCTCCCCCAGCACCCCCGATCATCCACCTGCTGATCCACATCTGCGAGCTCCTCAGCCGCCTACTGCCTCCTGTGTCCGAGAGCCCCCTCCTGTGTCCCAGTGATCACCCTCATTAACCTCTGCCCCCCCTGATTAACCTCTGCCCCCCCCGATTAACCCCTGCCCCCCCCGATTAACCCCTGATTATCCCCTGCTGCTGCAGGTTTTTTTATTTCCTTATCTCCTCAGCCACCTCCTGCCCCCCGGTGCCTGACAGCCCCCAGCACCCCTGATCACCCCCGTGATCACCCCCACTGTTGCTGCCGCCGCTGGTTCCGTCTCCACCTAATTCTCCTCAGCGCCCTCCTGCGCCTGACAGCCCCTTTCTGCCCCCGCGCGCCTGACAGTCCCCTCCTGCCCCCGCGCACCTGACAGTCCCCTCCTGCCCCCCGCGCGCCTAACAGTCCCCTCCTGACAGCCCATTCTCCAGTAAAAAGTTTCACCAAACACTCGCACACGCACACTATAATAAAGGATTTTTACACACACACACACCACACGCACAATGTCCCGCTCATCCCAGTCCCAAAGGGTCTACTCAGTTGAGGAGGCATATGAAATTATTGCCTCTGATACTGATAGTGAGAGAGATGACCCCACCTTTCTCTATTCCTCCCACGCTTCCTCTTCCAGCGACACAGACTTGCCACCACCGAGATGTCGCAGGACGAGAAATCGTCCGGAGCCCAGGGAGGAAGAGTCGGAGGCCTTAGAGGAAGAGTCGGGTATCTTGGAGGAAGTGTCGGGTATCTTGGAGGAAGTCTCACAGCCAAGTGTGAGTTTCCCCCAACCTAGTGCTAGTGACGCCCAACCTAGCACTAGTGCTCCCTCCTGGACCCCCGTCCCTGAAAATTTTGCTCCACGGATTCCTGATTTTGTTCCCCAATCAGGAATCCAGTTTGAGACTGCCAACTTCAGGGAAATAGACTTTTTCAAAGTCTTTTTCTCGGAGTCAATCGTCAGTCTCATGGTGGAGCAAACAAACTTGTATGCCCAACAATTTTTGGCGGAACACCCAATTTCTTCATTCTCTACTTGGAGTCCTGTGGACTCTGTAGAAATGATTAAATATTGGGGACTGGTCCTTCACATGGGGATTGTGAAGAAACCAGAAATTCGCCAATACTGGAGTACTGATATTTTATATCAAACTCCAGTATTTGGCATGGTGATGACTCGGAAACGGTTTGAGGCTATTCATAAATTTCTTCATTTCAGGGACAACACTGAAATCCTTCCCCGCGATGACCCGAATTTTGATAGACTGTTCAAAATTCGGCCAGTCGTCGAAAACTTCAACAACAAGTTTGCTGAAGTGTACATTCCCGAAAGGGAAATTTGTGTGGATGAATCCCTCATCCACTTCAAAGGGAGGCTTCAGTTCCGTCAGTACCTGCCCAGCAAAAGGGCAAGGTACGGGATGAAACTCTACAAGCTGTGTGAGAGTACCTCAGGGTACACTCTCAGCTTTAGAGTTTACCAAGGAAAGGACAGTAGGATCCAGCCCCCAGAATGTCCACTTGCTTTGGGGGTGAGTGGGAAAATAGTGTGGGATTTGGTCCACCCTCTGCTTAATAAAGGTTACCATCTGTACGTTGATAACTTTTATACAAGCATCACACTATTTCAATCCCTCTCTGCCAGAGCTACCATCGCTTGCGGTACCGTGCGCAGAAACCAGAGGGGTCTCCCTTTGCCGCTAATTGAGCAGCCTCTCCGAAAGGGTGAGACTCGAGCCCAATGTAGTGGCAACATGCTTGTGGTCAAGTTCAAAGACAAAAGAGATGTCTTTGTCTTGACCACAATCCATGGTCCCGGCACCACGGCCACCACCATTCGAGGTACCCCAGTACCGGTCCACAAACCGGACTGTGTCCTGGCGTACAACCATCACATGGGGGGGTTGATCTTTCTGATCAAGTCCTCCAGCCCTATAGTGCCATGCGGAAAACGAAGGTGTGGTACAAAAAACTGGCTGTGTACCTCATACAAATGGCACTGTATAACGCATGCGTGCTATCACGATGTGCAGGCCAGAACCACTCCTTCCTTGATTTCCAGGAGGCGGTGATAAAGGCCATGATTTTTGGAGAGGAGGACGGAGCGCGCCCCAGCACCCCTGGAACTCAAGTTTCCCGTATGGTACCAGGGCAACATTTTCCCCGTGAGGAGAGAAAAAAAAAAACGGTGCCGGGTATGCTATAAAAGGGGGACAAGAATGGAAACTCGTTTCCAATGTGAAACGTGTCCCGACAAACCTGGACTGTGTTTGAATGAATGCTTCAGAATTCATCACACGTCCATGGACTAAACACATCCTGACACTCCACTACAGAACTCACCCACACCAGCCTGACATACACAACACCACACACACCAACCTGACGTACACCACACCACACACACCAACCTGACGTACACTACACCACACACACCAACCTGATGTAGTATCAGGTTGGTATGTGTGGCGTAGTGTACGTCAGGTTGGTGTGTGTGTGTGGCATTGTGTACTTCAGGTTGGTGTGTGTGGTGTATACTATACCACACACAGCAACCTGACGTACACTACACTACACCACACCACACACCAACCTGACGTACACTACGCCACACACACCAACCTGATGTAGTATCAGGTTGGTATGTGTGGCGTAGTGTACGTCAGGTTGGTGTGTGTGTGTGGCGTAGTGTACATCAGGTTGGTGTGTGTGTGGTGTTTACTACACCACACACACCAACCTGACGTACACTACACCACACACCAACCTGACGTACACTACGCCACACACACCAACCTGATGTATCAGATTGGTATGTGTGGCGTAGTGTACGTCAGGTTGGTGTGTGTGTGTGGCATAGTGTACATCAGGTTGGTGTGTGTGTGGTGTATACTATACCACACACACCAACCTGACGTACACCACACCAACCTGATGTACACTACGCCACACACACCAACCTGATGTAGTGTCAGGTTGGTATGTGTGGCGTAGTGTACGTCAGGTTGTTGTGTGTGTGTGGCATAGTGTACGTCAGATTGGTGTGTGGTGTATACTATACCACACACACCAACCTGACGTACACTACACCACACCACACACCAACCTGACGTACACTACGCCACACACACCAACCTGATGTAGTGTCAGGTTGGTATGTGTGGCGTAGTGTACGTCAGGTTGGTGTGTGTGTGGCGTAGTGTACGTCAGCTTGGTGTGTGTGTGTGTGGTGTGTACTACACCACACACACCAACCTGACGTACACTACACCACACACCAACCTGACGTACACTACGCCACACACACCAACCTGATGTAGTGTCAGGTTGGTATGTGTGGCGAAGTGTACGTCAGATTGGTGTGTGTGGTGTAGTGTACGTCAGTTTGGTGTGTGTGTGTGGTGTATAATATAACACACACAACAACCTGACGTACACTACACTACACCACACACCAACCTGACGCACACTACGCCACACACACCAACCTGATGTAGTGTCAGGTTGGTATGTGTGGCGAAGTGTACGTCAGGTTGGTGTGTGTGTGGCGTAGTGTACGTCAGGTTGGTGGGTGTGTGGTGCATACCCTACCACACACACCAACCTGACGTACACTACATACTTTCCATAAGCGACCTGGTGTCCGCTAATGATTGGAGCTAACTTTCCATTCAAAAAGTCAAATGGCGCTCCTTCCCTTCAGGGCCCTGCCGTGCGCCCAAACAGTGGTTTATGACTACATATGAGATATCACTGTACTCAGGAGCAATTGCCCAACAAATGTTAGGATCCACTTTATCCTGTTGCCCATGAAAAAATGAAAAAGTGTAGGCAAAAAGAAATTTTTTGTAAAAAAAAAAGTACTTTTTCATTTTTACAGATCGATTTGTGAAGTACCTGCGGGTTCAAAGTTCTCACTATGTATCTAGATAAGTTCGTTGGGGTGTCTAGTTTCCAAAATGGGGTCACTTGTGGGGGTACTCCAATGTTTAGGCACACAGGGGCTCTCCAAACGCGACATGGTGTCCGCTAACTATTGGAGCTAATTTTCCATTCCAAAAGTCAAATGGCGCTCCTTCCCTTCAGGGCCCTGCCGTGCGCCCAAACAGTGGTTTATGATCACATATGAGGTATCAGTGTACTTAGGAGAAATTGCCCAACAAATTTTAGGACCCATTTAATCCTGTTGCCCAAGAAACATGGATTTTTGTGAGTACTCACCGTAAAATCCTTTTCTCCGAGACGCTCATTGGGGGACACAGAGACTGTGGGGTGTGTGCTTCTGCCGTCTGGAGGCTGACACTAAGTATACAAAAAAAGAGTTAGCTCCTCCTCCGCCGCATACACCCTCGCCCCCAGACCGGGCGTAACTCAGTTTAGTGCATAAGCAGTAGGAGAACGCGCCTTAAACTCAGGCAAGAAATTATACGTCTGAAAAAGGGACCACCCTGATCCTTACATAAGGATTTGTATAATTCAAAATAAACAGATGCCAACTGGCTAATAGGGTGGGTGCTGTGTCCCCCAATGAGCGTCTCGGAGAAAAGGATTTTACGGTGAGTACTCACAAAAATCCATGTTTCTCCTTCGTCTCATTGGGGGACACAGAGACTGTGGGACGTTCTAAAGCAGTCCCTGGGCGGGATCTTAGCTCACCCAATCCATGCTATTTTGCGCCCCTGATTAGAGGTGCGCAACTGCTGCCTGGAGAATCTTTCTTTCCAGGCTTGCATCCGAGGATGCCTGGGTATGTACGTTATAATGTTTGACAAACGTATGCAAACTGGACCAGGTAGCTGCTTTGCACACCTGTTCCGCTGAAGCCTGGTGTCGCAGTGCCCATGAGGCACCCACTGCTCGAGCCGAATGTGCCCTGATCCCTGCCGGAACCGGCGTGCCACTGATTTGATATGATTCTTGGACTGTCAGACGAACCCATCTGGCCAAAGTCGCTCTGGACGCAGCGAGTCCCTTCCGCCGCCCTTCTGGAATCACGAATAGAGAGTCTGTCTGGCGGAATGGCGCTGTCCTTGTCACATATCTCCTAAGGGCTCTTACCAGATCCAGGGTGTGCAATGCCTTTTCTACCCTATGCCCCGGTGCCGGGCAAAACGAGGGTAAGACAATGTCTTCGTTGATATGGAATGCAGAGACAACCTTCGGCAAGAAGGGGGGAGCTGGCCTTAAAACTACTTTATCCTTATAAAAAGTCAGGAACGGCGGTTTACAAGATAAAGCCGCCAGTTCCGAAACCCGCCTAATAGATGTTATCGCTACCAGAAAAACGACCTTCCTGGACAGGTAAGGTAAGGAGACTTCTTGTAACGGTTCGAAGGGAGGTTCCTGAAGGGCCCTGAGCACTAAGTTCAGGTCCCATGATTCCATCGGTGCCTTATATCTGAAGCCCGGCTGAAGAAGGTTCCGTACCCCGTTTGATCCTTTGCGCCTTGTCCTGAGGGAGGATCACCAGCCCCTGGGAGGTGTCGAAAATCATGCCTAGAAATACGATTCTCTGAGCCGGAACCAAGGACGACTTGTTCCGATTGATCAGCCAACCTAGGCGGGCCAGGGTATCCAGAGTGATCCCGACATTCTCTTGGCACGCCTGAAACGACGGCCCCTTTACCAAAAGGTCGTCCAGGTAGGGTA
Organism: Dendrobates tinctorius; assembly: GCF_039654945.1. Taxonomy (NCBI): domain Eukaryota; kingdom Metazoa; phylum Chordata; class Amphibia; order Anura; family Dendrobatidae; genus Dendrobates; species Dendrobates tinctorius. The sequence goes on along the minus strand of NW_027361760.1, from coordinate 8,048,893 downwards.
GTACCGTTATGCCCCGAGCATGCAGGATGGCCATAACCACCGCCATTATCTTTGTAAAGACTCTGGGGGCAGTGGCCAGACCGAAGGGCAGAGCAACAAATTGGAAATGTCGCCCTCCGATCGCAAAACGCAGGAACCTCTGGTGTGGAGGAAAAATCGGGATGTGTAGATATGCATCCTGCACATCGATCGAGGCCAGGAATTCCCCTGGATCCATGGCTGAAATGACCGAACGGAGGGATTCCATCCGGAATCGCCTGACCCTGATAAACTTGTTCAGGATCTTTAAATCCAGTACTGGCCTTACTGTCCCGTCCTTTTTGGGGACTGAAAACAGGTTGGAGTAAAAACCTTGCGTCTCTTCGCTTTTCGGCACTGGGACAATGACCCCGTTGCGCTGTAGCGTCATTATAGCCTGCAACAGACCTTCCGCCTGCGATTCTGTTCCGGAGAGCCGGGAACGGAAGAAACGCCGTGGCGGGAGTCCGACAAACTCTATCTTGTACCCGGACGATATCAGTTCTGCCACCCAAGCGTCGCGTGCCACTGCGACCCAAACGTGGCTGAACCTTAGTAGGCGTCCGCCCACTCTGTCGTCCGTAGGTACGAAGTGCCTCGAGTCATTTTGCTGGAGGCTTTTGTGATCTGGCCCCCCTCGCTCTGGGCAAACGGCCCCGGCCTCTACCCAGCGGATTGGCCCTGTAAGAAACTTGCCTTTCTCTAATCTGACCATCATTTGCGGAGGTGGATGCCCTAGCCGAAGTCCACCTCCAGGAGCTACGAAAGGGCCGAAAACGCCTCTGCGTCTGCCTGAATGCCGGCCAACTCTTCTGCTGCGGTAGAAAACTACTCTTCCCCCCTGTGGCTTCTGAGATAAGTTTATCAAGCTTTTCACCGAACAATCGATTGCCTTGAAAAGGCAATGAGGTCAAGGATTTTTTAGAGATAGAATCCGCTTTCCATAATCTCAGCCATAATGCTCGCCTTACGGCGATCGCATTTGCTGCTGCCACAGCAGAACACTCGGCCGCATCCAGAGCGGCGCCGACGAGATAATCACTCGCTCCTGATATCTGATTTGTCACCTCCAAGATTTCCGCGGACAGATCCCTGTCTTGGAGGGCCCTATGCAGAGTGTCTGCCCATGAAACCATGGCCTTAGCCACCCAGGTAGCCGCAAAGGAGGGGGCCAGAGCCGACCCTGCTGCCTCATACCCTGAGCGGGCAAGCCCCTCTATGAGGCGATCAGTTGGGTCCTTAATAGAAGAACCGCTGGGTATCGACAATAGCGATCTTGATGCTAAACGTGACACCGGTGGGTCCACTACTGGCGACTCCACCCACCCTTTATGGAGTTCAGGAGGGAACGGATACTTTGCTTGCAGCGCCTTTTGCATTGCAAAGCGCTTATCCGGGTGTTCCCTATGTTTCTGGACTAGCTCCTCGAACTCCGGATGTGTGGCAAACCTTCTATGCGGACGCCTGGTTTTCTTGAAGGAGACCTTGTGACCTGAGGCCGTGGACACATCATCCTCGATCTCTAAAGTCTGGTTGACCGCCTCAATGAGGCTGTCCACCGAGTCCTGGTATCCCAGGCTTTCTGGATTCCAGGCTTCCTCTTCCTCCTCCTCGCCCTCGTCCTGATCGCTTCCTGAGCTTGGCGACAGGGAACGAGATGCCCTAAAAATCGCCGCCGACTCCCCAGAGGGCCCGGCCGACGGAGAACGAGCTCTCTTACCATGAGCTTGTCTGGTGCTGGAGCGGCCCCTAACGGACGAAGGGTCCTGAGACGTGGACGAGCTGTCTTCCCAAGTCCGATGATATACCTTCGCCGAGGAAGGCTTTCGGGCACTCACCATCGTGGCCACCACATCGCGCCTGAATCCTGCCTGTGTTAACAGCCAAGATTCAATGGCCACGCCGTCAAACACAGGGCCCCTAAGTTCGGATGGCAGATCGGCCCCTGGGACAGTAAGTCCGGCCGATCTGGGAGACGCCAGGGTACGTCCACCACTAGTTGAACCAGATCTGCATACCAGGCCCGCCGAGGCCAGTCTGGGGCCAGCAGAATTGCTGGAACCCTCTCTCTCCTTATCTTTCTGATGACTCTTGGAAGCAGAGGTAGCGGGGGGAACAAGTACGGGAGCCGAAACTGGCTCCACGGAAGCACCAGAGCGTCTGCTGCGATTGCCTGCGGGTCGAGGGATCGAGCGACGAATCTTTGAATCTTGGCGTTCTCTCTGGATGCCATAAGGTCCACGTCTGGTGTCCCCCACCGTTGGCAGATCTGTTGAAAAACCTCGGGGTGCAGGGACCACTCCCCTGCCGCGACCCCCTGTCGGCTGAGAAAATCCGCCGCCCAGTTTTCGATTCCCGGAATGTGCACCGCTGAAATTACCACGTGGTTTTTCTCGGCCCAACGCAGTACCAGCCCGACCTCGCGCATGGCTGCCTGGCTGCGCGTGCCCCCCTGATGGTTCACATACGCTACCGCTGTAGCATTGTCCGACTGAACGCGCACCGCCTCCATCAGACACTAAGCAAAAAACTGAGTTACGCCCGGTCTGGGGGCGAGGGTGTATGTGGCGGAGGAGGAGCTAACTCTTTTTTTGTATACTTAGTGTCAGCCTCCAGACGGCAGAAGCACACACCCCACAGTCTCTGTGTCCCCCAATGAGACGAAGGAGAAAAAATGAAAAAATGTAGGCAAAAAGAATTTTTTTGTGAAAAAAAGAGTACTTTTTAATTTTTACAGATCAATTTGTGAATTACCTGGGGGTTCAAAGTGCTCACTATGCATCTAGATAAGTTCGTTGGGGTGTCTAGTTTCCAAAATGGGGTCACTTGTGGGGGTACTCCAATGTTTAGGCACACAGGGGCAGTCCAAACACGACATGGTGTCCGTTAACTATTGGAGCTAATTTTCCATTCCAAAAGTCAAATGGCGCTCCTTCCCTCCAGGGCCCTGCCGTGCACCCAAACAGTGGTTTATGACCACATATGAGGTATCAGTGTACTCAGGAGAAATTGCCCAACAAATTTTAGGACCCATTTAATCCTGTTGCCCATGAAAAAATGAAAAAATGTAGGCAAAAAGAAATTTTTTGTGAAAAAAAAGTACTTTTTCATTTTTACAGATCAATTTGTGAAGTACCTGGGGGTTCAAAGTGCTCACTATGCATCTAGAAAAGTTCGTTGGGGTGTCTAGTTTCCAAAATGGGGTCACTTGTGGGGGTACTCCAATGTTTAGGCACACAGGGGCAGTCCAAACACGACATGGTGTCCGCTAACTATTGGAGCTAATTTTCCATTCCAAAAGTCAAATGGCGCTCCTTCCCTTCAGGGCCCTGCCGTGCGCCCAAACAGTGGTTTATGACTACATATGAGGTATCAGTGTACTCAGGAGAAATTGCTCAACAAATTTTAGGATCCATTTTATCCTGTTGCCCAGGTGAAAATGAAAACATTGATGCTAAAAAAAAAATTTTGTTGGAAAAATTAAAATGTCCTTTTTTTCCTTCCACGTTGCTTTAGTTCCTGTGAAGCACCTGAAGGGTTAATAATCTTCTTAAATGTAGTTTTGAGTAGCTTGAGGGGTGCAGTTTTTAGAATGGTGTCACTTTTGGGTATTTTCTGCCATAAAGACCCCTCAAAGTGACTTTAAATGTGAGGTGGTCCCTAAAAAAAATGGTTTTGTAAATTTTGTTGTAAAAATAAGAAATCACTGGTTAACTTTTAACCCTTATAACTTCCTAACAAAAAAAAATGTTGTTTCCAAAATTGTGCTGATGTAAAGTAGACATGTTGGAAATGTTATTTATTAAGTAGTTTGTGTCACATAACTCTCTGGTTTAACAGAATAAAAATTAAAAATTGCAAAATTTTCAAAGTTTTCGCTAAATTTCCATTTTTTTCACAAATAAACGCAAAAATTTTCAACCTAAATTTACCACTAACATGAAGCCCAATATGTCACGAAAAAACAATCTCAGAATCGCTAAGATGCGTTCCTGAGTTATTACCTCATAAAGGGACACTGGTCAGAAATGCAAAAAATGGCCAGGTCATTAAGGTCAAAATAGGCTGGGTCATGAAGGGGCTAAATTGCCGGCTTCTATCAAATCATTCCCAACCCAACATGAAATGACACATGGTTTACATTCAGTAAAGCATTTCATTTCATGTTTTTTTATATGTCCTTTACTAATAATTAGATGAGGGTTTGTGTGCAAAATTTGGGAGTTGTAGTTGTTATTTTAAGGGGTTAATTCGTTGTTAAAAAAATGTGTGGGCTTCCCATTGCCCTGTAGCGGTGGCGAATGGGTTAATCTTACAAAGGGTTAATGTCACCTTACAATCGAATGGTGACATTAATCCTTTGTTAGATTAACCCATTCGCCACCACTATAGGGCAATGGGAAGCCCACGCATTTTTTAACAACGAATTAACCCCTTAAAATAACTACAACTCCCAAATTTTGCACACAAACCCTCATCTAATTATTAGTCAAGGACATATAAAAAAACATGAAATGAAATGCTTTACTGAATGTAAACCATGTGTCATTTCATGTCGGGTTGGGGAGTGATTTGATGGAAGCCGGCAATTTAATTAGCGGCTATTCTGCTATGAAGAACTCTGTGAAATATAAATATATATATGTTTGTCACAATGACTTGTGTGTATATATATATATATATATATATATATATATATATATATATATATATATATTCTCTATGTGTATACACCTGTCAGTGTGAGTTTACTGTATAGCGCACTGAATTGCCGGCTTTTCTAAAAGACACCGGGTGCGTATTTCTCGCAAGTCACATGTGTGGTCCGTGTGTAATGCGTATTTTTTGTGCACCCATAGACTTTCATTGGCGTACTACGGGCGCAGTACGCTGACAATCGCAGCATGCTGCGACTGGCACGGACCGTAGAATACGGGCGAGAAATATACGGCTGTTGGGAGCTGCCCCATAGAGAATCATTGGTCTGTGTGTAATGCGTGCTTTTAACGCCTCACACTCGTCCGTATTCCTCTCTAGTGTGAGCCCGGCGTGAGACTGTCAACCGTTTCCGGACAACTCGGCGTACCAAGGCCAAGGGGTTCGTCCGAGTCGTAGTCCGAGCCTTGCTCGCTATCGACTACTGGTGACGGAGAGCAAGAAGCAGAGCTCACGGATGCAGAGGCACCGGATGGACCGGGAGACGCCGTGTGGGTTCGTTTCCCCCGCGTCTGCCTGGAGTGAGAGCGGACCCTGCAGGCCAAAGGCTCCTGTGAGGCAGAGGACCCCTCTAAGACAGGCGAACCACTGTCCATGCCCCTATCTGGGGCCCGAAGGGACTCGATTGCTCTCGTGACGCCATAGATTGCGACAGTGATAACGCCCATTCCGGGGGACTTGGTACACTGGGCTCGGTCGCAGGGGAGGGCTTCTGGGCGCGTTCGGACTCGCAGGCTTCGCATACTCGCTTGGTCTGTGCCTGCGGAAAAGCGGACCGAAAGGAGATGCATGCAGCGTATAGAAACGTGTGCGTCTTAGCTCTTCCTGACATGCTGTACCTGTCAGGCATCAGTGCTGAAAAAATGCTGGGGGAGGGCGCTCTCCATTTTTCCTAGCGTGGCCTCTCGGAGGGCTAGGGGGCAGCACTTCCCCCAATCCTGTGCCCTGGAAGTACAGAGCGTCGCTCCGTTTGAACAGGTTCGCCGCTGCCAGATGCCAGGGAGCGCGTTGTGCCCGGAAGCAGCTAAGGGCTCCAGCCCTGCGCCGCTGCAGGAGCCCTCCCAGGCCACCCTCCTCCGTGCTTCGGCTCCAGCTCAGGTAGAGGGGAGGGGGGGCCGTATGAAAAAAAGGATGGTGCAGGCACCCCAGCTCCATCTAACCCCTTCAAGGGGTGAGGAGAGGGACCGTCCGCCGCCTTGCCATACCGCAGTCTTAGCATTGGTGGAGCAGTGGGGGCCGCACGGACTACACTTGTGCCTCTGTACAGCCTAGGGTTTCAATACCTTAGGGTGGTCAGGGCTAAGTCCGACATCATGTCCCACGGTGCGGGAGAGGATACGTGGAGGCGACACTCGCACGTGCTCGCCCGTTGTTGGTTTGGGAAGATCGGACCCTTTCAATTGGGTCCGTTGCCCCTATCTCATCTTCATGTGAATAAAAGAATGTCTGGAAGTATCCCATGTTGCGGGAGAGGATACGTAGAGGCGACACTCGCATGTGCTCGCCCATTGTTGGCTTGGGGAGATCGGACCCTTTCAATAGGGTCCGTCGCCCCTGTCTCAGCTTCATAGGGAAAAAAAAAAAATATATCAGTCTGGAAACAGACAGACGTGTGCCTCCAACAGACACTAAGCAAAAAAACTGGTTTCCGCCCGCAATCGGGGCGAGGGTGTATATGGCGGAGGTGGAGCTAACCTCTTTTTTCCACTTAGTGTCAGCCTCCAGGCGGCGGCAGCATACACCCACAGTACCTTTGTCCCTCAATGAGGCGAAGGAGAAAACTTTGTAGAATCAGTGTCAAAATGCATTGAAAATCTCATATCTGCTAAAGGAGGACATATTTCTTACCAAATTTAGTATGTAATTTTATTATTAAATATTCAAAAATATGTGTTTTTTTGCTTTGTCCCAATTAATTTGCACAAAACTGTACTATTTCGTCAGCTGGCAGTAAGGGGTTAAGGGAATAAAAATTGCCAAATTTTCACCAAATGTCCAATTTTTTCACAAATAAACGCAAGTCATATTGAACAAATCTTATCACTAACATGAACAATGTCACAAAAAACTGTCTCAATTTGTCAAACAGTTTGACAAATTGAAGTGTTTCAGAGTTATTACCTCATAAGTGACACTGGTCATAATTGTAAAATTGGCCTGGTCAGGAAGGTGAAAACAGGCTTTGGGGTAAAGAGGTTAAATGATGGCAGCTGTGTACTGACTACATTTTATCATTAGTTTAAGGCTGTAGTCAGACGGCTGTAGTCAGACCGCTGTAGAACAGAAACAGTTGCATCGCAGTGCACTGACTGATGGCACCTCTACTGACCCAAGAGCTCGAGTTAGGAGAGCCGCTGGCCAGTGAGAGCATTGCGATGAGCTCCTTGTCCGTGCTATACAGCCGTCTAACTGTGCACTAAATGTGATTGACTAATTCTGAACACAACCACATCTCCAATTATAAAAGGGTGTACACACTTTGAAACTACAGTATTTAAGTTATTTTTTTCTCCGCTCTATAAAAAGGATTTCAAGTTTGTTTCTCAATGGGTCTGTACAGATTATGGATGACATTAAATGGTGAGAAAAGTTCTGAAAGGTTTCTTCTTGGTACCACTGTTTCTATTACATAAAGTGCTGGCATTTTAACAGGGGTGTGTAGACTTTATATCCAACTCTATCATATTTATATATGGTTATAAAAAACAAAACCCTATTATTTATGTAACCATTAGGAATCAGCAAAAAGATTCATGGTGCCCAAAAATAATTTTTCTCTCCTTTAGCAAGCATGTGAGTGCATGTTACTCACCTTGTACCACTTTGACATTGAAAGATAGCCTTCGCAGAGCCTCATCTGTGTTAAATCTACATTTCACTAATTCATAGAGGGCCTACAAAAGAAAAAAAAAAAGCAGTAAAGAAATTAATCAGAATGCAAAAGGGAAACGATGGTAAAAGGTAAAACCAGTAAAGGGCACAGAAATAGTCTTAAAAGAGGATACACAACAGAAACAATTGCATTCACCTGCTCATTATCTTTGACAATTTCTTCATTTTGGTTATATCTTCCACCAACTCTGTGTTGGCACTCCACTGCCTGACTGAGGTAATTCTCCACTTCTCTTTCTGGTAGAATATTAGGATCCCAAAGCAGCTGGTCCTTTTCCTGAGAATCTGACAAAATCAATGAGATATGAAGTATGAATTTACCAATTTAAGTTGTCTACATGCACAATTGTGGAAAAATTTTTTTCATTTTCACAAAGTTTGTTGCTTCAGTTTTTATAGTGGCAATTTGCATTAACTCAGATTCCTATGAAAAGTGATCAGATGAAATGGAAATTTTCAAAAACTTCAAAGAGGTTCAATTGCTATAAAGGCTTCAGTGTGCCCAAGGAAGTTCAGCAAGTGCCAGGACAGTCTCCTAAAGAGGATTTATGGGATTGGTTGACCTTGCTCAGTAATAGCGGTATGTCAGTGAATCAAGACACAAAGTAAGGCAAAGCATTTGGATGCTGGCTTGATGTCAAGGGCAGCACTTCTCTACAAGAAAAACAAAAAAGGACAGACTGAAATTTTCTTTGATGAAGCCCCCTTTAGATGTTTAAGATCTGGAAGAAAGATTATCCATTGAAGAAAAGGCGAGTGCTACAATGAGTATAGTGTTATGCCAATAATAATGGTACAATTAAAAGAGACCAGTCAGCAGCACAAAACAACTGCATATCGGTAAACAATTACCAAATCCGTGGTCGTTTAGTTAGTAGCCTGTTTACACTGGCAGACTAAAATAACTTTGCACTGAACAATCTGTAGTAGCCTATGTGCATTGAGCGATCCATCACTGTTTTGGCACTGCAACTTCTATTTACACAGGACAATACACCACCAAGAACGATGATCTTTTGCGCTGCACATACAATTTCACATGATTATCAAGTGATTGGCAACCTATTTACATTGAAAGATTATCACGAAGGAGCGTTCTTCGGAAAGCTTGTTCATGATTATCTAGCAGTGTAAATTCAGCTTAACCCCTTCACCCCCAAGGGTGGTTTGCACATTCATAACCGGGCCAATTTTTACAATTCTGACCACTGTCCCTTTATGAGGTCATAACTCTGGAACGCTTCCATGGATCCCGGTGATTCTGACAATATTTTCTCGTGACATATTGTACTTCATGTTAGTGGTAAAATTTCATTCAAATAACTTGCGTTTATTTGTGAGAAAAACGGAAATTTGGCGAAAATTTTGAAAATTTCGCAATTTTCCAACTTTGAATTTTTATGCCCTTAAATCACAGAGATACGGCACAAAATAAACTTGATAACTAACATTTCCCACATGTTTAGTTTACATCAGCACAATTTTGGAACCAAAATTTTTTTTTGTTAGGAAGTTAAAGGGTTAAAAGTTGACCAGCGATTTCTCATTTTTACAACACCATTTTATTTTTAGGACCACATCACATTTGAAGCCACTTTGAGGGGTCTATATGATAGAAAATACCCAAAAGTGACACCATTCTAAAAACTGCACCCCTTTAAGGTGCTCAAAAACACATTCAAGAAGTTTATTAACCCTTTAGGTGCGTCACAGGAATTTTTTTGAATATTTAAAAAAAAAATGAACATCTAACTTTTTTTCATAAAAAAATACTTCAGGTTCAATTTTTTTTTTATTTTACCAAGGGTAACAGGAGAAATGGACTGCAAAAGTTATTGTGCAATTTGTCCTGAGTATGCTGATACCTGATATGTGGGGGGGGACGACTGTTTCGGCGCATGGCAGAGCTCAGAATGGAAGGAGCGCCGTTTGACTTTTTCAATGCAAAATTGGCTGGAATTCAGATTGGACGCCATGTCACGTTTGGAGAGTCCCTGATGTACCTAAACAATGGAAACCCCCTACAAGTGACCCCATTTTCGAAACTAGACCCCCCAAGGAACTTATCTAGATATGTGGTGAGAACTTTGAACCCACAAGGGCTTCACAGAAGTTTATAATGCCCGGGCATGAAAATAAAAAAATCGTATTTTTTCCACAAACATGATCAATTAGTCCCCAATTTTTTTATTTTCCCAAGGGTAACAGGAGAAATTGGACCCCAAAAGTTGCTGTCCAATTTGTCCTGAGTACGCTGACACCCCATATGTGGGAGAAAACTACTGTATGGACACACGTCGGGGCTCGGAAGGGAAGCGTTTTGGATTGCAGACTTTGATGGAATGGTCTGCGGGTGTCATGTGCGTTTGGAGAGCCCCTGATGTACCTAAACTATTGAAACTCCCCACAAGTGACCCCATTTTGGACACTAGACCCCCAATGGAACTTATCTAGATGTGTGGTGAGCACTTTGAACCCCCAAGTGCTTCACAGAAGTTTATAACGCTCGGACGTGAAAATAAAAAAATCATTTTTTTCCAAAAAAATGATATTTTTGCCCCCAATTTTTTATTTTCCTAAGGGTAACAGGAGAAATTGGACCCAAAAATTGTTTTGCAATTTGTCCTGAGTAGGCTGATACCCTACATGTGGGGGTAAAACACTGTTTGGGAGCATGGCAGAGCTTGGAAGGGAAGGAGCACCATTTGACTTTTTCAACTCAGAATTGGCTGGAATTGAGATCAGACGCCATGTTGCATTTGGAGAGCCCCTGATGTGCCCAAACAGTGGAAACCCCCAATTCTAACTCCAACCCGAACCCCAACACACCCCTAACCCTAATCTCAGCCCTAACCCTAGCCCTAACCCTAGCCCTAACCCTAATGGAAATAAATACATTTTTTTTATTTTATTATTTTTCCCTAACTAAGGGGGTGATAACGGGGGGGTTTGATTTACTATTTATGGCGGTTTTTATATTTGGCAGCTGTCGCTCGCTAAAAGACGCTTTTTATTGTAAAAATAGTTTTTGCATCACCACATATTGAGAGCTATAATTTTTCCATATTTTGACACACAGAGTCATGTGAGGTCTTATTTTTTGCGGGACGAGTTGACGTTTTTATTGGTACCATTTTCGGGCACGTGACATTTTTTGATCGCTTTTTATTCCGATTTTTGGGACACAGAATGAACAAAAACCAGCGTTTCATGAATTTCTTTTGGGGGGGTGCGTTTACACCGTTCCGAGTGCGGTAAAATTGATAAAGCGGTTTTATTCTTCGGGTTAGTACGGTTACAGCGATACCTCATTTAGGTAGTTTTTTTATGTTTTGTCGGTTTTATGCAATGAAAACTATTTTATATAAAAAATAATTATTTTTGCATCGCTTTATTCTGAGAGCTATAACTTTTTAATTTTTTCGCTGATGATGCTGTGTGGTGGCTCGTTTTTTTGCGGGACAAGATGACGTTTTCAGCGGTACCATGGATATTTATATGCGTCTTTTTGATCGTGCGTTATTACACTTTTTGTTTGGCGGTATGATAATAAATTATTTTTTGCTTCGTTTTTTATTTTTATTTTCTAAGGGGTTCACTAAAGGGGTTAACTAATGGGACAGTTTTATAGGGCGGGTCGTTACGGACGCGGCGATACCTAATATGTGTACTTTTATTGTTTTTTTTATTTCCAAAAAAATGGATTTATTGGGGGAATATTTTTTTTTTTCTAATTTATTTGGCGATTTTTTTAAAATTATTTTAACACTTTTTTTTTTTTTTTTTTTTAACTTTATTAAATTAGTCCCAGGTGGGACATCACTGTCCTGTGACAGATCGCTGATCTGTCACATCACAGATCACTGTGACAGATCAGCGATCTGTCACAGGCAGTGCAGGCGGCTTCCTCATGCCTGCGCTTTGCAGGCACTGAGGAAGCCAGCTTCCTGCAGGCCCCCGTCGCCATCTTGGATTCGGGGGCCTGCAGGAAAGGAGCCCCCCGCAGCAGCGCTGCACATTGCGCTGCCGTGGGGGGCTCAGGGAAGCACGGAGGGAGCCACCTCCCTGCCGATGCTTCCCTTTAACCCCCGGTACACCGCGATCATGTTTGATCGTGGTGTGCAAGGGGTTAACGTGTCGGGGGCGGTCCGTGAGCGCCCCTGACACATTGTGCCGGGTGTCAGCTGTGATAATCAGCTGACACCCGGCCGCGATCAGAGGCGCTCACCATGTGGGCGCCGCTGATCGCGGTAGACGTACTATCCCGTCCATGGGCATAGGGGCCCGGGTCCCATGGACGGGATAGTACGTCGGATGTCAGGAAGGGGTTAAAGAATCCTAAAACAATTCATAGGTGGGGTTACTTTTTATAACTGGTCAGGAAGAAAAATTGGTATTTAAACTACCTCAATGAGAATCTTCTCCCAACGATCCAGGAGAAATTTAGTGATAAACAATGCATGCACAAGCATGATGGAGCATCATGACACAAGGCAAAAATGAACAAAAAAAAATTTTTTTGAACAGCTAACATGTGCTCGCAATAGGCGCGAGTGGAATCGTGATCCACTCGCACCTACTAGCTAGTTAAATGTTGCTGTCAAACGCTGACAGCGGCATTTAATTGGGCCAGAAGTAGACTAGCATTTCTTTTGCAGTGTTGCTATCAATGTGTGGGAGAAAATGTTTGCATTGACAATCCAACACAATGGACAGCACTTTGAACACATTTTATAAGTGGTCATAAATTTGTAAAGAACTCATGAAAAAATAAACATACGTTAAAACCAAGCACATCATTGTTTTTCTGGTGAAATTCTCAATAAGTTTGATGTATCACATGATCCTATTTTCATTGGAAAAAATAAAGTTGGATCCAAACTGGCCGACTTCAAAATGGATGCCATGGCCACCACCCATCTTGAAAACTTTCCTCCCTCCCATATACTAATGTGCCACAAACAGGAAGTTGATATCACCAACAAATCCCCATTTTATTTAGGTGTATTTATATACATGGCCCACCCTGTATATATCTATCCATCTAGCTATAGATACATATCAATGGATAGATACATATATCTATACATCTATAATATATATATATATATATATATATATATATACACACACACACACACATATACACACACACATATATATATATATATATATATATATATATATATATATACACACACACACACACACACACACGTAAAAATATATATACAGTACAGACCAAAAGTTTGGACACACCTCAAAGAGTTTCCTTTATTTTCATGACTATGAAAATTGTGGATTCACTCTGAAGGCATCAAAACTATGAATTAACACATGTGGAATTATATAATTAACGAAAAAGTGTGAAACAACTGAAAATATGTCTTATAGTCTAGTGTTATGAATGGGTAGCCGAGAAGGAAGTAAAAAACAACACAAGCTAAGTCTCAGAAAACCAAAGAGGTTGGTAACTATGCAGACCCCTGATCCTAACACGCAACTAGCAGTAGTCGTGGAGCGTTCCTACGGTGGTCCTAGACGCCTCGTCACAACCGGAGAACTAAATAAGCCTAAAGCAGGAAAAGAGGAAAACTAACTGCCCCAGAGCAGACCCCAAAGGAGAGACAGCCCCCCACTTGTATTGATGGTGGAACAAGATGAAAACACAAACAAAGGCAGGAAAATAGGCTTAGCAAACGATGGGGCCAAACTAACTAAAAAGGACAGGAAAGGAAAGACACTGTCTGCAATCTGCCAAAAACCCTACAAAAATGTCCAACACAACTGATAGCAAAATTAACCCTGAAGTCACTAGACTTCTCCCACTATATCAGCACTCTGAAATATTCTGAGACAGAGCAAAAAGAGGCCAGTCTAATAAGGGACAAAAAAAAGGCAATTTGGCAAATAAGAGTGGAAATTCAGCACAGCCCAGCCAGGCTGGCTGACCACACAAAAAACTGAAATGACCAACAAGAGCAAGTGTGAACATTAGAAAAAACAAACTTAGCTTGAGAAGACTGGAACAGAGCCGAGTCCAAGACCTGAGAAGCAGACTGAATCACCAGCACCAGGATAGGGCGTCGGCAGTCTTATGTCCAGTCTGATACTCCAGAGATCCAATCATTATCTTCCTCACCAGGTGGCAGATCACTTCCACTTAAACCAACCTCACTACCTCCTGTCACCACCAGAGGGAGAACGGAAGGGGAACTCTCAACTGGTGGAGCAGAAAATGACCTCATAACAGTACCCCCCCTTGAGGAGGGGTCACCGAACCTTCATCCATGCCACCAGGCCGATCAGGATGGGCCCAGTGAAAAGCACGAACCAATTTATTGGCATGAATATCAGAGGCAGAGACCCAAGAATTATCCTCCTGGCCATAACCCTTCCATTTGACCAAATACTGGAGTCTCCGTCTAACCAAACGAGAATCCAATATTTTCTCTACCTCATATTCCATATTGCCTTTAACCAACACAGGGTCAGGAGGTGCCGCCACAGGAACTACTGGCTCAACAAACCTCTTCAACAGTGATTTGTGAAATATGTTATGGATTTTGAAGGTAACTGGAAGAGCCAATCGAAAAGAAACAGGATTAAGAATCTCCAAAATCCTATAAGGTCCAATAAATCTTGGCTTAAATTTTGGAGATGCAAACTTGATAGGAATATTCTTAGACGACAACCAAACCATATCACCCACTTTAAACCGGGGACCAATGGTCCTATACTGGTTGGAAAAACGCTGGGCCTTTTCCTGAGAGTGTGACAATTTATCCACCACTTGGTCCCATATCTGCTGCATTCTCACAACCACAGTGTCCACAACTGGGCAGGACGAAGATTCCACTTGCCCTGAAGAGAATCGAGGATGAAACCCAAAATTATAGAAAAAGGGTGACATCAAGGTGGCAGAACTAGCTCTATAGTTCAGCGCAAATTCAGCCAAGGGCAAAAATGAGACCCAATCATCTTGATCAGCAGATATAAAACATCTTAAATAAGACTCCAGGGTCTGGTTTGTTCTCTCAGTCTGCCCATTGGTCTGGGGATGAAACGCGGAGAAGGATAACTGAATTCCCAGATTGGAACAAACGGCTTTCCAAAATCTGGAAACAAACTGGACCCCTCTATCAGACACAATGTTCTCAGGAATCCCGTGTAACCGAACCACCTGTTGTAAAAACAAGGGTACCAACTCAGTGGAAAATGGCAAATTTGGGAGTGGTACAAGATGGACCATCTTCGAAAATCTATCACAAATTACCCAGATAAAGGTCATTCTCTGAGAGACAGGAAGATCAGAAATAAAATCCATTGAGATATGGGTCCATGGCCTCTTGGGCACCAGCAGGGGCATCAGCAACCCACTAGAACGAGAACAGGGTTTAGACCGAGAACAAGTCCCACAGGACTGTACAAAATTCCTGACATCACGAGATAAGGCAGGCCACCAAAACGACCGACTCACCAAATCTCTGGTACCAAAAATACCTGGATGACCAGCCAATGGGGAGCAATGGACTTCAGACATCACTCTCTTTCTCCACTGGTCCGGAACATACAATCTTCCCATAGGGCAACGCTAAGGTTTGTCCTCCTGAAATTCCTCCAGGGCGCGTCTCAAATCGGGCGAAATGGCAGAAAGAACTACCCCCTCACCTAGGATAGTAGTAGGCTCGGTCACATTAAGAGAATCAGCAAAGAAACTCCTATAAAGGGCATCTGCCTTAACATTCTTAGTGCGCGGAAGAAAAGAGACCACAAAATCAAAACGCGTGAAAAACAAGGCCCATCTAGCCTGTCTAGGATTCAAGCGTTTGGCCGACTCCAGATAAGTCAGATTCTTGTGATCGGTGAGGACCACAAATTGATGTCTAGCTCCCTCCAACCAATGTCTCCAGTCCTCAAATGCCCATTTCATGGCCAACAATTCCCAATTCCCCACGTCATAGTTGCGTTCAGATGGGGAGAACTTTCGAGAAAAGGCGGCACAGGGATTCATCTTAGAAGTCACAGGGTCTTTTTGGGACAAAACAGCTCCTGCACCAATCTCAGAAGCGTCTACCTCCACCTGAAATGGAAGTGAAACATCAGGTTGCCGTAAAACTGGAGCTGAAGTAAACCTCCGCTTAAGCTCCTGAAATGCTGAGACAGCCTCAGGAGACCAATTCAGCACATCAGCTCCCTTCTTGGTCAGATCAGTCAGTGGTTTGACAATACTAGAAAAATTACCTATAAATATACGATAGAAATTAGCAAAACCCAAAAACTTCTGAAGAGCCTTCAAAGAAGTAGGCTGAACCCAATCATAAATGGCCTGTACCTTGGCCGGGTCCATTTCAATAGTCGATGGAGATAAGATAAATCCCAAAAAATGAAATCCTCTGTACACCAAAAAGGCATTTCGATCCCTTAACAAACAGGGAATTCTCCCTCAAAATCCGAAACACAGTCCGGACATGTTCCACATGGGAATCCCAATCACTAGAAAAGATCAAAATATCATCCAGATAGATGATCAAAAACTTATCCACAAAGTCTCGGAAAATATCATTCATAAAGGACTGGAAGACAGAAGGGGCATTGGAGAGCCCAAAAGGCATCACCAGGAACTCAAAATGTCCCTCCGGAGTATTAAACGCAGTCTTCCATTTATCCTTGTGCTTGATGCGAATAAGATTATACATCCTCCTGAGGTCAAGCTTAGTAAACCAGCAGGCACTCTTAACTCTGGAGAATAAATCAGACATCACAGGTAACGGGTACTGATATTTGACCGTCATCTTGTTAAGGGAACAATAATCAATACACGGTCTTAATGAACCATGTTTCTTGGCCACAAAAAAACCCCCAGCACCTAAAGGTGATGAGGCTGGTCTAATATGACCCTTCTACAACGACTCCTTAATATAGGATCGCATAGCATCATGTTCGGGTACAGATAAGTTAAAAAGCCAACCCTTGGGAAATTTACACCCAGGCATCAACTCAATTGCACAGCCATAACTCCTATGAGGGGGCAAAGACGCAGACTTACTCTCACTAAATACATCAGAGAATTCAGCCAGATAATCAGGAATATCATGAGACTGAGGAGAGGTGGAGAAAACAGGAGCGTCCCTAAGAACACACTGACAACCCCAACTCACCACAGACACAGATTTCCAATCCAAAACTGGGTTATGAATTTGCAACCAGGGGAACCCCAGAATAGTAGCATGCAAATTATGCAGCACCAAAAATTTACAATTTTCCTGGTGGTCTGGGGCAACTCTCATTATCACCTGGGTCCAAAACTGAGGTTTATTCTCCGCCAAAGGAGTGGTATCAATACCCCTCAAAGGAATAGGCATCTGCAGAGGCGTCATGGACAAACCACAACGTTTAGCAAAGTCCAAATCCATCAGATTCAGAGCTGCTCCTAAATCCACAAAAGCCTTAGTGGAAAATGTGGACAAGGAGCAGATCAGAATAATTGCCAAAAGGAACTTAGGTTGTATACTGCCCACAGCAAATGTGTGTGCAAAACATTTCTCTCGTTTAGGGCAGACAGAAATAGTATGAGAGGCGTCTCCACAGAAAAAATACAGCTTATTATGCCTTCTAAACTCCCGACGTTGCGCCCTAGACAAAACCCCATCACATTGCATAGGTTCAGACATTTGTTCAAAAGGTGGCAGCGCCTCCCGTGTATTTTTACGTTCACGTAAACGCCGATCAACTTGAATGGCTAATGCCATAGAGCCATCCAGACCAGAGGGAACAGGAAATCCCACCATAATATCTTTTACGGTCTCTGATAAACCTTTCCGAAAGAGGGCTGCCAATGCACTATCATTCCATGTAGTAAGGACCGCCCACTTTCAGAATTTTTGACAATATACCGTATTTTTCGGACTATAAGACGCACCGGACCATAAGACGCACCCCAATTTTCAGTAGGAAAATAGGGGAAAAAAAAATAATGTGTCAAATGGGGGTCCGTCTTACAGTCCGAATTCAGCTTACCTGGGAAGGGATCCGGCACAGGTGGAGAAGTAGTCACAGGGGTCATTCAGTGGTCCAGGCTCGTGCGGTGGCGGCTCTGTGCTGGGGCAGCTGCACTGGGGTAGGGGCAGCTGTGCTGGGGCAGCAGTGCTGGGGCTGGGGCAGCTGTGCTGGGGCAGGGACAGCTGTGCTGGGGCAGGGACAGCTGTGCTGGGAAAGGGACAGCTGTGCTGGGGAAGGGACAGCTGTGGTGAGGCAGGGGCAGCTGTGCTGGGGCAGGGGCAGCTGTGCTGGGGCAGGGGCAGCTGTGCTGAGGCAGGGGCAGCAGTGCTGGGGCAGCTGTGCTGCAGCTGGGGCAGGTGGGCTCTGCGGTGGTGGCAGCGGGCGGGGCTCTGCAGTGGTGGCAGCGGGCGGTGCTCTGCGGTGGTGGCAGCGGGCTGTGCTCCGGTGCAGGGGCGGCGGCTCCGCCGGCATTTCTTCGCAACCCGGAGGCACCCGCATGTTGTGAGTTCATTTTCCCCTTCACCAATGAGGTCTGATGAACTCCCTCTTCTCCCTCCCCTTCTGGTGAAGGAAGGTAGTGAGGCTGATTACCAAGCACCTGAGCTGGATGATGACTGGGTGACAGGAATTGCTGACTGGATATAAGGCAGCCGACGCCCTTCTGCCTTGCTGGTGATCTCTCTGAGGGATTCTTGGAGACTAGTCTGATTCCTGCTCCTCAAAAGCTAAGTTTTCTGCTCTGCTTTTTGCATTTGTGTTTCGGATTTGTTTTGCCTTGTTTTTCTGGATTTCTGCCATTCCCTGCTGGGGTGAGCTGAATTCCTTTTTGCTCTGTCTTCAGAAAATACCTGACTACTGATATAGTCTTTTTGAAGCATAGCGTCTTCAGGGCTTTTTTCCCTATCAGCCTGTTGGCTCTTGTTTTGATAGGGTTTTGGCGGATTGCAGACAGCAGCTTTTCTATCCTGTCCTATTTAGTTAGCTTGGGCCCCATCATTTGCTCAGCCTATCTTTCTATCTGTGTGAGTGTTTTTTCAACTTACTTCACCGTCATTATATGTTGGGGGCTGCCTATTGCTTTGGGGTCTGCTCTGGGGCAGTTTAGATTTCTCTTTCTGTCTTTAGGCTATTTAGTTCTCCGGCTGTGATCGAGGGGTCTAGGGCACCGTAGGAACCCCCCACGGCTACTGCTAGTTGTTGTTGATAGGTTCAGGGGTCTGCAATCCGATAGCTGCCAACTTCTCTGGTTTTCTGGACTTAGATAGTATTTCTGTTTTTGCCTCCTACGGTGACTCATTCATAACACCCGCACTTCCCTTGCTGGCCGCCGCCATGTTGCGGTGGCCTCCGGGAGCATGGACGCCGGAAAGATGGCCGCCGGTCCTGGGACGGCGCATGCACGGGATCAGATCTCGTCCCGAGATCTCGGGGGACGAGATTCAAATCTCGGCAACGAGATCTGAAGCTGCGCATACACATACACACACAGTGCAAACCAAAAGTTTGGACACACCTTCTCATTCAAAGAGTTTTCTTTATTTTCATGACTATGACAATTATGGATTCACTCTGATGGCATCAAAACTATGAATTAACACATGTGGAATTATATAATTAACAAAAAAGTGTGAAACAACTGAAAATATGTCTTATATTCTAGGTTCTTAGAAATTTGGGAAAGTTATGAAATGTCCTATAAATGGCTGTTCTATTCCTGATCTAAGGCTACATTCACACAAGAACAGGTTCTTGCTATTGTAACGGACAATGCTTCAAACATAAGTACAATTACACTGATGAATGAGAGTAATGAACAACAGCTAGAAGAAAATTTAGGATTCAGTGTGCTTGAGATGGAAGGCCACAGTGCTGTTCATGTAACTGAGGAACAAACAGATATTACAACAGAAGAACAGCAAAATTATACTTTAGAAATAAATGATCTTGTTGAAGGTGCTTCAAAACACTTTCATATTCATCACATGCGCTGTGTTGTGCAGACGCTGCAGCTGGCAATAAGAGATAGTCTGCAAGAGGGACATACTGGAAATCTAATTGGAAAAGTGAGGAAATTGGTTATTGCCGCCAGAACCCCTAAAATTGATTCCATCTTGAAGAGACGTGCTGGGAAAGGGGCAATTGTCGATCAAGCAACTCGGTGGGGCAGCACTTATATAATGATTGAGCGATTGCTTGAACTACAACCGTTTCTTATAGATATGTTTCAACCCTCATGTAACCCTAAATGAAGGTCAATGGACACAGGTGGCTGAATTGAAGGAATTGCTTAATCACCCATTTACCGTGACTAAAAAATTACAAGCTGAGGATTTAACTCCTGGCATTTTCATAAGGGACTGGAAGAACTTGCTATTTTGCCTGTCCCAAAGAGGAGGTTTAATTGCAGATAGCATTTCTGCTTCAATGAAATGGAGAGAGACAGCTATTGGAAAATAAATTTTTTCTGGCAGCTGTTTATGTGGACCCAAGTCATCTTATACTGCTTGATGATCAACAGCTTACTAAAGGAAAAGAAGCTCTGGCTGAGGTATCAGTTAGGATGAGTGGCCTACAGGAGGACTTCCAGGCACAAGAGGACTTGGGTCCTGACCGTGCTACTGCTGCCATATCTTCATCCTCATCAGATGAGGCGTTTGACTTTGACAAGTATTTGGATGACATGGAGCAGGCAGAGCGTTGCCGCAAGGAAAAAGATTTCACTCCGTCTCCTATAGCAAGAAGATTGACCATATTTCAGCAAAATGTTTCACTTGCTCTCAAAGAAATAGAAAAATTCAACCGTTCATCAAAACTGACTTTGCATGAAGCTATTCCTTTATACCCGGAAATTGTTAGAGATGTTTCCCATGTGGTTACGGCTTTGCCTCCAACCCAAGTTAGTGTAGAGAGGTTGTTCCCTAGCCTTAAAATTATTAGGTCAGATTTGAGGTAATCTATGAAGGAGGATCTGATGGAGGCAATTCTATTTCTTAGAACAAATTCATAGATTGCACAAATGTTATTTAGTTAGGTTTTTGTTGAAAACTGTTTTTTGCCACTTACATAGTTTATTACATAGTGTGTGTATATATATTTATATATATCACTATATATATATATATATATATATATATATATATGTAATCAATATTACATAGTGTATTGCATATTTCCAATTTCATTACAGTTTTTTGTGTTGTAAAGTTGTATTCCAATACATATATTATGTTCTAAATATCTTGATTATTGTATCATAAAAATGATTAAATGTCTGATGTTCACATTGCACTACAATAAATGTTTCACTTAAATATAAGCAATATATGTTGGAGTTGGAGTCTGTAAGGGAAATTGAGGAGTCGGAGGTTTGGCTTACCGACTCCACAGCCCTGGCAAAAACGCATACACACATAGCTTTTTCCCCCCGTTATGAGTAAGATGATGCGCATAAACGCTGCGTAAACATGCATTTTGCATGCGTTTGATACGCTGCGGACTCAAATGCTAATGTGAACCTAGCCGAACATTGGCAGCGCACTGCAGATTTGATGCGAATCCGTGCGGCCAAAACCACTGCGGATCCGCATCTAAATCTGCAACATGTGCACACAGCCTTACACTCTCCATGATGTCTAGTTGACAGCAATTCCTTTTCATCTGCATTGTACAGAATATGTTGATATGAAGCAGGGAGACGGCTGTCTAAGTCAGCACAGGCATGCAGTTTGTGTGCTTTACAATGCATGAGCTAGCACATAAGGAGTGCAAAGATCTCTGAGTGACTCTGCTTCCCAAAGTCTATGCTGGGTATGAATGTCACTACTTCTCTCACTGCACTGCTCATACACTGTAAATCTTAGTGCACCAGTGCCAATTCTAGGCAGCGAGTAAGCCGGCTCTTAAACCCTTAGTGACAGAGCCAATTTTTACAATTCTGACCACTGTCACTTAAAGATGCTATAGCTCTGGAACGCTTCAACGGATCCCACTGATTCAGAGATTTTTTTTTTTTGTTAGGACATTATAAGGGTTAAAAGTTAACCAGAGATTTCTCATGTTTCCAACAAAATTTACAAAACCATTTTTTTTTAGGGACCACATTTGAAGTGAATAAAAACTGCGTGAGAACTAAAGCAACGTGGAAGGAAAAAAATAACATTGAACTTTTTTCACAAAAAGATTATTTTAGACGCAAGCTTTTTTTATTTTCACAAGGGTAACAGAAGAAAATGGACAACAAAATTTGTTGTGCAATTTCTCCTGCGTACGCTGGTACCCCATATGTGGGGGTAAGCCACTGTTTTGGTACATGGCACGGCTCAGAAGGGAGGGAGCATCGTTGGACTTTTTGAACACAAAATTGGCTGGAATCGATGGCAGTCACCAGGTCCTGGTTGGAGATCCCCTGATGTGCCTAAACAGTGGAAACCCTAAAATTCTAACCATAAGAGTAACCCCAACACCACAACCGTAACCTCAACCCTAACTGCAAAAAACGGAAAATAAAATAATTGTATTACGTTGACTTAACTAAGGGGGTGACCAAGGGGGGGGGGGTGATTTACCATTTTATTTATTTTGATCACTATGCCAGACGCTATCACAGTGATCAAAAATGAACCAATAGGAAAAATCTCCCATTGTTGCCGGGTATGGGTCGGAAGATCTCGATGGGTGCACTGCGCATGCGCTCGCCATTTTCTTCCAAGAAGATAACGTGGATGGCCGGGGGATGGAGCAGGAGGGATGGCAGAGGTATCGGGACTATGAGTTCCCCATTTCTCTCTCCTCTGGTATATTAGAGCATTTCAGAGGAGAGAGAAATGAATTGTAAATCTGACTTTTTTGTGATCGCTGTTATTTGGTGAATAACGGCAATCACGAGACTGGGGACAGTAAAAACCGACCTGAATCATGTTCTCCGGGGTCTCTGCTACACCCGGTAGTTGAGACCCTGGAGATTATCCGACGCTGGGGAATTCTATACACTTATTTCTCAGTGCCGTTAAAAAGCGGCACTGAGGAATAAGGCCCCTCAACTGCCGCCGTTAAAAGGTTAATCAACATGACGTCAACATTGACCTCCAGCCAATATAGCAGAGTGGAAGAGAAGGAACTGCTCTGTTGAGTTGACATCACAGGAAGTGGGAAAACTGCATCCAGAAGCGGTTCTTTAACTGCTCAGATATGGGAGAGCGCTCCCTACCGAGGTAAGTACTTTTGCATTTTGTACTATTTAGAAAACAGTGCAGAAGTTATAAGACTACTTTTGAAAAACAGAAAATATACTGGTGTATTGTGAAGTGATGCGGTATTAACCATTTTAAGGCTGTGTGCCCACGATGCGGTTTGTTAAGCGTTTCCACAGCGTTTGAGCCGGATCAGACGCTGCAGAAACGCTTAAAAGATGCATCAAATTAATTAGCATGCGTTTTTGGCTTTTTGTGCCAATGCATGCGTTTTTAACCGCTCAGCGGCTAAAAACGCAGCATGCTCATTAATGCCCGCATGGCTCAGCGTTTTTAGCCATCCCCAATAATCCCAGAAATCGCGTGTCAAAAAACACGTCAAAAACGCGTCAAAATCGCGCAAAAAACGAGCGGAAAAAGACGCGCGATTTCTGGGAAGGGGATCCTTTTCCTGAGCGTTTAAAAACGCTAGCGTGGGCACATATCCTAAAGGTAACTTTTGCAGCAATTCATTACAACGACCCCTAGTTAAATCAACTGGAATACTTAACACTAGAAAACATAGTAGTACGTTCCTCACCTCTCCCACCTGTTGGAGTATATCTTAGATATGGCAGCTGAGGCTCACACCCAAACATGGCCTCCTGGGGGGAAAAAAAAAAAAAAGGAATCAATAGATGGTTATTATGTAATAAAATGTTCTCTATAATGCAGTGGATGTAAAAGCTCTACACAACCCTGTTAAAAATGCCATGTTAAAAAAACAAAACGCACCCAGAAGAATCATTTCATAACTTTTTCTACCTTTAAAAGGTGCTGTCTGCTATAAGTCTGAAGTCAGTCTATGTGACAGCAGTATTCTGAATCGTTAAACTGCGCGCTCTCAGGATTCTCCGGTATTGCTGTCGAGAGCAGGTGGACATGTGATCGCAACTATGAGATTTGCCACTAAGCGTACTTGGCTTCGCTCCGAACTAAGTGAGTCCAAGCACATCTAGTCAGGATGGTCCATGAACTAATGTGTGGCCGAGCACATCTAGTCAGAATGTTGCCAGAAGCATGCAAATGACATACTTGTGGCCTGCTCTATTCAATACGGGAGAAACCTGACAGTGACTGCAGACTTTTGGCAGAAGACCAAACAGAATGTCATTCATTCTTTGTACAAATCTATTGAGAAACAAATTCAAACGTTTTTCAAGGGGAAAATAAAATAATGTTGTCTCACAAGTGTGAATACCCTCTTAACCTCTTTACCCCTGAAGGTGGTTTGCACATTAACCCCTTGAGCCCCAAGGGTGGTTTGCACGTTAATGACCGGGCCAATTATTACCATTCTGACCACTGTCCCTTTATGAGGTCATAACTCTGGAACGCTTCCTTGGATCCCGGTGATTCTGACAGTGTTTTCTCGTGACATATTGTACTTCATGTTAGTGGTAAAATTTCATTGATCTAACTTGCGCTTATTTGTGAAAAAAAAAAAAACGGAAATTTGGCAAAAATTAACATTTCCCACATGTTTACCTTACATCAGCACAATTTGAGAACCAAAATTTTTTTTGTTAGGAAGCTATAAGGGTTAAAAGTTGATCAGTGATTTCTCATTTTTACAACACCATTTTATTTTTAGGGACCACATCACATTTGAAGTCACTTTGAGGGGTCTATATGATAGAAAATACCCAAAAGTGACACCATTCTAAAAACTTCACCCCTCAAGGTGCTCAAAACCAGATTCAAGAAGTTTATTAACCCTTCAGGTGCCTCACAGGAATTTTTGGAATGTGTAAAAAAAATAAAAAAAATTTAACATTTGCCATTTTTTCACAAAAAAAATTAAATCAGATGCCGATTTTTTCATTTTGACAAGGGTAACAGGAAAAAATGTACACAAAAAATTGTTAGGTAATTTCTACTGAGTATGCAGATACCCTATATGAGGGAGAAAACCACTGTTTGGGTGCATGGCAGGGCTCAGAAGTGATGGAGCGCCATTTGAATTTTAATGCAAAATTTGCTGGAACAATTGGCAGACACATGTTGTGTTTGCAGAGCCTCTGATGTGCCTAAAAAGGGAAAATTCCCCACAAGTGACACCTTTTTGGAAACTAGACCCCTCAGAGAACTGATATAGATGGGTGGTGAGCACATTGAACCCTCAGGTGCTTCACAGAAGTCTATAACGTTGAGTCGTAAAAATAAAACAAACCGAAAAGGGAAAACAAAATTTCCCCAACAAATATGTTTTAAGTCCAATATATTGCATTTTTAAAGGGTAACAGAAGAAACTGCACCATACTATTTGTTGTGCAATTTCTCCTAAGTAGACCGATACCCCATATGTGGGGGGAATACTACTTTTGAGGCACAGTGTAAAGCTCAAAATGGAAGAGGCGCCATATTGGAGTTCAGATTTTGCTGGAATGATTGAGAACCATGTTCACATTGGCAGAGCTCCTGAGGTGCCAGAACAAAAAACCCTTATATGTGAACTCATTTTACAAACTACGCTCCCCAATGAATTCATCTAAGGGTTTAGTGATCATATGGACATCACATGTGCCTCACAGAATTTTATACCATTGAGCGGTGAAGAATAAATTACCTTTCAACCACTAAAATGCTGTTTTAGCCCCAGAATTTACATTTTCACACAAATGGGTAAAAATGGCACCAAAATTTGTCCCACAATTTCTACTGAACGAGGCAATTCCCCATATGTGGCTGCACAGTACTACAGAGACTCGGAAGGAATGGAACGCTATTTGCCTACTGGAGCGCAGATGTTCCTATAACAGTTTGCAGACTCCATATACAGAGCCCCTAATTCCTAGAAGAGCAGAATTTTAACCAACATGCCAGACCGCATATCAAATGTAAGGGTTGAGGGTCACTTGGGTAATAGTGATCACAAATTAATAAGTTTTCATGTATCCTTTAATAAGATGTGTAGTAGAGGGGTTACAAGGACACTAAACTTCAGGAAGGCAAATTTCCAACGGATGAGAGATGATCTTGGTGCAATTAACTGGGACGATATCCTGAGACATAAAAATACACAAAGAAAATGGGAGACGTTTATTAGCATCCTGAATAGGACCTGTGCACAATATATACCATATGGGAATAAACATGCTAGAAATAGGAGGAAACCACTATGGCTAAATAGAGCTGTAAGGGGTGCAATAAGAGATAAAAATAAAGCATTTAGAGAATTAAAGCAAGTAGGTAGTGATGAGGCATTAAATAAATACAGAAAATTAAATAAATTCTGTAAAAAGCAAATCAAGACAGCAAAGATTGAGACAGAAAGACTCATTGCCAAAGAAAGTAAGAATAATCTCAAAATATTCTTTAACTACATAAATAGTAAGAAGCTAAAAAATGATAGTGTTGGCCCCCTTAAAAATAGTCTGGGTGAAATGGTGGATGAGGAGGAGGAAAAAGCCAATATGCTAAATGACTTTTTTTCAACAGTATTTACACAAGAAAATCCCACGATGGATAACATGATCAGGGATAAAAATTCTCCATTAAATGTCAATTGCTTAACCCAGCAGGAAGTACGGCGGCATCTAAAAATCACTAAAATTGACAAATCCCCGGGCCCAGATGAGATACACCTCCGAGTACTGCGGGAATTAAGCACAGTTATAGATAGACTATTATTTTTAATCTTTAAAGATTCCATAATAGCAGGTCTGTACCACAGGACTGGCGTATAGCAAATGTGGTGCCAATATTCAAAAAGGGGACAAAAACTGAACTTGGAAATTATAGGCCAGTAAGTTTAACCTCAACTGTGGGTAAAATCCTGTAGGGTTTTCTAAGAGATACTATACTGGAGTATCTGGAGAATAACCTCATGACCCAATATCAACATGGGTTTACAATGGACCGTTCCTGTCAGACTAATCTGATAAGCTTTTATGAAGAGGTAAGTTCAGGACTGGACCAAGGGAATGCAGTGGACGTGGTGTACATGGACTTTTCAAAAGCTTTTGATACGGTGCCACACAAAAGGTTGATAGATAAAATGAGAACAATGGGGATAGGGGAAAATATGTGTAGGTGGGTTAAGAGCTGGCTCAGGGATAGGAAACAAAGGGTTATTAATGGAGCACACTCGGACTGGGTCACGGGTCACAGGGGTCAGTTTTGGGCCTGCTTCGTTTTAACATATTTATTAATGACCTTTTAGGGGGCATAGAGAGTAGAATTTCAATATTTGCAGATGACGCTAAACTCTGCAGGGTTATCAATACAGAGGAGGACAATTTTATATTACAGGAGGATTTATGTAAACTAGAAGCTTGGGCTGATAAATGGCAATTGAGCTTTAATGGGGATAAATGTAAGGTCATGCACTTGGGTAGAACAAACAAGATGTATAATTATGTGCTTAATTGTAAAACACTGGGCAAAACTGTCACTGAAAAAGACCTGGGTGTATGGGTGGACGACAAACTCACATTTAGTGGCCAGTGTCAGGCAGCTGCTGCAAAGGCAAATAAAATAATGGGATGTATTAAAAGAGGCATAGATACTCATGAGGAGAACATAATTTTACCTCTATACAAGTCACTAGTGCGACCACACTTAGAATACTGTGTACAGTTCTGGTCTCCGGTGTATAAGACAGACATGGCTGAACTGAAGTGGGTGCAGAGAAGAGCGAGCAAGGTTATTAGGGAACTAGGGGGTCTGCAATACCAAGACAGGTTATTACACTTGGGGTTATTTAGTTTGGAAAATCAAAGGCTTAGGGGTGATCTTATTACAATGTATAAATATATGCGGGGACAATACAAAGACCTTTCTAATGATCTGTTTACTCTTAGACCTGTGATGGGGACAAGGGGGCATCCTCTACGTCTGGAGGAAAGAAGGTTTAAGCATACTCACAGACGTGGATTCTTTACTGTAAGAGCAGTGAGACTATGGAACTCTCTGCCATATGATGCTGTAATGAGTGATTCCCTACTAAAATTTAAGAAGGGACTGGATGCCTTTCTTGGAAAGTATAATATTACAGGGTATAAACACTAGTTTCCTTAATATTGCGTTGATCCAGGGAGCTAGTCTGATTGCCGTATGTGGAGTCAGGAAGGAATTTTTTCCCCCAATGTGAAGCTTACTGTTTGCCACATGGTGTTTTTTTGCCTTCCTCTGGATCAACATGTTAGGGCAAGTTAGGATAGGATATGGGTTGAACTAGATGGACTTAAAGTCTTCCTTCAACCTTAATAACTATGTTACTATGTAGAATCCCCCTCAAGTGACCACATTTTGGAAACTGGGGAGTTTATCTATAGGTGTAGTGACAATTTTGACTCCATGAGCATTTTCCAGAAGCAAGCAGCAATGAATGTTGGCGAGTGAAAATGGCAAAACTGCTGTTGTAGTGACCAGTACACGCTGTAGTGACCAGAACATTATGCAAAGCCAGTGCTTCTGGAGGCATGCACCTGTAAGTTAGGTGGGATCTCATCGCTTGAGAAATGACAAAATTAGATGCAATTTGTGGTTTAGGTACACTGTGGGCCTCAGAAGGGAGGGGACATTTGGATTTGGGAGCAGAGAATTTTCAGAATTTCTTTTGGCGGTTGAGGAGCCATTTCACTTTTCCCAGAGCCTTTGTGCTACCAGTAATGTGAAAGCCCCCTTTATTTTCCGTTAATAGATTAGAGACCCGAGTGGGGACTTGCTTTTTATGTGGATTGAGTTGAAGATTTCATTGGGAACATTTTACATAATGTTTGGGATCACATTTATCGGGTGCACTACGTTGACCATTTACTTTGGGGCTTCCATCTAAATCTCTGAGTGATGTGAATCAGATGAAACCCCCGAGGGATCCTTTCACTATAATGAGGCAGCAGTTACTCTGGCCTCTGTTCAAGTGTCCTTTTTTTCAGAAGTGCACAAAACTGCGGCCGATTGCACTTTTATGCAATCCTAAAAAGACGGACACCGCCGGATCACATGTCAGACTGCATCCATAGTTCCTCCATCTGCCTTATTATAGGGAATCTTCCGTTAGAGGTTCTGTCTGAAACATGCATTTCAAAGATATACATATACATCCGATGCAAGCGCTCAGCGTAGTGCTCCGGATAAAAGTGCACTGTGCTTTACTGCGATATTTGGGAGGTAGAAAGAAAAAAATAGCAGGTGAAGAATTGGTTTTATTTATTTTTTACACCGTTCCTCGTGCAGTATAAGTGATTAGGCAACTGTATTCTTCGGGTCGGTGCAATTACAGCAATACCAGATTTATATCAGGTTTTTATGCTTGGCTGCTGCACACACTAAAAAAAAGCTTCTCTTATTGTAAAAAAAAAAATCACTTTGTAGTCTGATTTTTTGGAGGCAGAATGAACAAAAACCAGCAGTTAAGGAATTTTTTTTTGTGGGAGGTGGGGGGAGGGTTAATACCATTCCACGCGTGGTACAAATGATAAGGCAGTTTTATTCTTTGTGTCAGTAGATTACAGTGATACCTCATTTACCGTATATACTCGTTTATAAGCCGAGATTTTCAGCCCCTTTTTTGGGCTGAAAAAGACCCGCTCGGCTTATACACGAGTCATACGCCAGAAAGCAGGCAGGGGAGGCGGAGCAGATGACATCATACTCGCCCTCCTGGCGTCTGCATATCAGGCTCTGCTACATCTCAGTCTTGTCTTCTTCCTGTGCGGTCATGTGACACCGCTCATTAAAGTAATGAATATGGACACGTCTCCACTCCCATAGGGATGGAGGAAGGAAAAATGCAACAACTCCAAAAACTGAAAGAAGAATTGTTAGGTTAGCCTTGCAAAACATAAGAGCATCAGCCAAGGAACTCAACCAGTTCTTGCACGATAGAGGAGATTCAGTGTTGGATAGAACTGTATGTCACTGATTACTTGATGGCGGCCTGAAAGCACAAACACCAAGGAAAAAGCCATTCCTAAATCTTAAAATAGAGAGGAGAATTTCCTGGGCCAGAGAACATCTTAGCTGGACAACTGAAGATTGTAAGAAAGTAATCTGGGGCGATGAAAGGAGTATCAATTTTTGGTTAGTGACAGAGTGCGTTATGTTTGGAGAAGGCAAAAGGAAGACTGTCTTCCAGAGTGTATGACACCTACAATTAAACATCCTGAGTGTGTTATAATATGGGGCTGTATGTCCTGGCATGGAATTGGGAGAATACAGGTCCTTGAGGGAACTGTAAATGCTTTGAAATATATTCATGTCGTCATTGAAGCAAAGCTCATCTCATCAATTCGTGACCTTGGCAAGGAACAGACAGAATTTTTCAACAGGATGGAGAACCATGTCACACTGCAAGGTGTGACGGATGTAACAGGGGAAGGGGGTGTCAACTTCACTCACCTCGGGGGAGGGGAGAGAAGGACCTAGCAGGGATCAGCTCTCTGATGGCACCACTTGCCAGGGTCAGTCAGGGAACTGCACCGAGGGCAAATAGTCACCAGAAAGGCTTCCCTTATAGGTACGAGTTAACAAGGCGCTCCAGTGAGGAGGGATATACACTGTGTGCAGAATTATTAGGCAAGTTGTATTTGAGAGGATTCTTTTTATTATTGAACAACACCTATGTTCTCAATCAACCCAAAAGACTCAGATATCAAAGCTTAATATTTTTGGAAGTTGGAGTGGGTTTGTTTTAGATTTGGCTATCTTAGGAGGATATCTGTTTGTGCAGGTAACCATTACAGTGCAGAATTATTAGGCAACTTAATAAAAAACAAATATATACCCATCTCACTTGTTTATTCTCACCAGGTAAACCAATAGAGCAACACAAAATTTAGAAATAAACATTTATGACATTAAAAAACAAAACGAAAAAAAAAAAATCAGTAACCAATATAGCCACCTTTCTTTACGATGACACTCAAAAGCCTTCTATCCATAGATTCTGTCAGTTGCTTGATCTGTTTGCGATCAACATTGCGTGCCGCAGCCACCACAGCCTCCCAGAAACTGTTCGGAGAGGTGTAAAGTTTTCACTCCTTGTAGCTCTCACATTTTATGAGGCACCACAGGTTCTCTATGGGGTTCAGATCGGGTGAACAAGGGGGCCATGTCATTATTTTTTCTTCTTTAAGACCTTTACTGGCCAGCCACACAGTTTAGTATTTATATGCATGTGATGGAGCATTGTCCTGCATGAAAATCATGTTTTTCTTGAACGATACCAACTTCTTCTTGTACCACTGCTTGAAGAAGGCGTCTTCCAGAAACTGCCAGTAGGTCTGGGAGTTGAGCTTCACTCCATCCTCAACCCAAAAAGGTCCCACAAGTTCATCTTTGATGATACCAGCCCATACCAGTACCCCACCTCCACCTTCCTGGCGTCTGAGTCGGAGCGGAGCTCTCTGCCCTTCACTGATCCAGCCTTGAGCCCATCCATCTGGCCAATCAAGAGTCGCTCTCATTTCATCAGTCCATAAAACCTTAGAAAAATCATTCTTAAGATATTTCT
This sequence comes from Dendrobates tinctorius, assembly GCF_039654945.1. Taxonomy (NCBI): domain Eukaryota; kingdom Metazoa; phylum Chordata; class Amphibia; order Anura; family Dendrobatidae; genus Dendrobates; species Dendrobates tinctorius. Next base: position 8,017,576 of record NW_027361760.1, on the reverse strand, counting down.
TGGCCCAGTCTTGACGTTTTATCTTATTGTCTCTTTATGAAAGGTGGTCGTTTTTCAGCCTTCCTTAGCTTGGCCATGTCCCTGAGTATGGCACACCTTGAGCTTTTTGATACTCCAGTAACGTTGCAGCTCTGAAATATGGCAAAACTGGTGGCAAATGGCATCTTGGCAGCTTCACACTTGATTTTCCTCAGTTTATGGGCAGTTATTTTGCGCCTTTTTTTTATCAACACGCTTCTTGTGACCCTGTTGGATATTTGCCATGAAACTCTTGATTGTTCGGTGATCACGCTTCAAAAGTTTGGCAATTTCAAAACTGCTGCATCCCTCTGCAAGACATCTCACAATTTTTGACTTTTCAGAGTCCGTCAAATCTTTCTTCGGACCCATTTTGCCAAAGGAAAGGAAGTTGCCTAATAATTAAGCACACCTTATATAGGGTGTTGGTGTCATTAGACCACACCCCTCCTCATTACAGAGATGCAAATCACCTGATTTACATAATTAACAGTTGGCTTTCAAGCCTATACAGCTTGGAGTAGGACAACATGTACAAAGGATGATGTGATCAAAATACTCATTTGCCTAATAATTCTGCACCCAGTGTATATCTCCAGTCCAGGCTGGGGATAGACGCATGCACAGGCAAACGCATACCTGCGCACGGCCTGTGTACCCAATGCTAAAGATAGGGTACGAAAGTCGCATGCAGCGTCATGCGACCATAGGCGGAGCTGACCAGAGGTGCAGCCGTGGACGTGCGCATCCCTCAGCAGCTCTAGGAAACGCTAGTGTGAAACTAGCCTAATTTGGAGTGATGAGACCAAAATTTAACTTTTTGGCCACAACCATATATATTACATATAGAGAGTCCTATGATGAAAGGAACACCATTCCTATTGTAAAGCATGGAGGTGGATTGCTGATGTTTTGGGGATCTGTGAGTTACAAAAGCACAGGAAACATGGTTAAAGTTGAAGGAAAGATGAATGCAGCACATTATCAGCAAATACTTGAGGAAAATTTGCAGTCATCAGCCCGGAAGCTGCGCATGGGACGTACTTGGGCGTTCCAACATGACAACGATCCAAAACACAAGGCCAAGTTGACCTGTCATTGGCCACAGCAAAACAAAGTGAAGGTTCTGGAGTGGCCATCTCAGTCTCCAGACCTCAATATCATTGAGACACTCTGGAGAGATCTCAAGTGTGCAGTTCATGCTAAACAGCCCAGGAATTTACAGGAAATGGAGGCTTTTTGCCAAGAAGAGTGGGCAGCTTTAACATCTGAGAAAATAAAGAACCTCATCCACAACTACCACAAAAGACTTCAAGCTGTCATTGATGTTAGAAGGGGCAATACATGGTATTAAGGAATGGGGACTGAACTATTGATCAGGGTCATTTGGATGTTTTGGGTTGTCATTAGGGTTTAAAAAGAGAAAACACAGTTTGACAATAAATGGCTTCACCCAACCATTAACCATGAGTGGAGAAAAAGTTTTGGCGTTATCATTTATAGTCTCTGAAAAAAGGCCAAGAAAGCAAAAAGTATGTCAGGGTATGTAAACATTTGCAGGTGCATGCAAGAGATTGCTATTTTGGGGGGACAAGATGTATTTTCCAATAACTCCATTTTGTGAGACATAAGAAAAAGCCGGATTACTTACCGGTAATTGTTGTGAGCTCATTTTCGGGTTTGCCTCTGGCTTCTGGTGAGGGTTATGGAGCTGGCTGTGCTGACAGAGTAGTGAGTTCTCTATCTGGGACTCCCTCTGTTGGTGAAGGGAGGTAATGAAGCTGATCTAAATGGCAGTGACCGGCCACCTGAGGAAGAGGACTGTGATTGGATGTCAGGAGTTTCTGATTGGATTTAAGGCAGCCGACTCCCTAGTTTCTTGCTGGTGATTTCTCCTGACTGTGGCTTCTGGTTTCCAGTTTGGTTCCTGCCTTCTTAAAGCTAAGTTTTCTCTGCTATTGTTCATATGAGTTTTTGTCTGGTTTACTTAGTTTTTGTGTTCAGCCAGCCCTGGTTGGGACTGGGCTGAATCCCCATTTTGTCTCTGATCAGTTGATCTCTTTTGCTCTGTCTTCAGAATATACCCGAGTGCTGATAAAGGGAATTGAAGTCTAGCGACTTCAGGGCCTTTTCTTTATCAGACGTGTTGGACATTTTTTGGCAGGGTTTTTTGCGTGATTGTAGACAGCAGTTTTTCTTTCCTGTCCTTTCTAGTTAGTGAGGGCCCCATCGTTTGCTCAGCCTATCTTTCTATCTGTGTTTGTGTTTTCATCTTGTTTCACTGACAATACATGTTGGGGGCTGTCTATTGCTTTGGGGTCTGCTCTGGGGCAGTTTAGATTTTCTAGTTCTTTCTTTAGGCTTATTTAGTTCTCCGGCCGTGACGAGGCGTCTAGGACCACCGTAGGCACGCTCCACGTCTACTTCTAGCTGTGTGAATAGGATCAGGGGTCTGCAATCCGCTAGTTACCAACCTCTCCGGTTTTCTGGGCTTAGCTTGCCTTTTGTTTTTCCCTCCTTGGTGACTCATTCATAACAGAATCACCAGCCATACTGCAGATTCTAGGGTACTCAAAAGCAGGAAAGAATTGTGTAAAAAAAAAAAAAAAGTGTCGGATTTTTTTTTTCTTTTATATGTATATTTTCTCCTCTTTTTCTCTGGGGCCGTAGGAGGATTCTTTTTTTTCTTTCTCCTTCATGGAGATTAAGCAATTGTCTGATAGTGTGGAGCAGCTTGCTGCTGAAGTGCGGGGAATTTCCGCCTGTCTCACTCATTCACATGCCGTTGAACCAAAGATCCTTACTCCTGATGTGTTTTTTGGGGATCGGTCTAAATTTTTGAATTTTAAGAATAATTGTAAATTATTTCTTGCCTTGAAGCCTAACTCATCGGGGAGCTCTGCGCAGCAGGTTAAAATTGTCATCTCCTTGATGCGCGGCGATCCCCAGGATTGGGCGTTTTCTTTGACACCTGAAGATCCTGTTTTGACTAATGTGGATGCATTTTTTCAAGCCTTGGGGTTGTTATATGATGAACCTAATGCTATTGATCAAGCTGAGAGAGCCCTATTGGCACTGAACCAAGGTCAGGATCCTGCAGAGTTATACTGTCAGAAATTCCGAAAGTGGGCGGTCCTTACTACATGGAATGCATTGGCAGCTCTCTTTCGGAAGGGTTTGTCTGAAACTTTAAAAGATACTATGGTGGGATTTCCTGTTCCCTCTGGTCTTGACGATTCTATGTCATTAGCCATTCAAGTTGATTGGCGTTTACGTGAACGCAAGACTACACGGGAGGCGCTGCCACCTTTTGAACAAATGTCTGAACCTATGCAATGTGATAGAGTTTTGTCTAGGGCACAACGTCAGGAGTTTAGAAGGCGTAATAAGCTGTGTTTTTTCTGTGGAGATGCCTCTCATGTTATTTCTGTCTGCCCTAAACGAGAGAAACGTTTTGCACACACATTTGCTGTGGGTGGTGTACAACCTAAGTTTCTTTTGGCAATTACTCTGATCTGCTCCTTATCCACATTTTCCGCGAAGGCTTTTGTGGATTCAGGAGCGGCCATGAATCTGATGGACTTGGATTTTACTAAACATTGTGGTTTTCCTATGACACCTCTGCGGACGCCTATTCCTTTGAGGGGTATTGATGCTACTCCTTTGGCGAAGAATAAACCTCAGTTTTGGACCCAGGTGATAATGCGGATCGCCCCAGATCACCAAGAAAATTGCAGATTTTTGGTGTTGCATAATTTACATGATACCATTGTTCTGGGTTTTCCCTGGTTGCAAATCCATAATCCGGTTTTGGATTGGAAATCTGTGTCTGTGGTGAGTTAGGGTTGTCGGTGTGCTCTTGGTGACACTCCTGTTTTCTCCACCTCTCCCCAGTCGCATGATGTTCATGACTATTTGGCTGATTTTTATGATGTTTTTAGTGAGAGCAAGTCTGCGTCTTTGCCTCCTCATAGGAGTTATGACTGTGCAATTGAGTTGAGACCTGGGTGTAAATTTCCCAAGGGTCGACTTTTCAATTTATCTGTACCTGAACACGAGGCTATGCGATCTTATATTAAGGAGTCATTGGAGAAGGGTCATATTAGACCATCCTCTTCGCCCTTAGGTGCTGGTTTTTTATTCGTGGCCAAGAAAGATGGTTCACTAACGCCTTGTATTGACTATCGTTCCCTCAACAAAATTACGGTTAAATATCAGTATCCGTTACCCCTGATTTCTGATTTATTCTCCAGAGTTAAAGGCGCTTGCTGGTTTACTAAGCTTGACCTCAGGGGGATGTATCTTATTCGCATCAAGCATGGGGATGAATGGAAGACCGTTTAATACTCCGGAGTGACATTTTGAGTACCTGGTGATGCCTTTTGGGCTCACTAATGCCCCTTCTGTCTTCCAATCCTTCATGAATGATATTTTCCGGGGCTCTGTGGATAAGTTTTTGATCATCTATCTGGATGATATTTTGATCTTTTCCAGGGATTGGGATTCTCATGTGGAACATGTTTGGACTGTGTTCCGGATTTTGAGAGTGAATTCCTTGTATGTTAAGGGATCGAAGTGCCTTTTTGGTGTACAGAGGATTTCATTTTTGGGATTTATTTTGTCTCTGTCAACTACTGAAATGGACCCGGCCAAGGTACAGGCCATTTATGATTGGGTTCAACCCACTTCTTTGAAGGCTCTCCAGAAGTTTTTGGGTTTTGCTAATTTTTATCGTAAATTTATAGCTAATTTTTCTGGTATTGCTAAACCACTGACTGATTTAACTAAGAAGGGTGCTGATGTGCTGAATTGGTCTTCAGAGGCTGTTTCGGCCTTTCAGGAGCTGAAGCGGAGGTTCACTTCTGCTCCGGTTTTGCGGCAACCTGATGTCTCACTTCCTTTTCAGGTCGAGGTGGACACTTCAGAGATTGGTGCGGGAGCTGTTTTGTTCCAAAAAGATCCGGTGACGTCTAAAATGAATCCCTGTGCCTTCTTTTCCCGAAAGTTCTCCCCATCTGAACGCAACTATGATGTGGGGAATCGGGAATTGTTGGCCATGAAATGGGCATTTGAGGAGTGGAGACATTGGTTGGAGGGAGCTAGACATCAAGCTGTGGTCCTCACTGACCACAAGAATTTGATTTACCTTGAGTCGGCCAAACGCTTGAATCCTAGACAGGCTAGGTGGGCCTTGTTTTTTACGCGTTTTGATTTTGTGTTCTCCTTTCTTCCAGGCACTAAGAATGTTAAGGCAGAGGCCCTTTCTAGGAGTTTCTTTGCTGATTCTCCTATTGTGACCAAGCCTACTACCATCCTAGGTGAGGGGGTAGTTCTTTCTGCCATCTTGCCCGATTTGAGACGTGCTCTGGAAGAATTCCAGGAGGACAAACCTGAGCATTGTCCTATGGGAAAATTGTATGTTCCTGACCAGTGGAGGAAGAGCGTGATGTCTGAAGTTCATTGCTCCGCATTGGCTGGTCATCCAGGTATTTTTGGTACCAGAGATTTGGTGAGTCGGTCTTTTTGATGGCCTGCCTTATCTCGTGATGTCAGGAATTTTGTGCAGTCCTGTGGGACTTGTTCCCGGTCTAAACCCTGCTCTCGCTCTAGTGGGTTGTTGATGCCCTTGCCGGTGCCTAAGAGGCCGTGGACCCATATTTAAATGGATTTTATTTCTGATCTTCCTGTCTCTCAGAGGATGACTGTTATCTGGGTGATTTGTGATAGATTCTCTAAGATGGACCATCTTGTACCACTTCCAAAGTTGCCATCTTCCTCAGAGTTGGTACCCTTGTTTTTACAACAGGTGGTTCGGTTGCATGGGATTCCTGAGAACATTGTATCGGACAGAGGAGTTCAGTTTGTTTCCAGATTCTGGAAAGCCTTTTGTTCCAAGCTGGGAATTCAGTTGTCCTTCTCCTCTGCGTTTCACCCTCAGACCAATGGGCAGACGGAGAGAACAAACCAGACTTTGGAGTCCTATTTGAGATGTTTTATATCTGCTGATCAGGAGGACTGGGTTTCATTTTTGCCCTTGGCCGAATTCGCTTTAAATAATAGAGCTAGTTCTGCCACCTTGATGTACCCCTTTTTCTGTAACTTTGGGTTTCATCCTCGATTTTCTTCAGGAAAAGTGGAATCTTCAGCCTGCCCAGGTGTTGACACTGTGGTAGAGAGAATGCAGCAGATTTGGGACCAAGTAGTGGATAAGTTGTCTCTCTCCCAGGAAAAGGCCCAGCGGTTTTCTAACCGGCATAGGACCATTGGTCCCCAGTTTAAAGTGGGTGATATGGTTTGGTTGTCATCAAAGAATATCTCTATGAAGGTAGCTTCTCCAAAGTTCAAGCCAAGATTTATTGGACCTTACAAGATTTTGGAGATTCTTAATCCGGTTTCTTTTCGATTGGCTCTTCCTGTTACGTTTAAGATCCATAACGTGTTTCATAATTCGCTGTTGAAGAGATATGTTGAGCCAGTAGTTCCTATGGCGGCACCTGCTGACCCTGTATTGGTTAGAGGTAATGTGGAATATGAGGTAGAGAAAATACTGGATTCTCGTCTGGCTAGACGGAGACTCCAGTATTTGGTCAAGTGGAAGGGTTATGGCCAGGAGGACAATTCTTGGGACTCTGCCTCTGGTATTCATGCCGATAGATTGGTTCGTGCTTTTCATCGGGCCCATCCTGATCGGCCCGGTGGCGTGGATGAGGGTTCGGTGACCCCTCCTCATGGGGGGGTACTGTTGTGAGCTCATTTTCGGGTTTGCCTCTGGCTTCTGGTGAGGGTTGTGGAGCTGGCTTTGCTGACAGAGGAGTAGTGAGTTCTCTATCTGGACTCCCTCTGTTGGTGAAGGGAGGTGGTGAGGCTGATCTAAATGGGAGAGACCGGCCACCTGAGGAAGAGGACTGTGATTGGACATCAGGAATTTCTGATTGGATTTAAGGCAGCCGACTCCCTAGTTTCTTGCTGGTGATTTCTCATGACTGTGGCTTCTTGTTTCAAGTTTGGTTCCTGCCTTCTTAAAGCTAAGTTTTCTCTGCTATTGTTCATATGAGTTTTCGTCTGGTTTACTTGGTTTTTGTGTTCAGCCAGCCCTGGTTGGGACTGGGCTGAGTCCCCATTTTGTCTCTGATCAGTTGATCTCTTTTGCTCTGTCTTCAGAATATACCTGAGTGCTGATATAGGGAATTGAAGTCTAGCGACTTTAGGGCCTTTTTCTATCAGACGTGTTGGACATTTTTTTTGGCAGGGTTTTTTGCTTGATTGCAGACAGCAGCTTTCCTTTCCTGTCCTTTCTAGTTAGTGACTGCCCCATCGTTTGCTCAGCCTATCTTTCTGTGTTTGTGTTTTCATCTTGTTTCACCGACAATACATGTTGGGGGCTGTCTATTGCTTTGGGGTCTGCTCTGGGGCAGTTTAGATTTTACCTTTCTTTCTTTAGGCTTATTTAGTTCTCCGGCTGTGACGAGGCATCTAGGACCACCGTAGGCACGCTCCATGGCTACTTCTAGTTGTGTGAATAGGATCAGGGGTCTGCAATCCGCTAGTTACCAACCTCTCCGGTTTTCTGGGCTTAGCTTGCTTTTTGTTTTTTCCTCCTCGGTTACTCACTCATAACAGTATAGTAAACGTGTGCAGTCTGGACCAGGTAGCTGCCTTGCAAACCTGTTCCGTCGAAGCCTGGTGCCGAAGCGCCCAAGAGGCGCCCACTGCCCCAGTAGAGTGTGCGCTGATCCCTGCTGGAGTCGGCGTGCCTCTGATGCGGTAGGACTCCTGAATAGCCAAACAAATCCATCTGGCTATGGTCGATTTTGAGGCAGCCAATATCCTCATTAATGTGAAAAGAGGAACGACTTTTGGCAAAAAAGGAGGAGCTGGTCTAAGAACCACCATGTCGTTGTGAAAGGTCAGAAATGGGGCTCGAAAAGATAGGGCTGCCAGCTGTTATGAGCTCATTTTCTCGTTCACCTTTGATGTCCGATGAACTCCCTCTGCTGGTGAAAGAAGGTGGTAAAACTGATTTGGATGGGAGAGACCTGTCACCTGAACAGATGGATTGAGATTGGACATCTGGAATCTCTGAGTGGATATAAAAGGCAGCCGACACCCTGTAGGGTTGCTGGTGATTTCTCTGCTCTGAGCTCTGGCCTCCAGTTCAGTTTCTGTCTTCTAAAGCTAAGTTTTTGCTCTATTATTGTTCCATGAGATTTTGTCTGATTTGCTTAGTTTTGTGTTAAGCCAGCCCCGGCTGGGGCTTTGCTGAATTTCCATTTTTGTCCCTGATCGGTTAATTCTCTTTTGCTCTGTCTTCAGAATATATCGGAGTGCTGATATAGGGATTTTGAAGTCTAGTGACTTCAGGGCCGTTCTTTTTTTACCTATCAGACGTGTTGGGACATTTTTGGTAAGGTTTTTGCGGATTGCAGCCAGCATCTTTTCTGTCCTTTCCTATCTAGTTAGTTGGGCCCCATCGTTTGCTCTGCCTGTCTTTCTGTGTTTGTGTTTTCATCTGTTTTCACCGTCAATACATGTTGGGGGCTGTCTATTGCTTTGGGGTCTGCTCTGGGGCAGTTTAAATTTCCCCTTTCTTTCTTTAGGCTTATTTAGTTCTCCAGCTGTGACGAGGTGTCTAGGACCACCTTAGGAACACTCCACGGCTACTGTTAGTTGATGTGAATAGGATCAGGGGTCTGCAATCTGCTAGCTACCAACCTCTCCGGTTTTCTGGACTTAGCTTGTATTTTTGTTTTTTCCTCCTCTGGTGACGCATTCATAACAGCCAGCTCAGAGACCCGCCTGATTGATGTTATAGCTATCAGGAACACCACCTTCCAGGAAAGGTATGACAAAGAAATCCTGTAGCGGCTCAAATGGAGCTTCCTGCAGAACACTTAGAACCAGGTTAAGGTCCCAGTCGTCCATAGGTGCCTTATAGGGAGGTACCATGTGGGAGACCCCCTGGATGAAAGTCTTTACCTGCAAGTAGGTAGCAATCCTGCGCTGAAAAAGGATGGATAAAGCAGATATCTGTCTCCTGAGAGAACTGAGGGCCAAGCCTGAGTCTAGGCCAGACTGGAGAAAAGCCAAGATATTAGGGATCAATTCTTATGGAACTTATTTTTGGACTTCCATGCGCTGCTTGACAAAATACAGGATTCCAATTATGATAGAAGATTAATCATTTATTCCCTATTAGGGAATGATTAAAATTCTATCATAATTGGAATCCTGTATTTTGTCAAGCAGCGCATGGAAGTCCAAAAATAAGTTCCATAAGAATTGATATATTAGCGGTCACTTGTTTGACCATTGGACGTGCAGCAGCTGACTACTAATCTTATATGCCTGATCTCTCCTACAACAGGTGAGTGGATTTCTTATATATTTTTTATTAACCCGGATAAGACCCTATTTGCGCTTTTCTGTTCCTATAGTGTATAATAAAGATATTAGGGATGGAGAATATCAGTGGAGAACAACTGTGGCCTTGACACCATGCAAAGAAAACCTTCCAGGTGTGGTGGTAAATTCATGCTAAGGCAGGCTTCCGGGCGCTAACCATCGTAGCAACCACCTTGCGTCCAAACCCCGCCTGTGTCAGAATCCAAGATTCAACGGTTGAGCCGTCAAACACAGGGCCCCTGACTTTGGGTGGCAGATCAGCCCCCCAGAGAAAGTATATCTGGGCACTCTGGCAGTCGCCATGGCACGTCGACGAGCAGCTGCACTACATCTGCATACCACGCCCAATGAGGCCAGCAGAATCACTGGCACTCCTTTTGCCTTGATCTTCTTGATGACCCTCGGAATTAGTGGCAGCGGGGGAAATAGGTATGGGAGGCGAAACTGATTCCATGGCAGAACCAGCGCATCCACGGCGATTGCCTGCGGGTCCCGGGACCGAGCGACAAATACCGACACCTTGGCGTTCACCCTGGAGGTCATCAGATCCACATCCGCTGTTCCTCACCATTGGCAAATCTGCTGAAAGACCTCTGGGTGTAGTGGCCATTCCATGGACGCAAGCCCCTGCCGGCTGAGGAAGTCTGCCGCCCAGTTCTCTACCCCGGGATGTGGACCGCCAATATCACCGTGCGGTTCCTCTCGGACCAGCAAAGCACGTGCCCTACCTCGTGCATGGTTGCCCTGCTGCGGGTGCCCCCTTGGTGATTTATGTAAGCCACCTCCGCGGCGTTGTCCGACTGAATCCGGACGGGGCGGCCTGCTAGAAGGTGATGAAACCGTTGCAGAGTCAGCCGGATCGCCCGTATCTCCAACAAATTGATCAGGAGGCGTGCCTCCTGCGGTGACCACCGTCCCTGGGTCGTGTGGTAGCGAAAAACCGCTCCCCAACCGAGGCGGCTGGCGTCGGTTGTGACCAGCAGCCACTGATCTGGGGGAAAAGGTTTCCCCTGAAGAAGGGAGGAACTGATTGTCCACCACTCGAGTGACTGCCTGACCTGAGAGGACAACCAGCATCGGTGATCGAGCGTGAACGGGTTCTTGTCCCAGGTGAGGGACTGGTTGGCGCAGTACCCACACTCCCTGCCGGAGGGCTAGGGCCTTGTCTTGAGGGAGATTTACCAACCCTCGGGAAGTGTCGAAGATCATCCCTAAAAAGGAAGTTCTCTGAGCTGGAACAAGGGATGACTTCTTTACATTGATCAACCACCCTAAGCGGGCAAGAGTATCTAGCGTGATGCTGACACTTTCCTCGCATGCCCGTCTTGAAGGGCTCTTGACCAAGAGGTCGTCTAAGTAGGGAAATACGACTATGACCCGGGAGTGCAGGATGGCCATGGGGACTGCCATGACCTTTGTGAACACTCTGGGGGCAGTGGCTAGCCCGAAGGGCAGCGCTGCCAACTGAAAATGTAGACCGTTGATGGCGAAGTGTAGAAACCTTTGATGCGGAGGGAAAATAGGGATATGTAGATAGGCGTCCTGGATATCGATAGAGGCCACGTACTCTCCCTGCCCCATTGCCGATATGACTGAACAGAGAGACTCCATCCGGAAATGTCTGATCCTGATAAATTTGTTCAGGAGCTTTAGGTCCAAAACAGGCCTGACAGTCCCGTCCTTTTTGGGGACTGCAAACAGGTTGGAATAGAAGCCCTGAGTCTTCTCGTTTTCCGGTACTGGAATGACTCCGTTGTGGCTGAGCAAATCGATCGCTCCTAGTAGAGCCTTTGCCCAGGTATCCATTTTGGGAAGACGGTAAAGAAAAAAATCGTCTTGGGGGGTACCTGAAAAATTCTATCTTGTACCCTGTGGACACCAGCTCTCTCACCCATGTGTCGTGTGCGACATTGAGCCAGGCGTGGTGAAACCAGAGTAGGTGGCCGCCTACCTTGTTGGTGTCGCCTGGCAGATGCCCCGAGTCATTTGGCTGCAGATCTTTGGGACCTGGATCCTCTTGACCTGGACTGGTTAGCCCGCATCCATGTCCAATGGGTTGGCTCTATATGAGACCTGTCGGTCCCTATTCTGGTTGGGGCGCCCTGACGCGGCGGAATTAGCTGCGGTCGTCCACCCGGGGTTGCGAAAGGCCCGAAAACTCGCCTGAAACTGGTGATGAAACGGCAGTTTGACCTTTTGTTGAGGAAGAAAACCGCTCTTGCCTCCTGTGGAGTCGGAGATGAGGTGATCTAACTTCTCTCCGAACAGGCGGCCACACTGGTATGGTAGCGCTGTCAAGGACTTTTTTGAGGCTGAATCGGCCCGCCGTGTCCTTAACCATAGAGCTCTCCTAATGGAGATTGCATTTGCAGCTGCAAGTGCCGTGCAGTTGGCCACATCTAAAGATGCATTGATCCCCGGCCATGGCTATCTGATTTGCGATTTCTGATACTTCAGCTGGTAGGTCTATGCCTTACAAGGCTCTATTCAATGATTCTGACCAAGAAATCATGGCCTTGGCTACCCACGTTGCTGTGAACGAGGGAGAGAGTGCTGATACCGATGCCTCAAACACTGAGCGAGTCAAGTTCTCTATGAGATGATCAGTGGGATCCTTAATCCCATGCCTGTCCGGCCGTTCTCTGTGTCATTGCACTATGTCCTCAAATTCAGGGTGAGTGCAAAATACTCTATGGGGACGCTTGACTCGCTTAAATGACACCTTATGGCCCAAAGCAAGAGTGGAATCATCCTCAATCCCCAGAGTCTGGTTGACGGCTTCTGAGACTGTCACCCGTTTCCTGACCACCCGGTGTATCTAGGTCAAGGGGTTCGTCCGAGTTGTAGTCCGAGCGAGAAGCAGAGCTCACAGATGCCGAGGCACCGGATGGACCGGGAGATGCTGTATGGGTTCGTTTCCCCCACATCTGGCCGGAGTGAGAGCGGCCCCTGCAGGCCGGAGGCTCCTGTGAGGTAGAGGACCCCTCTAAGACAAGCGAGCCACTGTCCCTGCCCCTATCTGGGGCCCAAAGGGACTCGATTGCTCTCGTAAGTGACGCCATAGATTGCGACAGTGATAACACCCATTCCAGAGGACTTGCTACACTGGGCTCGGTTGCAGGGGAGGGCTCCTGGGCGCGTTCGGACTCGCAGGCTTCACATACTCGCTTGGTCTGTGCCTGCGGAAAAGTGGACCGACAGGAGATGCATGCAGCGTATAAAAACGTATGCGTCTCAGGTTTTCCTGACATGCTGTCATGCATCCGTCCTTAATAAAAAAAATAAAAATATCGCTGGGGCAGGGTGCTCTTCATTTCTCCTAGCGTGCCTCTCTGTGGGGCTAGGGGGCAGCACTTACCCCAGTCCTGTGTCCTAGCGTGCGAGGCGTCGCTTCATTCCACGCACAACTGCGGGCAGGCCCCTGTAAGAAAAAAGGGATCCTGGATGCGGTACTTCCGTTTTCGGCCTAGCTTCGGCCTGAAGCCGGGGCCTAAATTTCTTCGGCGTCCACCCAGGCCACGGGGGGCGGGGCCGCCGTGACGGGACACCGGGGACTTCCGGCCATGGCTGGCGACGGCTGAAGCCGCGGCTTCGATTTTTACCATCTGCCCGGGGGGAGGGGCGGGTTGAACCACCAGACCCCAGAACCAAGGCCGGGAACCGGATCCGCCACTGCCAGACGCGCCCATCTCTGCTGCTGCCCAGGAGTGTTAAGGGCTCCAGCCCTGCGCCGCTGCAGGAGCTCTCCCCGGCCACCCTCCTCCATCCAGCTCAGGTAGAGGGAAGGGGGGCCATATGAAAAAGGACGGTGAGGAGAGAGACCGTCCGCCGCCTTGCCACAACCGCAGTCTTAGCATTGGTGGGGCAGTGGGGGCCGCACGGACTACACTTTTGCTTCTGTGTAGCCTAGGGCTAAGTCTGGCATCATGTCCCACGGTGCGGGAGAGGATACATGGAGGGACACTCGCAGGTGCTTGCCCGTTGTAGGTTTGGGGAGATCGGACCCTTTCAATAGGGTCCATCGCCCGTATCTCACCTCTGTGGTCTGGCAATATCCCACGTTGCGGGAGAGGATATGTGGAAGGACACTTGCACGTGGTCGCCCGTTGTTGGTTTGGGGAGATCGGACCCTTTCAATAGGATCTGTCGCCCCTATCGCATCTTCATGTAAAAAAGGAACGTCCGGAAAAAATACCTGCTGCGGGAGAGGATACGTTGAGGTACACTCGCATGTGCTTGCCCGTTGTTGGTTTGGGGAGATCGGACCCTTTCAATAGGATCTGTCGCCCCTATCGCATCTTCATGTAAAAAAGGAACGTCCGGAAAAAATATCTGCTGCGGGAGAGGATATGTTGAGGTACACTCGCACGTGCTTGCCCGTTGTTGGTTTGGGGAGATCGGACCCTTTCAATAGGATCTGTCGCCCCATCTCATCTTCATGTAAAAAAGGAACATCCGGAAAAAATCCCCGTTGCGGGAGAGGATACGTTGAGGTACACTCGCACATGCTTGCCCGTTGTTGGTTTGGGGAGATCGGACCCTTTCAATAGGATCTGTCGCCCCATCTCATCTTCATGTAAAAAAGGAACATCCGGAAAAAATCCCCGTTGCGGGAGACGATACATGGAGGGACTCTCGCACGTGCTCGCCCGTTGTTGGTTTGGGGAGATCGGACCCTTTCAATAGGGTCCGTTGCCCCTATCTTATCTTCATGGGGAAAAAGAAAAAAAAAATCAGTCTGGAAACAGACAGACGTGTGCCTCCAAAAGACACTAAGCAAAAAACTGGTTTCCGACCGCAATCGGGGCGAGGGTGTATACGGGGGAGGAGGAGCTAGCCTCTTTTTTTCACTTAGTGTCAGCCTCCAGGCGCAGTAGCATACACCCACAGTACCTGTGTCCCCCAATGAGGCGAAGGAGAAAACAAACTCCCACCCGCCGTTCTATGGTTGCTCTCTAAAACCCAGCCCTTTTAAAAAGGCTACTAAACCCCTCTCAGCACTTAGTGTGCTGGCGCAAAACTTCTAGGTTTCACATCACTGAAGCCAATAGCCTCAGCAAATCATCTCCCCTCCAGCACCTTACCAGTGACTTAGTCACAGTGTATTGAGCGCTTGCTGTTCAAAGCTGTAGAACTGCCCCGACAATTGGAAGAGTTATTGCAAGGCGAATGCTCTTAAGTGGAAAAAGATAATCTTGTAGTTATGACCCATTTTAATAGCTAACCAAAATGAAATAAATGATTTTTGCAAAAGCTAGCTTTCAAGACTTATAGATACAATTATTTTGTGCATATATATTTTGTGTTTAGTAAGATACTTTGTTATACCATGCCTGAAGAAGAGACCTAAAAAGTCTTAAAAGCTTGCTTTGTTACAGCATTTATTTTTTTTAGCCATTTAAAACAGGTACAACTACAAGATTATCTTGTGTTTTTCCCACAGAGAACAATTTTGTTTAAACTGGCTAATAAGGTACCAAACCCCTTTTTTCTTTTAATTGCAAGGAAAACGTAACTTTATTTTCTTTCTGCAGCTACATTTCCAATTGGAGGCACATATTTAAAATATTATTTACCCGCAATTACCACTATAGCTGTAGGTAAATACAGTTTTTTTTGCTGACAGGTTCTTTAACACGTGGAATTGAAAATATGCTAACTGTTACAATCCATAGGATAACGTTACGGAAATACCAAATAAAAACACATCATATATGTTTTCATACCGAAAAAAAAATCATTTTAATGGGAAATAAATATGCTTTTTATTGACACACTCCAGATGAAGGTTGAAGAGGCCTGAATTTTATGATCATGAATATATAGCCATGCTGTATTGAAACATTTTATTTTAGAACATTCATATATAGTCATGAGAAAAACTGTGTTGTCTAAGATTTTACATATCAGGACGAATATCAAACCATTAAATATGGTCCTAAGGGAGTTTTAAAATTCAAGGTAAATACAACCCGAGTTTAACAAAAAACACATTAAAAATTACAGTCATTACATATTTAACATCAGCTAGGCCAAAATGCAGCAGCAGTGTGAAAAGAAAAAGGCGTTTCTCAAAAACGTAATTTCTTGTCACGTAATTCACACAGCAGCCCGTCCTAGTCATGTGCGGGGACAGGCTGCAGTCTGAAGAAAATGCCTGAGACAGGTGCCTCAACTGACAGAAGAGCTGAATCGTAAACACATATGCCAGTGATCCAAGCAGAAGAGCTGTGACAGAAGAAGAAATACATTTCCTCGGCTGACTGAGCATGGAGAAGTGAGGCCAGAAGAAAAAAAAAAAAAAATGTACAGACATTACAGCATGGGATTGCAAATTATTCTCTCTCTTTCTTTGAAGTAATCTAATAGATAAAGCAAGGGAGACACAAAGCGCAATAGGGTCTTATCCGATAGTAAAGGCCCCGTCTTCACTAAGCGACTTACCAGCGATCCCGATACCGATATCAAGGTGTCAGGATCGCTGGTAAGTCGCTATGTGATCGCTGGTGAGCTGTCACACAGACAGCTTCACCAGCGATCAGCACAGCGATGCCGAGCGCCCGACATCGCTGGCCATCCTGTAAAAAATAGAATCAAAATAAAAAATATAGTTATTCTCACCATCCGACGTCGCGTTCAGTCATCCTGCCTCTCTCCATGCTCCGAATGCAAAGGATCACTGGGACCGGAGCGTGGAGAGAGGCGGGATGACTGAACGGGACGTCGGAAGGCGAGAATAACTATATTTTTTATTTTTTATATTATTTTTTACACCTGATCGCTGGTCTCCCGCTGTCACACACAGCGATGCGTGCTGGCCAGCGGGAGACCAGCGACCAAAGAAATGTCCAGAGGTTTCTTGCAGCGATCAGCGATACCGGCAGGGGGGCCGCTCGCTGATCGCTGTCACACATAGCGATCTCGCTGTTACGTCACAAAAGTTGTGACTCAGCAGCGATCTCGCTACCGAGATTGCTTAGTGAGACGGGGCCTTAAGTTAGCACTTTTTAAGTAGGAAGCTGCTCACTTGGTATTTGTAAGAAAGGCTGCCGCAGATCCACAGGTCGGTCAACGACCCGACAATACAATACACTGCAGAGATGTGGATTCCAGTCCGCGCTGCCCAAATAATAGATTTCCAAGACGTAGTAATAGTTAAGAAGAGTTAAGAAGTGGTTTAATCTACGCGTTTCAGGGTGAATACCACCCCTTCCTCAGGAAATACCACACATAGCTTACCTTACCGTAACCTATATGTGGTACTTTCCTGAGGAAGGGGTGGCATTCACCCTGAAACGCGTAGATTAAACCACTTCTTAACTGTTACTACGTCTTGGAAATCTATTATTCGGGCAGTGCGGACTGGAATCCACATCTCTGCAGTGTATTGTATTTCTTTGAAGTAAAACATTGTTTAAAAACAGATAGGGTAAAGCTGAGTTCACACGTAGCTTTTTTTTTGCGGCGTTTTTAAACGCGCAATTTTGCCGCGAAAATGCAAAAAAATGCATCCCATGCAATCCTATGGTATTCCACACATGCTGTGCTAATGCTGCGTATTTTTCGGCGGTGGAATTGCATCGCGGAAAAATATGCAGCTTGTTCATACTTTGTGCGGAATCGCGGGAAAATCCGCACACATGGGAATGTATTGTTCCGCTTACTTTGCATGTGGCTGTGCCCACCATGCGAAAAGTAAGCGGAACATTTGCGGATGGTACCAAGGGTCTGGAGGAGAGGGGATTCTCCTCCAGGCTTTGGGTACCATATCCCTGTTAAAAAAAAAATAAAATAAAAAATCATGTTATTCTCTCCTTCCGGTGTCCCTTGCAGCATTACCAGGCCTCAGCGATGCTCCCGGCAAGTCCTGTTCCCAGCGATGCCTTGCGACAATGACCTTTGATGACGTCGCATTTTCGCGAGACAGCGACATCAAAGGTCATTGTTGCAAGGCATCCCTGGGAACAGGACTTGCCGAGAGCATCGCGAGGATCGGGAACGCTGAGCGGGACGCCGGAAGGTGAGAAAAACACGATTTTTTATTATTTTTTTAAATTATTTTAAACTTTATATCTTTTTACTACTGAGGCTGCATAGGCAGCCTCAATAGTAAAAAGTTGGTCACACTTGTCAAACACTATGTTTGACGAGTGTGACCAACCTGTCAATCAGTTTTCCAAGCGATGCTACAGATCGCTTGGAAAACGCTAGCATTCTGCAAGCTAATTATGCTTGCAAATCGCTAGTTTATCGCGGGAAATACGCGGGAATTTAAAATGCGGATTTCTTGCATATTTCCCAAGGAAATTTCCGCGGGAATTCCACATGTGTGCACATAGCCTAAAAGACATCTCATGCTGTTCTGTCAGTATACTCTTTTGCGTCCTCCCCTTACTGGGGAAAAAAAAAAAAAAAAAAAAAAAAATCACAAACAAAATGGTTTACAACAGATTCTGATATTTTAAGACAGCCAATATACACTGTGTTCCAAATTATTATGCAAATTATATTTTTCTATGATTTTCCTAAATAGTCGGTACAAATGACAGTCCGTCTAATAAAAGTCGTCACCGGCTAGAGTATACATCAAATTTTATTGAAGAAACCTCCCAATGATAACAGTATAATCTCCAAAATGAATAAAAACTCAAATTGCACTGTTCCAAATTATTAAGCACAGTAGAATTTCTAAACATTTGATATGTTTTAAAGAACTGAAAATGTTCATTTGTGGAATTTGCAGCATTAAGAGGTCACATTCACTGAACAAAAAAGCTATTTAACTCCAAAACATCCTAACAGGCCAAGTTATATGTTATCAAAGAAGGGTTCCTATGTTATCACCTTCACAATTCTTGCATCCACTGAACTTGTGAGTTTTTGGAGAGTTTCTGCTTGTATTTCTTTGCATGAACTTAGAATAGCCTCCCAGAGCTGCTGTTTGGATGTGAACTGCCTCCCACCCTCATAGATCTTTTGCTTGATGATACTCCAAAGGTTCTCTATAGAGTTGAGGTCAGGGGAAGATGGTGGCCACATCATGAGTTTATCTCCTTTTATGCCTATAGCAGTCAATGACTCAGAGGTATTCTTTGCAGCATGAGATGGTGCATTGTCATGCATGAAAATGATTTTGCTCCTGAAGGCACATTTCTGCTTCTTATACCATGGAAGACAGCTGTCAGTCAGAAACTCTATATACTTTGCAGAGGTCATTTTCACACCTTCAGGAACCTTAAAGAGCCCTACCAGCTGTTTCCCCATGATTCCGGCCCAAAACATGACTCTTCCACCTCCTTGCTGATGTCGCAGCCTTGTTGGGACATTGTGGCCATCCACCAACCATCCACTACTCCATCCATCTGGACCATCCAGGGTTGCTCGACATTCATCACTAAACAAGACTGTATGAAAATTAGTCTTCATGTATGTCTGGGCCCACTGCTACGATTTCTGCTTGTGAACACTGTTTAGTGGTGGCTGAATAGTAGGTTTATGCACCACAGCAAGCCTTTGAAGGATCCTACACCTTGAGGTTCGAGGGACTCCAGAAGCACCAGCAGCTTTAAATATCTGTTTGCTGGTTTGTAATGGCTTTTTAGCAGCTGCTCTCTTAATCCGATGAACTTGCCTGGCAGAAACCTTCCTCATTCTGCTTTTATCAGCACAAACATGTCTGTGCTCAGAATCAGCCACAAATCTCTTAACAGTACGATGATCACGTTTACATTTTTGGGAAATATCTAATGTTTTCATCTCTTGACCAAGGCATTGCACTATTTGATGCTTTTCAGCAGCAGAGAGATCCTTTTTCTTTCCTAAATTCCTTGAAACCTGTGCCCTGCTTAATAATGTGGAACATCATTCTTAAGTAGTTTTCCTTTAATTGGGCTCTCCTGGTAAACTAATTATCACAGGAATTTGAGATTGATTTCAGTGATCCAAAGAGCCCTGATACACAATACCATCTATGAGTTTATTTGAAAAACAAAAAATTACATCTTTATGACACTTAAATGCAATTTGCATAATAATTTGGAACACAGTGTAATCTAATGTGTAAAAGCATGAAAGAGACAACTTTTACCTCAGCCCTCATTTCAGACTCCACGGTCCAGTCATCTGGAGCTATGGAAATAAAAATACATGTATACAGTAAAAAAAAAAATATATACAATATATATATATATATATATATATATATATATATATAAAAATAAACTCTCACCTACCATGGAAACCTTTCCGACAAGCCTACAACCTGCAGTAACCACCGATCCACCAAACATCTGCATGACCATATTTACCCTCATCTATTGTATCCTCACTCAGTCCTTGAAGATTATGAGCTCTGTACCAGTCGTGACTTGTATTGTTTGATATTACCGTACTTGTTTTTTTAATATGTATACCCCTCCTCACATGTAAATGGAATAAATGGCGCTATAATCTATTCTATTATTTCTAAATACAGTTTTTCGGTGATTACTTTGTATCTCCGTTCATACTGCACCCACACACACAAATGATACACCATTTGAAAGGTAAACTTGTCCCCTTCAGCAAGAAATTAGCCAAACAAACAACACATCCACGATTTGATCACAAAATACAGTTTAAACATTAATTTTCATAAACCTGCAGTAAGGAAAAATTACCTGCAGGTGCCACCACACTACCCCAAAGCACACTACCACAAAGCTGCTTACAGACATCACAAACAAATCCAAACATTGCCTTGGGGGCTTCCCAGCTTGCCCAGCCTATTTCAGGCACATTGAAGGATTGCACACTTCACTGCAGGTGAGTCACATATGCAAACACACTTGTAAACATGCACTGCTTTTATATCAAAGGTAAACTTGCCCCATTCAGCAAGAAAAGAGCCAAACAAACCACACATTCATGATTTTATCAATAAATACAGTTTAAACTTTAAACATTCATTTTCATAAACCTGCAGAAAGAAACAATAACCTGCAGATGACACCTCAAGCTGAAGACGTTTTTTTGGCCTCTACTTATCAAACCAATTTATTGTATTACCAATCTACATATACAGTGCCTTGCGAAAGTATTTTGCCCCCTGGAACTTTTCAACCTTTTCCCACATATCATGCTTCAAACAAAGATACCAAATGTAAATTTTTGGTGAATAATCAACAAGTGGGACACAATTGTGAAGTTGAACGAAATTTACTGGTTATTTTAAATTTTTGTGGAAAGTCAAAAACTGAAAAGTGGGGCGTGCAATATTATTCGGTCCCTTTAACTTAATACTTTGTTGCGCCACCTTTTGCTGCGATTACAGCTGCAAGTAGTTTGGGGCATGTCTCTATCAGTTTTGTACACCGAGACTGAAATTCTTGCCCATTCTTCCTTGGCAAACAGCTCGAGCTCAGTGAGGCTTGATGGAGATCGTTTGTGAACAGCAGTTTTCGCTCTTTCCACAGATTCTCGATTGGATTCAGGTCTGGACTTTGACTTGGCTATTCTAACACTTGGATACGTTTATTTGTGAACCATTCCATTGTAGATTTTGCTTTATGTTTGGGATCATTGTCTTGTTGCAAGACAAATCTCCGTCCCAGTCTCAGGTCTTTTGCAGACTCCAACAGGTTTTCTTCAAGAATGGTCCTGTATTTGGCTCCATCCATCTTCCCATCAATTTTAACCATCTTCCCTGTCCCTGCTGAAGAAAAGCAGGCCCAAACCATGATGCTGCCACCACCATGTTTGACAGTGGGGATGGTGTGTTCAGGGCAATGAGCTGTGCTGCCTTTACACCAAACATATCGTTTGGCATTGTTGCCAAAAAGTTCGTTTTTTTTCATCTGACCAGAGCACCTTCTTCTACATGTTTGATGTGTGTCCCATGTGGCTTGTTGCAAACTTTAAACACTTTTTATGGGTATCTTTGAGAAATGGCTTTCTTCTTGCCACTCTTGCATAAAGGCCAGATTTGGGCAGTGTACGACTGATTGTTGTCCTATAGACAGACTGTCCCACCTCAGCTGTAGATCACTGCAGTTCATCCAGAGTGATCATGGGCCTCTTGGCTGCATCTCTGATCAATCTTCTCCTTGTTTGAGATGAAAGTTTAGAGGGACGGCCGGGTCTTGGTAGATTTGCAGTGGTATGATAATCCTTCCATTTCAATATGATCACTTGCACAGTGCTTCTTGGGATGTTTAAAGTTTTGGAAATCATTTTGTATCCAAATCCGGCTTTAAACTTCTCCACAACAGTATCACAGACCAGCCTGTTGTGTTCCTTGGTCTTCATGATGCTCTCTGTGCTTCAAACAGAACCCTGAGACTAACACAGAGAAGGTGCATTTATATGGAAACTTGATTACACACAGGTGGATTATATTTATCATCATTAGTCATTTAGGACAAAAATGGATCATTCAGAGATCCACAATGAACTTCTGTAGTGAGTTTGCTGCACTGAAAGTAAAGGGGCCGAATAATATTGTACGCCCCACTTTTCAGTTTTTGACTTTCCACAAAAATTTAAAAGAACCAATAAATTTCGTTCAACTTCACAATTGTGTTCCACTTGTTGATTCTTCACCAAAAATTTACATTTGGTATCTTTATGTTTGAAGCATAAGGGAAAAGGCTGAAAAGTTCCAGGGGGCCGAATACTTTCGCAAGGCACTGTATAAATACCTGTCTGTGTTCATCATCTCATGAAATTGTCATGTCGGACGCTGTTCACACCACAGCGTCCGGCAGGCAGCGGTAGTTCCATCTCCGTCCACTATAGCCTCAGTGGCGCCGGCTTGATTTTACTCAGGTTATCTGGGGTTAATCTAGCTGGAAATCAGGTGGGATGTTTGGTCACGCCCACGGTCTTTAAATAGTCGTGCTGGCCTGTGGGCGTCGCCGATTATAGCTTGCGTTTTGTGCCAAGTGGTTCCGGTTGGAGTGGAGGTGTTGGAGAGAGAAATTCATAGCTGGTGTCGTATGATCCGTGGTTACCTTTTCGTCTTCCTATATTTGTGCTTTGTTTTGCCCTGTTCACATTATAGTATTGTCCTGTGTGGTTGCGGCGCGGTGTGGTTTGAGTTCTCCCTGTCTGTCATTACTGTGTGGGTTTTGGTGGTTTGACAACTCACTGGGTGGAGGGTGGAGGGTTCAGCTTAGGGCTGAGCAGGAGATAAGGAGAGGCTGGAGGCTCAGGCATTTGCACCTTTAGCAAAAACCCTGGGTTGAGGGTCAGACAGGGTTTTCCCTAGTTTGAGGGACTCCGCAGGGGCCCGGGTTTTGTCAGCCTCCTTCGACCTAAGCCTCGCATAACATTATAATCGGCCCAACATTTTTCCATGGATTCCATGACTTCCATAAACCGCCAGTTGGCGGCGCTGTCCGTACAGGTCACCGAGTTGAAGGGGGCAGTTCAGCAGCAGGGCCTGGTTGTAGCTAATGTGCAAGCGGCTTCTGCAGGTGCAGAGCCTAAGATTCCGCTGCCTGAACGATTTTCTGGGGAACGCAGCAAATTTGTCATCTTTCGGGAGGCCTGCAAGTTATACTTTCGCATGCGCCCGGTCTCCTCAGGTAATGAGGCTCAGCGGGTGGGTCTGGTGTTATCATTACTGAGTGGGGACCCCCAAGCATGGGCGTTTTCCTTACCAGCCGACTCTGCTACATTTCATTCGGTTGAGAATGTTTTTTCAGCACTCGGGCTCATTTATGATGACCCCGACAGATTGGCTTTAGCAGAATCTAAGATCCGCGCCCTCCGTCAGGGGGAACGTATGGCGGAAGACTATTGTTCAGAATTTCGCCGTTGGGCAGTAGACACACAGTGGAACGACCCAGCGCTGTGGAGTCAGTTTATTCATGGGGTCTCAGAAAGAGTTAAACAGGCCCTCCTGATGTATGAGACTCCTGCTTCGTTAGAATCTGCCATGAGTTTGGTTATACGCATTGATCGCCGTTTGCGTCAAGGGGCGCAGGAGTGCCAGTGTGGTTGCTGCAGATGAGCCCACGGAACCTATGCAAATCGCTGGGGTATCACATGTGCAGCGTCGCGTTCCTGGGTTCAGGAAGCATGGAGCATGTTTTTACTGTGGTAAAAGAGATCATTATGTAAATGCTTGTCCTGTGCTATCAAAGAAAGTCGCACCGGCGGAAAACTGGTAAGCTCAGAGGGTATGGAGGAGGCCCAACTGAGCGTATGCATATCCTCCATGATGGTATCTCAATGTATGCTCCCTGCCAGGGTTATTATTGCGGGCAGAGAGCTACCAATATCAGTGTTTGTGGATAGCGGTTCAGCCACCAATCTCATGGATGAGGAGTTTGCACGCATGGCAGGTTTCAAGATCGAAAAACTCCCTCATCCTATTCGCGTGGTTACCATTAATGCCGCTCCCCTCCCACAGGGGGAGATTACTGAGTTTGTAGCTGAGGTTAAACTCCACATTGGGGTCCTACATTCTGAGTGGGTTACATGTAAGGTACTCAATAATCTCCCAGCACAAATAGTCCTGGGTTTCCCATGGTTGTCTAAGCACAACCCGGTGATTGACTGGAGAACCCAGGACATAGTCCAGTGGAGCAGTTTCTGCCAGGAAAATTGCTTGGCCACATGTGTGTCCGCCGTGAAGTCCAGCCTTCCGGAGGCATTGCTGGATTTTGCGGACGTATTCTCTGAGAGGGGTTGCTCAGAACTACCTCCACATCGAGCCTATGACTGTCAAATTAGGTTAAAACCCGGGGCTAAATTGCCTAAGGCGAGGATGTTTAGTATTTCTGGTCCGGAGAGACAAGCTCTTAAGGACTACATTGCGGAGAGTTTAAGTAAAGGGCACATCCGGCCTTCATCCTCACCTGTAGCAGCGGGGTTTTTCTTTATTAAGAAGATGGGGGGTTACGACCGTGTCTGGATTTCCGGGAGTTAAACCAGATTACGGTCCGTGATCCCTACCCGATGCCTCTGATCCCTGATTTGTTCAACCAGGTGGCTGGTGCGAAGTGGTTTTCCAAACTTGACCTCAGGGGGGCATATAACCTCATAAGGGTCCGTCAGGGGGATGAGTGGAAGACGGCATTTAATACCCCTGAGGGTCATTTTGAAAGCCTAGTTATGCCATTTGGGTTGACAACCGCGCCTGCTGTGTTCCAACATTTCATAAATGATGTATTTGCTCATTTGCTGGGGAAATTTGTGATTGTGTACCTGGATGATATCCTTATTTATTCGAGCGACCAGGACACTCATTTAGAGCATGTCAGGCAGGTGTTACAGCTGCTCCGTGAGAATAAGCTCTATGCTAAGCTTGAAAAATGCGTGTTTTTTGTTCAAGAGTTGCCTTTTTTGGGATATATTGTGTCCGCCGCAGGGTTTAAAATGGATGCCGCGAAGGTGCAAGCGGTGCTGCGATGGGAACGGCCTGGTAATCTAAAGGCGCTCCAGCGGTTCCTTGGGTTTGCCAACTATTATAGGAAGTTTATTAAGAATTTCTCTACTATAGCCAAACCGCTCACGGACATGACGAAAAAAGGTACCAATCTCGCTATCTGGTCTGAGGATGCGGTGCGTGCATTTGAGCTTCTGAAGAACCGATTTGCTTCAGCCCCCATTCTGGTGCAACCGGACGTATCTAAACCTTTTACGGTGGAGGTCGATGCGTCTGAGGTGGGAGTGGGGGCAGTACTGTCACAGGGCTCGTCCTTGAGCAATTTGCGTCCATGCGCCTACTTCTCCAAGAAGCTGTCGCCGGCCGAACGGAATTACGACATCGGCAACAGGGAGTTGTTGGCCATCAAATTGGCTTTTGAGGAATGGCGACACTTCTTGGAGGGGGCGGCCCACCAGGTCACAGTCATCACCGACCATAAAAACCTGCTCTATCTGGAGTCGGCCAAGCGTCTGTCTCCCAGGCAGGCTCGCTGGGCATTGTTTTTTTACACGTTTTAACTTTCTGGTGACTTACCGTCCTGGGGCGAAAAACACCAAGGCGGATGCCTTGTCCAGGTGTTTTCCGGGGGGAGAACCTCGGGAAGAGCCGGTACCCATCCTCCAGGAAGGTGTAGTGGTTTCGGCTCTCACGACTGAGGTAGAGGCGGAGATTGCCGAGGCCCAGGAGGAGGTACCACCAGGACTTCCCGCTAATAAGTCGTTCGTACCCCTTCATCTTCGTCTTAAAGTGTTGGGGGAACACCACGACTCGGTCCTGGCCGGTCATCCAGGGGTTAGGGGCACCTTGGAACTGGTATCGCGCCGCTTCTGGTGGCCAAAAATCCGGCAGGATGTGGTTTCCTACGTGACAGCTTGCATCACGTGCGCCAGGGCCAAGTCGCCCAGAACCCGTCCTGCTGGCACTCTACAGCCTCTGGGGATACCTAGTAGGCCATGGACAGAAATCTCCATGGACTTTATCACAGACTTGCCTGCCTCGGCGGGGAACACGCTCATCCTGGTGGTGGTTGATCGATTTTCGAAGATGGCGCATTTTGTGTCGTTGCCTTCCTTGCCCAACGCGAAGACGTTGGCTCAGGTCTTTGTGCAGGAGGTGGTCAGACTGCACGGAGTTCCGTCGGACATAGTGTCTGATAGGGGTACCCAGTTTGTGGCGAAGTTTTGGAAAGCTTTTTGCTCACGATTGGGGATCAAGTTGTCTCATTCGTCGGCGTTTCATCCGCAGTCAAATGGTCAAACTGAGCGCATGAACCAAAATCTGGAGCAGTATTTGCGATGTTTTGTGTCTGACAACCAAGAGGAGTGGTCGACGTTCCTTCCCTTGGCCGAGTTCGCATTAAATAATCACCGCCAAGAAACGGGAGAGTCTCCGTTCTTTTGTGTTTATGGGCACCATCCTCAATTTTGTACCTTGCATCAGGGGGGCTCTGGGGGCGTCCCAGAGGAGGACCGGTTAGGAGTTCAACTATCATCGGTCTGGAGGAGTGTGAAACAGAGATTGCTGAGCATGAGTGCAAGATACAAACGTGTGGCTGACTCTAGACGCGTGCCAGGTCCGGACCTGTGTGTGGGTGATTGGGTGTGGTTAGCTACTAAAAACATAAAACTCAAAATTCCATCATTGAAATTGGGTCCAAGGTTTATTGGCCCTTTTAAGGTTGCTGCCATCATAAACCCGGTTGCTTTTCGGTTGGAGCTTCCTGCGGTATACAAGATACACAACGTGTTTCACAGGTCTTTATTGAAAAAGGTGGTAGGCTCTGTGGACACGACGCCAATGCCACCTCCAGTCATGGTGGATGGCAATTTAGAGTTTGAAGTCTCCAAAGTGGTGGACTCTCGAGTACTGCGCCGTACTCTTCAGTATTTGGTGCACTGGCGGGGGTATGGTCCGGAGGAGAGGTCTTGGGTTCCAGCCTCAGACATACATGCGGAGCGGCTGGTCAGTTCCTTTCACCGCCGTCATCCGGACAAGCCGGGTCCTATGAGTCTTGAGGACCCTGGGGTCCCTCGTAGAAGACGGGGTACTGTCATGTCGGACGCTGTTCACACCACAGCGTCCGGCAGGCAGCGGTAGTTCCATCTCCGTCCACTATAGCCTCAGTGGCGCCGGCTTGATTTTACTCAGGTTATCTGGGGTTAATCTAGCTGGAAATCAGGTGGGATGTTTGGTCACGCCCACGGTCTTTAAATAGTCGTGCTGGCCTGTGGGCGTCGCCGATTATAGCTTGTGTTTTGTGCCAAGTGGTTCCGGTCTGGAGTGGAGGTGTTGGAGAGAGAAATTCATAGCTGGTGTCGTATGATCCGTTGTTACCTTTTCGTCTTCCTATATTTGTGCTTTGTTTTGCCCTGTTCACATTATAGTATTGTCCTGTGTGGTTGCGGCGCGGTGTGGTTTGAGTTCTCCCTGTCTGTCATTACTGTGTGGGTTTTGGTGGTTTGACAACTCATTGGGTGGAGGGTGGAGGGTTCAGCTTAGGGCTGAGCAGGAGATAAGGAGAGGCTGGAGGCTCAGGCATTTGCACCTTTAGCAAAAACCCTGGGTTGAGGGTCAGACAGGGTTTTCCCTAGTTTGAGGGACTCCGCAGGGGCCCGGGTTTTGTCAGCCTCCTTCGACCTAAGCCTCGCATAACAGAAATACATTTACATTTGACCAGCTTGCTTTCCCTGAAATTGCATGTGCCCCCGATCAATTTGCGAAAATTTTGAACAGGCCAAGCTAGTAATAAATAAAAAAAAAAGCATATAAGATGCCCAATAAGATATTCTTTCATGCCAAAACAATGTTCTCATCTATGTTACTGCAAAAACTACATGTAAAAAAAGATGAATGATTTTAGATTCAGAGATTCTATGATTATTATGCTCCACACAAAGGATAAAGTGACTGCACAATAGTACCGTACCTTATTTTGTATAATCTGATTATAGTAACTCTTGCTGGCAGATTATGTAGACTTTGTTCCAAAAGTAAATCATATACTTGGCAACATTAATTATTGGAGTTCAACTTGGCTTTAAACGTGTTTTCAACTTAGGAATTCGGTAACTGGGTCCCCAAACTATCCAAAGAACAGGTATGGAACAGTGGTAAGAGTATGCATACCTTGACTCGATTCATTTTCTATAGAACTGACAGTACAGCGTGCATCTACTTCTGGCAGCGCCATAGACAAACCGTGACTGGAGTGTGTGTATGTGTGTGCGCGCAAGATCAAAAGCTGCTCCACTCTCATGATCATTGTGGATACATATACACTGGTAGGATTCCCCAGTGATTATTACGTCACCACCTATCTTATGGGGGAGATGGCAAGCTGCAGGGAAAGGAGAGAGAGAGATGTGATCTCCTCTATCACGCTCCACCAAGGAGCCCAACAGCAAGACAGATGGGAAGGGAAACTCTGCCACTAGGGAAAGATTAGAGGGGCAACCCTTGAAACTTTCCCTGCACAACCCCGAGCTCCTTGACGTGCCTAGACGGGTTCTTGCAGCAATCACATACCTATCCCTGGATAGAGGGAAGACACCAGACAAACAATATCCGGAGACGACTCCTAAACATCTCTTTCCACGGCTCACAGCTCCAAACCAATTCCAAGATATAACAAGCTACCACTGTTAATTACACAATGACCGGGCTAATTTTTACACCTCTGACCACTGTCCCTTTATGTGGTAATAACTCTGGAACACTTTCATGGATCCCGGTGATTCTGAAAAGTTTTCTTGTGACATATTGTACTTCATGTTAGTGGTAAAATTTATTTGATACAACTTGCGTTTATTTGTGAAAAAAAAAAAAGGAAATTTGGCGAAAATTTTTAAAATTTCGCAATTTTCTAACTTTGAATTTTCATGCCCTTAAATCAGAGATATGGCACACAAAATACTTAACATGTAACATTTCCCACAAGTTTACATTAAATCAGCACAATTTTGTAACCAATATTTTTTCGCTAGGAAGTTATAAGGGTTAAACGTTGACGAGCAATATCTCATTTTTACAACACCATTTTTTTTTTTTAGGGACATCACATTTGAAGTCACTTTGATGGGTCTATATGATAGAAAATACCCCAAAGTGACACCTTTCTAAAAATTGCACCCCTCAAGGTGCTCAAAACCACATTCAGGAAGTTTATAAACTCTTCAGGTGCTTCACAGGAATTTTCTGAATGTTTAAAAAAAAAAAATAAACATTTAAATTTTTTTTTTTTTTTTTTTACAAAATAAATTTCAGGTTTAATTTTTTTTTCCCCACAAAAGGTAACAGGAGAAATTGTACCCCAAAAGTTATTGTGCAATTTGTCCTGAGTACGCTGATACCT
The DNA here is from genome assembly GCF_039654945.1 of Dendrobates tinctorius. Taxonomy (NCBI): domain Eukaryota; kingdom Metazoa; phylum Chordata; class Amphibia; order Anura; family Dendrobatidae; genus Dendrobates; species Dendrobates tinctorius. The sequence goes on along the minus strand of NW_027361760.1, from coordinate 7,988,390 downwards.
GATATATTGGGGGGAACCAGTGTTTCGGTGCATGGCAGAGCTCAGAAGGGAAGGAGCGCCGTTTGACTTTTTCAAAGCAAAAACGCCATGTCACGTTAGGATAGCCCTTGATGTGCCTCAAGAGTGGAAACTCCCCAAGTGACCCCATTTTGGAAACTAGACCCCCCCAAGAAGCTTATCTAGATGTGTGGTGAGCACTTTTAACTGCCGAGGGCTTTACAGAAGATTACAACGTACAGCCGTAAAATTAAAAATATATCTTTTCCACAAAAAATGATCTTTTCACCCCCAATTTTTATTTTCCCAAGGGAAACAGGACCCCAAAAGTTATTGTGCAATTTGTACTGAGTACGCTGTTACCCCATATGCGTGGGTAAACCACTGTTTGGGTGCATGGCAGAGCTTGGAAGGGAAGTAGCACCTTTTGACTTTTTCAACGCAGAACTGGTTGGAATTGAGATCAGACAAGTCGCGTTTGGAGAGCCCCTGATGTGTCTGAACAGTGGAAACCCCCAATTCTAACTCCAACCCTAACACCAACACACCCCTAACCTTAGTGGGAAAATGGAAATAAATACATTTTTTTGAATTTTATTATTTTCCCCAACTAAGGGGGTGATAAAGGGGGGTTTGTTTTACTATTTTATAGGGGGTTTTTATGTCTGGCAGCTGTCACACGCTAAAAGATGCTTTTTATAGCAAATAATAGTTTATGTATCACATTTTGAGAGCTATAATCCTCCATATTTTGACCCAGAGTGTCATGTGAGGTCTTATTTTTTGAGGAATGAGTTGACGTTTTTATTGGTACCATTTTCGGGTACATGACTTTTTATCGCCTTTCATTCCGATTCTGGGACGCAGAGTGAACAAAAACCAGCATTTCATGAATTTCTTTTGGGGGGGTTTACACCATTCCGCGTGTTGTAAAATTGATAAAGCAGTTTTATTCTTTGGGTATGATTACCTTATTTTTTTTTATGTTTTGGCGCTTTTACACAAAAACTATTTTATATAATAAAATTATTTTTGCATCACTTTATTCTGGGAGCTATAACTTTTTTATTTTTCGCTGATGACGCTGTATGGCGGCTCGTTTTCTGCGGGACAAGATGATGTTTTCAGCGGTACCATGTTTATTTATATCAGTCTTTTTGATCGCGTATTATTGCACTTTTTGTTCGGCGGTATGATAAAGCATTGCTTTTTGCCTTGTTTTTGAAGGGGTTCACTAAAGGGGTTAACTAGTGGGACAGTTTTATAGGGCGGGTCGTTACAGATGCAGCGATACTAAATGTGTACTTTAATTGTTTTGTTTTTTTTACAAAAAGAAATGAATTTATTGGGGAATTTTTTTTTTTTTATTTAGGAATTATTAAAAGAATATTTTTACACTTTTCTTTTACTGCATTACATTGTCCCAGAGTGGAACATCACTTTGTGTTAAAACACAAACAAAAGCCACACACAACCCAAAGCCAGAATTGCAGATTTATGATATTTTCACTTAAAATTGAATGGATCCAAAATAGGTGTATCCACAAATCCTACATGTAGAAAAATAAGCCTATACCCAGCCTTGTCATTGAAAAATAAAAGTTACATCTTTTACAAAATGGTGTATCAAAAATATATTGGTTAATTAAAAAAAAAAAAAAAAAAAAGTGATACTATAAACAAACTATACATATTTAGTATCACATCCACAATAGAAAAATTAGCACACTATTCATCCAACATACATGAACAAAAAAAAAAAAAAGTCAGAATCAGGTATTTTCTATATATTTTCATTGTGCAAATACACTGCGTTCCAAATTATTATGCAAATTGGATTTAAGTGTCATAAAGATGTAATTTTTTGTTTTTCAAATAAACTCAGATGCTATTGTGTATCAGGGCTCTTTGGATCACTGAAATCAATCTCAAACGCCTGTGATAATTAGTTTACCAGGTGAGCCCAATTAAAGGAAAACTACTTAAGAATGATGTTCCACATTATTAAGCAGGGCACAGGTTTCAAGGAATTTAGGAAAGAAAACGGATCTCTCTGCTGCTGAAAAGCATCAAATAGTGCAGTGCCTTGGTCATGAGATGAAAACATTAGATATTTCCCAAAAACTTAAACGTGATCATCGTACTGTTAAGAGATTTGTGGTTGATTCTGAGCACAGACATGTTTGTGCTGATAAAGGCAGAATGAGGAAGGTTTCTGCCAGGCAAGTTCATCGGATTAAGAGAGCAGCTGCTAAAAAGCCATTACAAACCATCAAACAGATATTTAAAGCTGCTGGTGCCTCTGGAGTCCCTCGAACCTCAAGGTGTAGGATCCTTCAAAGGCATGCTGTGGTGCATAAACCTACTATTCGGCCACTCCTAAACAGTGTTCACAAGCAGAATTGGTTGCAGCGGGCCCAGACATACATGAAGACTAATTTTCAAACAGTCTTGTTTACTGATGTGTGTCGAGCAACCCTGGATGGTCCAGATGGATGGAGTAGTGGATGGTTGGTGGATGGCCACTATGTCCCAACAAGGCTGCGACGTCAGCAAGGAGGTGGAGGAGTCATGTTTTGGGCCGGAATCATGGGGAAACAGCTGGTAGGGCTCTTTAAGGTTCCTTAAGGTGTGAAAATGACCTCTGCAAAGTATATAGAGTTTCTGACTGATAGCTGTCTTCCATGGTATAAAAAGCAGAAATGTGCCTTCAGGAGCAAAATCCTCTTCATGCATGACACTGCACCATGTCATGCTGCAAAGAATACCTCTGAGTCATTGACTGCTATGGGCATAGAAGGAGATAAACTCATGGTGTGGTCTCCATCTTTCCCTGACCCCAACCCTATAGAGAACCTTTGGAGTATCATCAAGCGAAAGATCTATGAGGGTGGAAGGCAGTTCACATCAAAACAGCAGCTCTGGGAGGCTATTCTGACTTCATGCAAAGAAATACAAGCAGAAACTCTCCAAAAAATTCACAAGTTCAATGGATGCAAGAATTGTGAAGGTGATATCAAAGAAGGGTTCCTATGTTAACATGTAACTTGGCCTGTTAGGATGTTTTGGAGTTAAATAGCTTTTTTTGTTCAGTGAATGTGACCTCCTAATGCTGCAAATTCCACAAATGAGCATTTTCAGTTCTTTAAAACATATCAAATGTTTAGAAATTCTACTGTGCATAATAATTTGGAACAGTGCAATTTGAGTTTTTATTCATTTTGGAGATTATACTGTTATCATTGGGAGGTTTCTTCAATAAAATTCGATGCATACTCTAACGGGTGATGACTTTTATTAGACTGACTGTCATTTGTACCGACTATTTAGGAAAATCAGAGAAAAATATCATTTGCATAATAATTTGGAACAGTGTATAGTCAAATAAAACTTAACCCCTTAGTGACAGAGCCAATTTTGACCTTTATGAACAAGCTTTTTTTTTTTTTTTTTAAATCTGACCTGTGTCACTTTATGTGGTAAATCTGGAACGCTTCAATATTTGGCGGCACATTGTACTTGGATATTAGTGGTAAATTTAGGCCGATATGTTTTGCATTTATGAAAATATCGGAATTTTGGTGTAAATTTTGAAGCATTAGCAATTTTCAAACTTACAATTTTTATATCCTTAAATCAGTCATGCTGGACAAAATAGTTACTAAACATGTCACACATGTCTACTTTACATCAGCCTCATTTTTCAGACATTTTATTTTGTTAGTATGTTAAAAGGGTTAAAGGTTTAACTGAGCAATTATTTTGGGGTTTCCATCTAAATCTCTGAGTGACGTGATCCAGATCAAACCCCCCGAGGGACCCATCTACTATATAATTGTCTGTTTGTAACTGAAATCCCACGCCGCTGATTGGTTGCGGCCGGGTGTGACCAATCAGCAACAGGCGCAGTCCGGCCGCGAATTGCTGTGGAATTCAAACGACGCATGCCACCTCTACCGTCGGGAGATCTGCGGCGCTAGCCGCTGATCTCCTGACGGTTTCTGCGAGTCATCTCCTGTCGCACGGATTTGCCGCAATCAGCGATATTGGCGCGGAATTTAAAGGGGATCTGTCACCCCATTTTTAGCCTATCACCTGCAGCCACTGCCATCAGGGGCTTATCTACAGCATTCTGTAATGCTGTAGATAAGCCCCCGATGAATCCTGAAAGATAAGAAAAAAAAAGTTAGATTATACTCACTCCCGTCCGGTGCCTCCCATCTTCATACGATGACGTCCTCCTCCTTGCTTCTCCCTCAGTTCCTGCGCACGCGTACTTTATCGGCCCTGTTGAGGGCAGAGCAGAGTACTGCAGTGCGCAGGACCTCTGACCTTTCCCAGCGCACTGCAGTACTTTACTCTGCCCTCAACAGGGCAGATAAAGTATGCGTGCGCAGGAGCCGAGGGAGAAGCAAGGAGGAGGACATCGTATGAAGATGAGAGGTGCCGGACTGGACCAAGACACCCACCGCCCCCGCCCCCGGTGAGTATAATCTAACATGTTTTTCTTATTTTTCAGGTTTCATCAGGGCCTTATCTACAGCATTACAGAATGCTGTAGATAAGCTCCTGATGGCGGTGGCCCCAGCTTTTGGGGCAAAAATGGGGTGACAGATTCCCTTTAAATAAACTACATACATATTCTAGAACACCCGATGCATTAGAATGGGCCCTCTATCTAGTTCATTATAATGAGGCAGCAGAGTTACTGTGGACTCCGTCTGGCCTCTGTTCAGCTGTGTCCTTTTCAGAAGTGCACAAAACTGTGGCCTACGGCACTTTTATGCAATCCTAAAAGGACGGACACAGCCAGATCACAGGTCAGACAGCATTTACAGTGCCTCCAACTGCCTCATTATAGGGAATCTTCCACCAAGGGTTCCGTTTGAATCACGTATTTCAGACATTTACACAGAAACCCCGATGCAAGTGCAGAATAAATGTGCGGTTTGGGAGGCAGAATGAAAAAAAAAAAAAAATCAACAGCAGGTGAAGAATTGATTTTCTTTATTTTTTACGCCATTCCTTGTTTGGTACAAGTGATTAGGCGCCTTTACTCATCGTTTAAGTGAGATTACAGCGATACCAGATTTAGATTGTGTTTTTAGGTTTAGCTGCCAATACACATCTAAAAACGCTTTTTATTGCAAAAAAGTTTGGCATCAACATATATTGAGAGCTCTAATTTTTCTATATTTTGGCCCACGAGATAATGTTTTTATTGTTACCATTTTCAGCACACGACTTTATCGCTTGCTATTCTGATTTTTGGGAGGCAGAATGAACAAAAATCAGCAATTCAGTTATTTTTATTTTTTTTTGGGGGGAGGGGGTTAACGCCGTTCAAGTGTGGTAAAATTGATGAAGCAGTTTTTAATCTTCGGCTCAGTACTTATCATAGTGAATGGATCCCTCGGGGGTTTCGTCTGAATCACATCACTCAGATTTAGATGCAACCACAAAGTGCTCAGCGTAGAGTGCCGGATAACTGTGATCCCTAACATTATGTAAAGTGTTCCCAATAAAAGCTTCAACTCAATCCACACAAAAAAGCAAGTCCTCACTCAGGTCTGTCATCTTTTAACGGGAAAGTAGGGGGCTTCTATGTTACTGGTAGTACAAAGGCTCTGGAAAAGCAAAATGGCTCCACAACTGCCAAAATAAATTCAGCAAATGCTGTGCTCTCAAATCCAAATACCTAAACCACATACAGCATCCACATGTTTGGCATTTCTGAAGCGATGAGAGTCCGCCTAACTTATGGCTGCATGTCTCCAGAAACTTGGACTGGGCATAACATACTGGTGACTGCAACACACTAGTCACTACAACAGCAGTTTTAAATTTTCACTCTGCAACATCCATTGCTGCTTGTTTCTGGAAAATACCCATGGAATCAAAATGGTCACTACACCTGTAGATAAATTCCTCAGTTTCTAAAATGGGGGAAATCTGCTCTTCTAGCAATTAGGTCCTCTGTATATGGAGTCCTCAAACTGTTCTAGGATAATCTGTGCTCCAGGAAGCCAATAGAACTCTCTTCATCCTGAGTCTTTCCGTATGGATAAGTAGTACTGAACAGCCACATAAAGTATTGCCACGTTCAGTAGAAATTGTGGGACAAATTATGGTGCCATTTTTACCCACTTTTTGTGTGAAAATGTAAAATCTGGGGCCAAAACAAAATTTTGGTGGTAAAAATGTAATTTATTTTTTCTTCACCGCTCAATGGTATAAAAATCTGTGAGGCACATGTGGTGTCCATGTGATCACTAAACACCTAGATGAATTCATTGGGGAGTGTAGTTTGTAAAATGAGTTCATATATAGGGGATTTCTGTTGTCCTGGCACCTCAGGAGCTCTGCCAATGTGACATGCACCCTCAAACCATTCCAGCAAAATCTGAACTCCAATATGAAGCCTATTCCCTTCTGAGCTTTGCATTGTGCCTCAAAAGTAGCATTCCCCTACATATGGAGTATCGGCGGCCACAATAAATTTGTTTGGAAAATGCAATTTTTTTCTTTTTAATTTTCACGGCTCAACGTTACAAGCTTCTGTGAAGCACCTGGGGGTTTAAGATGCTCACCATACAGCTAAATACATTCCCTAACGGGTCTAGATTCCAAAATGTGGTCACTTGTGGGGGGAGCGGGAGTGTTCCAATGTTTAGGCACATCCAGGGTTGGACTGGCCCACGAGGGAACCGGAGGATTTTCCGGTGGGACCAGGCACTTACACCTGCTGGCATACAGGGCTGGCAGCTGCCTAGAGCCACCACTGCTCCAGGGGCCCCCAGCCAGTGGCATGTCACCAATAGTGGCACATCCAGCTGCTATGGGGCACCTGAGTCAGGGGAGCCCGCCCGGTGCCAGCGGCGCAGCAGCTGGAGACAGGAGCCTGTCCCTGCTGCTAAAGAGGAATATTCACGCTTCCCCAAGCCCCCATGGGCGTGGAGAGGAGTCAATATTGATTTCACTTTAATAGCGGGCAGTGTTAGTCGCAGGCTGAGGCTACCACTGCTCGCAGGAGCGGACATATCGCATCCCGGAGGTGGACCCCTGCAGGGCGGCTAACCCTGAGGGCAGTGAGCGATCTATGCAGCTTTGCTGCCTACAGGAGAAAATATCTGCGGAGTGGAGCTGCAGGGATTGGATGCAGTCCTGCTTCCTACCTGGCGCTAACTGACAGTGGCGCAGCTGGATGACATCACTTAGCTCGCAGCTGTTTCAGAGAGAAAACTGCCGGCGACGAAGGTGCTGCCAGGATGTGCTGCTGGGGTGTGTGTGTATGTGTATAGGGCAATGATGTGGGTGATGGAGAGAGCAGTGATGGGGGTGGTGGGGGAGAAGGCAGTGGTGGTGGTGGAAAGGAAGACAGGGGTGGTGGGAGAGAAGGCAATGATAGTTGTGATGGAAAGGACAATGATGGTGGTGGTAGGGGGAGGCAATGATGGGAGTGGTGGGGAGAAAGCAATGATAGAGGTGGTGGAAAGGACAATGATGGTGGTGGTTGTGAAGGAGGCAATGATGGTGTTGGTGGGAAGAAAGCAATGATGGAGAGTGGTGTAAAGGGCAATGATAGGGGTGGTGGGTGAGAAGGCAATAATGGAGGTGATGATGAGGAAAATGATGGGGGTGGAGGGGGAGAACAAGGATGGAGGTGGGGGCTGCATTATACCCTATGAGGGGGGCTACATTATATTCCATGAAGGGGGCTACATTATATTCCATGGGGGGGGAAGGGGATGATCCGCTAATGATGCCAGGAAATTTTACATTCAAAAGAGTCAAATAGCATTCCTTTCCTTCCAAGCTCTCATCTGCACAGTTTTCTCCCTCATACTGGGTATCGGCATGGTCAGGAGAAATTACACAACACATTTTGGGCTTCATTTTTATCTCTTACCCTTGTCAAAATAAAAAAAAAAAAAAATTGTATCTGAAGTCATTTTTTGGTGAAAAAATGTTCATTTTTTTCCCACATTCCAAAAATTTCTGTGCAGCACCCGAAAGGTTAATAAACTTCTTCAATATGGTTTTGAGCACCTTGAGGGGTGCAGTTTGTAGAATGATATCACTTTTGGGTATCTCCTATCATCAAATGTGAGGCAGTCCCTAAAAAAAGGTTTTGTAAAGTTTGTTGAAAAAATGGAAAATAGCTCGTTAACTTTCAAGCCTCAACTTCCTAAAGAAAAAATTAGGTTACAAAATTGTGCTTTTGTAAAGTAGACATTTAGAAAGTGCTACTTATTAACTATTTTGTTCGACATATCTGTGATTTAAGGGCATGAAAATTGTGAAATTTTCAACAAATTTCCATATTTTTACCAAATAAACGCAATCATATCAAAGAAAATTTTACCACGCATGAAGTACAATATGATGAAAAAACACTCACAATCATCAGGATCCATTGAAGCGTACCAGTGTTATTACCTCATAAAGTGACAGTGGTCAAAATTGTAAAAAAAAAATGGCCTGTTCATTAACGTGGAAACCACCTTCGGGGGTAAAGGGGTTACAAATTTTTTTTTTTTCTGCTTTGTCTTACTATGTACTATCATTTTTTGAAGGCTGATCATTTGTACAGCATGAAGATGCAGCAGTGTAAAGAGGTGGTGGGGACCCTCAGTTGCCTCCTCTCTGAGATGACGAGCATGTGTGCCCCATGAGCTGCCCTAGTAGAAACAAAATAGGAGAGAGGAGGGGGCGCTCCTAGTGTGAAACCCGGTGGTCAAATAGAGTAGGTTAGGAACAGTGTACACTAACCTGCCGTAGTTATGCTGCCGGCATAACCACGTTTGCAGAGCCTGCAGTGCTTATCGTGCACCATTCATCATCCTGGCTTCCAGGTTTCAAGGTTAGCTGGTCACAAGGGGCATCACGTGATGCTGATGTCACCACAGGTCCTCCGACTTTCAGGTCTTGCAGGATGGTTGGAAGCCTGCTGGGTCCGTGCTGCACCAAGCCGCTCACCCAAGAAGGGTGAAAAATACAAGGAAAGAAGTACGGCTGATTAGGGCGCTCAGACCAAGACAGACACTTGTTTTGGATGGAAAAGAAACTTCTTTACTTCGTCATTATGTCCTCACAAAGCTTTTCGGCGGTGAATGCACCTTCATCGCCGAAAAGCTTTGTGAGGACATAATGACCAAGTAAAGAAGTTTCTTTTCCATCCAAAACAAGTGTCTGTCTTGGTCTGAGCGCCCTAATCAGCCGTACTTCTCTTTCCATGAGGTGCCCTGACGGTTTGCCTATCAGTTAATGTATTAACATTGTGAATCACTGTTTTATTAGTGTGTCTCTATGTCTGATATTGTGCTATTTTGAGTGTACTGTATTTTACAACATCTATGTAATTAGTTCAGGGTTAGAACAGGTTAACCAAAAGGGGGCTGGATTAGCAGCCTGGAAGAAGCAGGAAGCTCCTGCTTGCTCATGGCAGGACATGCTCCAGTGATAGGAGCATAATATACCCCTGGAGGGGAGAGAGTGCTGCCAAAGGACTGCTGAGCAGCTGGAACGGGCACTAGCACTGTGTGAGTGCCCAATAAAGGACTGTCTGATTCTCTAAACCGGACAGGAGCTATTGGGACAGAATATCTGGATGGGGACAATGCAGAAAGCATTATCTCCTCTATTTCATCGTTATTAAAGTTTTGCCACTGTTGGAACCGAAGTGTGATGTGTTGCATCCAGAGGACGCTGTTCCAGTATGGAGAGTAACTGTGTACCAGAGGTAACCAACTGTGCCACAGAGCTGGGACTTGAACTGTCTTTTCATGTGCAAGGGCCCGAGGTGCTCACTGACTGTGACCTAGTAGACTCGCCAATGACTACCACCCCGTGCCACCTTGTTACAGCAGCATCCCTGTACTGTACAAACTGTCAGCTCTGCACTGACAGAATCTTGTTGATCATGCACTGCACATGATCAAGTAACTTTCCTAGCTCTGTGGTTCTAGATGTCGTCATGATTCAAGGGCAAAGGGGCTGTCATCCCTCTGCTTGCTCTGGGAAGGCTGCGATAGCAGCATTTAGGTGGTTATAGTGCAGGAAGCGGTGCATAAGTGCTGCTGGCACTTTGTGCTGGGTGTCAGTTGTCAGAATCAGTCGACACCAGTTATTTGGAGTGTAGATTCAGTGTCTTTTGCAGATCCCCTGAGGTACCAAAACGGCAGACACCCCTACACAAGTGATCCCGTTTTGGAAACTAGACCCAAAGAATTTCAATGGTGGGGGGGGGGGGGTTTGAGCTGTTAGAACTCTTAGAGCTTTTTAGCCCCTTCACCTCAGAGCCTGTTCTAACATCCCTTATCAGGTCAAATTTTACAACTCTAACCAGTTTCACTTTTCAGGGTACTAACTCTGGAATGCTTCAATATACCCAAGTGATTCAGAGATTTTTTTTCCCTGACACATTGTACTTTAAGTTAGTGGTAAATTTAGGTATATATAAGTTTAGGAAAATTTTGAACATTTGACAAAAAAAAAAAGAAAATTTTGCAATTTTCTAATGAAGATTATATCCCCTTAAATCAGAAAGTTATACCAAACAAAATACGTAAAAATGATTTGTCATGTGTGCTCGGATAAGGTTCGAAAAATAGAAATTAGACCTATCAGTAATAGTATTTCCAGGAGTCCATCATGACAGCACGACAGGAGGAGGTAGTCTTATTTATCCTCTAGGGACAGGAAACACACTAGGTTAAAAGCCCCCCACCCTCCGCCTCACCCCCAGTGTCTTTTACTAATCACTACACCACTATGGATGCAATTATTTTATTGAACTCTTACATACAAATGTTAACTCCTATCAGTTTCAGAATTCAGGGGAGGTAATGCAATGGTGCTGTGATGATGGACTCCTGGAAATGCAATTACTGGTAGGTCTAATTTCTGCTTTCCCAGGATGTCCCTCATGACAGCATGACAGGAGAAATACCAAATAAATGGCATTCTAGGGTGGGACCACTGCTTGTAGGACCTTTCGTCCGTAAGCCAATTGTTGACCTGACATCACATCTAACTTGTAGTGTTTGCAAAAGGTCGTTATATTAGACCAAGTTGCAACCCTGCAAATCTGGTCAATAAAAGCCCCTGCTCTTTTGGCCCAGGATACAGAAATTGCCCTTGTGGAGTGGGCTTTAATTTTTAGCGGGGGATCTTTTTTCTCTGACTCATATGCTAGTGCTATGGTTGACGTGATCCACCTAGACAAAGTTAATTTTGAGGCTTTTTTACCCTTATTCTTTCCTGCATATTGTATGAATAGATTTGAATCCTGCATACAAGTAGCTGTGACCTCTACATAAAACATCACTGCCCTTCTCACATCTAGTATGGGAAACAGCCTCTTTCTCATTTTTTGGGAGATGACAAAGATGGAAGAATGATCTCTTGGCTCAAATTTGTCTCTGACACTACCTTCGGCCAAAAGGACGGGTCAAGCCTAAATATTAATCGATCCTCTAGGACAGGGTTCCCCAACTCCAGTCCTCAAGGCCCACCAACAGATCATATTTTCAGGATTTCCTCAGTATTGCTCAGGTGATAATTGCATCACCTGGGCAATACAAAGGAAATCCTGAAAACATGATCTGTTGGTGGGCCTTGAGGACTGGAGTTTGGGAACCCTGCTCTAGGATCTGCAAATAGGGACCCCTTACTGACAGTGCCTGTATTTCACCCAAATGTTTCGCCCAAACGTTTGCCGTCTTCACAGAGAGAAAGTTGATGCTGGATTCTTCCTGGGGCTCATAGGGTGACCTGCACAATGTACCAAACACAAAGTTTAGGTCCCAAGGAGGAACAGTCTCTCTGACTGAGTCTTAACCAGGTAACGGCTCGAGAGAACCTTGCTACCCAAAGGTGGTTCGCTAAAGGAAAGTCCATGAAGGCACTAAGGGCAGAGATCTGAACCTTTAGCGTTCTAGGCTTTAGGCTCATCTCAAATCCTCTCTGGAGGAAGTCCAATATTCAGGCAATGTCTGGGCGGGCTGCGCTTGAAGTAGATTCCCCCACGTAAGAACAGAAGCCTTTCCATATTTTGGAATAGATCGCTGATGTCACTGGTTTCCTACTCGCCTGCATGGTAGTTATCACTATGTCTGACTACTCCCTGGAGCTTAGGATTTTCCACTTAGAATCCAGCCCATCAGGCGCAGAAGAAGAGAGTCTTGGTGCAAGAGGGGACCCTGGGACAGCAGGTTGCATCTGTCTGAAAGGGCTACTGGATCTTCCAAAGTCATGCGGTGTAATATTGGAAACCAACTCCTCTTGAGCCAGAAGGGAGCTACCAATATCACTGTGGCCTGTTTTTCTCTGATTTTTATCAGGATCCTTGGTATGAGGGGAAATGCATACAGAAGTTCTTCTTCCCAACTCTGGGATGGGTCATCTATGCCTTGTGGGTTGTCCCCTGGATTTATGGACAAGAATCTTACCACCTTTGCGTTCTTCCGGGTCGCAAACAGGTCTATACGCGGTGTTCTCCATCTCCGGGTCAGCTGGTGGAATACTTCTGGGTTCAGTTCCCACTCGGAGGACCAAAGCTTTTCTCTGCAGAGAAAATCTGCTGTTACATTCTCGAAGCCCTTCAAGTGCACCGCGGAGATGGATCGAACGTTTCTTTCGCCCACCGAAATATACTTTCCGCTAAGGTTTATAGGAGCTGGTCCCTTGGACCTCCCTGGCGCCACAGCAAGAAAACTGCTGTGATGTCCAACAGGACTTTCACATGACGATCTCTGACCATATCCTGACAATGTTGCAAAGTCTGTGAAAAATGAGGATGAATGAACTCATGGAGATCAACATCCAACACTGCGGAGACACCATCACATGTTTCTCAACGCAGTGATTCTAGAGCAATGCCCCCATCCCTTATGAGAAATATGTAAAACATGCAAAACACAAGCCGCGGAGACACCATCACATGTTTCTCAATGCAAGCAATGACTAGCCAGGTCTTTCCCCGGGAAGGAACAACCACGGGAAGGGCAGTCTCCAATGAAGGAAACCGCCTATGCCAAAACATGGTATCCATCCACAGACAGCTGTTTCGGGGTATTGCCTGGCTAGTCATTGCTTGCGTTGATAAACATGTGATGGTGTCTCCACGGCTTGTGTTTTGCATGTTTTACACATTTCCCATAAGGAATGGGGGCATTGCTCTAGAATCACTGCGCTGAGAAACATGTGATGGCGTCTCCGCAGTGTTGGATGTTGATCTCCATGAGTTCCTTCATCCTCATTTTTCACAGTCTTCTACTAGGCATTGCTCCTACTGGCCAGTTTCCTACTCCACACTGATGAGGGGCAATACCCCGAAACAGCTGTCTGTGGATGGATACCATGTTTTGGCATAGGTGGTTTCCATCATTGGAGACTGCCCTTCCTGTGGTTGTTCCTTCATGGGGAAAGACCTGGCTAGTCATTGCTTGCGTTGAGAAACATGTGATGGTGTCTCCGCGGCTTGTGTATTGAACATTGCAAAGACTCCCATACTGCCTTTAGCTCTCTGTAATTGGGTAGTACGAATATGGGTAGGATTCCTCCATCTCGTGATGGGAGGTGCTTGGATCTGGCTGTGTTGGCACGAGACTGGACACGGTGCTCTGGAACTCTTCCCTAATTATGGCCCGCATATCCGTTCGAAAAGACACCTGTTCTTTCAGTTATTTTGCAACACACTCCGCACATAACTGCTTTGTGTATGAATCCGCTAACCTGGTGCTGCATGTCGGGCATTTCATTCTTTTCCGGGAAGAGGAGCCTGATCTCTTAACAGAGTCCCTTTATCCTAATACAAAAAAAAAACCCAGAACATTTTCTATTCTTACTAACTACTAACATGTGGTAAAGAAGGTACTATGAGGTTACTTGCACTGTCCAAGGACTGCTCGGCTGGTGTTTCTGAGCGAGGTGGATTAACTTCCATGGTTCATTCAGACTGTGAACAGCACCCATTCTGTGAGTGCCCTTTTAAAGAGTCTTACTTTGTCCAGGTGGCCTCCAGATTACCCTCATAGCTCTCTCATGCATTCCTGATTGGAACTCATGCTGCGCTGCCCCGATCGGAAGTGCCCCTCCAAACCAGAAGTGTGCATCCTCGAAAGGCGTTCGGAATGGACGCTTACTCGTGCGACTGGAACTAAGCGGCCAGTGGCGGCGTGGAGCCGAGAGCCCTCTGGAGAGGGAAGCAGCAACGTCGCGAGCTTTCCTGCTCCGCCAACAAGCTTAGGGACCCCAGGCCTAGTGAGGTATCAGCGGTGGAGCTTCTTGACAGCGGGAAGCGAAGAGATTCAGTCCCCTCCGTTCTCACTGAGCTCCGGTAAGAATCGTGCTCCTCTTGCGGCTCCTGTCCTACTAAGGACAGGAAATACACAGGGGATGAGGGGGTCTTTTAAACTTGTGTGTTTCCTGCTCCTTACACGGACAGGAAAGAACACGAGAGGTTAAAAGGTCCCACCCCACCTCACTTCCCCAAGTACCACGCGGTGGATAATGCAATATAACACTTTATTGAACAATATCATATTACGCCATATGAAATATGGCGTAATATGAAGGATGCAATATGAATATGGAGGCGTTAGAAAGGGTGCTGTCAGGATGGACTCCTGGAAAATTACCGGTAGGACTAACACCTATTTTCCAGAACGTCCCTCCTGACAACACACCATGGATAATACCAGTGTACCTCCTCGGTGGGATTACTAACTGGAGAACTTTTCTCCCAAAAGCAGTCTGTTGGAGAGTACATCTAATTTATAGTGCCTGCAGAACGTCACTGGACCTGCTCAGGTAGCAGCCCTACAGATCTGGTCTATTGAGGCTCCTGCTCTCTCTGCCCAGGAGGTAGAGACCTCTCTAGTTGAGTGAGCCCTCAGACCTTTTGGGGGTAAAGATCCCTTCTGACTGGTAGGCTAGAGAAATAACCGAGGTAATCCATCTTGCAATAGATGCCTTAGAGGCTCTTTTACCCCTATTTTTACCCCAAAACAGGATGAACGAGTTATGGTCCTGTCTCCAGCTGCGGGTGGCTTCTAATGTAGTCAATAACTGCCTGTCTAACATCCAGCGAATGAAGGGACTTTTCTTTGCCATTTGAAGGATTTGGACAAAAGGAAGGTAATAATGATTTAGGTTTTGACAGGAGGCTACCTTGGGTACAAAAGCGGGGTCCAATTTTAAGATTATCTAATCCTCCCAGATCTGGAGATATGGGTCCCGGGTAGACAAGGCCTGGAATTTCCCCACTCGTTTAGCTGTGGTAATAGCTACTAAAAATGCTGTTTTTAACGTTCGGGTTGGGCATTTGTTCGTCTGGAACATAAGATTCTCTACATAAAGACTTAACAACTAAGTTTAAATCCCAAGGAGGGGTCAGCCGCCTAAATGTAGGGCGCAATCTTTGTATTGCTCTGACGAACCGTATTATCCATGGGTGAGAGGCCAGGGGGTAATCAAAGTAACTGCAACAGGACAATGACCCCAAACATGCCTCCAGGCTGTGTAAGGGCTATTTGACCAAAAGGAGAGTGATTAGGTGCTACCCCAGATGACCTGGCCTCCACAGTCACAAGACCTGAACCCAATCGAGATGGTTTTGGGGTGGGCTGGACCGCAGAGTGAAGGCAAAAGGGCCAACAAGTGCCAAGCATCTCTGGGAACTCCTTCAAGATTGTTGGAAGACCATTTCCGGTGACTACCTCTTGAAGCTCATCAAGAGAATGCCAAGAGTGTGCAAAGCAGTAATCAAAGCAAAAGGTGGCTACTTTGAAGAACCTAGAATATAAGACATTTTCTGTTTCACACTTTTTTGCTAGGAGTGGCAAAATCTACAGTTTGGTACATCCTGAGAAAGAAAGCACTGGTGAACTCATCAATGCAAAAAGAACTGGGCGCCCATGGAAGACAACAGTGGTGGATGATCGCAGAATTATCTCCATGGTGAAGAGAAAACCCTTCACAACAGCCAACCAAGTGAACAACACTCTCCAGGAGGTAGGCGTATCAATATCCAAATCTACCATAAAGAGAAGAGTGCATGAAAGTACGGTAAATACAGAGGGTTCACTGCACGGTACAAGCCACTCATAAGCATCAAGAATAAAAAGGCTAGACTGGACTTTGCTAAAAAACATCTAAAAAAGCCAGCACAGTTCTGGAAGAACATTCTTTGGACAGATGAAACCAAGATCAACCTCTACCAGATTGATGGTAAGAGAAAAGTATGGCGAAGGCGTGGAATAGCTCATGATCCAAAGCATACCACATCATCTGTAAAACACTGCGGAGGCAGTGTGATGGCTTGGGCATGAATGGCTGCCAGTGGCACTGGGTCACTAGTGTTTATTGATGATGTGACACAGGACAGAAGCAGCCGAATGAATTCTGAGGTATTCAGAGCCATACTGTGTGCTCAGATCCAGCCAAATGCAGCCAAACTGATTGGTCATAGTTTCATACTACAGATAGACAATGACCCAAAACATAAAGCCAAAGGACTGCTCGGCTGGTGTTTCTGAGCCAACCCAGGAGTTTATTAAAGCAAAGAAGTGGAATATTCTTGAATGGCCAAGTCAGTCATCTGATCTCAACCCAATTGAGCATGCATTTCACTTGTTAAAAGACAACTTCAGACAAGCCCACAAACAAACAGCAACTGACAACCACCGCAGTGAAGGCCTGGCAGAGCATCAAAAAGGAGGAAACACAGCGTCTGGTGATGTCCATGAGTTCAAGACTTCAGGCAGTCATTGCCAACAAAGGGTTTTCAACCAAGTACTAGAAATGAACATTTTATTTACAATTATTTAATCTGTCCAATTACTTTTGGTCCCTTTAAAAACAGGGTGGCTCATGTTTAGGAGCTGAAATTCCTAAACCCTTCATCCAATTTTAATGTGGATACCCTCAAATGAAAGCTGAAAGTCTGAACTTCAAGTGCATCTAAATTGTTTTGTTTAAAATCCATTGTGGTAATGTCTAGAACCAAAATTAGAAAAATGTTGTCTGTCCAAATGTATATGGACCTAACTGTATATAATTCCACATGTGTTAATTCATAGTTTTGATGCCTTCAGAGTGAATCTACAATAGTCATGAAAATAAAGAAAACTCTTTGAATGAGAAGGTGTGTCCAAACTTTTGGTCTGTACTGTATAAAGCCGTCTCACACAGCATGCCCACATCAGACATTGCATCTTTGAACCCTGCTCATATAGGTACTGTTCACATGGTCTGGTTTTAAATACATTGGATAAGACTGCTCTGAGAGTTATACCTTGGCATTGGTGGAGCGGCTTAGCGTACATTTTTTGCAAAAAACGTATCAACTAAACACTCAGTTTTGTCGTCATCTTTTTACTAGCACTTGCTGTTCATTGTTGGAATTTTTTTACAGCAGTATTTTTTCACGTTTGTTGTACTGTGTTTCTCTATGTTCCTCATTAGTAGTTATGACCAGGTCCAACAAGCTACGAGCTCTCAGGATGTCCCTTTCAGGATCCACGCTGACAGATTAAGTTTTCTCGGGTTCTGATGGAAGACTGGACCCTGATGGATTATGTCCTCCCTCTGGGGAAGTAGTATCGGATCTTCCACTGCCATGGCTCCTAGTAGTGAGAACCAGCTTCTCCGATATTGTAAGAAACGTCCGCTCAAGCCCAGGAAAAGATTCCTCCTGCTAGCTCCTGGAGTGCTCGATCTCTGGGTCCCTCTTGATGTTGCAGGAAGGAAACAGTTATGTTGTCTGACAATTCTTACATGCTGATTCCTCAGACATGCCAGATTCTGCCTTAAAGCTTCCCATGCGGCGTAGAGTTCCCTGTAGTTGGAAGACCTGTGAAGATTCTCTTCTGGCCATCTGCCCTGAAGGATTCTTCCCTTTAGATGAGCTCCCCATCCCCATTTGCTGGCGTCCAAAGTGATTACCATGCATAGGGAGGTGATCCACTGGATGCCCACCTGTATATTCCTGGGTTGAGTCCACCAGCATAGTGATCTTTTTGCCGCTGGGGATAAGGACAGCGTCTGGTCAAGAGAAGACTGTAGCTGATCCCAGACAGACAGGATGTTTTTCTGCAGAACTCTTGAGTGGAATTGCACCCATCGGATGCAAGGGATACAAGCTATCATCAGGCCCAGCACCTTTATGGCTGATCTGATGGAGACGTGGCTTCTTACCAGGTGCTTTACTCTGCTCTGTATTATCTCCTGCTTCTCTGCTGGTAAAAAGGATGTTCTGCACCTGGAATCCAGCAGAACCCCCAGAAACACCTTCCTGGTCTCTGGTGTTAGGCCGACTTCTGAGTGTTTATTGATCAGCCAAGGAATTCCATAGTAGAGATGGTCAGGTCTCTGTGCCGAATCAGTTCTTCTGCTGATCTTGCCACCAAGAGGAAGTCGTAAAAGGTATGGTACAATGACGACCCCGTGGTTTCTTTGGTAAGCCACCACTTCTGCCATCAATTTGGTGAAAACTTGGGGAGCAGAAGCCAGGCCAAAGGGAAGGCACTGAAACTGGAAAAGGCATGTTCGATCTGGCAGACTTACTGCAAATCTCAAGAACTTTAGGCACGCTGGGTGGATGGGGACCTGGTAGTTGGCACTTTTCAGATCGAGAGTGCACATTAGGGCGTCTTTGTCTATGAGATGGACAGTAGATCTCATTGACTCCATCCTGAACCTCTTGTACTTGACCCAGAGGTTTAACGGTTTTAGGTTTATTACCCTCAAATGAAAGCTGAAAGTGTTCAACTGCATCTGAACGGTTTTGTTTAAAATTCATTGTGGTAATGTCTAGAACCAAAATTAGAAAAACGTTGTCTCTGTCCAAATATTATGGATCTAACTGTATAGAGGCCTGTACTTGCCCCCTGGATGATGGACCTCATTTCTGATAAAAGGGATGGCTGTTCCTCCCTTACAATCTTGGTCGAACAGGCATCACAGAGGGTCCTGTTATAGGTGTTTGAGAGTCTTGTATGGCAAACAGGTCATCGCTTGGACTTTGATGAGGTTTTGCCCATCCGGTTGGGCGTAGGCAGGGGCTCCCTTGTCCTGCATATTGCAAGAGAGGGACTAATTAGCTATGTTCTGAGAGTGCCCTGAGTACTGAGGACGGTTATAGTGACCGCTGGGTGCTGGGGATTTTTTGCGAACAGCGCACTTACCCCACCGTCCTGCTCCATCTTGCCCAGCTCTTCCATGCTGCCACCGTACGCCCTGCGAGATCCAAGAATTCAGTCTGGTCTCGCTATCTTCCGCGTTCCTCCTGGAACGCACGCAGACCTGTGACACTGTTAGTGACAACACCGGAAGGGAGACGTCTCCCTGAGCGCTAATTCCAGAAGAAGCCTGCTGGCCACTGACTGAGCCGAGAGCCTCCCACCAGAAGGAACGATTCGCCCTGGAGCGCATCCGCTCGACTGGTCTTTGGGGTAGAAGGACTCCCCACGGAGGAGTTCGGCCCTGGGCCACTTGACAGAGGAAAGGACCTTGGACCAGCTGCACGATCCCCCTGAGCCCAGTAAGCTGCTGCTACTGATCTCGTCTGTCCTTCTGTGCAGGGACAGGAAAAACACTGAGGGAAGTGGGGCGGGGTGGGACTTTTTAACCTCTCGTGTGCTTTACTGTCCCTGTAAAGGAGGAGGACATCCTCCATGGTACTGTCAGGAGGGACATCCTGGAAAACTACTGTTTGGGCACATGGCAAGGCTCGGAAGGAAAGGAGCACCATTTGACTTATGGAGCGCAAAACTAGCTGGGATAGACGCCATGTTACAATTGCAGAACCCCTGCAATTGTAACATGTAAGCCCCAGACAAGTGTAAGCCCCAGACAATTGACACTATTTTGGGAACTACACCTCTCAATGAATTCATCTAGCAGTGTAGTAACCATTTTTAACCCTCAGGTGATTCACAGAAGTGTATAACATTGGGCTAAGTAAATGGAAAATTACCATTATTTCCACCAAAATGTTGCTTTGGCCCCAAGTTTTTAATTTTCAAAAGGGATAACAGGAGACAATGGACCATACAATGTGTTACTCATTTTCTCCTGAGTACACCCATATGTGGTGAAAAACTACTTTTGAGGTCCAATGCCAAGATCAGATGGGAAGGAGTGTCATATTGGGCCTCATATTTTGCTGAAATGGTTTCAGGGTGCCATGTCACATTGGCAGAGCCCCTAAGGTGCAAAAACAGCAGAATCCCTTCATAACTGCCACATTTTACAAACTACACCCCTCAATGAATTCATCCAGGAGGTGCAGTGAAAATGTTACCCACATATTTTACAGAGAATTTGCCATTGGGCAGTGAAGAATGAATAATTACATTCTTACCACTAAAATGTTATAGCCCCATGTTTTATTTTTATAAGGGCTAACAGGAAACAATGGACGTCACAATTTGTAGTGCAATTTCTCCTAAGTGCGTCAATACTCTACAAGAAATCGTGAACTACTTTTTAGGCACAGTACAAAGCTCAGAGGCGAAGGAGCGTCATATTGTAGTGCAGATTTTGCAGTTATGGTTTACGGGTGCCATGACCCACTGGGAGAGCCCCTGAGGTGCCAGAACAGCAGAACTCCCCCATAAGTGACCCCATTTTACAAACTACACCTCTCAATTCATCTAAAGGTGCAGCAATCATATTGACACCATGGATGTGTCACAGAATTTTATACCATTGGACAGTAGAGAAAAAATAATTATATATTTACCAAAAAAGTTGTTTTTGTCACGATTCCTCCGCTCACAGAGTCTGGAACTCCGTGATGTACAGCTCTGTCATCTGAAGTGCAGCGGGGTAGGTGCAGTGCGACAGATAGGCAGGGACCACAGAAAAATCAACATAAACAGTGTCTTTATTTTCAGACTCACATACAGTCCATGTTCAAAACTCATTGCTGTGAGCAATGGCACCGCCGTATCTCTTGGGTGCGTCAGCTGCCTTGAAATCCCTGGCTCTGTTAGCTCCAAAAAGACCTGGGTTGCACAGAGCCTCATGCTCTGCAGCTTGGAAACTCCAAACTGACACAGCCAAGACCAAATTGACAGATTTAAATGGAATCATGGTCATAGGGCCACTTCCAAAACCTGAAGTGGAGAGGGGGATTTACCCCACTAACAAACATGGAAATTCCTCTAAAAATAAAAGCCCTTGACAGGTTTTCCTAAAAATCTGACTGGGTCAACTACCTGGACCCAATCCATTCTTATTTTGCCTTGCGATTCACAGGTGTTCTGCTGAGAACACAAGGTGCTCCAGTGGGTTTAATAAGACTCCATCCATATATCGACCCTACCCATATGATCCCCCTCACTGCCTCACACATCTTATCCAGTGCTGGGGAATGCTGAGCTTTCAGTGCCTTGATTTACAGCTCTGTTGACCTGAGACTGTGAGGTGCAGAAAGTTCTCCAGGTGTTCCCTGTTCTTAGTAGTTGCCTTGCTATTTAGATGAGCTGTCTGGCCCAGATCCATGCCAGTCAAAGCTTCTGCTCTCTGGTGTGTGTTTGCTAGATTTCTGTACGGCCAGTTCTGATCTGTGGCTGCAAGACCTTTGGACAGTGTTCAGACTACTAGCTTGTTTTTTCCCCTTTTGCTTTGATCTATTTCTCTGATATTCTGACCCTGGACTGTGACCCGACATACACATTCATCTTTTCCCTTAGTTTACTACGTGCCCTCTTGGTACTGAACCCAGAATGTCTGACTTCTATGCCTCAAGGCCTGTCTAAGTAGTGACTAGAATCACAGTTTTAGCCTCAGGTTTTACATTTTCACACAGTGAAATGGGTAAAAATGAGTCAATTTCTGCTGAATGTGGCAATACCCCGTGGCTGTACAGTACTGTTTAACCCCACGACTAGACTCAGGAGGGACAGAGGACTATTCGACTCTTGGAGAACAAGTTTTCACAGAGTAGTTTGTAGTTTGTTCAACCTGGATGAATGAACACAGAACTTAATCACATGCTAAAAAGGAAAAAAAAATGTTTATAAAATGGAAAGAGGGAGGCATATCTAAAGAAGAATATAATGCTGTCTGCAGAACCTGCAGGGCACAAAACAGATTAGCTAAAGCAGAAAATGAATTGAGGCTTGCAAGAGATGCCAAAAGCAATAATAAAGGATTTTGGGGATATGTCTAAAGTAAAAGAAAAGTCAAAGATGCTATAGGATTTTTACAGGATGAAAATGATGAAATGGTAAGACAGGATGTTGAGAAGGCCGAATTTTTAAATTCCTATTTTGCATCTGTTTTCTCTCAGAAAGGAAATGTAACATCAACTGTTCTTCACTGTCCTATTAAGGGAATAGAAGAATCCAGGATATCTATAAACAGAAAGATAGTGAGGAAACACTTAGCTAACCTAAATGAATTCAAGTCTCCAGGTCCAGATGAATTACACCCCAGAGTACTGAAGGAGATAGCAGAAGAAATTTTTGAACCCCTCTCCATAATCTTTGAAAATTCTTGGAGAACAGGAGAAGTCCCAGAAGACTGGAGAAGAGCAAATGTTGTTCCTATCTTCAAAAAAGGGGAAGAAGGTGGACCCAGGCAACTATAGGCTGGTGAGTCTGACTTTTATACCAGGAAAGATCTTTGAACAAATTATTAAACATGTATGTCAGTACCTGGATAAGAATGAAGTGATTAAACAGAGTCAGCATGGGTTTGTAACTAATAAGTCATGTCAGACTAACTTAATTTCCTTCTATGACGGAATCACTGATTGGGTGGATCAAGGATTTGCTGTAGATATAGAATCATAGAATCGTAGAGTTGGATGGGACCTCCTGGGCCATCTGGTCCAACCCCCTGCTCAAAGCAGGATTTGCTAAATCATCCCAGTCAGATGTCTGTCCAGCCTCTGTTTGAAGACTTCCATTGAAGGAGAACTCACCACTTCTCGTGGCAGCTTGTTCCACTCATTGATCACTCTGTCAAAAAGTTTTTTCTAATATCTAATCTGTGTCTCCTCCCATTCAGTTTCATCCCATTGCTTCTAGTCTTTCCTTGTGCAAATGAGAATAAAGTTGATCCTTCTACAATGTGACAGCCCTTTAGATATTTGTAGACAGCTATTAAGTCTCCTCTCAGTCTTCTCTTTTGCAAACTAAACAATCCCAAATCCTGCAACCTTTCCTCATAAGACAGGGTTTGCAGACCGGTCAGCATTCTGGTTGCTCTTTTCTGAACTTGCTCCAGTTTGTTGATGTCTTTTTTAAAATGTGGTGCCCAAAACTGGACACAATATTCCAGATGAGGTCTGACCAAAGAGGAGTAGAGGGAAATAGTGACTTCACGTGATCTAGACTGTATGCTTCTGTTAATACATCCTAGTATTGCATTTGCCTTTTTTGCTGCTGCATCACACTGTTGACTCATATTCAGTCTGTGATCTATTAGTATACCCAAGTCTTTTTCACGTGCTGTTGCTTAGGCCTATTCCTCCCATTCTGTATATGCTTTTTTCATTTTTATTGCCCAGATGTAGTACTTTGCATTTTTCCCTGTTAAAAACCATTCTGTTAGTTGCTGCCCACTTCTCCAGTTTATTTATATCTTTTTGAATCCTCTCTCTCTCTTCTCTAGTATTAGCTATCCCTCCTAGCTTTGTGTCATCAGCAAATTTAATCAGTTTACCCTCAATTCCTTCATCTAAATCGTTGATAAAGATGTTGAACAATACAGGGCCCAGGACAGAGCCCTGTGGTACCCCACTTGAGACATTCTTCCAACTGGATGTGCAGCCATTTACGACCACTCTTTGGGTCCGATCACTAGTATATAGTATATCTTGACTTCAGCAAAGCATTTGACAAAGCATCTCATACAATCCTTATTGAAAAAATGACCAAGTATGGAATGGACAAGGCAAATGTTAGGTGGATTCATAACTGGCTTAGTGATCGGACCCAAAGAGTGGTCGTAAATGGCTGCACATCCAGTGCAGACAGATTGATATAGAGGGGAGAGGACCCTGCCCTTGCGGGCTTACATGCTACAGGATGGTGGGGAAGGAGACAGTAGGTTGGGGGTTGCGGCAGGTCCGGTGTTGTTGAGGCAGTAGCTCCAGTAGTGGTGAGGAGGCAGCAGTGTCATTGCAGGCTGTAAGCTTTCTTGAAGGTAAAATGTTGGGTTTGGAAAGCTTTCAATACTCTCATGAGGACTAGTGGCAGATACGAGTCTGTGAGTAGCAACATCAATGTATTTATACAAATGGACTCATCTTATAGATTCCCTATTATGGCAACGAAAATTAAATCAAGTGTGACTTTGTTTGGGTTCTTGATTCTGTTCTAAATTGTACAACTATATCCTTTTGTGATGTGTGTGTGAAAGAGCCCTGTATAATTTTCTTAGATTGCTACATTTGGTTAAAGCCCAAATGGGATAGTTACGGTGTGGGCCACAATGGCAAAAGAGCTTCAAGCACATGCCAAATAATAATAATCTTTATTTTTATATGGCGCTAACATTCATAATCACTGAACTACAAATGTGAATCTGCCATAGAAAACAAACTGTCTATGTATGTAGAGTGGAGGCATTATTCACAAAGTCCTACTGCATATACTTACAGTCGGCAAAGCGTGGGGAAAGATCAGTGGATTCTCCTGAGGTCAAGGAGGGAGACATCGGTGCAGGTTCAAACACTTTGTCCTAAAAAAATAAGCATAAAACAATCCAATCTATTAGCTGCCAGTGAATTGGAGTTGAAAACGTGTTACATTTGCAAGTCATGGTGAACTCAATTTGAATTTTGATTTGAGCGAATGGTCAAAAAACAAAACCATTAAACATTGGACAAATACCGTATATACTCGTGTATAAGCCGACCCCCCCTAATTCTGCCACAAAAAACTGGGAAAACTTATTGACTCACTTATAAGCCTAGGGTTAATGGTGGTCCAAGAAGATGCTCCATAGATAAACCCCCAATATTCTGCTGCACAAGGGTTAATGCTGGCCCAAGAAGATGCTCCATAAATACCCCTCATATGCTGCTGCACAAGGGTTACTGCTGCCCCATAAGATGCTCCATAAATACCCCCCATATGCGTCTGCACAAGGGTTAATGCTGCTCCATAAATATCCCCCATAATATATGCTGCTGCACAAGGGTTAATGCTGCCCCGTAAGGTGCTCCATAAATACCCCCCATATTGCTGCTGCACAAGGGTTAATGCTGTCCCATAAGATGCTCCATAAATATCCCCCATAAAATGCTGCTGCACAAGGGTTAATGCTGCTCCATAAATACCCCCCATAATATGCTGCTGCACAAGGGTTAATGTTGCCCCATAAGATGCTCCATAAATACCCCCAATATGCTGCTGCACAAGGGTTAATGCTGCTCCATAAGATGCTCCATAAATACCCCCATATGCTGCTGCACAAGGGTTAATGCTGCCCCATAAGATTCTCCATAAATACCCCCCATAATATGCTGCTGCACAAAGGTTAATGCTGCCCCATTAGATATAGTGACATAGTAAGATAGTTTTGATGGCTGAAGGAAGACCTTATGTCCATCTAGTTCAGCCTATTTTTAGTGCAGCTGTTCTGCATTGTTGATCCTGGGGAAGGCAAAAAACCCACAGAGTAGAAGCCAATTTTCTCCATAGGGAAAAAAATTCCTTCCCCAAAACTGGGTCAACCATCTACCTATAATATTCTGTTATTCGTAACCTTCTATACTGTTACTCACAAGAAAAGCATCCATTCCTTTCTTAAATTCATTCAGTGAGTTGGCCATCACCACTTCCTCAGGAAGAGAAATGCTCCATAAATACCCCTTATTTGCTGCTGCTGCAATTAACGAAAAAAATGACACTCCCCTTTCTGTTGCTGGGGGCCAGGTGCCGGTGGTCCTGAGCCCCCGGCACTGGCGATATTTACCGGTCCCCGTTCCATCACCGTCCACTGCTGTGTCTCCCGGGTCTCTGCAGAGACATTCAGCAGAGGGCGTCCACTGACTAAGTCATCGCGCAGTCTGACCTGAATGTCACAGCAGGAGGACCGGGGAGATACAGCGGTGAACGGCGATGGAACGGGGACAGGTGAATATTGCTCTGCTCCCCGTCATACTCACCTCCTCGCATGCGCATATTCATGAGTTTAGTGAGCAGTACCACGTGACCGCTAAACGCAGGAATCAGACGACCAAGGGAGAAACAGGGGTTGCAGAGAGGGGGCGAGTATGGTCTCTGACACTCCCGCTCCCCCTCCCACCCCCTGTATATGACTCGCGTATAAGCCGAGAGGAGGGACTTTCTGCCCCAAAAAATGGGCTGAAAATCTCGGCTTATACACGAGTATATACGTCACTCCAGACATTAATATATTAGTGCAATTGCATCAGTGAAGAAGATGAGTAACTGACAACACAGAGATTCAGTTGATAGGGGGAGATCAAGATAGGTACCAGAACTCAGTGATATGGTTCAGATCCTTTTTTTTCTTTTTTCATTCTTAATGAATTAGAAAGCAGCAGCAAGGGAGCACAATAATTCTTACAATTCTTGTGCAATAGATTTTATGAAGGGAGGAACAAATTTCTTTAGAAATACAAAAGAAAATTCCTTTAACCCCTTCATGACCCAGCCTATTTTGACCTTAATGACCTGGCCATTTTTGGCAATTCTGACCAGTGTCCCTTTATGAGGCAATAACTCAGGAACGCTTCAACGGATCCTAGCGATTCTGAGAATGTTTTTTCGTGACATATTGGGCTTCATGTTAGTGGTAAATTTAGGTCGATAAGGTTTGCATTAATTTGTGAAAAAACGGAAATTTGGTGAAAATTTCACATTTTTAATTTTTATTCCGTTAAATCAGAGAGTTATGTGACACAAAATAGTTAATAAATAACATTTCCCACATGTCTTCTTTACATCAGCAAAATTTTGGAAACAATTTTTTTTTGTTAGGATGTTATAAGGGTTAAAAGTTGACCAGCGATTTCTCATTTTTACAACAAAATTAACAAATCCATTTTTTTTTAGGGACCACCTCACATTTGAAGTCACTTTGAGGGGTCTATATGGCAGAAAACACCCAAAAGTGACACCATACTAAAAACTGCACCCCTCAAGCTACTCAAAACTACATTCAAGAAGATTATTAACCCTTCAGGTGCTTCACAGCAACTAAAGCAATGTGGAAGGAAAAAATGGACCTTTTAATTTTTCCAACAGAAATTTTCTTTTAGCATCAATTTTTTCATTTTCACATGGGTAACAAGATAAAATGGATCCTAAAATTTGTTGGGCAATTTCTCCTGAGTACACCAATACCTCATATGTGGTTATAAACTACTGTTTGGGCGCACGGCAGGACCCGGAAGGGAAGGAGCACCATTTGACTTTTTGAATGGAAAATTAGCTCCAATCGTTAGCGGACACCATGTCGTGTTTGGAGAGTCCCTGTGTACCTAAACATTGGAGCTCCCCCACAAGTGACCCCATTTTGGAAACTAGACCCCACAAGGAACTTATCTAGATGTGTGGTGAGCACTTTGAACCCACAAGTGCTTCACAGAAGTTTATAACGCAGAGCCGTGAAAATAAAAAAAATCATTTTCACAAAAATAATTTTTTTTAGCCCCCAATTTTTTATTTTCCTAAGGGTAACAGGAGAAATTAGACCCCCAAAGTTGTTGTGCAATTTTTCCCGAGTACGCTGATACCCCATATGTGGGGGTAAACCACTGTTTGGACACACATCGGGGCTCGGAATGGAGGGAGTGCTGTTTGACATTTTGAACGCAAAATTGGCTGGAATAAATCGTGGCGCCATGTCGTGTTCGGAGACCCCGTGATGTGCCTAAACAGTCGAAACCCCTCAATTCCAACTCCAACCCCAATACACCCCTAAGTCTAACTCAACCCTAATCATAACCCTAACCCCAACACACCCCTAAACCTAATCCCAACTCTAACCCTAACCACAAGCCTTACCCTAATCCCAACCCACCCCTAACCTTAACCCTAATTCCAGCCCTAACCCTAATTCCAACCCTAACCCTAGCTATAACCCTAATTCCAACCCTAATTTCAACCCTAATTCTAACTCTAAATGGAAAAAAAATAATATTTTTTTTATTTTATTTGTGCCTGGCTATGGGGGTGATAAACGGGGGGTGTATTAACTTTTTTTTTCATTTTCATCACTGTGAGAGTATCACAGTGGTCAAAATGAAAAATGAACGGGCAGCCGGCAATTTCATGGGCGCCGCCTTCTTGGACAATGGCAGGCGCACTGCGCATGCGCCCGCCATTTTTCAAGATGAGCGGCACCCATCATCCGGACACCGGGAGCCACGATGGGACATCGGAGGTACCAGGGGGGAATCGGAAGGTGGGGGGAGCGATAGGAAGGGGGGGAGCAGATGATGACGGCAGCGACCGATCGCCGCCGTCCATTGGTGGCGGGGGCCGATTGGCCCCGCCAGTCGGTGTGGGGGGGGGTCGGGTATCGGTGTCCAGCCATGTCCGATGCTATTGCAGCATCGGCCATGGCTGGATTGTAAAATTTCACCAAATTTCATTGGTGAAATATTACAAATCGCTCTGATTGGCTGTTTCACTTTTAACAGCCAATCAGAGCGATGGGATTAACCATAGAGTGTCCTCTGTGTGCAGGTCGGGTGACCTTTCAGTGACCCCGGTCACCCAACCCGCAGGAGGGCGATTTATAGCATGACGCCTAAGTAGGCGTCATGGGTCGTTTGGGCACGACTTTTCATGACACCTACGTAGGCGTCATGGGTCATGAAGGGGTTAAAACCAGACATCTAACTGCAATAGTAGGTCAATTTTTTTCATATGTTTTACTAGTCAAATTTACATTTGTACATGCCACACAAATACAGCAACCTGTTGAAGGTGCTCTCTTTCGGGTAGTGTACTTTCCCAGCATCTCTTAGGTCAGGTCCACATTAACGTTCTTTCCTTAAGCTCTGCCTACTTCCGCATGCATTCTACGTACCCATCTTTAACATTGTGCACGCAGGGACATGCGTTGTATGCGGATGCATCCGTGTGTCATTTTGACGTGTCCGCCGTTACGCAACATGTTGCATTTTCTTGCTTTCGGCGGCACGTCAAAACGATGCATCCGCCTGTCGGTGGGTCCTCCCTTTACTAAGATTATAGAGGATAGGCTGGGTCTGGTTTAAGAATGACCCTATCAGCCCAAGTTTGCATCACATTTCCATAGATCCCAGGAAGTAATCCTCCCATACTTTTATTCCAATGATAAAAAAAGTATGGAAGGGAAGCTCCATAAGTTAGACATAAGAAGGTATTCGGTACTGAACCAGAAACTGAATTGTAGGAAGTATAGGTTTCCATTAGAAATGGGCAAACTCCAACAGTAAAGTTAGGAGTCTGTATCAAAAAAGGACTTCACAGCATTACTGATCGGGTTCGGCATCCCGAACATTGGGAGTTTCTCGCGCTGTCATATGCATGACAGTGCTGCCGCTAGTCAGACATCCGTGGTTCCCATGCTGTCAAAAGACAGTGTGAGCCCGCAGCTGTGATTGGAGGTAAAATATTTACCTCCGCTCACTGGCATCGGTGATGGGACTACTGCCCTCATAAGCCTACGCCTGCAGCTGCTAATAACAGCTAGAGCAGGCAGCGGCTGTTGGGAGTATTCATCAGCCTGCACCTTATGATTAAAGAAAAAAAAAAAAGAAAGAAGGGGGGGGGGGGGGGAGCATGGGTTCCCCTGTATTTTTTGATAACCATCCAGGCAAAACTAATGGCTAGGGACAACCCTCAGCTGTCAGCTTTACCAAGGTTGGCTATCAAGAGTAGATTTAATTGAATAATTTTTTACAAAACTTAATGGTCAGTTGAATGGTCAGATTTAGCCAGGCTAAATCATACAGCTGGGGGCTGGTATTCTTAGACTGGTAAGGCGCCCAGATATTACCCCCTAGCTTAAAAATAGCAGCCCGCAGCAGCCCAGAAAAGGTGCATCTATTGAATGCACCAATTCTGGCACTTTGCCCTGCTCTTCCCACTTGCCCTGTAGTGGTGGCAAGTGGGGTTCATATTTGTGGGGTTGATTTCACCTTTGTATTGTCCAGTGATATCAAGCCCATGGCCTAGTAATGGAAAAGCATCAATAAGACGCCTACCCATTGCTAATTCTATAGTTATATTTTAACTAGACACAGAGCTAGAATAAAGTCTAATATTTAAAACAACAAAATACACTTACATTTTTATTTAAAAATAAACAGTTGTACTCACCTAACACCCATTCCATTGAAGCCCTCGTCTCCTGTAATAATAATAAAAAAAAAAAATCACATCCCTCACCTGTCTGACATTCTGTCCCAGACCACAATCCATGTCTGGGGAAAAATAGTTTTCAACATGGACGATGCCAAGATGCGACAGTCCAGGCATGAGAACCACAGGGAGAATGAGCTGTTGCAAGCTCAGCCTCAGTGACCAGCACTGACTGAGTACCTTAGGGAGCATCATCGATTTTAACACCATTCCCCCAAAAGGACAGATCATCAGGGGAAGAAAGATTAAGTCGATAATGTTCATAGAATGTAGACAGAGAGGACCACGTCGCTGGTCTTGCGTATCCTGCCGATTGACACCTCAAGTTTCTCAGCCCAGGAAGTTGCTATGGCCCTGGTGGAATGAGCCTTCAAGGTCTCTGAAACTGGTACATTACTAGCAGAGTAGGCTAAGCTAATGGCATCCCTGATACATTTAGTTATCGTGCCCCTTGTTACTTTTAGGCCTTTCCTAACCCATTAAAATGAAACAAATTAGGACTTTCTCCATATTTTTGAACCAAGACCCGTTTAACATCTAGTGTGTGTAGCTTGAGCTTTTCCTCATTTTTAGTATTGCTACAAAAAAGGAAGGGAGAACAATGTCTTGGCTCCTATGAAATATAGATGCTACATTTGGAACATATGCTGGGTCTGGCCTCATTATAACCCTACTTTTCCAATATCTGTGTAAATGGGTATTTGATAGATAGGGTCTTCAAGTCATTGACTCTATGGGCTAATATCAGGGCCACTAAAATTTCTGATTTTAGTGTATCTTAACCGGTGCTTCACTTAGAGGTTCAAAGGGAGATCTTGTTAACGCTTCCAGGACTGGGTTTAGATACCGAAGGGGTATTCTTGGAGTCGGTATCAGTCCAAATCTATCACATGCCTTAATACACTTAATTATCCATCTATCTCCAGCTAGGTTTTAATTATATAAAGGCTCCTAGAGCTAACATTTGCACTTTAAGACTGCTAGTGGCTAGGCCCATTTCCATTCTCTTCTGAAGGAACTCTTGTATGGCTTTAGTCAGAAATTCTTCCCAGGATTGTCCCGAACTACTCAAAAATATTATCCAAGTCCTACCATACATATTAGTCGTTACCAGCTTCTGGATCCGAAGCAGAGTAGAGCCTGAGGCCAGGGAGAAGCCTTTTTGGATTAATAACGACCTCTCAAAATCCATGCCTTTAAATGCAGGCCTGACATCTGAGGATAACATACAGGGCCCTGCCTGCGGAGATAAAGAATAACTGGAAGAATCCAAGGATATGACGCAGCCATCATTCTCATTCATGTGAACCATGACCTCTTGGGCCAAAAAGGGAGCATTTAAAATAACTTTTGCTCGCTTGCCTAAATTTTCTTCAGAACCGCAGGAATCAATACTCCATATGAATAATTTCCATCTGTTTTTGAATAAAAATGATCAAACTATCAAGTTTACTCTGATGTTTTCTAAGACAGATTTAAAGTTTTTAGATGTTCTGGTCAAACAAAATGAAGGTAAATTAACAACTACATTATATGTAAAAAAAACCTGATATGAATAATCTTTTGACATATGATAGCCAACATCCACGTAATATGGTGAGGTCAATACCTTTAAGCCAATTATTAAGGGTGCGACGTATTATAAATGAAGTAGAGGTAGAAGGAGTCCTGGATTTCTTAAAAAAAAATTTGCAGAGGATATCCTAGAGATTTATTGGATGTAACAAAAAGGTTTTTAGATGACAAAGGATAGGACTATTAAAACCAAGAATAAAGAATACAGGACTGACCTGCATTCTCTTTGTTACGACCTATACAGAAGATAAAGACATGAAATGTCACTAGAAAACATTGGGGGACGCTGACAATGTCTACCTGGTATAGAGGGTTTTAGAGAGCCAACGCTTTTTTCTTATCGAAGAAATAAAAATATTAGAGATCATCTTATTAAATCGGATATTGGGTCTATGAAAAAGGTTTATCAAACAACTTTAACGGGCAGAGAGAAAAAAAAATGTTTTCAGTGTCTATCTTGTGTTAATTGTGCACTTATGTTAAGGAGATCAACTTTTGAAGACCCCAATACTCATAAGATTTACACAATTAAACAATATTTAACATGTAAATGTGATCATGTTATATATAATATATACTTCAATGTTCTTGTAACCTGTGGTATGTTGGTGAGGCGTGTGATTTTAAAACAAGAAAAAATCACCGGCTACCATTAGGAAAAAAAAAGACTTGGGAAGGGGGTAATAAAACACACCTCTTAGGGTGGTTTCACATTAGCGCTTTTTAAGCGCACGCACGGCCGGGGGTAGCTCCGCCCCCGAGCTGGCTCTCTGCCCGGCGTGCCCGCCCCTTGCTTGTAGCGCCGCCTCCTAGCGCACAGCGGCGCCTGCGATCGGCGCACCCCATCTTTAGCATAGGGTGCGCAGATCGTGCGCAGGCCGTGCGCTAGTTGCGCTTTGACCTGCGCTGCGCAATTTTGACGGTGCGCCGTGCGCGCCAAAATCAAACTTTTCGGATTTTGGCGCGCACGGCGCACCGTCAAAAGTGCGCAGCGGAGCTACCCCCGGCCGTGCGTGCGCTTAAAAAGCGCTAATGTGAAACCACCCTTAACGAAGCGAGAGCTAAGATGGATTTATAAATTGAACATTTTCAAACCAAAGGGATTAAATGTGGATTTCAAGATTTACTCTATTACTTAAATATATTCCCTTTAGGTATAGGTTCCATCGTGAATGTATGGACCCCAGATTATTAGGAATATGTCCCTTGTAGAATGTATTCCAATTTTAATATATTTAATTTTTTTATATAGATACACCATTACTACAAGTCACTTGCCACCATATACTTACCAAGGATACAGCACACTTGTATGGAGGACAGAGGATGTTACCATTATTTTTTACAAAAATTTTTTTTTTATTTAATTGATTTATTCTTCAAAAAGTTATATGGAGTGTTAGACTGATGGCCAATAAAAATATGATAATGAATATATGTGCTCATTTTGCCTATTTTTATTGATAGGGAATAAAATGGATGTTAGGGAGAGGGTATACTTACCTATATAGATGCCGGGGGTGAGACATCATGGTCTGGAAGGATCGTGTATATCTCCTTGGCACTATTTGGTGACTGGAGGTACCCTGGATAAGGTGCCGTCCAGTATACCAGGGTAGCTTAAATAACTATTCAAACCCGGAAATCATCCATATTCCTTTTCAAACCACTTCTGGTTAATGATACTTTGACATAATTTTAGACCATCAATTACTAGTTGAGATGGCATCTTTAATATGAGAATTGTTAACATGTATATAAAATGATAATTCTGAGCACGTAATAAAAAACAAAGTTAGGGCATATTTATATGTGCAAAAGTTGTGCTGTGGATTGAAAAGTGCCGCCTTCTGTATATTTCCTGTAACGCTCTGCTTAGATCGTCATTATTTTCAAGACAGTATGAAGTGCCAGTGATTAAAATGTGAGCATGAGCGAGAAGGGAATACCATACTCAAGATGCGCTGTTTTAAAACACGAAATATGCAGTATGAAGGGCCGGTACTCTTGCACTACGTAGCAATGTGCTGAGACATGCGCAGTGATTCAAATAGAACACTGAAACCGGAGGTAATGGCGTCCTCCATGTGAAATAGTGTAATCCGATGGGGGTAAGATATATATGATTATACTACAGCTGCACTGAATATAAGTAACAGCTATTAATTGTATTCTGATGTATGATGGCACCAAATATGAGGAGTTGATACTTTTGTGAACTTGGAAAATTGCACTTTAGCAAAATAATTTTCTGACAACGTATATGAAATTGTGATCTAAGGCTGGTTTCACATTTGCGTTTTTTTTCGCGGTATTTTAGCGCTAAATAGCGCATGCGTTTTTTTTCCTATACTTTGCATGGGATGCGCTTATGTGCGCATACACATGCGTTTGTACGCGTTTTACCGCGCATGCGTTTTTTTGCGGTATGCGCTCGGGCGCACAAAATGCAACCTGTTGCATTTTTTGAGCGTCCGACTTGCCTCAAAAAAACGCATGCGCGCGCAATGCGTTCTTTTACAGCAAGACACCCATTATAAGTCTATGGTGAGCATATGTGCGCATTGGCATGCTTATGTATGCGTTTTTTTGCACATGCGGTTTTTTTTTTACCATTAGTTTAGACAATGGAATTTAGGGGTTTGGGTTAGAGTTAGGGTTAGTTAAGGGGGTTTAGGGTTAGGGTTAGGGTCAGGGTTAGGCTGGTTTCACACTTGCGTTTTTTTTCGTGGTATTTTAGCGCTAAATAGCGCATGCGTTTTTTTTTCCTATACTTTGCATGGGATGCGCTTATGTGCGCATACACATGCGTTTGTACGCGTTTTACCGCCCATGCGTTTTTTTGCGGTATGCGCTCGGGCGCACAAAATGCAACCTGTTGCATTTTTTGGTGCGTCCGACTTGCCTCAAAAAAACGCATGCGCGCGCAATGCGTTTTTTTACAGCAAGACACCCATTATAGTCTATGGGTGCGCATATGTGCGCATTGGCATGCTTATGTATGCGTTTTTTTGCACATGCGTTTTTTTTGTTAACCATGGAATTTAGGGGTTTGGGTTAGAGTTAGGGTTAGTTAAGGGGGTTTAGGGTTAGGGTCAGGGTTAGGGTCAGGGTTAGTTATGGTTTAGGGTTTGGGTTAGGGTTAAGTATAGTTTGGTTAAGGGTTAGGGTCAGGGTTAGGGTTAGGGTTAAGTATGGTTTGGTTAAGGGTTAGGGTCAGGGTTAGTTAAGGTTTAGGGTTTGGGTTAGGGTTAAGTATGGTTTGGTTAAGGGTTAGGGTTAGTAAAGTCATGGTTTGGGTTAGTGTGAGGGGCCACCTAATGTTGGAAAAAAACGCAAACGCGGTAAAAACGTACTAAAAACGCAAACGCATAAAAACGCTGCGTTTTTTTCATGCATGCTCATAAAAATGCTTGAAAAAAACGCAGCAGTTGTATGCTTTTGTATGCGTTTTTTCAATGCGTTTTTTTGCAGGAAAACGCGCTGCAAAAAAAAGCAAGTGTGAAACCAGCCTTAGGGTTAGGATCAGGGTATGGTTTGGTTAAGGGTTATGGTTAGGGTCAGGGTTAGGATCAGGGTATGGTTTGGTTAAGGGTTAGGGTCAGGGTTAGGGTCAGGGTTAGGGTCAGGGTTAGGGTGGGTTAGGGTTAAGTATGGTTTGGTTAAGGGTTAGGGTCAGGGTTAGGGTCAGGGTTAGTTAGGGTTTAGGGTTTGGGTTAGGGTTAAGTATGGTTTGGTTAAGGGTTAGGGTCAGGGTTAGGGTTAGGGTCAGGGTTAGTAAAGTCATGGTTTGGGTTAGTGTGAGGGGCCACCTAATGTTGGAAAAAAACGCAAACGCGGTAAAAACGCACTAAAAACGCATACAAACGCATAAAAACGCTGCGTTTTTTTCATGCATGCTCATAAAAATGCTTGAAAAAAACGCAGCAGTTGTATGCTTTTGTATGCGTTTTTTTGCGGGAAAAACGCGCTGCAAAAAAAAGCAAGTGTGAAACTAGCCTATGAACTATGAAATGTATTTGAAGCACCTTATCACAAGTTACAGTGATTGTTAATTATGTCTATGTATATACACTTGTTAGTAACACCCACTGCTTGAGAAAGGCTCAGTGTGAGCCAAAACGTCACCCAGAAATGTGGGTATGAATAAGCCTTACCACTTTCAATATTATGGAGTGCTGTCTTCGCATTTATATATATATATATATATATTTCCCACATATCATGCTTCAAACATAAAGATACCAAATGTAAATTTTTGGTGAAGAATCAACAAGTGGAACACAATTGTGACGTTGAATGAAATTTTTGGTTACCGTATTTTAAATTTTTGTGGAAATTCAAAAACTGAAAAGTGAGGCGTGCAATATTATTCGGCCCCTTTACTTTCAGTGCAGCAAATTCACTCCAGAAGTTCATTGTGGATCTCTGAATGATCCAATGTTGTCCTAAATGACTAATTATGATAAATATAATCCACCTGTGTGTAATCAAGTCTCCGTATAAATTCCACCTGCTCTGTGATAGTCTCAGGGTTCTGTTTGATGCACAGAGAGCATCATGTAGACCAAGGAACACAACAGGTCCGTGATACTGTGGTAGTGAAGTTTAAAGCCGGATTTGGATACAAAATGATTTCCAAAACTTTAATCATCCCAAGGAGCACTGTGCAAGCGATCATATTGAAATGGAAGGAGTATCATACCACTGCAAATCTACCAAGACCCGGCCGGCCCTCTAAACTTTCATCTCAAACAAGGAGAAGACTCATCAGAGATGCAGCCAAGAGGCCCATTATCACTCTGGATGAACTGCAGAGATCTACAGCTGAGGTGGGACAGTCTGTCCATAGGACAACAATCAGTCATACACTGCACTAATCTGGCCTTTATGCTAGAGTAGCAAGAAGAAAGCAATTTCTCAAAGATATCCATAAAAAGTGCAGTTTAAAGTTTGCAACAAGCCACCTGGGAGACACCAAAAATGTGGAAAAAGGTAGAATTTAAGTCCGCAAGGACAGGATCCTCCCTCCTCTGCACCAGTCTGTCATTGTGAATTTGTTTACGGTTAACGATATTTATAACTTTGTAGGTAACCCCTTTGTCATGTACAGCACCATGGAATTAATGGTGCTATATAAATAAAAATGATGATGGATGATGATGGTGATGATGATGATGAAGGTGCTCTGGTCAGATGAAACCAAAATCAAACTTTTTGGCAACAATGCCAAAATGATATGTTTGGTGTAAAGGCAACACAGCTCATCACCCTGAACACACCATCCCCACTGTCAAACATGGTGGTGGCAGCATCATGTCTTGGGACTGCTTTTCTTCAGCAGGGACAGGGAAGATGGTTAAAATTGATGGGAAGGCCGATTGAGCCAAATACAGGACCATTCTTGAAGAAAACCTGTTGGAGTCTGCAAAAGACCTGAGACTGGGACAGAGATTTGTCTTCCAACAAGACAATGATCCCAAACATAAAGCAAAATCTACAATGGAATGGCTCACGTATCCAGGTGTTAGAATGGCCAAGTCAAAGTCCAGACCTGAATCCAATCGAGAATCTGTGGAAAGAGCTGAAAAATAGGCATTAGACCTACCGGTAATTATGTTTCCTGGAGTCCATCCTGACAGCACCAGGGAGGACGTCCCTCGCCTCCTTGCAGGGACAGGAAGAGCACACAAGAGGTTAAAAACAGTCTCCACCCCCATTCCCTCAGTGTTTTTCCCAAGTACCACACCGTGGATGATGCAACTGAACACTTTATTCACAGAATCATATAACGACATATGACATCATTAATTCGGGAAGGGAACTATCCGTGCTGTCAGGATGGACTCCTGGAAACATAATTACCGGTAGGTCTAATGCCTATTTTCCAGGACGTCCCTACTGACAGCACCAGATAGAATACCAAAGTATCCCCTTAGGGTGGGATGACTGCCTGGAGAACCATTCTCCCGAAAGCAGTCTGTTGGTTAGATAACACATCTAATTTGTAATGCTTACAGAATGTGTCCAACCTGGACCAGGTTGCTGCCCTACAGATTTGGTTTACTGAAGCCCCTGCTCTTTCCGCCCAGGACACTGATAAAGCCCGTGTTGAGTGAGCTTTTAACCCTTCTGGGGGAGGAACCCCCTGAGAGACATAGGCTAAACTGATTAGCGATGTTATCCATCTTGCGATGGAGGCTTTTGAGGCTTTTCTTCCTTTGTTTTTCCCTCCCAAAGAGTAAAAATAGGTTATGGTCCTGTCTCCAACCCTGTGTGGCCCTGATGTAATCAATCACTGCCTGGTGTACGTCTAATTCGTGCAGGGTCCTTTCTTTATCATTTGAGGGGTTCTCACAAAAGGAAGGTAAAACTATTTCCTGGTTTAAGTTTTGGACTGATGCAACTTTGGGCAAAAAGGTGGGGTCTAATCTCATGGTTATTCGATCCTAACAGATTCGGAGATATGGCTCTCGGATAGATAGCGCCTGTATCTCACTTATCCGTTTTGCCGTGGTGATCGCCACCAAGAATGCTACCTTCATGGTTTGACGTGAGATGGGCATCTCCTGACTCTGGATAAAGGGATCTGAGCAAAGGGACTGCAGGACAAGACTAAGATCCCATGGGGGGACTGACCTCCTGACTGTGGGACGTAACCTCTGAGTTGCCCTGATAAATCTTATTATCCAGGGATGGGAGGCCAAGGGGTAGTCTAGAAAGGCGCTTAATGCCGAGATCTGGACCTTCAGCGTGCTAGGCCTAAGACCTTTATCAAAGCCTGCCTGAAGAAAATCCAGTATCTTTGGGATGTCTGGCTTTCCTTCCGCTGAGTCGGGCCTGCCACAATCCAGACAGAATCTTTTCCAAATTTTGTGGTATATCGCCGAAGTTACGGGTTTTCTGCTGGCCTGAATAGTCGATATGACCTGGTCTGACAGGCCTCGAGCCCTCAGGATCTGCCGTTCAGGATCCAGGCTGACAGGTGAAGCCTCCCCGGATCTTGGTGAAGCACCAGCCCTTGGTGAATGATGTCTTCCCTCTGTGGAAGAAGGAGTGGATGGCTGGAATGAGAGCTATCGGGGGAATGCATATGAGAGAGTCTGCCCCCACTTTTGACTTAGGGCGTCTACCCCTTCTGGATTGTCCAATGGATTCAGTGAGAAAAGCCTGTATGTCTTTGTATTCTTTCTGGCTGCGAAGAGGTCTATCTGCGGTAGCGCTGGCATAAGTTCTGAAAGATCTCTGTGTTCAGCTCCCACTCTGTGGGACAGATCTTTTGCCTGCTTAAATAATCTGCCACTGTGTTTTGCGACCCTTCGAAGTGGACGGCTGTTACTGACAGAACCGTATTTTCTGCCCAGGAAAAGATCTTTTTTGCCAGGTCCTGGAGGTGCCCAATGCCTTGTTCCTCCCTGATGCCGGAGGAAGGAAACCGCCGTCACGTTGTCCGATAGAATCTTGACGGGTTGACTTAGTTTGTCCTGATTTCTTCTTAGGGCCTCCCATGTGGCGTAAAGTTCCTTGTAGATGGAGGAGGTGGAATCGCGTTTGCCGGCTATTCTCCCTGAAGAATTCTGCCTTCTATGTGAGCCCCCCAGCCCCATTTGCTGGCATCTGTAGTGATTATGACGCATGGGGAGGTGACCCAGGGGACACCCCTCCTTAGGTTTTGTCGCTGCATCCACCACACCAGGGATCTTTTTGCTGCTGGAGACAAGGCCATCTTCTTGTCCAGGGAGGTTTGGTGACGATCCCAGGCGGCCGATACTTCTTTTTGAAGGGTTCTCGTATGAAACTGTGCCCATCGAACACAAGGGATGCAGGATGTCATGAGGCCCAAAGCGTGCATGGCTATTCTGATGGAAACGCGGCCTTTTTGAAGTTCCTTCATGCTGTCCCGTATCTTTGTCTGTTTTTCTTGGTGGTAAGAAGGAGGTTCTGCTTCTGGAATCCAGTAGTACCCCCAAAAAAATCTTCCTTCTTTCTGTTACTAGGTTCGATTTTTCTTTGTTTATGATCCAGCCCAGAAACTCTAGAACCTCTATTGTCCTCTCCTTGTGTCGCCGTAGCTCTTCTGCCGATCTCGCCACCAGGAGGAAGTCGTCTAGGTATGGAATGATGATTATTCCGTGATTTCTTAGGAACGCCACCACTTCCGCGATCAGCTTCATGAAGACTCGAGGTGCCGAGGCCAGACCAAAGGGAAGACAATGAAATTGAAAGTGGCAGGTCCGATTCTGAAGTCTTACTGCAAACCTCAGGAATCTCTGTAATCTTGGGTGAATTGGCACCTGATAGTAGGCACTTTTCAGGTCCAGGGTACACATCAGAGCATTCTTGTCTATCAAATGGACTGTGGATCTGATTCCATTCGGAATCTTTTGTACGTGACCCAGGCATTTAAGGGTTTCAGATTTATAATGGTACGGGATTCTCCGGACGGTTTTGCGATGGTAAATAGGGACGAGTAGTGGCCCGGCCCAATTTCTGCCCGGGGAACCGGAATTACCACCCCTAAGTTTGCCAGTAATGTCACATCGACCCACATCTGGGAGTCGTCTTTTATTCTGCGAGGAGAAATAGACCTTTCGGGGGGAGGGGATGAAAATTCTATTTGGTAACCCTCTGCTATTTTTCTCAGTACCCACTGATTTTTTGTGATCTGAGACCACTGGGAACTAAATTCTCTGAGTTGACCCCCTATGTTGGTATAGTCATGTTCTCCTGGATCTAGTACGTGATCCCAAAGGGGGGGCTCTAGATCTTCCAGCTCTAGAGTGGGTGCTACCATAGGAACCCCTCTGAGAGCTCCCCTGGTACCTATAGTACTGCTGCCTTCTATACCCCCCAGGTCTACGAAAGGGCTGGTCTCTAGGCTTCTTTTCCTCAGGGAACCCTTTCTTTTCATCGGATGCTTTTTCTAATATATCATCCAATGCAGGGCCAAAAACTTTCAACCCGGAGAAGGGAAGGGCACAGAGCTTATTTTTAGATGCTCCATCACCCGTCCAGGTCTTTAACCAGATGGCTCTGCGTGCCGAATTCGACAAAGAGCTATTCCAGGCGGCAATTCTAACAGATTCTGCCGATGCATCGGCTAGGTAGGCTGTGGCTGACTTCATGATTGGAAGAGAATCTATAATTTCTTCCCTTGGGGTTTTTTTAGTTAAATGTTCCTCTAACTGGCCCAACCATAAACACATAGACCTTGCTACCGAAGTAGCTGCTACGTTGGTCTTAATTAAGGCTGCTGATGTTTCCCAGGCCCGCCTTAGCAGGTTATCCGCCTTCCTATCCATGGGGTCCCTCTCAAAGGGGATCGATGTTTTCTTGGCAACTTTTGCCACGGGGACATCAATCTTGGGAACTACCTCCCACTCTTATGTCCTCGGGGTCGAAGGGGAGCCGTCTCTTAAAGTCCCGGATATCACGAGACGTTTTTCCGCCTCCTCCCATTCCTCCAGGACCATAGCTCGCACATGGTCGTTCACAGGAAATACCACTTTTCTCTGCGCCCTAAGGCCCCCGAACATCATGTCCTGCCTGGACTGAGGATTCTGGACCTCATCAATCTGCATTGGTGTCTCTGACCACCTGAACCAGATTGTCGGTATCATCCGAGGAAAAGAGGTATGTTTTCCCATACTGCGGTTCGCTAGTGCCCAGCTCGCCTACTTCCTGATCCGACTCCAAGGAGTAGGACCCTTCCACCAAACTAAGCTCCATCTCCTGCCTGGATCGCTTAGCACTGGGGCCTGGACTGGCTGGGACAGGGTGGCCACGGAAGCCTGGACCTCCTCTCGAATCAGCGATCTCATCTCCGATAGAAGGGACGGCTGTTCGCCCTTTCATTACTTTGGCCGTACAGGTGTCACACATCTTGTGCTTGCTGGGGAGCTTAACCCTGCATACGGGGCACTTATTGGGCTTCCCTGGGTCTTTCTCCGCCTGCTTGGTCGTGGGAGTGGGCGCTGTCAGTTGTGCCTTTTCCTGCATAGTGCAAGAGGGACAGTCAGGCTCTGATCTGGGCAGTCCGGGTCTCCGTCGGTCAGTCTGCGCTATGCGCACTTACCCCATCCGGCTCGATTCTGCCCTGGTTCTCCATTGCTGTTTGAGAGCCTCTGCGAGGTCAGGACAGGAGGACGCTGCCTGTCTCGCTGGTACCGCGCTCTGCTCCTTCAGAGCGCTTGCCGGCGGCCTGTATTTCCGGCGCTCTGACGTCACCGGAAATGCATCGCGGCCTCTCTGCACGCGACTTCCGGTCCCCACGCTGCAGCCGGCGTCGGAGCTGAGAGCCTCCGCTGCGGGAGGAAGCAGCTCTACCCAGGGGGCTCATCCTCCCCTGGTCTCTGCGGCTGAGGAGAAGAGGGTTTCAGCACCGGGGTCACTTCACAGGAGGATTGGCAGGGCCACCCGATCCCCCTGGACCCCTCCGGTAAGCGGACTCCTCTTGTGCGTCCCTCTGTGCAGGGACAGGAAGAAAACACTGAGGGAATGGGGGTGGAGACTGTTTTTAACCTCTTGTGTGCTCTTCCTGTCCCTGCAAGGAGGCGAGGGATGTCCTCCCTGGTGCTGTCAGGAGGGACGTCCTGGAAACTGCTGTTCACAAACGATCTCCATCAAACCTCACTGAGCTCGAGCTGTTTGCCAAGGAAGATTAGCAAGAATTTCAGTCTCTCGATGTACAAAACTGATATAGACATGCCCCAAACGACTTGCAGCTGTAATCGCAGCAAAGGGTGGCACAATAAAGTATTAAGTTAAAAGGGGCCGAATAATATTGCATGCCCCACTTTTCAGTTTTTGAATTTCCACAAAAATGTAATAACCAATACATTTTGTCCGTCACAATTGTGTTCCACTTGTTGACTTCATCAAAAATTTACATTTGGTATCTTTATGTTTGAAGCTTGATATGTGGGAAAAGGGAGCCAAATACTTTCGCAATGCACTGTATGTGTGTATGTACTGTATATATGTATATTAAAAAAAAAAAAAAAAAAAAAATGGGGGGCTCCCAAGTAATTTTCATAACCAGCAGAGGGAAAGCAGATGGCTGAGGGCTGATGTTGATATTCTAGGAAGGAGCCAATAGCCATAAAGGTTCCCAGGCTATTAATATCAGCTCACAGATGTTTGCCTAGCCTTTAATGGCTAGTTTACAGGGAATCCCCAGAAAAAAAATTGACATGGGGTCCCCTATAAAAATCAAACCAGCAAAGGTTAGGCAGACAGCTGCGGGCTCATATTAATCAGGGCTGTGGAGTCGGTAAGCCAAACCTGCGACTCTGACTCCTCAATTTCCCTTACACCGACTCCGGCTCCCAAATATATTGCTTATATTTAAGTGAAAAATTTATTGTAGTACAATGTGAACATCAGACATTTAATCATTTTTATAATACAATAATCAAGATATTTAGATTGGACTTAAGATATATTTATTGGAATACAACTTTAGAACACAAAAAACTAATTAAATGTAAATATGTCATACACTATGTAATATTGATTACATATATACAATACAGACCAAAAGTTTGGAGACCTTCTCATTCAAAGAGTTTTCTTTATTTTCATGACTATGAAAATTGTAGATTCACTCTGAAGGCATCAAAACTATGAATTAACACATGTGGAATTATATAATTAACAAAAAAGTGTGAAACAACTGAAAATATGTCTTATATTGTAGGCTCTTCAAAGTAGCCACCATTTGCTTTGATTACTGCTTTGCACAATCTTGGCATTTTCTTGATGAGCTTCAAGAGGTAGCCACCAGAAATTGTCTTCCAACAGTCTTGAAGGAGTTCCCAGAGATGCTTAGCACTTGTTGGCCCTTTTGCCTTCACTCTGCGGTCCAACTCACCCCAAACCATCTCGATTGGGTTCAGGTCTGGTGACCGTGGAGGCCAGGTCATCTGGCGTAGCACCTCATCACTCTCCTTCTTGGTCAAATAGCCCTTAAAAAGCTTGGAGGTGTGTTTGGGGTCATTGTCCTGTTGAAAAATAGATGGTCCAACGAAACGCAAACCAGATGGAAGAGCATGCCGCTGTAAGATGCTGTGGTAGCGCATGGTTCAGTATGCCTTCAATTTTTAATAAATCCCCAACAGTGTCACCAGCAAAGCACCATCACACCTCCTCCTCCATGCTCACCGTGGGAACCAGGCATGTAGAGTCCATTCGTTCACGTTTTCTGCGTCGCACAAAGATACGGTGGTTGGAACCAAAGATCTCAAATTTGGACTCATCAGACCAAAGCACAGATTTCCACTGGTCTAATGTCCATACCTTATAATATATAATAAATTTTATTTCTACAGCGCCGACATATTCCACAGCACTTTACATTTCGGAGGGGATTTGTACAGACAATAGACATTACAGCATAGCAATAATCACATAGATTATAACAAATACCAAGAGGAATAAGGGCACTGCTCGCAAGCTTATAATCTATGAGGAAAAAAGGGAGACACGAAAGGTGGGTGGT
Source organism: Dendrobates tinctorius (assembly GCF_039654945.1). Taxonomy (NCBI): domain Eukaryota; kingdom Metazoa; phylum Chordata; class Amphibia; order Anura; family Dendrobatidae; genus Dendrobates; species Dendrobates tinctorius. The sequence goes on along the minus strand of NW_027361760.1, from coordinate 7,943,969 downwards.
AACAGTTGCCCTGATTGTATGGACCAGCCATAATGTTGTGTGTAACAGTACAGACACAGAGGGCTAATGGATGCATAAAGCATGAGGGAACATGAGGGGGGGAACCTGGTTATGGTAAAAAAAACTTTTGGCTGTGCCAAACAGGGATAGATTAGGTTAATATGTTGAGGCGATAGGCCAGTCTGAATAAAGGCGTTTTCAGGACACGCTTAACCCCTTCACGACCAATGACGCCACATAGGCGTCATGAAAACTGGTGCCAATCTGATCAGTGACGCCTATGTGGCTTCATGACTTTAAAGCCCCCCCTGCGGGTCGGGTGACCTAGGTCACTGAAAGGTCACCCGACCCGCAGATACAGGGGGCTTTGTTCTTCACCATAGGGGGCGTGGCTTCGCCCCCACATGACAACGATTGCTCTGATTGACTGTTAAAAGTGAAACAGCCAATCAGAGCGATAGTAATATTTCATCAATGAAAATTGATGAAATATTACAATCCAGCCATGTCCGACGCTGCTGTAGCATCGGACATGGCTGGTGACAGCGATCCGACCCCCCCCACCCGTTAACGGGGGCGATCTGCCCCCCGTCACTGAATGACAGCGGTGATGTGCCGCCGCTGTCATCATCTCCCCCCCGCTCCCCCGGCTTCCGATTGCCCCTCCTCCCACCCACCGGTGCTCACCGAGTGCCGTTATGGCTCCCGGTGTCCCGCGGTCCCGGACCATGGGTGCCACCATACTGGAAAATGGCGGGCGCATGCGCAGTTCGCCCGCCGGCTGCAATTTCCATTCATTCATTTTGATCACTGTGATAAACTTTCACAGTGGTCAAAATAGAATGAAAAGTAAATAAACCCCCCCGTTTATCACCCCCATAGGCAGGATCAACTAATAAAATAAAGTATTTTTATTTTTCCATTAGGGCTAGGGTTGGAAAGAGGGTTAGGGTTGGAAAGAGGGTTAAAGAGGGTGCAACCATTCATTCCAGCCAAATTTGCGTTCAAAAAATTAAACGGTGCTCCCTCCCAAGCCCCGACGTGTGCCCAGTGGTTTACCCCAACATATGGGGTATCAGCGTACTCAGGAAAAATTGCACAACAACTTTGGGGGTCTAATTTCTCCTGGTACCCTTGGGAAAATAAAAAATTGGGGGCTAAAAAAATATTTTTGTGGAAAAAACGACGACCGCAGACCATTCCATCAAAGTCTGCATTTCAAACCGTTACTACTTCCATTCCGAGCCCTTATGTGTGCCCAAACAATGGTTCCCCCCCATATATGGGGCACCAGTGTACTCAGGACAAACTGTACAACAACTTTATCCTGCTACCCTTGTGAAAATAAATTGCTGGCTGAAAATCATTTTTTTGAGGAAAAAAAATTATTTTTTATTTTCACGGCTCTGCGTTATTAACTTCTGTGACGCGCTTGGGGGTTCACAGTGCTCACCACACATCTAGATAATTTCCTTGGGGGGCCTAGTTTCCAAAATGGGGTCACTTGTGGGGGGTTCCACAGTTTAGGTACATCAGGGGCTCTGCAAATGTAACATGATGCCCGCAGACCATTCCATCAAAGTCAGCATTTCATAATGTCACTACTTCCCTTCCGAGCCCCGTGTGCCCAAACAGTGGTTCCCCCCCACATATGGGGTACCAGCGTACTCAGGACAAACTGGACAACTTTTGGGGTCCAGTTTCTCCTGGTACCCTTGTGAAAGTTAAAAATAGCGTCCTAAAAATCATTTTTGAGGAAAAATTATTTTTTATGCTCTGTTATAAACTTTTGTGAAGCACTTGGGGGTTCAAAGTGCTCACTACACATCTAGATAAGTTCCTTAGGGGGTCTAGTTTCCAAAATGGGGTCACTTGTGGGGGAGCTCCAATGTTTAGGTGCACAGGGGCTCTCCAAACGCAACATGGTGTCCGATAACGATTGGAGCTAATTTTCCATTCAAAAAGTCAAATGGTGCTCCTTCCCTACCGGACCCTGCCGTGCGCTCAAACAGTGGTTTATGACCACATATGAGGTATCAGTGTACTCAGTAGAAATTGCTCAACAAATTTTAGGATCCATTTTATCCTGTTGCCCATGTGAAAATGAAAAAACTAAAAAACTAATGCTAAAAGAAAATTTTTGTGAAAAAAAAGTACTTTTTTTTTTACAGATCAATTTGCGAAGTACCTGGGGGTTCAAAGTGATCAATATGCATCTAGATAAGTTCCTTGGGGGGTCTAGTTTCCAAAATGGGGTCACTTGTGGAGGAGCTCCAATGATTATGCACACAGGGGCTCTCCAAACGTGATATGGCAACCGCTAAATATTCCAGCATATTTTCCATTCAAAAAGTAAAATGGCGCTCTTTCCCTTCTGAGCACTGCCGTGCGCCCAAACAGTGGTTTATGACCACATATGAGGTATCGGCGTACTCAGGAGAAATTGCCCAACAAATTTTAGGATCCATTTTATCCTGTTGCCCATGTGAAAATGAAAAAAATTGATGCTAAAAGAAAATTTTTGTTGGAAAAATTAAAATGTCCATTTTTTTTTTCCACGTTGCTTTAGTTCCTGTGAAACACCTGAAGGGTTAATAATCTTCTTGAATGCAGTTTTGAGAAGCTTGAGGGGTGCAGTTTTTAGAATGGTGTCACTTTTGGGTATTTCCTGCCATATAGACCCCTCAAAGTGACTTCAAATGTGAGGTGGTCCCTAAAAAAAATGGTTTTGTAAATTTTATTGTAAAAATGAGAAATCGCTGGTCAACTTTTAACCCTTATAACTTCCTAACAAAAAAATATTTTGTTTCCAAAATTGTGCTGATGTAAAGTAGACATGTGGGAAATGTTATTTAGTAACGATTGTGTGTCACAACTCTCTGGTTTAACAGAATAAAAATTCAAAATTTGAAAATTGCGAAATTTTCGCCAAATTTCTGATTTTTTTTTTACAAATAAACGCAAAAATTATCGACCTAAATTTACCACTAACATGAAGCCCAATATGTCACGAAAAATCACAGAATCGCTAGGATCCGTTGAAGCGTTCCTGAGTTATTGCCTCAAAGGGACACTGGTCAGAATTGCAAAAAATGGCCTGGTCATTAAGGTCAAAATAGGCTTGGTCATGAAGGGGTTAAAATTGTGGGGATTGGGGACTAATCGTATTGACCTGGGAAGTGCATTCCAAAGAATTGGCGCAGCACGTGTAAAGTCTTGGAGACGGGAGTGGGAGGTTCTGATTATTGAGGATGCTAACCTCAGGTCATCAGCAGAACGGAGGACGCGGGTAGGGTGGTATACTGAAACAAGGGAGGATATGTAGGGTGGTGCTGAGCCATGGAGGGCTTTGTGGGTGAGGGTAATAAGTTTGTACTGGATTCTGGAGTGGATGGGTTGCCAGTGTAATGACTGACACAAGGTAGAGGCATCAGTGTAATGATTGGTGAGGAATATGATCCTGGCTGCCGCAATCAAGACAGATTGGAGAGGGGAGAGTTTGGTAAAAGGGAGAACGATTAGAAGAGAGTTACAATAGTCGAGACAATAATGAATAAGAGAAACAGTAAGAGTTTTTGTAGACTCGAAAGTAAGAAAAGGTCGAATTCTAGAAATGTTTTTGAGGTGCAGATGACAAGAGCGAGCCAGTGATCGAATGTGGGGGGCAAAGGAAAGCTCGGAATCAAATATGACCCCAAGACAGAGGGCATGTTGCTGGGGAGTAATAGTGGAGCCACACACAGAAATGGCAATGTCGGGTATAGGTACATTAGTAGAGGGAGGAAACACAAGGAGTTCAATCTTTGACAGGTTCAGTTTCAGATATAGTGAGGACATGAAATTAGACACCACGTTTAGACAATCGCCGGTGTTTTCTAGAAAGGCTGGCGTGATGTCAGGAGAAGCGTATAATTGGGTGTCATCAGCGTAGAGATGGTACTGGAAACCAAATCTACTGAATGTTTGACCAATAGGGGCAGTGTACAAGGAGAAGAGGAGGGGGCCTAGAACCGATCCTTGAGGAACCCCACCAGTAAGGGGAAGGTGAGAGGAGGAGGAAGTGGCAAAAGATACAGTAAAGGAGCGGTCAGAGAGATAGGAGAACCAGGAGAGAACGGTGTCCTTGAGGCCAATGGAACGGAGCATAGTGAGGAGGAGCTGATGATCCACAGTGTCGATTGCTGGAGAGAGATCCAAGAGAATTAGCACGGATTAATGACCATTTGATTTAGCTGTTAGTAGATCATTAGAGACTTTAGTGAGGGCAGTTTCAGTAGAGTGTAAGGAGCGGAAGCCGGATTGAAGAGGGTCGAGAAGAGAGTTATCAGATAGTGGATAAGACGGGAGTGGACCAGGCGTTCCAGGAGTTTAGAGATGAAGGGAAGATTAGAGACAGGTCTATAGTTAGCGGCACAGTTTTGGTCGAGGGATGGTTTTTTAAGTAATGGATGTATGATGGCATGCTTAAATGAGGGAAAGATACCAGGAGAGGTTAAATATTTTAGATAGGTGAGGGGTGACAGCAGGGGAAAGAAACTGGAGATGTGACAGAAATGGGTCACTGATGCAAGTGGTTGGGCGAGAAAATGCAAGGAGCCTGCTAAAGAACACAAGAAAGGAGCCTTCCTTGTGTTCTTTAGCCCAAACAAGTCTCTTCTGCTTGTTGCCTGTCCTTAGCAGTGGTTTCCTAGCAGCTATTTTACCATGAAGGCCTGCTGCACAAATTCTCCTCTTAACAGTTGTTGTCTCTACATCTCTATGTGTCTGCTGCTAGAACTCTGTGTGGCATTGACCTGATCTCTAATCTGAGCTGCTGTTAACCTGCAATTTCTGAGGCTGGTGACTCGGATGAACTTATCCTCCGCAGCAGAAGTGACTCTTGGTCTTCCTTTCCTAGGGTGGTCTTCATGTGAGCCAGTTTCTTTGTAGCGCTTGATTGTTTTTGCCACTGTACTTGGGGACACTTTCAAAGCTTTCCCAAATTTTCATACTGACTGTCCATTTCTTAATGTAATGATGGCCACTTGTTTTTCTTTACTTCAAATTTGTATTATGGCAATAAAAAAGTAGCTAACAGTCTATTCAGTAGGACTATCAGCTGTGTATCCACCAGACTTCTGCACTACACAACTGATGGTCCCAACCCCATTTATAACAGGGTGGATAAAAATCTTGATTTTTTTTAAAAAAATCAAAAAAATCAGATTTTTTTGATTTAAATCATTTGATTTAAATCAGATTTTTTAATCAAGTTGTACACAAGCAAAACTTTGTCTTTTTGCAAATCTAATTGTTTTACACAAATAAAAATATTAAAACAGTTGATTATGAAACCTAATAATTTTTATTTGCACTATTAAACACTCAGAATTGAACTACAGAGAGTAAGTACTTTTTAACAATAGCCTCTCTCTAACGTTTGAAGTAAGCAAACATCTTCAGTGAATACATCAGTCCTTTAAGCCTACTGTTTATTTAGGACTTTTAATAGGAAAACCAGTTGTCCTGCTTTAGCAGTTCCTAAGCGGTTTCGGACTGGTGTTGTGTGCACAAAACCAAATGAAGAAAACAATCTCTCTACTCCTGCGGATGAAGCCGATGCAGTCAGTAGCTGAGTAGCTAGATTTATTATCTTTGCTGGAAGAACAAGTGATTGCGACTTCCACCAGTCCAGTGGTTTTAGTTCATTAACGACGTTATCTGCAAACATGTATTTTTGAAATGGTGCAGATTCACACTTCAATTTCAGCACAGTTGCCACAATGTCATGGTTAGTATTGGCGAGCCACTCCATTGCAGAGTTGATTTCCGCCTCAGATAATTTTTTCCCTCTGTAGATGGGATGCAAGATATTGGCTAAATAGTGTTCTTTTAATGCTTGGTCCTTGCGGTGCTGTATTGCAACCTTTACATTGTTTGAGAGGTTCAAGAGATCTAGAGAACCTTCTAAATCTTTCCAAACTTCTGTGGCATCAGCTATGGTTGCAGTATCTTTCTGCATTTTATCCAACGCAATCGATATTGGCTTTAACCTTTCCAAAAGGTCCTCGGCATTTCTCTTCACACCAAGATTTAATACTTTGCTTCGTATATTAGCATCAATTTTATCCCAATGTGTTTCGCAAATGGACAGTAATTTTGACCAGTTGTTAATAAACAGTTCCAAGCAGTCAGCCAAGGTATTCCATCTAACATCCTGTGGTAGAACCAACTTCAGTCCTCCCATTTCCTTGTAGGTTGCATGTGCAAAATGATTATTGCGGAAATATTTAACAATTTCTACAACATGTTCCTTGACACCCAAAATATGCAGGTCTTTTGCCAAAAGATGCAACAAATGGGCAGAACAACCGTATGTAATGACATTTGTGTCATCCTGTGCCAGTTCCGCTCGCATTTTTGCCACATTGCTTGCGTTATCAGTAACTAAGCTCCTTACTTTACATCCAAACTGTTCTTGGCATTGGTGAATTGAGTTCTTAGCAATTTCAAGTAAATATTCAGCAGTATGTGAATTTCCAGATGTGTCGATTGTGTCTGTAAGGTAAGTTTCACCATCTTCTGTTGTGACACAAGTGCAAATTATGGGGTCGTTGTGGATGTTGCTCCAACCATCCAAGCTCATGTTAACAACCTTGTCTTTCAAATATTTTGTACAAGCCGCTCTTTCTATGTCATATACAGCCTGAAGATGTTTTCCTGAGATATCAAATCTACTTGGTGGTTTGTAGCCTGGTCTAATTCCTTCGATCATTTGTACAAACAATGGGTGCTCAACTAGTCGGAAAGAAGAATTGGTTGCAAATATGAATTTAGCAATTAATTCATCAAAATGTTCTTTCTGGCTCGTCGTAGTCTTTAAGATGAATTTTTCTACACTTTGCACGCAAAGTTTTTTTTTGGGCTGCTTTGTTGAAGTTGTACCCAGATATTGATTGTCACGTGCAGCACAAGCCATATTTGACCCTGAAAGCACAGAAATTAAAAATATAAATCGACTGCGTATTTGAAGAAATATAACGAAAATATTGAAACAAACTTTTTGAACAATGTAATGGTCCTCGTCCTATAAGGGCTGTCTCAAAAGTTATGCTACTCAAGTTTTCCGGTGAGGTTGCTGTAATACTGGTAACTAATATCAGAGCCTCAGCAACTGAAAAAAATTATGTCACAAAAGTTTTAAAAATGTTTTTTTTTTAAAATGGTCAATTTGGCAGACTTCAAAAGTGAATTGCAGCCTACAATAAAAAAAAAATAAGCGTATACACACTTTATTTTTACTTAAAGGACATGTGCACCTTTATTTTTTAAGGTGCAGCCAGTCACAGTGTGCACATGTCCTCCCCCCGCAGCTCTCTTACCTCCGATGTCAGCGCTGCGGGGATCCGTGGCTTCGTTCTGCCCGTCCGCGAGCGCGCCTCCATTCATTTCAATGGAGCGTGCGGCCCGCTGACGTCACGCCGCTGGATCACTGCGAGTAGGCCGCAACCGGAGGACGGGAGGCGGACGGTCAAAACGAAGCCACGGATCTCAGCGCTGCGGGGATCGGAGGTAAGAGCGCTGCGGGGGGAGGACATGTGCACCTTAAAAAAATAAAGGTGCACATGTCCTTTAGCGTTAATTTTCTGTGAAATATTGCCTTAACATAAATTTAAATTCTATACTCCAGAACTACCAGTGCTAGAAATTTTTCTTTTCATAGACTTTAACCATCCCAGTAAAATGTCTGTTAAAAAAATAGGTTGTAAATTAATTGCCAGACTTACCACTAGTACTAGGCTCCTGGTGCATAAGAAGCTGTGGGGGTTCATTGACATTAGTTGTATCACTATCAACATCTTCATTTCCCTTCTGGTTGCAGTTTTCATAATGTGATTTCAAACGGCAAACAAGTCCTTGGATATCCTTTTGACAGTATTTGCACTTTGCTCTTGCACCTTTCTTTCCAAGATCTGCTGCTGGCATCTCAACAAAATGAACCCAAATAGGGTCTCTCTTACGACCTGCTGCCATGGCTCACACAGATCACTTATGAAGTTTGATTGTTACTACAGCCTGAGCCAAGCACTGCTGACTATCCAACAAGTTTGGGCATGTCAACTGAATGCAGGGAAAAAGAAACTAAACCAAAACTGAAACCAAGCTAGAAGTGTGGAATTAAAGGGGCAGTATGAACAAAATGTGGAGGCTATTAATAGTTTATACAATTAAGACATGCTGCTTTTAAACACCTACCTATTGCCATATAGTAAAACAAAAAATATTTTTACTTACTTTGGGGTCCCCCCCTCACCCTGGCGTTAGATCGTTGCCCCTAGTTTCGTCCGTGTAACTATGGGCGCACATGCACACTGCTCTCACTTCTCATTTTAATCGTGATTTATATTAAAAAAAAACCTTTTGATTTAAATCAGTGATTTAAATCATGATTAAAATCATGATTTAAATCGATCCGATTTAAATAGAAAAAAATCTTTTGATTTAAATCGTGATTTAAATCATGATTTAAATCGGCGTGATTTAAATCAATCCACCCTGATTTATAAGGCAAGAAATCCCACTTATTAAACCTGACAGGGCACACCTGTGAAGTGAAAAACCATTTCTGGTGACTACCTCTTGAAGCTCATCAAGAGAATGCCAAGAGTGTGCAAAGCAGTAATCAAAGCAAGAGGTGGCTACTTTGATGAACCTAGAATATAAGGCATACAGTATTTTCAGTTGTTTCACACTTTTTTGCAAATTATATAATTCCACATGTGTTAATTCATAGTTTTGATGCCTCCAGAGTGAATCTACAATTTTCATAGTCATGAAAATAAAACTCTTTGAATGAGGTGTGCCCAAACTTTTGGTCTGGTGTGTGTAATATACATATATATATATTTTTTTGTTTTTTATTACACACACTATGACTTATCTCAGCTAAGACAAAGCCTAGATCCTCAGGCTACATTCACACCATGGGCGAAGCCAGGATCAAACCTAGGGGGAGGGGGGGCAGAACCTCATACTGCACGCCTCAGTTGCTGCAGAACCTCATACTGCACACCCCTACATTTGAAAATAAAGCCTGCACCTTAAGAAGACGTGGTGATGAATGCAGTCTATTTATTCCAACTATCAATTGATGTGTTACTGAAGACGAGCAATGCCTGTCCTGGGCGTCCTTTTGGGCAGCTATGAGGTGTACCTGACTGGTGCTAAAAAAAAAAAAGGAGTGTTAGTCTGTGTGCTACCCAGCTTTCATTCTTTTGGTACAGATAAGAGATGGATGGATAGACAGGGACGGATGGACAGCGAGACGGGGACGGATGGACAGCGAGACGGATGGACAGACGGACGGATGGACAGACGGACGGATGGACAGACGGACGGATGGACAGACGGACGGATAGACAGACGGACGGATAGACAGACGGACGGATAGACAGACGGACGGATAGACAGACGGACGGATAGACAGACGGACGGATAGACAGACGGACGGATAGACAGACGGACGGATAGACAGACGGACGGATAGACAGACGGACGGATAGACAGACGGACGGATAGACAGACGGACGGATAGACAGACGGACGGATAGACAGACGGACGGATAGACAGACGGACGGATAGACAGACGGACGGATAGACAGACGGACGGATAGACAGACGGACGGATAGACAGACGGACGGATAGACAGACGGACGGATAGACAGACGGACGGATAGACAGACGGACGGATAGACAGACGGACGGATAGACAGACGGACGGATAGACAGACGGACGGATAGACAGACGGACGGATAGACAGACGGACGGATAGACAGACGGACGGATAGACAGACGGACGGATAGACAGACGGACGGATAGACAGACGGACGGATAGACAGACGGACGGATAGACAGACGGACGGATAGACAGACGGACGGATAGACAGACGGACGGATAGACAGACGGACGGATAGACAGACGGACGGATAGACAGACGGACGGATAGACAGACGGACGGATAGACAGACGGACGGATAGACAGACGGACGGATAGACAGACGGACGGATAGACAGACGGACGGATAGACAGACGGACGGATAGACAGACGGACGGATAGACGGACGGACGGATAGACGGACGGACGGATAGACGGACGGACGGATAGACGGACGGACGGATAGACGGACGGACGGATAGACGGACGGACGGATAGACGGACGGACGGATAGACGGACGGACGGATAGACGGACGGACGGATAGACGGACGGACGGCTAGACGGACGGACGGACGGACGGACAGACGGATAGCGAGATGGATGGACGGATAGCGAGATGGATGGACGGATAGCGAGATGGATGGACGGATAGCGAGATGGATGGATGGATAGCGAGATGGATGGACGGATAGCGAGATGGATGGACGGATAGCGAGATGGATGGACGGATAGCGAGATGGATGGACGGATAGCGAGATGGATGGACGGATAGCGAGATGGATGGACGGATAGCGAGATGGATGGACGGATAGCGAGATGGATGGACGGATAGCGAGATGGATGGACGGATAGCGAGATGGATCGATGGATAGCGAGATGGATGGATGGATAGATGGATGGATGGATGGATAGCGAGATGGATGGATGGATAGATGGATGGATGGATGGATAGCGAGATGGATGGATGGATGGATAGCGAGATGGATGGATGGATGGATAGCGAGATGGATGGATGGATGGATAGCGAGATGGATGGATGGATGGATAGCGAGATGGATGGATGGATAGCGAGATGGATGGATGGATGGATAGCGAGATGGATGGATGGATGGATAGCGAGATGGATGGATGGATAGCGAGATGGATGGACGGATAGCGAGATGGATGGACGGATAGCGAGATGGATGGATGGATAGCGAGATGGATGGATGGATAGCGAGATGGATGGATGGATAGCGAGATGGATGGATGGATAGCGAGATGGATGGATGGATAGCGAGATGGATGGATGGATAGCGAGATGGATGGATGGATAGCGAGATGGATGGATGGATAGCGAGATGGATGGATGGATAGCGAGATGGATGGATGGATAGCGAGATGGATGGATGGATAGCGAGATGGATGGATGGATAGCGAGATGGATGGATGGATAGCGAGATGGATGGATGGATAGCGAGATGGATGGATGGATAGCGAGATGGATGGATGGATAGCGAGATGGATGGATGGATAGCGAGATGGATGGATGGATAGCGAGATGGATGGATGGATAGCGAGATGGATGGATGGATAGCGAGATGGATGGATGGATAGCGAGATGGATGGATGGATAGCGAGATGGATGGATGGATAGATAGTGAGATGGATGGATGGATAGATAGTGAGATGGATGGATGGATAGATAGTGAGATGGATGGATGGATAGATAGTGAGATGGATGGATGGATAGATAGTGAGATGGATGGATGGATGGATAGATAGTGAGATGGATGGATGGATGGATAGATAGTGAGATGGATGGATGGATAGATAGTGAGATGGATGGATGGATAGTGAGATGGATGGATAGATAGTGAGATGGATGGATGGATAGAGAGATGGATGGATGGATAGTGAGATGGATGGATGGATAGTGAGATGGATGGATGGATAGATAGTGGGATGGATGGATAGATAGCGAGATGGATGGATCCACAGCGAGATGCATAGAGAAGATTTCTAATCTGCTTTTGCTATTGAAAACATCTATGAGCTCAAAAACCTTTCAGGTGATGCAGTTTTTTAAAAAGCTGATCTGCTTTTGCAGCTGAAAAACGTATCCTCAAAAAACGCAGGAAAAATGCTGTGTGTGCATGTAGCCTTAGATCAGGAATAGAACAGCCATTTATATGACATTTCATAACTTACCCAAATTCCTATGAAAAAATATTCAGCACATTCTGCATTGAACTTCTGTACCCAATTTATTATATATTTTAGGAGTCGGTCCATTTTATACCGACTCCACTAAAATGAGCACCGACTCCACAGCCCTGATATTAATAGACTGGGAAGGGGCCAAGGATATTGGCACCCCCCAGGCTAAAAACCATCAGCTCTCAGCCGCTTGTAGAGGAGCCAATTCTGGCACTTAGCCTCACTCTCCCCATTTGCCCTGTAGCAGTGACAAGTGGGGTTCATATTTTTGGGGTTGATGTCACCTTTGTATTGTCAGGTGACATGAAGCCCACGGCTTAGTAATGGAGAGGCGTCTATAAGACACCTATCCATTACTAATTTTATAGTTACATGGTAAATAAACAGTCAGAATACAGTCCTTTATTTGAATTAATCACACAGACTCCTTGATCGAATCTTAATTAACCATACCTACTGAATGCCTAATCACCGACTCCCTCGTCTCCTGCAACAAAAATAAAATAAACCAACTCCCTGTCCGCTGTAGTCCATTTACCGAGTGTCCCATGACAATCTCACGTGTATAACAGTCACATCGGGAGATGTGACTGCTCTATCCGGCGATACACAACTGGAGGGATTACCTCCTGTCAGCATATCACTGCACTGCTGTGAGAGTTCACCGCAGTTCATCAGCTCTCACTCTCCGATGCACTACCGCTGTGTGAGAACATTCTCACTCAGTGGTGCCACAAGCGAGAGCACCAGAGCTGATCAGCTGATACACTGCGGGAGCGATTACCGTATTTCAGACCATAAGATGCACTTTTTTTCCCCAAAAAAATTTTGGGGGAAGTGGGGGGTGCATCTTATGGTCGCATTATACTCACTCCTGTGGCTGGTGGGGCAGGGCTCTGTGGTGTGGTGGTGGCGGCGGGTTGTGCTCCGGTGCAGGGGCAACGGGTCTCTGTTCTCTGTGGGGGGCTCCGCCAGCATTTCCTTAAAGCCGGGAGACCCCCGTACATCCGTTGCTGCCATGCTGCAGTGGCCTGCAGGATCATGGATGCCAGTTAGATGGCTGCCGGTCCGAGGACGGCACATGCTCAGGTACAGATCTCGTCCTGAGATCTCGGGAGACGAGATTCAAATCTTGGCAACGAGATCTTGTCCCGAGATCTCATCTCCCGAGATCTTTGGACGAGATCTGAACCTGAGCATGCGCTGTCCTCGGATCGACAGCCATCTTCCCGGCGGCCATGTTCCCGGAGGCCACCGCAACATGGCAGCAACGAATGTGCGGGGGCCTCCGGTCTTGAGGAAATGCCGGCGGAGCCACCACCCCTGCACCTGAGCACAGCCCCCCAGCACAGCACAGTGCCCCAGCACTGCCCCCTCTTCCACAGCACAGTGCCCCGGCACAGCCCCCCTTCCACAGCACAGTGCCCCAGCACAGCCCCACTTCCACAGCAGTGCCCCAGCACAGCACAATGCCCCAGCTTGGGATGGGATTTCCTTGAGGCTACCGCACCAGCCTGGAACACCGAACGACCCCTGTGACCACTCCTCCACCTGTGCCAGATCCCTTCCCTGGTAAGCTGAATTCGGACTGTAAGGCTATGTGCACACGTTGCGGAAATGCCGCCAAAATTTCCACGGGAATTCCATAATTCCATTCCGCTGGAAATATGCGAGGAAACCGCATTTTAATTTCCGCGCATTTCCCGCGGAAAAACTAGCGATTTGCAAGCGTAATTAGCTTGCAGAATGCTAGCGGTTTCCAAGCAATCTGTAGCATCGCTTGGAAAACTGAATGACAGGTTGGTCACACTCGTCAAACATAGTGTTTGACTAGTAACAAATGTTTTACTATTGAGGCTGCCTATGCAGCATCAGTAGTAAAAAGATCTAATGTTAACAAAAAAATAAAAATTAAAAAAAAAAAAAAAAAAAAATCGGCGTCCCACGTAGCGTTCCCGATCATCCCGATACTGTGGCAGGTCCCGTTCCCAGTGATGCCTTGCGAAATGACCTTTGATGACGTCACGGTCTCACGAGAACGCAACGGTATCGCGACATCAAAGGTCATTTTGCAAGGCATCACTGGGATCGGGACCAGCCGGAGCATTGCTGAGGCCTGGGGACGCTGCGCAGGACGTCGGAAGGTGAGAATATGAGGATTTTTCATTTTAATTCTATTTTTTACAGGGATATGGTACCCAGGAGCCTGGAGGAGAATCTCCTCTCCTCCACCACCTGGGTACCATCCGCAAATGTTTTGCTTACTTTTCGCATGGTGGGCACAGCCACATGCGGAAAGTAAGCAGAACAACACATTCCTATGTGTGCAGAATCGCCACGATTCCGCCAAATTAATGAGCATGCTGCGTATTTTTCTGCGATGTGATACCGCCGCGTAAAAATCCGCAGCATTAGCACAGCATTGCGGAATCCCATAGGATTGCATCGGATGCTTTTTTTTGCGTTTTCGCGGCAAAATCGCGCGTTTAAAAACACCATGAAAAAACGCTACATGTGAACGCAGTATAAGACGGGCCCCCATTTGACACATTTTTTCCCCCTATTTTCCTTCTGAAAATTTGGGGTGCGTCTTATAGTCCGAAAAATACGGTATCTCCTATCAGTATCTATCGCCGAAGGCCAGGTAGAGCAGTTACATCTCCTGATGTGACTGTTCTACACGCGAGATCGCCGTGGGATATGGATTACCTGGACTACAGCGGACAGGGAGTATATGTTGGTTTATTATTTTACATTATTTCTAGGAAACGAGGGCGTCAGGGATATGGTGTGAGGTGAGCATTAAGTGGTTTTTATTTTTATGTGAATATGTAATTTTTTTCTTCTTAACTGTGAGCACAGGCACCGGCAGATACTACTCTCCCATCAGTGGCACCTGCTGTCACATTTATCAGTGACAGCAAACATAGCCTGATGGGAGCAGCAGTCCATCGGCCCACGATTGCTTCTTTACTGTAGGTCACAGTCAGCTGCGGAATCATGTTGACATCTGCCAGCATGATCCCGCAGCGCTGTGACCGACAGTACCTGCGGTAGTGTTACCGCACACAGCCGCAGACACCTGCAGCGCACACTGACAGCCACACATATTCTTCGCCGGCACACTCTTCCTCCTTCTGGCATAATTTCCTTTTCTTCAAATCAACAATGTGAATCCAGACAAGCACCACCGTCCAGAGCACAAAACATGAACCACGAAAGCAATTGGTTACGTTTAAAATAATTTTTATTATTTAAAGTTAATGAACCAATTTAACAGCAAAAAGTCATATATCAGGTGCCTCTAAATTTAAAGGAAACAGAACCACCATGCAATGTATACATACATATAAAGATGAATAGACCATCCACTATAGATTACATAGAAAAAACCTTTTTGTACTATAGTTGAGAAAGGTAATACACAGAGATTATACAATGGATCTCCATGGGGAACAGAGTATAAGCGCTTATACTCTGTTCCCCATGGAGATCTATTGTATACACTCTGTGCAATAGCACTCACACTCTGTTCCCCATAGAGATTCATTATATACACTGTGTAATAGCGCTTATGCTCTGTTTATAGAGATTTACTTTATACACTCTGTGCAATAGCGCTTACATTCTGTTCCTCAGAGATTCATTGTATACACTGTGCAATAGCGCTCACACTTTCTTTCCCATAGAGATCCATTGTATACACTGTGCAATAGCGCTTACATTCTGTTCTCCATAGAGTGTCATTGTATCCACATTCCATTTACATTTATTTTGATACGGATAATTTGTGTATACTCTTTTACAATTGTTAATAGGGGATTTTATGTAATAGCGCTTATATTTGGCTTATTAGATATCTCTATAGTGACCTTATATTCATTGCCTACTTTTTCCTTCCTAACAGGTAAAACTTAATCTTTAGGGATTTTGTGCATATATTTCTTTTATAGTAGATGTTCTTGAGTGATAATTCTTAGCACAAAAAGACAATTTATATGTACTTTGCACATTGATTTGTGATTTCATCTATACATAGGCCATTGAAAGATATCCAATATGAAGATAAATTATTAATTTAACCCCTTTCTGCCATATGATGTACTATCCCGTCCATTTGCCCTGGGACTTAATTCCCAGGGACGGGATAGTACGTCATAGCGATCAGCGGCGCTCACGTGTTGAGCGCCGCTAATCGCGGCTGGGTGTCAGCTGTTTATCACAGCTGACACCCGGCACAATGTGTCAGGGCCGGTCACGGACCGCCCCGACACGTTAACCCCTTTTACACCGCGATCAAACGCGATCGATCGCTGTGTACCGGGGGTTAAAGGGAAGCATCGGCAGGGAGGGGGCTCCCTCCGTGCTTCCCTGAGCCCTCCACGGCAGCGCAATGTGCAGCGCTGCTGCGGGGGACTCTTTTCCTAAAGGCCCCCGGATCCAAGATGGCGACGGGGACCTTCGGGGGCCTGTAGGGAGCTGACTTCATCACTGCCTGCAAAGCGCAAGCATGAGGAAGTCTGCGTCTATGCCTGTGACAGATCAGCGATCTGTCACAGGACAGTGATGTCCCCCACCTGGGACAATATAATAAAGTTAAAAAAAAAAAAAAAGTGTAAAAATAATTAAAAAAAAAAAAAATAAAAAATAAAAATAAAAAAATCGCTAAATAAATTAGTAAAAAAAAAAAAAAAATTCCCCAATAAATTCATTTTTTGAAAAAAAAAAAAAACAATAGAAGTACACATATTTGGTATCGCCGCGTCCGTAACGACCCGCCCTATAAAACTGTCCCATTAGTTAACCCCTTTAGCAAACCCCTTAGAAAATAAAAATAAAAAACGAAGCAAAAAATAATGATTTATTATCATACTGCCGAACAAAAAGTGCAATAACGCGCGATCAAAAAGACGGATATAAATATCCATGGTACCGCTGAAAACGTCAGCTTGTACCGCAAAAAACGAGCCGCCATACAGCATCATCCGCAAAAAATAAAAAAGTTATAGCTCGCAGAATAAAGCGATGCAAAAATAATTATTTTTTATATAAAATAGTTTTCACTGCATAAAACCGACAAGACATAAAAAAACGACCTAAATGAGGTATTGCTGTAACCATACTGACCCGAAGAATAAAACCGCTTTATCAATTTTACTGCACGCGGAACGGTGTAAACGCACCCCCCAAAAGAAATTCATGAAACGCTGGTTTTTGTTCATTCTGCGTCCCAAAAATCGGAATAAAAAGCGGTCAAAAAATGTCACGTGCCCGAAAATGGTACCAAGAAAAACGTCAACTCGTCCCGCAAAAAATAAGACCTCACATGACACTGTGGGTCAAAATACGGAAAAATTATAGCTCTCAATATGTGGTGATGCAAAAACTATTTTTACAATAAAAAGCGTCTTTTAGTCTGTGACAGCTGCCAAATATAAAAACCGCCATAAATAGTAAATCAAACCCCCTCGTTATCACCCCCTTAGTTAGGGAAAAATAATAAAATTAAAAGAAAATGTATTTATTTCCATTTTCCCATTAGGGTTAGGGCTGGAGTTAGAATTGGGGGTTTCCACTGTTTGGGCACATCAGGTGCTCTCCAAATGCAACATGGCGTCGGATCTCAATTCCGGCCAATTCTGCGTTGAAAGAGTCAAATGGTGCTCCTTCCCTTCCAAGCTCTGCCATGCGCCCAAACAGTGTTTTACCCCCACATATAGGGTATCAGCCTACTCAGGACAAATTGCCAAACAACTTTTGGGGTCCAATTTCTCCTGTTACCCTTAGGAAATTAAAAAAATTGGGGGCAAAAATATCATTTTTGTGGAAAAAAAAATGATTTTTTTATTTTCACGCCCGGGCGTTATAAGCTTCTGTGAAGCACTGGGGGGGTCAAAGTGCTCACCACACATCTAGATAAGTTCCTTGGGGGGGGGGGGTCTAGCTTCCAAAATGGTGTCACTTGTGGAGAGTTTCAATAGTTTAGGTACATCAGGGGCTCTCCAAACACACATGACACCCGCAGACCATTCCATCAAAGTCTGCATTCCAAAACGTCACTACTTCCCTTCCGAGCCCCGACGTGTGCCCATACAGTAGTTTTCTCCCACATATGAGGTATTATCGTAGTCAGGACAAATTGGACAACAACTTTTGGGGTCCAATTTCTCCTGCTACCCTTGGGAAAATAAAAAAATTGGGGACTAAAAGATCATGTTTGTGGAAAAAATACGATTTTTTTATTTTCACGCCCAAGCATTATAAACTTCTGTGAAGCACTGGGGGGGTTCAAAGTTGTCATCACACATCTAGATAAGTTCCTTGGGGGTCTAGTTTCCAAAATGGTGTCATTTGTGGGGGGTTTCCACTGTTTTGGTACATCAGGGGCTTTCCAAACGCGACATGGTGTCCGATCTCAATTCCAGCCAAAAACGTCAAATGGCACTGCTTCCCTTCCGAGCTCTGCCATGCGCCCAAATAGTGGTTTACCCCCACATGTGGGGTATCAGCGTATCCAGGACAAATTGCACAATAACTTTTAGGGTTCTGTTACCCTTGGAAAAATAAGAATTGAGGGTGTAAAGATCATTTTTGTGGAAAAAATATGATTTTTTAATTGTACCGTTATAAACGTCTGTGAAGCCCTTGTGGGTTCAAAGTTCTCACCACATATCTAGATAAGTTCCTTGGGGGGGGTCTAGTTTCCAAAATGGGGTCACTTGTGGGGGATTTCCTCTGTTTAGGTACATCAGGGGCTCTCCAAACGCGACATGGCGTCCGATCTGAATTCCAGCCAATTTTGCATTGAAAAAGTCAAACGGCGCTCCTTCCCTTCTGAGCTCTGCCATGCGCCGAAACAGTGGTTCCCCCCCACATATCAGGTATCAGCGTACTCAGGACAAATTGCACAATAACTTTTGCAGTCCAATTTCTCGTGTTACCCTTGGTAAAATAAAAAAAATTGAACCTGAAGTATTTTTTTGTGAATAAAAGTTAAATGTTCATTTTTTTTTAAATATTCGAAAAATTCCTGTGACGCACCTAAAGGGTTAATAAACTTCTTGAATGTGGTTTTGAGCACCTTAAGGGGTGCAGTTTTTAGAATGGTGTCACTTTTGGGTATTTTCTATCATATAGACCCCGCAAAGTGGCTTCAAATGTGATGTGGTCCGTAAAAATAAAATGGTGTTGCAAAAATGAGAAATCGCTGGTCAATTTTTAACCCTTATAACTTCCTAACAAAAAAAAATGTTGGTTCCAAAATTGTGCTGATGTAAAGTAAACATGTGGGAAATGTTACTTATCAAGTTTTTTGTGTGCTGTATCTCTAATTTAACGGCATAAAAATTCAAAGTTGGAAAATAGCGAAATTTTAAAAATTTTCGCCAAATTTCCATTTTTTTCACAAATAAACGCAAGTTATTTGAATGAAGTTTTACCACTAACATGAAGTACAATACGTCACAAGAAAACAATGTCAGAATCACCGGGATCCATGGAAGCGTTTCAGAGTTATTGCCTCATAAAGGGACAGTGGTCAGAATTGTAAAAATTGGCCCGGGACTAAACGTGCAAACCACCCTTGGTGGTGAAGGGGTTAAGTCACTTTGAGGGGTTTATATGATAGAAAATACCAAAAAGTGACACCATTCTAAAACTTGCACCCATCAAGGTCCTCCCAACCACATTCGAGAAGTTTATTAACCCTTCTAGGTGCTTCACAGGAATTTTATGAAAAGAAAACATTTAAACTTTTTTCACAAAAAATTTACTCCAGATCCAAAATTTGCTGAAATAATTGGCGGATGCCTTGTCGTGTTTTTGGAGAGCCTCTGATGTGCCTAAACAGTGAAAATCCCCCACAAGTGACACTATTTTGGAAAATAGACTCCTCAGGAAACTGATCTACATGTGTGGTGAGCCCATTGAATACTCAGGTGCTTCACAGATTATTACGTTGAGTTAAAAAGAAATCTAATTTTCCCCACATGTTTTAGCACAAAAATCGTAGTTACTTTTTGATAACGGTATTTCTCTGATCCCATGACGGCACCACGGAGAGAGAGGGATCCGCCCTCAGGGACAGAAAACCTTCAGATGAAAAAGGCGGTACCTCTCTCCCACATCAGTTGGTTTACAGAGCATTACACAGATTTTTCAGCTGCAACTCAAATGGTTATAAAAATCCAAAATTAAACAAATTACTCAACTTAAGCTTAATAGAAGCACCGTGTGGCTAAGTACTAAAGCTAACTCACTCTAATTTGCACACCTGTGTGTGTGAAAGGGAGGGGTGTACGGGTGCCGTCATGGGATCAGAGAAATACCGATAACGGTAAGTAACTACGATTTTCTTTCCCCCATGACGGCACCACGGAGAGAATTACAAAGATTGTACATCTAGGGAGGGACCACCGCCTCCAGAACCCTTTTCCCAAAGGTGAGGTCTCAAGAGGAGGTCAAGTCTAGACGGTAATGTTTGAAAAATGTAGAGGGGGAAGACCAAGTGGCCGCTCTACATATCTGGTCTATTGAAGCGCCTGCTTTCTCCGCCCAGGATGATGCCACTGCCCTGGTTGAATGGGCCCTTACGTCCTCCGGGATGGCCGCCCCGCAGGAGGAGTAGGATAGGGTGATGGCCTCTCTTATCCACCTCGCCAGTGTGGCCTTCGATGCTTTTTGACCCTTCCGAGGACCCTGAAAACAGACAAACAGAGCCCTATCCTTCCTAAACTCCCTTAAATATTGGACCAGGCATCTTTTTACGTCTATAGTGTGCAACACCTCTTCTGTTTTGTTTTTGGGATTGGGGCAGAAGGAGGGTAGGGAGATTTCCTGGGTCCTATGAAACTGTGAAGACACTTTAGGGAGACATGCTGGGTCGGTTTTAAGAATTACACTATCCTCCAGAATTTGCGTGAAGGGTGCGTGGGCAGACAGAGCTTGCATGTCACTAATGCGGCGGGTGGCTTAAGTTAAGGCTACTAGGAGGGAAGTCTTAAGTGACAATATTTAAGGGAGCCTTCTCTAGGGGTTCGAAGGGAGATATGGTTAGTGCATTTAGCACCAGATTTAGATCCCAGGGTGGGGTGGTGTGTAGAGGGATCGGCCTGGACCTACTTGAGGCTTTAATGAATCTCCTAACCCATCTATTTTTGGCTAGGTCATGGTTATACAAAGCTCCCAAGGCCGCCACTTGTACTTTTAGGGTGCTGGTAGCTAACCCCTTTTCCAACCACCTCTGTAGGAATTCTAGAATCTTTTCTACAGGGATTTCGCCCGTTGGGTAAGAGCCTGACACTGACATGAACTTCTTCCACACTTTGCCATACGTTTTAGTGGTTACTGGCTTTCTACTTTTTAGCAGTGTGGATACCAAGTTTGATGAGAAGCCCTTGTTACTTAGGAGCTCCCTCTCAAAAGCCAAGCTGTCATATGTAGGTTTTTTATGTGGGGGTGATGCACTGGTCCCTGGGATAGCAGGTCTGGAGTTTCTGGTAGCACCCAGGGATCCGTTACGGACATTCTTCTCAGCCAGGAGAACCATATTCTCCGTGGCCAGAAGGGCGCTATTACCACTAAGGTTGCTTTGTCTTCCCGTATTTTCCTCAGTACTAAGGGAATGAGAGATATTGGGGGGGGGGAAGGCGTAGGCCAGATGATAATCCCAGGGTATCGTGAAAGCGTCTAGCACTACTGGTCCCCCCCGGGATCGATCGAGCAGAAGGTTTCCAGCTTCCTGTTCTGACTGTTCGCAAATAAGTCTATTTGTGGCCGGCCCCAGAGTTTCACGATCTGATTGAAGATTAACTGGCTTAGCTCCCACTCCCCCTGTTTTAGACGTGTCCTGCTTAAAAAGTCCGCCGTTTGATTTTCTGCACCTTTTATGTGAAGGGCTGTCAGGGATTGTAGATTGTGCTCTGCCAGAATCATAGAATCGTAGAGTTGGATGGGACCTCCTGGGCCATCTGGTCCAACCCCCTGCTCAAAGCAGGATTCGCTAAATCATCCCCAGGTGGAAGATGGATTTTGTTACCTCCATCAGTGGTCGAGATCTGGTGCCCACCTGGTGGTTTATGTATGCCACCACTACCTGGTTGTCTGAGAAGACCCTTGTGTGATGGGAACGAAGGGAGTCCAGAAAATGAATGAGAGCTAGTTTTACTGCCAGCAGCTCCCTCATATTTGAGGAAGCGGACTTTCTTCCCTGGTACCAGGCCCCTTGTGCCACTTGGTTGTCTAGATGTGCACCCCACCCCCAGGGGCTTGCGTCTGTGGTTAGGATCTTTGTTGCCGGCAATGTCCAAGGAACCCCCTTGACTAGGTTGGCTGGATTTGTCCACCACTTCAAGGAATGTTTTGTCTCTGGTGAGATGTTTAACTGCATGTCTAAATTCCCATGCAAGGAAGTGTTTGCGTCTAGTATTTCCCATTGTAAGTCCCGAGTATGGCTCTGAGCCCACTGAACTGCAGGCATGCAGGCTGTCATGGATCCTAACAGTGACATCGCCTTTCTTAGGGTAGTGTTTGGGGAGGTTATCATTTGGGACGTCATTTGTGTCATTTTTTGAACCTTTGTCTGCGGCAGGTAACATTTCTGTTCGATTGAATTTAGTGTTATCCCCAAATACTCCTGTACCTGACCTGGTATGAGTCTGGACTTGGGCAAGTTCAGCATCCACCCTAGGCTCAGTAGGGACCTCACTATGTCCAATTGTTGTTCGCAGTGTTGAGAGGTAACCCCTATTATTAAGAGATCGTCCAGGTATGGGACTATCAGAATGTTTTGCTCCCTTATGTGGGCCATTACTTCCGACATTACCTTTGTAAATACCCTTGGAGCAATGGCTAGCCCGAAGGGGAGGGCTCTGAACTGATAATGTTTTAACTCCCCCTGAATCGTCACTGCCACTCTGAGGTATTTCCTGTGGTCTCTGAATAGGCACATGATAATATGCGTCCTTCAAGTCCAATACGGCCATGAAGCAAGCTGGGAGAAGCATTTTTATGCAAGATTTTATCGTCTCCATTTTGAAGTGCTGGATTTCTAGAAATTTGTTCAGCCTTTTCTGATTTATGATCACCCTGTATGAACCGTCTGGTTTCTTGCAAAGGAAAAGAGGGGAGTAGAAGCCTTTGCCCCTGTCTTGGTAGGGGACTTCTTTTAATACGTTTTTCTCCCTTAGGTTCGCTATTTCTTGTTGTAGAGCCAGCTGCTCTTGTGACGACCTTTGAGGGGTTATTATGAAAGTTGTTTGGAAGGGAGATGAATTTTAGTCTCAGGCCTTCCTTTATTATGTCCAGTATCCAAGAACTTGCGGATATCTTCTCCCTGGCCTGGAGAAAGTATGATAATCTTCCCCCGACCCGGGGAATACCTTCATTGTGGTTTCCTGCTGTCGGGATTTTTGTTAAACATAAATCCCTTACTCTTGTTCCTTCTGTCCTCCCAACCTCCTTTGTTCCCTTTTGGGGGCTTCCGCCGCATAAACCTCCTGTTCCGAAAGGGACATTTGTATGACTGGCTGGGGAACCCGGGAAAGGATTTTTTCTTGTCCCCGGCCTTGTCTAAGATGTCGTCCAGTGTTGGACCAAACAAGAATTTCCCCTCGCACGGGATTGCGCGCAATTTGGTTTTTGTCTGCAAATCTCCCGGCCAGAATTTCAGCCATAAGGCACGTCTTGCGGCATTTGAAAAGGCCGCTCTCCTGGCTGCCAGTCTGGTTGAGTCTACCGACGCATCCGCCAGAAATGCTGCTGCTCCCTTCATTACAGAAACTGACCTCTGTATCGTTTCTCTTGGGACCTTCTCCTTTATTTGAGAATCTAAATGGTCCAGCCATACAATAAGGGCCCGTGCTGTACATGTGGCTGCTATGGCTGGCTTTAGCCCCCCCTCCTGCTGCTTCCCAAGCATTTTTTAAAAAGGTTTCAGCCTTCTTGTCCATTGGGTCCTTCTGGGTGCCCATGTCTTCGAAGGGCAGGGCAAACTTTTTAGAGGCCTTTGCGACCGCTACGTCTAACTTAGGAGCTTTGCTCCAAAAGGAGCAGGCCGGGTCGTCAAAGGGGTATTTCCTCTTTGGTGTTAGGAGGACTTTTTTGTCTGGTCTTTTCCACTCTCGCTTGATGAGGGAGTGGATTTTCTCATTAGTCAGGAAAGCCCTCCATTTCTTTTGCTCTAGCCCTCCGAACATTATATCTTGGGCCGTTTTCTTGGGGCGTTCGTTTACCAGCCCCATAGTTGTCCTCACAGCCTTTACCAGGGCGTCCGTCTCCTCCATGGGAAAGCAGCTGCGTCCCCCTTCAGATGAAGAGGATTGGGAGGATGATGAATCACTTGAGTCGGATAGTTCGTTTTCCGACTCACTGGTGCTCGACTCTGGGGATCTATGCCTGGACCGGCGTTTCTTTTTTGAGGTCCTGGCGCCCTTAAGGGCGTCTTCGACCTGAGTTTTTATTAGAGTTCTGAGGTCTAAGGCAAACCCCGGGGATTCTTCCTGTATTGTCTGCTCTATGCAAGCCGCAAAGAGCTTTTTTCTCCCATTTAGGGGGTAGTTCCTCCGTGCATATAGCACATACCACATGTTTAGATTTGGTTGTGCATTTACGCCCCTGCAAAAGAAAAATTAATAGTTGCAATTCAGCAGACGGCATTCACGGAGATCACTCACCGTCCTGTGGAATGAATGATACCATCTCAGGCGTAGGGATTATCTCCACTGCTGCATCCACTTCTGGCTGCGCCGCCATGGTGGAGCTTTGGCTGCACCGCGATCTCGTGTGACCGCTGCTGCTGCGCTGCTGGGAAGAATCACGCTGGCGCTGTTGGTGTTGGCGCTGTTCTTGCATTTGCTGAGGTCCCTGCTTCGGGGACCGCCGCCGTGTCTCCTTCTGTGGTTTCCCACTCATGGTGACCGCTTTCTTTTTTCACTTCACCCCCTTTTTAACTTTAGAAGAAAATATTTTTTTTTTTTTAACTTGAATTTCCCGCCGCCGCCCCCTTCCCAGGGATCCCTGCGCTCCACCGGAAGTACCGCGGCCCGCCGGAAGTCTCGCGCATGCGCACCGCGAGATTACCCAGCGGCGCACCACGCGTCCCCCCTTAAGGGAGCCGACAGTTTCCTGCGGCCTCCCGGCGCTGCACACGTGGCTTCGGTGGCTGCCCCCGCTGTGTGCCGCAGAGGCCCGCCCGGTTCGTGGCTCTCGGTGGGCCCCCACCTCCGCCCCGGTATGGCAGGCTCTGCTATATGGCCCTCGGTGACCGCCGCCACCTGCCTGGCCCCTTATGATATCGGCTAAGCTCTCCTGTAGTGACCGCCGTCACTAACTGCAGGAGGCCTTTTTTTTTTTTTTTTTTTTCTTTTCGCTGGGATCGGCAGGCTTCCAGGATTTCTTCACTGTCTTTCCCCACTCACCCTCAGGGCCCGCCGACCCCGATGGTGGTGCTTCGGGGGGGGGGAGCCCATTCAAAGCCTCGATCCAGCCGAGGCAGGGAGCCCCGCTGCCTATTGCCAGTCTGGATCGGTCCCCGAATCCTGCGACGACTCCAGGTACGCGCTGTAGATTCCCCGTCAGGGACAGGAAACCAACTGATCTGGGAGAGAGGTACCGCCTTTTTCATCTGTAGGTTTACTGTCCCTGAGGGCAGATCCCTCTCTCCCCGTGGTGCCGTCATGGGGGAAAGAGAAATATTGTATTTTCATAATAGTTAGAGGAGAAATTGCACCAGTTTGTTGCGCAATTTCTCCTGAGTATGCCGATATCCCATATGTGGGGGAATCCTACTTTTGAGGCACAGTGCAAAGCTCAGAAGGGAAGAGGTGCCATATTGGAGTTCAGATTTTACTGGAATGGTTTGAGGGTGCCATGTCATATTGGCAGAGCCCCTGAGGTAGCAGAACAGAAAACCCCTATATGTGAACTAATTTTACAAACTACACTCCCCAATGAATTCATCTAGGGGTTCAGTGATCACATTGACATACGTGACTCAAAGAATTTTATACCACTGAGCGGTGAAGAAAGATTACATTTTTACCACTAAAATGTTGTTTTATCACCCAGTTTAATTTTTTTAAGGGCTAATAGGAATTTGCTTTACAACAAACTGAGGTCCATTTTTTCACCAATTTCCTACATGTAATCAGGAAATATTTTTCAGACACTATACAAAGCTCAGAAGGCCAGGAGCGCCAGATTTTACTGTTATGGTTTGCAGGTGCCATGAATGACTGGGAGAGCCCATGAGGTGCCAGAATAGCAGAACTCCCCATAAGTGATTTCAATTTACAAACTACACCTCTGAATGAAATCATCTAGTTGTGCAGTGATCATATTAGCACCACGGGTGTGTCACAGAATTTTAACAGCTTTGTGACCGCCAATGGTAGATAACCGTAGGCGCTTGCTGGGCTTTGTGCAGCGCCGACGTTTGCATACGGTCGGCGGATTGGTGCCCACCGGGACCCCCACGTACTTTATAACGCGGGGATTCCAGGGCACGATGCTTACTGTGACCCCCGACCTCATTGATACCTGATTGGTTCAGGTCCTGATGACGTCATCTTCACACCAGCCAATGAGAGAGAACACTGGGAAAGTTTGTTGTAGCAACGAACTTTCCCGGCGAGCTGCCTCGTAGTAATGCTGTTTCTCCTCTGATCTCCTGTCAGTGAGATCAGAGGAGAAACAGTGTGACAAGTGCTGCTGGCAACAGCTGTGCCAGTCAGCGATCTTGCCATTAGGAAGAAAAAAAAAAAAAAAAAAACACAGATGCGGCAGGTTAGGGTTAGGCTAAAGTTAGGATTAGGATTGAAGCTAAAATTAGGGTTGGAATTAGGGTTAGGGTTGTGGTTAGGGTTAGAGGTGTGTTGGGGTTAGGGTTGGAATTAGAATTGGGGGGGTTCCACTGTTTAGGCACATCAGGGGCTCTGCAAATGCAACATGACGCCTACAGACCATTCCATCAAAGTCTGCATTACAAAAAGTCACTACTTCCCTTCCAAGCCCCACTGTGTGCTCAAACAGTAGTTTTCTCCAACATATGGGATACCAGCATACTCAGGACAAATTGGACAACAACTTTTGGGGTCCAATTTCTCCTGTTACCCTTGTGAAAATAAAAAATTGGGGGCTAATGGATCATTTTTGTGGAAAAAAGTTTTTTTATTTTCACACTCACCACACATCTAGAAAAGTTCATTCAGTGGTCTAGTTTCCAAAATGGCATCATTTGTGGAGGTTTTCCACTGTCAGGCACATCAGGGTCTCTCCAAACGCGACATGGCGTCCGATCTCAATTCCAGCCAATTCTGCATTGAAAAGTCAAACGGCGCTCCTTCCCTCCCAAGCTCTGCCATACGCCCAAACAGTGGTTTATCCCCACAAATGGGGTATTGGCGTACTCAGGACAAATTGCACAACAAATTTTGTGGTTCATTTTCTCTTTTTACACTTGCCTCTGAAGTAAAAGGTTTGTGAAAAAAATTAAATGTTAATTTTTTCCTTCCACATTACATTCATTCCTGTGAAGCACCTGAAGAGTTAATAAACTTCTTGAATGTGGTTTTGAGTACCTTGAAGGGTGCAGTTTTTGAAATGGTGTCACTTTTGGGTATTTTCTGTCATACTGACCCCCCAAAATCACTTCAAATGTGAGCTGGTCCCAAAAAAATGGTTTTGTAAATTTTGCTGTAAAAATGAGAAAATCGCTGGTCAAATTTTAACCCTTAACTTTCTAATGAAAACAAATTTTGTTTCCAAAATTGTGCAGATGAAGACATGTGGGAAATGTTATTTAACTATTTTGTGTGGTATGACTCTGATTTAAAGGCATAAAAATTAAGTTTGAAAATTGAGAGATTTTCAAAATTTTCACCAAATTTCCATTTTTTTAACAAATAAACGCAATTCATATTAAAGAAATTTTACCACTATCTTGAAGTACAATATTTCACGAGAATACAATCTCAGAATCACCAGTATCCGTTGAAGTGTTCTAGAGTTATGACCTCAAAGTGACACTGGTCAGAATTGAAAAAATTGGCCCAGTCATGAAGGCAAAAACAGGCTCTGGCGCAAAATGGTTAAACCATTGGGCAATGAAGAAAAGACAGTTACAGTTGTGCTCAGAAGTTTACATACCCCGGCAGAATTTGGGTTGCTACTGATTTAAAACGAGAAAACACACTAGTCTGACAAATTGCGTGGAGAAAAAATTTTGGCATTATTCATAATCTCTGAAAAAAGGCCAAGAAAGCAAAAATTCTTCAGGGGTATGTAAACTTTTGAGCACAACTGTACTTACTGGTAACGGGATTTCTCAGAGCCCACGGCAATACCATGGAGAAAGGCAATCTGGTCTTCAGGGACAGGAAACCTACAGATAAAATGGGCAGTACCTCTCCCTCACATCAGTTGGTTTAAAAAGCATAGGACGATCTCCAGGTTATTGCAAAAAAACATTTCAACCATATCAAATCAATCAATCAAATCAAATTTATTATCGCCAAGTACATATTACATATATACAAGGAATTCTTTGTGGCAAAGAGGCAACATAATATATAACAACAGATACAACAAGTAACATCTAACAAGACAGATACAGTATATAGTCTACACATGACGATTTAATTGTTGAACAGAGAGTGGATAGAAGCTGTTCATATGGCGGTTGGTGCTGCATTTGGGGACTCTGAAGCGACGTCCTGAAGGGAGTAGTTGGAATGAGGAGTGTCCCGGGTGAGAGGGATCGGATGAAATTTTCAATGCGTGGGATCGAATACTCTTATCATAAAGATCCTGGATTTTAGGCGGGGGGGAACCTATAATTCTCTCTGCTGTTCTGAAAGTCCTTTGTAAGCGGAGTTTGTCATGCGCAGTGGCTCCCCCATACCAGACTATCAGAGAGGAACAAATCACAGATCTGATGACAGCATTAAAGAATAAGATCAGCAGATTCTTAGACAAACCATATCTTTTCAGCTGACGCAGGAAGAACATCCTCTTCCATATTACAATCCATATTACTTACAAGTAGCACTTTGTGACCTATACATAAATCAAATGCAAACAAACGAGAGCATGCTAACCCACACATGACAGGAGGGAATATAAAGGTGCTGTCCTGGGCTCTGAGAAGTCCTGTTCCCGGTAAGCAACTGTCTTTCTCCTTCCCCATGACAGCACCATGGAAAGAATTGCAGAGAAACACATCTTAGGGAGGGACTGCAGCCTCTAGAACCCTTCTCCCAAAGGTTAGATCAGAAGAGGCTAGGTCCAGTCGATAGTGATTTTAAAAGGTTGAAGGTGACAGTCAAGTATCAGCCTTAAAGATCTGTTCTTTGGATACCTCTGCCTTTTCCACCCAGGAGGTTGCTGCTGCTCTCGTAGAATGAGCTCTCAAACCCTTCGGGGCAATATTCCCATTAGCAGAGTAGGCCATCGAGATTGCATCTCTTAGGGTCCTGTTACATTTAGCGATGCACCAGCGATCCAGACAACGATACGACCAGGTCAGGATCGCTGGTGCATTGCTAAATGGTCGCTAGTGAGCTGCCAAACAGGCAGATCTCACCAGCGACGCAGCAACAATCCATTGATGCTCGGCTGTCGCTCCTCCGTCACACGGCAGCGATGATGACTTCCGACTGCGTCCATGCGATGCTAGTCGATCCCAGCGGGACACCAACGAAGGAAAAATGGCACAAGACGTTCAAGCGCGATAAGCGATATCCAGCGGGGGAGCGGTCGGAGGTAAGTGTCACATGTAGCGAGATCGCTAGCAATACCGCTGTTGCGTCACAAAATCTGTGACGCTTTAGCGATATCGCTATGTGTAAAGCCCCCTTTATCCATCTTGCCAAGGTACTAGTTTAGGCCTTGAGTCCTTTCCTATTCCCCTGAAAACACACAGAGACCTATCCTTCCTACACCCCTGGGTGGACGTTAGGTACTGGACTAAACACCTCTTTACATCTAAAGTATGGAAATTCTCCTCCCTTGCATTTTTGGAGTTGGAGCAAAAGGAAGTAAGGACTACCTCTTGGGACCTATATGTGCGAGATGCTACCTAGGGCAAGTAAGCAGGATCAGGTTTCAGAATGACAGTCCTCTAAAATTTGAGTGAAGGGGGGCCCTGAATGAAGTGAAGACAGGGTGAGTGAAGACAGGGCCTGAATGTCGCTCACCGTACGAGCTGATGTCAATGCCACTAGAATGACTTTTAAGGGACAGAATCCTGAATGAAGCGTAATCTAGAGGTTCAAAGAGGGACCCATTAGAGCAGATAAAACCAAGTTTAAATCCCTTGGTGGTAATTTCTGATTGGGAACGGGCCTATATCTTACAGAGGCTCTAATGAACCTAGCCACTCAAGGATTGCCTCCCATGTCATGATTATACAGGGCTCCTAACTTGGCCACCTGGACCTACAAGGTGCTAGAGGCGAAGCTTTGCTCCAATTCCTTCTGTAAAATTTCCAGGATTGCTTTAATGGGAACCCCATCTTGGACTCTAACCCATGAGATGGATAGGAATTTTTCCAAGTTTTCCCGTAGGCATTTGTAGTGACAGTGACAAGTTGCCTACTTTGGAGTAGGGTAGAAACTAAATTTGAGGAGAAACCTCTATCCCTCAGAAGCAAGCTTTCAAATTCCACGCTGTTAAGTGTAAATTCACTGACTGAAAATGAAATACCGGTCCCTGGGAGAGAAGATCCGGAACGTCAGGTAATACCCACGGGACATCATCCTCAGCCAAGAAAACCAGGTTCTTTTCGGCCAGACAGGGGTTATCAAGATTATTATTAGGACCGCCGGGATCAGGTTGACCGGGAGGGGGGGGGGGGGGGGTTGGGTTTAAAGGCATAGGCCAGGGACTGATTCCATGGAATCATGAAGGCATCTAGAGCACGAGGGTTCCCCCTGGGCTGGCAAAAAGGATCTATGACCGGAAGACCCCAAATGTCTACAGACTGGTTGAAAATGGATCTTTTAAGAAATCATTCACTCTGTTTCAACGGAGTGCAACTCAAGAAGTCTGCTTTGTAATTCTCTACTACCCGTATGTGGAGCTCTGTCAAAGAATGGAGATTGCTCTATGCCACCCGGAAAATCTGAGTTATAACCCATCAAGGGATGTGACCTGGTTCCCCCTTGATGTTTCAGATAGGCCACCACTACCTGGTGGTCAGAAAAACCCATACATGCTGACCCTGAAGGAAATCTAAGAACTATCAGAGCGTGACAGACTGCCCATAAAGGTACTGTCACACTTAGCGATGCACCAGCGATCCCGACCAGCAATATGACGCGGTCAGGATCGCTGGTGCATCGCTAAGTGGTCGCTAGTGAGCTGCCACACAGGCAGATCTCACTAGCGACATCGCTGGGGACGGGGGTCGCTACTTACCTGTCACACCAGGCGATCCTGCGTCCTCCCGCCCGGCTCCACGCGTCGCTCGTCTCCACAGCAGGAAGCGCCACAGGAAGCTGACGATGAGAAACAGTCCAGCCTGTTCTCGCGCGATCAGCGATAACCAGCGGGGGAGCGGGTTGTAGGTAAGTATCAGACACAGCGATATCGCTACCAATATCGCTATAACGTCACAAGTTATAGCGATATTGCTAGCGATATCTCTTAGTGTGACATGCCCTTTACTCTTTCCTGTTAGATAAAACTGATCTCTGTTGACCCATCCAAAGTCCCTGAGCAACTTTGTCTAGATGAGCCACCCATCCTGTGGGACTTGCATCTGTGGTGACGACTCGAGGAACTGCAGTAACCCAAGGAAACCCTTTGGTCAGATTCGCTATTTTTCCCCACCAACCCAGGGAACGAAGTTTTTGAAGACAGTCATTATATATTTATCCTTCTAACCAACCTTTTAGGGATACCCGATTTTTTAAGACATCCCACTGGAGCTGCCTGGTGTGTATTCTGGCCCATTGAACTGCTGTTATACAGGAGGTTAGGGAACCTAACAGGGACGAAGCCTTCGTCAAAGTCATAGGTGGGTAATCTCATGCCCTTCATACCAGTCCCACAATTTTTCCCTTTTTGTCTACCAGGAGTCGACATTCCCGACTCTGGGAGTTTAATACGAGCCCTAGAAACTCCTGTACAATTTCTGGTTTGATTTTTTTCAAATTTAAGACACAGCCTAAATACACTATACAGGTCATTACCCACTTGAGTCTCTGCAATGTTGGACTGAGTTGCCAATCACTAGGAAGTTGTCCAGAAATGGGACAATCAAGATGTCTTGTTCGGGGGGCGTGGCCTAACAGCTCTGGAGACAAGACGTGTCTGGCAAGAGCTCCTGCTAAACTTGATATAAAACAAGAGAAAAACAAGCTCCAAGCCAACAGCAAAGACACTGATGTGAGCGGGTCACCTCCAGCACCCTCTGGAACAACTAACAGGAAGAAGAAAAAAAAAAAAAAAAAAAAAAAAAAAAAAAGAGACTTTCCTATCATCCTGAGCAGTGAGGTCAGGCGACCTGTGAAGGCCCAGACGGGAAGGCCCGGAAACCATCTATAGACTGGGAGATCGGGAGTGGGAGCAGCCTGTTCTGCAGAGGTACCGGGTCCCCTCCCTTCCACACCCGGGCTCACAGGATAGATTCCCTGCCACCCGTTGCCCCCTCCTGCATCGGCGCCTCACACGTGCATTCAGTGCACAGAGGGACTTGCTTGGTGTGACGCAGGCATCTCTCCCTTCCTCCCTCTCGTCCATGCGGGGGTAGAGCTCTGGTCGGCTGAAACCGGGCGGCGGGCGCCCGCTGCTGCATGACTGCAGACTCTTCTCTGGTGTCTGATCCGTGGGACATCGGGGACGGAGAAGCCGGATTTGGAGAGGAGGCGGGAAAGTTTTCGCCCTTTTAGGCCTGAGTGAGCTCCATATTGGCTGGGGCGCAGTGGTGCTGGGAGCGGGGACCAAAGCTGAAGGGAGCTGCTGACAGGTCCGGCGGACACAGCTGCGATTGTGACCCCCCAGAGCTGAGGGGGATTCATCTGCTCACATCCCCCCCTCCAACTATAACACCAGCTTAGTGACCACAAAGGGGAACCTGGGAAAGTTGCCAGATTAACTAATGCCCTGCTGACACTACATAGGGGGAGTCAGTGGAGAACATTGAGAAGGTGGATTATCTGTTCCCCCTGTCCCAAACGAATTGGATCTGAGTAAATGAGGATTGGGCGACATCTAGCGTTCATCTTCGGGATATACTGTGCCCGACTCCCAATACTGATTTACCTGCAAGAACTCTCCAGGCTCTCTTTTCAGAATCAACAGCAGGCAACACAGAGCAGTGGCAAACTCCAGGACAATCATATACCAAGCTGAACTAGTAAAGGCGCTATTAAATAATCCTGTGGATTGATACACAAGAGCACAATTTTCTTATATGATATCAAGAACTGACATGCTCTTCTAACCTCACAGCTTGTCGGCAGAGGGAAAATTACAATATCTTGACATATATTAGCTCTCAGAGCCCAACAGCAAAAACCATGGGAAAAACCACGGTGAAAACCATGAAAAGCTCCGCTAGAGTCACAAAATCTTTAACGCAGGCAGACGTGGACAAATTTCTGAATAAACAAGCCTTTTTCCTGGATACCATTAAATCTCCAAGGCAAATTGACTCTCAACTGGAAGAGGACTCAAACAGATCTTGAGTGACTCAAATAGAGGGGGAACCATGAAAGACACCCTAGTGACCCGCTCATTCATTAAAAGATTCCTCTCAAAAGCTTTGGAACCCATAGGAAGGGAGCTGGCTGAGATAAAACAGGACATGTCACAACAAGGCCATAGACTTGAAGCGGTGGAAAGTTATCAGACAACCTCGACACAACACACCAATACTCTATACGATTGCCTGAGCGAACATGAAAACCAGATACATACGATTCAAACTACGTTAGAAGACCTCGAAAATCGTGAATGAAGAAACAATATTCGCATAAAGGGGCTCCCGGAATCAGTGGCTTTCGAGGCATTAACTAAAGCTTCAGAGATCTTCACTAATCTGCTACTGGACGATGATCCTAATAGTCCATGAGCCAAGAGCCAATTTTGACGATATCGGTACCACCCGGAGTGACTAATTCTCTTTGGTGTTATTAGGTAGATGCATGTCTGTAGTTTATGTTTTGATATGATAGCCCTTGCACATCAGTAGCTTAACCCCTTCAGGCCTATTTGTACCCAAATGCCTAGGCCATTTTTTGTAAATCTGACCCGTCACTTCATGCGGTAATAACTTTGGGACGCTATCACCTACCCACGCCATTCTGAGATTGTTTTCTCGTGACATATTGTACTTCATGGTAGTGCTAATTGTGAGTCAATAGATTTTACCTTTCTGCATAAAAAATTACAAAATACACGAAAATTTGGGAAAAATTCGCTATTTTTGAACTTTGAAATTCTCTACTTTTTACAAAAATGCTGATACCCCCCATAACAGTTATTAGTTTACATTCTCCACATGTCTACTTCACATTGGCATCATTTTGGAAATTAAATTTTATATTTTTCGGATGTGATAAGGCTCATAGTTTTATACGCAATTTTTAAAGTTTACGACTAAATTTCCAAAACCCATTTTTCCAAGGACCAAGTCAGTTCGGACGTCACTTTATGGGTCTTGTATAACAGAACCCACCCATACATTACCCCATTTTGCAAACTACACCCCTCAAGGTGTCCAAAACGGATTTTCAAAACTTTGTTAACCCCTTAGGTGTTGCACAGGAATTCAAGCAAAATGACAGTGAAATATCAAAATTTCAATTTTTTGGCAGATATTCCATTGTAATCCAATTTTACCTGCAACCCAGCAAGGGTTAACAGCAAACCCAAAATTGGTTACCCCAATTCCGCAGTTTATAGAAACACCCCACATGTACACGTAAACTAAATTATGGGCGCGCAAGAGGGCTCAGCACAGAAGGAGAGCAAGGCGGTTTTTGGGATAATAGATTACACTGGAAGAAATCCAGTGGGCCATGTCGTATTGGAGAGACCCTGAGGTACCCCCAGAGTGGAAACCCCCAAAAGGTTACTGCATTTTGGAAACTACACCCCCTAAGGAATGTTTTAGGGGGTATAGTAACCACTTTGACCCAACAAGCGCTCCATTGGAGTTTCATGCACTTGGTTGAGGAAATTGAAAAGTACGTTTTTTACCGAAAAATGTTGCTTTAGGCCCACATTTTTCATTTTGAAAAGGGGGACCAGGAAAAAGTACACCCCACTTTTTATTCCCCATTGTCTCCCGAACACGGCAATACCACAAGTGTTGTCTAAAACCACAGTATTGGCACACGGCAGGCTTCGTAAGCGAAGCTGCGGCAAAATTCACAGTAAGAAATCTATGGGGCCATGTCACATTTGGAGACACCCTGAGGTCCCGCACAGTGGAAACCCCAAAAAAGTGACCCCATTTTTGAAACTACACCCCCTAAGGAATGTTTTAGGAGGTACAGTAACCACTTTGCTCCGGGAACCGGCTCCCGACCCGCGGCGATCGCCCGGCATATGATCCGGGTACGATTCGCCGTACCGCTACGGCGGCCGGCGGGAAGGGGTTAATGGTATTTTTCACCTTTTGAATAGATCCTACCTATATTTCCAAAAAATAATGATTAAAGGTCGATTTAGGGGAAATGCCAAAATGTCAATACAATGCATGTAGTATTTGTAACAAAATGTAATCCAAGTTATGTAAATACACACTGAACATGTCATGGGCTTGTCCTTACTAATGTGTGTGTGTAGGTGTGTGTGTGTGTGTGTGTGTAGGTGTGTGTGTGTAGGTGTGTGTGTAGGTGTGTGTGTGTGTAGGTGTGTGTAGGTGTGTGTGTGTGTGTAGGTGTGTGTGTGTGTGTAGGTGTGTGTGTGTGTGTAGGTGTGTGTGTGTGTGTAGGTGTGTGTGTGTGTGTAGGTGTGTGTGTGTGTGTAGGTGTGTGTGTGTGTGTAGGTGTGTGTGGGTGTAGGTGTGTGTGGGTGTAGATGTGTGTGGGTGTAGATGTGTGTGGGTGTAGATGTGTGTGGGTGTAGATGTGTGTGGGTGTAGATGTGTGTGGGTGTAGATGTGTGTGGGTGTAGATGTGTGTGGGTGTAGATGTGTGTGGGTGTAGATGTGTGTGGGTGTAGATGTGTGTGGGTGTAGATGTGTGTGGGTGTAGATGTGTGTGGGTGTAGATGTGTGTGGGTGTAGATGTGTGTGGGTGTAGATGTGTGTGGGTGTAGATGTGTGTGGGTGTAGATGTGTGTGGGTGTAGATGTGTGTGGGTGTAGATGTGTGTGGGTGTAGATGTGTGTGGGTGTAGATGTGTGTGGGTGTAGATGTGTGTGTGTAGGTGTGTGTGTGTGTAGGTGTGTGTGTGTGTAGGTGTGTGTGTGTGTAGGTGTGTGTGTGTGTGTAGGTGTGTGTGTGTGTGTAGGTGTGTGTGTAGGTGTGTGTGTAGGTGTGTGTGTAGGTGTGTGTGTAGGTGTGTGTAGGTGTGTGTGTGTGTATATATATATTGCTCTAGGTGTGCTGAACGCTTATGGAGGAAAACACGCACACCAGAAGACTTCATACACTTCAAATTTATGTTAAGGACATATAACTCTGCCCTTCACCTCGCCAAACAGACCTACTTCACCACCCTGATCTCCTCACTATCCAACAACCCCAAGAAACTTTTTGACACCTTTCACTCCCTCCTCAGGCCAAAAGCACAAGCCCCTATCTCAGACATTTGCGCTGATGACCTGGCCTCCCACTTTATAGAGAAAATAGACAATATCCGTCAGGAAATCCGCTCCCAATCACCAAGTTCAGTGACTCCCATCCCTCCCTGCATTTCCCCTGGCTCACTCTCCACATTTGCTCCCATCACAAAAGAAGAAGTCTCCAGGCTCCTCTCCTCTTCTCGTCCGACTACATGCACAACCGACCCCATTTCCTCACATCTCCTCCAGTCTCTCTCCCCAGTCACAACTCACCTAACTACAATCTTTAATCTATCCCTCTCCTCTGGCATTTTCCGCTCCCCCTTCAAACACTATCATTACTCCATTACTAAAGAAACCCACCCTCGACCCATCCTGCACAAACAACTACAGACCAGTCTGCAATCTCCCCTTCATCTCTAAACTCTTGGAGCGCCTGATATACTCACGCCTTACCCGTTACCTCTCCACTCACTCCCTCCTAGACCATTCACAGTCCGGTTTCCGCCCCCTACATTCGACAGAAACTGCACTCAAAGTGACCAATGACCTTCTGACAGCAAAACGTAATGGTGACCACTCTCTGCTCATTCTTCTCGACCTTTCTGCAGCTTTCGACACTGTTGACCATCCTCTCCTACTCTCTAGGCTCCAGTCACTAGGCATTAAGGACACTGCTCTTTCCTGGTTCTCCTCCTATCTTTCCGACCGCTCCTTCAGTGTTCTCTCACTGTTGGGGTACCTCAGGGCTCAGTCCTTGGCCCCCTTCTCTTCTCTCTCTATACGGCCCCAATTGGACAGACCATCAGCAGATTTGGCTTTCAGTACCATCTTTATGCTGATGACACACAACTGTACACATCATCCCCTGACCTTACCTCCGCTGTACTACAGAACGCCACTGACTGTCTGCAGTCTCCAACATCATGTCTGCTCTCTATCTGAAACTCAACCTCTCCAAAACTGAACTTCTTCTGCTCCCACCATCTACTAACCTCCCTAAATCTGACATTTCCCTCTCTGTGGGTGGCACCATAATAACACCCCGACAGCAGGCGCGCTGTCTGGGTGTTATGTTCGACTCCGATCTCTCCTTCACCTCCCATATACAATCTCTTGCCCGCTCATGCCGCTTACACCTAAAGAACATCTCTAGAATCCGCCCTTTTCTCACCATGGAAACAAAAACTCTCACTGTTGCCCTGATCCACTCCCGCCTGGACTACTGTAATGCTCTATTAATTGGCCTCCCTCTCACTCGACTCTCCCCTCTCCAGTCTATCCTTAATGCAGCAGCCAGGGTTGTCCATCTGGATAATCATTACTCAGACGCGTCCGCTCTTCGCCAGTCGTTACACTGGCTGCCAATTCATTACAGGGTACAATTCAAAGTACTTGTTCTCACCCACAAAGCTCTCCACAGTGCGGCACCCCTTACATCTCCTCCCTCATTTCTGTCTATCGGCCTAACCGACCGCTGCGCTCTGCAAATGACTTTCGACTAACCTCTGCCCTAATCCGTACCTCCCACTCCCGACTACAAGACTTCTCCCGTGCTGCGCCAATCCTCTGGAATGCTCTACCCCAAGATATTAGGACCATCCACAATTTGCATAGTTTTAGGCGCTCGCTCAAAACACATTTGTTCAGAGCGGCCTATCACATTCAGTAATCAAAGTCATGTTTGTGTGTGTAGCCCATTCACTATCTCCATCTAACCCCCACCCCCTGAAGATGGCTGGACCGTCATTGTAAATACAAACCTGTGCTTTGTATCTCCCCCACCTCATTGTAGATTGTAAGCTCCACGAGCAGGGTCGTCTTATTTCGCTTTAATTATTGTACTGTTAACGTTGTTACTTATGACTGTTGTGTTTGAAACTGTTCAACTGTAAAGCGCTGCGGAATATGTTGGCGCTATATAAATAAAGATTATTATTATTATTATAGTGTGTGTATGTATAATTATATAACGTTACTCCATAATATCTTCAAGATCAGACTCTGAATCTGACTGTTGTTCTACTGGCTCGTCTTCAATACCCTTGTTCTGGCATGTCTGTAACCTGCACATGTCTGTGCACTTCAGGCTATTGCTGAGGCAAGTACACTGAGGAAGTTTGCATGACCGCACACACTTGCAGGACAGTAGCTGAATAATAGCTTCTGGTGCTGGTGCCCCTCGCATCCACTTGACAACAAGCTTTCCGTCATTATCTATCATCCAACCGCAGTCTGTTGGGTTTGCAACAAATGGCTGGCTCTGCAGACTTCTCCTCCAGATCGCAGCCTGGTAGTTTGCACGCAGTGCATGCATGAAAAGGCAGTCTTGGCAAGGAGGGAGTTGACTTGACTCTACCACTCCACATCTGGCACAGAACAGCTGATACCGGAGCCTGTTTACCTCAGTTGTTTGGGTAGTTGGCAGGTACATGTGGCAGGTGATTTCCTGTAACTTCTCAAAGAGTTCGGGAGACACTTCCCATGAACGACCAACTTCCTGAAAGGCATCCTGGTATGTCTTGTTCATCTTCAACTGCTTGAGTTTCATCATCTTCCCACGGCCAGCGAATGCACTGACTGTCACAGCCTGTAAATGCATGCATACCAATCAATGAATCACACACGCTGCCTCCCAATGTTCTGCTCAGAGTGGTGATATCCAGGAATCTTGTCCGGTTCAGTGTACCGCATTTCTGGAACAGGTGGGATGGGATTTTGTGGCACATGCCCAGACAAAGGACCATGACATAAGTATCCTCTGAAGTGATGACAGACTTGTAACCAGATTCTGCTGCATGAAGAGCATGGAGAAGGAGGCGTGTGTCTGCTTCTTCTTGACTTGACTTAAGGTCAGCAGCCTCTTGCCACTGTTCTTTGGTGATCTTAAAGCAGAGCTGCTCACGTGTGACATACATCTCCTTCTCCTCAAGCTTCTCCCTGTGGTGTTTCACCTTCTATTCTTCTACCAGAAACTTTATGAGACTTGCCTTGTTGGAGGAATTACTTAGTAGCTTTCTCCATGGCTGGATGTTGTGCCCATGTTGAATGTTCTTGAAATGGATCCCTGTGCCTTCATATCTGTTGACTCTTTCTGTATCTTTGATGGATGTCTCCTTGTAGACGTCAAACACAATATCAATGCGCTTGCTCTTAGCACCCTCATGGATAGCGCAACTCATTGCTGTGCCTGCTAGCTGGGCAAATGTTGCATCGTTTCCCTTCAGTTTCTGAACCAGGCTCATCCCATCAATGATGGTTGCAGAGGGCTCATGAATCACCTCTGCAGGAGGAGCATTCCTCTCCAACTCCCTTGCTAGGGCAGCCTTGTTGGTCTTGCGGATAGACCCATCACCGTTGGCAAGTGCCCATGGCAATGGCCCCAGGGGATGAGTCAAGACATCACTCATTTGTAGCTTTCTGTTCTCAGCTACAAGTATCATAAGGCCAAATAGGTTCCTGTCAGCCTTCAAAATTACCTCCTTGCCAAGGCCTTGTCTGTGTGTCTTCATTCTGATGTTAGAGAACGTTTTAAGATTGTTCTTCGTCATCTTGTCATGAAACAGTGTAGTTGGCGTATCGGTACCCAAACGCTCATCCTTGAATGTGTGATATGCATCCTCTCCTAAACTGTATGCCCCTAGGT
Organism: Dendrobates tinctorius; assembly: GCF_039654945.1. NCBI lineage: Eukaryota > Metazoa > Chordata > Amphibia > Anura > Dendrobatidae > Dendrobates > Dendrobates tinctorius. The sequence continues at coordinate 7,903,687 of NW_027361760.1, read as the reverse complement.
CTTTGGCTACATCTGGTGGTGCTGCAGTCGCTGTTGATAAACTGATAAGTTCACCATTATGCTCTTTGTTGAAGGGGTTCAACCAACCAGTCTCCAGCAGTTCAACAAAAGATCGGACATCAGCTTCATCTCTTCTAATCCTGGACACCTGTAGGTCTGAATGACTGAAGTCAGTATATTGTTGGCCTACTAGGGCCTTCAGCTGCCTCAAGTACATGCTGCGGTACTCCGATGTCAGGTAGAATCTGGCGACAGCTCCAACTTTGAGGCTGAAGCCTTTTGTGCCCCTTGGTGTCTGGGTGTCTTTGTTGATTGTTTCTTCGATGGACTGGTCCACAGGAATCCGTCCAAAAGGATTCTTGCTACCGATCTGGACCGAAAAGCCACCTTTCATGAAGTATTCATGGACCTCTGGGTGGTCTATGGGCAGCCGAGACATCGTAGCATAGTAATAGGTTAGGTATCGGGCATAGTTGACCTTGTCATAGGCAAAACACCACGGTATCATCTGTCGGATTGCTCCTAGGTGAAGCATCCAGTTGCCTTCTCTTGAAGCTCGAACCAGGGCCAGCATGGTCTCGACCATGTCCAAGTATGACATCCAGAATGCTGAGAGTTGTTCATTTCTGAAGGTCTCAAGATAAACTTGAAAGAGCTTCAGGGTAAGTGTGCAAGATTCATTATCCAAGAACTTTTCGAAGGATCCCTGCGACACACTGATGCGAAAGTTTGTGATGTTCTTCAGTGTTTCATCCAGATGGTGAAGGTCCCTTGCATGGTTTTCTTCTAGCCATGGAAGGAAGTTTTTCCATGCAAGCCTCGTAAGTGCTTCATAGACCAGATTGTGTAGTCTCACTGCTCTGTTGTACCTCCGGCCGTCCATCACTCCAGACACTGATCCTTCAGCGATGACACCGGATTCAACACACAGATCTCTAAGGCCTGCATCCTGAAATCTCTTACCTATGATGGAGAGGAGATTACAGATTGTGTGGAAGACACCCATTCTAATTATAATGTTCTTGAACTTCTCCTGTTTCCAGGCAGCTTTGGCATAGAGTGCTTGATCAAACACGCACACAATTCTGTTAAGCTTCAGGGTCTGCATGATGGCATGTGTTTGCTCCAAGACTACATTCACAGTGGACATGGCTGTTGCAGGAGCATTGATAGTGGGCAGGTAGCTTACAGTGTCCTGGGCCACTACAATGTCGCTGCGGATTTGGATGTTGAACCCAGTCCAACTGCTAATGGTCTGATCCTCATGGTCTGACATTCTAGCCAGAAGCCAGATATGGTTCTTGGTTTTTGAATCCTGGACCTCCTCGGTAGTGTTAACATTCGCAGTCTCAATCCTGGGTGGCCCTCCCCGCCGCCCAACATTGTATATTGGTAGCATTAATTCTGTCGGAATTATGCTTTTCTTCGACTTGGTTACATCTGGCAGGACTTTTGTCACAGAGCATGCAACATTGGACTAAACAGTGATGCCATTGACTATGAGATGTACCTGCTCCACTTAGTGTCTCCTCAAGTCTGTCAATGTTATCCCAGGCCAAGGTTGTGAACACACCAGGGTAGATATTTGCTGGCATTGGGATGTCATCCGTTGAACATTCCAACTTCTGGATACAAAGGGCTGTATCGATCTCCTCAGCCGTTGAATATGACACACAGTGGCCAAGACGATTCAGAGTTCGAACCAGTTCTGTATTGCCGGTCAAAGACTTAATTGCAAAGGACAGCAGTACGTGCTTGGGTGGCTTTGTCTTTCCATTGGTAACAGCAAAAACCAAGTCACTGCCAAAGGATGTGGCAAGACGTTGAGCTCTTTCAGAGGGAGTTTGGCACTCACAATCTCCTGTAAGCAGGGTTTGCAGGAATTGAGTGACTAATGCAGGAACGACATTCTGATCTGTATCGGGAGGCCATGGCTGACTCACATCTTGCTTCTTGATCTCATTCCTCAGCTGCATTGTTGCTTTGGTTACGACATCTCCAGTTAGCGGCTCTTGCTTCTTGCAGATCTTTTGTCATGCTATGTGCTTGCCGGGCAAGGTCGTCCATTGATAGGCTATATGGATAGACTAGAAGCTTACCTTTCTCATCGGAGAGAAAGCGGAGTGATTCACCAAACTCTGTTTCAAGTTTTCGGCGAACATGTTTCTTTGTCGATGGTTTCAGTTTGATGATACCACGGGACATCATGCATCTCTGAAGCCTAGATATGAGGTTTATCATAGGCAGTATTTCTGGGTTTGGGAACAATTCAGTCCTTATATACAAGAAGAGTTCCTCAAGGGCTTCTCTCTCTGCCTCTCCGTAGCGGACTTCCTTGCTTTCTTCCTGATTTTCTGCTGCACCAGACCTACAGGCCACTTGGGGATCATCTTTTGTGAATAGTTTGTAGCACGACTTGTGGTAGTGCCCCTCTGATGCAACAAGGTCTCTGCTAAGTAAACCAAGGATTCTCTGTGTGCCTTTCCTTATCGCTGCTCTGCGGATCGTCTCATCTGCTCGTAGCTCAACACACTGGACGATTGGCTCCCTTGTTTTTTCTCCTTTGAGATACTTGCTTGACTTCTCGCAGAACATACATACTTTGGCATACACCCTGCTATCACTGGGGGTACCCCTCGGTAGCCTCCTCCTGGGGATTTCGCTTGCTGTTTCGACATTGACACCCTTGGCAAGGATAGAATCCAGTGACTTCATTGTAAAGAGACGACATTTACGGTGATATTGTATGTGTGGTATTTCTCATTCTTCAAGGCCCTTAGCTGCTTCCAGGACGGATTCATGCTGTCTGATCTCTGCAGCCCTAAGCAATGTTTTCCAGGAGTCCAAATCCTGTAGGGACGCCAGATCATCACTGTCATCATTAGAGCAGTGTATGATACAGTCGATCCGTGATTTCTTCCTCGCTGGTACTTCCATCATGTCATTAGATATGTCAGTAAACACCTGCAAACACAAAGAAAACATTAAAACCCTTGGCACCGAGCGCCGTACGAGTACTGCTCTCTCGTCCTGGACCAAAGGACAAGAGCAGTACTAGTACGGCACAACCCCTTTAGCGTCCCCGCCGCTAATTGCGCAGGGATCGGGGGTAGATGGCCGCACTTACCGGCAGCAGGGCTTGTCCCCTCGCCGTGTGTGGCCATCGCGTCGACCCCCTGCAGCTAGAATCACTGTGATTCGCTGGGCTATATAGCCCAGCGAATCGCAGCATGCCTTGTAAAACATGGCGCGATTCGCTGCAGGGGTTTGTGCCTGTGGAGCGATTGGTGCATTTACCAGTCACTCCACAGGCCAGGGGGAGGATGTCAGTGTCTGATCTCCTCCCCCTGTGCTGCGATTGGCTAGAACATCGTTCTAGCCATAGCAGCGATGTAGCAGGGCCGACAGTGTCGCCTCTGCCTGTATGAGATCCTGTCAGCACAGGGTCGATCCCTGCACTGTGCAGGCTGGCCGGACCTGCCTGCACTCGCTGGAACTTGTGGTACCACAAGTCCCAGCAAGTCTGGGCAGGCAAGCAAAAAGTGTAAAAGAAAGTTAAAAAAACACAAAAACACTACACTACACATCCCCCCCCCTCCCATATGCGCCAATACTGTGGTTTTAGACAACACTTGTGGCATTGCCGTGTTCGGGAGACAATGGGGAATAAAAAGTGGGGTGTACTTCTTCCTGGTCCCCCTTTTCAAAATGAAAAATGTGGGACTAAAGCGACTTTTTCCGGTAAAAAAAAACGTACTTTTCAATTTCCTCAACCAAGTGCATGAAACTCCAATGGAGTGCTTGTTGGGTCAAAGTGGTTACTATACCCCCTAAAACATTCCTTAGGGGGTGTAGTTTCCAAAATGCGGTAACCTTTTGGGGGTTTCCACTCTGGGGGTACCTCAGGGTCTCTCCAATACGACATGGCCCACTGGATTTCTTCCAGTGTAATCTATTATCCCAAAAACCGCCTAGCTCTCCTTCTGTGCTGAGCCCTCTTGCGCGCCCATAATTTAGTTTACGTGTACATGTGGGGTGTTTCTATAAACTGCGGAATTGGGGTAACCAATTTTGGGTTTGCTGTTAACCCTTGCTGGGTTGCAGGTAAAATTGGATTACAATGGAATATCTGCCAAAAAATTGAAATTTTGATATTTCACTGTCATTTTGCTTGAATTCCTGTGCAACACCTAAGGGGTTAAAGTTTTGAAAATCCGTTTTGGACACCTTGAGGGGTGTAGTTTGCAAAATGGGGTAATGTATGGGTGGGTTATGTTATACAAGACCCATAAAGTGACGTCCGAACTGACTTGGTCCTTGGAAAAATGGGTTTTGGAAATTTAGTCGTAAACTTTAAAAATTGCATATAAAACGATGAGCCTTATCACATCCGAAAAATATAAAATTTCATTTCCAATATGATGCCAATGTGAAGTAGACATGTGGAGAATGTAAACTAATAACTGTTATGGGGGTATCAGCATTTTTGTAAAATGTAGAGAATTTCAAAGTTCAAAAATAGCGAATTTTTCCCAAATTTTCGTGTATTTTGTAATTTTTTATGCAGAAAGGTAAAATCTATTGACTCACAATTAGCACTACCATGAAGTACAATATGTCACGAGAAAACAATCTCAGAATGGCGTGGGTAGGTGATAGCGTCCCAAAGTTATTACCGCATGAAGTGACAGGTCAGATTTACAAAAAATGGCCTAGGCATTTGGGTACAAATAGGCCTGAAGGGGTTAAGCTACTGATGTGCAAGGGCTATCATATCAAAACAAACTACACTACAGACATGCATCTACCTAAAAACACCAAAGAGAATTAGTCACTCCGGGTAGTACCGATATCTGGCCCGGCTCATGGACTATAAGGACATTGAACTCATTAGAGTGCACAGGTCTCTACGACCCAAACCCAAGCAGGGAGAGCCTCCAAGAGACGTGCTGTGCCGCTTTCTTGATTACGGAATAAAAGACCTGATTCTTCGTAGAGCTCGCAAAACACAAGAAATTTTGTACGAAGGCTCTAAAGTTAGACTTACCAAAGACCTATCGGCCACAACACACAGAAAGCTTAAAATTCTAAAACCATTTACAGAAGCTTTAACACAAAAAGGGCACAGTTTTCGCTGGCTGTTCCCAATTGGAATCTTCATAACAGCAGGAGATAAACTCCAAGCCAGGTCATCCTCAGACATCAAAGAAATATGCAAGGCCCTAGACATTCCTCTGGAGGTATTCCCGGACCTTGAATCATTTCACTCGGCCTCACACTATCAGCATTTGCCAAACCCAACTCCGTGGCATCTGGTGGGGACCACAAAATCCCAGAGACAAAAGAAGAAATCCACAAAGTAGCCAAATTCAAGAGGAGACGAAGGGGAGACATGAACACTGGGGTCCCTGGTTAACTTATTGTTTTCAATGTGGTTCCTCTTACTGATTATAATATTCCCACGTAGATACCTTTTGAGACTTTAGAGAAGGGATTCTCATTATAGGGGGAGACCTGAATGTAACACTAGATCTTCAAATAGACACCACTAAAAAGAAAAGCTCAATATCTCTAAGATCTGGCCAGAATTAAAACAAAAATAGTATCAATGCAGATGCTAGACATTTGGAGATACTTACAGCCGAATGACAAAGACTTCACCTACTACTCCCATCCCCATAAGACTTAGCATAGATTGGACTACATATTTATCCCTAGAAGGCTACTCCCCAATGCCCTGACGTCAAAAATACTTCCTAATACACTGGTCAACAGCATTTTTGGTGCCAAAGATATTTCATCGAATTTAGGGTATTTTTGGGGTGCTGATTCTGAATATGTCATCAGTTTTGCCAGATTGGCTCAAGTTTTTGAGATTTTTGGTATCTTATTTATAGCACTTGTTGGTAAATGCGACGCATCATCTCATTAATTTCTTTGGATTAGTACTTGAACTGAGCAGTTCTCAATATAGTTTTGTGTTAATTAGTGTTCTAAAAGTTTGTTCATAGCTTGATTTTTGCACTAACTTTATGTTGTTGTCTGTTTTCCAGTGAAAAGCATGAACTCATCAAGAAGAAGTTGTCTTAACGATCCAGACTCATTCTGTTACATTTGTGGTGAATACACACTGCCAAAACATAGAAGAAACATAACAGACTTCGTAAAAAAAGTGTATTTTGCCTATTTTGGGGTTATGCTTGGGGACCAAGACAAGTTTTGGGCACCACACATAGTGTGCAAAGCATGTATCGAATTATTACGAAAATGGAGCAAAGGACAAAGAAAAAGCTTCAAATTTGGTGTTCCAATGGTGTGGAGAGAGCCAAAAAATCATCATGATGACTGTTATTTATGGTAAACACAGGTACAGGCACATCTTCACAATGAGGGACAGGCCTTCTTGCAGATTCCATGTTACTCCCATTTTCGTTTCTTATGCTTATTGAATCCTTGCACTTGCACTGCACAGAAATAACAGTCATCATGATGATTTTTTGGCTCTCTCCACACCATTGGAACACCAAATTTGAAGCTTTTTCTTTGTCCTTTGCTCCATTTTCGTAATAATTCGATACATGCTTTGCACACTATGTGTGGTGCCCAAAACTTGTCTTGGTCCCCAAGCATAACCCCAAAATAGGCAAAATACACTTTTTTTACGAAGTCTGTTATGTTTCTTCTATGTTTTGGCAGTGTATATTCACCACAAATGTAACAGAATGAGTCTGGATCGTTAAGACAACTTCTTCATGATGAGTTCATGCTTTTCACTGGAAAACAGACAACAACATAAAGTTAGTGCAAAAATCAAGCTATGAACAAACTTTTAGAACACTAATTAACACAAAACTATATTGAGAACTGCTCAGTTCAAGTACTAATCCAAAGAAATTAATGAGATGATGCGTCGCATTTACCAACAAGTGCTATAAATAAGATACCAAAAATCTCAAAAACTTGAGCCAATCTGGCAAAACTGATGACATATTCAGAATCAGCACCCCAAAAATACCCCAAATTCATTAAAATATTTTGGACACCAGAAAAAAAAATTTTTTTCGTTGACCTGTGATATTCATTCAGACCACTCTATAGTAACCCTCCAAATGACGCAGTCTAAACCTTTCTCCATTAATAGAACATGGCAACTGAACGAGATGACATTGTCTAACCTCGGAGCTCGTGCCCGCATAACCAAGGCTCACAAACAATACTTCGACCAAAATGACACAGGGGAGGTTTCAGCTCCAATTTTGTGGGAAGCACATAAATCAGTAATTAGGGGGGAACCAATCTCAATAACCTCGTACCAAAATAAGCAACGACAGCGGGAAATAAACACCCTATAGGAAGAGATAATTGAATTAGAGACCCAACACAAAAAGCAAAACAGATACAAAATTGATGGCTGCACTAACTAAGGAAAGACACCAAATGAAGGACATTTTAAACAAAAAACTCAGCAAAATGGTACGCCTCGTGGCGAACTAGAATGTTCGTACACGGAGACAAAGCCACTAAATTTATGCTCTCAAGGATAAGAAAGAGCCAAGCCCACACATATATACATTCAATCAAAAAACCAGGAGGACTAAGCACCCAAAACTATATGCAAATAGAGGCAGAGTTTTTGGAATACTCCAAACATCTATATACCGTATATACTTGTGTATAAGTCGAGATTTTCAGCCCATTTTTTTGGGCTGAAAGTCCCCCTCTCGGCTTATACACGAGTCATATACCGGGGGGATCGGCGGGGGAGGGGGAGCGGGGGTGTCAGATCATACTCACCCTTCTCTGCAGCTCCTCTGCTTGTTCCATGTTGTCGGCGCTGCTCTCTTCCTGCTTCAGCTGTCAAATGGTACCCGCTCATTAAATATGCGCATATTTGGAACAAACATGGGGCCGCTCACTGTGCGGCATCAAAAGTGGGGCCCCTCACTGTGCGGCATCAAAAGTGGGGCCCCTCACTGTGCGGCATCAAAAGTGGGGCCCCTCACTGTGCGGCATCAAAAGTGGGGCCCCTCACTGTGCGGCATCAAAAGTGGGGCCCCTCACTGTGCGGCATCAAAAGTGGGGCCCCTCACTGTGCGGCATCAAAAGTGGGGCCCCTCACTGTGCGGCATCAAAAGTGGGGCCCCTCACTGTGCGGCATCAAAAGTGGGGCCCCTCACTGTGCAGCATCAAAAGTGGGGCCCCTCACTGTGCAGCATCAAAAGTGGGGCCCCTCACTGTGCAGCATCAAAAGTGGGGCCCCTCACTGTGCAGCATCAAAAGTGGGGCCCCTCACTGTGCAGCATCAAAAGTGGGGCCCCTCACTGTGCAGCATCAAAAGTGGGGCCCCTCACTGTGCAGCATCAAAAGTGGGGCCCCTCACTGTGCAGCATCAAAAGTGGGGCCCCTCACTGTGCAGCATCAAAAGTGGGGCCCCTCACTGTGCAGCATCAAAAGTGGGGCCCCTCACTGTGCAGCATCATAACTGGGGCCCCTCACTGTGCAGCATCATAACTGGGGCCCCTCACTGTGCAGCATCATAACTGGGGCCCCTCACTGTGCAGCATCATAACTGGGGCCCCTCACTGTGCAGCATCATAACTGGGGCCACTCACTGTGCAGCATCATAACTGGGGCCACTCACTGTGCAGCATCATAACTGGGGCCACTCACTGTGCAGCATCATAACTGGGGCCACTCACTGTGCAGCATCATAACTGGGGCCACTCACTGTGCAGCATCATAACTGGGGCCACTCACTGTGCAGCATCATAACTGGGGCCACTCACTGTGCAGCATCATAACTGGGGCCACTCACTGTGCAGCATCATAACTGGGGCCACTCACTGTGCAGCATCATAACTGGGGCCACTCACTGTGCAGCATCATAACTGGGGCCACTCACTGTGCAGCATCATAACTGGGGCCACTCACTGTGCAGCATCATAACTGGGGCCACTCACTGTGCAGCATCATAACTGGGGCCACTCACTGTGCAGCATCATAACTGGGGCCACTCACTGTGCAGCATCATAACTGGGGCCACTCACTGTGCAGCATCATAACTGGGGCCACTCACTGTGCAGCATCATAACTGGGGCCACTCACTGTGCAGCATCATAACTGGGGCCACTCACTGTGCAGCATCATAACTGGGGCCACTCACTGTGCAGCATCATAACTGGGGCCACTCACTGTGCAGCATCATAACTGGGGCCACTCACTGTGCAGCATCATAACTGGGGCCACTCACTGTGCAGCATCATAACTGGGGCCACTCACTGTGCAGCATCATAACTGGGGCCACTCACTGTGCAGCATCATAACTGGGGCCACTCACTGTGCAGCATCATAACTGGGGCCACTCACTGTGCAGCATCATAACTGGGGCCACTCACTGTGCAGCATCATAACTGGGGCCACTCACTGTGCAGCATCATAACTGGGGCCACTCACTGTGCAGCATCATAACTGGGGCCACTCACTGTGCAGCATCATAACTGGGGCCACTCACTGTGCAGCATCATAACTGGGGCCACTCACTGTGCAGCATCATAACTGGGGCCACTCACTGTGCAGCATCATAACTGGGGCCACTCACTGTGCAGCATCATAACTGGGGCCACTCACTGTGCAGCATCATAACTGGGGCCACTCACTGTGCAGCATCATAACTGGGGCCACTCACTGTGCAGCATCATAACTGGGGCCACTCACTGTGCAGCATCATAACTGGGGCCACTCACTGTGCAGCATCATAACTGGGGCCACTCACTGTGCAGCATCATAACTGGGGCCACTCACTGTGCAGCATCATAACTGGGGCCACTCACTGTGCAGCATCATAACTGGGGCCACTCACTGTGCAGCATCATAACTGGGGCCACTCACTGTGCAGCATCATAACTGGGGCCACTCACTGTGCAGCATCATAACTGGGGCCACTCACTGTGCAGCATCATAACTGGGGCCACTCACTGTGCAGCATCATAACTGGGGCCACTCACTGTGCAGCATCATAACTGGGGCCACTCACTGTGCAGCATCATAACTGGGGCCACTCACTGTGCAGCATCATAACTGGGGCCACTCACTGTGCAGCGTCATAACTGGGGCCACATACTCTGCAGATAACTGAGGCCACACACTGTGCACCCTCGGCTTATACGCGAGTCAATAAGTTTTCTCAGTTTTTTGTGGCAAAATTAGGGGGGTTGGCTTATACTCGGGTCGGCTTATACTAGAGTATATACGGTAACTTAAGCTCGACAAAATCAAGCTTAGAAAAGCAAAAAAGGAAAATCGCAATTAGAAACTTCCTATCCCGACAAATTGCCACAACTGACCGGACCGTTCCGTCTGGACGAGCTTCAGTCTGCCCTGTCAAAGAGCCCAAGTGGGAAAGCACCTGAACCTGATGGTCTACCAATAACTTACTATAAGACCTTCTCCTCAATCTTTAACTCACATATACTGAATATGTGCAACTCCATACTGGGTAAGGATCAGTTTCCCATCCAGGCCTTGGAAGCAAAAATGTCATTAATTTATAAAGAAGGTAAAGACCAGGAACAATGCAGTAGCTACAGGCCGATATCGTTGCTAAATGTTGATCTGAAGCTATTTGCAAATATGCTGGCGCGCAGGATAGCGAAGTTCCTGCCGTCGGTAATATCTGTAAACCAAACGGGCTTTTGGGGGGGGGGGGGGGGAGAGATGGGAAGGACAGTGCATATAAGATTTTACACCTTATGCAATATGCAAAGAAGAGTAATCTCCCATTGGTTCTGCTCGGTTTGACAGGGTAGACTGGACCTATTTGGAAGAAACATTAATAGGGTTCGGATTCCCGAGTCAGATAGTCTTAACCATAATGAAGTTATATAAAAACCCAAAGGCCCGCATTGGAATCAACGGCTCACTTACAGACGCGTCGACCATAAAAAACAGCACACGCCAAGGCTGCCCGCTGTCGCCACTGCTTTTCGTGCTGACAATGGAGCCCTTATTAATTGCCATACAACAATGCATAGAAATAGAAAGTGTAAAAATTTGAGAGCAACATTATAAGGCGGCGGCCTTCGCCGATGACTTACTTGTCACAATGACAAAACCACTCAGAACCTTTCCGGCCCTCATGAAGATATTAGATGAATATAGTAATATCTAAAACTTTAAGGTGAACATGTCTAAGTCTCAGGCATTGGACCTAAATGCCCCACAACATATCCTTAAACTGAATAGTCAATACCAGTTCACCTGACCCAAAAACTATATCACGTATCTGGGAGTGAAAATAAGTAGGACTGAGAAATAATTGCTTACACATAACTACTACCCCTTATTAGAAGATGCCGCTGCTACAATTAGATCCTGGAGGGACCATTCTTATCCTGGACAGGTAGGAAAAATCTTTTAAAGTCTGATATTACCAAAATTTACCTACATGTTCCAAATGCTGCCCATACATATCCCAGATTCTTATTTCGCTAAAGTAAATTCCCTCTTCTCTAAATATATATGGAACAGTGCGAAACCTCGTATAGCTTTCTACACGCTAACGTCACCTAAAACAAGAGGTGGAATGGGTGCTCCTGATATAAGGAAGTACTATTATGCCGCAGTGCTGACTGTTGTGAGCTCATCCGTTCATTCACCTTTTGTGTCCGAGGATCTCCCTCTTCTGGTGAAGGAAGGTAGAGAGGCTGATTTGGATGAAAGAAACCAACCACCTGATCAGGTGGATTGTGATTGGATATCAGGAACTTCAGACTGGATATAAGGCAGCCAACGCCCTTCTGAGTGGCTGGTGATTTCTCTGCTGGATTTTTGGAGACCAGTCTGATTCCTGCTTCCCAAAGATAAGTTTTTGCTCTGCTACTGAACTTATTAGTTTTGGTTTTGTTTACCTTGTTTTTTGAGTTCAGCCATCCCCGGCTGGGGGTGTGCTGGATTCTTATTCCTTGATCAGTGTTCTCTTTTGCTCTGCTTTCAGAATATTCTGAGTGCTGATATAGGGTTTGAAGTCTAGTGACTTCAGGGTCCTTTTTCCTTATCAGTTGTGTTGGTAATATTTTTAGCAGGGTTTCTCGGATTGCAGACAGCAGCTTTTCTGTCCTGTCCTTTTTAGTTAGCTTGGGCCCCATCGTTTGCTCAACCTATCTTTCTATCTGTGTTAGTGTTTTCATCTTGTTTCACCGTCATTATATGTTGGGGGCTGCCTATTGCTTTGGGGTCTGCTCTGGGGCAGTTTTCCCCTTTTCTCTTTTTAGGCTTATTTGGCTCTCCGGCTGTGACGATGTGTCTAGGATCACCGTAGGAACACTCCACGGCTACTGTTAGTTGTGTGATAGGATTAGGGGTCTGCAATCAGCTAGTTTCCAACCTCTCTGATTTTCTGGGCTGAGCTTGTGTTTTGTTTTTTCCTCCTCGGTGACTCAATCATAACAGAATCACCAGCCATACCGCAGATTCTAGGGTACTCAAAAGCAGGAAGGAATTGTTAAAGAAAAAAAAAAAAAGTGTCAGAATTTTTTTTTTGTGTGTGTGTATATTTTTTCCTCTTTTTCTCTGAGGCCGTAGGAGGAATTTTTTTTTTTTTTTTTCTTCCTGATGGAGTTTAAGCAATTGTTTGATCGTGTGGAGCAGCTTGCTGCTGAAGTGCGAGGAATTTCCGCCTATCTTGCTCATTCACACGCTGCTGAACCAAAAATCCCCACTCCTGATGTGTTTTTTGGGGATCGATCTAAATGTTTGAATTTTAAGAATAACTGTAAATTATTTCTTGCCTTGAAGCCTAACTCATCGGGGGAGCTCTTCGCAGCAGGTTAAAATTGTCATCTCCTTGCTGCGCTGCGATCCCCAGGATTGGGCGTTTTCTTTAGTACCAGATGATCCTATTCTAACTAATGTGGACGCATTTTTTCAGGCCTTGGGGTTGTTGTATGATGAACCTAATGCGACTGATCAAGCTGAAAAGACCCTGTTGGCATTGAGCCAGGGTCAAGATTCTGCAGAACTGTACTGTCAAAAATTCTGAAAGTGGGCGGTCCTCACAACTTGGAATGATGGTGCCTTGGCTGCTCTCTTTCCGAAGGGTTTGTCAGAAACCGTAAAAGATACTATGGTGGGATTTCCTGTTCCCTCTGGTCTTGACGATTCTATGTCATTAGCCATTCAGGTTGATCGGCGTTTACGTGAACGTAAAATTACACGGGAAATGGGAAATGCTGATACCTGTTGAACAAATATCTGAACCTATGCAATGTGATAGAGTTTTGTCTAGGGCGCAATGTCAGGAGTTTAGAAGGCGTAATAAGCTGTGTTTTTTCTGTGGAAATGCCTCTCACATTATTTCTGTCTGCCCTAAACAAGAGAAACGTTTTGCACACACATTTGCTGTAGGTGGTGTACAACCTAAGTTTCTTCTGGCAATTACTCTGATCTGCTCCCTGTCCACATTTTCCGCTAAAGCTTTTGTGGATTCAGGAGCGGCCTTGAACCTAATGGATTTGGATTTTGCTAAACGTTGTGGTTTCCCTATGACACCTCTGCGGACGCCTATTCCTTTGAGGGGTATTGATGCTACTCATTTGGCGAAGAATAAACCTCAGTTTTAGACAGGGCTGTGGAGTCGGAGTCGTGGAGTCGGAGTCGGTGCTCATTTTGGTGGAGTCGGAGTCGGTATAAAATGGACCGACTCAGACTCCTAATATATATAATAAATTGGGTACAGTAATTCAATGCAGGATGTGCTGAATATTTTTTCATAGGAATTTGGGAAAGTTATGAAATGTCCTATAAATGGCTGTTCTATTCCTGATCTAAGGCTACATTCACACACAGCGTTTTTCCTGTGTTTTTTGAGGATACGTTTTTCAGCTGCAAAAGCTGATCATCTTTTTAAAAAACCGCATCACCTGAAAGGTTTTTGAGCTCATAGCTAATGTTTTCAATAGCAAAAGCAGATTAGAAATCTGCTCTATCTATATATCCATTTATCCATATCTGTCTATCCATATCGTATCTGTACCAAAAAGAATGAAAACCGGGTAGTACACCAATATATATTCTGTTCTAAATATCTTGATTATGGGATCATAAAAATGATTAAATGTCTGAGGTTCACATTGTACTACAATAAATTTTTCACTTAAATATAAGCAATATGTGTGGGAGTGGGAGTCGGAGTCGTGGAGTCGGAGTCGGTGTAAGGGAAATTGAGGAGTCGGAGTCGCAGGTTTGGCTTACCGACTCCACAGCCCTGGTTTTAGACCCAGGTGGTAACGCGGGTCGCCCCAGACCATCAAGAAAATTACAGATTTTTGGTGTTGCATAATTTGCATGATACCATCGTTCTGGGGTTCCCCTGGTTGCAAATCCATAATCCAGTTTTGGATTGGAAATCTGTGTCTGTGGTGAGTTGGGGTTGTCGTTGTGCTCTTAGTGACACTCCTGTTTTCTCCACCTCTCCCCAGTCGCATGAGGTTCCTGACTATTTGGCTGATTTTTATGATGTGTTTAGTGAGAGTAAGTCTGCGTCTTTGCCTCCTCATAGGAGTTATGACTGTGCAATTGAGTTGAGTCCGGGGTGTAAATTTCCCAAGGGTCGACTTAATTTATCTGTACCCGAACATGAGGCTTTGCGTTCTTATATTAAGGAGTCGTTGGAGAAGGGTCATATTACACCATCCTCTTCACCCTTGGGTGCTGGGTTTTTTTTGTGGCCAGGAAGGATGGTTCATTAAGGCCCTGTATTGACTATCGCTTCCTTAACAAAATTACTGTTAAATATCAGTATCCGTTACCCCCGATTTCTGACTTATTTTCTAGAGTGGAAGGTGCTTGCTGGTTTACCAAGCTTGACCTCAGGGGGGGCGTATAATCTTATTTGCATTAAGCATGGGGATGAATGGAAGACAGCGTTTAATACTCCGGAGGGACATTTTGAGTACCTGGTGATGCCTTTTGGGCTCACTATCGCCCCTTCTGTCTTCCAGTGCTTCATGAATGATATTTTCCGGCACTTTGTGGATAAGTTTCTGATCATCTATTTGGATGATATTTTGATCTTTTCCAGGGATTGGGACTCATGTGGAACATGTTCGGACTGTGTTCCGGATTTTGAGGGAAAACTCCCTGTATGTTAAAGGGAAGGTGCCGTGTTTTTTCATAATTTAATGTAAAAAAGAAAATAGTATAAAAAGATATTGTCCCCTAAGCTTGACTCAGTGGTGTGTATGGATTTTTTTTTTTTCTGTAGTAATGCAGCCACTGGGGGCTGTCATCTTACCTCCCTGGCTGCTGAACAACACTTTCCATGCTCATTTACGGCAGTCCCTGGGCATAAGAGACAATAGTCGGCTGCCGACCCTATCTCTTTCATTGCAGCTGCATCAGGAGTGAACTGGCCACGCCTCTGTGGGCAGCTCAATTCACAGCTGTAGGTGTGGCCAGGCGCCATCTTATTAGAGCCCAGTGCTTTTCTTTTATCTTCATTTACACTCTATTGCAAGCCCTGGATGCTGTACTGTTCCTTCCAGCATAACAGGGCTTGGATGTTCACTCTGCACATACCAGCTGTAGGAGAAGAACCAGGACGAGCTGCTGGAGACCGAGCTGCTCTTTCCCAAACACCCGACCAGCTGCAGCCCCTGCTCTTGCAAAACATAGGAGGAGCTGCTCCCTGCTGTTTCAAAACACTTGGCAATCTGTTGGACATCTAATCCTATCCTGTGTGATACTGTCTGCTGAGCCCTGTATCTAATCCTCTCCTGTGTGATACTGTCTGCTGAGCCGTGTATCTAACCTTATCCTCTGTGATACTGACTGCTGAGCCGTGTATCTAATCCTATCCTGTGTGATACTGTCTGCTGAGCCGTGTATATAATCCTCTCCTGTGTGATACTGTCTGCTGAGCCGTGTATCTAATCCTCTCCTGTGTGACACTGACTGCTGAGCCCTGTATCTAATCCTGTGTGATACTGTCTGCTGAGCCGTGTATCAATTCTCTCCTGTGTGATACTGACTGCTGAGCCGTGTATCTAATCCTATCCTGTGTGATACTGTCTGCTGAGCCGTGTATCTAATCCTATCCTGTGTGATACTGTCTGCTGAGCCGTGTATCTAATCCTATCATGTGTGATACCGTCTGCTGAGCCGTGTATCTAATCCTCTCCTGTGTGATACCGTCTGCTGAGCTGTGTATCTAATCCTATCCTGTGTGATATCGTCTGCTGAGCCGTGTATCTAATCCTATCCTGTGTGATACTGTCTGCTGAGCCGTGTATCTAATCCTATCCTGTGTGATACTGTCTGCTGAGCCGTGTATCTAATCCTATCATGTGTGATACCGTCTGCTGAGCCGTGTATCTAATCCTCTCCTGTGTGATACCGTCTGCTGAGCTGTGTATCTAATCCTATCCTGTGTGATATCGTCTGCTGAGCCGTGTATCTAATCCTATCCTGTGTGATACTGACTGCTGAGCTGTGTATCTAATCCTATCCTGTGTGATACTGACTGCTGAGCCCTGTATCTAATCCTATCCTGTGTGATACTGACTGCTGAGCCCTGTATCTAATCCTATCCTGTGTGATACTGACTGCTGAGCTGTGTATCTAATCCTATCCCGTGTGATACTGCTCTCCTGAAATACTCTGTGCTGCTGTCACCCTGCTCCTCCACCATATATCTCCCTCTGTGCCCCCATAGACCAGTACACTGCTCTCCTGAAATACTCTGTGCTGCTGTCACCCTACTCCCAGAATCCTTGCTGCCTGCCATCCTCGGTGACCGAAGACCCCATTCCTCTCCTCAGATCCCGTCCTGGCGATGTGTGAAAGCGAGGCGACAGGGGCCTGATATATGGTGGAAGGAGCAGGCCGACAGCAGCACAGAGTATTTCAGGAGAGCAGTGTGCTGCTCTATGGGGGGGCAACATGTTCGGTGCTAGGGATTGTACATAGAGCGCTGTGTTTTATACACATGGATGGACCGTCTTCTTGTCTGCTCCACAGAAATCCAGGAAACATTTCTGCTGATTGATGACCTGTCCTGATCCAGACTTTGCATGCAAAGACAATCAGTAACTTTGCAGGCCCCATCAAAATGGCTGCTCACTGTGTTCCTAGATGTCATCCTCTCTTTTCTCTTAGCAAACACCCAGAAGGGGAAGAGAGGAGGGACACCACACCCATGTCAGCAGATTCCGACCATGATTACTGCAGGGCAGTAATGTGAGCTAGTTGTACACTAGGTTTTTGTGCCAAATTTCAGTAACTGCTCCCCCTAGTGTTAACAAGTGGAAATGCCAAACTTTTTAAAATTATTTTTCATATTTTACAAAATTAAAAACATGATAATATTTAAGAAAATGTAAACATTAATTCTTCACATTTTTTCGATAGCTGAAAAAAAAATTTTTGGATGGCACCTTCCCTTTAAGGGATCGAAATATCTTTTTGGTGTACAGAGGATTTCATTTTTGGGATTTATTTTGTCTCCGTCAACTATTGAAATGGACCCGGCCAAGGTACAGGCCATTTATGATTGGGTTCAGCCCACTTCTTTGAAGGCTCTCCAGGAGTTTTTTGGTTTTGCTAATTTTTATCGCAAGTTTATAGCCAATTTTTCTGTTATTGCCAAACCATTGACTGATTTGACTAAGAAGGGCGCTGATTTGCTGAATTGGTCTCCAGAGGCTGTTTCTTCTTTTCAGGAGCTGAAGCGGAGGTTCACTTCTCCGGTTTTGCGACAACCCGATGTCTCACTTCCATTTCAGGTGGAGGTGGATGCTTCAGAGATTGGTGCAGGAGCTGTTTTGTCCCAAAAAGATCCTGTAACATCTAAAATGAACCCCTGTGCCTTTTTTTCCCCAGAAAGTTCTCTCCTTCGGAATGCAACTATGATGTGGGGAATCGAGAACTGTTGGCCATGAAGTGGGCATTTGAGGAGTGGAGACATTGGTTGGAGGGAGCTAGACATCAAGTTGTGGTCCTCACTGACCACAAGAATTTAATCTACCTTAAGTCGGCTAAACGCTTTAATCCGAGACAGGCCAGGCGGGCCTTGTTTTTCACACGTTCTGATTTTGTGGTCTCCTTTCTTCCGGGCACTAAGAATGTTAAGGCAGATGCCCTCTCTAGGAGTTTTTTTGGCCGATTCTCCTATTGTGACCAAGCCTGCTACCATCTTAGGTGAGGGGGTGGTTCTTTCTGCTATCTCGCCCGATTTGAGACGTGCTCTGGAGAAGTTTCAGGAAGATAAGCCTGAGCGTTGTCCCAGTGGTAGGTTGTATGTTCATGACCAGTGGAGGAGGAAAGTGATGTCTGAGGTTCATTGCTCCGCGTTGGCTGGTCATCCAGGTATTTTTGGTACTAGAGAATTGATGAGTCGGTCTTTTTTTGATGGCCTGCCTTGTCTCGTGATGTCAGAAATTTTGTGCAGTCCTGTGGGACTTGCTCCCGATCTAAGCCTTGTTCTCGTTCTAGTGGGTTGTTGATGCCTTTGCCGCTGCCCAGGAGGCCATGGACCCATATTTCAATGGATTTCATTTCTGATCTGCCTGTCTCTCAGAGGATGACTTATCTGGGTGATTTGTGAAAGATTCTCTAAGATGGTCCATCTTGTACCACTCCCTAAGTTGCCATCTTCCTCAAGAGTTGGTGCCCTTGTTTTTGCAGCAGGTGGTTCGCTTGCACGGGATTCCTGAGAACATTGTATCGGACAGAGGAGTTCAGTTTGTCTCTAGATTCTGGAGGACCTTTTGTTCCAAGCTGGGAATTCAGTTGTCCTTCTCTGCATTTCACCCTCAGACCAATGGGCAGACGGAGAGAACAAACCAGACTTTGGAGGCTTATTTGAGATGTTTTATATCTGCTGATCAGGATGATTGTGTCTCATTTTTACCCTTGGCCGAATTTGCTTTAAATAATAGAGCTAGTTCTGCCACTTTGATGTCACCCTATTTCTGTAACTTTGGGTTTCATCCTCGATTTTCTTCAGGGCAGGTGGAGTCTTCTGCCTGTCCAGGGGTTGACACTGTGGTGGAAAGAATGCAGTAGATTTGGGACCAAGTGGTGGATAAGTTGTCTCTTTCCCAGGAAAAGGCCCAGTGGTTTTCTAACCGGCATAGGACCATTGGTCCCCGGTTTAAGGTGGGTGATATGGTCTGGTTGTCAAAGAATATCTCTATGAAAGTGGCTTCTCCAAAGTTTAAACCTAGATTTATTGGACCTTACAAGATTTTGGAGATTATTAATCCGGTCTCTTTTCGGTTGGCTCTTCCTGTCACATTTAAGATTCATAATGTGTTTTATAAGTCCTTGTTGAAGAGGTTTGTTGAACCAGTGGTTCCTATAGCGGCACCCCCTGACCCTGTGTTGGTTGAAGGTAACATGGAATATGAGGTAGAGAAGATACTGGATTCCCGTCTGGCTAGACGGAGACTCCAGTATTTGGTTAAGTGGAAGGGTTATGGCCAGGAGGATAGTTCCTGGGTCTCTGCCTCTGATATTCATGCCGAAAGATTAGTGCATGCTTTTCATCGGGATCATCCTGATCGGCCTGGTGGCTTGGATGAGGGTTCTGTGAACCCTCCTCAAGGGGGAGGACAACTGTTGTGAGCTCATCTGTTCATTCACCTTTTGTGTCCGAGGATCTCCCTCTTCTGGTGAAGGAAGGTAGTGAGGCTGATTTGGATGAAAGAAACCAACCACCTGATCAGGTGGATTGTGATTGGATATCAGGAACTTCAGACTGGATATAAGGCAGCCGACGCCCTTCTGAGTGGCTGGTGATTTCACTGCTGGATTCTTGGAGACCAGTCTGATTCCTGCTTCCCAAAGGTTTTTGCTCTGCTGTTGAACTTATTAGTTTTGGTTTTGTTTACCTTGTTTTTTTGAGTTCAGCCATCCCTGGCTGGGGGTGTGCTGGATTCTTATTCCTTGATCAGTGTTCTCTTTTGCTCTGCTTTCAGAATATTCTGAGTGCTGATATAGGGTTTGAAGTCCAGTGACTTCAGGGTCCCTTTTGATTATCAGCTGTGTTGGCAATATTTTTAGCAGGGTTTGCTCGGATTGCAGACAGCAGCTTTTCTGTCCTGTCTTTTTTAGTTAGCTTGGGCCCCATCGTTTGCTCAACCTATCTTTCTGTGTTAGTGTTTTCATCTTGTTTCACCGTCATATGTTGGGGGCTGCCTATTGCTTTGGGGTCTGCTCTGGGGCAGTCAGTTTTCCCCTTTTCTCTCTTTAGGCTTATTTGGCTCTCCGGCTGTGACGAGGTGTCTAGGATCACCGTAAGAACACTCCACGGCTACTGTTAGTTGTGTGATAGGATTAGGGGTCTGCAATCCGCTAGTTTCAAACCTCTCTGATTTTCTGGGCTGAGCTTGTGTTTTGTTTTTTCCTCCTCGGTGACTCAATCATAACAGCTGACACGATCAGTGAACCTGATCCGGGGCGCGCAGGATAAGCAGTGGATAACAATAGAGAAAGAGCTCTCGCTTGTACCCATTAGACCACTTCTGTTGACCTACTCTAGGCCGTGCACCCACCTCCCCCATCCAAACCTGCTTACACAATCATTACTTAAGGTGTGGGCGAAAACATACAACATTCTGGTACCCTCCTCATCACCAATACTAACACTTTCAGACATATTAGTTCACTTCTTGGAAGCCTCATCCAAGGACATACCACATGGGTTGAAAATCTCAATAGACTATTTACTGATGGATGGAGTGCTCCTACCGCATCCAGAAATTCGTATATTCCCTGGACTTGCAAACATCAATTTCATGCATTACTCCACAATAAAAGAGACCCTGAAAAGACTACACTACAGTCATGGCCAAAAGTTTTGAGAATGACACAAAAATTAATTTTTACAAAGTCTACTGCTTCATTTTTTCTAGTGGCAATTTGCATATACTCCAGAATGTTATAAAGAGTGATCAGCTTAACAGCAATTACTTGCAAAGTCAATATTTGCCTAGAAAATTAACTTTATCCCCCAAAACACATTTCAACATCATTGCAGGCCTGCCTTAAAAGGACCAGCTAACATCGTTTCAGTGATTGCTCCATTAACACAGGTGTGGGTGTTGATGAGGACAGGGCTGGAGATCAATCTGTCATGATTAAGTAAGAATGACACCACTGGACACTTTAAAAGGAGGCTGGTGCTTGGCATCATTGTTTCTCTTCTGTTAACCATGGTTATCTCTAAAGAAACACGTGCAGTCATCATTGCACTGCACAAAAATGGCCTAACAGGGAAGAGTATCGCAGCTAGAAAGATTGCACCTCAGTCAACAATCTATCGCATCATCAAGAACTTCAAGGAGAGAGGTTCCCTTGTTGCCAAAAAGGCTCCAGGGCACCCAAGAAAGACCAGCAAGCGCCAGGAACATCTCTTAAAAGTGTTTCAGCTGCGGGATCGGGCTACCAGCAGTGCAGAGCTTGCTCAGGAATGGCAGCAGGCAGGTGTGAGTGCATCTGCACGCACTGTGAGGCGGAGACTCTTGGAGCAAGGCCTGGTCTCAAGGAGGGCAGCAAAGAAGCCACTTCTCTCCAGAAAAAACATCATGGACAGACTGATATTCTGCAAGGGGTACAGGGAGTGGACTGCTGAGGACTGGGGTAAAGTCATTTTCTCTGATGAATCCCCTTTTCGATTGTTTGGGACATCTGGAAAACGGCTTATTCGGAGAAGACCAGGTGAGCGCTACCACCAGTCTTGTCTCATGCCAACTGTCAAGCATCCTGAAACCATTCATGTGTGGGGTGGCTTCTAAGCCAAGGGAATGGGCTCTCTCTCAGTCTTGCCTAAAAACACAGCCATGAATAAAGAATGGTACCAGAATGTCCTCCAAGAGCAACTTCTCCCAACCGTCCAAGAGCAGTTTGGCGATCAACAATGCCTTTTTCAACATGATGGAGCACCTTGCCATAAAGCAAAGGTGATAACTAAATGGCTCAGGGAACAAAACAGAGATTTTGGGACCATGGCCTGGAAACTCCCCAGATCTTAATCCCATTGAGAACTTGTGGTCAATCATCAAGAGATGGGTGGACAAAGAAAAACCTTCAAATTCAGACAAAATAAAAGCATTGATTGTGCAAGAATGGACTGCTATCAGTCAGGATTTGATCCAGAAGTTGATTGAGAGCATGCCAGGGAGAATCGCTGAAGTCCTGAAGAAGGGTCAACACTGCAAATATTGACTTGCTGCATTAACTCATTCTGTCAATATAACCTTTTGTTACTCATAATATGATTGCAATTATATTTCTGTATGTGATAAAAACATCTGACAAACACATAAAAACCAGAGGGCAGCAGATCATGTGAAAATATAATATTTGTGTCATTCTCTAAACTTTTGGCCATGACATTATTATGCAGATATCTCATGCAAACTCACACCTTTCGAGCCTCTATGCTCCAAATGACACAAACCCTTAAAAGTACTATCCACAATCTACCAAGAACTCCTTTCAGAAGGCCTTTGTTTTAAGCGAGACTTTATAGCAAAGTGGGAAAAAGACCTAGGTTACACATTCTCACAAGAACAAATACTTCATATATACAAACATTCCCATGGCCCGACTAAATGCGTTAAAACCCAAGAAAACTCCTATAAAGTAGTGTCCAGATGGCATATTTCACAGACACAGTTTCAGGCCTGGTGGGTGAACCTATATACAAAGTGCTGGAGATGTGAAACAGAAAAGGGTGGCTATCTCCACCTATGGTGGTCGTGCCCAAATATAAAACGTTTTTGGGCGCTCGCAGAAAAAATTATTCAAGATTTAACTGGGAAAAAAAGCAACACTGACGCCCAAGCAGCACTGCTGAACTTTCCGGTATGGCCTGGGCATAAGAGGTTCTCTATGTTGGCTCACAACATAATAGCGGCAGCCAAGCTTCTTATATCCACATATTGGAAAACTACAAACAGTCCTACGTCCCAACAATAGATCAATTGTATTATACAGCCGAGTTGGTGGCTGATGTAAATCACACGCAAGCAAAATTCAAAGATGCCTGGAAACCATGGATTCGTTTCAGATCAAAAGATCTCTCAGATATGTTACAAAGTGTTGACTAATGATGCCCCTCATACCCTTGTTCCAATGCCCCTCTTTTCCCATTCTGCTCCCCCTCTTTATTCTCTTCTTTATACTACTCTCTTCTGTTCTGTTGATTAGTTACATTGAAATCATATGGTTATTGGAAGTAAACATGTGATCCTTAAAATTACTGATTTGATTAGTAATATAGAAATCTCAGGCTGTAAGACAAGATTCTTAATGTGGTATTATTAAGCAAGTTGTAAGTATCACAAATGGATTCATAATGTTCTTAAATGGACTTGCTTTGTACTTATTAGAGCTTTGATGCTTATGTGTGTAATAATATAACAGTATGTTGATGTTATGCTTTAAAATTCAATAAAAAGAACATTGAAAAGAAAAGATGTCTTGTTCCCTCAGATGTGCCATAGCTTCTGCCACCAGCTTGGTAAAAACTCGAGTGTCCTCCACCAAACCGAACGGTATTGAAAACATCTGATATTTCCCCCTTTGGAAACCACTACCCTGAGGAACTTCTGAGTCTTTTTGTATGGGAATGTGATAATATGCATCCCTCAGGTCCAGGACTGTCATAAAGCAATCCAGAAACAATATTTTGACAGCTGAATTTATGGATTCCATCTTGAAAGTCTCAGTCCTTAGATGTTTGTTCAGTTTTTTCCAAGTTTATTATTGTACGAAAAGATCCATCTGGTTTCTTCATCTGAAATAATGGGGAGTAGAATCCTTCCCTCTTGCACTGAGGAGGATGTCCACTTATCCAGCACTTTGCATTCCAAAGCCAATTGTTCCTCTGGAGAGGACCGTAAGGGAGTTATCACAAAGTTCGGAACTCAGGATGAAAGGAATTCTATCCTTAGGCCTGACTTGACTAGGCTTAGTATCCAGGGACTGCTGGAAATCATTTTGCAAGCCAGAGGGAAGAGGGATTATCTTCCCCCCACCTGGAAAAAAAAAAAATCTCTGGGAGGGTTTTCTATCTTAAGAGAAAACCTCTACCTTTCTTTTTTCCCCACGTCCCATCTATTTTGCTCTCTCAGTGGCGTCCTACGGAAAGATTTTTTACTCCGAAAGGACTTCTTGTGTGTGGCAATGGACAGGTTAGGGAATCCTTTTCTTGTCACCGGCTTTTTCAAGGATGTTGTCTAATGTTGACCTAAAGAGAAAAACTACCTTCACAGTGGATAGAACATAAATTAGATTTTGTTTGTATGTCTCCAGGCCAGCATTTAAGACAGAGCTCTACGGCTGCATTAGAGAAGGCTAGAGATTTGGTCGCCAGTCGCACTGAGTCAGCTGAAAAATCAGCCAAGAAGGTCGAAGCCCCCCTCCCCCGCATTAAGGGAATGGATTCTAATATCTGGTCTCTGGGAATCATGTTCAGCAGCCATTTCTCCAATTGGTCCAGCCATATCATTAAAGACCTCACTGTACAGGTTGCTGCTATACGGGTCTTTAAACTGCTCTCTGATGCTTCCTATGCACTTTTAAGAAAAGAACTAGCTTTTTTTGTCCAGTGGGTCTTTCAGAACTCCCATGCCCTCAAAGGGAAAGGCAAATTTTTTGGAAGTTTTGCGACCGCTACATCTAACTTTGGGGCTTAATCCCAGGATGTTGTTGCCGAATCAAAGGGATATTTCCTTTTTAGGGACGGCACAGAAGAATTTTTGCCATTAGGTCTATCCCATTCCCTTTTAATTAGGGGTTGTATATTATTCATTTAGAGAGAATGACCTACGTTTCTTCTGCCCAAGTCCCCCAAACATGATAACCAGCACTGTCTTTTCTGGGCGAAGATCCATCACTCCCATCATTGTCCTTACTGCCTTGACTAAACCCTCTATTTCCTCTAAAGGGAAACAATGGCGCGCTCCCATGTCTTCCTCTGATGAAGAGTCCGACGAACCCGAGTCTGCCTTTCCTTCATCGGAACTACTGGTCTCAGATTCAGGGCACCTCCTGCTAGTCCTTTGCTTCTTAGCACTACTCCTCTGAGAGGTGTTTTCAACCTCCGCCTTGATCACGGATCTTAATTTGTAGGCAAAATTTGGGGTCTCCTCACATAACACTTGCTCAATGCACAAGTGGCAGAGACTTTTTTCCAGGTGACAGGTAAATCCCCTTTACACATTGGTAAGCTCCTGTGCTTGGACTTAGCCAAGCATTTTCCTCCCTGCTTAGATAAAAGAGGGACCTCAATTACAAAATGAACTTTCACGAAATCAAACACCACTCAGATGCAGCTGTGGGTACCGGGTTAAAAGGAGGAATGGGGTCCGCTGTTGACCCTTTGGAGGCTAGAGATTTAGCCACCGTGCCGGAGCTCCTGCTCAGTTGAGTAGAATGGTTGCTGGAACGTCCACTCTGCTGAGATGAGGAACCATGCAGTCGCATCTCCTTCTGTCTTCTTGGCTGCTGCTGCAGTAGTTCACTGTCCTGTGCCTCCATTGCTACAGGGGAACGCCTATGCCACAGGGAGCGTGTTATCCTGCGCTACGCTTTGAAGCCAGCCGCTTTGCTCACTGGAAATTCCTCCGATCATGTGACCGATGGTTGCAGACTCCATACACAGAGACTCCAATTGCTAGAAGAGCAGA
Source organism: Dendrobates tinctorius (assembly GCF_039654945.1). Taxonomy (NCBI): domain Eukaryota; kingdom Metazoa; phylum Chordata; class Amphibia; order Anura; family Dendrobatidae; genus Dendrobates; species Dendrobates tinctorius. The sequence goes on along the minus strand of NW_027361760.1, from coordinate 7,877,996 downwards.
ATCCCCCCTCAAGTGACCCCATTTTGGAAATTATACCACTTGGGGGATTTATCTACAGATGTAGTGACAATTTTGACTCCATGGGTATTTTCCAGAAACAAGCAGCAGTGGATGTTGCCGAGTGAAAATTGCAAACTGCAGTTGTAGTGACCAGTGCGCTGTAGTCACCAGTACGCTATGCCCATCCCATGCGTTTAAGAGACAAGTACCCGTAAGTTAGGCGGGCTCATCGCTTCAGAAATGCAAAACGTGGACGCAATATGTGGTTTAGGTACACTGTGGGGCTCATAAGCGAGGAAGGCATTTGGATTTGAGAGGAGAATTTGCTGAATTTCTTTTGCGGGTAAGGAGCCATTTCGCTTTTCCGGAGCATTTGTACTACCAGTAACGTGGAAGCCCCATATATTTCCGTTAACAGATGTCAAATCCGAGTGGGGACTTGCTTTTTTTAAGGACTGAGTTGAAGCTTTTATTGGGAACATTTTACATAACGTTTTGGATCAGTTATCCGGAGCTCTACGCTGACCACTTAACTTTGTTCCAAACTACTTTGGGGATTCCATCCAAGTCTGACTGACATGATTTAGATGAAACCCCCGAGGGATCCATTCACTATAATGAGGCACCAGAGTTACTCTGGACTCCGTCTGGCCTCTGTTCAGCGGTCTCTTTTTCAGAAGTGCACAAAACTGTGGCCGATGGCACTTTTATGCAATCCTAAAAAGACTGACACCACTGTATCACAGGTCCTATGGTGTCTGCAGTGCCTCCATCTGCCCGATTATAGGGAATCTTTGGCCAGAGGTTCAATCTGAATCATGTATTTCAGAGATTTACAAGGAAAACCAGATGCAAGTGCTCAGCGCAAGATAAATCTGCACTGAGTTTTACTGCGATCTTTGGGAGGCAGAATGAAAAAAAAAAAAATCAACATGTGAAGAATTGGTTTTATTTTTTAACACCGTTCCACATGCGGGAAGTGATTAGTCGACTATTCTTCGGGTCTGTGAGTTACAGCGATACCAGATTTATGTCGGGTTTTTAGGTTTGGCTGCCGTCACACACTAAAAGACACTTTTTATTGCAAAAAATAGTTTTTGCATTAACATTTTGAGAGCTATAATTTTTTCATATTTTGGCCCACAGTCATGTGAGGGCTTGTTTTTTGCGGGACGAGTCAACGTTTTTACTGGTAACATTTTAGGGCACATGACCTTTTATCACTTTTTAGTCGAATATTTGGGGGCAGAATGAACAAAAAACAGCAAGGATTTTTTTTTTTTTGGGGGGGGGGGGGCAGAGGGGTTTATGCCCTTCTTCGTGTGGTTAAACTCATAAGGCAGTTTTATTCTTCAGGTCAGTGTGATTATAGCAATACCTCTTATGTTTTGGTGCTTTACACAATAAAAACCTATATAGAAAAAATTATTCTGCATCACTTTATTCTGAGAGCTATAGCTATTTTTCCACTGATGGAGCTTGTATGGCTGCTTGTTTTTTGCGGGATTATATATTATATTTAATATATTTATATCCTGTTTTACCGCGTTTTATTCAAATTTAAATATATTATATTTATATCCTTTTTTACTGCATTTTATTCAAATTTTAGTTCGGAGGTATGATAAAGCATTGTTTTTTGCCTTTTTTTATGGTGTTCACTAAAGGGGTTAATTAGTTTAACAGTTTTACAGGTCGGGTCGTTGTGGACGCAGCAATACCAAATGTGTACTTTTACTGTTTATATACTGTTTCCATTCAAATATTATAAATATTAAAATCTAGAGATTGTATTATTTTATATTTTCACAATCATTTAAAAAATTTTTTACTTAGTCCCACTATGTGACAATCATTTTTTGCAGGCGGATTCACTTCTGCAGCAGCATCCTCATGCTGTAGAAACTGTCAGCTCTACACTGTGCATGATCAGAAGGTTTTCTAGCTCCGGTGAACCGGATGTCGTCATGACGACATCCGGTCACCATGGCAACAATTGGGACCCCGCGTCACGCCGCAGGGGGACTGTCAGCCCTCTGCTGGCTCCCCGATCTCATTCGATCACAGCATTTCGGGGGTTAAAGTGCCAGGAGCGCTGCGTGACTGGTCCTGGCACTTCGTGCCATGGGTCAGCTGTCAGCATTAGATGACACTCGGCAGCAATCGCCCGCACACCACCTTTGGGCGCGGGCGATCTCGCAGACGTAATAATCCATCTCTGGTCAGATAGACCAAGGTCACGTGGACGGATTACTACATCTAATGTCAGAAAGGGGTTAAATACATAGCAATACTAGGGGATTCCTCTGAGATGGTGTTCTGAATGCAGTAGGTACATAGCCGCTTTGTGTATTTGCTGAATAAGCGGTCCCTGCACAGCGTACACGCTGTTATTTTACTTGGCGCTATACTTCATAGGCCCTCCCTAGTAAGAGTACATAGATAAAAAGGGCCCTATTTAACATGCTGAACTTTGACGGAGATGAATCATCATTCTGAAATTCAGTCTAGGGTACCGGAGATGAAGGCAGAGTCGGTTTGCATGAATGGTCATCTCTTGAGGTGGTGGACGCATGACCTGGCTGGTCTTACTTCCACTTGCCCAACTACTACTGCTGCCGCTGATGTTGCTGTGGGTCATCCACTGCTGCGAGGATGCCACCATCTTGATTCATCCCCCTATAAATAGGGAGGGTCCAGCATCACCTCCTCCGTTACCGCCCAGGGCATTCACTTCCTTATCCAGCGTGCTCTGCGCAGGGAGCCTTGGACAGCTCTGCACAAACTCAAATAGCCATACTATCAGGACACGCCAGATATTACAGCCGGTGTCACACGCGTGCGCAGACCCGGTGGCCATGCTTTCCCAGTGCGCTCGTCAGCGGGGTGCGCTGAAAGTTCCACTCGCACACCTTGCACATGTGCAGCCCCAGAACCATGTCCCGGCGCACTGTTGGCCAGAGTCATTTACCAAGAGGGCCTGCACAGACCTCCTAGCCAGTGGATCACGATCCCTGCATGGAAGGTATCTCGTTCCTGGACACCGTTCACATCGCATTAAGACTGCATACCACTCTTCCAATCGGTTCCCTCATGGGCAGGAAACCAACTGATGCGGAGGAAAGGTACCACCCTATTCATTAAGTTTTCTGTCCTTCATGGGCGGACAACCTCTCAAGTGGTGCTGTCATGGGACAAGGGGCAGAAAGTAAATAATTTTTTCTTCACTACCCAATAGTATAAAGTCTGACATCTGTGGTGTCAAAATCACTGCCGTCCTAAATGAACTGAGAGGTTAATTTGTAAAATGGGGTCACTTATAGCGAGTGGGGGAGGCACCTCAGGGGATCTGCCAATGTAACATGGCACCCTCAAACAAGTGCAGCAAAATCTGAACTGTAATATGGCGTTTCTTCCCTCCTGAGCTTTGCACTGTGCCTCAAAAGTAGTTTATGACCATATGTGGGGTATCGAAGAACTCAGGAGAAATTGCACAACAAACTTTGGGGTCCATTTTCTCCAGTTACCCTTACGAAATGCAAAATTTGGAGCTAAAAAAGACTAATCTGTGAAAAATGTGATTTTTTTTACTTTCACAGCTCAATGTTATAAACTTTTGTGAAGCACCTGGGGGTTCAACGAGCTCACCACACATCTAAATACGTTCACAAAGGGGTCTAGTTTCCAAAATTGTGTCATTTGTAGGGATTTCCACATCTGTAGGCACATCAAGGGCGTCCGCTAATTATTCCAGCAAATTTTGCATTCAAAACAGTCAAATGGCGCTCCTTCCCTTCCAAGCCCTGCCCCCAAAAGAAAAAAATAAAGTTTTGCAAATTTTGTTGCAAAAATGAGAAATCGTCAGTTAAATTTTAACCTAAAACCTTAAAACTTAACCTTATAACTTAAAAAAAAAAAATTAGGTTTCAAAATTTGTGCTGATGTAAAGTAGACATGTGGGAAATGTTTTTTATTGACTATTTTGTGCGATATGACTCTGATTTAAGGACATAAAAATTAAGTTTGAAAATTGCTAAATTGTCACCAAATTTCAGAATTTTTCACAAATAAAGAGTCATACCAAAGAAATTTACCACTATCATGAACTACAATATGTCACGGGAAAACAGTCTCAGAATCAGTAGGATAGGATCCATTAACCCCTTCATGACAAAGCCTATTTTGACCTTAATGACCAGGCCATTTTTTGCAATTCTGACCAGGGTCCCTTTATGAGGTAATAACTCAGGAACCCTTCAACGGATCCAGCAATTCTGAGATTGTTTTTTCATGACATATTGGGCTTCATGTTAGTGGTAAATTTAGGTCGATAAATTTTGCGTTTATTTGTGAAAAAATCAGATATTTTGCGAAAATTTAGAAAATTTTGCAATTTTCAATTCTGTTAAACCAGAGAGTTATGTGACACAAAATAGTTACTAAATAACATTTCCCACATGTCTAATTTACTTCAGCACAATTTTGGAAACAAAATATTTTTTTGTTAGGAAGTTATAAGGGTTAAAAGTTGACCAGCAATTTCTCATTTTTACAACAAAATTTACAAAACCATTTTTTTTTAGGGACCACCTCACATTTGAAGTCACTTTGAGGGGTCTATATGGCAGAAAATAACCAAAAGTGACACCATATTAACAACTGCACCCCTCAAGCTACTCAAAACTACATTCAAGAAGATTATTAAACCTTCAGGTGTTTCACAGGAACTAAAGCAACGTGGAAAGAAAAAATGGACATTTTAATTCTTGCAACAAAAATTTTCTTTTAGCATCAATTTTTTCATTTTCACATGGGCAACAGGATAAAATGGATCCTAAAATTTGTTGGGCAATTTCTCCTGAGTACACAGATACCTCATATGTGGTCATAAACCACTGTTTGGGCGCACAGCAGGGCTCAGAAGGGAAGGAGCGCCATTTGACTTTTTGAATGGAAAATATGCTGGAATATTTAGCGGTTGCCATGTCACGTTTGGAGAGCCTCTGTGTGCCTAAACATAGGAGCTCCCCCACAAGTGACCCCATTTTAGAAACTAGACCCCCCAAGGAACTTATCTAGATGCATAATGATCACTTTGAACCCCCAAGTGCTTCACAAATTGATCTGTAAACAAAAAAAATACTTTATCACAAAAATTTTCTTTTAGCATCAATTTTTTCATTTTCACATGGGCAACAGGATAAAATGGATCCTAAAATTTGTTGGGCAATTTCTCCTGAGTACACCGATACCTCATATGTGGTCATAAACCACTGTTTGGGCGTATGGTAGGGTCCGGAAGGGAAGGAGAACCATTTGACTTTTTGAATGGAAAATTAGCTCCAATCGTAATCGGACACCATGTCACGTTTGGAGAGCTGTCATGAGCTCATTTTCTCGTTCACCTTTGATGTCCGATGAACTCCCTCTGCTGGTGAAAGGAGGTGGTGAAACTGATTTGGATGGGAGGGACCTGTCACCTGAACAGGTGGATTGCGATTGGACATCTGGAATCTCTGAGTGGATATAAGGCAGCCGACACCTTGCAGGGTTGCTGGTGATTTCTCTGCTCTGAGCTCTGGCCTCCAGTTCAGTTCCTGTCTTCTAAAGCTAAGTTTTGCTCTGTTATTTTTCCATGAGATTTTGTCTGATTTGCTTAGTTTTGTGTTCAGCCAGCCCCGGCTGGGGCTTTGCTGACTTTCCATTTTTGTCCCTGATCGGTTAATTCTCTTTTGCTCTGTCTTCAGAATATATCGGAGTGCTGATCAGGGCTGTGGAGTCGGTAAGCCAAACCTGCGACTCCGACTCCTCAATTTCCCTTACACCGACTCCGACTCCAACTCCGACTCCGACTCCCACACATATTGCTTATATTTAAGTGAAAAATTTATTGTAGTACAATGTGAACCTCAGACATTTAATCATTTTTATGATCCAATAATCAAGATATTTAGATAGAACAGAATATATATTGGTGTACTACCTGGTTTTCATTCTTTTTGGTACAGATAAGATATGAATAGACAGATATGGATAAATGGATAGATAGAGCAGATTTCTAATCAACTTTTGCTATTGAGAACATTATCTATGAGCTCAAAAACCTTTCAGGTGATGCAGTTTTTTAAAAAGATGATCAACTTTTGCAGCTGAAAAACGTATCCTCAAAAAACACAGGAAAAACGCTGTGTGTGAATGTAGCCTTAGATCAGGAATATAACAGCCATTTATAGGACATTTCATAACTTTCCCAAACTCCTATGAATAAATATTCAGCACATCCTGCATTGAATTACTGTACCCAATTTATTATATATTTTAGGAGTCGGAGTCGGTCCATTTTATACCGACTCCAACTCCGACTCCACCAAAATGAGCACCGACTCCGACTCCACAGCCCTGGTGCTGATATAGGGATTTTGAAGTCTAGTGACTTCAGGGACGTTTTTCCTATCAGACGTGTTGGGACATTTTTGGTAGGGTTTTTGCGGATTGCAGCCAGCATCTTTTGTCCTTTCCTATCTAGTTAGTTGGGCCCCATCGTTTGCTCTGCCTGTCTTTCTGTCTGTGTTTTCATCTGTTTTCACCTTCAATACATATTGGGGGCTGTCTATTGCTTTGGGGTCTGCTCTGGGGCAGTTTAGATTTCCCCTTTCTTTCTTCAGGCTTATTTAGTTCTCCGGCTGTGCCGAGGTGTCTAGGACCACCGTAGGAACACTCCACGGCTACTGTTGATGTGAATAGGATCAGGGGTCTACAATCCGCTAGCTACCAACCTCTCCGGTTTTCTGGACTTAGCTTGTATTTTTGTTTTTTCCTCCTCCGGTGACTCATTCATAACAGAGAGCCCCCTATGCACCTAAGCATTGGAGCTCCCCCACAAGTGACCCCATTTTGGAAACTAGACCCCTTATGGAACTTATCTAGATGTGTAGTGAGCACTTTGAACCCCCAAGTGCTTCACAAAAGTTTATAACACAGAGCAGTGAAAATAAAAAAATTTTTTCCTCAAAAATGATTTTTTTGCACGCTGTTTTTAATTTTCACAAGGCTAACAGGAGAAATTGGACCACAAAAGTTGTTGTCCAGTTTGTCCTGAGTACGCTTGTACCCCATATGTGGGGGTAACCACTGTTTGGTCGCACAGCAGGGCTCAGAAGGGAAGGAGCGCCATTTGACTTTTTGAAATGCAAATTACTTCTAATCGTTACCGGACACCATGTCGTGTTTGGAGAGCCCCTGTGTACATAAACATTGGAGCTCCCCCACAAATGACCCCATTTTGGAAACTAGATCCCCTAAGGAACTTATCTAGATGCATAGTGAGCACTTTGAACCCCCAAGTGCTTCACAAAAGTTTATAACGCAGAGCCGTGAAAATAAAAAATAATTATTTTTCCTCAAAAAAATGTTTAGCCAGCAATTTTTTTTTCACAAGGGTACCAGGATAAATTGGACCCCAAAAGTTGTTGTCCAGTTTGTCCTGAGTACACTGGTACCCCATATATGGGGGGGAACCATTGCTTGGGCACACGTAAGGGCTCGGAATGGAAGTAGTGACGTTTTGGAATGCAGACTTTGATGGAATGGTCTGCGGTCGTCGTTACGTTTGTAGAGCCCCTGATGTGCCTAAACAATAGAAACCCCCCACAAGTGACCCCATTTTGGAAACTAGACCCCCCAAGGAACTTATCTAGATGCCTGGTGAGCACTTTGAACCCCCAAGTGCCTCACAGAAGTTTATAACGCAGAGACGTGAAAATTAAAAAAAAAAAAAAAAACTTTTCCACAAAAATTTTTTAGCCCCCAATTTTTTTTTTCCCCAAGGGTACCAGAAGAAATTAGATCCCCAAAGTTGTTGTGCAATTTTTCCTGAGTACGCTGATACCCCATATGTTGGGGTAAACCACTGTTTGGGTACACTTCGGGCCTTGGAAGGGAGGGAGCACCGTTTGACTTTTCGAACGCAAAATTGGCTGGAATCAACGGTGGCACCATGTCACGTTTGGAGACCCCCTGATGTGCCTAAACAGTGGAAAACCCTCAATTCTAACTACAACCCTAACCCCAACACATCCCTAACCACATCCCTAATCCCCAACCCTAACCATAACCATAACCCTAACCCCAACATACCCCTAACCCTAACCCCAACATACCCCTAACCCTAATCCCAACCATAACCCTAATTCCAACCCTAATTCTAACCCCATTTCCAACCCTAACCCTCTTTCCAACCCTAACCCTCTTTCCAACCCTAACCCTCTTTCCAACCCTAACCCTCTTTCCAACCCTAACCCTCTTTCCAACCCTAACCCTCTTTCCAACCCTAACCCTCTTTCCAACCCTAACCCTCTTTCCAACCCTAACCCTCTTTCCAACCCTAACCCTAATGGAAAAATAAAAATAAAAATAATTTCTTTATTTTATTTGTTCCTGCCTATGGGGGTGATAATCGGGGGGTTTATTTACTTTCATTCTATTTTGATCACTGTGAGAGTTTACCGGGAGCCATAGCGGCACTCTGTGAGTACCAAGTGGTGGGAGGGGGGGGGCGATCGGAAGGCGGGGGGAGCGGATGATGACAGCGGCGGCACATCACCGCTGTCATTCAGTGGCGGGGGGCAAATCGCCCCCGTTAACCGGTGGGGGGGTCGGATCGGTGTCACCAGCCATGTCCGATGCTACAGCAGCGTCGGACATGGCTGGATTGTAATATTTCCTCAATTTTCATTGAGGAAATATTACTATCGCTCTGATTGGCTGTTAAAAGTGAAACATCCAATTAGAGGGATCGTAGCCACGTGGGGGTGAAGCCACGCCCCCCCGTGGTGAAGTACAAAGCCCCCTGTATCTGCGGGTCGGGTGACCTTTCCGTGACCTAGGTCACCCAACCAGCAGGGGGGCTTTGAAGTCATGACACAGGGTATGCGTCATTGGTCGGAATGGCACCAACTTTCATGACGCACACGCTGTGTCACTGGTCGTGAAGGGGTTAAAGTGTTCCAGAGTTGACCACATAATGTGACAGTGATCACAATTGTAAAAATTGGGCTGGTCAAAAAGGTGAAAACAGGCTTCGGGGTAAATTGATGTGTCAATTTTACGATTTTACCGCTGTTCAGAGGTAACGTGCATGACAGTGTGGCAAAGACTGGATGCTCAGGCCCCCATTCGAGTGCTCGGGCCCCCATTTTATTGCTTAACTGTTTGGCCTAACCCATCACTATCTATTTTCAGGGACCTAGAAAAGTGCTCAAAGCCTCGCAAGGCACATTAGCAAGATGGAGGTGGTCTGTCTAGCTTACTCGTCAAGTGGGAATGTCGTCCCAGAGGGATCAAGAGCTCACTCGACAAGAGCAACCTCCTAGGCGGAGAAATCCGATGTTTCCACAGAAAAAAATCTGCAAGGGTATGTTCCCACGGTCAGTAAACGCTGCGGGTTGGATGCTGCGTACATCTGCAGCGTTCAACCCGCAGCGGCCAGATGTTACAGCATATTGAAAGGGATTTCAAGAAATCCCGTGTGCACTATGCGTGCACGGACGCCTCCGGCTTACCTGAGAAAACGGACATGTGGCGCATCTTTCCAGACCGCAGCATGTCAATTTATGTAGCGGATACACTGAGTCCCCGCTGCATAAATTACCAATACCTTTTTATTAGATGTGGTAAAACCACATTATCTTCTTAGTCACATGCATATAAGTGTGGGAACGCAGCTTACTACGCATGGGTACAATTTAAATAATCTATTCTATTATTTCAAAACACTGTTTTTCAGTGATTCATTTGTATCCCCGTTCATACTGCACCCACACACACAAATGTACACCATTTGAAAGGTAAACTTGCCCCCTTCAGGAAGAAAATAGCCAAACAAACCACACATCCACGATTTAATCACAAAATACAGTTTAAACATTAATTTCATAAACCTGCAGTAAGGAATAGTGACCTGCAGGTGGCACTACATTACCCCAAAGCACACTACCAACACATTTGTAAACATGCACTGCTTTTTCACTGATTACTTCGCCCCACACACACACACACAATACACCATTTGAAAGGTAAACTTGCTCCCTTCAGCAAGAAAACAGGCAAACAAACCACACATTCACGGTTTTATCACTAAATACAATATACATTCATCTTCATAAACCTGCAGAAAGACAATGACCTGCAGGTGGCACCTCAACCGGAAAACTTTTGACCTCTACTTATCAAAACAAATTAAAAAAAAAAAAAAAAAAAAAAAAAAAAGATAGAGTATATATATATATATATATATATATATATATATATATATATATATATATATATATATATATATATATCTCTCTGTCTGTCGATCTCTAATATATAAAGGTCAAGTGTGTGTGTGTGTGTGTGTGTGTGTGTATGTATATGGGATTGGCATCCGCACCGTCGCAGCTAAAGCCACAAAATTTGGCACAGTCACACGTCTGGACCACGAGAGAGTCCTAGGCTATGTTGTGAGGCGAAATTTTAACCCCGCGCGTTCCAATTCACCAGACAATTTTGCCCCATCTACATAATGGGGAAAAAGTGTGTGTATCAAGCCCCGCCCCTCATGTTGTCATAATGGTTGCCATGGCGACGCTGTCATCATAAGTTGCAAGCCCAGCCGCTCATTATGATGTCATAATGGTTGACTATGGGATGGAAGATGTGTGATGGGTATATGGGCACTGGACTATGGGATGGAGGATATGTATGACGGGTATATGGGCACGGGGCTATGGGATGGCGGATATGTATGATGGGTATATGGGCATGGGACTATGAGATGAAGGATGTGTGATGGGTATATTGGGCACTGGACTATGGGATGGCGAATATGTATGATGGGTATATGGGCATGGGACTATGGGATGGAGGATGTGTGATGGGTATATGGGCACGGGACTATGGGATGGAGGATAATTATAATTTGCTATAACTAACCACAGTTAGCTACTATGCCCGGGCAGCGCTGGGCTCTTCAGTAGATGTGTATATATATATATATATATATATATATATATATATATATATATTTATTGATTGCAAACACAAATTCTTTGGTATTATCTTCATTTAATTTGTCTTAAATGAAAAAAACACAAAAGAGAATGAAGCAAAAAGCAAAACATTGATCATTTCACACAAAACTCCAAAAATGGGCCAGACAAAAGTATTGGCACCCTCAGCCTAATACTTGGTTGCACAACCTTTAGCCAAAATAACTGCGACCAACCGCTTCCGGTAACCATCAATGAGATTCTTACAATGCTCTGCTGGAATTTTAGACCATTCTTCTTTGGCAAACTGCTCCAGGTCCCTGATATTTGAAGGGTGCCTTCTCCAAACTGCCATTTTTAGATCTCTCCACAGGTGTTCGATAGGATTCAGGTCTGGACTCATTGCTGGCCACCTTAGAAGTCTCCAGTGCTTTCTCTCAAATCATTTTCTAGTGCTTTTTGAAGTGTGTTTTGGGTCATTGTCCTGCTGGAAGACCCATGACCTCTGAGGGAGACCCAGCTTTCTCACACTGGGCCCTACATTATGCTGCAAAATTTGTTGGTAGTCTTCAGACTTCATAATGCTATGCACACGGTCAAGCAGTCCAGTGCCAAAGGCAGCAAAGCAACCCCAAAACATCAGGGAACCTCCGCCATGTTTGACTGTAGGGACCGTGTTATTTGCTTTGAATGCCTTTTTTTTTCTCCTGTAAGGCCGGTTTCACATTTGCGCTTCAGGGCGCAGCGACGGCCTGCGCACGGCCGCCGCTAAGCCCAGCCCCCTGCCGCCGGTAGCTCCGCCTCCGGGCGCATGACACTGCATGCTTCCCTTATCTTTATCACTGAGGACGCAGGCCGTGCGCAGTATGCGTTTGGCGGCGCCTGCGTCCTTTTGACGGTACGCCGAGCGCAATCAAATTGCAACAGGTTGCGTTTGGCGCTGGTCGGCGCACCGTCAAAAGGACGCAGGCGCCGCCAAACGCATACTGCTCACGGCCTGCGTCTTCAGTGATAAAGATAGGGGACGCATGACGCATGCAGCGTCATGCGCCCGGAGGCGGAGCTACCGGCGGAGGCGCGGCAGGGGGTGGGGCTTAGCAGTGGCCGTGCGCAGGCCGTTGCTGCGCCCTGAAGCGCAAATGTGAAACCGGCCTAAACTCTATGTTGATGCCTTTGCCCAAAAAGCTCTACTTTTGTCTCATCTGACCAGAGAACATTCTTCCAAAACGTTTTAGGCTTTTTCAGGTAAGTTTTGGAAAACTCCAGCCTGGCTTTTTTATGTCTCGGGGTAAGAAGTGGGGTCTTCCTGGGTCTCCTACCATACAGTCCCTTTTCATTCAGATGCCGACACTGTTTTACCCTCGAACTGCAGGGCAGCTTGAACTTGTTTGGATGTTAGTCGAGGTTCTTTATCCACTTGCGTTGAAATCTCTTGTCAATTTTTCCTTTCCGTCCACATCTAGGGAGGTTAGCCCCAGTGCCATGGGCACTGCGCACGGTAGACACAGGAACATTCAGGTCTTTGGAGATGGACTTGTAGCCTTGAGATTGCTCATGCTTCCTCACAATTGGGTTTCTCAAGTCCTCAGACAGTTCTTTGGTCCTTTCTTTTCTCCATGCTCAATGTGGTACACACACAAGGACACAAGACAGAGGTTGAGTCAACTTTAATCCATGTCAACTGGCTGCAAGTGTGATTTAGTTATTGCCAACACCTGTTAGGTGCCACAGGTAAGTTACAGGTGCTGTTAATTACACAAATTAGAGAAGCATCACATGATTTTTCGAACAGTGCCAATACTTTTGTCCACCCTCTTTTTTATGTTTGGTGTGGAACTATATCCGATTTGGCTTTAGGACAATTTTTTTTGTGTTTTTTTATTTAAGACAAATTAAATGAAGATAATACCAAAGAATTTGTGTTTGCAATCATTTTCAGGAAGAAACGGAGTAATATCTGACAGAATTGCAGGGATGTCAATACTTTTGGCACTCAAAAACAAAAAGCCAGCTCACTGACTTCCATAGCACGGAAAACCATCCTGTAGTTCTCAATTCAATGAAGAGAAGAAAGAAGAAATCCAGCTCCATACAAAATCAATTTTCCAAATTTATTCCAGCAGAGATAATAGTCAGGTCAGCTCCAGGACTGCATCAGCTCACACAGGAGCGACATATATGACGTGTTTCGATCGCTACATGCGATCTTTATCAAAGCTGATAAAGATCGCATGTAGCGATCGAAACGCGTCGCATATGTCGCACCTGTGTGAGCTGATGCAGTCCTGGAGCTGACCTGTCTATTATCTCTGCTGGAATAAATTTGGAAAATTGATTTTGTATGGAGCTGGATTTCTTCTCTTCAATACTTTTGGCCACAACTGTATACATACACACACACACACACATACGCCTTATCCTGTCTGACTGTAACCGAAATCGCGGGTCGCTGATTGGTCATGGTCGCCAGGCCGCGACCAATCAGTGACAGGCGCAGCTGTTTGTAACGGTAAGCTGCGCCTGCCGCTGATTGGTGGGGGCCTGGCGGCCGCGACTGGTCAGCGACAGGCACAGCTTACCGGTACAAACAGCTGCGCCTGTGGCTGATTGGTCGCGGCCGCCAGGCCGCAACCAATCAGTGGCAGGCGCAGCTTACCGTTACAAACAGCTGCGCCTGTCGCTGATTGGTTGCGGCTTGGCGGGGGCCTGGCGGCCACGACCAATCAGCGGCAGGTGCAGTGCTCAATCGGGCGCAAGCCTTAATCCGTAAAAAAGAGAATTAAAATAAAAAAATTAAAAAAAGTTATTCTCACCTTCCGACGGCTTCCTGTCTTCTTTCCACACGCCCGGCCTCGCGTTCCCAGTAATGCTTTGCGGCTTAGACCGCTGATGACGTCACTTTCGCGAGAGCGAGAAAGAAGTCCGAAATCACTCTCGCGAGAGCGAGAAAGACCGACGTCATCAGCGGTCTAAGCCGCAAAGCATTACTGGGAACGCGAGGCCGGGCGCGTGTAAAGAAGACAGGAGGCCGTCGGAAGGTGAGAATAACTTTTTAATTTTTTTACATGCTAGAGGGCCGCGGCAGTGATTGGTCGCGGCTACCCGGAAAGGGGGGTGAGGGGACCATGCATACCAGGATTGGGGGGTGAGGGGACCATGCAAACCAGGATTGGGGGGGGTGAGGGGACCATGCATACCAGGATTGGGGGGGTGAGGGGACCATGCATACTCCGAAAGGGGAGTGAGGGGACCATGCATACCAGGAAAGAGGCGAGAGGACCATGCATACCAGGATAGGGGGGTGAGAGGATCATGCTTACCAGGATTGGGGGGTGAGAGGACCATGCATTCCAGGATTGGGGGGGGTCAGGGGACCATGCATACCAGGATAGGGGGTTGAGGGGTAGCATGCATATCAGGATTGCGGGTGAGAGAACCATACATATCAGGATTGGGGGGTGCATTATTACTAAATCTTCAAAAATAAACTGCATTCATATTCTAGAATACCCGATGCGTTAGAATCGGGCCACCATCTAGTACATATACATTATATATATATATATATATATATATATATATATATATATATATATATATATATTTTATTATTACACACCCCTGCCTGTGTTCATCAGCTCATGAAATACATTTACATTTGATCAGCTTGCTTTTTCTGAAATTGCCTGCGCCCCAGACAATCAATGTGCGAACATTTCGCATGGGCCAAGCTAGTGGTGTACCTTATCTTAGCCCGAAGTTCATGCGATCACAAGAACTGCAGTGCACATGAATGCCGGGGTTCTCTCTGGTCACTATCCAAGTTCTCAGGACCAGCTGATTGCGAGAACTGCAGTGCACCTAACCACCGGGGACAGAGTTATCGCCGGTGATCATCTTCAAGCTAATCTGTGCTCTGGATATCAGGCTGAATGGTAGCATAATGCCACTGTTCAGCCAAAGGCATCCAGATGTAACAGCTGGACTCGTCGTAGGACAGTATGTACCGTATATATTCGCATATAAGCCAAGATTTTCAGCTCATTTTTTAAAGCTGAAAGTCCCCCCCCTCTCGGCTTATACGCGAGTCATATACCAGGGGTCGGCGGGGGAGCGGGGGTGTCAAATCACTCTTACACCCTCCAGGACTGTCTCTGCAGCCCCTGCTCTTCTCCCTAGGTCTCCTGCGCCTGTGTTCAGGGTTACATGGTACCGCTCATTAAAGTCATGAATATGCGCATATTTATGGACTTTAATGAACGGTATTACGTGACCGCTGAAACCTGAGAAGCAGAGGTGCCAAGACCATGGAAGCAGGGGCTGCAGACTCAGACCGTGCGCCAGGAGGGGGTGAGTATGACTGGGGGGGGGGGGGGGGAAGGACAGGGAGCAGAGCAATATTCACCTGTCCCCATTCCATCGCCGCTCTGTCCTCCGCGTCCTCTGTAACGTTCAGGTCAGAGGGCGCGATAACGTAGTCAGTGTGCGCCCTCTGCTAAACGTCACTGACAGAGAACCCGGGAGACAGAGCGGCGATGGAACGAGGACCGGTAAATATCGCCAGTGCCGGGGGCCTGAGCAAGTGACGACACCTGGCTCCCAGCGACAAGAGGCGAGTATGTCTCTTAATTTCAGCAGCAATATATGGGGGGGTATTTATTTACGGAGCATGTTATGGGCCACCATTAAGCCTTGTGCAGCAACATTTGGGGGGTATTTATCTACGGAGCATTTTATGGGCCACCATTAACCCTTGTGCAGCAATATATGGGCTGTATATCTACAGAGCATGTTATGGGCCACCATTAACCCTTGTGCAGCAATATATGTGGGGGTATATCTACGGAGCATGTTATGGGCCATTAACCCTTGTGCAGCAATATATGGGGGGTATATCTACGGAGCATGTTATGGGCCACCATTAACCCTTGTGCAGCATTTTATGGGCTGTATATCTATGGAGCATGTTATGGGCCACCATTAACCCTTGTGCAGCAATATATGGGCTGTATATCTACAGAGCATGTTATGGGCCACCATTAACCCTTGTACAGCAATATATGGGGGGGCATATCTATGGAGGATGTTATGGGCCACCATTAACCCTTGTGCAGCATTTTATGGGCTGTATATCTATGGAGCATGTTATGGGCCACCATTAAACCTTGTGCAGCAATATATGGGCTGCATATCTATGGAGCATGTTATGGGCCATTAACCCTTGTGCAGCATTTTATGGGCTACCATTAACCCATGTGCGGCAATATATGGGCTGTATATCTACGGAGCATGCTATGGGCCACCATTAACCCATGTGCAGCATTTTATGGGCTGTATATCTATGGAGCATGTTATGGGCTATCATTAACCCTTGTGCAGCATTTTAAGGGGGGTATTTATCAATGGAGCATCTTCTTGGGCCACCAATAACCCTTGTGCAGCACCACCCTCGGCTTATACATTAGTCAACAAGTTTTCCCAGTTTTTTGTGGCAAAATTGGGGGGGGAAGGGGTCGGCTTATACACATGTATATATGGTATATATTCTCTGCGGACAGGTAAGGATATTGTTGCTTTTTTATTTTAATTCTCTTCCAGGAGATAAGGGCGTCAGTGTAATTGCCGATGCAGTAAGTATGTTTAATTAAGATCTATTAAAGGAGTCTGTCATTAATTCAATTAAAAAAACTTTATTCTGGCTGTATCTTTATTTACCATATATCTATAGGATTAGTTATGGAAAGGTGTCTTATTGACACGATAAATATCAGTGCAATGTGTAGGATAGTGATTCTGCACGGTTCAATGAACACATGCATAATCACCTGCGTTCAAAAGCCGGCAGCGCTTTGGACGCAGCAGACATGTGCTGCGTTCAAAGCGCTGCCGGTTACTGACCGTGTGGATGTAGCCTAAGGCTGCGACATGGTCATCTGCCGCTACTCTCCCTTTTGGAAGTGCTCTGAGCTGCAGGGTGGATGACTGCTGAAAAAAAAAAAAACTCTTTAAATCTTCTGCTTAGCGAGTGTGAGCTAGCCGAGTGTGAATGGCGGTAAGTTTGTGACTTGTGATGCAGTGACTTTGGATTCAGGGCGTTTACAAGGGATGTATTACTGCATTGCTGTTATATTTTATTAATACTTTAGATTTCTTCTTACTAAAGATTTCTGCATGGTACAATCCCCATTAGGAAATGTGCTCCACTATTGACAATACCATCCAGTGTACATCTTGCCACATGTATGCAATCCTTGAACAGCCCGTCGAGGGTGCATACTGCTGTGCGAGCTGTGAGCACGTTGTGCATTTCGAAGCCCAGAAACTGGATCTAAATGTGCAGCTGGCAACACTGAGATCCATAGACAATATGGAAAGGAGTCTGCTGCTCACTGAGCAGATGCTCAATGGGATAGATGTGGGGGAAGATGGTAGTATGGAACTGCAGGACAGTGAGGCAGCTATAGCAGGGTGACAGAAGGCGGGGTAGAGGGAAGAGCACCAGGGAGGCTAGTCCTGATCTGGCACACCCCAATAAGTTTGCCAAGTTGGCAGATGAGGGGAGTGTCAGTACAAGGGTAGCACTGCTGCAGCAAGGCATGTCCTATGAAGCCAGAGCAGTGTCTGCTCCAGTAAGGGAGGGAAATAGGAGAGCAGGGCAAGCCAGACAGGTGCTGGTAGTGGGGGACTATTAGGGGAACAGTTAGGGCAATCTGTCACACAGACAAGGATCGTCAAACAGTGTGCTGCCTACCTGGCGCTTGAGTTGGACACATTGCTGATCGAGTTTACAGATTGGGAGGGGCTGGTGAGGAGCCAGCGGTCATGGTGCACATTGGCACAAATGACAAAGTCAGAGGTAGGTAAAAGGTCCTTAAAGATGATTTCAGGTTATTAGGCCACAAGCTTAAAGCAAGGACCTCCAAGGTAGTATTCTCTGAAATACTGCCTGTACCATGTGCCAAACCAGAGAGGCAATGGGAGATTAGTGAGATAGGGAGATTTAGGAAGATAAATAAGTGGCTCAGGATTTGTTGTAGGAAGGAGGGGGGGTTTGGGTTCCTGGAAAACTGGGCCGACTTCTCAGTTGGCTACAGGTTCTACGCTAGGGACGGGATGCACCTCAATGGGGAGAGTGCAGCTGTACTGGGGAGAAAATGGCTAGAAGGTTGGAGGTGTTTAAACTAGGGATTGGGGAGAAGGTATTCATTTTAAAGGAGGGGAAGATAGTGCAGATAGTAACCTGGGCACAAAAAGAAATTGGGGGTGGCGTGAGAGGTGGGGTTAGAACATTTAAGATTTTAGGAAAGAATAGAGGTAATGAGAGATACATAAAGTGCAAATTAGAATTAACTGTGTTGGAACATAATTATGACATGGTGGGGATATCTGAGACACAGATGGACGAGAGCCATGACTGGGCTGTTCAGAAATGACCGTACAAATAAGCGAGGGGAGGGGGGTGTAGAATCATCCTTAAAACCCATCCTGCGTGATAATATATGTGAATCTAATGAAAATGTAGAGTCCCTGTGGGGAGGGGGGAAAAACGGTTATTACTTACCGGTAATAGGATTTTACAGAGTCCACCACAGCATCCACAGAGAGGGGATCCGCCAACCATCAGGACAGGAACCTACGGGTTAAAAAAGGGGGGGCGGTCCCCCCTTGTCTCTTCAGTTTGTGTTTCAGAATATAAGAGGAACCGCCCATGAATTAGTACATAGTAATCATCATATACAGTCACCTCTCCAGAGTGAAACCATACAAAACTCCCATCAGAGTGCAGGAAAAACTAGTGAATACTTACGGGGTGGACATGCGGGTGCTGTTGTGGACTCTGTAAAATCCTATTACTGGTAAGTAATAACCGGTTTTCCAATCGCAACGACAGCACCCACAGAGAGACTTAGAGAGTATTTGGTGGGGGACCACAGCACCAAGTACTGAACGCCCAAAATCTAGATTGGTGGCGGATGACAGGTCAAGCCGGTAGTGCCTATAAAATGTAGGAGGTGATGCCCATGTTGTTGCCTTACAAATTAGATCAATGGAGACGTCCGCCTTCTCTGCCCACGAAGCCATAGCTCATGCTGAATGTGCTTTTATCCCTTCTGGCAGCGATTCTCCTTTTACTGAATAAGCCAGGCTGATTGCATCTCATATCCATAGGGCAATAGAATTCTTTGTGACACCTTACCCTTTCCGTTGTCCCTGGAAAGCAACAAAAAGCCCTACTCTTCCACCAACTCTGAGTTCTTGCTAAGTACTCTAGAAGTACTCAACATTTAGTTTACGGATCTTTGTTCCTCAGGTGTAACCGGATCATCATAAAAGGACAGCAAATAGATTTCCTGACTTCTATGAAATTTAGAAGGAACTTTCGGTAGATAAGATGGGTCTGGTTTTAAAACGATTTTGTCTTGATATATCACTAGAAAGGGAAGGACTACTGATAATGCTTGGAGATCACTTGACCCGTCCAGCTGACTTTAGTGCTACCAAAAGGGTGGTTTTAAAGGTTAATACCTTCAATGAAGCTGAGTCTAACGGTTCAAAGGGTGGACACGTCAATGCATCTAATACCATGTTTAAGTCCCATGGTGGCAGTCTGGTAATGTGCACTGGATTTGTTCGTTCACAGGCTTTAATGAACCTAGTCACCCATCTGTTACCAGCTATATTATAGTTATATAATGTACCTAACACTGATACTTGTACTTTAAGAGTCCTGTCTGACAATCCCAATTCTTGACGTTTCTGTACGAAATCTAAAATCGCAGGAATCGGAATAAAATCTGATAAGGGAGTCGAGTAAAACATTAAGAACTTTTTCCATGTTTTACAATAAATTTTTGTAGTGATCTCTTTCCTGCTCTTTAACAACGTAGCAATTAGGGGTTCTGAGAACCTGCTACTCCTCAGCAGCTCCTTCTCAAATTCCAGTACGTCAAGTGGAGACCCTCCACTTAAGGATGACAGAATGGTCCCTGATAGAAGAGCTCCGGGCTCAATGGTAATACCCAGGGGTCGGTCACGGACATTGCCTTCAGCCATGAAAACCATGGCCTCTTGGGCCAGAATGGGGCTATTAGTGTTACTCTCACCCCTTCTTCCCTGATCTTCCTGAGGACCAGACCAACTAGACACAAAGGAGGGAATGTGTATGCCAGAAGAAATTCCCACCAGGTCTGAAGGGAATCCACCATCTTCAGCCGATCCGCTGCCCGCAGAGATGAGAACCTCCTAATCTGCCTGTTATCCCTTGTGGCAAATAGGTCTAACTGGTAGGCCACACAAACGCACTATTTTCCTGAAGATTTCACTGTTCAGGACTCATTCTCGCTGACTTAGAAAATGTCGACGGAGATAATCCGCCTGCACATTGTACTCCCCTTTTATGTGGAGTGCCGATGAGGAAAGAAGTGGAGTTTCGGCTAGGGTCAATAAGTCTTCTATGGTGGCCATCAGGGAATACGACCTTGTACCCCCTTGATGGTTTAGATAAGCTACTACTGTAGTATTATTGGAGTGTATCCGTACGCGAGACCCCCGCAGATCTGGCAGAAATTGAAAAAGCGCATATTATACTGCCATAGGTTCTTTTACATTTGAGGAATTTTGAGCTTCCTTTGTGGACCATCTCCTCTGGGCTAACTCTTTTCCCATGTGAGCCCTCCACCCTCCGTGGCTGGCGTTCGTCGTAACTACAATGTCCGGTTTTATTTCCCATAATACTCCTTTTGATAAATGTAGTGGGTGTATCCACCAGACTAGACTTTCTTTTGTGTTGACCGAAATCTTTAATTTTTTTTTCCCCCAGACAGCCTGCAGTCTCTTTTCTGCTTCGAGTACTTCTCTTTGTAATGGCCTGGTGTGGAATTGAGCCCACTGTACTCCTGGCATACACAACTTCAGGGAGCCCAGCAGGGACATAGCTTCTCTTAATGTTAGAAATGGATTGTTCCTTACTCATTCGACCTTGCGTATAATGTCCAATTTCTTTTCCTCCAGCAGAAAACACTGCTGCGCTTCTGAGTCCAGGATTATACCGAGGAATCTTTGACGAGTTGGGGGCACAAGTCGTGACTTCTTCAAATTTACTAACCATCCGAGATCCTGTAGTGATATTAAATGTCTCAATCGGGACTTACACTGAGAAGCTGACCCCCCCAACTATTAGGAAATCATCTAGATATGGTATAACAATGGTATCCTTTTCTCTCAGATGGGCCATAACTTCTGCAATGACTTTAATGAATACCCGCAGTGCCATGGAAAGACCAAATGGCATAGCAGTAAGTTGAAAATGTCTAACCTGGTCGCCCATCTGCACCACCACTCTGGGGTATTGCTGATGGGTGTGGTGAATAGGCAGATGGTAGTAGGCATCTTTTAAATCCAGGACTGTCAAAACACCTGGGGAAGAGAAGTTTAGTTGCAGATTTAATGGATTCCATCTTAAAGACCTTATATTGGAAGAATCTATTTAATTTTAGTAAATTTATAATGGTTGTCCTGTCCTTACTAATGAACGGGATTCATGTAGTGTATACAGGCAGCTAAACCGCTATACCGGGGTCCAATAAGAGAGACTGTAGTTGAATCTGCATTTTATTGAACGTAGGGTATATTGGGGTGGTGAAACTACAAACAGAAACAGATACATAGGATCAGTACTGGGTTCATGGAAATACACAAAATACATAGCATACACAATCTGCACTACTAGCTGAGCAGGGGGGGGGGGGGGGTAACTAAGCTGGTTAATACAAGACGGAAATCTTACACATGGTGAATGTTTACATACCACCGATGCTGACACAAGGGGAGTAGAGGAATTAGACGTTCCACAAATGCAGGCTTGGTAGAAAATGGCAGACTAAAGGACTAGAGAGAAAAAGGGGTCTGGAATAGACCATGATGCCTTGCAAACTTACCCAGGATGCACTGTGGATTGGAGGGAAAACAAAACTAAAGTGAAATAAAATAACACTGCAGTTATTACTTTGGCCACTAGATGGAGCCAAAAACACAACAATAAAATCTATGGAAAAGAATGAGCATTATACGTATACTCAGCAAATCACTATGTATATACATAAGCAAGTAGACAATCAGGGATCATGAATTATTTCGGAGACAGAACAATGGTTCTGAAAGAACCATCAGGTTTTGATATTAAAAATAAGGGAGAATAAAACCCTTCCCCTTCCTGGCCTCTTGGTACCTCCACCAGGACTTTCTTTTCTTTTAAACAGCAATACTTCCATTTCTAGGGCCCTCAGTTGTTATCAAGAAGAAATTTGGTGGAGTCCTCCGAAACTCCAGTTTTAGCCCAGATGAAACGATCCCCAGGACCCAAGAGCTAGATGTTATGGCCCATTGATCATAAAACAGGTATTAGACCTACTGGTAATGATGTTTCCAGGAGTCCATTCTGACAGCACTATGGAGGACGTCCTCCTCCTCCTTACAGGGACAGGAAAAGCACACGAGAGGTTAAAAGGTTCCGTCCCACCCATCTCCCTCAGTGATTTGACAAGTACCACAATGTGGATAATGCACGTAAAATTTTAATGGTACAATCATATTACAGCATATGACATGACATATATAACATAATATAGCATAGTATAATATAACAGGGAGGGAACTACCCGTGCTGTCAGGATGGACTCCTGGAAACATCATTACCGGTAGGTCTAATACCTATTTTCCAGGACGTCCCCCTGACAGCACCATGGAGAGTACCAAAGCACCTCCCCTAGGGTGGGACTACCGCCTGGAGAACCTCTCTCCCAAACTCCCAAATGCGGTTTGCTGACTAGCCGTCACATCAAGCTTATAGTGCTTGCAGAAAGTATTAAGTTTGGCCCAGGTTGCTGCTGTGCAGATCTGATCAACTGAGGCGCCAGCCCGTTCGGCCCATGAGGCCAATACTGCCCTGGTAGAGTGAGCCCTCAGTGTATCCGGTGGGTTTGCGCCTTCCGCCTGATAGGCGTCGGCGATTACTGATGTAATCCATCTGGCGATAGTTGCCTTAGAGGCTTTTTTCCCCCTATTTTTACCCCAAAAAAGGACGAATAAATTTGGGTCGATACGCCAACTGTGACTTCAAAATAATTAATAACCACGCGTCTCACATCCAGCGAGTGAAGACGCTGCTCTTTCTCGTTCCGTGGATTGTCACAGAATGATGGTAACACTATCTCCTGGTTTATATTTTGCTGGGAGGCTACCTGTGGGATAAATGCCGGGTCTAATCTCAGAACCATACAGTCTACTCTGATCTGGAGAAATGGGTCTCTAGTGGATAGGGCCTGGATCTCTCCAATTCTTTTGGCTGTGGTAACGGCTACCAGGAAGGCCGTTCTGCGGGTGAGAGTTGAGATAGACATCTCCTTACCGGGAATGCTGGAATCCCTACATAAGAACCTGAGTACCAGGCCAAGGTCCCAAGGCGGGGTGAGCTGTCTAATCGTGGGGCGAAGCCTCTGCATGGCCCTTACAAATCTTATTACCCAGGGATGAGATGCTAATGGGTAATCAAAATATGAGGTTAAGGCCGAAATTTGAACTTTTAAAGTGCTAGGCTTAAGACCTTTATCAAACCCTGCCTGTAAGAAGTCTAAAATACTAGGGAGGTCAGGGGTACCCACACAAGATCGGACCTGCCACCGTCCAGACAAAACCTCTTCCAGATCTTCTGGCATATTGCGGATGTAACCGGCTTCCTGCTGGCCTGTAGGGTAGATATGACCTGGTCTGATAAGCCCTTTGCCTTTAAGATGTTCCTTTCAGGATCCAAGCCGAGAGGTGAAGTCTTGCTGGATTTTGGTGGCAGATCGGGCCCTGGTGGATGAGGTCCTTCCATGGAGGTAGCTTGACCGGGTTTCCCACTGCCATGGCTCCCAGTAGGGAAAACCAACTTCTCTTCGGCCAGTATGAAACCACCACTACTACTTTTGTGCGGTCCTCATGGATCTTCCTTAACACTGTCGGTATGAGAGCCAGTGCTGGGAATGCGTACGAGAGGGGTTCTTTCCAAGTCTGGCTCAGGGCGTCCACCCCTTCCGGGTGGTTTGCCGGGTTCAGGGAATAAGATCTGGAGACCCTTGCGTTTCTTTGATTTGCGAACAGGTCTATACTGGGGATTCCCCAACGTTGACACAGCTGATGAAAAATTTCTCCATTCAATTCCCATTCCATCGGGTAGACCTGTTGTCTGCTTAGGTAGTCTGCCACCACGTTCAGGGAGCCCTCTAGATGGACTGCCGTTACCGAGAGCACTGTTCTTTCTGCCCAAGAGAATATTTTTCCCGCTAAGGCCTAGAGGGGTTGGTGCCTGGGTCCTCCCTGGTGTTTCAGGAATGACACTGCTGTTGTGTTGTCAGATAACACCCGGACGTGTCGATTCTTTATGATTGGACGGATCCGCAAAAGAGCTTCCCAGACCGCATAGAGCTCCCTGTAGTTGGAGGATCTGTTTCCGAACTCTGCCAGCCATCTCCCCTGGAAAATCTTCCCTTCTACGTGGGCTCCCCATCCCCACGTACTGGCGTCTGTGGTGAGTACCATGTATGGAGAGGTTGTCCATAAAACACCGACCTGGAGATTTCTGGCCCGTGTCCACCACCGTAGTGACTTTCTCGCTGGCCCTGACAGCGCTATGGGTCCATCGAACGAAGTCTGCCTCCTGTTCCATACCTCGAGGATCTGCTTTTGTAACGATCTCGAGTGGGACTGGGCCCATCTGACACACGGGATGCAGGCCATCATAAGGCCCAGGACCTCCACTGCTTCTCGTATGGAAGAGCGATGCTTTAAGAGGTCTCTGGCTCTGTCCTGAATTATCTTCAGCCTGCGCTCTGGTAGCAGGGATATCCTCTCTTGTGAATCCAAGAGTACACCAAGGAAGATCTTCCTGCGTTCTGGTATAAGGTCTGATTTTTGCCAGTTGATTTTCCAGCCGAGGAACTCCATTAGAGATGTTGTTCGGTTTCTGTTTCGGATGAGCGCTTCTTCTGATGCTGCCACCAGGAGGAAGTCGTCTAGGTACGGGATGATTATGATACCCTGACTCCTCAGGAAGGCCACTACCTCCGAAACCAACTTTGTAAAGATTCGGGGGGGCCGAGGCCAGGCCGAATGGAAGGCATTGGAACTGGAAGTGGCAGGTCCGGGTTGGAAATTTCACTGCGAGCCTTAGTAAACTCTGGGATGAGGGGTGGATAGGGACCTGATAGTACGCACTCTTCAGGTCGAGAGTGCACATGACCGCGTCTGTCTATTAACTGTATTGCGCACCGGATAGATTCCATCCGGAATCTTTTGTACCTGACCCAGGTATTTAGAGGCTTTAAATTTATAATAGTCCGAGCCTCGCCAGACAGCTTCGCGATGGAGAACAGGGAAGAGTAGTGTCCTCTTCCCCTTTCTGTCAGAGGAACTGGCACTATAACCTCTGACGTGATCATGTCGCGTATGTCCGCCCACATTGGTGAGTCCCTCTGGACTATAGTAGGGATAGTATATCTGTCGGGGGGGGGAATAGAGCTCTATCCTGTAGCCCTCCGTGATGGTTCTGAGGACCCACTGATTCTGGGTAACCCGGGACCAGTTTGCCGCAAAATGGCGAAGTCTTCCCCCAATACCTATGGCGTCATTGCCTCCTAGACCTGGAGGTTGATGGAAAAAGAGAGCCCTGGCATCTCCTGCCTTGGCCGTGGGGGCTTCTGTACGAGCCCCTACTAGACCTAACCTGGGTCCTAGGATCTGTCTGTCTCCTATAGAAGGGCACTCTCCGAAAGGGCTGGGGCCGCTTAGGCCTTTCCTCTGGGAATTTCTTATTTTTGTCGGATACCAGCTCCAAGATATTCTCCAGAGCTGGTCCAAAAACTCAGACCTGAGAAGGGAAGGGAACAGAGTTGCTTTAGAGGCGTTGTCTCCTGACCATGATTTAAGCCAGACCGCTCTTCGGCCGGCAATAGAGAGGGAGCTATTTCTGGCTGCAAATCTTACTGATTCGGCCGACGTATCTAACAGGAACGCCGTGGCCGACTTAATGAGGGGAAGGGAAGCTAGAATCTCAGACCAAGGGGTCTTGTTGGTAAGGTGATCCTCCAACTGCCCCAACCACAAATACATAGATCTGGCCACCGAGGTGCCTGCTATGTTAGCCCTGATAAGGGCCCCCGAGGTCTCCCAAGTTCTTTTTAATAGAACGTCCACCTTCCTGTCCATCGGATCCCGGAGACTAGATGAGTCTTCAAATGGTATGGCGGTCTTCTTGGTGACCTTAGCCACCGTAACGTCAATTTTCGGAACCTCCTCCCACAACTCTGTTTCCTCCGGGTCAAACGGCAGTCGACCTTTGAAGTCCCGGGATAGCACCAGATGTCTTTCCGCGTCCTTCCACTCCTCGCGGATCATTGTCTTTATGTATTCGCTTACGGGAAACACTGTCTGGGTTCGAGACACGAGACCTCCAAACATTAGGTCCTGCCTGGATTGCGGTTTAGGAACTTAAGCCATCTGCATGGTGTTCCTCACCGCCTGGACTAAATCGTCCGTGTCATCAAGTCTGAACAGGTATTTCCTGCCCTGATCCTGCTTGTCCGCCAGGATCTCCCCTTCCTCCTCTGGATCTGAGTCCCGGAAGTCGGACCTCTCCATGGAGCTTGGCTCGGACATCTCCGCCTCCCACCTGGGACGCTTCCGACTTGGCCCTGGGCTGGGGGAATCGCTGCTCGAGACTGCCTCTGGAGGCCCGGACCTCCTCACGAATCAGGGATCTCAACTCAGCTAGGAGGGACGGCTGCTCTTCACCTATCACCCTTGACGTGCAGGGCCCGCAGAGGGTTTCAGCATAGGTGTCTGGCAGCTTTACCCTGCATACCGGGCATTTGACCGTTTTAGACGCGGCCTTTGCCGGGTCCTTGACTACTGTCGGGGCGGGCGATGGGGTTCCCTTATCCTGGTGATAGAGGGTAGGGTAATCAGGCTATTACATTGGCCGCAGAGGGAGGCATGGGGAGGGAGCTCAGCGCCAGGCGCACTAACCCCTCCGATCGTCTGCTCTGCGTCCATCTTTCCTGCGCTTCCAGAGAGATGCCAAGCTCCTGGAGCGCGCACAGACATTTCAAAGCCGGCGCATGACGTCACCGGAAGTGACGCGCGCTCTCTGCGATAGCCTGGGAATCTCCTCTGGCCACTTCCTCCTACGCGCCCCGCCTCCTGATGCCGACGCCCGCCCGACCAGCTGCCTGTGGGGGACCAGCCTTCGCCACCCCGGCGGCCAAACATGGAGCCGGAGAGCCTCCCGCCGGGAGGAGCGGCTCCTCCAGGAGCGACGTCCTGCTCCTGGGCTTTGGGGCAGAGGGACTCCCCACCGGGAAGTTTCGGCCCTGGGCGTCTTCGCAGTGGGAAGGCTTGGACCGGCCGCACGATCCCCCTGAGCCCGGTGAGTACGCTAGCTGCGCTACTCTCGCGTGTCCCTCCATGTAGGGACAGGAAAAACACTGAGGGAGATGGGTGGGGCGGAACCTTTTAACCTCTCGTGTGCTTTTCCTGTTCCTGTAAGGAGGAGGAGGACGTCCTCCTTGGTGCTGACAGGGGGATGTCCTGGAAAAATAACTTAGTCTACCTCCCACTGGGAGGGTAGGGCTAGCAATAGTTGCGTCTCCTCTTGGGCCCTGAGGACCCACTTAAGTAAGCACCTCTCTTCTGCTCTGCTGGCTCCCAGTTTCTCTCTGTATAACTTCTTCCGAAGGATTATCGTTTCTTGAAGGTGTTCCTAAAAGCAGGGTTAAAGAATTTAGGGAAACCCTTTTTCCTATCCCCCGCTTTATTGAGAATCATAGAATCATAGAGTTGGAAGGGACCTCCTGGGCCATCTGGTCCAACCCCCTGCTCAAAGCAGGATTCGCTAAATCATCCCAGTCAGATGTCTGTCCAGCCTCTGTTTGAAGACTTCCATTGAAGGAAATCATCCAGCACAGGCCCAAACAGGTACTCACCCAAGCATGGAATGGCACAATTTTGCTCTAGCATGAGCCTTTCCCATTCTTCAGCCAGAGTGCTCGAGGGGCTGCGTTTGACATGCCCACAGATCTAGCTGCCAGCCTTAGAGAATCCACGGAGGCATCCGCTAGGTAAGCTGCTCCTCCACGGATCTGTGAGAGGGAGTCCAACAGTCTCTCTCTAGGTACTTTAGAAGCAATTGTTCCTCCAGCTGATCTAACCACACTATCATGGACCTAGCGATGCAGGTACTTGCGATCGCTGGTTTGAAGGCTCAAGCGGATGACTCCCAATCTCGTTTAAGGAGCATGTCTGCCTTCCTGTCAGATGGATCTTTCAGCAGGCCCCCATCTTCCAGGCGTAGTACAGATCCTCTAGATGTGGAGGCTACCGCCACACCCACCTTAGAAATTTTCACCCATTCTGCTAGTACATTATCATCGAAAGGGTATCTCCATTTTGCCACGAAGGGTAAGGGCCCCGTCACACATAGCGATCTCGCTAGTTTTGTGACGCAACAGCGATCTCACCAGCGAATCCCTTATCCTGCTTATCCCATTCTCGCATAATGAGGTTTTTGACTGAGTTGTTTACTGGAAACGGCTTACGACTCCTCTGACACAAGCCCGCCAACATCTGGTCCTGAACTGATTTGTGTTCCTTAATTTCAGTGACCCCCATGGTGGCTCGTACTGACCTAACATGTCCATATTCTCCACAGGAAAACACGTCTACCCTCTTCGTCAGAGGATGATGACGAAGAGGATACCGCATAATCAGATTGTTGTTCCCCCTATAGACGGACTAGATGCTGAGCTCACTACATCAATGTTGGCTGTTCCATAAAATTCCTCCCTCTAAGACAGCTGTTAATTTCCTCCCCGATTACAGCCCTTAGGTCTGACTCCCAAAGGGGAGCTTCTTGTTCCAAAGTTTAATAGATACAGGATTGACAAAGCTTTTTACTATAATTGTCAGGTAGAGGTACTTTGCACAAAGCACATTGCTTGTGTTTAGATTTGGACGATTTTTTGGCCTGCAACAGAGCACAGAAGGGGAAACAATTCTACTACTGGATGTCACATCACACTCATCATCCGAAGCCGTCTTCTCTGTGGAGTACCGGTTCCTGAGGAGGGGATCCTGCAGATGATATAGGGGCCTCTGCCGCCTGTCATCTTATTATTTGAACGACCGCTGCATCTGCTGTCCACTGCCAGCTAGTGCTCCATGTTCCCCAGAGAGGATTCCATACACGCACATGGGGCCTGGCACGTTGCGTTCGGTGCAGGTCGCCGCACCGTCAAAATGACGCATGCGGAGGCATCCACATACATCGGCATGGCCTGTGTACCCAATGTTAAAGATAGGGTACATATGCCGCATGCTGAGGTAGGCGGAACTGATGGGAGGAGGTGTGACCGTGGGAGGAGCTTCACAGAGGAAGTCTCCAGCCCTCCGCACCTCGGCCATACGCTAGTGTGAAACTAGCCTTACAAGGACACTAGACTTCAGGAAGGCAAATTTTCAACAGATGAGGAATGATCTTAGTGCAATGAACTGGGACGATATCCTGAGACATAAAAGTACACAAGGAAAATGGGGGACGTTTTTAAGCATCCTGAATAGGACCTGTGCACAGCATATACCCTATGGCAAAAAACATGCTAGGAGGAAACCACTATGGTTAATTAGAGCTGTAAGGGGTGCAGTAAGTGACAAAAAGTAAGCATTTAAAAAAAATTCAAGCAAGTAGTGATGAGGCATTAAATAAATACAGAAAATTAAATTCTGTAAAATGCAAATCAAGGCTGCAAAGAATAAGACAGACTCGTTGCCAGAGAAAGTAAAAATAATCCTAAAACATTCTTTAACTACATAAATAGTAAGTAACTAAAAAATGATAGTGTTGGCCCCCTTAACCCCTTACTGCCATTGGACGCAATAGTATGAAATAGTAAGAAAATCCCATGCCAGACAACATGATCAGTGATAAAAATTCTCTATTAGATGTCACCTGCTTAACCCAGCAGGAAGTACGGCTTAGATACACCCCCGAGTACTACAGGAATTAAGTACAGTCATTGATAGATCATTATTTTTAATCTTTAAAGATTCCATAATAGCAGGGTCTGCACCATAGGAGTGGCGTATAGCAAATTTGGTGCCAATATTCAAAAAAGGGAAAAAGGGACAAAAACTGAACTTGGAAATTATAGGCCAGTAAGCTTAACCTGTACTGTGGGTAAAATCCTGGAGGGTTTTCTAAGATACTATACTGGAGTATCTGATGAAGAATAACCTCATGACCAAATATCAACATGGGTTTAAAAGGGGCTGTTCCTGTCAGACTAATCTGATAAGCTTTTATGAAAAGCTAAGTTCTGGACTGGACCAAGGGAATGCAGTGGACGTGGTGTACATGGACTTTCCAAAGTCTTTTGATACGGTGCCACACAGAAGGTTGATACATAAAATGAGAACAATGTGGATAGGGGAAAATAAGTGTAAGAGCTGGCTCAGGGATAGGAAACAAAGGGTGGTTATTAATGGAGCACCCTCACACTGGGTCACGGTTAGCAGTGGGGTACAGCAGGGGTCGGTGTTAGGCCTGCTTTTTAACATTTATTAATCACCTTGGTTGGACCAGATGGCCCAGGAGGTCCCTTCCAACTCTACGATTCTATGACCTTGTAGGGGGCATATAGAGTAGAACTTCAATATTTGCAGAAAACACTAAACTCTGCAGGGTAATCAATACAGAGGACGACAATTTTATATTACAGGAGGATTTATGTAAACTAGTAGCTTGGGCTGATAAATGGCAAATAAACTTTAATAGGGATAAATGTTAGGTCATGCACTTGGGCAGAGGAAACAAAATGTATAATTATATACCATAGAAGAAAAAAAGCAGGACAAAGGCACAGCTGTATGACCTTGGGTTAATGAAGCTGCACACACATCAGGGAATACGGGTGCCAATTCCAAGGAAAATGGTCTGTATATCCAAAGAACGATCATTGTCTGACTAGCTCCATGATTCTGCCTGCTGTTGGTAACTTGATGCCACAATAAAGGATATTCTTTGCACGGGACAGATTGTGCCTATCCACTTTCTTCTCTAAAGATGTATAATTATGTGATTAATTGTAAAACACTGAGCAAAACTGTTCACTGAAAAAGACCCGGATGTATGGGTGGACGACAAACTCACATTTAGTGGCCAGTGTCAGGCAGCTGCTCCAAAGGCATATTACACCCCTTTCTGGCAAAGAATTTAAAATCTCCAATTTCTTTACATGTGATTCTGCCTATGTGACATATCTCATTAAATGTCCCTGTGGTCCCTTATATGTAGGGGAAACTTCACAACCTATACGATTTCGAATATCAAAGCACAAATCAACAATTAGGTGCAAAAATTTTCTTCTTCCCATTCCCCACCACTTCATTATCCAGGGTCATAGCATCTCACAACTTCGATTTCAGGTAATCGAACAGGTGTCACACCCCCCCCCCGCGACGGGGTGGTAACAGGATCCTTTACCTCAAAAAACGAGAGGCGTTTTGGATCCATACCTTTGAAACTATGAGCTCGAGAGGGTTAAATAGGGATTACGAAATATCAGCATTTTTGTAAAAAACATCTCACATAGGCCCCTTATAAAATAAGAGTCAACACTCAGTGTATGTAAAGGTTCCTTTATTTGTTGTTTGGTCCGACCTGTTTATTATGCCACTTTCATGTGTATATTAGTTTTTCTAGGAGCCTTCTTGATGCCACAGTATACTAACGTATTCCTCTCTTTCTCACAGAGCCGATTATATTAATGTGTTGGAATTGGACGCCACTGCTACAAGCCTATTCCTATCTATTTGGGATTATATAGGGTTATTTCTCTCCCACAAGTCTGCACAGCACAAATACTATCGATCTCAGCTTCTTATGGCTCTCTCTATATAGTTCACCTTGAATATACTGTCCTTGTATGAATTATCACAAAAAAGATATTTAGCATATCACTGGACCTCTGCACTGTGTCTCAATTAGCATAATCCTGACAACCCAGGGACCATTGTCTGCTCACTCCCACCCCTTTCAATATATTTCTATTGACCAGGCTATGGTCATTTATATGTTAACTAGCTGAAGAGCCTGGCACTGCCCAGGCACAGTAACTAAAGGGCCTGTCACACTAAGCGATATCGCTAGCAATATCGCTATCGTTATAGCGATATTGCTATGTCTGATACTTACCTCCGACCGCTGTTTATCGCTGATCGCGCGAGAACGTCCAGGACTGTTTCTCGTCGTCAGCTTCCTGCGGCGCTTCCTGTGGAGAGACGAGCGTGGAGCCGGGCGGGAGGATGCAGGATCACCTAGTGTGACAGGTTAAGTAGCGACCCCCCGTCCCCAGCGATGTCGCTGGTGAGATCTGCCTGTGCGGCAGGTCACTAGCGACCACTTAGCGATGTACCAGCGATCCTGACCGCGTCATATCGCTGGTACATCGCTAAGTGTGACAGTACCTTTACTGTGGTTAGTTATAGCAAATTATAATTATCCTCCATCCCATAGTCCCGTGCCCATATACCCATCATACATATCCACGATCCCATAGGCCCGTGCCCATATACCCATCATACATATCCTCCATCCCATAGTCCAGTGCCCATATACCCATCACAAATCCTCCATCCCATAGTCAACCATTATGACATCCTGTCCATCGGATCCCGGAGACTAGATGAGTCTTCAAATGGTATGGCGGTCTTCTTGGTAACCTTAGCCACCGTAACGTCAATTTTCGGAAACTCCTCCACGACCCTGTTTCCTCCGGGTCAAACGGCAGTCGACCTTTGAAGTGTCGGGATAGCACCAGATGTCTTTCCGCGTCCTTCCACTCCTCGCGGATCATTGTCTATGTATTCGCTTACGGGAAACACTGCCTGGGTTCGAGACACGAGACCTCCAAACATTAGGTCCTGCCTGGATTGCGGTTTAGGAACTTCCTCCATCTGCATGGTGTTCCTCACCGCCTGGACTAAATCGTCCGTGTCATCAAGTCTGAACAGGTACTTCCTGCCCTGATCCTGCTTGTCCGCCAGGATCTCCCCTTCCTCCTCTAGATCTGAGTCCCGGAAGTCGGACCTCTCCACGGAGCTTGGCTCGGACATCTCTGCCTCCCACCTGGGACGCTTCCGACTTGGCCCTGGGATGGGGGAATCGCTGTTCGAGACTGCCTCTGGAGGCCCGGACCTCCTCACGAATCAGGGATCTCATCTCAGCTAGGAGGGACGGCTGCTCTTCACCTATCACCCTTGACGTGCAGGGCCCGCAGAGGGTTTCAGCATAGGTGTCTGGCAGCTTTACCCTGCATACCGGGCATTTGACCGTTTTAGACGCGGCCTTTGCCGGGTCCTTGACTACTGTCGGGGCGGGTGATGGGGTTCCCTTATCCTGGTGATAGAGGGTAGGGTAATCAGGCTATTACATTGGCCGCAGAGGGAGGCATGGGGAGGGAGCTCAGCGCCAGGCGCACTAACCCCTCCGATCATCTGCTCTGCGTCCATCTTTCCTGTGCTTCCAGAGAGATGCCAGACTCCTGGAGCGCGCGCAGACATTTCAAAGCCGGCGCATGACGTCACCAGAAGTGACGCCCGCTCTCTGCGATAGGCCGGGAATCTCCTCTGGCCACTTCCTCCTACGCGCCCCGCCTCCTGATGCCAGCGCCCGCCCGACCAGCTGCCTGTGGGGGACCAGCCTTCGCCACCCCGGCGGCCAAACATGGAGCCGAGAGCCTCCCGCCGGGAGGAGCGGCTCCTCCAGGAGCGACGTCCTGCTCCTGGGCTTTGGGGCAGAGAGACTCCCCACCGGGAAGTTTCGGCCCTGGGCATCTTCGCAGTGGGAAGGCTTGGACCGACCGCACGATCCCCCTGAGCCCGGTGAGTACGCTAGATGCGCTCCTCTCGCATGTCCCTCCATGTAGGGACAGGAAAAACACTGAGGGAGATGGGTGGGGCGGAACCTTTTAACCTCTCGTGTGCTTTTCCTGTCCCTGTAAGGAGGAGGAGGACATCCTCCTTGGTGCTGACAGGGGGATGTCCTGGAAAAATAACTTAGTCTACCTCCCACTGGGAGGGTAGGGCTAGCAATAGTTGCATCTTGGGTCCTGAGGACCCACTTAAGTAAGCACCTCTCTTCTGCTCTGCTGGCTCCCAGTTTCTCTCTGTATAACTTCTTCAGAAGGATTATCGTTTCTTGAAGGTGTTCCTAAAAGCAGGGTTAAAGAATATAGGGAAACCCTTTTTCCTATCCCCCGTTTTATTGAGAATCATCCAGCACAGGCCCAAACAGGTACTCACCCAAGCATGGAATGGCACAATTTTGCTCTAGCATGAGCATCCCCTTTCCAATTCTTCAGCCAGAGTGCTCGAGGGGCTGCGTTTGACATGCCCACAGATCTAGCTGCCAGCCTTAGAGAATCCACGGAGGCATCCGCTAGGTAAGCTGCTCCTCCACGGATCTGTGAGAGGGAGTCCAACAGTCTCTCTCTAGGTACTTTAGAAGCAATTGTTCATCCAGCTGATCTAACCACACTATCATGGACCTAGCGATGCAGGTACTTGCGATCGCTGGTTTGAAGGCTCAAGCGGATGACTCCCAAACTCGTTTAAGGAGCATGTCTGCCTTCCTGTCAGATGGATCTTTCAGCAGGCCCCCATCTTCCAGGGGTAGTACAGATCCTCTAGATGTGGAGGCTACCGCCACACCCACCTTAGAAATTTTCACCCATTCTGCTAGTACATTATCATCGAAAGGGTATCTCCATTTTGCCACGAAGGGTAAGGGCCCCGTCACACATAGCGATCTCGCTAGTTTTGTGACGCAACAGCGATCTCACCAGCGAATCCCTTATCCTGCTTATCCCATTCTCGCATAATGAGGTTTTTGACTGAGTTGTTTACTGGAAACGGCTTACGACTCCTCTGACACAAGCCCGCCAACATCTGGTACTGAACTGATTTGTGTTCCTTAATTTCAGTGACCCCCAATGGTGGCTCGTACTGACCTAACATGTCCATATTCTCCACAGGAAAACACGTCTACCCTCTTCGTCAGAGGACGACGACGAAGAGGATTCCGCATAATCAGATTGTTGTCCCCCTATAGACGGACTAGATGCTGAGCTCACTACATCAATGTTGCTCCATATCGCTATGTCTGATACTTACCTCCGACCGCTCCCCCGCTGTTTATCGCTGATCGCGCGAGAACGTCCAGGACTGTTTCTCGTCGTCAGCTTCCTGTGGAGAGAGGAGCGTGGAGCCGGGCGGGAGGACGCAGGATCGCCTAGTGTGACAGGTAAGTAGTGACCCCCGTCCCCAGCGATGTCGCTGGTGAGATCTGCCTGTGTGGCAGGTCACTAGCGACCACTTAGAGATGTACCAGCGATCCTGATCCTGACAGTACCTTTACCGTGGTTAGTTATAGCAAATTATAATTATCCTCCATCCCATAGTCCCGTGCCCATATACCCATCATACATATCCACGCTCCCATAGGCCCGTGCCCATATACCCATCATACATATCCACGATCCCATAGGCCCGTGCCCATATGCCCATCATACATATCCTCCATCCCATAGTCCAGTGCCCATATACCCATCACACATCCTCCATCCCATAGGCCCCCGCACACCCCTTTCACTGCCCGCTGCCACCACCGCACCGCAGAGGGCCGCCCGCTGCCACCACCGCAGAGCCCACCTGACCCAGCACAGCTGCCCCTGCCCACCTGCCCCAGCCACAGCTGCCCCTGCCACAGCACAGCTACCACTGCCACAGCTGCTCCTGCCCCTGCCCCAGCACAGCTATCCCTGCCACAGCTGCCCCTGCCCCTGCTGCCCCTGCCACAGCTGCCCCTGCCACACCAGCCCCTGCCACAGCACAGCTGCCCCAGCACAGCCCACCAGCCCCAGCGCAGCTGCCCCAGCACAGAGCCGCCACCGCACGAGCCTGGACCACTGAATGACCCCTGTGACTACTTCTCCACCTGTGCTGGATCCCTTCCCAGGTAAGCTGAATTCGGACTGTAAGACGGACCCCCATTTGACACATTATTTTTTTTCCCTATTTTCCTTCTGAAAATAGGGGTGCGTCTTATGGTCCGGTGCGTCTTATAGTCCGAAAAATACGGTACACACACTTGAGCTTTATATATTAGATTTCTCTCTCTTGAATTCTGCTCTCCAATCTCCCTACCAACAATATATAGCATCCCCACACATAACCGCTATTATTAGCATGTGTTTCTCCACATTGAGCTGGTATTATGTCTTTATTCTGGTGGAAAGCAAGCTGTGTGCTGTGGAACGCACGGCCATATTCTTCCTGTTAGTCACTTCCTGTTTACTGGAGCTTACAGCTCCTATTGGCCGCCCACCACTAAGTATCCCTCCCCCTCCCCTTTTTAAACCTGCATGTCTGCATGCAGGATCAGATGGCCGGTGGACACCACATCCTGGAGGCACGTTTGTCCCTCTCCTATATTCTGACAAGGTAAATACTTAGCGCTGATATGTACCTATTAACAGGGAAGGCAATACCATTTATGCACGCATTGCAATAATGCTCCCTCTCTCCACAGCTCATTACCTAAGGCTATGAGCACACGTATTGTGGTGTAGTAACCACTGAGTCCACTAGGGGACGCTGCGCGGATGTCCCAGGAGAAAGGATGAATGGCAGAATATGGAATGGCCGTTATGTATCCCAAAGTGGGTGGCTTTGGGATGGAAACTTATGTGTTGTTCAGCAATGATATTGCTGTGGTGTTGCTTCAATGTACAAGGGAGAAGTCTCCAGGTAACTAGAGAGATGGGCGGCCTGGTTACCTACAAACCCACCCAGGGGTGTGTTTAAGAGTGTCATAATAAAGTATATGTGTGGCTGTGTGTAATAGGACCTTTAGTGAGGTCATAGCCATGTGACCACCTGTGGGTGTGGTTATGGACCATATAAGATACCTGAGGTCCGGTCACATGAGAAAGCACATGGATCTGATAGGGCCATGTGGAAGGTCCCGGCAGGCCTATGTGGAGGAAGGTGTGCTACCTTCCTGAAGACCACGTGCTGAGGCTGCTGACCCGGTGAGGCCTGTGGATATTGGCTGTATGCTGAGGCTCCAGGACTGAGCCTGAAATCATGGACACTTATGCTTGCTTTTGCCTGAGCTAAAGGCTATACCTTATGTTATGTGCTGGTTTTTGGGTTATGGAGCAATAAACCCTATGAACTTTTAAAGGAACGTGCCTCCTGATTGTCTCCCGTTGCTCCTGAGCGAGTGGAATCCCTACAGTATGTAGAAAATTTCTGCATGAAAACTGGACTCCTTCCCAGAAAACGCGCGTTTTTGCAGCG
This sequence comes from Dendrobates tinctorius, assembly GCF_039654945.1. Lineage (NCBI taxonomy): Eukaryota > Metazoa > Chordata > Amphibia > Anura > Dendrobatidae > Dendrobates > Dendrobates tinctorius. The sequence continues at coordinate 7,840,518 of NW_027361760.1, read as the reverse complement.
ATTTTTTCCGGAGCGTCCCCAGACAATAGCCAGAAATGCGGAATTTACCGCAAAATTAATGAGCATGCTGCGTTTTTTACCGCAAAGCGTTTTTTTCGCGGTAAAAACGCATCAACATACGAGGGTCGATCCAAAAGTAATGATAATCGGTTATTTCTATTGGACACAGAAATTAAAATAAAATGTTTTCTTCTCTCTTAGGTACCCACTAGTCCAGGAAAAAAAAAATCACTTAAATAGGCCATGATTCCCGGGAGCTTCATTCATTTGAATATGAACTGCCAAGGAGTGAACATCAAAATGGAAAAAAACGAGCTCAGAGCTGTCATCAAAAACCTCTGCTTGAAAAAAATGTCTACCAAAGACATACAGCGACTTGTTGGAAACATTGGGGGACTCTTCTCCATATTCCACAGTTGCACGCTGGGCCAAGGAATTTAAGCTGGGAAGAACATCGACGGAAGATGAACATCGCGAAGGACACCCATCCACGTCCCTCAATAAAGAAAACGTGAAAAAAGTTGAAGAAGTTGTGTTGGCAGATCGAAGAGTGACTATCAGGCATGTAGCTGAGGTCACAGGGATCTCATATAGCAGTATTCAAAGAATCCTTGCAAAAGAATTGCATATGAGAAAGGTCTCCGCGCGTTGGGTGCCAAAAATGTTAACCGACGAGCAAAAGAAGAAACGAGTTGACATTTCAATAGCAAATCTCGAAAAGTTCCAAGCAGACAAGGAGAATTTTTTGTCACGTTTTTTGACCATGGATGAGACCTGGATCCACCACTTTGATCCGGAAACTAAACAATCGATGACATGGAAACGAGCCGACGAACCGACGCCGAAGAAATTCAAAGTGTCAAGCTCAGCAGGGAAGGTTATGGCGTCCGTTTTTTGGGAAGCTGAAGGAATTATTATGGTGGACTATTTGGAGAAGGGAGCCACTATTACGGGCTCCTACTACGCAGAACAAATAAGATTGCGGGAGGCTATCAAGGAGAAAAGGTGCGGCAAACTGCGGGCTGGAGTGCTGTTTCACCAAGATAACGCACCGGCTCACAAAGCTGCAGTTGCCATGGCTACCATTCAAGAAGCGGCCTTTGAACTGGTGGAACACCCCCCCTATTCGCCAGATCTAGCCCCCAGTGACATCTCTTTTCTCGGCTCAAGGAACACCTCCGGGGCAAGAAATTTGACGACAATAGCGACGTGATAACCGCTGTTGGGGAGTTTTTTGAGGGTCAAGATCAAGAATTTTTTTCAAAGGGAATTCTAAGTTTAGAAAAGAGATGGACTAAATGTATAGACTTGTTAGGAGACTATGTAGAAAAATAAAAAAAATTTTTGGACTATATTCATCGTGTTTATTATTGATTATCATTACTTTTGGATCGCCCCTCGTAGTAACATAGTTTTGAAGGCCTTATGTCCATCTAGTTCAGCCTATTTTTATAGTGCAGCTGTTCTGCATTGTTGATCCTGGGGAAGGCAAAAACCCACAGAGTAGAAGCCAATTTTCTCCACAGGGAAAAAAATTCCTTCCCCTAAGCTGGGTCAACCATCTACCTATAATATTCTGTTATTCATAACCTTCTATACTGTTACTCACAAGAAAAGCATCCATTCCTTTCTTAAATTCATTCAGTGAGTTGGCCATCACCACTTCCTCAGGAAGAGAATTCCAGAGCCTCACTGCTCTTACTCAATATGCACAAAAAGTGCAAAATGCATTAAAATGAATGGGAAGCTTCTGTTAGGCGTTTGAGTGGATTTTTTGGTAAATCCGCGGGAAAAACGCGAAAAAAAACGCAACTTGTGAACACAGCCTTAGAGAGATTATTCTCCTCAGTAACTACGTTTTTTTCTTCCCTGTTACATGATTCACAACTACTATCATACGCTCCTCTTCACCGCATCTTGTTTTTTTAGATGCTTAAAGCACCATCGTCCTTTCTGATAGATGCCTATAAGCTCTACACAATCTATATACCACACGGTATGTTTAACATTCTTATGGATTGCTGCTATATATTTTCTATGGCTCCTTCTAAACTATTTGGCGTGATATGGGCAGTGTGGGATACCTGGCGTTATCTGATACCAATTTATCCTATTTTTATATGACCATTTCGAGTATTGTATGTATATACTTCTGTTTTCCTTTGTTATCTTTTCTGTTTTATATGACATTTTGTTTTGTAATTATATTTACCCTTGTAGTAACTGAAGGTCACAGACCGAAACATCTTTTTTCGTGTACTACAATAAACCTCCTTGCAAATACCTTTAAGTTGAGTGCTAGGTTTATATTTGCTGCTTCAATGATAAAATCGACATGGCTGTGTTTTTGTGATTTTTATTTGTTTTAAATAATCTGTCTTTTGCAATTTTTTTTGCTTTCCACTTGTTCATAATTAATGAGATGCTGTCACCTGATGTTTGGTGGGTGGGACAAGGGCAACGGTTGTTTTAAAATGTTTAAAATATATTGTGAGCTTTGTCCTACATATGACCTGTTGAAGCGCAATGTATGCGCAAAACGATCGTCATCTGTACTTGCTCCATGATTTTATCTGCCTGCTGTTGGTAACTTTATGCCACAATAAAGGATATTCTTTGCACGGGACGGATTGTGCCTATCCACTTTCTTCTCTAAAGCTGTATAATTATGTGCTTAATTGTAAAACACTGGGCAGAACTGTCACTGAAAAAGATCTGGGTGTATGGGTGGATGACAAACTCACATTTAGTGGCCAGTGTCAGGCAGCTGCTGCAAAGGCAAATAAAATAATGGGATGCATTAAAAGAGGCATAGATGCTCATGAGGAGAACATAATTTTACCGCTATACAAGTCACTAGTGCGACCACACTTAGAATACTGTGTACAGTTCCAGTCTCCACTGAATAAGAAAGACATAGCTGAACTGGAGAGGGTGCAGAGAAGAGCGACCAAGGTTATTAGAGAACTAAGGCTTAGGGATGATCTTATTACAATGTATAAATATATGAGGGGACAGTACAAAGACTTTTCTAATGATCTTTTTACTTTTAAGGCCCTGTTACACACGATATTGTGAACGATATCACTGCAACGTCACCAGTTTGGTCGTAACGACATCGTTGCGTGACACGTAACAACGATTAACAATCAGTTGGCTGATCGTTAATAGTTGTCTAATGGTCTGGGCCATAAATCTATCGTTGGTCTCCTGCTGGGCAGCACACATCGCTGCGTGTGACAGCGAGAGACCAACGATCAGCGAGCTCCCAACGCCATACAGCAGACGCTGGAAGCTGGTATCCAGGGTAAACAGCGGGTAACTAAGCGCAGCGCTTAGATACCCGCTGTTTACCCTGGATACCAGCATGCTCTCTGGTCCTGATCGCTGATGAGTCTGCCTATGTGACAGCTCACCAGCGATCAGCTAACTATGTCACAGCGATCCCATCCAGGTCAGATCGTTGGTGGGATTGCTGGGACATTGAAGAGTATAACACGGCCCTTAGACCTGTGATGGGGACAAGGGGGCATCCTCTACATCTGGAGAAAAGAAGGTTTAAACAATCACAGACGTGGATTCTTTCTTTACTGTAAGAGCAGTGAGACTATGGAACTCTCTGCCATATGATGTTGTAATGAGCGATTCCCTACTAAAATTTAAGAAGGGCCTGGATGCCTTTCTTGAAAAGCATAATGTTACAGGTTACATATACACTAGATTCCATGATATTGCATTGATCCAGGGAACTAGTCTGATTGCAATATGTGGAATCGGGAAGGAAATTTTTTTCCCCAAAGTGGAGCTTAGTGTTTGCTGCATGGGGTTTTTTGCCTTCCTATAGATCAACATGTTAGGTTATGGGTTGAACTAGGTTGACTTAAAGTCTCCCTTCAACCTCAAAATACTGTGTTACTAAGTTACTTTCGAAAAAAACACTAACAGTTGGATCTGGCCTCTTCCTCTAATCTCACCTATGGAAGAAAAGTTCTACAGGCTGTGGTCCCTTGCTGATTTCTATTTATCTGCAATTCTCTCCTTGTTGCGGTCATTGGGGAGAGAGAAATATGTAGCTACTTACCAATAATGGGATTTCAAGTTGCCCATGACAGCACCTTTATATTTCCTCTCATCACGTGTGGGTGAGCACACTTGTTTGTGTGTAGATAACAGGGTGTTTTAACCCATTTCCGACCTTGGAAATCTAGGCACATACAAGGTCGCCTCCCTCCCTTTGATGCAGGCCCCGGCAATGAGCCCTCAACTTGTGCGTCACATGTCAGGTGACATGTGCCCCTAACAGCCGCGGGTGGAATCACAAACCACCCATGGGTATTAACAAGTTCAGACAGCGGCACTGAACATGCCGGAGTCGGAAGTGTGCCAAAAAGCCAGCCCACTGGCGCCCAAGTCACATGACTGCGGGTTGGCATTACAACCCGGGGTCTGCAGAAGACCCTTGTGGTAGTCATCGCTGAACTGCTATGAGCACCGCCCTGGGGTCGGCGCCCATAGCAGATGCTCAAGCCCTGCAGTGTGTCGTAAAAATAACACTTGGTATTGCTGCGCTCAGAATCATCCGATCTGTCAATATGTAAAAAGAATTAATCCGATCAGTAAACGTCGTAACGAGATAAGAAAATCAAAAAGCCAGAATATATAAATATATAAATATATAAGTAGATCGTATCTACCCCAAACTCAACTTTACACACTTTGGATTCTCCCCCCACCCCCAGTTTAACCCCTTTCTGCCATATGACGTACTATCCCGTGCATGTGCCCTGGGACTTAATTCCCAGGGACGGGATATTACGTCATAGCTGACACCCGGCACTGTGTCAGGGGCGGTCACGGACCGCCCCCGACACGTTAAGCCCTGGCACACTGCGATCAAACACGATCGCAGTGTACCGGGGGTTTAGGGAAGCATCGGCAGGGAGGGGGCTCCCTCCGTGCTTCCCTGAGCCCCCCAGAGCAGCGCGATGTGCAGCGCTTCTCCGGGGGATTCCTTCCCTGCAGTTCCCTGGATCCAATATGGCAGAAGGGACCTTCGGGGGCCTGCAGGGAGCCGGCTTCCTCAGCGCCGGCATGAGGAAGCCTTCTGCACTGCCTGTGACAGATCGCTGATCAGTCACAGCAAATCTGTCACATGACAGTGATGTCCCCCCTGGGACAATGTAATAAAGTTAAAAAAAAAAAGTGTAAAAATAATTCATTAAAAAAAAAAAATATTCCCTAATAAATTCACTTTTTGGAAATAAAAAAAAAACAAATAATAAAAGTACACATTTGGTATCGCCGCGTCCGTAGCGACCCGCCCTATAAAACTGTCCCATTAGTTAACCCCCTTAAAAAAACAAAGCAAAAAATAATGCTTTATTATCATACTGCCGAACAAAAAGTGCAATAACGCTCGATCAAAGAGACGGATATAAATAACCATGGTACCGCTGAAAATGTCATTTTGTCCCGCAAAAAACAACCCACCATACAGCGTCATCAGCGAAAAAATAAAGTTATAGCTCGCAGAATAAAGCGATGCAAAAATAATTTTAAATAATAAGATTGTTTTCATTGCATAAAAGCGCCAAAACATAAAAAAAAGACATAAATGAGGTATCGCTGTAATCGTACTGACCCGAAGAATAAAACCGCCTTATCGATTTTAACGCACGTGGAACGGTGTAAACGCACCCCCAAAAGAAATTCTTGAAATGCTGGTTTTTGTTCATTCTGCATCCCAAAAATCGGAATAAAAAGCGATAAAAATATGATTTTTTATTTTCACGCCCGGGAGTTATAAACTTCTGTGAAGCACTGGGGGGTACAGGCTGTGTGCCCACGTTGCGTTCAAGCGTTTCCGCAGCGCTTTTAGACAAACGTTTCTGCTGCGGAAACGCTTAAGAAAAGCATCCAATGTAATCAGAATGGAATCCCCAAATGTTGTGCTAATGGTGCGTTTTTTTCCGCTGCAGAAATGCTAAGTGGAACAAAACACAGTATGTGCATTAATTTTGCGGAAACGCATGCGTTTCCGCATACATTCAATTGTATTGCAAAAACGCATAGGAAAACGCATGCGAAAACGCTTAACAAAAGCGTCAAACACTTACAAAAGCGCTTCATAAAACGCATGCGTTTTCTAGGGAAGAGGGTGTGCGTTTCCGCTCAGGAATATTCTGCATCAAGAACGCTACGTGGGCACATAGCCTCAAAGTGCTCACCACACATCTAGACAAGTTCTGTGGTGGGGGGGGGGGGTCTAGTTTGCAAAATGGGGTCACTTGTGGGGAGTTTCAACAGTTTAGGCACATCAGAGGCTCTCCAAACGCGACATGACACCCGCAGACCAAGGGCTTCACAGAAGATTTCGAAAAAATAAAATTGGGGACTGAGGGGCGTGGCCTGCTGCACATGGAGACAGAAGAATAGTAGAACTTCTCCGGTGCATACTGACCCCATAAAGCGGCACACAGCTACGTACAGCAGCGGCTCCAGACCCGACGGACAGCGGAAAGTAGCGGGAGTGTGGGGCCATGAAAGATCTACGCAGCAGCGGAAAGGGGAGGAAAAGCCCCCTCAAACTCACCCAGTTTTATCCGGCGGTGGAGAGTGAGCAAAACGGCGCTGGGAAGCTCAGACGCGGCATGGAGGCACAGCGCTCAACCGCCCCACGCTCAAGGGGAGAGGTAGGAGAATCTCCACGGAGGCTTGCTGAGGGGGAACACAAGGGGAGCAGCCTACCCGATTATAGCAAGGAGGATAACGGTGGGGTTGACTCCGGAACCTCCACGGCGCAGGAGGACAGGAGCAGGGGGGGAGGACTCAGAAATCCATCCCCAGGCATCCCCTCATGGAAGAGGCCTAAGGGCCTCAAGCGGCTCTAAAGAATACAGACAGAGCAATGTATTCACTTCTGCTGGAGAACCATTAAATGAGCACACTATGAGACAACTTATGTCTGAAATAATGTCTACTTTTAAAAAAGATATGCAAAACATGCTTAGATCTATGCAAAAGGACATTAATGTTCTGGAAGAACGCACGTCCCACATAGAAGATAAGATGGCGGAGTTAACTGCTGCGCACAATGAGGTGGTGGACACAGTGGTGTCCACGGATGAAGATGTAGACGCATTAAAACAAAGTAGCAGATATGGAAGACAGATCTCGCCGCAACAACATCCGTTTGAGGGGCATTGCGGAAACGGTGAAGACTGAAGACCTCAAAGAATTTCTTACTGATTATTTCTCATGTCTGTTGCCGGAAACCACACAGCTCGACTTGATTATGGATAGGGCCCATAGATTGCCCAAGCCAAACCGTCTCCCAACCACAATACCGAGAGATGTTATAGTTAGAATCCATTTCTTTCACATAAAAGAGAAGGTGATGGAGGCTGCTCGAAATCTGCCGTCTCTGCCCGACCGCTTTAAAGACATAGTTATATTTGCGGATTTGTCAGCTTTCACTCTAGCGCGCAGGAGAACATTCTCATCATGCACGGGGATCCTAAGAGAACACAATATCCCGTACAAGTGGGGGTTCCCAGTGAAGTTGGTAATAACGAAAGATGGGCGCAGGCCACATGTGGCGAACAACTCGGAGCAAGCTTTACGCCTTTGTAAAGAATGGAATCTCCCTCTCAAAACTAGGGAAGGTCAAGGGAAAAACCCACTACCAATTTTGGAGGAATGGTCTCAAGCGTGAGCAGCATGCAACAAGGAACTGGCTTAGTCTCCTGGAACAGGAAATGGAAATCTGGAGAGGTCCTCTGTTGGTTGATATTTTTCAGGGGAGCTCTTATGGCTTCGTTATTTTCGGTTATACAAATTGAGAGCAGTAAAACCCTCTGGGGTAGGACTATCCGGGTCTGAGAAGTCGGGGGTCATTTATGGCAGGACCCCATCAATTACGGCTATCGGGACTTGGACATGGATCATTCACCAGGATCTTCTGAACTCCGGTTTTTGGTTTTGTTTTTTTCTACATATGGAGATCTTTCATGCAACCCTTTTGATTTTTCATTGCTTCTTAATTTTTATGGTTTCTTTTGCTGTTTTTCTCCGAATTTGGTACTTTTTCTGGTATTGGTCCATTTTTGGGACTTATCTCAGGGCCCAGGCCGTATTTGGTCTATTAAGCTTTTGCTGGGCTCCCGATACCCATGACGGGCAGCCTGTACGGGCTCCGTGTATATGTGCCTTAGAGGGCATAGTTATTAGTTTGAATGTTATTTGTGTTTGTGTTTATTTTTCTTTGCATTCACAGTGGCAGCATTTCACAGTCGGATCTTCAGGGGTAGGGAAAAGGGGCGAGAAGCAATTTGAACAAGTAATGACCGTGGGCGCCAGTGCCCAGGATAAGTATGAGATTGTATGTTTCATGGCATGTTTGGTAAACCTACACAAGGGAGTATATCCCACCAGTATACCATATACACAGCAGCGGCACTCCGCATTCTTAATCACACTCATAGATGGTGATTAAGTTTTTATCTGTAAATGCCAAAGGCCTAATTTCCCCTTACAAGAGGTCAATATTATGGAAGGAGGCACTGAGGACCAATGCAGATATATTGTGTATACAGGAGACTCATTTAAACAGTGAACATATGAGTAGATTAAAACATAAAAGAATCCCTCATGTGATTCTAGCACCGGCGAATAGGAAAAAAGGTGGGGTATCGATTGCAATAAGGGACTCGGTGGCCTTTTCTCTAACTAATCAAATTATAGATTCTCATGGAAGATACATTATACTACAGTGTTCAATCAACAACATCCCATACACATTAGTAACTATATATGCCCCCAACAAAGGACAATATACTCATTAAGAAGACAATAGCAAGCGCTATTAAAGTCAAGAAAGGCTCTCTTATAGTAGTAGGGGATTTTAATGTACGGTTGTGGCCCAACATGGATACCACAGCTAGATTAAATAAACTCAACCCTAGCCCACTCACCAAATTGTTACACATGCAAGAACTGTACGACATTTGGAGACTTAAAAACCCATCTACACGAGATTATACGTTTCTCTCACCCGCATAATACCTACACGAGAATTGATTTTTTTCTAGTTAATAAAACAATAATCCCTCGAGTGTTAACCGCTAACATAGGTACTATAACTTGGAGCGACCACGCTCCTATCACATTAGAAATAGAAGAGAAGCATGACACAGATAGATCCCCAATTTGGAGGCTCAATACTTACATCCTGAACCACCCCACTTATGCATCACAAACGCAACAACCCATTCAAGACTATTTTATACAAAATGATAACGGAGAAGTATCGGACGCAACCCTATGGTGTGCACATAAGGCGGTCATGAGGGGACATTTTATAAAGCAGGCTTCCCACTATAAAAAATCTACGCAAACTGCAGTACATGATATTCAAACCAAATTGGGAAGATTACATAGATTGCACAAAAGATCATACTCTCCCACAAGAGCGGCTGAGATTTCAGACCTTCATAAACGGCTACATGAGCTTAATCTACACACATACGAGAAAGCCCTCAAAAAACTCAAAATGAAATATTATTGGCATGGAAATAAATCTGTGGAATTATTGGCCAAACAGGTGAAAATACATGCAGCAAAATCCCGTATCCTATATTTAAATGGCCCCAATAAGGAAAAAATAATAGACCCTCAGAGAATCGCAAACGAATTTGCCAACTATTATGAATCTTTATACAATTTAAAAGGAGATAATCAAACCCACCAATCAAGTGATGCAGAAATAGGGATATTCTTAGACTCAATAAGCTTACCCACGTTATCACCCACACAGAAAGAAACATTATCTCAGGAACTCACAATATTGGAAATCCATAGAGCTATTGATACCCTGAAGCTACATAAGGCCCCAAGACCAGATGGCATTCCAAACAACTATTATGTAAAATATAAAAATTTGATCTCCCCTTATTTGGTGAGTGTTCAACGAAGCTACCAAGAATGGTGCCTTTCCAGCAGAAATGCTGAACGCTCATATTATCACCCTGCCCAAGCCAGGAAAGGATCCAAATACCCCGGCAAACTTTCGGCCAATTTCGCTTTTGAACACGGACGTCAAACTATTTGCTAAAGTACCATCTCTGAGACTCCTAGACATCCTTCCCGAGTTGGTCCACTGGGATCAAGTTGGATTTGTCAAAAATAGGCAAACCAGTGACGGAACCAGACGCCTTATCGATTTAATTGCTGAGGTGGAGGGGAGTCGTACGCCTTCTCTGCTCCCGTCATTGGATGCGGAGAAGGCGTTTGACAGAATCCACTGGGGATTTATGGAGAGGATGCTTAGATGTTTTGGATTCGGGGGACCCATTCTGTCTTCCATTATGGCATTATACTCTGGGCAACTGTCTCCTGGGTTTAATATCACAAACGGAACGAGGCAGGGGTGCCCCCTCTCCCCATTGATATTCGTCTCATTGATGGAACCATTTGCCCAGGCTATAAGAATGGAGAAAGAAATTTCTGGGATCAGACTGGACACTATGGAAAATAAGATAGGTCTATTTGCTGACTACGTCATATTATGCGTCACGAATCCTGAGGTCTCCCTGCCCCACATATTCAGACTTATTACCCAATTCGGACAAGCTAGCTATTACAAAATTAATTTAAGTAAATGTTTAATTCTTGATATGGGTATTCCACAGGCTACAAAACAGAAACTAATGGAACAATATCCTTTGACTTGGAGGGCTGACTCAATTCCATACTTAGGGATTCAATTAACTTACCCAATCAAAAATCTGGGTAAAATAAATTACGCACGTTTACTGCAGAATATCCATAAGGAGTTGCAGCCCTTTTCCAAAACAATGATATCCTGGTTAGGCCGGATATCAGTGGTAAAAATGATGGTATTACCCCAAATTTTATATTATTTTCACAACTTGCCTATCCAAGTCCCACTTCACATCCTCCACAGGCTCCAATCCGCTTTAATGACTTACATATGGAACCAACGAAGAGCGAGAGTATCAGCGAAATTCTTGTTTTTGCCAATAAAACTTGGGGGGCTGGGATGCCCATGTGTACGCGCATACTACCGCGCTACGTTGTTAGATCAGTTAAGATACTGGTGGGATGGGAACTCTGCAAAGACTTGGGTAAAACTGGAAGCGCAGATAGTGGGGCATCCCTCTATGGTCTCGTATATGTGGCATCTTCGTTTGGCCAAAAAGGAGCAATTGCCAAGACACCCCACGATACGAGCAGGCGCGAACACTTGGTTAATGCAGATGATAGGACAGAAATTACTCCCTACAAGAATACATAAGCTTCCTATGAATGTAGTGGGTAACTTGATCCAGAATTTGGATCTGGGAGACTGGATCTCGAAGGGTCTACTTAAAGTTGGAAATGTTATGAATAATTCGGATCTAAGACCGTTTGGTGATCTAGTTAGAATGTTTGGGGTACATAAGAGGGATTTTTACAAATACCTCCAAATTAGACACTTATTAACAAGTGTTAAAACAGAACAACAGGGATTGGTCTCACCATACGAAAACTTTTTTGAGGTTAACAAAGACACAAAGGGGGGAATATCAAGGGCGTATGAGGTCTTGAATGACATGGGCGTCCCGCACTCCCTACCATTTGTGGGGAAATGGGAAATTGATTTGAAAACACATTTCCGGGAAGAACAATGGGATTACTCTTTTCAAATACACAAAAAAATGTCCCATTGTATTAATCACTTGGAAATATCAAGAAAAATTTTGTACAGATGGTATTATACGCCAGCGCGTTTACAGAAAATATATCCTCCATTATCAGACACGTGCTGGAAGTGTAATAAACAGCCAGGCTCGTTGCTTCACGTCTGGTGGGAGTGTGGGCTGATTCAACCTGTCTGGGCGGAGACACAACAATGTTTAAGCTCGATACTGGGCTATGGTGTGGAGTTGGGGCCTGAAACTGCCTTGTTGTCCATAGGTCTGGAAGATATGGACCATAATGATGCAATAATAACCATACAATTTTTGACAGTGGTTAGAGGGTGTATTGCGAGTAAATGGAAAACTTCGCAGGTTCCGACTGCTCAAGAAATAAGGGCCAAGATGCGATATAATTGTAGTATGGAAAACATGATAGCAATCAGCAATAATAGAGGGTACAAGTTTGAAGTTACATGGGGAAAATGGCTGGAGTACTCTGACTCCAGGCGAGATTAGGACAAGGGGAATGCTGGAGCTCAGGTCTGTCTGGTGTATAGGTGGAGGTTCAACCATTGGGGTTTCAATGTTGCATAATGATTGTTAAATTTTGACACTGGAAGCCAGAAAAGAGATACTTGCTTATTATTAAAGATAACCGACTGGATGAAAGTAAAAATGATTGTTACTGCCCATAATCTGTATGTTCAATTTCTATTTTTATTGTTATACTTCAATAAAAATTATGGTTCAAAAAAAAAAAAAAATTGGGGACTAAAAGATGTTTGTGGAAAAAATATGATTTTTTTTATTTTCACGCCCGGGCATTATAAAGTTCTGTGAAGCCCTTGGGGGTTCAAAGTGCTCACCACACATCTAGACAAGTTCCTTGGGGGGGGGGGGGTCAAGTTTCCGCGTACTCAGGACAAATTGCACAATAACTTTTAGGGTCCCGTTACCCTTGGGAAAATAAAAATTGGGGGTGAAAAGATCATTTTTGCGGAAAAAATATGATTTTTTAATTGTACGGCTGTACGTCAAACTTCTGTGAAGCCCTTGGGGGTTCAAAGTTCTCACCACATATCTAGATAAGTTCCTTGGGGGGGGTTTCCACTGTTTAGGCACATCAGGGGCTCTCCAAACGTGACATGGCGTCCGATCTGAATTCCAGCCAATTTTGCATTGAAAAAGTCAAACGGCGCTCCTTCCCTTCTGAGCTCTGCCATGCGCCGAAAGTGGTCCCCCCCACATATCAGGTATCAGCGTACTCAGGACAAATTGCACAATAACTTTTGCAGTCCAATTTCTCCTGTTACCCTTGGTAAAATAAAAAAAATTGGACCTGAAGTAATTTTTTTGTGAAAAAAGTTAAATGTTCATTTTTTTTAAACATTCAAAAAATTCCTGTGAAGCACCTGAAGCGTTAATAAACTTCTTGAATATGGTTTTGAGCACCTTGAGGGGTGCAGTTTTTTAGAATGGTGTCACTTTTGGGTATTTTCTATCACATAGACCCCCTCAAAGTGACTTCAAATGTGATGTGGTCCGCAAAAATAAAATGGTGTTGCAAAAATGAGAAATCGCTGGTCAACTTTTAACCCTTATAACTTCCTAACAAAAAAAAAATTTTGGCTCCAAAATTGTGCTGATGTAAAGTAAGCATATGGGAAATGTTACTTATTAAGTTGTGTGTGCCATATCTGATTTAAGGGCATAAAAGTTCAAAGTTGGAAAATTGCAAAATTTTCACCAAATTTCCGTTTTCACAAATAAACGCAAGTTATTTGAATGAAATTTTACCACTAACATGAAGTACAATATGTCACAAGAAAACAGTGTCAGAATCACGGGGATCCAAGGAAGCGTTTCAGAGTTATTACCTCAAAGGGACAGTGGTCAGAATTGTAAAAATTGGCCCGGTCATGAACGTGCAAGCCACCCTTGGGGGTTAAATGAAGAACCTATACATGTTTGGTATCTGCATACTCAGATGACATGGAGAATAATGGCAGGTCAACTTTAGCATTAAAGGGAATCTGTCACCTATTTTTTGGTATACAAAATGCGGCCGTCATCAGGGGCTTATCTACAGCATTACAGAAAAAGCTCCCGATGTAACCTGAAAGAAGAAAAACGGTCTGGGTCCAGTTCGGGTCCGGCGCCTCCCATCTTCTAGCGATGACATTTTTTTTTTTTGCTTCCCGTCGCGTCTCCAGCACACTGCTCTGCCCTGTTGAGGATAGAGCAGAGTACTGCAGTGCGCAGGCGCCGGAAGATGTCCAGCGCCTACGCACTGCAGTACTCTGCCCTCAACAGGGAGCAGCGACGGGAAGCAAAAAAGAGGACGCCATCGCTAGAAGATGGGAGGCGCCGGACCAGGACAGCAACACACTCCGGACCACCCCTGGGTGAGTAGAATATAAATCGTTTTTCTTCTCTTTCAGGTTACATCGGGGGCTTATCTACAGCTTTCTGTAATGCTGTAAATAAGCCTCTGATGGCGGTGGCCGCATCTTATATACCAAAAAATAGGTGACAGATTCCCTTTAAGTGAACATAGCAAACAAAAAAAAAAAATAAAAAAAATTGTGGAATCACACTTTTTTTGCAATTTCACTGTACTTTGAATTTTTTTCCAGTGCACCATTTGGTAAAACCCAATGGTCCATTGTTGGTCAAAAGTACAACTAGTCTCACAAAAAAAAAAACAAGCCCTCACATGGCCATATTGATGGAAAAATAAAAAAAGTTATGACTCTGGGGAAAAAGGGGAGCAAAAAATGAAAGAAAGAAAAAGACAAGTTGGTGAAGGGGTTAATAAGCATTATGTTCATATTTGTTACAATATCCCAAAGGTGCTCTTGTGCTCTGTAAACCAACTGACTGAGGGAGCGGTACCGCCCTTTTATTCTGTAGGTTTCCTGTCCTTGAAGATAGGATCCCTCTCTCCTGGTGCTGTCATGGGATCCTAGAGATCCCGTTAACGTTAAATAACTATGTTTTTATTTTTAAACAGTCTGTTGGTGATATTGAATGGGCTGTTGGGTATTATCAGTTTCCATGGTGAGGTGACTTATCACTATAGGCTCATTCAGACGTCTGTGGATCTCAGTCCAATTTCAGACCGCAATGCATGGACTGGCCATGACTCCCCAGCGCGACAGCTTCATAGATTTCTATAAGGCTGTCATGCCAGCCAGCCCATACATGCAAGTTCGGACCAAGATCCATGGATGTCTGAATGAGCCTTAAGGCGTTGTTTGAGTTGAGTGTGGGATGGGTTGGATACAGTCCCCAAAGTGTGTATGTATGTATATGAATAGAATGCTATGAACCCGTTCTACGCCCGGGTGGCAAGCATTTTTATTGGTATATGGTCTCTCCCATCCTGCTATATGCTGCTACCCTGGTATGCATGGTACTCTCACCCCCCCAATCCTGGTATGCATGGTACCCCTCATCCCGCAAACATGGTATGCATGGTACCCCTCATCCCGCAAACATGGTATGCATGG
Organism: Dendrobates tinctorius; assembly: GCF_039654945.1. Taxonomy (NCBI): domain Eukaryota; kingdom Metazoa; phylum Chordata; class Amphibia; order Anura; family Dendrobatidae; genus Dendrobates; species Dendrobates tinctorius. Next base: position 7,825,307 of record NW_027361760.1, on the reverse strand, counting down.
TCCCCTCACTTTTAATACTACACACATACAAATAAAAAAAAAAAAAAAAAAAAATTTACACTCACCCTTCTTTCCTGTGCTCCAGCCCTGTCACGTTCTGCTAGAGGCCGGGGCAGGAGTGCGGCCGGAATCACACATGTCCATAGCGCTGTCCGGCGCCATATTGCTGAAGATACACTGCAAGTGTGTCTTCAGTAAAATGGCGCCGGATCGCGCTATGGGCATGCGCAATTCCGGCCGCACTCCTGCCCCGGGCTCCGGCCGAAGCGCCGCGGCAACGCTCCGTCAGGCGGTATGCAGTGTGTACGGTACCGCCATCTCCGGCGCCATACACACTCCTCACCGCTGGCTGCCTCATTCTGTCTGGAGCTAGACTGCGCAGGCGCGTCGCGCAGTCTATAAAGGCTTCGGACAGAGTGACGCTTACAGTGATAGAGAGATTATACATACACACACACACCTTGGACACACCTTCTCATTCAAAGAGTTTTCTTTATTTTCATGACTATGAAAATTGTAGATTCACTCTGAAGGCATCAAAACTATGAATTGACACATGTGGAATTATATAATTAACAAAAAAGCGTGAAACAACTTTGAGATCTTTGGTTCCAACCACCGTGTCTTTCTGCGACGCAGAAAAGGTGAAAGGATGGACTCTACATGCCTGGTTCCCACCGTGAAGAATGGAGGAGGAGGTGTGATGGTGTGGGGGTGCTTTGCTGGTGACACTGTCGGGGATTTATTCAAAATTGAAGGCATACTGAACCAGCATGGCTACCACAGCATGGCATGCTATTCCATCCGGTTTGCGTTTAGTTGGACCATCATTTGTTTTTCAACAGGACAATGACCCCAAAAACACCTCCAGGCTGTATAAGGGCTATTTGACCAAGAAGGAGAGTGATGGGGTGCTACGCCAGATGACCTGGCCTCCACAGTCACCAGACCTGAACCCAATCGAGATGGTTTGGGGTGAGCTGGACCGCAGAGTGAAGGCAAAAGGGCCAAGAAATGCTAAGCATCTCTGGGAACTCCAAGACTGTTGGAAGACCATTTCCGGTGACTACCTCTTGAAGCTCATCAAGAGAATGCCAAGAGTGTGCAAAGCAGTAATCAAAGCAAAAGGTGGCTACTTTGATGAACCAAGAATATAAGACATATTTACAGTTGTTTCACACTTTGTTAATTATATAATTCCACATGTGTTAATTCATAGTTTTGATGCCTTCAGAGTGAATCTACAATTTTCATAGTCATGAAAATAAAGAAAACTCTTTGAATGAGGTGTCCAAACTTTTTGTCTGTAACATATATTATACATGTATAATCTTCTCAGAGCAATTCGAGTACCTGTGATTTGCAGTAAATTTATTAACCCCTTAATGACCGCCAATACGTCTTTTTACTGACCTGAGACATAAGCAAATAGCCTCCCCATACAGGTGACAATCCACCAGCTGTCGGCTGTACACTAAAGGGGGTTTTACACATAGCGATATCGCTAGCAATATTGCTAAAGTGTCACCGATTTTGTGACGCAGCAACGATATTGCTAGCGATATCGCCATCTGTGATACTTACCTCCAACCGGCTCCCCTGCTGTCTGTCACAGATCGTGTGAGATCAGCCGGGTCCATTTCTCGTCGGGCGCTTCCTGCTGGCGCCGAGGAGCGACGCGGGCAGGAGGACGTCAGCATCGCTGCGTGTGAAAGGTAAGTAACGACCGCTGCTGCATCGCTACATCGCTGTGAGATCTGCCTGTTTGGCAGCTCACTAGCGACCATTTAGCGATGCACCAGCGATCCTGACCGGGTCGCATCGTGGTCGGATCGCTGGTGCATTGCTAAATGTAAAGGGGCCTTAAAGCTGACAACTTGCTGCATTAGCCATGATCAGTGTTTGCACTGTCCAAATCTGTTTAATACCTTAGATGCTGCTGTCAATGGTGACTACATCATATAAATGGTTAACAGAGTGTGGGGGCTCCCTCCTTAACCCTATCAGCACCCTAAGATCATGACTGTCTGGTCCTGATGTTTGCCATGGCAATTCATGGCCAAATGGCGACGTTAAAGTCTGCCGGCTACAGTGGCCTGTCCAGACGTCAGCGACATTTAAGTGGTAAAAATACATTTTTTCATTCCTGTCATGTCACTTTGCATTCATTCCTTATCATCTGAAGGGTTAATAAACTACCTGACAACAGGTTTTCAATATGACTGGAGGAGCTGTTTTTAAAATGCTATCACTTATGGAGGTTTTCCAATATCTAGGACCCCAGAAGTCACTTCAAACCTGAATAGGACTTTCAAAAAAATACATTTTGTAAATTTTCTTGAAAATGTGAAAAATTACAGCTACATTTTTAAACCACCTAAAAGGCTAACAAAATAAAACAACATTTTACAAATGGTGCTGATGTAAAGCAGACATGTAGGAAATGTTGTTTATGAATGCTTTTGTGTGGTCTGACTGTCTGGATTAAAAGGGAATCTGTCTCCCTTTTTTTCGACTATTTGCTGCAGACACCGACATCAGGGGCTTATCTACAGCATTCTGTAATGCCTTACCGTTTGTAGAAAACCAATAGTCTGTACGGTTTCAGGATGAGTATTATCTACTTCACTGTCTGATAGACAATCTGATACATCATAGCCGTGAAATGCAAATAAGTCATGAAATTCAGCCTTCACTTCCTGAAAAACAGAGTATGTCCACTAAAATTTATGCTCCATAACAAAAAAAAAAAAAAACTAACTTCTATTGCCCAATCTCTTACCGCTGTTTCCCCAGTGGCCCACGATGGTCCCTGCTCCTCCTGCGCCAGGATCTCAGCTATTCTTAATGCTTTTTTGCAAGGAGACCACTAAAGGATAGAGCAAGTACAAAGGTTTCCGGCCTGAATGTACACTTACGGCCACACTATACAGTCATATTTCCATCAGCAATGTTTAAAGAGCATCTAGCATGATACATTTTTTTTGTTTTACACAAGTCACAATTGTTGCTATGCGCTGCAGATCAGTGGGTCCGAAGATCTCCACAGATGCGAATGGTCTAGTTCCTGCATGAGACATGCACATAGAGCAGTGTATGGGCTCACTGGATCCATAAACTACTATGTGCGATCTGTGGGGATCACTAATGAGCCTGACCGGCAACCCTCATAGCTCTGTCTAAAGTGATTTGGGGGGGCTCATGAAGCCATTCCACACCCACTGGAGCTTACACTAAGGGGATTTCAGCCCAATCTTAAGGACAGACACACAAGATGGATTCCCAGTGTGTACAAAGGAGCAAGGCACACGATACCCCCCCCCCGCGCACTATACGTCGGGGGGGGGCACACGATACCCCCCCCGCGCACTATACGTCGGGGGGGGGCACACGATACCCCCCCCGCGCACTATACGTCGGGGGGGGGGGGCACACGATACCCCCCCCGCGCACTATACGTCGGGGGGGGGGGGGCACACGATACCCCCCCCCGCGCACTATACGTCGGGGGGGGGGGGGCACACGATACCCCCCCCGCGCACTATACGTCGGGGGGGGCACACGATACCCCCCCCGCGCACTATACGTCGGGGGGGGCACACGATACCCCCCCCGCGCACTATACGTCGGGGGGGCACACGATACCCCCCCCCGCGCACTATACGTCGGGGGGGCACACGATACCCCCCCCCGCGCACTATACGTCGGGGGGCACACGATACCCCCCCCCGCGCACTATACGTCGGGGGGGGCACACGATACCCCCCCCCCGCGCACTATACGTCGGGGGGGGCACACGATACCCCCCCCACGCACTATACGTCGGGGGGGGCACACGATACCCCCCCCACGCACTATACGTCGGGGGGGGCACACGATACCCCCCCCACGCACTATACGTCGGGGGGGGCACACGATACCCCCCCCACGCACTATACGTCGGGGGGGGCACACGATACCCCCCCCACGCACTATACGTCGGGGGGGGCACACGATACCCCCCCCACGCACTATACGTCGGGGGGGGCACACGATACCCCCCCCACGCACTATACGTCGGGGGGGGCACACGATACCCCCCCCACGCACTATACGTCGGGGGGGGGGGCACACGATACCCCCCCCACGCACTATACGTCGGGGGGGGGGGCACACGATACCCCCACGCACTATACGTCGGGGGGGGGGCACACGATACCCCCACGCACTATACGTCGGGGGGGGGCACACGATACCCCCACGCACTATACGTCGGGGGGGGCACACGATACCCCCACGCACTATACGTCGGGGGGGCACACGATACCCCCACGCACTATACGTCGGGGGGGGGGCACACGATACCCCCACGCACTATACGTCGGGGGGGGGGCACACGATACCCCCACGCACTATACGTCGGGGGGGGGGGCACACGATACCCCCACGCACTATACGTCGGGGGGGGGCACACGATACCCCCACGCACTATACGTCGGGGGGGGGGGCACACGATACCCCCACGCACTATACGTCGGGGGGGGGGGCACACGATACCCCCACGCACTATACGTCGGGGGGGGCACACGATACCCCCACGCACTATACGTCGGGGGGGCACACGATACCCCCACACACTATACATCGGGGGGGGGGGGGTACATGCCTTAGTATACAAAGTTACCTCCCCTCTAGCTGGCCAATGTTCTGCCACCCTTGGTCACTCGCACACAGCCGCAGTACCCTGACTGCCTTATATTCATCGCAGATCGCGTACACGTGAAGGATTACAGCTGACTTCACCGACACGTCCCACACTTGCGGCTTCCACGTCACGGTGGCACTACGTGAATTTCGAGCGAGCCTCACACTAGTCTCCATACAATTACACTCCATTCACAGAGGTAAAACTTCCTCCAAGCCCCACATATTAATGGCTGTCCCCATCCTGCGGGGAATCAGCATCGGTCGTGCCACACCCTGGTCCCGGTTACCTCCAGCCGCCGAGCACCGGAGCAGGAGGAGCAGCGTGGCCCGGATGTGAGCGACGTCCACGATTGGCAACTGGGCGGAAAAAGGGGGCGTGGCCCAGGTAGGGCGTCACGTGACGCGCATAGTCTGAGAGCCCTCGGTAGCAATTAGTAGGTATGAGGGGGGGGAGTATGTGTAAGTTACCTCATTGGTTAACGTGAGCAGCGATAGGATGCTGGTCGACGTAACGGGAAGTATCCGCTCATATCCTTCTCTCACTGAGCGACGCAGAGTGTTCAACGGGAAGGTATCTGTGGAAGCGGCTTGTTACTAGGTATAGGACCGCGCTACTGATGGCAACCAATCCGAGCACAGCTTTCACTTTGTAGCCTGACGTGGGATATGAAAGATGTGATCGGATTGTCTGATTTCTGAAGTAGGTCTATAGTGTGTTCCACAGTTATGCAGTCCAGGTAGTCATGTGATGGCCTATGTGGAGTAATGTTACCTGCGCCCTCTTGTGGTTCCCCTTGGTGCTGCTGCCCCTGCACATCCTACCTGTATTGCGGATTCCGAGTCCAGGAGTGTCTGACTACACCTGCACGTAGCAGGTAGTCTGAGAAGTGCTGCAGTCATTTAGCGACCTCAAGGAGGCCGAAGACGGGCCCCAGGTAATATTCATCAAATTGTCTTCTTGGTGGGTCAAGTGACTTTTAGGCCATGTTCACACTTGGAGTAATTGCTTTGGGTTTTTTTGTGTGTGGAAAATCTGTAGTGATTAACTGTCGAAGCAAAGTGGATGTGTTTCTATGAAAACTTGCCCACTGTGCTTCTAAAGATAGTGCTGCTTTGTGTGGCTTTTCTCTAGGCTTCTATGAGGAAGCTGCTTTTTATCTGCATGTTTTCTACAGGCGTCTGCACCATAATATACAAAACCAAAAAACATTCTGGGTTTATTCCATTTTTGATACATTTCCCCCTATATCTGATTAAGATTTGTATTTTTTCTATTAGAAAAAAAGCTGTGATCCTGCACCTACATTTTTTTTTTCCTGACTTTCAATGGAAGCCTATCAAGCAAACAGATAGGTAAAGCCTGCATGGTTCAGCAGCGCCTTTAGGTGCACAGTGGACAAGAGTTTTCCTAAAATCACATCCACATTGATTGGTCAGTTGAAAAAACCATAAGGCCGGGGTCACACTGGCGAGGAATACGGCCGAGTGAGAGGCGCTAAAAGCACGCATTAGACACGGACAAATGATTCTCTATGGGGTCACTCGCACCAGCCGTATATTTCTCCTCAGTATCCTACGCTCCGTGCCACTCGCAGCATGCTGCGATTGTCAGCGTACTACGCCCGTAATACGCCAATGCAAGTCTATGGGCACGCAAAAAATACGGATTATACACGGACCAAACGTGTGACCTGGGAGCAATACACAGGTCTTTTGGCAGGTGACAGGAAATGGGCCAATCCATCATCAGGAAGCCTAGACATGCAAATGAGCTCAAAAAGTGCTCCAGACATCCAGGAAGTACGCCTCCACGGAGTACAGCAGCAGCATGGCGTCCACGTACATAAATGTGGAGATGCTCATTGTCCTGGTGCAGGAGCGTCCCGAAATCTGGGACCAACGCGATGCAAATTATGCAAACCGGGCAAGAAAGGAGGCGTCATGGAGGCGCATCTGTCGCCAGATGTACCATGACTTTTGTGACCGACCACGTGAGGAGCAGCATAAAATTCGTAAGTACAACGCAAAACATGAGCAACCTTAGCTCGCAACAAAAAAGGAATTTAGAATCAGCACCCCCCTTCCTGTGCATGTACTTTTTGCCTCATGAGGCCGTTAGATTTGGATGTGACACGTGGCTTCACACAGCCATAATTTGGGGTTAGGCCACAAGCTCCTCATCCTCCTTGACAAACCAATTATTAAGTGTAGCTAAAGAGACCCTGTGTATCTGCCCAATTACATATGCCACCATGGGTAGAAAGCACACCCCAGAAGGCCCCATGCCTAGACTACTGGTCGAAAATGTGACCTCTCAAATATGTGAATTTGACAATATTTCCTGTCACATTGCAGTGGAAGATGTGATTAAACGCTGGCGAAGCATCCGGGACCAGTACCGCCGGGAACGCCAGCAGCGGTCCAGGAGTGGGGATGCTGGATATGTTAAAAGGAAGTACATCTATTATGACCGGCTGCCCTTCCTCGCCCCACTTCTGGATCTGAGACCGTAAGTAGATACCTCACACCACATTACACAAATACTTTACAGGGCCAAAAATATTGATGTATTTTTGCCTCTGTTCTATTTCATAACAGAACTCAATCCAACCTTACGGATCGAGGAACGGCCTCAGAGGCAGAGCCCATAATAGATCCTGTAGGGGATGAGGTGGCTGGCCCATCTTCTCCCCCTACAAGAAGGATGGCAGAAGATGAGGCATCACAGGACAACCCAATGGCTGCCCAACACACAACACCACCAGGACAGTCTGCTGCTGCCCCATCACCCATCCTGGAAGAGCCGGGCAACTTGAGCAGCAGCCCAACTGGCCAGATCAGGGCATCCCCACAGGCTGCTCTTACATCACGGCGAACACGAAGAAGGCGCCAGGTCACTATTCAAGAGAGCAGGACCAATGTGGACACAGGGGTGCTCAATTATTTATCAAGAGTAACTACAGATGATGGGGAGGAGGCCTACTCACGTAGCCTCACCCTTTATCTCCGTGCCCTTACCCGTGAGGTCAGGCTCCGTATTAGGGGATGTTTTCAGATCCTGCTTGATGCAAGCACCCCCCCCCCCCCCCCCAATACCCCATATGAGCTATTCAAATATCTGGAGAGGTGGCAGCTCTCCCCCCGAAATCTAATGCGCATGAGACCATCCACACAGATGCTTGCTCAAGCAGGGTCCGAACATCCCCTAATACGTGGGCCAACACCTCAACCCCTTCCTCCCACTACCCAACCTTCTAGTCAGCAGCCACAAATGTCAGCCTCTAGCCAACCCCACCAATATGGCCACTTGTACCCACCCAGTGTTGGGGGCTGGCCCCAACCTGGTTGGGGACGATCTGGCTATCTTGGTGGGTATGAGCCACGTGCCTACCACAGCCAACAAGATGCCCCTCACCATCATCATTACTCTGGCCAGTATCCCCAACAGTCCCTGGAGCCAGGACAATTCCAGCATCATGGGCAACAGTATGGCCCCACACAGGGCGATGTTGGCCACAGTGTCCAGCAGCACCCACAGGCTGCTCTTCCACGTTCCCCTTCCCCAACCTATGAGGATTTATAAGTCTGATGGCCGTAGATGTCCAGTGCGGTTTAACTGGTGCTCCAAATACAAAGGAAAAAACAGGTGTTCTCCATCACCAAACTTTGTTACCTAATTTAACATTCTAATTTTTTCACAATGTTTTCCAATCATATTAAAGAATCCATCATGACAGGCAAGGCTACCTCACGCCTTTCAGACAGATATTACATGTGTGTACAAAAGAGAATATTTCAACGCGCTATACTGTAAAGTCAAAGGATGAAAATACAGTACTCACTTGCTAATGCTTAGGAAAGGCGTGCTGGCCTTAGTGAAGTAGTCACCTTTTTTGCTAGCAATCTATAGTAAAACAAATCAAGGCGACCAGCCTTCAGAATATCACGTTCTCTCTATGTCTTAACAAGTGAGTTTTGTTTTTTCATCCTTTCCAGTAAAGCATGGTTAAATATTCTCTGTTCTACAGACAGGTAATATCTGTCTGAAAGCCGTGAGGTAGCCTTGCCTGTCATGGTGGAATATTTCTATGATTGGAAAACATTCAGAAGAAATGTGAGTGTTATCTTTTAGCATTAATTTTGGTGATGGAGCTCACCTATTTTTTTTCCTTTCTAGTTTAATATTCTCATGCAGCAATGTTGTTATTGCCTAATGTTTTTTTGGGTTATGTTATGTAATGTTACTTTTCAAAAAAGTTTAAGAAGGCACAGAGGGTCATTTTGCCCATTGCCAAAATGTTCTTATGGCAATATTATGTTTGCCTTTAAGCAACCAAAAAAAAAGGCAAAACTAAAAATTTGTCTACTATAGTTAACGTCTCTGTGTGATTTTTCAAAAACCCTGTCAACATACTAACATACACTAACCAATGCAATGAAATAGTCATAGAATCATAAGGGGTTGAGTAATATATATTTAGACACACTTAAAGAAACAAATTATAACATAGACACAGCATGCTCTTGCCAAGAAGTTGCCCCCTCAGGTGAGATAAAGTAATTAGTGAAAATAACACGCACTTTGATGCCAGAGAGCGGTCTACATTGAGTGTTCATAGGTGGTCTCACCCTGCGCACATTGTCCGGCCTACGCACAACACCATCATAGGAGGAACAATCATGTATCCTGGTAAAGTTATGCAGAAAAACACAGGCTTTCACAACTTCATTCACATTTTGTTCACTCAACTGAATGGCAGACTGGAGTACCCGCCATTTGGCACAAAGAATCCCAAAGGAACACTCCACCAGTTGCCTAGCACGTGATAGGCGCAAGTTAAAAATTCTGCTCCTGTGGTCAAGGTTGCGCCGGGGATATGGCCTCATGACATTGCGCGATAACTGAAAGACCTCATCTGCCACAAGGACATAAGGGACTGATTCTTCAGTGGAGCCTGGTAGCTGGCGTGGTGGTGGTAGATCCAACTGGTTGGTGCGTAGCCGCCGAGCCATTATGGAAGTATTGAAGACTCTAGAGTCTCCCGTCCTTCCATAGGCCCCAATGTCAACAATTATAAACTTGTATTGAGGGTCTACCAGAGCCAACAATACAACAGAAAAGTATTGTTTATAATTGAAGAATTGGGAGCCAGAGTTCGGCGGCTTACGCACCCGGATATGTTTGTCATCCAGGGCCCCAATACAATTTGGAAACTGGCAGTCCTCCTCAAAGTCCCTTGATATCCTCAACCAGTCTTCCATCCTGGGCTCGGGCATGACCACTTGATGGAGTCTTGTCCAGATTTCTGTACATGTAGACCTCACTATGCCTGAAATTGTTGATCTTCCAATGAGAAACTCATGGTGGAGGGCGGCATAAGACAGGCCATTGGACAGGAAGCTGTAGAACAACATAAATTGATAAGTTTAGAATGCATAAAGTCCAAAAACATCAGTTACATGCCGACCAAACTTGGTAGGAATTGAGATAGAATAACACACACATATTTGGTTGCACAATAACTAAGTGATATGCAGGACATATTAGAGCTAACATTCTGGTGTGTAAGTTGAAACATATTTGGAGTAATAAGATGAGGGCATAAAACTTTGTCCAAGAAGGCAAAAAAACATACTTTAGCACAGTGGTCCCCAACCTTTCTTGCACCAGGGACCGGTTTCAAGCAAGACCATTCTTCCATGGCCCGGCAGGGCAGGGATGGAGGTGTGGCAGGGGTGGGGCTTTGGTCATAAGGGGGCGGGGCTATGGACGCAGTTGTAGTGTAGCAGTGCATACTTATAATTAAATAACATTTATAATGTGACTCAACTCACCATAGGTTTTGAATGAGTGCTCCATCACCCCCTTCTCCCCATCATTGCCTTCACCCCATCACTGCCGTCTCTCCATCATTGCCTTCACCCCATCACTCCCTTCTCCCCATCATTGCCTTCACCCCATCATTCCCTTCTCCCCATCACTCCCTTCTCTCCATCATTGACGTCTCTCCATCACCCCCATCATGGCCTTCTCCCATTACCCCCTCATGGCCTTCTCTCCCCATCACGGTCTTCTCCTCATGTCCCCATCTCCTCCAGGGCCAGGCTCCACCTACAAAAACACAGACAAACACACACACACACAGACATACATGTACACACACACACACACATTATACATACACACAGACACCACCTCTCTCCTCTCACCTGCCCGCCGCCCGCGCTTCCTCGCTCTGACACAGCAGCGGCGCGCTCCTCTCTGTGTCAGTCAGAGACAGGAAGCGCGGGCGGCGGGCAGGAAGCTGGACGGGTCCTTGCAGCTCCGCTCCTGCTATTCCCTCTTGCAGGCAGCGGAGCTGCTTGGATCGCTCTCTGGCCGCCGCTACACTGCGCGCCGCCCCAGCCCCCGCTACGCCACTGACCGCCCCTGGCTCCCCTTGTGTCCGCGGACCGGCAAGGGCACTGCAGCGGCCCGGAGCTGGGCCACGGACCGGCGGTTGGGGACCCCTGCTTTAGCACACACATTATGAACATAGAGAATGTGGTTGTGTAGTACATACCATATTGTGAGTAGAAGTCGCTCCTCTGCAGATATCGCTTTGCGCATCCTTGTGTCCTGAAAGGTTAGCCCAGGGCGCACTGTCTCCAAGAGTCGATCAAATGTGGAAATGCTCATGCGACAGTACTGGTAAAATTTCTCAGGATGCTCCCGCAGAGAAGAATAGAGGCGGTGAAAATGACCTCTTGTGAGTCGTTGCCTCAAAAGTGGATGGACCCACATGCGTCTCCTCCTCTGCGGATCCACTATCACTGGGTATGGTTGACCAAAGCGCCGTGACAAAAGCCAGTTAAAGAGAACTTGCTCAATTGTATTGAATCTCAGACCCTCTGCCATGTTGCACAAAGAACACCAACACACCTCGTGAAAGCAAGCTCACAAATGGACAGAATGGAGGCAGCCACCTGTTTCTGAGTGTATGAATAGGGTGCAGGCTAATGATTTAAATAGTTAGCAGGCCTCAAAACCGTTAAATGTCCATTTTGCAAGGCTGCGAGAAAATCTCGCCATACACATTGCATACGGATGTCATACGGATTACATACGGATGCAGACATGCGCAAAATACGCGACCGCACCTGGCTTACGGATGACCTACGGAGCACTATTTAGGGGTCATTCATCCGTATTACGCATGTAAACTATGGACCGTATTTTGCGCTGGTTAGTGTGACTCCAGCCTAACATTTACACTTAGTGGGAACATGGCCTTAACCCCTTAACGACCGCCGATACGCCTTTTAACAGCGGTAATTAAGGGTACTTAAACCACAGCGCCGTTACTTCAACGGCGCTGTGGAGTAAGTAAATAGCGCTCCCCAGTGTCGTAGATAAGTTCCTTAAGGGGTCTAGTTTGCACAATAGTGTCACTTGTGGGGGGTTTTCACTGTTTAGGCACACCAGGGGCTCTCCAAAAGCGACATGGCATCCAATCTCAAATCCAGCCAATTCTGCATTGAAAAAGTCAAACGGTACTCCTTCCCTTCTGAGCTCTGCCGTGCGCCCAAACAGTGGTTTACCCCCACATATGGGGTATCAGCGTACTCAGGACAAATCGCACAACAACTGTGGGGGTATGATTTATCCTGTTACCCTTGTAAAAATAAAAATTTGGGGGCGAAAAGATCATTTTTGTGGAAAAAAAATGATTTTTTATTTTCACGGCTCTACGTTATAAACTTCTGTGAAGCACTTGAAGGTTCAAAGTGCTCACCACACATGTAGAAAAGTTCCTTAATGGGTCTAGTTTCCAAAATGGGGTCACTTGTTAGGGGTTTCCACTGTTTAGGAACATCTGGGGCTCTCCGAACGCAATATGGCATCCGATCTCAATTCCAGCCAATTCTGCGTTGAAAAAGTCAAATGGCGCTCCCTCCCTTGCGAGCTCTGCTGTGCGCTGAAAAAGTGGTTTACCCCCACATTTTGGGTAACATCGTATTCAGGAGAAATTGCACAACACATTTTGTGGTTCATTATCTCTTTTAACACAAAAATGGTTCTGAAGTAAATTTTTTGCAAAAAAAAAAGTTAAATGTTATTTTTTTCCTTCCACATTGCTTTAGTTCCTGTGAAGCACATAAAGCGTTAATAAACTTCTTGAATGTTGTTTTGAGCACCTTGAGTGGTCTAGTTTTTAGAATGGTGTCACTTTTGGGTATTTTCTGTCATGTATACCCCTCAAAATGACTTTAAATATGAGGTGGTCCCTAAAAAAAATGGTTTTGTAAATTTTGTTGTGAAAATGAGAAATCACTAGTCAACTTTTAACCCTTATAACTTCCAAAATTGTGCTGATGTAAAGTAGACATGTGGGAAATGTTATTTATTAAGAAATTTGTATGATGCATCTCTCTGATTTAAGGGCATAAAAATTTTAAGTTTTAAAATTGCAAAATTTTCAAAATTTTCGCCATATTTCCATTTTTTTTCATAAATAAACACAAGACATATCGAAGAAATTTTACCACTAACATGAAGTACAAGATGTCATAAAAAAAACAATCTCAGAATCAGCTGGATCCGTTAAAGCGTTCCAGAGTTATAACCTCATAAAGTGACAGTGGTCAGAATTGTAAAAATTGGCCTGGTCATTAAGCTGCAAACTGGCTCTGTCACTAAGGGGTTAAAGAGATTGTCCACTACTTTAGCATTGATGGCCTATCCTTAGGATAGGACATTGATGTCGGATTGGCCAGAGTCCGACACTCGGCACTCCTGCAGATCAGCTCTTATCGGTATCGGTCCGTCTGAAAGTGCTCCCTTGCCGAGCTGCTCCGTATACTGGTAGTGGCTGGGGCTTGGTACTGCACATCTGTCTCCTATTCAAACCAATAGGATATGGATGTGTAGTACCCTGCGGCCACTATCGGAAGACAGAACAGCTCCGCAAGTGAGCACTTTCAGCCGGCGGCCACCGATAACAGCTGATCTGCAGGAGTCCCGGGTTGTTGGACCCCGGCCAATCAGACGTCAATGACCTCTTTAAGTGCAGAATAAGTTTTTTGTGCTTAAAAAACACTAAAAATCTTCATATCTGCCCTAATAAATGCACTATTAGGCTAAGTGCACACGTACCGGAACTCTCGCGGAAATTACCGCGAGAATTCCGGAATTCCATTCCATGGGAAAATCGCATTTTAAATTCCCGCGATTTTCCCGCGGAAAAACTAGCATTTTGCAAGCGTATTTAGCTTGCAAAATGCTAGCGTTTTCCAAGCGATCTGTAGCATCGCTTGGAGAACTGATTGACAGGTTGGTCACACTCGTCAAACATAGTGTTTGACGAGTGTGACCAACTTTTTACTACTGAGGCCGCCTATGCGGCATCAGTAGTAAAAGATAGAATGTAAAAAAAATAAAAAATGGTGTTACTTCTTACCTTCCGACGTCCCGCGCAGCCGTTCCCAGTAATCCTTTGCGAAAATGCCCGCGATGACACCCGTTCTCGCGGGATCGCGATGTCTCGTGGTAATTCGCGATGACCGCGAGACTTCGCGATCCCGTGAGAACGGACGCCATCGCGGGCATTTTCGCAAAGGCTGACTGGGACCGGGAGCATGGAGAGAGGCGGGAAGGCTGCGTGGGACGCCGGAAGGTGAGAATAACAATATTTTTTTTATTTTAAATTCTATTTTTTACAGGGGTATGGTACCCAAAGCCCGGAGGACAGTCTCCTCTCCTCCGGACCGTGGGTACCATCCGCAATTGTTCTTCTTACTTTCCGCATGGTGTGCACAGCCACATGCGGGAAGTAAGCGGAACAATGCATTCCTATGGGTGCGGGATCGCCGCGATTCCGCAAATTAATGAGCATGCTGCGGTTTTTACCGCGAAGCGATTCCGCCGCTGTAAAAAACACAGCATTGCGGAATCCCATAGGAATGCATGGGATGCTTATTTTTCGCGGCAAAATCGCGCGGTTAAAACCGCCGCGGAAACGCGAAAAAAACGCCACGTGTGAACTCAGCCTTAGGGTTTTTATTGTCTTTTTCTGACACTGTTTTGTGTGCACCTTTGCTGTGAAACATGCAGCATTTTTCGGTACCAGCAAAGTAGATAACATTTTTGAAATCTTATGAACATGTTGCTTATTTTTTGCCTCCAGATTTTGAGCTGGAAGTATACTTCGTACCGGAAGTATACTTCCGGGCCATAGAAAACAATTGCGTATGCCGGCGCTTGCACAATACTGCTTTTCCGCTTTGCTTTGAAATCCTGAGACATAAAAATACACAAAGAAAGTGGGAGACGTTTATTAGCATCCTGAATAGGACCTGTGCACAATATATACCATATGGGAATAAACATGCTAGAAATAGGAGGAAACCACTATGGCTAAATAGAGCTGTAGGTGGTGCAATAAGAGATAAAAATAAAGCAATTAGAGAATTAAAGCAAGTAGGTAGTGATGCGGCATTAAATAAATACAGAAGATTAAATAAATTCTGTAAAAAGGAAATCAAGACAGCAAAGATTGAGACAGAGAGACTAATTACCAGAGAAAGTAAAAATAATCACAAAATATTCTTTAACTACATAAATACACTCTGTTCCAAATTATTATGCAAATGATATTTTTCTCTGATTTTCCTAAATAGTCGGTACAAATGACAGTCTAATAAAAGTCATCACCCGTTAGAGTATGCATCGAATTTTATTGAAGAAACCTCCCAATAATAACAGTATAATCTCCAAAATGAATAAAAACTCAAATTGCACTGTTCCAAATTATTAGGCACAGTAGAATTTCTAAACATTTGATATGTTTTAAAGAACTGAAAATGCTCATTTGTGGAATTTGCAGCATTAGGAGGTCACATTCACCGAACAAAAAAGCTATTTAACTCCAAAACATCCTAACAGGCCAAGTTATATGTTAACATAGGAACCCTTCTTTGATATCACCTTCACAATTCTTGCATCCATTGAACTTGTGAATTTTTTGGAGAGTTTCTGCTTGTATTTCTTTGCATGAAGTCAGACTAGCCTCCCAGAGCTGCTGTTTGGATGTGAACTGCCTCCCACCCTCATAGATCTTTTGCTTGATGATACTCCAAAGGTTCTCTATAGGGTTGAGGTCAGGGGAAGATGGTGGCCACACCATGAGTTTATCTCCTTTTATGCCCATAGCAGTCAATGACTCAGAGGTATTCTTTGCAGCATGAGATGGTGCATTGTCATGCATGAAGAGGATTTTGCTCCTGAAGGCACATTTCTGCTTTTTATACCATGGAAGACAGCTGTCAGTCAGAAACTCTATATACTTTGCAGAGGTCATTTTCACACCTTTAGGAACCTTAAAGAGCCCTACCAGCTGTTTCCCCATGATTCCGGCCCAAAACATGACTCCTCCACCTACTTGCTGACGTTGCAGCCTTGTTGGGACATAGTGGCCATCCACTACTCCATCCATCTGGACCATCCAGGGTTGCTCGACACTCATCAGTAAACAAGACTGTTTGAAAATTAGTCTTCATGTATGTCTGGGCCCACTGCAACCATTTCTGCTTGTGAACACTGTTTAGGAGTGGCCGAATAGTAGGTTTATGCACCACAGCAAGCCTTGGAAGGATCCTACACCTTGAGGTTCGAGGGACTCCAGAGGCACCAGCAGCTTTAAATATCTGTTTGCTGGTTTGTAATGGCTTTTTAGCAGCTGCTCTCTTAATCCGATGAACTTGCCTGGCAGAAACCTTCCTCATTCTGCCTTTATCAGCACAAACATGTCTGTGCTCAGAATCAACCACAAATCTCTTAACAGTACGATGATCACGTTTAAGTTTTTGGGAAATATCTAATGTTTTCATCTCATGACCAAGGCATTGCACTATTTGATGCTTTTCAGCAGCAGAGAGATCCGTTTTCTTTCCTAAATTCCTTGAAACCTGTGCCCTGCTTAATAATGTGGAACATCATTCTTAAGTAGTTTTCCTTTAATTGGGCTCACCTGGTAAACTAATTATCACAGGCGTTTGAGATTGATTTCAGTGATCCAAAGAGCCCTGATACACAATAGCATCTATGAGTTTATTTGAAAAACAAAAAATTACATCTTTATGACACTTAAATCCAATTTGCATAATAATTTGGAACGCAGTGTAGTAAGAAACTAAAAAATGATAGTGTTGGCCCCCTTAAAAATAGTCTGAGTGAAGTGGTGGATGAGGATGAGGAAAAAGCCAATATGCTAAATGACTTGTTTTCAACAGTATTTACACAAGAAAATCCCATGACAGATAACATGATCAGTGATAGAAATTCTCCATTAAATGTCACCTGCTTAAGGCTACTTTCACACTAGCGTCGGCCGACGTACGTCGCAATGCGTCGTTTTGGAGAAAAAACGCATCCTGCAAAGTTGCCTGCAGGATGCGTTTTTTCTCCATAGACAAGCATTAGCGTCGCATTGCGACGCATGGCCACACGTCGCATCCGTCGTGCTTTGGCGGCCGCGATGCACACAAAAACGTTACATGTAACTTTTGTGTGTCGTGTCCGCCATTTTCGACCGCGCATGTGCGGCCGAAACTCCGCCCCCTCCTCCCTGAACATTACAATGGGGCAGCGGATGCGTTGAAAAACTGCATTCGCTGCCCCCGTTGTGCACAACTTTCACAGCGTGCGACGGTACGTCGGCACGACGCAGTGCGACGTCCGTCGGCCGACGCTAGTGTGAAAGTAGCCTAACCCAGCAGGAAGTACGGCGGCATCTAAAAATCACTAAAATTGACAAATCCCCGGGCCTGGATGGGATACACCCCCTGAGTACTGCAGGAATTAGGTACAGCTATAGATAGACCATTATTTTTAATGTTTAAAGATTCCATAATAACGGTCTGTACCACAGGACTGGCGTATGGCAAATGTGGTGCCAGTATTCAAAAAGGGGACCAAAACTGAACTTGGAAATTATAGGCCAGTAAGCTTAACCTCAACTGTGGGTAAAATCCTGGCGGGTTTTCTAAGAGATACTGGAGTATCTGGAGACGAATAAACTCATGACCCAATATCAACATGGGTTTACAAGGGACCGTTCCTGTCAGACTAATCTGATAAGCTTTTATGAAGAGGTAAGTTCCGGACTGGACCAAGGGAGCGCAGTGGACGTGGTGTACATGGACTTTTCAAAAGCTTTTGATACGGTGCCACACAAAAGGTTGATACATAAAATGAGAACAATGGGGATAGGGGAAAATATGTGTAAGTGGGTTAAGAGCTGGCTCAGGGATAGGAAACAAAGGGTGGTTATTAATGGAGCACACTCGGACTGGGTCACGGTTAGCAGTGGGGTACCACAGGGGTCAGTATTGGGCCCGCTTCTGTTTAACATATTTTTTAATGACCTTGTAGGGGGCATGGAGAGTAGAATTTGAATATTTGCAGATGACACTAAACTCTGCAGGGTAATCAATACAGAGGAGGACAAATTTATATTACAGGAGGATTTATGTAAACTAGAAGCTTGTGCTGATAAATGGCAAATGAGCTTTAATAGGGATAAATGTAAGGTCATGCACTTGGGTGGAACAAACAAGATGTATAATTATGTACTTAATTGTAGAACACTGGGCAAAACTGTCACTGAAAAAGACCTGGGTGTATGGGTGGCCGACAAACATTTAGTGGCCAGGGTCAGGCAGCTGCTGCAAAGGCAAATAAAATGATGGGATGCATTAAAAGAGGCATAGATGCTTCATGAGGAGAACATAATTTTACCTCTATATAAGTCACTAGTGCGACCACACTTAGAATACTGTGTACAGTTCTGGTCTCCGGTGTATAAGAAAGACATAGCTGAACTGGAACGGGTGCAGAGAAGAGCGACCAAGGTTTTTAGGGAACTGGGGGGTCTGCAATACCAAGACAGGTTATTACACTTGGGGTTATTTAGCTTGGAAAATTGAAGGCTTAGGGGTGATCTTATTACAATGTATAAATATATGCGGGGACAGTACAAAGACCTTTCTAATGATCTTTTTACTCTTAGACCTGTGATGGGGACAAGGGGGCATCCTCTACATCTGGACGAAAGAAGGTTTTAGTATAATCACAGACGTAGATTCTTCACTGTAAGAGCAGTGAGACTATGGAACTCTCTGCCATATGATGTTGTAATGAATGATTCCCTACTAAAACTTAAGAAGTGACTGGATGCCTTTCTTGAAAAGCATAATATTACAGGGTATATACACTAATTTCCTTAATATTGCGTTGATCCAGGGAGCTAGTCTGATTGCCGTATGTGGAGTCGGGAAGGAATTTTTTTCCCCAATGTGAAGCTTACTGTTTGCCTTATGGGCTTTTTTTGCCTTCCTCTGGCTCAACATGTTAGGGCAAGTTAGGATAGGATATGGGTTGACCTAGATGGACTTAAGGGCACCTGTCACCCCCTCCAGCCATTTTTAAGTAAAAGCGCCACCTTGTGCAGCACTAATGCTGCATTCTGTCAAGGTGGCTCTTAGGCTCTGTTCCACAGCCGAAATAATCGTTTATAAAGTTGTTCCCAAATACCTGAAATTTGTCAGGTGGGCTGGAACTCTTTTTTATTAGAAAAATATAAACATAAACATTACGTAATACAAAACAAAGCTCTTACATTGGTTCCAAAAACGAAAATTCCTGCCAAACAAACTTAATAAACAATTTCAAGCTGTCTATGCTTTCCTTATCCGTCCAGAGTCCTTCTTTTGAGTCCTCTCAGAGCTTTCCAGCTCTTGGGAACCCCCAGCAGGAACCTAACCTACTTATAAAACATAAAACTAAATTTTAACATTCATTACCCCATTCACTCCCCTCCACTCATACACATATTTTATCAAAGGGAAAACAACATCCTGGCCCATACTGCCCTAACACAAAGAGAAGCCACCTTGGCCATACTAAACACTTAATATAACACCACAACCATTTTTTTTTTTTTCTTTTCGCCCCTCCACCGCACCAAAGGTCCATGAGTTCATGCCCTATCACGTCTAGAAACGGGTCCATGAAAGTTTATGGCCCTAACTCCAAAACACAAACCAGGGTCCTTTTTATGGCCCACTTTTCCTCACATGGTCCTTGGTCAGTTCCATGGCCACCGGTCCTTTGGCCCTTTTCTTCTCCAGGGTCCATCTTTCCCTTCCCTCCCCCCTGAAAACCCCCACCCAACCTAACTGTACCCCCCCTTTTACTAACTATTTACATATTATATATATATAACATTTATACTACTCATTAATCATGACTACATACAATCCTAACATACAGTCCTAATACACATAATACATATAATATATTACAATGTCTACTGACTTTATGCCTAAGACACATCTTATCACATAATTAATGCTACCCACTTAACTAATTTTTATTTCCGACACCATTTGCAAGGCCCAAGTTCAGTGCCTGCAAGCCCAATATCCATGTCTTTTAATTTTACAAACCAAAAAGCTACATGTGTCATGCATTAGCCCACCACCAGTAGACTGGAGTTCTAAGAGGCCCTATCCCTCGCCTCCAACACATACACCCTGTCCCTCATCAACTAACGCTGTCCCTACTTCTGTCCCTAAAGAAAACTGTCCCTATCTATCCCTGCTCTACCTAACTTAACAAACTCTGTCTGTCCCTCAAATCTGTCCCTCCTTGTCCCTATCTGCCCCTACTTCTCTCCCTCAACACCCACACCACCTTATGCTGTCCCTACCCCCATTCACACATACTCCAGCTCTTCCTAGAGTGCGTTTTTAAAAGGAGAGACCCCTCCAAAGCCAGAGACCCTCCTCGCACCCAGCCTCTCGAACTCCAAAGAACACACCTTCCCCAGGTCACCCAAGATGTTACTAACCACCTCGTCCTGGTTGAGTGTTTTCCTTTTGAGTCGAAACTAAACACCGTGCATTCCACGTGTAAAACCTGACCACTACGCTAACTAGGAATAAAGTGCCCCAATCTCGGCCACCCAGGGATCTGAACGCCCCATAAACCCACTCGGCGTAAGAAAGGGACGTCAGCCGCGGCCAACGTATGGAAGCACCCACCCTGTTGTAAACCTCTGTATTAAAGGGACACCGAAGGAGGAAGTGCTCCATGCTTTCCAGCGTGTTGCCGCACTCCTCACGGGGACAATCATGATCATCGGAGTTCCTGTACTTCAGGTTATCCCTTACATACAGCTTCCCGTGAAAGCAGCGCCAGGCCAAGTCCCAAAACTTCGTGGGGATCCGCTTTGAATTTAAAAGCCCGAGCCCCACCTCCAGATCCCGGCCTGGGCAATCCTTGAGGACCAGGGGCTTCCGGAAATGGGTTACCAGAACCCTTCTGTCAAGGCATTGCCTCGACATGGTCCTGATTTCCCACATTCCCAGACCCCTCCGGCGGATCACCTTCAGAACCGGGGTAGGTTAAGTCGGGAGATGTCTGAGGTGTACGGAGGTCCTTCACCTGCCCTCCTGTCTTCCATTCCTGGAAAAAGGGCCGAAACCAGCCCCTGCAGGAGAATACCCACGGAAGAGCCCTCTCTAGCCAGAGGTTGGAAATGTTGGGCTTAAGAAAGGTGTTCACTAAGAACACTACTGGGCTGACCATACCCAACACACCTAGTCTCCTCGTGCGGTACGTGACCTCCCTTTTGATTAGGTTGAGCCTATTCCCCCACAACAGCTGGAAGAACATGCTGTAGACCCGTGTCCAGAGCGGTTCTGGCAAGATGCACACGCTGCCCAGGTAAATTAACAAAGGAAGCAGAAAACCTTTAGCCAAGCTAACCCTTTCCCTTAGGGTTAAAGACCAACCCTTCCACTGGTCCACCTTTTGGGAGGCGATCTTAAGTCTGCCCTCCCAATTTTGCTGGGGGTAGTCCCCGGGGCCAAATTCGATGCCTAGAATTTTGGCGGAGGCCTGGGGCCCTGGAAGGGTGTCCGGGAGATCAAAACCAGGATCTCCCCCTCCCAGCCAGAGACTCTCACACTTTTCCCGGTTGATCATGGACCGGATGCCTCCGAGCAGCACGCGACCTCGGACATGACCCAATCCGCCTCCACTCTCGAGGATACGAAGAGGGAAACTTCGTCAGCGTATGCCACCACCCTCAGAGAGGACCCAGAGCCCGCCTGGTCCATCCCGACTCCCACCAATGGTCCACGATCTATGCTCCTCAGGATGGGATCGATCGCGAACACGTATAAGAGTGGGCTCAGAGGACAGCCCTGACGGACCACAGAACCCACCACAAAAGGGCGACCCGACCAACCGTTCACGAGCGGGAAAGTCTCAGCCCCTTGGTATAAGGTCTGTAACTACTTTACAAACCTCCCAGGCAGACCGTACCTCAAAAGGACAGACCAAAGGTACTCATGGTTAACCCGGTCAAAGGCTTTTGCTTGATCTAACGACAGCAGGTACCCCTTCCAGCGACCTGCCCTACCCTGCTCCACTGCCTCTCGGACACAGAGCACATCACTAAAAGTACTGCGGCCTGGAACAGAGCAGTGCTGGGCCCCCGAAAGGAGCCGGGGTGCAAACTTGACCAGCCGATTAAACACTACCTTTGCCAGAACCTTCTGGTCCATATTGAGAAGCGCTATGGGACGCCAATTCTCAAAACAGGACAAATCTTTACTCTTGACAGAATAATCTGGGCTGACCTCCTCATTGAACCGGGAAGAGTGCCTGAGGAAAGTCACTCATTAAACACCCCTGTCAAGAGGGGGACCAAGGAGTCCCTAAAGGTCTTGTAGAACTCGGATGTTAAGCCATCCGGACCTGGCGATTTCTTGGGCCGGAGCCCATCAATGGCCAGTCTCACTTCCTCTTCCCTGATTGCTTCTGCCAAAGCACCAAGAGAGGGATCACCCCCTGGCTCAGGGATTTTTTCAGCAAGGAAAGCCGACATCCCATACCGATCGAGATCCCTCTTTCCCAAGAGGCGTGAGTAGAAAGAACTGACCACTTCCAGGATCCCTGATTTGGATCTGTTCAGGGACCCCGTACTGTCGATCAGTCCTGTCACCATCTTACAATTCACTGACATCTTACAGTTTCTGTAGGGGTCTGGCGAGCGGTACCTCCTGAAATCTCTCTCAAAAACTAAAGATGTGTGCCTATCACACTGACACCTCTTGAGCAAAGACATCACTCTGGAGATTTCCTCTCAGTCACCTCCAGTCGAGACGAGCTGCTCGACTTTCCTCCTCAAGGCCTGGTACAAGCGGTGCCTGTTCAGACTTCTGAGGCTCGAGAGCTGACGGAAGAACCCCGCCACCCGCTTTTTGAAGATCTCCCGCCACTCTGACTTACTGCTACAGAGATCTAAAAGCGGTACCTGGCTCTGAAGAAAATCCTCGAAGGATTGTCTCACCTCCGCTTCTTCCAGCAGGGACAGATTTAGCTTCCACAGCCCTCTTCCCATCCAGGGAGTCTCTGCAACATTCAGAGAAAAGAAAATTAAACAGTGATCGGAGATCTCCACCTCAACGGCGGACACAGCGGAAAAGATGGCGTCCTCCTTTAAAAAAAAAACTATTCTAGACCTACAACTACCCCTATGATAGGTGAAACCCCCGTGGCCTGGGGTGTGCCAGATGTGGACATCCACCAGGCGAGCTTCACTAGCTATGCCATTAAGTGCGACGCTGTCATAAGCCAGGCGGTCTCGGGGACCCCCCTGGTCACAGGATCTCGTAATGGTGTTGAAGTCCCCACCGAAGACCACCTGCCGGCTCGTAAAAAGAAAGGGCTTGATCTTCAGGAAGAGACATTTCCGGTCCCACTTTGATTGTGGGCCGTAGATATTTATGAGCCGAAGCTCCTGTCCCCTCATGAACATGTATAAGACCAGGCACCTCCCCATTTCCAACTCGATCACTCGTCTGCATTCCACATCTGCGGTTTTAAAAAGGACCGCCACCCCGCTATACGGCTCGGCCGCAAGAGACCAGTATGAGGGTCCGCACCTCCACTCTTTCTATGCTTTGTGTATGACCCCCATGTCCGTTAGTCTGGTCTCCTGCAAAAATAAAATTTCAGCCTCAATTTGGGTGAAAAAATCAAAGGCTGCAAATCTAACCGCATCTGACTTAATGCTGGCGACATTAATGGACGCCAGCGTCAACGGGGCGAGTTCAGCCATCATGAGTGATCAAGTTCGACTTCCATTTTCTTGCCCACCCTGCTCCCGTCACCACCCGGAGGGGAATCCTCAGAAACCTTTCTCTTCAAAGAAACCGAAGTATCCACCCCCCCCTCCGCCGGTGTCCTCACCTCTGGGCTCCGGGTCAGTCCCCCCTCGGGAGAGACAGTGTCCCCCGAAGGACGGACCCCGCCATTCCCTGAAGGACCCTCCGACGCTGCCCCCGGTCCCTCACCCTCGTCTTGCGACTCCTCAGCAGGGTCTCCGAGGACACTACCGGTTGGAGAGTGTGATCAGAGGGGAGTCAGTGGGCCCTTCCGTAGGTACATTCACGGTCGGGGGTGGAGGGGATTTGGAAGACTTGCCAGCCTTCTTCCTCCCACTCCTGTTGTTGCGCTTCCTACCACCCTTTGATTCTGTAGGCTGCTCTGCGACTTCCTCATCAACACTTTTATACTGAGAGGAGTTGTCTGAGTCAGCTGCATTATCCTCCCTCTCCATCCTCCTGATTTCCTCGCTCACCACTTCCTCCCTCAGGGCCTCAGAGGCTTTAGCCACCGGCCTAGAGGGAGGGGCGGGCACCACCCCGGTTTGCCCGAGGCTCCACCCGCCCCTTACCCCCATGGCGATCCTCCTGCCTCTTCTGGTATGAGTCTCTCTTGTCCCTCTTAGCGACATTGCCTTTCCTCACTGGCCCCTTAGCCCCTCCCCCACCACCACTACCTGCTGCAGC
Organism: Dendrobates tinctorius; assembly: GCF_039654945.1. Lineage (NCBI taxonomy): Eukaryota > Metazoa > Chordata > Amphibia > Anura > Dendrobatidae > Dendrobates > Dendrobates tinctorius. The sequence goes on along the minus strand of NW_027361760.1, from coordinate 7,800,716 downwards.
AGAGGAAGCGCCACCAGGGGTTGCCCCCCCACGGTCTCTCCCCCGGGCCTGCAGCGGCATTGGAGAAGGAGCGAGGGCAGCGGCTGAGCGGGTGACCGAGATCACCACACAGGTGGCACCGAATGTCCTTGCACGTGGCAGCAAGATGACCCACCCCACCACACAAGGCACATTTCTGTATCTTGCAGCCTGCGCTGAAATGTGTGGGGTCGCCGCACTTGTGGCAGACCTTCGGTTGCCCCTGGTAGAAGACCAGGATCCTGTCCCTTCCAAGGAACTCTGAGGAAGGGATGTGGGTGACAGTACCACCTGAGACCTTCAATTTGACCATGAAGGTCCAGCCCCCCGACCAAATATCGAATTCATCCAAGTTCTTTTTTTGGGACATCAGTGACCTCCCCATAACGGGAAAGCCATATCATAATGTCAATGCCAGCGAGTGACTCGTTACATGTCACCACGGTCACTTGCTTGACATTATTCTGGTGAGACACCGCCTGCACAACGAAGCCTCGCCAAACGGGCTGTTCTTCCACCAGCTCGTAGTTTGACCAGAAGAGCTCAAGCCCCTCTGGCGCACGAAACTGATGTCAAAGAAGCCGGTCGCCGAGGGATGGATCAGGGCAAAGATGTCAGCTGCCCTGAAGACCATCTTCAGGAGGAGCTCCACCACCTTGCTCCTGGGTGGGTTGGCTCCATTGCCCCCCCACCGAACACGGACCACATTCCTTCTCGGCGGTCCCTGCCCGGCTGTCGGGAGTGACCAAACAGTCTCTCCCTGCCTTTGCTCTTGGAAGGCGGCTAAGCCATGTCTTTCCACCCATAAAGACAGGTCCACCTTCCTCCCCTCTACTATGATTGATCTTTCTCCCCTTTTGAGGGCCTCCAGGAAAAGGCGGTGCAAAGCGCTGTCCCCGGAGGCGAGGAAACCCTCTGAGACCCCCCTGGAGCCCCAGCCGCGACCCCCGCAAACGTGCGCCTGGGTCTCGCGGCCGGGTGGGCAAATGAGCCAGCCCCCCCACCACTCGTGCTTGCTCCCACATTCACACCCTCATCCACTCCCACGTTCACTCTTTTATTTTTTCCATTCATTCCCACATTCACAGCCGCATTCACACCTGCACTCACTCCCTCATCCATATCACTCACATCCTCATTAACTAGTGATGTGTCGTTCGTGAACGATCCGATTCAAAGAGCCGGCTCCCTGATGTGAATGAAATGAGCTGGCTCTGCAGGGTGAACGAGCCGTTTTTTTTTTGTTTTTTTTTCTTCTGGCGCCTGGCAGCTGATAAGCTTCAGCTGAAGCCTGACTGTGACTCATCTGGGGGGGAGGAGCAGTCAGGAGAGGAGGAGATGTGGACTGAATAAATGCAGGGGAGTTAACCCTTCAGTCCCAAATATATACTGCCAGTTCCTCCATGGCATACAGTATATGGCATGTGACTATGTGTAGGAGGAGAGTCTCAGCAAATTGTCATCATCATCATCTGCAATGACCTGTGCGTTACCTTTAGTCCCGAATAAAGATCTACTTTACTGGTCCCTCATCCATGGCATATACATACAGTATATGGTATGTGTAGGAGGAGAGACTCCGCACATTGTTTGGTATATCATCCCATAGTATTAGGCCACGTTCCCATTGCGTCAATGGCCTGCGTTCAACAGGATCTGTTACATAGCGGCACTAACGCTATGTAGCGTATGCGTTAACGCACCCTATGGGCGCAATGCTACTAACGCATGCCAAAATCGACATGATGTGTTACTTCATGACACACCCCCGAATGCTGCAGACCGCGTTAAAGGGTACGTCATGAAGTAACGCATCATGCCGATTTTTGGATGCGTTAGTATCATTGCGGCCATAGGGTGCGTTAACGCCTCCGCTACATAGCGTTAGTGCCGCTATGTAATGGATCCCGTTGAATGCAGGGCCAGGAGGATTCAGGACAACACTACAGGGAGGAGGATAGACGACGTCAGTTGCTGCTGCTAAGGGCTCATATTCACTAGCGAGAGACTCGGACGATTCTCATGCGAGTCTTGCATGAAAACCTCGCACTGCCGCCGGCACTCGGACCGGAGCGTGCGGTTACATGTACTTCTATGCAGTCACCCCCTCCAGTCCGAGTGTCGGCGGCAGTGCCAGGTTTCCATGCGAGAATCGTCCGAGTCTCTCGCAAGTGAGTATGAGCACTAAGGGTAGGGTAAGAAATACATAGTGATTTTAGGCAAAACCTGTGGAGAGATCAGGTCCAGCTCCAATCATTATATAGAGGTAAGCTGGTTTCACACTTGCATATTTTGCAATCCATGTTAAAATGGCTGCACACGGATCCTTTTTCGTCTCCATTGACTTTCAGTGGTGACGGATGGGACTTGCGTGTGCATCCAGTTGTCACCGTTTTCCGCATATCTGCATATTTTATCAGATGCACAAAAACGCAACTTGTTGCAGTTTTGTGTCATCTGAAAGGCACAGGGAGACGCACGGATCCGCAGTTACAAATCTGGAATTAAAATGGATCTCTATGGAGCATGGATCCAGGACAACACGGATCCATGTGCTTCCGTGTGCAGGGATCCGTTTTGCGGCACTGAGCATGCTCGGAAGCGAGGGATGTGCTGTATGGGACCAGTATGCAGACATAATATAGACTATGTGCGCATGCTTCTCTGTCATACAGTGATCTTTCCCGCCTCACTAGAAGGGCTTGTGTCTTATTATACAGTGTGGTAATGATAAAATGTATTGGGAGCATGTATATGACATGGGGGCACCTGGTTAGGGGCTACACTTGTGGGGCTGTGTTCACACTAGCGTTGTGGTACGGTGCGTTGTGATGTGTAGCAATCCTGATGCATCCTGATCCAGATTACATCCCTATACTTAACATAGGGATGCATGGACCTGCGTTTGCATCAGGATCAGGATGCATCGTGCACCAACACATATCACAGCACTTACTAATTCACAAAGGACATGAACAAAAAATGCCACAATACATGGTAAGACTACAACCGAGGAGCAGGGGTCTGATCACAAGAGCTGACAATCTGAGGAAGCAGCAATGCTGAATAACAGTCTACACTGCGTCACTAGTTCCTTATACAGGAGTATAATGAGGCCTCACTGTACAGGAGAGATCGGAGCGAGGAGCAGAGGCCTGATCACAAGAGCTGACAATCTGAGGAAACAGCAATGCTGAATAACAGTCTACACTGTGTCACTAGATCCTTATACAGGAGTATAATGAGGCCTCACTGTACAGGAGAGACCGGAGCGAGGAGCAGGGGCCTGATCACAAGAGCTGACAATCTGAGGAAGCAGCAATGCTGAATAACAGTCTACACTGCGTCACTAGATCCTTATACAGGGGTATAATGAGGCCCTAACTTTACAGGCAAAGACCTAGAACAAGGACTGTGGAAAACGGATTTCTATTTTAAAAAGAGCCGTTTAAAGAGCCAAAAGTGCCGACTCTTTATGGAGCCGAATCACCAAAAAGAGCCAAACTTCCCATCACTACTATTAACGTCAGTAAACAATTCCTCAAATATGTCCACAACCTCTCCCTCACTTTCACTATCCCTAACCGTTACTACATTGTGGCTTTTGTTGTTTTTATTATTATTTTTACCACCTGCTGGAGGGCCCCAGCTCCTGGACTGTGGAGCCAGCATTGATAGGGTTACTTCTACCCAGGAGTGCTACTGCCCCTTTAAATGCACTAGAGCAGAGTGCACCCAGTACGCCCTGCCTGGGCTTGGGAGCAGCTGCAACTCCTGAGCTCTCTGGCTCATTTTTTTTTCTTTTGTCCGCCATTGCTTCTGGGGCAGAGACAGGCTCTGCCACCGCACCCTTCCCTTTCCTCTCAACCCCCGCCAGCTTTTCCAGGAGCACCAGAGCCCCCGCAACACCTGATGACAGTAAGTGGGCAGAGGACCCCGACAACTCCCCACCGGCTTTCGGGGGCATTGTATTGCTGGTTTGAGTGGGCGGGACAGGAGACTGTGAGCTCGCCGAGGCCACGCCCCCCACCAGCCGCAGTCACAGCGAGCTGGGCAGCAGCCCCTTTCGAGGCCACGCCCCTCCCACCAGACGCGTGCACAGCGGGCAGGACAGTGGCCGAGGTGGACATGCCCCCCCACATGCCGCTGCCTTTGCAGACAGGGCAACACTCAGGGAAGACACACCCCCTCCACAGGCCATCACCGCCTCTCTGCACCCACCGCTTGGTGCCGGTAACGCTGGCCACTCCTCCTTGGTGTCCAGCGGCAGGGACCCCCGCACGGACCCCTTTTTGGATCTACGCGCCGGGAACCCCGCTCTCACCACGGGCGTCGCTGTAGGAGCGACCAGCCCTTTGCAGATTTTTAACTGTTGCTTTACGGTTTCCGCACCCTTTCTTGGCTTCTGAACCCCCATTAGTGATCCAGACTTAACGGATCCGCATGTGGGGGATCCAGAAGCCCCAGCACTCGCCGCCGGAGGTGCGGCCCTGGCTGCATGTACACTTGTGCAGGTGCATTGAGCAGCAGGGTGGTGTGCTGGTAAAAGGGGGAAAAAAAAATCTTTTAAATCTGCCTGAGCAAGTGTGACCTGAGCGTAAGTGCGAGCTGTGGTAAGTGTGTGACTTGTGATTCAGTGACTTTGGATTCAGGGAGTTTCCAAGGGAGGAATTACTGAATTGCTGTTATATTTTATTAATACTTTTTATTTATTTTTGCTTATTTTTTTGTCTGGTGCAATCCCCATTAGGATGTGCTCCACTATTGCCAATGCCATCCAGTGCACGTCTTCCCGCATGTATGAAATCCTTGAACAGCCGGTCGAGGGTGCATACTGCTGTGCGAGATGTGAGCACGTTGTGCATTTGGAAGCCCAGATACTGGATCTAAATGTGCAGCTGGCAACACTGAGATCCATAGACAATATGGAAAGGAGTCTTCTGCTCACTGAGCAGACGCTCAATGGGATAGATGAGGGGGGGATGCTAGGTTGGAGCTGCAGGATAATGAAGCAGCTAGCTGGGTGACAGAAGGCAGGGTAGAGGGAAGAGCTCCAGGGAGGCTAGTCCTGATCTGGCACACCCCAATAAGTTTGCTAAGTTGGCAGATGAGGGGAGTGTTAGTGCAGGAGTAGCACTGCCGCAGCAAGGCATGTCCTCTGAAAGCCGGAGAAGTGTCTGCCCCAGTAAGGGGGAAATAGGAGAGCAGGGCAGGCCAGACAGGTTCTGGTAGTGGGAGACTCAATAAGTGAACAGATAGGGCAATCTGTCACAAAGACAGGGATCGTCGAACGGTGTGCTGCCTACCTGGCGGTCGAGTCCGACACATCGCTGATCGGGTTGACAGATTACTGGGAGGGGCTGGTGAGGATCCAGCGGTCATGGTGCACATTGGCACAAATGACAAAGTTAGAGGTAGGTGGAAGGTCCTTAAAGATGATTTCAGGGAATTAGGCTGTAAGCTTAAAGCAAGGACCTCCAAGGTGATATTTTCGGAAATACTTCCTGTGCCACGCCAGAGAGGCAACGGGAGATTAGGGAGGTTAATAAGTGGCTCAGGAATTGGTGTAGGAAGGAGGGATTTGGGTTCCTGCAGAACTGGGCCGACTTCTCAGTTGGCTACAGGTTCTACGCTAGGGACGGGCTGCACCTCATTGGGTGGAGAAAATGGCTAGAAGGTTGGAGGAATGTTTAAACTAGGGACGGGGGGAGGGTATTCCTTTTATAGGAGGGGAAGACAGTGCAGATAGAGACCTGGGCACAAATAATGAAATTGGGGGTGGAGGTAGCATGGGGGTGGGGTTAGAACAGTTAATAATTTAAGAAAGAATAGAGGTACAGAGAGATACATAAAGTGCATGTATACTAATGCCAGAAGCCTCGCCAACAAGATGGAGGAATTGGAGTTAATGTTGTTGGAACATAATTATGACATGGTGGGGATATCTTAGACATGGCTGGACGAGAGCCATGACTGGGCGGTTAATTTACAGGGCTATAGTCTGTTCAGAAATGACCGAACAAATAAGCGAGGGGGAGGCGTGTGTTTATATGTAAAATCATCCTTAAAACCATCCTTCGTGATAATATATATGAATCTAATGAAAATGTAGAGTCCCTGTGGGTAGAGATAAGGGAGGGTGGAAAACTAATAAATTACTGATAAGGGTTTGTTATAAGTCTCCAAAAATAATGGAAGCAACAGAGAATATCCTCATAAAGCAAATAGATGAAGCTGCGACTCAAGAAGTCATTATTATGGGGGACTTCAACTACCCTGAAATACATTGGGGAACCGAAACCTGCAGTTCCAGCAAAGGTAATAGGTTTTTGACAACTCTGAGAGACAATTACCTTTCACAAATGGTTCAGGACCCAACAAGAGGGGGGGCACTGCTAGACCTAATATTAACCAACAGGCCAGACCGCATATCAAATATAAGGGTTGAGGGTCACTTGGGTAATAGTGATCACTAATTAATAAGTTTTCATGTATCCTTTAATAAGATGTGTAGTAGAGGGGTTACAAGGACACTAAACTTCAGGAAGGCAAATTTCCAACACATAAGAGATGATCTTGGTGCATTTAACTGGGTCAATATCCTGAGACATAAAAATACACAAAGAAAATGGGAGACGTTTATTAGCATCCTGAATAGGACCTGTGCACAATATATACCATATGGGAATAAACATGTTAGAAATAGGAGGAAATCACTATGGCTAAATAGAGCTGTAAGGGGTGCAATAAGAGATAAAAATAAAGCATTAAGAGAATTAAAGCAAGTAGGTAGTGATGAGGCATTAAATAAATACAGAAAATTAAATAAATTCTGTAAAAAGCAAATCAAGATAGCAAAGATTGAGGCAGAGAGACTCATTGCCAGAGAAAGTAAAAATAATCCCAAAATATTCTTTATCTACATAAATAGTAGGGAGCTAAAAATGATAGTGTTGGCCCCCTTAAAAATAGTCTGGGTGAAATGGTGGATGAGGATGAGGAAAAATCCAATATGCTAAATGACTTTTTTCAACAGTATTTACACAAGAAAATCCCATGACGGATAACATGATCAGAGATAAAAATTCTCCATTAAATGACACCTGCTTAACCCAGTAGGAAGTACGGCGGCGTCTAAAAATCACTAAAATTGACAAATCCCTGGGCCCGGATGGGATACACCCCCGAGTACTGCAGGAATTAAGCACAGTCATAGATAGACCATTATTTTTAATCTTTAAAGATTCCATAATAACAGGGTCTGTACCACAGGACTGGCGTATAGCAAATGTGGTGCCAATATTCAAAAAGGGGACAAAAACTGAACTTGGAAATTATAGGCCAGTAAGTTTAGCCTCAACTGTGGGTAAAATCCTGGAGGGTTTTCTAAGAGATACTATACTGGAGTATCTGGAGACGAATAACCTCATGACCCAATATCAACATGGGTTTATGAGGAACCGTTCCTGTCAGACTAATCTGATAAGCTTTTATGAAGAGGTAAGTTCAGGACTGGACCAAGGAAATGCAGTGGACGTGGTGTACATGGACTTTTCAAAAGCTTTTGATACGGTGCCACACAAAAGGTTGATACATAAAATGAGAACAATGGGGATAGGGAAAGCTATGTGTAAGTGGGTTAAGAGCTCGCTCAGGGATAGGAAACAAAGGGTGGTTATTAATGGAGAAATCTCGGACTGGGTCACGGTTAGCAGTGGGGTACCACAGGGGTCAGTTTTGGGCCCGCTTTTTAACATATTTATTAATGACCTTGTAGGGGGCATAGAGAGTAGAATTTCAATATTTGCAGATGACACTAAACTCTACAGGGTAATCAGTACAGAGGAGGACAATTTTATATTACAGGAGGATTTATGTAAACTAGAAGCTTGGGCTGATAAATGGCAAACGAGCTTTAATGGGGATAAATGTAAGGTCATGCACTTGGGTAGAATGAACAAGATGTATGATTATGTGCTTAATTGTAAAACACTGGGCAAAACTGTCACTGAAAAAGACCTGGGTGTATGGGTGGACGACAAACTCACATTTAGTGACCAGTGTCAGGCAGCTGCTGCAAAGGCAAATAAAATAATGGGATACATTAAAAGAGGCATAGATGCTCATGAGAGAACATAGTTTTACCTCTATATAAGTCACTAGTGCGACCACACTTAGAATACTGTGTACAGTTCTGGTCTCCGGTGTATAAGAAAGACATAGCTGAACTGGAGCAGGTGCAGAGAAGAGCGAGCAAGGTTATTAGGGAACTAGGGGGTCTGCAATACCAAGACAGGTTATTACACTTTGGGTTATTTAGTTTGGAAAATTGAAGGCTTAGGGGTGATCTTATTACAATGTATAAATATATGCGGGGACAATACAAAGACCTTTCTAATGATCTTTTTACTCTTAGACCTGTGACGGGAACAAGGGGGCATCCTTTATGTCTGGAGGAAAGAAGGTTTAAGCATACTCACAGATGCGGATTCTTTACTGTAAGAGTAGTGAGACTATGGAACTCTCTGCCATATGATGTTGTAATGAGTGATTCCCTACTAAAACTTAAGAAGGGACTGGATGCCTTTCTTGAAAAGTATAATATTACAGGGTATATACACTAGTTTCCTTAATATTGTGTTGATCCAGGGAGCTAGTCTGATTGCCGTATGTGGAGTCGGGAAGGAATTTTTTTCCTCAATGTGAAGCTTACTGTTTGCAACATGGGTTTTTTTTGCCTTCCTCTGGATCAACATGTTAGGACAAGTTAGGATAGGATATAGGTTGAACTAGATGGACTTAGTCTTCCTTCAACGTTAATAACTATGTTACTATGTTATTTAGTGCTGGACTAGCCCCCCCCACTAGCCACAGTGGGCTGAGCCCGAGCACTACCACCATTTACACCATCACATAAACCGGTACCGACCTCCATATCGCTGCCTGAGTCTGAACAGCCACCACCAGACTTGACAGTCAGATCCAGGCAGATATTACTCTCCCCGCTCCCATGCTGCGGACCCACCACAGGGCCCGAGCCGGGGTGGGCAGCGGGACTGGGGGGCCCCAGGAAAAGGGGCCAAAACAAGTTTTTCCACTATTGTATCTTTTAGCTTGCGCCTCCTCCCCCTCCCGGTTGCCCCATCCTCGGGGCAGACCTCATCACCAAACAACAGTGTGCCACCCCGCGCCGGGGACTCATTCTGCCTCACTTGCTGTAGGATGAAGCAGCCCCCCTCACTATTACTCCCGCTACCACCTTCCTCCCCCTCACTCCCACTGGAGTCCAGTGGGAGAGCCACTTGTTCGGGGGCTATCCCGCTGTATGTTACCTGGGTAAACTTACCAGGTCCTCAGGTGGAGGTGGCCCAGATGCACTGCGGATGCCATCTTCCTCCTCGTCCTCCACCTGGCTGGGGCCTCCTGACCCCCCAGGAGACCCCCCCGGCCATGGCTCTATACCGGTCGTCATTTCTTAACTTCTCTCCAAAAGGGCCGCTTCCATCAAGGATGACAGATCTTCTGGCCTCCAGAGCCTTTATTTCCTCCTTTAGCCTCTGTACCGTGGCGCTCACCTCGACTCTCTTTGAGGCAGGGAGCCGGTTTTTGGAGACAACGCGGGCTCCCTTCAACTCCCGGAGTTTCCACAGCTGCTTTGCTGTCTCCTCATACTCGCAGAGGTGGGCGTGGATGTGGGAGGCGTAGTTGGTAGCCGGGTCTCCCGCAGCCTTGGAGCCCCAGATGTTAGGGGGGGCTCCTGCCTTTGCACCTCCGCTAGCAGCCTCTCCTCCAGAAGAACCCACCATGGCACTAGCTTTGGGGATCACAGACCCTGGAACCTTGCGGCCCTTCAGGTTTTTTTCCCATCCCTGGGACTGGCTTGATATAGTATGGGCCGCTAGCTGGCAGGTGAGGCCCCCCACCCCCAGCTGGTTTGCCGGGGGGTGGGAGCCAAGGGCACAGTCCAGGCTTTGCTCAGTCCCAGGGAAAGTTTTCTTACCTGGGAAGGGGGCAAATGAAAAGTCCAGTAGGAGAAAAAAAAAATCCATTCCCAGGAGCTTAGCTTTTCCTCAGCCTCTCTCAGCAGCTGCAGCAGCGCCCCGCCCTCTCCACTTCCTGTTGAGGTGGGCAGGAGCTCTTTTTTTATTAGAAAAATATAAACATAAACATTACATAATACAAAAACAAATCCCTTACGTTGGTTCCAAAAACGAAAATACTTGCCAAAACACAAACTTAATAAACAATTTCAAGCTGTCCATGCCTTCCTTATCCGACCAGAGTCCTTCTTTTGAGTCCTCTCAGAGCTTTCCAACTCTTGGGAGCCCCCAGCAGTAACCTAACCTACTTATAAAAGAGAAAACAAAATTTTAAACACATTCATTCCCCCATTCACTCCCCTCCACTCATGCACATTTTATTAAAGGGAAAACAACATCCTGGCCCATACTGCCCTAACACAGAGAAGCCACCTTGGCCATACTAATATAACACCACAACCATTTTTTTTTCCCCTCCACCGCACCAAAGGTCCATGAGTTCATGCCCTATCACGTCTAGAAACGGGTCCATGAAAGTTTATGGCCCTAACTCCAAAACACAAACCAGGGTCCTTTTTATGGCCCACTTTTCCTCACATGGTCCTTGGTCAGTTCCATGGCCACCGGTCCTTTGGCCCTTGTCTTCTCCAGGGTCCATCTTTCCCTTCCCTCCCCCCTGGAAACCCCCACCCAACCTAACTGTACCCCCCCTTTTTACTAACTATTTACATACTATACATATAACATTTATACTACTCATTAATCATGACTACATACAATCCTAACATACATACATAATACATATAATATATCATGATATCTACTGACTTTATGCCTAAGACACATTTTATCACATAATTAATGCTACCCACTTAACCAATTTTTCCTCCCAGCTTTTACTTCCGACACCACTTGCAAGGCTCAAGTTCAGTGCCTGCAAGCCCAATATCCATGTCTTTTAGTTTTACAAAACAAAAAGCTACATGTGTCATGCATTAGCCCACCACCAGGAGACTGGATTCCTAAGAGGCCCTATCCCTCGCCTTCAACACATACACAACTAACGCTGTCCCTACTTCTGTCCCTAAAGAAAACTGTCCCTATCTATCCCTATCTATCCCTGCTCTACCTAACTTAACAAACTCTATCTGTCCCTCAAATCTGTCCCTACTTCTCCTTCAACACCCACACCACCTTATGCTGTCCCTACCCTCATTCACACAGACTCCAGCTCTCCCTTGAATGTTTTTAAAAGGAGAGACCCCTCCAAAGCCGAGAGGCCTTCCTCACACCCAGTCTCTCGAACTTCAAAGAACGCACCTTCCCCAGGTCACCCAAGATGTTACTAACCACCTCGTCCCAGGAGAGGGTTTTCCTTTGCACCGAAACTAAACACCGTGCATTCCACGTGTAAAACCTGACCACTATGCTAACTAGGAATAAAGTGCCCCGATCTCGGCCACCCAGGGATCTGAACGCCCCATAGACCCACTCGGCGTAAGAAAGGGATGCCAGCCGCGGCCAACGTATGGAAGCACCCACCCTGTTGTAAACCTCTGTATTAAAGGGACACCGAAGGAGGAAGTGCTCCATGCTTTCCAGCGTGTCGCCGCACTCCTCACGGGGACAATTCCGATCATCGGATTTCCTGTACTTCACGTTGTCCCTTACATACAGCTTCCCGTGAAAGCAGCGCCAGGCCAAGTCCCAAAACTTCATGGGGATCCACTTTGAATCTAAAAGCCCGAGCCCCACCTCCAGATCCCGGCCTGGGCAATCCTTGAGGACCAGGGGCTTCCGGAAATGGGTCACCAGAACCCTTCTGTCAAGGCACTGCCTCAACATGGTCCTGATTTCCCACACTCCCAGACCCCACCGGCGGATCACCTTCAGAACCGGGGTAGCGTAAGCCGGGAGATGTCCGTGAGGTGTACGGAGGTCCTTCACCCGCCCTCCTGTCTCCCATTCCTGGAAGAAGGGTCGAAACCAGCCCCTGCAGGAGAATACCCACGGAGGAGCCCTCTCTAGCCAGAGGTTGGAAATGTTGGCCTTAAGAAAGGTGTTCACTAAGAACACTACTGGGTTGACCATACCCAACCCACCTAGTCTCCTCTTGTACGTGACCTCCCTCTTGATTAGGTTGAGCCTATTCCCCACAACAGCTGGAAGAACAGGCTGTAGACCCGTGTCCAGAGAGGTTCCGGCAAGATGCACACGCTGCCCAGTTAAATTAACAAAGGAAGCAGAAAACCTTTAGCCAATCTAACCCTTTCCCTTAGGGTTAAAGACCAACTGTTCCACTGGTCCAACTTTTGGACAGCGATCTTAAGTCTGCCCTCCCAATTTTGCTTGGGGTAGTCCCCGGGGCCAAATTCGATGCCTAGACTTTCGGCGGAGGCCTGGGGCCCTGGAAGGGTGTCCGGGAGATCAAAACCAGGATCTCCCCCTCCCATCCAGAGACTCTCACACTTTTCCCGGTTGATCATGGACCCGGATGCCTCCGAGTAGCGCGTGACCTTGGACATGACCCAATCCGTCTCCCCTCTCGAGGATACGAAGAGGGAAACGTCAGTGTACGCCACCACCCTCAGAGAGGACCCAGAGCCCGCCTGGTCCATCCCGACTCCCACCAACGGTCCACAGTCTACCCTCCTCAGGAAGGGATCGATCGCAAACACGTATAAAAGTGGGCTCAGAGGACAGCCCTTACGGACCCCAGAACCCACCTCAAAAGGGTGACCCGACCAACCATTCACGAGCGGGAAAGTCTCAGCCCCTTGGTATAAGGTCTCTAACCACTTTACAATCCCCCCCAGGCAGACCGTACTTCAAAAAGACAGACCAAAGGTACTCATGGTTAACCCGGTCAAAGGCTTTTGCTTGATCTAACGACAGCAGGTACCCCTTCCAGTGACCTGCCCAACCCTGCTCCACTGCCTCTCGGACACCGAGCACAGCGCTAAAAGTACTGCGGCCTTGAACGGAGCACTGCTGGGCCCCCGAAAGGAGCCGGGGTGCAAACTTGACCAGCCGATTAAACAGCACATTTGCAGAACCTTCCGGTCCGTATTGAGAAGCGCTATGGGACGCCAACTCTCAATACAGGACGAATCTTTACCCTTTGACAGAATAATCAGGGCTGACCTCCTCATTGAACTGGGAAGAGTGCCCGAGGAAAGACACTCATTAAACACCCCAGTCAAGAGGGGGACCAAGGAGTCCCTAAAGGTCTTGTAGAACTCGGATGTTAAGCCATCCGGACCTGGCGATTTCTTGGGCCGGAGCCCTTCAATGGCCAGTCTCACTTCCTTTTCCCTGATTACTTCTGCCAAAACACCAAGAGAGGGATCACCCCCTGGCTCAGGAATGGTTTCAGCCAGGAAAGCCGACATCCCGTCCTGATCCAGATCCCTCTTTTCCAAGAAGCGTGAGTAGAAAGAACTGACCACTTCCAGGATCCCTGATTTGGATCTGTTCAGGGACCCCGTACTGTCGATCAGTCCTGTCACCATCTTACAATTCACTGACATCTTACAGTTTCTGTAGGGGTCGGGCAACCGGTGCCTCCCGAAATCCCTCTCAAAAACTAAAGATGTGTGCCTATCATACTGACACCTCTTGAGCAAAGACTTCACTCTGGAGATTTCCTCTCGGTCACCTCCAGTTGAGACGAACTGCTCGAGATTCCTCCTCAGGGCCTGGTACAAGCGGTGCCTGTTCAGACTTCTGAGGTTCGAGAGCTGATGGAAGAACCCCACCACCCGCTTTTTGAAGATCTCCCACCACTCTGACTTACTGCTAGAGAGATCCAAAAGCGGTACCTGTCTCACGTCCGCTTCTTCCAGCAGGGACGAATTTAGCTTCCACAGCCCTCTTCCCATCCGGGGAGTCTCTGCAACATTCAGAGAAAAAAAAAATTAAACAGTGATTGCAGAACTCCACCTCAACGGCGGACACAGTGGAAAAGATGGCGTCCTCCTTTAATAAAAACCTATCTATTCTAGACCTACAACTATTTCCCCTATAATAGGTGAAACCCCCGTGGCCAGGTGTGTGCCGGATGTGGACATCCACCAGGCGAGCTTCACTAGCTATGCTATTTAGGGCGACGCTGTCATAAGCCATGCGGTCTCCGGGACCCCCTGTTCACAGGACCTCGTAATGGTGTTGAAGTCCCCACCGAAGACCACCTGCCAGCTCGTAAAAAGAAAGGGCTTGATCTTCAGGAAGAGACATTTCTGGTCCCACTTTGATTGTGGGCCGTATATATTTATGAACCAAAGCTCCTGTCCCCTCATGAACACGTCTAAGACCAGGCACCTCCCCATTTCCAACTTGATCACTCGTCTGCATTCCACATCTGCGGTTTTAAAAAGGACCGCCACCCCGCTATACGGCTCGGCCGCAAGAGACCAGTATGAGGGTCCGCACCTCCACTCTTTCTGTGCTTTGTGTATGACCCCCATGTCCATTAGTCTGGTCTCCTGCAAAAATAAAATTTCAGCCTCAATTTGGGTGAAAAAATCAAAGGCCGCAAATCTAGCCGCATCTGACTTAATGCTGGCGACATTAATGGATGCCAGCGTCAACGGGGCGAGTTCAGCCATCATGAGTGATCAAGTTCGACTGCCATTTTCTTGCCCACCCCGCTCCCATCACCACCCGGAGGGGAATCCTCAGAAACCTTTCTCTTCAAAGAAACCGAGGTATCCATCCCCTCCTCTCCCGGTGTCCTCGCCTCTGGGCTCCGGGTCCTTCCCCCCCGCGGGAGAGACAGTGTCCTCAAAGGACAGACCCTGCCATTCCCTGAAGGACCCTCTGATGCTGCCCCCGGTCCCTCACCCTCGTCTTGCGACTCCTCAGCAGGGTCTCCGAGGACACTGTACCGGTTGGAGAATGTGATCAGAGGGGGGTCGGTGGGCCCTTCCGCAGGTACATTCACGGTCGGGGGTGGAGGGGATTTGGAAGACTTGCCAGCCTTCTTCCTCCCACTCCTGTTGTTGCGCTTCCTACCACCCTTTGATTCTGTAGGCTGCTCTGCGACTTCCTCATCAACACTTTCATACTGAGAGGAGTTGTCTGAGTCAGCTGCATTATCCTCCCTCTCCATCCTCCTAATCTCCTCGCTCACCACTTCCTCCCTCTGGTCCTCAGAGGCTTTAGCCACCAGCCTAGAGGGTGGGGCAGGCACCACCCCGGTTGCCCGAGGCTCCACCCGCCCCATACCCCCATGGCGATCCTCCTGCCTCCACTGGTATGAGAGGCCCCTCTTAGCGACATTGCCTTTCCTCACTGGCCCCTTAGCCCCTCCCCCACCTCCACTACCTGCCGCAGCAGAGGAATCCCGCCAGGGGTTGCCCCCCACCGTCTCCCCCCACCGGGCCTGCAGTGGCATTGGAGAAGGAGCGAGGTTAGCGGGTACCCGAGATCACCACACAGGTGGCACCGAATTTCCTTGCACGTGGCAGCAAGATGACCCACCCCGCCACACAAGTCACATTTCTGTATCTTGCAGCCTGCGCTGAAATGTGTGCGGTCGCCGCACTTGTGGCAGACGTTCGGCTGCCCCTGGTAGAATTCCAGGATCCTGTCCCTTCCAAGGAATGCCAATGAAGGGATGTGGGTGACAGTACCACCTGAGACCTTCAATTTGACCATGAAGGTCCAGCTCCCCCGACCAAATACCGAATTCATCCAAGTTCTTTTTTGGGACATCAGTGACCTCCCCATAACGGGAAAGCCACATCATAATGTCAATGCCAGCGAGTGACTCGTTACATGTCACCACGGTCACTCGCTTGACGTTATTCTGGCGAGACACCGCCTGCACGACGAAGCCTCGCCAACCAGGGTCTTCTTTCACCAGCTCGTAGTTTGACCAGAAGAGCTCAAGCCCCTCTGGCCGCACGAAGCTGATGTCAAAGAAGCGGGTCGCCGAGGGATGGATCAGGGCAAAGATGTCAGCTGCCCTGGAGCCCATCTTCAGGAGGAGCTCCACCACCTTGCTCCTGGGTGAGTAGGCTCCATTGCCCCCCCACCGAACACGGACCACATTCCTTCTCGGCGGCCTCTGCCCGGCTGTCGGGAGTGACCAAACAGTCTCTACCTGCCTTTGCTCTTGGAAGTGGCTAAGCCATGTCTTTCCACCCGGAAAGACAGGTCCACCTTCCTCCCCTCTACTATGATTGACCTTTCTCCCCTTTTAAGGGCCTCCAGGAAAAGGCGGTGCAAAGCGCCATCCCCGGAGGCGAGGAGACCCCCTGAGACCCCCCCCGGAGCCCCAGCCGCGACCCCTGCAAACATGCGCCTGGGTCTCGCGGCCGGGTGGGCAGATGGGCCAGCCCCCCACCACTCGTGCTTGCTCCCACATTCACACCCTCATCCACTCCCACGTTCACTCTTTTATTTTTTCCATTCATTCCCACATTCACAGCGGCATTCACACCTGCACTCACTCCCTCATCCATGTCACTCACATCCCCATTATCATCAGTAAACAATTCCTCAAATATGTCCACAACCTCTCCCTCACTTTCACTATCCCTAACTGTTACTACATTGTGGCTTTTGTTGTTTTTATTATTATTTTTACCACCTGCTGGGGGCCCCAGCTCCTGGACTGTGGAGCCAGCATTGATAGGGTTACTTCTACCCAGGAGTGCCCCTTTAAATGCACCAGAGCAGAGTGAACTCAGTACGCCTTGCCTGGGCTTGGGAGAAGCTGCAACTCCTGAGCTCTCTGGCTCATTTTTATTTTCTTTTGTCCGCCATTGATTCTGGTGCAGGGACGGGCTCTGCCACTGCACCCTTCCCTCAACCCCCGCCGGCTTTTCCAGGAGCGCCAGAGCCCCCGCACCACCTGATGACAGTAAGTGGGCAGGGGACCCCGACAACTCCCCACCGGCTTTCGGGGGCTGGTTTGAGTGGGCGGGACAGGAGACTGTGAACTCGCCGAGGCCACACCCCCTGCCGGCCGCAATCACAGCGGTCCGGGCAGCAGCCCCTTGCGAGGCCACGCCCCTCCCGCCAGATGTGTGCACAGCGTGCGGGACAGTGGCCGAGGTGGACACGCCCCCCGCATGCCGCTGCCTTTGTGGACAGGGCAACACTTGGGAAAGACACGCCCCCTCTGCAGGCCATCACCGCCTCTCTGCACCCACCGCTTGGTGCCGGTAACGCTGACCACTCCTCCTTGGCATCCAGCGGCGGCAGGGACCCCCGCACGGACCCCTTTTTGGGTCTACGCGCAGGGGACCCCGCTCACCACGGGCGTCGCCGTAGGAGCGACCAGCCCTTTGCAGATTTTAGCTGTTGCTTTACTGTGTCCACACCCTTTCCTGGCTTCTGAGCCCCCATTAGTGATCCAGACTTAACGGATCCGCATGTAGGGGATCCAGAAGACCCAGCACTTGCCGCCGGAGGTGCGGCCCTGGCTGCATGTACACTTAGTGCTGGACTAGCCCCCCCACTCGCCACAGTGGGCTGAGCACGAGCACTACCACTAGAGTTGAGCGAAACGGATCGAAAAATTTCAAAAGTCGCCGACTTTTGGCAAAGTCGGGTTTCATGAAACGAAACCCGACCCTAGGATGAGGTCGGCCACGAGGTCGGCGACTTACGCGCCAAAGTCGCGTTTCAAAAGTTTGTTTTGCGCTCTTTTTCAGCCAATCAGGATCCACGGACACTGTGGGCAATGTGATGACATAGGCAGGGGTCACCACCATCTTTCAGAAGGGCATGCAAGTGATTGGCTTGCTTTGGTGGGCGTCACAGGGGGTATAAAAGGGCGTGCACGCCGACCGCCATGTTCCTCATGCTGATCTCAGAATAGGGAGAGCTGATGCTGATTCTGTAGGGAGAGCGTTAGGCAGGGAAGAAGACACCAAAAACTGCTTCTGCTGCTAGCGATTTTGCCTGTACAACACACCAGTCACTGTGTGTGCAGTGCAAGGGGAGGCTATATTTTGCTGGATCAGCGGTGTTGGTTGTTAGGCTGCCTTCTAAGGCTTCCTGACGGCTGCATTGCTGTTTACCCACTGCTCTGCAAACTGCTTTTTTAAAAGCAATCCCAATTTTTTTTTTTGTCCTGCTGAGGTACTGTGCGTGCATTTTTTCACACCATACAGCGGTGCACACTCCTCACACAGTACCGTATAACGGCTGTTATCACAGCCACAGTGAAGCTATCTGTGTGTCACTCTGTAAGAATAAGTCGAGGACATGTTCCGTTCTTACAGACCTGCACCTTCTAGTTTTGTCTAGCTTTCAAACAGTTAAATATATTTGCTGTTTGATCACATTCAAAACTATAGAGAGACAGTAATAAGTAATTAAGTAATAAGAATTGATGCTTTTGGCATTCAAATGGGCACTGTAGGTGTGTTTCCTGTCCTCCTCTCACTGCCAACTTTTATTCCCCATTGACTTACATTGGGTTTCGTGTTTCGGGACGACCCCGACTTTTCCCTATAGTCGGCCGATCTTGCTCGACCCTACTTTTGGAAAAGTCGGGTTTCACGAAACGAAACTCGACCCTAAAAAACCAAAAGTCGCTCAACTCTAACTACCACCATTTACACCATCACATAAACCGGCACCGACCTCCATATCGCTGCCTGAGTCTGAACAACTACCACCAGACTTGACAGTCAGATCCAGGCAGACATTACTCTCCCTGCTCCCATGCTGCGGACCCACCACAGGGCCCGAGCCGGGGTGGGCAGCGGGTTCCACACAGCGGGACTGGGGGGCCCCGGGAAAAGGGGCCAAAACAAGTTTTTCCACTAGTGTATCTTTTGGCTTGCGCCTCCTCCCCCTCCCGGTTGCCCCATCCTCGAGGCAGACCTCATCCCCAAACAGCAGTGTGCCAAACCGTTCCAAGGACTCATTCTGCCTCACTTGCTGTAGGATGAGGCAGCCCCCCTCACTATTACTCCCGCTACCACCTTCCTCCCCCTCACTCGCACTGGAGTCCAGTGGGAGAGCCAATTGTTCAGGGGCTATCCCGCTGTATGTAACATGGGTGCTCTTACTCACCAGGTCCTCAGGTGGAGGTGGCCCAGATGCACTGTGGACGCCATCTTCCTCTTCCTCCTCAGCCTCCACCTGGCTGGGGCCTCCTGACCCCCCCGGTCATGGCTCTAAACCGGTCATCAATTCTTAATTTCTCCCCAAAAGGGCCGCTTCCCTCAAGGATGGCAGATCTTCTGGCCTCCAGAGCCTTTATTTCCCCCTTTAGCCTCTACCGTGGCGCTCACCTCGGCTCTTTTTGCGGCAGGGAGCCAGTTTTTGGAGACAACGCGGGCTCCCTTAAACTCCTCCTGGAGATTCCACAGCTGCTTTGCTGCCTCCTCATACTCGCAGAGGTGGGCGTGGATGTGGGAGGCGTAGGTGGTAGCCGGCTCTTCTGCAGCATTGGAGCCCCAGATGTTATGAGGGCTCCCGCCTTTGCATCTCCGCTAGCAGCCTCTCCCCCGGGAGAAGGACCTGCCACGGCACTTGCTTTGGTGTCCCAGACCCTGGAACCTTGCGGCCCCCGGGTTCTTTTTTCCCATCCCTGGGACTGGCTTGATATAGTGTGGGCCTCTAGCTGGCAGGTGAGGCCCCCCACCCCCAGCTGGTTTGCCCGGGGGGTGGGAGCCAAGGGCACAGCCCCGGCTTTGCTCAGTCCCTGGGAAAGTCCTCTTACCTGGGAAGGGGGCAGATGAAAAGTCCAGTAGAAGATAAAAAAACCTCCCTTCCCAGGAGTTTAGCTTTTCCTCAGCCTCGCAGCAGCAGCAGTGCCCCGCCCCCTCCACTTCCTGTTGAGGTGGGCAGGGCTTTCCTCTGCCAGACGCCTGTCATCCATCCTTCCTTTCAGACCTGGCGCCGCCTCCTTAGTTTGCTTTTGAAAGCCTGGTGCCTGCGCTCTACTTTTTTTTATGGGGCATGCGTAGTTATTGCTCCCCGACGTGCCCGTGCTGCTAGATCACATCAGGGCCTTTGATATTGCACGGCCCTGAGATCCCGCCCCGCAGTCGTTTATGAGTTATTCACACTGCGGAGCTGGGACCCTCGGGCATGCACAGTGGTTATCAGTGGCGCTCCGCCTCCCAGAAAGCACTCCGCCTCCCCTTACATTGCATCATCAGCGCTGTACTCGTCTGCTCCTCTATTATTCACGTGGCATCGCATCCTCCTCTCTCAAAGCTCCTAAAGCTGAATGCTGGTGTGTAGGTCAGCCTGTGTTTGTTAATTCTTACTATGGCAATGCTGTGGGTGATGATTGTATGGCACTGTAGTGCCAGGCTGCAATGCTGGGGGTGATGATTGTACTGCACTATAGTGCCAGGTGGCAACGCTGGGGGTGATGATTATACCGCACTATCCTGCCAGGCGGCAACGCTGGGGGTGATGATTATACCGCAGTATACTGCCAGGCGGCAATGCTGGGGGTGATTATACGGCACTATAGTGCCAGGCGGCAATGCTGGGGGTGATTATTATACGGCACTATAGTGCCAGGCGGCAATGCTGGGGGTGATTATACCGCACTATAGTGCCAGGTGGCAATGCTGGGGGTGATGATTATACCGCACAATAGTGCCAGGCCGCAATGCTGGGGGTGATGATTATACCGCACTATTGTGTAAAGCACCAGTGATGGGGGTGATGATTATACCGCACTATAGTGCCAGGCGGCAATGCTGGGGGTGATAATTATATGACACTATAGTGCCAGGCGGCAATGATGGGGGTGATGATTATACGCCACTATAGTGCCAGGCGGCAAAGCTGGGGGTGATGATTATACCGCACTATAGTGCCAGGTGGCAATGCTGGGGGTGATGATTATACCGCACTATAGTGCCAGGTGGCAATGCTGGGGGTGATGATTATACCGCACTATAGTGCCAGGCGGCAATGCTGGGAGCGATGATTATACCGCACTATTGAGTAAAGCACCAATGATGGGGGTGATTATACGCCACTATAGTGCCAGGCGGCAAAGCTGGGGGTGATGATTATACCGCACTATAGTGCCAGGCGGCAATGCTGGGGGTGATGATTATACCGCACTATAGTGTCCTTGTCCCCAGTCATTGGAACGCAAGTGGAAATATGCAGCCAACATCCCACAGGCCACAGTACTAAATTCACACATTTCTCGTCTGCTTGCACTCGAAATGTTGACATTTAGGATCCTGGAGACGGAAGCTTACTGCACCTGATGGTGATGGCCGTCCCAAGGTACTCGGTCCCCAGCCGCCACTATCTCTGCTGCTGTGCCGTCCTGGCATTACACAAGCACGTGTCCCACAATATTACCGATGCCCTGAACAATGCTGTTACTGGGAAAGTCCAACTAACCATGGACATTTAGACAAGTGCTTGTGGGCAGGGATGCTACATCTCGCTGATGGCACACTGGGTTAACGTAGTGGAAGCCGGGACCCAGAGGGACTGTGGGATGGAACACGTCCTGACGCTGAAGATTGCGGGCCCTATGTCAATCAGGGTTGCCACCACAGTCTACAGCTCCTGCACCTCATCCTGCGCCTCCTCTTCAGCCTCCGTCTCTGAAATGACCACATCAGTCACAAGCTGGAAGCACTGCAGCACTGCCTCAGCCAAGCGTCAACAGGCTGTACTGAAGCTAATATGCTTAGATGACAAACCGCACAATGCTGAAGAGTTGTGGACAGCTCTGAAAGAGCAGTTAGATGTGTGGCTGACACCGCTCAGCTTACAACCAGGCATGGTCGTGTGTGACAATGGCCGGAACCTGGTGGCAGCTCTGAGGCGAGGCGAGCTCACACACGTACCATGCCTGGCCCATGTGCTTAACCTTGTTGTTCAATGGTTTCTCAAAAGCTACCCAGCCACAGCTGCTGGATCTGCTTGTCAAAGTACGTCACCTGTGTGCCCATTTTAGAAAGTCGGCTTCCGCCGCCCTTGCCGTGCTTCAGCAGCATTTACAGCTTGCGGCTCACCAACTGATGTGTTATGTTTCCACATGTTGGAAAGGATTTGTGAGCAGAAGAGGGCAGTTGTTGACTACCAGCATCAACAAGGCTGTCAGTATTCAGTTCAGACTCCACACAAAAGACCTCAGGAGTGGACATGGATGTCAGACATATGTACCATCCTACAAGACTTTGAGGACTCCACCAAGATTGAACGGCGATGACGCCATAACTAGTGTCACCATCCCGCTTCTCTGTCTTCTGAAATGCTCTCTGCTCACAATCAAAGAGGTGGCATTGCAGGCTGAGCATGATGAGATGGATCAAGGAAGCAATATGGGGTGATTACACACAGCCCAGCCTCATGTCATCCCAATGTGGATTGTTTGACAATGAGGTGGAAGAACAGGAGCTACTTTCATGCTCTATAGATGGTACTACTGTACAAACACAACTGTCATACCATCTGTTCAGCGTGGATGGCCTGAGGACAAAGATGAGGAGGAGAACATGGTCAGTTGACCTCTTAGTGAGGACATGGAAGTATTGCCTGTTAGCGGTCTGCCACACATGGCTGTCTTTATGTTGCGCTGCCTTTCCAGTGACCCTTGTATTGTCAAAGTTTTGGCTGACAGTCATTACTGGTTGGTGACACTTCTAGACCCACGCTACAAGGAGAGATTTGAATATCTTCTTCCAGAGACAGACAGGTGTACTAAAGTGTTGCAGTACCAGAAGGCCCTTGTTGCGGACTTATTAAAAAAATTCCCATCTGAAAACATTGGCAGCAGAGACACAACTCCAATCCAGCAGAGGCAGGGGGACACTGGCAAAGTTCTGGGAGAGCTTTCTCAGATCCTCTCATCGCAGTGGCACTATGGCGTGGGGTACTCTTACATCTTACAAGGAGTGCAAAGTTTTGGACGATGGTGAGGGAGTACCTTCCTGACTGTACCAACATCTTCCAAGACTCCTCTGTGCCTTTAATTATTGGATCTCAAATCTGAATACATGGCATGAACAGGCTCTCTACACCTTGGAGGTCCTGGCCTGTCCTGCCGCTAGCGTTTTGTCAGAGCGTGTCTTTAGTGCTGCTGGTGGAATTTTAACTGATAAGCGCTAGAGATGAGCGACTTTGCCTTTTTTATGGTCGAGTCGGGTTTCGTGAAACCCGACTTTCTCAAAAGTCGAGTCGAATGAAATCAGCCGACTAGCAGGAAAAGTCGGGGGTCCGACTGAAACACGAAACCCAATGCAAGTCAATGGGGAAGCAAAGTCGACAGGGAGTTGAGGACAGTAAACACACCTACAGTGCCCATTTCAATGCCAACAACATCAATTCTTATTACTTAAGCTTGTCAACCTTAATTTACTTTATAATAATTGTTACGCATTGAAAACGGGGTTATTTGGCTAAAGTTGTGGGTGGAGTAGGGGTGGCTCCAGGTTTTCGTGTGCCCTGGGCGAAAGTGTCAGTGGGCCCCTTTAACACATGCCACAATTCATGATGCTCCGATACGGCAGAGAAATATTGGTATAGTACAATGAAAAATACTTCACTTCTTACATGACATGACTGATATCTATTTTAAATTCTACAATAGCTCAAAAAGCGGACAGTATATTACTCCATACAGTATTATGGCCATCACATAGTGCGCCATACATAATAATGAGCCCCATATATTTCTCATACAGTATATGATGAGCTCCACATAATGCTACAGTATATGTTTGTCCCCATGGATGATGCTCCAGTGTCTTAAGGGCTCAAATAATGCAAATATCTAATGGGCCCCATAAATGCTGCTCCAGTGTCTGATGTCCCCCATTTGGAATGCTCCAGTATATGATGGGCCTCATGGATGAGGCTCCAGTGTATGATGGGCCCAAATAATGCTCCATATATAATCTACCCCATTTAGAATGCTCCAGTATATGATGGGCCCCATGGAAGATGCTCCAGTGTCTTATGGGCCCAAATAATGCTCCATATATAATGGCCCCCATTTCTAATGCTCCGGTGTATAATGAGCCCCATAGATGCTGCTCCAGTGTCTGATCTGCCCTATATAGAATGCTCCAGTATATGATGGGCCCCATGGATGATGCTCCAGTGTCTTATGGGTCCAAATAATGCTCCATATATAATGCGCCCCATTTCTAATGCTCCAGTGTATAATGGGCCCTGTAAATGCTGCTCCAGTGTCTGATGTTTCCCATTTGGAATGCTCCAGTATATGATGGACCTCATGGATGATGCTCCAGTGTATGATGGGCCAAAATAATGTTCCATACATAGTCTGCCCCATTTAGAATGCTCCAGTATATGATGGCCCCATGGATGATGCTCCAGTGTCTTATGGGTCCAAATAATGCTCCATATATAATGGGCCCCATTTCTAATGCTCCGGTGTATAATGAGCCCCATAGATGCTGCTCCATTGTCTGATCTGCCCCATTTAGAATGCTCCAGTATATGATGGGCCCCATGGATGATGCTCCAGTGTCTTATGGGTCCAAATAATGCTCCATAAATAATGCGTCCCATTTCTAATGCTCCAGTGAATAATGGGCCCATAAATGCTGCTCCAGTGTCTGATGTCCCCCATTTAGAATGCTACAGTATATGATGGGCCCCATGGATGATGCTCCAGTGTCTTATGGGTCCAAATAATGCTCCATATATAATGCGCCCCATTTCTAATGCTCCAGTGTATAATGGGCCCGTAAATGCTGCTCCAGTGTCTGATGTCCCCCATTTGGAATGCTCCAGTATATGATGGGCCTCATGGATGATGCTCCAGTGTATGATGGGCCCAAATAATGCTCCATGTATAATCTGCCCCATTTAGAATGCTCCAGTATATGATAGGCCCCATGGATGATGCTCCAGTGTCTTATGGGCCCATATAATGCTCCATATATAATCTGCCCTATTTAGAATGCTCCAGTGTATGATGGGCCCCATGGAAGATGCTCCAGTGTCTTATGGGCCCAAATAATGCTCCATATATAATGGGCCCCATTTCTAATGCTCCAGTGTATAATGGGCCCCATAGATGCTGCTCCAGTGTCTGATCTGCCCTATTTAGAATGCTCCAGTATATGATGGGCCCCATGGATGATGCTCCAGTGTCTTATGGGTCCAAATAATGCTCCATATAAAATGGGCCCCATTTCTAATGCTCCAGTGTATAATGGGCCCCATAAATGCTGCTCCAGTGTCTGATCTGCCCCATTTAGAATACTCCAGTATATGATGGGCCCCATGGATGATGCTCCAGTGTCTTATGGGCCCAGATAATGCTCCATATATAATCTGCCCCATTTAGAATGCTCCAGTATATGATGGGCCCCATGGAAGATGCTCCAGTGTCTTATGGGCCCAAATAATGCTCCATATACACTCACTGGCCACTTTATTAGGTACACCTGTCCAACTGTGTGTTAAGACTTAATTTCTAATCAGCCAATCACATGGCGGCAACTCAGTGCATTTAGGCATGTAGACATGGTCAAGACAATCTCCTGCAGTTCAAACCGAGCATCAGTATGGGGAAGAAAGGTGATTTGAGTGCCTTTGAACGTGGCATGATTGTTGGTGCCAGAAGGGCTGGTCTGAGTATTTCAGAAACTGCTGATCTACTGGGATTTTCACGCACAACCATCTCTAGGGTTTACAGAGAATGGTCCGAAAAAGAAAAAAAATCCAGTGAGCGGCAGTTCTGTGGCCGGAAATGCCTTGTTGATGCCAGAGGTCAGAGGAGAATGGGCATACTGGTTCGAGCTGATAGAAAGGCAACAGTGACTCAAATTGCCACCCGTTAAAACCAAGGTAGGCAGAAGAGCATCTCTGAACGCACAGTGCGTCGAACTTTGAGGCAGATGGGCTACAGCAGCAGAAGACCACACTGGGTACCACTCCTCTCAGCTAAGAACAGGAAACTGAGGCTACAATTTGCACAAGCTCATCGAAATTGGACAGTAGAAGATTGGAAAAACGTTGCCTGGTCTGATGAGTCTCGATTTCTGCTGCGACATTCGGATGGTAGGGTCAGAATTTGGCGTAAACAACATGAAAGCATGGATCCATCCAGCCTTGTATCAACGGTTCAGGCTGGTGGTGGTGGTGTCATGGTGTGGGGAATTTTTTCTTGGCACTCTTTGGGCCCCTTGGTACCAATTGAGCATCGTTGCAACGCCACAGCCTACCTGAGTATTGTTGCTGACCATGTCCATCCCTTTATGACCACAATGTACCCAACATCTGATGGCTACTTTCAGCAGGATAATGCGCCATGTCATAAAGCTCAAATCATCTCAGATTGGTTTCTTGAACATGACAATGAGTTCACTGTACTCAAATGGCCTCCTCAGTCACCAGATCTCAATCCAATAGAGCATCTTTGGGATGTGGTGGAACGGGAGATTCGCATCAGGGATGTGCAGCCGACAAATCTGCGCCAACTGTGTGATGCCATCATGTCAATATGGTCCAAAATCTCTGAGGAATGCTTCCAGCACCTTGTTGAATCTCTGCCACGAAGAATTGAGGCAGTTCTGAAGGCAAAAGGGGGTCCAACCCGTTACTAGCATGGTGTACCTAATAAAGTGGCCAGTGAGTGTATAATGGGCCCCATTTCTAATGCTCCAGTGTATAATGGGCCCCGTAAATGCTGCTCCAGTGTCTGATCTGCCCCATTTAGAATGCTCCAGTATATGATGGGCCCCATGGATGATGCTCCAGTGTATGATGGGTCCAAATAATGTTCCATATACAATCTGCCCCATTTAGAATGCTCAAGTATATGATGGGCCCATGGATGATGCTCCAGTGTCTTATGGGCCCAAATAATGCTCCATATATAATGCGCCCCATTTCTAATGCTCCAGTGTATAATGGGCCCATAAATGCTGCTCCAGTGTCTGATGTCCCCCATTTGGAATGTTCCAGTATATGATGGGCCTCGTGGATGAAGCTCCAGTGTATGATGGGCCCCATATGTCATTCTCCGGTGTATAGTGCTCCCCAAAAATTGTTCCCAACCTTTAAAAAAATTAAATACCTCTCCTCACTGGGCACTGCTCTACTCTGGACTTCTCAGCGTCGCCATCTTCCAGCTCTCTGCACTTGGACTGTTTAGGCAGAGGGCATACAGACATGATGTCATTGCGCTATCTGACCTGAATGTCACTGTCAGGAAACATGGAAGACGTCATGGCGGTGGAGCAGGGAGAGGTAAGTACTGCAAGTGCTGTGGCCCTGAGAAAGCAGGGGGGGCCCACTCGTGGGCGACGGCACTGGCACAGGGCCCCTCATAGTATGCCGATGTGTTTGATGGTGAGTGGGCCCTCCCACCAGCAGAGACACTTTTGCATACTATGAGGGGCCCTGTGCCAGTGCCGTCGCCCATGAGTATGCCCCCACCTGCTCAGGGAGCCAGCACTTTCATCTGCACCTTCCTCTGTGTCACCGTGTAAGGTGGTATAGTATGCAGGAAGGGGCACCTGAGTTTCATGAGTCAGATTCTGGCTCTGTAGAGTGCGAGGGCAGTGTAGTGCTGTGGGTGAATGTACCAGCAGAATCATCTAGCAGTGGCTGTGCATCAGTGCACTCCATCTCTGATTCATGTTGGACTGGGGAATTCAGGATTTGACTTGATAACCCAGGCATAGTATGTGAAAAGAGCTCCATTGAGTAATCTGAAGTGTGGGCTGCCTCATCCTTCACTTTTGGTGGGGGTGAAGGACACAAGGAAAGGGGTTGCTCCTGACCAGAAGCCTGCACTGACTACTCAGTGCTTGCATTTTTTGAAACTTCAGAAGAGGAGGCGATAGAGCTGGAGGCTGTTTCAGCAATGTAAGCCAAAACCAGTTCCTGATGCTCTGGCTTTAAAAGTGGTTTACCTTCTCCCAGAAAAGGGAGCCTTCCAGGCCTCCCGGAGCCAGACCATGCCACAGGCTCAACACCTCCTGCCTTAGCTGCTATTGTGCTTTTGGCACTACCAGCAGATGCACCACCATCAGTACCAGCTGGCCCCCCACATCTGTGGCCTCTTCCACCATACTTCCTAATTTTTGTGAAAATGGACCCAAAATACCAGCAGATATATGGTACTGTATCAGAAGCGTACAGCTGTATACAGTCTAGGGATAATTGTAAATCTCTGTATAGATTTCATCAGTCAGACACCACACAGGCTCAGTATGGATTAGACAATAATATAAAAAGTTGAAAAAGGGTGCAGTATCACCAGATACAAGGTATATATAGTATAGTTTAAACATTCTAAATCTCCGTATATATTTCAGGAGGCAGACACAGACGCTCTCAGGCCCAGTATGGATTCGACAAGAATATAGAAAGTTGAGAAAGGGAACAACCAACACACAAGCAGTCAAAAAAGTCCCATAAAAAATAGAATTTTATTCAAAATTGCACGATAAAAACATGGACACAAAAGTACATGGAAGCAGGGGGGAGAGAAAAAAGAGGGCGTGTGCGAATGGCATACATGAGCTGGAAACAAAGCTCACACAGGCCCAGGTCAGCCCACCTTGTAAAGTATCATAGACCACTGTAGAAAATATATACATAGAAGGTCAAGAGTGCATAAATAGCAGAAACTGGTAATTGTAATATTATAGTAACATTTGTCATAGAGGCATATGTAGAGCAAATGCTCATATCAGCAACCGATTAGAAAAAACCTTCATTGTGTAGCAAAAAGCAATCATAAAGCAAGTGCTGATGTTAGGAAAAGGGTCTTTAAGCATACAGCATAACCTGGGCACTGTGGGAGCGGAGTGCTGCCGGCGCTAAGCTCCTTCCTCAGGGGGCGTGGATCAACGAAACTGGAAACACGGGGGGCCCCACGTGATCTGGCATCATACAGCATTTGCCTCTATGACAAATGTTACTATAATATTACAATTACCGGTTTCTGCTATTTATGCACTCTTGACCTTCTATGTATATATTTTCTACAGTGGTCTATGATAATTTACAAGGTGGGCTGATCTGGGCCTGTGTGAGCGTTGTTTCCGGCTCATGTATGCCATTTGCACACACTCTCTTTTTTCTCTCCCTCCTGCTTCCATGTACTTTTGTGTCCATGTTTTTATCATGCAATTTTGAATAAAATTCTATTTTTTATGGGACTTTTTTGACTGGTTGTGCGTTGGTTGTTCCCTTTCTCAACTTTCGATATTCTTGTCGAATCCATACTGGGCCTGAGAGCGTCTGTGTCTGCCTCCTGAAATATATACGGAGATTTAGAATGTTTAAACTATACTATATATACCTTGTATCTGGTGATACTGCACCCTTTTTCAACTTTTTATAATTCTTTATGAATTGCAGTTGTCCTCATATGTCCTATATACCTAATTATATGTGGTTTATTTTTCATGACTCTTTGAACTACCTTAGCATGTAACCTGCCTTCCACATATACCATGTGTACCACAATCGCATTTTACTTTAAAGTTGAGAAAGGGTACAGTAACACCAGATACCAGGTATATATAGTATAGTTTAAACATTCTAAATCTCCGTGTATATTTCAGAAAGCAGACACAGATGCTCTCAGGCTCAGTATGGATTAGACAATAATTTAAAAAGTTGAAAAAGGGTACAGTATCACTAGATACAAGGTATATATAGTATAGTTTAAACATTCTAAATCTCCGTATATATTTCAGGAGGCAGACACAGACGCTCTCAGGCCCAGTATGGATTCGACAAGAATATAGAAAGTTCAGAAAGGGTACAGTAACACCAGATACCAGGTGTATATATAGTATAGTTTAAATATTCTAAATCTCTGTATATATTTCAGGAGACAGACACAGACACTCTTAGGCCCAGTATGGATTAGACAAGACTATAAAAAGTAGAAAAAAGGTGTAGTATCACCAGATACCAGGTATATATAGTATAGTTTAAACATTCTAAATCTCCGTATATATTTCAGGAGGCAGACACAGATGCTCTCAGGCTCAGTATGGATTATACCACAATATAAAAAGCAGTAAAAGGCTAATGGATCAGAAGCGTGCAGCTGTATACAGTGTAGGGGTCATTGTAAATCTCCGTATATATTTCCAGAATCAGAAAGAGACTCTCACTGGCTCAGTATGCATTACACCAGATTATAAAAAGCAGTAAATGGGTAATGTATCACAAGCGTACAGCTGTATACAGTGTTGGTGTAATTTTGAAATCTACATATATATTTCCGGAGTAACACACATACTCTAACAGGTTCAGTATGGATCACTCCATAATATAAAAAAGATCCGCAATAAATAATCACACATGTGGCCCAATGTTCAAGGTGTAATGATGCACTTAGAGTGTTGGGTGGAGGAGGACTTTCTGGCACAAAGGGTACTGTATCAACAGATACCACATATATATAGTATAGTGAAAATAGAAAAAATCTCCGTATGTATTTCAGGAGTCAGACACAGAGGCTCTCAGGCCCAGTATGGATTCGACAAGAATATAGAAAGTTGAAAAAGGGTACAGTATCACCAGATACCAGGTGTATATATAGTATAGTTTAAACATTCTAAATCTCCGTATATATTTCAGGAGGCAGACACAGACGCTCTCAGGCT
This sequence comes from Dendrobates tinctorius, assembly GCF_039654945.1. NCBI lineage: Eukaryota > Metazoa > Chordata > Amphibia > Anura > Dendrobatidae > Dendrobates > Dendrobates tinctorius. The sequence continues at coordinate 7,770,085 of NW_027361760.1, read as the reverse complement.
CAGTATGGATTACATCACAATATAAAAAGCAGTAAAAGGGTAATGGATCAGAAGCATACAGCTGTATACAGTGCAGGGGTCATTGTAAATCTCCGTATATATTTCCAAAGACAGAAACAGACTCGCACTGGCTCAGTATGGATTAGACCAGAATATAAAAAGCAGTAAATGGGTAATGTATCACAAGCGTACAGCTGTATACAGTGTTGGGGTAATCGTAAATCTCCAAATATATTTCCAGAGTAACAGACAGATGTTCACAGGCTCAGTCTGGATTACACAGAATCTAAATAGCAAAAAAGGGTACTGTATCAGAAGCATACAGCTGTATACAGTGTTGGGCTAATTTTAAATCTCGGTATATATTTCTGGAGTCACCCTCAGACGCTCACTCAGTCTGGATTTGACCATAATACAAAATGTTGAAAAAAGGTACTGGATAACAAGATAGCAAGTATATATATTGTAGGGTACAATTTAAATCTCCGTATATATTTCCGTAGTCACCCTCAGACGCTCACTGAGTATGGATTTGACCATAATACAAAATGTCTAAAAAAGGTACTGTATCACAAGATAGGAGGTGTATATAGTATAGGGTAAAATTTTTATCTCCGTATATATGGAAGGAGTAAACCACACACGCTCACTCAGTATGGATAATACCGTAATAAAACATTTAGAACAAAGGTACTTTATCAGCAGATACCAGGTGTATATAGTATAAGTGAAAATGTAAATCTCCCTATATATTTCCAGAGTCACATACAGATAGTCAGCATGTATTTCTCTGTTATATCAGCCAGTACACGGTAGTGTGTGAGGAGCGTACAGCTCTATACAGTGTGGGAAATAATGAACGTTCGTTCACTGTGCAGAAAAACAGAATAAAAGTAGGAGTGCTGTGTAAAAAGCAGTCTGCAAAGCAGTGTCCACCCAGCAATACTGCTATAAGGCAGGCTAATAATCAGCGCTGCTGCACACAAGAAAATCCTCCCTGTCATTGGCAGGTTGCCTAATAACTAGCGCTGCTGCACACAAGAAAATCCTCCCCTGTCACAGCACACTAACTGTACACAACAAATGCATTCAGCACAAGCACATAAAAACTTCTGTTTACAGGCCTAAGTGTCTCCCAAATGATAAACAGCACCAGCAGCCTCTCCCTACTGTAAAGATGGGCAGAAGAAAAATGTCGGTCAGCGGTGAGGGCTTTTATACACACTCCGTATATACAGTATTTCAGGAGTCACCCTCAGATGCTCACTCAGTCAGTATGGATGTAACCGCAATCCAAAATGTTGAAAAAAGGTACTGTATCAGCAGATACCAGGTGTATCCAGTCTAGGGGTAATTGTAAATCTCTGTCTCTATTTCCGGAGTCAGACAAAGACACAGGCTCAGTATGGATTAGACAAGAATATAAAAAGTCAAAAAAGGGTAATGTATTACAAGCGTACAGCTGCATACAGTGTTGAGGTCATTATAAATCTCCTTATAGTTTACCAGAGTCAGACACAAACTCTCACAGGCTCAGTATTGATTACACCAGAATATAAAAAGTAGAAAAAGGGAAATGTATTTGAAGTGTACACCAGTATACAGTGTTGGGGTACTTTGAAATCTTCGTATATATTTCAGTTTCAGTAAGCCAGTCCAGACTCTCCGCTACAGGAAACTAGATGGATGCAAGTACTGACAGAAAGTCGAGTGATTGCAGAAATTTGGGAAAACCTCCCGGGAGATTTCGTAGAGGCGATTCTGACCCTCAATTACTTTGTCTGTGGAGAATGCGCAAACGGTTCTTTGTGAAGAAAGGGTTGCTGTATCGCAGTAGCGTGGATCCCATCACCGTTACGCATCTCCATGAAATTGTGATCACAGGGAGAGATGTAGACATGGTCCTCACTGCCTATCATGATCTGTCTGGTCACTTTGGAGTGCAAAAGACAGAAGCCACAGGCCGTAGGCAATTCTATTGGATTGGCATGAGAGAAGACATTGAAAAATGCTGGCAGGAATGTCACACGTCTGTGACTAGGAAAACTGTGAAAGCTGATCATAAAGCACCACTGCATCCGATTGTGAGTCGACGTCCATTTCAAATGGTAGCCATTCATCATCTGAAGGTAGAGCCCAGCAAGACAGGCCATAGCTACGTCTTAACCATCATCGATCAGTTCACCAAATTTGTAGTGCCCGTCCCTGTGAAGGATTTAACTGCCCAGACTACACAGCGGTGGAGCAGGGAGAGGTAAGTATTGCAAGTGCTGGGGCCCTGAGCAAGCAGGGGGGGCTCACTCGTGGGCAGCGGTACTGGCACAGGGCCCTTCATAGTACGCCAGTGTGTCTGATGGCAAGTGGGCCCCCCCACCATCAGAGACACTTTATTGTACTATGAGGGGCCCTGTGCCAGTGCTGTTGCCCAAGAGTGGGCCCACCCACCTGTTCAGGGCAACGGCACTTGCCCGGGTGCGCCAGGTGGTGACCCCAGCCCTGTTGTGGGGGGGCAGCCCAGTTAGGGAGGTTGAAAAAATGGCATATGTTGATGTGTAAAGCTGGACATTCAGCAGCTGCAAATGGAGGAATTGGAGAAGTCCGAGGAAGAGGAGGACAAAAGCGAGCCATTTTTCTGGCAACCTATGTGTCATTAGGGGAAGGTGGGACAAAATCCTTTGAAACCCATGCATGGTTTATTTTAGTGAAGGTTACATCATCAACATTTTGGGTCGACAGACGGGTCCTCTTTTCTGTCAGGATTGATCCAGCAGCACTGAAGACTCTTTCAGCACACTACCAGCAGGGCAAGCGAGCTCCTGTAAGGCATATTGTGCCAATTCAGGCCAGGTGTCTAGTTTACAGGCCCAATAGTCAAAGGGGAATGACCTGTGAGGGAGAACATCGATATAGGAGGAGTAGTTTGTAACCATAGTTGTAACCATGGTTGCCAACTGCTGTCTCCTGTCACTTGCAATCGATTCAGTATTACCAGTCGTGTGAGCGGTACTTGAGAATTCAGTCCACAACATGGTCATGAAACCCCTGTCTCCAAAGCCACGTCGGCTGTGTGCACCACGAATACCTCTTCCATTTTGCCCTCTATGGCTCGTAGGAGAACAAGCACCGCTGCTGTGTGCTGGAAATGCCTCAAACAAACGGATTACCAGAGTTGCTTATTTGTTAGCTGATATTATCTCTAGGTTCTCCTGTGGCATGATGTTCTGTAATTTGCCTTTATAGCGTGGATCGAGGATGCTGGCCAACCAGTAGTCGTCATCCTTCATCACTTTGGCAATGCGGGGGTCCCTTTTTAGGATCCCCAAGGCATAATCACACATGTGGGCCAATGTTCCAGGTGTCAATGATTCATTGCCAGTGGTGGGTGGAGGAGCACTTTCTGGCAAAACCACATCCCTCCAGTCACGCACAAACCCTGTACCTGACCTTGGCATGCCAACATTTTCTCTTGCCCCCTGAGAAGCATCCTCCTCCCCAAAATAATCATTCCCCTCATCCTTCTCCTCCTCTTCCTCGTCCAGGTCAGTTGCCCTCGCTGACAATGGCTGACTGTCATCAAGGCTTCCCTCCTCTTCCTCCTCCTCTGCTGCAGACGCCTGATCCTTAATGTGCGTCAAAGTTTGCACGAGCAGACGCATAAGTGGGATGCTTATGATGGTGTTGTCTGCACTTACCAGCCGTGTGCATTCCTCAAAACACTGAAGGACTTTACAGAGGTCTTTCAGCTTCGACCACTGCACACCCGACAACTCCATATCTTCCCTCAAACTCCCTGCCCGTGTATCCTCCCACAAATGCATTACAGCCTGCCTCTGTTCGCACAGTCTCTCAACCATGTGCATGGTGGAGTTCCACCTTGTTGCAACGTCTATGATTAGGCGGTGCTTGGGGAGGTGGAGCGATCGCTGCAGCTTCTGCATACGACTGGAGTGTACGGGCGAGCGGCGGATGTGCAAACACAGTCTTCGCACCTTATGGAGCAGGGCTGTTAACTCCGGATAATTATTTAGGAAGCACTGCACCACCAGGTTCAAGGTGTGAGCCAGGCAAGGTATGTGTGAGTTTTGCAAGGGCTATGGCTGCCACAAAATTCCGTCCGTTATCACTGACCACCTTATCTGGCTCAAGATGTAGACTGCCCAACCATGACTCAGTTTGTCGCTGCAAGTAGTCGGCCAGTACCTCCGCGGTGTGTCTGTTGTCACCCAAAGACATCATCTTTAAAACAGTCTGCTGTCGCTTACCACTAGCTGATCGATAGTGGGACACCTCGTGTGCAACACTGGCAGCTGCGGATGGAGTGCTCGTGCGTCTGCGCTCTGTCGACGAGCTTTTGCTTCTGGAGGAGGAGGAGGGTCGAACGCCTACAGCCAATTGTTTCCTATACCATGGGCTAGGCAGCACTGTTCCACCTCCGCTGTCCCCTGTGGAGGCTGCATCCTCCACATTAACCCAGTGCGCAGTGATGGACATGTAATGGCCTTGGCCATGCCTACTGGCCCATGCATCTGTTGTGAGGTGCACCTTTCCACTCACTGATTGAGTGCATGGACAATGTGGTCTTTCACATGCAGGTGGAGGGCAGGGATGGCTTTTCGAGAAAAGAAGTGCCGACTGGGTAGGCCATAGCATGGGACAGCATAGGCCATGAGATCTCAGAACACTTCCCTTTCAACCAAACGGAAGGGCATCATCTCTAATGAGATCAGTTTGGCAATGTAGGCGTTTAAAGCCAGTGTATGCGGATGAGAGGATGAGTACTTTCTTGTCCTACTCAGAGTGTCTGGTAGGGTGAGCTGGACTTGAGAGCTGCATATGGGGAAACTAGCGGTGGACCTGACGGACTGAGAGGGGGTTGGTGATGGTGGTGATGGCCTAGATTCAGTCTTTCGTTGCAAAAACATTGTGATTCCCTGACTGCTTTGGCCTTGCGATGACACCTCAACATTTCTTGCTGGTGGTGTGCTTACCAGTGGGCTTTCAGTGGGGGAAGTGATGGAGTGTTGCTGGCTACATTCACTCGGAGCAGGTGCACATGTGTTACCTGAGGTTTTGTAGTCCGTCCACGCTTGCAAGTGCATGGTGGTTAAATGTCTAAGCATGCAACTGGTATTCAAATTTTGGAGATTTTTCCCTCGGCTAAAGGTCCTTCCGCACTTCTTACAGATAACCTTTGCCTCATCAATAGGACTTTGGTCAAAAAAGTGCCACACTGCACTCTTCCTACTATGGTGTAAATTTTCTGGGCTTGCACGCTGTGCTAATTTGACCATCTGGCCAAGCTGTCCTGCAACTCTTTTGTTTACCACGTTTTTGTACAGCTACGGGCCTGCCAGATAACCGCTGCTATGATGTTGATGCCTGCTGCGGATCCTTCTCCGCTTCTAAGCTATTGCCAGCGGCACCCTCTTCCCCCAATGGATGCCAATCCAGGTCAACAACTGGGTCATCCATCACCTCCTCTTCAAATTCATCTGCACCTTCCTCTGTGTCACCGTGTAAGGTGGTATAGTATGCGGGAAGGGGTACCTGAGTTCCATCAGGGTCTGATTCTGGCTAGGTAGATTGCGAGGGAAATGTATTGCTCTGGGTCAATGTACCAGGAGAATTATCTAGCAGTGGCTGTGCATCAGTGCACTCCATGTCATATTCGTCTTGGACTGGGGAATTCAGGATTTGACTTGATAACCCTGGCATGGTATGTGAAAAGAGCTCCATGGAGTAATCTGAAGTGTGGCCTGCCGCATCCTTCACTTTTGATGTGGGTGAAGGACACAAGGAAAGGTGTTGTTCCTGACCAGAACCCTGCACTGACGACTCAGTGCTTGCAGTTTTTGAAACTTCAGAAGAGGAGGCAATAGAGCTGGAGGCTGTTTCAGCAATGTAAGCCAAAACCTGTTCCTGATGCTCCGGCTTTAAGCAGTTTACCTACTCCCAGAAAAGGGAACCTTACAGGCTTTCTTGTGCCAGACGATGCCGCAGGCTCAACACCTCCTGCCTTAGCTGCTATTGTGCTTTTGGCATAACCAGCAGATGCACCACCACCATCATCAGTGTGACGAACAGCCCACCGCTGCTTGTCCGATACGGACGACTGATGGGGGTCCCGCTGCCACCAAAACGCGACGGACAGCGGACCCTGTGTCACCACTATGTCACAGTCCCACCACTGACACGGGTGTATCAGCGGACGGAGGGATGAAACACTGCCGGCACACGGCTATCATAGGCACAGTGGGGCTTATCTTAGTTATCCCACCACTGGCACCATGTGACCAAAAATATCCAGCAAGCTAATCTCGCTCTGACAATTTGCCGCAGGGGGAGTTTAATTTGGATGCCCCACCACTGCTATCAATCTTCCAAGTACTGCAGGGATTTATGTATATCCCACTTTCTCAGTTCCACTTTGGAACTTGCAGCTCTCCGGCGCCCCCCTTACCCTCAGGTCAGTCAGGGAACTGCACCTAGGATAATTAGTCGCCGGATGGGCTGCTTGTTGTGAACCGGCAATTAGGCTTCTGCAGTAAGGGAATTATCAATGCTGTGGCCGCAGCCCCTCATTCATCAATATAAGACCCTTCTGTACTGCCAGCAAGCCGCAATAGCCGTACACAACGCGCTGCCACCAGTCACGGTTACTTAATTCACAGTGTTAAATTAAGAGGGTCCGTGGCAAACCCCTTGAATTAGTAGCGATTATCTATCAAAGGCGTATAGTTCGATTCTTAGAGCATGGAGGCAGACTAAATATCAAATCATTTATTTTCCGAAAGAGGATAGTGATTACAGATAAAAGTTGCTATAAAGTTGAGACATTAATTATGTACAGTTACAAATATAAAATAAAAGATGGATGAACATAGAAAGTACACTCACGGTTGTTCATGGCTCTTTAGGCAAAACCATGCGGCGGAGAAAGAAGGCGGAGCCACACATCTCCACTCATCTAGAGTTCTTGTCAGCACGGACTGCGGCTGCTCTCTCTCCTGGTTTTGCCAAGGGAATGCCTTATAGACTCTGCGATGTGACATCACGGAGAGGTGCATTCTGGGTTAATCCCACCTCTCTCATCCAAGTTATAATTTGGCTACAAAACTTAGATTAGCTATAACTTTATGGGAGAAGCTGGTATGGACTCATCAGTGGTATCATGTTTCCCAGCGTAATGAGCCCATCAAGAAAACATCAAACATCTATGCGATATGACCGTCCATTTGGGAGCAAATCATATCTCAGGGTCTGGACATGTTAGAACTGCGGAAGTGACACTGTAGCGGAGCTGGGACCGCTCAGATTATCAAAAGATGATTTTCATATCTCTACTTTGTACGGTTTTCGCAGGGCAGGCTCTTAAAGGTTTACTTCTAACTCCTGATTTCAGACAAAGAGTCTTTTCCCGCACTTTTTTTCTCTTTCAGCTGAGGCTGAGAGAAGCCAAATGGTGTGACAGGAAGTGTCCTGGTTTATAACACTTGGGGGAAGGGAAACTACTACAGTGTACCATGTAACTCAGAAGGGGAAGAGAGGGGGCTACAGCCCCACTGCCAGGCTGGCAGTTTACAATGTCATAGAATGCCGGATTTTTTCTAGAACGTTCCAACCGAAAACATATCTTGTAGACATTGTACATCACACCTCCCCCCTTAAGAGGGCGCTAAGGAGGCATTACCTCTCGGTAATCGGCCATGCGCACCTCAGCGGGTTCGCCCCGGCGGGACAACCCATCGGCATTGCCGTTTTCACTGCCCTTCCTGTGTTTTACAGTGAAGTCGTACTGTTGAAGGGCAAGGCTCCAGCGGAGCAACCTTCCATTGGTTCCGGACACTGTGTGCAACCAGCTCAGAAGGTTGTGGTCAGTTACCACTGTGAAGGCGCGCCCGTACAGGTAGGGCTGCAAACGCTGCAGTGCCCACACCATGGCCAGACACTCCTCGATGGTCGAGTATGCCACTTCCCTCGGCAAAAGTTTCCGGCTCAGATACAACACGGGGTGCTCTTGGTTCCCCGAGTTGACCTGGCTAAGCACAGCACCGAGGCCAAACTCGCTGGCGTTGGTCTGTACCAGAAACGGGCGACTGCTGTCGACTGCTCTCAACACTGGAGAGTTGCACAGGGCTGCTTTCAAAGCTTGGAAAGCCGCCTCACAGTCATCTGTCCAGTTGACTGTTGGGGTAGCCTCTGCTTGGTGAGGTCAGTCAAGGGTTTTACAATGGCGCTATAGTCCTGTACGAACCGCCTATAGTACCCTGCAGTGCCCAAGAAGGACTTCACCTGTTTCTTGGTCCTGGGGGTGGGCCAGGACACGATTGCGTCCACCTTTTCTCGCTCCGGACTCATGAAACCCCCGCCTACCCGGTGCCCCAGGTAGTGGACCTTGTGCATGCCTATCTGGCAATTCCCCGACTTGATGGTCAGGCCTGCCTGGTGAAGACGCTTGAGCACTTCCTGTAGGTGCTGAAGGTGTTCCTCCCAGGTGGAACTGAAGACGGCAATATCGTCTAAGTACGCCACCGCATACTCCTCCAGTCCCCGAAGCAGGTGGTTGACCATCCGCTGGAAAGTGGCAGGGGCATTCTTCATGCCGAAGGGCATGACCGTGGACTCGTACAGTCCAAAGGGGGTGATAAAGGCGGATTTCTCCTGCGCCTCAGGGCTCAGGGGAATCTGCCAGTATCCCCGTCTCAAATCCATGATGGATATGTAGTTGGCGTTTGCCAACCGCTCGAGCAGATCCTCGATGCGCGGCATCGGGTGAGCATCAGATGTTGTGATGGCATTGAGCCCCCTGTAGTCCACACAGAACCAGGTGGTCCGATCCTTTTTAGGCACGAGGACTACAGGTGAAGCCCACGCGCTTTTTGACCGTCGAATCACCCCCAGCCTTAACATCTCATCCATCTCTTGGCGCATGACTTGTTGCACCGTTTCAGAGATCCGATAAGGTGTTCGCCGTAATGGGGCGTGATTCCCAGTGTCCACCTCATGAACCGCTAACTCCGTCCTGCCCGGTTGGTTGGTGAACACGGCCCGGAAGGGTTCCAGGGTGGCCATCAACTGCAACCGCTGGGATACGGTTAGCAAACCACTTATCTCCAAGTCCTCAATGGACCCATCAGCCTTGGCCTGGGCCAGCATGTCCAGGAGGGGATCTTCCTCCCCATCCTCTGGCAGATTGCAGACCGGTAGGACGCAAGCTTCACGTTCGTAGTGCGTCTTCAGCATGTTGACGTGAAAGGCCTTGCGCCTACCCTGAGCATGGTCAAGCGTGACCACGTAGGTGACCAGGTTGAGCTGTTGGTGGACGACGTACGGGCCTTCCCAGGCTGCCTGAAGCTTATCCGTTGGTACAGGGACCAGCACCCACACCTTTTGACCCACCTGGTAGGTCCGCTCCCGGGCGTTCTGGTCGTACCAGTGCTTCTGGTCAGCCTGAGCCTGCGTCATGTTGTCATGCACCAACTGCGTCAAGGTCTGCATCTTGTCACGGAAGCGCATGACATAATCCACGATGGACACTTCTGTGGGGTTTGGCTCATCTTCCCAGAATTCTCTTATCAACCCAAGGGGTCCCCGGACTCGCCTGCCATACAGGAGCTCGAAGGGGGAGAACCCAGTCGAGGCCTGCGGAACTTCTCTGTAAGCGAACAGCAGGTGTGGGAGGTACCGCTCCCAGTCGTGCCCTTGGGTCTCAACCAGCATACTGAGCATCTGTTTGAGGGCACCGTTGAAGCGTTCACACAAACCATTAGTCTGTGGGTGATACGGACTCGATACCAGGTGCGTCACCTGCATTTTCTCACAGAGAGCCTCCATTAGGCGAGACATGAATTGGGGCCCTTGATCGGTAAGCATCTCCCTGGGAAATCCTACTCTTGAAAAGATGGTCACCAGTGCGTCAGCCACCTTATCTGCCCTGGTTGAAGACAGAGGTACTGCTTCGGGGTACCGGGTAGCGTAGTCTACCACGGTGAGAATATATTGCTTTCCGGAGCTGCTGGGGACGGACAGCAGTCCTACGATGTCCACCGCGATTCTCTGGAAAGGCTCCTCTATCACCGGCAAAGGACTAAGGGGAGCCTTAAGAGCAGGCCCCGCCTTACCCACTTTTTGACAGGTGGCACAGGAGTGGCAATAGTGTGTTACATCTGTCCCCATCTTGGGCCAATAGAAGTGTTGAGACAGCCGTGCCTTTGTTTTGCTGATCCCCAAGTGTCCAGCGAGTGGAATCTCATGGGCAATCCACAACAACTCAGTTCTGAACTGATAGGGGACGACCAGCTGTCTTTCCCTCAACCACTCCTTTTGAGGATTTCCGGGTACTGTCTCCCGGTACAACCTTCCTCGTTCCCAGAACACCTTCTCCTTATCAGACTCGGAGGTGGGCGTCTTGGTGAGACCTTTCAATTTCTCCAGGCTGGCATCTGAGTGCAGAGCAGCCTGGAACTCCTTACTGGAGGCTGCCAGAAGTGACGTTAGGGTACCTTCTTTACTGGGACCCTCTGGATCCGGCTCTGGGTTCACCTCTGGTTCAGTCTCTCCTGTAGCAGCAGAGGGTCCAGAAGACAGTGCGTTACCTGCGATCTGGGCACTCTGACTGCGTGTGACAGCTGCTATGTATGCTGTCTCCCTGGGGATTTCTACAGACCTACCAGCCGGTGCTGCCCTGGGTTCTACCTCCCCATCCACCCCCAACACTTCCGGAGCAGTGCTACTTATGGGCCAGTTACCTTCCTCGGTGGCACTGGTCGGCTGCATGGCATTACCTTCCTCATTGTCCCCATGCACCTCCCCATTTCCTTGAGCACCGTTGCTTGCTCCTGCCAGGGGTTCCTCAGCCGTCTCACTCCGCAGAGTGACGGGGCTGAGCACCTCGGTACCTGTGGACACATCTACCGTTTCAAAGAAAGGGTTAACGGGTTCAGTCGGCACAGATACATCAACATCATCATCATCCTTCCTAGGAAAAGAATGGTTATCAGTTTGCTTTGGTACATTCACATCAGCATCATACCTGGGGAAAGAATGGTTGTTAGTTGCATCATTACTCATCAAGGCATTAGCAGGTAACACATCATCATCAGGGTTAACGTTACCCTTATCAGTTTGGGGAAGGGTGTCAGGGACGTAGTATGCAACCATCCGCCCCAAGTCAGTCCCCAATAAAACATCAGTGGGCAAATTTTCAGACACTCCCACCTCCCTCAACCCGCTCCCAGCACCCCAATCAAGATAAACCCGGGCCACTGGCAAGGGACAACGGGTGCCTCCAATCCCGGTGACAGTCATGGTTTTCCCCTTGACAAACTCTTCAGGGGCCGCCAGTCCAGGACGGATGAGGGTTCGTTCAGCCCCGGTGTCCTTGAGGCCTGTAGCAAGACGGGCCCCCACCTGGACAGGTTGAACGTTGTCGTCAGCCCTCCCAACCACACCTCCCACCAAAAGAACAGAGGTGTTGGGCCCGGGGGCCTTGGCTGGGGGACTCTTCGGCTTTTCCGGACAGGTGTACGAGAAGTGACCAGGCCGCTGGCAGTGGTGACACAGGCGCCTGTCAGTAGCCGGCCTGCTGTTGGCAACAGGGACTGGGCCTCCGGAGGGACGGCTAGCTGGGGCACTGGGGTTGGTTGCAGGCTTACCCCCTTTCCAGCTGGTGGCGACTGGCCTCCGCATCTCGGGCTTCCGGTTGGCCTCATAGTTGTCGGCGATCTGTGCCGCTTTGTCCGCGTTCGTTGGTTCGCGGTCCAGGATGAACTGTCGGACCTCAGCTGGGCAGAGATGCAGGAGGTGGTCTTTGATCATCAGGTCCCGTAGCTGCTCAAAGGATTCAACGGACAGTCCATAGATCCACTGGTCAAAGTGGATCCTGAGTCCTTGCACCACATCACTGTAGCTATCATGTGGGCCACGTTGGAGGTGTCGGAACTTCTTTCGGTATACCTCAGGTGTCAGCCGATATTTGGCGATCAGCGCCTCCTTTATGGCGCGATAGTCATCATCATGCGCTTGCGGAAGAGAAGCAAACGCCTCCAGAGCTTTGCCCTTTAGCCCTGGGGTCAAGTACCTGGCCCATTGGTCTTCGGGCAGTCGGTACTGTCTGCAGGCTTTCTCAAAGGCTCGCAGAAACGTGTCCAAGTCCCCATCCTTTTCCATCATGGGAAAATGCTCTGGCTGGGGTTTAGGAGTCTGGACGCTGCTGGGCTCACTGCTTCGAGCTGTGGGGGCATTCCCACCCCGCTGGAGTACCTCCAGTTCATGGGCCCTCTGTGCCTGGCGCTCGGCTCTCTCGGCCTCAGCCTGGCACTCACGTTCGGCTCGGGCCTCCTGCCGATATTGCTGGATCAGTGCCAGACGTCCATCACGGTCTTCGGCAGGGAGTGCATCCAAGGCCGCTTGTAGGTAGGGGTCCAGCGTGCTCTGATTGAATGTGGGGCCAGCGCTCATGAGTGGAGCCTCTGCTGCAGCCCCATTGCCACTTGGGCCAACGTCTGCGCCCGCTGGATTCTGGTCGTTGTCCAGCTGCACTAGAGCCGCGATAATTTGGTCTTTGGTTCCGCCTGCGGCGTCTATGCCTCGGTACGTGCATAACCCAGCAAGGGTGTCCTTTTTCTGCTGCTTATACCACTCCACTGTCATCGCCGCCATGGTTGCCAGATAAAAGATAGAAAAGAAAAACAAAGAAACGGGAAGGGATACTTGCACGTACACAAAAAATGTCTCAGGACTAGTAACCACTGAGTCTGTTCTCCAAAACCTATGATGCAGGATTCTCGCAGGAACCGTGCAGGTCTTTAGTGAGAAGAATGATTGCTCAAACCAAATCACTAATGCTCTAGGATGATCCCACCGCTCTGCCACCAATATGTGACGAACAGCCCACCACTGCTCGTCCGATACGGACGACTGACGGGGGTCCCGCTGCCACCAAAACGCGACGGACAGCGGACCCTGTGTCACCACTATGTCAGTCCCACCACTGACACGGGTGTATCAGCGGACGGAGGGACGAGACACACTGCCGGCACACGGCTATCACAGGTACAGTGGGGCTTATCTTAGTTATCCCACCACTGGCACCATGTGACCAAAAATATCCAGCAAGCTAATCTCGCTCTGACAATTTGCCGCAGGGGGAGTTTAATTTGGATGCCCCACCACTGCTATCAATCTTCCAAGTACTGCAGGGATTTATGTTTATCCCACTTTCTCAGTTCCACTTTGGAACTTGCAGCTCTCCGGCGCCCCCCTTACCCTCAGGTCAGTCAGGGAACTGCACCTAGGATAATTAGTCGCCGGACGGGCTGCCTGTTGTGAACCGGCAATTAGGCTTCTGCAGTAAGGGAATTATCAATGCTGTGGCCGCAGCCCCTCATTCATCAATATAAGACCCTTCTGTACTGCCAGCAAGCAGCAATAGCCGTACACAACGCGCTGCCACCAGTCACGGTTACTTAATTCACAGTGTTAAATTAAGAGGGTCCGTGGCAAACCCCTTGAATTAGTATCGATTATCTATCAAAGGCGTATAGTTCGATTCTTAGAGCATGGAGGCAGACTAAATATCAAATCATTTATTTTCCGAAAGAGGATAGTGATTACAGATAAAAGTTGCTATAAAGTTGAGACATTAATTATGTACAGTTACAAATATAAAATAAAAGATGGATGAATATAGAAAGTACACTCACGGTTGTTCATGGCTCTTTAGGCAAAACCATGCGGCGGAGAAAGAAGGCGGAGCCACACATCTCCACTCATCTGGAGTTCTTGTCAGCACGGACTGCGGCTGCTCTCTCTCCTGGTTTTGCCAAGGGAATGCCTTATAGACTCTGCGATGTGACATCACGGAGAGGTGCATTCTGGGTTAATCCCACCTCTCTCATCCAAGTTATAATTTGGCTACAAAACTTAGATTAGCTATAACTTTATGGGAGAAGCTGGTATGGACTCATCAGTGGTATCATGTTTCCCAGCGTAATGAGCCCATCAAGAAAACATCAAACATCTATGCGATATGACCGTCCATTTGGGAGCAAATCATATCTCAGGGTCTGGACATGTTAGAACTGCGGAAGTGACACTGTAGCGGAGCTGGGACCACTCAGATTACCAAAAGATGATTTTCATATCTCTACTTTGTACGGTTTTCGCAGGGCAGGCTCTTAAAGGTTTACTTCTAACTCCTGATTTCAGACAAAGAGTTTTTTCCCGCACTTTTTTTCTCTTTCAGCTGAGGCTGAGAGAAGCCAAATGGTGTGACAGGAAGTGTCCTGGTTTATAACACTTGGGGGAAGGGAAACTACTACAGTGTACCATGTAACTCAGAAGGGGAAGAGAGGGGGCTGCAGCCCCACTGCCAGGCTGGCAGTTTACAATGTCATAGAATGCCGGATTTTTTCTAGAACGTTCCAACCGAAAACATCATATCTTGTAGACATTGTACATCACAATCAGTACGAGCTACGCCCCCCTGCCCACGTACGCGGCCTCTTCCACCATAGTTCCTCATGATTGAGAAAATGTACCAAAAATACCAGCAGAGTTATGGTACTGTATGAGGAGCGTACAGCTGTATAAGGTGTATGGAAAAATTTAAATCTCTGCATATATTTCCTTAGTCACAGATGCTCTGACAGTACGTATTTGACCGTAATCCAACCAGCAGATATATTGTACTGTATCAGAAGTGTACAGCTGTATACGATTTGGGAAAAAAATGTCAATCTCCGTATATTTGTTTCCAGAGTCACACACAGACGCTCTCCCAGTATGTATTTGACCGTAATCCAACCAGCAGATATACGGTACTGTATCAGAAGCAGACAGCTCTATACGGTGTATGTATGGAAAAATGAAAATCTACGTCTATTTTTTTCCAGAGTCACACACAGACGCTGTCTCTGTATAGATGTGACCGTAATCCAAACAGCAGATATACGATACTGTTTGAGAAGCGGACAGCTCTATAATGTGTATGTATAGAAAAATGTAAATCTCCATCTATTTTTTTCCGGAGTCACACACAGATAGCATGTATTTGTCTGTGATACCAGCCGGTACACGGTAGTGTGTGAGGAGCGTACACCTCTATACTGTGTGTGAAAAAATGAACGCTCGGTAACTGCGGAAAAAAAGAATAAAAGTATTTTTGCTTTGAAAAAAGCAGTCTGCACAGCAGTGTGCACACAGCAATGCAGCTATCAGGTAGCCTAAAAAGGCAGCTGTGAGGTAGCGCTGTCATTCGGGTAGGGGATCACTCGCTTGGCAGCGAAGAAAACACATCCGGCACTGGGTTTTCATAAAACCATCACATAGTCCATGCGGTTTATTACTCCATCATAAACCCACAGCAGCAATGTACAACAGCTTAGCATCCAATACAGAGCTTCATTCTGGTTATCCTGTACTCACACAGGTTATGCACATGTCCATGGCGCAGGCTCTTCAGCCTCAGCGTTATCTCACCCGTCAGGGTTCCTCATGCGGCTTTACCATCGCACACGTTCGTTCCCTTCAGGGAACTCACAGGCACACATCGCCATTGCTCACAGCCACCTCTCATGCTGTGAGCAAGGAGACAACTCTCCTAGCGGGACCTTCCGCTCTGGACCAACCAGGTCCCTGCATTCACCCATGTGACCTACCCTGGCCACCATATATGGTCCGTAGCCACGCCCAGCGGGTCACATGGCTATGACCTCATCACAGGTCCTTCACACACTCACAATCTTTTACTACAGTGTACTAAACACACCCCCTGGGTGGGTTTGTAGGTAACTAGGTTGCCCATCTCCCTAGTTACCTGGAGACTTCTCCCTGACACAATAACACAGCACCGCAGCAGTATCACTGCTGCTCAACACATGCATCAGTCTCCATCTCAAGGCCACCCACTTTGAGATACATAACGGTCCTTCCATATTCTGCCACTCATCCTCTCTCTTGGGACACCCACACAGCGCCCCCTAGCGGACACAGTGGTCATTACACCACACAGCCTAATAACCACCAGCGCTGCTGCACACAAAAAAATCCTCCCCTGTCACTGCACACTATCTGTACAGTGAAAATCGCTATCAGCAGAAGCACAGATTTTTTTTTTCTTTCCTGCCTAACACTCTCCCTATTGAGAATGAGCGGCAGCAACCTCTCCCTATGCTAAGATCGGCAGAAGTAAAATGGCGGTCAGCGTTCAAGGCTTTTATAGCCACTGTGATGCCACACAAAGCAAGCCAATCACTTGAATGCCCTTCTCTAAGATGGTGGTGGCCGCTGCCCATGTCATCGCGTTGCCCACAGTGTGCGTCCTTGATCATTGGCTGAGAAAAGGTGCTGGAAGCATTATGGGAAACGCGACTTTGGCACTCGGGTCGGCGACCGCATGGCCGACCTCACGCTATGGTCGGGTTTCGATCGGCAAAACCTGACTTTTGAATTTGACCGACCCGTTTCGCTCAACTCTAATAAGCGCATCTGCCGGTCAACTGAAAATGCTGACAGGCTGACTCTTCTAAAGATGAGCAAGGGCTGGATTTTGCCAGACCTCTTTACATTACCACAGGATAACAGTGAAACCTAACCTCAAATCCAGTGTCTTTTTTTGGGAGGTATATTCCCATATACCTCTTCACACCCACACATGGGTATACGCTTCCTGATTTGGGCTATTTGCTGTTATCCTCCTCCTCAATGTCTACCAATGTGAACTTGGTTTTACAGTGGCCATCCAGTACATGGGTTCAAAGGATTATTGGGGTGCATGTAACTTTGGTACAGGGCAGGCCTTGCATTCAATGCATATTCAAACAGTATGCCAGTACCAAATAAATAATAAAGGGAACTTTGGCTTAATGTGGCCATCCAGTACGTTGCTTCAAAGGCTTATTGGGGTGCATGTAACTTGGGTGCAGGGAATGTCTTGTATTCAATGCATAGGCAAACAGTATGCCAGTACCAAATAAATAAGAATGGGAATTTTGGCTTAATGTGGCCATCCAGTACGTGTGTTCAAAGGCCGGGTGAATATGGATCCTTACAGTTGGTGCTAGAAGCACGGGCACAAATCCCAAGAGGCAGTGTGACTGCCAATACCGCATGTCCTGGGTGAAAGCAGCTGCAGGAGGGAAATCTGACAGCATGGAGGAGCTTCTGAAACACCTGGTCCAGGCGCAGCAGCAACAGCAAGAGACCAACAGGCTGTTGTTACAGCAGAGTCAGCAGTAGCGGCGAGCGCAGTGCCAGCAGGAGCAGCAGCAGCAGAGCCAGCAAGAGCAGCGACAGCAGAGCCAGCAGGAGCAACATCAGCAGATGCAGCTTCTGGCATCCGGGGCAGAACGAGTGCCTCATCCCCAAGTATGACGCCGCTTACGTGAGGAAATCGGTAAGAAGAACGTTGCAAAAGATGACCCTGGGGATGACATTGAGGCGTTTCTGGTGGTGTTTGAGAGGGTGACAGAGCGGAAGAAATTGCCTTCGGAGCCTTGGCGTTCAAGATGCAAAAGGATATGCCAAGTTAAAGGTCGAGATTTTGGCACGTTTAGGAGAAACTTTGACGGTCAGGGTGCAACGGGTGCACGAGTGGGCATATTGCAGTGACAAACCTCCCCGGTCCCAAATGTTGGATCTCCTACAAATGGTTGCAAGTGAATCCTCCGCAGCATAGATGGTGGAGAAGGTTGTCATGGACATGCTGATACACTTCCTACCCAGGACAGTGCAATCCTGTGTTGCCCAGAGAGATCCATGTAATGCTGATGACCTAGTGAGCTTGGTGGAGAAGTACCAGGTGGTCAAGAGGTCCTTGGGGAAGCAAGTAGTGGAGCATCTCCAAACTGGGGTTCCCAAAGCAGGGCTGACACCCAAAAGAGGGGAGCTAGAGTCACACCTGGAGGGTGGCCAAGAGTACCAGAGTTAGTGCCCAAGGTCCCTTCCCATAGTAAAGTGTGTTGGAGGTGTCATACCCCTGGCCACATAGTCGCCCATTGTCCCATGACCTCCTTGTGCATTTGGAGTTCTTCTGTCTCCTGCCTGATCTGCATGGTTCAGTTAAGTGATTATTTTGCTAATCCTTTGCATCTAATTTGGTTGTGCCCTTTTTTGCTTTCTGCTTTGTTGCTAGAGTTCAGCATACTCCCCGCTGGGGGCAGCGCTGGTCCCCGCTCATATGTTTCAGCTTGTGGCAGTTTGTTCAGTCCCCTGTTATGTTAGTATCTTTTGCTTTGCTTCCAGTTCATACCAGAGTGCTGATCTAGTGGGGGTGAGGTCGCGTGACCTCAGGTTTTTTGTATATCAGATGTGTTGGATTTTTTTAGGGTTTTGTGCGTGATTGCAGACAGTATTTTTTCTGTCCTGTCCTGTCCTGTCTAGACAGCTTGGGCCCCACCGTTTCCTCAGTCTGTTCTCTGCCTGTGTTTGTGTCTCATCTTGTCTCACCGACAATATATGTTTGGGGGCTGTCTATTCCTTTGGGGATCTGCTCCGGGGCAGTTTAGATTTCACCTTTCTGACTTCAGGCTTAGTTAGTTCTCTGGCTGTGCCGAGGCATCTAGGGCATCGTAGGAACGCTCCACGGCTACTGCTAGTTGTGTGGATAGGATCAGGGGTCTGCAATCTGCTTAGTTACCAACCTCTCTGGTTTTTTGGTGGCTTAGCCTGTTCCTGCCATCCTCCTCGGTGACCCATTCATAACAGACTCCCCGGCCCAAACTGTAGACTCTAGGGTACTCAAAAGAAGGAAGGAATTGTAAAAAAAAAAAAGGGGTCACAATTTTTTTATATATTTTTTCCTCTTGTTCGCTGGGGCCGTAGGAGGATTTTTTCTTTAATGGAGACTAAGCAATTGTCCGATCGTGTTGAGCAGCTCACTGCTGAAGTGCAGGGAATTTCTGCCTATCTCGCTCAGTCATCTGCTGTGGAACCAAAGATCCCTATTCCTGATGTGTTTTCGGGGGATCTGTCAAAATTTTTGAATTTCAAGAACAACTGTAAACTATTTCTTGCTTTGAAGCCTAATTCATCGGGGAGCTCGGTGCAGCAGGTTAAAATTGTCATCTCCCTGCTGCGCAGCGATCCCAAGGATTGGGTTTTTTTCTTTGATACCTGGAGATCCTATTCTGGCTAATGTAGATGCATTTTTTCAGGCCCTGGGGTTGTTGTATGATGAACCTAATGCTATTGATCAAACTGAGAAAACCTTATTGGCATTGAACCAGGGTCAGGATGCTGCGAAGTTATAATGTATTGCCAGAAGTTCCGAAAGTGGGCGGTCCTTACTAAATGGAATGATGATGCCCTAGCAGCTCTCTTTCGGAAAGGTCTGGCAGAAACTGTAAAAGATGTTATGGTGGGCTTTCCTGTCCCCTCTGGTCTTAACGACTCCATGTCATTAGCCATTCAAATTGACCGACGTTTACGTGAACGTAAAAGTACGCAAGAGGCGATGCTGCCTTTTGAACAAACTTCTGAACCCATGCAATGTGATAGGGTTTTGCCTAGGGCGCAACGTCAAGAGTTCAGAAGGCGTAATAAGTTATGCTTCTTTTGTGGGGATGCCTCTCATGTTTTTTCTGTCTGCCCTAAATGAGAAAAACGTTTTTCTCACTCATTTGCCATGGGCAGTGTACAGCCTAAGTTCCTGTTGGAAGTTACCTTGATCTACTCCTTGTCTACATTTTCTGCTAAGGCCTTTGTTGATTCAGGAGCAACCTTGAATCTGATGGATCTTGACTTTGCCAAACATTGTGGTTTCCCCATGGTGCCCCAGCGGACCCCTATTCCCTTGAGGGGGATTGATGCTACCCCTTTGGCGGAGAATAAGCCCCAGTTTTGGACCCAGGTAATAATGCGGGTCGCCCCAGACCATCAAGAGAATTGTACATTTTTGGTGTTGCATAATTTATATGATATTATTCTACTGGGTTTTCCTTGGTTGCAAACCCATAATCCTGTTTTGGATTGGAAATCTGTGTCTGTGGTGAGTTGGGGTTGTTAATGTGTTCTTAGTGACACTCCTGTTTTCTCCACCTCTCCCCAGTCTCAAGATGTTCCAGACTATTTGGCTGATTTTTCTGATGTATTTAGTAAGAGTAAGTCCGCGTCTTTGCCTCCTTATAGGAGTTATGACTGCGCAATTGAGTTAACGCCCGGTTGTAAATTTCCCAAGGGTCAGCTTTTCAACTTATCGGTACCTGAACATGATGCTATGCGATCTTACATCAAGGAATCATTGGAAAAGGATCATATCAGACCATCCTCTTCACCTTTGGGTGCTGTTTTTTTTGTGGCCAAAAAAGATGGCTTGGTAAGGCCATGTATTGACTATCGTTCCCTTAACAAAATCACTGTTAAGCATCAGTACCCATTACCCCTTATTTCTGATTTATTTTCCAGAGTTAAAAGTGCTTGTTGGTTTACCAAACTTGACCTCAGGGGGCGTATAATCTTATTCGCATCAAACACAGGGATGAATGGAAGACGGCGTTTAATACTCTGGAGGGACATTTTGAGTACCTGGTGATGCCTTTTGGGCTCACTAATGCCCCTTCCGTCTTCCAATCTTTTATGAATGATATTTTCCGGGACCTTGTGGATAAGTTTTTGATCATTTATCTGGATGATATTCTGATTTTTTCCAGTGATTGGGATTCTCATGTGGAACATGTCCGGACTGTGTTCCAGATTTTGAGGGAAAATACTCTGTATGTTAAGGGATCGAAATGTCTTTTGGTGTACAGAGGATTTCGTTTTTGGGATTCATTTAGTCCCCACCAGCTATTGAAATGGACCCGGCCAAGGTGCAGGCCATTTATAATTGGGTTCAGCCCACTTCTCTGAAGGCTCTTGAGAAGTTTTTGGGTTTTGCTAATTTCTACCTTAAATTTATAAGTAATTTTTCTGATATTGTTAAACCTCTGATGAATTTGACCAAAAAGGGTGCTGATGTGGTGAATTGGTCTCCAGAGGCAGTATCAGCATTTCATGAGCTTAAGCAGAGATTCACTTCTGCTTCGGTTCTACGGCAACCTGATGTTTCACTCAG
Organism: Dendrobates tinctorius; assembly: GCF_039654945.1. Lineage (NCBI taxonomy): Eukaryota > Metazoa > Chordata > Amphibia > Anura > Dendrobatidae > Dendrobates > Dendrobates tinctorius. Next base: position 7,749,033 of record NW_027361760.1, on the reverse strand, counting down.
ATTTCAGGTGGAAATAGATGCTTCCGAGATTGGTGCAGGAGCCGTTTTGTCTCAAAGAGATCCGGTAACCTCTAAGATGAATCCCTGTGCCTTTTTTTCTCGAAAATGTCCTCCATCTGAACGTAACTATGATGTGGGCAATCGGGAATTGTTGGCCATGAAGTGGGCATTGAGTAGAGACATTGGTTGGAGTTAGCTAAACATCAAGATGTGGTCCTCACCGATCACAAGAGTTTGATTTATCTTGAATCAGCCAAGTGCTTGAATCCTATACAGGCTAGGTGGGCCTTGTTTTTCATGCGTTTTAACTTTGTGGACTCCTTTCTTCCGGGCACTAAGAATGTTAAGGCGAACGCCCTTTCTAGGAGTTTCTTTGCGGATTCTCTTGATGTGGCCGAGCCTACTACCATTCTAAATGAGGGTGTAGTTCTTTTCGCCATCTCTCCTGATTTGAGACGTGCCCTGGAGGAATTTCAGGAATTGTATGTCACTGACCAGTGGAAGACAAGAGTAATGTCTGAAATTCATTGCTGTGCGTTGGCTGGTCATCCAGGTATCTTTGGTACCAGAGATTTGGTGAGTCGGTCTGTCACGCTCGCGCCTTGGCTGATTGGAGCGAGCCGGGGGGTTGAGGCCCCACTGTGCCACAAACCAGACTACCCTGGAAGGGGCGTGACTACGACAGCTACCTCGGTCTTTGCTGGAGCCTCTTATGGTGAGGTCAGGCTTGTGCGGCAGATAGCTGTTGGGTACCACTCCAGGGTGGTGTCTGGCTGTGGCTGCTGATCCCACTCGGGACAAGTCACTCAGACAGGTGCTATAGACAGGCAGGTAGGCACGGCAGGCATGGCATGGCATGGTTTATGGAAGGAAGCTTCAGCAAGAGGTTCTGCAGCGGCAGCAGGAGTGGAGCAAAGCTGATCCACAAGGTCTGTGAAGAGAAGCTGCAGCAAGAGGAGCAGAGCAGGCAGAGCTGCAAGGGTGCAGAGCAGGGCTGGGGAGGACACAGGGGCACAGCAGGGAAGGTAGCCAAAGACAAGGAGACAGTACAAGACAAGGTACAGGGAACAGGAAATACAGCCATCTGGAGGACAGTAGGACAAGTAAACACAAAGATAGGACCGAGACACAGAGACCAGGATATGCAGCCTCCTGGAGGGCAGACAAAGAATACAAAGCAAGGCTGGGAGTATTCCTCCAGAGAAGGAGATACACAGAACAGGGCCTGGCTTCCTCAGCAGCAAAACAATAACTGAGTTTAGATATTGCACAGGCAATGTTCCAGTGGGTGTGGAAGACCTAAATAGTCCAGGGCTCTAGGTCATTGGTCAGGGACAGATTAGACAGGTGCTTCCTGACTGCATAAGAACCAGAGAGTTCAGGTGCCACCCCCTATACACACATAGCTAGGAAGCATGCAGGAGAGCAGAGGTACAGAGCACAGAGCATAGGACTGGCAGCAAACAGAATTCACAGCATGACCCGGAGCAGTGAGTAAGTTGGTGTGCGGGGGATCGGAGGCCATGCAGTGATGCCAGCAGGGTTGTTACAGTACCCCCCTTTACGCCCCTCTTGCTCAAGCCTGCCAGAATGACCTGAAGAAGAAGTATGGGACCACACACAGTCCAGGCTGACACGATTCTCTTCAGGTAGGGAGGAGTATGTGTGCCGTCTGGAATCCCAGAGTGCCCAGTCTCTTAGTGTCTGATGGAGTCAGCTTCCAACACAGGGTGCAAAGACTTCTTCCTCCTGATTGGCAGAAAGCAGGGACCTGGAAGCTTCAGACTTCACCCCTACGTCAGCCAGCCAGCTAGAAACTGAAGACATCTTCACTGAGTCCGTTTTTAGCCTGTTATCCCAAGAAAATTTGACCACCTCCTCCAGGTGGGTGGAAAACAGAGATACATAGGCCATTGTTTCCACCTCTACATCCACCTGCCACATGGAAGCTGGAGGCATACATACAGGGAGCCATTACAGCCTGTTACCCTGAAAAAACTGGACTACCTCCTCCTGGTTAGAGGTTGATTGAAGCTCTGTCTTGGGACCTTCACCCCTAGGCCACAGGGAAGCTGAGGGCATACACTCCAGTTCCATCTTCACCTCTTTATCCTGGGGAAGACAATAAAGAGGCAGGGATGCTCCAGGGAGCAGATTACCGGTATAGTCGCTGGGGATGTGTGAGGAGACTGAAACCGCCTCCCCCTCTTCAGACGCATCCTCATACCTTGACTCGGCAACTAGCAAACCAGGCGAAGGAGATGACCTTGCTGACTGAATGCGACGCAAGGGAACCAGACACCTCTTGTCACTTGGTTGTTTCAAGTGCGGTACCCTGCTGGGTCTCCAGACATAAATGGGAACAAGGATCTCTGGTTCAGAATGACCCATGGGCATACCAGTCAACAAGTAGAAGATAAACCTCTTCATGTATAAAGCTCCGACCTGGAGCTGTAGTTGTCCTTGCAGGACTAGACTGTTCTCCAATAGGGCTCGGCCACCTCGAGACAACGCCCACGTCGGCTTTGGGAGCTGTACGACAGAGACCACACACTGACTCCGTACAGCTGGCGGTTTATACACACCAAAGCTCTCTGAAGGCAGAAAAACAGTCATTGGCTTCACAGGACAGAAACCGTCAGAATGTTCCTTCACCAGACCAGATTGCGGCTGCAAGCTTGCCAGCCGCTTTTTATTAGACCTCTTGGATCTTACACGGGAGGCCGGCTTGGCAGGCTGTGGAACAGGAGTGTCAGGGACGGTCTTGTCTGGTCTGTCTCTGGAAGCTTGGAGGGGAAGACTTTTCAGGAGCAGCTGGACGAGGCATTTCGTACACTTTATGGAAGGCCAACAGGAAGGCCCCCAGGCTCATGACAACAGGGTCCCTTGCTTCCCAGAGGGGACAGATCCATATTAAGGCATCGCCAGCTAGGTAGGACATGATGTATACCACCTTGGCCCATTCAGAGGGGAAACAAGCTGCATTCTGCAGGATGTAGCGCAGGCAGTTTTTCAAGAACCCTTGGGACTCACTAGGGTTCCCTTAGAACCTAGGCGGGTCTGCGGAGTCATGCTCCTCATAGGCCAGAAGTTGCTCATAGATGGCCTTGGAGACTTTGAGTGGTTCAGAAGTCTCAACAAACGGAACCACGCAGGGCGGAACAAATTCTTCCGGTGGCTCAAAATGGCAGGACACAAGTTCATGACGCTCTGCGCGCAGAGGAACATGGGACTCAGCGGGGACCATGGCCTTTGCAAACTATCACCCTCATGCCTTGGCTGATTGGCACGAGCCGGGGGTTGTGGCCCCACTGTGCCACAAATGAGACTACCCTGGAAGGGGCGTGACTACAACAGCTACCTCGGTCTTCGGTAGAGCCTCTGATGGTGAGGTCAGGCTTGTGCGGCAGATAGCTGTTGGGTACCACTCCAGGGTGGTGTCTGGCTGTTGGTGGTGGATCTGCTGGTAGTGACAAAAGTAAAATAGCACCTAATGCAGGAGGTGTTGAGCCTGCGTCATTGTCTGGCTCCACAAGGCCTCGAAGGCTCCCTTTTCTGGGAGTAGGTAAACCTCTTTTAAAGCCGGAGCTTCAAGAACAAGTTTTGGCTTACATTGCTGACTCAGCCTCCAGCTCTATCGCCTCCTCTTCTGAAGTTTTAAAAAATAAAAGCACTGAGTCATCCTTTGAGGCTCATGTTCATGAACCACACCTTTCCTTGTGTCCTTCACCCCAACCAAAATTGAAGGATGCGGCAGGCCACACTACAGATTACTCCATGGAGCTGTTTTCACATACCATGCCTGGGTTATCAGATCAAATCGTGAATTACCCAGGCAAAGATGAATCTGACATGGAGTGCACTGATGCACAGCCACTGATAGATGATTCTGCTGGTACATTCACTCAGAGCACTACATTGTCCTCGCAGTGTACTGAGCCAGAATCTGACCCAGATGAAACTCGGGTGCCCCTTCCCCATACTATACCACCATACTATACCACCATACACGGTGACACAGAGGAAGGTGCACATGACATTGAAGAGGAGGTGATGGATGACCCAGTTGTTGACCCAGATTGGCATCCATTGGGGGTAGATGGTGCCGCTGCCAATAGCTCAGAAGAGGAGGAGGAGCATCCGCAGTGGGCATCGACATCACAACAGCTGTTATCTGGCAGGCCCGGAGCAGTCCAAAAAGGGTTACAAAAACCAAAAGAGTTGCAGGACAGCTTGGCCAGACGGTCAAAATAGCACAGCGTGCAAGGCCTCAAAATGTCTTCCAGTGCAGTGTGGCACTTTTTGAACAAAATCCTAATGGTCAGGCAAAGGTTATCTGTAAGAACTGCGCAAAGACCTTTAGCCGAGGGAAAAATCTGAGAAATTTGAATACCAGTTGCATGCTAAGACATTTAACCACCATGCACTTGCAAGCGTGGACGGACTACCAAAACTCACGTACCACATGTGCTACTGCTCCCAAAGAAGGTTGTTTCCCCCACTGTAAGTCCACCGGTTAGCACACCACCAGCAGCAAATGTTGAGTTGTCGTCGCAAGGGCAAATCAGTCAGGGAATCACACTGTTATTGCAACGAAAGACTGAATCTAGGCCATCGGAAAGAACACCAACTCCATCACCATCATCAACCCTCTCTCAGTCCGCCATGTCCACCGCTAGTTCCACCATATGCAGCTCTCAAGTCCAGCTCACCCTACCAGAGACTATGAGTAGGACAAGAAAGTACTCATCCTCTCATCCGCGTACACTTGGTTTGAACGCCCACATTGCCAAACTAATCTCGTTAGAGATGATGCCCTTTCGGTTGGTTGAAAGCGCAGCTTTCCGCGAACTCATGGCCTACGCAGTACCACGCTATGACCTACCACTTCTTTTCTCGCAAAGCCATCCCAGCCCTCCACCTTTATGTGAAAGACCGCATTGTTCATGCACTCTAGAAATCAGTGAGTGGAAAGGTGCACCTCACAACTGATGCATGGTCCAGTAGGCATGGCCAGGGCCGTTGCGTGTCCATCACTGCGCACTGGGTTAAAGTAGTGGATGCAGGGTCCACAGGGGACAGCGGTGGTGGGACAGTGCTGCCTAGCCCACGGTATAGGAAACAGTTGGCTGTAGGCGTTCGACCCTCCTCCTCCAGAAGCGAAAGCTCGTCCACAGAGCGCAGTCGCACGAGCACTCCATCCACAGCTGACAGTGATGCACACGATGTGTCCCACTATCGATCAGCTAGTGGAAAGCGTCAGCAGGCTGTGTTGCAGATGATGTGTTTGGGCGACAGACACACGGCAGAGGTACTGGCCGACTACTTTCAGCGACAAACTGAGTCATGGCTGGGCAGTCTACATCTTGAGGCAGGTAAGTTAGTTAGTGATAACGGCCGGAATTTTGTGGCAGCCATAGCCCTTTCAAAACTCAGACACATACCTTGCTTGGCTCACACCTTGAACCTGGTGGTGCAGTGCTTCCTCACTAATTATCCGGAGTTAACAGGCCTGCTCCATAAGGTTCGAAGACTGTGCTCGCACATCCGCCGGTACACTCCAGTCATATGCAGAAGCTGCACGTCTAATCCATACTGGTCTATCAAGATGTAACGCCATGATAGACCAAGATAGTGCCAGAGCCTCGCGTATCCCTCTAGTAAGCTTGACGCGTACCGCGGGGGCATGCCGGAGTCTCGTTCGTTATCGGAATAAAGCTGACAAATTGCTAGCACAACTACAAACGGACATACCACATCACACACACAATCGACAAAGCTTTCAATATGTGCATTTTTTCTTGAGGTGGCATGGTTGTGGTTTCCCGGGTGGAGTCCAATTAAGCCACAGGCTCCACTCCTGGTGGTGCCCTTTTGGACATTCCTTTAAGGTTCAGCTTTGCAATCATACTGCCTCTGGAAAGCAAACACTTTGCCTTCATGGACGCTGTTTGGAGGTTCGTGGGAATTACGCCGCCCGATCGCCAGTTGGCATAATTTATTGGTGGGAAGTCCAACGGTATATGATCGTGTTCGATTTCAGAATTCTTTTTTTTTGGTTGGTATTTTACATTTTTATTCCAGTCTTTCTTGACTTCATAAGGGAATGACAAGCCTATATCTGTGTCTCCACCTCCTCCTTTTACTCCTCCACCTCTTTTCTAAATGTAGTTGCCCTTTTCCATATGTAATTTTTGTCTTCTGAGCATTTTCTCTGCTTTGGAACACCTTTCAAGGTGTTTTGTAATTGTTTTCTATGTGTTTATATGTGTTTTTGTTTGCCTTCCATTGCTTTCAATGGGGTTCGACGAACATTCGACGAACTTGCCTCCTGTGTGACGAACCAAAACACTAGCGTGGTGGCTCAACACTACTCCTGATATATAGACGTACATTGTTAATGTTTAAACTGTGCTATATATACCTGCTATCTGATGATACTGTACACTTTGTCTTCTTTTTATATTCTTGTCTAATCCATACTGAGCCTGTGAGCGTCTCTGTGTGACTGATGGAATATATATGGAGATTGACAATTATCCTTTGACTGAATAGAGCTGTACATTTCTGATACAGTGCCATATATCTGATGTTATTTTGTGTCTATTTTGTGCAAAATTTTGAAGTTTGGTGGAAGAGGCCACGGACGTGGGCACGGGGGGGGGGGCAGCTGGTGATGACGGTGGGTTGAGCCTACGTCATGGTCTGGCTCCGGAACTCCTGGAATGATACCTTTTCTGGGAGTAGGTTAACCGCTTTTAAAGGTGGAGCATGAGGAACTGCTTTTGGCTTACATTGCCGAAACAGACTCCATCAAATATGCCCGCCTCTTCTGAAGTTTCAAAAAATGCAAGCACTGAGTGATCAAGTGCTGGCTCCTGGTCAGGAAGAACCCCTTTCCTTGTGTCCTGCACCCCCACCCAAACTGAATGAGGCAGCAGGCCACACTTCACATTAGTCCATGTAGCTCTTTCTATCATACCATGCCTGGGTTATCAAGTCAAATCGTGAATTCCCCAGTCCAAGATGAATCTGACATGGAGTGTGGGTGGCCAGCCAGGGCAGTGGGGTTAATTGGTACCGGGCCGGTGTCTCACAGGGATGTGTCATGGTGGTGACCCGTTCCATGGCCCTGGGCGTCCATGCAAAGGGGTGAATTACGTTTATAGGTGAATGATACGTGACGCCACCTCTGGTTTCTGATTAGATTGACCAGCGCTGCAGTGTCGCTTGTTATGAATGAGTCACCGAAGGAGGAAAAAACAAAAATACAAGCTAAGTCCAGAAAACCGGAGAGGTTGGTAGCTATCGGATTGCAGACCCCTGATCCTATCCACAACAACTAACAGTAGCCGTGGGGGGTTCCTACGATGCCCTAGACCCCTCGATCACGGCCGGAGAACTAAATAGGCCTAAAGAAAGAAAGGGGAAATCTAAACTGCCCCAGAGCAGACCCCAAAGCAATAGGCAGCCCCCAACATATAATGACCGTGAAGCAAGATGAAAACACTAACACAGATAGAAAGATAGGTTGAGCAAACGATGGGGCCCAAGCTAACTAAAAAGGACAGGATAGAAAAGCTGCTGTCTGCAATCCGTAAAAAACCCTACCAAAAAATGTCCCAACCGTCTGATAAGAAAAACAGGCCCTGAAGTCGCTAGGACTTCAAAATGACTATATCAGCACTCAGGTAAATTCTGAAGACAGAGCAAAGAGACAAACTGATCAGAGACAAAAATGGAACTCAGCACACCCCCAACCGGGGATGGCTGAACTCCAAAAAACAAGGCAAACAAAACAAAACTAATAAGTTCAATAGCAGAGCAAAAACTTATCTTTGGGAAGCAGGAGTCAGACTGGTCTCCAAGAATCCAGCAGAGAAATCACCAGCGACTCAGAAGGGCATCGGCTGCCTTATATCCAGTCAGAAATTCCTGTTACCCAGTCATCATCTACCAGATCAGGTGTTTGGTAATCAGCCTCACTACCTTCCTTCACCAGAAGAGGGAGTTCAGACATCGACGGTGAAGGGGAAAATGAACTCACAACAGTCGCTTCTGTGGGGACAGATGTTGTGGTGCAGCTAAGATGTAGAAGACCTGCACAGGTAGGGCCGTAGTCGCAGGGCAGATGAAAGAGTTGGGAGATGGTATGCAGAGAAGGATGTAGCTGAGCCGTGCGCCAGGCGCAGGAGAAAGATAACAGACACAGTCATGCAGTTCCTTTACCTGTACTTGGTAGGTGCTGTCCAGGACCCAGAGTACAGATGTAGAAGGAGTTGGTCAGCCTGGAAGCCAATTTTGATTTCTCTCTCTGCAGATAGGTAGTGTTGCCTCCGTTCTAGTGCTTATCTGAGGTAATCGCAGTCCTGAGTTCAATGAAGTTCCCCCTGTTGACTCTCTTTTGGAACTTTCTCGTATGGCTGGCAGTTGTAGCCTTTTCCTTCTGGCTCACACACGTCGATCCTGGGGCCTCCGAGCCTCAGTTGGGTACAGAGCATTTACAGCTGCTACTTCCTCCGGATTCTGCAGCAGGAACGTCAGTGTCCCTACAAACTCGGAGACCGGAATCCGGACCATGCGCTCCAGCTAGGAGTGAGCCTTAACTCTTCTCATCCTCCAGCTCCCCTTCCCCTTCCCTGCACAGAGTGGCCTAACTTACCTCCTCCCGACCACAGAGAGCAGCTCCTCCGCAGTCATGTTCAGAGGTCTCCCTGCTGGCATGGAGTGGGAAATGTGTTGTGTGTTGGTTTAACTGCTAGAGAGATCCTTCATTGCTCCCAAACATGACATCACACTCTCTAGGAGGAAGGTAATGCCACTGTGGCGACCGTACTCCTGGGGACGCCACAAGTGCACTGATGCCCAGCCACTGCTAGATGGTTCTGCTGGTACATTGACCCAGACCACTACATTCCCCTCACACTCTACACAGCCAGAATCTGACCCAGAGGAAACTCAGTTTCCCCTTCCCGCATACTATACCACCTGAGAAAGAGGAAGGTGCAGATGAAAGTGCAGGTTCCTTGAGCTGGTGGGGGGGGCATACTCATGGGCGACGGCACTGGCACAGGGCGCCTCATAGTACGCAAAAGTGTCTCTGCCGGTGGGAGGTCCCAGGGAGGGCCCACCCGGGAGGGCCCACCCACCGTCAGACACACCGCCACACACCGCCGTACTATTAGAGGGGCCCTGTGCCACTGCCGTCGCCAACGAGTGGGCCCCCCCTGCTTATTCAGGATCACAGCACTTGCAAAGTTGAAATACTTACCTCTCCCTGCTCCACCGCCATGATGTCTTCCGCGTTTCCTGACAGTGATAGTCTGATCAGAGAGTGCAATGACATCACGTCTGTACACCCTCTGCCTAAACAGCCAAGTGCAGTGAGATGGACGTTGGGGACGACGAAGAGTCCAGACTAGTACAGGGATTCCATAACGAGGGGACTTATATAATTGTTTTCAATGTTGGGACAGCAAGTTTTGGGGAGCACTATACTCTGGAGAATGATATATGGGGCCCACCATACACTGGAGCATTCCAAAGGTGGACATCAGACACTGGAGCAGCATTTACAGGGCACGTTAACACTAGAGCATTAGAAATGGGGCCCATTATGTATGGAGCATTATTTGGGCCCATAAAACAGTAGCGCTTCATCCATGGGGACCAACATATTGCGACAGACTCAGCTCCTGCTGAGCCCATTTTTTGAGTGGACCCTCTGGGTCATGGCACCCACCCACCGAGGGCGAGCTGACCTTGTGAGAATCCACCCCCTATACAGGGAGTGTCAGGGGCAAGACCAAGGGGGTGAGCCACCACGACTGCTGGCACCAGACGGCCGGCTCAGGGGGACACTATGGGAGTGTCTGACGACCAGAGACAAGCAGGAAACAAGACAAGAGGTAAGTGTAAGGTATCTTCATTAAGATCTTCCGGATCAAATTCAGTGCAAACGTGAAAACAAGCAAAACGTGCAAGGTGCGCGCATGGGCACGCCAAGGTCCATAGCATAGTACGTGCCAGGTGGCACACCTAGGTACAGGTAAAGGCACAATGGCATCAGACTCTGGACCGCTGGCGACGATCGACATGATCAAGGCATCAGGCTGCGAACATCAGCTCCGGCCAGCAGGCTGCAGTCATCCAGCTTACGATCTCTGGCAGCGATCGGCAGGTTCTGGGCATCCGGCAGGCAAACCAGGGTTCAGGCAAGGAGGCACGACAGATATCCAGGCATGGTGCGTGTTAGGGAACACGCCAAGGTCCAAGGCTAGGTGCAAGGCAAGGTGCGTGTGTAGGGGATACGCCAGGGTTCAAGGCTAGGTGCAAGGCAAGGTGCGTATGTAGGGGACACGCCAGGGTTCAAAGCTAGGTGCAAGGCAAGGTACGTGTGTAGGGGACACGCCAGGGTTCACAAAACGAGACAGGGTGCGTGTGTAGAGACACCCCAAAGCACAAGGTACAAGACAGAGTGCGTGTGTAGAGACACGCCAAGGCACAAGGTAGAAGACAGAGTGCGTGTGTAGAGACACGCCAAGGTCAGGGTTCAAGGCAGGGTGCGTACTAGGAGCCACGCCAGGGTTCAGAGCAGGACACGTGCTAGGAGCCACGCGGGACGCACACCTCACTGGCCAGTGCACACGGCTGTAACGCCAGCACGAGGCACGACCTTGGCACAGGAGGCGGGCAAAGGAACCTTCGTGCTAGGAGCCACGCCAGGGTTCAAGACAGGGTGCGTGCTAGGAGCCACGCCAAGGTTCAAGGAAGGGGTGCGTGGTAGGAGGCACGCCACACTGGCCAGTGCACACGGCTGTACACAAACATGAGGCACTTACCACGGCACAGGAGACGGCCAAGGGGAATCCACGCCGGGGTTCAAGGCAAGGACAAGGCAAGGAACAAGGCAAGACTAGGCAAGAAACAAGGTACGGAACACGGAGCGGAACATAGGCAGAAACAGATCCAGGTCAGAGCGAGGACAGAGTCTAGCAGCGGAGCGTAGGCAGAAGCCCAGAGCCGGACCAAGGGAAGACCTTGGGACTAGACTTGGAAATGTGCAAGAGAGCACCATAGGACAGAGTTTGGAAAACCAGGCAGAAACAAGAACATGAGAAGTAATACAAGGCTCAGAATAGCAAAGACCAGACATGTCGAAACAGGTAAGGCAGAGAACAGAGGAAGGACTAAAAGTCAAAGAATAGCTAAGGCGAGACATAGCAAAACAGACTAAAGCAGAGAACAGCGGAAGGACTACAAGGCAAAGCAAGGCAAAGACAAACATGGCACGAGAGACAACACAAGACATGGCACAAGACAAGAGGCGGAATACGAGCACGGAGCGTGTGCAGAGAAGCACTACAGAGCAAAGTGCAAGGGCACAGAATAGAGGGTGCAACCCCACAGACCAAGAGCCGTGCAGGGAAGCAACACAATAATCAGGCCCTGAGCAAAGGAAGGGGTGGTCTGATATAGGGCACAGCACCTCCTCTTCCGGGTCAGGACCAGGGGAGAACTTCGTAGTTCAGATCCTTCAGGATCACAGAGCGCAGTCACATGATCAGGGTTTCAGACATGACGAGATGATCACCGAACCAGACAGTGCAGGATCCTAGGAAGGACACATGATCAGGGATTCTAGACATGAGATGATTGCAGAACCAGACAGTGCAGGATCCTAGGAAGGACACATGATCAGGGATTCTAGACATGACGAGATGATTGCAGAACCAGACAGTGCAGGATCCTAGGAAAGGTCACATGATCAGAGTTTCAGACATGACGAGATGATTGCAGAACCAGACAGTGCAGGATCTTCGGAAACGCCACATGATCAAGGTTTCAGACATGACGAGATGATTGCAGAACCAGACAGTGCAGGATCCTAGAAAATGTCACATGATCAGGGATTCTAGACATGACGAGAAGATCACAGAAGGTAAAGCAGAAACGCAGGCATCTTGCAGCTCAGCAGACATCAATCAATCAAATTTATTATCACCAAGTACATATTACATATATACAAGGAATTCTTTGTGGCAAAGAGGCAACATAATATATAACAACAGATACAACAAGTAACATCTAACAAGACAGATACAGTATATAGTCTACACATGACGATTTAATTGTTGAACAGAGAGTGGATAGAAGCTGTTCATATGGCGGTTGGTGCTGCATTTGGGGACTCTGAAGCGACGTCCTGAAGGGAGTAGTTGGAATGAGGAGTGTCCCGGGTGAGAGGGATTAGATGAAATTTTCAATGCGTGGGATCGAATACTCTTATCATAAAGATCCTGGATTTTAGGCAGGGGGGAACCTATAATTCTCTCTGCTGTTCTGAAAGTCCTTTGTAAGCGGAGTTTGTCATGCGCAGTGGCTCCCCCATACCAGACTATCAGAGAGGAACAAATCACAGATCTGATGACAGCATTAAAGAATAAGATCAGCAGATTCTTAGACAAACCATATCTTTTCAGCTGACGCAGGAAGAACATCCTCTGTTGTGCTTTTCTTATAACAGCATCCACGTTTTTCCCCCATTTAAGATCATGAGAGATGATAACACCAAGGAATTTGGTCTCTGTGACCCTAAGAACCACTTTGTCATGGATGTAGATTGGAAGTATCTCATGTTGATCTTTCCTAAAATCCACAACCATCTCAGCAGTTTTTTTAGTGTTGAGTACAAGATTATTGGCTTTACACCAGTCACATATTCTTTTCACCTCACTCCGATACAAGTCTTCAGCATTTCCCCTGATGAGACCAATCAGTGTCATATCATCTGCAAATTTCAAGATTTTTACTGAGTCTGCTGAAGAGATGCAATCATTCGTATAGAGAGAAAACAGTAACGGGGACAAAACACACCCCTGAGGTGCCCCGATGTTTGTGACCAAGGTGTCCGAAGTGGATGGTCCAACTTTTACACTCTGTATCCTGGCTGTCAGGAAGTTATAAATCCACAAGCATAAGTTGAGAGGGACTCCAAGAGCTACCATTATGAAGTAAATTCGGATCAATGGTATTGAACGCTGAGCTAAAGTCCATGAAAAGAATCCGGACATATGAGTGCAGTTCATCTGTATGATCCAAAATGTACTTCAGTGCCAGATTGACAGTGTCGTTTGCCAAACGATTCTCCTTATAGGCAAACTGAAGCAGGTCCCATAGCTTCTGCGTGAATTTTATCAGGTGGGACATCATAATTCTTTCGAAGACTTTCATAGCTACAGATGTGATTGCTACTGGTCTATAGTCGTTCAACTCAGAGGATCCCACTTTCTTGGGGACAGGGATAATTGTGGAATTTTTCCAACACTGAGGTACAACGCACTCTTTCAGTGACACATTGTATATATTTGTCAGTATAGGGGCAAGCTGGGTAGCACATACTTTCAGACACATTGGAGATACACCATCAGGGCCAGGTGCCTTTTTGACCTTAAGTCCCTTCAGGATGCGTATCACCTCTGCCTCGGAGATCACTACTTGGGTGTTGCACAATGAATGATCTTTATATGAAAAGACTGAGGAGCTTAGAGATGAATAGCCACTGTGTGTAGAGCTTGCCTCAAATCTGCAGTTGAATTCATTTAACTCTGCTGCCAGACTTCTGCTGGGGTTCACTATAGTGGGGTGGCTTTTATAATTGGTGACCTCTCTTAATCCTCTCCATGCAGATCTAGTATCTTTTGATGAGAACCTTTCCTCCAGAATCTTTGCATACTCGTGTTTGGCTAACTTGATCTCTTTAGATAGCGAGTTCCTAAGTTTCTTGAATTCAGTAATATCGCCTGCTTTATAAGCCTCCTCTTTTCTCTTACGGATCAACCTGACTTTATTTGTTGTTTCCCCGAAAGTGGACAGATTTGGATGGAATAAACGTGTCTTCACAAAAACTGATATATGAGGACACTGCATCAACCCATTCATCCAGACCCGAGCATGTTTCCTGGAATACCTCCCAGTCCGTGCATTCAAAGCATGCTTGTAGTTGCAATTTTGCCTCCTCAGACCATGTCTTCTTTGTATAAACTGTAGGTTTGGATGTTTTCAACCTTTGCCTGTAGGCTGGAATTAAATGAATTAGACAATGATCTGAAAAGCCCACTGCTGCTCTCCTCACTGCCCTGTAGGCCCCTTTTTTTGACTGTATAGCAGTGATCAAGCGTATTGTTCTCTCTCGTGAAGCAGTTTATATGTTGAGTAAATTTGGGGAGATCCAGGTTGAGTTTTCCTTTGTTAAAGTCCCCCATTACGATCACAAATGCTTCTGGAGATCCTTTCTCCCATTCTGATATTTTGCAAGCTAATTCACCAATAGCAGCTTTAACAGATGCTTGAGGGGGAATATATACTGCAACCAGAACCATAGATGAAAACTCTCTTGGAGAGTAAAATGGTCTACAATTGAGTGCAAGGTACTCTAGATCTGGAGAGCAACCTTTTCCCAGTATGTTAACATCACAGCACCAGCTAGTGTTGATGTAGAGACATACCCCACCCCCCCTTTGTTTACCTGAAGCTACACAATCACGGTCAGCTCTGTAGATAACAAAACCAGGTAGATCCAGACATGAGGTGAGTGTGCACGCTGCTCTAGGGAACAAGCAGGATAGCAGACACAAGGTGCGCGTGCACACCGCTCAAGGGGTTCATGAGGCAAAACAGATATGGCGGACGTGACACATATACTGTAGCATTATGTGGAGCTCATCATATACTGTTTCAAACATTATATGGGACCAATGATTCTGTATGGAGAAATATATTGGCCTCATTACTTTGTATAGTGCACTATGCGGTGGCCATAATACTGTATGGAGTAATATACTGTCCGTTTTTGGAGCTATTAAAAATGGATCTCAGTCATGAGATGTAAAAAGTGAAGTATTTTTCATTGTACTATGCCGCTATTTCTCTGCGGTATTGGAGCATCATGAGTTGTGGTATGTGTTAAAGGGGCGCTCTTTGGCCCAGGGCACATGAAAACCTGGAGCCAGCCCTACCCCCCCCACAAATTTAGCCAAATAACCCCCATTTTTCAGTGCGTAACTAGTATTATGAAGTAAATTAAGGTTGAAAAGCTTCAGTAATCAGAATTTATGTTTTTGGCATTCAAAAGGGCACTGTAGGTGTGTTTCCTGTCCTCCACTCCCTGCCGACTTTGCTTCAACATTGACTTGCATTGGGTTTCGTGTTTCAGTCGGCCTTCGACTTTTCACGATAATCTGCCGATTTCGTTCGACCCGACTTTTGCGAAAGTTGGGTTTCATGAAACCCGACTCGACAAGAAAAAGGCAAAGTCGCTCATCTCTACTATGGAGCTCATGTAGCCCCCACCGTCACCTCAGGGTCATACCTTGTTTACCATGTACCCAGAACACGTTGTGGCTGACTATTGAGAACATATATGATAAGAAGCATATTTTCCTTGAACAGGAGACTGGCAAACTGCTGTGTCATAAGAATACATTCTAGCAATGAAAGGCAAAAGGCAATTGAAGAATTATAGGCAAACCATTAACCCTTCTATATCAATTTCTCCCTTTTGTAAATGGTATAACCTTTGCCACAGGGTCATCTGATGTCCAGAAAGAAGCTACTGTCACATGGGTCTAGTACCCATAAGGGGGCTTCCTACCTGCTTCGCCCATCCACCCTCAGTGTGGACACTCAGCAATGGCTATCTGGGGTCTATGATACACTACAGAAGGTTCAGCTTTAGATTTGTTTTCCACACATACATTATTCAGTAGCTTAAGTAATACATATATTAGCGCTCGCTTTTACGGCTACATAAAACAATAAGCAAAACAACAAAATTTGCATACAAGTCTGTACAATGCCAAAAATCCATCCTGCTAGGCCATTAAACCAATTTGCTGAATTTAAAAAAGAGAATGTGTTACCCCACCAGGAGTCTCTGTTTGCACTGTGTTGTTTTAACCATTGGTCTCTAAGTTCACCTATTTTGTCTATACTGGCCATGATCTCGAGATTGCCAGCAGGATCGATATAATTACAACAGGTGGGACCTTCTTTTGCTGTCAGGTAATCTAGTACTATAGTATGTTGGTTAGTAACTATGATTGTCTCTGTATTGTATTAGTTTCATTAAGAACTTCAAGAATCTGGAAAATCTGATAATACAGGTAGTCGGTAGCTTCCACTAATTTATCCCACATTTGTGTTATGTAGGGGTATATTAGCATACTACTGAATATTTTATTTATTATCCCCATTTCTACTAGATGCGGCCTACCATTTGGTCGGGGCTTATTGTCTGCCGCCCTTCTATACAAAGTATGAATTGGTTGTGTCTATTTTATTATGAGGAACTATGAAAGTGGCTGGTGTTAGTTTGGCAAGAGTGCAAACCCCCCCTATGTCTGGGCTCACCCACCTGAAGGCACGATGTCCGCAAACTCAAGAATACTCCTTCTGGGAGAGCACAAACGTGTCCAGGGGTCTGTATACATTGGTATAAACTCAAAAGTCCTGACATAGATTTATGGGCACACCAAGTATTATTCATTTGTTTTCCGTTTATACCAAATTAACATTTACTCCTTTCTTTCCTTACTATTTTACCTGTAGATGCTTTACAACCTTTAACTCCATCTTGGTACACCATATCATTAGCCTGTGTTTGATCATGAGTGTACATACGGAAGCAATTGTCCTCACCACAGGTATTTGCTCAAGTGTGTTGAAGACTGAACCACAGTCCATCATTGGGAATGGGGTCTTAGTGAGGGATTTCAGTCCTCCTCCTGGCGACCATATTTCCGACGTCTGAATCATATTCCCGCCACCATATTTGTACCTTAGGCCGCGTTATATTAAAGTGAAACCATGGATTAGCGGCCCATCCGATTATAGCCAATGAGGCAGATATATCACGGGGCACATCTTTTCCCCAAAACCTAGATTGAGTCCAAGTCTCATTGTGTATGCATTGTGGGGTTAATACCTTCCATGGCTCCAGAGGTAAGGCTAAGTACGGCACAGTCCTTGCAGATACTGGGCTGTGTGTACGAATCCAACAGTCTTTCGGTTTCTGTCCTTCCATGTCCTTTATAAGAAGAGCATGATGTCGAATAAGTTTGTTGTCCCAGTCAGCATTTAAGAGTTTATCCTGTGTCTCTGTAGAGTGCAGTAATCCTGTCACTGCCAGCAAGGTGATTAGGAGAACGATCATTCTGCTGTTGAAAGGACCTTCTTGCAGTGACTGGCGTGGATCCAGGTGGGCTTTCCCTCAAGTTTTACTGAGGTGGATGTGGTCAGCTGGACTTGGAAGGGGCTGTCAAATCGTGGGTCCAGGCTCCTTCTCACGTGTCTGCGTATATCCACCCAATCACCTGGATTCAGCTGATGCACCTCTGCACTTTCATTAGGATCTGGAATGGATGAGAACACATGTTTATGTACCACATTAAATCTTTCTGGACATAGGCTGTCATAGAACCGTGTTGCATTTGTAGCACCTGTGGGAAGTACAGACCAGTCTTTGGTGCACTACCAAACAGGACTTCAAAAGGAGACAAACCTGTCTTTCTATTTGGAGTGTGTCTGACTGAAAAGAGTGCAAGAGGCAAGCACTCTACCCAGTTTAAGTGTGCCATTTAGTCTTTCCACTTTCCCACTACTTTGTGGCCTATATGGTGTATGAAATGCTTGCTGTACACCCAGGGCCTGCATGACTTCCCTCATTATTTCTCCCGTGAAGTGTATACCCCTATTGCTTTCTATGGTTTCTGGGACACCATACCTGCAGATCAGTTCTTTCATCAGTTTGTCTGCAGTCCTTTTAGCATTTTGACATTTTACTGGATAGGCTCCCGGCCAACCAGAGAAGAGATCTACACATACTAGGACGTGTTCATACACTCCTACCCTGGGTAGCTGTATGTAGTCAATCTGCAGTCTCTGAAATGGGTAGATTTCATGATCAGTGCTGCATTGTGACAGATAAAAGCACTTGTAACCTTTTTTTTCTTTAAGCTGGTTGCTTAAAGTTAGTTTTGCCCCGGTGGCCATTAGGGTCATTACACAGTGGTGTCTTTTGTTTGCCCCCGGTGGTGGTTAGCGTTATTACACGGGAATCACTAACAGGTGTTATTGCTCTGGCTTAACTATAAAGGAGTGTCATGTGCTCTCACTCACTGTTGGTGATATTGGTCATTTCCAACCATCCTTGGTGGAGGAAGGAGCTAGAGAGAGTTCCTTGCAGCTCTGACAAAGCTTGGTGAAGTAGCAGCGATTCAGGAGGAAAGCTGCATTCTGGTGGTGGACTCTATTGCTGGGAGCAATAGCAACAGAGCAAAGCTAAGTGGTGTTATCCCTGTTTGTATCTTTCCTTTTGTGTGTTTCAGTGCAGTGGTGGGATTAGTTTCTGCACTGTCCATTTCACCAGAAAGGGCTAGGTGCAGGGCGAGCTAGGGTTTTTAGGTATCCTGCTCGGTGCCAGGTGCGGAACCTGCATAGGTACTGTCAGGAGTGTAGAGACACTGACTCAGGGGAGTGCAGGAGGTCTCCACGTCCCCATTCCCTATCGCAGGGCCCTCCTTTGTATCGGTTTCCCTGGTGTTTCCCTTTATTATTTAAATTCGCCCTGCTGGAGGTGGTGTATCCAGATACACGTGTAATACTGAAATTCACCTGCTGGAGGCTGTGTATCCGGCTACACATTATATTATTTAAATTCGCCCTACTGGAGGCGGTGTATCCAGGGTCACGTGTGTCAGAGAAATTTGCCCTGCTGGAGGCGGTGTGTCCAGTCACACGTAACCATCACAGTAGAGAGGCCTAGGTGTCGCTTTCTTAGGGACTTTTACTGTTTTACCTGGGTTGTGCTGTGCACAGATGAGGCATGATTTTATGAGTTTCGTGGCTGCGTAACTGAAACCAGGAGTGATCCAGAAGGCATCTACCATGGAACACATGTGACTTTTTGAGGTGTAAGTGGAGCTATGTGTTGTTTGCGCCATAATTGGGAACAGGAACTTTGGTAGGCACAATTTATCCTTATTCTCCCATACTCCATTTGAGTTCAGCTCAGCTTCCAGTCTCCCCCAGTGTTGCTTCTCTGTTTGGGCAGCCTGTTGCTGGAGGGATTTCAGGACATCTAGGCTCAGTGTGGCTGGAATACGCTGACTCCCTGCCACCGTACACTGCTCCATAGGCCGCCTTGCTGCTACTTTAGCAGCCTCGTCCGCCCTTCTGCTGCCCCCTACCTCCACGGAGTCATCTTTTGTGTGTGCTTTTACCTTGACAATGCCAACCTGGACTGGTAACATCAATGCCTTCATCAATTGTTTCACCAGCTCTGCATTCTTAATGGGCTTACCGGCTGATGTAAGAAACGCTCTGCTTCTACAGATAGGGCCATAATCATGGGCTATTCCCCATGCATAATTCGAATCTGTGTAAATATTAGCGACTTTACCTGCAGCGGCTCAAGTCGGAGCTGTCTGGCCATAGACAGATGTTTTGGTTGAACTTGTACGAGTATGGAATGGATGTCATGTGGGGAATAAATTGTCAAAGGAAAAGTCAGCGTGATCTCATGCCTTTCCTAGTAGTAGTGCAGCTGCTCCTACCGCAAGGACACACGTAGGTGGCTCTCTGATCACTGGTAGAGATGAGCGACTTTGCCTTTTTTCGGGTCGAGTCGGGTTTCACGAAACCCGACTTTCGCAAAAGTCGGGTAGAACGAAATCGGCCGATTATCGTGAAAAGTCTAAGGCCGACTGAAACACAAAACCCAATGTAAGTCAATGGGGAAGAAAAGTCGGCAGTGATTGGAGGACAGGAAACACACCTACAGTGCCCATTTCAATGCCAACGACATCAATTTTTATTACTTAAGCTTGTCAACCTTAATTTACTTTATAATAATAGTTAGGCATTGAAAACTGGGGGTTATTTGGCTAAAGTTGTGGGGGGGGTAGTGCTGGCTCCAGATTTTCGTGGGCCCAGGGCCAAAGAGTGTCACTGGGCTCCTTTAACACATGACACAATTCATGATCCTTTGATATGGCAGAGAAATAGCAGTACAGTATAATGAAAAATACTTCAATTCTTACATCACATGACTGATATCCATTTTTAATTCTCCAATAGTATATTCCTCCATACAGTATTATGGCCACCGCATAGTGTGCCATACAGAGTAATGAGGCCCATATATTTCTCCATACAGAATCATTGGTCCCATATAATGTTCGATACAGTATATGATGAGCTCCACATAATGCTACAGTATATGTTGTTCACCATGGATGAAACTCCAGTGTCTTATGGGCCCACATAATGCTCCATATATAATGGGCCCCATTTCTAATGCTCCAGTGTATAATGGGCCCTGTAAATGCTGCTCCAGTGACTGATGTCCACCTTTGGAATGCTCCAGTGTATGGTGGGCCCCAGATATCATTCTCCAGAGTATCGTGCTCCCCAAAAATTGCTCCCAACCTTTAAAACAATTAAATAAGTCTCCTCGCTAGGGAATCTGTTATGAATGAGTCACCGAAGGAGGAAAAAACAAAAATACAAGCTAAGTCCAGAAAACCGGAGAGGTTGGTAGCTATCGGATTGCAGACCCCTGATCCTATCCACAACAACTAACAGTAGCCGTGGGGGGGTTCCTACGATGCCCTAGACCCCTCGATCACAGCCGGAGAACTAAATAGGCCTAAAGAAAGAAAGGGGAAATCTAAACTGCCCCAGAGCAGACCCCAAAGCAATAAGCAGCCCCCAACATATAATGACGGTGAAGCAAGATGAAAACACTAACACAGATAGAAAGATAGGTTGAGCAAACGATGAGGCCCAAGCTAACTAAAAAGGACAGGATAGACAAGCTGCTGTCTGTAATCCGTAAAAAACCCTACCAAAAATGTCCCAACCGTCTGATAGGAAAAACAGGCCCTGAAGTCGCTAGGACTTCAAAATGACTATATCAGCACTCAGGTAAATTCTGAAGACAGAGCAAAGAGAAAAACTGATCAGAGACAAAAATGGAACTCCGCACACCCCCGACCGGGGATGGCTGAACTCCAAAAAACAAGGTAAACAAAACAAAACTAATAAGTTCAATAGCAGAGCAAAAACTTATCTTTGGGAAGCAGGAGTCAGACTGGTCTCCAAGAATCCAGCAGAGAAATCACCAGCGACTCAGAAGGGCGTCGGCTGCCTTATATCCAGTCAGAAGTTCCTGTTACCCAGTCATCATCTACAAGGTCAGGTGTTTGGTAATCAGCCTCACTACCTTCCTTCACCAGAAGAGGGAGTTCATCAGACATCGACGGTGAAGGGGAAAATGAACTCACAACAGGAATCCCTGTACTCTGGACTCCTCGTCATCCCCATCTTCCATCTCTCTGCACTTGGACTGTTTAGTCAGAGGGCATACAGACGTGATGTCATCGCGCTCTTTGAATTTGAATTTGAATCTCCCTACAGACTTAAGGTTACTGAACTATTATCTCAGGCCCAGTGTAGATTACACCTCAATATAACAGGCTGAAATTGGATGGTGTATAAAATGTCTATATAGGACTGGGGAGAATTTGAATCGCCCTCGAGATTTTAGCAAGCTGACAATGATGCTCTCAGTCCCAAGTATGGCAGCAGGCAGCCTAATAAGCAGGACTGCTGCACACAAAAGTCTGGAAAAATGAACGCTTGGTAACTGGGCAAAAAATAGGATGAAAAGTATTTTTGCTTTTAAAAAAGCAGTTTGCACAGCAGTGTGAAAACAGCAATGCAGCTATCAGGGAGCCTTATAAGGCAGTCTAATAACCAACAGAGCTGATGCACCAAAATATAGCCTCCCCTTGCACTGCACACTAACTGGTGTGTTGTACAGGCAAAAGTGCTAGCAGCAGAAGCAGTTTTTTGTATCTTCTTCCCTGCCTAACGCTCTCCCTACAGAATCAGCAGCAGCAGCAGCTCTCCCTATTCTGAGATCAGCAGAAGTAAGATGGCGGTCGGCGTGCATGCCCTTTTATAGCCCCTGTGACGCCACACAAAGCAAGCCAATCACTTGCATGCCCTTCACTGCTTATGTCATCGCGTTGCCCACAGTGTGCGTCCTCCATCATTGGCTGAAAAAGGGCGCTGGAAGCATCTTTTGAAACGCGACTTTGTCGCTCTGGTCGCCGACCTCGTGGCCGACCTCATGCTATGGTCGGGTTTCGTTTCATTACCAACCCGTTTCACTCAACTCTAATCACTGGGACTAATTGTGCTGAGTAGTAAGCCATTGGTCTCTGCTTCCCTCCATGTTGTTGTGTCAGTACTGTGGTAGCATGTCCTCCCTGCTCTTTGCAAAACAAGAAAAACTGCTGGTCATAGTTTGGAATGCCTAAGGCTGGGGCAGACACAATGAGCAGTTTGAGAGAATGGAAGGAATCAATTGCTTCTTGAATGGGATCATAGGGGTCTGATGACAAGCAGTCATAAAGTGGTTGCATCATGTGTGAAGCAGCCCTTATCCAAGGCCTACAGTAGGTCACCAAGCCTAGGAAAGTGCATAGATGCTGATGTGACCTGGGTAGAGGGAGATTTTGAATTGCCTGTTTCCTGTCTTCAGTCAGGTGTCTTGTACATTCGGCAATACAATGTCCCAAAAATGTCACCTTTTGTTTGCAATACTGTAATTTGTCACGTGAGACCTTGCAACCATTTTCTGCCAAAAAACATAGCAAGGAAACTGTAGCTTCCTTGCAGGACATCTGGTCCGGACCGCAGAGCAAAAGGTCATAGGGGCTTCTGTCACTTGTCCCTCCACCCCCACACATTTCACAATCTCATTAGTAATCATGTCTGGCATTATCAAGTCTTTGTGCACCACGGTCCCGGCTGCCCCAGTGTCAATCAAAAATTCTGCCTCTTTCCCTCCCGGCATTGTTATGGTGGTCATCGAGGTAGGACCAGGTCCAGAGGGGACAAGACCAGGGCACACATTTGTCACTGGGTTGCCAGTTTCCTAGTCTGGATGTGGAGGAGGTGGAAGATTGGTCTGCCTTCTCTCCTTTATAGGTTTTCTGCAATGGTTGGCATAGTGCCCATTCTCACCACAATTCCAGCACTTCACTGTTTATATGTCACTATGTCTCCACTGTTTTCCTTGTGTTCCAGCATACATGACAGATCGTTTTATTGTCCTTGCTTGTTCAACTCCTTTAGCCACCTTCAGGAGATCTTTTGGATCTACATTTCTCCATTCAGGTCTGGCTGTCTGTACTGTGTCTCGTAATTCTTTGTTCATACCGTTAATGAATGCATACACCAGTATTTTAACATCGAGTGGGTTTATGGGACTGTACCCCATGTCTGCCCATTTCAGCTGTAACCGTCCAAAGTACATCTCTACGCTCTCTCCTTTTTGCTGTGTCACGTCAGTCAGGAGTACAGACTGCTCTGATTGTTTCACTATAGCCCATTGTTTTAGTGATTCACAGTATTGTCTCCCTAGACCGTGCAGATTTATCATCCATGCCCCAAGCTTGTTCCTTTGCCACATCTGTATATGTCTTAATTATGTGTCCTAGTACGTCACCTGCCTTTGAACTCACTAAGCTCTCTAGGTCTGCCCAGGTACACTTATATGCCCGCTGTATTTCCTTTATTTGTCTATTAAATGGGAAAGGTTGGTTTTCAGGGTTAGGCAACTGCTTTACCATAGCCAGCTGGTCAGAGGGGCCCAGGGATAATACTCCTGTATCTGCCTTATTCTAGTCACCCTTCTTGGTCTTGATATGGATGTTTCTCTGGTGATGGGTCTGGTGGTGGCAGTGACTGGATGATTGGTGGGGGTGACATGCTGTTCCACAGCTTCCTCCCACTCAGGACCACTGCTAGCTTCTTCCCCAAAGGCCAATGCTCCCACTAATGAGTCAGCTTCCTCTGTCACTACATGTGATCTTGTCCGGACAGGATTTAGTGCAATTTGCTTAGGTTGGGTGGCAGCACAGGTCATACAAATGTTTCTCCAGTCTGAGTTTGTCTGACCACAGTGTTTACAAGTCCATCTGTCTTGTCTCGGTCTCTGATTATGCAGAGGTGGGGCGCTAGCAGTCATAGATTTTTGTGCATCAAAACAGACATAATACACCTTACGTCCCACTGTAGTCTCTTTACTTCTATACTGTTGTATTTCCTCCACCACATGACACCATTTATTCACTTGTTGCTCTTTCCTTTTATCTTTTATCCAACCTCTATTCTCTCTGAAACTGTGCCATTTCTGTACATCCAAACATCCACACTCTGGCATTTTTGCCTTTTTCAATATTGGTCCCACATCTTTCACTGCTTCCTTTCCTTCTCTGTCTTTTAAAATCTGCATAGCTGTCTTGGATCCCATTGGGGGCACCGACTGTACAAAGAAAAAGTTGCCCATTGCTTCAACTTTTTCTCCCGACAGCTCACCTTTATTCTGAAATTCCCTTCTAGTGTGCCTGGACCCTGTCTTACAGGCCACACGTAGTAAGTCAGAGCGAGCCTGCCAAGGTGTAGTGGGAAGGCTCCTTGCCTCTCACACGGTAGACCTACAGGATGTAACGGGAAGGCTCTTTACCTCTCACCCGTTAGATCAGCTGGCTAGAATAGGAATAAGCCTTCATCCTACTAGCCCAGCTCCATGGAACATGGGAAGGCTGCTTCAACTTAGACAGCTCACCTTTGTTCTGAAATGCCCTTCGAGTGTGCCTGGACCTTGTCTTACAGGCCACACACAGCAAGTTAGAACGAGCCTGCCAAGGTGTAGCCAGAAGGCTCCTTGCCTTCACCTCTCACCCACAACAAAAAACCCACTGACTAAAGTAAGAAGGCCCAGATGTGATAGGCCTCTAACCTACTAGATCAGCCGTACAGTTGGCTACCTCTTTTGTTGATCCACAATTAGTTACATATCAACCTAATCAATATCAATTTCTGCAAAACCCTCATCAATCTCTGGTGACCACGGGACTTCACTGTAGGGACAAATAACGGTATAATGTGAGTAACCATGCCTTGCCCTTTTCTGGCCAAATGTTTCCAGAAAACTTTCCAATGTCATAGCACATATAACACAAGCTATATCATTACTCAATTCATTCAATCTCAGATGTAGATTGAAATGTCTGTAACGTATCCATCCTGGACCTCCCACAAGAACTGGAAAGGTAACAATATTAAGAGTCCATGAAAAACTTTTGTAGGGCTCTGCCCCTTGACTCAGTACCCCTAGAACTCCTTTGCATCTTTCACAGAATGGTTATGATTCAATCATGCATGCTCATTCAGGGATTTTTTTTTCTTTTCACTTTTTCAGTGGTCAGTTGTTTTTCAAAAAGATGAGAACAAAAATCCCTTATCTCAATCACTCAGCCTAATTCATCTCAAGGTGAGATGAATAAGGTGAGATGAATAATGTCCTCTGTCACATACAGAGGACCACACCTAACAGAACCCCCTCATCAATCAGGGACTTATTTACCATATATACTCGTGTATTAGCCGACCCGTGTATAAGCCGACCCCCCTAATTTTGCCACAAAAATCTGGGAAAGGCTTCGGGTGGAATCCATAGACTATGCCCCCATATGCTGCTCCATAGTTTATGCCCCCATATGCTGCTCCATAGTTTATGCCCCCATATGCTGCTCCATAGAATATGCCCCCATATGCTGCTCCATAGATTATGCCCCCATATGCTGCTCCATAGATTATGCCCCCATATGCTTCTCCATAGTTTATGCCCCCATATGCTGCCCCATAGACTATGCCCCATATACTGCTCCATAGACTATGCCCCCATATGCTGCCCCATAGAATATGCCCCCATATGCTGCCCCATAGAATATGCCCCATATGCTGCTACATAGAATATGCCCCTGTATACTGCTCCATAGACTATGCCCCATATACTGCTCCATAGACTATGCCCCCATATGCTGCCCCATAGAATATGCCCCATTTGCTGCTCCATAGAATATGCCCCCCATATGCTGCCCCATAGACTATGCCCCCATATACTGCTCCATAGACTATGCCCCCATATGCTGCTCCATAGACTATTCCCCCATATGCTAATCCATACTCACCTCTCCTGGGTCCATCCAAAAAAATGGGCTGAAAATCTCAGCTTATACATGAGTATATACGGTATATCCCTTATACTCAATTACTCATCTCTCATCTCATTCAGAGGTTCTCATAGACATACATACAATGATTCACACAGCCTGCCTATTTTGAACTTTGGAATTAACACAAACTATGAAACTACAGCAGTGTCCACTGACACTCTGAGAACACCAAAGCCAACTTCTTAAACAACAAGAACAACAAAAACCAAAAAACCACAGCCCTATACAAAATACAGCCTCATATGGTTTACTGCCAATCCAAAATGACCAAAATAACAACACTGCACGGAGTCTATCCCAGCTCTGTGCTACACAGTACACAACAGGTTAGCATATTGCCATATTGACAGATAATACAGATGACAATTACTGTATTATCTTATTATGCTATTATTCAGCTCTCATACAGAAATACTCACTGGTGATATAGGTTCTTTTGAACCGTGTTGTACAGCCTTTACCTAGAGATATGGAGAGATCCAGACAGAGATTGCAAATGCAAAACAATGTAAGAATAAATTTTCTCACCTTGCTGCAGCTGGATTTTGCATGTCCAACCTCCCAGGAAGCTCCCACATACGGATTCCGAATAGGCTGGTTACCATGGTCCTGCATTCGTGCACCAAAACTGTCATAGCTGTTTTCGGTCTGACCCAAAGTCAGACATGCCAGATCACCAGTGAGGCCAAATTAGGAGTTTTACGCCCTTAATTTACCAGCGCTTGGAGAAAAAGAAAACTGCACACAGATTGTAAGCAAGTCACTTTATCTGACGTAATGAAACACAAGGCAATCTTTTATACCATTTACAGCAAATATGTAACTCTATGGAGCTCATGTAGCCCCCACCATCACCTCAGGGTCATACCTTGTTTACCATGTACCCAGAACACGTTGTGGCGGACTATTGAGAACATATATGATAAGAAGCATATTTTCCTTGAAGAGGAGACTGGCTAACTGCTGTGTCATAACAATAAATTCTAGTAATGAAAGGCAAAAGGCAATTGAAGAATTAAAGGCAAACCATTAACCCTTCTATATCAGAGGTGTCTGGGGGAAACTTTGGAACCACCGAACTCGAGGACCTAATTCTTAAAGGGGCATTTGACAATGTAACTGTGTTAAATGGGGTGCCTCAGGAGCTGGGGACCAATAGTTGGTTCCCTCATTTTGCTGTGATTGGAGATCTGCTTTATAAGGTAACCAAGCCAAAAGGTGAGGTAACAGAGCAGCTATTGGTACCCGGGCTCTATAGATGCAGGGTCGTAGACATGCCTCATCCCCATGTATTGGGTGGTCACATGGGGGCCGATAAAACCCAGGAGCGCATTCTTCAGAGATTCTACTGGCCTGGATGTTACAGATAAAATGTGAACTTTTGTTGTTCCTGCCCCACGTGCCATCTGACCTCCCCAGTAGCCCACTTCCACAGTCCTCTGGTACCATTGCCCATCATCGAGGTGCCATTTGAGTGAATAGCGATGGACCTGGTGGGACCCCTGGTAAAATCGGCAAGAGGACATAAATACATATTAGTGGAATCCAAAAAATAGAGAAAAAAAGCAGCACACTCCATTTACTGTATCTTAAAAAACCTAAGACCTTTATTTTAGTAAAACTGACTAATTGCAAATACCATTGATTAAGAAATGTGCAAGGTCCTTTAGGACTGAATGAAAGATTAGATTACTCCTGCTTCTTGTAATAATGTGTTTTATTATCATTTCTATCTGAATTGCAATCAACTTATTTTTGTTATATGTAAGAATGTTTGTCATTTTTTAATTGCACAGTTTTTTGTTAATTTTTTAATTGTTTGTATATTGATTATATGCAAATTTTTCACAATGAGGTGCATAAAAGGAAATGACATAGTAATTGTTACATCTGGACCCGTGGAAGCGCATTTAACATGAAATGGCCGTAGTCCTGTTTCTTGTCTGCATGCCTGCACTTATCCTGCCCTCACAAACCCTGTCCATGTATGTTTTTCTAAAATAAAGGACTTAGGTTTTATATGATACAGTAAACGGAGTGTGCTGCTTTTTTTTTCTATTTTTTGGATTGCTTCATGTGTGCTTTTTCAAGCAAGCACCTTGACTACCGTTCTTTCACCGTGCAAAGTGTTGCTGACTCAGATTCCACCAACTCCACCTGTAAGTAGACTGTTTCTTAGTGCCATTCTGTTTTTTCTTTTTTGAGTTGCTTGTTAAGATCTATACATATGATTTAAGCACAAGATTTGTCTTTGGCTTTACAACTGGTTGGTTCAAGTATGGTTGTAAGAATGGAAGATTTAACTAACTCTGATGAGACACTTTTGGTGAACGATGGGCTGTTAAAAGGACATGCGGATGTGGGTAATTTTTTCGTTGATTGCAATACTAAAGATGAACTTGAGATTATCAGTACAAAATCCTTGGTATAAAAGATCCAAATTTTGGCTGAGAAAGAGATTAGAATATTCTGGACGATTGAATGTTTAAAATCCTATATTGATTGCAAAAGAGTACCGCAAGGGTTAAGAGTCTTCAAAGAACCCTCTGTTGATACATCCGTCATAATCACGTATACGGCATCCCTAAGGTAGACTCAACCACAGGGATGGCGCCTACACAGCTGACGAGCATGCTTCGCTTTCATGGAAGACAATCTGACTGGCTCCGTTTGTCACTACCAACTCATGGTGGCGAAGTAGTTAGTGCTTGCTTCATTGCTGTCGTGAGTCTGGCGACCCGGGTTCGAACCCCGTCATGGCTGGGAGTGATATGTATTCTGTGGACTTAGAAAATGTTTTACCTGTGACAGACTTCCAGGCAGGGGAGCTGCTCAGGAGATGTACCAAAAACAGTGCCAGGAGCCTGGGTACGTTTTTCAAAAAGAATCCTGCCGCTTGGGTGCTGGATCTCCAGAAGGCGAAAATGGAGATCTTGGTGGCGGCAGACGGACAGATGTAGGCCATGTTCTGTGCATGCCAGCCCTGGGACGAGCCCTACCATTTGGTCTGCGTCTCCTAGGGGACTCTTTCTGGTTGGCTGCCCGAGTCAGGTGCACATTCCTGGGTTACGCGAGCCACGAATCCTCCAGCTTGGGTGCTGGATCTCCAGAAGGCGACAATGGAGATCTTGGTGGCGGCAGACGGACAGATGTAGGCCATGTTCTGTGCATGCCAGCCCCAGGACGAGCCCTCCAGCTAGGAGTTCCCTCTACCATTTGGTCCGCGTCTCCTAGGGGACTCTTTCTGGTTGGCTGCCCGAGTCAGGTGCACATTCCTGGGTTACTCGGGCCACGAATCCTCCCGCTTGGGTGCTAGATCTCCAGAACATGAAAATGGAGATCTTGGTGGCGGTAGATGGACAGACGTAGGCCGTGCCCGGCAGTAACAAATGACCAGTTTCTTTCGACGGGACAACTCTGACCGTGGTGGAGCACTTTGGCCGTGGCTGGGCTGCAAACTCCCGACCCCCAGCTCAGACCCACACTGAGTAGATTCGAAAGGGGGTTTAATGGTCAGTTGGTGGGCTTAATGTTCGCCCTGTAGCGGTTGGTTGGCGGGCTTAATATTTGCCCTGTAAGCGGTGGATGGAAGTCAGAGAGTGAAATATATGTCTGAGAGTGTCTCAAAAGAGGCCCCAAACTGGGGGTAAAATTTCTGGATCCTGGGCGGAAGGTTTAATTTTGGGTGAAAAAACATATTTTGGGACTTAGAAAAATTTCGAGATGAGACAGACTTCCAGGCAGGGGAGCGTCTCAGGAGGTGTACCCAGGAGGCTTCCAGGAGCCTGGGTACAATTTTCAGAAAGAACCGTTGGGACTTAGAAAATTTTTCAAGATTTTTGGACTTAACCTGATTTTTGGATTTTTGTTCAAAAATCTGATTTCCCCTTCTCCCACCATTCAGGGGCATCAGTGTGTTGTGGGGAACTGAGGGAGAGTGCCCCAGATGGGGGTAGAGTGTGCGGTTTATGGGGGGAAAGTCAAATTATGGAAGAAATTGAGTTTTGTGACCAAAAAAGTTTTTTGTGAACAAAAGTGGCCGTGACAGACTTCCAGGCAGGGGAGCCTCTCTGGAGGTATACCGAAAACAGTTCCAGGAGCTGATGGTCATTTTCTTACTGCTTTTGTTCACTCAAAATTTTTTTGTTTTTGAGCTCTAAAATGCTGGTAACTTCAATTAGCTCAAAAATTTCAAGTGTTATGAGCTAGTAGATGTTAGAGAAATACATTCTTAGTAAAAAATTGCGGAAAAAAAAACCTAAGTAAAAAAGAACCGGAATGAGGAATTTTCTGGCTGCCGCATGTGCCCTACAGTGACGGGAGGTCGGGTACATTTCCGACTTCGTCCCCTTAAAGTGGGGACGTTGTCCCGCAATGCATATACATAGTAATGCGCACCTGCGGCAGCATATAGGAGAGAGTGCTCTCTCTCTGCCCCGACGGATGGCGGTTGTTTCTCTGGTTCCCTGACTCGGGTAAGCGACTTGGAATGTTGTCCCTCTTGGTATGGAAGTTGCACACTCCGGCTTAGACTGAACTTCCACAACTCCAGGAGGGACTTTTGCTGGTCATGCGTCCCAAGTGAGAGAAGCAATCTCGGGGTACCTGAGCCTGACCAGACCCTCCCTGTTGGTCCCTGGTCCTCTGAAGGGTGATGACTGTCAGGGGGAAAATCTGGAGTCCTCATGGGAAGGGGGGGCTCTGGAAGGTGGACGCCCCTTCTGACTATGTCACCTAAGAGCAGGCTCAATGGTTCTCAGTCCTTTGCTTTGGCTGGTGGGCCATCCCCAAGCCAGAGAAGCCATCCTGGGGTGCCTGACCAGACCCTCCTCGGTGGTCCCTGGTCCTCTGAAGGGTGATGGCTGTCAGGGGTGCAAATCTGTAGTCCATGGCCGAGTTTGGGCTCTAGAAGGCGGACGCCCCTTCTGACTATGTCCCCTCAGAGCAGGCTGGCTGGTTCATGGTCCCCAGCTTTGGCTGGTGGTCCATCCTCAAGCCGGAGAAGCGATCCTGGGGTACCTGAGCTTGACCAGACCCTCCCTTGGTGATCCCTGGTTCTCTGGAGGTGATGGATGTCAGTGGGGGAAAATCTGGAGTCCTTGTTGGAAGGGGGGCTCTGGTAGGCAGATGCCCCTTCTGACCTTGTCCCCTCAGAGCAGGCTCGATGGTTCTCAGTTAGTAGGATTCGTTACCTCCGCAACCATTTCCATACTGCCTCCCTGCTCATTCTCTGAGGTACTGGTTGAAGGCATCACTGGTGACTGATTGTTGGCTTCATCCTTCTTTCCTGCATTTACCACCAACTCGTGGGAATGACACATATCTGTCAGAGTCTTCTCCCGGTAAACTCTCTCAGCCATGTCGTTTGTTTGAGCCAAGTACCGTGCAAACAGTCGCTTTTCGCAGTCAGTGTATTGTGAAGTAGTCCAGGTTTGTCAGTACCTGTTTCTACATATGGCCATGCATCATTCGGCTCGTGGCCGTCTTACCTCGAATGGTATTGCCTGAGTCCCACGGATAGATTTGCTATGGCCTTCCCCGTACACATCACAAAGAAATTTGTGATCTTCCTTTGGCCAGCGGTATAGACAGGTCGGACATATTCTGCATACACTTTGAACCACTGAAAAAGGAAAAAGAGAGGGGTTTGCTCCCCATGTGGAGTGGGGTTGCCTGGGGTCCCTGACTTGTAGAGTCCCTTACCGATTCTTCTTCCTCTGAAAGTACAAACGCTGCGACCTGAGTGGTGGAACATTTGTGAGTCTTCACACCGACAACTATCATCCGTCTGCCGTGGTGCATGTGATGGATCCTCTCGGTCCACTCTGAAACTTGAGGTGGAAAGTTATTGAACTGGTGCATGGGAGACCGCTGACCGACAGGGTCTGACTACTTACCGTCATGTTACGGATGACACCTGGTCTCTGGAGATTTTTCAGAACCAGCAGGGCCTGGAGGTAGAGTGCAATTTCCCGGCGTTCTTCATTTGATCCGCCCTCTTCAACAGCGGCTGTGCTGGCTAGAAAAGTTGGCCTTGCCTCCTCCAGAATAATCTGGCAGTCCACGGGCGATTTTAGTGGCTTCCTCAGTAGATCGTACCTGTGGGGAAAAAAATAAGAGGAATTATTGAACATACATGGCAAAAATCAAGCCGCATATGGGATATTTTGAAGGGTGTTTACCGCTTACTAACAGACTCCTTGCAGGCGCCCTCATACAAAGTCTTCTGTAGGTCTTAGGTATGATTCATGAATACCTCACGTGCCTTGTAGAGTTCTGGCTTTTCTATTCTCAGTCCCGTGGCCCTCATCTGATATACAGTGAATCTCCGTATATGCCTCAGCATTCTGAGGGAGGTCTGTTTCGATAGCTGGAGGTTTCCGAGGTTTTTCAAAAAATTCATTCACTTTACTTGGCTTCAGTAGGTACTACAGGGTTACTCTTCTCGGGTTCACAAAGAAGAGGAACCTGGAAACGTTTGAGACCTCCTGTTGACAGTTTGGGACCCCATGTGTAATGGTTAGGAATGAGCGGAAACCTTTGAACATAGCGTCATTCATTGAGTGTCGCTTATACAAGCCGGCCATCTTTGTAGTGGTGTTATTTTTGTCCTTCCTCTGCCTTTTCTGAATTCATAAATTGCTACCATCAGCGACCTCCTCATCTTCCATGGGGTCAGAACAGGCCCCTGTGTGGGCAGTCTCTGAGCGAGGGCTTTCTTCAAAACTTTCCAGGGGCCATAAAAGTGAAGCCTCATCCGATGCATCTGGCTCTGCCAGGGGCAGGGGGCTGTCTGCAGGCCGTAAAAGCAAAGGAATATCGATCTCATCCGAATCTAGCTCCGCCAGGGGCAGGGGGCTGTCTGAAGGCCGTAAAAGCAAAGGAATATCGATCTCATCCGAATCTAGCTCCGTCTGGGGCATAGAACCTGGGCAGAGCTCCAAATTGGCAGGTGGTACCTGAGCGGGCCCTTCAGAGCTCAGTGGCGGGATTTGATGCTCAAACCTAGGCTTGTTGGCTATTAAAAATCTGCGACCTTCTAAGAAGGATACAGTCTCCTCCAAGGACTGGAGAGGCTTGAGTTCATTGAAGCGGATAGTTGTACCTCTTTCGGCAATGCATTTTATATCAGAATCACTCTGGGTCCTCAGACATACCCTTCTAAGATGTGTGGATAGATATTTGGTTACTCTGTGGCATACGGGGCATGTAAGTGGTGTCCGGGGGTGACTGCGGGGATAGAAGCAATAGAACCGGTCACCTTGCCTGCAGGTATGTCATATGTCTATATGTGGCGGACGAACATCTTCTACTCACCACTCCATTTTGAAGTATCTCCAGCATTCACATGGAGCATAACAATCTGGCAACCCGTGCGCACCTCGGGGTGTGAGTCAGCCACACGTGAAAGACGCCAGTGGAGGTGATCAGAAATAACTTGCCGGAAATCTGCATACATCATCACGGGGGGGCGAACCAGCCACATGGTTGACGCCTCTACAGATGCCGAGCACCAATAATGCTGGGGCAAAGATCCCAGCTTCGAGCCATCTGTCATGATCACTTCCGTGGCATCACGGCGGTTGACACATCAAAAGCGGTGGCGCCTATACTGGTGAGGATCATCCATATCGTTTCTGTAATGATTCCTCTGTACATACATCCGTCATAATCACGTATACGGCATCCCTAAGGTAGACTCAACCACAGGGATGGCGCCTACACCGCTGACGAGCATGCTTCGCTTTCATGGAAGACATTCCGACTGGCTCCGTCTGTCACTACCAACTCATGGTGGCGAAGCAGTTAGCGCTTGCTTCATTCCTGTCGTGAGTCTTGCGACCCGTGTTTGAACCCCGTCATGGCTGGGAGTGATATGTATTCTGTGGACTTAGAAAATGTTTTACCTGTGACAGACTTCCAGGCAGGGGAGCTGCTCAGGAGATGTACCAAAAACTGCCAGGAGCCTAGGTACGTTTTTCATAAAGAATCCTCCCCGCTTGGGTGCTGGATCTCCAGAAGGTGACAATGGAGATCTTGGTGGCGGCAGACGGACAGATGTAGGCCGTGTTCTGTGCATGCCAGCCCCGGGATGAGACCTCCAGCTAGGAGTTGCCCCTACCGTTTGGTCTGCGTCTCCTAGGGACTCTTTCTGGTTGGCTGCCCGAGTCAGGTGCACATTCCTGGGTTACTCGAGCCACAAATCCTCCCGCTTGGGTGCTGGATCTCCAGAAGGCGACAATGGAGATCTTGGTGGCGGCAGATGGACAGATGTAGGCTGTGTTCTGTGCATGCCAGCCCCGGGACGAGCCCTCCAGCTAGGAGTTCCCCCTACCGTTTGGTCTGCGTCTCCTAGGGGACTCTTTCTGGTTGGCTGCCCGAGTCAGGTGTACATTCCTGGGTTACTCGAGCCACGAATCCTCCCGCTTGGGTGCTGGATCTCCAGAAGGCGACAATGGAGATCTTGGTGGCGGCAGATGGACAGATGTAGGCCGTGTTCTGTGCATGCCAGCCCCAGGACGAGCCCTCCAGCTAGGAGTTCCCCTACCGTTTGGTCCGCGTCTCCTAGGGGACTCTTTCTGGTTGGCTGCCCGAGTCAGGTGCACATTCCTGGGTTACTCGAGCCACGAATCCTCCCGCTTGGGTGCTGGATCTCCAGAAGTCGACAATGGAGATCTTGCTGGTGGCAGACGGACAGATGTAGGCCGTGTTCTGTGCATGGCAACCCTGGGATGAGCCCTCCAGCTAGGAGTTCCCCCTACCGTTTGGTCCGCGTCTCCTAGGGGACTCTTTTCTGGTTGGCTGCCCGAGTCAGGTGCACATTCCTGGGTTAGTTGAGCCACGAATCCTCGCGCTAGGTTGCTGGATCTCCAGAAGGCGAAAATGGAGATCTTGGTGGCGGTAGATGGACAGACGTAGGCCATGCCCGGCAGTAACAAATGACCAGTTTCTTTTGACCGGACAACTATGACCGTGGTGGAGCACTTTGGCCGCGGCTGGGCTGCAAACTCCCGACCCCCAGCTCAGACCCACACTGAGTAGATTCGAAAGGGGGCTTAATGGTCAGTTTGTGGGCTTAATATTCACCCTGTAGCGGTCGGTTGGCGGGATTAATATTCGCCCTGTAGCAGTCGGTTGGCGGGCTTAATATTTGCCCTGTAAGCGGTGGATGGAAGTCAGAGAGTGAAATATATGTCTGAGTGTGTCCCAAAAGAGGCCCCAAACTGGGGGTAAAATTTCTGGATCCTGGGCGGAAGGTTGAATTATGGATGAAAAACCATATTTTGGGACTTAGAAAAATTTTGAGATGAGGCAGACTTCCAGGCAGGGGAGCGTCTCAGGAGTTGTACCCAGGAGGCTTCCAGGAGCCTGGGTACACTTTTCAGAAAGAACCGATGGGACTTAGAAAATTTTTCAAGACTTTTGGACTTACCTGATTTTTGGATTTTTGACCAAAAATCGGATTTTCCCTTCTCCCACCTCTCAGGGGCGTCAATATGTCGTGGGGAACTGAGGGAGAGTGCTCCAGATGGGGGTAGAGTGTGTGGTTTATGGGGGTAAAGTCGAATTATGGATGAAAAACCATATTTTGGGACTTAGAAAAATTTCAAGATGAGACAGACTTCCAGGCAGGGGAGCGTCTCAGGAGGTGTACCCAGGAGGCTTCCAGGAGCCTGCGTGCACTTTTCAGAAAGAACCGTTGGGACTTGTTCAAAAATCAGATTTCCCCTTCTCCCACCACTCAGGGGTGTCAGTATGTTGTGGGGACCCGAGGGAGAGTGCCCCACATGGGGGTAGAGTGTGTGGTTTATGGGGGGAAAGTCGAATAATGGAAGAAATTGAGTTTTGTGAACGAAAAAGATTATTGTGAACAAAAGTGGCCGTGACAGACTTCCAGGCAGGGGAGCCTCTCTGGAGGTATACCGAAAACAGTTCCAGGAGCTGATGGTCATTTTCTTACTACTTTTGTTCGCTCAAAATTTTTTTGTTTTTGAGCTCTAAAAAGCTGGTAATTTCAATTAGCTCAAAAATTTCAAGTGTTATGAGCTAGTAGATGTTAGAGAAATACATTCTAAGCAAAAAATTGCGGAAAAAACAATCTAAGTGAAAAAGAACCGGAATGAGGAATTTTCTGGCTGCCGCATCCTCCCTACAGTGACTGGAGGTCGGGTACATTTCCGACTTCGTCCCCTTAAAGTGGGGACGTTGTCCCCCAATGCATATAGATAGTAATGCGCACCTGCGGCAGAATATAGGAGAGAGTGCTCTCTCTCTACCCCGACGGATGGCGGTTGTTTCTCTGGTTCCCTGACTCGGGTAAGCGACTTGGAATGTGGTCCCTCTTGGTATGGAAGTTGCACACTCCGGCTTAGACTGAACTTTCACAGCTCCAGGAGGGACTTTTGCTGGTCGTGCGTCCCAAGAGAGAGAAGCAATCTCGGGGTACCTGAGCCTGACCAGACCCTCCCCGGTGGTCCCTGGTCCTCTGAAGGGTGATGGCTGTCAGGGGGAAAATCTGGAGTCCTCATGCGAAGGGGGCTCTGGAAGGCGGACGCCCCTTCTGACTATGTCCCCTCAGAGCAGGCTCAATGGTTCTCAGTCCTTTGCTTTGGCTGGTGGGCCATCCCCAAGCCGGAGAAGCCATCCTGGGGTGCCTGACCAGACCCTCCCCGGTGGTCCTTGGTCCTCTGAAGGGTGATGGCTGTCAGGGGGGCAAATCTGTAGTCCATGGCCGAGTTTGGGCTCTAGAAGGCGGACGCCCCTTCTGACTATGTCCCCTCAGAGCAGGCTGGCTGGTTCATGGTCCCCGGCTTTGGCTGGTGGTCCATGCCCAAGCTGGAGAATCGATCCTGGAGTACCTGAGCTTGACCAGACCCTCCCTCGGTGGTCCCTGGTTCTCTGGAGGTGATGGCTGTCAAGGGGCAAATCTGGAGTCCTCGTGGGAAGGGGGGCTCTGGAAGGCGGACGCCCCTTCTAACTATGTCCCCTCAGAGCAGGCTCAATGGTTCTAAGTCCTTGGCTTTGGCTGGTGGGCCATCCCCAAGCCGGAGAAGCCGTCCTGGGGTGCCTGACCCAGACCCTCCCCGGTGGTCCCTGGTCCTCTGAAGGGTGATGGCTGTCAGGGGGGCAAATCTGGAGTCCATGGCTGAGTTTGGGCTCTGGAAGGCGGACGCCCCTTCTGACTATGTCCCCTCAGAGCAGGCTGGCTGGTTCATTGTCCCCAGCTTTGGCTGGTGGTCCATTCCCAAGCCGGAGAAGCGATCCTGGGGTACCTGAGCTTGACCAGACCCTCCCTCGCTGGTCCCTGGTTCTCTGGAGGTGATGGCTGTCAGGGGGCAAATCTGGAGTCCTCGTGGGAAGGGGGGCTCTGGAAGGTGGACGCCCCTTCTATGTCCCCTCAGAGAAGGCTCAATGGTTCTCAGTCCTTGGCTTTGGCTGGTGGGCCATCCCCAAGCCGGAGAAGCCATCCTGGGGTGCCTGACCAGACCCTTCCCGGTGGTCCCTGGTCCTCTGAAGGGTGATGGCTGTCAGGGGGCAAATCTGGAGTCCATGGCCGAGTTTGGGCTCTGGAAGGCGGACACCCCTTCTGACTATGTCCCCTCAGAGCAGGCTAGATGGTTCATAGTCCCCAGCTTTGGCTGGTGGTCCATTCCCAAGCCGGAGAAGAACTAAGTGAAAAAGAACCAGAATGAGTAATTCCTGGCTGCCACATCCGCCGTACAGTGACAGGAGGTCGGATACATTTCCGACTTTGTCCCCTTAAAGTGGGGACGTTGTCCCGCAATGCATATACATAGTAATGCACACCTCTGGCAGAATGTATGAGAGAGTGGGCTCTCTCTACCCCGATAGTGGGCAGTTGTTTCTCTGGTTCCCTGACTCGGGTAAGCGACTTGGAATGTGGTCCCTCTTGGTATGGAAGTTGCCCACTCTGGCTTAGACTGAACTTCCACAGCTCCAGGAGGGACTTTTGCTGGTCGTGCGTCCCAAGTGAGAGAAGGAATCTCGGGGTACCTGAGCCTGACCAGACCCTCCCCGGTGGTCCCTGGTTCTCTGGAGGTGATGGATTTCAGTGGGGGCAAATCTGGAGTCCTCGTGGGAAGGGGGGCTCTGGTAGGCGGACGCCCCTTCTGTCCTTGTCCCCTCAGAGCAGGCTCGATGGTTCTCAGTCCCTGGCTTTGGCTGGTGGTCCATCCCTAAGCTGGAGAAGTGATCCTGGGGTACCTGAGCTTGACCAGACCCTCCCTCGGTGGTCCCTGGTTCTCTGGAGGTGATGGATGTCAGTGGGGGCAAATCTGTAGTCCTCGTGGTATGTGGGACTCTGGTAGGCGGATGCCCCTTCTGACCTTGTCCCCTCAGAGCAGGCTCGATGGTTCTCAGTCCCTTGCTTTGGCTGGTGGTCCATCCCCAAGCTGGAGAAGCGATCCTGGGGTACCTGAGCTTGAACAGACCCTCCCTCGGTGGTCCCTGTGTTGTGAGTTCATTTTCCCCTTCACCATTGAGGTCTGATGATCTCCCTCTTCTGGTGAAGGAAGGTAGTGAGGCTGATAAAGATAAATTTCAGCTCAAGTATGCAGGATCCACTATCTGTAAAGTAAAGGAGAGAGAACATGTGAACACCTATATGATGTCGGGTAAACTACTACTAGGAATGTTTTTATCTGTCAAATCATTTTACTTCTGTTTATAACAGGGATTTATCTGGTTTGAAGACTCATGCAGCGGAGAGGTTTAGAAGTGATTTATGAGGTGGAGACAGAGAAAAACCTTTAAGGAACCGAGAGGCACATTAGATATATATGCTTGATACACGTGTTCCTCTGAGATTAAATTTAAAAAAAAAAAAAGGAATTTATGCTGTACTATTTAATTTTTATATATATTTCTATTATGTTATGTATTAATGTGTTCTTGTGGTTTTTCTTTTTTTTCTCTTATTTTTCTGATTTTATTATTTTTGTATAAATTGTTCACTTCTGATTAGATCACCTGTGACAGAGTTTTATATGTGGTTCAGCTGATATTCCACAGCTACTCTGAGTCTAAGAGCATTTGTGCTCGAAACGCGTACAGAGACCTGGAGAATATCCCCATGCGGTGAACTTTGTTGCCGTTACTTGATCACAAGCAGCCATGAATGTATTTTAAATATGATACAATAAAAATCCTGGATTTTAAATTTCTGGAGCTGGACCTTTCTTCCTTTTCTTGGAGTGAAGCTGATTACCGAGCACCTGAGCTGGATGATGATGACTGGGTGACGGGAATTGCTGACTGGATATAAGGCAGACGACACCCTTCTGCCTTGCTGGTGATCTCTCTGAGGGATTCTAGGAGACCAGTCTGATTCCTGCTCCTCAAAAGCTAAGTTTTCTGCTCTGCTTTTTGCATTTGTGGTTTTGTTTTGTTTTTGCCTTGTTTTTCTGGATTTCTGCCATTCCCTGCTGGGGTGAGCTGAATTCCTTTTTGCTCTGTCTTCAGAAAATACCTGAGTACTGATATAGTCTTTTTGAAGCCTAGCGTCTTCAGGGCTTTTTTCCCTATCAGCCTGTTGACCCTTGTTTTGATAGGGTTTTGGCGGATTGCAGACAGCAGCTTTTCTATCCTGTCCTATTTAGTTAGCTTGGGCCCCATCATTTGCTCAGCCTATCTTTCTATCTGTGTGAGTGTTTTTTCATCTTGCTTCACCGTCATTATATGTTGGGGGCTGCCTATTGCTTTGGGGTCTGCTCTGGGGCAGTTTAGATTTCCCTTTCTGTCTTTAGGCTATTTAGTTCTCCGGCTGTGATGGAGATAAAGCAATTGTCTGATCGTGTGGAGCAGCTCGCTGCGGAAGTGCGGGGAATTTCCACCTACCATGCTCATTCACATGCTGCTGAACCAAAGATCCCTACTCCTGATGTGTTTTTTGGGGATCGGTCTAAATTTTTGAATTTCAAAAATAATTGTAAATTATTTTTTGCCTTGAAGCCTAACTCATCAGGGAGCTCCGCGCAGCAGGTTAAAATTGTCATCTCTTTGCTGCGTGGCGATCCCCAGGATTGGGAGTTTTCTTTGAAACCAGATGATCCTATTCTGACTAATGTGAACGCATTTTTTCCAGCCTTGGGGTTGCTGTATGACGAACCTAATGCTATTGATCAGGCTGAAAAGACCCTGTTGGCATTGAGCCAGGGTCGAGATTCTGCAGAATTGTACTGTCAAAAATTCCGAAAGTGGGCGGTCCTTACTACCTGGAATGATAATGCCTTGGCAGCTCTCTTTCGGAAGGGTTTGTCAGAAGCCGTAAAAGATACTATGGTGGGATTTCCTGTTCCCTCTGGTCTTGACGATTCTATGTCATTAGCCATCCAGGTTGATCGGCATTTACGTGAACGCAGGACTGCACGAGAGGTGTTGCCACCTGTTGAACAAGTGTCTGAACCTATGCAATGTGATAGAGTTTTGTCCAGGGAGCAACGTCAGGAGTTCAGAAGGCGTAATAAGCTGTGTTTTTTTTGTGGAGATGCCTCGCATATTATTTCTGTCTGTCCTAAACGAGAGAAACGTTTTGCACACATGTTTTCTGTGGGTGGTGTTCTTCTGGCAATTACTCTGATCTGCTCCCTGTCCACATTTTCCGCCAAGGCTTTTGTGGATTCGGGAGCAGCCCTGAACCTAATGGACTTGGATTTTGCTAAACGTTGTGGATTTCCGATGACACCTCTGCGGACGCCTATCCCTTTGAGGGGGATTGATGCTACTCCTTTCGCGAAAAATAAACCTCAGTTTTGGACCCAGGTGGTAATGCGGGTCGCCCCAGACCACCAAGAAAATTGCAGATTTTTGGTGTTGCATAATTTGCATGATACCATTGTTCTGGGGTTTCCCTGGTTGCAAATTCATAATCCAGTTTTGGATTGGAAATCTGTGTCTGTGGTGAGTTGGGGTTGTCGGTGTGCCCTTAGTGATGCTCCTGTTTTCTCCACCTCTCCCCAGTCGCATGATGTTCCTGACTATTTGGCGGACTTTTATGATGTATTTAGTGAAAATGAGTCTGCGTCTTTGCCTCCTCATCTGAGTTATGACTGTGCAATTGAACTGAGCCCGGGGTGTAAATTTCCCAAGGGTCGGCTCTTCAATTTATCTGTACCCGAGCATGAGGCTATGCGATCCTATATTAAGGAGGCGTTGGAGAAGGGTCATATTAGACCATCCTCTTCACCCTTAGGTGCTGTTTTTTTTTCCGTGGCCAAAAAGGATGGTTCATTAAGGCCTTGTATTGATTATCGTGCCCTCAACAAAATTACTATTAAATATCAGTATCCGTTACCCCTGATTTCGGATCTATTCTCCAGCGTTAAAGGTGCTTGCTGGTTTACCAAGCTTGACCTCAGGGGGGCGTATAATCTTATTCGCATCAAGCATGGGGATGAATGGAAGACAGAGTTTAATACTCCGGAGGGACATTTTGAGTACCTGGTGATGCCTTTTGGGCTCACTAATGCCCCTTCTGTCTTCCAGTGCTTCATGAACGACATTTTCCGAGACTTTGTGGATAAATTTTTGATTATCTATCTGGATGATATTTTGATCTTCTCCAAGGATTGGGATTCTCATGTGGAACATGTTCGGACTGTGTTCGGATCTTGAGGGAGAATTCCCTGTATGTCAAAGGATCGAAATGCCTTTTTGGGGTACAGAGGATTTCATTTTTGGGATTTATTTTGTCTCCGTCAACTATTGAAATGGACCCAGCCAAGGTACAGGCCATTTATGATTGGGTTCAGCCCACTTCTTTGAAGGCCCTCCAGAAGTTTTTGGGTTTTGCTAATTTTTATCAGAAATTTATAGCAAAATTTTCTAGTATTGCCAAGCCATTGACTGATCTGACTAAGAAGGGTGCTGATGTGTTGAATTGGTCTCCGGAGGCTGTTTCTTCCTTTCAGGAACTGAAGCGAAGATTCACTTCTGCCCCGGTTTTGCGGCAACCTGATGTCTCACTCCCGTTCCAGGTAGAGGTGGACGCTTCTGAGATTGGTGCAGGAGCTGTTTTGTCCCAAAAGGATCCTGTAACATCTAAAATGAATCCCTGTGCTTTCTTTTCCCGAAAGTTCTCTCCATCTGAACGTAACTCTGATGTGGGGAATCGGAACTGTTAGCCATGAAATGGGCATTTGAGGAGTGGAGACATTGGTTGGAGGGAGCTAAACATCAAGTCGTGGTCCTCACTGACCACAAGAATTTGATTTACCTGGAGTCGGCCAAACGCTTGAACCCTAGACAGGCTAGGTGGGCCTTGTTTTTTACACGTTTTGATTTTGTGGTCTCTTTTCTTCCTGGCACTAAGAATGTCAAGAAGAGAGAGCCAACAAAAAAAGAAAAAAAAATGAAAAAAAAAAAACTTAGCCTTAACCTCCTATATATTCAGACCTAGCTAGGGGGAGCATTTATGCAGGGGGCATTTATGCACATGTAATCGAAGTACATGTATCAAAGTACTATTGGCAGTTATAACATGGCAGTTAGACAGGGCAGGAGACAGGTAAGACATTTATATACATCTACTCCCTGTACATTTGGAGTACAACAAATATTTACCATATGCATTTGTGTAATTTTAATCCTGGCCGCTGCATTCACACACATCCACTGCCCTGGCATTAACTCTCTACACTCCATCCATATCGGCCCCTCACTCCTTTCCTCTCCTATGTATAGCACTCACGCTCTTTTCACATTGTTAAATTGCACAGTTCCAGTCAGTCCCACCATTCAACATCAGAGACGCTCTCACAAATCACTTAATCATCTGCTCACTCTTTCTATCCTCCTTCTCCTAGTCGCAGGAGACATTGCTCCCAACCCTGGTCCCCCATGTTATAGAAGGTCAAACCCCCCAACTGCTACACTTAGAAACCCCTCTAATCTGATTAATATTCCCTGCATGCCATCTGTCTCTCTTAATTGTGCACTTTGGAATTCTCGCTCAGTGTGTAACAAACTCTCCTTCATCCATGACTTCTTCCTTTCTAATTCTCTTAACCTCCTGGCACTTACTGAAACCTGGATCCAGCAGTCAGACACTACCGCTGCTGCTGCTCTTTCATACGGGGGGCTACACTTCTCTCATACCCCAAGATCAGACAATAGAGCAGGTGGAGGCGTTGGTCTGCTCCTATCATCAAAATGTACCTTTCAGGTTATCCCTCAAGTACCCTCACTTGTCTTCCCTTCTTTTGAGGTCCATGCCGTCAGACTCTACACCCCCCTCTCCATGCGAGTGGCGGTGGTGTATCGTCTTCCTGGCCCCTCCCATCAGTTCCTGGATCATTTTGCCACTTGGCTTCCACATTTTCTCTCCTGTGACATCCCTACCCTCATCATGGGAGATTTCAACATCCCCATTGCTCTTCCCCTCTCACCATCTGCTAC
Organism: Dendrobates tinctorius; assembly: GCF_039654945.1. Taxonomy (NCBI): domain Eukaryota; kingdom Metazoa; phylum Chordata; class Amphibia; order Anura; family Dendrobatidae; genus Dendrobates; species Dendrobates tinctorius. Next base: position 7,705,465 of record NW_027361760.1, on the reverse strand, counting down.
TCACCTTTTATCTCTAACCTCATTTGGCCTTTCGCAGCTTACTAATTCTCCAACGCATGAAGACGGAAACTCCCACGACTTGGTCTCTCGGCTTTGTGCAGTGGATGATTTTGCAAACTCCCCTCTCCCGCTCTCTGACCACAATCTTCTTTCATTTTCTATAAAGAACTGCCAGGCTGCTCAGGTCACCCCCACTGTCCAGACTTATAGAAACATACAGGCCATTAACACCCAGAAACTTACGAAGAACTTGCAGTCTTCATTGGCCCCTATCTCCTCCCTCTCATGTCCTGATTCTGCATTGAAGCATTACAATGAAACACTTCAAAGTGCCCTGGATGAATTTGCACCCCCTATAAATAGAACACCACAACGCAGACGGAGACAACCCGGCACACGGTGCAAACACGTTTCCTGCAGCGGTGCTCCAGGTGCGCCGAACGTCTGTGGAGAAAATCCAATCTACACGAAGATTTCATCCATTTTAAGTTTATGCTTAGAACATACAACACTGCCCTTCACCTCTCCAAACAAACCTATTTCAACACCCTCATCACCTCACTGTCAAATAACCCGAAACGTCTCTTTGACACTTTTCATTCTCTACTCAATCCAAGAGTACAGGCCCCAACCACAGAGCTCAGAGCTGACGATCTGGCCAATTACTTCAAAGAAAAAATCGACCAGATTCGACAGGAAATTATCTCCCAATCACCTCATACCTCATACCCCCACTGCATCTAGCTCACTCTCTGATTTTGAACCAGTCACAGAAGAAGTAAGCAGGCTCCTTGCATCTTCTCGCCCAACTACTTGCACCAGTGACCCATTTCCGTCACATCTCCTCCAGTCCCTTTCCCCTGCTGTCACCCCTCACCTAACTAAAATATTTAACCTCTCTCTCTCTTCTGGTATTTTTCCCTCCTCATTTAAGCATGCCATCATACATCCACTACTTAAAAAACCATCCCTCGACCAAAACTGTGCCGCTAACTATAGACCTGTCTCTAATCTTCCCTTCATCTCTAAACTCCTGGAATGCCTGGTCCACTCCCGTCTTATCCGCTATCTCTCAGAAAACTCTGTTCTCGACCCTCTCCAATCTGGTTTCCGCTCTTTACACTCTACTGAAACTGCCCTCACTAAAGTCTCTAATGATCTGCTAACAGCTAAATCTAATGGTCACTACTCCATGCTAATTCTCTTGGATCTCTCTGCAGCATTCGACACTGTGGATCATCAGCTCCTCCTCACTATGCTCCGTTCCATTGGCCTCAAGGACACCGTTCTCTCCTGGTTCTCCTCCTATCTCTCTGACCGCTCCTTTACTGTATCTTTTGCCGGTTCCTCCTCCTCTCACCTTCCCCTTACTGTTGGGGTCCCCCAAGGATCGGTTCTAGGCCCCCTCCTCTTCTCCTTGTACACTGCCCCTATTGGTCAAACAAGTAGATTTGGGTTCCAGTACCATCTCTATGCTGATGACACCCAATTATACGCTTCTTCTCCTGACATCACGCCAGCCTTTCTAGAAAACACCGGCGATTGTCTAAACGCTGTGTCTAATATCATGTCCTCACTATATCTGAAACTGAACCTGTCAAAAACTGAACTCCTGGTGTTTCCTCCCTCTACTAATGTACCTATACCCGACATTGCTATTTCTGTGGGTGGCTCCACTATTACTCCCCAGCAACAGGCCCGCTGTCTTGGGGTCATACTTGATTCCGAGCTTTCCTTTGCCCCCCACATTCGATCACTGGCTCGCTCTTGTCATCTGCACCTCCAAAACATTTCTAGAATTCGACCTTTTCTTACTTTTGACTCTGCAAAAACTCTTACTGTTTCTCTTATTCATTCTCGCCTCGACTATTGTAATTCTCTTCTAATCGGTCTCCCTCTTACCAAACTCTCCCCTCTCCAATCTGTCTTGCATGCTGCAGCCAGGATCATATTCCTCACCAATCGTTACACTGATGCCTCTACCTTGTGCCAGTCATTACACTGGCTACCCATCCACTCCAGAATTCAGTATAAACTTATTACCCTCACCCACAAAGCCCTCCATGGCTCAGCACCACCCTACATCTTCTCCCTTGTTTCAGTATACCACCCTACCCGCGCCCTCCGTTCTGCTGATGACCTGAGGTTAGTATCCTCAATAGTCAGAACCTCCCACTCCCGTCTCCAAGACTTTACACGTGCCGCGCCAATTCTTTGGAATGCACTTCCCAGGTCAATACGATTAGTCCCCAATCCCCACAATTTTAAGCGTGCCCTGAAAACACATTTATTCAGACTGGCCTATCGCCTCAACACATTAACCTAATCTATCCCTGTGTGGCACAGCCAAAAGTTTTACCATAACCAGATTTCCCGCATCATGTTCCCACATGCTGTAGGCATCCATTAGCCCTCTGTGTCTGTACTGTCACACACTTAACATTATGGCTGGTCCATACAATCAGGGCAACTGTTACCACCTACCTTTCGTGTCTCCCTCTTTCCTCATAGACTGTAAGCTTGCGAGCAGGGCCCTCATTCCTCTTGGTATTTGTTATAATCTACTGTATGTGATTAGTGCTATGCTGTAATGTCTATTGTCTGTACAAATCCCCTCTGAAATGTAAAGTGCTGCGGAATATGTCGGCGCTATAAAAATAAAATTTATTATTATTATTATTATGTCAAGGCTGATGCTCTCTCTAGGAGCTTCTTTGCTGATTCTCCTGTGGTGACCAAGCCTGCTACCATCTTAGGTGAAGGGGTAGTTCTTTCTGCCATCTCGCCCGATTTGAGACGTGCTCTGGAAGAGTTCCAGGAGGACAAACCTGAGCGTTGTCCCAGTGGAAAGTTGTATGTTCCTGACCAGTGGAAGAAGAGAGTGATGTCTGAAGTTCATTGCTCTGCATTGGCTGGTCATCCAGGTATTTTTGCTACTAGAGATCTGGTGAGTCAGTCTTTTTGGTGGCCCGCCTTGTCTCGTGATGTCAGGAATTTTGTGCAGTCCTGTGGGACTTGCTCCCGGTCTAAACCTTGTTCTCGCTCTAGTGGGTTGTTGATGCCTTTGCCAGTCCCCAGGAGGCCATGGACCCATATTTCAATGGATTTCATCTCTGATATGCCTGTCTCTCAGAGAATGACTGTTATTTGGGTGATTTGTGATAGGTTCTCTAAGATGGTTCATCTTGTACCACTCCCTAAGTTGCCATCTTCCTCTGAGTTGGTGCCCCTGTTTTTGCAACAGGTGGTTCGCTTGCACGGGATTCCTGAGAACATTGTATCTGACAGAGGAGTTCAGTTTGTGTCTAGATTTTGGAGGACTTTCTGTTCCAAGCTGGGAATTCAGTTGTCCTTCTCCTCTGCTTTTCACCCTCAGACCAATGGGCAGACGGAGAGAACAAACCAGACCTTGGAGTCGTATTTGAGATGTTTTATTTCCGCTGATCAGGATGATTGGGTTTCATTTTTGCCCTTGGCTGAATTTGCTTTAAATAATAGAGCTAGTTCTGCCACTTTGATGTCACCTTTTTTTTGTAACTTTGGGTTTCATCCTCGATTTTCTTCAGGGCAGGTGGAGCCTTCTGCCTGCCCAGGTGTTGACACTGTGGTGGAGAGAATGCACCAGATCTGGGACCAAGTGGTGGATAAGTTATCTCTCTCCCAGGAAAAGGCCCAGCTGTTATCCAACCGACATAGGACCATTGGTCCCCAGTTTAAGGTTGGTGATATGGTTTGGTTATCATAAAAAATATCGCTATGAAGGTGGCTTCTCCTAAGTTTAAGCCTAGATTTATTGGACCTTACAAGATTTTGGAGATTATTAATCCGGTCTCTTTTCGTTTGGCTCTTCCTGTCACATTTAAAATCCATAATGTGCTTCATAAGTCCTTGTTGAAGAGGTTTGTTGAACCAGTAGTTCCTGGGGTGGCACCTCCGGACCCTGTATTGGTTGAAGGTAACATGGAATATGAGGTAGAGAAGATACTGGATTCCCGTCTGGCTAGATGGAGACTTCAGTATTTGGTTAAGTGGAAGGGTTATGGTCAGGAGGATAATTCCTGAGTCTCTGCCTCTGATATTCATGCCAAAAGATTGGTGCGTGCCTTTCATCGGGCTCACCCTGATCGCCCTGGTGGCGTTGATGAGGGTCCGGTGACCCCTTTTCAAGGGGGAGGTACTGTTGTGAGTTAATTTTCCCCTTCACCATTGAGGTCTGATGAACTCCCTCTTCTGGTGAAGGAAGGTAGTGAGGCTGATTACCAAGCACCTGAGCTGGATGATGATGACTGGGTGACGGGAATTGCTGACTGGATATAAGGCAGCCGACGCACTTGCTGGTGATCTCTCTGAGGGTTTTTAGGAGACCAGTCTGATTCCTGCTCCTCAAAAGCTAAGTTTTCTGCTCTGCTTTTTGCATTTGTGGTTTTGTTTTGTTTTTGCCTTGTTTTTCTGGATTTCTGCCATTCCCTGCTGGGGTGAGCTGAATTCCTTTTTGCTCTGTCTTCAGAAAATACCTGAGTACTGATATAGTCTTTTTGAAGCCTAGTGTCTTCAGGGCTTTTTTCCCTATCAGCCTGTTGGCCCTTGTTTTGATAGGGTTTTGGCGGATTGCAGACAGCAGCTTTTCTATCCTGTCCTATTTAGTTAGCTTGGGCCCCATCATTTGCTCAGCCTATCTTTCTATCTGTGTGAGTGTTTTTTCATCTTGCTTCACCGTCATTATATGTTGGGGGCTGCCTATTGCTTTGGGGTCTGCTCTGGGGCAGTTTAGATTTCCCTTTCTGTCTTTAGGCTATTTAGTTCTCCGGCTGTGATCGAGGGGTCTAGGGCACCGTAGGAACCCCCCACGGCTACTGCTAGTTGTTGTTGATAGGTTCAGGGGTCTGCAATCCGATAGCTGCCAACTTCTCTGGTTTTCTGGACTTAGCTAGTATTTCTGTTTTTGCCTCCTACGGTGACTCATTTATAACATCCCTGGTTCTTTGGAGGTGATGGATGTCAGTGGGGGCAAATCTGGAGTCCTCGTGGGAAGGGGGGCTCTGGTAGGCGGACGCCCCTTCTGACCTTGTCCCCTCAGAGCAGGCTCGATGGTTCTCAGTTAGTAGGATTCGTTACCTCCGGAACAATTTCCATACTGCCTCCCTGCTCATTCTCTGAGGTACTGGTTGAAGGCATCACTGGTGACTGATTGTTGGCTTCATCCTTCTTTCCTGCATTTACCACCAACTCGTCGGCATGACACATATCTGTCAGCGTCTTCTCCCGGTAAACTCTCTCAGCCATGTCGTTTGTATGTGCCAAGTAACGTGCAAACAGTCGCTTTTCGCAGTAGGTGTATTGTGAATTAGTCCAGGTTTCACATACCCGTCGTACTAGGTGGCTAGTGATGTTTGGGAGGTTGTAGCTATGGAGGAAAGCATAATGTCAGTACCTGTTTCTACATATGGCCATGCTTCATTCGGCTCGTGGCCGTCTTACCTCGAATATTGCCTGAGGCCCACGGACGGATTTGCTATGGCCTTCCCCGTACACGTCACAAAGAAATTTGTGATCTTCCTTTGATCATCGGTATAGACAGGTTGCACATGTTCTGCATACACTTTGAACCACTGAAAAAGGAAAAAGAGAGGGGTTTGCTCCCCATGTGGAGTGAGGTTGCCTGGGGTCCCTGACTTGGAGAGTCCCTTACCGATTCTCCTTCCTCTGAAAGTACGAACACTGCGACCTGAGGGGTTTAACATTTGTGAGTCTTCACACCGACAACTGTCATCCGTCTGCCGTGGTACATGTGATGGATCCTCTCGGTCCACTCTGAAACCTGAGGTGTAAAGTTATTGAACTGGTGCATAGGAGACCACTGACCCACAGGGTCTGACTACTTACCGTCATGTTACGGATGCCACCTGGTCTCTGGAGATTTTTCAGAACCAGCAGGGCCTGGAGGTAGAGTGCAAGTTCCCAACGTTCTTCATTTGATCCACCCTCTTCAATAGTGGCTATGCTGGCTAGAAAAGTTGGCCTTGCCTCCTCCAGAATAATCTGGCAGTCCACGGGCGATTTTAGCGGCTTCCTCAGTAGATCGTACCTGTGGGGAAAAAAATAAGAGGAATTATTGAACATACATGGCAAAAATCAAGCCGCAGATGGGATATTTTGAAGGGTGTTTACCGCTTACTAACAGACTCCTTGCAGGTGCCCTTGTACAACGTCTTCTGTAGGTCCTCGGTATGATTCATGAATACCTCACATGCCTTGTAGAGTTCCGGCTTTTCTATTCTCAGTCCCGTGGCCCTCATCTGATAGACAGTGAATCTCCGTATATGCTTCAGCATTCTGAGGGAGGTCTGTTTCGATAGCTGGAGGTTTCCGAGTTTTTCAAAAAATTCATTGACTTTACTTGGCTTCATTAGGTACTCTAAGGTTACTCTTCTTGGGTTCACAAAGAAGAGGAACCTGGAAACATTTGAGACCTCCTGTTGGCAGTTTGGGACCCCATGTGTAATGGTTAGGTATGAGCGAAAACCTTTGAACATAGCGTCGTTCATTGAGTGTCGCTTATACAAGCCGGCCATCTCTGTAGCGGTGCGATTTTTGTCCTTCCACTGCCTTTTCTGAATTCTTAAATCGCTACCGTCAGCGACCTCCTCATCTTCCATGGGGTCAGAACAGGCCCCTGTGTGGGCAGTCTCTGAGCGAGGGCTTTCTTCAAAACTTTCCAGAGGCCGTAAAAGTGAAGCCTCATCCGATGCATCTGGCTCTGCCAGGGGCAGGGGGCTGTCTGCAGGCCGTAAAAGCAAAGGGATATCGATCTCATCCGAATCTAGCTCTGCCAGGGGCAGGGGGCTGTCTGCAGGCCGTAAAAGCAAAGGAATATCGATCTCATCCGAATCTAGCTCCGTCAGGGGCATAGAGCCTGGGCAGAGCTCCAAATTGGCTGGTGGTACCTGAGCGGGCCCTTCAGAGCTCAGTGGCGGGATTTGATGCTCAAACCTAGGCTTGTTGGCTATTAAAAATCCGCGACCTTCTAAGATGGATACAGTCTCCTTCAAGGACTGGAGAGGTTTGAGGTCATTGAAGCGGATAGTTGTACCTCTTTCGGCAATGCATTTGAGCTGAAACTTGGCTGATGCAAGGGCAGTTTTTATATCAGAATCACTCTGGGTCCTCAGACATACCCTTCTAAGATGTGTGGATAGATATTTGGTTGCTCTGTGGCATACGGGGCATGTAAGTGGTGTCCGGGGGTGACTGCGGGGATACAAGCAATAGAACCGGTCACCTTGCCTGCAGGTATGTCATATGTCTATATGTGGCGGACGAACGTCTTCTACTCACCGCTCCATTTTGAAGTGTCTCCAGCATTCACATGGAGCATAACAGTCCGGCAACCTGTGCGCACCTCGGGGTGTGAGTCAGCCACACGTGAAAGACGCCAGCGGAGGTTATCGGAAATAACTTGCCGGAAATCTGCATACATCATCACGGGGGGCGAACCAGCCACATGGTTGACGCCTCTACAGATGCCGAGCACCAATAGTGCTGGGGCAAAGATCCCAGCTTCGAGCCGTCTGTCATGATCACTTCCATGGCATCACGGCGGTTGACACATCCAAAGCGGTGGCTCCTATACTGGTGAGGATCATCCATATCGTTTCTGTAACGATTCCTCTCAGTTTCATGATGACCCCGTTTTCCAAAAGGAATGGGAGGCAATTCATCTTGAATGCTCACAAAAATTGTTGCAATTAGTAACATCTAAAAATGAGCAAGAATATGCAACGGTGTGCAATCAATTGGAAAGAGTCAAAAATGAATTTTCTTCTCATTGTAATGAAAGTCATAATAAAAAATTTTCAGAAGAAACTGGAAAGAAAATTGATATTAACTCAATTGGAAACTAAGCAAAAGAAAAAAGAAAAATTTTTAAGTGATAAACAAGATTTTGATTCCGGTCATATTTTTTCTTGGGAGCAGTTTAACAGTAAACGGACATTTAATATAAACCGTAATCAAAGAGTAGTTAAGAAGCAGCCTATGAATGATAGTTGGTTTACTTACTCTGTTTGCAAAAGAGAAGACTGAGAGGAGACTTAATAGCTGTCTACAAATATCTAAAAGGCTGTCACATTGTAGAAAGATCAAATTTATTCTCATTTGCACAAGGAAAGACTGGAAGCAATGGGATGAAACTGAATGGGAGGAGACACAGATTAGATATTAGAAAAAACTTTTTGACAGTTAGAGTGATCAATGAGTGGAACAAGCTGCCACGAGAAGTGGTGAGTTCTCCTTCAATGGAAGTCTTCAAACAGAGGCTGGACAGACATCTGACTGGGATGATTTAGCGAATCCTACTTTGAGCAGGGGGTTGGACCAGATGGCCCAGGAGGTCCCTTCCAACTCTACGATTCTATGATTCTATGATTCTGATTCAAGTGCAGCTGAAGATTTAGTTGAACCTGCTACTTCTGTTCCCTGTAGTTCAGCGGTCCTTTTAGGAAAAAAACAAGACGAGGGTGGAGACACCGCAAACGCAGGGAAAAAACGCAAACAGGTTTCCTGGAGGAAATAATTGATTTGAATAATGAACTGCAAATAGTTAATTTGACAGGTAAAGCACTCACCTCTGATCATGTTTCTGTTTTATCTAAAGGCTTGAATTTCTGTATAACTGAACCATTTGACTTGTCTGAGTTCAAAACTGATCTGTGTAAATGTTAGGCGTCTGGTTCCTGCAGCGGCTCAACAGGAATCCAGAGCCTCACATTCTGCGGTCTCCCATTATCTATCGACCGCAGAGAAGATTGCTCAGCAGTCCCGGCGTCGCACATGCTCTGCCCAGACCTGTTCTGTGGGTCTGGCTGTTGCTGCCACCTTTGGGTCAGCAATAGCAATGCATGCTGCTCAGCAGCAAATCGCTCCAGAGGCTGTCTCTCCGTCACTCTACTGGGAATGCTCACGAGACGATCTCCCATTGGAGATCGGGAGTCACATGCCCAGGTCCTTCTCATGATCTGATTGGTCCATCTCAGGGATCTGGAAGCTTCCGGAAGGTCCCGGCTATAAAAGGTTCGCATGGCTGCTCGACCACGCGCTAGTATAGACTCTAGTTGCTATCTGTGTGAAAGATGATTGATGCATGTACCTGCGAATGACTCATTATGTTAACTAAATACCCTTATTATTACTATTATTACTACCTTCATGCAATTTTTGCAATATATTTTTTTACTTTTTTATTCTAGGATATTTGTTTTGTGTTTTGCTTTTGGTCTTCTCTGTGTAAAGGTCATGTGTTCATATGCAATTACATTTTGCATGCACATTAATTTACTTTTTCTGCTCAGACCCAGTTTCTCATTAGTATAGACTCTAGTTGCTATCTGTGTGAAAGATGATTGATGCATGTACCTGCGAATGACTCATTAAGATCACCTCCCTCTGATACTACGTGTGTGGATAGGGACTTAGTCATAGAGTCTACATCAGTCAGTGGCACGCTACAGGCCACAGTGCACATCTCACAGAACTAGCATCCGACAGTGAGCCCCCTCTTGGGCATTGTCGTATTGCGGCTGGATCAGTCACCGCCCTGCAGTCAGCAGCACTTGTTGGCGTCCGTGGTAGCGACGCCGCAAGCACGGTAGGTCTAGACGGACTTTGACCTGGAGTCTTGAGCCTAGTCCTGTGACCATATACCATGCGTGCACACCGCTGAGACCTGTGAGGTCAACAGGCTCGGTATTTATGTTTATGTCTTAGGCGCCTCTGTGATATTAACAGAGCTCGCCAGCGCATGCCGGGTGACGTTCAACCCGCGTGTGCCATACCGCCATATTGTGCCTCTGCCAGTATATAGCAGCAGTTTAACACCTCTGCACGGAGGACTCCGGGCAGAGAACGCACTTTCTGTTATTTAATATTTAGTGTGTTCCGCCATCCCTAACAGTAAATGTGTTAGAAAACTGCATTTACAGAAAGCAGTTGCCAATAAAGAAAAAAAGGTTTCACACATTGAAACAAAAAATCTGGTTTCCATAGGAACCTTAGGTTTCATGGCATATCCACCTGAAAATCCTTTTCATTTTGATGATGTGGCAACGCTTATGGAAATTTCACATTCAGATGTTAATTTAATGAATCTACAAAATGATGTTTCTTTTGCTTCTCCCTTTACAGGAGGAGGTAAATCAAATTTTATGCCCCCCACTTCATGGGTAATATCATAGATATTTTTCATAAACTAGTGGTAAAGTTTGTTGAGGCACTGCTGTATCAGTCGCCATCTAAAATTTTGTCAACGTCTCAGTTACGAGCATTAAAAGAAATGCAACAATGAGATGACATTGTTTTCCCGCAGAGCCGATAAGGGCAGTAACATTATACTGTTAGAAAAAAATTATTATATTAACCCCTTCACCCCCAAGGGTGGTTTGCACGTTCATGACCGGGCCAATTTTTACAATTCTGACCACTGTCCCTTTATGAGGTCATAACTCTGGAACGCTTCCATGGATCCCGGTGATTCTGACATTGGTTTCTCGTGAGATATTGTACTTCATGTTAGTGGTAAAATTTCATTCAAATGACTTGCGTTTATTTGTGAGAAAAACGGAAATTTGGTGAAAATTTTGAAAATTTTGCAATTTTCCAACTTTGAATTTTTATGCCCTTAAATCACAGAGATACGGCACACAAAAAACTTGATAACTAACATTTCCCACATGTTTACTTTACATCAGCACAATTTTGGAACCAAAATTTTTTTTTGTTAGGAAGTTATAAGGGTTAAAAGTTGACCAGCGATTTCTCATTTTTACAACACCATTTTATTTTTAGGACCACATCACATTTGAAGCCACTTTGAGGGGTCTATATGATAGAAAATACCCAAAAGTGACACCATTCTAAAAACTGCACCCCTTAAGGTGCTCAAAACCACATTCAAGAAGTTTATTAACCCTTTAGGTGCGTCACAGGAATTTTTTTGAATATTTAAAAAAAAATTAACATCTAACTTTTTTTCATAAAAAAAACTTCAGGTTCAATTTTTTTATTTTACCAAGGGTAACAGGAGAAATTGGACTGCAAAAGTTATTGTGCAATTTGTCCTGAGTACGCTGATACCTGATATGTGGGGGGGAACGACTGTTTCGGCGCATGGCAGAGCTCAGAATGGAAGGAGCGCCGTTTGACTTTTTCAATGCAAAATTGGCTGGAATTCAGATTGGACGCCATGTCACGTTTGGAGAGTCCCTGATGTACCTAAAAAGTGGAAACCCTCTACAAGTGACCCCATTTTGGAAACTAGACCCCCCAAGGAACTTATCTAGATATGTGGTGAGAACTTTCAACCCACAAGGGCTTTACAGAAGTTTATAACGAACAGCGGTACAATTAAAAAATCATATTTTTTCCACAAAAATGATCTTTTCACCCTCAACTCTTATTTTTCCAAGGGTAACAGGACCCTAAAAGTTATTGTGCAATTTGTCCTGAGTACGCTGATACCCCACATGTGGGGGTAAACCACTATTTGGGCGCATGGCAGAGCTCGGAAGGGAAGCAGCGCCATTTGACGTTTTTGGCTGGAATTGAGATCAGACACCATGTCGCGATTGGAAAACCCCTTATGTACCTAAACAGTGGAACCCCCCCACAAATGACACCATTTTGTAAACTAGACCCCCCAAGGAACTTATCTAGATGTGTGGTGAGCACTTTGAACCCCCCAGTGCTTCACAGAAGTTTATAACGCCCGGGCGTGAAAATAAAAAATTCGTATTTTTTCCACAAACATGATCTTTTAGTCACCATTTTTTTATTTTCCCAAGGGTACCAGGAGAAATTGGACCCCAAAAGTTGTTGTCCAATTTGTCCTGAGTATGCTGATACCCCATATGTGGAAGAAAACTACTGTATGGGCACACGTCGGGGCTCGGAAGGGAAGTAGTGACGTTTTGGAATGCAGACTTTGATGGAATGGTCTGCGGGTGTCATGTTGCCTTTGGAGAGCCCCTAATGTACCTAAACAGTGGAAACCCCCCACAAATGACCCCATTTTGAAAACTAGACCCCCTAAGGAACTTATCTAGATGTGAGGTGAGCACTTTGAACCCCCAAGGGCTTCACAGAAGTTTATAATGCCAGGGCATGAAAATAAAAAAATCGTATTTTTTCCACAAACAATTTTTTTATTTTCCCAAGGGTAACAGGAGAAATTGAACCCCAAAAGTTGCTGTCCAAGTTGTCCTGAGTACGCTGACACCCCATATGTGGGATAAAACTACTGTATGGACACACGTCAGGGCTCGGAAGGGAAGTAGTGACGTTTTGGAATGCAGACTTTGATGGAATGGTCTGCGGGTGTCATGTTGCCTTTGGAGAGCCCCTGATGTACCTAAACTATTGAAACTCCCCACAAGTGACCCCATTTTGGACAATAGACCCCCCATGGAATTTATCTAGATGTGTGGTGAGCACTTTGAACCCCCAAGTGCTTCACAGAAGTTTATAACACTCGGACGTGAAAATAAAAAAATCATTTTTTTCCACAAAAATGATATTTTTGCCCCCAATTTTTTATTTTCCTAAGGGTAACAGGAGAAATTGGACCCCAAAAATTGTTTTGCAATTTGTCCTGAGTAGGCTGATACCCTACATGTGGGGGTAAAACACTGTTTGGGCGCATGGCAGAGCTTGGAAGGGAAGGAGCACCATTTGACTTTTTCAACTCAGAATTGGCTGGAATTGAGACCATGTTGCATTTGGAGAGCCCCTGATGTGCCCAAACAGTGGAAACCCCCAATTCTAACTCCAACCCGAACCCCAACACACCCCTAACCCTAATCTCAGCCCTAACCCTAACCCTAGCCCTAACCCTAACCCTAGCCCTAACCCTAACCCTAGCCCTAACCCTAGCCCTAACCCTACCCTAACCCTAACCCTAGCCCTAACCCTAACCCTAATGGAAAAATGGAAATAAATACATTTTTTTAATTTTATTATTTTTCCCTAACTAAGGGGGTGATAACGGGGGGTTTGATTTACTATTTATGGTGGTTTTTATATTTGGCAGCTGTCGCACGCTAAAAGACGCTTTTTATTGTAAAAATAGTTTTTGCATCACCACATATTGAGAGCTATAATTTTACCGTATTTTGACACACCGAGTCATGTGAGGTCTTATTTTTTGCGGGACGAGTTGACGTTTTTATTGGTACCATTTTCGGGCACGTGACCTTTTTTGATCGCTTTTTATTCCGATTTTTGGGACGCAGAATGAACAAAAACCAGCGTTTCATGAATTTCTTTTGGGGGGGTGCGTTTACACCGTTCCGCGTGCGGTAAAATTGATAAAGCGGTTTTATTCTTCGGGTCAGTACGGTTACAGCGATACCTCATTTAGGTCTTTTTTTATGTTTTGTCGGTTTTATGCAATGAAAACTATTTTATATAAAAAATAATTATTTTTGCATCACTTTATTCTGTGAGCTATAACTTTTTTTATTTTTTCGCTGATGATGCTGTTTGGTGGCTCGTTTTTTGCGGGACAAGATGACGTTTTCAGCGGTACCATGGATATTTATATGCGTCTTTTTGATCGCGCGTTATTACACTTTTTGTTTGGCGGTATGATAATAAATCATTATTTTTTGCTTCGTTTTTATTTTTATTTTTTAAGGGGTTCGCTAAAGGGGTTAACTAATGGAACAGTTTTATAGGGCGGGTCGCTACGGACGCGGCGATACCTAATATGTGTACTTTTATTGTTTTGTTTTTTTTATTTCCAAAAAATGGATTTATTGGGGGAATATTTTTTTTTTTTTTCTAATTTATTTGGCGATTGTTTTTTTAATTATTTTAACATTTTTTTTATTTTTTTTTAACTTTATTAAATAGTCCCAGGTGGGACATCACTGTCCTGTGACAGATCACTGACCTGTCACATCACAGATCACTGTGACAGATCAGCGATCTGTCACAGGCAGTGCAGAAGGCTTCCTCATGCCTGCGCTTTGCAGGCACTGAGGAAGCCAGCTTCCTGCAGGCCCCCGAAGGCCCCCGTCGCCATCTTGGATTCGGGGGCCTGCAGGAAAGGAGCCCCCCGCAGCAGCGCTGCACATTGCGCTGCCGTGGGGGGCTCAGGGAAGCACGGAGGGAGCCCCCTCCCTGCCGATGCTTCCCTTTAACTCCCGGTACACCGCGATCATGTTTGATCGCGGTGTGCAAGGGGTTAACGTGTCGGGGGCGGTCCGTGACCGCCCCTGACACATTGTGCCGGGTGTCAGCTGTGATAATCAGCTGACACCCGGCCGCGATCAGCGGCGCTCACCACGTGGGCGCCGCTGATCGCGGTAGACGTACTATCCCGTCCATGGGCATAGGGGCCCAGGTCCCATGGACGGGATAGTACGTCGGATGTCAGAAAGGGGTTAAAGGTTTGTCCCAATTAAATCAAATGGACACATATTTACAATTAGAAAAAAAATCCAGTTTCTAAATATCAAGATAAATTGAGGTCCTTCTTACGCAAAAATGTAGAAAATGGTGTTTTAACTAAAAAAGGTGAAAAACTATTTCCTTTGCATCCTTCCATTCCCTATAGGTATAGCATTCCTAAAATTCACAAGTCTATTTCCCAACCTCCAGGTCGTCCCATTGTGTCTGGAAAAAATTCAATCACTGAACCTCTGTCACAGTATTTAGATTGGTGCCTCAAACTGTTTTTATTGCAAATTCCTTAATTTGTGAAAGATTCTGGTGACTTTCTAGTAGAATTGCATTCAAATGAATGGCAACCAAATTTTCCTTTAACATCCATAGATGTGGTAAATTTATAAACTTGAATACCGCACAATCAAGGCATTGATGTAGTTAAAAAAATTCTTAAATTCAAATAAAACCTCAGATTTTATTTCCTTCATAATTGAAGGTCTAGACTTTGTATTGGCACATGACGCTTTCAGGTTCCTTAATCAATGGTAATTGCAATTAGTTGGTACCGCTATGGGTACGCCCGTAGCGTGTGTTTTTGCCAATTTATTTTTAGTGGTTTTTGAGGAGAAATATATCACCAGTGTAAAAAATCCCTTTTTGAAGCACATAAAATGCTATTTCAAATTTGTGGACGATGTCTTCATCATAGGGAATGGTGGACAGTCTGAATTTGAGAATTTTGTTGAATATTTAAATGGTACAAATGATGAGAGCATGCATTTTACCTCCTGTTTAGGTCATGAAAAATTTAATTTTTTGGACAGAGAAATTAGCATCAGAGAAGGTGCTGTGCTTACAAAAGTTCATAGGAAACTAACAGCCACTAATTCTATGCTACTTTTTGGCTCATCTCATCCCTTTTATACCAAATAAAGCTTACCGTATAGCCAAATGTTGCGGTTAAGAAAAATTAATAACGATAATGCTTGTTTTAACCCCTTCACCCCCAAGGGTGGTTTGCACGTTCATGACCTGGCCAATTTTTACAATTCTGACCACTGTCACTTTATGAGGTAATAACTCTGAAAAGCTTCCATGGATCCTGGTGATTCTGACATTGTTTTCTCGTGAGATATTGTACTTCATGTTAGTGGTAAAATTTCATTCAAATAACTTGCGTTTATTTGTGAAAAAAATGGAAATTTGGTGAAAATTTTGAAAATTTTGCAATTTTCCAACTTTGAATTTTTATGCCCTTAAATCACAGAGATACGGCACACAAAAAACTTGATAAGTAACATTTCCCACATGTTTACTTTACATCAGCACAATTTTGGAACCAAAACTTTTTTTGTTAGGAAGTTATAAGGGTTAAAATTTTACCAGCGATTTCTCATTTTTGCAACACCATTTTATTTTTACGGACCACATCACATTTGAAGCCACTTTGAGGGGTCTATATGATAGGAAATACCCAAAAATGACACCATTCTAAAAACTGCACCCCTTAAGGTGCTCAAAACCACACTCGAGAAGTTTATTAACCCTTTAGGTGCGTCACAGAAATTTTTTGAATATTTAAAAAAAAAATGAACATCTAACTTTTTTTCACAAATATTTCAGGTTCAATTTTTTTTATTTTACCAAGGGTAACAGGAGAAATTGGACTGCAAAATTTATTGTGCAATTTGTCCTGAGTACGCTGATACCTGATATGTGGGGGGGAACCACTGTTTCGGCGCATGGCAGAGCTCAGAAGGGAAGGAGCGCCATTTGACTTTTTCAATGCAAAATTGGCTGGAATTCAGATCGGACGCCATGTCACGTTTGGAGAGCCCCTGATGTACCTAAACAGTGGAAACCCCCCACAAGTGACCCCATTTTGGAAACTAGACCCCCCAAGGAACTTATCTAGATATGTGGTGAGAACTTTGAACCCACAAGGGCTTCACAGAAGTTTATAACGTACAGTGGTACAATTAAAAAATCATATTTTTTCCACAAAAATGATCTTTTCACCCCCAATTTTTATTTTCCAAAGGGTATCAAGACCCTAAAAGTTATTGTGCAATTTGTCCTGAGTACGCTGATACCCCACATGTGGGGGTAAACCACTCTTTGGGCGCATGGCAGAGCTCGGAAGGGAAGCAGCGCCATTTGATGTTTTTGGCTGGAATTGAAATCGAACACCAAGTCGCGATTGGAAAACCCCTGATGTACCCAAAACAGTGGAAACCCACAAATGACCCCATTTTGGAAACTAGACCCCCCAAGGAACTTATCTAGATGTGTGGTGAGAACTTTGAACCCCCAAGGGCTTCATAGAAGTTTATAACATACAGCCTCACAATTAAAAAATCATATTTTTTTCCACAAAATTGATCTTTTCACCCTCAATTCTTATTTTTCCAAGGGTAACAGGACCCTAAAAGTTATTGTGCAATTTGTCCTGAGTACGCTGATACCCCACATGTGGGGGTAAACCACTATTTGGGCGCATGGCAGAGCTCGGAAGGGAAGCAACGCCATTTGACGTTTTTGGCTGGAATTGAGATCTGACACCATGTCGCGTTTGGAAAGTCCCTGAAGTACCAAAACAGTGGAAACACCCCACAAATGACAACATTTTGCAAACTAGACCCCCCAAGGAACTTATCTAGATGTGTGGTGAGCACTTTGAACCCCCAAGGACTTCCAATTTGTCCTGAGTACGCTGACACCCCTTATGTGGAAGAAAACTACTGTATGGGCACACGTCGGGGCTCGGAAGGGAAGTAGTGACGTTTTGGAATGCAGACTTTGATGGAATGGTCTGCGGGTGTCATGTTGCCTTTGGAGAGCCCCTAATGTACCTAAACAGTGGAAACCCCCCACAAATGACCCCATTTTGAAAACTAGACCCCCTAAGGAACTTATCTAGATGTGTGGTGAGCGCTTTGAACCCCCAAGGGCTTCACAGAAGTTTATAATGCCCAGGCATGAAAATAAAAAAATCGTATTTTTTCCACAAACATGATCAATTAGTGCCCAATTTTTTCATTTTCCCAAGGGTAACAGGAGAAATTGGACCCCCAAAAGTTGTTGTCCAATTTGGCCTGAGTACGCTGACACCCCATATGTGGGAGAAAACAACTGTATGGACACACGTCGGGGCTCGGAAGGGAAGCAGTGACGTTTTGGAATGCAGACTTTGATGGAATGGTCTGCGGGTGTCATGTTGCCTTTGCAGAGCACCTAATGTACCTAAACAGTGGAAACCCCCCACAAATGACCCCATTTTGGAAACTAGACCCCCTAAGGAACTTATCTAGATGTGTGGTGAGTAGAGTTGAGCGAAACGGGTCGAAAAATTTCAAAAGTCGCCGACTTTTGGCAAAGTCGGGTTTCATGAAACGAAACCCGACCCTAGGATGAGGTCGGCCACGAGGTCGGCGACTTACGCGCCAAAGTCGCGTTTCAAAAGTTTGTTTTGCGCTCTTTTTCAGCCAATCAGGATCCACGGACACTGTGGGCAACGTGATGACATAGGCACGGGTCACCACCATCTTTCAGAAGGGCATGCAAGTGATTGGCTTGCTTTGGTGGGCATCACAGGGGGTATAAAAGAGCGTGCACGCCGACCGCCATCTTACTTCTGCCGATCTTAGCATAGGGAGAGGTTGCTGCTGATTCTGTAGGGAGAGCGTTAGGCATGGAAGAAGAAAAAAAAACTGCTTCTGCTGCTAGCGATTTTGCCTGTACAACACACCAGTCACTGTGTGTGCAGTGCAAGGGGAGGCTATATTATGGTGTATCAGTGGTGTTGGTTGTTGGGCTGCCTTCTAAGGCTTCCTGACAGCTGCATTGCTGTTTACCCACTGCTCTGCAAACTGCTTTTTTAAAAGCAATCCCAATTTTTTTTTTTGTCCTGCTGAGGTACTGAGCGTGCATTTTTTCACACCATACAGCGGTGTACGCTCCTCACACAGTACCGTGTAACGGCTGTTATCACAGCCACAGTGAAGCTATCTGTGTGTCACTCTGTGAGAATAAGTCGAGGACATGTTCCGTTCTTACAGACCTGCACCTTCTAATTTTGTCTAGCTTTCAAACAGTTAAATATATTTGCTGTTTGATCGCATTCAAAACTATAGCGAGACAGCGTGTGTCAGTCCGTATACTTAAAAAAACACGGTTCTTGACAATATAACGTACACCGGACAGCCGTGTACGTGCACGCTCCTCTCAGTACCGTGTAATGGCTGTTATCACGGCCACAGTGAAGCTATCTGTGTGTCACTCTGTGAGAATAAGTCGAGGACATGTTCCGTTCTTACAGACCTGCACCTACTAGTTTTGTCTAGCTTTCAAACAGTTAAATATATTTGCTGTTTGATCGCATTCAAAACTATAGAGAGACAGCGTGTGTCAGTCCGTATACTTAAAAAACACGGAGCTTGACAATTTAACGTACACCGGACAGCCGTGTACGTGCACGCTCCTCTCAGTACCGTGTAACGGCTGTTATCATGGCCACAGTGAAGCTATCTGTGTGTCACTGTGGAAGGATAAGTGGAGGACTTGTTCCGTTCTTACAGACCTACATTCTAGGGAGATTCCTATTCTGCCCAATTCTACATACACCTTGTAGTTTGTGATACACTAGCCAATTTCTGCCTGTGACATAGCGCTGTGATATTCAGTGGGCCTCACACAATCCAAAAGTGTCCATTGTCCACTAGTGTGTGCAGAAATTCAAAGTCTCCCTTATCTAGTCACTTTGTTCACACCTGTGCCATCGAGCCTGTGACATAGCGCTCAGATATTAAGTGGGCCTCACACAATCCAAAAGTGTCCAGTGTCCACAAGTGTGTGCAGAAATTCAAAATCTCCCTTATCCTCTAGTCACTTTGTTCACACCTGTGCCATCGAGCCTGTGACATAGCGCTCAGATATTAAGTGGGCCTCACACAATCCAAAAGTGTCCAGTGTCCACAAGTGTGTGCAGAAATTCAAAATCTCCCTTATCCTCTAGTCACTTTTTTCACACATGTGCCATCGAGCGTGTGACATAGCGCTCAGATATTAAGTGGGCCTCACACAATCCAAAAGTGTCCAGTGTCCACAAGTGTGTGCAGAAATTCAAAATCTCCCTTATCCTCTAGTCACTTTGTTCACACCTGTGCCATCGAGCCTGTTACATAGCGCTCAGATATTAAGTGGGCCTCACACAATCCAAAAGTGTCCAGTGTCCACAAGTGTGTGCAGAAATTCAAAATCTCCCTTATCCTCTAGTCACTTTGTTCACACCTGTGCCATTGAGCCTGTGACATAGCGCTCAGATATTAAGTGGGCCTCACACAATCCAAAAGTGTCCAGTGTCCACAAGTGTGTGCAGAAATTCAAAATCTCCCTTATCCTCTAGTCACTTTTTTCACACCTGTGCCATCGAGCGTGTGACATAGCGCTCAGATATTAAGTGGGCCTCACACAATCCAAAAGTGTCCAGTGTCCACAAGTGTGTGCAGTTTTCACGGGAAAAATTTATGGATTAAACGTGCGCTGCTTGACAAATCACTAATTCCAGGTTACGTTAGTTGTACTTTAATTTCCCAACGCGTTTCGAAGTTTACACTTCTTCCTCAGCGGATGACATGTACAGATAGACAAAGCTGTCAACAGTTTTATATACATCAGATTCAAAAAAATTGGCGCCAAAGGTCACATGTCACAGGAAACAGAGTAAAAAACAGAGTAAAAAAACTTCAACATACATATATAAAATTGTATAAAAATGCATTACTTAATAAAAACAATTGATTCTTTTAATTTTTCAGATAAAATTAAAAACATTAATACAGAAAAAAAGAAAAGACAAATCCACATCGAACCCAAAGCAAAAGGCAATCGAGGGGGAGCGGGAATTCAAAGCTTAAACCACCACACCAACCGCACAGGACATCCCGAGCGAAGGAAAAAAAGGGGAAAAAAAGGAAAAGAGAAGAAAAAAATGGAAAAAATAAAAAGGGGGAACAGAGACCACACATCCCGACGAGAAGTCTCTCTGATAACCGGAGAAATCTCAACATTTTGATATATATGATGAATAAAAAATTGGAAAATTATATGTATATAAATAAAACAAATAAAAAATGAAAAATGTGTCTAATTCATTAATACTTAGGAAGGACCATTAAGGTCAGATCATTAAACCGTAGAGGCAGGAAAATTAGAATATATATAAATATGTATATATTATATGTATAACAATATATATATAGCAAACTGGAGCAGCGATCATTCCCCAGAACTATAAAAACGTCTGCAAACGAAGACAAATTGGATGGTGGCACACATGATAAAAAAGAGGATCCTCTAAAAGAAAGCAAGACCACAGGGACACCAGGATGCCGGATCGTGTCCAAATCAAAAAGGGACGAGAGCGCGAAGAGAAAAAACTTTTCTTCACAATGATCAAACATGATTAAGACCTTTAACTATATGAATATGGTCAAAAAAGATTTTTTAAGGCAATAAGTGTCACTAAAATAAAATATTATATAAATAAAGAATAAAGATACAACAATAAAAACCTATGATACTCAAATTTCGTTATAAAAAGTCACATTGTTAAAAATGTCATAAAAATTAATCTTGAATAAAAAACCATATTGTTAGGGAGGATAATAATACACAATTATTGTATAAAACGGAAGAAAAAAACTTTAGTGCACTTTTAAAGGAAAACTTCTGTTATTTCGTTAAGACCATTTGGTTTAAGAGTATTTAGCCTATAAATCCAAAAAACCTCCTTCCTATTAAGTAGCCCTGTTCTGTCAGGGATATTATCCGGGATATGATCAATGGGACTGATTTTTAGACCATTTGGATTTTTATTATGCTCTACCGTACAATGTCTGGAGAGCCCATGTTGTAGATATCCTTTCTTGATATTATATCTGTGGGAGTTGATTCTTAAATGTAATGGTTGTACAGTTCTGCCCACATATTGCTTCCCACACTCACATTCAATCAAATAAATTACATAATCAGTGGTACAGTTAAAAAAATCTTTGATGGGAAAACATTCATTAGTGCTTGTGGATTTAAAATATTTATTCTTATGTGCAATACAACTGCAACATAGACAATTTCTCTTACCACATTTATAAATGCCCTTAGGGGGAGTTTTTTGTATAGAGATGATTTTATTATTGTTATCATTTTTTAAACGGCTTGGGGCTACCAGACTTTTAATTGTGGGGGCCCTTCTAAAAGTAATACCAAGGTTACTAGGAAGAAATTTCTGTAAAACGGGGTCATTCAATAAAATATGCCAATTATTATTCAGGATCCTCCTTATTTTAATATGCTCAGCACAAAATTGCGTAATGAAATTGGTTGTAAATTTATTGCTTTCGGGTTTAACTGTTTTAGTTCCATTGATAAGACACTCTTGGGATAGGTTAATACATTTATTAAAAGCATTCTTTATTAAAATATCCGGATATTTTTTATCAATGAACCTATTTCTTAATATTTCTGCTTGACCCTTAAAAACCTCTAAGCCTGTACAATTTTTTCTGATTCTTCTAAATTGATTTTCCGGAATATTCCTTAGCCATTTTCCAAAATGACCACTGTTGAAAGGTATATAGCTGTTAGTATCAACATTTTTAAAAAAGGTTTTGGTAAAAATTCTGTTATCTTCAATATAAATAGTAATATCTAAAAAATTAATAAGTTTCTTGTCATAAATTGTAGAGAAATTTAGACCCCAAATGTTATTATTAATATCAGAAATAAAATTGTTTTATACAATTATTGTGTATTATTATCCTCCCTAACAATATGGTTTTTTATTCAAGATTAATTTTTATGACATTTTTAACAATGCGACTTTTTATAACGAAATTTGAGTATCATAGGTTTTTATTGTTGTATCTTTGTTCTTTATTTATATAATATTTTATTTTAGTGACGCTTATTGCCTTAAAAAATCTTTTTTGACCATATTCATATAGTTAAAGGTCTTAATCATGTTTGATCATTGTGAAGAAAAGTTTTTTCTCTTCGCGCTCTCGTCCCTTTTCGATTTGGACACGATCCAGCATCCTGGTGTCCCTGTGGTCTTGCTTTCTTTTAGAGGATCCTCTTTTTTATCATGTGTGCCACCATCCAATTTGTCTTCGTTTGCAGATGTTTTTATAGTTCTGGGGAATGATCGCTGCTCCAGTTTGCTATATATATATTGTTATACATAGAATATATACATATTTATATATATTCTAATTTTCCTGCCTCTATGGTTTAATGATCTGACCTTAATGGTCCTTCCTAAGTATTAATGAATTAGACACATTTTTCATTTTTTATTTGTTTTATTTATATACATATAATTTTCCAATTTTTTATTCATCATATATATCAAAATGTTGAGATTTCTCTGGTTATCAGAGAGACTTCTCGTTGGGATGTGTGGTCTCTGTTCCCCCTTTTTCTTTTTTCCATTTTTTTCTTCTCTTTTCCTTTTTTTCCCCTTTTTTTCCTTCGTTCGGGATGTCCTGTGCGGATGGTGTGGTGGTTTAAGCTTTGAATTCCCGCTCCCCCTCGATTGCCTTTTGCTTTGGGTTCGATGTGGATTTGTCTTTTCTTTTTTTCTGTATTAATGTTTTTAATTTTATCTGAAAAATTAAAAGAATCAATTGTTTTTATTAAGTAATGCATTTTTATACAATTTTATATACGTATGTTGAAGTTTTTTTACTCTGCTCCCTGTGAAGTTTTTTTACTCTGTTTTTTACTCTGTTTCCTGTGACATGTGACCTTTGGCGCCAATTTTTTTGAATCTGATGTATATAAAACTGTTGACAGCTTTGTCTATCTGTACATGTCATCCGCTGAGGAAGAAGTGTAAACTTCGAAACACGTTGGGATATTAAAGTACAACTAACGTAACCTGGAATTAGTGATTTGTCAAGCAGCGCACGTTTAATCCATAAATTTTTCCCTTGAAAACTGATAATCTGCGGCCCCAGTGTGGACCTTTGGATGTGCAGCACGCTGACCTACTGATCTTTCACGTTTAAATCTCTCCTTTACATGGTGAGTATAATGATTTGATTTCATACTAGATTTTACTCGGGTAAGACCCTATTGCGCTCTCTCTCCTTTAGTTTCCTGATCACAAGTGTGTGCAGAAATTCAAAATCTCCCTTATCCTCTAGTCACTTTGTTCACACCTGTGCCATTGAGCCTGTGACATAGCGCTCAGATATTAAGTGGGCCTCACACAATCCAAAAGTGTCCAGTGTCCACAAGTGTGTGCAGAAATTCAAAATCTCCCTTATGCTCTAGTCACTTTGTTCACACCTGTGTCATCGAGCATGTGACATAGCGCTCAGATATTAAGTGGGCCTCACACAATCCAAAAGTGTCCAGTGTCCACAAGTGTGTGCAGAAATTCAAAATCTCCCTTATGCTCTAGTCACTTTTTTCACACCTGTGCCATCGAGCGTGTGACATAGCGCTCAGATATTAAGTGGGCCTCACACAATCCAAAAGTGTCCAGTGTCCACAAGTGTGTGCAGAAATTCAAAATCTCCCTTATCCTCTAGTCACTTTTTTCACACCTGTGCCATCGAGTGTGTGACAGAGCTCAGATATTTAGTGGGCCTCACACAATCCAAAAGTGTCCAGTGTCCACAAGTGTGTGCAGAAATTCAAAATCTCCCCTGTCCTTTAGACACCTTGTACCTTGTTTTACATTACTATATAGTTTCTTGGATTTTGTCTACATTTCTGCAAAAAATGAGGAAGGCTGGTGGAAGAGGCCGTGGAATTGGGTGGGGGTTGGCAGCTGGTAATGATGGTGTTGGTGGTGGATCTGATGGTAGTGGCAAGAGCAAAATAGGACCGAATGCAGGAGGTGTTGAGCCTGCGTCATCGTCTGGCTCCATAAGGCTTCGAAGGCTTAGTTTTCTAGGAGTTGGCAAACCGCTTTTAAAGCCAGAGCATCAGGAAAAAGTTTTGTCTTACATTGCTGACTCAGCCTCCAGCTCTATCGCCTCCTCTTCTGAAGTTGTAAAAAGTAAAAGCACTGAGTCGTCATTGGAGGCTCATGTTCATGAACCACACCTTTCCTTGTGTCCTTCACCCCAACCAAGATTGAAGGATGACGCAGGCCATACTACTGATTACTCCATGGAGCTGTTTTCAAATACCATGCCTGGATTATCAAGTGAAATGGTGAATTACCCAGGCCAAGATGAATCTGACATGGAGTGCACTGATGCACAGCCGCTGATAGATGATTCTGCTGGTACATTCACTCAGAGCACTACATTGTCCTCGCAGTGTACAGAGGCAGATTCTGACCCTGATGAGACTCAGGTGCCCCTTCCCGCACACTATACCACCATACACAGTGACACAGAGGAAGGTGCACATGACATTGAAGAGGAGGTGATGGATGACCCAGTTGTTGACCCAGATTGGCATCCATTGGGGGAAGAGGGTGCTGCTTCCAATAGCTCAGATGAGGAGCATCCACAGCAGACATCGACATCGCAACAGCTGTTATCTGGCAGGCCCGGAGCACTCCAAAGACAGGTTCCAAAAATCAAAAGAGTTGCTGGACAGCTTGTCCAGAGGGTCAAAAGATCACAGGCCGCAAAATGTCTGCCAAAGTAGGAAGAGTGCAGTGTGGCACTTTTTTGAACAAAATCCTCATGATCAGGCCAAGGTTATCTGTAAGAAGTGTGCAAAGACCTTTAGCCGAGGGAAAAATCTGAAAAATTTGAATACCAGTTGCATGCTTAGACATTTAACCAGCATGCACTTGCAAGCGTGGACACAACACCAAACCTCAAGTGCCACATGTGCAACTGATCACAACGAAGGTAGTCAGCAACGCTACATTGTTTCCCCCACTGTAAGCCCACCGGTTAGCACAGCAGCAAATGTTGAGGTGTCGTTGCAAGGCCACAGCAGTCAGGGAATCCCACTGTTATATCAACGAAAGACTGATTCTAGGCCATCAGAAAGAACAACAACTCCATCACCATCATCAAGCCTCTCTCAGTCCGCCCTGTCCACCGCTACTTCCACCATATGCAGCTCTCAAGTCCAGCTCACCCTCCCAGACACTATGAGTAGGTCAAGAAAGTACTCAGTCTCTCATCCGCGTACACTGGGTTTGAACGCCCACATTGCCAAACTAATCTCGTTTGAGATGATGCCCTTTCGGTTGGTGGAAAGCGCAGCTTTCCGCGAACTCATGGCCTATGCAGTACCACGCTATGACCTACCCAGTCGCCACTTCTTCTCTCGCAAAGCCATCCCAGCCCTCCACCATCATGTGAAAGACCGCATTGTCCATGCACTCAAGCAGTCAGTGAGTGGAAAGGTGCACCTCACAACTGATGCATGGTCCAGTCGGCATGGCCAGGGCCGTTACGTGTCCATCACTGCGCACTGGGTTAATGTGGTGGATGCAGGGTCCACAGGGGACAGCGGTGGTGGGACAGTGCTGCCTAGCCCACGGTATAGGAAACAGTTGGCTGTAGGCGTTCGACCCTCCTCCTCCTCCTCCTCCTCCAGAAGCGAAAGCTCGTCCACAGAGCGCAGTCGTACGAGCACTCCATCTGCAGCTGCCACTGTTGCACACGAGGTGTCCCCCTATCGAGCAGCTAGTGGAAAGCGTCAGCAGGCTGAGTTGCAGATGATGTGTTTGGGCGACAGACACACCGCCGAGGTGCTGGCCGAGTACTTGAAGCGACAAACAGAGTCATGGCTAGGCAGTGTACATCTTGAGGCAGGCAAGGTAGTTAGTGACAACGGCCGTAATTTTGTGGCAGCCATAGCCCTTTCAAAACTCAGCCACATACCTTGCTTGGCTCACACCTTGAACCTGGTGGTGCAGTGCTTCCTCAAAAATTATCCGGAGTTAACAGCCCTGCTCCAGAAGGTGCGAAGACTGGGCGCGCACATCCGCCGGTCGCCTGTACACTCCATTCCTATGCAGAAGCTGCAGCGATTGCTCCACCTTCCCAACCACCGCCTCATTATCGACATTGCAACAAGGTGGAACTCCACCCTGCACATGGTTGAGCGGCTGTGCGAGCAGAGGCAGGTCATAATGCATTTGTGGGAGGATACACGGCCAGGCACTTTGAGAGCAGACATGGAGTTGACAGGTGTGCAGTGGTCGAAGCTGAAAGACCTCTGTAAAGTCCTTCAGTGTTTTGAGGAATGCACACGGCTGGTAAGCGCAGACGACGCCATCCTAAGCATGAGCATCCCACTTATGCGTCTGCTCATGCAAACTTTGATGCACCTTAAGGAGCAGGCATCTGCAGCCAATGTTGACAAGGAGGAAAAGGAGGAGGGAATCCTTGTTGACATTCAGCCATTGTCTGCTCAGGGACCTCTCCTGGACAAGGTGGAGGAAGAAGAGGAGGAGGAGGAGGATGATGGGGATGATTACTTAGGGGAGGAGGATGCATCTTGTGGGGCAAGTGAAAATGTTGGCGTGGCAAGGTCTGGTACAGGGTTTGTGCGTGACTGGAGGGATGTGGATTTTCCAGAAAGTGCTCCTCCAACCAGCACTCGCAGTGCATCATTGACACCGGGAACATTGGCCCACATGTCAGATTATGCCTTGGAGATCCTAAAAAGGGACCCCCGCATTGCCAAAATGATGAAGGATGATGACTACTGGTTGGCCAGCATCCTGGATCCACGCTATAAAGGCAAATTACAAAACATCATGCCACACGAGAACCTTGACCTGATATTGGCTAATAAACAAACAACTCTGGTAAATCGGTTGCTTGAGGCATTCCCAGCACACAGCAGCAGTGATGGTTCTCACACGAGCCGTACGGGCCGGGGGCAGCTTGGCAGAGGTGTTCGTGGTGCACACAGCAGAAGTGGCGTTGGAGACAGGGGCTTCATGACAATGTTGTGGACTGATTTTTCAAGTACCGCTCACACAACTGGTAATACTGCATCGATGGAAAGTGACAGGAGACAGCAGTTGTCAACTATGGTTACAAACTACTTTTCCTCCCATATCGATGTTCTCCCACACAGGTCATTCCCCTTTGACTATTGGGCTGCTAAACTGGACACCTGGCCTGAATTGGCACAATATGCCTTACAGGAGCTCGCTTGCCCAGCTGCAAGTGTGCTATCGGAAAGAGTCTTCAGTGCAGCTGGATCAATCCTGACAGAAAAAAGGACCCATCTGTCAACCCAAAATGTGGATGATCTAACCTTCATTAAAATGAACCATGCATGGGTTTCCAAGGATTTTGTCCCACCTTCCCCTGATGACACATAGGGTGACAGAAAAATGGCTTGCTTTGGTCCACCTCTTCCTGGGACTTGACCTATTTCGCCTTTTGCATCAGCTGAATGTCCAACATCAACATATGCCACTTTCAAAAACTCCCTAACTGTGCTGCCTCCCCCCCCAAGGCCGTGGTCACCACCTAGCGCACGACACCATGCGAGTGCCATTGCCCTGGACAGGTGGGTAGGCCGACCCTTGGGCGCGGGCACTGGCACAGGGTCCCTCATAGTGCAATCAAGTGTCTCTGACGGTGGTGGTGCACACCCGCCATCAGACACACCGCCGTACTATGAGGGGCCCAGTGCCAGTACCGACTCCCACGAGTGGGCCCCCCTTGCTTGGGCGGGGCCCCAGCATTTGCAATCTTTACCTCTCCCTGCTCCTCCGCTGTGTAGTCTGGGCCGTCAAATCCATACTGTGCCTGACACCGTCTGAACCTGCCTCCTGATCTATAGACATATATTTTGAATGTGTACGCTATCCATACATGTTATCTGGGGATACGGTACCCTTTCTCACCTTTGTGCAATCACGTGCAATCCATACTGGGCCTAACACCATCTGAGCCTGCCTCCTGATGTATAGACATATATTTTGAATGTGTACGCTATCCATACATGTTATCTGGGGATACGGTACCCTTTCTCACCTTTGTGCAATCACGTGCAATCCATACTGGGCCTAACACCGTCTGAGCCTGCCTCCTGATGTATAGACATATATTTTGAATGTGTACGCTATCCATACATGTTATCTGGGGATACGGTACCCTTTCTCACCTTTGTGCAATCACGTGCAATCCATACTGGGCCTAACACCGTCTGAGCCTGCCTCCTGATGTATATATATTTTGAATGTGTACGCTATCCATACATGTTATCTGGGGATACGGTACCCTTTCTCACCTTTGTGCAATCACGTGCAATCCATACTGGGCCTAACACCGTCTGAGCCTGCCTCCTGATGTATAGACATATATTTTGAATGTGTACGCTATCCATACATGTTATCCGGGGATACGGTACCCTTTCTCACCTTTGTGCAATCACGTGCAATCCATACTGGGCCTAACACCGGCTGAGCCTGCCTCCTGATGTATAGACATATATTTTGAATGTGTACACTATCCATACATTTTATCTGGGGATACGGTACCCTTTCTCACCTTTGTGCAATCACGTGCAATCCATACTGGGCCTAACACCGTCTGAGCCTGCCTCCTGATGTATAGACATATATTTTGAATGTGTACGCTATCCATACATGTTATCCGGGGATACGGTACCCTTTCTCACCTTTGTGCAATCACGTGCAATCCATACTGGGCGTGAGAATGGCTGGCGAGCTGTTAAGCAAGCTACAGCACCTGTGGTTTGAACACGTAAGTTTTTTATTTTTTCAGGAATGACGGTTAGGCCTAATTCCGGAACTGCGGTTGACCTGCACTTACTGGGAAATCATCGTTCGCGGGTAATAATTGTAATCACAGATCCCCATCACTAACGTTGTTCAGCGGGTTATCTGCACCTGTAAGCAACAAACGCTGGCCTTTTCAGTGTAGCGCACATGCAGCCACGGACATGTAAGGGCATGACACACCAGTTATTGGCCAATCTCATGTGCCAGAGCCTCACGTGTCCCTCTAGTAAGCCGGACTCGGACCGCGGGGCATGACGGAGTCTCGTTCGTTAACGGAATTAAGCTTGCAATGTGTGCATCTTTTCTGTAGCTGGCATGGTTGAGGTTTCCCAGGTGGAGTCGAATTTAACCGTAGGCTCCACTCCTGGTGGTGTCCTTCTGGACATTCCTTTAAGGTTCAGCTTTGCAACCATACTGCCCACGTAAAACAAACACTTTGCCTTCATGAACGCTGTTTGGAGGGTCATGACTCGTGGGAATAACGCCGCCCAATCAGTTAACCTGCTAGAGAGATCGTTCGTTGCTCCCAAGCATGACATCACACTCCCTAGGAGGAAGGTAATGCCACTGTGGCGACCGTACTCCTGGGGGCGACACAAGTGCACTGATGCCCAGCCACTGCTCGATGAATCTGCTGGTACATTGACCCAGACCACTACATTCCCCTCGCACGCTACACGGCCTGAATCTGACCCTGATGAAACTCAGGTTACCCTTCCCATATACAGTTCCATCTTACACAGTGACAAAGAGGAAGCTGCAGATGAAAGTGCAGGTTCGGCCCACCTGCCATCAGACACACCACCGTACTATCAGGGGCCCTGTGCCAGTGCCGTCGGCAACGAGTGGGCCCCCCCTGCTTGCTCAGGATCACAGCACTTGCAAGGTTGAAATACTGTGCAGTGAGATGGAAGATGGGGACGACGAGGAGTCCAGACTAGTACAGGGATTCCCTAGCAAGGAGACTTATTTGATTGTTTTCAATGTTGGGACAGCAATTTTTGGGGAGCACTATACTCTGGAGTGATAGATGGGGCCCACCATACACTGGAACATTCCAAAGGTGGACATCAGACACTGGAGCAGCATTTACAGGGCCCATTATACACTAGAGCATTAGAAATGGGGCCCATTATGTTTGGAGCATTATTTGGGCCCATACGACAGTGGAGCTTCATCCATGGGGACCAACATATACTGTAGCATTATGTGGACCTCATCATATACTGTTTCAAACATTATATGGGACCAATGATTCTGTATGGAGAAATAGATGGGCCTCGTCATGAGATGTAAAAAGTGAAGTATTTTTCATTGTATTATACCGCTATTTCTCTGCCGTATCGGAGCATGATGAGTTGTGGTATGTGTTAAAGGGGCGCTCTTTCGCCCAGGGCACATGAAAACCTGGAGCCAGCCCTCCCCCCCCACAACTGTAGCCAAATAACCCCCATTTTTCAGTGCGTAACTTGTATTATGAAGTTAATTAAGGTTGACAAGCTTAAGTAAGAAGAATTGATGCTTTTGGCATTCAAATGGGCACTGTAGGTGTGTTTCCTGTCCTCCTCTCACTGCCGACTTTTATTCCCCATTGACTTACATTGGGTTTCGTGTTTCGGGACGTCCCCGACTTTTCCCTATAATCGGACGATCTTGCTCGACCCGACTTTTGGAAAAGTCGGGTTTCACGAAACGAAACTCGACCCTAAAAAACCAAAAGTCGCTCAACTCTAGTGGTGAGCACTTTGAACCCCCAAGTGCTTCACAGAGATTATAAAAGCCCGGGCATGAAAATAAAAAAATCTTATTTTTTCCACAAACATGATCAATTAGTCCCCAATTTTTTTATTTTCCCAAGGGTAACAGGAGAAATTGGACCCCAAAAGTTGTTGTCCAATTTGTCCTGAGTACACTGACACCCCATATGTGGGAGAAAACTATTGTATGGGCACACGTCGGTGCTCGGAAGGGAAGTAGTGACGTTTTGGAATGCAGACTTTGATGGAATGGTCTGCGAGTGTCATGTGCGTTTGGAGAGCCCCTGATCTACCTAAACTATTGAAACTCCCGACAAGTGACCCCATTTTAGACACTAGACCCCCCACGGAACTTACCTAGATGTGTGGTGAGCACTTTGAACCCCCCAAGTGCTTCACAGAAGTTTATAACTCCCGGGCGTGAAAATAAAAAAATCATTTTTTTCCATAAAAATGATATTTTTGCCCCCAATATTTTATTTTCCTAAGTGTAACAGGAGAAATTGGACCCCAAAAGTTGTTTTGCAATTTGTCCTGAGTAGGCTGATACCCTACATGTGGGGGTAAAACACTGTTTGGGCGCATGGCAGAGCTTGGAAGGGAAGGAGCACCATTTGACTTTTTCAACTCAGAATTGGCTGGAATTGAGATCAGACGCCATGTTGCATTTGGAGAGCACCTGATGTGCCCAAACAGTGGAAACCCCCCAATTATAACTCCAACCCTAACCCCAACACACCCCTAACCCTAATCTGAGCCCTAACCCTAACCCTAGCCCTAACCCTAACCCTAGCCCTAACGGGAAAATGGAAATAAATACTTTTTTTTTAATTTTATTATGACATAGTTGTCATGGGAGATTTCAACTATCCAGACATTTGTTGGGAATCTCTCTCAGGCAAAACTAACAGGTCAAGGAAATTCTTATCCTCTCTTGCTGACAACTTTATCTTCCAAAAGGTAAGGGAGAAAACAAGGGGAACTGCTACCTTGGATCTAATCCTTATAAACAGGGAGGAAATGGTTGAGGAGGTAAAAGTGGCTGGGACCCTAGGAGGTAGCGACCATGCTATTTTAGAATTTTGGATAACTAGAGGTGGAAGACCTGTGAAGACTCAGACGTCAAGGTTAGATTTCAGAAAGGCAGATTTTAAGGGATTCAGAAAGAGAATTGGAGGGATCCAATGGCTGGATATCCTTAAAGACAAAAATGTCCAGGAAGGATGGGAAATCTTGAAAAATGAAATTCTCAAAGCACAGTTGTTAACAATTCCGAAAAGAGGGAAGAATAGGAAGCATTTAAGGAAACCAGGATGGATGAACACAGAACTTAAGCACATGCTAAAAAGGAAGAAAAAAATGTTTATAAAATGGAAAAAGGGAGGCATATCTAAAGAAGAATATAATGCTGTCTGCAGAACCTGCAGGGCACAATTCAGATTAGCTAAAGCTGAAAATGAACTGAGGCTTGCAAGAGATGTCAAAAGCAATAATAAAGGATTTTGGGGATATGTCAAAAGTAAAAGAAAAGTCAAAGATGCTATAGGATTTTTACAGGATGAAAATGATGAAATGGTAAGACAGGATGTTGAGAAGGCTGAACTTTTAAATTCCTATTTTGCATCTGTTTTCTCTCAGAAAGGAAATGCAACATCAACTGTTATTCACTGTCCTATTAAGGGAATAGAAGAATCCAGGATATCTATAAACAGAAAGATAGTGAGGAAACACTTAGTTAACCTAAATGAATTCAAGTCTCCAGGTCCAGATGAATTACACCCCAGAGTACTGAAGGAGATAGCAGAAGAAATTTTTGAACCCCTCTCCATAATCTTTGAAAATTCTTGGAGAACAGGAGAAGTGCCAGAAGACTGGAGAAGAGCAAATGTTGTTCCTATCTTCAAAAAGGGGAAGAAGGTGGACCCAGGCAACTATAGGCCGGTGAGTCTGACTTCTATACCAGGAAAGATCTTTGAACAAATTATTAAACAACATGTATGTCAATACCTGGATAAGAATGAAGTGATTAAACAGAGTCAGCATGGGTTTCTAACTAATAAGTCATGTCAGACTAACTTAATTTCCTTCTATGACGGTATCACTGATTGGGTGGATCAAGGAAATGCTGTAGATATAGTATATCTTGACTTCAGCAAAGCATTTGACAAAGTCTCTCATACAATCCTTATTGAAAAAATGACTAAGTATGGAATGGACAAGGCAACTGTTAGGTGGATTCATAACTGGCTTAGTGATCGGACCCAAAGAGTGGTCGTAAATGGCTGCACATCCAGTTGGAAGAATGTCTCAAGTGGGGTACCACAGGGCTCTGTCCTGGGCCCTGTATTGTTCAACATCTTTATCAACGATTTAGATGAAGGAATTGAGGGTAAACTGATTAAATTTGCTGATGACACAAAGCTAGGAGGGATAGCTAATACTAGAGAAGAGAGAGAGAGGATTCAAAAAGATTTAAATAAACTGGAGAAGTGGGCAGCAACTAACAGAATGGTTTTTAACAGGGAGAAATGCAAAGTACTACATCTGGGCAATAAAAATGAAAAAAGCATATATAGAATGGGAGGAATAGGGCTAAGTGACAGCACATGTGAAAAAGACTTGGGTATACTAATAGATCACAGATTGAATATGAGTCAACAGTGTGATGCAGCAGCAAAAAAGGCAAATGCAATTCTAGGATGTATTAACAGAAGCATACAGTCTAGATCACGTGAAGTCATTATTTCCCTCTACTCCTCTTTGGTCAGACCTCATCTGGAATATTGTGTCCAGTTTTGGGCACCACATTTTAAAAAAGACATCAACAAACTGGAGCAAGTTCAGAAAAGAGCGACCAGAATGGTGACCGGTCTGCAAACCCTGTCTTATGAGGAAAGGTTGCAGGATTTGGGAATGTTTAGTTTGCAAAAGAGAAGACTGAGAGGAGACTTAATAGCTGTCTACAAATATCTAAAGGGCTGTCACATTGTAGAAGGATCAACTTTATTCTCATTTGCACAAGGAAAGACTAGAAGCAATGGGATGAAACTGAATGGGAAGAGACACAGATTAGATATTAGAAAAAACTTTTTGACAGTTAGAGTGATCAATGAGTGGAACAGGCTGCCACGAGAAGTGGTGAGTTCTCCTTCAATGGAAGTCTTCAAACAGAGGCTGGACAGACATCTGACTGGGATGATTTAGCGAATCCTGCTTTGAGCAGGGGGTTGGACCAGATGGCCCAGGAGGTCCCTTCCAACTCTACGATTCTATGATTCTATGATTTTTCCCTAACTAAGGGGGTGATAACGGGGGGTTTGATTTACTATTTATGGCGGTTTTTATGTTTGGCGGCTGTCAGACGCTAAAAGACGCTTTTTATTGTAAAAATAGTTTTTGCATCACCACATATTGAGAGCTATAATTTTTCCGTATTTTGACCCACCGAGTCATGTGAGGTCTTATTTTTTGCGGGACGAGTTGACGTTTTTATTGGTACCATTTTCGGGCACGTGACTTTTTTGATCGCTTTTTATTCCTATTTTTGGGACGCAGAATGAACAAAAACCAGCGTTTCATGAATTTCTTTTGGGGGGGTGCATTTACACCATTCCGCGTGCGGTAAAATTGATAAAGCGGTTTTATTCTTCGGGTCAGTACGGTTACAGCGATACCTCATTTAGGTCGTTTTTTTATGTTTTTGTCGGTTTTATGCAATGAAAACTATTTTATATAAAAAATAATTATTTTTGCATCGCTTTATTCTGCGAGCTATAACTTTTTTATTTTTTTGCTGATGATGCTGTGTGGTGGCTTGTTTTTTGCGGGACAAGATGAAGTTTTCAGCGGTACCATGGATATTTATATGCGTCTTTTTGATCGTGCGTTATTACACTTTTTGTTTGGCGGTATGATAATAAATCATTATTTTTTGCTTCGTTTTTTATTTTTATTTTTTAAGGGGTTCGCTAAAGGGGTTAACTAATGGAACAGTTTTATAGGGCGGGTCGTTACGGACGCGGCGATACCTAATATGTGTACTTTTATTGTTTTTTTTTATTATTTCCAAAAAATGGATTTATTGGGGAAATATTTTTTTTTTTTTTTCTTATTTATTTGGCGATTTTTTTAAATTTATTTTAACACTTTTTTTAATTTTTTTTTTTACTTTATTAAATAGTCCCAGGTGGGACATCACTGTCCTGTGACAGATCGCTGATCTGTCACATCACAGATCACTGTGACAGATCAGCGATCTGACACAGGCACTGAAGAAGGCTTCCTCATGCCTGCGCTTTGCAGGCACTGAGGAAGCCAGCTTCCTGCAGGCCCCCGAAGGCCCCTGTCGCCATCTTGGATTCGGGGGCCTGGAGGAAAGGAGCCCCCCGCAGCAGCGCTGCACATTGCGCTGCCGTGGGGGGCTCAGGGAAGCACGGAGGGAGCCCCCTCCCTGCCGATGCTTCCCTTTAACCCCCGGTACACCGCGATCATGTTTGTGCGATTAGCGGCACTCACCACGTGGGCGCCGCTGATCGCGCCGACGTACTATCCCGTCCATGGGCATAGGGGCCCGGGTCCCATGGACGGGATAGTACGTCGGATGGCAGAAAGGGGTTAAAATTATTTTAACACTTTTTTCTTTTTTTTAACTTTATTACATAGTCCCAGGTGGGACATCACTGTCCTGTGACAGATCGCTGATCTGTCACATCACAGATCACTGTGACAGATCAGCGATCTGTCACAGGCACTGCTGCAGACTTCCTCATGCCTGCGCTTTGCAGGCACTGAGGAAGCCGGCTCCCCGCATGTTTGATCGCGGTGTGCAAGGGGTTAACGTGTCGGGGGTGGTCCGTGACCGCCCCTGACACATAGTGCCGGATGTCAGCTGTGATAATCAGCTGACACCCGGCCGCGATCAGCGGCGCTCACCACGTGGGTGCCGCTGATCGCGCTAGGAGTACTATCCCGTCCATGGGCATAGGGGCCCGGGTCCCATGGACGGGATAGTACGTCTGATGTCAGGAAGGGGTTTAACAGCAAATGGAGGAATTAAAGGAGCGTTTTTTGGATAGGAGCTATCCATCTGATCTATTAAATGAAGCTGAAATGTGAGTTATAAATAAAACACAGTCTGATCTTTTGAAAAAAAATTCAAACCGTTTTGAAAGCATTCTCCTTTGTCAGCACAGGAGAAGTTTTTTAATTTTGTTTCAAACGCACCCCACTTGATAAAACCATTTATGCGTCAATTAGTAAGAATTAGCACATTTTGGAGTCTGACAATGATCTGAATAAATGTGGTAAAATCAAACCCCAGTTTGCTTATAAAAGAACTAATAATTTGACAGATGTATTACTGCATAACCGTGTTTCACAACCATATGACAATTGGTTAACTAGCAATACCCCAAAAGGGAATTTTAAATGTGGAGATTGCAATTTTTGTCAATTACATTTAGCGAGGAATTTGCTGCAGATTGGCCATATCCAGCATAGGGTTAATGATTTAATCACTTGCAAAACCAAATATGTTGTTTATATAATTTTCTGTCCATGTTCTTTTTATTATATAGGAAAAACGATAAGATCAATGTGTGTAAGATTTCATGAACATTTCCATTCTATTTCTACAGGAAAGGGATCACTAAGATTTATAAAGCACATCCAAGAGATACATGAGTCCAATCCTCAATGCCTGCGTTTTTCAGGATGGGAAGTAGTTAAATTTCCACTATGCGGAGGTGATCATTATAAAATCCTGCTGAGACGGGAGGCAAAATGGATCATCGAAGCAAATGCACAAGGTCCCTTAGCATTGAATGAAAGATTAGATTACTCCTGCTTCTTGCAATAATGTGTTTTATTATAATTTCTACCTGAATTGCAATCAACGTATTTTTGGTATATGTAAGAATGTTTGTCATTTTTTAATTGCTCAGTTTTTTGTTAATTTTTTAATTCTGTTTGTATATTGATTATATGCAAATTTTTCACAATGAGGTGCATAAAATGAAATGACATAGTAATTGTTACATCTGGACCCGTGGAAGCGTGTTTAACGTGAAATGGCCGTAGTCCTGTTTCTTGTCTGCATGCCTGCACTTACTCTGCCCTTACAAACCTTGTCCATGTATGTTTTTCTAAAATAAAGGACTTAGGTTTTTTATGATACGGTAAACGGAGTGTGCTGCTTTTTTTTCTTCTAATTTTTGGATTACTTCATGTGTGCTTTTTCAAGCAAGCACCTTCACTACCATTCTTTCACCCTGCAAAGTGTCGCGACTGAGTCCTCCCACTCCACCAGTAAGTAGACTGTTTCTTAGTGCCATTCTATTTTTTCTTTTTTGAGATACATATTGGTGGTCCTGGATTATGCTACCCTATACCCAGAGGCAGTACCCTTAAGAAATGCCTCTGCTAAGTATGTCTCTAAGGAGCTGAACCATATCTTCTCCCAAACTGGGCTGCTGAAGGAGATATTGACGGACCAAGGGACCTCCTTCATGTCGAAGGTCATGCTGGAGTTTTTCAAGATCTTGAAAATTTCCCAACGCAGAACCTCAGTGTACCATCCCCAGACTGATGGGCTGGTTGAGAGGTTTAAGAAAACCTTGAAGGCCATGCTGAAGAAAGCAGTGTAGAAGGACGACTGAGACTGGGACTATCTGCTTCCTTACCTGTTGTTCTCCATCCAGAAAGCTCCCCAAGCTTCCACTGGCTTTTCCCCATTTGAACTGCTCTATGCACGACACCCTCGAGAACTCCTGGATGTGGTGAAGGAATCCTTGGAGGCCGAAACCACCCCCTATAGAAAAGTGGTAGAGCATGTCACCCAGATGCAAGAGAGGATTGCTAGCGTGATGCACATTGTGAAGTAGCACCTACTCAAGGCTCAGGAAGCCCAGTCCAGGGTGTATAATAGGTCAGTGTGGGTAAGAGAGTTCAACCCAGGGGATTGAGTACTTGTGCTGGTGCCCACGATGTAGACCAAATTCCTGGCCAAGTGGCAAGGTCCCTATGAAGTAGTGGAGAAAGTTGGTAAGGTTAACTACAAAGTCCACTAACTAGGGATGCAGAAGCCCTACCAGGTGTACCACATGAACCTGATCAAACTGTGGCAGGACAGAGAACCCGTGGAAGCTCCTTGTTTGCTGGCCAAGTCCAATATCAGTGCAGAGGATGTTAAGTTGGCAGACACCTTTTCTCGCTAGCAGAAGCAACAGTGTTGAGAGTTGCTACAGCGTAACAGAGATCTGTTCTCAGAACTTACAGGTTGTACAAAGGTCATAGCTGAACGAGATTTCTAAGACTGATGCTACCTGATTCCACAGGTCAATGAATTAATTGAGAGGCTAGGGCCGGCTCGGTACTTTACTACCCTTTACTTCACAAAAGGGTATAGGCAAATTCCCATATCCCAAAGCACCAAAGAGAAGACTACCTTTTCAATACCAGATGGATGCTTCCAATACACAAGGATGCCATTTGGGTTACAAGGAGCTCCAGCAACATTCCAGAAAGCCATGGACCGCATCTTAGTTCCCCACAAAAAGTACCCAGCAGCCTACCTGGAATGGGCATTGTGGGCTATTACTGACGGTTTATTTCAAAGTTTGCCATGGTAGCTGCCTCTCCAACAGACCTCCTTAAAGGGACAAAGTTGGCTATGATGAAATGGTCTCCAGAAGCTGAGATGGCCTTCCAGGAATGAAAGCTGGCCCTGCGAAAACAACCGGTGCTGATAGCACCCAATTTCTCCTAAGAGTTTGTGGTCCAGATGGACGCATCAGATGTCAGGCTGGGAGCTGTCTTGTCTGAACGGGGAAGAGCACCCCATAATGTATCTCAGCCGAAAGTTGTCATCCTGCAAAACAATACTCCAAAGTGGAGAAGGAATGTCTAGCCATCAAATGGGTATTGGATTCTTTAAGGTACTTCCTCTTGGGCAGCAAGTTCAGACTGGTATCAGACCATGCCCCACTGAAGTGGATGAAGGCGAAAAAAGGGAACAATGTCCGAGTGACCAGGTGGTTCCTATCACTTCAGGATTTTAACTTCCATGTGGAGCATAGGTCAGAGAAACTGCATGGAAATGCTGATGCTCTGTCGAGGATCCACTGTTTGTTGGCAGAAGGTGCCAAGCCCCCCCCCCGGCTTTGGGCAGAGGGGGTAGGTATATAAGATGGCTGCCGGGGGAGAAATATGTCATCGCAGCTATTAGCTGCGATGATGTGAGCTTGGAAGTCTGCTCCAGCACGTATTGTGCTGAGAGTTATTTTGCCATTCCAGGGCCTGGTTTTACGAGCGGTCAAGAGATGGGTGAGAATGACTGCTCACATATCATAACCCCAGGGGCGTGGTTTGGCTAATAAAATGGAAGCCTATTGCCTTAGTCAGTGTCTGTGGCTAGAGGGCGGACCCGCAGTACTATATAATGTGTGTATGTGTGTGTGTATATATGTTTGTCTGTGTATGTGTATATATACACTGCTCAAAAAAAATAAAGGGAACACTTAAACAGCAGAATATAACTCCAAGTAAATCAAATTTCTGTGGAATCAAACTGTCCACTTAGGAAGCAACACTGATTGACAATCAATTTCACATACTGTTGTGCAAATGGAATAGACAACAGATGGAAATTATTGGCCATTATCAAGACACCCTCAATAAAGGAGTGGTTCTGCAGGTGAGGGCCACAGACCACATCTCAGTACCAATGCTTTCTGGCTGATGTTTTGGTCACTTTTGAATGCTGGTTGTGCTTTCACACTCATGGTAGCATGAGGCGGACTCCTCAATCCACACGAGTGGCTCCGGTAGTGCAGCTCATCCAGGATGGCACATCAATGCGAGCTGTGGCAATAAAGTTTGCTGTGTCTGTCAGCATAGTGTCCAGAGGCTGGAGGCGCTACCAGAAGACAGGCCAGTACACCAGGAGATGTGGAAGGGGCTGTAGGAGGGCAACAACCCAACAGCAGGACCTCTGTATCTGCCTTTGTATAAGGAGGAACAGGAGGAGCACTGCCAGAGCCCTGCAAAATGACCTCCATCAGACCACAATTGTGCATGTGTGTCTGTACAAATGGTTAGAAACTGACTCCATGAGGATGGTCTGAGGGCCCGACGTCCACAGATGGGGCTGTGCTCAAAGTGTTCCCTTTATTTTTTTGAGCAGTATATATATATATATATATATATATATATATATATATGTATATACACACACTACTGTTCAAAAGTTTGGAGTCACCCAGACAATTTTGTGTTTTCCATGAAAACTCATACTTTTATTAATCAAATGAGTTGCCAAAGGAATTTAAAATCTAGTTCAGACATTGACAAGGTTTGAAAAAAAGATTTTTATTTGAAATAATAATTTTCTACTTCAAACTTTGCTTTCATCACAGAATGCTGCCTTTGCAGCAATTACAGCATTGCAGACCTTTGGCATTCTAGCAGTTAATTTGCTGAGGTAATCTGGAGAAATTTAACCCTATGCTTCCAGAAGCCCCTCCCACAAGTTGGTTTGGCTTGAACACTTTTGCGTACCATACGGCTCCCACAACAGCTCTATGGGGTTGAGATCTGGTGACTGCGCTGGCCACTCCAATACAGATAGAATACTATCTGCCTGCTTCTTCTCTAAATAGTTCTTGCATAATTTGGAGCTGTGCTTTGGGTCAGTGTCCTGTTGTAGGTTGAAATTGGCTCCAATCAAGCACTGTCCACACGGTATGGCATGGCGTTGCAAAATGGAGTGAGAGCCTTCCTTATTCAAAATCCCTTTTTCCTTGTACAAATCTCCCACTTTTCCAGCACCAAAGCAATCCCAGACCATCACATTACCTCCACCATACTTGACTGATGGCATCAGGCACTCTTCCAGCATATTTTCAGTTGTTCTGCATCTCACAAATGTTCTTCTGTGTGATTCAAACATCTCAAACTTGGATTCGTCTGTCCATAACACTTTTTTTCCAAACTTCCTCTGTCCAATGTCTGTGCTCTTTTGCCCATATTACTCTTTTCCTTTTATTAGCCAATCTCACATATGGCTTTTTCTTTGCCACTCTGCCCTGAAGGCCAGTATCCTGGAGTCGCCTCTTCACTGTAGATGTTGACACTGGCATTTTGCGTGTACTATTTAATGAAACTGCCAGTTGAGGACCTGTGAGTCATCAATTTCTCAAACAACAGACTCTAATATACTTGTCTTGTCGCTCAGTTGTGCAGCGGGGCCTCCCACTTCTCTTTCTACTCTGGTTAGAGCCTGTTTGTGCTCTCCTCTGAAGGGAGTAGTAAACACCGTTGTAGGAAATCTTCAGTTTCTTGGCAATTTCTCACCAATGGAATAGCCTTCATTTCTAAGAACAAGAATAGACTGTCGAGTTTCACATGAAAGTTCTTTTCTTATGGCAATTTTGAGAGTTTAATGGAATCAACAAATGTAATGCTCCAGATTCTCAACTAGCACAAAGGAAGGTCAGGTTTATAGCTTCTGTAATCAGCCAAACTGTTTTCAGCTGTGCTAACATACTGTCACGATGTGACTGGCCCTACGTGGAGTGACCCGCCGACCGGTCAGTCACAAAACAAACAGAGACAAACAAGGGGACACCGCAGACACAATTATAACGGTGGGCCCTGCAATAGGGAACGGGGACATGGACACCTCCTGCACTCTCCTAAGGAAGTGCCCTGGACTCTCCTCACATTCCCTATACAGGTTCTTTCAACCTGTCGCTGACCAGGATACCTAGGTCCCTCACTTGCCTTGCACCTATCCCTTACTAGGGAACTGGCAAGTGCGGACACTGGTCCCACCGCTGTACTAATAAGACAATAAGGAAAATAACAGGGAAAAACAAACAACACATAGCTTGCTCTGCAGTCATGCACTGGACCGCAGAGTAAGGCACTCGAACACCGCTTCCATCAGGAAAACCACTGCTCCAGATCGGCTGCAAACACTACTGCTCAAAATAGCTTCTCTCTTCAGAACGGTTGGCTTCCAAATGAACTGTATTACCAACAGTGAGCTGCAGCACCAGATGGCCTTATAAAGGGAGGTGGGAGTAGCACCCACCTGCATAGATAATTAATCACAATGCAGTAACACCAGTGGCCACCGGTGGGAAAAACCTATCAGCAGGCTAACTAAAGTTGTAGTAACACCAGGGGCCACCGGGGGGCAAAAACTGACATTAACCCCTGATGGCCAGAAAGGAAAAAAGTTTAAATGTGAGCAGCCCAAACTGACAGATCCAAAAATGGATCGTGACAGTACCCCCCTTACAATGAGGGGTCTCTGGACCTTCAACACCGCACCTCACCAGAAAACCACCTACAGTGAGGATGCCTAGGTCCACCAGAGTTCACCTCAGCAAACACCTGACTCACAGAATTATGGCAAACATGGGCTGATGGAGGTGACAATGTATGCTCCGGAGGCACCACAAATCTCCAGAGCCCAAACCTGGGGAATGAGTTGAGTATGGGCATTACTGGGGGTAGCTCCAGCAGGTAAGTCCCCAGGCTGAGGATGGCCAACACCCGATATGGCCCGATCACCCAAAAACTCCAGACCCCAGCAGCACACTTACACTGGATGATTTTGGTGGACACCCATACGTACTCATTCACACACAGGTCCTGAACGTTTATTGCCATGCACACGTTTTCCACCAGATGGTGAACTCTTTAAGGAACTGACAACAGAGGCATCCCCCTGTGTCACAACACTCACACCCCCACAATTCAGAGAGGGAAACACCACCCTCCTCTGGCCCCTCCTCCTATGAGTACTCCGCCTCTCAGGGTTGGCTAATGGTGAGGGTTGAGACTTGCCCCTACTCCCTGGCAGCACCTCTGCTGCCCCCACTGGAGAAGAAGGGGATGGTTGTAGAATGACGGCAGAGACAGTAGCCCCCACACCACTGACCCCAGCGGACTACTTCCCTGGACGGCCAATCTATCACCGAGTTGTGTTTTTCCAACCAAGGGAGGCCTAAAACGATAGGTGATGGCATACCCCCCAAGACATGGCATGACAGGGACTCTTCATGCTGAGTCTCTATATGCAGATATATATTTTCTACGACTTGGGTCAACCTCCCCTGGCTCAGTGGGACAGAGTCAATGGCCTGGACGCTTAGGGGTTTGGCCAGTGTCCTACACTTCAGGCCATGAGTCTGGACAA
This sequence comes from Dendrobates tinctorius, assembly GCF_039654945.1. Lineage (NCBI taxonomy): Eukaryota > Metazoa > Chordata > Amphibia > Anura > Dendrobatidae > Dendrobates > Dendrobates tinctorius. Next base: position 7,662,309 of record NW_027361760.1, on the reverse strand, counting down.
AGTGAGCATCCACTAAATTGACTCCCGCTACTCTGTCCACAAATACTGGTATGCCCTCAGGTACCCTGCCAAACAACACTTCTGCAGACATAGTACACTGAGAGGAAATATACACTCCCTGGTCGCCTCCCTCCACATGACCACTGGGACGCGGCTTCTTGGGTGGTACAGAAGTTTTGGTGCGAGGTGGGCAGACCCTGAAAAAATGGCCAGTCTGCCCACAGCAAAAACATGCCCCCAAACCACGACAAACCACAGGCAACACCGCTGGGGAACCAACTCCTCCCACCTGCCTGGGCTCGTCGACCTGCACCAGTGAGTCCTCCTCCCTAGCAAGGACTACTGGGGCAAATTTGTCAAAGCTGCAAAAAACTCATCCACCGACCGTAGAGATGGTGAATCGGCCGGCAGGGAGAAGGCCCAGGATTGGGGATCACCTTTAAGGAGGGATATGATGAATCCCACCCGCTGTTCCTCATTCCCTATTGAATGAGGGCAGAGCCTGAAGTGTAGCTTGCAGGTCTCCTGAAATACCCAAAAATTATCTCTATTTGGGAGAGATAACTTGGGTTCTGGTTGAGCCTGCACCTGAGCTGAGGCCCTGAACCCAACCAACTGCTACAGCTGCTGCTCCACCACACCATGCAGCACCCCACGCTCCTCAGTGAGGGTCTGCAGCAATTGGAAAAAGGTCTGCATTTGGGCCATGGCTCACCAGACAAAAAAAGGGCGGTTGGTAATAATGTCACGATGTGTCAGGCCCTGCGTGGCACGACCCGCCAACCGGTCAGTCACAAAACCAACAGAGAGAAACAAGGGGACACCGGGGACACAATTACAATGGTGGACCCTGCAATAGGGAACGGGGAAATGGACACCTCCTGCACTCTCCTAAGGAAGTGCCCTGGACTCTCCTCACGTTCCCTATACAGGTTCTTTCAACCTGTCGCCGACCAGGATACCTAGGTGTTATGAATGAGTCACCGAGGAGGAAAAAACAAACAGCAAGCTAAGCCCAGAAAACCGGAGAGGTTGGTAACTAGCGGATTGCAGACCCCTGATCCTATCCACACAACTAGCAGTAGCCATGGAGCGTGCTTACGGTGGTCCTAGACGCCTCGTCACGGCCGGAGAACTAAATAAGCCTAAAGAAAAAAAGGGAAAATCTAAACTGCCCCAGAGCAGACCCCAAAGCAATAGAAAGCCCCCAACATGTATTGTCGGTGAAACAAGATGAAAACACAAACACAGATAGCAAGATAGGCTGAGCTAACGATGGGGCCCTCACTAACTAGAAAGGACAGGAAAGAAAAGCTGCTGTCTGCAATCACGCAAAAAACCCTGCCAAAAAATGTCCAACACGTCTGATAAAAAAAAAGGCCCTGAAGTTGCTAGACTTCAATTCCCTATATCAGCACTCAGGTATATTCTGAAGACAGAGCAAAAGAGATCAACTGATCAGAGACAAAATGGGGATTCAGCCCAGTCCCAGCCAGGGCTGGCTGAACACAAAAACTAAGTAAATCAGACAAAAACTCATATGAACAATAGCAGAGAAAGCTTAGCTTTAAGAAGGCAGGAACCAAACTGGAAACCAGAAGCCACAGTCAGGAGAAATCACCAGCAAGAAACTAGGGAGTCGGCTGCCTTAAATCCAATCAGAAACTCCTGACATCCAATCACAGTCCTCTTCCTCAGGTGGCCGGTCACTGCCATTTAGATCAGCTTCATTACCTCCCTTCATCAACAGAGGGAGTCCAGATAGAGAACTCACTACTCCTCTGTCAGCAAAGCCAGCTCCATAACCCTCACCAGAAGCCAGAGGCAAACTCGAAAATGAGCTCACAACAGTACCCACCCTTGAGGAGGGGTCACCGAACCCTCATCCACGCCACCGGCCGATCAGGATGGGCCCGATGAAAAGCACGATCCAATCTATTGGCATGAATATCAGAGGCAAAGACCCAAGAATTGTCCTCCTGGCCATAACCCTTCCACTTGACCAAATACTGGAGTCTCCGTCTAGCCAGACGAGAATCCAGTAGTTTCTCTACCTCATATTCCACATTACCTTTAACCAATACAAGGTCAGGAGGTGCCGCCATAGGAACTACTGGCTCAACATATCTCTTCAACAGCGACTTATGAAACACGTTATGGATCTTAAACGTAACAGGAAGAGCCAATCGAAAAGAAACCGGATTAAGAATCTCCAAAATCTTGTAAGGTCCAATAAATCTTGGCTTGATCTTTGGAGAAGCCACCTTCATAGAGATATTCTTTGATGACAACCAAACCATATCACCCACTTTAAACCGGGGACCAATGGTCCTATGCTGGTTAGAAAACCGCTGGGCCTTTTCCTGGGAGAGAGACAACTTATCCACTACCTGGTCCCAAATCTGCTGCATTCTCTCTACCACAGTATCAACACCTGGGCAGGCTGAAGATTCCACTTGCCCTGAAGAAAATCGAGGATGAAACTCAAAGTTACAGAAAAAGGGGGACATCAAGGTGGCAGAACTAGCTCTATTATTTAAAGCGAATTCGGCCAAGGGCAAAAATGAAACCCAATCATCCTGATCAGCAGATATAAAACATCTCAAATGGGACTCCAAAGTCTGGTTTGTTCTCTCCATCTGCCCATTGGTCTGAGGGTGAAACGCAGAGGAGAAGGACAACTGAATTCCCAGCTTGGAACAAAAGCCTTTCCAGAATCTGGAAACAACCTGAACTCCTCTGTCCGATACAATGTTGTTATGAATGAGTCACCATAGGAGGCAAAAACAGAAATACTAGCTAAGTCCAGAAAACCAGAGAAGTTGGCAGCTATCGGATTGCAGACCCCTGAACCTATCAACAACAACTAGCAGTAGCCGTGGGGGGTTCCTACGGTGCCCTAGACCCCTCGATCACAGCCAGAGAACTACATAGCCTAAAGACAGAAAGGGAAATCTAAACTGCCCCAGAGCAGACCCCAAAGCAATAGGCAGCCCCCAACATATAATGACGGTGAAGCAAGATGAAAAAACACTCACACAGATAAAAAGATAGGCTGAGCAAATGATGGGGCCCAATATAACTAAATAGGACAGGATAGAAAAGCTGCTGTCTGCAATCCGCCAAAACCCTATTAAAAACAAGAGCCAACCGGCTGATAGGGAAAAAAGCCCTGAAGACGCTAGGCTTCAAAAAGACTATATCAGTACTCAGGTATTTTCTGAAGACAGAGCAAAAAGGAATTCAGCTCACCCCAGCAGGGAATGGCAGAAATCCAGAAAAACAAGGCAAAAACAAAACACAAATGCAAAAAGCAGAGTAGAAAACTTAGCTTTTGAGGAGCAGGAATCAGACTGGTCTCCTAGAATCCCTCAGAGAGATCACCAGCAAGGCAGAAGGGCGTCGGCTGCCTTATATCCAGTCAGCAATTCCCGTCACCCAGTCATTATCATCCTTCTCATGTGCTTGGTAATCAGCCTCACTACCTTCCTTCACCAGAAGAGGGAGTTCATCAGACCTCAATGGTGAAGGGGAAAATGAGCTCACAACAGTACCTCCCCCTTGAGGAGGGGTCACTGGACCCTCATCCACGCCACCAGGGCGATCAGGGTGAGCCCGATGAAAAGCACGCACCAATCTTTTGGCATGAATATCAGAGGCAGAGACCCAGGAATTATCCTCCTGACCATAACCCTTCCACTTAACCAAATACTGGAGTCTCCATCTAGCCAGACGGGAATCCAGTATCATCTCTACCTCATATTCCATGTTACCTTCAACCAATACAGGGTCCGGAGGTGCCACCCCAGGAACTACTGGTTCAACAAACCTCTTCAACAAGGACTTATGAAACACATTATGGATTTTAAATGTGACAGGAAGAGCCAAACGAAAAGAGACCGGATTAATAATCTCCAAAATCTTGTAAGGTCCAATAAATCTAGGCTTAAACTTAGGAGAAGCCACCTTCATAGCGATATTTTTTGATGATAACCAAACCATATCACCAACCTTAAACTGGGGACCAATGGTCCTATGTCGGTTGGAAAACCGCTGGGCCTTTTCCTGGGAGAGAGATAACTTATCCACCACTTGGTCCCAGATCTGGTGCATTCTCTCCACCACAGTGTCAACACCTGGGCAGGCAGAAGGCTCCACCTGCCCTGAAGAAAATCGAGGATGAAACCCAAAGTTACAAAAAAAGGTGACATCAAAGAGGCAGAACTAGCTCTATTATTTAAAGCAAATTCCGCCAAGGGCAAAAATGAAACCCAATCATCCTAATCAGCGGAAATAAAACATCTCAAATACGACTCCAAGGTCTGGTTTGTTCTCTCCGTCTGCCCATTGGTCTGAGGGTGAAAAGCAGAGGAGAAGGACAACTGAATTCCCAGCTTGGAACAGAAAGTCCTCCAAAATCTAGACACAAACTGAACTCCTCTGTCAGATACAATGTTCTCAGGAATCCAGTGCAAGCGAACCACCTGTTGCAAAAACAGGGGCACCAACTCAGAGGAAGATGGCAACTTAGGGAGTGGTACAAGATGAACCATCTTAGAGAACCTATCACAAATCACCCAAATAACAGTCATTCTCTGAGAGACAGGCATATCAGAGATGAAATCCATTGAAATATGGGTCCGTGGCCTCCTGGGGACTGGCAAAGGCATCAACAACCCACTAGAGCGAGAACAAGGTTTAGACCGGGAGCAAGTCCCACAGGACTGCACAAAATTCCTGACATCACGAGACAAGGCGGACCACCAAAAAGACCGACTCACCAGATCTCTAGTACCAAAAATACCTGGATGACCAGCCAATGCAGAGCAATGACCTTCAGACATCACTCTCTTCTTCCACTGGTCAGGAACATACAACTTTCCACTGGGACAACGCTCAGGTTTGTCCTCCTGGAACTCTTCCAGAGCACGTCTCAAATTGGGCGAGATGGCAGAAAGAACTACCCCTTCGCCTAAGATGGTATGGTAGCAGGCTTGGTCACCACAGGAGAATCAGCAAAGAAGTTCCTAGAGAGAGCGTCAGCCTTGACATTCTTAGTGCCAGGAAGAAAAGAGACCACAAAATCAAAACGTATAAAAAACAAGGCCCACCTAGCCTGTCTAGGGTTCAAGCGTTTGGCCGACTCCAGGTAAATCAAATTCTTGTGGTCAGTGAGGACCACGACTTGATGTTTAGCTCCCTCCAACCAATGTCTCCACTCCTCAAATGCCCATTTCATGGCTAACAGTTCCCGATACCCCACATCATAGTTGCGTTCAGATGGAGAGAACTTTCGTGAAAAGAAAGCACAGGGATTCATTTTAGATGTTACAGGATCCTTTTGGGACAAAACAGCTCCTGCACCAATCTCAGAAGCGTCCACCTCTACCTGGAACGGGAGTGAGACATCAGGTTGCCGCAAAACCGGGGCAGAAGTGAATCTTCGCTTCAGCTCCTGAAAGGAAGAAACAGCCTCCGGAGACCAATTCAACACATCAGCACCCTTCTTAGTCAGATCAGTCAATGGCTTGGCAATACTAGAAAATTTTGCTATAAATTTCCGATAAAAATTAGCAAAACCCAAAAACTTCTGGAGGGCCTTCAAAGAAGTGGGCTGAACCCAATCATAAATGGCCTGTACCTTGGCCGGGTCCATTTCAATAGTTGACGGAGACAAAATAAATCCCAAAAATGAAATCCTCTGTACCCCAAAAAGGCATTTCGATCCTTTGACATACAGGGAATTCTCCCTCAAGATCCGGAACACAGTCCGAACATGTTCCACATGAGAATCCCAATCCTTGGAGAAGATCAAAATATCATCAAGATAGATAATCAAAAATTTATCCACAAAGTCTCGGAAAATGTTCATGAAGCACTGGAAGACAGAAGGGGCATTAGTGAGCCCAAAAGGCATCACCAGGTACTCAAAATGTGCCTCCGGTGTATTAAACGCCGTCTTCCATTCATCCCCATGCTTAATGCGGATAAGATTATACGCCCCCCTGAGGTCAAGCTTGGTAAACCAGCAAGCACCTTTAACTCTGGAGAATAGATCCGAAATCAGGGGTAACGGATACTGATATTTAATAGTAATTTTGTTGAGGGCACGACAATCAATACAAGGCCTTAATGAACCATCCTTTTTGGCCACGAAAAAAAACCCAGCACCTAAGGGTGAAGAGGATGGTCTAATATGACCCTTCTCCAACGCCTCCTTAATATAGGATCGCATAGCCTCGTGCTCGGGTACAGATAAATTGAAGAGCCGACCCTTGGGAAATTTACACCCCGGGCTCAGTTCAATTGCACAGTCATAACTCCTATGAGGAGGCAAAGACGCAGACTCATTCTCACTAAATACATCATAAAAGTCCGCCAAAAAGTCAGGAACATCATGCGACTGAGGAGAGGTGGAAAAAAACGGAGCCTCACTAAGGGCACACCGACAACCCCAACTCACCACAGACACAGATTTCCAATCCAAAACTGGATTATGGATTTGCAACCAGGGAAACCCCAGAACAATGGTATCATGCAAATTATGCAACACCAAAAATCTGCAATTCTCTTGATGGTCTGGGGCGACCCGCATTACCACCTGGGTCCAAAACTGAGGTTTATTTTTCGCCAAAGGAGTAGCATCAATCCCCCTCAAAGGGATAGGCGTCCGCAGAGGTGTCATCGGAAATCCACAACGTTTAGCAAAATCCAAGTCCATTAGGTTCAGGGCTGCTCCCGAATCCACAAAAGCCTTGGCGGAAAATGTGGACAGGGAGCAGATCAGAGTAATTGCCAGAAGAAACTTAGGTTGAACACCACCCACAGAAAACGTGTGTGCAAAATGTTTCTCTCGTTTAGGACAGACAGAAATAATATGCGAGGCATCTCCACAAAAAAAACACAGCTTATTACGCCTTCTGAACTCCTGACGTTGCTTCCTGGACAAAACTCTATCACATTGCATAGGTTCAGACACTTGTTCAACAGGTGGCATCACCTCTCGTGCAGTCCTGCGTTCACGTAAACGCCGATCAACCTGAATGGCTAATGACATAGAATCGTCAAGACCAGAGGGAACAGGAAATCCCACCATAGTATCTTTTACGGCTTCTGACAAACCCTTCCAAAAGAGAGCAGCCAAGGCATTATCATTCCAGGTAGTAAGGACCACCCACTTTCGGAATTTTTGACAGTATAATTCTGCAGAATCTCGACCCTGGCTCAATGCCAACAGGGTCTTTTCAACCTGATCAATAGCATTAGGTTCGTCATACAACAACCCCAGGGCTCGAAAAAATGCGTTCACATAAGTCAGAATAGGATCATCTGGTTTCAAAGATAACGCCCAATCCTGGGGATCGCCACGCAGCAAAGAGATGACAATTTTAACCTGCTGCGCGGAGCTCCCTGACGAGTTAGGCTTCAAGGAAAAAAATAATTTACAATTATTTTTGAAATTCAAAAATTTAGACTGCTCCCCAAAAAACACATCAGGAGTAGGGATCTTTGGTTCAGCAGCATGTGAATGAGCAAGGTAGGCGGAAATTCCCCGCACTTCCGCAGCGAGCTGCTCCACACGATTAGACAATTGCTTTATCTCCATTGAGAGAAAAAAAAATTCCCCCTACGACCTCAGAGATATAGATGAAAAAATATACACACTTTTTTTTTACAATTCTTTCCTGCTATTGAGTACCCTAGGATCTGCGGTATGGCTGGTGATTCTCTTATGAATGAGTCACCGTAGGAGGCAAAAACAGAAATACTAGCTAAGTCCAGAAAACCAGAGAAGTTGGCAGCTATCGGATTGCAGACCCCTGAACCTATCAACAACAACTAGCAGTAGCCGTGGGGGGTTCCTACGGTGCACTAGACCCCTCAATCACAGCCAGAGAACTACATAGCCTAAAGACAGAAAGGGAAATCTAAACTGCCCCAGAGCAGACCCCAAAGCAATAGGCAGCCCCCAACATATAATGACGGTGAAGCAAGATGAAAAAACACTCACACAGATAGAAAGATAGGCTGAGCAAATGATGGGGCCCAAGCTAACTAAATAGGACAGGATAGAAAAGCTGCTGTCTGCAATCCGCCAAAACCCAATTAAAAACAAGAGCCAACCGGCTGATAGGGAAAAAAGCCCTGAAGACGCTAGGCTTCAAAAAGACTATATCAGTACTCAGGTATTTTCTGAAGACAGAGCAAAAAGGAATTCAGCTCACCCCAGCAGGGAATGGCAGAAATCTAGAAAAACAAGGCAAAACAAAACAAAACACAAATGCAAAAAGCAGAGCAGAAAACTTAGCTTTTGAGGAGCAGAAATCAGACTGGTCTCCTAGAATCCCTCAGAGAGATCACCAGCAAGGCAGAAGGGCGTCGGCTGCCTTATACCCAGTCAGCAATTCCCGTCACCAAGTCATCATCATCCTTCTCATGTGCTTGGTAATCAGCCTCACTACCTTCCTTCACCAGAAGAGGGAGTTCATCAGACCTCAATGGTGAAGGGGAAAATGAACTCACAACACAATGTTCTCAGGAATCCCATGCAACTGAACCTCCTGTTGTAAAAACAAGGGTACCAACTCTGAGGAAGATGGCAACTTTGGGAGAGGTACAAGATGGACCATCTTAGAGAATCTATCACAAATCACCCAGATAACAGTCATTCTCTGAGAGACAGGAAGATCAGAAATGAAATCCATTGAAATATGTGTCCATGGCCTCTTAGGCACCGACAAGGGCATCAACAACCCACTAGAGCGAGAACAGGGTTTAGACCGGGAACAAGTCCCACAGGACTGCACAAAATTCCTGACATCACGAGATAAGGCAGGCCACCAAAAAGACCGACTCACCAAATCTCTGGTACCAAAAATACCTGGATGACCAGCCAATGCGGAGAAATGAACTTCAGACATCACTCTCTTCCTCCACTGGTCAGGAACATACAATTTTCCCATAGTACAACGCTCAGGTTTGTCCTCCTGGAATTCTTCCAGAGCACGTCTCAAATCGGGCAAGATGGCAGAAAGAACTACCTCCTCACCTTGGATGGTAGAAGGCTTGTCACAATAGGAGAATCAGCAAAGAAACTCCTAGAAAGGGCATCTGCTTTAACATTCTTAGTGCCTGGAAGAAAGGAGGCCACAAAATCAAAACGTGTAAAAAACAAGGCCCACCTAGCCTGTCTAGGATTCAAGCGTTTGGCCGACTCAAGGTAAATCAAATTCTTGTGGTCAGTGAGGACCACAACTTGATGTCTAGCTCCCTCCAACCAATGTCTTCACTCCTCAAATGCCCATTTCATGGCTAACAATTCCCGATTCCCCGCATCATAGTTGCGTTCAGATGGGGAGAACTTTCGGGAAAAGAAGGCACAGGGATTCATTTTAGACGTCACCGGATCTTTTTGGGACAAAGCAGCTCCTGCACCAATCCCTGAAGTGTCTACCTCCACCTGAAAAGGAAGTGAGACATCAGGTTGCCGCAAAACTGGAGCAGAACTGAACCTCCGCCTCAGCTCCTGAAAGGCCGAAACAGCCTCTGAAGACCAATTCAGCACATCAGCACCCTTCTTAGTTAAATCAGTCAGTGGTTTAGCAATACCAGAAAAATTAGCTATAAATTTACGATAAAAATTAGCAAAACCCAAAAACTTCTGCAGAGCCTTCAAAGAAGTGGGTTGAACCCAATCATAAATGTCCTGTACCTTGGCTGGGTCCATTTCAATAGTTGACGGAGACAAAATAAATCCCAAAAATGAAATCCTCTATACACCAAAAAGGCACTTCGATCCCTTAACATACAAGGAATTCTCCCTCAAAATCCGGAACACAGTCCGAACATGTTCCACATGAGAATCCCAATCCCTGGAAAAGATCAAAATATCATCCAGATAGATGATCAAAAACATATCCACGAAGTCCCGGAAAATATCATTCATGAAAGATTGGAAGACAGAAGGTGCATTAGTGAGCCCAAAAGGCATCACCAGGTACTCAAAATGTCCCTTCGGAGTATTAAACGCCGTCTTCCATTCATCCCCATGCTTGATGCGAATAAGATTATACGCCCCCCCTGAGGTCAAGCTTAGTAAACCAGCAAGCACCTTTAACTCTGGAGAATAAATCAGAAATCCAGGGGTAACGGATACTGCTATTTAACCGTAATTTTGTTAAGGGAACGATAGTCAATACAAGGCCATCTTTCTTGGCCACGAAAAAAACCCAGCACCTAAGGGCGAAGAGGATAGTCTAATATGACCCTTCTCCAACGACTCCTTAATATAAGATCGCATAGCCTCGTGTTCGGGTACAGATAAAATGAAAAGTCGAACCTTGGGAAATTTACACCCAGGTCTCAACTCAATTGCACAGTCATATCTCCTATGAGGAGGCAAAGACGCAGACTTGCTCTCACTAAATACATCATAAAAATCAGCCAAATAGTCAGGAACATCATGCGACTGGGGAGAGGTGGAGAAAACAGGAGTGTCGTCAAGAGCACACCGACAACCCCAACTCACCACAGACACAGATTTCCAATCCAAAACCGGATTATAGATTTGCAACCAGGGAAAACCCAGAACAATGGTATCATGTAAATTATGCAACACCAAAAATCTACAATTTTCTTGGTGGTCTGGGGCGACCCGCATTATCACCTGGGTCCAAAACTGAGGTTTATTCTTCGCCAAAGGAGTAGCATCAATACCCCTCAAAGGAATAGGCGTCCACAGAGGTGTCATAGGAAAACCACAACGTTTAGCAAAATCCAAGTCCATCAGATTCAAGGCTGCTCCTGAATCCACAAAAGCCTTCACGGAAAATGTGGATAAGGAGCAGATCAGACTAATTGCCAAAAGAAACTTAGGTTGTACACCATCCACAGCAAATGTGTGTGCAAAACGTTTCTCTTGTTTAGGGCAGACAGAAATAACATGAGAGGCATCTCCACAGAAAAAACACAGCTTATTACGCCTTCTAAACTCCTGACCTTGCGCCCTAGACAAAACTCTATCACATTGCATAGGTTCAGACATTTGTTCAAAAGGTGGCAGCGCCTCCCGTGTAGTCTTGCGTTCACGTAAACGCCGATCAACTTGAATGGCTAATGACATAGAATCGTCAAGACCAGAGGGAACAGGAAATCCCACCATAGTATCTTTTAAAGTTTCAGACAAACCCTTCTAAAAGAGAGCTGCCAATGCACCATCATTCCAGGTAGTAAGGACCGCCCACTTTCGGAATTTCTGACAGTATAACTCTGCAGGATCCTGACCCTGGTTCAATGCCAATAGGGCTCTCTCAGCTTGATCAATAGCATTAGGTTCATCATATAACAACCCCAAGGCTTGAAAAAATGCATCCACATTAGTCAAAACAGGATCTTCAGGTGTCAAAGAAAACGCCCAATCCTGGGGATCGCCGTGCAGCAAGGAGATGACAATTTTAACCTGCTGCGCAGAGCTCCCCGATGAGTTAGGCTTCAAGGCAAGAAATAATTTACAATTATTCTTAAAATTCAAAAATTTAGACCGATCCCCAAAAAACACATCAGGAATAGGAATCTTTGGTTCAACAGCATGTGAATGAGTGAGATAGGCGGAAATTCCCCGCACTTCAGCAGCAAGCTGCTCCACACAATCAGACAATTGCTTAATCTCCATCAAGGAGAAATAAAAAAAGATCCTCCTACGGCCCCAGAGAAAAAGAGGAGAAAATATACATATTAAAAAAAAAAAAAATTCCGACACTTTTTTTTATAATTCTCTCCGGCTTTTGAGTACCCTAGAATCTGCGGTAGGCTGGTGATTCTGTTATGAATGAGTCACCGAGGAGGAAAAAACAAAAAGCAAGCTAAGCCCAGAAAACCAGAGAGGTTGGTAACTAGCGGATTACAGACCCCTGATCCTATCCACACAACTAGCAGTAGCCGTGGAGCGTGCCTACGATGGTCCTAGATGCCTCGTCACGGCCGAAGAACTAAATAAGCCTAAAGAAAGAAAGGGAAAATCTAAACTGCCCCAGAGCAGACCCCAAAGCAATACACAGCCCCCAACATGTATTGTCGGTGAAACAAGATGAAAACACAAACACAGATAGAAAGATAGGCTGAACTAACGATGGGGCCCTCACTAACTAGAAAGGACAGGAAAGAAAAGCTGCTGTCTCCAATCACGCAAAAAACCCTGCCAAGAAATGTCCAACACGTCTGATAGAAAAAGGCCCTGAAGTCGCTAGACTTCAATTCCCTATATCAGCACTCAGGTATATTCTGAAGACAGAGCAAAAGAGATCAACTGATCAGAGACAAAATGGGGATTCAGCCCAGCCCCAGCCAGGGCTAGCTGAACACAAAAACTAAGTAAACCAGACGAAAACTCATATGAACAATAGCAGAGAAAACTTAGCTTTAAGAAGGCAGGAACCAAACTTGAAACAAGAAGCCACAGTCATGAGAAATCACCAGCAAGAAACTAGGGAGTCGGCTGCCTTAAATCCAATCAGAAATTCCTGATGTCCAATCACAGTCCTCTTCCTCAGGTGGCCGGTCTCTGCCATTTAGATCAGCTTCATTACCTCCCTTCACCAACAGAGGGAGTCCAGATAGAGAACTCACTACTCCTCTGTCAGCACAGCCAGCTCCATAACCATCACCAGAAGCCAGAGGCAAACCCGAAAATGAGCTCACAACAATCACCATTCTGAAATATTCTGAGACAGAGCAAAAAGAGGCCAATCTAATAAGGGACAAAAAAAAGGCAATTTGGCAAATACAGATAAATAAGAGTGGAAATTCAGCACAGCCCAGCCAGGCTGGCTGACCACACAAAAAACTGAAATGACCAACAAGAGCAAGTGTGAACATTAGCAAAAACAAACTTAACTTGAGAAGACTGGAACAGAGCTGAGTCCAAGACCTGAGAAGCAGACTGAATCACCAGCACCAGGATAGAGCGTCGGCTGTCTTATATCCAGTCTGATACTCCAGAGATCCAATCGTTATCTTCCTCACCAGGTGGCAGATCACTACCAATTAAACCAACCTCACTACCTCCTGTCACCACCAGAGGGAGAACGGAAGGGGAACTCTCAACTGGTGGAGCAGAAAATGCGCTCATAACAGTACCCCCTCTTGAGGAGGGGTCACCGAACCCTCATTCATGCCACCAGGCCTATCAGGATGAGCCCGGTGAAAAGCACGAACCAATTTATTGGCATGAATATCAGAGGCAGAGACCCAAGAATTATCCTCCTGGCCATAACCCTTCCATTTGACCAAATACTGGAGTCTCCGTCTAACCAAATGAGAATCCAATATTTTCTCTACCTCATATTCCATATTGCCTTTAACCAACACAGGGTCAGGAGATGCCAACACAGGAACTACTGGCTCAACAAACCTCTTCAACAGTGATTTGTGAAATACATTATGGATTTTGAACGTAACTGGAAGAGCCAATCGAAAAGAAACAGGATTAAGAATCTCCAAAATCCTATAAGGTCCAATAAATCTTTGCTTAAAGTTTGGAGATGCAACCTTCATAGTAATATTCTTAGATGACAACCAAACCATATCACCCACTTTAAACCGGGGACCAATGGTCCTATACTGGTTGGAAAAACGCTGGGCCTTTTCCTGAGAGAGTGACAATTTATCCACCACTTGGTCCCATATCTGCTGCATTCTCACAACCACAGTGTCCACACCTGGGCAGGATGAAGATTCTACTTGCCCTGAAGAGAACCAAGGATGAAACCCAAAATTACAGAAAAAGGGTGACATCAAGGTGGCAGAACTAGCTCTATTGTTCAGCGCAAATTCGGCCAAGGGCAAAAATGAGACCCAATCATCTTGATCAGCAGATATAAAACATCTTAAATAAGACCCCAGGGTCTGGTTTGTTCTCTTAGTCTGCCCATTGGTCTGGGGATGAAACGCGGAGGAGAAGCATAACTGAATTCCCAGACTGGAACAAAAGGCTTTCCAAAATCTGGAAACAAACTGGACCCCTCTATCGGACACAATGTTCTCAGGAATCCCGTGTAACTGAACCACCTGTTGTAAAAACAAGGGTACCAACTCAACGGAAGATGGCAACTTTGGGAGTGGTACAAGATGGACCATCTTCGAAAATCTATCACAAATTACCCAGATAACAGTCATTCTCTGAGAGACAGGAAGATCAGAAATAAAATCCATTGAGATATGGGTCCATGGCCTCTTGGGCACCGACTAGAACGAGAACAGGGTTTAGACCGAGAGCAAGTCCCACAGGACTGTACAAAATTCCTGACATCACGAGATAAGGCAGGCCACCAAAACGACCGACTCACCAAATCTCTGGTACCAAAAATACCTGGGTGACCAGCCAATGCGGAGCAATGGACTTCAGACATCACTCTCTTTCTCCACTGGTCTGGAACATACAATCTTCCCATAGGGTAACGCTCAGGTTTATCCTCCTGAAATTCCTCCAGAGCACGTCTCAAATCGGGCGAAATGGCAGAAAGAACTACCTCCTCACCTAGGATAGTAGTAGGCTCGGTCACATTAAGAGAATCAGCAAAGAAACTCCTAGAAAGGGCATCTGCCTTAACATTCTTAGTGCCCAGAAGAAAAGAGAGCACAAAATTAAAATGCGTGAAAAACAAGGCCCATCTAGCCTGTCTAGGATTCAAGCGTTTGACCAACTCCATAAAAGCCAGATTCTTGTGATCGGTGAGGACCACTCCAGATAAGCCAGATTCTTGTGATCGGTGAGGACCACAAATTGATGTCTAGCTCCCTCCAACTAATGTCTCCACTCCTCAAATGCCCATTTCATGGCCAACAATTCCCGATTCCCCACGTCATAGTTGCGTTCAGATGGGGAGAACTTTCGAGAAAAGAAGGCACAGGGATTCATCTTAGAAGTCACAGGGTCTTTTTGGGACAAAACAGCTCCTGCACCGATCTCAGAAGCGTCTACCTCCATTTGAAATGGAAGTGAGACATCAGCTTGCCGTAAAACTGGAAATGAAGTAAACCTCCGCTTAAGCTCCTGAAATGCTGAGACAGCCTCAGGAGACCAATTCAGCACATCAGCTCCCTTCTTGGTCAGATCAGTCAGTGGTTTGACAATACTAGAAAAATTACCTATAAATTTACGATAGAAATTAGTAAAACCCAAAAACTTCTGAAGAGCCTTCAAAGAAGTAGGCTGAACCCAATCATAAATGGCCTGTACCTTGGCCGGGTCCATTTCAATAGTCGATGGAGATAAGATAAATCCCAAAAATGAAATCCTCTGTACACCAAAGAGACATTTCGATCCCTTAACAAACAGGGAATTCTCCCTCAAAATCCAGAACACAGTCCGGACATGTTCCACATGGGAATCCCAATCACTAGAAAAGATCAAAATATCATCCAGATAGATGATCAAAAACTTATCCACAAAGTCTCAGAAAATAACATTCATAAAGGACTGGAAGACAGTTGGGGCATTGGAGAGCCCAAAAGGCATCACCAGGTACTCAAAATGTCCCTCCGGAGTATTAAACGCCGTCTTCCATTCATCCCCATGCTTGATGCGAATAAGATTATACGCCCCCCTGAGGTCAAGCTTAGTAAACCAGCATGCACTCTTAACTCTGGAGAATAAATCAGACATCAGAGGTAACGGGTACTGATATTTAACCGTCATCTAGTTAAGGGAACGATAATCAATACTCGGTCTAAATGAACCATCTTTCTTGGCCACAAAAAAAAACCCAGCACCTAAAGGTGACGAGGAAGGTCTAATATGACCCTTCTCCAACGACTCCTTAATATAGGATCGCATAGCATCATGCTCGGGTACAGATAAGTTAAAAAGCCGACCCTTGGGAAATTTACACCCAGGCATCAACTCAATTGCACAGTCATAACTCCTATGAGGGGGCAAAGACGCAGACTTACTCTCACTAAATACATCAGAGAATTCAGCCAGATAATCAGGAATATCATGAGACTGAGGAGAGGTGGAGAAAACAGGAGTGTCCCTAAGAACACACTGACAACCCAAACTCACCACAGACACAGATTTCCAATCCAAAACTGGGTTATGAGTTTGCAACCAGGGGAACCCCAGAACAATAGTATCATGCAAATTATGCAGCACCAAAAATTTACAATTTTCCTGGTGGTCTGGGGCAACTCGCATTATCACCTGGGTCCAAAACTGAGATTTATTCTCCGCCAAAGGAGTGGCATCAATACCCCTCAAAGGAATAGGCGTCTGCAGAGGCGTCATGGACAAACCACAACGTTTAGCAAAGTCCAAATCCATCAGATTCAGAGCTGCTCCTGAATCCACAAAAGCCTTAGTGGAAAATGTGCACAAGGAGCAGATCAGAGTAATTGCCAAGAGGAACTTAGGTTGTACAGTCATGGCCAAAAGTTTAGAGAATGACACAAATATTATATTTTCACATGATCTGCTGCCCTCTGGTTTTTATGTGTGTTTGTCAGATGTGTTTATCACATACAGAAATATAATTGCAATCATATTATGAGTAACAAAAGGTTATATTGACAGTTAGAATGAGTTAATGCAGCAAGTCAATATTTGCAGTGTTGACCCTTCTTCTTCAGGACCTCAGCAATTCTCCCTGGCATGCTCTCAATCAACTTCTGGATCAAATCCTGACTGATAGCAGTCCATTCTTGCAAAATCAATGCTTTTATTTTGTCTGAATTTGAAGGTTTTTGTTTGTCCACCCGTCTCTTGATGATTGACCACAAGTTCTCAATGGGATTAAGATCTGGGGAGTTTCCAGGCCATGGTCCCAAAATCTCTATGTTTTGTTCCCTGAACCATTTAGTTATCACCTTTGCTTTATGGCAAGGTGCTCCATCATGTTGAAAAAGGCATTGTTGATCGCCAAACTGCTCTTGGACGGTTGGGAGAAGTTGCTCTTGGAGGACATTCTGGTACCATTCTTTATTCATGGCTGTGTTTTTAGGCAAGACTGAGAGAGAGCCCATTCCCTTGGTTGAGAAGCAACCCCACACATGAATGGTTTCAGGATGCTTGACAGTTGGCATGAGACAAGACTGGTGGTAGCGCTCACCTGGTTTTCTCCGAATAAGCCGTTTTCCAGATGTCCCAAACAATCGAAAAGGGGATTCATCAGAGAAAATGACTTTACCCCAGTCCTCAGCAGTCCACTCCCTGTACCTCTTGCAGAATATCAGTCTGTCCATGATGTTTTTTCTGGAGAGAAGTGGCTTCTTTGCTGCCCTCCTTGAGACCAGGCCTTGCTCCAAGAGTCTCCGCCTCACTGTGCGTGCAGATGCACTCACACCTGCCTGCTGCCATTCCTGAGCAAGCTCTGCACTGCTGGTAGCCCGATCCCGCAGCTGAAACACTTTTAAGAGATGGTCCTGGCGCTTGCTGGTCTTTCTTGGGTGCCCTGGAGCCTTTTTGGCAACAAGGGAACCTCTCTCCTTGAAGTTCTTGATGATGCGATAGATTGTTGACTGAGGTGCAATCTTTCTAGCTGCGATACTCTTCCCTGTTAGGCCATTTTTGTGCAGTGCAATGATGACTGCATGTGTTTCTTTAGAGATAACCATGGTTAACAGAAGAGAAACAATGATGCCAAGCACCAGCCTCCTTTTAAAGTGTCCAGTGGTGTCATTCTTACTTAATCATGACAGATTGATCTCCAGCCCTGTCCTCATCAACACCCACACCTGTGTTAATGGAGCAATCACTGAAACGATGTTAGCTGGTCCTTTTAAGGCAGGCCTGCAATGATGTTGAAATGTGTTTTGGGGGATAAAGTTAATTTTCTAGGCAAATATTGACTTTGCAAGTAATTGCTGTTAAGCTGATCACTCTTTATAACATTCTGGAGTATATGCAAATTGCCATTAGAAAAAATGAAGCAGTAGACTTTGTAAAAATTAATATTTGTGTCATTCTCTTAACTTTTGGCCATGACTGTATACTGCCCACAGCAAATGTGTGTGCAAAATGTTTCTCTTGTTTAGGGCAGACAGAAATAGTATGAGAGGCGTCTCCACAGAAAAAACACAGCTTATTACTATTGTTGAGCGATACCACCTGATATTGAAAAATATCGGATCGGATTGGATCGGCCGATTTAAAAAAAATATCGGGTATCGCCTATTCCGATCCCGGAAGTCTCATTCAAGTCAATGGAAGAGAAATATCGGAATTGAAAAAAAAACCTTTCTTTCCTTGTAGGTTAATTCCACATGAAGAAAAACAGCTAATAATAATGTAGAATGTATTGGGGGAGGTGAAGGAGCCATTAAAGCCATAGAGGTTTAGCCCAATCAAATGGAATAGCAGGAATAATTTTTTTTATTTTAAAGACGTTTGGAGTTACAAAGATATTGACTATGTTAACCTCTTTTCTATTTTGTCAGATAAGTATGTTTCACTACTTCCATGCTCTTCACCTTTTTTACTTCTCCCACACTTTCTCCTTCATCATCCTCAGCAGCATCTTTTTCATCAACTTCTTCTTCACCTTATTCATCTTCTTCTTCTTCACCTTCTTCCTATTATTCTTTTTTTTACATTCTTCATATTCTTCTTATTCAACTATTATTCTTCTTCATATTCTACTTCTTCATCTTCTTCCTATTTTTCTTCTTCATCATATTCTTGTTTGTGACAGGCATTCCTGTAGTTGTTATCTATAAAAGTTTGAAGATTACACCTTCCGATCTGCCTGTCACAAAAGATTTACAACAGGATTTGTCCGCGTTCAGTTTGGCCTGCAGTAGCAGGCATTTTCCAGGGGCACCACAAGGAGGAACGGACTCACCCCCATACACTGCTTAGTCTTGTTCTGCTTATAATTTAGATAATATCATTTGCTCTTATTTTTAGTCTTATGCTTAATGTTCTTCTGCTTTTGGTTTTTCTGCTTCTTGGTCTTCTGTCTCTTGTTGTTCTGCATCTTAGTGGTTGTCTTCATGTTCTTTGTCCTCTTGGTCATCTTCTTGAGGGTCATCTTTTTGGTCTTCTTCGGTGTGGTCTTCAGGGTCGTCGTCTTCAGGGTCATCGTCAAGGAGATCCAGAGTGAGAATCAAAAAACAATTCCACAAGCTTGAACTTGGAAAAGTAGCAGAAGGTACAAGAAGGCTGAGGAACCGTTATGAGCTCATTTTCTCCTTCACCTTTTATGTCCGATGAACTCCCTCTGCTGGTTAAAGGAGGTAGTGAAACTGATTTGGATGGGAAAAACCTGTCATCTGAACAGGTGGAGTGTGATTGGACATCCGGAATCTCTGAGTGGATATAAGGCCGCCTACGCCCTGTAGGGTTGCTGGTGATCCTTTCTGCTCTGAGCTCTGGCCTCCAGTTTAGTCCCTGTCTACTAAAGCTAAGTTTTTGCTCTGCTATTATTCCATGAGATTTTGTCTGGTTTACTTAGTGTTTGTGTTCAGCCAGCCCTGGCTGGGACTGGCTGAATTCCTTTTTTGTCTCTGATCAGTTGATCTCTATTGCTCTATCTTCAGAATATACCAGAGTGCTGATATAGTGATTTTGAAGTCCAGCGACTTCAGGGCCTTTTTCTATCAGATGTGTTGAACATTATTTTTGGCAGGGTTTTTGCATGATTTCAGACAGTTGCTTTTCTTTCCTGTCCTATCTAGTTAGTGAGGGCCCCATCGTTTCTCAGCCTGTCTTTCTGTCTGTGTTTGTGTTTTCATCTGTTTTCACCGTCAATACATGTTGGGGGCTGTCTATTGCTTTGGGGTCTGCTCTGGGGCAGTTTAGATTTCCCCTTTCTTTCTTTAGGCTTATTTAGTTCTATGGCTGTGACGAGGGGTCTAGGACCACCGTAGGAACTCCCCACGGCTACTGTTAGTTGTTGTGAATAGGATCAGTGGTCTGCAATCCGCTAGCTACCAACCTCTCCGGTTTTCTGGACTTAGCTTGTATTTTTGTTTTTTCCTCCTCCGGTGACTCATTCATAACAGGAACTTCCAAGAACCAGCTGATGGTGCTGGAACCCGGAGGGGCAGCAGAAGGAACAAGAGCCAATGGCACAACCGTGGACCAGCTGACGGTGCTGGAACACGGTTACTAAGTAGGAGGTACCTGTGCTCCAAAGCACTACCAAGGACCAGCAGACGTTGCTGGAACTTGGATACCGAGAAGGAGGCACCTAGGCCAAAGGCTCTGCTGAGAACCAGCTGATGGTGCTGGAACCCGGATGGGTAGCAGAAGCTGCAAGAGCAAATGAAACTAGCAAGGACCAGCTGATGGTGCTGGAACCCGGAGGGGCAGCAGAAGGAACAAGAGCCAATGGCACAACCGTGGACCAGCTGACGGTGCTGGAACCCGGATGGGTAGCACAAGGTACCCATGAAAAAGACAAACTTGCATGGCCGTGAGCCGGCCGCAGTTATCGAAACCCACAGTCCTACAGGCGGTGCTTGTCCTATTGGCACTACGGAACCAGCCTTTATTACCAGAACCCGCAGCCCACATAGGAAGCACATAAATTGCAGGCACCATAGGCTCGGCTAACCCAACGGCAACACGACAGGACAACGTATTGGTGGCAAAGTGACGTTGACACTACCCGGAAACAGCAGGCGTGCTGCAACCAGGCTGGGCAGGAGGGAGTGTCCGTGCCAAAGACACTTCCGAGAACCAGCTGACGGTGCTGGAACCCGGATGGGCAGCAGAAGCTACAAGAGTCAATGGAACTACCGAGAACCAGCTGACAGTGCTGGAACCTAGACTGGCAGCAGAAGGAACAAGAGCCAATGGCACAACCGTGGACCAGCTGACGATGCTGGAACACGGTTAATAAGCAGGAGGTACCTGTGCTACAAAGCACTACCAAGGACCAGCAGACGATGCTGGAACTCGGATACCGAGAAGGAGGCACCTAGGCCAAAGGCTCTGTCGAGAACCAGCTGACGGTGCTGGAACCCGGATGGGTAGCAAAAGCTGCAAGAGCAAATGAAACTAGCAAGGACCAGCTGACGGTGCTGGAACCCGGAGGGGCAGCAGAAGGAACAAGAGCCAATGGCACAACCGTGGACCAGCTGACGGTGCTGGAACACGGTTACTAAGCAGGAGGTACCTGTGCTACAAAGCACTACCAAGGACCAGCAGACGTTGCTGGATCTCGGATACCGAGAAGGAGGCACCTAGGCCAAAGGCTCTGCCAAGAACCAGCTGACGGTGCTGGTACCCGGATGGGTAGCAGAAGCTGCAAGAGCAAATGAAACTAGCGAGGACCAGCTGACGGTGCTGGAACCCAGAGGGGCAGCAGAAGGAACAAGAGCCAATGGCACAACCGTGGACCCGCTGACGGTGCAGGAACACGGTTACCAAGAAGGAGGCACCTAGGCCAAAGGCTCTGCCGAGAAGCAGCTGACGGTGCTGGAACCCGGATGTGTAGCACAAGGTACCCATGAAAAAGACAAACTTACAAGGCCGCGAGCCGGCCGCAGTTACTGAAACCCACAGTCCTACAGGGGGTGCTTGTCCTATTGGCACTACGGAACCAGCCTTTACCAGAACCCGCAGCCCACATAGGAAGCACCTAAACTGCAGGCACCATAGGCTCGGCTAACCAGACGGCAACACGACAGGACAACGTATTGGTGGCAAAGTGACGTTGACACTACCCGGAAACAGCAGGCGTGCTGCAACCAGGCTGGGCAGGAGGGAGTGCCTGTGCCAAAGACACTTCCGAGAACCAGCTGACGGTGCTGGAACCCGGATGGGTAGCAGAAGCTACAAGAGTCAATGGAACTACCGAGAACCAGCTGACAGTGCTGGAACCCAGAGTGGCAGCAGAAGGAACAAGAGCCAATGGCACAACCGTGGACCCGCTGACGGTGCTGGAACACGGTTACCAAGAAGGAGGTACCTGTGCTCCAAAGCACTACCAAGGACCAGCAGACGTTGCTGGAACTCGGATAACGAGAAGGAGGCACCTAGGCCAAAGGCTCTGCCGAGAACCAGCTGACGGTGCTGGAACCCGGATGGGTAGCAGAAGCTGCAAGAGCAAATGAAACTAGCGAGGACCAGCTGACGGTGCTGGAACCCGGAGGGGCAGCAGAAGGAACAAGAGCCAATGGCACAACCGTGGACCTGCTGACGGTGCTGGAACCCGGATGGATAGCACAAGGTACCCATGAAAAAGACAAACTTGCAAGGCCGTGAGCCGGCCGCAGTTACCGAAACCCACAGTCCTACAGGGGGTGCTTGTCCTATTGGCACTACGGAACCAGCCTTTATTACCAGAACCCGCAGCCCACATAGGAAGCACCTAAATTGCAGGCACCATAGGCTCGGCTAACCCGACGGCAACACGACAGGACAACGTATTGGTGGCAAAGTGACGTTGACACTACCCGGAAACAGCAGGCGTGCTGCAACCAGGCTGGGCAGGAGGGAGTGTCCGTGCAAAAAACACTTCCGAGAACCAGCTGACGGTGCTGGAACCCGGATGGGCAGCAGAAGCTACAAGAGTCAATGGAACTACCGAGAACCAGCTGACGGTGCTGGAACCCAGAGTGGCAGCAGAAGGAACAAGAGCCAAAGGCACAACCGTGGACCAGATGACGGTGCTGGAACACGGTTAATAAGCAGGAGGTTCCTGTGCTCCAAAGCACTACCAAGGACCAGCAGACGTTGCTGGAACTCGGATACCGAGAAGGAGGCACCTAGGCCAAAGGATCTGCCGAGAACCAGCTGAGGGTGCTGGAACCCGGATGGGTAGCAGAAGCTGCAAGAGCAAATGAAACTAGCGAGGACCAGCTGATGGTGCTGGATCCTGGAGGGGCAGCAGAAGGAAGAAGAACCAATGGCACAACCGTGGACCAGCTGACAGTGCTGGAACACGGTTACCAAGAAGGAGGCACCTAGGCCAAAGGCTCTGCTGAGAACCAGCTGACGGTGCTGGAACCCGGATGGGTAGCACAAGGTACCCATGAAAAAGACAAACTTGCAAGGCCGTGAGCCGGCTGCAGTTACCGAAACCCACCGTCCTACAGGGGGTGCTTGTCCTATTGGCACTACGGAACCAGCCTTTATTACCAGAACCCGCAGCCCACATAGGAAGCACCAAAACTGCAGGCACCATAGGCTCGGCTAACCCGACGGCAACACGACAGGACAACGTATTGGTGGCAAAGTGACGTTGACACTACCCGGAAACAGCAGGCGTGCTGCAACCAGGCTGGGCAGGAGGGAGTGCCTGTGCCAAAGACACTTCCGAGAACCTGCTGACGGTGCTGGAACCCGGATGGGTAGCAGAAGCTGCAAGAGCAAATGAAACTAGCGAGGACCAGCTGACGGTGCTGGAACCCGGAGGGGCAGCAGAAGGAACAAGAGCCAATGGCACAACCGTGGACCCGCTGACGGTGCTGGAACACGGTTACCAAGAAGGAGGCACCTAGGCCAAAGGCTCTGCCGAGAAGCAGCTGACGGTGCTGGAACCCGGATGTGTAGCACAAGGTATCCATGAAAAAGACAAACTTACAAGGCCGCGAGCCGGCCGCAGTTACTGAAACCCACAGTCCTACAGGGGGTGCTTGTCCTATTGGCACTACGGAACCAGCCTTTACCAGAACCCGCAGCCCACATAGGAAGCACCTAAACTGCAGGCACCATAGGCTCGGCTAACCAGACGGCAACACGACAGGACAACATATTGGTGGCAAAGTGACGTTGACACTACCCGGAAACAGCAGGCGTGCTGCAACCAGGCTGGGCAGGAGGGAGTGCCTGTGCCAAAGACACTTCCGAGAACCAGCTGACGGTGCTGGAACCCGGATGGGTAGCAGAAGCTACAAGAGTCAATGGAACTACCGAGAACCAGCTGACAGTGCTGGAACCCAGATTGGCAGCAGAAGGAACAAGAGCCAATGGCACAACCGTGGACCAGCTGACGGTGCTGGAACATGGTTAATAAGCAGGAGGTACCTGTGCTCCAAAGCACTACCAAGGACCAGCAGACGTTGCTGGAACTCGGATAACGAGAAGGAGGCACCTAGGCCAAAGGCTCTGCCGAGAACCAGCTGACGGTGCTGGAACCCGGATGGGTAGCAGAAGCTGCAAGAGCAAATGAAACTAGCGAGGACCAGCTGACGGTGCTGGAACCCGGAGGGGCAGCAGAAGGAACAAGAGCCAATGGCACAACCGTGGACCTGCTGACGGTGCTGGAACCCGGATGGATAGCACAAGGTACCCATGAAAAAGACAAACTTGCAAGGCCGTGAGCCGGCCGCAGTTACCGAAACCCACAGTCCTACAGGGGGTGCTTGTCCTATTGGCACTACGGAACCAGCCTTTATTACCAGAACCCGCAGCCCTCATAGGAAGCACCTAAATTGCAGGCACCATAGGCTCGGCTAACCCGACGGCAACACGACAAGACAACGTATTGGTGGCAAAGTGACGTTGACACTACCCGGAAACAGCAGGCGTGCTGCAACCAGGCTGGGCAGGAGGGAGTGTCCGTGCAAAAAACACTTCCGAGAACCAGCTGACGGTGCTGGAACCCGGATGGGCAGCAGAAGCTACAAGAGTCAATGGAACTACCGAGAACCAGCTGACGGTGCTGGAACCCAGAGTGGCAGCAGAAGGAACAAGAGCCAAAGGCACAACCGTGGACCAGATGACGGTGCTGGAACACGGTTAATAAGCAGGAGGTTCCTGTGCTCCAAAGCACTACCAAGGACCAGCAGACGTTGCTGGAACTCGGATACCGAGAAGGAGGCACCTAGGCCAAAGGCTCTGCCGAGAACCAGCTGAGGGTGCTGGAACCCGGATGGGTAGCAGAAGCTGCAAGAGCAAATGAAACTAGCGAGGACCAGCTGATGGTGCTGGATCCTGGAGGGGCAGCAGAAGGAAGAAGAGCCAATGGCACAACCGTGGACCAGCTGACAGTGCTGGAACACGGTTACCAAGAAGGAGGCACCTAGGCCAAAGGCTCTGCTGAGAACCAGCTGACGGTGCTGGAACCCGGATGGGTAGCACAAGGTACCCATGAAAAAGACAAACTTGCAAGGCCGTGAGCCGGCTGCAGTTACCGAAACCCACCGTCCTACAGGGGGTGCTTGTCCTATTGGCACTACGGAACCAGCCTTTATTACCAGAACCCGCAGCCCACATAGGAAGCACCAAAACTGCAGGCACCATAGGCTCGGCTAACCCGACGGCAACACGACAGGACAACGTATTGGTGGCAAAGTGACGTTGACACTACCCGGAAACAGCAGGCGTGCTGCAACCAGGCTGGGCAGGAGGGAGTGCCTGTGCCAAAGACACTTCCGAGAACCTGCTGACGGTGCTGGAACCCGGATGGGTAGCAGAAGCTACAAGAGTCAATGGAACTGCCGAGAACCAGCTGACGGTGCTGGAACCCAGAGTGGCAGCAGAAGGAACAAGACCCAATTGCACAACCGTGGACCAGCTGACGGTGCTGGAACACGGTTACTAAGCAGGAGGTACCTGTGCTACAAAGCACTACCAAGGACTAGCAGACGTTGCTGGATCTCGGATACCGAGAAGGAGGCACCTAAACTGCAGGCACTATAGGCTCGGCTAACCCGACGGCAACACGACAGGACAACGTATTGGTGGCAAAGTGACGTTGACACTACCCGGAAACAGCAGGTAAGTAATGGGAATGGGGACAGAGCAGGAGACCTTGCCGGACACACATCAGGGGATCCACTGACGTGACAGGTCCCCTCTAACCCAGGAACAAGTGTGGATTGTGCAGATGCCACTTCAGAGCAGCAACTGGCGGGGTTGGAGGCCAGGGGAAATACTAGAGACAGTGGAGCCAGAGGCCTAAGTGGAGCATGGTTAAAAATCAGTAGTAGTGTGACTGTGTAGGCAGCAGGAGACTTTGCCATCCACACAGCATGGGGAGCAGCTGGTGTTACTGAACCCCACTGACACAGGAGCGAGTGTTTCTATCTGTGCGGACGGCACTTCCAAGCAACAACTGGCTGTGTTGAAGCCCAGGATCAATCACGGAGCAGGTTGAGGCCTACTTGGAGCAAGTAGAAAATAAGATGTAGTGTGATTTGGGAGGCAGCAGGAGACTTTGCCATCCACACAGCAGGGGAGCAGCTGGCGTTACTGAACCCCACTGACACAGGAGCGAGTGTTTCTATCTGTGCGGATGGCACTTCCAAGCAACAACTGGCTGTGTTGAAGCCCAGGATCGATCATGGAGCAGGCTGAGGCCTACTTGAGGCACGTTTTATATCGGTTGTACACCACTACTGATTGTAACCGTGCTCCACTTATGCCTCTGGCTCTACTGTCTCCAGTATTTCCCCTGGCCTCCAACCCCGCCAGTTGCTGCTCTGAAGTGGCGTCTGCACAATCCACACTTGTTCCTGGGTTACAGGGGCTCTGTCACGTCAGTGGATCCCCTGATGTGTGTCCGGCAAGGTCTCCTGCTCTGTCCACATTCCCACTACTAGTAATGGGAATGTAGACAGAGCAGGAGACCTTGCCGGACACACATCAGGGGATCCACTGATGTGACAGAGCTCCTGTAACCCTGTAACCCAGGAACAAGTGTGGATTGCGCAGACGCCACTTCAGAGCAGCAACTTGCGGGGTTGAAGGCCAAGGGAAATACTAGAGACAGTGGAGCCAGAGGCATAAGTGGAGCATGGTTAAAAATCAGTAGTAGTGTGACTGTGTAGGCAGCAGGAGAATTTGCCATCCACACAGCAGGGGAACAGCTGACGTTACTGAACCCCACTAACACAGGAGCTAGTGTGTTTTTCTCTGTGAAGACGGCACTTCTGAACACCAACTGGCGTTGTTGGAGCCCAGGATCAAGCATGGAGCAGGCTGAGGCCTGCTGTTTTTTGAATGTGGAGGCAGCAGGAGACATTGCCGTCTACACAGCAGGGGAACAGCTGATGTTACTGAACCCCACTAACACAGGAGCTAGTGTGTTTTCTCTGTGAGGACGGCACTTCTGAACACCAACTGGCGTTGTTGGAGCCCAGGATGAAGCATAGAGGAGGCTGAGGCCTGATGTTTTTGTTGGTATGTGGAGGCAGCAGGAGACATTGCCATCCACACAGCAGGGGAACAGCTGACGTTACTGAACCCCGCTAACACAGGAGCTAGTGTGTTTTTCTCTGTGAAGATGGCACTTCTGAACACCAACTTGCATTGTTGGAGCCCAGGATGAAGCATGGAGCAGGCTGAGGCCTGATGTTTTTGGCATGTGGAGGCAGCAGGAGACATTGCCGTCCACACAGCAGGGGAACAGCTGACGTTACTGAACCCCACTAACACAGGAGCTAGTGTGTTTTTCTCTGTGAAGACGGCACTTCTGAACACCAACTGGCCTTGTTGGAGCCCAGGTTCAAGCATGGAGCAGGCTGAGGCCTGATGGTTTTGGCATGTGGAGGCAGCAGGAGACATTGCCATCCACACAGCAGGGGAACAGCTGACGTTACTGAACCCCACTAACACAGGAGCTAGTGTGTTTTTCTCTGTGAAGACGGCACTTCTGAACACCAACTGGCATTGTTGGAGCCCAGGATCAAGCATGGAGCAGGCTGAGGCCTGCTGTTTTTTGAATGTGGAGGCAGCAGGAGACATTGCCATCCACACAGCAGGGGAACAGCTGATGTTACTGAACCTCACTAACACAGGAGCTAGTGTGTTTTTCTCTGTGAAGACAGCACTTCTGAACACCAACTGGCGTTGTTGGAGCCCAGGATCAAGCATGGAGCAGGCTGAGGCCTGCTGTTTTTTGAATGTGGAGGCAGCAGGAGTCATTGCCATCCACACAGCAGGGGAACAGCTGACATTACTGAACCCCACTAACACAGGAGCTAGTGTGTTTTTCTCTGTGAGGACGGCACTTCTGAACACTAACTGGCGTTGTTGGAGCCCAGGATGAAGCATGGAGCAGGCTGAGGCCTGATGTTTTTGGCATGTGGAGGCAGCAGGAGACATTGCCGTCTACACAGCAGGGGAACAGCTGACGTTACTGAACCCCACTAACACAGGAGCTAGTGTGTTTTTCTCTGTGAAGACGGCACTTCTGAACACCAACTGGCGTTGTTGGAGCCCAGGATGAAGCATGGACCAGGCTGAGGCCTGCTGTTTTTTGAATGTGGAGGCAGCAGGAGACATTGCCGTCCACACAGCAGGGGAACAGCTGACGTTACTGAACCCCACTAACACCGGAGCTAGTGTGTTTTTCTCTGTGAAGAAGGCACTTCTGAACACCAACTGGCGTTGTTGGAGCACAGGATCAAACATGCAGCAGGCGGAGGCGAACTTGCAGCAGGTTTTATATAGGTTGTAGACTACTACTGATTGTAACCGTGCTCCACTATGGCCTCTGGCTCCACTGTCTCTAGTATTTCCCAGGCCTCCAACCCCGCCAGTTACAGCTCTGAAGTGGCGTCTGCACAATCCACACTTGTTCCTGTGTAACTGGGGCTCAGTCACGTCAGTTGATCCCCTGATGTGTGTCCGTCAAGGTCTCCTGCTCTGTCCTCATTCACACTACTAGTAATGGGAATGTGGACAGAGCAGGAGACATTGCCGGACACACATCAGGGGATCAACTGACGTGACTGAGCCCCAGTAACACAGGAACAAGTGTGGATTGTGCAGACGCCACTTCTGAGCAGCAACTGGCGGGGTTGGAGGCCAGGGGAAAACTAGAGACAGTGGAGCCACAGGTCTAAGTGGAGCACGATTAAAAATCAGTAGTAGTTTGAATATGGATGGAGCAGGAGACTTTGCCGTCCACACAGCAGAGGAGCAGCTGGCGTTACTGAACCCCACTAACACAGGAGCTAGTGTTTTTCTCTGTGCAGACGACACTTCTGAGCGACAACTGGCTGTGTTGAAGCCCAGGGATTATAGTTCAGGTGGTAGAAACATGAACACAACAAGAGACCTGGATACTGTTGCCAACCAATTATTTATTCGGGAAGAGGACTGCCAAATTCTGGCGAGATCCAGGCCTTGTTCATTTTCAGAAAAGTAAGCCGCTCAACGTTATCGGAAGATAGTCGCGTGCGACGGTCTGTTAGTACACCACCTGCGGCACTAAAGACGCGTTCCGACAATACACTGGCAGCAGGGCAAGCCAGCACCTCCAATGCATACTGGCTAAGCTCTGGCCATGTATCCAGCTTAGAGACCCAAAACTTGAAGGGGGAAGAGCCATCTGGGAGTACACTGACAGGGCAAGACATGTAGTCTGTCACCATCTGACGGAAACGTTGCCTCCTGCTGACTGGAGCCGTCTGTGATGGTGTAGACAATTGTGGCGGACACACAAAACTTTGCCACATTTGGGCCATAGTGGTCTTGCCTTGTGCTGAGGCACTGCCTCTGCTCCCTCTTTGTGCCAAGTTTCCTCCACTGCCTCGATGCACAGAGCTGCTTTGTAAAGCACTAGCACCACTGTTGTCGGGTGGAATGGAAAACATGATGGACTGCACCAGAGTGTCTTGGTACTCCCGCAGTTTACGCTCCCGGTTCAATGGTGGTATGAGGCTTTGTAAGTTGTCCCGGTAGCGAGGATCTAGGAGGGTGTACACCCAATAATCATTCGTGTTGAGCATGTGGGCGATGCGGCGGTCGTTTCTCAATCACTGCAGCATGAATTCCGATACAGCTAATATCGGCCGATACCCGATACTTGCGGTATCAGAATGCTCAACACTACTTATTACGCCTTCTAAACTCCTGACGTTGCGCCCTAGACAAAACCCCGTCACATTGCATAGGTTCAGACATTTGTTCAAAAGGTGGCAGCACCTCCCGTGTATTTTTAAGTTCACGTAAACGCCGATCAACTTGAATGGCTAATGACATAGAGCCATCCAGACCAGAGGGAACAGGAAATCCCACCATAACATCTTTTACGGTCTCTGATAAACCTTTCTGAAAGAGGGCTGCCAATGCACTATCATTCCATGTAGTAAGGACTGCCCACTTTCGGAATTTTTGACAATATAACTCTGCAGGATCCTGACCCTGGTTTAATGCCAAAAGGGTTCTCTCAGCTTGATCAATGGAATTAGGTTCATCATACAACAACCCCAAGGCCTGAAAAAATGCATCCACATTAGTCAGAATAGGATTTTCAGGTGTCAGAGAAAACACCCAATCCTGGGGATCGCCGCGCAGCAAGGAGATGACAATTTTAACCTGCTGCGCAGAGCTTCCCGATGAGTTAGGCTTCAAGGCAAGAAATAATATACAATTATTCTTAAAATTCAAAAATTTAGACCGATCCCCAGAAACCACATCTGGAGTAGGGATTTTTGGTTCAACAGCATGTGATTGAGCGAGATAGGCGGAAATTCCCTGCACTTCAGTAGCGAGCTGCTCCACACGATCAGACAATTGCTTAATCTCCATTAAAGAAAAAATCCTCCTACAGCCCCAGAGAAAAAGAGGAAAAAATGCATATAAAAAAAAATTCTGACACTTTGTTTTCCCCCTGCATTTGAGTACCCTAGAATCTGCGGTATGGCTGGTGATTCTGTTATGAACGGGTCGCTGAGGAGGAAATAAAAAACAACACAAGCTAAGTCTCAGAAAACCAAAGAGGTTGGTAACTATGGAGACTGCAGACCCCTGATCCTAACACGCAACTAGCAGCAGTCGTGGAGCATTCCTACGGTGGTCCTAGACGCCTCGTCACAACCGGAGAACTAAATAAGCCTAAAGTAGGAAAAGAGGAAAACTAACTGCCCCAGAGCAGACCCCAAAGGAAAGACAGCCCCCCACATGTATTGACGGTGAAACAAGATGAAAACACAAACAAAGGCAGGAAAATAGGCTGAGCAAACGATGGGGCCAAACTAACTAGAAAGGACAGGAAAGGAAAGACACTGTCTGCAATCTGCCAAAAACCCTACAAAAATGTCCAACACAACTGATAGCAAAATTAACCCTGAAGTCACTAGACTTCTCCCACTATATCAGTACTCTGAAATATTCTGAGACAGAGCAAAAAGAGGCCAATCTAATAAGGGACAAAAAAAGGCAATTTGGCAAATACAGATAAATAAGAGTGGAAATTCAGCACAGCCCAGCCGGGCTGGCTGACCACACAAAAAACTGAAATGACCAACAAGAGCAAGTGTGAACATTAGCAAAAACAAACTTAACTTGAGAAGACTGGAAGAGAGCTGAGTCCAAGACTTGAGAAGCAGACTGAATCACCAGCACCAGGATAGAGCGTCGGCTGTCTTATATCTAGTCTGATACTCCAGAGATCCAATCGTTATCTTCCTCACCAGGTGGCAGATCACTACCACTTAAACCAACCTCACTACCTCCTGTCACCACCAGAGGGAGAACGGAAGGGGAACTCTCAACTGGTGGAGCAGAAAATGAGCTCATAACAGAGCTGTCTTGCACCACGTTCATATGTTCAGGTTTTAAATACATTAGATAGGGATTGCTTCAATACGGGTTACCTTGACGAGGTGGAGCAGCTTGGCATACATTTTTTGCAAAAAAGTATCGACTAAACACCCTGTATTTGTTATTACCTTTTTTCAGCACTTGCTGACTACTGTCATATGTCTTACTGCAAGGTATTTTTTCACATTTGTCATTCTGTGTTCTTTGTTTGTGTTTCAGTCAGGGTGGTGTGAACATTGTCCAACAGACTTGTTCACATTTGTGCATGTCACATGTGTGTTTTTAAATGAGTATGACTGTCTGGGGAATACACCAAAATATCAAGAGAGATAACAACAAAACATTCTATAAGATCAGCAAACACTACATTAATGAAATTCTGAAATATAGCAGGAGCATTAGTAAGACCATACGGCATAGCCAGGTTTTAAAAGAGTCTCTCAAATATGAGGAATGCGGAACGCAGTTTTCCACTCGTCCCCCTCCCGAATCCTTATCAGATTATAGGCTCCCCGGAGATCAAGTTTGGAGAATCATTTAGCCCCAAACAACTGATTACTAGTGATGAGCGAGCACTAAGAGGCTCGGGTGCTCGTTGCTCGGATCAAGCAAATTGAAATACTCGGGTACTCAGACAGAACAACGAGCCCAATTTAAGTCTATGGAGACCCGAGCATTTTTACCGTGATTCCCCCGGGGATCCTTTCAAAGTCTAAAAACATCAGAAAATGATGGAAACACTGCTAATACATGGGAACATCATGGCAACTGCCCCTGGAAGCATTTCTCATTCCTAGGTCACAGCGCTAAGCAATGTTGTCAGAGTTTCAGGCCCTTTTTACAGCCGCACCAAAAAACCGAGAAAAATTAAACCAAAATGGATTTTGCTGGGAAATATGCTAAGGAACATTCTTCACAGGTTAATGACTTTTAACTAAGCCAAAATAATTAACCCAAAACAAAAATGTTCCTCCACCAGTTGGGCTATGTTCACACACAGCATTTTTGATGCATTTGGCCACTTTAGCATTGCTTTCAACCAATACAAATGCATTCACTGGGAAATGTCATTGTAACATTTAACAACCCTAGCTGGCCATGTTGTGTGTGACACATAAGTAGACACATCTTTCATTTATGAAGCAGGGACTCTTTTACAGGGGCATCAGGCAGCAATAATCTTCTTAAAGGGCCATTATTAAACAGTGTGTCTCCTATGCTGTTATTGTCTATGCAGTGAGTAGATGGACTGCCAAGAATTGCGTGGCACCCTAATACCCCTTTCATGAGAGGTACAGGAGGGCTTCTTGAAAAAAATGTTGCATTGAATGCAAGGCCTGGCCTGCCTCAAAGCTACATGCACCCAAATATGCTTTTCAAGCCACGTACTGGATGGCCACTGGTAAATCCACTTCATATTATTCATTTTGTACTCCCATACTCTTTTCTTATGCATTGACTGCAAGACCTGCCCTGCCACCAAGTCATATGCACCCCAATAAGCCTTTGAAACCACATACTGGATGGGCACAGGAAAATCCACTTCACATTATTCATGTTGTACTCACAAACTCTTTTCTTATGCATTGACTGCAAGGCCTATCCTGCTACCAAATCATATGCACCCCAATAAGCTTTTGAATCCAGGTACTGGATGGGCACAGGAAAATCCACTTCACATTATTCACTTTGTACTCCCATTCTGTTTTCCTAGGCTAGGTTCACATTTGCAGATGGGCGAACTGCGGAGGTCTGCTGACTTCCTCCGTGGAGCTTCGCCCACTGCCGCACCTCCTCCGTCAAGCTCCGCCTACTTCTGCATACAGTTGCATGCGGGCTGCGTGCCCTATCTTTAACATTGGGTATGCAGGTCGTGCGGATGTATGTGAATGCCTCCGCATGCTTCTTTTTGACGATGCGGCGACTGCATCAAATTCCAACATTTTGTGTTCGACGCAGGTCGCCGCATCATCAAATCGACGCATGCGGAGGCATCCGCATAGATCCGCATGACCTGCGTACCCAATGTTAAAGATAAGGTATGCAGGCCGCTGCAGAAGTATGCGGAAGTAGGCAAAGCAAAAGATACTAACATAACAGGGGACTGAACAAACTGTTCAGCTGTAACACATGAGCGGGGCCCAGCGCTGCCCCCAGCAGAGAGTACGCTCAACCCTAGCATCAAAGCAGAAACCAGAAAAAAGACACAACCAAATTAGATGCAAAGGATTAGCAAAAGAATCACTAAACTGAACCATGCAGATCAGGCAGGAGACAGAAGAACTCCAAATGCACAAGGAGGAAATCACCAGCAACTACCAAGGGCAGCCTGCTCAATTATATGCTCCCAGCCAGTAATCCCAGGTTCCAATTATCGTCGTCAGGTGGGAAATTTCCATCAACCTGGCCAGCTCCACTACTCCCAGTAACCACCAGAGGGAGCAGGGGGAGCTTCGGCTCAGAAGTCCGTGCAAGGGAATTCACAACAGTACCCCCCCTTGAAGAGGGGTCATCGAACCCTCAGCCATGCCACCAGGCCGCTCAAGAAGGGCCTGGTGAAAAGCACGAATCAATCTCTTGGATGTCAGAAGCAGAGACCCAAGAATTATCCTTCTGGCCATAACCCTTCCACTTGACCAAGTACTAAAGTCTCAGTCTAGCCAGACGAGAATCCAATATCTTCTCTACCTCATACTCCAAATTACACTTAACCAGTACAGGGTCAGGGGGCGCCGCAATGGGAACTACTGGCTCCACAAACTTTTTCAACAAAGATTTATGAAAAACGTTATGAATCTTAAACGTAACGAGAAGGGCCAAACGGAAAGAAACAGGGTTAAGGATTTCCAAAATCTTATAAGGTCCAATAAACCTTGGCTTCAATTTTGGGTTTGCAACCTTCATGGGAAAATTTTTTGAGGACAACCAAACCATATCACCCACTTTAAACCAGGGACCAATGGTCCTATGCCTGTTGGAAAACCGTTGGGCCTTTTCCTGAGAGTGGGACAACTTATCCACTACTCGGTCCCAAATCTGCTGCATTCTCTCTACCACAGAATCCACACCTGGGCAGACAGAAGCTTCCACCTGCCCCGAAGAAAATAGAGGATGAAACCCAAAGTTACAAAAGAAAGGAGACATCAAAGTGGCAGAACTAGCCCTATTGTTTAGCGCAAATTCGGCCAAGGGCAAAAATGAGACCCAATCATCCTGATCAGCAGATATGAAACATCTCAAATAGGACTCCAAAGTCTGGTTTGTTCTCTCAGTCTGCCCATTGGTCTGCGGATGAAATGCAGAGGAGAAAGACAATTGAATTCCCAGTTTGGAACAAAAAGCTCTCCAAAATCTGGAAACAAACTGGACCCTTCTGTCTGACACAATGTTCTCCGGAATCCCGTACAGACGAACCACTTGTTGTAAAAACAAGGGCTGTTGTGAGTTCATTTTTCCCTTCACCGTTGAGATCTGATGAACTCCCTCCTCTGGTGAAGGAAGGTAGTGAGGCTGATTACCAAACACCTGGGCAGCTAGATTATGACTGGGTGGCTGGAATTGAGGACTGGATATAAGGCAGCCGACGCCCTTCTGCCTTGCTGGTGATCCTGCTGGATTCTTGGAGACCAGTCTGATTCCTGAGTCTCAAAGCTAAGTTTTTCTGCTCTGCTTTGTACACTTCAGTTTTGTTTTTGTTTTGCCTTGTTTTTTGGGAGTTCTGTCATCCCCGGCAGGGGGTGAGCTGAATTCCATTTTTGTCTCTGATCTGTTGATCTTTTGCTCTGTCTTCAGAATATACCTGAGTGCTGATTTAGTCTTTTGAAGCCTAGCGACTTCAGGGCCTGTTTTTCCTATCAGTCGGTTGGCACATTTTGGATAGGATTTTTGCGGATGGCAGACAGCAGCTTTCCTATCCTGTCCTATTTTAGTTAGCTTGGGCCCCATCATTTGCTCATCCTATCTTTCTATCTGTGTTAGTGTTTTCATCTTGCTTCACCGTCATTATATGTTGGGGGCTGCCTATTGCTTTGGGGTCTGCTCTGGGGCAGTTTAGTTTTTCCCCTTTCTGTCTTTAGGCTATGTAGTTCTCTGGCTGTGATCGAGGGGTCTAGGTCACCGTAGGAACCCCCCACGGCTACTGCTAGTTGTTGTAACAAAGGGCACCAACTCAGAAGATGTCAACTTTGGGAGTGGTACGAGATGGACCATCTTAGAAAATCTATCAGAGATCACCCAAATAACAGTCATTCTCTGAGAGACAGGGAGATCAGAGATATAATCCATTGAGATATGGGTCCATGGCCTCCTGGGCACTGGCAGGGGCATCAACTAACCACTAGCACGAGAACAGGGCTTGGACCGAGAACAAGCCCCACAGGACTGCACAAAATTCCTGACATCACGAGATAAGGCAGGCCACCAAAAAGACTGACTCACCAAATCTCTGGTACCAAAGATACCTGGATGACCAGCCAATGCGGAGCAATGAATTTCAGACATTACTCTTTTCCTCCACTGGTCAGGGACATACAATTTTCCCATAGGGCATCGTTCAGGTTTATACTCCTGAAATTCCTCCAGGGCACGTCTCAAATCAGGAGAGATGGCGGAAAGAACTACACCCTCATTTAGAATGGTAATAGGTTTGGTCACATCAAGAGAATCCGCAAAGAAACTCCTAGAAAGGGCGTCCGCCTTAACATTCTTAGTGCCCGGAAGAAAGGAGACCACAAAGTTAAAACGTGTGAAAAACAAGGCCATCTAGCCTGTCTAGGATTCAAGCGCTTGGCTGATTCAAGATAAATCAAATTCTTGTGGTCGGTGAGAACCACAACTTGATGTCTGGCTCCCTCCAACCAATGTCTCCACTCCTCAAATGCCTACTTTGTGGCCAACAATTCCCGATTCCCCACGTCATAGTTACGTTCAGGTGGAGAAAATTTTCGAGAAAAGAAGGCACAGGGATTCATCTTAGATGTTACCGGATCTCTTTGAGACTAAACGGCTCCAACACCAATCTCAGAAGCACCTATTTCCACCTGAAATGGGAGTGAAACATCAGGTTGCTGCAGAACCGGAGCAGAAGTGAATCATCGCTTAAGCTCCTGAAATGCTGAGACTGCCTCTGGAGACCAATTCACCACATCAGCACCCTTCTTGGTCAAATCTGTCAGAGGTTTAACAATACCAGAAAAATTACTTATAAATTTACGGTAGAAATTAGCAATACCCAAAAACTTCTGAAGAGCCTTCAAAAAAGTGGGCTGAACCCAACCAAAAATGGCCTGTAGCTTGACCGGGTCCATTTCAATAGCAGACGGGGACAAAATGAATCCCAAAAATGAAATCCTCTGTACACCAAAACGACATTTCGATCCCTTAACATACAGAGTATTTTCCCTCAAAATCCGGAACACAGTCCGGACATGTTCCACATGAGAATCCCAATCACTGGAAAAAAATCAAAATATCATCCAGATAAATAATAAAAAACTTATCCACAAGGTCCCAGAAAATATCATTCATAAAAGATTGGAAGATGGAAGGGGCATTAGTGAGCCCAAAAGGCATCACCAGGTACTCAAAATGTCCCTAAGGAGTATTAAACGCCTTCTTCCATTTATCACCGTGTTTGATGCGAATAAGATTATACGCCCCCCCTGAGGTCAAGTTTGGTAAACCAACAAGCACTTTTAACTCTGGAAAATAAATCAGAAATCAGGGGTAACGGGTACTGATATTTAGCAGTGATTTTGTTAAGGGAACGATAGTCAATACATGGCCTTAATGAGCCATCTTTTTTGGCCACAAAAAAATTCAGCACCCAAAGGCGAAGAGGATGGTCTGATATCACCTTTTTCCAATGATTCCTTGATATAAGATCGCATATCATCATGTTCAGTTACCGATAAGTTGAAAAGCCAACCCTTGGGAAATTTACAACCCGGCATTAACTCAATTGTGCAGTCATAACTCCTATGAGGAGGCAAAGACGCAGACTTACTCTCACTAAATACATCTGAAAAATCAGCCAAATAGTCAGGAACATCTTGAGACTGGGGAGAGGTGGAGAAAACAGGAGTGTCACTAAGAACACATTGACAACCCCAACTCACCACAGACACAGATTTCCAATCCAAAACAGGATTATGGGTTTGCAACCAAGGAAAACCCAGTACAATAATATCATGTAAATTGTGCAATACCAAAAATTTACAATTCTCTTGATGGTCCGGGGCGACCCGCATTATTACCTGGGTCCAAAACGGGTTTATTCTACGCCAAAGGGGTAGCATCAATCCCCCTCAAGGGAATAGGGATCCGCAGGGGCACCATGGGGAAACCACAACGTTTGGCAAAGTCAAGATCCATGAGATTCAAGGCTGGTCCTGAATCAACAAAGGCCTTAGCAGAAAAAGTAGACAAGGAGCAGATCAAGGTAACTTCCAACAGGAACTTAGGCTGTACACTGCCCACAGCAAATGAGTGAGCAAAACTTTTTTCTCCATTAGGGAAGACAGAAATAACATGAGAGGCGTCCCTACAAAAGAAGCATAACTTATTATGCCTTCTGAACTCTTGATGTTGCGCCCTAGACAAAACCCTATCACATTTTATGGGTTCAGAAGTATGTTCAAAAGGCAGCACTGCCTCTCGCGTACCTTTACGTTCATGTAAACGGTGATCAATTTGAATGGCTAATGACATGGAGTCATTAAGACCAGAGAGGACAGGAAATCCCACCATAACATCTTTTACAGTTTCTGCCAAACCTTTCCGAAAGAGAGCTGCTAGGGCATCATCATTCCATTTAGTAAGGACTGCCCACTTTCGGAACTTCTGGTAATATAACTCCACAGTATCTTGACCCTGGTTCAATGCCAATAAGGTTTTCTCAGCTTGATCAATAGCATTAGGTTCATCATACAACAACCCCAGGGCCTGAAAAAATGCATCTGCATTAGCCAGAATAGGATCTCCTGGTATCAAAGAAAAAGCCCAATCCTGGGGATCGCCATGCAGCAGGGAGATGACAATTTTAACCTGCTGCACAGAGCTCCCCAATGAATTAGGCTCCAAATCAAGAAATAGTTCACAGTTATTCTTGAAATTCAAAAATTTTGACCGATCCCCCGAAAACACATCAGGAGTAGGGATCTTTGGTTCAACAGCAGATGATTGAGCGAGATAGGCAGAAATTCCCCGCACTTCAGCAGCGAGTTGCTCAACACGATCGGACAATTGCTTAGTCTCCATTAAGGAAAAAAAAATCCTCCTACAGCCCCAGAGAAAAAGAGGAAAAAATATAAAAAAAAATTCTGACAACTTTTTTTTATTTTTACAATTCTTTCCTTCTTTTGAGTACCCTAAAGTCTACTGTTAGGCTGGTGATTCTGTTGTGAATGGGTCACCGAGGAGGATGGCAGGAACAGGCTAAGCCACCAAAAAACCATAGAGGTTGGTAACTAAGCAGATTGCAGACCCCTGATCCTATCCACACAACTAGCAGTAGCCGTGGAGCATTCTTACGATGCCCTAGATGCCTCGGCACAGCCGGAGAACTAACTAAGTCTAAAGCCAGAAAGGTGAAATCGAAACTGCCCCGGAGCAGATCCCCAAAGGAATAGACAGCCCCCAAGCATATATTGTCGGTGAGACAAGATGAGACACAAACACAGGCAGAGAACAGACTGAGCAAATGGTGTTGCCCAATCTGTCCAGACAGGACAGGACAGAAAAGATACTGTCTGCAATTATGCACAAAACCCTAAAAAAATCCAACACATCTGATATGCAAAAAGCCTGAGGTCACACGACCTCACCCCCGCTAGATCAGCACTCTGGTATGAACTGGAAGCAAAGCAAAAGATACTAACATAACAGGGGACTAAACAAACTGCCACAAGCTGTAACACATGAGTGAGGCCAAGCGCTGCCCCCAGCAGGGAGTACGCTGAACTCTAGCAACAAAGCAGAAAGCAAAAAAAAGACACAACCAAATTAGATGCAGAGGATTAGCAAAAGAATCACTTAACTGAACCATGCAGATCAGGCAGGAGACAGAAGAACTCCAAATGCACAAGGAGGAAATCACCAGCCACTATCAAGGGCAGCCTGCTCAATTATATGCTCCCAGGCAGTAATCCCAGGTTTCCAATTATCATCATCAGGTGGGAAATTTCCATCAACCTGGCCAGCTCCACTACTCCCAGTAACCACCAGAGGTAGCAGGGGGAGCTTCGGCTCAGAAGTCCGAGCAAGAGAATTCACAGCAAATCACCCTGTATGGTTCCTTACTCCATGTCCTCGTGCTCCGCCTGCAATGCATCCTATTTCATTGTGAGCAGAGAGCTTTTCAGAATGCAGATGAGCGGGATGGTGACGCTAATTATTGCGTCATCGCTGCTCACCATTTTGGTGAACTCCTCAAAAGTTTTGGAGGATGTTACATATGTATGACATCCATGTCCACTCCTGAGGTCTTATGTGTGGAGTCTAGCCTGAATAACGATGGCCTTGTTGATTCTGATATTCAACAACTGCCCTCTTCTGCTCACAAATCCTTTCCTACATATGCAGTGTAGAGTTCCAACACATGGGGACATCACACACCAGTCGGTGAGCCAGAATCTGCAATCGCTGCTGAAGCACAGCAAGGGCAGCTGAAGCTGTAGCTGACTTTCTAAAATGGGCACACAGGTGGCGTACTTTCCCCAGCAGATCCATCAGCTCCGGGTAGCTTTTTAGAAAACGTTGAACAATGAGGTTAAGCACATGGGCCAGACATGGTACGTGTGTCAGGTCGCATTGCCTCAGAGCCGCCACCAGGTTCCTGCCATTGTCACACACAACCATGCCTGAGTGGAGATTCAGCGGTGTCAGCCACACCTGCCTGCTCTTTCAGAGCTGTCAACAACTCTTCAGCATTGTGCGGTTTGTCACCTAAGCAAGTTACCTTCAGCACAGCCTGTTGCCGCTTGGCTTTGACAGTTCTGCAGTGCTTCCAGCTTGTGACTGATGTGCCTATTTCGGAAATGGATGCTGAAGAGGAGGAGGAGGTGCAGGAGCTGTAGACTGTGGGGGCAGCCCTGATTGATGTAGGGTGCGCAATACTTGGCGTCAGAAGTAAGTGTTTCATCCCAATGTCAGACTGGGTTCCGGTTTCCCCTTTGTTAACCCAGTGTGCCATCAGCAAGATGTAGCGTCCCTGCCCACAAGCACTTGTCCACGTGTCCATGGTTAGGTGTACTTTCCCAGATGGCACAGAGGGAAAAATAGTGGCGGTTGGGGATCGAGTACCTTACTACGGCTGCCACCATCAGGTTGCGGAATGTTTCCATCTCCACGAGCCTAAAAGGCAACATTTCGAGCGCAAGCAGATGAAAAATGTGAGAATTTAGTACTGTGGCCTGTGGGGCATTGGCTGCATATTTCTGCTTACATTCCAATGACTGGGGTATGGACAACTGAAGGCTGCACTGGGACAAGGACCTGGACGTGCTTGATGATGGTGATATTAGGCTGTTGGCAACGGCAGGTGTAGGGCAGAAGGCAGCTTTGCATGCCTTCTGTCTGCAGCCACCACACTGATTTTTCCTGCCTGAAGGAGTGCTACGCCTCCCTCCCCCTGTGTGCTGCTGTCCTCGCTTTGCATGCCCTCCTGCCAGGTTGGGTCAGTTACTATATGATCCACCACCTCATCTTCCACGTCCACACCTTGGTCCTCCTCCTGACTTTCCGGCAATTGTGTCTCATCATCGTCCACCTCTTGTGACTGTGGCTGTTCAAATATTTGTGCATTGCTACATGGAATCTCATCTTGTCCTGCTTCAAGTGGACCAATCTACAAATGGAAAAC
Organism: Dendrobates tinctorius; assembly: GCF_039654945.1. Classification (NCBI taxonomy): domain Eukaryota; kingdom Metazoa; phylum Chordata; class Amphibia; order Anura; family Dendrobatidae; genus Dendrobates; species Dendrobates tinctorius. Next base: position 7,621,012 of record NW_027361760.1, on the reverse strand, counting down.
TAAACAGCTCTTCGGAGTGTCTGAGTGTGGGATCAGTTGTCTCAGGGCACTCAGCATGGTGGGAGGAAGGAGGATCAGGGTGAGGAATATGCGGTCCAGATTCACGTCTACTCTGACTTGACCGTGTGGAAGACAGGGTGGTGGTGGATAAGTAACTGGAAGTATTATCCGCTATCCAACCAACAACCTTTTCACACTGCTTGGGTTTCAATAGTGCTGTCTTGCTGCGATCCCCTAGGACTTCGGACACTAAGGTCCAGCGAGAAGATGTGGGTGTTTTTGATGGCCCAATTTCAGCTTGCCCTTGGCCTCGGCATGCACCATCACCATCACGTCCACTTCCCTGTCCCTTGCCACATGCCTTGCCCATTGTAAATGGACTAGAATATTATACACGTTCACTACAAATGACTGAATTGGGAGCAAACTTGTATGTGATATGTGTGCGGGAAAACCACACTTTTACCTATTGGGACTGTAGGCAAAAATGTTTTTGAAAGAAAAAAGAAAAGTAAGCCAGCTCACCAGTAACCTCTGCAGATCCTTGGAGCTCCATAAAGAAAGACGTCAGGATTAACCATAGAAAAAAACTTTCAGCTCCAGCTGCATGTAAAATTGGTATTCTTCTTTATTGAAACATATTAAAATACGATAAGTCAAATTACTCTCCACATGATAGCCAAAACCACGGACAGAGGCAATGTTTTTTGGCTTTTCAAATTTGTGTCAATAAGTATGGTAACAGACTGCAAAAACACTAGCATATGTAGGCCTAAAATGGCCAAATTTTTGGCACAGATAAATGAGGCCTGTTACGGAGATACCACACTGACAAATATGTGGCCTGTAATTTTTTCTTTTTTATGATAAATAGTGCTGTATTTAACTACAGTGAGACACAGGAAAAAAATGGAATACCAGCCTAAAATGGCCAAACTTGGAGCACGCAGATATATGAGCTAGCACGGAGATACCACACTGACAAATATGTGGCCTGTATTTTTTTTCTTTTTTATGCTAAATAGTGCTGTATATAACTAGAGTGACACACAGGAAAACACTGGAATACCAGCCTAAAATGGCAAAATTTTGAGTACGCAGATATATGAGGCCTGGCTTGGAGATGCCACATTGCCAAATTTGTGGCCTGCTTTTTTTTTTTTTTAAAGGCAAAATATAAATAAAAGGCTGTATATAACTAGAGTGACAGACAGCAAAAAAAAATGGAATTTAGGCCTAAAATGCCCAAATTTTTAGCACACGGATGGATGAGGCGTGTCACAGATATACCACACTGTAAAATATGTGGCCTATATGTATTTTTTTTTGGTTCAGCAAAATGGTGTCAAGAAATTGTGTAAGACACTCAAAAAAAATTCTGCTCTACCGTTCCACATAAAAATGAAAGATTTCTCTGCGCACTCAAAAGTGATTTTTGGGACCCCTTTAAATTGCTGGATTTTCACGCTGTGCCAAGAAAATGATCTGGCTATATTGTGCAGTGTCAAAAAGCAAATGGAGAAAAAAAAGGGCTTTGGATTGCTTTGCAATAAAATAAGCTCTATTAACCTGGCAAAAAATGTTTTCTAGCCAATTAGACCTAGGGCTAGGTATGTACGGTCAATATATCCCATAGGTAGCAGCAGCAGACAGTAAGGGAATGGACCCTCTTGATGAATGCAATGATATCTATATACACACATACAGTGCCTGCAGGCCTTGCACTGATATGCATAGAGCGACGTACAATCCCCTGGCTACCTAACACTGCAACCTATATACTCCGGAATTAGTCCTTAGAAGGACTGCTGGTTTAGCTGGATTTGAGTACTTTAGGATGGTAGACTCCACACTCACTAATAAATTCCCCAAATCTGACCCTATCTCAGCAGCAGCTCTCCCTACACTATCTAAATCCGAAGCTGAATGCACCGAGCAGGGCGGCAACTGGTCTCTTATACCCCTGATGATGCTGTGTGGCCAGTCAATCACTGCAAGACCACAACAAAGATGGCTGCAGCATATCAGTGCCTGGCAGACAATCCCTGCATGGTGATTGCCGATTGGGTCTCTAAAGACAGCCAAAAATGCTGGGTGGAGACCCGAGTTCCCGCCGAGTAATCCCGGAAATGCTCGATGCTCGCCAAGTACACCGAGTACCGTGATACTCGGGCGAGTAACGAGTAGTGTCGAGCACATTTGCTCATCGCTACTGATTTCATAGATCTGGGATAAGGGGAAGAAGGTACAAGTTTTTCATGGTTATTTTGTTAAGTACTCAAAAGTCGGGGCAGGGACGTAGACCGCCAATTATTTTTTTTTAACAAAACAGAACCTGGCAGCCACTGGAGAGATTGAAGGATCACAACAAAAAAGAACTCATTGACCATAAGTCCCAAGAATAAAATATATGTTTTATTATTAATAACAGGATAAAAATATAACAGCAGCAAAGCAACAGTGTCAATAAAAAATCTTCTGATGTAAGTATAGACAAGGGGAAAGTACAATATAATCTAAAAGGGAATACTGATAGAGTAATTAATATGGTGCTAAAAAAGTGTATACTATTGAAAAATATATTGCACAGCAAAAAACATTCTCTCACAGAGTGCATACAAAATTGGTGATAACTATATTTAAATTCATATGTAAGTGCACAACACAATTACATACATAAAGTGCAAAGTGGCTAATAAAGTGCAATATTAGTGCAAAGAAGTGAATCACCAGTAGATATCACTGCATAGGTATGCCGCATAAAACAGAAATAAATAGGGGTAATACCCAAAGACACCAGAGGTGCCAGTATATGGACTACTTATACCATAGACCAGGGAAAATTCAGAGGTATAGCGTAAGACATCAAAGTAAAGTAAGTATAAAATAATAACTTACAGACTACACTGCTACTGGCCTCCTTGGATATATATGGCTGGTATAGTGTAGTGGTTAAATGCACAGCATACAACATGGGAGACGAAGGTTCAGCAATACAACAGAAGTACATACCCCCTTGGAAAAGAAGACTGGACACAAAGATCAAGGTGAAATGACTAACAGAAATACAGAAGGGTGTAAATATCAAGAATAAGACCAAGCTGGACAAGGCCTGACCCCAACTGAAGCCCTAGAGACTGCTAAACAAAGGCTCACAGCACTCGGTGCAAGACTAGGGAGATACACTAGAGAAGCTGAGACCAAGAAAATAATGCCTTGTTCTCCAAAGAGCCATCCAAGGTGTACTCGCAACTACAAAGTAACAGCACAAAGGCAGCAACTCCACCAATAGCAGAGACTGAACAATACTGGAGGAACATATGGGAGGACAAAACACACAATACTAGTGCAATGTGGCTGCAAGATCTGAGAATGAAACACAACAAACACCTAGAGCCAGTCACTATTACAGAAGCGGACATCAAACAGTGGGTCAAGAACATGAAGAGCTGGACAGCACCTGGCCCAGAGATGATCCACACCTACTGGCTAAAGAAATTAACAGCGGTACATGAATGCATGGCAAAGCAGATGAACCAACGGCTGGAAGAAGGCCTGGACACAGCACAGCCTGGATTGACTATAGGAAAGCCTATGACACAATGCCACACACATGGATCTGTGAATGCTTGGTTCTCTACAATGTCAACAGGAAATTAAGAACCTTCCTCAGAAACTCAATGGGGCTATGGAGAACAAAACTGGAAGTCAACTCAAAACAACTAGCATAAGTGACCATCAAGTGTGGCATTTACCAAGGTGATGCACTGTCCCCATTGCTATTCTGTATAGGCTTGAACCCCTCAGTCAGATAATTACAGAGTTTGGCTATGGATACAAGTTCAACAGTGGAAGCAACATCAGCCACCTCCTCTACATGGATGACATCAAGCTGTATGTGAAAAACTAATGAGACATCGATTCCCTGATCCACCTGACAAGGATCTACATTGAAGATATCGGGATGTCCTTCAGACCGGAGAAGTGAGGCCATTTGGTAATAAATAGAGGCAAGGTAGTCAAGACTGATGGAGTGGAATTATCAGCAGGGCACATAGCAGATGTACAGACATTCTACAAGTACCTCGGCATCCCACAGGGATATGGTAACCATGATGAGGAGGCAAGGAAAGCAGCAACATCCAAATACCATCAAAGGGTAAGACAGGTCCTGAAGAGCCAGCTCAATGGGAAGCATAAAATCTGCGCCATCAATAGATATGCCCTGACAGTCATCAGATACCCTGCTGGCATAGTTTGCTGGCCTAAAGAATAGATGGAAGCTGCAGATGTGAAGACATGAAAGCTCCTCACAATGCATGGAGGTCTAAACCCTAAGTCTAACACCCAAAGATTGTATACCAACAGAAAGGAGGGTAGTCGAGGCTTGATAAGCATACAAGCCGACCTTCACAGATGAAACAAGAAGTATCCAGGAATACATCAGGAAAATGGCACCAAAAGATGAGATGCTGAGAGAAAGCCGAAGGCAGCAACAACAGATCTGGAAGGAAGAACAGGAACATGAAGCACCATGGCAAGACAAGTCACTGCATGGAATGTACCATCGACACAAAATGGGGGTGGCTGACATGAAGAAATCCTACTAATGGCTGGAGAAAGCTGGACTCCGAGACGTCACAGATGCACTAATCATAGCAGAGCAAGCACTAAGTACCAGGTCCACAGAAGCAGGAATCTACCACACAAGACAAGACCCAAGATGCAGACTATGCAAAGAAACCTCAGAAACAGTCCAACACAGAGTGGCAGGATGCAAAATGCACGCAGGAACAGCATATACCGAACGCCACAACCAAGTAGCTGTATCAATACAAAAAGGGTGGGGGAACAAGAGGTGCAATAGTGCCCTATCACTAGTGACACTACGATGTGAGTGGTGTAATGCAGTTCCACTCACCTATTCCGGTTGTGTGACCCACAACTGGCTTGAAGACATAACACAGTATCAGCTGCTGCAGGACCTCCACCGACCACTCCAAAGTGGAAAAACTGCCAGAGAATATGGGAAGCAAGATGTGCCACAGTCCACGCTGCTGAATCCACAAAATCACCTGGGATGCAAGATGTAGTAACAAAGTACTGCTTTATTCCTTCCTACGCGTTTCGGCCCCCTTCCTGGCACCTTCCTCAGGGAGTCCAACACAGAGTGGCAGGATGCAAAATGCACGCAGGAACAGCATATACCGAACGCCACAACCAAGTAGCTGGAATTGTAAACAGGAACATCTGCACAGCATATGGGCTAAGCCCCCCTAAGTCCAGGTGGGAGACCCCAGAAAAAGTGGTGGAAAATAAATGGGCTAAAATCCTGTGGGACTTCAAAATCCAGACAGATAAGTAGGTGTTGGCTAACCAACCAGACACTGTCATAGTAGACAAGGAAAAGACAGCAATGATAATAGATGTGGCAGTGCCAAGTGACAGCAACATCAGAAAGAAGGAATATGAGAAGCTGGAGAAATACCTGGGCCTCAAAGAAGAACTGGAGAATATGTGGAAGGTGAATCCAACAGTGATTCCAGTGGTGATAGGAGCACTTGGAGCAGTGACCCCTAAGTTGGAAGAATGTCTGCAACAGATCCCAGGAGCAACATTTGAGGTCTCTGTAAAAAAAAAAAAAAAGTGCAATGCTGGAAACAGCTAAGATCCTGCGCAGAACCCTCAAACTTTCTAGCCTCTGGTAGAGGACCCAAGAATGATAAAGGACAACAAAGACCACCCCTATTGGGGGTGAGAAGGAGGTTTTTTTTATATATATACATATACATGTACACAGTGTGTGTGTGTTTATATATATATATATATATATATATATATACTGTATATATATATATTATATATACATACTAGCTGAAGAGCCCGGCATTGCCTGGGCATAGTAACCAACTTTGGTTAGTTATAACAAATTATAATGATTATATTGCACATAAAAACCATGCATCTAATCCTATCCTGTGTGATACTGATAGCTGAGCCTTGTATCAAATCCTATTATGTGTGATACTGACTGCTGAGCCGTGTATCTAATACTATTCTGTGTGATACTGTGTGCTGAGCTGCGTATCTACTCCTATCCTGTGTGATACTGCCTGCTGAGCCATGTGTCTAATCCTCTCCTGTGTGATACTGACTGCTGAGCCGTGTATCTAATCCTATCCTGTGTGATACTGGGCTCCCCCTGCAGTCTGTGTCAGAGGGTGGTCTGTGTTGGCACAGTAATAAATTGTGTTATTTCCAGCTTTACAGAAGGACGATAACACCATAGAAATGATAAGAATAATAGGCCTCAGTTACCACATCTGTCTACAAAGAAAACTGTTGCTGATAGCAACCAATCACAGCTCATTTTTCATCTGTTAAACAGCTCTGGGACAGCGTAGTGAGTTTTGAGTGGCGACTTTTGTGTTTCGACTTTTATGTGGCGAGGTTGGTGTATGTGTGGTGAAATGTGTGCTGAGGGTGGTATATGTGTTGAAGCACGTGCAAGTGTGTGGCGCATTTTGTGTCTGTGTTCATATCCCCGTGTATGGTGAGTATCCCATGTCAGGGCCCCACCTTAGCAACTGTACAGTATATACTGTTTGGCGCCATCACTCTCATTCTTTAAGTCCCCCTTGTTCACATCTGGCAGCTGTCAATTTGCCTCCAACACTTTTCCTTTCACTTTTTCCCCATTATGCAGATAGATAGGGGCAAAATTGTTTGGTGAATTGGAACGCGCGGGGTTAAAATTTCGCCTCACAACATAGCCTATGATGCTCTCGGGGTCGAGACGTGTGACTGTGCAAAATTTTCTGGTTGTAGCTACGACGGTGCAGATGCCAATACATACACTTTGTCCCCATTATGTAGATAGCGGCAAAATTGTTTGGTGAATTAGGGCACGCGGGGTTAAGATTTTGCCTCACAACATAGCCTATAATGCTCTCGGGGTCCAGAAGTGTGACTGTGCAAAATTTTGTGGCTGTAGCTACGACGATGCAGATACCAATACATACACTTTTTACCCATTATGTAGATAGGGGCAAAATTGTTTGGTGAATTGGAACACGCGGGGTTAAAATTTTGCCTCACAACATAGCCTATGATACTCTCAGGGTCCAGAAGTGTGACTGTGCCAAATTTTGTGGCTGTAGCTGCGACGGTGCGGATGCCAATCCCGGACATACATACATACACACATGCACACCAACATTGAGCTTTATATATTAGATATACACATGCACATATACACACACATATACACACACGTGAAAGAGGTGTGAGAGCTTGACACGTGATCCAAATATACGACCAAATGAGGCTGAGTCCAATCAAAGAAAACACAGGTGGGTGCCAGATTCTGCTGGTGAGCACAGCAGGAGACAGGAATGGAAGTGGCACTCCAACCCGTTAACAAAATAGAAAAAAACTTTATTAAGGCATGTTAGCCATGTTTAAAAGTAGAATAAGTACCTGACACGCTTCTGGCATGCACACAGCGCCCATAGTCATAGGTAGAGTTGAGCGAAACGGGTCGAAAAAATTCAAAAGTCGCCGACTTTTGGCAAAGTCGGGTTTCATGAAACGAAACCCGACCCTAGGATGAGGTCGGCCACGAGGTCGGCGACTTACGCGCCAAAGTCGCGTTTCAAAAGTTTGTTTTGCTCTCTTTTTCAGCCAATCAGGATCCACGGACACTGTGGGCAACGTGATGACCTAGGCACGGGTCACCACCATCTTTCAGAAGGGCATGCAAGTGATTGGCTTGCTTTGGTGGGCATCACAGGGGGTATGAAAGGGCGTGCACGCCGACCGCCATCTTACTTCTGCCGATCTTAGTATAGGGAGATGTTGCTGCTGATTCTGTAGGTAGAGCGTTAGGCAGGGAAGAAGACAAAAAAACTGCTTCTGCTGCTAGCGATTTGGCCTGCACAACACACAAGTCACTGTGTGTGCAGTGCAAGGGGAGGCTATATAGTGGTGTATCAGTGGTGTTGGTTGTTGGGCTGCCTTTTAAGGCTTCCTGACACGCTGGCATTGCTGTTTACCCACTGCTCCACAAACTGCTTTTTTAAAAGCAATCCAATCTCCCTTATCCTCTAGTCACTTTTGTCACAGCTGTGCCATCGAGCCTGTCACATAGCGCTCAGATATCAGTGGGCCTCACACAATCCACAAGTGTCCAGTGTCCAAAAGTGTGCGCAGAGATTCAAAATCTCCATTATCCTCTCGTCACTTTTGTCACAGGCAGCTGTGCCATCGAGCCTGTCACATAGCGCTCAGATATCAGTGGGCCTCACACAATCCACAAGTGTCCAGTGTCCAAAAGTGTGCGCAGAGATTCAAAATCTCCATTATCCTCTCGTCACTTTTGTCAAAGGCAGCTGTGCCATCGAGCCTGTCACATAGCGCTCAGATATCAGTGGGCCTCACACAATCCACAAGTGTCCAGTGTCCAAAAGTGTGCGCAGAGATTCAAAATCTCCATTATCCTCTCGTCACTTTTGTCACAGGCAGCTGTGCCATCGAGCCTGTCACATAGCGCTCAGATATCAGTGGGCCTCACACAATCCACAAGTGTCCAGTGTCCAAAAGTGTGCGCAGAGATTCAAAATCTCCATTATCCTCTCGTCACTTTTGTCACAGGCAGCTGTGCCATCGAGCCTGTCACATAGCGCTCAGATATCAGTGGGCCTCACACAATCCACAAGTGTCCAGTGTCCAAAAGTGTGCGCAGAGATTCAAAATCTCCCTTATCCTCTCGTCACTTTGGTTACAGCTGTGCCATCGAGCCTGTCACATAGCGCTCAGATATCAGTGGGCCTCACACAATCCAAAAGTGTCCACTGTCCACAAGTGTGTGCAGAAATTCTAAATCTCCCCTGTCCTATAGACACCTTGTACCTTGTTTTACATTACTATATAGTTTGTTGGATTTTGTCTACATTTCTACCAAAAATGAGGAAGGCTGGTGGAAGAGGCCGTGGAATTGGGCGGGGGTTGGCAGCTGGTAATGATGGTGTTGGTGGTGGATCTGATGGTAGTGGCAAGAGCAAAATAGGACCGAATGCAGGAGGTGCTGACCCTGCGTCATCGTCTGGCTACATAAGGCCTCGAACGCTTAGTTTTCTAGGAGTTGGCAAACCGCTTTTAAAGCCAGAGCATCAGGAAAAAGTTTTGTCTTACATTGCTGACTCAGCCTCCAGCTCTATCGCCTCCTCTTCTGAAGTTGTAAAAAGTAAAAGCACTGAGTCGTCATTGGAGGCTCATGTTCATGAACCACACCTTTCCTTGTGTCCTTCACCCCAACCAAGATTGAAGGACGGTCAAAATAGCACAGCGTGCAAGGACACAAAATGTCTTCCATAGTAGGAAGAGTGCAGTGTGGCACTTTTTTGAACAAAATCCTAATGATCAGGCCAAGGTTATCTGTAAGAAGTGCGCAAAGACCTTTAGCCGAGGGAAAAATCTGAAAAATTTGAATACCAGTTTCATGCTTAGACATTTAACCACCATGCACTTGCAAGCGTGGACGGAACACCAAACCTCAAGTGCCACATGTGCAACTGATCACAACGAAGGTAGTCAGCAACGCTACATTGTTTCCCCCACTGTAAGCCCACCGGTTAGCACAGCAGCAAATGTTGAGGTGTCGTTGCAAGGCCACAGCAGTCAGGGAATCCCACTGTTATATCAACGAAAGACTGATTCTAGGCCATCAGAAAGAACACCAACTCCATCACCATCATCAACCCTCTCTCAGTTCTCCCTGTCCACTGCTACTTCCACCATATGCAGCTCTCAAGTCCAGCTCACCCTCCCAGACACTATGAGTAGGTCAAGAAAGTACTCAGTCTCTCATCCGCGTACACTGGGTTTGAACGCCCACATTGCCAAACTAATCTCGTTTGAGATGATGCCCTTTCGGTTGGTGGAAAGCGCAGCTTTCCGTGAACTCATGGCCTATGCAGTACCACGCTATGACCTACCCAGTCGCCACTTCTTCTCTCGCAAAGCCATCACAGCCCTCCACCATCATGTGAAAGACCGCATTGTCCATGCACTCAAGCAGTCAGTGAGCGGAAAGGTGCACCTCACAACTGATGCATGGTCCAGTCGGCATGGCCAGGGCCGTTACGTGTCCATCACTGCGCAACTGGGTTAATGTGGTGGATGCAGGGTCCACAGGGGACAGTGGTGGTGGGACAGTGCTGCCTAGCCCACGGTATAGGAAACAGTTGGCTGTAGGCGTTCGACCCTCCTCCTCTTCCTCCTCCTCCTCCAGAAGCGAAAGCTCGTCCACAGAGCGCAGTCGTACGAGCACTCCATCTGCAGCTGCCACTGTTGCACACGAGGTGTCCCCCTATCGAGCAGCTAGTGGAAAGCGTCAGCAGGCTGTGTTGCAGATGATGTGTTTGGGCGACAGACACACCGCCGAGGTGCTGGCCGAGTACTTGAAGCGACAAACTGAGTCATGGCTGGGCAGTGTACATCTTGAGGCAGGCAAGGTAGTTAGTGATAACGGCCGTAATTTTGTGGCAGCCGTAGCCCTTTCAAAACTCAGCCACATACCTTGCTTGGCTCACACCTTGAACCTGGTGGTGCAGTGCTTTCTCAAAAATTATCCGGAGTTAACAGCCCTGCTCCAGAAGGTGCGAAGACTGTGCGCGCACATCCGCCGGTCGCCTGTACACTCTGTTCGTATGCAGAAGCTGCAGCAATTGCTCCACCTTCCCAACCACCGCCTCATTATCGACATTGCAACAAGGTGGAACTCTACCCTGCAAATGGTTGAGCGGCTGTGCGAGCAGAGGCAGGCCATAATGCATTTGTGGGAGGATACACGGCCAGTCACTTTGAGAGCAGACATGGAGTTGACAGGTGTGCAGTGGTCGAAGCTGAAAGACCTCTGTAAAGTCCTTCAGTGTTTTGAGGAATGCACATGGCTGGTAAGCGCAGACGACGCCATCCTAAGCATGAGCATCCCACTTATGCGTCTGCTCATGCAAACTTTGATGCACCTTAAGGAGCAGGCGTCTGCAGCCAATGTTGACGAGGAGGAAGAGGAGGAGGGAATCCTTGTTGACATTCAGCCATTGTCTGCTCAGGGACCTCTCCTGGACGAGGTGGAGGAAGAAGAGGAGGAGGAGGAGGATGATGGGGATGATTACTTAGGGGAGGAGGATGCATCTCGTGGGGCAAGTGAAAATGTTGGCGTGGCAAGGTCTGGTACAGGGTTTGTGCGTGACTGGAGGGATGTGGATTTGCCAGAAAGTGCTCCTCCAACCAGCACTCGCAGTGCATCATTGACACCGGGAACATTGGCCGACATGTCAGATTATGCCTTGCAGATCCTAAAAAGGGACCCCCGCATTGCCAAAATGATGAAGGATGACGACTACTGGTTGGCCAGCATCCTGGATCCACGCTATAAAGGCAAATTACAAAACATCATGCCACACGAGAACCTTGACCTAATATTGGCAAATAAACAAGCAACTCTGGTAAATCGGTTGCTTGAGGCATTCCCAGCACACAGCAGCGGTGATGGTTCTCACACGAGCCGTACGGGCCGGAGGCAGCTTGGCAGAGGTGTTCGTGGTGCACACAGCAGAAATGGCATTGGAGACAGGGGTTTCATGACAATGTTGTGGACTGATTTTTCAAGTACCGCTCACACAACTGGTAATACTGCATCGATGGAAAGTGACAGGAGACAGCAGTTGTCAACTAGGGTTACAAACTACTTTTCCTCCCATATCGATGTTCTCCCACACAGGTCATTCCCCTTTGACTGTTGGGCCGCTAAACTGGACACCTGGCCTGAATTGGCACAATATGCCTTACAGGAGCTCGCTTGCCCAGCTGCAAGTGTGCTATCGGAAAGAGTCTTCAGTGCAGCTGGATCAATCCTGACAGAAAAAAGGACCCGTCTGTCAACCCAAAATGTGGATGATCTAACCTTCATTAAAATGAACCATGCATGGGTTTCCAAGGATTTTGTCCCACCTTCCCCTGATGACACATAGGGTGACAGAAAAATGGCTTGCTTTGGTCCACCTCTTCCTGGGACTTGACCTATTTCGCCTTTTGCATCAGCTGAATGTCCAACATCAACATATGCCACTTTCAAAAACTCCCTAACTGTGCTGCCTCCCCCCCCCAAGGCCGTGGTCACCACCTAGCGCACGACACCGTGCGAGTGCCGTTGCCCTGGACAGGTGGGTAGGCCGAATCTTGGGCGCGGGCACTGGCACAGGGTCCCTCATAGTGCAATCAAGTGTCTCTGACGGTGGTGGTGCACACCCGCCGTCAGACACACCGCTGTACTATAAGGGGCCCAGTGCCAGAACCGACGCCCGCGAGTGGGCCCCCCTTGCTTGGGCAGAGCCCCAGCATTTGCAATCTTTACCTCTCCCTGCTCCTCCGCTGTGTAGTCTGGGCCGTCAAATCCATACTGGGCCTGACACCGTCTGAGCCTGCCTCCTGATCTATAGACATATATTTTGAATGTGTACGCTATCCATACATGTTATCTGGGGATACGGTACCCTTTCTCACCTTTGTGCAATCACGTGCAATCCATACTGGGCCTAACACCGTCTGAGCCTGCCTCCTGATGTATAGACATATTTTGAATGTGTACACTATCCATACATGTTATCCGGGGATACGGTACCCTTTCTCACCTTTGTGCAATCACGTGCAATCCATACTGGGCCTAACACCGGCTGAGCCTGCCTCCTGATCTATAGACATATATTTTGAATGTGTACGCTATCCACACATGTTATCCGGGGATACGGTACCCTTTCTCACCTTTGTGCAATCACGTGCAATCCATACTGGGCCTAACACCGTCTGAGCCTGCCTCCTGATGTATAGACATATATTTTGAATGTGTACGCTATCCATACATGTTATCTGGGGATACGGTACCCTTTCTCACCTTTGTGCAATCACGTGCAATCCATACTGGGCGTGAGAACGGCTGGCGAGCTGTTAAGCAAGCTACAGCACCTGTGGTTTGCACACGTAAGTTTTTCATTTTTTCAGGAATGACGGTTAGGCCTAATTCCGGAACTGCGGTTGACCTGCACTTACTGGGAAATCATCATTGGCGGGTAATAATTGTTATCACAGATCCCCATCACTAACGTTGTTTAGCGGGTTATCTGCACCTGTAAGCGACAAACGCTGGCCTTTTCAGTGTAGCGCACATGCAGCCACGGACATGTAAGGGCATGACACACCAGTTATTGGCCAATCTCATGTGCCAGAGCCTCACGTGTCCCTCTAGTAAGCCGGACTCGGACCGTGGGGCATGACGGAGTCTCGTTCGTTAACGGAATTAAGCTTGCAATGTGTGCATCTTTTCTGTAGCTGGCATGGTTGAGGTTTCCCAGGTGGAGTCGAATTTAACCGTAGGCTCCACTCCTGGTGGTGCCCTTCTGGACATTCCTTTAAGGTTCAGCTTTGCAACCATACTGCCCACGTAAAACAAACACTTTGCCTTCATGAACGCTGTTTGGAGGGTCATGACTCGTGGGAATAACGCCGCCCAATCAGTTAACCTGCTAGAGAGATCCTTCGTTGCTCCCAAGCATGACATCACACTCCCTAGGAGGAAGGTAATGCCACTGTGGCGACCGTACTCCTGGGGGCGACACAAGTGCACTGATGCCCAGCCACTGCTCGTTGAATCTGCTGGTACATTGACCCAGACCACTACATTCCCCTCGCACGCTACACGGCCTGAATCTGACCCTGATGAAACTCAGGTTACCCTTCCCATATACAGTTCCATCTTACACGGTGACAAAGAGGAAGCTGCAGATGAAAGTGCAGGTTCGGCCCACCCGCCATCAGACACACCACCGTACTATCAGGGGCCCTGTGCCAGTGCCGTCGCCAACGAGTGGTCCCCCCCGCTTGCTCAGGATCACAGCACTTGCAAGGTTGAAATACTGTGCAGTGAGATGGAAGATGGGGACGACGAGGAGTCCAGACTAGTACAGGGATTCCCTAGCGAGGAGATGTAAAAAGTGAAGTATTTTTCATTGTACTATACTGCTATTTCTCTGCCGTATCGGAGCATGATCAGTTGTGGTATGTGTTAAAGGGGCGCTCTTTCGCCCAGGGCACATGAAAACCTGGAGCCAGCCCTCCCCCCCCACAACTGTAGCCAAATAACCCCCATTTTTCAGTGCGTAACTTATTATGAAGTTAATTAAGGTTGACAAGCTTAAGTAAGAAGAATTGATGCTTTTGGCATTCAAATGGACACTGTAGGTGTGTTTCCTGTCCTCCTCTCACTGCCGACTTTTATTCCCCATTGACTTACATTGGGTTTCGTGTTTCGGGACGACCCCGACTTTTCCCTATAATCGGACGATCTTGCTCGACCCGACTTTTGGAAAAGTCGGGTTTCACGAAACGAAACTCGACCCTAAAAAAACAAAAGTCGCTCAACTCTACCGGTAACCATCAATGAGTTTCTTACAATGCTCTGCTGGAATTTTAGACCATTCTTCTTTGGCAAACTGCTCCAGGTCCCTGATATTTGAAGGGTGCCTTCTCCAAATGGCCATTTTTAGATCTCTCCACAGGTGTTCTATGGGATTCAGGTCTGGACTCATTGCTGGCCACCTTAGAAGTCTCCAGTGCTTTCTCTCAAACCATTTTCTAGTGCTTTTTGAAGTGTGTTTTGGGTCATTGTCCTGCTGGAAGACCCATGACCTCTGAGGGAGACCCAGCTTTCTCACACTGGGCCCTACATTATGCTGCAAAATTTGTTGGTAGTCTTCAGACTTCATAATGCCATGCACACGGTCAAGCAGTCCAGTGCCAGAGGCAGCAAAGCAACCCCAAAACATCAGGGAACCTCCGCCATGTTTGACTGTAGGGACCGTGTTTTTTTCTTTGAATGCCTCTTTTTTTTCTCCTGTAAACTCTATGTTGATGCCTTTGCCCAAAAATTTCTACTTTTGTCTCATCTGACCAGAGAACATTCTTCCAAAACGTTTTAGGCTTTTTCAGGTAAGTTTTGGCAAACTCCAGCCTGGCTTTTTTATGTCTTGGGTTAAGAAGTGGGGTCTTCCTGGGTCTCCTACCATACAGTCCCTTTTCATTCAGACGCCGACGGATAGTACGGGTTGACACTGTTGTACCCTCGGACTGCAGGGCAGCTTGAACTTGTTTGGATGTTAGTCGAGGTTCTTTATCCAACATCCGCACAATCTTGCGTTGAAATCTCTTGTCAATTTTTGTTTTCTGTCCACATTTACGGAGGTTAGCCACAGTGCCATGGGCTTTAAACTTCTTGATGACACTGTGCATGGTAGACACAGGAACATTCAGGTCTTTGGAGATGGACTTGTAGCCTTGAGATTGCTCATGCTGCCTCACAATTTGGTTTCTCAAGTCCTCAGACAGTTCTTTGGTCTTCTTTCTTTTCTCCATGCTCAATGTGGTACACACAAGGACACAGGACAGAGGTTGAGTCAACTTTAATCCATGTCAACTGGCTGCAAGTGTGATTTAGTTATTGCCAACACCTGTTAGGTGCCACAGGTAAGTTACAGGTGCTGTTAATTACACAAATTAGAGAAGTATCACATGATTTTTCGAACAGTGCCAATAATTTTGTCCACCCTCTTTTTTATGTTTGGTGTGGAATTATATCCAATTTGGCTTTAGGACAATTCTTTTTGTGTTTTTTCATTTAAGGCAAATTAAATGAAGATAATAATACCAAAGAATTTGTGTTTGCAATCATTTCCAGGAAGAAACTGAGTATTATCTGACAGAATTGCAGGGGTGTCAATACTTTTGGCCACAACTGTAACTGTGATGCCAAACTGTTAAAAGTCACGGGTATTGATAGGGTGTTAGGAGTGGCGGAACGCATTAAATAAAAATGATAATAAAGTGCATTCGCCGCTCGGGGTCCACCGTGCAGTAGGTGTTACAACCGCTGCTGAGTGATGGCAGGAGCAATATGGCGGTATAATGCGCACGGGTTCAACTTCACCCGTAGTGCGCAGAGCAGGCTCTGTTCACACACAGAGATGCTGCAACACAAAAACACAAAGAACACTGAACCTGTTAGTGTCACAGAGTTCAGTTAAAATGCACTCGTCTTTGCTGTTACGTTCCCTCTCTGGCATCTGACTCCCTGGCTTGTACCCCGACCACGTATTTCGTCTCACGTTTTGGACCCTGTGCTCATGTTCTGGCTTTCTGACTCTCGGCTTTGGTATTTTGACTACGTGTATTGCTGCTCCTTCTGGTACGTCTGCTCCTGTTAGTTTCTGACTCGGTTCGTCTGACTATTCTCTCTTGTTACCTGTGGCACCTGTGCTGTTGCTCAGGGTTGCTGCTCTCAGTGTATAACCTCTCTTCCCTCACCAGCTCCCCCTGGTGGAGGTTTCACGACATTATCACTAACCTCACATTTAAACGGGATTTTGCATTTTTTTTTCTTTGGCCATGGATCTGCTGCATAACTTGGCAGATCAAGTGTCCAGTTTGACGCAGATGGCGCAGGACTTTTCTGTGAATCATCAGTCCCTTGTCATGTCTCAGACCCTCTTACAGAAAGAACTGACTGAGACTATTAAGACCATGCAGGGAAACACCTCTCATATTGTTTGTCCACCAGGTGACTCTGTAGATGTTATTTTGCACTCTCCTGAACCCTCAGTTAAACTTCCTGACACATTTTCTGGCAAAAAAGAGAAATTTCATATATTCAAGGAGAGTTGTAAATTATGGTTTTCTCTTAGACCCCGATCGTCTGGGGATGAGACTCAGCGGGTGGGGATTGTTATCTCCTTACTTAGGGAGGGTCCCCAATCCTGGGCTTTTTCGTTGCCCCCTACTGCCCCTGAACGGATGTCGGTAGATAGGTTCTTTGAGGCCCTAGGACTTATCTATGACGAACCGGACCGTGTTAGGGTGGCAGAGGACACTATTTTGGGTCTGGGGCAAGGGAAGCACTCAGCCGAATGGTACATCTCCGAATTCCGTCGTTGGTCCACGGAGGTGTCCTGGGACGACTCTGCACTGAGATGTCTGTTCAGGAAGGGACTGTCGGATTGCTTGAAGGACGCTCTGGCTCTCCATCCACCTCCCAGTTCATTGGAGGAGGCTATGAGTCAGGTTATCCGTATGGATCGGAGACTGCGGGAGAGAGGTGTTACTCAGCGAGGGGTTCCGTTTTTCCCTGCTAACCCTGATGTTTTGCTTCCATCTGAACCTATGGAGGTGGGAGCCACCAACCCCCAGGAGAAAGAGAGGAGACGGCGACGTGATGGAAAATTGTGTTTTTACTGAGGAGATCCCGGACATTGGAAAAAAGACTGCCCCTCCTGTCCTCCGACTAACAAGCGGCTGAGTCTGGGTGATAATCGTGGAGGTCACCCAGACTCTCAGGTACCTTTTTCTTCCTTTTCAAGAGTACTGCTAAAGGTGGAACTTGGTGTTGAGAATGGCTTTTTCCATACTTCGGCTTTTGTAGACTGTGGGTCATCCCTGAACCTGATTGACTCTAAGCTGGTGGCTCGCTGTAGATTAGGGACAGTTAGGTTGGGGACTCCCTTAAAAATTGTGGCTATTGATTCTACACCACTCACTAAGGATGGTCTCCATTTCAGTTCTAAAGAATTTACCCTCAGGGTGGGGGCCCTACACCAGGAGCGCATGTCATGCTTTGTTTTGGATAACCTCCCTGCTAGCCTGGTGTTAGGGTTTCCCTGGTTGCAACGGCATAACCCAGTTGTTGACTGGGGGTCCCGGGATATTGTTAAATGGGGACCTGGGTGTTCTGAAAATTGTCTTGCTACTGTGTCTATGTCATCCGTCAACCTGGAGGGTATTCCGGAGTACCTAAAGGGTTTTAAGGATGTGTTCTCCGAAAAGGAGGCTGAGGTTCTACCACCACACCGCCCATTCGATTGTGCCGTGGATCTTGTTCCCGGTGCCAAATTGCCCAAAGCCCGGCTGTACAATCTCTCCGGCCCTGAGCGGGCTGCTATGAAGGAGTATATCTCTGAAAGCCTCCGTAAAGGGCATATACGGCCATCTGTCTCTCCCGTGGCAGCGGGGTTCTTTTTTGTAAAAAAGAAGGATGGTGGTTTACGCCCATGCCTCGATTTTCGAGAACTGAATAAAATAACCATAAGAAACGCCTACCCTCTCCCACTGATACCTGATTTGTACAATCAATTGTCGGGGGCCAGGTGGTTCTCTAAGTTGGACCTCAGGGGAGCATACAATCTCATCCGTATGCGGGAGGGGGATGAATGGAAAACTGCATTTCTCACCTCTGAGGGTCTGTTTGAAAATTTGGTTATGCCCTTCGGTTTGAAAACCGCACCAGCGGTATTCCAGAATTTCATTAACCATGTTTTTTCTGATTTTATTGGACGTTTTGTAGTTGTTTATCTTGACGATATACTTATATATTCTTCTGATAGACAAAGTCATATGGGTCATCTTCATGCGGTTCTCCAGAGGCTCAGGGAGAACTCACTCTTTGCTAAATTGGAGAAGTGTTCATTTTTTACTCAAGAAGTGTCCTTTCTAGGGGTCATCCTGTCCGCTGAGGGGTTTCGTATGGACCCTAGGAAGGTACAGGCCATTGTGCAACCCAGAGATCTCAAGGGTCTTCAGCGATTTCTGGGTTTCGCCAATTATTATAGAAAATTCATCAAGGGGTTCTCTCAAGTGGTCAAACCCCTCACTGATCTCACTCAAAAGGGAGCGGATCTTAAAAACTGGTCAGCTCCAGCTGTGGCGGCGTTTTCTTTGTTAAAAGAACGTTTCATGACTGCTCCGGTACTGGTGCAACCTGACTTGTCTAAACCATTCATCGTAGAAGTGGATGCCTCTGAGGTGGGAGTGGCGGCTGTGTTGTCCCAGGGGCCCACCACATTAACTAACTTAAGACTCTGTGCCTTCTTTTCTAAAAAATTTTCCTCTGCTGAAAGGAATTATGATGTGGGTAACCAAGAGTTGTTGGCCATTAAATTGGCTTTTGAAGAATGGAGGCATTTTTTGGAGGGGGCTGTCCATCGTATCACTGTCATTACAGATCACAAGAATCTGTCTTACATCGAATCCGCCAAACGTCTGACTCCGAGACAGGCAAGGTGGTCACTTTTTTTTTCCCGATTTCAGCTTTCCATCACTTTCAGACCAGGTTCCAAGAATGTGAAGGCGGATGCCTTGTCTCGCAGCCTAGATCCGGTATCGCCTCCTTCCTCCATTCTTCAGCGCGGGGTGGTGGTGGCTTTGGTGTCCCAGAGATTGGAGCAGGAGATTCGTGAGGCCCAATCTCTTGCTCCCCCGTCCATACCTGAAAATAAGCTCTTTGTGCCTGTCCAGTATCGGTTAAGAGTGCTTCGGGAGTTCCACGACTCAGCTCTGAGTGGGCATCCAGGAATCTCGGCCACTCGTAAAGCCATCACTAGGCTGTTCTGGTGGCCCTCGTTGACTTCTGACGTAACTGGTTTTGTGTCCTCCTGTGAAACTTGTGCCCGCGCGAAAGCCTCCCACAACCGGCCGGCCGGGGAATTGGTGCCACTGCCAATTCCGGATAGACCGTGGACTCACCTGTCCATGGATTTTATCACCGATCTCCCACCCTCTAATGGCAAAACCGTGATCTGGGTAGTTGTGGATAGGTTCAGCAAACAAGCACATTTTGTACCCTTATCGGGCCTTCCTAATGCTGAGACTCTATCTGGGCTGTTCATTGAGCATGTGATTCGGTTGCATGGTGTGCCTGTCAGTGTGGTGTCTGATAGAGGGGTGCAATTCGTTTCAAAATTCTGGAGAGCTTTTTGTAAAAGGCTGAGCATCAGTCTGACCTTTTCATCGGCCTACCATCCCGAAACCAATGGTCAGACTGAAAGGACCAATCAGTCTTTAGAGCAGATCCTGCGGTGTCTTGTCACATCCAGACAGGATGATTGGTGCTCTATGATACCTATGGCGGAATTTGCCTTCAATAATCGTGTCAATCAGTCTACTGGTACTTCTCCTTTCTTCTGCAACTACGGGTTTCACCCTCATTTTGGTGAATTCTCCAGACTAGATTTGGAGTGTCCAGGGGCTGATTCAGCCTTTTTGCGGTTGGAGGTTTGGAGGGAAGTTCAGAGAAACATTGGGGAGGCTCAGGGCAAATATAAGTTTTTCGCAGATAAACGACGCTCGGTGGGGCCGGCTTATCAGGTGGGGGATAAGGTATGGTTATCCACCAAAAACATAAGGCTGAGAATTCCCTCTGCTAAGTTGGGTCCCAAGTTTATTGGTCCGTATGAGATTTTAGAGGTGATTAATCCTGTGGTCTTTCGCCTGCGGTTGCCTCCGTCATTACGGATTCCTAATGTGTTCCACAAAGTGCTTCTGAAGCCCTCGGTGCCTTCCTCTGATGAGTCTCCCTTGCACCCGCCGCCTGTTATGGTAGATGGGCAGACCGAGTACGAGGTGGAACAGGTGGTGGATTCTCGTATGCTCCGTCGTTCACTTCAGTACTTGGTCCATTGGAAAGGATACGGTCCTGAGGATCGGTCATGGGTGCCGGCGCGTTCGGTCCATGCGGATCGGTTGGTCCGGGCCTTTCACGCTCGTCATCCAGGGAAGCCTGGGGGTCCAGTGGCCTCCCATTGAGAGGGGGGTACTGTCATGGTCCAGTCCGGAGTTTATCTTCTGCTGTCTTCACTCCGGACTGGTCATGCGGGGGTTAATCTCCTCAGCCTCGTTCTGGAGCTAGCTGGGCTATTTAAATCCCTCACAGCCTGCTGACCAGTGTTAGTGATAGCTCAAGCTTGCAGTTTAGAGTCGCTGACCCTTGTACCCTGGTGATCCTCCTGCCTTTGACTGATATTCACGTGTATGACCCGGACTGATTTCTGACCCCGTCTCTTGGTATTCGTCTCTGCTGTTACGTTCCCTCTCTGGCATCTGACTCCCTAGCTTGTACCCCGACCACGTATTTCATCTCACGTTTTGGACCCTGTGCTCATGTTCTGGCTTTCTGACTCTCGGCTTTGGTATTTTGACTACGTGTATTGCTGCTCCTTCTGGTACGTCTGCTCCTGTTAGTTTCTGACTCGGTTCGTCTGACTATTCTCTCTTGTTACCTGTGGCACCTGTGCTGTTGCTCAGGGTTGCTGCTCTTAGTGTATAACCTCTCTTCCCTCACCAGCTCCCCCTGGTGGAGGTTTCACGACAGTAACATAGTTATTAAGGTTGAAGGGAGACTTTAAGTCCATCTAGTTCAACCCATATTCTATCCTAACTTGCCCTAACATGTTGATCCAGAGGAAGGCAAAAAAACCCCATGTGGCAAACAGTAAGCTTCACATTGGGGAAAAAAATTCCTTCCCGACTCCACATACGGCAATCAGACTAGCTCCCTGGATCAACGCAATATTAAGGAAACTAGTGTGTATACCCTGTAATATTATACTTTTCAAGAAAGACATTCAGTCCCTTCTTAAATTTTAGTAGGGAATCACTCATTACAACATCATATGGCAGAGAGTTCCATAGTCTCACTGCTCTTACAGTAAAGAATCCACGTCTGTGAGTATGCTTAAACCTTCTTTCCTCCAGACGTAGAGGATGCCCCCTTGTCCCCGTCACAGGTCTAAGAGTAAAAAGATCATTAGAAAGGTCTTTGTATTGTGCCCGTATATATTTATACATTGTAATAAGATCACCCCTAAGCCTTCGATTCTCCAAACTAAATAACCCCAAGTGTAATAACCTGTCTTGGTATTGCAGACCCCCTAGTTCCCTAATAACCTTGGTCGCTCTTCTCTGCACCCGCTCCAGTTCAGCTATGTCTTTCTTATACACCGGAGACCAGAACTGTACACAGTATTCTAAGTGTGGTCTCACTAGTGACTTATATAGAGGTAAAATTATGTTCTCCTCATGAGCATCTATGCCTCTTTTAATGCATCCCATTATTTTATTTGCCTTTGCAGCAGCTGCCTGACACTGGCCGCTAAATGTGAGTTTGTCGTCCACCCATACACCCAGGTCTTTTTCAGTGACTGTTTGCCCAGTGTTTTACAATTAAGCACATAATTATACATCTTGTTCGTTCTACCCAAGTGCATGACCTTACATTTATCCCCATTAAAGCTCATTTGCCATTTATCAGCCCAAGCTTCTAGTTTACATAAATCCTCCTGTAATATAAAATTGTCCTCCTCTGTATTGATTACCCTGCAGAGTTTAGTGTCATCTGCAAATATTGAAATTCTACTCTCTATGCCCCCTACAAGGTCATTAATAAATATGTTAAAAATAAGCAGGCCCAAAACTGACCCCTGTGGTACCCCACTGCTAACCGTGACCCAGTCCGAGTGTGCTCCATTAATAACCACCCTTTGTTTCCTATCCCTGAGCCAGCTCTTAACCCACCTACACATATTTTCCCCTATCCCCATTGTTCTCATTTTATGTATCAACCTTTTGTGTGGCACCATATCAAAAGCTTTTGAAAACTCCATGTACACCACGTCCACTGCATTCCCTTGGTCCAGTCCGGAACTTACCTCTTCACAAAAGCTTATCAGATTAGTCTGACAGGAACGGTCCCTTGTAAACCCATGTTGATATTGGGTCATAAGGTTATTCTTCTCCAGATACTCCAGTATAGTATCTCTTAGAAAACCCTCCAGGATTTTACCCACAGTTGAGATTAAACTTACTGGCCTATAATTTCCAAGTTCCGTTTTTGTCCCCTTTTTAAATATTGGCACCACATTTTCTATACGCCAGTCCTGTGGTACAGACCCTGTTATTATGGAATCTTAAAAGATTATAAATAATGGTCTATCTATGACTGTGCTTAATTCCTGCAGTACTCGGGGGTGTATCCTATCCGGGCCCGAGGATTTGTCAATTTTAGTGATTTTTAGACGCCGCCGTACTTCCTGCTGGGTTAAGCAGGTGACATTTAATGGAGAATTTTATCCCTGATCATGTTATCCATCATGGGATTTTCTTGTGTAAATACTGTTGAAAAAAAGTCATTTAGCATATTTGGCTTTTTCCTCATCTTCATCCACCATTTCACCCAGACTATTTTTAAGGGGGCCAACACTATCCTTTTTTAGTTTCTTACTATTTATGTAGTTAAAGAATATTTTGGGATTATTTTTACTTTCTCTGGCAATGAGTCTCTCTGTCTCAATCTGCTGTTTTGATTTGCTTTTTACAGAATTTATTTAATTTTCTGTATTTATTTAATGCCTCATCACTACCTACTTGCTTTAATTCTCTAAATGCTTTATTTTTATCTCTTATTGCACCCCTTACAGCTCTATTTAGCCATAGTGGTTTCCTCCTATTTCTAGCATGTTTATTCCCATACGGTATATATTGTGCACAGGTCCTATTCAGGATGCTAATAAACGTCTCTTGTTATGAATGAGTCACCGAAGGAGGAAAAAACAAAAATACAAGCTAAGTCCAGAAAACCGGAGAGGTTGGTAGCTATCGGATTGCAGACCCCTGATCCTATCCACAACAGCTAACAGTAGCCGTGGGGGGTTCCTACGATGCCCTAGACCCCTCGATCACAGCCGGAGAAATAAATAGGCCTAAAGAAAGAAAGAGGAAATCTAAACTGCCCCAGAGCAGACCCCAAAGCAATAGACAGCCCCCAACATATAATGACGGTGAAGCAAGATGAAAACACTAACACAGATAGAAAGATAGGTTGAGCAAACGATGGGGCCCAAGCTAACTAAAAAGGACAGGACAGAAAAGCTGCTGTCTGCAATCCGTAAAAAACCCTACCAAAAAATATCCCAACCGTCTGATAGGAAAAACAGGCCCTGAAGTCGCTAGGACTTCAAAATGACTATACCAATAAGTTCAATAGCAGAGCAAAAACTTATCTTTGGGAAGCAGGAGTCAGACTGGTCTCCAAGAATCCAGCAGAGAAATCGCCAGCGACTCAGAAGGGCGTCGGCTGCCTTATATCCAGTCAGAAGTTCCTGTTACCCAGTCATCATCTAGCAGATCAGGTGTTTGGTAATCAGCCTCACTACCTTCCTTTACCAGAAGAGGGAGTTCATCAGACACCAACGGTGAAGGGGAAAATGAACTCACAACAGTCTCCCATTTTCTTTGTGTATTTTTATGTCTCAGGATATCGTCCCAGTTAATTGCACCAAGATCATCTCTCATCCGTTGGAAATTTGCCTTCCTGAAGTTTAGTGTCCTTGTAACCCCTCTATTACACATCTTATTAAAGGATACATGAAAACTTATTAATTTGTGATCACTAGAGTTGAGCAAAACAGGTCGAAAAAATTGAAAAGTCGCCGACTTTTGGTAAAGTCGGGTTTCATGAAACGAGACCGACCCTAGGGTGAGGTCAGCCATGAGGTCGGCGACTTTAGTGCCAAAGTCGCATTTCAAATGATACTTTAGCGCCCTTTTTCAGCCAATCAGGAACAACGGACACTGTGGGCAACGTGATGGCATAGGCAGCGGTCCCCACCATCTTTGAGAAGGGCATGCAAGTGATTGGCTTGCTTTGGGGGACGTCACAGGGGGTATAAAAGGGCGTGCACGCCGACCGCCATCTTACTTCTGCTGATATCAGTATAGGGCTAGCTGCTGCTGCTGCAGATTGTGTAGAGAGAGTGTTAGGCAGGGAAGAAGAAAAAAAATCAGCTGCTGCTGCGAGCGATTTTGCCTGTACAACACACCAGTCACTGTGCAGTGCAAAGGGAGGCTATATTTTGGTGGATCAGCTCAGTTGGTTGTTAGGCTGCCTTATAAGGCTACCTGATAGCTGCATTGCTGGTTTCACACTGCTCTGCAAACTGCTTTTTTAAAAGCAATCCATTTTTTTGTCCTGGTGAGATACTGAGCGTGCATTTTTTCACACCGTACAGCGGTGTACGCTCCTCACACAGTACCATGTAACAGCTGTTATCACGGCCACAGTGAAGCTAAGTGTGTGACTCTGTAAGGATAAGTCGAGGAGTTGTTCCGTTCTTACAGACCTCCACCTTATAGTTTTGTCTGTTTTTCAAACAGTCTAGTCTATTTGCTGTTTGATTACATTCAAAACTATAGAGAGACAGCGTGTGTCAGTCCGTATACAAAAACACGGAGCTTGACAATTTAACATACACCGGACAGCCGTGTACGTGCACGCTGCTCTCTCAGTACCGTGTAACGGCTGTTATCACGGCAAAATTGAAGCTAAGTGTGTGACTCTGTAAGGAAAAGTCGAGGAGTTGTTTCGTTCTTACAGACCTACACTCTAGGGAGATTCCAATCCTGCCCTGTCCTATATAACATTTTTCACACCTGCCAAATTCAGCCTGTGATACAGCGGGGTGATATACACTGGGCCTGACACAATACATCAGTGTCCAGAAGTGTGTAAGGACATTCCATTTCTCCCGTCCTATATAACATTTTTCACACCTGCCAAATTCAGCCTGTGATACAGCTGTGTGATATACACTGGGCCTGACACAATACATCAGTGTCCAGAAGTGTGTAAGGACATTCCATTTCTCCTGTCCTATATCACATTTTTCACACCTGCCAAATTCAGCCTGTGATACAGCGGTGTGATATACACTGGGCCTGACACAATACATCAGTGTCCAGAAGTGTGTAAGGACATTCCATTTCTCCCATCCTATATCACATTTTTCACACCAGCCAAATTCAGCCTGTGATACAGCGGTGTGATATACATTGGGCCTGACACAATACATCAGTGTCCAGAAGTGTGTAAGGACATTCCATTTCTCCCGTCCTATATAACATTTTTCACACCTGCCAAATTCAGCCTGTGATACAGCGGTGTGATATACACTGGGCCTGACACAATACATCAGTGTCCTGAAGTGTGTAAGGACATTCCATTTCTCCCGTCCTACATCACATTTTTCACACCAGCCAAATTCAGCCTGTGATACAGCGGTGTGATATACACTGGGCCTGACACAATACATCAGTGTCCAGAAGTGGTAGGAGAATTAAATTCTCCCCTGTCCTATACAGTATATACCTTGTACCTTGTTTTACAGTTCCATATCGTTGGTGGAATTGTGGGTACATTTTTCAAAAAAATGAGGAAGTGTGGTGTAAGAGGCCATGTTAGTGGGCGGGGGTTGCCAGCTTTTAATGATGGTGTTGGTGTTGGATCTGCTGGTAGTGGCAAAAGCAAAATAACACCTAATGCAGGAGGTGTTGAGCCTGCGTCATCGTCTGGCTCCACAAGGCCTCGAAGGCTCCCTTTTCTGGGAGTAGGTAAACCGCTTTTAAAGACGGAGCTTCAGGAATAAGTTTTGGCCTACATTGCTGACTCGGCCTCCAGATCTATCGCCTCCTCTTCTGAACTTTTAAAAAATAAAAGCACTGAGTCGTCTTTGGAGGCTCATGGTCATGAACCACACCTTTTTTGTGTCCTTCACCCCAACCAAAATTGAAGGATGCGGCAGGCCACACAACAGATTACTCCATGGAGCTGTTTTCACATACCATGCCTGGGTTATCAAGTGAAATGGTGAATTACCCAGGCCAAGATGAATCTGACATGGAGTGCACTGATGCACAGCCACTGATGGATGATTCTGCTGGTACATTCACTCAGAGCACGACATTGTCCTCGCAGTGTACTGAGCCAGATTCTGACCCTGATGAAACTCAGGTGCCCCTTCCCACATACTATACCACTGTACACGGTGACACAGAGGAAGGTGCACATGACATTGAAGAGGAGGTGATGGATGACCCAGTTGTCGACCCAGATTGGCATCCATTGGGGGAAGAGGGTGCCGCTGCCAATAGCTCTGAAGAGGAGGAGGAGCATCCGCAGCAGGCATCGACATCGCAACAGCTGTTATCTGGCAGGCATGGAGCAGTCCAAAAACAGGTTACAAAAGGCCAAAAAGTTGCTGGACTGCTTGGCCAGACGGTCAAAATAGCACAGCGTGCAAGGACACAAAATGTCTTCCATAGTAGGAAGAGTGCAGTGTGGCACTTTTTTGAACAAAATCCTAATGATCAGGCCAAGGTTATCTGTAAGAAGTGCGCAAAGACCTTTAGCCGAGGGAAAAATCTGAAAAATTTGAATACCAGTTTCATGCTTAGACATTTAACCACCATGCACTTGCAAGCGTGGACGGAACACCAAACCTCAAGTACCACATGTGCAAATGCTCCCAAAGAAGGTAGTCAGCAATGCTACATTGTTTCCCCCACTGTAAGCCCACCGGTTAGCACAGCAGCAAATGTTGAGGTGTCGTTGCAAGGCCAAAGCTGTCAGGGAATCACAATGTTATATCAACGAAAGACAGAATCTAGGCCATCAGAAAGAACACCAACTCCATTACCATCATCAACCCTCTCTCAGTCCTCCCTGTCCACCGCTAGTTCCACCATAGGCAGCTCTCAAGTCCAGCTCACCCTGCCAGAGACTATGAGTAGGACAAGAAAGTACTCATCCTCTCATCTGCGTACACTGGGTTTGAACGCCCACATTGCCAAACTAATCTCGTTAGAGATGATGCCCTATCAGTTGCTGGAAAGCGCAGCTTTCCGCGAACTCATGGCCTACGCAGTACCATGCTATGAACTACCCAGTCGCCACTTCTTTTCTCGCAAAGCCATCCCTGCTCTCCACCTTCATGTGAAGGACCGCATTGTCCATGCACTCAAGCAATCAGTGAGTGGAAAGGTGCACCTCACAACTGATGCATGGTCCAGTAGGTATGGCCAGGGCCGTTACGTGTCCATCACTGCGCACTGGGTTAATGTGGTGGATGCAGGTTCCACTGGGGACAGCGGTGGTGGGACAGTGCTGCCTAGCCCACGGTATAGGAAACAGTTGGCTGTAGGCGTTCGACCCTCCTCCTCCTACTCCTCTAGAAGCAAAAGCTCGTCCCCAGAGCGCAGTCGCAGCAGCACTCCATCCGCAGCTGCCAGTGTTGCACACGAGGTGTCCCCCTATCGATCAGCTAGTGGAAAGCGTCAGCAGGCTGTGTTGAAGATTATGTGTTTGGGCGACAGACACACCGCGGAAGTACTGGCTGACTACTTTCAGCAACAAACTGAGTCATGGCTGGGCAGTCTACATCTTGAGGCAGGCAAGGTAGTTAGTGATAACGGCCGTAATTTTCTGGCTGCAATAGCCCTTTCAAAACTCAGACACATACCTTGCTTGGCTCACACCTTGAACCTGGTGGTGCAGTGCTTCCTCAATAATTATCCGGAGTTAACAGGCCTGCTCCAAAAGGTTTGAAAACTGTGCTCGCACATCTGCCGGTCGCCCGTACACTCCAGTCATATGCAGAAGCTGCAGCGATTGCTACGCCTTCCCAAGCACCGGCTAATTATCGACATTGCAACAAGGTGGAACTCCACCCTGCACATGGTTGAGCGGCTGTGCGAACAGAAGCAGGCCGTAATGCATTTGTGGGAGGATACCCGGACAGGCACTTTGAGAGCAGACATGGAGTTGACAGGTGTGCAGTGGTCAAAGCTGAAAGACCTCTGTAAAGTCCTTCAGTGTTTTGAGGAATGCACACGGCTGGTAAGCGCAGACGACGCCATCAAAAGCATGAGCATCCCACTTATGCGTCTGCTCATGCAAACTTTGACGCACCATTAAGAAGCAGGCGTTTGCAGCCGAGGTTGACAAAGAGGAAGAGGAGGAGGAAATCCTTGATGACAGTCAGCCATTGTCTGCTCAGGGACCTCTCCTGGATGAGGTGGAGGAAGAAGAAGAGGAGGAGGAGGGTGATGATGGGGATAATTATTTAGGGGAGGAGGATGCTTCTCGTGTGTCCAGAGAAAATGTTGGCGTGGCAAGGTCTGGTACAGGGTTTGTGCGTGACTGGAGGGATGTGGATTTGCCAGAAAGTGCTCCTCCACCAAGCAGTCGCACTGCATCATTGACACCGGGAACATTGGCCCACATGTCAGATTATGCCTTGCAGATCCTAAAAAGGGACCCCCGCATTGCCAAAATGATGAACGATGATGACTACTGGTTGGCCAGCATCCTGGATCGACGCTATAAAGGCAAATTCCAAAACATCATGCCACAGGACAACCTTGACCTAATATTGGCTAACAAACAAGCTACTCTGGTAAACCGGTTGGTTGAGGCATTCCCAGCACACAGCAGCGGTGATGGTTCTCACACGAGCCGTAGGGGCCAGGGGCAGCTTGGAAGAGGTGTCCGTAGTGCACACATCAGAAGTGGCGTTGGAGACAGGGGTTTCATGACCATGTTGTGGACTGATTTTTCAAGTCCCGCTCACACAACTGGTAATACTGCATCGATGGAAAGTGACAGGAGACAGCACTTGTCAACTATGGTTACAAACTACTTTTCCTCCCATGTCGATGTTCTCCCTCACAGGTCATTCCCCTTTGACTATTGGGCCGCTAAACTGGACACCTGGCCTGAATTGGCACAATATGCGTTACAGGAGCTCGCTTGCCCAGCTGCAAGTGTGCTATCGGAAAGAGTCTTCAGTGCAGCTGGATCAATCCTGACAGAAAAAAGGACCCGTCTGTCGACCCAAAATGTGGATGATCTAACCTTCATTAAAATGAACCATGCATGGGTTTCCAAGGATTTTGTCCCACCTTCCCCTGATGACACATAGGTTGACAGAAAAATGGCTTGCTTTGGTCCTCCTCTTCCTGGGACTTGACCAATTTCGCCTTTTGCATCAGCTGAATGTCCAACATCAACATATGCCACTTTGTAAACCTCCCTAACTTTGCTGCCCCCCCCCCCAAGGCCGGGGTCACCACCTAGCGCACGAAACCGTGCGATTGCCGTTGCCCTGGACAGGTGGTTAGGTCGACTCTTGGGCGCGGGCACTGGCACAGGGTCCCTCATAGTGCAATCAAGTGTCTCTGACAGTGGGGGTGCACACCCGCCGTCAGACACACCGCCATACTAAGAGGGGCCCAGTGCCAGTACCGACGCCCACAAGTGCGCCCCCCTTGCTTGGGCAGGGCCCCAGCATTTGCAATCTTTACCTCTCCCTGCTCCTCCGCTGTGTAGTTTGGGCTGTCAAATCCATACTGGGCCTGACACTGTCTGAGCCTGCCTCCTGATCTATAGACATATATTTTGAATGTGTAAACTATGCTATCCATACATGTTATCCGGTGATACGGTACCCTTTCTCACCTTTGTGCAATCACGTGTAATCCATACTGGGCCTGACACCGTCTGAGCCTGCCTCCTGATCTATAGACATATATTTTGAATGTGTAAACTATGCTATCCATACATGTTATCCGGTGATACGGTACCCTTTCTCACCTTTGTGCAATCACGTGTAATCCATACTGGGCCTGAGAACGGCTGGCGAGCTGTTGAGTAAGCTACAGCACCTGTGGTTTGCACACGTAAGTTTTTCATTTTTTTTCAGGAATGACGGTTAGGCCTAATTCCGGAACTGCGGTTGACCTGCACTTACTGGGAAATTATCGTTCGCGGGTAATAATTGTAATCCCAGATCCCCATCACTAACGGTGTTCAGCGGGTTATCTGCACCTGTAAGCGACACACGCTGGCCCTTTCACTGTAGCGCACATGCAGCCACGGACATGTAAGGGCATGACACACCAGTTATTGGCCAATCTCGCGTGCCAGAGCCTCGCATGTCCCTCTAGTAAGCTGGACGTGGACCACGGGGTCATGACGGAGTCTCGTTCGTTAATGGAATTAAGCTTGCAATGTGTGCATCTTTTCGGTTGCTGCATGATTGAGGTTGCCCATGTTGAAACAAATTACGCCACAGGCTCCACTCCTGGTGGTGCCCTTCTGGTCATTCCTTTAAGGTTCAGCTTTGCAACCATACTGCCCACGTAAAACAAACACTTTGCCTTCATGGACGCTGTTTGGAAGGTCGTGACTCATGGGAATAATGCCGCCCAATCAGTTAACCTGCTAGAGAGATCCTTCATTGCTCCCAAGCATGACATCACACTCCCTAGGAGGAAGGTAATGCCACTGTGGCGACCGTACTCCTGGGGGCGGCACAAGTGCACTGATGCCCAGCCACTGCTCGATGATTCTGCTGGTACATTGACCCAGACCACTACATTCCCCTCGCACTCTACACAGCCTGAATCTGACCCTGATGAAACTCAGGTTACCCTTCCCATATACTGTTCCACCTTACACAGTGACAAAGAGGAAGCTGCAGATGAAAGTGCAGGTTCGGCCCACCCGCCGTCAGACACACCACCATACTATCAGGGGCCCTGTGCCAGTGCCGTCGCCAATGAGTGGGCCCCCCCTGCTTGCTCAGGATCACAGCACTTGCAAGGTTGAAATACTTACTTCTCCCTGCTCCACCGCCATGACGTCTTCCGCGTTTCCTGACAGTGATATTCTGATCAGAGAGCGCAATGACATCACGTCTGTACGCCCTCTGCCTAAACAGCCAAGTGCAGTGAGATGGAAGATGGGGACGACGAGGAATCCAGACTAGTACAGGGATTCCCTAGCGAGGAGAATTAATTCATTGTTTTCAATGTTGGGACAGCAATTTTTTGGGAGCACTATACTCTGGAGAATGATAGATGGGGCCCACCATACACTGGAACATTCCAAAGGTGGACATCAGACACTGGAGCAGCATTTACAGGGCCCATTATACACTAGAGCATTAGAAATGGGGCCCATTATGTATGGAGCATTATTTGGGCCCATAAGACAGTGGAGCTTCATCCATGGGGACCAACATATACTGTAGCATTATGTGGAGCTCATCATATACTGTTTCAAACATTATATGGGACCAATGATTCTGTATGGAGAAATAGATGGGCCTCGTTACTCTGTATAGCGCACTATGCGGTGGCCATAATACTGTTTGGAGTAATATACTGTCCGTTTTTTTTGAACTATTGGAGAATTTAAAATGGATATCAGTCATGAGATGTAAAAAGTGAAGTATTTTTCATTGTAGTATACCACTAATTCTCTGCCGTATCGGAGCATCATGAGTTGTGGTATGTGTTTAAGGGGCGCTCTTTGGCCCAGGGCACATGAAAACCTGGAGCCAGCCCTACCCCCCACAACTTTAGCCAAATAACCCCCATTTTTCAGTGCGTAACTAGTATTATGAAGTAAATAAAGGGTGACAAGCTTCAGTAATAAGAATGTATGCTTTTGGCATTCAAATGGGCACTGTAAGTGTGTTTCCTGTCCTCCTCTCACTGCCGACTGTTCTTCCCCATTGACTTACATTGGGTTTCGTGTTTCAGTCGGACCCTCGACTTTTCCCTATTGTCGGCCGATTTCGTTCGACCCGACTTTTGCGAAAGTCGGGTTTCGCGAAACCCAACTCGACCCGAAAAAAGGCAAAGTTGCTCATCTCTAGTGATCACTATTACCCAAGTGACCCTCAACCCTTACATTTGATATGTGGTCTGGCCTGTTGGTTAATATTAGGTCTAGCAGTGCCCCCCCTCTTGTTGGGTCCTCAACCAGTTGTGAAAGTTAATTGTCTCTCATAGTAGTCAAAAACCTATTACCTTTGCTGGAACTGCAGGTTTCGGTTCCCCAATGTATTTCAGGGTAGTTGAAGTCTCCCATAATAATGACTTCTCCTTGAGTCGCAGCTTCATCTATTTGCTTTATGAGGATATTCTCTGTTGCTTCCATTATTTTTGGAGACTTATAACAAACCCCTATTAGTAATTTATTATATTTCCCCCCTCCCCTTATCTCTACCTACAGGGACTCTACATTTTCATTAGATTCATATATATTATCACGAAGGATGGGTTTTAAGGATGATTTTACATATAAACACATGCCTCCCCCTCGCTTATTTGTACGGTCATTTCTGAACGGACTATAGCCCTGTAAATTAACCGCCCAGTCATGGCTCTCGTCCAGCCATGTCTCAGATATCCCCACCATGTCATAATTATGTTCCAACAACATTAACTCCAATTCCTCAATTTTGTTGGCGAGGCTTCTGGCATTAGTATACATGCACTTTATGTATCTCTCTATACCTCTATTCTTTCTTAAATTATTAACTGTTCTAGCCCCACCCCCCATGCCACCCCCACCCCCAATTTCATTATTTGTGCCCAGGTCTCTATCTGCACTGTCTTCCCCTCCTATAAAAGGAATACCCTCCCCCCGTCCCTAGTTTAAACACTCCTCCAACCTTCTAGCCATTTTCTCCCCCAGCACAGCTGCACCCTCCCCATTGAGGTGCAGCCTGTCCCTAGCGTAGAACCTGTAGCCAACTGAGAAGTCGGCCCAGTTCTGCAGGAACCCAAACCCCTCCTTCCTACACCAATTCCTGAGCCACTTATTAACCTCTCTAATCTCCCGTTGCCTCTCTGGCGTGGCACGTGGTAAAGGAAGAATTTCCGAAAATACCACCTTGGAGGTCCTTGCTTTAAGCTTACAGCCTAATTCCCTGAAATCATCTTTAAGGACCTTCCACCTACCTCTAACGTTGTCATTTGTGCCAATGTGCACCATGACCACTGGATCCTCACCAGCCCCTCCCAGTAATCTGTCAACCCGATCAGCGATGTGTCGGATTTGAGCGCCAAGTAGGCAGCACACCGTTCGACGATCCCTGTCTTTGTGACAGATTGCCCTATCTGTTCCCCTAATAATTGAGTCTCCCTCTACCAGAACCTGTCTGGCCTGCCCTGCTCTCCTATTTCCCCCCTTACTGAAGCAGACACTCCTCCGGCTTTCAGAGGACATGCCTTGCTGCAGCAGTGCTACTCCTGCACTAACACTCCCCTCATCCGCCAACTTAGCAAACTTATTGGGGTGTGCCAGATCAGGACTAGCCTCACTGGTGCTCTTCCCTCTACTCCGCCTTCTAACTGTCACCCAGCTAGCTGCTTCATTGTCCTGCAGCTCCAACCTAGCATCCCCCCTCATCTATCCCATTGAGCGTCTGCTCAGTGAGCAGAAGACTCCTTTCCATATTGTCTATGGATCTCAGTGTTGCCAGCTGCACATTTAGATCCAGTATCTGGGCTTCCAAATGCACAACGTGCTCACATCTCGCATAGCAGTATGCACCCTCGACCGGCTGTTCAAGGATTTCATACATGCGGCAAGACGTGCACTGGATGGCATTGGCAATAGTGGAGCACATCCTAATGGGGATTGCACTAGACAATAAGATAAGCAAAAATAAATAAAAAGTATTAATAAAATATAACAGCAATTCAGTACCACCTCCCGTGGAAACTCCCTGAATCCAAAGTCACTGAATCTCAAGTCACACACTTACCACGGTTCGCACTTACACTCAGGTCACACTCAGCTCGTTCACACTCGCTCAGGCAGAAGATTTAAAAGTTTTTTTTTCCCCTTTTACCAGCACACCACCTTGCTGCTCAATGCACTTCCAAAAAAGTGCATGCGTAATATCAGAGGGAAGGGGTTTCAAATGAGTCAGTCACCAGAGTCATACATCCATCACCGTTCACACATAGCAGTATAGTCTATACTAGCGCATGGCGGATCGGCCATGTGTGTTTTTTATAGCTGTGCGGGACCTTCCAGATCTCCGAGATGGACCAATGAGATCTGGAACAGGACCTGGGCACATGACTCCTGATCTCCAATGGGAGATCGTCTCATGAGCATGCCCAGTAGGAGCACAGAGGGACTTAGCCTCTGGAGCGGTCTGCTGCAAAGTAATCTCCTCTGTAGTAGAAAGACAGCAGGAGACCGTAGAATGTAAGGCTCTAGATTCCTGCAGAGTAGACGCAGAAACCTGACGCCTAACAATACCCCCCTCCATGGACCCCCTCCTCTCTAAGCCTTCCAATCCACTACCCTGTGCCCATCAGAGGCATAGGCCTCAGGCTTGTCCGAAGGCAAGTCTGATGTCCCGGTAGGTGACATGGAAAACCGGGACACGTGGAAGGTATCAGAGGCGGCAAAATTGTCAGGTTTAAGAAGGGACACTTGGGAGACAACGGGCGTGGCAAAACCGCCCGGAGCATAAGTTGAAATGGAACGCCGCGGTATGTCGGCGGACATCTCCACTCTCCGTTTATGAAGGCTTACCCGAGCACACGAGGTGCATGCCTGAATATATTTCTTAATGTCCCGAGCCCTGTGCGGCCACCAATACGACCCCGCCAGGAGTTTTGTGGTCTGCATGTAGCCACAGTGACCACCCATCCTGGACACGTGTGCCCACGCGAGGACCTTCGGCCGAAGGTGGGGAGGGACAAAGGTCTTGCCTGGCGGCACAGAGTTTGGCCATTGCGGGACACTATTGTCCTGAGAAACAGCACGTTGACAATGGTAACCGCAAATGGAGTTTTGCGCCAGATGCGCCTCGAGAACGGCGTGAGACACCTCCATGGGCTCTGGGAGTGGAATCTCTGGCTCGGGTGGTTCCAGAGGTTCAAAGAGGTTGGGAGCCGGAATAACCCTCCATCTGGATTGAGCACGCTCCAACCCGTGCTCCGAAAAATGGAGATCAATACGGGTGGCAATGGCAATCAGCTCCTCCAGATTTGCAGGAACCTCTCTGGTAGAAAGAGCATCCTTAACATGCTCAGCTAAGCCTCTCCAAAACACAGGGATGAGGGCTTTATCAGACCACTCCAGCTCGGAAGCCAGTGTCCGAAATCGAACGGCATACTGGCTAACCGAAAGGGATCCCTGAGTCAAAGCCAGTAGCTGTAGAGAGGTGTCGTGCGTGACCCGTGGTCCCAAGAAGACCTGCTTAATAGCTATTAAAAACTGAGCAGCGGTCCGAACCTCTGGGTCACCACGCTCCCAAAGTGGCATAGCCCACTCCAACGCCTTGCTCGACAGAAGGGAAACAATAAACCCCACCTTGGCCGTTCCGTAGGGAATCACGCAGCCAGTAACTCCAGCTGGATAGAGCACTGGCTGACGAAACCCCTACAGGAGGCGCCATCGCCAGAAAATTTATTGGACAACGAGAGGCGGGTAACTGTACAGCAGCCTCCGAAGACTTCGCCGCTGCGATGACACTCTCAAGAGTAGCCAAACGGCCCTCTAGCTGGTGAATGCACTGAAGGAGTTGCTGCTGATCTGCCATCACTAGCCAGACCCGGGCGCTAGTATAATGTTAGGAGCGGCGGAACGCACTAAATAAAAATAATGATAAAGTGCGTTCGCCGCTCGGGGTCCACTGTGCAGTAGGTGTTACAACCGCTGCTGAGTGATGGCAGGAGCAATATGGTGGTATAATGCGCACGGGTTCAACTTCGCCCGTAGTGCGCAGAGCGGGCTCTGCTCACACACAGAGATGCCGCAACACAAAAACACAAAGAACACAGAACCTGTTAGTGTCACAGAGTTCAGTTAAAATGCACACATGGTATCTGGTCACAGGAGCAGGCCCTAAGACAGAGGAGCTGCGTCCTTCTAGACCTACTGTGTGTGCAGCATCGCTACTGCGGGCGCCAAGGAGGGCTGCAACTGTAGCGCAACGTAGGACACTGCCGCTCGACAACAAGGCTGGAAGGCAAGCGCGATGTCGGACGCTAGCGTAGCGGTGCGGTGAGCACAGTGGCTTAAGGCTTGCCACTGACTGGCGCTGACTACAAAACTAATTCCCTGTTACCATGCATAGTATCAGAGGGAAGGGGTTTCAAATGAGTCAGTCACCAGAGTTATACATCCGTCACCGTTCACACATAGCAGTATAGTCTATACTAGCGCATGGCGGAACGGCCATGCGTGCTTTTTATAGCCGTGCGGGATCTTCCAGATCTCCGAGATGGACCAATGAGATCTGGAACAGGACCTGGGCACATGACTCCCGATCTCCAATGGGAGATCGTCTCGTGAGCATGCCCAGTAGGAGCACAGAGGGACTTAGTCTCTGGAGTGGTCTGCTGCAAAGTAATCTCCTCTGTAGTAGAAAGACAGCAGGAGACCGTAGAATGTGAGGCTCTAGATTCCTGCAGAGCAGACGCAGAAACCTGACGCCTAACATAGGGTCCATATAGATTTGCGAGGGGCTAATTGGAGGAAAACACTCACACAGTTGGAGGCCCGTTGGATTTCTAGAATTCAATCTGTGCAACCAGCAGGCCTCAATGAAATATTAAGTTTTGCCCTATTCTTGTAAATATGCTCTTTTTTGTGTGTATTTTTTATTGTTTTTTAACGTATGTATTTTTGTATACATTTTTTAGATTTTTATACCTATGCTTTTGGTGTCTGATGCCTTTGAGATGTCTCTTTTAGTTTGGAGCCCGCTATATCTCCTGTCCGTTGTTTACCCTGCATTGGCTGATATGATGGGAGGCATGATAGTCTACGAAATGGAAGAAATGGAGAAGAACAGGATAACACTTCATATATTTAATATATATATTATAATCTTATAATAATTATTAACTTCACATTGGATATTTATATACTGTATTTTTCGCTTTATAAGATGCTCCGGATTATAAGACGCACCACAATTTTTGAGGAGAAAAATAAGAAAAAAATATTTTTTAATAAAATGGTGGTGCCTCTTATAATCCTTGCATCTTATTGCTTACCAGGGTTGGTGGCTGCGGTGTAGCGGGGTCCCAGGCTCGCTGCTGGAGGAGGCAGGCGTGGAGTGATGCTGCAGGCCGCATTCAGGGATGAGGGGGGGCTCCGATGTGTGCCGTTGCTGCTGCAGAGTCTTGTGCTGGTGTCAGGTTTCTCCACTTGTCCGGCGGTTGGAGGCCGGTGCTGCGGGTGCCTCCCGTGCGGCGTTGTGTGCCCATCGATGCCCGGGGCTCTGCTGACATTGTTCGACAGACCAGAGCCCCAGCATTTCCTCAGTTCCCTGTATACGTGCGCTGAAGTGCCGGTAAAAAAAAAAAATGGCCGCCGGCGCGTGCGCAGATGGGATCTCGGGACCCAGTTCTCGAGAGATGAGATCTGAAATCTCATCTCTCGAGAGCTGGGTCCCGAGATCCCATCTGCGCACGCGCGGCGGCCATTTTTTTGCAGGCACCACCGCGCGCACACAGGGAACCCAGGGAAAATGGCCGCCGGCGCGTGCGCAGATGGGATCTCGGGACCCAGCTCTCGAGAGATGAGATTTCAAATCTCATCTCTCGAGAACTGGGTCCCGAGATCTCATCTGCGCACGCGCCGGCGGCCATCTTTTTACCGGCACACAGGGAACCGAGGAAATGCCGGGGCTCTGGCCTGTCGCATAATGTTGGCAGAGCCCCGGGCATCGACGGGCACACAACGCGGCACCGGACACACCCGCAGCAGCGGCCAGCAACCGCCGGACGCCCCCGATCACAGCCTAGGTAAGGTATGTCCGCTTTGTAAGACGCACCCCTGTTTTCCCCCCAAATTTTGGGGAAAAAAAGTGCGTCTTACAAAGCGGAAAATACGGTATTTATATCGCATATTTTTTATTTGTATATCATGCACTTTATTTTCACTATCTATTTGTATTTATGACATACTTGGATAGATAATATTCAACAATAATGCACTTTATAATTGTCTTGGGTAAATAATATTCAACAATAATGTATTCACTACAAAGCTTTTCATGCTATTGTGTTTATTTTTCGGACATGTTATGTAGAATATGCACTTATGCACTTTAATATTTTACCATTGCACTGACAGTTTGGTCTAACACCATTAAGTCACTTTATATCTAATATATAAAGCTCAAAGTGTGTATGTATGTGTGTATGTCCGGGATAGGCATCCACACCGTCGCAGCTACAGCCACAAAATTTGACATAGTCACACGTCTGGACCCCGAGAGCGTCCTAAGCTATGTTGTGAGGCGAAATTTTAACCCTGCGCGTTCCAATTCACCAAACAATTTTGCCCCTATCTACATACTGGGGGAAAAAGTGTGTGCGTGTCAAGCCCCGCCCCTCATTATGATGTCATAATGCCCCTATTTGCATACTGGGGAAACAGTGTGTGCGTGTCACAATGGTTGCCATGGCGACGCTGATGTCATCATAGGTTGCAAGCCCTGCTGCCGCTCATTATGATGTCATAATGGTTGACTATGGAAAGGAGGATGTGTGATGAGTATATGGGCACCGGACTATGGGGTGGAGGATATGTATGATGGGTATATGGGAACGGGACTATG
Source organism: Dendrobates tinctorius (assembly GCF_039654945.1). Taxonomy (NCBI): domain Eukaryota; kingdom Metazoa; phylum Chordata; class Amphibia; order Anura; family Dendrobatidae; genus Dendrobates; species Dendrobates tinctorius. The sequence continues at coordinate 7,581,854 of NW_027361760.1, read as the reverse complement.
GGATTGAGGATGTGTGATGGGTATATGGGCACTGGACTATGGGATGGAGGATATGTTTGACGGGTAATGGGCATGGGACTATGGGATGGCGGATATGTATATGGGCACCGGACTATGGGATGGAGGATATGTATGATGGGTATATGGGAATGGGACTATGGGATGGAGGATATGTATGATGGGTATATGGGCACTGGACTATAGGATGGCGGATATGTATGATGGGTATATGGGCACGGGACTATGGGATGGAGGATATGTATGATGGGTATATGGGCCTGGGACTATGAGATGAAGGATGTGTGATGGGTATATGGACACTCGACTATGGGATGGCGAATATGCATGATGGGTATATGGGCATGGGACTATGGGATGGAGAATATGTATGATGGGTATATGGGCATGGGACTATGGGATGGAGAATATGTATGATGGGTATATGGGCATGGGACTATGGGATGGAGGATGTGTGATGGGTATATGGGCACTCGACTATGGGATGGAGTATATGTATGATGGGTATATGGGCACGGGCCTATGGGATCGTGAATATGTATGATGGGTATATGGGCACGGGACTATGGGATGGAGGATAATTATAATTTTCTATAACTAACCACAGTTAGTTACTATGCCTGGGCAGCTCCGGGCTCTTCAGCTAGTACTGTATATATGTTTTTTTGTAGCTATGTATTCTTCTATTCACTTTATATATTACTATCTATTAATATTTGATGAGTTAAACATTTTTGTATTCTTTATTTCAATTCTCTATTCTTCCTCATATCTGAAAACATTCTTTATCTATTTCCTTGTTTCTCCCCTTCCTTGCTACTGCTGCGGTTAATATCATAGGTTGCGATGTGCGCTGATCACTGCGATGTATGCTTCTGCCGGCTTCCTGTGTTTGCCGTCGTCATGGTGACGCGTCTCTCTTCAGCCATCCGTACCACCTCCTTGCTCTGACGCGTCGGGCGGGGAGCGGGCCGAGCGTCTTTTGAAGCTGACCCGTGCTGACGTCACATGGAATTCGCCGCTGGAAGTGCCATTAACTGACCGCTGTGACTGGCATAACGGGCTTCCTATAAATACATCATTAAAGAGCTACTGCACTAGCACACTCCCTTAAGAAGAAGCTTAGCCGTGAAACGCGCATCAGGGGTGCCACGGCCTTCCAGGTATACCGTTTATCAGCAGTAACCCTTTCCTTTTCCTTTCTGGCAGCTTATATACTTTGCCCTGTCTAGCCAGCATGTTTATTCATTTCACTATGTATCACCCTGTATAGCATGTCTGTCCATATATTGCACCTTGCACTTATACGGCATATGGCTATTACAGCCATTTCAGGATTAGGATCCAGCTGATTTCAATGGGGTTTTTTACATAAGATCAATTTTTTATTTATTCATATATTGACCTTTTTTTAGTAGTTATCCTTTTTGGAAGCATTTATATTATTTGCAGCATTAATTATTATCTACTATTTTTTGGGACACCTTTATAACATAGTAACATAGTTATTAAGGATGAAGGAAGACTTTAAGTCCATCTAGTTCAACCCATAACCTATCCTAACTTGCCCTAACATGTTGATGCAGAGGAAGGCAAAAAAAACCCATGTGGCAAACAGTAAGCTTCACATTGGGGAAAAAAATTCCTTCCCGACTCCACATACGGCAATCAGACTAGCTCCCTGGATCAACGCAATATTAAGGAAACTAGTGTATATACACTGTAATATTATACTTTTCAAGAAAGGCATCCAGTCCCTTAAATTTTATTAGGGAATCACTCATTACAGCATCATATGGCAGAGAGTTCCATAGTCTCACTGCTCTTACAGTAAAGAATCCGCGTCTGTGAGTATGCTTAAACCTTCTTTCCTCCAGATGTAGAGGATGCCCCCTTGTCCCCATCACGGGTCTAAGAGTAAAAAGATCATTAGAAAGGTCTTTGTATTGTCCACGCATATATTTATACATTGTAATAAGATCATCCCTAAGCCTTCGTTTTTCCAAACTAAATAACCCCATAATTATACATCTTGTTCATTCTACCGAAGTGCATGACCATACATTTATCCCCATTAAAGCTCATTTGCCATTTATCAGCCCAAGCTTCTAGATTACATAAATCCTCCTGTAATATAAAATTGTCCTCCTCTGTACTGATTACCCTGCAGAGTTTAGTGTCATCTGCAAATATTGAAATTCTACTCTCTATACCTTCTACAAGGTCATTAATAAATATGTTAAAAAGCGGTGGGGCCAAAACTGACCCCTGTGGTACCCCACTGCTAACCGTGACCCAGTCCAAGTGTGCTCCATTAATAACCACCCTTTGTTTCCTATCCCTGAGCCAGCTCTTAACCCACCTACACATATTTTCCCCTATCCCCATTGTTCTCATTTTATGTATCAACCTTTCGTGTGGCACCGTATCAAAAGCTTTTGAAAAGTCCATGTACACCATGTCCACTGCATTCCCTTGGTCCAGTCCTGAACTTACCTCTTCATAAAAGCTTATCAGATTAGTCTGACAGGAACGGTCCCTTGTAAACCCTTGTTGATATTGGGTCATGAGGTTATTCTTCTCCAGATACTCCAGTATAGTATCTCTTAGAAAACCCTCTAGGATTTTACCCACAGTTGAGGTTAAACTTACTGGCCTATAATTTCCAAGTTCAGTTTTTGTCCCCTTTTTGAATATTGGCACCACATTTGCTATACGCCAGTCCTGTGGTACAGACCCTGTTATTATGGAATCTTTAAAGATTAAAAAGAATGGTCTATCTATGACTGTGCTTAATTCCTGCAGTACTTGGGGGTGTATCCCATCTGGGCCCGGGGATTTGTCAATTTTAGTGATTTTTTGACGCCGCCGTACTTCCTGCTGGGTTAAGCAGGTGACATTTAATGGAGAATTTTATCCCTGATCATGTTATCCGTCATGGGATTTTCTTGTGTATATACTGTTAAAAAAAGTAATTTAGCATATTGGCTTTTTCCTCATCCTCATCCACCATTTCACCCAGACTATTTTTAAGGGTGCCAACACTATCATTTTTTAGCTTCTTACTATTTATGTTGTTAAAGAATATTTTGGGATTATTTTTACTTTCTCTGGCAATGAGTCTCTCTGTCTCAATCTTTGCTGTCTTGATTTGCTTTTACAGAATTTATTTAATTTTCTGTATTTATTTATTGCCTCAATAATGGATCAATAGATCAATAATTGAATATATGTATATGTATATATCTTTTGGAACCTCATATACTGGTGTTTAAGGCCTATTTCTTTTTGCATTTTTTTGCCCCCATATGTATTATATTGTGCTATATGGCATTCTTAATTTATTCCTAATAAAACTTTACTGATTTTATGGTATATAACTTCCATTCCTTTTTGTATAATTTGTTGATAATTGGAAGTGCCTCATATCTAGGCAATATATAATGTTGTGATTTGTAATTAAGATATAATCTGATTTCTTCACAAAGCTCCTTTGTCCTCCACTCATTACCTGTAGTAATGGCACCTGTTTGAACTTGTTATCATTATAAAAGATACTTGTTCAAAACCTCAAACAGGCACACTCCAAACTCCAGTATGGTGAAGACCAAAGTGCTGTTGAAGGGCATCAGAAACAAAATTGCAGCCCTGCACCAGGCTGGGAAGACGGAATCTGCAATAGGAAAGCAGCTTGGTGTGATGAAATCAACTGTGGGAGCAATAATAAGAAAATGGACGACATACAAGACCACTGATAATCTCCCTTGATCTGGGGTTCCACACAAGATCGTGAGATCATGGAGTCAAAATGATCACAAGAACGGTGAGCAAAAATCCCAGAACCACACGGGGGGGGGGGGGACCTAGTGAATGACCTCAATAGAACTGAGACCACCGTAACAAAGGCTACCATCAGTAATGCACTACACCACCAGGGACTCAGATCCTGCAGTGCCAGACGTGTCCCCCTGCTTAAGCCAGTACATGTCCGGGTCCATCTAAAGCTTGCTAGAGAGCATTTGGATTATCCAGAAGAGTATTGGGAGAATATCATATACTCTGATGAATCCAAAGTAGAATTGTTTGGTATAAACAAAACTCGCCGTGTTTGGAGGAGACAGAATGCTGAGTTGCATCCAAAAAACACCATACCTACTGTGAAGCATGGGGTGGCAACATCATGCTTTAGGGCGGTTTCTCTGCAAAGGGACTAGGATGACTGATCCGTGTACATGAAAGAATGAATAGGGCCATGTATTGTGAGATTTTGGGTGCAAACCTCCTTTCATCAGCAAGGGCATTGAAGATGAAACGTGGATGGGTCTTTCAGCATGATAATGATCCCAAGCACACAACCAGGGCAGTGAAGGAGTGGCTCCATAAGAAGCATATGAAGATCCTGGAGTGGCCTAGCCAGTCTCCAGATCTCAACCCCATAGAAAACCTTTGGAGTGATTTGAAAGTCTGTGTTGCCATTGTCAAAAAAAGATATATAACAAAATATTGAGATGAACTTTTGTTAATAACCAAATACTTATTTTCCACCATAATTTGCAAAATAAATCTTGCCAAATCAGACAAGGTGATTTTTCTGGATTTGTTTTCTCATTTTGACTCTCATAGTTGTGCTCTACCTATGATGTCAATTACAGGCTTCTTTCATCTTTTTAAGCAGGAGAACTTGCACAATTGGTCGCTGACTAAATACTTTTTTCCCCATTATGTACAGCTCTGGCAAAAATTAAGAGACCACTGCAAATTTTCAGTTTGTCTGATTTTTCTCTTTATAGGTATATTTTTGAGTAAAATGTAAATTGCTCTTTTATTCTATGAACCACTGACAAGACAACATATCTTCGAATTTCCAAGCACTAAATTTTGTACTTTCAGAAAATGAGAGTGTCAAAATAACAAAAAATGCAGGGCTTTCAGACCTCAAATTATGCTAAGAAAACAAGTTCATAATCATTTAAAAACAACATTACTAATGTTTTAACTCAGGAAGAGTTCAAAAATCAATATTTTGTGGAATAACCATGATTTTTCATCACAGCTTTCATGTGTCTTGGCATGCCTTCCACCAGTCTTTCACACAGCTTTTTGGCAACCTTATGCCACTCCTGGTACAAAAATTTAAGCAGTTCTTTGTTTGATGGCTTGTGACTAACCATCTTCCTCTTGACTACATTCCAGAAGTTTTCAATGGGGTTCAGGTCTGGGGATTGGGCTGGCCATGATAAGGATTTGATGTGGTGGTCCTTCACCCACACATTAATTGACCTAGCTGTGTGGCATGGCGCATTGTCCTGCTGGAAAACCAGTCCTCAGAGTTGGGGAACATGGCCTGAGCAGAAGGAATCAACTGTTTTTCCAGGATAACCTTGTATGTGGCTTGATTCATACGTCCATCACAAAGATTAACCTGTCCAATTCCAGCCTTGCTGAAGCATCCCCAAATCATCGCCAATCCTCCACCAAATATCACAGTGGGTGCAAGACACTCTGGCTTGTACACCTCTCCAGGTTTCTGTCTAACCATTAGATGACCAGGTGGTGGGCAAAGCTGAAAATTAGACTCATCACAGAAGATTACCTTACTCCAATCCTCTATGGTTCAATCCTTATGGTCTTTGGCAAACTTCAGCCTGGCTCTCCTTTGCTTCTCATTGATGACAAGCTTTTTTCTAGCTTTACATGACTTGAGCCCTGCCTCCTAGGAGCCTGTTACAAACTGTTCTTGCCATTCACTTCACCCCAGCTGCCATTTTCCATTCCTTTTGTAGGTCACTTGATGTTATCCTGCGGTCATCCCGGTCAGTGGAGAGTCATTTTCGCCCTCTGCCGGTCTGTAACTTTGTTGCCCCCAATGTCTGCTGCTTAACCTTGTTGTAATGGACTACCGTCTTAGAAATTTTAAGGATGGAGGAAACATGATGCTCACTGTATATCTCTGCTAGTAAAGCCAGAATTGAGTCCTTCTTTTCCTCACTCAAGACTTTTTTTTCAACTCCTTTGGCATGGTTAAAAGTTATTTTTCATTCCTATAACTTTTGGGATATTACTTGTTAGGCGTCGGGTTCCTGCCACTGCACAGCAGGAATCCAGAGCCTTGCACCCAGCAGTCTCCCATTCTTTTTCAGCCGCAGTGGAGCCTGCTCAGCAGATTCGTCGGTCCCGGCGCTCTGCCCAGGCCAACTCCGTGGGTTTGCTTGCTGCTGCCACCTCTGGCACAGCTATGACAATGCATGCTGCTCAGCAGCGAGATTCTCCAGGGACTAAGTCCTCATGTCGGGCCACTGAGCATGCCCGTGGAGCGATCTCCCATTGGAGATCGAGGGTCACGTGCTCAGGTCCTGCTCGTGTTCGGATTGGCCCATCCGAGAAGCCAGGAAGGTCCTGGACGCTCGTGGCTTTAAAAGGTTCACATGGCCGCTCGTCCATGCGCTAGGACAGACTGTATTTACAGACTATGTGGAGTGAGTGATGTATGCACGTATGAATGTCTCTGATGAATGACTCATTAAGAAACCCCTACCCTTGGTACGCATGAGTTGTGCAGCCTAGCCTGCTAGCGCCCAGGCTTAGGCGTAGGTAGGTCTGAGGCTGAGTCAGGCATCAGGCCTCACCAGGGACTCGGCAAGCCTCAGTGCACGTGTTCCATAGCCAGCGTCTACACTGTTCCAAATTATTATGCAAATTATATTTTTCTCTGATTTTCCTAAATAGTCGGTGCAAATGACAGTCAGTCTAATAAAAGTCATCACCGGTTAGAGTATACATCAAATTTTATTGAAGAAACCTCCCAATGATAACAGTATAATCTCCAAAATGAATAAAAACTCAAATTGCACTGTTCCAAATTATTAGGCACAGTAGAATTTCTAAACATTTGATATGTTTTAAAGAACTGAAAATGCTCATTTGCGGAATTTGCAGCATTAGGAGGTCACATTCACTGAACAAAAAGGATACTTTGGAGTTAAATAGCTTAACAGGCCAAGTTACATGTTAACATAGGAACCCTTCTTTGATATCACCTTCACAATTCTTGCATCCATTGAAATTGTGAGTTTTTGGAGAGTTTCTGCTTGTATGTCTTTGCATGAAGTCAGAATAGCCTCCCAGAACTGCTGTTTTGATGTGAACTGCCTCCCACCCTCATAGATCTTTTGCTTGATGATACTACAAAGGTTCTCAATAGGGTTGAGATCAGGGGAAAATGGTGGCCGCACCATGAGTTTATCTCCTTTTATGCCCATAGCAGCCAATGACTCAGAGGTATTATTTTCAGCATGAGATGGTGAATTGTCATGGATGAAGATGATTTTGCTCCTGAAGGCACGTTTCTGCTTTTTATACCATGGAAGACAGCGGTCAGTCAGAAACTCTATATACTTTGCAGAGGTCATTTTCACACCTTTAGGAACCTTAAAGAGCCCTACCAGCTGTTTCCCCATGATTCCGGCCCAAAACATGACTCCTCCACCTCCTTGCTGATGTCGCAGCCTTGTTGGGACATAGTGGCCATCCACCAACCATCCACTACTCCATCCATCTGGACCATCCAGGGTTGCTCGACACTCATCAGTAAACAAGACTGTTTGAAAATTAGTCTTCATGTATGTCTGGGCCCGCTGCAACCATTTCTGCTTGTGAACACTGTTTAGGGGTAGCCGAATAGTAGATTTATGCACCATAGCAAGCCTTTGAAGGATCCTACACCTTGAGGTTCGAGGGACTCCAGAGGCACCAGCAGCTTTAAATATCTGATTGCTGGTTTGTAATGGCTTTTTAGCAGCCACTCTCTTAATCCAATGAACTTGCCTGGCAGAAACCTTCCTCATTCTGCCTTTATCAGCACAAACATGTCTGTGCTCAGAATCAGCCACAAATCTCTTAACAGTGCAATGATCACGTTTAAGTTTTTGGGAAATATCTAATGTTTTCATCTCTTGACCAAGGCATTGCACTATTTGATGCTTTTCAGCAGCAGAGAGATCCTTTTTATTTCCTAAATTCCTTGAAACCTGTGCCCTGCTTAATAATGTGGAACATCATTTTTAAGTAGCTTTCCTTTAATTGAGCTCACCTGGTAAACTAATTATCACAGGCATTTGAGATTGATTTCAGTGATCCAAAGAGCCCTGATACACAATACCATCTATGAGTTTATTTGATAAACAAAAAATTACATCTTTATGACACTTAAATACAATTTGCATAATAATTTGGAACACAGTGTATAGCGGCGCTCGCGGCAGCGACGCCGTGCATTCAGTGGGCCTAGAAGGACTCTAACCCCTTGTCCTTGGGGTAGAGTTCTGTGGCCGTACACTGTGCGCTCTTTGGGCCGGGCTCTGTGAGCTAAACAGGCTCCGGCATCTACTTTCAGCGGTGGTGCAGCTCTGTGCAGTAACAGAGTTCGTCCTATTCACATTGGGTGACATAACCCACGTGTGACTGGTTTCACACCGCTTAATTCTTCTGCCATTACTTAGCAGCAGTGTACCACCTCTGCACGGTGGACCCCGGGCTGCGAACGCACCTACTATTATTTTATAATTTGGTGCGTTCCGCCAGCCCTAACATTATCCTAGCGCCAGGGTCTGGCTAGTAATGGCGGATGAACAGCGACTGCTGCAGTACATCCGGCAGCTGCAGGGCAGGTTGGCGGCTCTCGAGCGTTCAGCCTCAGCTGCGGATGTCACTGCAGTCGCTGTTCAGGCAGCCACAGAGGCTGTCTCCCGTGTAACCACAGCCATCCCTGCCCCGACTTTGTCCCGCCTCCCGCTGCAGGAGAAGTTCTCGGGTGATAGTGCTTCTTGTAGGGGTTTCGTAAGCCAGTGCTCTATACAGCTGGAGCTGCTGGCCGCACGATTCCCCTCTGAGTGGGATAAAGTGGGATTTATTATTTCCCTCTTGTCGGGCAGGGCTTTGGAGTGGGCCACACCGCTGTGGAAGTGTGGTGATCATGTGGTGCAGAGTGTCTTGCGGTTCTTGGACACTCTGAAGCAGGTCTTGTTGGGACCACGAGTCACCCATGACACAGCGCTCCAGCTGCTGGCATTGTCACAGGGCTCGTTCATGGTCAGCCACTATGCCATCCAGTTCTGGATGCTGGCCTCAGAGTTAGAGTGGCCAGATAAGGTCCTCATTCCGGCATTCTGGAGAGGTTTGGCTGGCCATGTGAAGGACGCTCTGGCCACCAGGGAGATTCCCGCTACACTGGAGGAGTTTATCACTGTCTCCACCCGTATAGATCTTCGCTTCGCCGAGCGAAGGTTGGAGCGGGACCAGTGTAGGCAGAGGTTTAGGTTGGCACCTAGTTCTACTAAACCTCTGGAATCTTCTGATCGGGCGTCCGAGCGTCAGGGGGCTTCCCGTGAGGAATCCAGGTCCCGGTCCGCTCGAGCTCCTGTGAGCTGTCATATTTGCCGGCAGTCTGGTCACCTTGCCAACCGGTGCCCACAGCAGCTGGGAGATCGCTCGTGCCTAGTGGCCGTAGGAGGTGGCGCACTAGAATCAGCGACGTTTTCCTCCAAGCTGTCCTTTAAGGGGACGCTTGAGTTTGATTCTTCCACTCTGGCTGTGAAGGTTTGCGTGGATTCCGGGGCAGAGGGCAATTTTATGTCGTCAGCCTTCGCTCAACGGCACGCTATACCCTTGGTTATGATGTCTACACCAGTCACCGTCAGAGTGGTGAACGGCGCCACTCTACCCTCACAAATAACCCACCAGACCGTCCCCTTGTTACTCTCAGTGGCTCCATCTCATCAGGAGACGATATCCCTCCTCGTCATGCCCGAGGGTATTAACCAGGTACTTCTAGAGGTCCCCTGGCTGCGGTACCACTCCCCCATATAGAGTGGTCCTAAGGAAGGATTATTGGGTGGAGTAAATCATGTGAGGGTAGATGTCTGAGGGAGTGCATTCAGGTTGCCTCCACCGAGGTTCCCGCTGATCTCTCCTCGCTCCCCAAACACTATCGACAGTATGCGGACGTGTTCTCCAAAAAGGCGGCAGAGACCCTTTCACCGCATCGCCCCTATCACTGTCCTATTGACCTCTTGCCTGGTGCTGAGCCTCCCCGGGGTCGAGTCTATCCCCTATCTCTCCCGGAGACAGAGGCTATGTCTCAATACATCAGGGAGAATCTGGCAAGTGGATTCATTAGGAAGTCAGTGTCACCAGCGGGGGCGGGATTCTTCTTCGTCCAGAAGAAGAGTGGGGAACTACATCCTTGCATTGATTACAGGGGTCTTAACACCATCACCGTTAAGAATAAGTATCCTCTGCCCCTGATATCAGAGCTGTTTGATAGGCTACAGGGAGCGAGGGTTTTTTCCAAACTTGATCTGCGGGGGGCTTACAACCTGATTCGCATCCGTGATGGGGACGAATGGAAGACGGCATTTAACACCAGGGATGGTCACTATGAATACCTGGTGATGCCCTTCGGCCTCTGTAATGCCCCGGCCGTCTTCCAACACTTTGTGAACGATATCTTCCGGGATATGCTTACCACCTCGGTTGTAGTCTATCTGGATGATATTCTCATCTACTCTCCAGATATTGACTCCCACCGGAGAGATGTTTGCAAAGTTTTCGATCACCTGTGGGCAAACTCCCTCTATGCCAAGTTGGAGAAGTGTGTTTGAGCAGGAGTCCTTGCCTTTCCTGGGCTATATCATCTCTGCCCGGGGGTTGGCCATGGATCCTGCCAAGCTACAGGCGGTGATGGATTGGCAGGAACCTCATTCTCTCAAAGCGGTGCAGCACTTTATGGGGTTCATAAATTATTATCGCCAATTCATCCCCCCACTTCTCGACTTTGGTAGCACCCTTGGTAGCCCTCACCAAGTAGGGTGCAAATCCCAAGTTGTGGTCGGAACCGGTCTCCAAGGCCTTCTCCTCCATTAAGTCCCATTTCACTAGCGCTCCCATTCTACATCACCCCGATGTAGATAAGCCCTTCATTCTGGAAGTGGATGCCTCTTCAGTCGGTGCTGGAGCGGTCCTGTTTCAGAAGGACACGCAAGGTCGGAAGCACCCATGCTTCTTTTTCTCCAAGACCTTCACACCGGCAGAGAGGAATTATGCCATCGGGGACAGGGAGTTGCTAGCTATGAAGTTGGCCTTCTCGGAGTGGAGACACCTCCTGGAGGGGGCTCGCCACCCTTTCCAGGTGTTCACCAACCACAAAAACTTGGTGTATTTGCAAACAGCCCAGCGGCTAAACTCTCGCCAGGCCAGATGGTCTTTGTTCTTTTCCCGGTTCCACTTCACCCTCCATTTTCTCTCCGAGGAGAAGAACGTCCGGGCCGATGCTCTCTCCCGCTCCATGGTGTCATCGGAGGGAGAGGAGGAGGAGCCTCAGCTGATCGTCCCATCCAAGAGCCTGAGGACTGTGGCTCCGGTTGCCCTTGAGTCTGTACCTCCGGGCAAGACATTTGTCCCTGCCTGTCTGCGACCGGAGGTCCTCTCTTGGGCTCATTCGTCCAGGGTGGGTGGACATTTTGGGACAAAATGGACCTCTGAGCTTTTGGCGAGGACGTACTGGTGGCCGCATATGGCCTGTGACGTCAGGCAGGGCCGTGGAGTCGGTAAGCCAAACCTGCGACTCCGACTCCTCAATTTCCCTTACTCCGACTCCGACTCCGACTCCGACTCCACGGCTCCGACTCCGACTTCCACACATATTGAAAAATAGAAAAACACGTCACTCAATGAGAAGAGAGGTGCACAAGTTGGGTATCCAGCCACCTAACAATGTAGTACAAAAACTTGGCACTCAAAAAGAAAAATTGATTTGACAGTTCCTTTATTGTGAAAGGCATCCAGTTGAGTACATTCCTTTAAACGCTTTCGGTCATACAATTGACCTGTGTTGTAGCTGTTTTTGTTCTGACCAAGCGTCAGATCTTTCCAGATCACCAGTGAGGCCGGATTGAGAGGTTTTGTCGCCCTTCTGATGACAAGCGCTTGGAGACAAAGGACTCAACACACGGGCCGTGGTCAAATCACTTTATCTGACGTAATGAAATATAAGACATGTTTTTATACCATTTACAGCAATATGTGACTCAATATGTGGAGCTCATTTGGCCCCCACCATCACCTCAGGGTCGTATCTTGTTTACAATATAGCCAGAACATGTTGTTGAGAATAAATATGATAACAAGTATAGTTTCCTTGAAGACAGAGACTACTAGTCTACATAAGAATAATTCTAGCAATAATAAGGCAAAAGGCAATTGAAGTCTTAAAGGCATTTAAAGGGATATAAAAGCAAACCATTAACTCTTCTATATCAATTTCCCCCTTTTGTAAATGGTATAACCTTTGCCACAGGGTCAGCTGATGTCCACATAGGAGCTACTGTCTCATGGGTCTAGTACCCATAAGGGGGCTTCCTACCTGCTTCGCCCATCCACCCTCAGTGTGGACACTCACTTTCCCCATCAGCAATGGCCACCTGGGGTCTATGATACACTACAGAAGGTTCAGCCTTAGATTCTTTTTTTATGCATACATTATTCAGTAGCTTAAGTAATACATATATTAGCGCTTTTACGGCTACATAAAGCAATAAGCAAACCAACAAAATTTGCATACAAGTCTATATAATGCCAAAAATCCATCCTACTAAGCCATTAAATTAATTTACTGGATTTAGGAAAGAGAATGTGTTACCCCACCAGGAGTCTCTCTTTGCGCTGTGTTGTTTTAACCATTGGTCTCTAAGTTCACCTATTCTGTCTATACTGGCCCCGATCTGGAGATTGCCAGCAGGGTCAATATAGTCACAAAAGGTGGGACCAATTATTTGACACATTCCTCCTCCTTTTGCTGTCAGGTAATCTAGTACTATAGAATGCTGGTTAGTAACTGTCATTAATTGTCTCTGTATTGTATTAGTCTCAATCCGGCCTCACTGGTGATCTGGAAAGATCTGACGCTTGGTCAGAACAAAAACAGCTACAACAGTTTGGCGCCCGACGGGGACCGTGGAAACCAGTCTATTCGGAATCCGTATGTGGGAGCTTCCTGGGAGGTTGAAAATGCAGAATCCAGGCTGCAGCAGGTGAGAACATTTATTCTTACATTGATTCTGCATCTGCAACCTTTCTAAGGATGTCCACATACCTCTGGGTAAGACTGTAACAGCACGGTTCAAAAGAACCCACATCACCAGTGAGGGGTGAGTATGTCTGTATGAGAGTTGAATAATAGAGTAATAAGATAATAATTGTCATCTGTATTATCTGTTAAACTGTTCTGGCAATATACTAATATACTAACTGGTTGTGTACTGGTGTACTGTGTAGCACAAAGTCTGGGATAGACTCTGTGCAGTGGTTGTTGTTTTGGATTGGCAGTAAATCATATGAGGCTGTATTTTGTATAGGACTGTGGTTTTTGGTTGCTCTGGTTTTCAATGTTTCTTGTTGTTTAAGAAGTTGGCTTTGGTGTTCTCGGAGTGTCAGTGGACACTGCTGTAGGTTAAAGCGTCAATCAAATCCAAAGTGCAAGATAGTCAGGCTGTGTGAATCCTTGTATATATGTCTATGAGAACCTCTGAATAAGATGAGAGATGAGTAATTGAGTATAAAAAAAGTCCCTGAATGTGATGAATGAATCATCACACATCATTTTTGTGTCAAGAGATTGTTACCTTTCTAGTTGTGGGGGAATCCCGGACAGATGCGTTATAGATATTTCAAATCTACATCTGAGACTGAATGAATTGAGTAATGATATAGTTCGTGTTATATGTGGCATTACATTGCAAAGTTTCCTGAATGCATTTGGCCAGAAAAAGGGCAAGGCATGGTTAATCTCATTATACAGTTATCTGCTCTTACAGTGAAATCCCGTGATTTTGAGTTTTCTTTGTAGAAATTGATTTTGATAAGTCTAAAGAACTACGGAACTCTGTGAAGGACGCTCTGATGGGAGGGGGTAATGATACCGCTGCGCAGTTTTTCTTCTCCCTTCGCTGTTATCTCTGCTGAGTGTGAGCTGTGCTCAAAATTCTCTGTAATTCTATCCATAAGGTACGCGCTGAAAGATTTGTGCATTTTAAAGCAACAGTACTTAATTGAAGTTGGAAGTTAAAAGTAAAATATGGTGTCTAATTTAGAAGGAAATTGCAAGTGATTGATGGTCATTGTAAGTGATTGTTTGGTCATTAATGTGTTTGAACCTGCTTCTAGTTGTGTGATTGATTTGTATAGCAAATTGTGTATCAACAGAGGAGGTAGCCGACTGTACGGCTGATAAAGTAGGTCAGAGTCCTATCACACCTGGGACTTCTTACTTTAGTCAGCAGGTTTTATTGTTGTGGGTGAGAGGCGAGGGTGAGGAGCCCTCTGGATATACCTTGGCAGGCTCACTCTGACTTGCTAAGTGTGGCCTGTAAGACAGAGGTCCAGGCACACTGGGAGGGCATTTCAGAAGAAAGGTGAGCTGTCTAAGGTTGAAATAGCCTTCCCACAACAATCCATGGAGCTGGACTGGAAGGATGCAGGCCTGATCCTATTCTAGCCAGCTGATCTAGCGGGTGAGAGGCAGAGAGCCTTCCCGCTACATCCTGTAGGTCTACTGGGTGAGAGGCAAGGAGCCTTCCCGCTACACCTTGGCAGGCTCTCTCTGACTTGCTAAGTGTGGCCTGTAAGACAGAGGTCCAGGCACACCGGGAGGGCATTTCAGAAGAAAGGTGAGCTGTCGGCAGAAAAAGGTTGAAGCCATGGCAACTTTTTCTGTGTACCGTCGGTGCCCCCAATGAGATCCAAGAGAGCTATGCAAATTGAAAAAGACAGAGAAGAAAGGAAGCAGTAATACAGGTTGGACCAATTTTAAAAAAAAAAAAAGGCAAAAATACCACAGTGTGAATGTTTGGATGTACAAAAAAAGCACAGACAAGGGAAGAAAATAGCAAGTGAATAAATGATGCTTGAGAATGAATGTGCAGCAGTGTGGAAGGTGTATTATGAATGTTTTGATTGACAAAAAGTAACCAGAGACTCAGACAAAACAGATGGACTTGTAAACACTGTGATCAGACTCAGACAAACCCAGACTGAATAGCTACTTGTGTGACCTGTGCTACTGACCTAAGCGAGTTGCGCTAAATCCTGTCCAGACAAGATCATATGTAGTGACATAAGAAGCTGACATAATAGAGTGGGTAGTGGGGACATTGACCTTTGAGGAGTAAGCTGACAGTAGACATCAGACGACCAACCCCATCAGTGCGACTAGAATAAGAAAGATGCAGGTGTATTATCCCTGGTGCCCCTCTGACCAGCTAGCTTTGTTGAAACAGTTGCCTGACCCCGAAGACCAACCATTCCCGTTTTACAGACACATAAAGGAAGTACAGCAGACATATAAGTGTACCTGCGCAGACCTAGAGAGGTTGGTGAGTTTAAAGGCAGGTGACGCACTAGGACATATAATTAAGACACACACAGATGTGACAAAGAATCAGGCTTGGGGCATGGATGATAAATCTGCACTGTCTGGGGAGACATACTGTGAGTCACTAAGACAATGGGCTACAGTGGAACAATCAGAGCAGTCTGTACTCCTGATTAACGTGACACAGCAAAGAGGAGAGAGTGTAGAGATGTACTTTGGACGGTTACAGCTGAAATGGGCAGACATGGGGTACATTTGCATAAACCCACTTGATGTTAGAATACTGGTGAATGCATTCATTGACGGTATGAACAAAGACTTGCGAGACGCAGTACAGACAGCCAGACCTGAATGGAGACATGTAGATCCGAAAGACCTCCTTAAGGTAGCTAAAGAAATTGAGCAAACAAGGACAATAAGACGACCTGTCATGTATGCTGGAGCACAAGGAAAACAGTGGAGACGTAGTAAGGTACCAAGGGACCTAGAAACAGTGAGGTGCTGGAATTGTGGTACTTACAAAACTTATTGTTAGTGACAATACCCCTATGAATTTACTGGGAGCAGATGTGCGGAGTGCGATCCAGGCCACCATACAGTACTCTCCTGAGGGTATTACAGTCACAAGTCCCCTCTCAGATAAACATTTGTGTAAGATTGCGGCAATGGTGTATATGACAAAAGCGGTGAAACTAACACCTGACACCAAAATGCCTGAGGATGAGGAAATGGGACAGGGGCCTGACACTGTTTGGGCAAGGGGAAAAACGGATGTGGGTCAGTTGCCCATTCCCCCTGTCATGATTAAAATGAAAGAAGGAAACCACTCCCCCTTGTTTAAAGCAATACCCCTTGAGCCTAGCAATATCAATAGCCAAATCAATTGCCCCGAGCAGAGATATTAGAGAGTATGTTAAGGCAGGGGTTCTGGTGCAAAGAAACCCCCCCTTTGGACTGCAAAGATCTTCCCCCTGTGACACCACTTTGTATCCCATTAGGAAAAAAGAAAAAAAAAAAAAAGGAACTCCAGGGTTTGCTGACACTTACAGAAAGGTTCATGACTTAAGGGCTATTAATGATGATACAGTGAGTGTGACCTCAATCGTCCCTAACACACACACACAATACTGTCACAGATCCCAGTAATGTCAAAATGTTTCACAGTCATTGATTTAGCAGGTGCATTTTTCTCTGTACCCCTGCACCCTGACTGTCAGTATCTTTCTCCTTTACTCATAGAGGTGAACAATATTGTTGGACAGTCCACCCACAAAAGGGGGAAAGAAACCCCCTGCCATCTATTCAGCAGCGATGGCAGGGATCCTTGAGTAGTGGCCATCACCTCATCCGCTGATTGTACTATTACAGTACGTTGATGACCCTAAGGGTTGCAAGGTCTCACGTGACAAATTACAGTATTACAAACAAAAGGTGACATTTGTTGGGACATTATATTGCCGAACGTACCAGACAACTGACAGGAAACAGGCAATTCAAGATCTCCCTCTACCCAGGTCACCTAAGCATCTATGCATCTTCCTAGGTTTAGTGACCCGGGACCTCACACAAAATTGATTGTGTCTGTGCGGTAGGAGCAGCCGCACTACTAGGAAAGGCATGTGAGATCACACTGACGTTTCTTTTGACAATCTATTCCCCACATGACATCCATGCCATACTCCTACAAGTTCAACCAAAACATCTGTCTATGGCCAGACAGCTCCGACTTGAGTGTGCTCTACTAATTCCTGAGTATGTCACCCTCAGAAGATGTAACGTTCTGAATCCAGCCACCCTCCTGCCTGTGGATTCAGAAAACGGGGAATTGGTGACCGTATTAGTGAGTGAGGAAGGATACTTTGACATGACGCATGAACATGTCTGCATAGAACTGATGAGTCAGGAGACAGTGGGGTTTGCACACGTTCATAAAAAACCTGTTCTTAATGCAGACTTTGAGTTTCTTTTTTGTAGATGGCCCCAGATACCACCAGGATGGATGATTCTACACTGGGTATGCAGTAGTATCCTCACATGAGGTAATCCGAGCGGAACCACTCTCTCCTCACATGTCGGCGCAGGAGGCAGAGTTGAAGGCACTCACTGAGGCGTGTAGAGCCGCTGCAGGTAAAGTCGCTAATATTTTCACAGATTCGAAGCCCATTAAAAATGCAGAGCTGGTGAAACAATTGATGGAGGCATTGATGTTACCAGTCCAGGTTGGCATTGTCAAGGTAAAAGCACACACAAAGGTGACTCCGTGGAGGTAGAGGGCAGTAGAAGGGCGAACAAGGCTGCTAAAATAGCACAAGGTGGCCTAGAGAGAGCAGTGGACGGTGGCAGGGAGTCAGCGTATTCCAGCCACATTGGGTCTAGATGTCCTGAAATCCCTCCGGCAAAAGGCTGCCCAAACAGAGAAGGTACACCGGGGGAGACTGGGAGCTGAGCTGAACTCAAATGGAGTATGGGAGAATAAGGATAAAATGTGCCCACCAAAGTCCCTGTTCCCAATCATGGCGCAAGCAGCTCATGGCCCACTCACATCTCAAAAAGTCACATGTGTGCCATGGTAGATGCCTTCTGGATCGCTCCTGGTTTCAGTTACGCAGCGAAACTTGTACAATCATGCCTCATCTGTGCACAGCACAACCCAGGTAGAACAGTAAAAGTCCCTAAGAAAGCGACATCTAGGCCTCTCTACCCGTTTCAGAGACTGCAGATTGACGACATACAGCTACCAAGGTAGGAGTGTATGCAAATATCCTAGTATGTGTAGATCTCTTCTCTGGTTGGCCGGAAGCATATCCGGTAAAATGTGCAAATGCTAAAATGACTACAGACAAACTGATGAAAGAACTGATCTGCAGGTATGGTGTCCCAGAAGCCACAGAAACAGATAGGGGTGCACACTTCACGGGAGAAATAATGAGGGAAGTCATGCAGGCCCTGGGTGTACAGCAAACATTTCATACACCATATAGGCCACAAGGTAGTGGGAAAGTGGAAAGACTAAATGGGACACTTAAACTGAAAATTCAAAAGGCCACGGCAGACACAGGAAAGAGCTGGGTAGAGTGCTTGCCTCTTGCACTCTTTTCAGTTAGACACACTCCAAATAGAAACACAGGCTTGTCTCCCTTTGAAGTCCTGTTTGGTAGTGCACCAAAGACTGGTCTGTACTTCCCACAGGTGCTACAAATGCAACACGGTTGTATGTCCAGGCCTAGCAGGAAAGACTTAATGTGGTGCATAAACATGTGTTCTCATCCATTCCAGATCCTAATGCCAGTGCAGATGTGCATCAGCTGAATCCAGGTGATTGGGTGGTTATACGCAGACACGTGAGAAGGATCCGGGACCCACGATTTGACGGCCCCTTCCAAGTCCAGCTGACCACATCCACTTCAGTAAAACTTGAGGGAAAGTCCACCTGGATCCACGCCAGTCACTGCAAGAAGGTCCTGTCAACAGCAGAATGACTGTTCTCCTCATCACCTTGCTGGCAGTGACAGGGTTACTGCACTCTACAGAGACACAGGACAAACTCTTAAATGCTGATTGGGACAACAAACTTATTCGGCATCATGCTCTTCTTATAAAGGACATGGAAGGACAGAAACCGAAAGACTGTTGGATCTGTATACACAGCCCTGTATCCGCGAGGACTATGCCGTTCTTAGCCTTACCTCTGGAGCCATGGGAGGTATTAACCCCACACTGCATACACAATGAGACTTGGACTCAATCTAGGTGTGCCCCGTGATATATCTGCCTCAATGACTATAGTCGAATGGGCCGCTAATCGCTGGTTTCAGTTTAATATAACGCGGCCTAAAGGTACAAATGTGGTGGCGGGAATATGATTCAGATGTCGGAAATATGGTCGCCAGGAGGAGGACTGAAATCCCTCACTCAGACCCTATTCCCAATGATGGAATGTGGTTCAGTCTTCAACACACTGGAGCAGACACCTGTGGTGAGGACAATAATTGCTTCCGCATATACACTCATGATCAAACACAGGTTAATAAGACGATGTACCAGGATGGTATTGAAGGCTGTAGAGCTTCTATGGGTAAAATAATAAGGAAAGAAAGGGGTAAATGTACATCTGGTATAAGGGGAAAACCAATGAATAATACTTGGTGTGCCCATAAGCCTACAGTAGGTCAGGACTTTTGAGTTTATACCAATGTATACAGACCCCGGGTCACGTTTGTGTTCTCCCTGAAGGAGTATTCTTGGTTTGTGGACATCGAGCCTACAGGTGGGAAGGCCAGACATAAGAGGGGTCTGCACTCTTGCTAAACTGACACCAGCCACTTTCATAGTTCCTCATAGTAAAATAGACACAGCAGCAGTCCCAATTCACACTTTGTATAGAAGGGCTGCAGACAATAAGCCCCAGCCAAATGGTAGGCCGCATCTAGTAGAGATGGGGATAACAAAATATTCAGTAGTATGCTAATATACCCCTTCATAACACAACTGTGGGATAAATTAGTGGAAGGTACCGACTACCTGGACGATCAGATTTTCCAGATTCTTGAAGTTCTAAATGAGACTAATACAATACAGAGACAATTAATGACAGTTACTAACCAGCATTCTATAGTACTAGATTACCTGACAGCAAAAGGAGGAGGAATGTGTCAAATAATTGGTCCCACCTTTTGTGACTATATTGACCCTGCTGGCAATCTCCAGATCGGGGCCAGTATAGACAGAATAGGTGAACTTAGAGACCAATGGTTAAAACAACACAGCGCAAAGAGAGACTCCTGGTGGGGTAACACATTCTCTTTCCTAAATCCAGTAAATTGGTTTAATGGCTTAGTAGGATGGATTTTTGGCATTATATAGACTTGTATGCAAATTTTGTTGGTTTGCTTATTGCTTTATGTAGCCGTAAAAGCGCTAATATATGTATTACTTAAGCTACTGAATAATGTATGCATAAAAAAAGAATCTAAGGCTGAACCTTCTGTAGTGTATCATAGACCCCAGGTGGCCATTGCTGATGGGGAAAGTGAGTGTCCACACTGAGGGTGGATGGGCGAAGCAGGTAGGAAGCCCCCTTATGGGTACTAGACCCATGAGACAGTAGCTCCTATGTGGACATCAGCTGACCCTGTGGCAAAGGTTATACCATTTACAAAAGGGGGAAATTGATATAGAAGAGTTAATGGTTTGCTTTTATATCCCTTTAAATGCCTTTAAGACTTCAATTGCCTTTTGCCTTATTATTGCTAGAATTATTCTTATGTAGACTAGTAGTCTCTGTCTTCAAGGAAACTATACTTGTTATCATATTTATTCTCAACAACATGTTCTGGCTATATTGTAAATAAGATACGACCCTGAGGTGATGGTGGGGGCCAAATGAGCTCCACATATTGAGTCACATATTGCTGTAAATGGTATAAAAACATGTCTTATATTTCATTACGTCAGATAAAGTGATTTGACCACGGCCCGTGTGTGTTGAGTCCTTTGTCTCCAAGCGCTTGTCATCAGAAGGGCGACAAAACCTCTCAATCCGGCCTCATCAGAAACAGAATTTTTTTCACAGTTGGTTTTAACTAGAATGAGTTTACAAAAAGTCAAGGCATTATAATTAGTGAACAAATGAATATGTAACAAATATCTGAGCAACAGGATGCTGATGATAAACGTATGAACATCATGTATAGTTTAAACAAGAAGTCGATGACTAAATAAAATCCTGAGATAAGGTTCAAGTGAGCCTAGTGAGACTTCACAGGTTCCAAGGGCGGTGATGGAAAGTCCGTGCTGTGATGGTTTGAGTGTGACACTAAACAATAAAGGATACTGTGAAATTCGTGGACGGTGCTACTTGGTGTGCAACACCACATAAAAGGTGATAGCCGACTGGAATGAGTGCCAAGACAGGTACCTGAGAGGAGCTGTAATGGAAAATTCCATATATTATTATTAAAGAACCGCTGTCGTGAGTAGGCACTATTCAGTACTGGAAGAAAAAGAACAAAACGGTGAGTGACAATGGCACATGTACATATTGGGGGATGTTATGTAAATGAAGAAGGTGACAAAGTCCAAAAACAGTCAATTAATACCTGGGTATATTCGTTGTTAATGTGGAGAAACAGACGTCTGAGAGGCAGCAGCTGCTGAGGATGAAAGGACACTAAAGATGATAAGTAAAATGAGTATAAATGTGTGTACTGAGAGGCTAAGGATATGCACATAATGTGAACTAGATTACCCATTCATGTAGGAAATCACTAGATTCACGGGATTGATGCCTATCCCGGACATACACACATGCATACATACATACACACACACACACACACACACACACACACACACACACACACACACACATACATACACACTTTGAGATTTATATATTAAATATTGTGTGTGTGTGTGTGTATATATAATATATATATATATATATACATATATATATATATAATGCTCAAAGTGTGTATGTATGTGTGTGTGTATGTCCGGGATAGGCATCCGCACCGTCCCAGCTACAGCCACAAAATTTGGCACAGTCACACGTCTGGACCCCGAGAGCGTCCTAAGCTATGTTGTGAGGCGAAATTTTAACCCCGTGCGTTCCAATTCACCAAACAATTTTGCCCCTTTCTACATACTGGGGGAAAAAGTGTGTGCGCGTCAAGCCTCGCCCCTCATTATGATGTCATAATGCCCCTATTTGCATACTGGGGAAACAGTGTGTGCGTATCAAGCCCCGACCCTCATTATGATGTCACAATGGTTGCCATGGTGGCGCTGATGTCAACATAGGTTGCAAGCCCCGCCGCCGCTCATTATGATGTCATTATGGTTTACTATGGGATGGAGGATGTGTGATGGGTATATGGGCACTGGACTATGGGATGGAGGATATGTATGACGGGTTTATGGGCACGGGACTATGGGATGGCGGATATGTATATGGGCACAGGACTATGGGATGGAGGATGTGTGATGGTTTTTTTGGCACTTGACTATGGGATGGAGGATATGTATGATGGGTATATGGGCACGGGCCTATGGGATGGAGGATGTGTGCTGGGTAGAGTTGAGCGAAACGGGTCGAAAAATTTCAAAAGTCGCCGACTTTTGGTAAAGTCGGGTTTCATGAAATGAAACCCGACCCTAGGGTGAGGTCGGCCACGAGCTCGGCGACTTTAGCGCCAAAGTCGCATTTCAAAAGTTTGTTTTCCGCCCTTTTTCAGCCAATCAGGATCCACGGACACTGTGGGCAACATGATGACATAGGCAGGGGTCACCACCATCTTTGAGAAGGGCATGCAAGTGATTGGCTTGCTTTGGGGGGCGTCACAGGGGGTATAAAAGGGCGTGCACGCCGACCGCCATGTTACTCATGCTGATCTCAGAATAGGGAGAGCTGCTGCTGCTGCTGATTCTGTAGGGAGAGCGTTAGGCAGGGAAGAAGATACCAAAAACTACTTCTGCTGCTAGCGATTTAGCCTGTACAACACACCAGTTACTGTGCACTGCAAGGGGAGGCTATATTTTGGTGCATCAGCTCTGTTGGTTATTAGGCTGCCTTTTAAGGCTTCCTGATAGCTGCATTGCTGTTTTCCCACTGCTCTGCAAACTGCTTTTTTAAAAGCAATCCAAATTTTTTTTTTGTCCTGGTGAGGTACTGAGCGTGCATTTTTTCACACCATACAGCGGTGTACGCTCCTCACACAGTACCGTGTAACGGCTGTTATCACAGCCACAGTGAAGCTATCTGTGTGTCACTCTGTAAGAATAAGTCGAGGACATGTTCTATTCTTACAGACCTACACCTTCTAGTTTTGTCTGCTTTTCAAACAGTTAAGTATATTTGCTGTTAGATCACATTCAAAACTATAGAGAAACAGCGTGTGTCAGTCCGTATACTTAAAAAACACAGAGCTTGACAATTTTACAGACACCGGACAGCGGTGTACGTGCACGCTCCTCTCTCAGTACCGTGTAAAGGCTGTTATCACGGCCACAGCGAAGCTATCTGTGTGTCACTCTGTAAGAATAAGTCGAGGACATGTTCCATTCTTACAGACCTACACTCTAGGGAGATTCCTATTCTGCCCAATTCTATATACACCTTGTAGTTTGTCATACACTAGCCAATTTCTGCCTGTGACATAGCGGTGTGATATTCACTGCGCCTCACACAATCCAACAGTGTCCACAAGTGTGTTCAGAAATTCTACATCTTCCCTGTCCTATAGTGACATTTTTCACACCTGCGACATTGAGCCTGTGACATAGCGGTGTGATATTAACTGGGCCTCACACAACAGTGTCCACAAGTGTGTTCAGAAATTCTACATCTCCCCTGTCCTATAGTGACATTTTTCACACCTGCGACATTGAGCCTGTGACATAGCGGTGTGATATTAACTGGGCCTCACACAACAGTGTCCACAAGTGTGTTCAGAAATTCTACTTCTCCCCTGTCCTATAGTGACATTTTTCACACCTGCATCATTGAGCTTGTGACATAGCGGTGTGATATTGACTGGGCCTCACACAACAGTGTCCACAAGTGTGTTCAGAAATTCTACATCTCCCCTGTCCTATAGTGACATTTTTCACACCTGCGACATTGAGCCTGTGACATAGCGGTGTGATATTAACTGGGCCTCACACAACAGTGTCCAGTGTCCACAAGTGTGTTCAGAAATTCTACATCTCCCCTGTCCTATAGAGACATTTTTTATAACTGCGACATTGAGCCTGTGACATAGCGGTGTGATATTAACTGGGCCTCACACAACAGTGTCCACAAGTGTGTTCATTCTACATCTCCCCTGTCCTATAGAGACATTTTTCACAACTGCAACATTGAGCCTGTGACATAGCGGTGTGATATTAACTGGGCCTCACACAACAGTGTCCACAAGTGTGTTCAGAAATTCTACATCTCCCCTGTCCTATAGTGACATTTTTCACACCTGCGACATTGAGCCTGTGACATAGCGGTGTGATATTAACTGGGCCTCACACAACAGTGTCCACAAGTGTGTTCAGAAATTCTACATCTCCCCTGTCCTATAGAGACATTTTTCACAACTGCGACATTGAGCCTGTGACATAGCGGTGTGATATTAACTGGGCCTCACACAACAGTGTCCACAAGTGTGTTCAGAAATTCGACGTCTCCCCTGTCCTATATACACCTTGTACCTTGTTTTACATTACTATATAGTTTGTGGGATTTTGTGTACATTTTTACCAAAAATGAGGAAGGCTGGTGGAAGAGGCCGTGGAATTGGGCGGGGGTTGCCAGCTGGTAATGATGGTGTTGGTGGTGGATCTGATGGTAGTGGCAAAATAGGACCGAATGCAGGAGGTGTTGAGCCTGCGTCATCGTCTGACTCCACAAGGCCTCAAAGGCTTAGTTTTCTAGGAGTTGGCGAACCGCTTTTAAAGCCAGAGCATCAGGAAAAAGTTTTGGCTTACATTGCTGACTCAGCCTCCAGCTCTATCGCCTCCTCTTCTGAAGTTGTAAAAAATAAAAGCACTGAGTCGTCATTGGAGGGTCATGTTCATGAACCACACCTTTCCTTGTGTCCTTCACCCCAACCAAGATTGAAGGATGATGCAGGCCATACAACTGATTACTCCATGGAGCTGTTTTCACATACCATGCCTGGGTTATCAAGTGAAATGGTGAATTACCCAGGCCAAGATGAATCTGACATGGAGTGCACTGATGTACAGCCACTAATAGATGATTCTGCTGGTACATTCAGTCAGAGCACTACATTGTCCTCGCAGTGTAATGAGCCAGATTCTGACCCTGATGAGACTCAGGTGCCCCTTCCCACATACTATACCACCATACACGGTGACACAGAGGAAGGTGCACATGACATTGAAGAGGAGGTGATGGATGAACCAGTTGTTGATCCAGATTGGCATCCATTGGGGGAAGAGGGTGCTGCTTCCAATAGCTCAGATGAGGAGGAGGAGCATCCACAGCAGACATCGACATCGCAACAGCTGTTATCTGGCAGGCCCGGAGCACTCCAAAGACAGGTTCCACAAATCAAAAGAGTTGCTGGACAGCTTGTCCAGACGGTCAAAATAGCACAGCGTGCTAGGCCGCAAAATGTCTTCCAAAGCAGGAAGAGTGCAGTGTGGCACTTTTTTGAACAAAATCCTCATGATCAGGCCAAGGTTATCTGTAAGAAGTGCGCAAAGACCTTTAGCCGAGGGAAAAATCTGAAAAATTTGAATACCAGTTGCATGCTTAGACATTTAACCAGCATGCACTTGCAAGCATGGACACAACACCAAACCTCAAGTACCACATGTGCAACTGATCACAAAGAAGGTAGTCAGCAACACTACATTGTTTCCCCCACTGTAAGCCCACCGGTTAGCACAGCAGCAAATGTTGAGGTGTCGTTGCAAGGCCAAAGCAGTCAGGGAATCCCACTGTTATATCAACGAAAGACTGAATCTAGGCCATCAGAAAGCACACCAACTCCATCACCATCATCAACCCTCTCTCAGTCCGCCCTGTCCACCGCTAGTTCCACCATATGCAGCTCTCAAGTCCAGCTCACCCTCCCAGAGACTATGAGTAGGTCAAGAAAGTACTCAGTGTCTCATCCGCGTACACTAGGTTTGAACGCCCACATTGCCAAACTAATCTCGTTAGAGATGATGCCCTATCGGTTGGTGGAAAGCGCAGCTTTCCGCGAACTCATGGCCTATGCAGTACCACGCTATGACCTACCCAGTCGCCACTTCTTCTCTCGCAAAGCCATCCCAGCCCTCCACCATCAAGTGAAAGACCGCATTGTCCATGCACTCAAGCAGTCAGTGAGTGGAAAGGTGCACCTCCCAACAGATGCATGGTCCAGTCGGCATGGCCAGGGCCGTTACGTGTCCATCACTGCGCACTGGGTTAATGTGGTGGATGCAGGGTCCACAGGGGACAGCGGTGGTGGGACAGTGCTGCCTAGCCCACGGTATAGGAAACAGTTGGCTGTAGGCGTTCGACCCTCCTCCTCCTCCTCCAGAAGCGAAAGTTCATCCACAGAGCACAGTCGTACGAGCACTCCATCTGCAGCTGCCACTGTTGCACACGAGGTGTCCCCCTATCGAGCAGCTAGTGGAAAGCGTCAGCAGGCTGTGTTGCAGATGATGTGTTTAGGCGACAGACACACCGCGGAGGTGCTGGCCGAGTACTTTCAGCGACAAACTGAGTCATGGCTGGGCAGTATACATCTTGAGGCAGGCAAAGTAGTTAGTGATAACGGACGTAATTTTGTGGCAGCCATAGCCCTTTCAAAACTCAGCCACATACCTTGCTTGACTCACACATTGAACCTGGTGGTGCATTGCTTCCTCAACAATTATCCGGAGTTAACAACCCTGCTCCAGAAGGTGCGAAGACTGTGCGCGCACATCCGCCAGTCGCCTGTACACTCCATTCGTATGCAGAAGCTGCAGCGATTGCTCCACCTTCCCAACCACCGCCTCATTATCGACATTGCAACAAGGTGGAACTCCACCCTGCACATGGTTGAGCAGCTGTGCGAACAGAGGCAGGCCATAATGCATTTGTGGGAGGATACACGGCCAGGCACTTTGAGAGCAGACATGGAGTTGTCAGGTGTGCAGTGGTCGAAGCTGAAAGACCTCTGTAAAGTCCTTCAGTGTTTTGAGGAATGCACACGGCTGGTAAGCGCAGACGACGCCATCCTAAGCATGAGCATCCCAATTATGCGTCTGCTCATGCAAACTTTGACGCACCTTAAGGAGCAGGCGTCTGCAGCCAATGTTGAAGAGGAGGAGGGAATCCTTGATGACATTCAGCCATTGTCTGCTCAGGGACCTCTCCTGGACGAGGTGGAGGAAGAAGAGGAGGAGGAGGATGATGATGGGGATGATTACTTAGGGGAGGACGATGCATCTCGTGGGGCAAGTGAAAATGTTGGCATGCAAGGTCTGGTACAGGGTTTGTGCGTGACTGGAGGGATGTGGATTTGCCAGAGAGTGCTCCTCCAACCAGCACTCGCAGTGCATCATTGACACCGGGAACATTGGCCCACATGTCAGATTATGCCTTGCAGATCCTAAAAAGGGACCCCCGCATTGCCAAAATGATGAAGGATGACGACTACTGGTTGGCCAGCATCCTGGATCCACGCTATAAAGGCAAATTACAAAACATCATGCCACACGAGAACCTTGACCTAATATTGGCTAATAAACAAGCAACTCTGGTAAACCGGTTGGTTGAGGCATTCCCAGCACAAAGGAGCGGTGATGGTTCTCACACGAGCCGTACCGGCCGGGGGCAGCTTGGCAGAGGTGTTCATGGTGCACACAGCAGAAGTGGCGTTGGAGACAGGGGTTTCATGACAATGTTGTGGACTGATTTTTCAAGTACCGCTCACACAACTGGTAATACTGCATCGATGAAAAGTGACAGGAGACAGCAGTTGTCAACTATGGTTACAAACTACTTTTCCTCCCATATCGATGTTCTCCCGCACAGGTCATTCCCCTTTGACTATTGGGCCGCTAAACTGGACACCTGGCCTGAATTGGCACAATATGCGTTACAGGAGCTCGCTTGCCCAGCTGCAAGTGTGCTATCGGAAAGAGTCTTCAGTGCAGCTGGATCAATCCTGACAGAAAAAAGGACCCGTCTGTCAACCCAAAATGTGGATGATCTAACCTTCATTAAAATAAACCATGCATGGGTTTCAAAGGATTTTGTCCCACCTTCCCCTGATGACACATAGGGTGACAGAAAAATGTCTTGCTTTGGTCCTCCTCTTCCTGGGACTTGAACAATTTCGCCTTTTGCATCAGCTTAATGTCCAACATCAACATATGCCACTTTCTGAAACTCCCTAACTGTGCTGCCTCCCCCCCCTCCCCCCATGGCCGGGGTCACCACCTAGCGCACGAAGCCATGCAAGTGCCGTTGCCCTGGACAGGTGAGTAGGCTGACTCTTGGGCGCGGGCACTGGCACAGGGTCCCTCATAGTGCAATCAAGTGTCTCTGACGGTGGTGGTGCACACCCGCCGTCAGACACACCGCCGTACTATGAGGGGCCCAGTGCCAGTACCGACGCCCACGAGTGGGCCCCCTTGCTTGGGCAGGGCCCCAGCATTTGCAATCTTTACCTCTCCCTGCTCCACCGCTGTGTAGTCTGGGCCGTCAAATCCATACTGGGCCTGACACCGTCTGAGCCTGCCTCCTGATCTATAGACATATATTTTGAATGTGTACACTATGCTATCCATACATGTTATCCGGGGATACGGTACCCTTTCTCACCTTTGTGCAATCACGTGTAATCCATACTGGGCCTGACACCGTCTGAGCCTGCCTCCTGATCTATAGACATATATTTTGAATGTGTACACTATGCTATCCATACATGTTATCCGGGGATACGGTACCCTTTATCACCTTTGTGCAATCATGTGTAATCCATACTGGGCTTGACACCGTCTGATCCTGCCTCCTGATCTATAGACATATATTTTGAATGTGTACACTATGCTATCCATACATGTTATCCGGGGATACGGTACCCTTTCTCTCCTTTGTGCAATCACGTGTAATCGATACTGGGCCTGACACGGACATGTAAGGGCATGACACACCAGATATTGGCCAATCTCACGTG
Organism: Dendrobates tinctorius; assembly: GCF_039654945.1. Taxonomy (NCBI): domain Eukaryota; kingdom Metazoa; phylum Chordata; class Amphibia; order Anura; family Dendrobatidae; genus Dendrobates; species Dendrobates tinctorius. The sequence continues at coordinate 7,552,730 of NW_027361760.1, read as the reverse complement.
CCAGAGCCTCGCGTGTCCCTCTAGTAAGCCAGACTCGGACTGCGGGGCATGACTGAGTCTCGTTCGTTAACGGAATTAAGCTTGCAATGTGTGCATCTTATTTGTGGCTGGATGGTTGAGGTTGCCCATGTTGAGTCAAATTACGCCGTAGGCTCCACTCCTGGTCGTGCCCTTCTGGACATTCCTTTAAGGTTCAGCTTTGCAACCATACTGCCCACGTAAAACAAACACTTTGCCTTCATGAACGCTGTTTGGAGGGTCGTGACTCGTGGGAATAACGCCGCCCAATAAGTTAACCTGCTAGAGAGATCCTTCGTTGCTCCCAAGCATGACATCACACTCCCTAGGAGGAAGGTAATGCCACTGTGGCGACCGTACTCCTGGGGGCGACACAAGTGCACTGATGCCCAGCCACTGCTCGATGAATCTGCTGGTACATTGACCCAGACCACTACATTCCCTTCGCACGCTACACGGCCTGAATCTGACCCTGATGAAACTCAGGTTACCCTTCCCATATACAGTTCCATCTTACACGGTGACAAAGAGGAAGCTGCAGATGAAAGTGCAGGTTCGGCACACCCGCCGTCAGACACACCACCGTACTATCAGGGGCCCTGTGCCAGTGCCGTCGCCAATGAGTGGGCCCCCCCTGCTTGCTCAGGATCACAGCACTTGCAAGGTTGAAATACTGTGCAGTGAGATGGAAGATGGGGACGACGAGGAGTCCAGACTAGTACAGGGATTCCCTAGTGAGGAGACTTATTTGATTGTTTTCAATGTTGGGACAGCAATTTTTGGGGAGCACTATACTCTGGAGAATGATAGATGGGGCCCACCATACACTGGAACATTCCAAAGGTGGACATCAGACACTGGAGCAGCATTTACAGGGCCCATTATACACTAGAGCATTAGAAATGGGGCCCATTATGTTTGGAGCATTATTTGGGCCCATAAGACAGTGGAACTTCATCCATGGGGACCAACATATGCTGTAGCATTATGTGGAGCTCATCATATACTGTTTCAAACATTATATGGGACCAATGATTTTGTATGGAGAAATAGATGGGCCTCGTCATGAGATGTAAAAAGTGAAGTATTTTTCATTGTACTATACCGCTATTTCTCTGCCGTATCGGAGCATCATGAGTTGTGGTATGTGTTAAAGGGGCGCTCTTTTGCCCAGGGCACATGAAAACCTGGAGCCAGCCCTACCCCCCCACAACTTTAGCCAAATAACCCACATTTTTCAGTGCGTAACTAGTATTATGAAGTTAATTAAGGTTGACAAGCTGAAGTAAGAAGAATTGATGCTTTTGGCATTCAAATGGGCACTGTAGGTTTTTCCTGTCCTCCTCTCACTGCCGACTTTAATTCCCCATTGACTTACATTGGGTTTCGTGTTTCGGTCGGCCTCCGACTTTTCCCTATAGTCGGCCGATTTTGCTCGACCCGACTTTTCAAAAAGTCGGGTTTCATGAAACGAAACTCGACCCTAAAAAAGCAAAAGTCGTTCAACTCTAGTGCTGGGTATATGGGCACTCAACTATGGGATGGAGGATATGTATGAAGGGTATATGGGCACGGGCCTATGGGATGGTGGATATGTATGATGGGTATGTGGGCAAGGGACTATGGGATGGAGGATGTGTGATGGGTATATGGGCACTGGACTATGGGATGGAGGATATGTATGATGGGTATATGGGCATGGGACTATGGGATGGAGGATATGTATGATGAGTATATGGGCATGGGACTATGAGATGAAGGATGTGTGATGGGTATATGGGAACTCGACTATGGGATGGAGAATATGTATGATGGGCACGGGCCTATGGGATCGTGGATATGTATGATGGGTATATGGGCACGGGACTATGGGATGGAGGATAATTATAATTTGCTATAACTAACCACAGTTAGTTACTATGCCCGGGCAGTGCTGGGCTCTTCAGCTAGTATATATATAAAATATAACACTATGACTTATCTCAGCTAAGACAAAGCCTAGATCCTCAGGCTACATTCACACCATGGGCGTAGCCAGGATCAAACCTGGGGGGACAGAACCTCATACTGTTCCGCAGAACCTCATGCTGCACACCTCAGCTTCTGCAGAACCTCATACTGCACACCCCTACACTTGAAAATAAAGCCTGCACCTTAAGAAGATGTGGTGGTGATGAATGCAGTCTATTTATTCTAACTATCAATTGATGTTGATGTGTTACTGAAGACGAGCAATGCCTGTCCTGGGCGTCCTTTTGGGCAGCTATGAGGTGCACCTGACTGGTGCTAAAAAAAAGGCGTGTTAGTCTGTGTACTACCCGGTTTTCATTCTTTTTGGTACAGATACGATATGGATAGACAGATATGGATAAATAGAGCGGATTTCTAATCTGCTTTTGCTATTGAAAGCATTAGCTATGAGCTCTAAAACCTTTCAGGTGATGCAGTTTTTTAAAAAGCTGATCGGCTTTTGTAGCTGAAAAACGTATCCTCAAAAAACACAGGAAAAACGATGTGTGTGAATGTAGCCTTAGATCAGGAATATAACAGCCATTTATAGGACATTTCATAACTTTCCAAAATTCCTATGAAAAAATATTCAGCACATCCTGCATTGAATTACTGTACCCAATTTATTATATATTTTAGGAGTCGGAGTCGGTCCATTTTATACCGACTCCAACTCCACCAAATGAGCTCCGACTCCGACTCCACAGCCCTGACGTCATGGACTATATTCAGGCGTGCGTCTCTTGCGCCCAAAATAGGTCCTCTCGTCAGCGGCCCGCTGGGCTTCTTTTTCCTCTGCCGATAGCGGACAGGCCCTGGGAGATGGTCGGTATGGACTTTGTGGTGGGGCTACCCAAGTCCAGTGGCAGCACGGTCATTTGGGTTGTCACCGACCATTTCTCTAAGATGGTGCACTTGGTACCTCTCTCTCAGTTACCTTCTGCGCGGGGCCTGGCAGTGTTGTTCATTAAGCACGTTTTCCGCCTGCATGGCATGCCGGACTAGATTGTCAGTGACCGGGGTCCTCAGTTTGCGTCCCGGTTTTGGAGAGAGCTTTGTTCCCTGCTCAGCATTGAGCTGAATCTCTCCTCGGCCTATCATCCCGAGACGAACGGGTTGGTAGAGAGAGCCAACCAGACCCTTATCACATATCTTCGACATTTTGTCTCGGCCAAGCAGGACGACTGGGCATTCTTGCTGCCGTGGGCAGAGTTCGCTTTGAACAATGCTGTGGCCGACTCCACCGGTCAGACCCCATTCCTCCTAAATTACAGTCAGCATCTGCGCGTCCCTGTGCCCATGCCCGTGTCATCCACCGACTCCAGGGTGGCAGACTGGGCAGTGGAGGCACGTGACATTTGGGATCGCACCCAGGATGCTATCCGGGCTTCCAAGGAGATAATGAGGACCTCCGCTGATGCACACCGGCGCCCTGCTCCGACTTTTGCCCCTGGCGACTTGGTATGGCTCTCCGCCCGAAACATCAGGCTGCGGGTAGAGTCCGCTAAGTTCGCACCGCGCTACATTGGCCCCTTCAAGGTCCTCGAGCAGATCAGCTCTGTGGTCTACCGTCTGGCTATTCTACGTGTCCCTCTTTAAGCCTGTTCACTTGTCCCGGTTCTCCGAGTCACCTGCCGGGACATCAGACTTGTCTTTGGACGAGTTTGAGGTCAATGCCATCGTGGGATGCAATGTGATGCGGGGCAAAAAGTTTTATTTGGTGGATTGGAAGGGTCATGGTCCAGAGGCTCGGACCTGGGAGCCAGTGGAGAACATCCACGCTCCGCTCCTCATTGCGGCGTTTGAGCGCAGCGAGGCTCAGAGGGGAGGGGGCCCCAGAGGGGGGTGGTAATGATAGGCGTCGGGTTCCTGCCACTGCACAGCAGGAATCCATAGCCTTGCACCCAGCAGTCTCCCATTCTTCTTCAGCCGCAGTGGAGCCTGCTCAGCAGATTCGTCGGTCCCGGCGCTCTGCCCAGGCCAACTCCGTGGGTTTCCTTGCTGCTGCCACCTCTGGCACAGCTATGACAATGCATGCTGCTCAGCAGCGAGATTCTCCAGGGACTAAGTCCTCATGTCGGGCTACTGAGCATGCCCGTGGAGTGATCTCCCATTGGAGATCGAGGGTAACGTGCTCAGGTCCTGATCGTGTTTGGATTGGCCCATCCGAGAAGCCAGGAAGGTCCCGGACGCTCGTGGCTATAAAAGGTTCGCATGGCCGCTCACCTATGCGCTAGGATAGTCTGTAAATACAGTCTATGTGGAGTGAGTGATGTATGCACGTATGAATGTCTCTGGTTAATGACTCATTAAGAAACCCCTACCCTTGGTACGCATGTGTTGTGCAGCCTAGCCTGCTAGCGCCCAGGCTTAGAAACTGAGTATTATCTGACAGAATTGCAGGGGTGTCAATACTTTTGGCCACAACTGTATATACATGTACAGTCATGGCCAAATGTATTGACACCCCTGCAATTCTGTCAGATAATACTCAGTTTCTTCCTGAAAATGATTGCAAACACAAATTCTTTGGTATTATTATCTTCATTTAATTTGTCTTAAATGAAAAAACACAAAAAGAATTGTCCTAAAGCCAAATTGGACATAATTCCACACCAAACATAAAAAAGAGGGTGGACAAAAGTATTGGCACTGTTCGAAAAATCATGTGATGCTTCTCTAATTTGTGTAATTAACAGCACCTATAACTTATCTGTGGCACCTAACAGGTGTTGGCAATAACTAAATCACACTTGCAGCCAGTTGACATGGATTAAAGTTGACTCAACCTCTGTCCTGTGTCCTTGTGCGTACCACATTGAGCATGGAGAAAAGAAAGAAGACCAAAGAACTGTCTGAGGACTTGAGAAACCAAATTGTGAGGAAGCATGAGCAATCTCAAGGCTACAAGTCCATCTCCAAAGACCAGAATGTTCCTGTGTCTACCGTGCGCAGTGTCATCAAGAAGTTTAAAGCCCATGGCACTGTGGCTAACCTCCCTAGATGTGGACGGAAAAGAAAAATTGACAAGAGATTTCAACACAAGATTGTGCGGATGTTGGATAAAGAACCTCCACTAACATCCAAACAAGTTCAAGCTGCCCTGCAGTCCGAGAGTACAACGGTGTCAACCCGTACTATCCGTCGGCATCTGAATGAAAAGGGACTGTATGGTAGGAGACCCAGGAAGACTTCACTTCTTACCCCGAGACATAAAAAAGCCAGGCTGGAGTTTGCCAAAACTTACCTGAAAAAGCCTAAAACATTTTGGAAGAATGTTCTCTGGTCAGATGAGTCAAAAGTAGAGCTTTTAGGGAAAAAGCATCAACATAGAGTTTACAGGAGAAAAAAGAGGCATTCAAAGAAAAGTACACCGTCCCTACAGTCAAACATGGCGGAGGTTCCCTGATATTTTGGGGTTGCTTTGCTGCCTCTGGCACTGGACTGCTTGACCGTGTGCATGGCATTATGAAGTCAGAAGACTACCAACAAATTTTGCAGCATAATTTAAGGCCCAGTGTGAGAAAGCTGGGTCTACCTCAGAGGTCATGGGTCTTCCAGCAGGACAATAACCCAAAACACACTTCAAAAAGCAAAAATGGTTTGAGAGAAAGCACTGGAGACTTCTAAGGTGGCCAGCAATGAGTCCAGACCTGAATCCTATAGAACACCTGTGGAGAGATCTAAAAATGGCAGTTTGGAGAAGGCACCCTTCAAATATCAGGGACCTGGAGTAGTTTGCCAAAGAAGAATGGTCTAAAATTCCAGCAGAGCATTGTAAGAAACTCATTGATGGTTACCGGAAGCGGTTGGTCGCAGTTATTTTGGCTAAAGGTTGTGCAACCAAGTATTAGGCTGAGGGTGCCAATACTTTTGTCCGGCCCATTTTTGGAGTTTTGTGTGAAATGATCAATGTTTTGCTTTTTGCTTCATTCTCTTTTGTGTTTTTTCATTTAAGACAAATTAATTGAAGATAATAATACCAAAGAATTTGTGTTTGCAATCATTTTCAGGAAGAAACTGAATATTATCTGACAGAATTGCAGGGGTGTCAATACTTTGGCCATGACTGTATATCTATATATATATATATATCTGTAATATAACGGGCTAAGCGTCACTCTGTCCGAAGCCTTTATAGACTGCGCAAGCGTGACACGCCTGCGCAGTCTGGCTCCAGACAGAGTGACGCACCCCCCCAGGAGATCGTGGAAGACGCACCCCCCGGAGATCGCAGTAGACGCACCCCCCGCTGGCACGACACTTTACCGATTCGGTGTGGCCGTGGGGTCTTGCATCTTGCTGTGATGACAAGGTCAGGTTGTTGCTCCGGAAGCAGCGCATGCGCAGTCCGCGCTTTCCGGCGCCATTTTGGGGAAGACACACTGCAGTGCAATGGCGCCGGAAAGAGGAATGCGCAGGCGCCGATTCCGGAGCAACAACCCGCCCTCTCCTGCCATCACAGCAGGCACAAAAGATTAGCAGGGTATTCGCCGTGAAGTCAGGAGACGGTGGGTTGTGGCGCCGAAATCGGGCGCCAATTACGGCCGCACAATCCCACACTCCTCAGAGTACCATGCATACCAGGATAGGTGATGAGGGGACCATGCATACCAGGATGGGGGGTGAGAGGACCATGTATACCAGGATAGGGGGTGAGAGGACTATGCATACCAGGATAGGGATGAGGAAGTAACATGCATACCAGGATTGGGGGATGAGAGGTACCATGCATACCAAGATAGGGGTTGAGGGGTACCATGCATACCAGGATAGGGATGAGGGAGTACCATGCATTCCAGGATAGGGATGAGGGAGTACCATGCATATCAGGATTGGGGGATGAGGGGTACCATGCATACCAGGATTTGGGGATGAGTGGTACCCTGCATACCAGGATAGGGGGCAAGGGGACCATACATACCAAGATAGGGATGAGGGAGTAACATTCGTACCAGGATTGGGGGATGAGAGGTACCATGCATACCAAGATAGGGGGTGAGGGGACCATGCATACCAGGATAGAGATGAGGGAGTACCATGCATACCAGGATTGGGGGGTGAAAGGACCATGCATACCAGGATTGGGGGATGAGGGAGGACCATGCATACCAGGATTGGGGGATGAGGGAGTACCATACATACCAGGATTGGGGGATGAGGGAGTACCATACATACCAGGATTGGGGGATGAGGGAGTACCATACATACCAGGATTGGGGGGTGAGAGGACCATGCATACCAGGATTGGGGGATGAGGGGTACCATGCATACCAGGATTGGGGGGTGAGGGGGCCATGCATACCAGGATTGGGGGATGAGGGGATCATGCACACCAGGATAAGGGGTGAGGGGGCCATGCATACAAGGATTGGGGGTGAGGGGACCATCCATGCCAGGATAGAGGGTGAGGGGACCATGCATACCAGGATAGGGATGAGGGAGTACCATGCATACCAGGATTGGGGGGTGAGGGGACCATGCATACCAGGATGAAGAATGGGGTGCCATGCATACCAGAATTGGGGGTGAGGGTACCATGCATACCAGGATGGGAGACCATATACCAATAAAAATGGTCGCCACCCAGGTGTAGAACGGGTTCATAGCTAGTCTAATATATAAAGCTCAATGTGGGTGTGTATGTATGCATGTATGTATGTCCGGGATTGGCATCTGCACCGTCACAGCTACAGCCACAAAATTTTGCAGAGTCACACTTTTGGACCCTGAGAGCATCATAGGCTATGTTGTGAGGCGAAATTTAAACCCTGTGCGTTCCAATTCACCAAACAATTTTGCCCCTATCTACATAATGGGGAAAAAGTGAAAGGAAAATTGTTGGAGGTAAATTGACAGCTGCCAGATGTGAACGAGGGGGACTTAAAGAATGAGAGTGATGGCGCCAAAGAGTATATACCGTACAGTTGCTAAAGTGGGGCCCTGACATGGGATACTCACCACACACGGGGATATGAACACAGACACAAAATGCACCACACACTACCACGTGCTTCAACACATATACCACCCTCAGCACACATTTCACCACACATACACCAACCTCCCCACATAAAAGTTGAAACACAAAAGTCACCACTCAAAACTCACCACACTGTCCCAGAGCTGTTTAACAGATGAAAAATGAGCTGTGATTGGTTGCTATCAGCAACAGTTTTCTTTGTAGACAGTTGTGGTAACTGAGACCTATTATTCTTATCATTTCTATGGTGTAATCGTCCTTCTGGAAAGCTGGAAATAACACAATTTATTACCATGCCAACACAGACCACCCTCTGACACAGACTGCAGGGGGAGCCCAGTATCACACAGGATAGGATTAGATACACAGCTCAGCAGTCAGTATCACACAGGATAGGATTAGATACACAGCTCAGCAGTCAGTATCACACAGGAGAGGATTAGACACATGGCTCAGCAGGCAGTATCACACAGGATAGGATTAGATACGCAGCTCAGCACACAGTATCACACAGAATAGTATTAGATACACGGCTCAACACAGAATAGGATTAGATACATGGCTCAGCAGACAGTATCACACAGGATAGGTTTAGATGCACGATTTTTATGTGCAATATAATCATTATAATTTATTATAACTAACCACAGTTGGTTACTATGCCCAGGCAACGCTGGGTTCTTTGTTATAATAATTGTAATAAAGTTCTTTCTTTTATGTGCATGTGTATGTATGTGTGTGTGTGTATATGTATGTGTGTGTGTGTATATGTATATATATATATATATATATATATATATATACACAGTCATATGTAAAAGTTTGGGCACCCCTATTAATGTTAACCTTTTTTCTTTATAACAATTTTGGTTTTTGCTACAGCTATTTCAGTTTTATATATCTAATAACTGATGGACTCAGTTATATTTCTGGATTCAAATGAGGTTTATTGTACTAACAGAAAATGTGCAATCTGCATTTAAACAAAATTTGACCGGTGCAAAAGTATTGGCACCCTTATCATTTTCTTGATTTGAACACTCCTAACTACTTTTTACTGACTTCCTGAAGCACTAAATTGGTTTTGTAACCTCATTGAGCTTTGAACTTCACAGCCAGGTGTATCAAATCATGAGAAAAGGTATTTAAAGTGGCCACTTGCAAGTAGTTCTCCTATTTGATTCTCCTATGAAGAGTGGCATCATGGGCTCCTCAAAACAACCCTCAAATGATCTGAAAACAAAGATTATTCAACATAGCTTTTCAGGGGAAGGATACAAAAAGTTGTCTCAGAGATTTAACCAGTCAGTTTCCACTGTGAGGAACATAGTAAGGAAATGGAAGAACACAGGTACAGTTCTTGTTAAGCCCAGAAGTGGCAGGCCAAGAAAAATATCAGAAAGGCAGAGAAGAAGAATGATGAGAACAGTCAAGGACAATCCACAGACCACCTCCAAAGACCTGCAGCATCATCTTGCTGCAGATGGTGTCACTGTGCATCGGTCAACAATACAGCGCATGCATAACGCCTTTTTGTATGACCAAACAACTCAATCTTTGTTTCATCAGTCCACAGGACCTTCTTCCAAAATGTAACTGGCTTGTCCAAATGTGCTTTTGCATACCTCAGGCGACTCTGTTTGTGGCGTGCTTGCAGAAACGGCTTCTTTCGCATCACTCTCCGATACAGCTTCTCCTTGTGCAAAGTGCGCTGTATTGTTGACCGATGCACAGTGACACCATCTGCAGCAAGATGATGCTGCAGGTCTTTGGAGGTGGTCTGTGGATTGTCCTTGACTGTTCTCATCATTCTTCTTCTCTGCCTTTCTGATATTTTTCTTGGCCTGCCACTTCTGGGCTTAACAAGAACTGTACCTGTGTTCTTCCATTTCCTTACTATGTTCCTCACAGTGGAAACTGACAGGTTAAATCTCTGAGACAACTTTTTGTATCCTTCCCCTGAAAAGCTATGTTGAATAATCTTTGTTTTCAGATCATTTGAGAGTTGTTTTGAGGAGCCCATGATGCCACTCTTCATAGGAGAATCAAATAGGAGAACTACTTGCAAGTGGCCACCTTAAATACCTTTTCTCATGATTTGATACACCCAGCTATGAAGATCAAAGCTCAATGAGGTTACAAAACCAATTTAGTGCTTCAGGAAGTCAGTAAAAAGTAGTTAGGAGTGTTCAAATCAAGAAAATGATAAGGGTGCCCATACTTTTGCACCGGTGAAATTTTGTTTAAATGCAGTTTGCACATTTTCTGTTAGTACAATAAACCTCATTTGAATCCAGAAATATAACTGAGTCCATCAGTTATTAGATATATGAAACTGAAATACCTGTTGCAAAAACCAAAATTGTTATAAAGAAAAAAGGTTAACATTAATAGGGGTGCCCAAACTTTTACATACAGTATGACTGTATCTATATACATATGTGTATGTGTGTGAGTGTATATATATGTATACAATATGTACACATGATTGCATAAGCCATTTATTTTGCCTAGACTTTGAAACTCTTTTTAGCTTACGTATTGTGAATATATGGGTGTTACCTTTGGGTGTTACTTTTTGTGAACATTAGCTGGTTTTCCTTGTCTTGCGTGACTTCTCTGGTAGCGCAGATAAGGATAGCTAACAGCTAAGCAAATTGTATGTGCTATTTCTGCAAACGCAATATGTTTCAACACCCTTTCGGCTTTACTATTTAAACTCTTAAGAATATGTATTGAGTTAGACAGAGGACGGCACACACCTGGTGTGGTCGTCATTCTCTCTCCATGCCGGCATGTCCAATAAAGAAGCATCTTACTTATTCAGGTCTGGACGATTTCTAATTGGAATATAAAAAATCCCTGTGTCATGATCTGAAGTGATCTGACAGTTTTAAAAGCACAGAGTGAACTTTTTTCCTTTTGGCAAGTTGCCAAGGTGACTTGACAGTCCCCGGTGGTGGTTAGTGGTATCGCACCTTAGGTTTTCAGTTTAAAGTTCTCTGTAATTATGATTCAGGTGTGGGGCTCTATAAATGAGTCTCAGGGTGTGCAATCACTGCTGGTGATATTCATTCATTCATTAATTCTGAGTTGGTGAGAGCCTGGTGGAAGGATGGAGCTGAGGAGGAGTCCTGCGCAGCTTAGCCAGGGGGGACGTGTGTCAGCTATGGTGTCTGGACGAAGGGCTGGCATGGCATGGTGGGGTCGCAGTGATGGTGTCGGCAGGAAGTGTCTGCATGGACTGGTGGAGTGGCGACTATGGAGAGTGGCACTCACCATGTGGGACTTGGCTGTTGAGCTGGACTCAAGCATGCTTGCCTTCGTGGCAGAAGCTGAACTCATCTCTGGGACTCTGTTACTAAGCAGCAGCAACTGGTGGTGGACTCTGCTCCAAGGCTGCACTATGGTGAAGGATCCTGTTATGGTGATGGGTACGGGTGGAGGAGAAGACGCACGCAGGTGGAGGGCTCTGTTGCAGGAGTATAAGCACAGAGCATAAAGCTAAGTGGTGTCCCCCTGTATTGTCTCTTTCCCTCATGTGTGTTATTAGTGCAGTGGTGGGATTAGTCTCCGCACCGCCCAATTCCCTAGTGAGGGTTTAGGGTCAGGGCGAGCAAGGGTTTAAGGTTCGCGTGCGGCGACAGGTGCGGAGCCTGTATAGGGAACGTTAGGAGTGCAGGGACACTGGCTCAGGGGAGTTCAGGAGGTCTCCACTTCCCTATTCCCTATCGCAGGGCCCACCATTGTTAATGTTTCCCAGGTTCCCCCTTATTGTTTAAATTCGCCGTACTGGAGGCGGGGTTTCCAGAATTTATATTAACGTGTAATACCTAAATTCGCCAGGTGGAGGCGGTGTATCCATCTGCACGTTTTATTATTTAAATTCGCCCCACTGGAGGCGCTGTATCCAGGGTCACGTGTGTTATGGGTTCGCCTTGCGGAAACATCTGCGTCCAGACACACGTGACCGTGACACCCTGACATTTTGGTGCATTGGCCGGGAATCCAACACCTTTCCCTCACCGGTGAGTACTGTAAACCGTGCACGGGGGAGTCTGGGACTCCTTAAGTAAGTCCTCCGCCTTGACATTAGGCATCAACAGGGGCATTAACAGTTATCCCGGTCTGAGGGAAAGTGATGGATTTCGTATAGTTTAAGGATCTCTGGGAATCGTCTGTATCTGAATACAGGTAAGAACATTTAATAATTTTCATTATATTCGGTAACCTTGTTAATCCAGTATGAATGTTATTCTTGGAATTGAGTGGGAACTGTGATTGTAGACTTTTCCAATTGGGGTTTGTGAGAGGCTCCTGTAAGTTGGAAGTTTACATGCAATTGGAATTATAAGAACTACTGTAAGTTGCTAAGCTCCATAGTGTAAGGGGTTTGTTTGTTCTTGTAAGATATTCCGTAGAATAATAATAATCTTTGTTTTTTAATTTTAATTTAATTTTATCTTATGACTGTTATTCTTGAAATTGAATGGGGACTGTGATGTCAGACTTTTCCAATTGGAGTTTGTGAGAGGCTCCTGTAAGTTGGAAGTTTACATGCAATTGGAGTTATAAGAACTCCTGAAAGTTGCTAAGCTCCATAGGAATGGGGTTTGTTCTTGTAAAATATTCCGAAGAATAACAATCTTTATTTTTTTTATTTTTATTTTTGAATGGGTACAAAGCCAGTGTGAGAAGGCTACTGTTGAATAAAAAACTCCGTGTGCACGTTAAATTGATCTAGATGGGAGAATCGAGGGAGATTCTCGTCGGATTAAGGAATCCGCTGGATTAACCTAACATAGAACCCAGTATAACATGAATTTTTGCCGGTATTCTGTTTTGTCTTCTGTACTTTGTTGAATGTTGTTTTCTGTTAAGTGTGCTGTTTTGTCTGTCTTTTAAAATTACATAGAACTAAAACACCATAAATATATGTTTTATGTTACACATGAGACTCCTTGAATGTTATCTTGAGTGAATGTAAATGAGGGAGTCCAGTAGGCGTGGTTGACAGTCATCTGTGGACTGGAGACAAATCATAGGTTATTATAGTGGTATAAATCACCTAGGTACATGCCACCTGATCCCCATAGAGAATATTCTATGCTGTTTTGTTATATGTTTTTCTTTTAATAACACAGAGTGACTGAACCCTCCTCATTTAAAAAGTGGACACAAAGTCAGATTAAGATCTTATAATGATCACTGAGGAGAGTCCGTGCCGGTGGTGCTCTGAATACCTGATATTAAGAACGGGAACGTCTCTGTATATAAAGAGGCAGTGTCATTGGACTTTATCTCAGCACTTCAGGAATAGGAGTACGAGGGAACTTTAATAATCTCTTGTCTTATGTCTCTGTGTACGTGTGTATGTCCAGTCCCTAACTGTGAAGATTGTTGTACCTTGTGTGTTTGCACTGTGACGTTAGTTAGAAGTCCATGTGAGCATATTTATCTCGTTCATATCAGTGACCACATTTATCATCGTGACCCCATTCCTTGGGGACCTTTCACGTTTGTCACACTGTGTTGTCATACTAGGCCCCTACAGGCTTTCATTGGATGGAGATGGCAAGATATAGAGATACAAGCTGGTAAATACCTAGGATTATTTAGATCCTGGATATTAGTAGCAGTAATTGAATTGTTGCTATTGGTTTTTATCTTCTTGACATGAATTTCACTGATATTTGTCAAGATTTCTTGCAAGTGGGTAGAAATCCATTGTTCTCCATGGTTTATATTGTGTATAGTCCTCATCTTGTTTGTCTTTTTCTTGTGTATAAGAATTTTACGTAACATCCTTACAGGACGTAGGCCCACAGATATATTTTAAGATCTTGTCCTCATTGTAAGGCAGGATTGTTATTGACCATTTCATCTGATGGCTGGAAAGTTATTAAGATTGTACCAAGAAGGTATCCCTGGAATGAGACTGGATATGATCCTTTCTCATCGGGTTCCCAGAGAGAACAGTCTTCAGATCAGACGTGCAATGTGTCCTTATTGGTAACTTATAGGCCTAACTCTTATATATTATAACGAATAGAGAGTAAAAATTCTATATCGCTGACATTGTCTTTTTAGTCTTGAAAAAACTAGGAGAAGGCACCACCCAGAGAAAACAGTCCAGAGGTGGGGAGATAAGCTGTGAGCATGAGGATTGTTGTGGAATGTGGTTGTGGTTTTGAGATAAGAAGGGATCACTAAAAGAGCTGAGGGTGTCCCTTGACAGATGGGTTGCATTTGATGATAAACTTAGTTTCATAAAATGTGAAAATTTGGTACAAGAAAGGTGTAATGAGAGGAAATATTTAATTTGGCTAAAGTAGAAATACATTTATAAAAAACACTGTATTTCCAGAAGTAACCGTCCTTGTGGGAAGCCATGAGGTCACTGTTCTTGTTGATTCAGGAGCCACTAGAACCTTAGTACATCCAGAAGAGATACTGACTATTGGACTGTCTGCTGCTGCATAGTGGTAAAAGGAGTGCATGGTAAGACACACAGAACCATTGTCTACGCCTGTGGAGACACCGGGCCCTCAGCACAGGTAAAAGTGCAATTACACAGATTATAATATCAACTGTGTGGGAGGGATATGATGCAAGCCCTGAGCCTGGAAATACTTCCTACTGCTGCAGGACTATAGGTGAAATCCATGGCTGAGACAATGGTGCTCCAGGGGTATGGGGAATCTAGATACTATTACAGTCTAGATCTAATAACTGCAGGACCATCCTCAGTTACTGAGTCCTTCATCAAGGAAGCAATAGATAAAGGTATACAAATGTACATACACCAGAAGAACTACACTGCACCATGTATTGTAGGTATTTCAGGGGTCCTGATGTAAAATATGAGAATTTTTATGCTCTAGATTGTTCTTTGCACACCATATACTGGTATGATAAAGGGAACTGTGCTGCCAGTTGTAAACTGTAAGAACAAATTAAATTGTTTTTGGTTTTTAGAGGCCCGTGCCACATATTTCCCTCTCCAGATGTAAAGGTAGATCATGGAAATTCCTTGGTGATTTTGTTGGAGAGTGTAAGGAAAGTAACAATGGGAGGATTTGGGTGATGGCTCATTTTACTATGCCAGACTGCAGGCATATTCACAAGTACTAAAGTGGAACACCATTTCTAAACCCAGTGTCCACCTGCAGCGAGGCGGGGGAACGAGTGAGAAATGCTGATCCTTTCCTAGAATTAGAGGAAGAATTGACCACATACCCAGAATCTTTGTGGTCCTCATGACCTGCAGATGTGGGATTGATAAAAGGGTGATTATATCCTGTCCAGTTCACCTTGAACACAACCTTGTTTCCAGTAGGGAGGGCGCCCCCATCTGTAAACGAGGCTGTGATTCCAAGAGCCCCCACAGTGCCAGACCCCCATACTCTGCTGAATGACTGGAGGCCGGAAAATAAGGTCTTTACAGTGATATCAGTAATGTCTTCAGCATCCTGGTACATCCAGATAGCCAGGTTTGGTTTGTATTCACATATAAGGGGAGCAGGTATACAGTCACCAGAATCCCACAAGGGTACTGTGAACTGCCTACTATTGTTTTCCAGGTAAAATCGGCTAACCTAGCTCAATGTGAGTCACCAGAAGGTAGCCAGATGCTCTTATATGTGGATGACATGCTATTGGCATTAAAAAAAAAAAAATTGGTAACAAAAGGGGTTATAGTTAAAGATAACCTATATGTATAAACTGCCCAGTAACCCCTATGGTTTTACTAACTATTAAAAATTTTTGTTTAATCTGCATTACTTGTAAAAAATAATTCCTAAGGGAACCTGAGACCAGAGAGAGGACCATTTCCTCACCCTGAATACTTAATCCAACACATTTGTATGGATTTTATTGAACAAGTGTGAGGGAAAATGTGCGGTCTTGTTATTATGGATGCTTTCAGAAGGTGGATTGAAGTTTTTCCAGCTGTCCACTCTGATGCATTAATGGTACCGAAGGCCCTTCTAAAGGAAGTCATACCCAGATTTGGGGTTCCAGAAAATATATAGTAAACTAAGTAATGTTATTATTACCTAAAACATTGTCAATTGAGTTGGGAAACCACTGTGCCTGTCATCCTCAGTCCGCCGGACTTGTTGAAGCACACAGTGGGATCTTGAAAAATAGGTTGACAAAGACCATGCAGGAAACAGGAAAAATTGGTTGCACTGTTTCCTATTGGTTGTACTAAATATGTATGTCACACGGACATCTGTAGTGCTGACAGCCTTTGAAGTCATATACGGGAAATCTTTTCTGTTACCTCAGCTAAAATCCTTTAGAAGGATAGATGAGGAAGGTGATTGTACATTAGCAGAATATATGGCTAAGATATTAACTCACAAAGAAGTTTCTACTCGTAGTTTTGTTCCTGGAAACTCGCTAACAAATCCTGAGATTGTGAAACCTGCAGACTGGGTCCTTGTGAAGGTGATAAAGAAGAAACACCAGCACCATCCTAAGTGGGAAGGTTCTTACCAAGTCCTGTAGACTTCTCCTACTGTGGTCAAGATTGCTGAGCGCAGCTCCTGGATCCATCTCTCATACTGTAAACTTGTCAGACAGGTAGGGACAGAGTAGGATCTGACTTGCTTGTCAAAGTCCAGCTACAAAGGGAGGTTTTCCACAAGGGAAAGCTTGTCTCAAACTGGTGAAGTCTCCCATTCATCCCCCTACCCGGACAAGACGGTCAGATCTAGGATGTGTACATCAGAGTTAGTCACAGGTATATTCTTCGTGACTATAGTGATGGGAGATTGGAGAGTAATAGACCCAGCAGGAGAGGAAAGTCCAGGGTGGTAGAATGGTTTCAGATTTAAGACTTTAAATCTTACTTTTGAAATCGGGCAGGAGGCTGCCATGTTAGTGGATTTCTGTCTGTTGTATAGATGATGCAGAGATAGGGAACAAGTTGTGAAACTAGCCGAGTCTGATAAGTATGTTTGTGTTATAAGCTCTAATAGCAGAGGGGATCGAATGTGTGCTGACTGGCGTAAAGCAGCGTGGACAACTGCAGTCCGAGACTATAGGTATAAGCCTTATGGTTTCACAGATTTAAAAGCCAGATTCTCTATTAGGAAAAAGGAAACATCCCCTTACACAAATAGGAATAATTGTAATCAGTTACTGAGAACTTTAAAAACCCTAAGATGAGGGATCCAAGGTTATAGGAGCTGATATGTCAGGAACAGACCCAATAGGACATTTCTACATAGAAGTTCAGAATAATAGCATACATAGACCCAAGGAAGGTATGCCAGAGAGAATCCATATGAGAAACTGGGTCTGAGCAGAAAAAGTAAATTAATGTGCATGCAAAATGTAATTGCATATGAACACATGACCTTTACACAGAGAAAACCAAAAGCAAAACACAAAACAAATATCCTGGAATAAAAAAGTAAAAAAATATATTGCAAAAATTGCATGAAGGTAGTAATAATAGTAATAATAAGGGTATTTAGTTAACATAATTTTGATCAAAATAATGTAGAGAGAATCCATAACAGAGTCGATAGGGTTCATAGTTAGATTGTCTAACCTAACTTATGAAGATAAACTAGCTCTAGAGAGAGGCTGTGAGGAGAAGAATGAAAGGTTAGAATGGCTTAAATACATTGCAAAAAGGTTTAAAAAATTAAGTTATATATTAAAACTTATGTCTCCTTAGAAAAGGAAGGAAAATGTAAAATGTTATCATTTTTATTTCCTCCACTAGAGAATCTGGATATCCCACCACAGGTGATTGCTAATCCTGGTAACTATACTTGTTCTAGTCTTCCAGGGCATGGGCACGACTTCGGAGAGCTCCAAGGCGACTCTTGTAGAGAATGGATCATTGTCTCCCACAGTGCCAAGTACTCAGCCATATTGTCAGACCACACTACCCTGAGAGCGGATGTATGGTGGTTATGCGGTGATAAAAGCATAAGAGCCAGACTACCACATGGTTCCCGAGGGGATTGTGCGGTGGTCCAGCTAATCATGCCGTTCCACCTGTTGTCAACAGGGATATGGCCAAAGGTACGTAGTGGAAGAGACAGAAGCATGAAACTCCGCAAGGATCCTTCCATTCTAGTATCTACAGAGATGACATTGGAGTTCCCAGGGGAGTGACCACCGAGTACAAGGCTAGGATCCAGGTAGCAGCCGGGTGGGAATCCATAATTTGGTGGGTGGTTATAAAAATGAATGTAGATTGGATAAACTACTTATACTATAACCAGCAGAGATTTGTTAATTATACCTGAGATGCAGTTAAAGGGGTAGCTGAGCTATTAGGACCAACTCCTCTCATGACTTGGCAGAATAGGATGGCATTAGACAAGTTAGTAGCAGAAAAGGGAGGTGTATATAAAATGTTTGGAGGATTTTGTTGCACCCTTTATCCCTAATACAGATTCTGATGGGAGTATCTCCAAAGCTCTTGATGGACTGACTGCCCTGTCTAATGAATTAGCAGAGAACTCTGGATATGACGACATGTTCCTGGACTGAAGGATGGTTTGGGAAATGGTCTGGATTAGGCCTCTTTCACACATCAGGTTTTCGCCGTCAGGTGCGATCCGGCGCTTTTGACAGAAACCGGATCCGGCGAAATGCAATGCCGGATCCGGTTTCCCCCCCATTGACTTGCATTTGCGCCGGATCGCGCCGGATGGCCATGCGTTTCATCCGGTTTTCGCCGGATCCGGCAATGTGTCGCAATGTGTCGCGATCCGGCGTCTGGAAAAAACGTCTACTGTAACGTTTTTTGTCTCCGGCGAAAAAGCCGTACCCGCCGGAGCGTCCGGCTTTTTCACACAATGAAAGCCTATGAGCGCCGCAATGCGCCGGATCCGGCGAAAGCCGGATCCGGTGGCCGGATCCGTTTTTTTTGGTCGGAGCATGCTCAGTAGCTCTGCCCACAGGAGATATATAAAAGCAAGACAATGGGACCCTCAGCCACACCCAACATGCCACCCAAGCCAAGAACCAGGAGCAGGAGAAGGCAGCAGACATCTGCAGCAGCAGCACCATCAGCACCACCCCAAATGGAGCAGCATGCTGAACGGGAGGGGAGTCCAGAAGCAGATGAGAGACGGTAATTATCAAATCCCCCATTCCTCCAAACTAGGGCCATGGAATATCAAGATATTCATTGGCCCTTTGTTTCTCTTTATTCAACAGCCGCCAAAGAGATGCAGCAGCAGCAGCAGCAGCAGAAATGGCATCACTGGCAGCAGCAATACCCACAGCCATGGAGTCTGGCCATCAACAGGACAGCACATCTTCTTCTGGGAGCCCTCCCTCGCATCGTCAGCGTTTGACGGTAAGTTTTTATTTCCAAAATCCATCATCTCTGTAATATATGTCTATTCATTGCCTTTTATTTCAAAACAGGAATCACAAGATGAAGAGGAGCTCCCAGAAGAAGAAGGAAGGGGTGGACAGACACCTGGAGTGGGCTCACAATTGGTAAGTTTTTTGCATCAAACGCAGAAACACAACATCACACTACACACAACACATAGAAAACAATGTTCTGCAGACCACACACAGCAAACAAATGCCTACATCCAAAGACATAACATTTTTTGTTTTCTTCTCTAGTCTTCCCAATCTGGTGCTCGGCCAAGAGGTCCTCGCAGTGCCTCCCAGGGTCGTCGGCGACAGCAACGCGGCGGTCACCAGCGTGTAAGTATAAATATTTTTGCTTTGTTTTTTTGCACTTTTTATTTCATTTCTTTTGTGGAGGCTAATTATGTTATTTTTGTCTTTTTCTTTAACAGCCTTCACAGCGTGCTCCCGACTCTGACGGTGAGGATGGAGGGATTGATGTGGACAGCCTCATCGATCTCGTCAGAGAAAGGGAGCCGCTCTGGAATATGGCTGACCGCCGCCACGCTGACCTGATCATTACCCGACGACTCTGGGAGGAAATCTGTTCTCTCCTTGTGGGCCGCTGGGAGGACCTCGAAGCTCGGGCCCAGATTAAAGAGCGTAAGTATATACAGTAACGGTTGCTTGATGTAAACCAGTGTTTCCCGAACTCCAGTCCTCGTGGTCCCCACGGATCTTGTGTTCAGGATTTCTATTTACTATGGAAATCCTGAAAACATGACCCCTGGGGACCATGAGCACTGGAGTTTGTGAAACACTGATGTTGTATACTAACCACTCCTTTCTCGTTTCAGGGAACAGAATTGTGAATCGGTGGCGGTCTGTGAGGGATCGTTTCAAGAAGGAGTTCAATAAAGAGATGCGGGCCCCGAGTGGATCTGGAGGACGCAGGAGCAAGTACAAGTACGCACAAGCCCTGTCGTTCCTCCGGGAAACAATGCTCACCAGAAGGTAAATATTACACACCACATGTGAAAAAAATGTTAGATGTAACTTTTTTTTTTCAGCCAGGGCCATACCATGTCAGTATTTTAATTGTTTTTTTTTCTCTTTATTACACAGCACGGTGAGCAGCACTCGGGAGCCTGCACGATTGGACCCTTCTGAGGCGATCCCTGAGGAGACCGGCACCGAGGGACACTTCGACCACCCCGGTACATCTGCACCTTCCCAGCCTTCCCACACATTCGACCCATCTGTCCCATCCACCAGCACAGGAGCATCGTGGCCGCCTACATTACATGAAGCTGCTGGTGAGGAGATCGCTTTCCCTTTACCCCACCCTTCTGCCCCTGCCGCCTCTAGTACACCTGCGGGTACTGGACGGCAGCGGCAGAGGGGTCAGGAAAAGAGTTATGCGCAAGAGTTATTGCATCTGAATGCATCTTTCCAGAACTGTCTCAAAGTCTTGTCAGAGCAAATCTCCGCAGGCTTTCAGCAGATCAACTCCAGCATTCTGGAGGTGAAGACACTTCTGCAAACCATGCATTCAGAAGCAAGATCTTCGCCAAACCACACCTTTTTCAGGTCTGTTGTGGAGCGCATGGCAACACTATCTCCTACCCAGCAGATGCATGTAATGCATTCGTGCCACGGTGCTCTACAGCAGGTTACCTCCCAACCTCCACCTCCCACCACTGTAGTTCCTCCACCTGCACCCCCTCCAGCCACTTTCCATCCTCCCCCTCCTATTACATCTGCACCCCCTCCAGCCACTTTCCATCCTCCCCCTCCTATTACATACCAGCAACCTCACCAGTACCAGACATCTCCCCACTTCCAGCAACCTGCCCCGTCCCAAACTCCTTCCCCGTACCAAACTCCTTCCCCGTACCAAACTCCTTCCCCATACAACTTTCCATCAACATCATCTGCTCCTACAGTCCCTGCCCAACCCTCCACTCCACCGCCCACCACCTCTTCTGCCTCCCACATGTCCACCCATTCTGTAGCTTTTTCCACACCTTCATCTCTAACTGTTCCTTCCCCACCACGATCCCAGTCCTCTCTCCACACACCCAGTGTCGAAGTGTCCCGCAGCCCCTCCAGCAGTATTTCCACCCCACAGTACACAGATTTGTAATGTTTTTTTGTTGTAATAAAAATGCCCATTGGGTTTAAAACCTTTATTAAAAAAGTTTTTTGCACTTTAAAAACATAAAAAAAAAAAATTTAATTTAACTTTTATTTATCGTTTCACAATGGTTGTCTGTCATTTCTTTCTGCGGCGAACTATGTTTTAAAAAAAGGTTAAATACAGGGTATTTCAAAGGTAAAAAGGTATTCAAAACCAGGTATATAACTGTGGGTAAATTTTAGCTTTTTGCCACAGTTGTGTTCCTGGTTGTGTTTGAAGCAAAGTATTTCACCTAAAAAGTTGTGTTTATTGTTGGTGATTTCCTACCAATGTACACAACTTTTGTTAAAAGGTGAAATACTTTGCATAAAACACAACCAGGTACACACCTGTGGCCTAAAGCTAAAAATAGTAAGACCATGACAAGATAGCCAACTTTGGTTGGCAAAGGTATATACTGTTGGTCCAGAAGGTACACAAGTTTAGGGCACAAATCTTTCACACTCTGTCATCCCAGTGTACTCTGCCTTGAGGTGACATAAAGTATAGTGGAAAATTGTCCCTGAAACCGTCACAGAACTTCTAGTGGTAATATTTCCAATGACAACATCCATCTTCGCCAGTAACTTGCTCTTCTCTCCAACCTGCACTTTCTTCTCTACAACCTGTCAAAGAAGGGCTGTAGGAACATGCTATATCTAGTTTTCCAGTAGCCAATCCCGTTCGGAAGGCCACAAGGGTCAATTTTAAAAACCGGATCCGGCGTAATCCGTCGAAAAACGGATAGAAAAACGGATGAACCGGATGAGACGGATCCGGTTTTGTCTGTCAAGAACAAGACGGATCCGGCAGAAAACCGGATCCGGCACTTCAGGTTTTACAAAACATTTGCCGGATCCGGCATTCCGGCACGACGCCGGATCGCGCCTGACGCCGAAAACCTGATGTGTGAAAGTAGCCTAATTCACTTCTGCGTTGACATCTCTTACCATCGTGGCCGGAGTGCTGATTGTTTATGGATGCTGTACTATTCTATGCATTAGGACTTGTTCAAAGACTGACTCTGCCATAACAAAAACTATGTATCAAGGAATGGAGACCTTGGAATCCAACGAAAGAATGAAAATTTTGGGACTTAATGATAAATATACTGAGCATATTACTCTTCCTAGATTATATGAAGATCTTCTGTGAAATCTGACAAAAAGAAATCTGTCCCCAATGTGTACAGATAGATGATTTTATTACAAGATGAGGGAATGTTATAATAATTGTAATAATGTTCTTTCTTTTATGTGCATGTGTATGTGTGTGTGTATATATATATATATATATATATACACAATATGTACACATGATTGCATAAGCCATTTATTTTGCCTAGACTTTGAAACTCTTTTTAGCTTACGTATTGTGAATATATGGGTGTTACCTTTGGGTGTTACTTTTTGTTAACGTTAGCTGGTTTTCCTTGTCTTGCGTGACTTCTCTGGTAGCGCAGATAAGGATAGCTAACAGCTAAGCAAATTGTATGTGCTATTTCTGCAAACGCAATATGTTTCAACACCCTTTCGGCTTTGCTATTTAAACTCTTAAGAATGTGTATTGAGTTAGACAGAGGACGGCCCACACCTGGTGTGGTCGTCATTCTCTCTCCATGCCGGCATGTCCAATAAAGAAGCATCTTACTTATTCAGGTCTGGACGATTTCTAATTGGAACATAAAAAATCCCTGACACTCTTCAGCTAATATATATATATATATATATATATATATATACGAGCGTGTATATAAATATATTTTTTTTTATACATATATATATTTCATACAGAGGTAGATAGCAGAATAGCCGATAATTCAATTGTCGGCTTTTGTAAGATCATTACAGAACCCGACAGGATAAGAGACATGGTTTACATACAGTAAAACATTGCATATCTGATAGATTTATATATGTCCCTCACTAATAATATTAGTAGTGTGTGTGTGTGTAAAATGTTGGAGCTGTAGGTGTTAAATTAAAGGATTATTGCATGGAAAAAACTGGTGCGTGCTCCCGTTCCATTTTCTCCGCCAGAGAGGGAAAGTCAGTGACTAAGGGCAGAAATTAATAGCCTAGGGGACAAGGGGACAAGGGGACCCTTGTTTTTGGGCCCCCTCTGGCTCCGTAAGATGGACCAATTCTGGCACTTACCCTCTCTCTTCCCTTTGCCCTGTCGCGGGTTGCATAGTGGCATATGGGGTAATAAGGGGTTAATGTCATCTTGCTATTGTAAGGGGACATTAAGCCTGGTTAATAATGGAGAGGTGTCAATAAGACACCTATTCATTATTAATCCACTAGTCTTTACTTAGCCTTTACTCGCTATTAACAAGGGGTAAACCCCCCAAAAAATGATGTGGGGTCCCCACTATTTTTATTAGCCAGCAAAGGCTATTTTCAGACAGCTGCGGGCTGAGAGGTGCCATAAATATTGGCCCCTTCCCAGGCTAATAACATCAGTCCTCAGCCGCCCCAGAAATGGCACATCCATTAGCTTCAGGCTCTTCTCACCTGAAGTCACGCAGCGAGTGGTGACATCAGTTAGGTGACCAGAGTTCATTGGCTATAAAATCCAGTAACCTTGATGACATCGGCGCTCGGCACTGAACCTATGTTCTCATGCTCAGCTCAGTGTATCCTGTATGCCGATGGATTTTTATATTACCGTTCAGGAAAGCATCAAGATGTAGCTGAATTGAGCTCATCGTGGGACATATGGATTATCAGTGGACAGTTGAGGATGTCTTTGCTTTTCTATTTTTATTTGGATATTAATAAATGGTTAAAATAGGGTTAGGGAATGTTTTTTTCAAATAAAGGACTTTGCTCTATGTGTTTTTTTTACTTAAACTGACAGGGTAAGTAATTGGCGTGTCTTATAGACGCCTCTCCATTACTAACCCCAGGGCTTCATCAACTGACATCAACTCCAATACTATTACCCCACATGTCACTGTGCAAGGGCAAGTGGGAAGAGTCGAGGATAAGCGTCAGACCTGGCGCATCTAATGGATGCGCCATTTCTTGCGTGGCTAAGGGCTGATGTAATTAGTCTGGGAGGAGGAAGTTAATACTCATGGTCCTTGGCTGTCTGCTTATAGCCTTTGCTGGCTATTAAATATAGTGGGGACTCCACATCATTTTTTGCAGGGTTAAGCCTTGTTAATAACCAGTAAAGGCTAAGTAGACAGCTGTGAGCTGATATTAATAGCCTGGGAAGCTTCATGTTTTTGTATCCCTATCTCATACTATAAACATCAACTGTGAATTTACTGTACTCGACTGATGTAATGTCGGGCTTCCTATGAGATGGGTGTGTATAAATCATACTGCAGATGCATGATCCTTGCATTATGCAATTTTTTTGATGCAACCATTGACTTTCATTGGTGAGTCTCTGCTGTTTTAAGTGCCATACGCATGCTGCATATTTTTCCTTACCCCAATTCCAGTTGAGCACTGCTTGATTGAATAACATTGTATAGAGTGCAATGCTAGGTTTTCTCACATTGCACTAGCCAAGTTTAAACGCAGAGGTGAGCGCACCCTTATAATAGGCTTCCCTTGCTTTGACGTTGTTCTTTGTGGTGGCTCTGCCACTGGTAGCTATTATCAGTATTTTGAACTATAGAGAGGAGCAAACAGGTTACTTCATTTAACCATTTCATAGTTTCCAAACTCTGATTTGTTTAGAAGAGGTAGCAAAAAATTAATATGTGCAGAGCAGTGTCATTTTAATATTGCTGTGAAAAATGTAATTTTTTTATGCACCACCTTTCAGCCAGAATCCACCAGTGAGGAAAATATGTATTAGGCCGGAGTCACACTAGCGATTAAATCGGACGAATACAATGCGATAAATATCGCATTGCATTCATCCCAATGTTATTCTATGGTGCTGCTCCCATCATGCATTTTTTTATCGGATCCGTTCCTCGGACTGAGACAATCGCAGCATGCTGCGATTGTCACCGATTTTCAGATCGGATTCGCCAATGCAAGTCTATGGATGCGATTAAAAATCGGATTAAAAATGGACCACACGTGTGACTTGCGATTAAATCGCAAGACTTCGCCTGGTCAACAGGAAATAGCAGGAGGCATGGCCAGGAAGCTTTGGGATGCAAATTTCTCTTGCAGCATAAAAAAAACCCAGGAAGAATGCCTCCACGGAGTCCTCCATCATGTCCACGCCAGTGAATATGGAAATGCTGATAGTTCTGGTCCAGGAAAGGCCAGAACTATGAGACCAGAGAGATCCCCACTATGCTGACCGCACTCGCAGGGAGGCAGCGTGGAGAAGAATCTGTGCCCAGATGTTCACTGGATATGCGGCAAGACCTCGGGAGGAGCGGGAGCAAATTAGTAAGTGAAATAATGTGTACACATAATCAAATCCCCAAATCTAATCTGCTCAATGTAAGTCCTAATATGTGTCATCATTGCTCAGATATCTGGACATAATTACTCCGCCATTTTTATTGTGCGCATATTTACAACATCTAAATTACAACTCCCTGACTGGTGACACCATGACGAATTTGCCTTACAAAAATTTGAAATATTTAGCTAATTGTTCTGCCACCAAATGCAGTGCTCTCCTTGTTTTTTGGCCCGTATCTTAGCCACTATATAACTTTTGTTTTTTGACTCAAAACATCATAGATGTTCGCATTATTACCACAGGTTTTTCTAAATTTTGTTAGCAATTCTGTTGGTTAGAAGGTCCTTTGTAGTAGGCTTCAACCTTTTCCTTATTTTTTTGATTGGTGTGGAGCCAACAGGAATATAAATCATATCTTTTGTAAAATGTGTGCCTAAGCATAGGTAAACCCTTGATACCATAGCCATATGTGTGGTGTAACAAAATCCTGTGTTTTTGTTCACATTGTAGTGACTGATGTGACAAGGCATTGGCGCAGCTGCAGGGACACATATAGGAGGGAGAGACAGCTGAGGTCCCGTAGTGGAGCGGCTGGAACCACAAAGAGAAAATACCTGTACTTCGACCGCCTACATTTCCTTGCTCCTGTGATGGATCTGAGACCATAAGTGCATGGTTTAATGTAGTACTTTGGATATTCTCTAAGCAAAATTTATGTTATTTTTTCCTTTGTAGCACCGAGTCAAACCTCACAGAGAGGGAGACGGGTTCCGACTCTGAGGTAGTGATTGATCCTGAGTCGGATGTTGCTGCAGGGTCCAGCCCATCTGCAGGACTTCCCAGAGCCACACCATCACCACCAAGATCACCACCACCAGAATCTGCTAGCCAGGCAGCACAGCATGATGACCGGGGCAACAGTAGCAGCCCCACCATGCCACTGGATACCTCTCCTCAGCCTTCGGCCCTACCACGACGAGGCAGATGCAGGAGAGAAGGAGCACCTTTGGGAACAAGAATGCAGGTGGACCGAGGTGTATTGGACTACTTGTCCACAGCTGCTCATGATGATGGGGAGGAGGCTTATGGGCGCAGTCTGGCACAGTATTTGAGGGCAATTCCCTGTGGGTACAGGTTGCGTACGAGAGGGGCTCTCCAAATCGTTTTGGATGCCAGCACATCACCCAATAATCCCCGCAGTGTGTTTCAGTTTCTTGAAAGGTGGCAGCTGTCAGATGAGAATCAAATTGATAGGCTGGTTGGACTTGATGTGACAAGTCAACCATCCTTGGAACCTGTTCCTCCTCCTCCTCCTCCACGGGTGCCAACACCTCCGCCTCAGCCTGCATACATCCCCAATGTGGCTCCACAGGTCGAATATATGGGCCAGGGCGCACATGCCCAATATGGCCACTTTAACGTACCCAATGTTGGTGGGTGGCCACAGCATGGGTATGTTAGACATGGACATATTGGGGGATATGGGCAATTAGGGCAGCCCTACCAGGACTACCCACACCAATATCAAAATTACCCCTACCCAAACCCACAAATTGATCCTGGCAGGATGCAACAGATGGCACAGCCAGCGCACAGGGGGACAGAGATGTGGCCCAGCAGCCAAGGCCAAATGTCCAAGCAGGCCCCCCACCTTCACCACCCCCAACCAACCATAACTTGTAGGTTTTCGTTTTTCCCTTGATGTAATGTTTTGTGTTTTATACATGATGTTTCATTTTTGGTTTGGACTGTTAAATACTAATGTGCTGATAACATTAGGCCATATGCCATTACCATGGTTATTTGGTACGGCAATACCAAAAAAAAAACAAGTAATAAACTTGTTAACATTCACAATGTGTGTCTGTTCATGTTCGTACATGTTCTGTAATGTGTTACATAGATATACTAAAAAGTACTGTTTAAAAAAACAAAAACAAAAGGCCAAGCAAACAATCTTTATGAGAACACAATACAACCAAAGCACTACATACTCATCTTGCCAGGGAGTAGCACCCTGAGGTGTTAGAAAATAAGTTGCAAACACATCACTTACTTTGAGTCAGGAAATTGGACGATGGGGTGGGTTTACATGTGTCCTAGGCCTAGACACATTAGCAGACTCCATCAATACAGTAGTGAAACAAAGGAGGGCACCACCAAATGAAATGTTGGGATCCTCCTGCAGTCAGCAAAAGACAGATACTATATAGAAGTAGAAAAGCTACTGACCAAAAACAAGCAGGGATCACCAAAACAGTATAGTAAATTTTATTAGACAACCATAAACAACACCAACATAAAAACAATTAAAAGTCATAACACATGACAAATTGTACACTAGGCTCCTAATAAAGCCAAAAAGACCTCACCCATATACCTAAGAAAATGGCTAGGCAGTTAAATGTAATATGAAAGTGGTACAAATAACCTAAAGAGAGCAGTGTGTAATTTGATGTAAAAATTGTAGTAATTGAGTCAAAAAAATAACAATGTCAACATCCCCTATCACTAACAATTATGACAGTAGTACAGAACAATCACAATTCAATGTAATATAAATACCACTAATGAAGATAAGAGGACAAGCTGAAATAAAGCCAAGGTAAATAAGACCCATGTATTACATCATCTAACGATAGAGGCACAAAATGCTCTGCAAGAGATAAATAAAAAATACTGCCCGCAATGTCCTGATAACATTCCTACATATGGGGGAGCTTGTGGAGTGCCCTGCCCGACGTGTGTCGCCACCGCAAGGTGGCTTCATCAGGGGCTGAAGGGTGTATGCACTGGAAGTCTTATATATACATATCCTAATAGACTTAATAAATAGCAGCTGAGAGGCTTTACCTAATCAGACGCATTGTAAGGAGGCGCGAGGACGCATCATCAGACAGGGGCCGGATGCATGACCCGTGACTCCCCACTCCTTCCAGGTGGAAGCAGGAGAGACAAAGTGACTCATGTTGCGCATGTGCTGAGAACATGGTGGTCATAGTAACCAGAAGACGCTGGTGTTTAGCGATGGTCAAATATAATGAAACAATAAACATGTGTTACCACTAAACATTGTGCAAATGTGGAGAAGGTAATTGCCACAGTGGTCCTAGAACCTGATCAAATTTTAGAAAATCAAGGCTAAATAGCGCACCTTTGCAATAGGATCAGATATATGAACAACCAGGCATGGTTATTTCCGGGTAAATGCACCTGTCGTCATTACAAGTGCCCATCATAAACAGACCATGCTGCGCTTACGGCAAGAGAGACTTCATCGTCATGGTGATCAGGAAAGACGCTGGTTATAGTAGTAGATAGGCATACTGGGTCATTTAATCATGAGAATTGAAACAAATCCCCGTTACTAAGATGCGATAAAATGTAACAACAAACGCACACGCCGACACTCCACACAGTCAATCGCACACAGGATATAATGAAGCGGTGGTGTGCACAGTAGTGAGAATATTGTCTCCCAAAAAAAAATCAACAAAAGGTCAGACAGTGTGAACAACGCCTATAATGATAAAATATCAAATGAGCGTAGAATAGCTTGTAAAACTATTAAGTTTTTTGTTTTATGCATCATATGTGACCTACCCACCAGGTGGAATTCAACGTTACATATGTTGGAGCGGTTGTGTGAGCAGCAGGCAGTAGTCATGGAGTACCAGCTGCATCAGGTGCAAACAAGTCGCACTATGCGCCGGTCACACTTCAGCACCACTGAGTGGGCCTCTATGAAGGACATCTGCCTCGTTTTGCGTGCCTTCGATGATTCCACGTGGATGGCGAGTGCAGATGATGCACTAGTCAGCACGACTGTCCCCCTTATCTGCTTGCTTCAAAAAACACTGCAAGCACTAAGGGAGGAGGTTTTGGAAGAGGTGGAGGAAGAGGAGTCACAAATGCCATCCGCTTCAGGACAGTCTGCGCTACGTGGTTCCTCACAAAGGCCTAGGCAGGGGACACTTTGTGAGGAGGAGTCAATGGAGGAGGAAGACATTTTTCAAGAGGAGGGAGGTACACAATGCTCTAGTCAGTATGTACAGCGAGGGTGGGGTGATGCAGGGTAGGCAGAGATGACGACTAAAGCAGGGGACAGCGTTTCTTTGGCAGTTGGGAGTCTGCAGCACATGGTTGATTTCATGCTGCAGTGCCTGAGAAACGACCGCCGCATTGCCCACATTCTCAACACGGCTGATTATTGGGTGTACACCCTCCTAGATCCTCGCTACCGGGACAACTTACAAAGCCTCATACCACCGTTGAACCGGGAGCGTAAAATGCGGGAGTATCAGGACACTCTGGTACAGTCCATCATGTTCTCCATTCCACCCGACAGCAGTGCTGCTAGTGCTTTACAAAGCAGCTCTGTGCGTCAAGGCAGTGGAGGAAGCTCTGCACAAAGAGGGAGCAGAGGCAGTGCCTCAGCACAAGGCAAGACCAGTATGGCCCAAATGTGGCAAAGTTTTGTGTGTCCGCCACAAATGTCTACACCATCACAGTCTCCAGTCTGCAGGAGGCAACGTTTCAGTCAGATGGTAACAGACTACCTGTCTTGCCCTGTCAGTGTACTCCCAGATTGCTCTACCCCCTTCAAGTTTTGGGTCTCTAAGCTGGATACATGGCCAGAGCTTAGCCAGTATGCATTGGAGGTGCTGGCTTGCCCTGCTGCCAGTGTATTATCGGAACGCGTCTTTAGTGCCGCAGGTGGTGTACTAACAGACTTTTCTGAAAATGAACAAGGCCTGGATCTTGCCAGAGTTTGCCAGTCCTCTTCCAGAATAAATAATTGGTTGGCAACAGTATCCAGGTCTCCTGTTGTGTTCATGTTTCTACCACCTGAACTGTAATCCCTGGGCTTCAACACAGCCAGTTGTCGCTCACTATTAGTAGTGGGAATGTGGACAGAGCAGGAGACATTGCCGGACACACATCAGGAGATCAACTGACGTGAATGGGCCCCAGTAACACAGGAACAAGTGTGGATTGTGCAGAAGCCACTTCTGAGCAGCAACTGGCGGGGTTGGAGGCCAGGGGAAATACTAGAGACATTGGAGCCACAGGCCTAAGTGGAGCAAGGTTACAATCAGTAGTAGCGTACAACCAAAATAAAACTTGCTTCAAGTAGGCCTCAGCCTGCTCCATGATTGTTCCTGGGCTTCAACACAGACAGTTGTTGCTTGGAAGTGCCGTCCGCACAGAAACACTAGCTCCTGTGTCACTGGGGTTCAGTAACGCCAGCTGCTCCCCTGCTGTGTGGACGACAAAGTCTCCTGCTGCCTACACAGTCACATTACAGCTTATTTTCTACTTGCTTCAAGTAGGCCTCAGCCTGCTCCATGATTGTTCCTGGGCTTCAACACAGACAGTTGTTGCTTGGAAGTGCCGTCCGCACAGAGAGAAACACTAGCTCCTGTGTCACTGGGGTTCAGTAATGCCAGCTGCTCCCCTGTTGTGTGGACGACAAAGTCTCCTGCTGCCTACACAGTCACACTGCATCTTATTTTCTACTTGCTTCAAGTAGGCCTCAGCCTGCTCCATGATTGTTGCTGGGCTTCAACACAGCCAGTTGTGGCTTGGAAGTGCCGTCCGCACAGAGAGAAACACTAGCTCCTGTGTGACTGGGGTTCAGTAACGCCAGCTGCTCCCCTGCTGTGTGGACGACAAAGTCTCCTGCTGCCTACACAGTCACACTACATCTTATTTTCTACTTGCTTCAAGTAGGCCTCAGCCTGCTCCATGATTGTTCCTGGGCTTCAACACAGACAGTTGCTGCTTGGAAGTGCCGTCCGCACAGACAGAAACACTAGCTCCTGTGTCAGTGAGGTTCAGTAATGCCAGCTGCTCCCCTGCTGTGTGGACAACAAAGTCTCCTGCTGCCTACACAGTCACACTACATCTTATTTTCTACTTGCTTCAAGTAGGCCTCAGCCTGCTCTATGATTGTTCCTGAGCTTCAACACAGCCAGTTGTTGCTTGGAAGTGCCGTCCGCACAGAGAGAAACACTAGCTCCTGTCACTGGGGTTCAGTAACGCCAGCTGCTCCCCTGCTGTGTGGACAACAAAGTCTCCTGCTGCCTACACAGTCACACTACATCTTATTTTCTACTTGCTTCAAGTAGGCCTCAGCCTGCTCCATGATTGTTCCTGGGCTTCAACACAGCCAGTTGTTGCTTGGAAGTGCCATCCGCACAGACAGAAACACTAGCTCCTGTGTCAGTGGGGTTCAGTAACGCCAGCTGCTCCCCTGCTGTGTGGACAACAAAGTCTCCTGCTGCCTACACAGTCACACTACATCTTATTTTCTACTTGCTTCAAGTAGGTCTCAGCCTGCTCTATGATTGTTCCTGGGCTTCTACACAGCCATTTGTTGCTTGGAAGTGCCGTCCGCACAGAGAGAAACACTAGCTCCTGTGTCACTGGGGTTCAGTAACGCCAGCTGCTCCCCTGCTGTGTGGACGACAAAGTCTCCTGCTGCCTACACAGTCACACTACTACAGATTTTTAATCATGCTGCACTTAGGCCTCTGGCTCCACTGTCTCTAGTTTTTCTCCTGGCCTCCAACCCCGCCAGTTGCTGCTCTGAAGTGGTGTCTGCACAATCCAAACTTGTTCCTGTGTTACTGGGGCCCATTCACGTCTGTTGATCCCCTGATATGTGTCTGGCAATGTCTCCTGCTCTGTCCACATTCCCACTACTATTAGTGAGTGACAACTGGCTGTGTTGAAGCCCAGGGATTACAGTTCAGGTGGTAGAAACATGAACACAAAAGGAGACCTGGATACTGTTGCCAACCAATTATTTATTCTGGAAGAGGACTGGCAAACTCTACTACTATTAGTGGGAATGTGGACAGAGCAGGAGACATTGCCGTGCACACATCAGGGGATCAACAGACGTGAATGAGCCCCAGTAACACAGGAACAAGTGTGGATTGTGCAGACGCCACTTCTGAGCAGCAACTGGTGGGGTTGGAGGCCAGGGGACACACTAGAGACAGTGGAGCCACAGGCCTAAGTGGAGCACGGTTACACTCAGTAGTAGCGTACAACCAATATAAAACTTGCTTCAAGTAGGCCTCATCCTGCTCCATGATTGATCCTGGGCTTCAACACAGCCTGTTGTTGCTCGGAAGTGCCGTCTGCACAGAGAAAAACACATGCTCCAGTGTTTTTGGGGTACAGTAATGCCAGCTGCTCCCCTGCTGTGTGGACGACAAAGTCTCCTGCTGCCTCCAAAATCACACAACATCTTATTTACTACTTTCTCCAAGTAGGCCTCAGCCTGCTGCATGATTGACCCTGGGCTCTAACATCGCCAGTTGCTGCTCAGAAGTGTCTTTGGCATGGGTACTCCCTCCTGCCCAGCCTGGTTCCAGCATGCCTGCTGTTTCCGGGGAGTGTCAACGTCACTTTGCCACCAATACATTGTCCTGTCGTGTTGCGGTCGAGTTAGCCGAGTCTATGGTGCCTGCAGTTTAGGTGCTTCCTATGTGGGCTGTGGGTTCTGGTAATAAAGGTTGGTTCCGTAGTGCCAATAGGAC
The DNA here is from genome assembly GCF_039654945.1 of Dendrobates tinctorius. Lineage (NCBI taxonomy): Eukaryota > Metazoa > Chordata > Amphibia > Anura > Dendrobatidae > Dendrobates > Dendrobates tinctorius. Next base: position 7,519,252 of record NW_027361760.1, on the reverse strand, counting down.
TAGCACCCCCTGTGGACTGTGGGTTTCGGTAACTGCGGCCTGCTCGCGGCCTTGCAACTTTGTTTATTATGGGTACCTTCTGCTACCCATCCGGGTTCCAGTACCGTCAGCTGGTTCTCGGCAGTGCCTTTGGCTGAGGTGCCTCCTTCTCGGTATCCGAGTTCCAGCAATGTCTGCTGGTCCTTGGTAGTGCTTTCTAGCACAGGTACCTCCTGCTTAGTACCCGTGTTCCAGCACCGTCAGCTGGTCCACGGTTGTGCCATTGGCTCTTGTTCCTTCTACTGCCACTCTGGGTTCCAGCACCATCAGTTGGTTCTCGGTAGTTCCATTGACTCTTGTAGCTTCTGCTACCCATCCGTGTTCCAGCACCGTCAGCTGGTTCTTGGCAGTGTCTTTGGCACAGGTACTCCCTCCTGCCCAGCCTGGTTCCAGCACGCCTGCTGTTTCCAGGTAGTGTCAACGTCACTTTGCCACCGACTCATTGTCCGGTCGTGCTGTGGTTGGTTTAGCCGAGTCTATGGTGCCTGCAGTTTAGGTGCTTTCTATGTGGGCTGTGGGTTCTGGTAATAAAGGCTGGTTCCGTAGTGCCAATAGGACAAGCACCCCCTGTAGGACTGTGTTTCGGTAACTGTGGCTGGCTTGCGGCCTTGCAACTTTGTTTTTCATGGGTAGCTTCTGCTACCCATCCGGGTTCCAGTACCGTCAGCTGGTTCTTGGCAGTGCCTTTGGCCTAGGTGCCTCCTTCTCTGTATCCAAGTTCCAGCAACGTCTGCTGGTCCTTGGTAGTGCTTTGTAGCACAGGTACCTCCTGCATAGTAACCATGTTCCAGCACCGTCAGCTGGTCCACGGTTGTGCCATTGGCTCTTGTTCCTTCTGCTGCCACTCTGGGTTCCAGCACCGTCAGCTGGTTTTCGGTAGTTCCATTGACTCTTGTAGCTTCTGCTACCCATCCGGGTTCCAGCACCGTCAGCTGGTTCTCGGCAGTGCCTTTGGCTGAGGTGCCTCCTTCTCGGTATCCGAGTTCCAGCAATGTCTGCTGGTCCTTGGTAGTGCTTTCTAGCACAGGTACCTCCTGCTTAGTACCTGTGTTCCAGCACTGTCAGCTGGTCCACGGTTGTGCCATTGGCTCTTGATCCTTCTGCTGCCACTCTGGTTTCCAGCACCGTCAGCTGGTTCTCGGTAGTTCCATTGACTCTTGTAGCTTCTGCTACCCATCTGGGTTCCAGCACCGTCAGCTGGTTCTCGGCAGTGCCTTTGGCCTAGGTGCCTCCTTCTCGGTATCAGAGTTCGAGCAATGTCTGCTGGTCCTTGGTAGTGCTTTTTAGCACAGGTACCTCCTGCTTAGTAACCGTGTTCCAGCACTGTCAGCTGGTCCACGGTTGTGCCATTGGCTCTTGTTCCTTATGCTGCCCCTCCGGGTTCCAGCACCATCAGCTGGTCCCCGCTAGTCCCATTTGCTCTTCTTCCTTCTGCTAACCATCCGGGTTCCAGTACCGTCAGCTGGTTCTCAGCAGTTCCTCAGCCTTCTTGTACCTTCTGCTACTCACTCTGGATCTCCCTGATGATGACCCTGAAGACGACGACCCTGAAGACCACATCGAAGAAGACCAAAAAGATGACCCTGAAGAAGATGACCAAGAGGACAAAGAACATGAAGACAACCACCAAGATGCAGAACAACAAGAGACAGAAGACCAAGAAGCTGAAAAACCAAAAGCAGAAGAACATTAAGCATAAGACTAAAAATCAGAGCAAATGATATTATCTAAATTATAAGCAGAAGAAGACTAAGCAGTGTATGGGGGCGAGTCTGTTCCTCCTCGTGGTGTCCCTGGAAAATGCCTGCTGCTGCAGGCCAAACTGAATGCGGACAAATCCTGTTGTAAATCTTTTGTGACAGGCAGAACAGAAGGTGTAATCTTCAAACTTTTATAGATAACAACCACAGGAATGCCTGTCACAAATAACAATATGATGAAGAATAGGAAGAAGATGAAGAAGTAGAATATGAAGAAGAATAATAGTTGAATAAGAAGAATATGAAGAATGTAAAAAAAAAGAAAAATAGGAAGAAGGTGAAGAAGAAGATGAATAAGGTGAAGAAGAAGTTGATGAAAAAGATGCTGCTACTGAGGATGATGAAGGAGAAAGTGTGGGAGAAGTAAAAAAGAAGGTTAAGAGCATGGAAGTAGTGAAACATACATATCTGACAAAATATAAAAGAAGTTAACATAGTCAATATCTTTGTAACTCCGAACGTCTTAAAAAAAAAATAATTTAATTCCTGCTATTCCATTTGATTGGGCTAAACCTCTATGACTTTAATGTCTCCTACACCTCCCACAATACATTCTACATTATTCTTAGTTGTTTTTCTTCATGCAGAATTAACCTACAAGGAAAGAAAGGGTTTTTTTTAATTACGATATTTCTGTTCCATTGACTTGAATGGGACTTCCGGGATCGGAATCGGTGATACCCGATACTTTTTGGAGATCGGCCGATCCAATCCGATCCGATCTTTTTCAACATCGGGTGGTATCGCTCAACACTACTCATGACATGTCTGCTCAATTGAAACGCCTCATCTGCTAAAAGAACATAAGGCACCGGTTCCAGATTTGAGTTGGGAAGCTGACGTGGTGGTGGTAGGTCAAGCTCATTATTACGCAGCCGCCGACCCATAATGGAAGAATTGAAGACTCTGGAGTCTCCAGTTCTTCCATAGGCCCCAATATCTACAATTATAAACCTGTAGTGAGTGTCAACCAAAGCCAACAATACTACAGAAAAATATTGTTTATAATTATAGAATTGGGACCCTGAGTTCGGCGGCTTACGCACACGGATGTGCTTCCCATCTAGGGCTCCAATACATTGTAGAAACTGGCACGTGTCCTCAAATCCACGGGAGATACGCAACCAGTCAGGCATTTTGGGCTTCGGCATTACCACATGATGGAGTCTGGTCCAGATTTGGGAGCATGTAGACCGTACAATGCCAGAGATTGTTGATTTCCCAATTAAAAATTCTACATGCAGACCAGCATATGAAAGGCCAGTTGAAAGAAAGCTAAAATAAAAAAAAGCAAAAAACACATGAGTACACAGCCCAACAAACAACAGATACAGTTTCGAACACATTTGAAGTCGAGGAATTCTAAAGTAGGCATGATGAACATTAAACTACATTCCATGGCTTGGTTCCGTAAGCCACAAGCATATAAATGTTTTGGGGAAATGTGGTGGAAATAATTTAAGAAAATAGGGCAATAAGAAATAAGGTTCAAGGTCTGTTAAATAAATATGCTGCTTCACACATAATCAACATATTGGCTTGAGACATACCGTAAGGTGAGGAGTAGACGCTCCTCTGCAGAAATAGCTTTGCGCATCCTCGTGTCCTGAAACGTGATCCCAGGGCGCACAATCTCAAGCAAAATATCAAAGGTAGCAAGGCTCATCCAACAATATTGATAGAACTCCTCCGGATGGCTACGCAGAGATGTATAGAGACGGTGGAAATGGCCTTTAGATATCCTTCGGAGCAAAAGTGGATGGACCCACATTTGTCTACGCCTCCTCGGATCCACAATCACAGGGTATTGCTCCCCAAAACGTCGGGATATAACCCAATGGAAAAAAAACACGCTTTGTGGTGTTAAAAGTGAGCCTGTCTGTCATGTTTAGCACAAAGCAGAGCTAACTAAATCCAAGCACTGACTGTATGTCAAAGGTAGCAGGCTCACACCTGTTGGAGAGCCCATAAATATAGGGCGGGATGATTTTTTAAATGAGTTTCAGGCCTAAAAACCGTTATGTCAATTTTGGAATGGTCAGAAAAAAAAAAATTGTCAGACGGATGTCAAACGGATGCTTACATGCGATTAAAATCGGATCAATGAAGAAAAATCGCATCAAAAACGGATCACTGGTCAAGAAACATTTGTGCGATTTCGGACCGTTAAAATCGTACCGATTTTTTATTCGTTGTGTGTGACTCCAGCCTTAGATGCAAAGTCTGCGGTGTAAGTTTTCCCACCTACAGAGAATGAAGAGGTCTGTAATTTTTTATCGTAGGTACACTTCTACTTATGTGAGACAGAATCTAAAAATAAAAACCAGAAAATCATATTGTATGATTTCTAAATAACTGAGTTGTATATTAGGTGATCAAATACTTATTTCATCAACCAGCAAGAATTCTGCCTCTCACAGACCTGTAAGTTTTTCTTTAAGAAGCCCTCCTACTCTGCACTCATTATTTGTATTTATTGCCCCTGTTTGAACACGTTACCTGCATAAAAGACACCTGTCCACACAGTCAATCTATCACACTCCAATCTCTCCATTATGGCCCAGACCAAAGATCTGTCTAAGGACACCAGGGACAAAATTGTAGACCTGCAAGGCTGGGATGGACTACAAGACAATAGGCAAGCAGCTTGATGAAAAAGCAACAACTGTTAGCACAATTATTAGAAAATGGAAGAAACACAAGATGACTCTCATTTTTCCTTGGTCTGTGGCTCCATGCAAGACCTTGCCTCGTGGGGTAGGGGTGATTCTACGAAAGTTCAGGAATTAGCCCAGAACTACACTGTAGGACCTGGTCAATGACCTTAAGAGAGCTGGGACTCCAGTCTCAAACATTGGTGTAACACACTATGCTGTCATGGATTCAAATCCTGCAATGTCCCCCTGCTCATGCCAGCACATGTCCAGTCCTGTTTGGAGTTCACCAATGATGATATGGATGATCCAGAGGAGGCATGGGAGAAGGTCATGTGGTCAGATGAGACCAACATAGAACTTTTTGTCATCAACTCCAATCACCATGTTTGGAGGAAGGAGAAGGATGAGTACAGAACACCATCCGAACTGTGAAGCATAGTGGTGGAAACATTATACTTTGGGTATGCTTTTCTGCAAAAGGGGCAGGATGACTGCACCGTATTGAAGGGAGGATGAATGGGGTCATATATCATGAGATTTTGACCAACAACCTATTTTCCCCAGTAAGAGCATTGAAGATGGGTCGTTGCTGGGTCTTCCAACATGAAAATGGCCCAAAACACACAGCCAGGGCATCTAAGGAGTGGCTCTGTAAGAAGCATTTCAAGGTCCTGGAGCAGCCTAGCCAGTCTCTAGACCTGAACCAAATAGAAAATCTTCGGAGGGGGCTGAAATGACAGCACCAAAACTTGAAAGATCTGGAGAAGATCTGTATGGAGGAGTGGGCCAAAATCCCTGCTGTAGTGTGTTCAAACTTGGTCAAGAACTACAGGAAACAACTGAGCTCTGTAGTTGCAAACAAAGGTTTCTGTACCAAATATTAAGTTCTGTTTTTCTATTGTATCAAATACTTATTTCATGCAATAAAATGCTAATTATTTAAAAATCATGCAATGTGATTTTGTGGATTTTATGAAGATTCTGTCTCTCACAAGTGAAGTGTACCTACAATAAAAAATTACAGACCTCTCCATTCTTTGTAGGTGGAAAAACCTGCAAAATCGGCAGTGTATCAAATATTTGCTTTCCCCACTGTACTGTTAACACTCCCATAGGCTGGCCCAATTTATTAATTTATTTATTTGTATTGCTACATAATTGTTACATTCTTTTCATTTAATGCAGGGTGCATTTTACAGTAAGTGCTATACTTAAATGTGACTTTGATTCCAACAATGTTATATTGTCTGCAGTCTTCTTTTCAGAATTTCTTATTGCTCATTTGTTTTGGCAAGTAACCAAATATAAAGTAAAGAATATTACTACTGAATAATCATTTTAAGTACAGTATGATTGATCTATAGAGTGAAAACCCAGAATAGCATACCTATTTAACTTGAAATGGATGTAAGGTGTCTACAGAGAATCTGTTAGTAGAAGTTTACCCCTTCCCTCAAAAAGATATTTATATGCACATGTAGCTTTTTCAAAGACAAGTCCAGCAATACCTTTACATGGCCTGTCTGTCCCTCCTTTACTGAGAAATCAGCCTTTGAATAGATGTTTAAATGAGGCTGTAGATCTGAAGCCTCCGCCAATCCAGGTCTATTCACCACCCAAGGCCGCCTCCTCCTACTTGACTGAACACCTCTGTGCAGAGGAGCTGTCAGTGAAGCAGGAGCAGTCAGAAATGGGTGGGAATAGAGCTGGAGTGACTGAGGCTTCAGATCTGCAGCCTCGTTTACACATCAACTCAAAGGCTGATTTCTCATTAATGGAGGTACTGATCGGCCATATAAAGGTATTGCTGGACTTGTAAAGGTAAAGGGGTTTTTTTTATTTTCTTTTTTTTTTTGGGGGGGGATGAAATCCTGCTGATAGATTATTCCCTTTATCTGAGTATGTTAATCTGAAGAACATTATGACAAGAAGTTACTAATTCCATAACAGCTATTATTAGGGATCATCCACTTGAGTGTCCTACTGCTCTGCATAACCTCAGAGTTATAGAGATGTAATGTTGTACACTTGGATTACACTGTATCCCTATGTCTTAATTTCATATCTAAACAAATAGAGGATTATTTCCTGCTGAACTCTGTATTGCTGTGACAGAAACATTAAGAATGGATCCTGTACTATAGAGTGTCCTTCCTTTAGTAGCATCACTTCTAGGGCAGAATATCTATATAAAATGGCACCACACAAACTGCCCTCTAGGACCAGGTGCATAAAAAACATGATTATTATTTTGGCCTAGGCACATCTAACAACAAGAGGATGGGGAACCCATATGAAAGGTTATTCCCATGACAGAAATAGGAATAACTGCATTCAGGCACCGACCACTTGAGGAGAAGCTACAGCAGAAACAGTTGGGAGTTGTTGAGTTACGTTGCTTCCGTAACTCCCATTCATTTGCACAAGAGTTATAGAAACAGAGAAGCCATTCAGGACTGATTTCGTAGCCCATGCCTGCTGAAATGAAAACGAATAGCCGAGATGGGAACAAGCCTTTAATACCGGTCACATTTTGTTTTTTCATGAAATGTGTTCTCCATTTTTACAGGGAATTCAGAAATAGGCCGGTGATATCACTTACAAACCACAGTTGTACATGCTTCATATACAGTATATTACATTGGGTGAATCAAGCTGCCAAAATAAATTACTATCACATGTCTGGAACAGCAGGGACATGCACCACATTGTTCCGCGATACAATGAAAGGAGTGAAATATAACAAACACAAAAGTAATCATTCAAATGGACTGATAAATCCAGTATGTTCATAACTCACATAACAATATTTCTTTAGATTTGCTATACAATTCATTAGAAAGTGAAGACACAGCGCACTGCAGAAAGAAACACTAAAATGAAAGGTTACAACAAAAATCTGACCAATGGCACTAAAATACTGCATATGTACACGTTTCCGAAAAGCTGCTGCTCCCTTTCTGTGCTACAGAAAGTGATTTGCAGGAGAATCACAACCTCATCCCTCAATATAAATATATAAATATGTCACAGGCCCCAATCGAGGTTATGTTCTACTGTACAAATAATGATTTATGTTGTGACCTTTGCGGCTTGATAGAATCCACATTATCTATATAGATTTATTTATATGCAGCGTAAAATGACATGATTGTGCTTTGTAAAGCTGAACATCTTCTCCCAAGCTTCAGAAAGGATCCAGAAATGATCTGGCAAAATTCTTTTTGCTTCCACTGTTAATATTGTGTGGGCTTCTAGGATGTGTAATATGCCACTACTTAGTTTTTAGAGTGAAACCTAATTATTTTATATCTAGCAAAGTGTTATAATCATAGTGTATTATAATATCTCATATAATTGTGTATGTCTTAAAGGGGTAAATCAGGATTTCAAAAACATGGCTGCTTTCTTTTAGAAAGAGTGCCACCTTTCACCATGAATTGTGTCTGTATTGATACTCAGCCCCATAGAAGGGAAAGGAACTGATGTGCTATAGAATGAACAACCCATGGTTAGAGGTGGTATTGTTTTGGAAAAAAAAGCATCCATGTTTTTCTAGTCTTGGCCACCCCCATTAATGAGAATTCTGACCATTTTCACCATTTTTTGATTCTCCGAACCCTAATAAAGTATAAAATAAAATGGATAAGTCTAGCAAATTTATTAATATCCTTAATTAAAAATATCCTGTTGTTTTGTGGGTACATTTCCTATTTAGATGTATGTATCTCTATGGTTACAGACTACAAACGACCCTGTGTAGTCTGATCCTGTAGTCATGCTACACTCAATCTGGCTAGTACTACCGGCAAATGTGTATTAAATAAGTTAGCAATGAGTAGGAAGCAGATGGAATAATCTAGGCCTATACGTCATAACAAAAAGGAAATAAAGGTCCCAAACTGTAGAAGTATTACAATCAAGAATACTTTACATGACACAGAAATAGTGTAAATATAATACTTTACATTATATAGAAACACCATTTTTAATGACTGAAGGAGACTAGAAAGAGTAGAAACATTACTTATTACTTCTATAAGAAATGTTTACATCTCCCTTTAAAGGGAATCTGTCGTCTAGTTTTTCAACTATAAGGCTGCGTGCACACGCTGCGGAATCCGCTGCGGATTAATCCGCACGGATTTTGCAAAAACCGCAGATAATCCGCAGGTCCAAAGACCTGCGGATTATCTGCGGTTTTGCCTGCGGTTTGGTCCTGCGGATTCACTATCTCCACAATGGTGGAGATAGGAACCCGCAGCGGTTTCCGCAGAAAGAATTGACATGCAATTCTTTCTGCGGATTCAAAACCGCAGCAAATCCGCGCGTTTTTTTCCGCAGCGTCGGCACAGCGTTTTTTTTTTCCCATTCAAATGAATGGTACTGTACACCGCAGCTAAAACTGCTGCGTGTCCGCAGCGGCCAAAACCGCTGCGGAAACGCAGCGGAATCCGCAGCGTGTGCACACAGCCTAAGATGCAGCCACTGCCACCAGGGGCTTATCTACAGCATTCTGTAATGCTGTAGATAAGCCCCCAATGTAACCTGAAAGATAGGAAAAACGAGTTAGATTATACTCACCCAGAGGCGGTCCGGGTCCGATGGGTATCGCAGTCCTGTCCGGCGCCTCCCATCTTCTAGAGATGACGTCCTCTTCTTTGCTTCCTGTCTCAGCTCCAGCGCAGGTGCACTGCTCTGCCCTGTTGAGGGCAAGGCAGAGTACCGCAGTGCGTCGGCACCAGGAAAAATCAGAGAGGTCCAGCGCCTGCGCACCGCAGTACTCTGCTCTGCCCTACACCGGGCAAATAAAGTACGCCTGCGCTGGAGCCGTGACAGGAAGCAAAGAAGAGGATGTCATTGCTAGAGGATGGGAGGCGCTGGACCAAACCGCGACACCCATCGGACCTGGACCGGACACAGACCTCCCCTGGATGAGTATAATATAACTCGTTTTTCTTCTCTTTCAGGTTACATTGGGGGCTTATCTACAGCATTAGGTTATAGTCGAAAAAATAGGTGACAGATTCCCTTTGATTTAAAGGGGCATCATCATACTGACTGCAGACAATTTCAACATCTCGGTTCCCATACAACTGATAAGCAATACATTCAGCATCACTAGAGGCAGGAGATGTCATCTTAGTAGATGTAACATGTAAGATGAACATTTGGAAGCAATTGCCTTAGTATTCTTCCGGAACTAAAGAATCATGGATGTATGTGCGTGTGTTTTACATATTCTCCCACAGCAGTGAAGAAGATCACAGGCTAACTAACAGGATTATCCACTCTGAATAATTGTCCAAAATAAAATTCATGTAAACATGGGAAAGTAAATTTAGAAACATTAATGCAAATGCGTAAGATAATTTATATTTACAGATCCATTTCTAAGTGTCCATAATCAGATTATAAAGTATTGCTAGGCTATCAATGGGTATTCCACCTGCATGTCAGTAATAACGGTTAGCAACAAATATTCATACAAAAATAAACCATTTAAAATAGGTGCACTGAACTTTTAATCTATGATTTGAAAATTCGCAAAATCCAAAGATAAGGAATTCATCCATCTGCTATATAGATGAAAATGGGAGGCATTACTATGTAAGGTAGACAGATTACACACACATAGGGAGTGATTTATTATTGCATTTGTACCTGTTCTTTGTTGCGTGATTTGCACCTTTTTTATTTGTACCATTTTTATCTTTCCATGTGAGCCGTTTTTAAAATGTATTTTATATGTGTTTGCCTGTGTGTTTGGAGTTTAGGCTTTCCCTGATTCAATTTTTGCTACTTTTCGAAAAGTCACAAAAGCACTGCAGACCCACCCTGGTATGAGTATACATAGGGCAGATCATTTCATGCAAGCACTTGAGTCATTTTTCAAAATATGCAGCTTTTTTTTGCAATAAAAAGTCATCAAAAGGTTAAAGACAAAAATAAAGACTAAAATGAAAACCAATCATGAACTTCGGACACCATTTTGAAGAATTTGGCGAAAAAAGCAGCAACAAACACCACGAGGCAAAAAAGAAAAGTGACTTTAAAAACCCCAGAAATGAGGAATAGGGGCCTTAGACTTCATTTACACAAGCATATTGTACCCATATCTAACTATTCATTTTCTACATTAAACAAAATGGACCCTTTACTTGCCTACAGAACCGAACCACATGCGCTCCAGATTTTGTATCCAGCACTTAGACATTTAAAAGGAGGCAGTAGTTTGGATTCCGTAAAGCTGCTGACAGCTCTATATTAGATACATGTAGACCTAATTAGATCATTATGTACATTTTTATCAGGAGCATGAATGAGAAAGAAGTTATATACACACACATGCCATTCTCAAGTGTTTTCTGGTAATCTACTACTCCTGTAATTTTCCATCATCCACAACACGATCCTGGCTGCTCCTAATTGTTGGCTAGCCTCGAACCGGGAGCACATTACCCAAGAGTTCAGGAAAAGGGTTGTGGATCCTGTACTTTTGAGAACTGAGAGCCCTTCTGGGTAAGGAACGCCAGGAAGAACTTGCAGAAGATGCACCTGCAGGAATAAAGGGAAACTGGCATTTAATTCATGCTGCCCAAACCACAGTTGCAGCCAGGTATGTTTATTTCTGAGACGCTCCACCATTTCAGAGAGGACGGTTTAAAGATCTGGCCATCAACATAGGGAAAGTAGATACTAGTCCAGAGCTGCCTCTGGCAGGCTTCCGCCCGGTGATTGACATATTGACATGTCTCTCCCTATGTACACACGGACGGGGAAAAGGAGTAATCTTGTCTCTCCTGATTCTTCAAACTATGTTTTCTCTGAAGGGCATTTCAGAGACTAATGTACCTGGCAACAATCATGCAGCCAGGCCCTGATTCATGCCACCCATGGTTTACCTTCAAATCCACCTTAACCAACAGGTGCAGAAGGTATAAAAGGAATAAACCGCTGTAAATAGGCTGTTAGATGTCAAACCTCCGTATTATTCACTTCTGTTACCCCCACAAAAATTTAAGGTAGTTTTTGCACATAAGGGTTTTTCTCATATGTGAAGAATGCTCTATGCTTTTTGTGAGTGTGCTTAACTTACTTTTGGTCTGTGTGTCAGTTGATTACAATCCTCCATGGATCCATTTTTCTCAGGCTTAAGACATTTGGTTTGAATGTGAAATATCAAAATCTAAACATTTGGTCCTACAAACTGAATGCAAAAATAGCTTATTTGGTCATGTTCACATTTTTAAAAAAAAGTACCAGAAACCCACATTCAGTTTAATACATGCAGCAATGATACTTTGGATACAGTGAGGCATGCACAAATTGGAAAAATGAATAACCAAATTTCTCTATGAGACTGAGAGAGCACTTGAACTGGATTATGGGAAAATTAATATTTTGAAAATGCACAACCTTCTCCTCTCCTCTACCAAAGAATATTTCTAGGCCAAAATAAAGACTAAAATATTGGGTGAACATAAACAAGTATAATTTTAAAATGTCTTCCTTTCTCTCAATGTTCTTAATGAATGGGATTTAGTAGCTGTCTGCCTTCACATGTTGTGTTTTTTGCATTATTTAGCCACAGTTCCATTGGAGCTGCAATATTTTTGCGGTGATAATTTTTATGTTTATTAAGCAGGTATTTCAATGAACAAAACATGTTTTACTGAATGTTTTCCCACAAACATATGTATAGCATATCCTAGAGTGGGGGTGAATCAATTTACACGTTCCATTCTATCTGGAACGAGAGTGAGCGGTCTGCCGGTATCCGCAACTCTTCTGTTGATTAGCTGGCCTGGCACTACATCACATATGTGTCACACTGCAATGATGACATCACACCAGGCCAATTAATTAAAAGAAAAGCCATGGAAGCAACAGATAAAAAGCCATACTCCTGCTCACTCACGGCACCCACAGACCATTGTTGTGGTTGGTGGAAAGGGATGTGCAAATCAATTGCCACCAACTTTAATGAATCTGTTCAGCTTTTTCACCCAACCACACCCAGGGAAAGAAAGAACAGAGAGAAAGAGAGAAAGAAAGGAGAGAGAGAGAGAAAGAACAGATAGAGAAAGAGAGGAAAGACAGAAAGAACAGAGAGAGAAAGAAAGTGGGGAAAGAAAGAGAGAACACAGAGAAAGAAAGAAACAAAGAAAGAGAACAGAGAAAGAAAAAAAGAAAGAGGGGAAAGAAAGAACAGAGAGGGAGAGAAAGAAAGAGTGGAAAGAAAGAACAGAGAGAAAGAAAGAGAAAGAGGGGAAAGAAAGAACAGAGAGAAAGAAAGAAAGCAAGAAAGAGAGAAAGAAAGAACAGAGATATAGAGAAAGAAAGAACAGAGAGATAGAGAAAAAGAAAGAACAGAGAAAGAAAGAAAGAAAAAAAGAAAGAAAGAGGGGAAAGAAATAAAGAACAGAGAGAAAGAAAGAAAGATGGGAAAGAAATAAAGAACAGAGAGAAATAAAGAGGGGAAAGAGAAAGAAAGAACAGAGAGATAGAGAGAAAGAACAGAGAGAAAGAAAGTTAGAGGGGAAAGAAAGAACAGAGAGACAAAGAAAGAAAGATTAGAGAGAGAAAGAAAGAACAGAGCGACAGAGAGAAAGAAAGAACAGAGAGAGAAAGAAAGAGGGGAAAGAACAGAGAGAGAAAGAAAGAGTGGACAGAAAAAAAGAACAAAGAGAGAAAAAAACAAAGAGGGGAAAGAAAGAACAGAGAGGGAGAGAGAAAGAAAGAGGGGAAAGAAATAAAGAACAGAGAGAGAGAAAAAAAGAAAGAAAGAGGGGACAGAAAGAACGGAGAAATAAATAAAGAGGGGAAAGAAAAAAAACAGAGAAAGAAAGCGGGGAAAGAGAAAGAAAGAACAGAGATAGAGAGAAAGAAAGATGGGAAAGAAAGAACAGAGAGAGAAAGAAAGTACAGAGAGAGAAAGAAAGAACAGAGAGAGAAAGAAAGGGGGAAAGAAAGAACAGAGAGAAAGTAAGAGGGGAAAGAAGGAACAGAGAGACAAAGAAAGAAAGATTAGAGAGAGAAAGAAAGAGAAAGACAGAACAGAGCGAAAGAAAGAACAGAGGGAAAGAAAGAAAGAACAGAGAGAGAGAAAGAAAGAGGGGAAAGAAAGAACATAGAGAAAGAAAGAAGAAAGAAATAAAGAAAGAGGGGAAAGAAAGAACAGAGAGAGAAAGAAAGTGGACAGAAAAAAAGAACAAAGAGAGAGAAAAAAACAGAGGGGAAAGAAAGAGAAAGAAAGAGGGGAAAGAAAGAACAGAGAGAGAAAGAAAGAGGGGAAAGAAAGAACAGAGACAGAAAGAAAGAAAGATGGGAAAGAAAGAAGAGAGAGAGAAAGAAAGAGAGAAAGAAAGAACAGAGAGAGAAAAAAAGAAAGAGGGGAAAGAAAGAACAGAGAGAGAGAAAGAAAGAGGGGAAAGAAAGAAGAGAGAGAGAAAGAGAGAAAGAAAGAAGAGAGAGAAAGAAAGAAAGAACAGAGAGAGAAAAAAAGAGGGGAAAGAAAGAACAGAGCGAAAGAAAGAACAGAGAGAGAGAGAGAGAAAGGAAGAGGGGAAATAAAGAAAGAAAAAAAGAAGAGAGAGAAAGAGAGGAAAGAAAGAACAGAGAGAGAAAAAAATGAAAGATTAGAGAGCGAGAGAAAGAAAGAAAGAACAGAGAGAAAGAAAGAAACAAAGAGAGATAGAAAGAAAGATTCTATAAAGATACTATAGCAGCCCGGCTCCCATTGTAATGCCCACCTGAGCCTTGCGATGCAGGACATATCAAGATCCGCTCACATGGCCGGCATCCCTGATTCCAAGGTGATCCCGCTGTCTGCGCTGTCGGAGGAGGACACGGTGATGGATCTGAAGCATTCCCTGAAGTGCCTCCATGGTTCCGTCACAATCTCCTCCTGAAATTACCTTATTTCCGTTCAGCTTCTAGCACGTCACTTACGGTGGAACGTCACGTGTGAATTTTAAAGTGCTCCTCGGGGCTCCGCCGTGTACTCCTGTGTCCACAGCAAAAGTAAACTCCCGGCCGGGACAGACTCTCTCTCAAAATCTGGACTGTCCTGCTGGATCTGGGACGGTTGGAAGGTATGAATGCTCCCCACCATATACCTTGTACACGCATGGCTCCGCACACCTCATACACACACGGTTTCGCTTTGTATGCCTACTACACACACAGCTCCGCTCCATACACATTGCACACACAAAGCTCCACTCAGTACACACATGGCTCCACTCTGTAAACCTCGCACACATGCACCCTCTCTCTGTACACCATGTACATGCATGGCTCGGCTCCATACACCTTGTACACGCACAGCTCCACTCCATACACCTCGTACACGCACGGCTCAGCTCCATACACCTCGCACACGCATGGCTCAGCTCCATACACCTCGTACTTGCACAGCTCAGCTCCATACATCTCGTACATGCACGGTTCAGCTCTGTACACCTCATACACGCACGGCTCTGCTCCATACACCTCATACACACGTGGCTCCGCTCCGCATACCTCGTACACACATGGCTCTGCTCCATACACATGTGACTCTGCTCCGTACACCTCATACACACAAGGCTCTGCTCTGTATATACCTTGTACACACACATGGCTGCGCTCCATATATACCTTGTATACACACATGGCTGCGCTCCATACACACATGGCTCCGCTCCGTACACCTTGGACGGCACACACATGGCTCTGCTCTGCATACCCCATACACACAGCTCCGCTACATCCACCCTGTAAACCCCTCCTGACCCCACACATAAACTTCCCCTCACCAGCATCATGACAACCAGCACAGCAGAGTCCTGCACATACCGAGCCCCTGATCATGTGACTCCTGACTCCTCCCCTCCTGTGACCTCCTCACAGGTTCTGTGCACACAGAACCAACAGCCTGGCAAGTCATCGCAGGCTGTGGGGGGGCGCTGCGGGGGGTCTCTGGGAGGGTAACGATGGGGGTCGGTGCATAGGGGTGTGTGGCGTCTCAGTGCAGTGTGGGAAAAAAAGAGTCCCGCTCAGGACAGCGGGACAGGCAGTCAAAAATGGGACTGTCCCGCCATATCCGGGACGCTTGGGAGCTATGCTACAGGGTGTGTAAGGCAATGGTTGTCTCAATCTACTGAAGATCTGTTGGAAGCATATGAAATCTTGGTCACCTCCCTTGAATTTGCCAAGATTTATAGTTTTTGAGATATAGTTTCAAAATATGATAGCTGGCAAGTAAGTCAATGGAAAGAATATAGTATGCAACCAAGTTGTGTGGTTTTTGGGTTGTCTGTATATTCATACACAGTCCATAAAATAGTAATCTCTGCTAGTATCTATTGGTGAAACTGTAGCCTTTGCAGCTCTGTGGGGTCCAAAGAGGGGGCACTCAGGTATAAGAACATTGCACCTTTTTGTAAAACAGAACTAGCACTGCTATGGGGTTCTATAAAATATGGCGGCATTGTAGAATACAGCTTATTCTGTTGTTCGAAAGGAAATCTATCAGTCCTAAAATTAATATTATACTAGCTATACTGTGATATAGAGGACTTTGCCCATATAGAAATCATACTATCACTGTACAATTTAGTGGTACAGTGCTTGAGAAAATTACTCCTAATTCAATGCAAATGAGGGGGCTTTGGTACTCACTTGTTTGTCTCCTCAATTTGCACTTTGTGGGTCTTCCCCTACTTCTGATTGACAATGCTTGTTTCCCACACTGCCTGAATTCAGCCTGCATGTTGTTGCATGCGCACTGACACTGCCTGAATTCATTTGTGTGCAGAATATGAATCATCCCTGGCCCTTCTCTGAAACCACAATGTTGGCACACTTCCTGGTGCATCAGTGTAGTCAACAGCAGTGCCAGGAAGGACAACATGTCTTCCCACTTCCTGTTCATGTGGCTGGGTTCAGGCAGCGACAGTGCGCATGTGCAGATATACAGCCTGAGCTTAGGCAGCAATCTGAAGAAGTCCTTAAAATGCTAATTGACGGGGTGTAACTGTGCATTGAGCCCTTGCCGATGACAAAGGTGCCTGTCACGCTCGTGCCTTGGCTGAATGGCGTCAGCCGGGGGGTTATGGCCCCACTGTGCCACAAACCAGACTTCCCTGGAAGGCGCGTGACTACGACAGCTACCTCGGTCTTCGCTGGAGCCTCTGATGGTGAGGTTAGGCTTGTGCGGCAGGTAGCTGTCGGGTGCCACTCCATGGTGGTGTCTGGCTGTGGCTGCTGATCCCACTCGGGGACAAGTCACCTGGACAGGTGTGACTAACAGGCAGGCTGAGACACTGGGCAAGCAGGCATGGCTTGGAGACACAGGACAGACTGCCGTGGTATGAGAAGGGACAGGTAAGGACCTGTTCACACAGCAGGTGTAGGCAGGAAGGAGTGGTGTATGTTGGAACAGGATTTAGACCTGTTCACACAAGAAGTGCAGGTACGGATATAGGCTGGAGTGTGGACTAGGCAGAGCCGCAGAGCAGGCAGAGCGGCTAGGGAGCCGTGCAGGCAGAGTGGCTAGGGAGCCGTGCAGGCAGAGCGGCTAGGGAGCCGTGCAGGCAGAGCGGCTAGGGAGCCGTGCAGGCAGAGCGGCTAGGGAGCCGTGCAGGCAGAGCGGCTAGGGAGCCGTGCAGACAGAGCGGCTAGGGAGCCGTGCAGACAGAGCGGCTAGGGAGCCGTGCAGACAGAGCGGCTAGGGAGCCGTGCAGACAGAGCGGCTAGGGAGCCGTGCAGACAGAGCTGCTAGGGAGCCGTGCAGACAGAGCAGCTAGGGAGCCGTGCAGACAGAGCAGCTAAGGAGCAGACGCATAGATAGGGAGGACACAAGGAAAAACACGGCAGAGAAGGAACCACAGACAAGGAGACTGACAGACAGAGGTAAGACTGAGTTCAGACAGAGACAAAAACAGAAGGACCAGGATATTCTGCCTCCTGGCAGGTGGACAGAGAACAGACAAGGCACTGGGAACAAGTCTCAAGGGCCAGGATATTCTGCCTCCTGGCAGGCAGACAGAGAAATGCTAGGCAAGGTACCAAGACACAGGAATACGCAGTAAGAGCCTTCAGAGAAGGCAAGACATAGGACAGGGCCTGGCTGGCTCAGCAGCAAGGAGCTAACTGAGCTTAGACATTGCACAGGCAATGTTTTAGTGGGAGTGGCGAAGCTAAATAGTCAAGGGCTCTAGGTGATTAGTTCTTATGCAGTCAGGGTGCACCTGTGTAATATGTCCCTTACCAGAGAGTTCAGGCGCCGCCCCCCTATACACACAGTCTGGAAACATGGAGAGCAGAGGCACAGAGCTGGCAACAGACAGAATTCACAGCATGGCTTGAAGCAGAAAGTAAGTTGGTGTGCGGGGGATGAGAGGCCATGCAGTGATGCCAGCAGGGTTGTTACAGTACCCCCCCTTTACGGCCCCTCTTCCTCAAGCCTGCCAGAATGACCTGAAGAAGGAGTATGGGACCACACACAGTCCAGGTTGACACGACATCCTTCAGGTAGGGTGGAATATGTGTGCCATCAGGAATCCTGGAGTGCCAAGCTTCTTGGTGCCCGATGGAGTCAGCTTCCAACACAGAGGGTATAAGGACTTGGATTTCTTTCTCCTGGGTGGCAGAAAGCAGGGACCTGGAAGCCTCAGACTTGACCCCTACATCAGCCGGCCAGCTGGAAACAGAAGAGACCTTAACTGAGTCCAACTTCAGTCTGATATCCCAAGAAAATTGGACCTCCTCCTTAGGATGAGGAGGAAGCATCTCTGCCCAGGTATCTTCACCAACTAGCCAAACGGAAGTTGGAGGCATACATATAGGGAGCCACTTCAGCCTGTTACCCTGAAAAAACTGGTCCTCCTCTTCCAGGTTAAAGCGTGAGAAAATATCTGTCTCAGTATCTTCACTCACTGGCCACACGGGGGTTGAAGGCAAATACTTAGGACCCATCTTCAGCCCGTAATCCAGGGGAGGACAATCAAGAATCAAGAGACAGGGATGCTCCTGGGAGCAGATCACTGGTAAAGTTGCTGGAGACGTGTGAGGAGACTGACACCACTTCCCCTTCCTCGGAGACGTCATCACCCCTTGACTCGACGACTAGCAGACCAGATGAAGAAGGTGACCTTGCTGACCGACTCTGACGCAAGGGAACCAGACACCTCTTGTCACTTGATTGTTTAAAGCGCCTTGCCTTGCTAGGTTTCCAGACATAAATGGGTGCTAGAATCTCTGGATCAGAATGACCCATGGGCATACCAGTCAACAAGTGGAAGATGAACATCTTCATGTATAAAGCTCCGACCTGGAGCTGTAGTTGTCCTTGCAGGACTAGACTGTTCTCCAATAGGGCTCGGCCACCTCGAGACAACGCCCATGCCGGCTTCGGGAGCTGTATGACAGAGACCACACACTGACTCTGTAAGACTGGCGACTTAAACACACCAAAGCTCCCTGAAGGCAGAGAAACAGTCAAAGAGTTTAATGGAGAGGAAGTACTCTCGCCAGGGACAGCCTCTCCTACTGGCCCAGGGTTCTGGAGTACAGGCTTCACAGGGTAGGGGCCAGATTCCGGCTGCAACTTGGCCCGCTTTTTTTTTTTTTTTTTAGACCTCTTGGATCTTGCACAGGAGGCCGCACCGGCAGACTGTGGAACAGGTGATGGCTTGACGGTCATAGGTAGTTGAGACGTTTCACCCACAGGTTCCTCTTGTCTGGTCTGTCTCTGGAAGCTTGGAGGGGGAAGACTTTTCAGGAGCAGCTGGACGAGGCATGTCAAACACTTTACGAAAGGCCACCAGGAAGGCCCCTATGTTCATGACGATAGGATCCCTTGCTTCCCAGAAGGGACAGATCCATGTTAAAGCATCACCAGCTAGGTAGGACATGATGTATCCCACTTTGACCCAGTCAGAGGGGAAACAAGCTGCATTCTGCAGGATGTAGTGCAGGCACTTCTTCAGGAACCCTTGGCACCCTTTAGGGTCCCCATAGAACCTAGGCAGGTCTGCTGGGTCGTGCTCTTCATAGGCCAGGAGCTGATTGTAGAGAGCATTGGAGACGATAATTGGTTCAGAGGTCTCCACAATCGGAACCACGCAGGATGGAACAAATTCCTCTGGTTGCTCATACTGGCAGGGAGAGAGTTCATCATGCTCTGCGAGCGGAAGGACATGGGACTCAGCGGGGAACATGGCCTGTGCAAACTGTCACGCTCGCGCCTTGGCTGAATGGCGCATGCCGGGGGGTTGTGGCCCCACTGTGCCACAAACCAGACTACCCTGGAAGGGGCGTGACTACGACAGCTACCTCGGTCTTCGCTGGAGCCTCTGATGGTGAGGTCAGGCTTGTGCGGCAGGTAGCTGTCGGGTGCCACTCCAGGGTGGTGTCTGGCTGTGGCTGCTGATCCAACTCGGGGACAAGTCACCTGGACAGGTGTGACTAACAGGCAGGCTGAGACACTGGGCAAGCAGGCACGGCTTGGTACACTGGCAGGCAGGCACGGCTTGGAGACACGGCTTGGAGACACTGGGCAAGCGGGCACGGCTTGGAGACACTGGGCAAGCGGGCTCGGCTTGGAGACACTGGGCAAGCGGGCACGGCTTGGAGACACTGGGCAAGCGGGCACGGCTTGGAGACACAGGACAGACTGCCATGGTATGAGAAGGGACAGGTAAGGACCTGTTCACACAGCAGGTGTAGGCAGGAAGGAGTGGTGTATGTTGGAACAGGATATGGACCTGTTCACACAGGAGGGGTAGGCAGGAAGGAGTGGTGTATGTTGGAACAGGATTTGGACCTGTTCACACAAGAGGTGCAGGTACGGATATAGGCTGGAGTGTGGAGTAGGCAGAGCCGCAGAGCAGGCAGAGCAGCTAGGGAGCCGTGCAGGCAGAGCGGCTAGGGAGCCGTGCAGGCAGAGCGGCTAAGGAGCCGACGCACAGATAGGGAGGACACAAGGAAAGACACGGCAGAGAAGGAACCACAGACAAGGAGACTGACAGACAGAGGTAAGACTGAGTTCAGACAGAGACAAAAACAGAAGGACCAGGATATTCTGCCTCCTGGCAGGTGGACAGAGAACAGACAAGGCACTGGGAACAAGTCTCAAGGGCCAGGATATTCTGCCTCCTGGCAGGCAGACAGAGAAATGCTATGCAAGGTACCAAGACACAGGAATACGCAGTAAGAGCCTTCAGAGAAGGCAAGACATAGGACAGGGCCTGGCTGGCTCAGCAGCAAGGAGCTAACTGAGTTTAGACATTGCACAGGCAATGTTTTAGTGGGAGTGGCGAAACTAAATAGTCAAGGGCTCTAGGTGATTGGTAAGGGACATATTACACAGGTGCACCCTGACTGCATAAGAACCAGAGAGAGTTCAGGCGCCGCCCCCCTATACACACAGTCTGGAAACATGGAGAGCAGAGGCACAGAGCTGGCAACAGACAGAATTCACAGCATGGCTTGAAGCAGAAAGTAAGTTGGTGTGCGTGGGATGGGAGGCCATGCAGTGATGCCAGCAGGGTTGTTACAGTGCCCCTGGAAGTCATGTCATTTGAATTTGAATTAAAAGTAGTTATCTCATGCACTATCACTAAAATGTACAATGCTAGTATTATATTTTATTTTATTTAGGGGCTAAGTCTTCCATATCACTGTTAAGCTTGTTTCATGCAAACTGTGTGGGTCATACACTCCCTACAAAATGTCATTAGTTGGCAGAGCTCTATCTAATTTTGGTATGGAGAGCCTATGAATTCTAGTTACACCCCTGCCATTGTCTGTAGCAAAACAGATGCATCTTAAATTATTCTTTCCTATAGAGCTATATCACTTTTTATGTCTAACATTCAGCATTTGCATGCCAACAGCTAAGAGGAACACGCCAGGAGTTCAAGAACCACATCTACCTACTAAGTCACAGATAAATAAGGAAAATTCTCCAAAGAAGCATTTTTAGTCCATTACTATGAATGCAAAAGTTACGCCTCATGTAGTCTCAATCGACAGAGACGACTCCCACTAAATTGGAAAGAAACAAGAGAATGCTGGAGTCCAGATCTATCTAAAGCAGTGCAAAATTTTATTGACAAAAAACAGGCACACAGTAACAGAACAATCATAATAGAATAATAGAAAGGCAATAAATGAATGCCCAGAGCCCACTGAAACAAAGAAATCAGCAGCAAACAAAATTTATCATGTGAAAAGCACTCAGGCCCTTAGTAAGGGAAATGAATTAGTGCAGGTAAAAAGTGCTGGGGAGTCTGCACTGAAAAGAGTTAATCCAAAAAATATATTGCACTAGACCCTGGCAGTGTAAACCTATAATGCTGTGGCAATGAGTATAACCCCCACTGATGTCTAATTCACTGTGGACAATCAGTGGGGTAATACCGCTTCCTCGTTGGGGTGCACAAATCAGCGCTTTCTTTGCACCAGGACATGATGAGTATGTACATACAATGATATTTTTCTTCCCCTTCGTCTGGGCATCTGTGCAATAGACATAATATATAGTGCTGGTCGTTTTCTGCCTGGATTGTACTGTACTTGCTACTGTGGGGACTCTGGTCCAGTGGTGATGACTCATTGTCCCCCCTTATGATATGCTGTATTTACAAATTATATTGTCCACAGTGAATTAGACATCAGTGGGGGTTATACTCATTGCCACAGCATTATAGGTTTACACTGCCAGGGTCTAGTGTAATATATTTTTTGGATTAACTCTTTTCATTGCAGACTCCCCAGCACTTTTTACCTGCACTAATTCATTTCCCTTACTAAGGGCCTGAGTGCTTTTCACATGATAACAAATTTATTTGCTGCTGATTTGTTTGTCTGGCCGGGGTCACACTAGCGAGGAATACGGACGAGTGAGAGGCGCTAAAAGCACGCATTACACACGGACAAATGATTCTCTATGGGGTCCCTCGCACCAGCCGTATATTTCTCATCTGTATTCTACGGTCCGTGCCAATCGCAGCATGCTGCGATTGTCAGCGTACTACGGCCGTAATACGCCAATGCAAGTCTATGGGTGCGCAAAAAATACGGATTACACACGGACCACACATGTGACTTGCGAGAAATACGCACCCGGTGTCTTTTAGCAAAGCTGGCAATTCAGTGCGCTATACAGTAAACTCACACTGACATGTTTAATAAAGAAAGAAAGAATAGATATAGACACATAGAATACATACATATATATATATATATATATATATATATATACCCACAAGTCATTGAGATAAACATATATTCTTCATAGCAGAATAGCCGCTAATTAAATTGCCGGCTTCTATCAAATCCTTCCCCAACCCGACATGAAATGACACATGGTTTACATTCAGTAAAGCATTTCACCAATCGATTGTAAGGTGACATTAACCCTTTGTTAGATTAACCCATTCGCCACCGCTACAGGGCAAAGGGAAGCCCACGCATTTTTTATAAACGAATTAACCCCTTTAAATAACAACTACAACTCCCAAATTTTGCACAGAAACCCGCATCTAATTATTAGTCAAGGACATATAAAAAAACATGAAATGAAATGGTTTACTGAATGTAAACCATGTGTCATTTCATGTCGGATTGGGGAAGGATTTTATAGAAGCCGGCAATTTAATTAGCGGCTATTCTGCTATGAAGAACTCTGTGAAATATAAATATATATATTTATATATGTTTATCTCAATGACTTGTGGGTATATATATATATATGCATTCTATGTGTCTATATCTATTGTTTCGTTTCTGTTATAAACCCTGTCATAGGGCTCCATTATATGTCCATTTTGCAAGGCGGCGAGAAAATCTCGCCATACGGATTGCATACAGATGCCATGCGGATTACATACGGATGCAGACATGCGCAAAATACGCAACCACACCTTGCTTACAGATGACCTACGGAGCACTATTTAAGGGTCATTCATCCGTATTACGCCTGTAAACTACGGACCGTATTTTGCGCCGGTTAGTGTGACCCCGGCCTTTCAGTGGGCTCCGGGCATTCATTTATTTCCTTTCTATTTCAGGTCATGTGATCACGCTGCTGACGTCACTCCCCGGTGCCCAAAGCAAACGCTGGTGGTAAGTGTGCTCCTCTGTGGAGCTGAAGAACCACCGAAGATGGGAGATGAGGGGGAGTTAATGAGTGGAGATGGGGGGTATTTGTAGAGGGGATGGCGGTTAAAGTTTGGGGGTATTTAGAGTGGGGATGGGGGTTATTTAATGTGATGGGGTTAATGAGTGGGGATGGGGGTTAATGTGTTTGGGGGTTAATGAGTGGGGATGCCATGGGGTTAATGTGTGGGGGGATTTGGAGTGGAGATGGGGGTTATTTAATGTGATGGGGGTTAATGAGTGGGGATTGGGTTAATGTGTGCGGGGGTTAATGAATGGGGATGGGGTTAATGTGTGGTGGCATTAATGAGTGGGGATGGGGGGTTAATGAGTGGGGATGGGGGTTAATGTGTTTGGGGGTTAATGAATGGGGATGGGGGTTAATGTGTGGGGGTATTTGGAGTGGAGATGGTTATTTAATGTGTGGGGGGATTTGGAGTGGAGATGGGGTTAATGAGTGGGGATTGGGTTAATGTGTGCGGGGGTTAATGAATGGGGATGGGGGTTAATGTGTGGGGGCGTTAATGAGTGGGGATGGGGGTTAGAGTGGGGATGGGGGTTAATGTGTGGGGGCGTTAATGAGTGGGGATGGGGGTTAGAGTGGGGATGGGGGTTAATGTGTTTGGGGGTTAATGAATGGGGATGGGGGTTAATGTGTGGGGGTATTTGGAGTGGAGATGGTTATTTAATGTGTGGGGGGATTTGGAGTGGTGATGGGGTTAATGAGTGGGGATTGGGTTAATGTGTGCGGGGGTTAATGAATGGGGATGGGGGTTAATGTGTGGGGGTGGGGGGATTTGGAGTGCTGATGGGGGTTAATGAGTGGGGATTGGGTTAATGTGTGGGGGGATTTGGAGTGGGGATGGGGGGTTAATGTGTGGGGGGATTTGGAGTGGGGATGGGGGGTACTTAATGTGTGTGGGGGATTGGGGATGGGGGGGATTTAATGTGTGGGGAGATTTGAGGACACAAAATAAAGAGTATGTATGGGGAAACAGTATGGGGGATTGGTGCAGACAGTATGGGGAGCGAATGGGTTAATGTAAGTGGACACAGTATGGGGAGTCAGGGATATGTGTGAGCAGACAGTATAGAGAGTGAGGGGGTAAATATATGAGGAGACAGTAAGGTGAACAGGTGGGATGCTAGAGGGGAATAGTGTGAGGTGACAGTATATTGCAGATATTTGTATTTAGGGGCATTATAATGACACTTCTATCTTTAAGGGCGTCGTGTGGAGATTTGCTGCAGAAGACCGGAGAAGATGGACGTCTACAGAGACGAGATGTGGATGAGAAAACTCATCATGGGGTCTAGAAGAAAAGGTGACTGACTGCAGAGATGACGTCATCTATAAAGTACCTGGATGTAAATGTTATTTGTGCTACTGACTTATTGTCATGTTTTTATTTGTTAGGAACATTAAAAGGGTTGTCCAGGTTTGTACGGAGTCTGCAGTCATTCTATGTGACTGCAGACTTCTGAATTCTCACAGTGCTCACTGAACGCTGTCAGGATTCTCTCATGCCGGTAATTTACATACATGCGGTCACATGCTGACTAGACATGTGTGGCCTCACTCAATGAAAATGAACAGAGCGAGGCCGGGCACGTCTAGTCGGAATGTGGCCAGAAGTATATAAATCACATACTTGTGCTGACATGACTGTACATCGGCAAAGGAGAATCCTAAAAGTGTGCAGTGCATTCGTTGTGAGAATTCAGAAGCTGCAATGTCAGGATTCAGCTCTGCAGGTTGCAGTAGTCATCACATGGACACTTCACTCATATGCGATTTTCATAGTTACGGTCCTGTGACAACGAGCTTCTCTTCCTGCTTCTCTCAGTTTTTTACTGAACATTGAGAGCATTAGGAGGAGCAGCTCGCAGGTACATGGCTAAGTGTTCAAGTTGCATATGTACTTGGGCGCGGGGGGGGGGCGCCGAACCGAATTCTTGCCCCGGGTGCCAGAAAGCCTAGATACGCCTCTGCATATGTGCCTGTTTTTGTCAATAAAATTTTGCACTGCTTTAGATAGATCTGGACTCCAGCATTCTCTTGTTTCTTTCCTATTAAGTCACAGGTTGGGGAACTCAAAACTAAAGGACAGAAAACATTTTACAAACTGTCCATTCAATAGAAATACTTTGTAAATGTATTATTTTAAATATTTTGATATAATTGATGAAGTTAATTTACAAGCTATATAAATTGAATTTACCATTTAACTCGAGTTAGCATGTTTAACAACATCATTTTATTCATCAGAATGCATATGTGAGTTCCCATACACATGATTCATATCACATAAACCCTATAGGAGAAGTTACATTTAGTGGGCCTCTAAACTCTGCCTGTAGCCTGCAAGAAGGCAAGACCATGAGACCTCAATACAACACTCAGATCCTCAGGGAGGGGCTAATTGAATTTTATTAAACACAAACTGTGCCAACACTTGCCATTACTTTAATAATAACAATTAATACCAGGGTCAATACCCATGGTCACCATCTCTCTGGGATCCACAACACCAGACTGTTGACCCACTCAGAACATTGATGCAGTTGAAACCCATGGCAGAGCAGGTAACCCTGGGAAAGCGTGCAGGCAGAACACTATTTTTCAATAGTGAACACAACGATGGAAACTTTTCTTGTGCACAAAAAAGGTTGGAATTATTACTGTTATTGAGTAGAAAGGAGAGGTTAATAATACCCCATCAGCTCCAAAACTGTATTATTAGCCTGATGAGTACCTCCACACAACAAAAGTGTCCATCTTTTTTATTTTCTAGGGTGCAAAAATGGGGCATTATTACAGAGTGTGATATAGTGTGATTAGATCATAACTATATATGGACTGGCGTATAGCAAATGTGGTACCAATATACAAAAAGGGCTCTAAAAGTGACCCTGGAAGTTATAGGCCAGCAAGTCTAACATCTATTGATGGTAAAATATTTGAAGGGTTTATGAGGGATGTTATTCTGGATTATCTCAGTGAGAATAACTGTTTAACTCCATATCAGAATGGGTTTATGAGGAATCACTCCTGTCAAACTAATCTAATCAGTTTTTATGAAGAGGCAAGCTATAGACTGGACCAAGGTGAGTCATTGGACGTGGTATATCTTGATTTTTCCAAAGCATTTGATACCGTACCACACAAGAGGTTGGTACATGTCACAAGCGTGGATGGAGGAACCACTGTGCCACGGAGAGCCTGGAGGGGCGTGACTAAGCGATCACCTGACTATTCCCTAGAGCCTCTGATGGTGAGGTTAGACTTGGCTCCCGATGAACACCAGGTACCACTCCAGGGCAGACCAACGGTCACGCAGCAGCTGGACCCGAAGAACAGACTGGATGAAGCAATTGGCAGAGCTTGCATCAGAGTTTAGCAGAGTTGGTATAAGAGACAGGATTTGAGTCAGAGTGAAGCTAGCAGGATTTGCACTTGGAGTACAACAGGCAGGATTTGTACATGGAGTACAGCAGGCAGTGTCATGGTTTGGACAGGGCTCTTGCCCTGCACTCACAGGGTTAATTGTATATGGCCTCTTTCTGGATCTGGGAGGGGTATTTATACTCACTCTTTACCAGGGTTCTCTGTCAGCTATACTTTGGCCCTTGACTTAGTTTAAGAGACCTCTGAGTGTTTGTGGTTCGTGAAGTGTGCATGCTTCTGTACTTGATATCTTGGCTTCTGACCTGGTCTTTCCCTGTTGTGCGCTTGCCTGCTGATTTGGTACTGTGTGTCTATTTTCCTGGTTTCTGACTTCAGCTACATCACTGGCGATTCTCCTGTCTCCGCCTCTGGTACTTCTGCTGTCTGTACGGTTGTGACCTTTGGCCTGTCCTTGACATCCCTCCTGTCTAGTGCTCATTGGCGCTTCTGTTTGTTCTATACCTGCTGGTAGAGTCTTTATTCTCGGGCCAGCATCTCTCTCTGCTCCTGCTCTCTCTGGGAGACCTGCATCCGGCTCCGCCCCCAGGTAGTCACGTGGTGCAGGTCCTGTTAATGCACAGCCTCTGAGACGTGCTCCTCTCCCTAGGGACCCTGGTAAGCCCCTGCAGCAGCGTGGATTTCTCAGGGTCCAGACACTGACTGGATGTCAGTTCTGGTTATCCTGACAGACAGGATTTGCACTTGTATGTGATCTTACATAACCTAGACTGAAACAGGAAGGTTGCTCAAGCACCTCCCCAGTGGTGAGGAAGCAATATATACATACTGCCTCAAAACCATTGGCTGGGGAGGAAATGGCAAGTGCATGCACTGGCCCTTTATGAGGGCAGGCTGGAAGTGCTGCTGGAAGCATGCGGAGCATGAGGGGGAGAGGGACCACCTGCAGAACAGGTGAGTGACCTGACACACCGGGAAGCTGGCGTGGTGCTAACTGTACACAAAATGAGAATGCTGGGTCTGGTGGAAAATGTGTTTAAGTGGGTAAGTAACTGGCTTAGTGATAGAAAGCAGGGGGTGGTTATAAATGGTATATTCTCTAACTGGGTTGCTGTTACCAGTGGGGTACTGCAGGGGTCGGTGTTGGGACCTATTCTCTTCAACATATTTATTAACAATTTGGTAGAAGGTTTACACAGTAAAATATCGATATTTGCAGATGATACAAACCTATCTAAAGCAGTCAATACAAGAGAAGATAGTATTCTGCTATACGTGGATCTGGATAAGTTGGAAACTTGGACCAAAATATGGCAGATGTGGTTTAACAATGATAAATGTAAGGTTATACACTTAGGAAGAAGGAATCAATATCACCATTACACACTGAATGGGAAACCACTGGGTAAATCTGACATGGAGAAGGACTTGGGGATCCTAGTTAATGATAAACTTACCTGGAGCAGCCAGTGCCAGGCAGTGGCTGCCAAGACAAACAGGATCATGGTGTGCATTAAAAGGTCTGGATACACATGATGAGAGCATTATATTACCTCTGTACAAATCCCTGGTTAGACCGCACATGGAGTACTGTGTACAGTTTTGGGCACCGGTGCCCAGGAAGGATATAATGGAACTAGAGCGAGTACAAAGGAGGGCAACAAAATTAATAAAGGGAATGGGGGAACTACAATACCCAGAGAGATAAGCAAAATTCGGATTATTTAGTCGTCTAGAAAAAAGATGACTGAGAGGCAATCTAATACCATGTATAAGTATATAAGGGGACAATACAAATATCTCTCCGAGGATCTATTTACTGTATACCAAGGAATGTGACGCTTACAAGGGGACATTCTCTGTGTCTGGAGGAGAGAAGGTTTTTCCACCAACATAGAAGAGGATTCTTTACTGTTAGGGCAGTGAGAATCTGGAATTCCTTGCCTGAGAATGTGGTGATGGTGAACTCAGTCGAGAGGTTCAAGAGAGGCCTGGATGTCTTCCTGGAGCGTAACAACATTGTATCTTAGGCCGAGGTCAAACTTGCGAGAAACTGGGACGAGTCTCGCACGTCAATACCTGGCACTCGGGAGCGTAGCGTTCAGCTGCATGCTCCGCTCCCGAGTGTCGGGTATTAAGATGCGAGACTCGTCCGAGTTTCTCGCATGTGTGATCCCGGCCTTACAGTTATTACGTTCTTTAAAAGGACGTAGATCTGGGAATTTATTCTGACAGAATATAGGCTGAACTGGATGGACAAATGTATTTTTTCGGCCTTGCTATGTTACTATATAAAATGAATGTATATAAATCACATTTTGTGTATGGTGGGAGGCATATACTGTGAGGCCTTTTCTTTCTATGGGAATTTGTTAAATAAGCTCTCCCATCTATATTTTTTTCGTAAATGTGTGTGTATATGTGCATGTAAAGCAGTGTGTTAAAATGATCACCTACCACCACTTTCTCTAGTGTCCAGCAGTGTTCTGCTTCTCTTCTCAGTGATGTCAAGAAGATCGCTGGGTACATTCGGGACCAGCTGCTTGGAAAGCATTGCCAAACCAGGGACTGAAGCTTGAGGAGGACACTTTGCATATTCCAGGTGCCTTCTGGGAAAAGCTAAGAGTCTCCCTCAGCAAGAAGATCTTTGGATATAGCTGGGACCAGCTGCTTGGAAAGCATCACCAAATCAGGGATTGAAGTTGAGGAGGACAATTTGCATATTCCAGGTGCCTTCTAGGAAAGGCGAAGAGTCTCCCTCAGCAAGAAGATTGTTGGATACAGCTGCTTGGAAAGCATCACCAAACCAGGGATTGAAGCTTGAGGAGTACAATTTTCATATTCCAGGTTCCTTCTGGGAAAAGCGAAGAATCACCCTCAGCAAGAAAATCGTTGGGTACAACCGGGACCAGCTGCATAGAAAGCTTTGCCAAACCGGAGATTGAAGCTTGAGGAGGATAATTTGCATATTCCAGGGGCCTTCTGGGAAAAGAGAAGAGTCTCTCTCAGCAAGAAGGTCGTTGGGTGCAGCCAGGACCAGTTGCTTGGAAAGCATCGCCAAACCGTGTGCCTTAAGGCGTGCAAATTTTTGCCTCTAGGACATTGGTGGTGGTGGGAGACTCACTACTGATAGGAACAGAAGCAGCCATCTGCAGACCGGACATAACCGCAAGAGAAGTATGCTGCATCCCAGGTGCGAAGATCAAGGAGGTGACCGATAGAATACCAAAGCTAATCAGTTCCACCCATTTCTTCTGATACATGTTGGCACCAATGACATGGCAAGGAAGGAACTACCGACAATCTGCAAGGTCTTTGAAGAGTAATGGAAGAAAGTAAAAGAACCGGATGCACAGGTAGTTTCTTCTTCTATCGTTCAAGTAGACAGGCATGGCACCAGGAGATGGAACAGAATCCTTGATGCGAACAACTGGCTAAGACGATGGTGCAGACAACAAGGATTCGGATTCCTGGACCATGGTGTGAATTACCTGTATGACGGACTCCTTGCCATAGACGGACTACACCTCAACAAACCTGGTAAAAACACATTCGCCAGAAGACTCACTACACTGTAAAAAATGAGTTACACAGTAACAGTACCGTCCCCCATTTAAAACAGTATCCTCAAAAAATAAAATAAATACATCACTACAGTAATAATATCCCTTAATTAGACCGTGTGGTAATAATATCCCCCATTCTAGCCCCCGTGTGTCTCATTCCTGGCTTCAGCCATACGTTCTCCCATCCCACCCTCATGAGTATCCATTCTGCCCCATATGATCTCCCCATCCTGCCCCATCTGTCTCCATCACATCCATCCTGCCCCATGATCCTGCACGATCTGTCTCCAACCCTGCCCCATCTGTCTCCAATCCTGCCCCCAGTGTCTCCAGTCATGTCCCCATGTCTTTGATCCTACCCACTGTCTCCAATCACGCTCATTCTGCCCCTTCCTGTGTCTCACTGTCACATTCTGCCCCTCCTTTGTCTCACTGTCACATTCTGCCCCCATCGTGTCCAGCATTCTGCCCCCATCGTGTCCAGCATTCTGCCCCATCGTGTCCAAAAATCTGCCCCATCGTGCCCAGCATTCTGCCCCCTCATGCCCAGCATTCTGCCCCCATCATGACCAGCAATCTGCCCCATCGTGTCCAGCAATCTGCCCCATCGTGCCCAGTATTCTGCCCCATCATGTCCAGCATTCTGCTCCCATCGTGTCCAGCATTCTGCTCCCATCGTGTCCAGCATTCTGCCCCCATCATGTCCAGCATTCTGCCCCATCGTCACCAGCATTCTGCCCCATCGTGTCCAGTATTCTGCCCCCCATAGTGTCCAGCATTCTGCCCCATCGTGCCCAGTATTCTGCCCCATCGTCACCAGCATTCTGCCCCCATCGTGCCCAGCATTCTGTCCCATCGTGTCCAGCATTCTGCCCCATAGTGTCCAGCATTCTGCCCCATCGTGTCCAGCATTCTGCCCCATCATGCCCAGCATTCTGCCCCATCGTGTCCAACATTCTGCCCCATCGTGTCCAGCATTCTGCCCCCATCGTGTCCAGCATTCTGCCCCCATCGTGTCCAGCATTCTGCCCCATCGTGTCCAGCATTCTGCCCCATCGTGTCCAGCATTCTGCCCCCATAGTGTCCAGCATTCTGCCCCCATCGTCACCAGCATTCTGCCCCCATCGTCACCAGCATTCTGCCCCCATCGTCACCAGCATTCTGCCCCATCGTCACCAGCATTCTGCCCCCATAATGTCCAGCATTCTGCCATCTTCGCCGGGCCCCCCAGATCGCCGTTCTCAATAAATAAAAATAAAAAAAATAAAAACACAAGCTCTTCTTACCTGGCCACGGTCCAGCAGCGAAGCTCCGGGCGTCCCTCCATGCAGAAGCGCGTGCTCACAGGCGACTGACAATGACGTCAGACGCCGGCGAGGTGCGATGGACGTCGGCTGCCAGCCTCCGATTGGCTGGCGGCTGTTAACTATTGATGTGCGGGCGCGGGCCTGCATGTCAATAGCGATCATCTGCCGCAGCGTCGAGGGCCCGGTTTAGCGTGCCGGTAGGGCCCGGTGAGCAGACGAGACCGGGCCCAATGCGGGCCCCCTCTGCCCACCGGGTCCCATACGCCAGTCAGGGCAGTAATGCCTTGATAGCAGCCCTGAGTACAAGGGTGCATATGAATCAGCGTTTTTGGTGCATTTTTTTTTTTTGCAGCCAAAGGCCTGCTCTCTCGCAGGAAAAACACTGCTTTCCAAACACTCATTTTTTGGGGTATGTGCAGACGATCCAGAAATGGCAGCACTTTGGACGCAGTGGACATGTGCTGCGTCCAAAGTAATGCCATCTTTTGAACACAGGTGATTCCGCAAGTGTTCGCTGAACCCTGCAGAATCATCGCATCCAATACATTGTACGGGTGAGATTTCTCTTGCGGAGAATTGCATCTACGCAAGATGAACTGACATGCTGCGATCTGTAGAGACGTGCCGCGTGTCCATCTCCGCAGGTAAGCCACGGGCATCTGTGCACAGATAGTGGAGATGGAATTTCTTGAGATCCCATCCACAATGCTGTAACATCTGGACCCTGGGGGTTGGACGCAGTTCAAGTACACAGCAGCCGACCCTCAGTGTTTACTGATTGTGGGAACATACCCCTAAAGCTTTTGCTGTTTTTTGTTTACAGTATGCATTTTGTCTACAGTACATGTTTATTAAAGTTAGTAAAATTCACGAAAATCGCAGCGAAAAACAATGTTGTTATATTTGCAGCTTTTTTAAAACTTTTTCATTACTTTCTACGGGTGAAAAAAATTGCTGAAAGATATGCTGCAGATTTAAAAAATGCTGCAGTTGTGAAATTCAGTCAGGAGAAAATAAAAGGGTGTGAGGAGATCTCTGAAAATCTCAGTCTTTGCTTGTGCTGTAAAATGTTGTAAACTTCTTATTTGCAGAAGAAAAAAGCTGCAAAAATTCTGCATATGAACATGGCCAAAAGCTGCTTTTAAAAGTGCCAGCAAAACATATGAGATTTCCAAAATCTCCTGCATGCGCCTGTTTTTTTCAGACTGAATTTCAGAACTGTAACGCTTTTTAAATCTGTGGCATGTCGCTTCATTCAGTGCTTTTTCACCCGTAGAAAGCAATGTAAGATTTAAAAAAAGCTGCAGATATTGCAACATTTTTTGCTGAAATTTTTTTTGTGGTTTTGGTGAATTAAACTATTAGGCCTCGTTCACATGTTCAGTATTTGGTCAGTCTTTCACATCAGGATTTGTAATGCAGAAACAGCAGTAGAACAATGAGAGGAAAAGTATAATAGAAGCACGTCACCACTTTTGGATTTCTCACCCTCCTGGTTTTGGCCTACAAATACTGATGTGAAATACTGACCAAATGCTCACCGTGTGAATGTGGCTTTCAACATACTGTAGACAAAGCAAACGTCCTCACTCCAAAAAAAATCTGAAAAAAAGAGTAAAGAACACCACAAAAACAAGCTGAAAAACAGGTGTTTTGAATGCAACATTTTTCCCACCAATAGAACAGGTTTTGGCTACTGAAAAAAATGCTGCCTGAGAACATAGTCTTACTCTGAAACACTATGGCTATCTGTGGTGTTACATAGGACTGCAGGTGACATCTAAATACATTATATGTTCTCAGAGAGTTATCACTGCTATCTCTGGTGTTACATAGGGCTACTATGCGTCAGTATTACTATCAATCTGACAATCGATCTGCTTCATCCTCAGATATGTGTCCTGGCTGCAATACCTTCATCACCCATCTCTCCGGAACCCCAATCAATCACCTCTGTATCTGTTTCCTATCAATGCTTTATCTGTCCTTTTAAATCTGACCATTTCCATTTTTTTGTTGTTGCTGTCTGAGTTCTAATTAATCGTCTCCTGTGTCTGTCTAGTCTCCCTACTGCTCCTCCCTCCTTCTCATCACACCTGGCTTGTTTGATGTGCAATTGACTTCTTATAAATTCAGACTCAGAGGTCTGTCTGTCATTCCAAGGATGTCTTCTAAGGATAATATCTGAAATAATGCGTGAAGAGACCAGAAGGTACAACTAAACGCTGTGTTTAAATGTACTAAATTTCTTTTGCCTTCTAAATTACTCTCACCATGCTGACATACGCTCTAACAATTTTGGCTCCTTTAACCCTCACTCTCCTTCGCTATCCACAAACCCCAGCACCCGCTAACCAAATAATAATCTCTCCTTCCCTCTTGCCTCCCCACTTGACCTCCCCTGCTGACCTGCTCCTCAACCTCAGAGCTCTCCTAATAACATACAAAACAAACCGCCCACTGTCCTTATCCCACATGCTCTCCCTCTCTCTGCTTCTCCTCACTGCTGGTGACATATCTCCCAACCCTGGACCCCCACAGCTCATGCCTCCCATTACTAGCCCCTTCTATCGTTCCCAAACCAATACAAACACCATAAATCTTTCCTACCTCAAATCTGTGCCTTTGACGCCCACCACCCTGCTCCCTCTCTCTGGATCACTCTGGAATGCTCGCTCCGTCTGCTATAAACTCCATGTGATTCACAACCTCTTTACCTCTCGTAGCTTTTCCTTCCTTGGCCTCACCGAAACATGGCTGACACCGCCTCCCCTGCTGCGCTATGTTACGGCGGCCTCCACTTCACCCACACTCCTCACCCTGGCAACAGACATGGTGGAGGAGTGGGCCTTCTCCTTTCTTCCAACTGCACCTTCAACTCAATCCCACCTCTTCCCTTGTCCTCTCCTCTTTTGAAGTCCACTCTGTTCGCATTTATTCTCCCTCCAACCTCCAAGTGGCTGTCATATACCGACCTCCGGGCCCGACTACTGCCTTCATTGACCAATTCTCTACCTGTCTCCTCCACTCTCTCTCTGCTGACATTCCCACCATCATCATGGGTGACTTCAACATCCCCATTGACACTCACCAGTCAGCTGCCTCCAAACTCCTGTCCCTTACTTCATCTTTTGGACTTACTCAGTGGTCCTCCTCAGCCACCCACAAAGACGGACACACATTAGACCTTTTCTTCACCTGCCTCTGCTCTCTTTCTAACTTCACCCCCTCCCCTCTTTTTCTATCTGACCATCTGCTCACTTTCTCATCCCTGTCCTCCTCACCTGTCACCCATGTCCAGCAGCATGCGCACCCCCGCAGAAACCTTGCACACTCTCTGACTCTATCCTACCACTGTCCTCCATATCTTCACTCCATGACACTGACACTGCCACTACTTTCTACAATGCCACCCTTGCATCAGCCATCGACTCGGTTGCCCCTGTCATGCATAACAGAGTGTGACAAATCAATAGACAATAACATCACTAAAAAGCTTCGTCAAGCATCCAGAATTGCAGAACGGTGCTGGAAGAAAACGCATTCCCAAGATGACTTCACTGCACTCAAACAAGCAACACTTGCATTCAAATCTGCCCTCACCTCTGCTAAACAGGCCTACTTTACATCCCTTGTATCTTCCTTATTCCACAACCCCAAACAGTTGTTCAATACTTTTAACTCCCTCCTCCGCCCACCACTGCCCCCTCCGACTTCCCTAATCTCTGCCGAGGTCTTTGCCGCACACTTCAAAAACAAGATAGACCAAACACGGCAAGTCTTTATTGCTCAACCACCACAACCCCTTTGCTATCAGACCAATGCCCAAACCTCATAACCTCCTTATCTAACATCACTGAAGGGGAGCATGCTCATCTTCTCTCCAAATTACACCTCACCATTTGTGCACTTGACCCGATCCCATCCCACCTCCTCCCCAACATCACCACCACTCTTATCCCATCCCTAACCCACCTCTTCAACCTATCACTAACTTCTGGTACCTTCCCTTCTGCTTTCAAACATGCCACAATCACGCCTATCCTTAAAAAGCCAACTCTAGATCCAACAGCCATGTCCAGCTATCGCCCAATATCGCTGCTCCCATTCACTTCTAAACTCCTGGAGCAGCATGTCCACGCTGAACTTTCCTCCCACCTCTCATCTAACTTGCTCTTTGACAATCTACAATCTGGCTTCCGCCCCCATCATTCCAATGAGACAGCCCTGACCAAAATTACCAACGACCTACATACAGCCAAAGCTAACGGACAATACTCTATACTCCTGCTTCTAGACCTGTCCTCTGCATTCGACACAGTTGACCACTGCCTCCTACTACAGATCCTCTCCTCCTTTGGCATCAAAGACCTCGCCCTATCCTGGATCTCCTGATACCTCTCCAACCGCACATTCAGCGTCTCCCACTCCTACACAATCTCCTCATCCCACCCTCTCTCTGTTGGAGTCCCTCAAGGCTCTGTTCTAGGACCCCTACTCTTCTCAATCTACACACTTGTTCTGGGGCAACTCAAAGTCCCACGGATTCCAGTACCACCTTTATGCCAATGATACTCAGGATCTACCTCTCTGGCCAGATGTCACCACTCTGCTCTCCGGAATCCCAGAGTGTCTATCAGCTATATCCTTCATCTCCTCTCGCTTCCTCAAACTCAATGTGGACAAATCTGAACTCATCATCTTTCCCCCATCTCACAGACCTTCCTTACCTGACCTTTCGATAACAATTGACGACATCACGTTTTCCCCCGTACCGGAGGTCCGCTGCCTCAGAGTAACCCTTGACTCTGCCCTGTCCTTCAAACCGCACATCCAAGCTCTCTCCACCTCCTGTCGTCTCCTGTTCAAAAATATTTCCAGAATCCGTCCCTTCCTCAACCCTCAATCTACTAAAATGCTTGTGCATGCCCTCATCATTTCCCGCCTCGGCTATTGCAACATCCTTTTCTGTGGCCTCCCTGCTAATACCCTTGCACCTCTCCAGTCCATCCTCAACTCTACCGCCTGACTAATTCATATCTCTCCTCGCTACTCCTCCACTTCTCCCCTCTGCAAATCTTTTCACTGGCTCCCATTCCCTCAGCGTATCCAATTCAAATTACTAATACTGACCTACAAGGCCATCTACAACCTGTCTCCTCCATACATCTCTGAACTAATCTCCCGATACCTTCCCTCACGTAATCGCTGGTCCTCTCAAGACCTCCTTCTCTCCTCCACACTTATTTGCTCCTCACCCAACCTCCTCCAAGACTTCTCCCGAATAGCCCCCATCCTCTGGAATTCCCTGCCCCAACACATCCGGCTATCATCCACACTCGGATCCTTCAGACGGAACCTGAAAGCCTACAGCCTACAATGATCCCCACTGCCTCCTCACCACTACCGGAGCTAGCGCCTCATCATCACTGGAGCTGCTGCAACCCCCCAACCCACTGTCTCCTTCCCCACCATCCAGTAGCATGTAAGTCCGAAAGGGCAGGGTCCTCTCTCCCCTCTATATCAGTCTGTGACTGTTAGTTTGTTTACTGTAAGTGATAGCTGTAATTTGTATGTAACCCCTTCTCATGTACAGCACCATGGAACCAATGGTGCTTTATAAATAAATAGTAATATTATTATTATTATTATCAGGTGACATCTACTACATTGTCTGTACTCAGAGTTATCACTGTGTTATCTGCAGTGTTAAAAAAAATTTAAGAGGGGGTTGGGGGCAACTCTTTGTCTTGGTACTTGGGCAGTGGGCACCCAATCTTTTATGACCCTAGCAACACCCCTATGTACTGCTAATAGTGGCAGACCCGTTGGCCGATAAAAGGCCCCTGAATATGGGGGCCACAGTGTGAGTGTCCTGCTCATGTAGTGTAACCTAAATGTTTGTGTGACTTTACAATGTTAGCATTTGGGGCCACACTTTAAAATTTTGCCTAGGGCCCCACTTTGTCTAAAACTGGCCCTAACTAAGGTTAGGGTTGGAACTAGGGTTAGGGGTGTGTTGAGGTTAGGGTTGGGGTTAAAATTGGGGGTTTCCACTGTTTAGGCACATCAGGTGCTCTCCAAACGCAACATGGCATCTGATCTCAATTCCAGCCAATTCTGCGTTGAAAAAGTCAAACGGTGCTCCTTCCCTTCCAAGCTCTGCCATGCGCCCAAACAGTGGTTTACCCCCACATATGGGGTATCAGCCTATTCAGGACAAATTGCACAACAACTTTTGGGGTCCAATTTCTCCTATTACCCTTGGGAAAATAAAAAATTGGGGGCAAAAAAATAATTTTTGCGGAAAAAAATATGATTTCTTTTAATTTTTATGGCTCTACGTTATAAACTTCTGTGAAGCACTTGGGGGTTCAAAGTGCTCACCACACATCTAGATAAGTTCCCTGGGGGGTCTAGTTTCCAAAATGGAGTCATTTTGGGTGGTTTCCACTGTTTAGGCACATCAGGGGCTTTCTAAACGCGATATGTCGTCCAGCCAATTCTGCATTGAAAAAGTCAAATGGTGCTCATTCCCTTCCAAGCTCTGCCATGCGCCCAAACAGTGGTTTACCCCCACATATGAGGTATCAGCATACTCAGGACAAATTGCATAATACTTTTTGGGTCCTGTTTCCCTTAAGAAAATAAAAATTGGGGGTGAAAAGATCATTTTTGTGGAAAAAATATGATTTTTTAATTGTACGGCTGTACGTTATAAATTTCTGTGAAGCCTTTGGGGGTTCAAAGTTATCACCACACATCTAGATAAGTTCCTTGGGGGGGATAGTTTCCAAAATGGGGTCATTTTAGGGTGGTTTCCACTGTTTACGCACATCAGGGGCTCTTCAAGTGCGACATGGCATCTGATCTCAAATCCAGCCAATTTTACTTTGAAAAAGTCAAATGGCGCTCCTTCCCTTCCAAGCTCTGCCATGCGCCGAAACAGTAGTTCTCCCCACATATCAGGTATCAGCGTACTCAGGACAGATTGCACAATAACTTTTGGGGTCCAATTTCTCCTGTTACCCTTGGTAAAATAAAAAAAAATTGGACCTGAACTAATTTTTTTGTGAAAAAAGTTAAATGTTCATTTTTTTAACATTCAAAAAATTCCTGTGAAGCACCTGAAGGGTTAATAAATTTCTTGAATGTGGTTTTGACCACCTTGAGGGGTGCATTTTTTAGAATGGTGTCACTTTTGGGTATTTTCTAATATATAGACCCCTTAAAGTGACTTCAACTATGATGTGGTCCCTTAAAAAAATTGTGTTGTAAAAATGAGAAATAGCTGGTCAACTTTTAACCCTTATAACTTCTGGTGTGTAGTGACCACTGTGTCTGCTGGGAGCGCTGTGTGGGTGTCCCAGGATGAGTGTACAGGCACATCCAGTGTGGTAACAGGAGTAGGGTGCTAAAGGACCATTATGTATCCCAAGGTGGGTGGCCTTGGGATGAAGGCTTGATTATGTGCTGATCAGCAGAGCTACTGCTGATCTTCTGTTCCAATGTGTTAGGGAGATGCCTTCTGGTGATTGGTGAGATGGGTGGGATCAATCACCTACAAACCCACCCAGGGGCGTGTGTCTAGAATGCTATAGTAAAGTGTATGTGTGTGAATGGTTGTAGGACCTGCGATGAGATCATAGCCTTGTGATCCAGTGGGCATGGCTATGGACCATATAAGGTGACCAGGGTAGGTCACATGAGTGAATGCTTGGACCCGGTTGGTCCGTATGTAAGGTCTCGTCTGGCTGACGTGCTGAGGAAGATGTGTCTGCCTTCCTGAGTGCACGTGGGACACTGTGCATCATGGCTGCACGTGTGTGAGAGTTCCCAGGAAAGGGAATGAATGTCTGGACTGAGAAGCAGCTATGAGGTAACCCGGACAGGGGAAATAACTGTGAGGCTAGAGAGCCTGTGTACAGGACATAACTAGTGTTGAGCGATACCATCCGATACCCTAAAATATCGGATGGTATCGGCCCGATAAGAAAAAAGTATCGGGTATCGCCGATTCCGATACCGAAGTCCCATTCAAGTCTATGGGACTTCCGGTATCGGAATAAAAACCCTTTTCTGTCCTGTCCTTGTACAGCCTCTCGGGGGTCTGTGCCGGCCTGCTGGGGGTCTGTGCCGACTGCCCGGGGGTCTGTACTGGATTGCCCGGGGGTCTGTGCGGCCTGCCGGGGGGCTGTGCCGGCCTGCTGGTGGTCTGTACCGACTGTCTGGGGGTCTGTGCAGGCTGCCGGGGTCTGTGCAGGCATCGTCCGATGGGACTACAAGTCCCATCGGGCGATGCCTGCTACCATGACGGTGATTGACACATTAGCCAATGATGGGACAGTAGTAGTATGTATGACGGGAGGTAGGTATCCATCCGCACTGTATTCCTCCGCTACTGTAAAAAAAAAAAAAAGTCCCTAGTCTCACTTTATGGCATTGCTGTGTGAGAAATTTCCCACGCAGCTTTTGCCATAAAGTGAGACTAGGGACTTTTTTTTACAGAGGCGGAGGAATACAGTGCGGAAGGGTACCTACCTCCCGTCATTGGATTCCTGGAGCCCGTAGAGAACGGTAGCATCAGCTCATGCTGCTGTTCTCCACGCAAGATCATCGTGGGACACTCGTGGACTTCTGCGGATCAAGGGTAAGTGTATTGGTGGTTTGCTATTTTAATATTTATTCCACAGATGACAATGGCTTCGGGGAACAAAGTGACAAGTGATGCTGAGTATGTACTCTGTTATATGTACTGTATGTCTATATGTATGTATTGGATTAATGTATTGTATGTAGTATATATGTATGTTGCATGCATGTGGTATATATGTAGTATGCATGTAGTATATATGTGGTATATATGTAGTATGCATGTAGTATATATGTAGTATGTATGTTGCATGTAGTATATATGTTGTATATATGTATGTTGCATGCATGTGGTATATATGTGGTATATATGTAGTATGCATACTGCATGCATGTGGTATATATGTAGTATGTATGCATGTTGCATGCATGTAGTATGCATGTATGTTGCATGCATGTAGTATGTATGTTGCATGTAGTATATATGCAGTATATATGTATGTTGCATGCATGTAGTATATATGTTGTATATATGTATGTTGCATGCATGTGGTATATACACTCACTGGCCACTTTATTAGGTACACCTGTCCAACTGTGTGTTAAGACTTAATTTCTAATCAGCCAATCACATGGCGGCAACTCAGTGCATTTAGGCATGTAGACATGGTCAAGACAATCTCCTGCAGTTCAAACCGAGCATCAGTATGGGGAAGAAAGGTGATTTGAGTGCCTTTGAACGTGGCATGATTGTTGGTGCCAGAAGGGCTGGTCTGAGTATTTCAGAAACTGCTGATCTACTGGGATTTTCACGCACAACCATCTCTAGGGTTTACAGAGAATGGTCCGAAAAAGAAAAAAAATCCAGTGAGCGGCAGTTCTGTGGCCGGAAATGCCTTGTTGATGCCAGAGGTCAGAGGAGAATGGGCATACTGGTTCGAGCTGATAGAAAGGCAACAGTGACTCAAATTGCCACCCGTTACAACCAAGGTAGGCAGAAGAGCATCTCTGAATGCACAGTGCGTCGAACTTTGAGGCAGATGGGCTACAGCAGCAGAAGACCACACTGGGTACCACTCCTCTCAGCTAAGAACAGGCATCTGATG
Source organism: Dendrobates tinctorius (assembly GCF_039654945.1). NCBI lineage: Eukaryota > Metazoa > Chordata > Amphibia > Anura > Dendrobatidae > Dendrobates > Dendrobates tinctorius. The sequence continues at coordinate 7,477,667 of NW_027361760.1, read as the reverse complement.
GCTACTTTCAGCAGGATAATGCGCCATGTCATAAAGCTCGATTCATCTCAGATTGGTTTCTTGAACATGACAATGAGTTCACTGTACTCAAATGGCCTCCTCAGTCACCAGATCTCAATCCAATAGAGCATCTTTGGGATGTGGTGGAACGGGAGATTCGCATCAGGGATGTGCAGCCGACAAATCTGCGCCAACTGTGTGATGCCATCATGTCAATATGGTCCAAAATCTCTGAGGAATGCTTCCAGCACCTTGTTGAATCTCTGCCACGAAGAATTGAGGCAGTTCTGAAGGCAAAAGGGGGTCCAACCCGTTACTAGCATGGTGTACCTAATAAAGTGGCCAGTGAGTGTATGTAGTATGCATGTTGCATGCATGTGGTATATATGTAGTATGCATGTTGCATGCATGTGGTATATATGTAGTATGTATGTTGCATGCATGTAGTATATATGTAGTATGCATGTTGCATGTAGTATATATGTATGTTGCATGCATGTGGTATATATGTAGTATGTATGTTGCATGCATGTTGTATATATGTAGTATGTATGTAGCATGTAGTATGTATTTTTTTTTCTTTACATTCAACACATTAGCCGGATGATGGGACTACTACTGTCTCATCATTGGCTAATGTGTCAATCACCATCATGGTAGCAGGCATCGCCCGATGGGACTCGTAGTCCCATCGGACGATGCCTGCACAGACCCCCGGGCAGGCCGGCACAGACCCCCGGGCAGGCCGGCACAGACCCCCGGGCAGGCCGGCACAGACCCACCCCGGAAGGCCCGAACTGACAGCGCATCATGATGCGCACAGACCGCGCATCATTATGACGTCATTTCGGCAGCCAATCAGAGCCACAACAGTGGCTCATTGCATTATGGGTACTTCCGATATTGAAAAAATATCGGTACTCGGTATCGGAATTCCGATACAGCGAATATCGGCCGATACCCGATATTTGCAGTATCGGAATGCTCAACACTAGACATAACAAAGCCTGTGTGACCACAGGGTTAACAGAGTGGAGCTCTTTCATGGACGTTATGCTGTTTAATATGAACTTTCTGTTGCTATTGATGGTTTATGCTGCACATTAAATCGAATGGATTGATTTTATGTTGAGAAACCTGTGCCGGACATGATTTATTGGCTGCCTAGTGAGTATCCCCAATCCGAATGACAAGCGCTACCTTAAAATTCCTAACCCAAAAAAATTTGGTTCCAAAATTGTGCTGATGTAAAGTAAACATGTTGGAAATGTTACTTATTAAGTATTTTGTGTGCCATATCTCTGTGATTCAAGGGCATGAAAAGTCAAAGTTGGAAAATTGCAAAATTTTCAAAGTTTTCGCCAAATTTCCATTTTTTTCACAAATAAATGCAAGTTATATCAAATAAATTTTATGACTAACATGAAGTACAATATTTCACAAGAAAAACAATGTCAAAATCACCTGGATCCATGGAAGGGTTCCACAGTTATTACCTCATAAAAGGACAGTGGTCAGAATTGTAAAAATTGGTCCGGTCATTAACATGCAAACCACCCTTGGGGTAAAGGGGTTAAGGGTCACGAATCTAACCCAAGAAGAGGTGCAAAACCGGCTAAATAAGATGAAAATAGATCTATCTCTGGGTCCGGATGGCATACACCTACGAGTATTAAGAGAACTAAGTAATGTAATAGACAAACCATTATTTCTTATATTTAGGGACTCTATAGCGAGGGGGTCTGTTCCACAGGACTGGCTCATAGCAAATGTGGTAACAATATTCAAAAAGTGCTCTAAAAATTAACCTGGAAATTATAGGTCAGTAAGGTTTTCTGAAGGATGTTCTTGTGGATTATCTCAATGAGAATAACTGTTTAATGTGACGACTCCTGGAGTGGACCCTCTGGGTCATGGCACCAACTCTCCCAGGGCAAGAGCTAGTGAGGACCACCCCCTATACAGGGAGTGTCAGGGGCCACCCCAAGGGGGTAAGGTACCACAACTGCTGGCACCAGGTGGCCGACTCACAAGAGACACGAGTTAGTGTGTCTAGCAACAGGGAATGTGCAGAGTATGAGTGTGCAAAGCATGGACACAGGGACACGCAGGGTATAGGACAATACAGGACGAGTGTACGGGAGCACGGAGAGTACAGGACAATACAAGGCATGTACACGGGAGTGGGCTAGATGCAGGATAGTGCAAGGCAGGTACACGAGAGTATGCATGACATGCACAAACAAGAACGCCCAGGTGTGAGCAAAGCAGGGCGCTTGCAAAGGAGCTCGCCTGAGTACCGAGTAAGACAGAGCGTGCGCAGAGAGCACACCTGAGTGCAAGTTTAACAGAGCACAGAGCAGGGGCAGAGCATGTGCAATGAAGCACGATAGAACACAGAGCAGAGTATATGCACGGAGCATGTGCTGGGAAGCAAGGCAGAATACAGGAATGGAGCACAAGGTAGAGTTCAGGAACAGAGCACAAGGCAGAGTACAGGAAAAGAGCGCAAGGCAGAGGGCCCGAATACAGCGCACAGCCAGGCAAGGACCAAGCAGACCAAGCCAGAAAGCACAACAATAATCAGGCACCTCCCATAGAAAGAGATAGCTTGATATAGGGCAGGAGCACAGGGACTTCTGGGTCAGGTCCTCCAGGACCATAGAAAGGATAAGGCTGCAGCTAAAACCAAGAAGAGAGCACATGCGCACTAGCAACGTTGTGCAACCATGGAACTAAGTATGAGAGGTGTGCATGCGCACCCGACGGGAACCCCTGAGCGGCCGTGGCGCCGGAAGTGGTGATGCTGGGCATGGGGTCCCACCCCCAGGTGAGAGCGGCATGAGAGGCGGCGTGACATTTAGCTCCATATCAACATGGGTTTATGAGGAATCACTCCTGTCAAACCAGGAGGACCCATTGAAGCGCAGTTGCATGAAACGGCCGTTGTCCACAGTTTTTTTTCATCTCTCCCGAGCCTATGCTTTTTATCAGGAAAAAAAAATTCACTTCTTCAGAACGGTGAGTGCCATCCTCTTTTCTTCTTTCAAGATATTTCAGACGTGTATTCTCCTGTTGGATTGAGCACCCGTTCGGGGGATAGTTGGCAAGCAGCCCAGGTGTGAGAGTTTGTATTGCACTACAGTGCTATTGAGAAGTGGCCGCAGCGGTGTCGAATATTTTCTCTTCGTTGGATATTTATTAACTATCTGGTAGAAGGTTTACACAGTAAAATATCAATATTTGCAGATGATACAAAATTATGTAAAGCAGTAAATAAAAGAGAAGATTGTATTCTGTTACAGATGGATCTGGATAAGTTGGAAACTTGGGCCGAAAGGTGACAGATGCGGTTTAACAATGATAAATGTAAGGTTATACCCATGGGAAGAAGGAATCAATATCACCATTACACACTGAACGGGAAACCACTGGGTAAATCTGACCTGGAGAAGAACATGGGGATCCTAGTTAATTATAACCTTACCTGGAGCAGCCAGTGCCAGACAGTGGCTGCCAAGGCAAATAGGATCATGGGGTGCATTAAAAGAGGTCTGGATACACATGATGAGAGCATTATACTGCCTCTGTACAAATCTCTGGTTAGACCGCACATGGAGTACTGTGTACAGTTTTGGGCACCAGTGCACAGGAAAGATATAATGGAACTAGAGTGGGTACAAAGGAGGGCAACAAATTTAATAAAGTGGATGGGGGAACTACAATACCCAGAGAGATTAGTAAAATTAGGATTATTTAGTGTAGGAAAAAGATGACTGAGGGGCGATCTAATAACCATGTATAAGTATATAAGGGGACAATACAAATATCTCTCGGAGGATCTGTTTATACCAAGGAATGTGACGGTCACAAGGGGGCATTCTCTGCGTCTGGAGGAGAAAAGGTTTTTCCACCAACATAGAAGAGGATTCTTTACTGTTAGGGCAGTGAGAATCTGGAATTCCTTGCCTGAGAAAGTGGTGATGGCGAACTCAGTCAAGGGGTTCGAGAGAGGCCTGGATGTCTTCCTGGAGCGTAACAATATTGCATCTTACAGTTATTAGGCTCTTTAGAAGAACGTAGATCTGGGGATTTATTCTGACAGAATATAGACTGAACTGGATGGACAAATGTCTTTTTTCAGCCCTGCGCACTACCTGACCTGGAAGTGGCTTTTATATTGTAAGCTTAGACAAAGTTTCATAGGTTTCCTTTGTAAATGAGAATTACGGCTCACGCAAAGAGCATACAGTGAACCAGCTAGTGCTGAAAACCGGAGAGAGCGGCAGTAGGCAAGTATATTAACACATACACTACATTACATGTACATATACATTTAAAAAAAAATATACAAATGGGAGTGCTTCTAAAACCCAAATGTCAAACCCCAAATTTGTGTAAATGAGATCTTGTAAAATATAAGATAGATACACATGGATGGACTATACAGTATGTCTGCTTTGTGAAGCCATTGGCCATTCTGTGTACCACCATGCCTGATCTGTGCACAATGTATAAGTTATTCAAATATTTTTCTAACTTGCCTTGTTATCATAATAGGTAATAATTATGCAAGTACTTTACTGATCTAATAATTCATAAAAGTAAACTTTCCTGTGTCTAGCTGAATTAAAGAGTAGGGAATGTAGCATAAAAAAATCAGTCTTTGATTAATTCATTGAACTATATTTCCCCCCAAAAAATCAGAAATCTTATATATTTTGCAATCAGGCCTAATATCAGATGTATCCTTTAAATTATTATCAGCAGCCACTTGAACATAAGCATCAACTGATGGCTTTGACTCTACTTGTCTGGCTTGTATGCAAGGATGTTATGCTCTGTACTGTGCAGAGGTCATTGTGAAGGAATGAGGAGGAGGTGAGCTGTGACCATCCCTTATTGTGAATAGAGGATCCTGTTATCTACTGTATACGAAGGTGTTACCTTTTATTATAATGCTATCTGTGATGATAATGAGATTGGACAGGTAGTATGAGTACAGAAAGTATTAGATGTCAGTGGCCAGTGTCAATATTAAACCTTTTCTGATTCTTTTAACATAGACATTTATATGGAAAATAATAAAATCTAAACTTGTAAAAAAGGACAAGTAATATTAAATTTAAGCAATAGCTCACTTTCTGATGACACATTGCCTACTATGATGAGACAGAAAAAAGTCGAAGTTCAAGGTAGATGATTAGAAAATTAGTTAAAAACCCACAATGACTATTATCTTCCAATATACTAATAAAAAGTTCCTTGCTTTTGATAATAAAAGAATAAAAAAAGATATAATTTTGCCCTAAGGGTACTTTTCCACATGCTTTTTTGAAGCAGCTTCTTGAAGCAGATTTTAAAGCACGACCCCAGAATTTTTTTTATTGAATTGCTGGAGTGATGCTTTAAAAGTAAATTCACTGCTCCCAGTCTGACACTCGCCTGTCGCCGCTTTCATCCATTTCCAGTGTCAGTTTCCAGTAAAAAGTGACCCATTCGCAGGTCCACTGTTTCATGTAGCTGCACGGAGGTCACTTTTCAATACAAGTCTATAAGAGCCCTTTTCTGGCTCTCACAGCCTTGTATAATGAGCTTGTGAAGTAGCCTCACTTCTGGTCAGTCATAAGCTCCTGTCAGAAGATGGTGAAGGTGATCCAGAGAAGCACTAAAAAAAGTATAAAGATGCCGGAGGGTGAGCATATGTCCGGGGCAGGGGGCTTAGATTTAAAGCACCACTCTAGCGCTGAAAAAAAAAAGCTGGCGTGATGATGTAAGGAGGTGGACCAGGCTGTGGGTACCTGTACCGAGCCGGGTCTGGAACTGTTGAGGCTGCTTCCCATGTTACCTGGGGGAAGGAATGAGGGACCAGACCAACCTCATGATCTGGGTAGGAGGGACCGATAAAAGCAAAAGTGCGCAGGACAGCAAGGAGTTTGGCGCAAACCAGCAGCGTGTAGCAGTGTGCTCCATCCCCTGAGCACCGGCACTGCGACCAGTCGTGCCTGCTGGCTCACACCGCCTACAGTAGAGCCGTTAGAGAGACTCTGTGCGCTCAATGACAGCAGGAGAGCGCAGTACCATGCACTCCGTGACTGTGATTACCACGCACGTGTGGAAGGGAGAAAGCAGGGTGCCAGACAAGCACACGCAGCCTGCCCCGTCAGTTGCTCCACTTCATCCCACGATTGCGCCTGGAAGAACTGTGGCCCTATTTACTTTGGCCGCACAAGTTAATGGACTGGGGGCTCAGCGGAAGGTACCAGAGACCGACCGCTGCCATCAGAAGAAGGGATCATCGTTACAACCCCTGCAGGATCAGCTAAGGAGGAACTTAAGGAACACGATAAGTTTTGACAATTGGACTGCTGTAATTCTGCATCCTTTACCCCTTTTTTTTTTTTTTTGCATTATTTCTTTAACCCTTAATCTCCCTGCGAGGAGCTTATACTCTGTTAAATTGTTGAACTTGTTAACCCCTGTTCTGTCTCCTGTCCATCACTGCATCCCACAACCTGCTTATATTTGGCGCAGTCGACAGGATGCAGTCCATGGGCGCAGAGTTGACAGACCAATTGGCCGTGGGTGCTGCTTGGGGCCATGCTCAGCAGTCTACCAAAGTTTACAGGGAGCAATTCACTGCTGTGGGACTGATCTGAGTGGGTTAAAGGCATGCTAAGAATGCACCCCATCACCCCTGCTATTCATGCAGAGATTGCTGTGATGGCCCTGGATGGGGAAGCGAGATGCTCGGTCATGTATTGGCCCCCACATGAGCAGAACATGTTTACCAAGGTGTTACAGATCTTGAAAGAGATGCATGGGGATCCCACGGATGTCGGTGAATTGCGGATGCGCTTGTTTAGCCGTGTCCAAAGAGAGTGGGAGTCTGTATCCCAATATATCAACATGCTGCAAGAGATTCACAGCATGATCTCTAAGAGGAAGATCATTAAGGAAGGTGAAGAGTTCTTAGACAGAGCAGAATTATTTCTTCATGTTACAGAAAGAGAAGAAATTCGAAGTGCACCTGAAGAAACAGAGGAATGGAAACATGTGACCCAGAGAAGCAGGAGGATCAGGAGGCAGTCAGCACCCATACTTCTCAGGAACCAGTACCAGGCTCTCATGCAGGAAAACGATGAAGAAATACATCAGGATAAGACTTTGCCCACAAACAGCAACCTTGTACGCCTTCAGAGTCCTCCTGGATGGAGAAAGAAAAATGTTGTGAAGAAACGGAGAGTGGTGGTCATGGGGGATTCCCTGTTGAGAGGAACAGAGGCCGCTATCTGCAGACCGGATATAACTTCAAGAGAAATGTGCTGTCTTCCAGGTGCAAAAATTAAAGATGTGTCTGACAGGATATCAGGACTCTTCAGACCTACAGATGACTACCCATTCCTGCTACTACATGTGGGGACAAATGACACAGCAAGAAACAACCTGGAAACCATCTGCAGAGACTTTGAAAACTTAGGCAAGAATGTGAAAGAACTTGGAGCGCAGGTGGTCTTCTCTTCCATACTCGCAGTGGATGGCCATGGAACAAAGAGGTGGAATAAGATTCTGCAGGTGAACAACTGGCTACGTCGATGGTGCCGTCAGCAACGATTTGGATTTCTGGATCACGGAGTGAATTACCTATACGATGGACTACTTGCTAGAGATGGGGTGCACCTTACGAAGACTGGAAAACAAGTATTTGGAAGTCACCTTGCTACACTTGTAAGGAGAGCTTTAAACTAGAACAACGTGGGAAGGGAAGCAAAAGACCAGAAAAAGCCATACACCTGACAAATGCTATTGAGAACTCTGCTCTGAAGTGGAAAGGAAGAACAAAGACAAATGAATCTAAATAATAAAAATATTGGAGAAAGAGAAAACAATCACAAACTAAAATGTTTCTATACTAATGCACAAAGCATGGGCAACAAACAAGGAGAATTGGAACTACTAACGCAGGAAAATAAATATGATGTCATTGGAATCACTGAAACTTGGTGGGCCGATACACATGATTGGAATACAAGACTAGAAGGATACAACTTATTTGCAAGAAACAGACTTGATAAACGAGGAGGGGGTGTCGCATTGTATGTTAGAAACGCGTATATCTGCACAGAGATTGAAGCTTCAGAGACTGGGAGTTCTGTGGAAACTGTTTGGGTAAGAATACAAGGACAGAACAATGGAAAGAGCACCGCCTGTGCAAGCTGAAGATATGGATGAACTCTTTATGCATCAAATGGCCAAGTTCTCCAAAAAATATGACATAGTTGTCATGGGAGATTTCAACTATCCAGACATTTGTTGGGAATCTCTCTCAGGCAAAACCAACAGGTCAAGGAAATTCTTATCCTCTCTAGCTGACAACTTTATCTTCCAAAAGGTAGGGGAGAAAACAAGGGGAACTGTTACCTTGGATCTAATCCTTATAAACAGGGAGGAAATGGTTGAGGAGGTAAATGTGGCTGGGACCCTAGGAGGTAGCGACCATGCTATTTTAGAATTTTGGATAACTAGAGGAGGAAGACCTGTGAAGACTGAGACTTCAAGGTTAGATTTCAGAAAGGCAGATTTTAAGGCATTCAGAAAGAGAATTGGAGGGATCCAATGGCTGGATATCCTTAAAGACAAAAATGTCCAGGAAGAAATGTCCAGGAAGGATGGGAAATCTTAAAAAATGAAATTCTCAAAGCACAATTGTTAACAATTCCAAAAAGAGGGAAGAATAGGAAAGCATTTAAGGAAACCAGGATGGATGAACACAGAACTTAAGCACATGCTAAAAAGGAAGAAAGAAATGTTTATAAAATGGAAAGAGGGAGGCATATCTAAAGAAGAATATAATGATGTCTGCAGAATCTGCAGGGCACAAATCAGATTATCTAAAGCTGGCAATGAATTGAGGCTTGCAAGAGATGTCAAAAGCAATAATAATGGATTTTGGGGATATGTCAAAAGTAAAAGAAAAGTCATAGATGCTATAGGATTTTTACAGGATGAAAATGATGAAATGGTAAGACAGGATGTTGAGAAGGCCGCACTTTTAAATTCCTATTTTGCATCTGTTTTCTCTCAAAAAGGAAATGTAACATCAACTGTTCTTCACTGTCCTATTAAGGGAATAGAAGAATCCAGGATATCTATAAACCGAAAGATAGTGCGGAAACACTTAGCTAACCTAAATGAATTCAAGTCTCCAGGTCCAGATGAATTACACCCCAGAGTACTGAAGGAGATAGCAGAATAAATTTTTGAACCCCTCTCCATAATCTTTGAAAATTCTTGGAGAACAGGAGAAGTCCCAGAAGACTGGAGAAGAGCAAATGTTGTTCCTATGTTCAAAAAGGGGAAGAAGGTGGACCCAGGCAACTATAGGCCGGTGAGTCTGACTTCTATACCAGGAAAGATCTTTGAACAAATCATTAAACAACATGCATGTCAGTACCTGGATAAGAATGAAGTGATTAAACAGAGTCAGCATGGGTTTGTAACTAATAAGTCATGTCAGACTAACTTAATTTCCTTCTATGACGGAATTACTGATTGCGTGGATCAAGGAAATGCTGTAGATATAGTATATCTTGACTTCAGCAAAGCATTTGACAAAGTATCTCATACAATCCTTATTGAAAAAATGACTAAGTATGGAATGGACAAGGCAACTGTTAGGTGGATTCATAACTGGCTTAGTGATCGGACTCATAGTGGTCATAAATGGCTGCACATCCAGTTGGAAGAATGTCTCAAGTGGGGTACCACAGGGCTCTGTCCTGGGCCCTGTATTGTTCAACATCTTTATCAACGATTTAGATGAAGGAATTGAGGGTAAACTGATTAAATTTGCTGATGACACAAAGCTAGGAGGGGTAGCTAATACTAGAGAAGAGAGAGAGATTCAAAAAGATATAAATAAACTGGAGCAGTGGGCAGCAACTAACAGAATGGTTTTTAACAGGGAAAAATGCAAAGTACTACATCTGGGCAATAAAAATGAAAAAAGCATATACAGAATGGGAGGAATAGGGCTAAGCAACTGCACTTGTGAAAAAGACTTGGGTATACTAATGGATCACAGACTGAATATGAGTCAACAGTGTGATGCAGCAGCAAAAAAGGCAATTGCAATTCTAGGATGTATTAACAGAAGCATACAGTCTAGATCACGTGAAGTCATTATTGCCCTCTACTCCTCTTTGCTCAGACCTCATCTGGAATATTGTGTCCAGTTTTGGGCACCACATTTTAAAAAAGACATCAACAAACTGGAGCAAGTTCAGAAAAGAGCGACCAGATTGGTGACCGGTCTGCAAACCCTGTCTTATGAGGAAAGGTTGCAGGATTTGGGAATGTTTAGTTTGCAAAAGAGAAGACTGAGAGCAGACTTAATAGCTGTCTACAAATATCTAAAGGGCTGTCACATTGTAGAAGGATCATCTTTATTCTCATTTGCACAAGGAAAGACTAGAAGCAATGGGAGGAAACTGAATGGGAGGAGACACAGATTAGATATTAGAAAAAACTTTTTGACAGAGTGATCAATGAGTGGAACAGGCTGCCACGAGAAGTGATGAGTTCTCCTTCAATGGAAGTCTTCAAACAGAGGCTGGACAGACATCTGACTGGGATGATTTAGCGAATCCTGCTTTGAGCAGGGGGTTGGACCAAATGGCCCAGGAGGTCCCTTTCAACTCTATGATTCTATGTGGGCGTGTGACCTCCTGATGTAATTTTAAGAGACCAACTAGTGGTTGGCATCAGGGATGCACTGCTTAAGCAAGCATTGTGGGAGTGCTTGCGGATCAATCCACCAATGTCTTTCCTAGAAATCGGGGTGGAAGCATGTTTGCGCGAGCAAAAGCAGGGGATAGCATCCTCAGCAGAGAAGGTTCGGAGAAGGGAGGTATCCATCCCGCCAGGTTGGGTAAGAGAAATCCGGAAAGAAATCCAGGATATGCAGGAAGAATGGTCTTATCAAAGGAAAAGACCTGTGGTGACCCCGAACTCCTCCGGAGGCATAACTGATCCCGAGCCCTGGACATTATGCCTGAGGATGCGCAAGACAGAGGAGGCCTCTTACTTGTCGGCAGTTAAACTAGTGGGCTCTGTGGCTGGGGGACGCTGCCCAGAGCCTGAGCAGCCAAGAAAGAGAGAAAGTAGTCCTACAAATTCGGTTTCCCTGAGTCCTCTGGTATGGGCCAAAATGAACGGTCGGGCCATCCACTGCCTAGTTGAAAGGGGTGCCCAAGTGACCACCATGCCAGAAACATTTCAGACGTCATTTTTCTGAGGCAATGCGGCCTGAATGGGGCCCAGTAATCAAGTTAACAGCTGCAAATCAATTGCCCATCCTGGTCGCAGGGGTGGTCTGGGTGTAAATCACCATGTGTGGAAAAAATGTGGGCCGGAAAGGAGTGGTGCTGACCACTGGAGACTCTGGCAATGGCCCCATCCTGGTCACTGAGTCACCAGATACTTTTCTCAACTGATGGAGCCCCCGGAATTCCATAGAGGAAGGTGTTCCAATAGCTGATACGGTGACCCAGGCTCGAGAAACGTCAAGTAAAGGGAAAGTCCTGGGGAAGGTGGTAGTTTCAGCCGCTGCCAACGTCGTCTTACCCCCTGGTCAGACTGTGCTCACGCTGCTGTTGCGGGCTTGTACACCCCTCAAAGGAGTGGAAGTCCAGATTGAGCCAGCCCTGATGGATCAACTACCTCTAGGGCTTCTCGTTGTGTGAACGTTAGCTACTGTTCATGACGGTAATGTAGTAATGTGGTATGTCAACCTGGGGGAGGAAAATCTCATGCTCTCACCCAAAAGTGAGGTGGTGCAAGTACTGGGTATGATGGAAGAGCGGGTACCACCGGAAGCCGCTCAGTTAGTGGTGAAACAAGGAGATCCCTGGACAGTAGCTGTTACTGTGTCCGCAGAACCTCCATCCAGCACCATGAAAGAAGGGTACTGGATTCTGGAACAGATGCGGGCTGAGCTGATGGGACTTTTATCACAACAGGTGCAGCAGATAGAAGCTATCCTGAGGCATTAACAGGATATCTTTGCCCATCATGACGATTTCAAGTGCACCACAGCCATAACTCACAGGATTCCCACAGAAAACGCCGCACTGATTCAGGAGCGCTATTCACAGATCCAGCCACAGATGTACCAGGAAGTGAAAGAAATGTTGGCACACATGTTGCAGAGTGGAGTGATACAGGAGAGACATCCTTGGGCAGCTCCCATCATTTTATTTCAGAAAAAGGATGGAATCCTGCGTTTCTGTGTTGACTACCTGTGGCTAAATGCCTGTACAGTGCAGGACTCTTATCCCATACCAAGAATTGAGGAGTCGTTGTTTGCCCTGGGAAAAGCCAAATACTTCTCGTCATTGGTTCTGGCCAGTGGATATTGGCAAGTGCCCATGACTGACAAAGACCAGCCGAAGATAATGTTCATACTGCCTATAGGGTTGTTCGAATTTAACTGGATGCCCTTTGGTTTTACCAACGCTCCTGGAATCTTTCAGCGACTGATGGAGCTGTGTTTGGGAGACCTGAACTTCGAAGCTACCCTTATTTATCTGGACAAAATCATTGTCTATGCTGCTACTTTGGAGGAGCACCTCCGACGACTGGAGCAGGTTTTGAGTCGACTGCAGAAACAGGGCCTGAAAGTGAAACCTCAGAAATGTCACCTTTTCCACCAGCAGATTGAGTACCTTGGACATGTTGTATTCATCGAAGGGATGAGACCTGCACATGAGAAGATAGCAGCAGTTCAGGACTGGCCTACTCTGAAGACAGGGAAGAATGTGCGTGCTTTTATGGTGCTTACGGGGCACTATCAACAGTTCATGAAGAACTTCAGTCGTATTGTCAATCCACTGCTAGTGTTGTTGAAGGGAGTGCTGTCTGGCAGAGAATCGGATCATCCAGTGGGGAGAAAGCCAGGAAGAAGCCTTTTGATCCCTGAAGATGGCCCTGACTAAAGCACCCATACTGGCCTATGCAGACTTTTCTCAACCCTTCATCCTTCACACCGACGGAAGCCTACATGGACTAGGAGCTGTATTGTCACAGGTGCAGGACAGAAAAGGGTGAGTAATTGCTTATGCGAGCGAGTCTCTCCATGATTCAGAATGAAATCCAGATAACTACAGTTCTTTCAAGCTGGAATTACTGGCGCTAGTGTGGGCGATGACCGAGAAATTCACCAAGTACTTGTCAGGCTATGTGCACACGTATGCAGAATATTTCTGCATAAAAACCGGACTCCTTCCCAGAAAACGCGCGTTTTTTTTTCTGCGCATTTTTACCGCGATTTTTGCCGTGATTTTTTCCGGAGCGTCCCCAGACACAAAGAAAATAGCCAGAAATGCGGAAAAAAACGCATCAATATGCACAAAAAGTGCAAAATGCATTAAAATGAATGGGAAGCTTCTTTTAAGCGTTTTTTGAGCGGATTTTTTGGTAAATCCGTCGGAAAAAATGCGAAAAAAAAAAAAATGCAACGTGTGAACACAGCCTCAGGGTCCAAAGATTTATTATGCACTGATCCTCTGGCCCACCTAGAAAATGCGAAACTGGGGGGCCCAGGCGCAAAGATGGGTGGCCCGTATGGCGAAAAACCGATACAAGATCGCATATCGAAGAGGAAGCTGAGAATATACATGCCGATGCTCAGTCCAGAGTGACTCATGAGCAACCTGGACGTAACCTAGATGAAGAGCTGGAGGCAGAAGCGATCCCTGGGTTTCGGAACCTCGCCAGGACGCTGGCGGTGATGCAGGGACAGATCGGAGGGGTCTTGTGGAACACATGCTGGGACGACCTTGTGATGACTCCTCATGATAACTCCTCGTGATCTTCTCCATACATCTCTGAACTAATCTCCCGATACCTTCCCTCATGTAATCTCCGATCCTCCCAAGACCTCCTTCTCTCCTCCACACTTATTCGCTCCTCACTCAACCGCCTCCAAGACTTCTCCCGAATAGCCCCCATCCTCTGGAATTCCCTGCCCCAACATGTCCGGCTATCAACCACACTCGGATCCTTCAGACGGAACCTGAAAACCCACCTCTTCAGGAAAGCCTACAGCCTGCAATGATCCCCGCTGCCTCCTCACCACTACTGGAGCTACCGCCTCACCATCACTGGAGCTGCTGCAACCCTCCAACCTACTGTCTCCTTCCCCACCATTCTGTAGCATGTAAGCCCGAAAGGGTCCTCTCTCCCCTCTATATCAGGCTGTGATTGTTTGTTTGCTGTAAGTGATATCTGTAATCTGTATGCAACCCCTTCTTATGTACAGCACCATGGAACCAATGGTGCTTTATAAATAAATAATAATAATAATGACTGGTTGCAGCTCCAGCAGGAAGACAGGGAACTCGCTCAGTTGAGACAGTGCGTGACTTTAAAGCAACTCTCCAGCTGAAGTGAGGGAGATGCCCTGTCCCCAGGAATGCTGCAGATCCTCCAGCAGTGGGAGAGGCTCCAATTGGAAGATGTCTTGCTGTATCGGAAAGTACAGTTGGCCCAGGAGTTAGGAGTCACCTGGCAAGTGGTGCTCCCAGAAAAGTTGATCAGCGAGGTAGCCACAGAAACTCATAAGAGAGGGGCTTACTTTGGCCCAGAGAAAACATTTCCGTGGCTACAGAAGTTGGTCTATCATCCCCGTTTGAAGACTGCAGTGGAGGAGGCCTGTGAATGCCAAAGCTGTGAATTAGCTAAACCTCTGGAACAGAGAGACCCTATGCAGACTATAGTTACTTATGCTCCTTTAGAATTGTCGATGATTGACTACTTGACTGTGGGTCCAGCTAATCTCGGATATGAACATTGCCTTGTGATGACCGATCACTTTACCAAGTTTGCTGTGGCGACTCTGACCTGGGACCAGTCTGCCAAGTCAGCTGCGCAGGCTGTGGGGATTTTATCTGGATGTACGGTTGTCTGAAGAGAATCCATTCCGATCAAGGCGCTTTCTTTCAAGGTCGAGTGATGGAGGAGCTCCACTACCTGTATCAGATTGAAAAGTCCAGAATGATGCCTTACCATCCGCAGGGGAATGGAGCCTGCGAGCATTTCAACCGGATGCTGATTCAGATGTTTAGAGTGTTGGAAGAAGACAGCAAAGTCCGTTGGCCTGAGTATGTAGCTGAGTTGGTTTGCGTGTACAAGAACCGAGTGCACAGCACAACTGGATACATGCCATACACCCTGCTGTCCAGCTGAAAAGGATGAGAGATTACTGAGCTGGAGTTTGACCAAGAAAAGGACTACCTACGGACAGGGGTGTTCACCTGGGTCCGTGGACATCGACATCATTTGCAGACTCTACATCGACTGGTACAGACTAAATTTCAGGAACTTGAGCATCATGAGACAGGCCCCTGCGAGGGACAGCTCTCAAGGTGGAGACAGAGTCTTGGTCTGAGACAAACAACCTCGAGGCAAGTTAGAGCATTGACGGGAAAAAACTCTGTATTGGGGGAAATGCCTAATTGGATCTAATGGCTCCATCTATGAGGTTCAGCCTGAAGAGGAAGGGGTCCCTACCAGAGTAGTCCACTGAAGCTTGCTACGTCCTTGCCTGTCACAAACTCCCATACCAGCGGCCTTCGATTGTGATGAAGAAGAACCATCTGCCTCCTCCTCCAACCTGAAAGGCCCGCTATCCACTGACCCAGGAGAAGTGTGAGAACCTGAAACTCATGAGATGGCTACTTCATTGAACCAAACAGAATGAACGACCTCTGGAAGACCCCCAATAGTTACAAAGAAGACCAATTTATTTGGCAGGGGATCGTTTGAGAAATGGAGGAATGTCAAAGTCTACTGCAAGAACTCTCGCCTGTGGAATGGTGAGCTAAAGGAGAGGAGGAGTGTAAGGAGGTGGACCAGGCTGCGAGTACCTGTACCGAGTTGGATTCAGAACTATTGAGGCTGCCTCCCATGTTGCCTGGGGGGAGAAATGAGGGAATGAACCAACCTCATGACCCGGGTAGGAGGGGCCAGATAAAAGCAAAAGCGTGCGCTGTGGTGGCAGCGTGCAGCAGGGTGAGCAGAGTGCTCCATCCCCTGAGCACCGGCACTGTGACCAGTCATGCCTGCCTTCAGCGGAGCCGTTAGAGCCAGACTCCATGCGCTCAGTGGCAGCAGGAGAGTGCGGTATCATGTACTTCATGACCGTGAGTACCGCGCACGTGTGGATGTGAGAAAGCCAGGTGCTGGACGAGCACACGCAGTCTTCCCCGCCAGTTGCTCCACTTCAGTCCACAATTGTACCTGGAAGGACTGCGGCTCTATTTACTTTGTCCGCACAAGTTAATGGACTTAGGGCACAGCGGAAGGTACTGCTGCAGCCAGAAGACGGTCTGTCGTTTAAAGAACCCCATCTGTAGACAACTCCTAGGTCGTTGCCGGCGCTACAACCCATGCATGATCAGCTGAGGATCCTAAGGAACACGATAAGTTTTGTCAATTGGACTGCTGCTATTCTGCATCCTTTACCCTCTGTTTTGTTTCTTGCATTAATTCTTTAACCCTTAATCTTCCTGCGAGGCGCTTATACTCTGTTAAATTAAATTGTTGAACTTGTTAACCCTTGTCCTGTCTCCGTCACTGCATCAATGATTTTTGTTAGGAGGAGATTAACAGCTCTAATTAATCTGTTTTTCTTTAATCCACTCCTACGGTAGTTTTGCCTTCAAAAACTGCATCAAGTGGTACATGCTAGAGCATTGTAAATTCAACAATCTCATTCACCAAATACACTTGAATATAGGGGTCCATATAGCATCTTCATCCTTCTGCAAATTACCACACATCTGCTTCAGTGCCTCTTGTTCGGTGCTTCCTCTGGTTTTCAGTAAAAAGGCATAGGAGGTGATCACATGTCTAAGTCACATGACTGCTGCAGCCAATCACTGGGCTCAGTGGTCTCACGCTGTCTACCCAGACATCATCCCTGAGCCTAGCGACGGGCTTCAGAGGTCACATGCTGTTTACGTCATCTCACTATTGCAGCCATGTTAAGAAAGGCCAGTGGGGAGCAGCGGAGAAGTGGCATTGATGTGGCTGCTGTAAGTAAGGTTGTAATCTTTTTTACAATAACTCAAGGTTTCAGTCCATTGAACTATGAAAACAGAAAATCACTTTAAAGAGGAACGGTCATATGCCATAAATGTCATTTTTTACCTGGTGTAAATGCAAGTGTTCTCCCTAATCTGCTGTAGATTTTTTCTACTCTTCTTTTACTGCGATATGTACATCTAGTCTTTTTAGTCAGTTGGGTGTGTTCCACATCAGCCCTCCATTTATGGGTTTTCTTATGACCATGACTATGTAAGGAGTATACTATAGTACTGCTATACATTTCTCATTCGTCCTGGTGCCGTATGTTATAGTGTATTATACGTGAATGTATAATTGTTACTGTATAATGGTACAGCTACATGATTATGTGCATTACCATTTCTATATAATGGTACTGCGATACTATTCTGTGTATTACCGTTTCTTGCTAAATATCTATTTGATAAGATGTTCCTTTGTGCTGCTATGTATAGGGTAAGTGCAGTTACAATATTGGCCACTAGATGGGGGCATCATAGTAAATGTAGTTACAGTTAGGATGTAGCTTAGTATTGTAAATAGTTAATTATAGGAGGGGCTGCTGTGTAGTAAGTGCACTGTGTTAGGAAAGGGAGACGGGCCCGAGCGTTCGAAACATCCACATGGGTTATAAGCTCAGGATGCCGCAGCAGACCCATAATATTAAGGAAGCAGTGAAACCCAGCCATTCGGGGGTCCTTAGGACAGAAGATCAGTATTAAGTATCAGTGCTGCAGCAGTTTGGAATAGACGAAAGCGGTCCGGGAGGAGTACAGGGCACAGATTGTCCAATATGTGGCAGGACATTGCATGAGCTGATGCCCTCAGATCCAGGGCGAAATAGATGAGGTAATCCCCAAACACAGTAAGTCTGGACAAGGAGGACACTGCGGTACCACCAAAGGCGCTATTACCCCGTAATGTACTGTAGGACGTGGCAAGTAGTGCAGGGAAAGATGAAGATGTGATGTGCAACCTGTGATCAATGCTGTGAAATACTTGGATGTGCTGAGAAATGGAAACAGTAAAGATGTTCAGTTTCAAGTTGAAATGGACTGTGTCTCAATTCTTGCGAAATCCTCTACAGACAGCATTCAGTGGCACAGAAGAAAACCTGACAATACTGGACCTGAAGACACAGGTATGCTGACTAAGGGACACTATGTTTACATGAGGGGGGGCAAAGGTGTGATGGAGCAGAAGTCCTCAGCCATGACTACACCCTGGCCCACCATTACAACTAGCTGCCTAACTACACTAGATTTATATATCAGTAAAAAAAAAATTACAGCTAGTAATAGGTCATCTTTAAGTAACAATACTGTTCTATAAAAAAAAGGATAAGACACACAGTAAGAGGTAAAAAAAATTAAATAGGAACTTCCATTTTTCCATGTTTGTGCATAACCACTGCTATCCAAGTTTTTATCTAGTAGTCACTAGCCCATTCTCAAACAAGGTCTTTAGATCTTTAGTTTATTAATGACTAGTTAAAGACTGTACTGCTATTTGGGCTAATCATTTTTCATGAGCCTCATTTCACATTCATTTACCCATATGGGAATGTTTGGCCTTTTGAATTTACCATCTGCACAATGGGTGTGTATGATGTAAATACTCACGCTGCATCTTCTTATATTCTCGGTGTGAAACAGAAAGAACACATCAGATCAAACTTTTCTTTCTGTGTGGGAGTGCTGAAATGTCCACTAAGGAAATGAATGCCATCTATGCAAAAGATAGGAAAAATTGCTTAAAGGAAGACTACTGGGTCTTCTGTCCCTTCAGGTGGTGAACAGTACATCATACACTTGGAGATGTTTTGGAAGCAACTAATATTAGTATGAGAGAGTCATTATCCAATAATACTATATTAGTCTGCATTATACATGGCAGAACATGCAGAAATCAAGTCAGTGGCCAGAGATCTGCCTTCTAGGTCCATAGTGACAAGCTGCAAGAGGTCCTGTCGGCTGTAATTTGATACAATGGCAGGTGACTGTCCAACTCTGGTTAAATAATGATGCCTTGAAGTTTCTGCTCCTGCATGTTAGCTACTGCTAAGATACAAAGTATAAAAAATAACTACCATAATATTATATAACCAGAGGCTAAGCTGCCAATTTATTCAGTTAAAACTGAATTCATATTAAGTACATGTGGTGTATGCCTTCTGTTGCTATGCAAGCACGCAGAACAAATCTGAACTCATGCAGCCATACAACACATGCCTTTAATACAGTGGGGCAAAAAAGTATTTAGTCAGTCAGCAATAGTGCAAATTCCACCACTTAAAAAGATGAGAGGCGTCTGTAATTTACATCATAGGTAGACCTCAGCTATGGGAGACAAACTGAGAAAAAAAAATCCAGAAAATCACATTGTCTGTTTTTTTTTCATTTTATTTGCATATTATGGTGGAAAATAAGTATTTGGTCAGAAACAAGCAATCAAGATTTCTGGCTCTCACAGACCTGTAACTTCTTCTTTAAGAGTCTCCTCTTTCCTCCACTCATTACCTGTAGTAATGGCACCTGTTTAAACTTGTTATCAGTATAAAAAGACACCTGTGCACACCCTCATACAGTCTGACTCCAAACTCCACTATGGTGAAGACCAAAGAGCTGTCAAAGGACACCAGAAACAAAATTGTAGCCCTGCACCAGGCTGGGAAGACTGAATCTGCAATAGCCAACCAGCTTGGAGTGAAGAAATCAACTGTGGGAGCAATAATTAGAAAATGGAAGAAATACAAGACCACTGATAATCTCCCTCGATCTGGTGCTCCACGCAAAATCCCACCCCGTGGGGTCAGAATGATCACAAGAACGGTGAGCAAAAATCCCAGAACCACGCGGGGGGACCTAGTGAATGAACTGCAGAGAGCTGGGACCAATGTAACAAGGCCTACCATAAGTAACACACTACGCCACCATGGACTCAGATCCTGCAGTGCCAGACGTGTCCCACTGCTTAAGCCTGTACATGTCCGGGCCCGTCTGAAGTTTGCTAGAGAGCATTTGGATGATCCAGAGGAGTTTTGGGAGAATGTCCTATGGTCTGATGAAACCAAACTGGAACTGTTTGGTAGAAACACAACTTGTCGTGTTTGGAGGAAAAAGAATACTGAGTTGCATCCATCAAACACCATACCTACTGTAAAGCATGGTGGTGGAAACATCATGCTTTGGGGCTGTTTCTCTGCAAAGGGGCCAGGACGACTGATCCGGGTACATGAAAGAATGAATGGGGCCATGTATCGTGAGATTTTGAGTGCAAACCTCCTTCCATCAGCAAGGGCATTGATGATGAAACGTGGCTGGGTCTTTCAACATGACAATGATCCAAAGCACACCGCCAGGGCAACGAAGGAGTGGCTTCGTAAGAAGCATTTCAAGGTCCTGGAGTGGCCTAGCCAGTCTCCAGATCTCAACCCTATAGAAAACCTTTGGAGGGAGTTGAAAGTCCGTGTTGCCAAGCGAAAAGCCAAAAACATCACTGCTCTAGAGGAGCTCTGCATGGAGGAATGGGCCAACATACCCATAACAGTGTGTGGCAACCTTGTGAAGACTTACAGAAAACGTTTGACCTCTGTCATTGCCAACAAAGGATATATCACAAAGTATTGAGATGAAATTTTGTTTCTGACCAAATACTTATTTTCCACCATAATATGCAAATAAAATGAAAAAAAAACAGACAATGTGATTTTCTGGATTTTTTTTTCTCAGTTTGTCTCCCATAGTTGAGGTCTACCTATGATGTAAATTACAGACGCCTCTCATCTTTTTAAGTGGTGGAACTTGCACTATTGCTGACTGACTAAATACTTTTTTGCCCCACTGTATGTGTACATATGGAAGCTGTAACAACAGGTTACATTTAATGTGCTCTTTTGTCTAACAGATAATCGCCAGGTTTTGCCCATGAGAGCGTATTCTAAATGCAAAGTCTCTTTGTACAAGCAGTATGTGTCTGCAAACTTTGATTTCTAGCATGCGGGGCATTACACAGTGCTCTGTAGGTATGTTATTAATGTTTTTTCATCATCTGAGCCTGCTTGTTTTAAGCCTGTCTTATGCAGGTTTGATTTGTCAAAACATGAAGGTCCTTAAAGCTTGGAGTTGGAAGCTCAATGCTATGCCATTTCTGAATGAAGGCGTGCACATTTTTGTAGACATGGAAGTACTACCATCTGCATTAGTACAGTGCTCTGCAGGGTGTTGTTCCATCATATGCAGGATAGTAATTCATCTGGTAACTAGTAGGTACATCCATTCTCCATTGCAGAGCATACACCGCTCTCTTTCACACACCATGCACACCACCATAGCAGCTCCATTCTCAAAGAAAAGGCAAAAGTGAGGTCAGTGGGATCTCTTTTTCTCCAAGAAGAGTGTCTCTTTTAAGGCTGCTTCCCTTGTTCAGCACTTTTAGTTTAAGTGACATCTTTTTAGCACTTCCGGCCACCAATCCATCAAAGAAAAAGTCTTCATTAAACACTGGGTTTCGGCTATTCTTGATAATAGTGCTTCTCTGGCGGTGAACTTTTCCAGGATTCAGATAGAGAACCACACAACAGTTTACTACCTTCAAATCACAAAGCTTGTCAAAGAGATGCTCCGCTGCAATTAACCGTACTCGGAGACGGGCATTAGATGGGTCATACTCTGCTGATAGTCTCATACTACCTCCTTTACTGAGTCCCACATTGTGTTCCTTCTGTAGAAGGTCCAAAGGTAGCACACCTTGTTGCCCAGAACCTATACCAGCTCCTTTTGCACCTCTTACTCTTCTTCTAGGCATGCTGGGACTAGTGTCAGCAGAACTGCACTCATCTGTAGATAGTGAACTGTTTCTAGCTACTGAGTGTTTGAACTTAATGAGTTTTGACTGTGTGTCTGGTGTGAATATTTTCAGCAGAGAGACTGAGCGTGAAAGTAAAGGTGAACTGAATGGTGATGACTCAGCTGAGGAGCAGGTATCACTTTCACCACCACTAAAATACCGGTATGGATTCATCAAAGACATTCCAAAATCTGAAGTGTTTAGCTGGGATCTTCCCTCGGTTCCACTTCTTCTCTGAGAAGTAGGTGAACTAGACTGTGATGGACATGGAGAAACAGAACCCTGGTTAGTGTGAAAAAGAGACTCCTTACGTCGGGTATGTGGACTTTCCATCAGAGTCACAAAACCATATGATGTCTGGGCCTTTGGAACATATGGAAGAGACATGGCAGTTTGAGATTGAGGGTCTGCATTCGTACCCAAATCTTCCTCTGAAGCCCACTCATCTGCACTTTCAATCTGAATGATGTGCCGGTTAGCAGCTTTTACAAGGTTTCTGCTCTCTGAATTAGTTTTGGTTGGTAGACGAGGGCTACGTTGTGGACGTCTTCCTGACAAGTTTTGCTCAGATGCAGAAGTGCCTATATTAGGTTTGGACTGTACTTCACCTACTGAAGCACCTTCAGCTCCACCTTCTGTTGGTATACTGCTAAGTTTTGGTGGGATGAAAAAGTCAGGAATCTTGTCTGGAGTCAGAACATTGCTGTATGATCCACCTTTTGACTGTTTGTCACCAGATTCTCCTGCCTGTCGACCACTGCTATGATCCACTGAGCCTCGAATCCTCTCCAGCAGCCACATTCTTATATGGAGTGAAATTTAAGTTGTGTTGTCACTGGATACAGACTAAACTGCCTGCAAAAAAAAAATGTGATTTAATAAAGAAGGAGAACATTAATTTATTGTCAGAACAAACTTATTCTACTAAGTACTAATGATCTTAAAGACCTGTCACTCGTGATAACTATGTATATCTTTACCCGGGGTCCGGGTATTGGTTTTTTTCTTTTACGTTACCCCGTCCTTTGCCACTTTTTCTTTTACAATAGATTACGTATAACACTATAATTAACTTTGAACAATCTTTTCAACCTCAATGATTCTGTAGGGGGTGGACTGACCTATAGACCTGTCTGATGCGGAAAGAAGATGATGTGCACTATGCTTTATTCTGATGTGAATAGATATGTGTGGGATAACAACTGGAATTAGTAAAGGACGATGTAGTACCGGGTTTTGGCCACAAGATGGGGACATAGAGTAGTGAGAAAAGGACTCAACAGCAAGCCTTAGGCTAGGAAAACTGCAGAGTCATGGTGGGTGGAGTTACAGGACTGGGAAGGGGATTTCCAGAATAAGGAGATAAAAGGGAAGAAGAGTGGGGGGGTGAGGACAGGCAGACACCCAGTAGGCGACTAAAGGGAGAAGAGCTCAGGAGAAGACGGACAAAGGACGAGCTTAGGAGAGGGAGAGAAGAGAGACAGAGATTCAGAGGGGGGTGGCCCTGAGAGGACAGCTACAGGTCAGGAGGGCACTGGCAAAGGAGGCCTGGGGTACCGGATGGCTGGACACTGAAGGAGCAGTAAGTGTTTCAGCGGGAAGACTCAGACAGGGGGAAGCGCTGTGGCCGTGGGCCTAACGGCAGCCATGGTGAAGGAACCCGGAAAGGCTTTGCCAACAGGAACAGGAGGAGGTGACTGGTACCTGGGCCTAGGGGCAGAAACTGTCATGTTTGCTGTGGTTGTCAGGAGGAAACCCAATAAACTTTGGACCTGGTTGAACAAGCTCCTGTGTCTGTCGTCAGTCTGTCTCGCGGCCGAATGGGACCACCCCCTCAGTCGGCACACATACTACAATTCAAACCCTAGTCAAAAAGATTGTAACAAGAAATACTATGGTACGGTATAGGTGTGGCATGTATGGGTGTCAAACTAAACTAGTAAAACAAGTCTGCAAAAACAGGCATGCACTGTTAAATGTCTACATTTTTTCATTAAGTAAAGTTAATTCATGTTCTCAAAAATGTCAAAATAAGAAATATTAGGTAGGTGCCCGCCCAAAATGCCAGCTCTTGTAACAGGGTAATGTTGTGATAGAAATATATATTTATGTATTTCTACTAGATCTCACTTGCCTGTTATACTGTTATATGCTATATACTCATACATACTCATATCTACACATAGATACATATTCACAGCTGTCTTGAACTTTGTAACCAGTTGCTGGAGATGACTTGCTACACCCCATGAGCCAGTCTGGGGAGCTGATGTTATCTCATGATAGCATTGTCTTGTGACATAGAGAAGAGGAAGTAACAACAGATGTTCCAAGCCGATATTGGAGTCTTGCTGACATTGCAAGACAATGGACAGTAAATCATATGATGTTTAAGTCATCCTCATGCCGGACACCCATATATGTTCATGTATTCAAACCCATCAAATTAGATGAGAAGTTCAGCCTTATGTAAATGGGGGAACCACCCTCTCCTGCATGCATCTATAAATATATGTATGTACAATAAAGTTTCCAGAGTTCTGCTGGAATGAATTGCTGCTAACTAGGTTTGGCATCTTTCCTTCCTTGAGTGCTCAATAAGACTCTGTCTAATTAGGGCAGGCCTCAGCACACATAGAGATATATATCTATATCAATCAAATTTCCATAACATTTTTTGGCACCCAACATGGGGCTGTGGACGAAACGCACGGGGACCCTGCTGACCGGAGAGCACAGAGTTACCGACTAAGGCCTTGGCTCATGGGGACGGAGATTTGCGCAACTCCATAAGTAAGGTAAGAAAATCTAGTTATCTTACCTGAAGGTCCCCTGTGCCCAGTCCGAGTCAGTAACTCTAGCCGGTCAGTGTGGTCACCAAACTTAGGTAGTGTAAAAAGTCCACGCCATAAATCCAAACCCTGGGATAAGCTAAGTGTATGCTGTGGTCCTGTATGTCTTTAGATCCGGGAGAGAGCTGGGTGAAACTGTGACTGATTTGTGCTTGTGGTTGCTGGGAGACCGATAACAAGACGCTGAGTCTCTCTGACTAAGTTAAGACGGTCCCCGCACCACACGGAGGTTTTAGCTTAGGAGGGATATCGCAGGTGAGTTCCTCTGGGTAAGCTGTCACGATCCCCACACCACACACGGAGGTGTCAGCTTCAAGGAGGTATCACAGGCGAATCCCTCAGCTGTCACGGTTCCCGCACACACACGGATGCTGACAGCCTGGAGAGATATCAAGGGCTGATCATTGGAGAGATTGTCACGGTCCCCGAGTGCACGCGGAGGGTGATAATCTAGTGGGATATCACAGTGCCCGTCTCCCACGGCGGAGGGTGATACATCCCGGTGCTAACCAAAGCACCCACTGCTGGTTTCCATGAAGATCGGAAGCAGAAAAAGTTTTTTTTTCCTTTTCTTTTACACTTCCTCTTTTGCCTATAGGGTGCGTCCCTGTTATTTTTCATATTCATTTGTTCTGTACTCTGCTATTACCTGTTTTATCTTGCATTTGGTGGAAGTCTTTTACTGTAGTGTGAGAATTTTTGGGAAAGCTGGGTTTTTTGAGTATATCACTGTAGTCTCAGTTTGCTTTTTTTTCTCTTCCATTGTTCTCAGAAGATTCTACTGAGAGACGCAGGCAGAAAAAAAAGGGGGAAGTGTGTGTTCTGCATTCAGCACTGACACTTTTTATTGGAAGTGTACTTGTATTGATCTTTGATTTTTCGAAGTGGTTTTTAAGTTTTATCAACTTTTTGATTTTTTTCCTTTTAAAAATCTTTACTTCCTGATCATTTTTCTCTTTTTCTTTTGGGTTTTTCCATTTTTAAGTTTTTTACCAGTTTTTGGTTTTCACTTCTTCATTTTTTCCTTTTCTTTTTGCTAAAAAGAGAATTTTTACCTGCTTTTGGTTCTTTCCTTTTTCTCTTGTCAATTTTTGATTTTCCATTTTGTTCCTCTGCTTTTGAAGTCTTTTTTAAATAAATATTTCAATTTTGTTTTTTCCTTCCTTTTTAAGCAAGTTTAAAACAAAAAAGGGTTGCAAAGTTTTTTTTGAAGTTTTAATCACCTTTTTTTGAAGTTTTTGAAACAGACATAGTAGGTGGTATTCAGAAAGTCAAGTATGTGGTTTTGCAAGAACAGTTTTTCTTTAAGCTGTAGCATGGCATGATGTATTGAAAAGAAAAAGGGAAGCTTAGCTAGTGAAGCTGGATTGCCGTCTGCATTTTTTAAAGTGACAGTGGAGTTTACAGTGTAGAAGGTGCTGAGAGTTAGTGTGAACAGGAAAGGATTGTTTTTTACGTGTATAAAAGAAGAAAAAGTGTTTTAAGTGGAATTCTAATCTGTGCCGTCTGAGAGGCACCACAAGTTCAAGCATGCCTTCAGTGACTGCAGCAAAGGGGAAGGAGTCCGCTCCCCCCTCCTTCTCCTCTCTCCCCACTCTTCCCTCCTCCCATCTCCCTCATCTCTCTCCTCCCTCTATCTCCTCTCTCTCATCTATTTTTCCTCCTATAATTCCTCCTCCCTCAGCATCTCCCTCTCTCCCCTCTCCATATTTTACACCCCCACCTATCTCTCCTCCTTCTCTCTCCCTTACCTCTCCTCCCTCTCCATCTTCATCACCAACGCCCACCTCTCATCCTCCCTCATCACCCTAGTCTTCACTCTCTCCTCCTCTTTTGTCTCCTTCCTCCTCTCCTCCACCATCTCTCACTTCTCCTCTTCCCAATCTGTCCTCCTCCCTTCCCTGCTCCGCACTCTCTCTCCCTCCCACCTCTCTGTTCATTGTCACCAGCTGGTCTAGTGCCAAATCCAGACAATGAGGTGTCCCTATCTCCACAAGGAACACTCTCTAAAGAGACAGCTATGATACCGGGAGACAAAAGTGAATCACTCCCCACATATAACATCACAGGTGCCCCCCCGATACAACAGCTAGCAGAAGGGAGGTGTGGGCCATCAGAGACTGCACCTGCTAAGTCTGAGACGGAGCTGCAGTCTCAGAAGAGGGGAGTACTACCCACACACAAGACAAACACACAATGGCACAGTTCCTCCTCTGATAAATATGAAGAGGGGGCACCATACATGCTGCCTAGTACTAGGGGAAACTCACAGACACCAAGTAGGCAGGGGCAGATAGAGCCAGATCTCTTACACTATGTGCCTTCACCCCTAGTCAGGTGTTCAGTATTCTAAGAAATCTGCCAGACCCAGATATGGACCCGATGCCATTTTACCGAAGAATGCAGCAGAGCCAGCAGACATATGCTGCAACCTGGAGTGATCTCTGGTCCATAATGGAGATAAAAGCAGGTGAAACACTCTGGCCAATCATGAAGGAAAACTTCAAGCTTCCATCAGAATTAGATGTGCATTCCTGGGAATCAGGATCAAAGCTAATTGAGCAGCTCAGAGTGTGGGCCAAAGCCAGACAAGCACTCAGCCTACATAACATGAGCCAGGCCAAGACAGAGTCTGTAGACAAGTTTCATGGCAGAAGGAGGCAAATATTCCAAGTTTTAGGCTTCACTATTCATGATCAGATACATGGACAAATGTTGGCACAGGCCTTTGTGCATGGACTAAGAGAACCAATCAAGAGACTGCTGATAGTGGCCAGGCCTGAGTACAGGTCAATAGCAGTAGATGCCCTGCTCGAAGTAGCCATAAGAATTGAGTCCCTCACAGGAGTGCGGAGGACAGCCCCTCTTATGGTGGCCACTGACATGGAAGAGCATCCACCCTGAAGACAGGATACCTGTCAGGCGTTACAACTGGGGCAACCTTGGCCATTTCCGGAACCAGTGCACAGCACCCCAGCAACCCAGGGCATCACGCAGTGGTATAGGCCAAGAAAGAAACACAGAAGACAATGAAGAACCCTGTCCATAGGACATAGGCAAACCAGGTCTGCCAGACGTCACGCCTCTGACGTGAAACCCCATCAGCAGACCCAATACCTCAAATCACTGGGGGCTGTCATAGCTTTCCTTGTGGACACTGGTGCAGTCAGAAGTGAAAATCCCTGACCCCACCAGTCTATCAGAGCACTCTGTGTCTTGTATGGGGACTGAAGGTCAAGACAGACATTCCTCAGCTTGCAAGCCCCTGAGCGTGTGGACACAGCCAGGACACTCCATCCTGTTCCAGTTTACGGTGGAGACCTGCCCACCTCACCTGATGAGAGCAGACCTACTGCAGGAACTGAAAGTGACCAAAGTGTTCCATGAAGATGTGACCATGACATCTTCTCCACCCCAGACCCAAGAAGAATCAATCATGTTGGTGGCCCTACAAGAGCCTCCCTCGAACAACCAGTGCAAGCCTACCCAAGGAGGTGCTGGACATAGTACCCAGAATCCTATGGTCCAAGGGAGACTTCAAGTTGCGCCAGTGCCGGTATCACTCAAGTCTGGAACCCCAGACGCTCACAAGGCCTAGCATCCCTTGCCCACCACCCAGAGTCAAACTGTCCACCAACTGATCACCTGGAGGTCTAAGTAGAACCGCTGTTCTTGGAAACGGCCTAAGAACTTTGGCATGGGCCAGGAAAACTCTCAACCCAGAGGGGCCATACCCACTTCGTGAAATGGCTGCACTGCTTCTGGCTCCAGCGCCAGAGGATCTTCTTGGACAAGATTCTGAAGGTGCTCCCTGAAGTTAATCCAGGCCCTGGACCAGAAGACAGCCACTCAGCTCCTCAAACTGGTTAACAAATGCTGACCTGAGATCAAGCTGGGTGAAAGGAACGGCTGCTGGCTGGTAAAGAAGACGTCCCAGCAAAAAGACCCCCTGTAAGAGCAAGAAAGCACAGCTGGAAGTCATCTCTGATAAAGAGGACCCCAGCAAATGGCTTGTTTTCCTGCCGGCTCTGTGCCAGAAGATGGGAGTCACTCACGGCATTGTGAAGAGCAAGGCCAGATTGAGCCGCCTCACCCATGGGAATCATCATGCAGTCCCAGCTTTTCTCGATCAAGGGGAAGACTGTGAAAGGAGAACCAGACTGGATTGAATGGTGCATAACCTGAGGGCTGTGAGCGAAGCAACCGTGTTTGAAACCTCAGTTGTGCCAGATCTACACACTCTGCTGACAAACGTGCCAGCCACAGCAGTGGTGCTCACGGTGATGGATCTGCCCAAAGCTCCCCTCAATTTTTTCCCCTCACCTAGATGACCAGCTCCTGAAAACGCACATGGGGGATGCAGAATACATGGACAGTGATGCCCAAGAGTGCCCGGAACAGCCTTTCACAGCTCATCAAAGCATTGGCCTCCATCCTCGTCAACTGGATTGCAGAACATGCGGAAGTCATCGACATCGCTACCTGCACAGCCCTTTCCTTGTCTCCTCTACTCTACATGGCGGAGCAGCAACACAAGCTCTGGAAAGCTCTGGAGTCCAGTGGTGTCAAAAGCAAGTTACATACCTGAAGACACCGTATTGCCCGCCAGACGAAAACGCTTAACAGATGAGATGAACGGAAGACCGCTGAGGAGAAGATGGCTCCCTCAACCACTCCGAAGATGCAGGCCTTCTTTGGTCTAGTCTCGTACTGCAGAGTTGGATCCCTGGTGCTCCAGTCCTAATGCTGCCTCTGTACAATTACATCAACGCATTGCAGCCTTCATCTCGTACAGGAAACTGAAAGACTCTATAGTCTCTGCGCCAGCTCCAGGTCTCCCTGACTACGAGAAGCCATTCCGTCTTTACCGAATGGAAAAAGGTCATGCTACTGGCGTCTTAAAACAGACCCACAGAGGAAAACCAGAGGCCTCTAGACTACCTCTCAGCTGACTTGGATCCAGTTGCAAGGGGGGCCCTCCTGCATGAAAATAATATTTGCAGCACACGCCCTCCTGACAAGGCTGCTGATGTCATTCTTGGACAACCACTCTTCAGTGCTCTCAGCCGTTACCTGTTTCTACTCCCACTCCCAAGGGGGGATGCGGATACAGACTCTTCAGAGAAAAAAGCTGCAAGATACCATAGATGGCTCCAGTTTTGCAGATGATGAAGGAAGGTTCCACACGGGATGTGCAGTGACCAGCAATCAAGACATCCTATGGTCCAGAAGTTTGTCAGCCCAAGAGCCCAAGAAGCGGAGCTGACGAAAGGCCTGCCAGATTGCGAAGGACAAAACTGCAAAGTCTATACCGATTCCAGGTACTCGCATGGCATAACACACGACTTCCGACCCATCTGGGCTGCAAGAGACTTCATCACAGCAAGCGGGTCAACCGTGAAGCATCATGGAGCCATCAGGGACCTGCTGGACACTCTTCAACTACCAAAAGTGGTGGCAGTGTTAAAGGTCTAGATACACGGAAAACTGAACACAGTAGAGACACGGGGAATCAACATGGCGGATGTGGCAGCCAAAGAAGCAGCCAGAGGAAGACAATATGGAAAAATGGGAGAGGTCGTAGAGCCGGACGGCTACTACATGACGACTGAAGATGAGGAAACCTGACAAAATGACTTCCTGAAACCTGTACAAGAAGTAGCAGGACCAGACTCAAAAGGAGGAGAAGGAAAGCTGGATGCTGAAGGGCCAAAGCACTGGGCTCCAAAAATCCCTGTCTACCTCAAACGTCTACCTCAAACGTCTACCTTAAATGTCTACCTCAAGACAGACCCAGTCTACCTCAAAGTATGTACCCTACGGTGGTTCAATGGGCATATGGCCTCGCACAGAGATGAAGACACAGATGAATGACCTGATTGGACTGGACTCCCACAGCCAAATTTCCAGCAGCTGTCTGGCCTCCAACAAATGCAACATCGGACAAGTGGGAAAAGTTCCCCCACATCATCTGGCCTGAAGATTTCCCAGTAAGGAACCAGGTGGCGAAGACTACTGCAAAGAAGCTACTCTCGAAAATAGTGTGCAGATATGGGGGTTCCAGAAGTGATAGCGAGTGATCAGGGACCCACATTCACAGCAAACCTGACACAAGAGATCTGATCAGCAGTAGGGTCAGACTTAGGCCTACACACTTCCCGCCATCCCGCACCACAGACTAAGTGGGACACTTAAGAGCAGCATGCTAAAAAATTGCCAAAGAGACGACAAACCATGGCATTAGATACTCCCATAGGCTCAGAAAAAGCTGTCACCAATTTGAAATTTTATTTGGGTCTAAACCCAGGTTAGAGGTATTTTTTCCCTCAACAGTTGACTGTGCAATGTGATACTTTGTCTGCATGCATAATTGAATTTATCAAGAATCTTGCTAATGTCCATTCTCGAGTTTTTTCCTTCATGGCCAGGTCCAGATTTGGTGCCTGGTATGCACGCCCTGAAGTCAGGAGACTGAGTGTTGGTGGAAAAAGTTCGTAAGGAGAACACTCGATCCCAGATTTGATGGCCCTTCTCCAAGTGCGGATGTCACCAACCTGGAGGGAAACCCCCACCTGGATCCACGCGTCGCATTGCAGGAAAGCCCTCATGCCAGAAGATACACCTGGGCTGGAATGATGCTGTGGATGCCCTAACTGACTGAATAAATTATCTACCTGAGAATACACATCACTGACTGCATAGACTGCTAACTAAGAGACTTTGATTACATTGCACCAAACCCCCGTTAGGGACAGATCTCCTGACCGCCCATTTGCGAAAGTCTGTACGAAGGGGGGCCGTGTGCGCTAGGCATGCGTCAACCCACTGGCAGCATAAAAGAGTTGCAGCGCTTTGGGCCAGGAGCAGGATTTTAGGTCAAGTGATATCTAAGGGGGGATTGTGATAGAAATATATATTTATGTATTTCTACTAGATCTCACTTGCCTGCTATATGCTATGTACTCATATATACTCATATGCACACATAGATACATATTCACAGCTACCTTGAACTTTGTAACCAGTTGCTGGAGATGACTTGCTACACTCCATGAGCCAGTCTGGGGAGCTGATGTTATCTCATGATCGCATTGTCTTGTGACATATCTCCCAGCCATAGAGAAGAGGAAGTAACAACAGATATTCCAAGCCGATATTGGAGTCTTGCTGACATTGCAAGACAATGGACAGTAAATCATATGATGCTTAAGTCATCCTCACGCCGGACACCCATATATGTTCATGTATTCAAATCCACCAATTAGATGAGAAGTTCAGCCTTATGTAAATGGGGGAACCACCCTCTACTTCATGCATCTATAAATATATATATGTACAATAAAGCTTCCAGAGTTCTGCTGGAATGAATTGCTGCTAACTAGGTTTGGCGTCTTTCCTTCCTTTAGTGCTCAATAAGACTCTGTCTAATTAGGACAGGCCGCAGCACACATAGAGATATATATCTATATCAATCAAATTTTCATAACAATGTATTGGTGTGGTATGTACAGATGTAAAATTTGACTAGTTAAATAGATGTGCAAAAAAACAAAAATTGATGTATAAGTACACACTTTGTGAAGTAGACAGTCACAGTACTTCATCAATTTTCTTTCTTTTCTTTTAAAAATAAATTATTCCTCCCTTTGCAAAAATAATTGCAAAAGAAATGCAAAAATTCCATACAGCCGCTTGTGCCAAGCTATCATGCTTGTCTCTGACTGACAGTGATTTCAGATGCCAGTGATGAAGTGACAGACGTGGGTTAGAGGACAGCGTCATCGCATTCATGACATCCGCAATGAGCTAACAATCGCGTCACCAGGGGGAGTCAAACAGCGCATTCGCAGGGCACTTCTGTGCTGTGGTAACTAAGGCTGGTTTTACAATTGCCATGTTTTTTGCGGCCTGCCATTTTTGCGGGCCATATTGCCGTGTTTTTTGCGGTCTCCCGCAAAAACAAGCTGCAAAAAACCTTCTTGGATCGCCGTTTTTCCCTTTTAAAACAAATAGCAGGTAAAAAACAGCGATCTGCAAATACGGTGTACCGCATAAACAAGCTAACGTTGTTTTTGTGATACCATTGAAATGCATTGCGGCCGTGTCCATAAGCCGTGAAAAATATCGAGCAAACTCAATATTTTTTCACGGCCACAAATACGGTCCTCACGGCCATACGGAGCACGGTCCTCCTACTAACTTTTGCGGCCCATTTTTAAACGGCAAGTGTAAAACCAGCCTAAGCGGACAGAGCAAATGAAGCTGCAACACACTATGAACTGACAATAATTCTTGAATAGTTGTTTATTTGTTTATCCTGTCTATCAAAAATTTGAATAAAAAGTGATAAAAAATGTTGTCTAGCCCTAATTAATACCAATGAAAACTTCAACTCATTCCACAAAAAACAAGTTGTGACTCATATCTGCTGTCTGTCGAATGAAAGTAACTACAACATTTCTAGTAGCTCGTAAGCACTGAAATTGCTCCCAAAAACTAATCCATTAAAATCACATTGGCAGTAGCTATTTGGGAATTGCTCCCAGAGCGAAATGGCCAAGCCTTTCCAAGCCTTGCAGTTTGTCCAACCACTGTTAACATCTATAAATATGGCATTGCTACTGCCCTGACTGGTGTATGGGGTCCAATGAGGAAAGGGGGCCCACATCAGACCCGTCTCTTCTGCTCATCTGGCCCCAGGTGACAGGCTTCAGTCGGTGCACAAACTGAACCTGCGTTTCGTATGCAGGTTCGGTTAAAATCTATTGCCGTGCGGGCCCGCGCGGCAATAGTTTAAAGCCACCAGCCAATCGTCAGCGTGCACGTCGCCAGCAAGTCAGTGCTTGAAATGCCTGGAGGGAACATAATCGCCGCAGGAACGCGGCAAGGTAAGGAGAAAGTTTTTATTTTTATTGAAAGCGGCAAGCCGCAATATGTTTTGATGGCAGGATGGAGACACATGGACCATGCGTCTCTATCCTGCCCAGGGCAGAATGGAGACACGGGGCAGGATGGGGACAGATTTAGCAGGAATATGGGGCAAGATAGAGACAGATGGGGGAGGGTCATCGGGCAGGATGGAGACAGATGGGGCAGGGTCAAGGGGTAGGATGGAGACAGAAGGGGCAGGATCATGCTGCAGAATGGAGACACGGGGCAGAATGGAGACATGGGGGCAGGATGGAGACATGGGGGCAGGAATATTGGGCAGGATGGAGACAGATGGGGCAGGATGGAGACAGATGGGGCAGGGCCATGGGGCAGGATGGAGACAGATGGGGAAGATGGAGACAGATGGGGCAGGATAATGGTGCAGAATGGAGACACGGGGGCAGGATGGAGACAGATGGTGCAGGAATATTGGGCAGTATGGAGACAGATGGGGCAGGGTCATGGGGCAGGATGGAGACACATGGTGCAGGATAGGACATAACATGAGTTAAGAATGGATACTCATGAGGGCAAGATGGGAGAACATATGGGGCCAGGATGGGAGAACATATAGCTGGAGCCAAGAATGAGATACAGGGGGGGGTCAGAATGAGAGATATTATTACCATAGGGGCTAATTAAGGGATATTACTACTGCTATTTTTTGAGGATACTGTTTTAAATGGGGGGCGGTCCTGTTACTGTGCAGAGTGACACTATGTCACCTTTTTTCCTTCATCTGGTGTAGTGTAGAAGTTGGGAAAAAATTAAGTATGGTAATGTGTTCTGCAAGCGGAGCTCTAGATAACTGTGTTATTTCCTGCAGAGACAAGCCCTGGCTGGAAGAAGTTATGGGGTCTGTACTGGATGAAGATGAAAAGTGAAGATGAAGGACTTCACCTAGAGACTAGTGATGGGCGAGTACTAAAATGCTCGGGTGCTCATTGCTCGGTTCGAGCAATTTGTAATACTCGGATAGAACAACCAGCCCAATGTAAGTCAATAGGAAACCCGAGCATTTTTACCACAATCCCCCCTGGGGTCTTTTAAGGTCTAAAAACGTCTGAAAATGATGGAAACACTGCTCAAATGACATGGGAACATTATGGCAAATGCCCTGGAAGCATTTCTGACTCCTAGATCACGGCTGTAAACACAGTTTTCAGAGTTTCACTCCATTTTTACAAGTGAACCAAAAAACGTACAAAAACCGAAACCAAAATGGATTTTGCTGGGAAATATGTTAAGGAACATCCTTTCCAAGGTAATGACTTGAATAAAAGGCAAAATAATTAACCCCAAGCAAAAATGTTCCTCTACCACTTGGGCTATGTTCACATGCAGCGTTTTTGATGCGTTTTTCAACTTTAGAATTGCTTTCAACCAATACAAATGCATTCACTGGGTAATGTCATTGTAACATTTAACAACCCTAGCTGGCCATGTGGTTTGTGACACATAAGCAGACACCTTGTTTCATTTATGAAGGAGGGACTCTTACAATCACAGAGCATATTTTTAGAGGGGCATCAGGCGGCATTAATATTCTTAAAGGGCCATTATTAAACCGTGGGTCCCCTATACTGTTAATGGTTATGCAGTGAGTGGCTGAGCAGCCAAAAATTAGGACGCATCCCAATACCCCTTTCAAGAGACGTAAAGGAGGGCCTCCGGAAAAAATGTTCCATTGAATGCAAGGCCTGCCCTGCACCAAAGTTACATGCACCCCAATAAACCTTTCAGCAGACGTACTTTAGGGCCACATGACAAAATTGTTCCCATTAGAAGAAAGTGTGTCTCCCATACTGTTTGCCTATGCATTGAATGCAAGGCCTGCCCTGCACCCATGTTACATGCACCCCAGTAACCCTTTCAAATGATGTACTTGAAGTCCACATGACTAAATTGTTCCCATTAGAAGAAAGTGTGTCTCCCATAGTGTTTGCTTATGCATTGAATGCAAGTCCTACCCTGCACCAATGTTGCATGCACCCCAATAACCCTTTCAGCAGATGTACTTGAGGGCTTCATGACAAAATTGTTCCCATTAGAAGTGTTTCTCCCATACTGCTTGCTTATGCATTGAATGCAGGGCCTGTCCTGCACTGATGTTATATGCACCTCAATAACCCTTTCAGCAGATGTACTTGAGGGCCTCATGACAAAATTGTTCCCATATAGAAGAAAGTGTATCTCCCATACTGTTTGCTTATGCATTGAATGCAAGGCCTGCCCTGCACCATATTTACACGCATCCCAATAAGCCTTTGAAGCCACATGAAACAAAAGTTCCCATTATTTTTTTTTTTTATTACCATCGATTTTGTCCATGAAGTGAATGCAAGGCCTGGCTCAAATTTGCACGCACCACAATCCCCCTTCTAAGAAATGTGGAGGAGGGCCTCAGAAAAATGTTTTCACATTACAAAGGAGCGGTTCTCCTATACTTGGAATGCCCATACATTAGTGTATGGGCTGACAAACATTTCCTCCTGGGGGGTACACATCAACATAATGTGTAAACTTTTTTTGATAGGGGCATCATAAACACCTTGAAAAACAGTAACGTGGTTTCCTACACAGTTTATGCTGGGAAGGTGCAGTGTGATGGTCACGTGTGACTGGACACACCGCCTCCAGGCAGGGCGAATTTCTCTGACACACGCGACCCTGGATACACCGCCTCCAGTAGGGCGAATTTAAATAATATAACGTGCAGTCGGATACACCGCCTCCAGCAGGCGAATTTCAGTATTACATGTATATCAGAATACACCGCCTCCAGCAGGGCGTATTTACACAATTAAGGGACACACCAGCGAAACTGATACAATGGAGGGCCCTGCAATAGGGAACGGGGACGTGGAGACCTCCTGCACTTCACTGAGTCAGTGTCTCTACACTCCTGACGGTCCCTAGTCCGGTTCCGCACCCGGCGATGAGCAGGATACCTAAAATCCCTAGCTCGCCCTGCACCTACTCCTTTCTAATGAATTGGACGGTGCAGAAACTAATCCCACCACTGCACTAAAACACACAAAAGGAAAGACACAAACAGGGAAAACACCACTTAGCTTTGCTGTGTTGCTATTGCTCCCAGCAACAGAGTCCAACACCAGAATGCAGCTTTCCTCCTGAATAGCTGCTACTTCTCCAAGCTTTGTCAGAGCCGCAAGGAAAACCTCTCTGTAATTCCTTCCTTCACCAGACTTTACACCAGAGCTCTTCTGAGCTGCAAGGAACTCCTCTCTGTAGTTCCTTCCTTCACCAGTCTTGGTTGGAAATGTGCAATATCACAAACCGTGAGTCCACCTGACACTCCTTTATAGGTAGGAGCCAGGGAATCACACCTGCTTCATAATCACTGGGGGCAAAACTAGAACTGAAACAACCACAGTGCAATGACCCTAATGGCATTGGCAAAAAAAATGGCAAAAAAAAAATGGCAAAACTAACCTTAAGCAAACAGCTTAAAGGAAAAAAAAGGTTACTTGTGCAAACTCTGTCATGATCCAACCTGGATCATGACATGCTGGTTTTTAGTAAAAATATAGTCGACGAATCGTTGGATGAAGTGATCAGGAAAAGTGGCATGGTGACGGCAGGAATGGGAACGTACAGGATTAATAACAGCAGTGGCTATGGGAGGTATGAGATCCAGGACACAGCCTACAATGATTAGTCATTTAGCCACCATGAATTACCAGAGTGTGTTTCATGCCCGTCAGAAGATCGGTGTAACAGATGCGCGTCTGAAGCTCGGCATAAAAGATGCCTGTAAGAAATATTTTGCCAAAGACGCATGTGTCCATATAAAAGGAAAAGTGCAATATGCTCATGAGATGCTGAATTAGAGAAAACAGATCAGTGTTGGAGGAAAACCAAACAAACTGATGGATGCTCGTGAAAAACTAAGTTTAAAGAAGAGTGCCCCGGCCGTAACTATAAACACACTCGTAGCACAAGGTTCTTCATCTTCACCCATACATATTACCAATAATATACAAATGTCACAGCTGAAAACTATTTGTTCTAGCGTAACGAACACTTTTGAAGGAATGCCAATAAATGTAAACCACAACCCTGGGAAACACCAGATTTCCTCTTTACAAGTTATGGACGATGATGGTATTGATGATGACTTGGAACTGTACCACATCTCCACCAAGAAGGTGAAGATCACAGCTGCAAACAATGTGCAAAAAGGCCGTGAATGTCTGGAAATTCATTTTCTCTTGGGCAAACTTTACCTCTTACTAAAGTGGTACAGAATGATGCATACATAGCTCCCATGTCTACTCAGCACAACACTTAGCCACCTATATTGCACACAAAGGCTATAGCCAATGTGTCACGGACACTTGTCATAAAGGAGGCCAGTTCATCAGTAGAGCACACTCATAAAGAGTCTGTCTTTAGCTCTTTAGAAAGCCCAAAAGTGACCATTAATAATTTGCATCCAAGAGTCACAGAGGAAGATATCGTGGAGCTTTTCTGTGTATGCGGTGCCTTCACGCGAACCTGCTTGTTGATTTCCGGAGTTGCAGAGGTTGTGTTTGTAAGAAAGGAAGATGCAGTTGGTGCCTACAAAAAATACAGATACCTAGAAGGGCAACCAATGAAATGCAATTATCCTTTGAATGGTAGTGTGATAATCTTAGAAGTATGGGCTGGTCTGATGTTAAGTGACACCCCATCACAGTTGGAAGGTTAATGTCAAAGAAACACAAACTCCTCCTCCTCCAGTGTTGCTTAAAATTCTCCAGCTGAAGTTGATCCTGATACTATCTTAAAAGCACTCTCTAAATCCTCAGGGTCATCAGCAGTCATCCAACCACCTGCATTTAAGGTTAAGCTCTGATGACACCAAACACAACTTGGAGACTATAATAAGAGAGATTCACAATTCACATATGGGCCCAAAGACTCTATTAAAAAAAAAGTAATTTTTCTTTTTGTTTAACGCTGGTGATGATCATCAGTAGGCAGTTGATGTTTGAAGGAGTGTGGCCACAGACATTGGACAATTTATCCTGTTCCCAGCATTGTAGTACTCTTCACCTTTGTTGTGGGGCAGTTGCGTTATTGCATCAAGAATTTCCATTTTCCCTTTGCTCTAGTATTGTGATACAGCACGATTATGGTTCTACTGTGCTGTCAACGGAGGCTAAATAAATGTTGAATAACTTGTTTACATTTCTTCAATAATCTGTTTCAACTAAAAAGATAATCTTTGTTGTTTTGTAGTTTTAATTTCTGGATTCCTGCAAATGGATCTGAAGGTCTTCATATTCCTTTAAATGGGGGGGGAATTACTAAGTGTCCTCCGAATGTGTGTAAGAAGATGAGCCGAGACAGATTCATCTGTTTTCGGTGCCCTTTAAGGCCGGAACTATCGGGACTGTCACCACTGTTGCCGGGGGAAGGCTTCTTCTGAGAGGGAAGGACCTTCCCGCTGGACAGCAGGGGGCACAGGGAATATAAGGAGGACTGAGCGCGGGAAAGGGTCAGACTTGGCAGGAAAGCGACAGGAGAAGTTTGAATCCCTCTCCGCTGCTCCAGCTGACAACTCCTCGCCACTCATCTCTCAGCGTGTTGACCATAAGATTGACTTTGACGCTATTAAGTTATTATCTGACACTGTTCTTTTGGACAGCCCCGTACTGTCTGTAGTAACAGATAAGCTGCCTAGAGACTACCCCAAAGGACCGCCTACGTCCGCGGTCTGTGAGCATGCCCACAGTTCAGGATCGGCGCCATTCCTGAAGAATCCACATAAAGGACTGTGCCAACATTCCAGCGCACTCAAGTCAAGCAGGACTAGATCCATCCGCACCATCGGGAGACAGTGCTTCTCGTTCCTCCATATCATAGTCAGACAGAGACTTTGTCCATGATTTGCGATGCCATCGGAAGATTTTCCAGCCTTTCCCCTGCAAATACTGTTATTTGTATATCTTATTCTCGAACATTGTGTTTGTGTGCAATTCCCACTGCTGCCGTAATAGTCTTGCCTCCCTGCGTGGAGTATTACTTGTTAATTTGCCTGTTCAGTAAATCCTGTTATCCCCTTCTCTGTCTTCGGCTCTTCACTGCATCCAACGAACCTCTCTCGTTTATATTTTGGCATAGAATGGGAGGAATAGGGCTAAGCTACAGCACATGTGAAAAAGACTTGGGTATACTAATAGATCACAGACTGAATATGAGTCAACAGTGTGATGCAGCAGCAAAAAAGGCAAATGCAATTCTAGGATGTATTAACAGAAGCATACAGTCTAGATCACGTGAAGTCATTATTTCCCTCTACTCCTCTTTGGTCAGACCTCATAAGGAATATTGTGTCCAGTTTTGGGCACCACATTTTAAAAAAGACATCAACAAACTGGAGCAAGTTCAGAAAAGAGCGACCAGAATGGTGACCGGTCTGCAAACCCTGTCTTATGAGGAAAGGTTGCAGGATTTGGGAATGTTTAGTTTGTAAAAGAGAAGACTGAGAGGAGACTTAATAGCTCAAGGGCTGTCACATTGTAGAAGGATCAACTTTATTCTCATTTGCACAAGGAAAGACTAGAAGCAATGGGATGAAACTGAATGGGAGGAGACACAGATTAGATATTAGAAAAAACTTTTTGACAGTTAGAGTGATCAATGAGTGGAACAGGCTGCCACGAGAAGTGGTGAGTTCTCCTTCAATTGAAGTCTTCAAACAGAGGCTGGACAGACATCTGACTGGGATGATTTAGCGAATCCTGCTTTGAGCAGGGGGTTGGACCAGATGGCCCAGGAGGTCCCTTTCAACTCTACGATTCTATGATTCTATAGTCGGCAGGATGTAGTATAATAGCACGGAGGCGGTAGAACAGGCATCTGGGCCAAGAACCAGTATGTCTCTGGGGGCCATGCTGAGTAACTTACTGAAATTTACGGGGTCTAATACTATGTTGTGGAGTTGGACGGAACGTATGAGGGGTATGATGAGAATGCACCGTACGACCCCCCGCACTCGAGGCCGAGGTGGCCATTATGGCTTTGGATGGGGGGGCTCGAGACTCCATGATGCTGCACACCCCCCAAGACCATGATACATTTGCTAAAGTGCTTCAAATCCTGGAGGCGACCCTTGGGGACCCCAATGACATAGGAGAACTTAGGACTAACCTGTTTAGCAGTATGCAAAGATAGG
Source organism: Dendrobates tinctorius (assembly GCF_039654945.1). Classification (NCBI taxonomy): domain Eukaryota; kingdom Metazoa; phylum Chordata; class Amphibia; order Anura; family Dendrobatidae; genus Dendrobates; species Dendrobates tinctorius. The sequence continues at coordinate 7,436,723 of NW_027361760.1, read as the reverse complement.
GGGAGATGGTTATGCAATTTATGAATGCCCCACAAGAATAACACACCGCCATTGTCAGAAAAGATGGGATGGGGATAGGGCCGACAAATGACGTGCTGCGTGACTTGTTGGTGACTGGCCTGCGGGACGCCTTGACCAAGCAGACCCTAAGAGAGCAGGTGTGGGTAGACCCTCGCATGACTTTTGCTGAAATAGGGAGAGATGCCCGCTCATGCGAACAGTAGCAGGGGTCACATTCCCGGTAGGGAAGGTCCAGAGTGGTGAAGCAGCAGTACAGTCGGTAGCTGAACCTCAATTGGTTGAAGAGATGAGAAAAGAACTGTCGAATATTCAAGGGGAACTGGCTCAGATGAAATAGAAAAGTTGAGGCTGGCCAGTGCACTGCCAGAAGCAAAAGTCCGTAACTAGGCCCAAGGGATCTGTCAAACCAAGGTATTTCGCTTGTTACAACTGCAGAGAGATAGGACATATGGCTAGGGAATGTCCGTGACGGGGCAGGTCCCGGCCACGCCGCCCGTTAAACTAGAGGGCTCCGAGCCTGGTGGATGTCACCCAGAGCCAGAATGGAAAGGAAGTAGTAGTGAAAGTCTGGTGTCTACAAGCCCGCAGGTCTGAGTTTGATGGCTGGGCCATGCGTTGCCTGTTTGATACCGTGTCTCAAGTGACCACGATGCCGGAAGCATATTTCCATTGGCACTTCCCAGAAACTCAGGCCTGAGTGGGGCCCGGTAGTAAAACTGACAGCAGCAAATTACCTGCCCATCCCGGTTGCAGGTGTGGTACGGATGCAGGTCTCCTTGTGCGGGAAAAATCTTGGAAGGAGGGGTATCTTGCTACACTGGCGATGAATATCCTGAAAGAATTCGGAAGACTGCTGAGTGATGAGCCATCTCACTTGTCTCTAAACAAGTGGAGTCCGCACCCCCCCAGTGGTGGGTGTTCCAACAGTTAATTCATACAGCTCAGGTGCAGGAAGTCTCTAGTCAAGGGGAAATGTTAGGAAAAGTGATTGTGCCAGCCTCCACTCAAGTCACCTTACCACCAGGACAGACCATACTAACCCTGCCCGTTCCAGCCCATGCCCTGCTGGAGAGGGTGGAAGTCCAATTGAAACCTTTGGTAGTGGAAAAAATGCCTGCAGGACTCTTGGTGGCCCAAACGCTGGCCATGGTACGAGAAGGCATGGTGCTGGTATGCTGCATCAATCTGACACACCAAGAGATTGTCGTCCCACACAGGGGTGAAGTCGTGCAGGTAGTGGGTATGCCCGAAGAAGTTAAACCGCCCCAGGTCATACAGTTGGCGGTGAATCCGGAAGACCCATGGTCGGTAAAAGTCACTACCTCTCTGATGGTAAAACCTCAATACAATCAACAGTGTCGGCACATCTTAGAACAGATGCGCGCTGAACTGTCCGAACTCACGCCCACCCAGATGCACCAAGTAGAAGCGTTACTGGGGCAAAATCAGTCTGTTTTTGCGAATCATGAAGATGACTTAATCTGCACCATGGCGATCACTCACGAAATACCAATGGGAGATACAGCACCCATTCGAGAGCGCTACCGGCAGATTCCCCCCCAGTTATATCTGGAAGTGAGAGAATTGCTCGGTCAGATGCTGCAGGCGGGTGTCATTAGGGAGAGCCAGAGTCCATGGGCAGCTCCCATTGTGCTGGTGCAGAAGAAGGACGGGTCACTGAGGTTCTGTGTAGACTACCACAAGCTTAACGCCTGTACTGTATGGGATTCATGCCCTCTGCCCCGGATTGAGGAATCTCTGTCCGCGTTGGGAAAGGCCAAATTCTTCTCGATGTTGGATCTCGCCAGTGGCTACTGGCAAGTGCCCATGTCCGAAAAAGATCGGGCGAAAACGGACTTTATACTTCCCATGGGCCTCTTTGAATTCAACAGGATTCCGTTCGGCCTGGCCAATGCCCCCGGTACATTCCAGCGACTGATGGAGAGGTGTCTAGGTGATTTGAACTTTGAGGCCATGCTCATCTATCTGGATAACATCATCATACGCTGCCTCGTTTGAAGATCATCTTCGGAAACTGGAGCAAGTGTTGAGCCATTTACAGAAGTATGGGCTAAAAGTGAAACCCCAAAAATGTCACTTGTTCCGGACTCAGATCGAGTACCTTCGTCATGTCATTTCCGCCTAGGGAGTGAAGTCATCACAGGAGAAAATAGCGGTGATCCGAGACTGCCTGACCCAGGGCAACATAAAGGATGTTTGAGCGTTCCTAGGATTGATGGGGTGCTACCGTCGCTTCGTGAAGATTTTTGCCTGGGTGGTTCAACCTTTACTTGAACTCTTAAAAGGGGTACCCCCAAATGCCAAGGATCAATCCATCCGTTGTGAGGAGAGGCAAGAGAAGGCGTTTTGTGACTTAAAAAAAGGCGCTGACCGAAGTTCCGGTACTGACTTATGCGGTCTTCTCTATACCGTTCATTCTCCACACTGACGGCAGCTTGCACAGACTTGGGGCTGTGTTGTCGCAGGTGCAGGATGGAAGAGAAAGGTTGATCGCCTATGCTAGCCGGTCTCTTCACGATTCTGAACGCAACCCGGATAACTACAGTTCCTTCAAGCTGGAGCTGCTGGTGTTGGTGTGGGCCATGACGGAGAGATTCGCAGAATACCTGTCCGGCTCAGAGGTGTTGGGTCGAAACGATAATAGCCCATTAGCACATCTGGAGAATGCCAAGTTAGGGCCTTAGAACAATGCTGGGTGGCCCGGATGGTGAAGTTCCGGTACAGAATCGCCTATAAAACGGGGGCAGGGAACACTCACGCTGATGCCCTATCCAGAGCAAGACATGCACCGCCGGGAAAGAGTAAAGATGAGATGCTAGAGGAAGAGGAGGTTCCTCGGTTTCGGAGGACCGCAGGGACGGTGGCAGCCACGCTGGACCAAATATAGACCCCCCATCATGAAGGAGTGTTGGGAAGATCTCGGGATGAGTGGGTTTGGCTGCAGCAGGAAGATCGTGAACTTGCTCTGTTAAGACACTGGGTGACACTGAAGAAGCTGTCTAGTCCAGAACAGCGGAGTGCTCTGACTCCAAAAGCATTGAAGATACTCCAGCAGTGGGAGCGCCTCCAGATGAGAAACGGTCTGTTATATCGGAAGGTTCAACTACAGAGGGAACTTGGGGCTTCCTGTCAGGTAGTGATTCCAGAGACGGTGCTGTCTACCATGGCCACTGAGACTCATGAAAAAGGGGCTCACTTTGGTCTTGAAAAAACTTTCCAGTGGCTACAATGGTTCATTTACCACCCACGGCTAAGCGCAGCGGTCGAGGAAGCTTATAGACTCTGTCGGGCCTGTGAGATGGCCAAATCCCCAGAACAAAGAGCTCCTACTCAGACGATAGTAACCTCAGCTCCTCTGGAATTGTTGACCATCGATTATTTGACCATCGGGCCAGGCCACCAAAGATAAGACCACTGATTAGTGATGGTAGATCACGAAGTTTGTGGTAATGATGCCCACCCGGGACCAGATGGCTGAGTCCGCTGTGTGCGCCGTCTGTAAAACATTTTACTCAGGTGTATGGGTGCCCACAGCAGATCCATTCAGATCAAGGAGCTTGCTTCTTGGGAAAAGTCATGGATGAATTACAGTGGATCTATCAGTTTGACAGATCACACACCACACCATACCAACCTCAGGGGAAACGGGGCCTGTGAGCGATTTAACTGTACTCTAATCCAGATGCTGAGGACTCTGGAAGATGATAAGAAGGCTAGGTGGCCAGAATATGTCTCTGAACTAGTGTGGATCTGCAACAATCGACTCCTTCAAACCACCGGTTACACACCTTACTCCTTGTTGTTTGGCTGATCAGGAAAATAAGTCACATAGCTGGATCCAGGAGAAGACTACCCATGGATGGGGGTGTCTACCTGGGTCCAAGAACATGGCCACCATCTACAGACCTTACAGACCTTACATTGTTTGGTTCAAACACGGCTTCGGGAACTGGAGCACCCTAAGATGCTTCCTCTGTGGGGGACAGATCTTCAGGTTGGTGATCGAGTGTTGGTGCGGGAGAAACGTCCTCGTAACAAGCTGGAAAATCGGTGGGAGAGTAGGCCATACAGAGTGAAGCATCGGGTCGGTATGGAAGGGCTCACGTTATGAGCTCATTTTCTCGTTCACCTTTGATGTCCGATGAACTCCCTCTGCTGGTGAAAGGAGGTGGTAAAACTGATTTGGATGGGAGAGACCTGTCACCTGAACAGGTGGACTGCGATTGGACATCCGGAATCTCTGAGTGGATATAAGGCAGCCGATGCCCTGTAGGGTTGCTGGTGATTTCTCTGCTCTGAGCTCTGGCCCCCAGTTCAGTTCCTGTCTTCTAAAGCTAAGTTTTTGCTCTGTTATTGTTCCATGAGATTTTGTCTGATTTGCTTAGTTTTGTGTTTAGCCAGCCCCGGCTGGGGCTTTGCTGAATTTCCATATTTGCTCCTGATCGGTTAATTCTCTTTTGCTCTGTCTTCAGAATATATCGGAGTGCTGATATAGGGATTTTGAAGTCTAGTGACTTCAGGGCCGTTTTTCCTATCAGACGTGTTGGGACATTTTTGGTAGGGTTTTTGCGGATTGCAGCCAGCATCTTTTCTGTCCTTTCCTATCTAGTTAGTTGGGCCCCATCGTTTGCCCTGCCTGTCTTTCTGTCTGTGTTTGTGTTTTCGTCTGTTTTCACTGTCAATACATGTTAAGGGCTGTCTATTGCTTTGGGGTCTGCTCTGGGGAAGTTTAGATTTCCCCTTTCTTTCTTTAGGCTTATTTAGTTCTCCGGCTGTGACGAGGTGTCTAAGACCACCGTAGGAACACTCCACGGCTACTGTTAGTTGTTGTGAATAGGATCAGGGGTCTGCAATCCGCTAACTACCAACCTCTCTGGTTTTCTGGACTTAGCTTGTATATTTGTTTTTTCCTCCTCCGGTGACTCATTCATAATAGGCTCATATATGAAGGGGAAGAAAATGCACCCACCAGAGTGGTCCACAGGAGTACGCTCCGGCCATGCCTCTTCAAGGACCCCATACAAAGGGAAGAAACCCCCCTGAGGTTCCTGAAGAGGTGCCTCCCGTGGCCGTGGAGGATGAAAGTTTCGAACAGCCATCTGAAAATTTGTCTGTAGAATCAGGGCCCTGAGACCCCAGAAGAAAACCTCACTGCAGGTGCAGATTCAACTTTACCTCCACTGGAAGACTCCACTATTCCTTCCAATCTACGTCACTCTGAATGCACAACGGCTGGACAACCCCACAATCGGTAGAATCAAGATCAGTTTATTTGACGGCAGCTAAAAGAATCAAAAAGCTCTCTAAGAACGCTCAGGATGCCTCGCCTGTGAAATGGCGAATGAAAAGAGAGGGGAGTGTAAAAAGATGAGCCGAGACAGAGTCAGCGGTTTCCAGTGCCCTTTAAGGCCGTAACTATCGGGACTGTCACCACTGTTGCCGGGGGAGGCTTCTTCTGGGATGGAAGGACCTTACCATTGAACAGCAGCGGCATGGGGAATATAAGGAGGACTGCGCACGGGAACGGGTCCGACATGGTGGGAAAGCAACAGGAGTTGGTTGACTCCCTCTCCGCTGCCGTACTAGTCTTGCCTCCCCGCGAGGAGAATTACTTGTTAATTTGCCTGTTCTGTAAATGCTGTTATCACCTTCTCTGCCTCCAGCTCTTCACTGCATCCAAGGAACCGCTCTCATTTACATTTGTTTTAGACAAATAAATTTTGTAGGCCTAATTAATGTTTCACACTGTACAAATGTAATCCAGAACTGTTCAATCGTAGGCAATGCTTATTGCCCTGCAGCTGAAGCATTTTGTGATAACTGTGATATGAAAAAATAGAAATGATGAAGGGAAAGAGATCACGGTAATAGTGATCTAAATACTGATATGTGTACAGAGGAATGCTGGGAGGACACAGATTGTGGTTTTCTATCAACTTCATCTGCATGTAAAATTTGTAATGTAATGCTGGTAATTTAAAAAAAGGTACTCTAGTGTTGGCAGGCCGCAGTACCATACTACGACTATCTATTTGCTCTTTCTGTCCAACGCTATCAATTTTTTATTGATATTTATTTGAACTCCTCATTGGGAGGGGGGAGACACAACAAACGATAGGCGGACTATGAAGAGAGCATAAACACCCCTTTGCAAACAATAATGTGACTGTAGCATAACGGAATAGGTTCACCCTGATGTTCTAGTGGTGGTGTCTGAAGAGACGTGGAGGATGTCCTATGAATGTTGTCCCAATTTAAAGGAGCGGGTCTCCTCTACTTGGAATACCCATACACTAAGTGCATGGGCTGACAATAATTTCCCTTAATGACCGAAGCTTTTTTCGGTTTTGTGTTTTCATTTTTTGCTCTCCTTCTTGCTAGAGCCATAACTTTTTATTTTTCAGTCAATATGGCCAAGTGAGGGCTTTTTTTTGCAGAACAAGTTGTACTTTTGAATGACATAATTGGTTTTCGCATGTCATGTACTCGAAAACGGGAAAAAAATCCAAGTGCGGTGAAATTGCAAAAAAAAGTGCAATCCCACACTTGTTTTTTGTTTGCCTTTTTTGCTAGGGTCACTGAATGCTAAAACTGACCTGCCATTATGACTCTACAGTTCATTATGAGTTCATAGACACCAAACATGCCTAGGTTCTTTTTTTATTTAATAGTGCATGTTTAATTTTTCCCTCCACATGCTTTTGCAGGGCAGGGACGGCTTGCCTGCTGAAATAAAAGAGGCTGGGCACGGTGTATTGTGGGACTGCCAATGCCATGAAGTTCCGGAAGGTGTCAGTCTCCACCAGCCTGAATGAGAGCATTTCAAGGTCCAGTAATTTGGCAATGCCAGCATTCAGAGCCTGTGCTCGGGGATGGTTTGCGGAGTATGGCCGCCTTTTCTCCCATGCCTGTGCTACCGATGGCTGTAGAGTGACCTGGAAGTGTGAGGATGAACGGGAACGTGGTGGAATGTCACTGGGTCTATGGACAACAGTGCCAGAGGTTCTTCCATGGCGATCCTGTGAGGAAGCCAAACCAGCTGTGTGTGAGCTGGAGGAAGAGGCTACAAGATGAGCTGAAGGTTGGCCTACGTCTTCAGTGTGTCTTTGTAACTCCACCACGTGCTTGGTCTGCAGATGTTTCCACATATTTGTGGTATTGAGGTTGCTGACACTTTTCCCTCTTTTGACTTTCTGATGACACAGCTTGCATTTGACAAAGCAAATGTCATCTGCAACTGTGTCAAAAAAGGACCACGCACTGCAAGTCTTGGGAGCGCCCATTTTGGCTTTTGGAAGAGGAATGCTCCTAACGGGTGCCGAAGTGGAGGCTACAGGCAACCAAGTCTGCCCCCTCCCTCTCCCTCCTGTTTTGGCCGTTCGGGGAATCTCTTCCTCAGAGCTGCTCCCACCACCTTCCTGTTCCTCACGCCATGATGGGTCAAGGACCTCATCATCTACACTCCCCTCTTCAAACACCTGCTTCTCCTGGGTAGTCTCGCCAGCACCGTACGCACCAGAAAGTGGCACCTGAGTCTCATCATCATCTGATGCATACTGTGATGTGCTGACCATAGGCACTGGCCCACCCGCCTCTTCAGATTCAGAGGGACAAAGCAGTTGCGCATCACTGCATACTCCCTCTTCTTCACATTCTTGAATGCTGCTTGGCTGGCCCCCTCTTTCCAAGCCAACAGATTCAGAGAACAGAAGCAGAGACTGTGATGGCTCCTGTACAGGGCTCTCTGACTGCCTGGGCAATTTGGCAGGTGGTGAAGAGACAGATGGTTGCTCTTCAGTGCTCTGGCCCTGAGAGGACATGGAAGTCATTGAAGTCGATGCGTTAGCTGCCATCCATCCGACAACGGCTTCAATTTGTTCCTCTCGCAGCAGTGGGGTACGGCGAGGTCGTACAAAGCTGCGCATAAAGTTCTGTTGCCTGGTAAAACTGGGGGATGCTGACTCACTGGTGCCCGCAGCAGGCCCAGAATCCCCACGTCCTCTCCCTGCAGAATCCCCACGTCCTCTCCCTGCTGAAACTCCACGCCCACGTGCCTTACTCCCTGCCTTCTTCATCTTGGTAGACTGATAAAGATAGGCAGGAAAGTACAAAGGGGGGGCTTAGTGTGCTTATTCCTGAACAGCTGCTAACAGGTATAAGAAACATTAATTTTATAAAGTGTGTGGACTACACTTTAATATTTGCTAATGTGGCCTACACAACTGTCAAATGTAGTGTTTGGTGAACTTTATTTTCAAAAAAACAAAAAGGATGTGACCAAAGATTTGAAAGCGATAGTAACACAAACTTTTTTGAGCTATTACAATGCAGGAAGGTAACCTACAATGCAAAAGATGAGGCTCCAAAAAATAGAGTAATACTAATCTGGCTGCAGCTGAAGGGCACAGAACAGAAAAAAGGCTCCTCTATCTACTCCTATATAGTGTTTGCAACCAACCAATGTAGATGGATATGGATGGATGCACACTAATAGGAGAATGAAAAATGAGCTGTAATAAAAGAAAAATATGTATGAGGCAGTGACGCATGCTGAGCGGCCTACAACCAGACGTAGCTGCAGGACACACTACAGCGTGAGCTGCACTCACACACAGAGACCTCTCAGACAACCGTGAACAGTGCAGATAACTGGGCACTAGCACTGAAAGGCTGCAGAAAGGCTCCGCTGTCTACGCCTATAGTGTTTGCAACCAACGTATATGGATACGGATGGATGCACACTAATAGAATGAAAAATGAGCAGCAATAAAAGAAAAATATGTATGAGGCAGTGACGCACGCTGAGCGACCTACAACCAGATGTGAAAGTAAAGTCTTCTCAACGACAGTCTTTAATTGTTTTATGGGACTTTGTTTATGCAAATACTCTGCCAGTTTAGAATCAATTGTACCCAAATTTAAGTGGAAGTTGATCAAATTGTCTATCTTTCTCTCTATGGAGTAGATAGGATTCGTGGGGATGGGTCTGTATGTCGTGACATCAGAGAGTTGTCTCTGGATTTCAGACAGATAGTATTTCTTATCCAGTACTACAATGGAGCCACCTTTATCAGCAGGCTTTATGACAATGTCCTTGTTGTTTTTAAGACTTTTCAGTGCTAATGATTCTTCTCTATTAAGGTTATGCTTAAGGTGGTATTTACCATGTTTGATTTCATCTATATACTTATCCACAGAAGCATTAACAAGTGAAATATACGTCTCGACAGGATGATAGAGGCGAGGTGGTTGAAACGTGCTCGGGATCTTGAGTCCGAGATCTTTGAGAATAAACGTCTCTTGGGTGCTGGTTCCCGAGGAGAAAGGTACCTGGTTGGTGTTTATGTCTCCGCCATCTTTGTCAAAATGTACCTTTTGACAAAGATGGCGGAGACATAAACACCAACCAGGTACCTTTCTCCTCGGGAACCAGCACCCAAGAGACGTTTATTCTCAAAGATCTCGGACTCAAGATCCCGAGCACGTTTCAACCACCTCGCCTCTATCATCCTGTCGAGACGTATATTTCACTTGTTAATGCTTCTGTGGATAAGTATATAGATAAAATCAAACATGGTAAATACCACCTTAAGCATAACCTTAATAGAGAAGAATCATTAGCACTGAAAAGTCTTAAAAACAACAAGGACATTGTCATAAAGCCTGCTGATAAAGGTGGCTCCATTGTAGTACTGGATAAGAAATACTATCTGTCTGAAATCCAGAGACAACTCTCTGACGTCACGACATACAGACCCATCCCCACGAATCCTATCTACTCCATAGAGAGAAAGATAGACAATTTGATCAACTTCCACTTAAATTTGGGTACAATTGATTCTAAACTGGCAGAGTATTTGCACAAACAAAGTCCCATAAAACAATTAAAGACTGTCGTTGAGAAGACTTTACTTTCATGTTATTAGTGTGCCGGGGTTACTCCTATACTTTAGTCTTGTTTTTTCCCAGAGCACCTAAGTTGGGGTTTGAGCCTGTCATATCTACTTTATATCTACAACCAGATGTGGCTGCAGGACACACTACACAGCGTGAGCTGCACTCACACAGACCTTGCAGACAGCTGTGAACACTGCTGCAAGGCAAAAGAAAGCTACAGTGGTTGATTATGTAGCCTGGGTAAAGCACAATATGATTTGGAAAATCGCTATCTCTAACTGTCCCTCAGAGTCTTGAACAGCAGCCTGTCCCTAACTGAATTCACAGCAGAGTGAACCCGAAATGGCGGCGGCGGCTTTTATAGTGCATCATGACATCATTTCAGCAGCCAATCACAGCCATGCCATTACTTAACATGCCTACATGCCCAACAGGATGTGCCCACACTTCTGAGCATTGTCATTGGCTGAATTAAATCAAACTGGCTCATAGCATTATGGGATCTTCCGATTCCGGTATTCGATATGCTAAAAGTATCGGAACTCAGCAGCGGAATTCCGATACCGCGAATATCGGCCAATTCCCGATAATTGCGGTATCGGAATGCTCAACACTAGTTGTCACTTCAGCTATTCCTTGCTAGCTGACTTGACCACTGAGACTCTGTTAGTCTCCCTTGTCCTGCAGTTTCCAGTCTCTAACTGTAGGACCTCCAGTGACCTTCCTCACTGGCTACTGCTGTAGGCATTCGCTGTACTCCGCCGTCCAGTATTGCTACCCCCGGCTCAACTCACTACAGAGGGAAAACTATCTCCTTTTTGCTCAGGCTAGCTATTCCTCTAAATTAACCCTCTCTACAAGCTCCCTCAGTTATGCTCGGTGCCCCCATCTAGTGTCCCTTAATAATATTCCACTTAACTCTATCTCTCTAACTATTGTCATGCGGCTGCAAACACACACACACACAACATATATACTGCAGACAGATATGTAAGGAACACAGTTAATACATAATAATAATATTTACAGGGCTAGGCCCTCACCTCCTTACACAGTCATGAGAAGGGAATGCGGTATTGCTGGGGTTGTGTGGAACATCCTGATGGTCTCTGCCCTGAGAAGCCTATACTCCAGAACCTTGGGCCAGTAGGACAGGCTGCCCTTAACAAGAGAACTTCCTCTCCACTAAAGTCAATGACTGTTTCTTTGCCTTCTGGGAGCTTTGGTGTATTTAAGTCTCCAGCCATACTGAGTTGATGTGTGATCTCTATTCTATAGCTCCAGCATCTGGTGAGGGTGCTGTCTGGTGATGGCCGAGCCCTACTTAAGAGCAGTCTTGTCTTGCAGGGACTATTACAGCTCCAAGTCAGAGCATTATTCAAGCAGAAGTTAATTTTCCACATGCTGTGTGGTATGCCCATGGGTAATTCAGAGCCAAGAACTCTACTACATGTTCTGTTTTGGAGACCCAGCAAGGTGCTTTGTTTGGAACAACCAAGTGGCGAGAGGTGTCTGGTTCCCATGCGTTAAAGTCAGTCAGCAGTTTCATCTTCTTCAGCTGGTCTGCTAGTCATCGAGTCAAGGTGTGCTGACGTATCCAAAGAAGGGGAAGCGGTGGCCGTTCTCTCCACACATCTCCAACTATACTAGTGACCAGTTCCCAGGAACATCCCTGCCGCTAGGAAATTGCTCTCTGGATAACGGGCAGAAGATGGATCCTGTGAGGGTACCTTCAGCCTCCATGTGGCCGCTTGATGAAGATTTCAAAATGGAAGTTCTCATCTCTGCCTTCCACTGAACTGGAGGAAGAGTTTCAGATTGTTGTATCTTCCATGGTGGGAGCTGACTTCGTCGGGCAGAGAGAGACTTGGCATTCCGGGATTCCTGATATCACGCCTGCCTCATACTACCCTAAGGATGTCATGATGGGCTGGACTGTGTGTGGTCCTATACTCCTTCTGCAAATCATCCTGGTGGGCTTGAAGAAGTGGGCACATAAGGAGTGGTACTGTAACATCCTTGCTGGCATCACTGCATGGCTTCCCATGTCCCATCTTACTCACCATTCTGGGACATGCTGTGAGTTCTGTCTTCTGCCTGCTCCATGCTGTGGGCCTCATGTCCTTGCTTGCTGCATACTTCCTGGTTGTATGCTTAGGGGGCAGTGCCGACACTTCCTGAGTTTTATAGAGACTGTGCATGCCCCTAATTTGGCCCCAGCCTATTGCCAAGAGGCATCAGGTACTTAAGACTTCCGTTCCTTACCTTACAGTTCCTGTCCCTCTAGTCTTAACAGCTTCCTACCTGTTCTGTTTTACCATTCATACCTGCCTGTGTTCGTTCCCTACCCATTACGGTTCTGGCTCTTCCAGTCTTGCCCATGCCCGCCTGCCTTCCAGAGTGCCAGCCATGCTCGACTGCCTGCCAGAGTGCCAGCCATGCCTGCCTGAGTGCCAGCTGTGCCCGCCTGCCTGCCTGCCAGAGTGCCATCTGTGCCCGCCTGCCAGAGTGCCAGCCGTACCCACGAGAGTACAAGCCATGTCCGTCGGTACTTGCCCACATCTATCATTAGTGTTCCATCCCCCAGTGGGATCAGCTGCTACAGCCAGACACCGCTCTGGAGTGGTACCTGGCAGCTACCTGCCACACAAGCCTGACCTCACCACTAGAGGCTCCAGTGAATACCAGGGTAGCTGATTAGTCTGGTTTGTGGCACAGTGGGGCCACAATCCACGTTTGTGTCACCCAGTCAGGGTGCGAGCGTTACATCCTGATCATGCTGGTGGTGGTCATGCTGGTAGTTTTGCTACCCCTGCTGATGCTGACATAGCAGGTGGTGCAAATGGCCTTTTTGGAGTTATCGGTATAGTCTTTAAAAAACAACCAGACTTGGGAAGACCTAACAGTTGGACTGGCAACTTCCGTCATGTTGGTGTTAACGGGGTATGGTTGCCCGCCTTCTGTCTACAGCCACCACACCACTTCTTTCTGCCTGTTGGGGTGCTACACCTCCCTCCCGTGAGCTGCTGTCCTCACTCTGCATGTCCTCACTCTGCATGTCCTCCTGCCAGCTTGGGCCAGTTAGTATATCATCCACCACCTCGTCTTCCACTTCCGCGCCCTGGTCCTCCTCCTGACTTGCTGGAAATTGTTTCTCATCATCGTACACCTCTTGTGACAAGTTCCCACCATCGCCTTCATGTGACCATGGCTGCTCAAATATTTGGGCATCGCTACATGCAATCTCCTCTTGCAATGCTTCAAGTGGACCGGGAGAGAGTACCGAATCTATAAATGGAAAAGTGAACAGCTTTTCAGAGTGTCCAAGTGTGTCATCAGTTGTCTCCGGGCACTCGGCATGGTTGGAGGAAGGAGGATCAGGGTGAGGAATATGCAGTCGAGACTCACGACTACTCAAACTTGACAGTGTGGACCCATTCAATGAGATCACCTTGACGTTGGTGAATGGGCTCACATTTTTTGGTCAAATATTGTGCTAAGTATCTCATGTGTTTTTTCTAAATTTCAAAAGCCATTACGCTATTCACACTTCTTGTATTTCACATTGACATGCCTTAATGCAATTGAGTCCAACTATTTCCTTATTTTGACAGTGTGGAAGACAGGGTGGTGGTGGTGGCAACGTGACTGGAAACATTATCTGCTATCCAACCAACAAACTTTTGACACTGCTCTGGGTTCAATAGTGGTAAGCTGTCGGGGTCCCCTAATAATTGGGACAGTAACGTTGGGCGAGAAGATGTGGGTGTTTGTTGTGGAACAATTTCGGCTTGCCCACGGCCTCAGCCTCTGCATGCACCATCACATCTTGTTCCCAGTCCCTTGCCACGCGCCTTGCTCATTTTAAATGGAGGATAATATTTTGCACGGTCACTACAAATGGCTGAGTTTAAAGTAGCTGGCCTGTAAGTGACATTTTTCAGCAAACTGGTGTCAATAACTTGTATATGACACTCCAACAAAATTTTACAGTAGCCCAGAAATGGCAGAATTGTCCGAGCACTCAGATGTGATCGCTGTGATGGTCAAACCTCTGTATAAAATAGCTGGATTTTCATGTCGTAATGTGGAAAGGATCTGACTGTATTCTGCACTGCCAACAAGCAAATGGAGCAAACAAATATGTGCTCTGGATTGCTTTTGAAGAAAATAATCAGGATTAAGATGCAAAAAAAAATATTCCTGGCAACTGATACCTGTGGCTATGTATATATGGTTAATAAGTGTCACAGGCAGCAGCTCAGACTGTAATGGAACTCTTTTATTTATAAAAGTAGAAAACATTACAATTAACATAACATAACTCCATAACAAGAGCCAGCAATAACAAAAATCAAATGACCCCACTTATCTGGCACCACTCACTATAAATCAAACAAAATTACACCACACACCTGGCTCCACTACCATATATATCCTTCTATTACCACACCACACATGACTACTAATACATACCACAAATATTTTTTTTTTTAAATATTACAGCAAACCTAACCTTATCTAACATCTAACTACATCCACCACCCTTGATCCGGCTCCAACACTTCAAGTTCAAAGAAAGTTTTCTGAGCTTGATTTTAACCCCAAAGTCTCCCAGATGGGCCCTGGCTGGGCCAGACCACTCCATATAACACCACAAACACCGCCTCCCTCCCCCCAGAAGACACCCCCACCCCACCTAACTAAAACCCCTCAAATATACCCGTGAAACAAAAACAATAAATAGACAATTACAATTTTTTTTCCCTCCCCCTTTCTCCAACATATATAATCATATCAATACCCAAACTTGCTCAAGTTCAGCACTTGTAAACCCTTACTATCTTAATGCATATTTCCAAAACAAAAACCTAGGGTGAGAAAATTAGCCCACCACCAGAAGGGACTTGAAGCATTACCAGACTAGGGCACCCTAAAGGAAAAACCCCTCCACAGGTGAGAATGCACCCAATCTCTCATACTCCAAGGAGCGTACCTTCACCAGGTAACCAAAGATGTTACTACAAACGTCATCCACTGGGAGGATTTTACTACTCGTCGAGACTAAACACCATGCATTCCCCGTGAATTGTCTAACCACTATGCTATCTAGAAAAAGTGTTGTCCTGTCCTGTCCACCAAGGTCTCTGAATGCCCCATAGGCCCACTCAGCCTAGGAGAGGCCAGCCAGCCTAGGCCAGCCGATGGAAGCACCCACCCTGTTATAAACCTATATTAAAGGGACAACGAAGCAGGAAGATCTCCATACTTTCCAGCACGTCAGCACAATTCTCATGAGGACAATTCCTTTCCTCGGAGCTCCTGTACTTCAGATTATCCCTCACATACAGCTTACACTGGAAACAGCGCCAAGTCAAGTCCCAATACTTTAAGGGGATCCGTGTTAAATTTAAAAGACGCCACCCAACCTCCAGATCTTAACTTGGGCAATACCTGAGGGCCAATGGTTTCTGAAAATGTATAGACAAGATCCTCTCATCGAGGAGTTTCCTCGATAGAGTCCTCACCTCCCAAATCCCCAGACCCCACCGATGAATAGGTTTCAAAACTGGGGTAACGTAATCCAAGATATGCCTGTGCAGTGTGCGAAGATCCTTCACACGCCCCCTTGTCTCCCATTCCTGGAAGAAAGGCTTTAACCATCCCCTGCAGGAGAATACCCATGGAGGAGCCCTCTCTTTCCAGAGGTTTGCTATATTAACTTTCAAAAAGGTGTTTACAAGAAACCATGGGGTTTACCATATTTAATCCCCCTAGTCTCCTCGTAAGGTAAGTAACCTCTTGCTTGACTAGGTTCAGCTGGTTCCGCCATAAGAGTTGGAAAAACAGGCTATAAACCCGTGTCTAGAGAGGTTCTGGCAAAATACACACACTGCCCAAGTATATTAACAAGGGGAGCAGGAAACCTTTGCACAGAATCACCCTTTCCCTCAGGGTCAAAGACCAACCCTTCCATTGGTCCACTCTGTGGGCAGCACACTTGAGCCTACCTTCCCAGTTTTAGCGGGGTAATCACCCTGGCCAAATTCGATGCCCAGAACTTTGGCATACTCCTGGGGCTGGTTTTTGACACCGAAACCAGGATCTCCTCCCCCCAGCCAGAGACTTACACACTTGTCCTGACTGACTCTGGATCCCGATGCCTCAGAGTAGGCTTCCACCTCATACATCAGCCATCGCACCTCCTCTCCCGAGGTGACAAAGACGGAGACGTTATCAGTGTAAGCCACCACTCTCAGCGTGGCATCATGTGCGCCCTCCTGGTTTATCCTCACCCCCGCCAACGGTCCACGACCCATCCTCCTTACAAAGGGATCAATCGCAAACACGTAGAGCAGGGGACTTAGAGGACAATCCTTGCGGACGCCGGAGCCGACACCAAAGGCCCGTCCAATCCAACCATTCACAAGTAGGAAACTCTCAGCCCCCATGTACTATGTCTTTAGCCAGTCCACGAAACCCCCCGGTAGGCCATACCTCAATAGAGTGGACCAGAGTACGCATGGTCAACCAGGTCAAAAGCCTTGGCCTGATCTAGGGACAGCAAGAACCCTTTCCAAAGACCCACCCAACCCTGCTCCACAGCCTCCCTGACACCGAGAACAGCACTAAAAGTGCTACCACCAGGAACACAGCAGTGCTGGGACTCCGAAAGAAGCTGTTGCGCAAATTTCACCCACCTGTTAAAGAGCACTTTATCCAGAACATTTCTATCCACATTGAGAAGTGCTATGGGCTGCCAATTCTCAATGTGTGACGGGTTCCTACCCTTTGAAAGAAAAATCAAAGCAGACCTCCTCATTGATCTTGGAAGAATGCCTGAGGAAGGCACTCATTAATCACCTGAGTCAACAAGGGGACCAAAGCGTCTTTAAAGGCATTGTAAAACTCGGATGTTAAGCCGAAGCCCATCAATCGCCAGTCCCACTTCCTCTTCTTTGATTAATTCTGTCAAAACACGAAGCAAGGGGTCTACCCCTGACTCAGGGACAGCGTCAGCCAGGAAAGTCGACATTCCATCTCGATCTAGATCCTTCCTTCCCAGAAGATACGAGTAGTAAGATCTGATGACCTCCAGGATCCATGATCTGTACTTTACCAGGGTCCTGTACTGTCTTTCAGACCCACCATGACCTTACTATTCATTGACATCTTACAGTTCCTGTAGGGGTCAGGCCAGCGGTACTTCCCGAAATTCCTCTCAAAAACTAAGGATGTGTGTCTATCATACTGGCATCTTTTTAGCAAGGCTTTCACTATGGACATGTCCTCTCGACCACCTCCAGCCGAGACAAGTTGCTCGAGTTTCCTCCTCAGGCTCTGATACAGGTGTGCCCTGTTTAGGATTCTGAGGTTAGAGAGCTGGCAGAAGAATTTTGCCACCAGATGTTTAAACATCTCCCACCACTCTGACTTAGAGTTACTAAGGCCCAGCAGCGGTACCTGGCTTTGAAAGAAATCCTCAAAAGACCGTCTCACAGTAATTCCTCATGGAGTGACGAATTAAGCTACCACAATCTTCTTCCCATCCGAGGGGTTTCTGTGACATTCAAAGAAAACATAATTAGTCAGTGATCGGAGAACTCCACTTCCACCACAGACATAGGTGAAGAGATGGCTTCCTTCTTCAAATAAAACCTGTCTATTCTAGACCTGCACTGACTACCTCTGAAGTAAGTGAACCCCACATGGCCTGTGGTGTTCCGAATGTGGACATTCACCAGGTGAGCCTCACTGTCTATACTATTCAAAGTGACGCTATTGTAAGCCAACCGGTCTCTGGAACTTCCTCTGTCCTGGAGCCTCAAGACGTTATTGAAGTCCCCTCCAAAGACCACCTGTCGACTACAAAACAGAAAGGGTTTAATACTCATAAAAAGACTTTTACGATCCCACTTAGACTGGGGACCATAGATGTTTATGAGCCAAAGCTCCTGTCCCTTCATGAATACATCCTGGATCAAACACCTACCCATTTCCTACTCAATAACTTACCGGCATACTACATCTGCGGTTTTAAAAAGAACCGCCACTCCACTATACGGCTCAGCCGCAAGACACCAGTAGGAAGGTCCATGCGCCCTCCTTGCTTTGTGCAAGGACATGAGATCTGTCAACCTGGTCTCCTGCAAAAATAAAATGTCGGTATCAAGGCGACTGAGAAAATCAAATTCCGTGTACTTAGCCGCATCAAACTTTATGTTGGCGACATTAATGGTCGCCAGCGTCAACGGAGTGAGTGCTGCCATCATGGGTGATCAGGTTGGACAGCAAACTTTTTCCCACTCCCCTGTGCTATGTGTTCACTCTCCTCAGAAGAAGACATCCCACGCTTCAAAGTCACAGACATATCCATCCCATCCTTTTCCTCAGGCTCACTCACAGACACATTCTTGCCCTTGTTGGGTGGCCCCGGAGTGACCCCCCTCACTGAGGATGCTTCCGCTGCCCCCAGAGAATGAGGCCCAGCAACCTCCAGAGCCTCGATGTCCTTGTCCGCTGCACCCGGCACCACACTCTCCGCCTCCTCCTCCCCCTCTGAAGAAAGGGGAGGACTACCCAGAGCTTGGTACCGGTTGGTGAGGCCCATCAGAGGCAGGGTGTTCGACCTGTCCTTAACCATCTGGCCCAGGATAGGCTCCTCTAAGGGATCCCACTCTAGGGACTGGCCCTGGGGCACCCTTACTTTATGCTTGTTCTCTCTTATTTCTCTTTTTTTCCTTTTTGCTTTTGCCATTTCACCTCCTCCTCTTCCAGACTCTCACCGGATGAGGACATGGAAGCCATGGCATCCTCTCTTTGCAACTTCCTGACCTCTTTGTTCAGTTTGCCCTCCAGGACCTCCGCTGCAAGCTCACCAGGGCTAGGATCTGGGGCCAAGGAAATGACTCCCTGCTCCTTTCCCCTGTCCCTGTGGTGTTTTTCCTGCTGTCTTGCTCTGGAAGGTGGTACCCTGCTTCTCACTGGTCCTTTGCTATATCCGCCTCTGCTGGTCCCTTCACCGGCTGAATTGGCCTCCTCCTGCCCCAAACCACCCGGATTCAGGCCCACATTAGCGTAGGAGCGTGGACAGCAACTGAAGGGGTGATGTAGGTCCCCACACAGGTTACACCGAATATTGCCACAATATGTGGCAAGGTGACCCAGACCCCCACACATGACGCACTTTACCACCTTACACCCCGTGCTGAAGTGTGAGGGACTGCCGCACTTGTGGCAAAGCTTCAGCTGCCCTTGGTAAAAGATCAGGATTCGGTCCCTCCCGAGAAATGTTGAAGTCAGGATGTAAGTAACTGTTTCCGGATACCTTTAACTTTACCATAAAGGTCCAGGCTCCTGACCAGATGTCATATTTATCCAAGTTCTTTTTTGAGACCTGGACCATCTACCCAAAGCAGCTGATCCAGGTCATAATGTCCATACTAGAAAGTGGCTTGTTACTTGTTAAAACGGTCACTTTCTTTACGGCATTCTGGAGGAGATTGCTTCAACAACAAAATCCCACCATATGGGGTGACTCCTTGCCAGCTCATAGTGAGACCAAAAGAGTTCCAAACCTTCCGGTCTCAAGAAGATGATGTCAAAATAGGAGGTACCATAGGAATGGATCAAGGTATAAATGTCATGCACCTTGAAGCCCCCCTTCAGAAGGAGCTCAACTACCTTCTCTCTAGAAGGACACGCCTCTTCGCCTACCCACCGAAGGTGGGCCACATTCCAACGAGTACCCCCCTGCCCCACTGTTGGCAGACACGAAGCAGTCTCAGCCCCATTCTTTCGGAAGGCTGATAGACCATGTCTCTCTATCCAGAAAGATGTGTCAACCACCCTATCCCCCACAGTGATGGATTCTTCACCTCTCCTCAGGGCCTCCAGAAGGCACCATTGCAAGTCACCCTCTCCAAGGCCATCCGACAAGGAAACACTACTACTCCCAGTGACTACAGTACCAGCATAGCTCCTTTTACCTTGAGCACTGGAACCCACCGCCACCAGGGAGGGAGTGGAACCAGCACTCCATTCACCATTCACACCCACATGACCTGCTCCCACACTACCACCTGCCCCCTGTTCTCTAGCACTGGCAACCTCACTCGTACTGGCATTGGCGCCTTCCACCACCCCTATGCACCCCTTACTCACACACCCCACATCCACACTCCCGCCTCCCCACATCCATGCTTGCTGGATCAGGCTGGGCAGCCACACATTCCATCTCAACTAGTGATGAGCGAATGTGCTCGCCACTACTTGATAGTCACCCAAGTATCACTGTACTCGGTGTACTTGGCGAGCACCGAGCATTTCCAGGGTTACTTGGCGTAAACTCGGGTCTCCACCCAGCATTTTTGGCGGACTTTAGAGACCCAATCACGCTGTAGGGATTTTATGCCAGGCTATGAAACACCGCAGCCATCTTAGTTGTGGTCGTGCAGTGATTGGATGGCCACAAAGCATCATCAGGAATATAAGAGACCGGACGCTTCCTTGCTTGGCGCATTCAGCTCCGGATTGATAGAGTGTAGGGAGAACGGCTGCCTTGATAGGGTCAGAATTGGAGATTTATTAGTCAGTGTGGGGTCTACCATCGTAAAAGCTCACATCCAGCTAAACCAGCAGTCCTTCTAAGGACTAATTCCGGAGTATATACAGTTGTGGCCAAAAGTATTGACACCCCTGCAATTTTGTCAGATAATACTCAGTTTCTTCCTGAAAATGATTGCAAACACAAATTCTTTGGTATTATTATCTTCATTTAATTTGTCTTAAATGAAGAAACACAAAAGAGAATGACGCAAAAAGCAAAACATTGATCATTTCACACAAAACTCCAAAAATGGGCCAGACAAAAGTATTGGCACCCTCAGCCTAATACTTGGTTGCACAAACATTTAGCCAAAATAACTGCGACCAACCGCATCCGGTAACCATCAATGAGTTTCTTACAATGCTCTGCTGGAATTTTAGACCATTCTTCTTTGGCAAACTGCTCCAGGTCCCTGATATTAGAAGGGTGCCTTCTCCAAACTGCCATTTTCAGATCTCTCCACAGGTGTTCTATGGGATTCTGGTCTGGACTCATTGCTGGCCACCTTAGAAGTCTCCAGTGCTTTCTCTCAAACCATTTTCTAGTGCTTTTTGAAGTGTGTTTTGGGTCATTGTACTGCTGGAAGACCCATGACCTCTGAGAGAGACCCAGCTTTCTCACACTGGGCCCTACATTATGCTGCAAAATTTGTTGGCAGTCTTCAGACTTCATAATGCCATGCACACGGTCAAGCAGTACAGTGCCAGAGGCAGCAAAGCAACCCCAAAACATCAGGGAACCTCCGCCATGTTTGACTGTAGGGACCGTGTTTTTTCTTTGAATGCCTCTTTTCTTCTCCTGTAAACTCTATGTTGATGCCTTTGCCCAAAAAGCTCTACTTTTGTCTCATCTGACCAGAGAACATTCTTCCAAAACATTTTAGGCTTTTTCAGGTAAGTTTGGGCAAACTCCAGCCTGGCTTTTTTATGTCTCGGGGTAAGAAGTGGGGTCTCCTACCATACAGTCCCTTTTCATTCAGATGCCGATGGATAGTATGGGTTGATACTGTTGTATCCTCGGACTGCAGGGCAGCTTGAACTTGTTTGGATGTTAGTCGAGGTTCTTTATCCAACATCCCCACAATCTTGCGTTGAAATCTCTTGTCAATTTTTCTTTTCTGTCCACATCTAGGGAGGTTAGCCACAGTGCCATGGGCTTTAAACTTCTTGATGACACTGCGCACGGTAGACACAGGAACATTCAGGTCTTTGGAGATGGACTTGTAGCCTTGAGATTGCTCATGCTTCCTCACAATTTGGTTTCTCAAGTCCTCAGACAGTTCTTTGGTCTTCTTTCTTTTCTCCATGCTCAATGTGGCACACACAAGGACACAGGACAGAGGTTGAGTCAACTTCAATCCATGTCAACTGGCTGCAAGTGTGATTTAATTATTGCCAACACCTGTTAGGTGCCACAGGTAAGTTACAGGTGCTGTTAATTACACAAATTAGAGAAGCATCACATGATTTTTTGAACAGTGCCAATACTTTTGTCCACCCTCTTTTTTATGTTTGGTGTGGAATTATATCCAATTTGGCTTTAGGACAATTCTTTTTGTGTTTTTTCATTTAAGACAAATTAAATGAAGATAATAATACCAAAGAATTTATGTTTGCAATCATTTTCAGGAAGAAACTGAGTATTATCTGACAAAATTGCAGGGGTGTCAATACTTTTGGCCACAACTGTAGGTTCCAGTGTTAGGCAGGCAGGGTAGTGTATGTCGCTGTATACACATCAGTACAAGGTCTGCAGGCACTGTATATGTGTATATAGAGCATTGCATACATCAAGAGGGTCCATTGCCTTCCTGTGTTCTTGTGCTGCTGCTACCTGTGGGATATATTAGCCGTATATAGCTAGCCCCAGTTGTAATTGGAATACAGGCCACACATTTTTTTGTGTGGTATCTCCGTGGCAGCTCATATCTGTGCGTGCTGAAAGTTTGGCCAGTTTACGGCTTTTTTCTCTTTTATGCCTGGCTGTCAGTTCTGTTTAAATACAGCACTAGTTAGACCACCCAAAAAAAAACAGGTCACATTTTACAGTGAGGTCTATCTCTGACATGCCTCATACATTCGTGTGCCAAAAATTGAGGCATTTAGGCCCAAATTCCCTTTTTGGGGCAGTCTGTCACTCTCGTTATATACACGCAGTGCCTTGGCTGACAAACATTTCCCCATTGAGGGGTAAATTTTTAAAATATATACTATGGGCATCATAGACACCCTTACCAAAAATTGAGTGACTTTTGCATCACGGAATACGTTCACCCTGGTGTTGTAATGGTTGTGGATGATGAGGATGAGAATAAGGAGGAGGATAACACCAAACAGACCAAATCAGGAAGCGGATACCCATTTGTGGTTGTGAAGAGGTGCATGAGAATACACCTCCACAAAAAATACAATGTATTTGAGGTTATGTTTCGCTGTTTTCATTTGGTGGTATACATAAGTCTTGCCCAATCCAGCCCTTGTTCATTTTTATAAGAGTCAGCCTGTCAGCATTGTCAGTTGACAGGCGGATGTGCTTATCTGTTATAATTCCACCAGTGGCATTAAAACCCGCTCTGACAGAACACTAGCAGCAAGGCAAGCCAAGACCTCCAAGGCGTAGAGAGCCAGTTCATGCCATGTGTCCAGCTTGGATACCCAATAATTAAAAGGCACAGAGGAGTCCCGGCGAACGTTTGTACGATCTGCAAGGTACTCCCTCAGCATCTTACAAAACATTGCACTTCTTGTGCCAGCACCCCTTGCCTCTGTGCTGACACGATGGGAGGCTCTGAGAAATCTGTCCCAGAACTTTGTCATTGTTCCCCTGCCTGAGCTGGATTGTACTTCTGTCTCTCTCACTTTGACTCCTTGGTTGTAAAACAAACTCAGATGTTTCTGCCTCTGGAAGAAGAGATTGAAAGTTCTCCTTGTAGCGTGGGTCTAGAAGTGTCACCGAAAATGAGTGTCACCGAAAATTTTGATAATGCGATGGTCACGGGAAACGCAGCGCAACATAGTCAGCCCAATGCATCCCAGACTGCTAACAGGCAACACTTCCGTGTTGTCACCAAGGGGATGACTGACCATGCTGTCCTCCCCTCCTTGTCCTTAAGCCTACAACACTTACAATGAACCTCAGTAAGATCATAGTAAAAACATCATTGTAAATAACTTCTTGTAAATACACCCCTGTAATTTTAAGCTCCCCCACCTCATTTTAGATTGTAAGTTGTCGCGAGCAGGATTGTTTTGTTTGGGATAAATTTTTGTTATCATTGTTACTTAGTGTAGATTGTTAGCAGTCACGAGCAGGGTAGTTTTATTTGGGTAAAATTATTGGATTATTGTTATCGTTGTTATTTATGACTGTTGTGTTTGAAACTGTTAAACTGTAAATATGTTTTCGCTCTATAATAACTTTCAATATTCAAATTAGAACATAGATATGCAGGATGGAGACATTAATTATGGTATCATTGACGCTCACCCTCTTGGTGGAGTCCTCAAAGTTTTGGAGTATGGTACACATGTCAGACACCCATGTCCACACCTCAGATGTTATGTGTGAAGACAGAACTGAATACGGACAACCTTGTTGATACTGGTAGATTAGTCACCAACTGCCCTCTTCTGTTCAGAAATCCTTTCCTACTTCTGCAGTGTAGAGTTCCAAGGTCTGGGGGCATCACACACCAGTCGGTGAGCCAGAAGCAGCAAGCGCTGCTGAATTACGGCAAAGGCGCATGAAGCTGTAGCTGACTTTCTAAAGTGGAAATTTAGAGCATTGGATTTTTACCAGATCTACCAGCTCCGTGTTGCTTTTCAAAAAACATTGACCAATTTGGTTAAGCGCATGAGCCAGGCATGGCACGTGTGTGAGCTCGCCTTGCCAAAGAGCTGCCACCAGGTTCCACCCATTGTCACACACAAACATGCCTGGGTTCAGCGGTCTCATCCACTGATACACCTGCTGTTTCATAGCTGTCCACAACTCTTCAGCATTGTGGAGTTTTCAACAGAAGCATATTAGCTTCCGCACTGCCTGTTCCCGCTTTGACTAGGCAGTGCTGCAGTGCTTCCAGGTTGTGACTGATGTGCTACCTTTTTGAGCTGGAGGATGAAGAGGCTCAGCAGAGGTAATAGAGAAAGCCTTGTTCAAAAGAATCAATGACTTTCCTAAAATATCTAAACAAAGGTCTCCAGAAACTTAGAGAACAAAGTGACCTGCTAAAGGAAGTCCAAGTTGTGAATTGTGCAGATGATCTACAAGGACTTGCATTCCTTGACACAGCCAGAAGTGTTAACCCTATAGTCCAAAAGTTGCCCTACAATCTACAGGAGAGGTGGCTCATACATGGTTCCACGTACAAATACAAACACAGCATTCCATTCCCTCCCTTCTCCGTCCGTTTTTGTAGACTTTGTACACCAACAAGTGAGAATTAGAAACGATCCCAGCTTTGACTTTGCAATGTCATATGCCACACCATCACCAGCTGCAAATCCATGCAGAACATCCGTGGCAGTGAACAAGACTTGTGTTTCTTCTCCAGGTTCCAATTACAGTTCTGCTGGCTGCTCCCAATCAGAGACAAAGGTGCAGGACTCTGACAAGCAGTGCCCGCTCCATCAGAAGCCTCATCCTCTCCTGAAATGCAGAGCCTTCAAAGGAAAATCTATGCCAGATTGCATAAGCTTCCAGAAAGAGAACGGTATCTGCTACAAGTGCTGCTCATAGAATCATAGAATCGTAGAGTTGGAAGGGACCTCCTGGGCCATCTGGTCCAACCCCCTGCTCAAAGACTTCTATTGAAGGAGGACTCACCACCTCCCATGGCAGCCTGTTCCACTCATTGATCACTCTAACAGTCAAAAAATTTTTTCTTATATCTAATCTGTGTCTCCTCCCCTTCAGTTTCATCCCATTGCTTCTAGTCTTTCCTTGTGCAGAAGAGAATAAAGATGATCCTTCTACAATGTGACAGCCCTTCAGATATTTGTAGACAGCTATTAAGTCTCCTCTCAGTCTTCTTTTCTGCAAGCTAAACATTCCCAAATCCTGCAACCTTTCCTCATAAGACATGGTTTGCAGACCGGTCACCATTCTGGTCGCTCTTTTCTGAACTTGCTCCAGTTTGTTGATGTCTTTTTTTAAAATGTGGCGCCCAAAACTGGACACAATATTCCAGATGAGGTCTGACCAAAGAGGAATAGATGGCAATAATGACTTCACATGATCTAGACTGTATGCTTCTGTTAATACATCCTAGAATTGCATTTACCTTTTTTGCTGCTGCATCACACTGTTGACTCATATTCAGTCTGTGATCTATTAGTATACCCAAGTCTTTTTCACATCTACATCTACATCTACAACTCATCTCGCCAAGGATTGCAAGGTCAGTGTAAAGTGCACACAATGTGGCACCACAGATCATAACACTGCTCTGCACCCTGGCCCAGCTCCATGGAGTACACAAAACACTCCAGCTGACAGTGAACATGGTGGGGAGGAAAGGAACACTGATGCAGCTATGCCAGCGATCACTTCACGATGTACTGAAGTCTGTAAAGGGACAATAGACAGTAGGTCCTGTTCTAAAATATGCCTCATCAGAGTGTACCCAAAGGACCATAGAGGCAAAGCTGTAAGACTGTATGCTATCTTGGATGATCAAAGTAAATGGATCCTTGGCTAGATCAACATTCTTTGACCTATTCAACATCAAAGGGCTAAGCACCCCCTACTCAATAAAAACGTGTGCAGGTACTGTAACAACAGCAGGCAGGAAAGCTACTGACTACCAAATCGAGTCCTTAGATGAACAATTCTGCCTACCACTACCTACAATCATCGAGTGTAACCAGATCCCTGACAACAGATCTGAAATACCTATGCCAGATGTGGCAATCCATCACGCTCACTTGAAACGCATAGCACACCTTATACCGGAACTCGACCATCAGGCCCAGATGATACTGCTGTTGAGAAGAGATATCCTACAGGTTCATAAAGTGAGATGCCATATCAATGGACTCTCACAGGTTCGACAAATTTTCAAGTTGGAAGTCACTTATTCGAGCCATTACCTGCCTGACTTATATAGCTCGCTCATTCAGGACCACTAGAGCTTGTGACACAGAAAAATATAAGGGTTGGCATCGTTGTAAAAATACCTATGTTACCTCGGACTAAGAATTCTCCAGAAACCACATCATCTTCACTGTTCAAAGAGAAACCTACTTTGCGGAAATCCAATGTCTTATTAACAATGCTCCAATACCAGCGA
Source organism: Dendrobates tinctorius (assembly GCF_039654945.1). Lineage (NCBI taxonomy): Eukaryota > Metazoa > Chordata > Amphibia > Anura > Dendrobatidae > Dendrobates > Dendrobates tinctorius. Next base: position 7,409,886 of record NW_027361760.1, on the reverse strand, counting down.
GCAGCGTACTGAGAAAACTCGACCCATTCATCAACAACTACGGTCTGATGAGAGTAGGAGGCTAAAATGGTGTTTGAGGAGAAATTCCTTCTTATCCTTCCTGGAAAATGTCATGTTGCCTACTTAATCGTACAACACTATCACAATCTGGTCAAGCACCAAGGAAGATTATTTACAGAAGGAGCTATCAGCACTGCTGGCCTGTGGATTGTCGATGCAAAGAAACTCGTCAGTAGTGTCATCTACAAATGCATTACCTGCCGTAAGCTTCGTGGTTCGACTCAAACCCAAAAGATGGCTGAACTACTAGCAGATAGACTCAGCCCCAGCCGAGACCCTCCTTTTACCAGCGTTGGTCTCGATGTGTTTGGGCCATGGTCAGTTGTTACACATCATACAAAGGGCGGACAAGCCAATAGTAAATGTTGGGCTGTCATGTTTACCTGTATGTCAATCAGAGCCATCCACATAGAGCTCATTGAGTCCCTTGACATTTCAAGCTACATCAATGCTTTAATTGCCATCCGTGGTCCTATCAGGCATGTACGTTCAGACAAAGGTATTAACTGCATTAGTGCAGCAAAAGAATTAGGAATGCCTTCAAATCTAGACTATAAGAGTCTCTAGTTGACATGGTCACTCAACCCGCCTCACTCTTCACACATGGGTGGATCTTGGGAACGAATGATTGGTCTAGTACAGAGAATTCTTGACTACACTATTCTTCAAGAAGGAGCAGCGAGGCTTACCCACGAAATCCTAATCACCATGGCAGAAGCAGCAGCTATAATCAACGCAAGACCCTTGGTTCCAGTCCCTAATGACCCGAGGAACCCTTGTTATTGACTCCAGCTACTCTCCTTACCTAGAAAACAGGATTGGTCAGTGCCCCTCCATGAGGATTCGACGCTAAGGACCTCTACAAGTGCCAATAGAGACAGGTACAAAGTCTTGCAAACACATTCTCGGACAGGTGGCACAAACAGTATTTGTCTACCTTGCAGCCATGCACGAAGTGGCAATCTACTAGGCCTAATCTTAGCATAGGTGACTTCGTCCTTGTGAAAGACTGCCAAGTTCACAGGAACCAGTGGCCACTTGGTCTAGTTACTGCAACATTCCCAAGCAAGAATGGTAACATCGGCAAAGTTGAACTAAGGATGACCAGAGGGAATGAACCTAAGCCATTTTTCCGACCGGTAACTGAACTGGTCCTATTGTTGCCTTCAGAAAAAAGGGATAAAGACATCCATTGATGCCAGACGTGGAGTGTTCTGTCTCTGACTAATTGTTATCTGATTGTTTGTTTGCATAATTTTGTAGTTTCATATCAATCTTTAATCGTCTGCGGTGTTTTGGCCAGAGTCATGTTCATGTCAGATTCTGTTTTTCCTATGTCTGAATCTCCTCCCTTCTTTTGCAATGCATTGTGGTAATAATAATAAATAATAATCTTAATTTTTGTATAGCGCTCACATATTTTGCAGCGCTTTACAGTTTGCACACATTATCATCACGGTCCCCGATGGGGCTCACAATCTAAATTCCCTAACTTTGGAATGTGGGAGGAAACCGGAGTACCCGGAAGAAACCCACGCAAACACGGGGAGAACATACAAACTCCTTGCAGATGTTGTCCTTGGTGGGATGTGCTATCCACTGAACCACCTAGCTCAGCCTCCATCTCCCTCCACTCTCCTCCATTTTTCCTTCAGCCTGTATCTGAGAAGGAGCTCCCATTGCTGTCCCCTTGCGATTGCATTGCCGGTATGTGTTTATGCCCTTTATCATTAATTCCTGTAGCCTGGCTTTTAGTCAGTCCTGCTCCCTGGTCAGTTCTAGTTTGTAACCTTCATGCACATGTATAATATGTATTTCTACTGTACCCTGTACTGATTATGTATAGTATGATTGTTTACAGTTTCACCGCATCAATATACCATCATGTTCAATAAAAGCACAGACTCAACCACAGTCTTATTGGACCCCGGTATAGCAGTTTAGCTGTCTGTATAGCTGCAAAAAGTCTGCTGTCTTGTACCCAGACGTGCTTCCCAGCATGCACTCTGCTGTCTTGTACCCTTGCGTGCTTCCCAGTACACGTCCTGCACCATCCTGTATCCTGCGTGCCCCTGTGTACATGCTGTATGCTCTTCCGTTCCCAGCGTGCCCCAAATACACGCTTTACATATTCCTGTACCCTACGTGCCCCTGTCTTCACCCTGCTAAACAGTTTCTCATGCCTCCTTCAAGCCGGCCACCTGGTTCCAGCAGTCGTGGTACTTTATTCCACTGGGCCTGCCCCTGACACACCCTGTATAGGGGTGGTCCTCACTAGGTCAGTTCGCTCGGGTTGGGTTGGCATCTCGGCCCAGAGGGTCCACTCCAGGACTTGTCACATAAACAAGGGTGGGTGGTTTTGCTGGGAGTAAAATACTTGTTATGGAAAAGGTTGATGTGTACCACACAGGGGAACATGTTTGCCAGCCAACACACTTAGCGTATGGGCATTACAAGTCTAGGAGACACGCTCCTTTTTAATGGGACATTTTTTGTTAAGAGGCCCTCCTCCATGTTTCTTCCAAGGGGGGATTGGGGTTATTGGGGTGCATATGACTTGATAGCAGGGCAGGCCTTGCAAACAATGCAACATTTTTTATGGAAGCCATCCTGGACATCTCGTGAAAGGGTTATTGGGGTGAGTCGTAATTCTTGCTGCTCATCCACTCACTGTATAGGCTATAACAGTTTATGAGACCCACTGTTTAATAATGGCTCTTTAACCCCTTTGCCCCCAAGGGTGGTTTGCACGTTCATGACCGGGCTAATTTTTACAATTCTGACCACTGTCCCTTCATGAGGTAATAACTCTGAAACGCTTCCAATGATCCCTCTGATTCTGACAAAGTTTTCTCGTGACATATAGTACTTCATGGTAGTGGTAAAATTTCATTCAAATAACTTGCGTTTATTTGTGAAAAAAATGGATATTTGGCGAAAATTTTAAAAATTTCGCAATTTTCCAACTTTGAATTTTTATGCCCTTAAATCACAGAGATATGGCACACAAAAAACATAATTAGTAACATTTAACATATGTTTACTTTACATCAGCACAATTTTGGAACAAAAATTTTTTTTGTTAGGAAGTTATAAGGCTTAAAAGTTGACCAGCCATTTCACATTTTTACACCATTTTATTTTTCCGGACCACATCACATTTGAAGTCACTTTGAGGTGTCTATATGATAGAAAATACCAAAAGTGACACACCATTCTAAAAACTGCACCCCTCAAGGTGCTCAAAACCACATTCAAGAAGTTTATTAACCCTTTAGGTGCTTCACAGGAATTTTTTGAATGTTTAAAAAAATGAACATTTAACTTTTTTTCACAAAAAAATTACTTCAGGTCCAATTTTTTTTATTTTACCAAGGGTAACAGGAGAAACTGACTGCAAATGTTATTGTGCAATTTCTCCTGAGTACGCCGATACCTGATATGTGGGGGGAACTACTGTTTCGGTGCATGGCAGAGCTCAGAAGGGAAGGAGCGCTGTTTGACTTTTTCAATGCAAAATTGGCTGGAATTCAGACCGGACGCCATGTCACATTTGGAGAGCCCCTGATGTGCCTAAACAGTGGAAACCCCCCAATTCTAACTCCAACCCTAACCCCAACACACCGCTAACCCTAGCCCTAACCCTAACGGGAAAATGGAAATAAATACTTTTTTTATTTTATTATTTTTCCCTAACTAAGGGGGTGATAAAGGGGGGTTTGATTTACTATATATGGCAGGTTTTTATGTTTGGCAGCTGTCATACGCTAAAAGACGCTTTTTAGTGTAAAAATAGTTTGTGCATCACCACATTTTGAGAGCTTTAATTTTTCCATATTTTGACCCACCGAGTCATGTGAGGTCTTATTTTTTGTGGGATGAGTTGACGTTTTTATTGGTACCATTTTCAGGCACGTGACATTTTCTAATCGCTTTTTTTTTATTTTTGGGACGCAGAATGAACAAAAACCAGCATTTCAAGAATTTCTTTTGGGGGGTGCGTTTACACCGTTCCCCGTGCGGTAAAATTGATAAGGCAGTTTTATTCTTCGGGTCAGTACGATTACAGCGATACCTCATTATGTCTTTTATATGTTTTGGCGCTTTTATGAAATGAAAACAATTTTATATACAAAATAATTATTTTTGCATCGCTTTATTCTGCGAGCTATAACTTTTTTATTTTTTCAGTGATGATGGTGTGTGGCGGATCTTTTTTTGCAGGACAAGATGTTTTCAGCGGTACTATGGTTATTTATATCCGTGTTTTTGATAGCGCGTTATTGCTCATTTTGTTCGGCGGTATGATAATATATGATAATAAAGCAGTATTTTTTGCTTTGTTTTCTATTTTTTAAGGGGTTCGCTAAAGGGGTTAACTAATGGGACAGTTTTATAGGGTGGGTCGTTACGGACGCGGCAATACTAAATATGTGTACTTTTATTGTTTTGTTTTATTTCCAAAAAATGAATTTATTAGGGAATATTTTTTTTTTTATAAATTATTTTTACACTTTTTTTTAAACTTTATTATACTGTCCCAGGGGGGACCTAACTGTCATGTGACAGATCGCTGATCTGACACATCACAGATCGCTGTGACAGATCAGCGATCTGTCACAGGCAGTGCTGGAGGCTTCCTCATGCCGGCGCTTTGCAGGCATGAGGAAGCCGGCACCCTGCAGGCCCCCCAAAGGTCCCCGCCGCCATTTTGGATCCGGGGACCTGCAGGGAAGGAGGCCCCCAGAGCAGTGCAGCACATTGCGCTGCTCCGGGGGGCTCAGAGAAGCACGGAGGGAGCCCCTTCCCTGCCGATGCTTCCCTAAACCCCTGGTACACTGCGATTGTGTTTGATCGCAGTGTGCCAGGGGTTAACGTGTCAGGGACGGTCCGTGACTGCCCCTGAAACATAGTGCCGGGTGTCAGCTGTGGTAATCAGCTGACACCCGGCCACGATCAGCGGCGCTTCCCCCTGAGCGCCGCTGATCGCTATGACGTACTATCCTGTCCATGGGCATAGGGGCCCGGGTCCCATGGATGGGATAGTGCGTCAGATGGCAGAAAGGGGTTAAGCAGATTAATGCTGCCTGATGCCCTTGTAAAAATAGGCTCTGTGACTTTTAAGGGGGTTTTACACTAAGCGATATCGCTAGCAATATCGCTAAAACGTCACTGGTTTTGTGACGTTATAGCGATATTGCTAGCGATATCGCTATGTGTGATACTTACCTCTGACCGGCTCCCCTGCTGTCCATCGCTGATCGCGCGAGAATGTCCGGCTCCATTTCTCGTCGGGCGCTTCCTGCTGGGGCTTCCTGCTGTGACGACAAGCGACGCGTGGACGCGGGCGGGAGGACGCCAGGATCGCTGTGTCTGAAAGGTGAGTATCGTGCGCTGCGTCGCTGCTGCATCGCTGTGAGATCTTTCTGTATGAAAGCTCATTAGCGATCATTTAGCGATGCACCAGCGATCCTGACCGGGTGGGATCGCTGGTCGGATCGCTGGTGCATCGCTAAATGTAAAAGGGCCTTAAGAGTCCCTCCTTCATAAATGAAACAAGATGTGTCTGGTTATGTGTCACACACCACATGGTGCGTCTGACTGCCCGGCCTCCTACCCATTCCTTTCTGCAGGTAATTTTTCTGCTTTGGCGCCGTCCACCGATGTGTGGGTGGGCGGATCATGTGCCAGACTTATGGTGGATATCAGACCTTGTGCACATGGTTGCTGCAAATTTTTGAGTAATCATTTCCAACTTGGCACTTGTAGTTTGGGCCTGCTATAGGGGTGGAGATTATGCCCTGAATACTCGTGACTGCCCATAAATACATTGAAATGATAGGAGGATATATTCCTTCAAATTCTTATTTGATATAGGGCTTGCCAGCTTATTTAGGCTACTGGAATGATGTTAGCAAACCTTTTTGCAGACTCTGATATATGTAGTTTAGGCCAAGGGTTGGTCACGTGTCTTTTTGCACTGTAGGACTTTGCCTCTTTTGTATATGTTCCCCCATTTTTTCCGTCCTGTGTGATTTCTTTAATAAAGCATTTTTGATTCTAATGGATCTTTTGGTCGTAATCTGTGGTCTCCACACCCCCCATGCTATGCATTTAAACGACTGATCCCTTGTTTATCCAGTACTATCGGCATCCTACTGTATATAATTATAGTATACATGATGCTGTTATTTACCTTTGCTTGTTTGTTATATTAGCCGGCTTGGTGGTGCGAACAGGCTGCGGCCTTCTCCATTGATAGTTGGCCAATTGTGCAATTGACTGGAAGACAGAGGGCAGCAGAGAGCCGTTCGCTCCAAAGATCACAGCAGATGATACTCATGACCTTCCATGCCTGTGATATCAGGGATTTGTGGGATTAAGAAAGTCCTGACAAATAGCGGATCCCCGACATGGGTCTTTTGTGAAACCCAACATTTGGCACAGCAAAGGGCAACAGACATAGCAGATGGGAGAACATTTTTGGATTACTATGGCTTTCATCCACCCACTGTGTATGCTCATTTTCTCTCTCCTTCAACATTTCCCATAGTTATTCCAAATTCAGTTCAAGTCTAACCTCTGTAGCTTCTTTAAAAGGGAATCTGTCATCTAATTTGTGCTGAACACGGTTCGGGCAGCATGAATCAGATGGCATCTTGCCTTTAAGTAGAAGCAGGCCAGCTAAGCAAGCCAAGTCTTTTAGCACCCTCTATGCTGGTATAGAATTGCATTTATTGGGATGTCATCACTGACAGGAGACAGATCAAGAGTTAACAAATTTATTAACAGGGTTAAACTCCACGCAGGGAGAGAGGGAGTATGGGGCGTAAAGTATAGAGCAATGTGGGAACAGAAGGGATATATAGGGAGAACAAGGATAAGGTGAATGTTCAAAAGAGAGTAAACTTATCAGTCTGTCGGTTTCATGATTGCAGCGTCTCAGTCTCCAATGGTCGCGACCGACACCAGGAGCACGTGACATCCTGGAGTTGTCCTGAGTAGATGGAGGTTCGGGTTATCGATGCAAGCGGGGGTCTTTGTTGTCCTAGGTGGGCTCCTGTTCCCATGATTTCCTTGTACAAGGCTCAGTTCAATGGGTGATGGGTGATACCGCCGGAGCGTGGCTCTGCTCCACGGTGTATGCGTGTGAGGAGTCAGGCAGTTCTGGCCTAATCACCTCTTCCTGGCAGGACCGCTCTCACGCAGCAGTCACTGTTCTCGAGTGTGAATCATCTCCATGAACGGGGGACAACAGAGGCTGTTAAGTCTGTAGTACGCGAAAAGTGGACACGGTCACAGGGGATATGCAAGGTGGACCTGCCATCATGCGATGCTCCGCTGATAAGGCCTGTGTCACGGTCACGTGTGTATGGACTGTGATAAAACACTCCGGGATCGCCTTTGCTGGGGTCAAAGGTCACGTGCGTTCAGCATAAAACTCAGGCGCAGAGCTGGGATTCGGGTGAAACGGACCCTGGGTCAGGTTTATTAACAGTGAAAGCAATGCAAAAAAGGAAATAAAACATAAAACAACTCCTTGCCTGTCCGGCACTAACTAAACAATGGTCAACCTAACTACCAACTGGCGGGCTTCTCCCGTCCAGCCAAACCACAGTTGCAGTGGGCACTGCTTCCACTCACGTGGGTCTCTCACACAGACAAGCTCTCTGTGTTCCCAGGCTGAGACACTCACACAACCACCTTGCATCCTTTTATATCCGCCTCCCATTATCCATTAGTAAGCAGGTGCGATACTGACCAGACTAGGCCACATAGGAAAGGAATCTGGGCGAGATATACCTGCCCTCATCCACTATTCCCACATGATTCTCACATATCCCCCCCTTCTGCTCAGACCACTCCAGTCGAGCAATGACACCCGCCAAACAGTGCACTCGGGACAGGGCATCTGCATTTCCCATCTGTACCCCTGGGGGGTGCTCCACCGTAAAAGTGTAGGCCTGCAGGGCAAGGAACCACCGGGTCACCCGGCTATTCCGTTCCTTGTTCAAGTGCATCCACTTGAGAGGGGCATGGTCAGTGATCAGCCTGAACTTTCGGCCCACCAGGTAATATTTGAGGGCCTCTAGAGCCCACTTAATGGTGAGGCACTCTTTTTCTACGACTGCATACCTTTGCTCGTGTTTATTCAGCTTCCTGCTGAGATAGAGGACTGGGTGTTCCACTTCGTCCCTCACTTGTGAGAGTACAGCCCCGATACCGGTATCAGAGGCATCCGTTTGTACCACAAACTCACTGCGGAAGTCCGGAGTCACCAGTACGGGCTGAGAGCAAAGTGCCCGTTTTAGGCTATGGAAGGCTTCTTCAGCCGCTAAACTCCATTTAATCATGACGGAGTCTTTCCCTTTTGTAAGATCCGTCAAGGGGGTAGCGATGGCTGCAAAATTGGGTATGAACCGGCGATAATAACCGGCGATCCCCAGGAAGGCTTGCACCTGCTTCTTGTTGACAGGTTGTGGCCAGTCCTGAACCGCCTGAATCTTATCAACCTGGGGTTTAACAACACCCCTCCCAATTACATACCCCAAATACCGGGCTTCTTCTAGCTCGATGTGACATTTCTTGGGGTTCGCGGTTAGACCTGCCTCCCATAGGTCGTCAATCACAGCTTGTACTTTCTGGAGATGAGTCTCCCAGTCCAAGCTGCAAATGACAATGTCATCCAAATAGGCCGAAGCGTACTGCCTATGTGGCCTCAGGACTCGATCCATCAGTCTCTGGAAGGTCGCCGGTGCCCCGTGCAGTCCAAATGGCATATACACATACTGAAATAAACCTTCCGGCGTAGCAAATGCTGTCTTTTCTCTGGCAGCCTCCACCAGAGGGATCTGCCAATACCCCTTTGTTAGGTCTAGGGTCGTAATATACCGGGCTTTTCCTAACCGATCTATTAACTCGTCGACCCGGGGCATGGGGTAGGCATCAAATTTTGAGACCGCATTCAGTTTCCTGAAGTCATTGCAGAACCGGATGGTGCCGTCCGGTTTAGGAATTAGCACAATCGGGCTGGACCACGCACTGTGCGATTCCTCAATGACTCCTAACTCTAACATTGCCTTCACTTCTCGGGAAACGGCTTCACGGCGCGCTTCCAGGATTCGGTAGGGCTTTACGTGAACTGTGACACCAGGTTCCGTTACGATGTCATGCTTCATTAGCATAGTCTGCCCGGGTTTTTCTGAGAAAAACTTCTGGTTGTGAAGTAGAAACTGCCTGACTTCCGTCTTTTGCCGCTCCGAGAGAGTCTCTGCAACCCGTACCTCCGGTACGGTATGCGAGCAGACAGGACGGGCCAGCTCCGCTGACAAGGCAGACCGATCCTTCCAGGGCTTTATCAGATTTACATGATAAATCTGTTCAGGTTTCCGTTTACCTGCCTGGTATACTTTGTAGTTTACTTCACCAACTCTTTCCTTGATCTCAAAGGGGCCCTGCCACTTTGCCAGGAACTTACTGTCCACCGTGGGGACCAGGATCAACACCCTATCTCCGGGTGCAAACGTACGGATCTTGGCGCCCCTATCATAGATTCTTTTTTGGGCTCCTTGAGCCTGTATCATGTGTCCTTTGACGATAGGCATAACAGCTGCAATACGGTCCTGCATTTGTGTGACGTGATCTATCACTGTCTTAAACGGAGTGACCTGACCCTCCCAGGTTTCTTTTGCAACGTCTAACAGTCCGCAAGGACGTCGGGCGTACAATAACTCGAAAGGCGAGAATCCCGTGGAAGACTGGGGTACTTCCCTGATGGCAAAAAGCAAATACGGAAGTAAATAGTCCCAGTTCTTCCCATCCTTGTCTATCACCTTTCTCAGCATCTGCTTCAGAGTTTTATTGAACCGTTCGACCAACCCGTCTGTTTGAGGGTGATACACGGATGTGCGTAACGGTTCAATTTGTAACAATCGGCAGAGCTCCTTCATTACCCTGGACATAAAGGGGGTCCCCTGGTCGGTGAGTATCTGTTTTGGTATACCGACCCGACTAAACACATGCACCAGTTCCTTGGCAATCGTCTTGGTGGCCGTGTTACGCAAAGGGATGGCCTCCGGGTAACGAGTGGCATAATCCAAGATGACCAGGATATGTTGGTGTCCACGTGCAGACCGTGGAAGGGGCCCAACTAAATCCATCCCAATCCTCTCAAACGGGACTTCAATAATAGGTAGGGGTACCAAAGGACTACAGAACCGGGGCTTAGGTGCAGAGGTTTGGCAGTCAGGACAAGACTCACAATATACTCAAATATCGTGATGCATGCCTGGCCAAACAAAACAGTGTAATATCCTTTCGGTGGTTTTCTGGACTCCCAGGTGACCTCCCATCACATGTAGGTGGGCCAGGTCCAGCACCTGCAGCCGGTAGGGTTTTGGCACGACTAATAGTTGTATCGTATCTTCCCCCTTTTTCTCTATCTGATAGAGTAAATCATTCTCCAGAACCATGTAAGGATATGCCAGCCTAGAGCCAGGTTCAACGGGTCCCCCATTTATCACTTTTACATTTGTCCTAGCCTGAGAAAGGGTAGGATCCTTTATTTGCTCGCTTTGGAAGTCATCTTTCTGAACTTCCAAATCCGGCAAACGGGGAGGTGGACGGCTGTCGGCCTCCTCCTCTTCCCCGGTCTCCTCCGTATCACCCGCCATGACTGAAAACGGGAACTGTAGGTCATTTCCAGCAGACTCTTCCCCCGAGTCTTCCGGGGAGACCTCTTCCAGGGGTTCGGGACCCACACGCGCCCTGGGAGAAGAATCATGTCCACTATTACCCGAGGGCATCAACTGATTCTCCCACAATTGCCAGAAGTGGGGAAAATCCCGGCCCAGGATAACATCATGCAATAACGCCGGGACGAGTCCCACTTTATGTTGCACAGACCCATAGGAAGTAGTAATGCATATGGCCGTGGTGAGGTACGAACAGGTGTCTCCATGCACACACGTTACAGAAAATTTGTCTGCTGGTCCAGTCGGGGCTGACACCAGACTGGCCTTCACCAGAGTCACCACACTTCCCGAGTCTAACAATGCCACCACATTTTTGCCATCAACAGTTAAATCACACAGGTTTTTTCCACATCCTTTTGACCGGCATTCACACTCACTACCCGTGCAACCATAGACATGCGGTTTTTAGAGTCTGTGACGTCGCACTGCATGGGTTCAGTAGTGACCGGACAGTTCGCAGCAATATGTCCCATCTCTTGGCAGCGGAAACACCTAACGGGCCCCTTGCTTAGACCATAGTTCGTTACTCTCGGCCTCGCGGTGCGGGCAGTCCCGTTTTCCTCCCCCACTGTCTTAGGGATCTTTCCATCTCCCCTACTCCCTGGAACAGTCTTACCGGTTCCCTGTGGAGATGATGAAGAACGAGGTGGGGTAGCGTCGTCTCGGAGTCCTTCCGCCACGGAGTAACGTTCAACCAGATCCACCAGTTGATCTGCCGTCGTAGGATTTCCATGGCTTACCCACTTCCTCAGGGCTGGCGGTAGAGCTCTCAGGTACTTGTCCATGACGACTCTCTGAATTATCTCTGGTGCTGTCAACACCTCGGGTTGTAGCCACTTCTTCGTCACGTGGATCAGGTCGAACATCTGTGACCGCGGTGGTTTATCCGGCTGATAAGTCCATTGATGCACTCTCTGTGCACGGACAGCGGTCGTCACTCCCAGCCGGGCCAAGATCTCGGCTTTCAGTTTGTCAAAGTCCTGCGCGGCTTCAGGCTCTAAGTCATAATAAGCCTTTTGGGCCTCACCGGAAAGAAACGGGGCAATCAGGCCGGCCCATCGTGCCTTCGGCCATTTTTCTCGCACCGCCGTGCGTTCAAACGTGGTCAGGTATGCCTCGACGTCATCTTCGGTCGTCATCTTCTGCCAGTACCGACTCACGTGAATCACTCTCGACTCGGCTTCCAGGTTAACCTCCTGTAGGCTTGCCAGGCGCTGCGTCACCTGCTGGAGAAGCGAACGATCGGTAGCTGTCATGTCCACCAACTCCTTCAGCTGGGCCATCATCACCCGATCAGCTTCTTGCTGGACGGCGGTGGACTGTACCAGCGCTTTCACCACGTCCTCCATGCTCATGCTTGCAACGTGATGCCCGCGTTCTCCACCACAATGTGATAAAACACTCCAGGATCGCCTTTGCTGGGGTCAAAGGTCACGTGCGTTCAGCATAAAACTCAGGCGCAGAGCTGGGATTCGGGTGAAACTGACCCTGGGTCAGGTTTATTAACGGTGAAAGCAATGCAAAAAAGGAAATAAAACATAAAACAACTCCTTGCCTGTCCGGCACTAACTAAACAATGGTCAACCTAACTACCAACTGGCGGGCTTCTCCCGTCCAGCCAAACCACAGTTGCAGTGGGCACTGCTTCCACTCACGTGGGTCTCTCACACAGACAAGCTCTCTGTGTTCCCAGGCTGAGACACTCACACAACCACCTTGCATCCTTTTATATCCACCTCCCATTAGTAAGCAGGTACAATACTGACCAGACTAGGCCACATAGGAAAGGAATCTGGGCGAGATATACCTGCCCTCATCCACTATTCCCACATGATTCTCACAGGACGCAGCGAGTACCGCAAGGAGAACCCATATGACACACGTGACCCTGGATACACCGCCTCCAATTGGGTGAATTTAAATAATAAGATGTGCAGCTGGATACACTGCCTCCAACTGGCGAATTTAGGTATTACAAGTATTTATACAATAGTCTGGAAACCCCGCCTCCAGTAAGGCGAATTTAAATAATAAAGGGGAACCTGGGCAACATTAACAATGGTGGGCCCTGCAATAGGGAGTAGGGACGTGGAGACCTCCTGCACTCCCCTGAGCCAGAGTCCCTGCACTCCTAACGTTCCCTATGCCGGTTCCGCACCGGGCGACGCACAGGAACCTTAAAACCCTGACTCGCCCTGACCCTAAACCCTCACAAGGGAATTGGTCGGTGCGGAAACTAATCCCACCACTGCACTAAACACACACAAGGGAAAAATGACAATACAGGGGGAACACCACTTAGCTTTGCTCTGTTGCGTACGCTCCTAGCAACAGAGCCCACCACCTGCGTGCATCTTCTCCTGCACCCGGATCCATCACCATAACCGGATCCATCACCATAGTGCAGCCTTGGAGCAGAGTCCACCACCAGTTGCAGCTGCCCAGTAAACAGAGTCCCAAAGATGAGTCCAGCTTCTGCCAAAAAGTCCAGCATGCTTGAGTCCAGTTTTCAGCAACCAAGTCCAGCATGCTGAGTGCAACTCTCACCATCGTCGCCACTCCACCAAGCCATGCAAGCACCTCCTGCTGACACCATAAACTGTGACTCCACCATGCCATGCCAGCCCTCCATGCAGACTCCATAGCTGACTCAACCCCTCTGGCTGGGCTGCCCAGGACTCTCATTCAGCTCCTTTCTCCCAGGCTTCCTTGAGAATGACTAACTCACAATATCACCAACAGTGACCAAACACACCTGACACTCTTTTATAGAGCATCACACCTGTTTTATAATTATATGCACATTAAACCAAAGAAACTAAAGTGCACTACCGCTCACCACCACCGGGGCAACTTAGAATGAACGACACCATGTGTAATAATTCTAATTGCCACCGGGGCAATCACGGCACTTTGGCACCCAGCCAAAGGAAAAAAGTTCAATTTGTCCATTTACTTGTCAGATCCACCTTGGATCATGACAGCCTGCACCTCAACCTGCTGTGCGCTCAGTCTTCTAGATGTGCCTATTCTGGGTTGGCTGGGGGCAGATTTTTTTAGCCAGGGGGGTGGCAATAACCATGGTCCCTTCCTAGGCTATTAATATTTGCCCTCACTCACTGGTTTTCCCTCTCTTGCAGACAAAAATTGCGTGGGACCTACAGCTCTAAAATTTTAAACACATACACTACTAACATTTTTAGTCAGGGACACATAAAAAAATTATGGATATGCAATGGTTCACTGTATGTCAACCATGTCTCATATCCTGTCAGTTTCTGTAATGACTTTACAAAAGCCGACAAAAGAATTAACGGCTTTTCTTCAATCATACTGTGCAATATATATATATATATGTTATACATACATATCATATACACTCACTGGCCACTTTATTAGGTACACCATGCTAGTAACGGGTTGGACCCCCTTTTGCCTTCAGAACTGCCTCAATTCTTCGTGGCAGAGATTCAACAAGGTGCTGGAAGCATTCCTCAGAGATTTTGGACCATATTGACATGATGGCATCACACAGTTGGCGCAGATTTGTCGGCTGCACATCCCTGATGCGAATCTCCCGTTCCACCACATCCCAAAGATGCTCTATTGGATTGAGATCTGGTGACTGAGGAGGCCATTTGAGTACAGTGAACTCATTGTCATGTTCAAGAAACCAATCTGAGATGATTCGAGCTTTATGACATGGCGCATTATCCTGCTGAAAGTAGCCATCAGATGTTGGGTACATTGTGGTCATAAAGGGATGGACATGGTCAGCAACAATACTCAGGTAGGCTGTGGCGTTGCAACGATGCTCAATTGGTACCAAGGGGCCCAAAGAGTGCCAAGAAAAAATTCCCCACACCATGACACCACCACCACCAGCCTGAACCGTTGATACAAGGCAGGATGGATCCATGCTTTCATGTTGTTTATGCCAAATTCTGACCCTACCATCCGAATGTCGCAGCAGAAATCGAGACTCATCAGACCAGGCAACGTTTTTCCAATCTTCTACTGTCCAATTTCGATGAGCTTGTGCAAATTGTAGCCTCAGTTTCCTGTTCTTAGCTGAGAGGAGTGGTACCCGGTGTGGTCTTCTGCTGCTGTAGCCCATCTGCCTCAAAGTTCGACGCACTGTGCGTTCAGAGATGCTCTTCTGCCTACCTTGGTTGTAACGGGTGGCAATTTGAGTCACTGTTGCCTTTCTATCAGCTCGAACCAGTCTGCCCATTCTCCTCTGACCTCTGGCATCAACAAGGCATTTCCGGCCACAGAACTGCCGCTCACTGGATTTTTTTTCTTTTTCGTACCATTCTCTGTAAACCCTAGAGATGGTTGTGCGTGAAAATCCCAGTAGATCAGCAGTTTCTGAAATACTCAGACCAGCCCTTCTGGCACCAACAATCATGCCACGTTCAAAGGCACTCAAATCACCTTTCTTCCCCATACTGATGCTCGGTTTGAACTGCAGGAGATTGTCTTGACCATGTCTACATGCCTAAATGCACTGAGTTGCCGCCATGTGATTGGCAGATTAGAAATTAAGTCTTAACACACAGTTGGACAGGTGTACCTAATAAAGTGGCCAGTGAGTGTATAAGATGTATATGATAAATATACATATCATAAGATATATATAATATACATATTATATATGTATATTTATTGTATATATTATATACGATATACACTCACTGGCCACTTTATTAGGTACACCATGCTAGTAACGGGTTGGACCCCCTTTTGCCTTCAGAACTGCCTCAATTCTTCGTGGCAGAGATTCAACAAGGTGCTGGAAGCATTCCTCAGAGATTTTGGACCATATTGACATGATGGCATCACACAGTTGGCGCAGATTTGTCGGCTGCACATCCCTGATGCGAATCTCCCGTTCCACCACATCCCAAAGATGCTCTATTGGATTGAGATCTGGTGACTGAGGAGGCCATTTGAGTACAGTGAACTCATTGTCATGTTCAAGAAACCAATCTGAGATGATTCGAGCTTTATGACATGGCGCATTATCCTGCTGAAAGTAGCCATCAGATGTTGGGTACATTGTGGTCATAAAGGGATGGACATGGTCAGCAACAATACTCAGGTAGGCTGTGGCGTTGCAACGATGCTCAATTGGTACCAAGGGGCCCAAAGAGTGCCAAGAAAAAATTCCCCACACCATGACACCACCACCACCAGCCTGAACCGTTGATACAAGGCAGGATGGATCCATGCTTTCATGTTGTTTACGCCAAATTCTGACCCTACCATCCGAATGTCGCAGCAGAAATTGAGACTCATCAGACCAGGCAACGTTTTTCCAATCTTCTACTGTCCAATTTCGATGAGCTTGTGCAAATTGTAGCCTCAGTTTCCTGTTCTTAGCTGAGAGGAGTGGTACCCGGTGTGGTCTTCTGCTGCTGTAGCCCATCTGCCTCAAAGTTCGACGCACTGTGCGTTCAGAGATGCTCTTCTGCCTACCTTGGTTGTAACGGGTGGCAATTTGAGTCACTGTTGCCTTTCTATCAGCTCGAACCAGTCTGCCCATTCTCCTCTGACCTCTGGCATCAACAAGGCATTTCCGGCCACAGAACTGCCGCTCACTGGATTTTTTTTCTTTTTCGGACCATTCTCTGTAAACCCTAGAGATGGTTGTGCGTGAAAATCCCAGTAGATCAGCAGTTTCTGAAATACTCAGACCAGCCCTTCTGGCACCAACAATCATGCCACGTTCAAAGGCACTCAAATCACCTTTCTTCCCCATACTGATGCTCGGTTTGAACTGCAGGAGATTGTCTTGACCATGTCTACATGCCTAAATGCACTGAGTTGCCGCCATGTGATTGGCAGATTAGAAATTAAGTCTTAACACACAGTTGGACAGGTGTACCTAATAAAGTGGCCAGTGAGTGTATATATTGTGGTGTAGTGACCACTGTGGCCGCCGGGGGGTGCTGTATGGATGTCCCAGGAGAAGGGATGAATGGCAGAATACTGAATGACCGGTATGTATCTCAAGGTGGGTGGCCTTGAGATGGAGACTTATGTGTGTTGATCAGCAGTGATACTGCTGAGGTGCTCTTTCAATGTGTTGGGAAGTCTCTAGGTAGCTGGAGAGTCGGGTGGAACCAGTTACCTACAAATCCACCCAGGGGTGTGGTTAAGAATGATATTGTAAAGTGTGTGAGAATGGTGTATATATATATATATATATATATATATATTCTATACATATAAAATATATATTGTAAATATATATATATCAGTGGCAAATACAATTAGTATAGTGTTACTGTCTATAAATTATAGGGGGACCCCACGCCATTTTGTTCCTTGAAATAACCATTTATTAAATACATTTTCATAATTTAAAACCATCATTAGACTAATTGTATTTGTCACTAACAAACTACGTCATCATAGGTCATTGTCGCAAGACATCGCTGAGGCCTGGGGACGCTGCGTGGGATGCCGGAAGGGGAGAATAACAATTTTTATTTTAATTCTATTTTTTACAGGGATATGGTACCCAGAGCCTGGAAGAGAATCTCCTCTCCTTCAGACCCTGGGTACCAGCGCACATTTTCCGCTTACTTTGCGCATGGTGGGCATAGTCACATGCGGAAAGCAAGCTGAACAATGCAATCCTATGTGTGCGGAATTATTGCGATTCCGCACAAAGAATGAGCATGCTGCATATTTTTCTGTGATACAATTTTGCTGTGGAAAAATACGCAGCATTAGCACAGCATGTGCGGAATGCCATTGAATACAATTGGGTTGCTTATTTTATGCGTTTTCGCATTCGGCAAAAACGCATAAAATCTGCGAGTATTCCAGACATGTGCACATAGTCTGAATGTTGGTTGTGCTTTCACACTCGTGGTAGCATGAGACGGACTCTACAACCCACACAAGTGGTTCAGGTAGTGCAGCTCATCCAGGATGGCATATCAATGCGAGCTGTGGCTGTCATGATCCCAGTGCAGGTTTTGACCTGCACATCAGGGGTTAATGTCTTGAGCCCACTGCAGGCTTTGACCTACACACCTGGAGTTAATTATTGTGGCCTCTCTTTGGTTCAAGGAGAGCTTCTTATGGCCCTGGGAAACCAATCCCCATCAGTTAGACTTTTGCCTTTGGCCGAGTGTGGTGACCCCTGTGTGCCGGTTCTGTCCACTGTTGGGAGTTTGTCTCTTGATTCTGTACTGTGTATCTGCTTCTCTGGTTTCTGACTGCTGCTACGTCCTGACTATCCGTTCTATCTAATCCTTTGCTACTGTCGTGCTCTCGTGCTTTGACCCTGGCCTGTTCTGTCTTTGTCTATGTCCCTTGGTAACTTCGTCCCGTAGTTACCCTTCTAGGAGTTTTCCTGCAGCTCCTAGCTCTCTGGAGTTTAGGCCACGCCCCCAGCAGTCACGTGCTTCAGGTCCTGTTGGTCTAGCACGCATCTTCACCGCTGCTGCCCCGCTCCACAGGTATCTTAGAGCACAGTTTCTCTTACTCAGGACACATGCACTGGCTCAGTGAGCAGGTGCAGTGCGATGTTCCTGACAGTGGCAAGAAGTTTTGCTGTGTCTGTCAGCGTAGTGTCCAGAGGCTGGAGGCACTGCCAGGAGATAGGCCAGTACACCAGGAAATGTGAAGGGGGCTGTAGGAGGGCAACAACCCAGCAGCAGGATCGCTACCTCAGCCTTTGTGCAAGGAGGAACAGGAGGAGCATTGCCAGAGCCCTGCAAAATGACCTCCAGCAGGCCACAAATGTGCATGTGTCTGCACAAATGGTTAGAAATCGACTCCATTAGGATGGTCTGAGTGCCCGACGTACACAGATGGGGATTGTGCTTACAGCCTAACACCGTGTGGCCCTCCAAAGAAATGCCACCCCACACCATTACTGACCCACTGCCAAACCACTCATGCTGAAGGATGCTGCAGGCAACAGATCACTCTCCATGGCGTCTCTAGACTCTGTCATGTCTGTCACATGTGCTCAGTGTGAACCTGCTTTCATTTGTGAAGAGCACAGGGTGCCAGTGGTGAATTTGCCAATCCTGGTGTTCTGAGGCAAATGCCAAGTGTCCTGCACGGTAGTGGGCTGTGAGCACAACCCCTATCCAGGGACGTCGGGCACTCTATCCTTATGAATGCAGCTTCTGTTTGTGCAGACACATGCACATTTGTGGCCAGCTGGAGGTTATTTTGCAGGGCTCTGGCAGTGCTCCTCCTGTTCCTCCTTGCACAAAGGCTGAAGTAGTGATTCTGCTGCTGGGTTGTTGCCCTCTTACGGCCCCCTTCACATCTCCTGGTGTACTGGCCTGTCTCTTGGTAACGCCTCCAGCCTCTGGACTCTACGCTGACAGACACAGCAAACCTTGCCACAGCTCGCATTGATGTGCCATCCTGGATGAGCTGCACTACCTGAGCCACTTGTGTGGGTTGTAGAGTCCGTCTTGTTCTGCCCTCTGGATATAGGGCAGTCTCATGTTTTATGTTCTCTGAATAGGGCAATATGTTTGTATTATGTGCTGGGTTAGTTATAGCACCATCTAGTGGTGGCTGAATTTATAGCTTTGTCTTAAATAGCATTTACAGCCTGTGCCTTTAACAGAAGCAATGCACTGTGAGATTGAAGCCATGCATTGTGGGAATGAAGCAGTGTATTCTGGGATGAGGGAGATGCCATTTACCTTTTGTGTATCTCATAGGACACACATGTTATTTTTGTCCTCCTGTTAACCTTTGTTTTCCTGTAACTTCTCTACTTGAGTCGCTATCTGGGTAAATCATATCTGGTAAGAATCAGTGTTTTCTTGCAATGCAGTGAATTACAGATGTGTTATTTACTGTTTAGCAGCCAGGAGATGACATTAACTGTTTAGATGCCAGTTCACAGTAAAGGTAATCAGAAACTTATGTATTCCTATGTAATGTTTGCATCACTGTACACATCCTGTAATTGTGTTAGCTGTGTGATCATCTGCCCAATACTTGCCCATGTCGTTTGTATTCTTTATAGTTTTACCGCGCATGTTCTATACTGTTCACCAATAAACAAGTTAGATTACAGAGAACAGTCTGCTTATTTGGAACACAGAACAGTGGTTTTTGCTGTATGCTAGATTGCACACCGTATCAACGTGTATGAAGGCAGAACAGTAAAACAGATGCTAGATGCCTGCAATAGTGAATACGACTTAAGGAGCCGTTTGTACCCACACCGAACTGTCGCGGATACTGCAGCGGCCACCGTACAGTCACAAGTACCGAGAGTGCAGCCTGCCAACAAGTGCTTCATCTTTCCCGTTACGTGGAAGCCGCCGTGCATAGACTGTCTACCTCTAATATACTCAGCAGTATGAAGCTAAGCGCACAATATCTCGAAACAGCAAATCTTCACTGAAAAGAGGTCACGAGGAAGCTCCAGCAGGTCGTCATTAGCAGAGCTCGCTGTTGTCGCTCGTGCCGAAGCAGCCAAAGCAAGATCCTCCTTCGCCGAAAGAGAGTTGCACTTAAAGCTGAGACAGGCGTAGCAAGATGCATAAACTGCACGTTTGCAGGCAGCGATAGAAATGGAAGCCGCACGTCTGCAGGAAGAGAGAGAAGAGGAAACCGCACGTCTGCAAGCCGAAACCACATGTCTGCAGGCAGAGAGAGGAGCAGAAACAGCACGTTTGCAAGCAGCGCTAAAAAAACTTGTGGCAGACAAGGAGACAGCAGTTGCAATAGCTAAGGCAGAGTATTTGGAAGCTATGAAGGATCCTGATTGTGACAGATGCAGCAACATTCCTGGACCAAATCTAGAGCAGCAAGATCCAGCGCAGTGTGTGGCAGAGTATGTCCGTCAACATTCCGGCTTGGATGACAGCCCTGAGGCACCACATCAACCAGCCTACGCCGATTACCAGCGATCCAACCCCAAACTTCACTACCATAGGCAAGGGGACGTCCAGTACAGAGATGTCTACCACAGCTACCGTTCCACAGAACAAAAGGTACAGCCTCCACACAGACTGAAAGGGACACCCATTGCATCAGAACTTTATTATACGGACAATCCTAAGCCAGAAGCTCCTACAGGTATGAGGATACACCACACACACAGCATGACAACAGCACACTAGCTCATGTTGGTGCTGACCCAGCCACAATGAACATTGCAAAGTTCTTTGCTCGCTGGGACCTGGTGACCAAGGGACTTGTAAAATTCACTGATCGAGCTGAGAGCTATAGAGCATGGCGAGCCTCCTTCCGAAATGTCATTAGAGACTTAGATCTTTCTAGTAGTGAACAGTTAGATCTACTGGTAAAGTGTCTTGGGAATGAGTCCGCTGAACACGCCAAAAGAATCAGAAACATTAACATAAATTACCCACACATAGGCCTCCTTATGCTGTCGGAGAGACTTGATGAATGTTATGGGTTAGTAGAAGCTATTGAAAATGATTTGTATAAAGACTTGATGATTTTCCCAGAATAGGGAATAAGGGTTACCAAAAGCTCATGGAACTGAGTGACTTGTTAATGGAGGTTCAGGTTGCTCAGATAGAACGAGACCTGCCAGGGTTGGCATTCCTGGACACTGCCAAAGGTGTCAACCCAATTGTTCAAAAACTCCCTTACACCCTACAAGAGAAGTGGATCAGTCTCGGGTCTCGTTACAAACAGACTCATAAGGTCTCATTTCCCCATTTCAAGGTGTTCGTAGACTTTGTTACTCAACAAGCAAGAGTTAGTAAAATCAAAACTGGGGTCGTTTCTATGTCATGTAGCACTGCCCCTGGTGTTAAACCCTGTAAAACACCAGTGGCAGTTCACAAAACTAATGTTACTCCCACAGGTTTTCCTTACAGGGTAAGCAAGACCTCCCCGGAGGAAGACAAACCTCAGGATCTCAGCAAACACTGCCCCCTACACAAGAAACCATATCCTCTGCTAAAATGCAGAGCCTTCAAGGAAAAGTCTCTAGAAGACCGCAAAGTTTTCCTCAAAGAAAACAAGATATGTTTCAGATGCTGTGCGATGACCTCGCACTTCGCTAAGAACTGTGAAGCCAGTGTGAAATGCAAGGATTGTGGTAGCGTGGAGCACAGCACAGCCTTACACTCTGGAATGCCCTCAGGGGTATCATCACAAGTAGAAGAGTGTGGCGAAAAGCCGATGGTCACCGACGTAGACACTCCAGTAATCACTTTCCAGTGTACAGAGATTGTAAGGAACTTGTAACAGGAAGATCCTGCTCGAAGATCTGCCTTGTCAGAGTCTACCCAGCGAGCCACTGAGATAAGGCAATCAAGGCGTATGCAATCTTGGATGATCAGAGCAACAAATCTCTAGCCAATTCCTTTCTCTTCGACACCTTCAACATTGCTGGCCCCGGTTCTCCTTACTCCTTGAAAACATGTGCGGGTACTGTCGAGACGGCGGGGAGAAAAGCAACTGGATGAAAGATAGAGTCTATAGATGGTCAAACCTGCATAGCCTTGCCATCAATACTGGAGTGCAACCAGATTCCTGACAATAGGTCTGAGATACCTACGCCAGAGGTAGCAGCTCACCATCCTCATCTGAAGCGTATTGCCTATCTGATACCGGAACTGGATCAAGAAGCTCCGATTGTCTTACTCCTCGGAAGAGACATACTACGAGTCCATAAGGCTAGAGGACAAATTAATGGCCTACAGAACGCCCCATATGCTCAGAGACTTGACCTGGGATGGGTCATCGTAGGAGACATCTGTTTAGGTGGGAGAACACAAACAGACCTCAGTCAGCAGTATGTTCACTAATACTCTTGAAAATGGATGTCCGTCTCTCTTCCGGCCATGTAAGAGTAGCTTCCTGATAAAAGAGTTGCCATGCAATGCTCCTCTACCTTGTCCATTAGCTGATCCTTCCTGTGAAGACCACGCATGTGATGGCGATCGAGATCACATAGAGTGCACAGTTTTCCACAGAACAAGAGAAGACAACAAGGTAGCAATGTCCATAGAAGACAGACTGTTTTTGGACATCATAGATCGAGAGATGGTAAGAGATGAGTCAAAGAGTTGGATGGCCCCTCTACCATTTAAACCACAGAGACAACGCTTACCCAACAACAGAGAACCTGTCTACAGTCGATTAGTCTCCCTCAAACACAAACTTAAGAAAGCATCTGAAACGAGAGAGCACTTCTTTGCCTTAATGGAGAAAATACTTCAGAATGGCCATGCAGAAATTGCATCTGTACTTTGAGATTCCGAAGAATGTTGGTATTTACCTATTTTTGGCGTGTATCATCCTAAGAAACCTGGTCAGATAGTATTTGACTCACAAGCACCAGATATGAAGGCGTCTCGCAAAACAAGGTCTTTTTGTCTTGCCCAGACCTCAATAACAGACTTCTAGGAGTCCTTCTTTGCTTCAGCAAGGATGCAGTGGCATTCATGGCTGACATACAACAGATGTTTCATTGTTTCCTTTTCAAGAAAAAACATAGAAACTATTTGAGGTTTTTCTGGTACCACGATAATGACCCCTACAAAGACACCGTGGAGTATCGTATGAGAGTAAACATCTTCGGTTGCAATCTATGGTCTTAGACATTCAGCCAGAGAGGCCGAAGCAAAGTACGGATCGGATGTTAGATCATTTGTAGAGAAGGACTTCTACGTGGACGACTGCTTGAAATCCACACCCACAGATGAATCGGCAGTTAGTCTCCTAAAAAGGACAAAAGAAATGCTCGCTTTGTCCAACTTGAGGCTGCACAAAATTGCTTCCAACAGCCAAAAAATGATGGCAGCTTTTCCCTCTCAAGATTACTCAACTGATCTGAAAGACTTGGATTTAAACACAGACTCCCTTCCCATGCAATGGAGCCTTGGTTTGCTCTGGGATTTGAAGAGAAATGCATTTACCTTTCGGATCAACGAAGAAGAAAAACCTTTCACGCGTAGAGGCGTCCTGTCCGTGATAAACGGCTTGTACGATCCTATATGATTTGTAACCCCAGTAACTATCTAAGGTAAAATGATGTTGAGAGACTTCACCCAAGAGATGTCTGAATGGGATGATCCACTTCCCATAGAGAAGAGAGATTTGTGGGTAAGATGGAAGAAATCTTTGGAGGCCTTGTCAAATCTTTATGTGGCACGACCATACGCTTCCATACCATCAACAGAAGTCAAGATGCAAATGCTCTGTATCTTCTGCGATGCCTCAACCAAAGTGATTGCTGCAGTAACATATCTGAAAACTACTGACATTAAAGAACAATGCCATGTATGGCTTGTTATGAGCCGGACAAAACTAGCGCCAGTCCAGGAGCACACAATACCCAGACTGGAACTCTGTGCGGCTGTGCTAGCAGTAGAGTGAGCTGAACTTATCTCGACATAAAATGGACCTGGAAATCAAGGACATTGAATTCTACTCAGACAGCAAGGTAGTGCTTGGGTACATTTGCAACATTTGCAACGAAACTCGATGCTTTTATGTTTACGTTAGTAATTGGGTGCTAAGGATCAGGAGGTCCACTTGCCCTAAACAGTGGTGCTATGTGTCCACACACCACAATCCTGCAGACCACGCAACTAGATCTGTTGAATCAAGACACCTTAAAGACACAACCTGGTTTACGGGCCCTGAATTCTTATACCGTTCAAAGCCTTACAGTGACGAATCAGACACCTTCGAACTGGTAGACACAGATGCAGATGAAGAAATCCACCCTCAGGTATCCGTTCTTCTTACGGTGACTTCAGACAATTACCTCAAATCCCACCTTTTCAGCAGGTTTTCAACCTGGAACTCGCTTGTTTGTGCCATTGCTTGCTTAATTCATGTGGCTCAGTCTTACAAATCAACATCACCCACCAGTCAGAAGCCTTATAAAGGATGGCACCACTGCAAGCACGCCTTTACTGGTCCGAACCTGGAAAATGCCAAGAACATGATCATTCGTACCATACAACGTGAGTGTTACGCCAAAGAAATAGACAACCTCAACAAAGGTCAACCCATTTCTGACGACAGTGTTTTGAAAAAGCTTGATCCAATCATTGACCAAAATGAGCTGTTAAGAATTGGAGGTCGTCTTCAAGAAGCCAAAGTGGAATTCGTGGAAAAACACCCTGTAATAATTCCTGGTCATCATCATGTCACTAGCTTGCTCGTACAGCACCATCATGTTTTGATTAAACATAAGGGCCGATTGTTTACCAAAGGAAATCTACGAACTGCTGAATTATGGATAGTCGGGGCAAAGAGATGTGTGAGTAAACTCATCTTCAACTATGTGACTTATTGCAAAGTCCGCGGCGTGACTCAAAACCCAAAGATGACCAATCTCCCATCAGACAGACTTAGTATGGAACCTCCCTTTACCAACGTCAGACTGGATGCATTTGGGCCGTGGTCTGTCATTGCATGGCATACTAGAAGACTCCAAGCCAACGCAAAATGCTGGGCAGTTATGTTCACCTGTATGTCCATCAGAGCGTTCGGCATTGAAGTAATTGAATCCACTTCAAGTTTCATAAATGCACTCTGACGTTTCATTGCCATAAGAGGCACTGTGAAACACATTCGCTCTGATAGAGGCACAAATTTCATAGGAGCAGTGAAAGAACTTTAAATTCCTTCCAACCTAGACATTACCAGTGTGGAAAGATACTTGAGTGAGCAGGGATGCACCTGGACCTTCAATTTACCACACTCTTCTCACATGGGAGATGCTTGGGAGAGGATGATTAGAATTGCACGTAGAATCTTAGACTATCTTCTTGCAATAAGGTAGCACAAGACTCACATACAAAGGTTTGACTACATTCTTGGCGGAAGTTTCGGCCATCATAAATGCCATACCATTGACTGCACTCTCCAGTGATGCTGAAGATCCAACCATTCTCACTCCCGCCATGTTACTTACTCAGAAAACCAACACTCCCAGAGCTCCACTGGGAGAATTCAGCAACAAGGACCTCTAAAGATGTCAATGGAGACAAGTTCAAAGTCTCTCCAATACTTTCTGGGACAGATGGAGAAAGCAATATCTCTCCACCTTACAGCCTAGGAAGAAGTGGCAGATCGAAAGCCGAACAACAAACAAGGTGATATTGTGCTCATGAAGGACAGTCAGTCACATCGAAATGAGTGGCCTCTGGGCCTCATCACCAAGGTATTTCCAAGCAAAGATGAGAAGGTGCGCAAGGTCGAGGTCAAAGTGTGGAAGGCTAGGGAGAGTAAACTATTCCTCAGACCAGTTGCGGAGCAAATTATATTGCTTTTGCCAAAAGAGCCTGTAATTGGAATCAGTTGATGTCAAGCGGGGAGTGTTCTGCCCTCTGGATATAGGGCAGTCTATTGTGTTATGTGCTCTGAATAGGGCAATATGTTTGTATTATGTGCTGGGTTAGTTATAGCACCATCTAGTGGTGGCTGAATTTATAGCTGTGTCTTAAATAGCATTTACAGCCTGTGCCTTTAACAGAAGCAATGCACTGTGAGATTGAAGCCATGCATTGTGGGAATGAAGCAGTGTATTCTGGGATGAGGGAGATGCCATTTTCCTTTTGTGTATCTCATAGGACGCACGTGTTATTTTTGTCCTCCTGCTAACCTTTGTTTTCCTCTAACTTCTCTACTTGAGTCGCTATCTGGGTAAATCATATCTGGTAAGAATCAGTGTTTTCTTGCAATGCAGTGAATTACAGAGGTGTTATTTACTGTTTAGCAGCCAGGAGATGTCATTAACTGTTTAGATGCCAGTTCACACTAAATGTAATCAGAAACTTATGTATTCCTATGTAATGTTTGCATCACTGTACATATCCTGTAATTGTGTTAGCTGTGTGATCATCTGCCCAATACTTACCCATGTCGTTTGTATTCTTTTTAGTTTTACCGCGCATGTTCTATACTGTTCACAAATAAACAAGTTAGACTACAAAGAACAGTCTGCTTATTTGGAACACAGAACAGTGGTTTTTGCTGTATGCTAGATTGCACACCGTGTCAACGTGTATGAAGGAAAAACACGTCTCATGCTACAACGAGTGTGAAAGCACAACCAACGTTCAAAAGTGACCAAAACGTCAGCCAGAAAGCATTGGTACTGAGATGTGGTCAGTGGCCCCCACCTGCAGAACCACTCTTATTGAGGAGGTCTTGATAATTGCCAATAATTTCCATCTATTGTCTATTCCATTTGCACAACAGCATGTGAAATTGATTTTCAATCAGTGTTGCTTCGTAAGTGAAAAATATTCAGAATTCTTTACTGCTTCGTAAGTGGACAGTTTGATTTCACAGAAGTTTGATTTACTTGGATTTATATTCTGTTGCTTATATGTTCCCTTTATTTTTTTGATCAGTGTATATACAGTATATATACATACACACCTATTCTATGTGTATACATGTATTATATCTTTTGTATTCTAACATGCAGGTGTGATTTTATTGTATAGCCGCATATGAATTACCGGCTTTTCTCCTATCTATCTTATCTCTCTAATATAAATACATATATATGTGTTTATGTCACTGACATGTATACATCTATGAATTCTATGTGTATATATCTACTCTATCTATTCTTTTCTCAGCAGTCAGTGTGATTTTACTGTATAGCCCCATATGAATTGCTGGCTTTTCAAATGACACCAGTGCAGGTGCTGTCCAATTTTTTTCTTGCACCCACTGACTTGTATTGGCGAGTCTCATCTGAGAATCGCAACAAACCGCAGCATGCTGCGATTTAATTCTCAGTCCGATTTCAGCTGAGAAAAAAAAAAAAAAAATCGCAAATGAGAGGTCACCTATTGAATAATATTTGACCGAGTGCAATCCGATTTTTGGGGTGCACCTTACGAAGACTGGTAAGCATGTATTTGGAAGTCGCCTTGCTACACTTGTAAGGAGAGCTTTAAACTAGAACAACATGGGAAGGGAAGCAAAAGACCAGAAAAAGCCATACACCTGACAAATGCTATTGAGAACTCTGCTATTAGAAGTGGAAAGGAAGAACAAAGACGAAAGAATCTAATTAATAAAAATATTGGAGAAAGAGAAACCAATCACAAACTAAAATGTTTCTATACTAATGCACAAAGCATGGGCAACAAACAAGGAGAATTGGAACTACTAACACAGGAAAAGAAATATGATGTCATTGGAATCACTGAAACTTGGTGGGACAATACACATGATTGGAATACAAGACTAGAAGGATACAACTTATTTGCAAGAAACAGACTTGATAAACGAGGAGGGGGTGTCGCATTGTATGTTAGAAACGCGTATATCTGCACAGAGATTGAAGCTTCAGAGACTGGGAGTTCTGTGGAAACTGTTTGGGTAAGAATACAAGGACAGAACAATGGAAAGGACACCATTGTAGGCATTTACTACAGGCCGCCTGTGCAAGCTGAAGCTATGGATGAACTCTTTATGCATCAAATGGCCAAGTTCTCCAAAAAATATGACATAGTTGTCATGGGAGATTTCAACTATCCAGACATTTGTTGGGAATCTCTCTCAGGCAAAACTAACAGGTCAAGGAAATTCTTATCCTCTCTTGCTGACAACTTTATCTTCCAAAAGGTAAGGGAGAAAACAAGGGGAACTGCTACCTTGGATCTAATCCTTATAAACAGGGAGGAAATGGTTGAGGAGGTAAAAGTGGCTGGGACCCTAGGAGGTAGCGACCATGCTATTTTAGAATTTTGGATAACTAGAGGCGGAAGACCTGTGAAGACTCAGACGTCAAGGTTAGATTTCAGAAAGGCAGATTTTAAGGGATTCAGAAAGAGAATTGGAGGGATCCAATGGCTGGATATCCTTAAAGACAAAAATGTCCAGGAAGGATGGGAAATCTTGAAAAATGAAATTCTCAAAGCACAGTTGTTAACAATTCCGAAAAGAGGGAAGAATAGGAAGCATTTAAGGAAACCAGGATGGATGAACACAGAACTTAAGCACATGCTAAAAAGGAAGAAAAAAATGTTTATAAAATGGAAAGAGGGAGGCATATCTAAAGAAGAATATAATGCTGTCTGCAGAACCTGCAGGGCACAAATCAGATTAACTAAAGCTGAAAATGAATTGAGGCTTGCAAGAGATGTCAAAAGCAATAATAAAGGATTTTGGGGATATGTCAAAAGTAAAAGAAAAGTCAAAGATGCTATAGGATTTTTACAGGATGAAAATGATGAATTGGTAAGACAGGATGTTGAGAAGGCTGAACTTTTAAATTCCTATTTTGCATCTGTTTTCTCTCAGAAAGGAAATGTAACATCAACTGTTATTCACTGTCCTATTAAGGGAATAGAAGAATCCAGGATATCTATAAACAGAAAGATAGTGAGGAAACACTTAGCTAGCCTAAATGAATTCAAGTCTCCAGGTCCAGATGAATTACACCCCAGAGTACTGAAGGAGATAGCAGAAGAAATTTTTGAACCCCTCTCTATAATCTTTGAAAATTCTTGGAGAACAGGAGAAGTGCCAGAAGACTGGAGAAGAGCAAATGTTGTTCCTATCTTCAAAAAGGGGAAGAAGGTGGACCCAGGTAACTATAGGCCGGTGAGTCTGACTTCTATACCAGGAAAGATCTTTGAACAAATTATTAAACAACATGTATGTCAATACCTGGATAAGAATGAAGTGATTAAACAGAGTCAGCATGGGTTTGTAACTAATAAGTCATGTCAGACTAACTTAATTTCCTTCTATGACGGTATCACTGATTGGGTGGATCAAGGAAATGCTGTAGATATAGTATATCTTGACTTCAGCAAAGCATTTGACAAAGTCTCTCATACAATCCTTATTGAAAAAATGATTAAGTATGGAATGGACAAGGCAACTGTTAGGTGGATTCATAACTGGCTTAGTGATCGGACCCAAAGAGTGGTCGTAAATGGCTGCACATCCAGTTGGAAGAATGTCTCAAGTGGGGTACCACAGGGCTCTGTCCTGGGCCCTGTATTGTTCAACATCTTTATCAACGATTTAGATGAAGGAATTGAGGGTAAACTGATTAAATTTGCTGATGACACAAAGCTAGGAGGGATAGCTAATACTAGAGAAGAGAGAGAGAGGATTCAAAAAGATTTAAATAAACTGGAGAAGTGGGCAGCAACTAACAGAATGGTTTTTAACAGGGAGAAATGCAAAGTACTACATCTGGGCAATAAAAATGGAAAAAGCATATATAGAATGGGAGGAATAGGGCTAAGTGACAGCACATGTGAAAAAGACTTGGGTATACTAATAGATCACAGACTGAATATGAGTCAACAGTGTGATGCAGCAGCAAAAAAGGCAAATGCAATTCTAGGATGTATTAACAGAAGCATACAGTCTAGATCACGTGAAGTCATTATTTCCCTCTACTCCTCTTTGGTCAGACCTCATCTGGAATATTGTGTCCAGTTTTGGGCACCACATTTTAAAAAAGACATCAACAAACTGGAGCAAGTTCAGAAAAGAGCGACCAGAATGGTGACCGGTCTGCAAACCCTGTCTTATGAGGAAAGGTTGCAGGATTTGGGAATGTTTAGTTTGCAAAAGAGAAGACTGAGAGGAGACTTAATAGCTGTCTACAAATATCTAAAGGGCTGTCACATTGTAGAAGGATCAACTTTATTCTCATTTGCACAAGGAAAGACTAGAAGCAATGGGATGAAACTGAATGGGAGGAGACACAGATTAGATATTAGAAAAAACTTTTTGACAGTTAGAGTGATCAATGAGTGGAACAGGCTGCCACGAGAAGTGGTGAGTTCTCCTTCAATGGAAGTCTTCAAACAGAGGCTGGACAGACATCTGACTGGGATGATTTAGTGAATCCTGCTTTGAGCAGGGGGTTGGACCAGATGGCCCAGGAGGTCCCTTCCAACTCTACGATTCTATGATTCTATGAATTGCACTCGTCCGTATTTCTCGCCAGTAAGTATGAGCCCTTAGAGACAATGTTATCCCTTCCTCATCTTTCTCCTCTTCTTCTGGAACCACAACCTCCTCCCGCAGGCTATTCAAAGTCTGCTCTAGCATATAGATGACCGGAACAATGATGCTGATGACGGCATCGTCAGCACTAACCATCTTGGTAGCCATTTTGAAACTGTGCAGAAGGGTGCAGAGATCCTTAATATGCACCCACTCCGTAAACATGATATGCACGCTGTCCATACGGCGCTAGTCCAGGATATAAGACATGTCATACTGCATGAGGGCTCGTTGCTGCTTCCACAGTCTGTGCAACATGTGCAGAGTGGAATTCCACTGTATCTGCACATCGCATATAAATCTGGCATGGACAAAGACTTCTGTATGGATGCAATTTAATGACCTGAGGGGTGCGACCGGCGGAAGTGAGCAAATAGCTTCAGTTCTTTCTGCTGCAGCTTACCCAGGCAGGATAGTGGTGGAGAAAATGCTGTATCAGGATGAGGAAGTGAGCTATTCAAACACATGTGTGAGCTTTTCTCGGTGTGTAGGGCTCCACTAGGTATGCACAGTTATCGGACACAGCCTTCCGTGGATGCCAGAGGCGTAGCTAGGGTTTCGGTTCAGGGGAGCGAAACTTGTGAGTGGGCCCCTAACTAGGTAACTTTGATTACAACTTGGTGACGCACCCTAATAGTGGATGCAGGAGATGACTGCGCTGTTACTGAACATAATCCCTATATAAAGACCAACATGGATATTACCGCAATATGGTCAGTGGTAAATATCAGTCCTACAAAACATATGTGATTACTGCACAGGTATAGTTGGTGTCTTACCGCTGACGTTCTTTCTGATAGAATCGGTCACTTTTCACGTCTTTTCCATCTGGCCCAGACCAACATGATGACTCCTCCAGCCAGGACTCGGCTACAGAGAATACAACAATGACACGTTTCACTTCTCATATTCCAGCCCCATCACCATGTATCCCCAACCTGCACAAACCACTCATCCTGCTGATACCCCAATACTGAGCCGCTGCTGCCATATGTGTCCCTTTTACTGCACCTGATACCCCAATGCTGAGCCGCTGCTGCTGTATGTGTCCCTATTACTGCACCTGATACCCCAATGCTGAGCCGCTGCTGCCGTATGTGCCCCTATTACTGAACCTGATACCCCAATACTGAGCCGCTGCTTCCATATGTGTCCTTATTACTGCACCTGATACCCCAATACTGAGCCGCTGCTGCCGTATGTGTCCCTATTACTGCACCTGATACCCCAATACTGAGCCTCTGCTGCTGTATGTGTCCCTATTACTGCACCTGATACCCCCTATACACACACGGCTCCACTCTGTACACCTTGTACATACACGGCTCTGGTCCGCACACACACGGCTCCGCACCATACACCTCGTACACATACGGCTCAAATCCGTACACCTTGCACACACGGCTCCACTCCGTACATGCCGCACACACACGGCTCTGCTCCGTACACAACGTACACACACGGCTCAGGACGACGTTGCTGGCTGTGAGTGGGGGGCGCACTGCTGGCACCGGGGCCCCCCACCGCCTTCTCATGGGCCCATAGCGGCTGGGCGGCAGAGTAGGGAGATCGGATTCTCCCTGCTCTGCTGCAGAATGTAACTGTATGGGCGCGCTGTGCACGCAGATACAGTTACAGTAGCGTAGCTCAGTGGGCCCCTCAGAGCTCAGAGCTCGGGGCCAGGGGCGACTACCCCCACTGCCCCCCGGTAGCTACGCTACTGCAGGATGCATTTTCAGCAGAGGCAACCATTGCTTAAACTCAGTCTGGAGAGCTGTCCACAACTCTTCAGCTGTATGACTGTAATCTCCAATGCATATCAATGTTAACACAGCCTGACTGTGGTGAGCCCTGGCTGTGCAGTACGGAGGTGGTGGGGATTCACTTTGCTCTGTTGGAATGCATGTCCCATTAATGCAGAGGTTGAGGAGGAGGCAGAAAAGGTGGAGGAAGTGTGAAATACTCAGGTTTGTCCTGCAACCCTTGGAGATTCCATGACTTGTGGAGTAGCACCTCCCCAACTGCCCCCACATCCACCAAAGTCACCAAGTGTCATGATCCATTTTTGGATTTGTGGCAGATCGGATTCTCACATATAAAGTTTCTTTCAGACCATCGGGGGTTAATGTTTGTTTTTTCCCCCCCGGTGGCCGCTGGTGTAATTGCATTGCTGCTGAATTTGCTGATGCAGGTGGTGACCACTCCTACCATCCTTTAAAAGGTCATCTGATGCATCAGCTGACCATTGGTGTTAGAGGTCATTCTGCAGCAACCACCCTTAGGAGAAGGAGCTTGCTGGGAGCGGTGGTGCCTCAGCTGTTCATGGTGTATTTGGTGTCGTTATCCTGCTGTGCGGTGCTTGACAGCAGAAAGCTAAGTGTATTTTTGTTACCCTGTTCCTTTTATTGTCTGTCTATCCTTACTTACTGGTCCCACCGCTATTAGTGCAGCGGTGGGACCAGTGTCTTCACTTGCCAATTCCATACTTAGGGATAGGTGCGGGGCAAGCAAGGGCTAAGGTATCCTGCTCGGCGACAGGTTGAAAGAACCTGTATAGGGACGCTGGTAGGGACGCTAGTAAGAGCAGGGCACATCCTCAGGAGAATGAGCAGTGTCTATTTCCCCATTCCCTATCGCAGGGTCCACTATTGTAATTGTGTCCCCGGTGTTCCCTTGTTTGCTTGCTGTTTGGTGACCGACCAATTGTTGGGTTGTGTCGCACTGGTCAGTCACTCTGTGACACCCAGTACCCAGTCAGTGAGAAGTAACACCCTTGGCCATGTTTACTCATCCAAGTATCTGGTGAAATGCACCCTGGCTGACATAGATTTCGTCAAGGAACGGGAGATGGTGTCTGTGGTATGCTAGTGCAGCGCAGGCACAGCTTTCTTAGTAAAGTAATGAAGTAATGGCGACTGAGCAACTGATACTGGGGGGACTGCGATGGCTATCAGCTTTCGGAAACCGTCTGTATCTACCAGGCGGAAAGGCAGCATTTCAAAATGAAATCTCCCCTACTGTATGTTAGTAACAGAAGATATTTTTTGTGTTTGGATGAGGCCTGTATAGAATAGGGGTGGGCAATTAATTTTCCCGAGGGGCCACGTGAGAGACCGTGACTGATGTGGAAGGCTGAACTAATAGGCTGAAATTAATTCTACTCAATATTAATATTGATATATTATAATTATATTATTTATATTAATTGCATCTCTTAATATTGAGCAGAATTAAGAATGCTGACATCCCACTATATATGATTTGAACCAGAGTACAGCCCCTCCCTATATACACACTGCAGGAGCCCCACATAGCCTCCCTATATATACACACAGCAGGTGTCCCACACAGCCTCCCCCATAGACAACATGAGCCCCACACAGCCTCCCTAAATATACTGCATGAGCACCACATGGCCTCCCTATATATACTGCATGAGCCCCGCACAGCCTCCCTATATAAACAGCTAGAGCCCCACACAGCCTCCCTTATATAGAGCATGAGATCCACACAGCCTCCCCATATACAGCATGAGCCTCACACAGCCTCCTTATCTACAACATGAGGCCCCACAGAGCCTCCCTATAAATTGCATGAGTTCCACAGCCTCCCCATTTGCAATATATCACCCCCATAGCCTCCCCATGTTGTGCACGACACCGCCATAGCCTCCTCATGTGCAGCATGACACTCCTATAACCTCCCTATGTGCTGCATGTCACCCCATAGCCTCCCCATGCACAGCATGTCACCCCCTTCGCCTACCCATGCCCACCCAAACATCCCATACATATGAAAAAAAAAACCATATACTCACCTCTGTCCCGTTCCCTGGTGTTCTGCTCCTGTCTCGGTATCTCCGGTGCGCTGACTCTCCGCAGTACACAGCTGACGCGATGAAGTGACATCATCGAGTCAAGCTGATTCACATGCTGATTTGTGAAGGAAGTGGCCGAAGGCCCCTCCTCCACCAACGCAATCAGTGAAGATGGAGACATTGATCATGCAGGCATGGTGTGGTCCATGGGCCGGAATCAGCCAGCCAGAGGGCTGGATGTGGCCTGTGTGCTACACTTTTCCCAGGTCTGACCTTGAAGATATGCTACAAATAGAGATGAGCGACTTTGCCTTTTTTAGGGTCGAGTCGGGTTTCATGAAACTCGACTTTCTCAAAAGTCGAGTCGAACAAAATCGGCCGACTATAGGGAAAAGTCGGGGTCTGACCGAAACACGAAACCTAATGCAAGTCAATGGGGAAGCAAAGTTGTCAGGGAGTGGAGGACAGTAAACACACCTACAGTGCCCATTTCAATGCCAACAACATCAATTCTTATTACTTAAGCTTGGCAACCTTAATTTACTTTATAATAATAGTTACGCAGTGAAAACTGGGGGTTATTTTACTAAAGTTGTGGGAGGGGGATAGGGCTGGCTCCAGGTTTTCATGTGCCTCGGGCCAAAGAGTGTCAGTGGGCCCCTTTAACACATAAAACAATTCATGATGCTCCGATACGGCAGAGAAATAGTGGTATAGCACAATGAAAAATACTTCACTTCTTACATGACATGACTGATATCTATTTTAAATTCAACAATAGCTAAAAAAAGGACAGTATATTACTCCATACAGTATTATGGCCACTACATAGTGCACCATACAGAATAATGAGCCCCATATATTTCTCCATACAGAATAATTGGTCCCATATTATGTTCCATACAGTAAATGATGAGCTCCACATAATGCTACAGTATATGGTGGTCCACATAGATGATGCTCCACTGTCTTATGGACCCAAATAATGCTCCATATATAATGGGCCCCATTTCTAATGCTCCAGTGTATAATGGGCCCCACAGATGCTGCTCCAGTGTCTGATCTGCCCCATTTAGAATTTTCCAGTATATGATGGGCCCCATGGATGATGCTCCAGTGTCTTATGGGCCCAAATAATGCTCCATATATAATGGGATCCATTTATAATGCTCCAGTGTATAATGGACCCCATAAATGCTGCTGCAGTGTCTGATGTCCCCCATTTGGAATGCTCCAGTATATGATGGACCTCATGGATGATGCTCCAGTGTATGATGGGCCCAAATAATGCTCCATATATAATCTGCCCCATTTAGAATGCTCCAGTATATCATGGGCCCCATGAATGATGCTCCAGTGTCTTATGGACCCAAATAATGCTCCATATATAATGGGCCCCATTTATAATGCTCCATTGTATAATGGGCCCCATAAATGCTGCTGCAGTGTCTGATGTCCCCCATTTGAAATGCTCCAGTATATGATGGGCCTTATGGATGATGCTCCAGTGTATAATGGGCCAAAATAATGCTCCATATATAATCTGCCCCATTTAGAATGCTCCAGTATATCATGGGCCCCATGGATGATGCCCCAGTGTCTTATGGACCCAAATAATGCTCCATATACAATGGGCCCCATTTATAATGCTCCAGTGTATAATGGGCCCCATAAGTGCTGCTGTAGTGTCTGATGTCCCCCATTTGGGCTTATGGATGATGCTCCAGTGTATTATGGGCTCAAATATTGCTCCATATATAATCTGCCATGTGATGAAGGAGTTAACTGCTCCTACCTCCCCCAGGGCCTGTAAGCATATTGAACAAAGCAGGATTTAGGGCTCCAATGTTGAATAGCAAGGCCTTTTAGAATGATAATGAGATAAGGCCCAAAACAGAACTTCAAAGCTTAAGTAGGAGCCACGTCAGCATGGGGCAAAAGGGGCCTGGGGGCTTCAATTAGAATATACCTGTCAGCTAGACACAGAAATACACATCCATTGTCTCTCCCAGCCGCCCCGACTCCATCCTAGGATCATGGATTATGAGCACATCTTTTGAGTTATGGATTCATGAAAAATATCCGAGTGACCCTGAGGTAATCTTGCATCTGGCAGTGCGACTCCTGAGGCGGTGAGGGTTCTGGGGCCTGAGATACATAGATTGGCCCTCCACAGCAACCCAATGGGGCCATGTTTGCTCTCCACACGACAGGCAAAACAAACCGCATTCACTGGTACCTCTCATGTCCTGATCCGATCATGCTGTTGAAAGTTACCCCCTTTCTTAGATATTGTGAATAAGTTCTGCAGGGAGCTAAAGGGTGGAGATTATTAGACCACCCTCTGACACAGGGGGAGGGACCTAGCGTGCTTAAGAACTAGCAGCCCATGGCAGAGAGTGTCACTCTCACAGAAGAACCAGACAATGATGATCTAAGAAGGAACTGGGGACAGATCTGCCAAGGGGAGCAGCGGCCCATGCTTTGGGGTCTGTCCGGCAACTAAGATTCTTGTACCTGTGGACTGCAGAGCTCCCGGCACCTACATGCAACCTACAATCTGGTAAATTGACCCCCAACTTAATATCTCTAAGTCTTGTACCCTTATTGTTATATTTTACTCTGACTGCAAATCCACAGTAATTCCATTGTATAGCTTTCTGTATATTTCTGTAATTATCTAGTGCGCCCTTAAGGCAATTAAACCATAAAATTAATCTTGGGCTGATGCTTTTACTCTGATTACGAATCTTAGAATACCCAGCGGGTAACACGACATCCTCCCCGGCGGCCATTTGCTCTAGGTGTAGTTCCCTTACTGACCTGAAAGACAAAGGGGTGCCGGAGAGCTGTGCCTGTGTAGTTACGTCACATTGGTCACGTGGGAGGAACGGGTCCTGTTCCTCCACATTGGTGGCAGTGGTGGGATCAGAGTAAGAGTGTGTGTGGGACCCCTACTCCCAGACACTAGAGACTACCAGCGGTAACTTTCACTGCTGGGGTCTTAAGGTCAGCCCAGCACTAGACAGTCAGAGTGCAAATATAATAAGTTGTGTGCGAGGTCAGGGTTGCAGCTGTGTCAGTAACCAGAGGTTCCCAAGATGGCGGAAGGCACCAGGAGTAAGGCAAAGGGGAGGCCAATGCTATGATCTATGAGGAGGTGGTGGAGGATAATACCATTGAAGGCGAGGGGGAGCTCAGCCAGGGCTCCCCAAGGAGCCAGACCCCCGTGCTCAGTCCCGCAGTGGACTGTCCACCACCTGCCCGCCCCAGCCTGTCCAGATTGGAGGCCCTTTTCCAAGCGGCTATGGCCCAGCTCGAGGCTGGTAACGATGCCACCCATGACAGACTCCTGGTGGCGACAGAGAAAGCAGCGGAGCGTGAGCAAGAGGCGGCAGAGAAAGCAGCAGAGCGTGAGCATACAGAACGTTTGCTGCAGGCTGCAGAATGCCATGAAGCTGCGGGTCGCCGGCACCGACTGGAGAAGGCTTAGCATGGGCTCCCGCTGGACGCTCCAGCCCCACCGGGGACCAAGGCTTCCAAGGTCCGGGCGGAGGACTTCCCCCTGCTTGAAAAGAATGGAGACCTGGATTCCTTTCTGCTGGCCTTTGAGAGAACCTGCCTCCAACACCATCTGGCCCAGGATCAGTGGGCAAGGTACCTGACCCTCCGTTTGAGGGGTAAGTCCCTGGAAGTTTTGGGGGACTTACCTGCCGGGGAGGAGCAGGACTACAACAGCATCAAGCGGGCCCAGATCCAGCACTACAACCTCACCCCAGAGTCGTACCGCAGGAAGTTCCGGAGCCTGCAGCGGGGCTCAAAGGACACCTGGACCGACCACATGTGGGCACTGCTGAGAGCTGTGGAGCACTGGACCTCGGGTCTAGAGCTCACTACCCGTCAGGAGGTCCAGGAACTGTTCATCACGGAGCAGTTCTTGTGGAACTGCCCAGAGGACTTCCAGCAGTTCCTCCGTGACCGGAAACCAAAGGGGGCTTCTGCTACGGCCGCCCTGGCAGACGAGAATGCCAACAACAGGGCGTCCGAGCCAAAGAAGCCTGCCAGCAGCACCTGGAGAGGGGGTAAGCCCAATCCTGCCCCTGTCCCCCCAGCCCCCAGAGTGCAAGGGGTGTACCCCCCTGCTGCCCTCTCCAGGCCAGGAGCAGAACCCAGACGTTGTCATCATTGCAACCAGCCGGGACACTTTAAAGCTGCGTGTCCCAAGCGCCAGAAGGCCCCATCCCTGTCCCAGAAACCGTCCACTGTTTTGTGTGTGGGAGGGGGTGGTGGGAGGTCCCTGGACAATTACCAACCCGTCACCATCGGCCGCTCAGCGGTCATGAGACTGCGGGACACAGGCGCTGAACGAACCCTGGTACGTCCTGAGGTGGTGTCCCCTCAAGACTTGGTGCCTGGGAAAACCCTTTCCATCTCCGGAATTGGAGGTGTTGAACCGACGCTGCCCGTCGCCAAGGTGTTTTTGGACTGGGGCGCCGGGAGGGGAGTAACGCCAAATATTCCTGCCAATGTGTTGCTTGGGACCGATTTGGGGCGGCTAGTGTCTCAGTATGTGGCCACTGAACCCCCAAGTCTGGCTCCCCAAGAATGTCATGACTCTACTGTGACTGCTAATGTTAATGTGTTGAATGTGCCTCCAACAGTGGAGGTGGGAGTAATGCCTCATATTCCTGCCAATGTGTTGCTTGGGACCAATTTGGGGTGGCTAGAGTCTCAGTATGTGGCCACTGAACCCCCAAGTCCGGCTCCCCAAGAATATCATGACTCTACTGTGATTGCTAATGTTAATGTGTTGAATGTGCCTCCAACAGTGGAGGAGGGAGTGAAACCCCATGGTAAGCTACGCACTGACACTACACACACATGGCTCACAGTGAGGACAGGTGAGAATACTGCAGGGGAGAGCTCAGAGGTGGAGGGAGGGGCTGCTATGGGCAGTGTAGGGCCCCTAAGTGAATCCAGCCTGCTGAGTCTAGGGCCTCTGCAGAAAGAGGAACAGGCCATGGGGGGAGAGGGCATCCCAGGAGAGGAGCCACCAGGTAAGACCCCATGGCAGGAGTTCCCCGCATCCGGGATGTCACGAGGCCAGGGAAGTCTACCTGACCCGGCGACTTGGTCAGGGGCCGAGGGGAAGCAGGCCCTACCTGTGGTCTCAGCGGTCGTGGCTGCTGTTACCAGGAGTAGGAGCGCCGGAGCCCAAGGAGCCTCACGGAGGTCCGACGGTTTCCCCCTCTCCAACCAATTGGCTGCCAAGTCAGACAGCGGCCAGGTGACAGAGTCCGGGGAGCTGACAGAGGATGTGGCAGTTTCGTCAATTCTTGTCACATTGAGTCAGGGATTTCAGGCAGCGTTGGAAGCTCACCCTAGCCTGAAAGCTCTCAAGGAGCAGGTGGCACAGCCTCCCCTGGAGTCCGACCGCGAGCGAGTGGTCTGGGAGCAGGGACGGCTGTACCGGGTAACGGTCTAGCAGGGTTCACCGGAGGCGTGGCCCAGGGACCGACAGTTAGTGATACCCTATCCGTTCAGGGCAGAATTGTTGCGGATCGCACACGAGATTCCCATGGCCGGACACCTAGGGATCACTAAAACCAGGGCCAGGCTAGCTCAGCATTTCTACTGGCCGGGAATGAGGACCGAGGTGATTGCCTATTGCCGTTCGTGTGACACCTGTCAGAGGGTGGGGAAGGCGGGGCGGCGCCCCACAGCCCCACTGGTAACTCTGCCCATCATCGAAGAGCCTTTCTCGAGGGTGGCTGTGGATCTCATTGGACCTCTGTCCTCTCCCAGCCGCTCCAGGAAATGCTTCATACTAACGGTAGTGGACTATGCCACCCGGTACCTGGAGGCGGTATAGCTTTGTCGTCCATTCAGGCTGACAAAGTGGCCACTGCCTTACTGGAGATTTTGTCCAGTGTGGGGTTTCCCCAGGAAATGCTCACCGTCCGAGGGACCCAGTTCATGTCGCAGCTGATGGAGTCTCTCTGTAAGCAGGTACAGGTGCAACATCTGGTAGCCAGCCTGTACCACCCACAGACCAATGGCCTGTGTGAGCGGTTCAATGGCACCTTAAGGCAGATGCTGGAGATGTTGGTCGACTCCCATGGGAGAGACTGGGAGCGGTATCTCCCACACCAGCTGTTTGCCTCCCGGGAGGTCCCACAGGCCTCAACAGGGTTCTCCCCCATTGAGCTCCTGTACGGGTGACATGTACAGGGGCCCCTTGCTCTGGTGAAGGAAGCATGGGAAGGGGATTTGGCCACCCCTGGAGTGTCGGTCATTGAGCATGTCATGCGCTTCCGGGACAGAATGATGGCCTTGACACGGCTGGTGCATGACAATATGGCCCAAGCCCAGGCTGACCAGAAGCAGTGGTACGACCAGAATGCTTGTGAGCGGACCTACCAGGTGGGTCAAAAGGTGTGGATACTGGTCCCCGTACCTCAAAACAAGCTTCAGGCGGTCTGGGAGGGTCCATACCTCGTGCGCCAGTGGCTCAACGCTGTCACCTATCTGGTCACCCTGGACCACACCCGTGGAAGGAGGAAGGCCTTCCACGTGAACATGATGAAGGCCCATCATGAGCGGGAGGCTTGTGCCCACCCAGTGTGCAACCTTCCTGAAGGAGAGGTAGAAACCCTCCTGGATCTGCTCACCTAAGACAAGGCGGGTGGATCCATCAAGGATGTGGGGGTTGGCCACCAGCTCTCGGAGGACCAACGTTCCCAGCTGGGGGTCACCCTACACCCCTTTCGGGAGCTGTTCAGCAGCCTGCCCAAAAGGACAGAGACAATCGTCCATGACGTGGACACGGCAATCACCCCCCGATCCGGCGTTCAGCATATCGGGTCTCTCTTGAGGTGCAGCAGCACATGCGCCAAGAGATAGACGAGATGCTGAAGCTGG
Source organism: Dendrobates tinctorius (assembly GCF_039654945.1). Classification (NCBI taxonomy): domain Eukaryota; kingdom Metazoa; phylum Chordata; class Amphibia; order Anura; family Dendrobatidae; genus Dendrobates; species Dendrobates tinctorius. The sequence goes on along the minus strand of NW_027361760.1, from coordinate 7,368,336 downwards.
GGGTGATCCAAGTGTCGAACAGTGTGTGGGCTTCGCCTGTAGTCCTCGTCCCTAAAAAGGACGCATCGATGACCTGCTCGATCAGCTGGCCGGGGCCAAGTACCTGACCATCATGGATCTGAGAAGGGGGTATTGGCAGATTCCCCTGACCCCTGGGGCACGGGAATGCTCTGCCTTTATCACCCCATTCGGACTGTACATGTCCACGGTGATGCCATTCGGCATGAAGAATGCCCCTGCCACTTTTCAGAGGATGGTCAACACGCTGCTCGAGGGACTGGAATGGTATGCGACCACGTACCTAGATGACATTGCCATCTTCAGTCCCACCTGGGAGGATCACCTAGAGCATCTGGCGCAGGTGCTCGGGCGGATCCAGCGAGCAGGCTTGACCATTAAGCCGGAAAAATGCCAGCTGGGTATGAGTGAGGTCCACTATCTGGGACACCGAGTAGGTGGGGGAGCTCTGAAGCCAGAGCCCGGGAAGGTGGATGCCATTGCATCCTGGCCCACCCCCAGGACCAAGAAGAAGGTGATGTCCTTCTTGGGGACTGTCAGGTACTATAGGAGGTTTGTTCCACACTATAGTGCCCTGGCCAAGCCCCTGATGGACCTCACCAAGAAGAGGCTGCCCGTCGCAGTCGACTGGACAGTCACCTGCGAGACAGCTTTCCAGGTGCTCAAGACCGCCCTTTCTAGCTCTCCTGTACTACAGGCAGCCGACTTCACGCGGCCGTTCGTAGTGCAGACCGACGCCAGCGACTTCGGCAGCCATTTGCTCTAGGTGCAGTTCCCTTACTGACCTGAGAGACAAAGGGGGCGCCGGAGAGCTGTGCCTGTGTAGTTACATCACATTGGTGACGTGGGAGGAACGGGTCCTGTTCCCGCACATGCCCCATTTAGAATGCTCCAGTATATCATGGGCCCCATGGATGATGCTCCAGTGTCTTATGGGCCCAAATAATGCGCCATATATAATGGGCCCCATTTCTAATGCTCCAGTGTATAATGGGCCCCAGAGATGCTGCTCCAGTGTCTGATGTGCCCCATTTAGAATTTTCCAGTATATGATGGGCCCCATGGAATATGCTCAAGTGTCTTATGGGCCCAAATAATGCTCAATATATAATTAATAATAATATCATTTATAATGCTCCAATGAATAATGGGCCCCGAAAATGCTGCTGCAGTGTCTGATGTCCCCCATTTGGAATGCTCCAGTATATGATGGGCCTCATGGATGATGCTTCAGTGTATGATGGTCCCAAATAGTGCTCCATATATAATCTGCCCCATGTAGAATGCTCCAGTATATCATGGGCCCCATGGATGATGCTCCAGTGTATGATGGGCCCCATATCTCATTCTCCAGTGTATAGTGCTCCCCAAAAATTGATCCCAACCTTTAAAAAAAATAAATACTTTTCCTCGCTGGGCACTGCTCTACTCTGGACTCCTCAGCGTCAACATCTTACAGCTCTCTGCACTTGGACTGTTTAGGCAGAGGGCATACAGACGTGATGTCATCGCGCTCTCTGACCTGAATGTCACTGTCATGAAACACGGAAGACGTCACGGCGGTGGAGCAGGGAGAGGTAAGTATTGCAAGTGCTGTGGCCCTGAGCAAGAAGCAGGGGGCGCCCACTTGTGAGCGACAGCACTGGCACAGGGCCCCTCATAGTACACTGGTGTGTCTGACGGTGAGTGGGCCCTTCCACTGGCAGAGACATTTTTGCGTACTATGAGGGGCCCTGTGCCAGTGCCGTCCTCTATGAGTATGCCCCCCACCTGCTCAGGGAACCGGCACTTTCCTCTGCACCTTCCTCTGTGCCACTATGTAAGGTGCTATAGTATGTGTGAAGGGGCACCTGAGTTTCATCAGAGTCAGATTCTAGCTCTGTAGAGTGCGAGGGGAATGTAGTGCTGTTGGTGAATGTATCAGCAGAATCATCTAGCAGTGGCTGTGCATCAGTGCACTCCATCTCTGATTCATGTTGGACTGGGGAATTCAGGATTTCACTTGATAACCCAGGCATTGTATGTGAAAAGAGTTCAATGGAGTAATCTGAAGTGTGGCCTGCCGCATCCTTCACTTTTGGTGGGGGTGAAGGACACAAGGAAAGGGGTTGTTCCTGACCAGAAGCCTGAACTGACGACTCAGTGCTTGCATTTTTTGCAACTTCAGAAGAGGAGGCGATAGAGCTGGAGGCTGTTTCGGCAATGTAAGCCAAAACCAGTTCCTGATGCTCCGGTGTTATGAGCGGGTAGCCGAGGAGGAAATAAAAAAACAATACAAGCTAAGTCTCAGAAAACCAAAGAGGTTGGTAACTATGCAGACTGCCGACCCCTGATCCTAACACGCAACTAGCAGCAGTCGTGGAGCGTTCCTATGGTGGTCCTAGACGCCTCGTCACAACCGGAGAACCAAATAAGCCTAAAGCAGGAAAAGAGGAAAACTAACTGCCCCAGAGCAGACCCCAAAGAAGAGACAGCCTCCCCACATGTATTGACAGTGGAAAAAAAGATGAAAACACAAACAAAGGCAGGAAAATAGGCTGAGCAAACGATGGGGCCAAACCAACTAAAAAGGACAGGAAAGGAAAGAGACTGTCTGCAGTCTGCCAAAAAACCCCCCCACAAAATGTACAACACAACTGATAGTAAAATCAACCCTGAAGTCACCAGACTTCTCCCACCATACCAGCACTCCAAAATACTCTGAGACAGAGCAAAAAGAGGCCAATCCAACAAGGGACAAAAGAAAGGCAATTTGGCAAATAAGAGTGGAAATTCAGCACAGCCCAGCCGGGCTGGCTGACCACACAATAAAATGAAAAGACCAACAAGAGCAAGTGTGAACACCAGCAAAAAACAAACTTATCCCGAGATGACTGGAACAGTGCTGAGTCCTAGATCAGAGAAATAGACTGAATCACCAGCACTAGGATAGGGTGTCGGGTGTCTTATATCCAGTCTGATACTCCAGAGATCCAATCATCATCTTCCTCACCAGGTGGCAGATCACTACCACCCAAACCAACCTCACTACCTCCCGTCACCACCAGAGGGAGAACGGAAGGGGAACCCTCAACTGGTGGAGCAGAAAATGAGCTCATAACAGTACCCCCCCTTGAGGAGGGGTCACCGAACCCTCATCCATGCCACCAGGCCGATCAGGATGGGCCCGGTGAAAAGCACAAACCAATTTATTGGCATGAATATCAGAGGCAGAGACCCAAGAATTATCCTCCTGGCCATAACTCTTCCATTTGACCAAATACTGGAGTCTCCGTCTAACCAAACGAGAATCCAATATTTTCTCTACCTCATATTCCATATTGCCTTTAACCAACACAGGGTCAGGAGGTGCCACCACAGGAACTACTGGCTCAACAAACCTCTTCAACAGTGATTTGTGAAATACATTGTGGATTTTGAACGTAACTGGAAGAGCCAATCGAAAAGAAACAGGATTAAGAATCTCCAAAATCCTATAAAGTCCAATAAATCTTGGCTTGAATTTTGGAGATGCAACCTTCATAGGAATATTCTTAGACGACAACCAAACCATATCACCCACTTTAAACCGGGGACCAATGGTCCTATGCCGGTTGGAAAAACGCTGGGCCTTTTCCTGAGAGAGAGACAATTTATCCACCACTTGGTCCCATATCTGCTGCATTCTCACAACCACAGTGTCCACACCTGGGCAGGACGAAGATTCTACTTGCCCTGAAGAGAATCGACGATGAAACCCAAAATTACAGAAAAAGGGTGACATCATGGTGGCAGAACTAGCTCTATTGTTCAGCGCAAATTCGGCCAAGGGCAAAAATGAGACCCAATCATCTTGATCAGCAGATATAAAACATCTTAAATAAGACTCCAAGGTCTGATTTGTTCTCTCAGTCTGCCCATTGGTCTGGGGATGAAATGCGGAGGAGAAGGATAACTGAATTCCCAGATTGGAACAAAAGGCTTTCCAAAATCTGGAAACAAACTGGACCCCTCTATCGGACACAATGTTCTCAGGAATTCCGTGTAACCGAACCACCTGTTGTAAAAATAAGGGTACCAACTCAGCAGAAGATGGCAACTTTGGGAGCGGTACAAGATGGACCATCTTCGAAAATCTATCACAAATTACCCAGATAAGTCATTCTCTGAGAGACAGGAAGATCAGAAGTAAAATCCATTGAGATATGGGTCCATGGCCTCTTGGGCACCGGCAGGGGCATCAGCAACCACTAGAACGAGAACAGGGTTTAAACCGAGAACAAGTCCAACAGGACTGTTCAAAATTCCTGACACCACGAGATAAGGCAGGCCACCAAAACGACCGACTCACCAAATCTCTGGTACCAAAAATACCTGGATGACCGGCCAATGCAGAGCAATGGACTTCAGACATCACTCTCTTTCTCCATTGGTCAGGAACATACAATCTTCCCATAGGGCAACGCTCAGGTTTATCCTCCTGAAATTCCACCAGGGCGCGTCTCAAATCGGACGAAATGGCAGAAAGAACAACCCCCTCACCTAGGATAGTAGTAGGCTCGGTCACATTAAGAGAATCAGCAAAGAAACTCCTAGAAAGGGCGTCTGCCTTAATATTCTTAGTGCCCGGAAGAAAACAGACCACAAAATTAAAACGCGTGAAAAACAAGGCCCATCTAGCCTGTCTAGGATTCAAGCATTTAGCCGACTCCAGATAAGTCAGATTCTTGTGATCGGTGAGGACCACAAATTGATGTTTAGCTCCCTCCAACCAATGTCTCCACTCCTCAAATGCCCATTTCATGGCCAACAATTCCCGATTCCCTACGTCATAGTTGCGTTCAGATGGGGAGAACTTTCGAGAAAAGAAGGCACAGGGATTCATCTTAGAAGTCACAGGGTCTTTTTGGGACTAAACAGCTCCTGCACCAGTCTCAGAAGCGTCTACCTCCACTTGAAATGGAAGTGAGACATCTGGTTGCCATAAAACTGGAGCTGAAGTAAACCTCCGCTTAAGCTCCTGAAATGCTGAGACAGCCTCAGGAGTCCAATTCAGCACATCAGCTCCCCTCTTAGTCAGATCAGTCAGTGGTTTGACAATACTAGAAAAATTACCTATAAATTTACGATAGAAATTAGCAAAACCCAAAAACTTCTGAAGAGCCTTCAAAGAAGTAGGCTGAACCCAATCATAAATGGCCTGTACCTTGGCCGGGTCCATTTCAATAGTTGATGGAGATAAGATAAATCCCAAAAATGAAATCCTCTGTACACCAAAGAGACATTTCGATCGCTTAACAAACAGGGAATTCTCCCTCAAAATCCGAAACACAGTCCGGACATGCTCCACATGGGAATCTCAATCATTAGAAAAGATCAAAATATCATCCAGATAGATGATCAAAAACTTATCCACAAAGTCTCGGAAAATATCATTCATAAAGGACTGGAAGACAGAAGGGGCATTGGAGAGCCCAAAAGGCATCACCAGGTACTCAAAATGTCCCCACGGAGTATTAAACGCCGTCTTCCATTCATCCCCGTGCTTGATGCGAATAAGATTATACGCCCCCTGAGGTCAAGCTTAGTAAACCAGCAGGCACTCTTAACTCTGGAGAATAAATCAGACATCAGAGGTAACCGGTACTGATATTTAACCGTCATCTTGTTAAGGGAACGATAATCAATACACGGTCTTAACGAACCATCTTTCTTTGCCACAAAAAAAAACCCAGCACCTAAAGGTGACGAGGATGGTCTAATATAACCCTTCTCCAACGACTCCTTAATATAGGATCGCATAGCATCATGTTCGGGTACAGATAAGTTAAAAAGCCGACCCTAGGGAAATTTACACCCAGGCATCAACTCAATTGCACAGTCATAACTCCTATGAGGGTGCAAAGATGCAGACTTACTCTCACTAAATACATCAGAGAATTCAGCCAGATAATCAGGAATATCATGAGACTGAGGAGAGGTGGAGAAAACAGGAGCATCCCTAAGAACACACTGACAACCCCAACTCACCACAGACACAGATTTCCAATCAAAACTGGGTTATGAGTTTGCAACCAGGGGAACCCCAGAACAATAGTGTCATGCAAAATATGCAGCACCAAAAATGTATAATTTTCCTGGTGGTCAGGGGCAACTCGCATTATCACCTGGGTCCAAAACTGAAGTTTATTCTCCGCCAACGGAGTGGTATCAATACCCCTCAAAGGAATAGGCGTCTGCAGAGGTGTCATGGACAAACCACAACGTTTAGCAAAGTCCAAATCCATCAGATTCAGAGCTGCTCCTGAATCCACAAAAGCCTTAGTGGAAAATGTGGACAAGGAGCAGATCAGAGTAATTTCCAAAAGGAACTTGGGTTGTATACTGCCCACAGTAAATGTGTGTGCAAAACGTTTCTCTCGTTTAGGGCAGACAGAAATAGTATGAGAGGCGTCTCCACAGAAAAAACACAGCTTATTACGCCTTCTAAACTCCCGACGTTGCGCCCTAGACAAAACCCCATCACATTGCATAGGTTCAGACATTTGTTCAAAAGGTGGCAGCGCCTCCCGTGTATTTTTACATTCACGTAAACGCCGATCAACTTGAATGGCTAATGTCATAGAGCCATCCAGACCAGAGGGAACAGGAAATCCCACCATAACATCTTTTACGGTCTCTGATAAACCTTTCCGAAAGAGGGCTGCCAATGCACTATCATTCCATGTAGTAAGGACAGCCCTCTTTTGGAATTTTTGACAATATAACTCTGCAGGATCCTGACCCTGGTTTAATGCAAACAGGGTACTCTCAGCTTGATCAACGGAATTAGGTTCGTCATACAACAACCCCAAGGCCTGAAAAAATGCATCCACATTAGTCAGAATAGGATTTTCAGGTGTCAGAGAAAACGCCCAATCCTGGGGATCGACGTGCAGCAAGGAGATGACAATTTTAACCTGCTGTGCAGAGCTTCCCAATGAGTTAGGCTTCAAGGCAAGAAATAATTTACAATTATTCTTAAAATTCAAAAATTTAGACCGATCCCCAGAAAACACATCAGGAGTGGGGATTTTGGGTTCAACAGCATGTGATTGAGCGTGATAGGCGGAAATTCCCTGCACTTCAGCAGCGAGCTGCTCCACACGATCAGACAATTGCTTAATCTCCATTAAGGAAAAAAACCTCCTACGGCCCCAGAGAAAAAGAGGAAAAAATGCATATATATAAAAAAAAAAAATTCTGACACCTTTTTTTTTCTTTACTGCTTTTGAGTACCCTACAATCTGCGGTATGGCTGGTGATTCTGTTATGAGCGGGTAGCCGAGGAGGAAATAAAAAAAACAATACAAGCTAAGTCTCAGAAAACCAAAGAGGTTGGTAACTATGCAGACTGCAGACCCCTGATCCTAACACGTAACTTGCAGCAGTCGTGGAGGATTCCTACGGTGGTCCTAGACGCCTCGTCACAACTGGAGAACCAATTAAGCCTAAAGCAGGAAAAGAGGAAAACTAACTGCCCCAGAGCAGACCCCAAAGGAGAGACAGCCCCCCACATGTATTGACGGTGAAAAAAAGATGAAAACACAAACAAAGGCAGGAAAATAGGCTGAGCAAATGATGGGGCCAAACCAACTAAAAAGGACAGGAAAGGAAAGAGACTGTCTGCAGTCTGCCAAAAAAAACCCACAAAATGTCCAACACAACTGATAGCAAAATCAACCCTGAAGTCACCAGACTTCTCCCACCATACCAGCACTCCGAAATACTCTGAGACAGAGCAAAAAGAGGCCAATCCAACAAGGGACAAAAGAAAGGCAATTTGGCAAATAGGAGTGGAAATTCAGCACAGCCCAGCCGGGCTGGCTGACCACACAAAAAACTGAAAAGACCAACAAGAGCAAGTGTGAACACCAGCAAAAACAAACTTATCCCGAGATGACTGGAATAGAGCTGAGTCCTAGACCGGAGAAACAGACTGAATCACCAGCACTAGGATAGGGCGTCGGCTGTCTTATATCCAGTCTGATACTCCAGAGATCCAATCATCATCTTCCTCACCAGGTGGCAGATCACTACCACCCAAACCAACCTCACTACCTCCCATCACCACCATAGGGAGAACGGAAGGGGAACTCTTAACTGTTGGAGCAGAAAATGAGCTCATAACACTCCGGCTTTAAAAGTGTTTTACCTACTCCGAGAAAAGGGAGCCTTCCAGGCCATCAGGAGCAAGACCATGCCACAATCTCAAGCCCTCTTGCCTTACCTGGTATTGTACTTTTGGCACTACCAGCAGATGCACCACCACCACCATCAGTAGCCACGTCCACAGCCTCTTACACCATACTTCCTAATTTTTGTGAAAATGGACCCAAAATACCAGCAGATATATGGTACTGTATCAGAAGCGTTCAGCTTTATACAGTGTAGGGGTCATTGTAAATCTCTGTATATATTTCCAAAGTCAGACACGGACGCTCACAGGCTCAGTATGAATTGGACAATACTATAAAAAGTTGAAAAAGGGTACAGTATCAACAGTTACAAGGTATATATAGTATAGTTTAAACATTGTAAATCTCTGTATATATTTCAGGAGGCAGACACAGGCGCTCTCACGCCCAGTATTGATTCGACAACAATATAGAAAGTTGAGAAAGGGTACAGTAACAGCAGATACCAGAAATATATAGCATAGTTTAAACATTATAAATCTCCGTATATATTTCAGTAAGCAGACACAGACACTCTCAGGCCCAGTATGTATTCGACAAGAATATAGAAAGTTGAGAAAGGGTACCGTATTACCTGATACCAGGTATATCCATATATATTTCCAGAGTCAGAAACAGACTCTCACTGGCTCACTATGGATTACACCAGAATATAAAAAGCAGTAAATGGGTAATGTCTCACAAGCGTAGAGCTGTATACAGTCTAGGGATAATTGTAAATATACGTATATATTTCATGAGTCAGACACAGACGCTCACAGCCTCATTATGGATTAGACAGTAATATAAATAGTTGAGAAAGGGTACAGTAACACTAGCTACCAGTTATATATATGGTATAGTTTCAACATTGTAAATGTACGTATATATTTCAGGAGGCAGACATAGACGCTCTCAGGTTCATTAAGGATTACACCACAATGTAAAAAGCTGTAAAAGGGTAATGGATCAGAAGCGTACAACTGTATACAGTGTAGGGGTCATTGTAACTCTGCGTATATATTTTCATAGTCATAAACTGACTCTCACTGGCTCTGTATGCATTAGACCGTAATAAAAACAGCAGTAAATGGGTAATGTATCCCAAGCTTACAGCTGTATACAGTGTTGTGTGAATCGGAAATCTCCAAATATATTTACAGAGTAATAGACAGACAATCACAGGCTGAGTATGGATTACAACAGAATGTAAATAGCAAAAAAGGGTACTGTATCAAAATCGTACAGCTGGATACAGTGTTGGGCAAAATGTAAATCTCTGTATATATTTCCGGAGTCACCCTCAGACGCTCACTCAGTCTGGATTTGACCATAATACAAAATGTTTAAAAAAGGTACTGGATAACAAGATAGCAAGTACATGTATTGTAGGGTACAATTTAAATCTCCGTATATATTTCTGTAGTCCCCCTCAGACAGCCACCCAGTATGGATTTGACCATAAGACAACATGTCTAACAAAGATACTGTATCACAAGATAGGAGGTGTATAGGGTAAAATGTTTTTCTCCGTATATATTGAATGAGTAAAGCACACACTATCACTTAGTATGGATCATACCGTAAGAAAAAATTTAGAACTAAGGCTGGTTTCACACTTGCGTTTTTTTTGCGCTGTATTTTAGCGCTAAAAAACGCATGCGTTTTTTTTCCTATATTTTGCATGGGATGCGCTTATGTGCGCATACACATGCGTTTGTTTTGCGTTTTTCCGCGCATGCGTTTCTTTGTGGTGTGCGCTCGGGCGCACAAAATGCATCCTGTTGCATTTTTTGGGCGTCGGACTTGCCTCAAAAAAATGCATGCGCGCGCAATGCGTTTTTTTACAGCAAGACACCCATTATAAGTCTATGGGTGCGCATATGTGCGCATTGCCATGCTCATGTATGCGTTTTTTTGCGCATGCGTTTTTTGTTGACCATTAGTTAGACAATGGAATTTAGGGGTTTGGGTTAGAGTTAGGGTTAGTTAAGGGGGTTTAGGGTTAGGGTTAGTATGGTTTGGTTAAGGGTTAGGGTTTAGGGTTAGTTATGGTTTAGGGTTAGGGTTAGGTTAAGGGTTAGGGTTAGTATGGTTTAGTTAAGGGTTAGGGTTAGGGTCAGGGGTAGGGTTAGGGTTAGGGTCAGGGTTAGGGTATGGTTTGGTTAAGGGTTAGGGTCAGGGTTAGGGTTAGGGTTAGGGTTAGTAAAGTCATGGTTTGGGTTTGTGTGAGGGGCCAACTAATGTTGGAAAAAAACGCAAACGCGGTAAAAACGCACTAAAAATGCATACAAACACATAAAAACGCTGCGTTTTTTTCATGCATGCTCATAAAAATGCTTGAAAAAAACGCAGCATTTGTATGCGTTTCTATGCGTTTTTTCCATGCGTTTTTTTGCGGGAAAAACGCGCTGCAAAAAAAAGCAAGTGTGAAAGTAGCCTTAGGTACTGTTTCATCAAATACCAGGTGTATATAGTGTAATCGAAAATGCTAATCTCCCTATATATTTCCGTAGTCTCATACAGATAGTCTGCTTGTATTTCTCCGTGATACCATCCGGTAAACGGTAGTGTGTGAGGAGCGTACAGCTCTATATGGTGTGTGAAATAATGAACGTTCGTTCACTGCAGGAGTACAGAATAAAAGAAGGAGTGCTGTGTAAAAGCAGTCTGCACAGCTGTGTCCACACAGCAATACTGCTGTAAGGCAGGCTAATAATCAGCGCTGCTGCATAGAAGAAAATCCTCCCCTGTCACTGCACACTAACAGAACACAACAATTGCGTTCAGCGCAAGCATATTGCAACTTCTGTTTACATGCCTAAGTGTCTCCCAAATCATAAACAGCGTCAGCAACCTCTCCCTACTGTAAAAATGGGCAGAAGAAAATTGGCAGTCGGAAGGGAGGGCTTTTTTACACACTCAGTATATACAGGTGTTGGACAAAATAATGCAATCAAACACCTAACGTGTTGTCATCATTATCTTCAAATATGTTCTAAACATGCAAACTGTGACATATGTTAATGTTTTGTAGTTGATTATTTGTGTCATGTGATATGTGTATGTAAATTAACTTTGTTTTGCATAATTCTAAGAACATTGAGGAAAACCTGCTACCAATGGCAGACCTCTCTAATTTTCAAAGAGCCCAAATTGTTGATGCTGGTATGGCAGGCACTAGTGTAACAGAAAGTGACCGTATGCTTGGTGTGTCAAGCGGTACTGTCTCTAAAGTAATGACTGCGTTTGAAAGAGAAGGAAAAGCACAGGTCCGGCCGAAAGTCGAAGTTGAATGAGAGAGTTACTGTCGGACTGTAAAGCAAATTTGGAAAGAGGATCACAAGACAACTGCTCTGAAAATCAATGCAGAGCTCAATGAACACCTATAGAACACAGTTTCCTCGAAAAAAGTTTGTCGCGAGCTGCACAAATATGGAATCCATAGAACAGCTGGAATTGTAAAAACTCTTCTTTCAATGACAAATGTTTCCAAGCGTTTAGAGTGGTGTAGAAACCTCCAGAATTGGTCCCTCGAGCAGGGAAAACATTTTATATTCTCAGACGAATCATCGTTTACCCTATTTCCGACCTCCGGCTGAGTGTACGTTTGGAGACAGCCTAAAGAAGCATTCCATCCAGACTGCCTTCTCCCAACCGTAAAACATGGCGGATATTCTGTGATGATCTGGGGTGCTATTTCGTTGAGATACGCCGGGCCAATGATATCCCTTCATTGAAGAATAGTGTTGAGCGATACTTTCCGATATTGAGAAATATCGGATTGGATCGGACCAATACCCAAAAAGTATCGGGTATCGCCGATTCCGATAACGGAAGCCCCATGCAAGTCAATGGGACAGAAATATCGAAATAAAAAAAAACCCCTTTCTTTACTTGCACATCCAGTTCAGGAAGGGGGAAGAGTGTGGGAGGTGCGTGGGCAGACACTGTGCGTGTCTGTGTGTGCGGGTGGGGTCTGTGCGGGCTGCCGGGGGTCTGTGCGGGCCTGCCGGGGGTTGTGTGTGTGTGCAGGCATCGTCCAATGAGGCTACAAGTCCCATCGGGCTATGCCTGCTACAATGACAGTGATTGACACTTTAGCCAATGATGTGACAGTAGTAGTCCCATCATCCGGCTAATGTGTTGAATGTAAAAAGAAAAAAAAAACATACATACTACATACATACTACATACATACATACTACATACATACTTCATATATACCACATTCATACAACATACATACTACATACATACTACAACATACATACTACATACTACATTCTTACTACATACTACATACATATACTACATTCATACAACATACATACATAGTACATATATACTACATTCATACAACATACATACTACATACATACTACATATATACTACATTCATACAACATACATACTACATACTTCATACATACTACATTCATACAATATATATACTACATTCATACAACATACATACTACATACATACTACATTCATACAACATACATACATACTACATATATACTACATTCATACAACATACATACATACATAGTACATACTACATACATACAACATACATAAAACATGCTACAGACATACATACTACATACAATACATTCATACAATACATACATATAGACATACAGTACATATAACATAGAGTACATACTAACCATCACTTGTCACTTTGATCCCCGAAGCCAGTGTCATCTTTTAGAAATATTAAAATAACAAACAACTGATATACTCCCTGATCTGCAGAAATCCAAAAGTGTCCCATGACGATCTCCCGTGGAGAACAGCAGCATCAGCGAACTAAAGTATAGTAACCTCTCAGTGATGCAGTGCAGGAGATCGTCGTGGGACACTCGTGGATTTCTGCAGATCAGGGAGTATATTGCTTGTTTGTTATTTTAATATTTTTTACAGTGAGATGACACTGGCTTCGGGGATCAAAGTGACAAATGATGGTGAGTATGTTCTCTGTTATAAGTACTGCATGTCTATATGTATGTATTGTATGAATGTATTGTATATAGTACGTAGTATGCATGTAGTATGTATGTTGTATGTATGTAGCATGTTGTATGTATGTAGTAAGTATGTTGTATGAATGTAGTATATATGTAGTATGTATATAGTATGTATGTATGTTGTATGAATGTAGTATATATGTAGTATGTATGTTGTATGTATGTAGCATGTTTTATGTATGTTGCATAGTATGCAGTATGTATGTATGTTGTATGAATGTAGTATATATGTAGTATGTATGTAGTATGTATGTAGTATGTAGTATGTATGTTGTATGAATGTAGTATATATGTAGTATGTATGTATTATGTAGTATGTACAGTATGTATGTTGTATGAATGTAGTATATATGTAGTATGTATGTATGTTGTATGAATGTAGTATATATGTAGTATGTATGTAGTATGTATGTATGTAGTATGAATGTAGTATATATGAAGTATGTAGTATGTATGTATGTTGTATACAGTATATGTAGTATGTATGTATGTTGTATGTATGTTGTATGTAGTATGTATGTTTTTTCTTTTTACATTCAGCACATTAGCCGGATGATGGGACTACTACTGTCCCATCATTGGCTAATGTGTCAATCACTATCATTGTAGCAGGCATAGCCCGATGGGACTTGTAGTCCCATCGGACGATGCCTGCACATACACACAACCCCCGGCAGGCCCGCACAGACCCCCGGCGGCCCATGCAGACCCCCGGCAGCCCGCACAGACCCCCGGGAGCCCACACAGACCCCCGGCAGCCCGTACAGACCCCCGGCAGGCCCGCTCAGACCCCTGGCAGGCCCGCATAGACTGCGCATCATGATGCGCACAGACCGCGCATCATGATGACATCATTTCAGCAGCCAATCACAGCCACAACACTGGCTCATTGCATTATGGGAACTTCCGATTCCGGTATCCGATATTGTAAAAATATCGGTACTCAGTATCGGAATTCCGATACAGCGAATATCGGCCGATACCCGATATTTGCAGTATCGGAATGCTCAACACTATTGAAGAAGTAACAGCCGTGATTATTTAGGCATTTTGGGCAACCAAGTGCATCCTATGGATCAAGCACTGTTCCCGGAGGGGAACGACATCTTTCAGGATGATAATGCACCAATTCATACAGCTCGAATTGTTAAAGCATGGCACAAGTAACACTGTAATGAAGTTGAGCATCTCATCTGTCCCCCACAATCCCCAGACCTCCACATTATTCCTCATTTATGGCAGATTTTATCGATTCAAGTTAGACGTCGATTTCCGCCACCATTGTCGCTCAAAGAACGGAGGGTGTTTTAAATGAAGAATGGGCTACAATTCCTTTGGAAAAAATTCACACCTTGTATGCATCATGGTTAGGACATGGTTAATGTCCTGTTCTCACAGGGTTAACTTTTGCCAGCCTCTCTTTGGATCTGGGAGGGGTATTTATACTCACGCCAGACTAGGATTCCCTGTCAGCTATACTGTTATTCTGGTTGTGTGTCTGACCCCTGGTGTGCTTGTATACTGCATTGCTTGTTTGATTCCCGTGTATGACCCGGTCTGTCCCCTCACTCTGTTCTCTGTCTCTCGTTTTGGTACTATCGTCTTCTCTGGTTCTGACCTCCTGGTTAGGCTATTGTTACTCCGTTACAGTTTGTCCCTATTGTACCGTCTATTGCCCGTTCTGGTTTTCTGATCTATTGCTACGTCCTGACTATCCGTTCTGTCTAACCCTTTGGTATTGTGCTATTTCATGATTTGACCCCGGCTTAATCTGGTTTATGTCTCTGCCTATGCCCCTTGGTAACTTGTCCCGCAGTTACCTTTCTAGGAGTTTTCCTTCAGCTCCTAGCTCTGTGGAGCTTAGGCCACACCCCCAGCAGTCACGTGCTTCGGGCATCTTCACCGCTGCTGCCCCGCTCCACAGGTATCTTTGAGCACCGTTTTTGTACTCAGGACATGCGCACTGGCTCAATCGAGGCTGCAATCGCCGCAAACGGTGGACCTACACCATATTAACCTAAGTTTTTTTGAGGTTTCCATGTCTTTCCATTATTTTTTCCAACTACCAGATTTCAACCATACCCGCTCACTCAGTCAGTATGGATTTAACCGTACTCAAACATGTTGAAAAAAGGTACTGTATCAGCAGATACAAGGTGTATCCAGTCCAGGGGTAATTGGAAATATCCGGAGTCAGAAAAATACACTCACAGGCTCAGTAGGGATTTGACAAGAATATAAAAAGTACAAAAAGGGTAATATATTACAAGCGCACAGCTGCATGCAGTGTTGTCATTTTAAATCTCCCTATAGTTTAAAAGAGTGCAGAATATAAAATATAAAAATTAGAAATAGGGAAATGGATTCGAAGCGTACAACAGTATACAGTGTTGGGGTACTTTTAAATATTCATATATATTTCAGTGTCAGTAAGCCAGTCCAGACTGTCCACTACAGGAAACAAGATGGATACAACTCCAGACAGAAAGTCCAGTGATTGCAGAAATTTTATAAATTACTAATCACGGGAAAACCTCCAGGGAGGATTCACAGAGGCGATGCTGACCCTCAATTAATTTGTCTGTGG